>NC_074707.1:18133756-20671522 GCF_024334085.1 Lutzomyia longipalpis
TACATTTGTTTTAGAACAAAAACGAACAAATAGCTGGTATTAGCACCTAAATTGGAATCAAAATCGACTCAACTTATACCTTCTTCGTAGTGAGTTCTAAGTAACTAAACTACCCTAATCTAATTTCAAACTAACCGAGTTATTCAAAAGAAATGCAGAGAAAAGCCAAAGTACAATCTTAAAGCAGGAATGGAAAATGACTAACCAGTCTACAACAATAGTGCATCTTATGAGTCATAAATAATTTCGAATTCTCAATAATTTGGAGCTTGATTTTTGGGTGTTGTCGGTGTTATGCGTTGAGCAAGAACAATGACCAATAGTGACGTACGTGGTATTTTTTTTCGACCTTACCCTTTGCGGAATTCAACACTATCTATGCTGTACATAGACGTCTTACATCCGCTCAAGTAAAAAAGTGATTGGGGAATCAATCAGGGAATTAGGCTGTCGATTGATATTCATTAATTTTATTTCTTCGTCATCTACAATTACACCATATCATGTAGCACATTAGACATGAACCCAATACACCCATCTGTATGTTGCTTCTATTTGGTATGTCCCCGATAAGATAAAGTACTCACAAGTGAGAAGGGGCACTGCGTGAAGTTGTGTGAATGATCTCGGCATTACTCAGCTTGGTTGTGTCGATGTGTAATTAATAAAGCATGAAAATCGTATAATTCACTCCTATCGCTGAATTACAATTTGCTTTCTCCTGTTGCTGGTGACTTTGTGGTTTTCTGGTGAGGGTTGCTTTTTACGTGGAAGAACCCCCGTATCCAGGGCAGGGTATACCAAGAGGGGGGATCTGTCTTTTATGTGGGTGAATGTGATCTAAAGGCACTCTTATGACTCCGTGGGTAGTTTCCGAGTCCGTCGGGGATATAATTCATTGTATGTTTTTCGCCTCTCCGCCCCCTCCCGAAAGACCTTTTATTGTCGCTCGCGTCCGCTTCTTTACTTTTTTTTCTTCCCCATTTCATTCGGCAGCTCGCACGTGAAGTGCCCCGAAGTACTCGCACCACTTAGGGAAGTGCGATTGGGAGGGCGAGAAACGCGAGGGAACTCCAAATCGGGTGTCCCTGGAGTGAGGAATGCACAGCTTGGGTTTTAATGCCCAAGCAACATCGCGCACATACATGTGCATCATCCCATGTGTTAGCCACAGTCACATCAGAGTAATGCTCGCGTAGTTCGGAGATGAACTTGGGGATTTATCTGTGGGGACACGCGCTCTCTCACACTTGTTTGTGTGCTGAAAAGCTCACAAAAGTGTGGCGCAAGTGGGTAATAAAGAAAGCTGCAAATTAAATGGATGTCCACCGTCTTTCGATATTCTCTCTTTGACTTCGCCATCGCGACGAACTTCTTTGTTTCACTCTGCATTTTATACACATATACACACCCTTTTTTCCAACTCACCACACTGAGCAATTAAACGAGGAGAAAGAGCTGTGAAACAATGGTCAAATGCAACATGTTAAAAGGCAACAATATGGGGAAATTGATCATTAGAAATGCCATGCTAGAGGAATTTTAATATACACTGCCAAGTGACGATTGCTTCTAATAAATAATATACTCTCAAAAAAATAAGAGAGGAACATTAATTATTTGCCTGTTTATTCATTCCACACGTTGCACTGTGTTGTTGCATGAAAGCAAAAATCATACTGCTTTAGTCAGAACAATTCATGAGCAATGGTTGGTTATGACTAAAAAAAATGAAAATTAAACAATGCAACTACATCAACTAAATTAATTTATTTAGCGTACTCTAAAGAAGTCTTTTGAAGTAGATTTGTTTATTGAAATTTAAGTATTATAAGATTTAGTAATAGTTAGAATGAAATTTTAAAGGTAACCGATAAAAGAGTTAGGTGTTGTTCTAACTAAACCAGCCTTTTTTTCTTTTGTTTATTTAGACAGAATGGGTCAAAAACTAACTTTAGTTTTCTGATCGAAAAAGCAATAAAAAACAGATTTCAAATATACATACTTACATTACCATTTTATTTATTAAGTAAATAATTACTAAGAAAGTGATTATAAGGAAAATAATCTTTCTTTGTTATCGTTAAATACATTTTTTAAACCTCAAAAGTGATTTGAGTAAGTTTTCCTTGAAAGTTATCCTAAGATTTTGATAGTTTGTTTTTCTAAATTTTATTACTGTCGTGCTAAAAAAGATAAACAAAAAATTTACTAATCTATAAATTTTTCAGAAAGAACTTTAAAGAATTCTGAAATGATATTTTTTTTCTTTTATATTAACTAGGTATGACTAAAGAAAGAACAAACGGAATTTTGAAAAAAAAAATAACCACTTTTAGTAAAATTTCAGAAAGAGTTAACCTTTTACTCCGTTTACTACCTATAGTCCAAACTAAAAACTAAGTTTATCAGTTCTAATTATAAGATTTATTTTATTTATTATCAGTTCTAAATAAACAACAAATTATTATTCAACTATTTACACACCAATGAAATTACCCCAGTTTACTCTATACAATTTCTTATGATTTATAATAATATTCTACCCACAATAATAGTCAATAAAAACCAATGAGTTAGGTCGGTTAGGCACTCTATTTCATTTTTCATTATGAAAAAAAATGTTGTTTTCATTGTTCACATATTTAATACCTACAATTACCAATCCAAATAATCCAATATTGTTGTAAAAAAAACAAGAAATTCAAATCATGGGAAATTAAAGAAAACAAAAAATAAAAATAGACCACTTGAGATAGCTTAAAAGTGCGAAAAAAGATATGATTTTGTTTTTTGAATTCCCATTTGGAATATACATTGAGAATATATGGTCTTGAAGTGACTCCAGCGTGAATTCATTTCACGGATTTACACATCTAAACACGCCAAGGTAATAAATATATTGCAAGATACATATTTCGCTTGACTCTGCGAGTATTTGCTCACATACGGTTCTCTCAGTGATTTTTCACAGTGTGTCACACAATTATGCTCAACGGTGGCAATTTTCTCATTAATAAATCGCACATTAGAATGGTGTTCTATCAACAAAGTGCAAATAAGCGATTTTCTTGTCTGTCTCATGCTGAAAAGGCGCACACGCCTGAAGCTCATTCCGACGTTTTAATATTTTTAGTTTACTTTCTTTTCTCTACAATGAAAAAATAATAATAAAAAAAAAACACTCTCGATACGGTGAAAAGTATTATAATTCACTGAACGTATGTATATAAAGCGTATCCTATGTGTAGGTATTTAATGAAGACAATTTCTCAGCATTATTTACACACCTATATAGGTAGCAATGTAGATAACGCATTGGAATAATTGAATGTAATTAGTATAAACTTTATAGAAATCATTTTTCCTCTTGGTCCTCAAACGGGGACGATTTATTCAGCCACTCAATACACAATCGGGCTCCTTCTTCTTCACGTCATCAGGGGCGGCGTCTCTTGTTGTCGCAATGCGCTGCATTCGCTGTCGCCGTCGCAGCACTTCCTTCAGAAGCTCGAGATCCCGCGTCGTCGTTGATAACTCCTTTCTCCCTGCACCCAGGCCCGTACACAGATGGCCGGGTGATCACAATTGCCGTGTGACGCAATTGACGACGTCACTAGATTCGCAGGGGATGCTTCTACCCCACGGGAAGGCATAAATGCTGGCTCATGGGATGCCCAAGTTGAATTTCTTCGGCTCGGTGAGACTCTCCAATTTGACGGGGAGTGAGCCGGCTTGGGTGATGAATCACTGTCGTCACAGACGCTCTTCCACCTCTGTTGAACTCCCGAATTGTCAGGGAGTATGGCGTGACACGAATTTCACAGGTCACGAAAGGCTCCGGATGAAATCCCTCGCCTTGACAGTGCTCCCTAATTTGGCTGGGAGGCTGTCGTCACCGATGGTGGATCACTGCTGCTTCTGATGAGCTTCAAACTCCGCAGAACTCTCTGAATTGCCTGAGAGTGAGTCGTGTCACAAGTTGTGGATCACGAGGGGCTCCGGATAAAATCCCTCGCCCTGGCGGAACTCCCAAATTTTGACGGGGAGTGTGCAGTGGCACGGTAGCTGCCAATGGACGCCAATTGCAGCAAATCCCTCCGTCCTTCTGACTCCTCACCGCGACAGGCGGCGTATCTCCTCCACTTCACGGGTGGCACACTTCACAAGATGGCCACTGGGGCCCAAGGGGATTTCGCCCCTGCTGGTACGTCCGACTCGCACGGAAAATTAGGTCTTTTCCTGCCGGTCTCCCAAGGTGTACTAAACTTTTTCTCTGTCAAGAAGAAGAAGGCATATTAACTTGCCCCACCCCAAAACCCACACAACACATACACATACAAAAGATCATCGGCGTAAGTTGGGTTTTGGAGACTTATTTGAATTGATCGGCACTTCTCCCATAATGACAAATTTTCAAATTTTGTGCACGTTACAACTTATATAATTTATTTAATCCATTTTGTATAGCTGCATAAATAAAGAAGAAATTCAGCCAATAATATTAAAGAATTTGGTCAGTTATTATATACTTTTCTTTTATTGGTTTATGCTACCTTGAGTTCCAATGAAAACAACCAAAATCCTAAATCTCAGATTCCCAAAGAACAATAAAGTTCCAAAATTACTTTGTCCAAGAGAAACAAAACACTGGTTTTATGTACCTATATATTTCTTTATATATTTGTGTGTAGTGATTTTTCCTCATTTTCCTAGAAAACCCCGTGACAATTTCTCAAGAAATTGAGGAAAAAATTGGAATATTTTACATTTTACTGAATATTTTTTTCTCTGTGATGCGAACAAATGGTACGTCTATGGTTTACATATTAATATTTACGAAAAATCAAATTCTTTTTCCTCCTACCATTCTTTATACCACAAAATTCGACCCCCTCTCGCATAGTTTTTCATACCATGTAATTGACATGGTTGTGAGTTGCGAAAAATACTCACATTGTAGATGAAAGAAATATTTTATTCTAATGTGAGAAAATATTTTCTATAGCACCACAAAATCGCTCCTTAAAAACTGTCTATATTGAGGGAATATAGTGCAGAAAAAAATCACAACTTGTTCAATATAATTGAGACAAATGCCGAACGCCGGGGAGAGAATATTTAAGAGGAATAACATTAGTATATTATGATTTTATTGTACATTTTGTATACATACATACATATGTACATATATAAGATATTGAATGTGTAAAGAGGGGCAAATAACGAAATGTGTGGAAAATAGTGTGTTGAGGTGGAAGAATGAGATACAGAAAGAGAGAGAATTGAAGAATTAACAAAATAAAGAAATAAAGAGTCTGCCGACAGATGATAAGAGGCAAGAAGTTGAGCACACTTGTGTGGTATGTTTGAGAAGAGAGATCTCAAATAATCATCAATAATATCGTTCTAAAATGAAAAATTCCAGGTTGAAATATTTCAGTTAATATGGATAGAATTATTTTAAGAAGAAAATACCAAAAGCTCGGTGTTTCCATGAAAATTTTAACATGACATCGTGATGAAATACTTATTTATTTATTTATTTATTTATTCAAGATTCATGCCCATGAATACATAGATTCTTAAAGGACTATATACTTAAACTAATTACAAACATTTATATCAGAACGGAGTTAAGCTGCAATCGACCGGGAGGTTCAGGAATAATCATCATTGTGTTAATAATTTTTTGAATGTGTACATATTTGTGCAATTCTTTGTCTTTTCATTTAACTCATTATAAAGTGTAATTGATCTAAATCTAATCGAGCCAGTTCCATACCTGGTCGTTTTTGGAAGGATGTTTTTGACAATGGTTTTTCTTCTAGTGATTCCTGATCTCTTTAAGGTGACGATGTTTTGCGTATGAATAAACTTATTAATTTTTTTGTGTATATGCATAATTTGTTGTGTCTTAATAATATGTCTTATAGGTTTTATTTTGTAGTGACTATAGAGTTTTGCGGTTCTAGTATACCTATCAAGATTAAAGAATGCTTTTATAAGTTTATTTTGTGCTCTTTCAACTTTTTTTATGTTCTCTAGCTTACTACAACCCCAAACCTGAGCACCATATGACATAATGGATTCTCCTAATGCATGGTATAGAATTTTTGACAATTTTTTTGGTAATTTTTTAATTTTATTTCTTCTCAAAGTACCTGATATAGCAGATAATTTACTAATAAGTTTATCTACATGTTCTTCAAAGTTCAATTTATTATCTACAAATACTCCGAGGTATTTAAAACAGTTTACTTCTTCTATAACATTACATCCATATTTAAGAACAATATCTTTTTGAACAGAGCCAAATCTCATGTATTTCGTTTTCTTTTCATTTATTGTGATTTTATTTTGTTCCGCCCAATCTCTCAACACATCCAGATCATTCTGTGCTAACTCCAGTATCTCCTCCCGTGTTCTCCCCGAAACCAAGATAGCAATGTCATCGGCATACATATACAATTTTCCTTTGAAGCTCAACTCTCCAATATCATTCACAAAAAGGTTAAACAACAGCGGCCCCAACCTACTGCCCTGGGGCACTCCAGCCGGGCAACCAATCAAGGAGGAAGTAATGTTTCCATTTGTAACCGCCTGCAACCGACTACTCAGATAGTTTTTGATCCAGGCGTATGATGTTCCAACAAATCCATAGTTGAACAGTTTTGCTAGGAGGATGGAATGATCCACGGCATCAAAAGCCTTTTTGATGTCTATGAAAATGGCAAGGCACTGACGTCCATCATCTCTCGCCTGCTGGATCTCCTCCACCAAATCACTCAAAGCCGCCATTGTGGATGACTTTGAGCGGAATCCATATTGGTGTGGAGTCAGGATGTTGTTCGTTTCCAGGAATTGGTTGATTTGATCCGAGATAATGGCCTCAAGAATCTTCGCCAATGGTGACAGGACATTGATTGGCCTGTAGTTAGACCACTCGGTGACCTCTCCTCCCTTGTAGATTGGGGCGATTCTAGATGTTTTAAAATCAGCGGGCACCTCTCCAGTTCTCAGACTATCATTAACAATTTCAGCAATGTCAAACTTCAATACATCTTTACAAACTTTAATAATATCAGTGCTTATTTTATCCATCCCGGTCGATTTAGTATTCTTTAATCTTTTAATTTTTTGCAAAACATCATCAGGGGTTACTCTTTCAAACACTAATGCATTTTTATTAACTCTTTGTTTTATCATTGATTCTGTTTTAAATTTATCTATAAAGTCACTACCCACAGAGGCAAAGTAGTCATTAATATCATTTAGTGTCTTCAATTTTTCTTCAAAATCAATTAGCGGTGATTAGAATCATTTAGCGGTTTTTTTCTTTTTTTTTTTTTGTTCTAAGCTCTCTGGTTAAAGAATGTACGATAAATTCCAGGTAAAAAATCACTATATTTGCACCTTGAAACATTTTTTCCCACACACATTGAACATCAAATAGCGGAAAGTCCCGCAATTTATTGAAGAGCATAAAAATTTAATACAAAAGAGCAAAAATTAATAATCGTATGCTCACAGCCAATTGTGAGGTCTGTGGACGAATTTATAAATTAAAAACAATTTTTGGGTGTACACACAGATACATATCGAGGAGGGCACACACAAAAAAATATCCATGGAGGCGTCAATCGAATTAATTTGTTTATTTTATTGAGGTATGAGCTCAAAATCTGTTTTTTTGCGCCATTCTATATTTTCCTCTCGCTCCATTGTGCGCCATACTTTAATTCTTTGGTCTTCCTCTGTCCTATTCCGCTGTTAAATATTTGATATGAATTGTGAATCCTGCGTATTAATAATAAATGATGCGTAAGTGTATAATTTATATGAAATGTTTGAACGTAAAGTTTCCCATAGATACAATATGAAATGATAACTTTGTCCTCATAAATAATTTCTAAATGTTGTTTTTTTTTAGATTCATTACAAAATTGATTTTAAATTGAATACGTGTCAGATAAATTGTTTTGAAATTTGTCAAAATACCTTAAGAGCCAGAGACTTTAAAATATGCAATTAGGATTCAAAGACAATCCTTTATTTGACTTATTCCGTTGGACCTTAACTCATAAGTATCTATAGTATAGTTTGTTATTTCCAAAAGAAAGATAATTATATAATAATCCAGAAAAAAAACAATTTGCATTATCGAGCGAAACATTGTCGCACATGTTTCATGAAAAGGCGTGGTTCCTTCGCTTATTTTTCTCACAACTGATTCCATTGAGAAACCGATTTTTTTAAAGCTTTTCTTGAATATATATTTTTTTGATTTTTTAATTTGTATTTAGTTTGTATTTTAATTGTTTTTAATTGTGGTTTTGAATGGTAAAGTCGGGAATAAAACTGATAGAATCCTTTAATGGAAAAATCTGAAAAATTTTCCTTTTTTTGGAAAGGAAAAATACAAAACAGCGTGTAATCGTGTCAAAGTTCCTAAATATGTTCCAAAATTAGTAGCATAATTCGGGTTAAGTTGCATTTACATAAAAAACTTTAGTCAATTTATATTCTTCTAATCAGGAAGTTCTTTTATCGTTTTTTTTTCTGTGTATATTCTGACAAAAACCATTAGCTTGCACAAGTTTATATGTTGATAAAGTTTTAGATACATCGTGAAATTCATTTTATTCGCTAAGAGGAAACACTGTAACATGATTATCTCTTTAAGACGTAACAGTGTAAATGTTCTTTTACGCTCGTCTGTTTATTATTTTATGAGGTAATGTCAATAAATAGTATATTTTCAGATGCTACACGCTTTTCGTCTATGAGAGTGCTGGAATACTTGTGAAATCACATATTTTAAACCATGCAATTGTATTCTTAAGAAATTCCATGCCTATATGAAAGAAAAAAAAATTACCTATCAGCCTGAAACTGAGAGCATACTCGGCATGAATACCCACAGAGTGCTTGCATGTTGTGCACTTTGTTCACTTAATTTTCACACGATCGTTTTTGTGTGATATATGTATATATTTTTTAGGGGAAATGAAGAATATATCAAAATGACTTGAAACACTTTAATATAATTTTTCAGAAGATTTATAATAGGGTGAAAAAATTTGGTTGATTTGGAAAATATTTACGCGAATAATTTTGGTATGAGAACAGACAGGAAATGGCACCACCCTGTGTCGACAAGAGAATCAATGACTTTTCGCCTAATTGCAAGTGAGGCATATTAATATAAGAGTCGCATATTTCAAGTGATTAAAGCATAAAATGACCTACAGCAAAAAAGACACACAATCGTCCGATTACAATTAATACAACACTGTGGATTTCATTAACACAATTGTGTGTTGGACAGTGGAAAAAAAGTAATGCCAAATTATGTAAATGAATTAAGTATGTAAACATAAAATTGCGCGTGGTTTTTTTTGCAAATTCAACCCCACCCCCCTTTAGCGACAGGGTTCACACACCACAAAACACACGCTGGGTGTAGAGGGATGAAAATAGGCAGAAAAACGGAAAAGGAATGTTGTGTGAATACACGCAGGAACAGGCTAACATTTATCGAATCCTGAAATTTCTTCCCTTCCACCACCCCCCCCCTTCCACTTGGCGCCTAAACTAAAGCTCAAATAAATGTAATGTATGTGTGTAGCATGGCATAAGCATACATGGCACGTAGAGGTACATCTACAGTGGCTATATGGCGCTCTGTGCGAGGAACTCTTGGGGAGTCGTAGGCATTGCTTTTTGGCGAGGAAGGACGATCGGGTGGTGAAAATGCCTCTCTGCCAGTTTTGTATTTGCTAGAAGGAAATAGGAACAGGAGATTCTCGTCACATTATATCGTCTTTCCACCCCTCAGCTATGTATACGCGCTATGCTTCGTGCCCTCGTAATAAATTTGAAGGGTGTTTTCTGGTCACAGAGAGATATTTGTATTATTATACCCATATTATTGTGTGCCGTTTGGAAGAATTCTCAATGATTTTTTTTCCTCTTTTCTCCACTTTTGTCATTCCCCAACTTATATACCACCATCTCGGTCACCCACCCTGTCAAGCGCAGCTTTGTATCTCACTCGATGGCACTGTGCGAACGGAACTCAGAGTGAATTTAAAGTCATACGTGCGTTTATATCGCTCTATTTATTTTTTTAATGTGCTTCATAGGCTCCATACGATATGACTTTTTTTCTGTATATGTATATGATTGAGCTTTCAGGCTATCTCTTGTACCTCCCCTTGGGGAAAAGGTTAAATTTAAGTATAGATTTAGATACAACATAATATGCTACTTCTGCAGTTACGCAGTTACTTAATGATTTTCAATATCTTTGTGTTGTTATATAATTATACCTATGTTTCAATTTAAAAAAAATCATCTCTTCAACATATTTTTATAAATTAATATTCGTTATAAAACTGAAAATAGAGAAATTTCGTCGTATTCTTTATGGTTATGATTTCTCCGACTTGCAGTGAGTCTTAGTCAATCCAATACGATGCGTGTGAATACTTGGATGGGGGGTAACTAAGAAAATACTATTTTTAGCTGTGATTCTTTCATATTTTTTTTCTCTAGTCCTTCAGATTATTAAGAAAATTGGAGTATGACCTTAGTCTCATTTTTTGTTGTTGTTCCTATTTACCCAATTTTGGCACAGATATCGTTCATTTTGGTGATTTACTCTTGAAGTTAGGTAGTCAATAAGTTGCATGAAAAGCTAACTATGTATATAATATTAAAGCTAAGTCAAAGAAAGGACAATGCAACAAAATCACACTTATGCCAGAATATTCAAAGGGCTTTTAATGGCTTTTAGTAGATATTATACACATATTTGTTAACTGATTAGGATGACTGTAGCCCTGTTGCGAAAGCTCCAAACTTCCTGAACCTTCATATACGAGAAAATTGGCTACTGTCATTGAAGATAAGACCACTACAGATGCTACAAAGCTTTTCCACTCTACAATCATGTAAATAGGATTATACTTCTCTCGTATACAAATGAAAAACCCTATAAATAGCTAGTTTTGAAGGAGGGAAAATGGGTAAAAAGACTGGAAAAGTGTTTAATGAAATGATCAACGATGTACACAAATAAACACATGCTTTAAATTCCCGTTCGTTTCGCTTTTTTTCTCTCCCTCCCTTTATTGCTATTATCATTACACAAAGTGTACATTCCATATAGCATTATGTATATGTATGAGTATGTTGGCAGCAAATACGTACAATATTTTCTGGAGAATTTCAGTTCTCTCTCATTCTCGAAACTCTTCATAATTTTCAGAAATACTCCGCAGTTTGTTCTGTGTGTATATTATTTCCTTAGAAGTTAAGTATGTCTCAGTTGCATACATTTCTCTCATATATGCCATGGTATAGAAAGCATTATGCTTCTGAATACGGCAAGTTGGAAAATACAACAACAAAAAATGTAAAATATAGAAGCAGGGGCTATTTGTTAAGCGGCGAGATACTGTCGCCTGACTGAAACTGAAGCAGTTTTAGGCTGTCCTCTATCTTCCTATATCTGAATACTACATGTGGTAGTGGGATACAAGGAATCGCGTGTGAGTGAGAGAAATCACAATGCCAATTCCAAGAGAGACTTAACCCACCACGTGCCAGAACGGTAAAGTTGGTAAAGTTAAATCTCTTTTTCTCTCCCATTGATAATTCGCTATCTACATTACACCTACAGCATGTTGTATGTGGTATCCCTGTTGCTCTTACACGGAATATATATCGGTGTGTT
Source organism: Lutzomyia longipalpis (assembly GCF_024334085.1). Classification (NCBI taxonomy): domain Eukaryota; kingdom Metazoa; phylum Arthropoda; class Insecta; order Diptera; family Psychodidae; genus Lutzomyia; species Lutzomyia longipalpis. The sequence continues at coordinate 18,145,500 of NC_074707.1, forward strand.
ATTATACGATTACTGTATGAATTATTTAATGGTGGAATGAGATAGAAATATCTTATTATTCGCACCAGCACTTCTGATAATACCAGGCAACATTCGCCGCAAACTATTATGAAGTTTGTTGTATTATTATTTTGCGAAATGTACATCTGAACATGATATAGCAAGATTGAAACAATTGAACCCAACACAACGTAAACTTTACGACCCACCAAAATGTAATTAGGATTGATTAATTTGCCGATTAGAATCCATCCAGGATCCCAAATTATATTTCCCTATGAAAACCTTCACCTCCTACATGGCGTCCTGCTGAGGTGTCAGTTCAAAATCAATCGACATGCAACAATGGCTCATTTTTTGTCACGTCCAAAATTCAATAAGAGCATAGAGACAGTATTGTAACAATTTAAAAATCTCCATGTCGCTCGTTTTTTATGCAATTCCATGATTATCTGCCAACTGATACTATATGTTTACTTATGTACTGTAGCCAGCAATCAGGGGGAGGGGAGTTGGTAGAAAAAAGTGTGGCTTTTTTTGTGAAACCGCTCACAGATTATAATGTCACCAGCTACGGATCCGACAAATCGAAAGTCTGTTTATGGTGTGAATGAGGGAGAAAAAGAAACTGAGCTTTGTCTTGCGGCAGCTACTTGAAAGCCATATGCTGGAATGAGATGAAACATGCAAATTGTTAATTACATGGTCGCACATACATACCTATAGTATTCCTACATGTAGCACACTTCAACGTACTATGTATGTGGCTCATGATAGTCCATAGATAATAATTCCACATTTTGTATTCCACCGCGAGAGCTTTGAACAACAATTGGGTGTAAATTGAATAAAATAAAAATACAAAGCGATAAAATCAATTTGATTATTCCAACCAATTATTCGGATTCAATCATTCACCTTCGTTTCTTCTTACTATAAAATTCATATAGGAAAGTATGCGGGAACCTTTTAGCTTATTACTAGTGAGAGGTAAATCCTTATCATTGCATCACTTATTCCTAAATAATGGACTATCAGGGAAATATCATAGCTGGCGCATTTCATGGAAGACCGTTGACATTCACTCAACTGTCAACATTCATTGTAGAGAGCCATATATGTGATGCAATGATTTCCAATGCAGCCGGAGGTAAATTGAATTGTTCCAGATCCGCGCATTTTGCATTGGATTATGCAAAAATGCTCATAGAGATGACGATGTTATTCTATATTAAGTTTTGATGTGATTGATCCAACTATCAAACCCGGAGACATAAACTTATGTAATTCTATCACAACTTACATACTGTAGACAGATTCTAACGATTTTAAGTTGATATCTTGTGTCGTGATTTATTCTTTCAAATCTCATAAAACGTTTTGCTTGAATTTTATAAGGACAAACGATAGTAAAGGTATCCTTTTAATAATATTTTTTAGTTCATACGGGTTAATAATTATTTTAATGGTTAAAGAAGAGTAAAATCGGGACAAGTTTATTTCAGGAAACTTCCGCATATTTCTTCCTAACCAATTCCTGCTTGTCGGCATAAAATCATTGATAACTGACATTGTTTTTTTCCCCTTTTAAACTTCCTCAGATTATTCTTCGTAGTGATAAGCTGAGAACATAATAAAGCATAAAAAATAATAACTCCTTGAATCTCACTTTGTGATTGTTTACATAATTCACTTTTGTATTCAAAAGAATTTGGTGGGTGTTGACGATGAAAAAGCATCATAAGCGACGTGACTTGGAGCTTCCTTTCACTTCCATGAATTCCATTAACTAATAACAGGATTTGTGGTTTCAACAATATGTATGTTTTACTCTTTGCACGAATGCATGAAAATTACGGAAAATCTCATAATTAGGCAAGCACCTTTTTCCTACACATTTTCTATGATGAAAATATTATATATATATTGTCAATATATATAGGTACTTGGAATTTATGCTACATAATATATTGTGTGTGTACATGACTTAAAATTGTAAGGAAACTCCATTGGATGGCCTTCGATTCCTTTCTCTTATACCTTTTCCATGATGAGAAAATTGGCACCTTCCCGTTCTCATTGTGTCTCGTATTATATGTGTATTGTACATGTATAAATAACCATTTTCAGTTCACTAGACGTCGTTAAACATGGATACGGGAGGTATAAGGTACACAAAATTTTGATGAATATACTCGTATTGGAGGAAAAGCGAGACTTTCAAAAAAGCGAAATCTGTCTGGTGCTCAGTGGAGCTCACATTTCATTTGTGAGAACGAAAAGAGTGGCGAAGAGCAACAGAAACGTTTAAATTAATTTTTCGATACCATCTCAGATTGAGGATCATTTTCTTACCGACTTTTTCTTTTAGCTTTATAAACTATTTACACACCGTCATATTATAAAATATGCTACACATCTTTTGAGTCTTTTTCCTTCTTTTCATTCTTTTTCTCCGTAACATTTCGCTTCAGTGATGAACCCTCACAGAGCGAGTGAGAGAGGAATGGGAGAAGGAGAAAAAATGTGAAAAAAGGATGAATGAGAAGAATAAAAAGCATAAAGTATGTCGGAGGAGATTCAAAATGTTTTCCAGGCAGGGGATAATAATATCAAGCAAAATACATATACAACAAAAGACTCAATTGAATTCTTTTCTTTTTTCGTTTACCGAACTAGATAGATATGTTCCTAGGTAAGAATTGATGCAGTAAATTACATAGCATTAGAAAATAATAGTGTTGAATAAATAATACTTGGTGTTCGCCACGAAGTGGAACACCAACTAATTATGTCTCCATTTAATAAAAATCCATTTTTGATAAGACAAATATATTCTGAAAATCTAGAAAAATTTCAATTAGTTCAATACTCATTTTTTTAAGCATAGCTTTCGCTCAAATTGGTAACTATGTAGGTAATAATAAGAATAATATTTCATTTACTAAATTCGTTATATTTAGTTGAAGACTTTAATTGGTTAAAGTAAATAATAACCATAAAAGTATTTCAATATAATTGAAAATACTACCGAGTTTCAAGTACATTATTAAGTAAGGTAGGTACCTATACTCATTTCTTCTCAAGGAAATGTGGGTACGATGATAACAGATAATAAACACTCATTTTTCTACCAACTGAAAAGGCATATTTAGCGATAATTGTATAACAAATTACACAGTATATGCAATGAAAACTCCATGCTACGTTGAAATTATATTGATGAATTTCTCGTGCTAAGTGTAATCATATCTCAAAAAAAAATTTTACAAAACCCCTTGGAGGATTTTAACTAGAAAATACAATTGTTATGCATTTATAGGTTGTTAATGCTCCACTTTGGTAAATTATCGTGAAATGACAAAGCTTTGTGCAAATAAAGACACTCAACTAAGGCAACTTGGTGGAGAGTTGGAGTATTTTTTTTATCAAGAAGAAAGTAAAATTATATCGGAATTCTCACGAAATCCGGTGATATGAGTACAGAGGGTACAGAGTATGTGCTGTTCGTATAGATAGCGTTCGATATGCTTTTTCGCGAAGCCACCAATATAACAATAAAAAGCAAAACCACAACGCCACTATTCCTGGGAGCCAAATAATCCCGAGAAACCCTTGTTTAATTTCAGATGAATGCAGAAGAAAGAAGATAAAACGAAGGAGAAGATTTTTGAATAAAAGGGGAAAATATACAAACATAATGTAGTGCACGATGTATGTAGTGTAGGTAGTATGTGTGTGCGGTTATTCCTCTTCGCAGAAGCTCCAAATCGTAAAAAAAGTGAGAGAGAGAAAAAGCAAAGGAAGGTGAATGAAAGGAGGATGAGGAGGCGGTCAAAAAGAGCCTCTAGTTACAAATCATTTATACACACATTTTGTGTTCGTGTCAGACTCATTCAGATGTGGCCAACAGTTGTCGGCACTATCTAGCACAATTTCTCAATGCACAAGCACTACACACAGTGTGGTGTGGATTCTTTCGTGCCTCTGGGAAGCCCAGGTTGTCGCCTCCTGTCCACTTCCCATATGTATGTTGTGCACACTCTTTGGGGGCCAAAACGGCCAAAGCGACAATCAATGACGATGTGTGCTCGAGCACAAAAGCAACACTCTCCGAAGCACATTTTAAATAGAGATAACACATTGCTCTAAAAATAAATTCAATTTCTGTTAAATTTGGTTCTTGTGTACATTGGGACGATTAAGTGGCCCCAAAGTTTGCGCGCACTTGTGCTACAAAAATGAAGATATACAACAACAAAGAAAAATCACGGAAATTAGCACATAATGTAAAGTGGACAAATTGCATTGGATGACATTAGCACGCCGCGGTTAGCCAAAAGAGATGACTTATTATCGATAATTTGTAAATTGTGCCGCCTGTTTTTTCGGTTTGTTGTATACGCGCCATAAAGCATCGTGGAGAGAGAGAAGAAAAAAACATGTAAAATTGTTGCCACATGAAGAAGTCATTGAGTCGAAGGCATACACAAATACATATTTTTATTTACAAACACATCCACTGAAAAACATACAGTGTGATACATATGAAAAATTATTTTTAAGTGACTCACTCTGAGAGAAGGATTTCTGTAAACATTTTAGGTCTTTGAAGAAATCATTTTTGGAAGAAGTCTGTCTCTCTGTAGCTCTGTGAAACTTGTCTTTTTCACATTTTCCTCAATTGAAAAGAAATCATTAAAGATGGGCGATAGATAATTCAATAAAGATGCAAACTCTTCAATGTAATATTTTGAAGTATATCACTGCAAATTAGATAGCTTCTTTAGGCTTCTCTGGAAGGTTTTTTTTTAAAAGTTTGCTTACCTGCTGGCTTTACTAAATTGACGTTTTTTTTCAAACTCGTGATGTTTTTTCCTAACATTTAATCTTAATTATCTGACTTTCATTGTATAACATCTGGAGTTTCATTCAGTGCTTTAAGAACTGGAAGATTCTATCAGTTTATTTTCTTAAAGAATTTTCATAAAAGAACTATCAGTTAGACTGGTTAGACGCATTAGACGTCTTATTAAGTTGTTCAGACTACCTATCACGAAAGAAAAATTAAAAAATAAATAAAATTTATACTGAGATTTGACATATCTTTTGTAACTTTTAAAGTTGTAAACTGTGATTCTTTCTTTTTTTGTAACAATTAACATAACGTTTTGTTTTTAACGTTTTTTAATAGTTTTCCATATCAGCTTAAACCCAGACATAATTTTTTTTTAAAAAGTGACAAAAAAAAAAGATTTTTTTATCTTTTAGGCTGGTTAGACATCTAAAAATTTCCCTAACTATGCTATGCTACCTTAGATTGATTTGTTTCTTCATAAAATTCTTATTAATGAATGTAAATCAACTCCTTTATCGGAAAAATTGCAAAAACTGACCATTTCCAAAAAGCTCTAAGGAATAATCAATCTTAAATCTTTAGGCAACTTAAGACAATTATATCTAATGACTAATTTAAAATCCTATAAAATTATCTACATTGTACATACCATGCGAGTTACATACACGCTACAATGAATCTTATCTATATAGTGAACGTATATGGCTGCAGCTAATTGGAAGTACAAGAGAGAAAGCGATTTAGTGATTCAATTTGAATAAAATAATTTTTATTGGTTGGATGATTATGGATTTTTTATTAACATGTTATAGAAAATATAATCTGCGACATATTGAAAAACTAATTGTTAGTAAAATGATGCAAAGCCTTTTATATTCGTTTTTTAACGTAAAAAACAAATTAAGTTAAGCATTAGATTATCCTGTAACCGAGCCTCAACGCTTCATCATGCTCCCTTTTCAATGGCTTTCGTTTGATCCGAGCTTGGATGCAGAGGACTTGTTAATGTGAATTATAAGCAAAGGGTGTATTGTTTCACTTATCCATTGATCCCAATATCATTTAATAGTTTCCTCCAGTCAATTAGAGGGCAATCACCCCCCGATATTACTTGGGAAGTGAGTAAAGGGTGCCTAATACGGAAGGGATTTCCCATGGAGGATCCCAATTGCGGTCCTGCAAGCATTAGGATATGGTGTGTTCACCACCTACATGGTATAGCAAGTGGTTAGATGGCGAGACATGCTGAAGGGAAGACGGTGTATACGGAGAAATGGCAAAAGTGGGTGGATTGGGCGTCCTCCAATATATTCCCATCCAATTCACCCTCATCTCGGATTCCTCTCTTTGCTCTTTCTGCACTTGGCTCTATGTTTGAATTGTGTGTAGGTGTATATAAATTGAGTGAAACCCCGGTATGTGTGTGAGGTAGAGAGAGAGAGAGACCGAGTGAGAACATCTCACACATAAATTGTACATGTTTCGCATTGAGTCTGCTTCACTTATAAATCACTTCTCTAAGCAGGGAATGGAATCTAATTTTCTCTCTAGGGGTAAGTTTTCCAGTGGTGCTGTATACCTAGAATTCCACATATTGGTGGAATGGCACAGCAAGAGGGACCCAACCGAGACAGTCACCTAAAGACTCTTTGATGTGTTTACTTTGCACAGAAGGTTTGTTGTATTTGAATAATAGGCACGCGGTTCGTGTTGTACAGAAGATAGAATGGGATGGATGATGAGCAATGTTCGTTCATGTATACGATTACATATATGTATATAAATTACATGCGGATGATTCTCATAAATATTTAAGTTAGAGATTAAATTGGAATGATCAGGTTTCAATTATTGCTCCCTCTCTTTTTTAACACTTCACTCTCTGCCCATTTCATTGTTACATCATCCATTAAAGCTGATCAATAGGATTGAGATTTACAAAATGAAAACTTCTTTTGCCGTTTGCATCATTTCACTATTTCTTTGCCACTACTGCTGGCTTCTGGTTACCATATGATTCGCGCCTTAGATCATACATTATACGTATCCTCTGGTTATATGTACACCCAATCACCAAAGTGCAGCGCAGCACGTGCTAAATTATCACGTTTAACAACATTCTATTTGGATCAAGTCGCCAACACTGACACCGCAGCATTGCATGGCGCTGTACTTGAAAACCATTTACTTTGTTCAAGTGATGCGCACTTGGGGATCTCTCGCGTTTGTTCACTTGTCTTTGAAAAGATTGGGAAAATGAACAGCATATCCTATGCAATGACTCAAGGGAATTTGTTATCTTTTGCTTCAAATTACTTCTTATATGTGTGTATGTATTCTATGCTTCTTTTGTTGTTTGCAAAACAATGGAAATTTTTACTTAAAACTCTGAGCTACAGTCAATGACGCTCCCATTACGGACAATGCAGTAATAGGGAAAAAACATAAGTCAATATAATTTTATTTAATGGTTTATTTTAATACTTTTATACATTTAATTTATGACTCAAATCAAATATACTTTCCAATGATTTTTTTTCAACTTTGCTTTTCATTGTGCTACTGAAATAGAAAATATTGCTGCAGAATATTATTTTCTATCAGTGAAAAAATGAAAACTAAAAAAGTAAATTATATGGTTTGATAGGACTAAAGGTGTGGGAATTTAAATTTTAGGTAGTTCAGAATTTTATTTACAAGTTTAAAGAAATTTTGCGATATGAGAGAATATTTTAATAAAAAAAAAATATTTTTATGCTAAAACTTGTAGGAAAAGTTTTTGAGAGAAGATTGATAGCTTCAAAAGTCAGATAGATAGGTATGTAACAGATTTAAAAATTATCCTTAATGCCTTTATAAAATCCTTTCAAATGAGAAAACTGAATTCCGCTCATTGCGAAAGGAATCAATCAGGAAATGAACATACGGTATCAGTTGAAGTGAGTCATAATTCCGTTTGCTGATTAAGTCAGAACGATGAATTGGGAGGAGAGAGAGGGTAAGTGATGAGAAATGGGTAAATAATACACCTCAAAGGGATTCGTATGTTTGCTAATGTGTTGCAAGATAAATGGGTGTAGCAGGTATATGACAAACTACAGAAGGGTTTTACATAAACTGAAGTATGCACGTACATATAGGGATTGAGTGAAAATGAACGCTTTTATTGAGTTCTGACAGGAAACTCACAGAACATTTCCCATACAATTTCATAGAATGACTAAAAGGAAATTTAGGTAACATTTTAGCGGGAACTTTGTAATTTTTAACATATCAATTTACATTTTATTAATTAAAACTATAATTGTTTTGCGAATATCAATTGGTCGTAAATGTAATATCGTTTACTGTTACTGCATATATACCTATAGTATAGAGTTTATATCAAAATATTTAAAATTATGCTCATTGGGCTATATTACAAACTCTTGAAGTTCACATAATAAGTATAAAGAGAGTGCCTATAGCGAAACACAAACAAAGAAAAACCCTCGCCTTATTTTTGAAGAAGAGTGCCAACAGCAAAGTCAAAACTATACAATACATAGAGTTAAAGTTAATGCATATAATATGGGAGTAATATGGCGATATATTGCCCGTTGCTATTCACCCAGTATAATGTAAGGTGTCGTGTCAGTGAAGCATAAAATATTTCCAACAAATCGATTTCTACAGCTCCAACTACAATATTGCGAAGTTCAATACATAATTTATTAATTTTTTCTTCTCTCACTCTCTTGAGTTTTCTTTCGTTTGCACTCCCCACCTGCGGACTTTTCATGAAAACACACTAATTATTATATATTTGTAATATGAGGCCAAGGAAATTATTAAATTCCTCGAGAGATTATGAATAGGAGATTTACAAATTATACGAATCACTTGAAGTTGTATATGAACACATTAATATTTAATATGAGTGCAAGTTTTGATTCTCAAATAAATCTTTCACTTTTGCTACTCTTGCTTGGAATACGAAGAATATATATCTATATTATACACATACTGTACGTACATAACTATATATAGAGAGCTTGCAGTGATTCCTGAAACTTTTGAGCTTCTCGTTCAAAACTTTAGAGTAAAATATCTCGCAAAATACATCGCTATGAGAATCAATACAATGACAAATATTATGTAGAAAAAATATTGCATATCTAGATATAGGTATTTTATTTTCTTTTGTGCATAAGATGGATATCTCCGTGAGTTCCATTTACCCTCGAAACATGCCTAATCATGGCAATTGTACCAACACAGTAAATTGTTTATTTTCATTTCAACCTTTCTCATTCTTCTCCACTACTGTACTTTTCATCGGAATCACACTAATTTTCCACCATAAAAAGATACATCGGGGAGTTTATGGATTGAGATGGAAGAAAGAAAAAAAGTACGAGCAATCGAGTAAAAATGAAAAGTGTATCGCGGAGGTATTGCAATTTTCTCTCTTCGCTTGGTATATGCATGTTGGTCAAAATGGTAAAGATTAACATTCCCTCTTAGCTCTTCCTTTTTAATTTAATCACCATCTGAAATTCATTGCAAATCAAAACTGAGTTCATTTTCCATTTTGGTGATTATACCACATCCGATGAGTTGTACAAACACAGGGGTTGAAATATTCAACCCCCTCTTGGAAATCTACACATCCCTTGTATATATGATGGTGTGCATCCCCCTATCTCCCATCAGCTACATGAATAATTTTCTCTCTCAAATTATCTATACTGAATCCGACATTCTATAAAGTTATTGAATCGACCCAATTGGCAGTGCTACAAACATTATATAGAACTGAAATTGAGGAAATATGAAACACAATTGAATTGAGGGAATCGAAAAAAAATCCCGAATGTGATGATTTAAAAAGATGACGATTCGGACATTCAATTCCAAAAAAAAATCTCAAGCTTAAGTGTCTCAATTTCAAGCGAAAAATCTTATCGATTTAATACGAATTTAATCGTATATTATCTCTCAGATTGTATACATAATTTTTAAATATATAAATATCAATGCCTTCATTTCCGCTTTTGTATGATATCTTTTTCTTCGTTAACCAAACTGTCTACCTGCAAAACACCTGTCTTTTTAAGCACAAGCTGAAAATCTTTCTTCAATATTCTCCTCAATCCATTCTTGGATTTTTTTCCTTTTTATTAAATCCCATTTGAACCTTCATGAATTTTTAAGACTGAACCCCAACATTAAACGCCTTTACTCTTTTATGAATTAATCGAAAATGATTTGAAAGAAGAAGAAGAAAAAAATGTTAAATTAATGAAATTCTTCGGTTGTAATGAAAATTGCGGTGAAACGTGTTGATTTGACGGCGATGCGCAAACACATTCTCTGTAAATATGTAACGCAACATAACTTGGGGTTGTGTATGAGCTGTATGAGTCCTTTATGTTGTATAGAGATCGTCAAGAAAAATATTTCAGCTTCTATTTCACTCCTACGGATATTCTTTCCCCTCAAAAGACAAATTTTCCATCTCGCTTTTACTGCTTCGGTGCCTTTGTGACCCAACAAACTCCACGGGGGTATGTGGAATTTGAGGGTGCTAGAAGAGTGAACTGAAAAGGCGCCTTGACGAAGATATGCTTCACGGCAATGAACTCCCATAGAAGGAATATATCAAGAAAATGTCGATTTGGAATGAAGGGTAAATAACAGATTGGCGGGAAAGGGTATACCAAAGATCCGTATAAAGGAGAGCGGGAGAGCTTTTTTTCTTCACCATAAACTCCATCAAAGAGCAAAAATGGAGAAGTATTTCAGAGATTTTCTCTTAAGGCGCTAAAGACAGCTATCGTGGAAAATTTTATTCTTTGCGCGCGAGTGTTGAAAGTGCCTTGCACAAAAGAAAGGGGATGGATGGGAAAAATTTTAAGGATATAAAGTTGTCGAGAGATGATTTTCCAAAGAACTCTGTCTCTTTATTCTCATCCACTTTTTAACTCTCTTCCTTAACTCCCTTCCAAACGTAAATGGATATTCTATAGCTCTGAGTACTCGCAAAGTTATGTAAGTTATGTATATACCTAACACATTGAGGGAGATGCCCACAACGCAGCGCGGAAATCAGGATAATCAGGGGATGAAAGTGTATTGACTTTTGTCGAGGAAATGGTCAAAGAACAGCAATAAAGCTTTTCCTTTCTTATGGAGTTTAAAGTTGTAAAATAATTTGCTTCCAGACATTTTGGAATCGTTTTTCTTTTATACCTTCAATAAGCCATAAAAGTTATAATATATATTCACTATATACATACATACATATGTATGTATGTATGTATGTATGTTCTTTAATGATAAAGTCTAAAAGGTGTTCTATTAAAATTTTTCATGGCTAAATGATATCGATCTAGAAAGTTTTTTTTCCTTTAAGATTACATAATTTAAAATTACATAAAAATTTACTTTAAAAGTCAAAAAGTTTTTACGTTAACTTTACGATCTTGGGTGAAATTCTCTAATAATTCCGGATTCGTTTCGTAAGTTAGGCTTAAAATTTGTTTAACAAGCTCTTAGTTTTTCAAGCTAGGCTTTTTTTTTATTTTTTAGAGCAGGCTTTTAACGTATTAGGTTTGATCGTTTATACAGTCCTAATTCAGTTTGACCCAACTTTGAAATATAAATAGCCTGATTGTAAAAAACATGAAGCTCGTCTAAAACAAACTGAAACTTACTTCTAATACTTAGGTCTACCTTAAGAAATGTAGTAAGCCCGTTAGGCAATTAGGCACGTTACGTGTCTATGTTTTCTCCGTCTTACAATCTACTTTGTTCTCTTATATTTTTATGTTAATCCGATGAATTCCCTAAATAATATGCATCAGTTCCATAATATAAAATATAGCTTTGCAATGGATTTATGTTAGTCAAATTCAAATATCAGTTTGGTTTTCCGTTTTAGAATCAAGAGAAAAACTAGAAAAATGCGATTTCCTTCTAGCATGTAAATTGTGATAGAAATACAGAGCGATAAGATTTTTTTTCATTTTATTTTCCAGACATTTTATAGAGGATTGGCGCATATTCTTTTTGTGATCAATAAAATAAGAAGCACAGAACGACACAGTAAAATGAAGCCCTCGAAAATTTGCATATTTGTAGTGTTGTCATAAAAATTGTTACACTTCTGTATACACGAATGAATGTAATCCAAACCATTTTCACTTGATTGCCGTACAAATGAGGAAAGGAAAAAGACTTTCAATCTCATCAAAATTGGCATCCACATTGGAATTGGGATCAAACGATTAAATTGTTCACTATCAATGAAATCATTTCCTTTTCCGCCCAATATATGACTGATTTCTTCATCCATTTGCCACAGGGGTAATTGATTCGTTATGTTTTGGATCTGCACAGCGTATATGCTTATATGAGAAGTGCATTGTCGTTTATTGGTGTCAGAGTTGTGTCACCTTCAGCACAGTGTGACACCGGTGAGCGAGCAATTTTCCCTCCTTCATCACTATGCGGCGTATATTGGAATTTTCGTGTGTTTGTACACAGAGTTGAGTTGTATAGGGTGCACCATGGGTGGGAGAGAGATAGCCCCACGGAGTGAGAGAGACACACTGCGGAGAACGTGTGTGTATAAATTCAATGAGTACTTGACAAGGTAATCCATTCCGTAAACGAGAGTATGTATATACATACACGATAAAGCGGCAATATATACGGGAGAGAGACAGAACAGCTTATGCTATTTATTGGGGGGAAGACGGAGATGGAGATGGTTCACATAATTCCAACATATTGCATGGTGTAACACCAAATCGAAAGAGAGAAGGTTAAAGAGGCAAATAATCAAATGAATACCCCCAAGAAGGAAAATTTTCTCAATATCTATTTAGAAGTTTTCTTTTTTTATAAGCTTCTTTCATGTCTAGGAACGTCTTCGGTTTATTGCTATGTTGCTCTTTGTAAGGTATGTCAAAAAGTGGAAAGCTCAGTAGTGCATTAGTAGTATAAGCCAGTTATACATAACAGAGAGTGACTTAAAATTGCAAATTTTATTATTAACCTTGCAGAAAATCAATTCATTTAAATATTAGAAAAATCTATATGCCAATTAAGGTAGAATAATTTATTTTTGTTATTTTAAGGGAAAACAAAAAGCATGAATTTTGAATTTTATTGTAATTTAAAATGGCGACGGTATACTAACTAACTACCTAGTATACCTACTCTATCAAAGAAACTCTGCAATAAGACTTCAATTCAGGTGTTATATTTGTCTTTAGTCTATAGATTTCGGTCCCGATTAGACCATCATCAGGACCTAAAAATTATGTAAAAAAAAACTTTGAAAGCATGCTTTTCATGAAATAGAACTCATTTGGAAATAGCATAAATTTCTCCCATCTGCCCTACAATGTCTTGAGGAGAAAAGTGACGAATAAAGAAATTCTTACCGGGAAAATGGAAATCGATCTTTGGTGGTGCGCGATTATTGCGGCGACAAATCGAGTGGAAGAGCCGATTTAGCAATTTTTTGCTTTGTCGCTCTGTAAATTGATCCATTCACCGCATATATATGTATATAGCACCGCACACCTCATACTGTATTGCTGGCACGTATATAGTGGAAGCTGCAGTACCTCCGCAATTTGCAATTCTCCACAAAATGTCACGACGGAAAAAATCTGCCACTTCAAATTCATTATCACATTTTGTCAACATGCGCCCCAAAAAAAAAGACGAAAGGCAGCTCGGTCTCACAGAAAATGGCAAAAAGTGTGCCTGTATGTTGGGGAAAGGAGAGATGTGTCATCTAAACAATAAAAGAAGACAGTGTCGTAAAATGTATCCCATCCACCATGACATTCCTCCGGCATTTTCCGAGCGAGTCCTTGAGTTAGGGATTTTACGACGGAAGAATTAAGTGCATGTCGATGTCGGAGTGATTCTTGTCGTCGTCAGTGTGCCATGGTGTGTACCCGTTTTTCTCCCAAAATGCCTCCAAATTGAATCACACTCCACGAATTAGTCACCAACCGCTCCAGATCAGTTTTCAGCAGCATATAGAGTCTAACCCAGGAAGGCATTCATGTTGGGAATGGAATAACTCAATGTGGAATAGTCTAAGCTTTTAATGCTAAGCATGGAATTTTCATGAGATCATCCCATAAAGGCACATGTATTTGCAAAATATAAAATGGGATTTCTTATTAGCGATTTTTTGTCAAAGGTTCTACTGAATTGCGAAGAAAATATTTTGAATCATGGTTCGATCAATCGGTTCTTGTAATTCAGAAGAATATCTTATGAATAATTTCATTGTTTTTATGCTTTTTAGTCATTAATTAGTATAGTTATAATATCGTCAATAGTTTGCCCAAAATATTAAAAACACAACAAATTATTTATTCTGGTGTTAAAAACAATAATTCCACGAAACCCAAAAGATCAAAGGAGTTTATTCGTTTCTATACAAGAAAGCTTCTCATTAAAAAAATAAGGATATACTCATATTTTTTTTAAAGAATTAAATAATATTCAAAATCTGACAAAAAGACTTACTAGCTTGGAAAGCTGGCAAAAATTTTGCTAAAAATGTAAGAAATGACGTCACTATAATAGGGGAGACCGGGGTTAAAAAAGTCACTTAAGGGTTTAGAAAAAGCTCAAAATATCATATTTCCCAAATAGATAAAACGAAATGTATAGCTCATTTCTTTAGGAAATTTACTGCCCTACAACTCTTTCTCAGATCATTTTGTTCTATCTAATTAGGAAATATGTTATTTTAGGCTTTTTCCAAACCCTTAAGTGACTTTATTAGCCCCGCTCTCCCCTATAGTTTTCTTTTTTTCTAGCTATATTTCAGGAAATGACACACTAAGCTCTTGTACTCTGCATAAGACTCAGGTAAAATTACAATTTTTTTTTCTAAATCAATTTATTCTTTAACAAAAAAATATTGGTACAGCACATTAAATACGTATTGGTAGGATATACATATAATGTCAAGGCACTTGACACCCCCTATACTAATAATTCACCTTTGCGGGGTGATCCTTCAGTGAAGGGGTGTAACAATATTGTGCGTGAGTTAATGGAACATCCATTGACTCTTGCCCACACTTCTGTGCTTATCGCTCTAACGAGGTTTGGTCGAGCTAATGTCCGTCCATAGAAAATTAGCAAACCTTTCGGGTAATTGGCACAGGGTCAAGTTTTTCTTTCAACCCTACTGGTATATGGATGGTATATAGAGAGAGAAAACAAATTTCTCACCCATATAAGTGCCTTTAACCCCGTGATGGCCCGCACGAGGAAGTCCGTAAATATTTATCTCCCAATTGACTCATTGCGAAATTTGCATAAAATTTCACTGTTTGAAAAATTACCATCGCACTTTCACACAAATCAGCAAGCATGGGTATCACCCATTGGTGCTTATAGTAGTTTATTTTAATATTCAATTCTTATGAAACGAATCCTCCCCATTAATGTGAGTTTTATTGCATTCCCGCCTTTTCATAAAATTCTCACATAAATCGCAAATTATCCAGCATTCTCGGTACGAGACGAGGTATGTGAATTAATTCCAACCATATTCTATAAAATGGTTAATTCTCTCTGGGCTGCATTTAATAAACAAAACTCGTTGAGAGTGAAAAGTGTTAATGTTGAAAAGAAGTTTGCTCTTGGCTCATGATTGCTGAATATTTTGTCATTAGGATTTAGCAGTGAGTGGCGCATTGATAAATTTCGAAAGTGAACTGAGGAGAGTAAAAATCTTCTTTATATTCGAAAGTAATACAAAATGGGTTAAAAACGCTGTTGCATAAGTCTTTTATGGAGTGCTAAGCCCAACTTTTTTTTTCATTCTCTTTAGCTGCTCAAACTCTTTCAAGTCAGGAAGGTGAGATGAGAGAGGCAATTGTCTGGCTCATTTGTTATGTTGCTTTTTGAGGTCTCTTGCGGGCTCTTTTACCTGAGCCCGTGTGCTCTTTTGCTTCTTTGCTTCCAACGCTGTGCTTAAGCTGTGACTTTGAACTGATTGAGTAATAAGATGGACAGGGTCTCTAAATGGGTGTACGTAGTTTTTTTTTTCTTAAGTTGCTTTGTGAAATCCTGAAGAAGTCACAAAATACCTTTTCCTATTTGTTAGGATTTTTAACATATAACACAAAATGAGCATTATGAGTAAAAGTCGAGTTTGCATATCTGCTTTGGTCGTGATTTACTTCATTTCGAGTAGGTATCTAACGTACCAACATAAAATTAGTATAAAATTTATGATATATAACGACTTATGTCGTGAAATTTCGGCATTAATGGAATAGTAGGTAATACGCTTTTTGCTTGTATGTAGTTGATCGCCGTTCTGTGCAATCTCTTTCAGCACAGATTTCTTATTTCTTATGCAGCAAATATACAACTCTGACCATGACAGTTTTCATTTTAGTAAATCTACTAGTAAACCCTAGCCCCCAATCACGTGTGAGCAAACTCCATTTTAAGCTATAAAAGGGGGGCGTATATTAGTCAAGGGGGATGAATAATACGGTACACCGAAAAAGTTTTAAAATAAAAAATCCCGTTATCTGACCCTTCAGCAGGTAGAAAATGGGAAAAAATCAGTTTTTCTGTGGGGGCGCTATAAAGGGGGGTTGGGGCGGAATCCCATATAGCGCTTGCAACTCGTATTGACCCCCTCTACCCCCATACCAAATTTCATCAAGATCGGCCCAGCCGTTTAGGAGGAGTTCATGTGCCACAGACAGACAAACAAACTTTTCAGCTTTATATATTAAGATGATATAACATAAAATGAAAACTTGGCTTTTGCTTTTTGCAAATGTTAGTTTATCAAAGGTGAATGTCATCATATAGCCTATATCTAGTCACAGAATCCTCTGTGGTACATATAAAATGGGCTTATAGTAACTGCCTAGTATCCCGGTTTGGTACTTCCTATGTCACCACTCTCCGGGGCAGGCAGAGAATATTGCACATTGAACGAACACAAATGTGGTTTTACTCTCTGCGCGCATATAAAAGTTAATTAATTATGTAGTGAGTGGATTTCATTACATCAGCCCAGGTTATGTGTATGCATGCCATGTGTACATACAAGAGAATCTCGTGGTGTGTGATGGGCAATATTCATCGGGAAATGTGTGGCCAATAAAATGTTTTTTTTTTCGGTGTGGCCATTGATATGAGTATGGGCGAGTGAAATTGAAGTGTGTGCTCGCCTGACCAAACGTAAACGCAACAAAATTTCCATAAATTGAGCATCTCACCCATTATCACTGATAATAATTTAGCATTTAACAGCATAGAGGTACCACAACATTATATACAATACATATAGCCTACAAGTATATCATGCATTCAGCAACAATTTCACCAAATCTAGCACCATATTATGCCATTTCAGCCACACAGGGGTCAGGGCAATGTGAGGCTGACTTTCAACAAAATATTAAGCAACTTCCTCCTACACACAGAGTCTGACACAGAGTTGGTGGATGCATATGAAAGAAAATAATCATTACTGAAAATTTATCTTATTGTCCATCAAATTATTGCAGCAATTTTGAAAAAAAATCTCTTTTTGTTCCACCTCAATCTCGTGTATTACTTTCCAAAACACTTCTGCAAAAAAAAGTCTCGTATTCTACTAAACTGGAAGTTACGTAATCTGTGTGCATTTTTGTGACTAACTTTGACTTGGCAAAGAGCCCAAAAAGCCACAGATAGTTTATGGGTTTACAGCATATTTATGATTTCCCGATTAAAATCTCGTAAAGCAAAGGGAACAGAATTCTTGTGTACTTATGTATGAACGTTGAGTGAGAAGGGAAGAATTAATTCACAATTATGCAAGAAATAACTTGGGATTTCTTCTATTACTCGAGGGAGTTTCTTTGATGTTTTTTTTTATTTTAATTAATTAACTGCTGCATTCAAACTAGACATT
The DNA here is from genome assembly GCF_024334085.1 of Lutzomyia longipalpis. Taxonomy (NCBI): domain Eukaryota; kingdom Metazoa; phylum Arthropoda; class Insecta; order Diptera; family Psychodidae; genus Lutzomyia; species Lutzomyia longipalpis. Next base: position 18,163,316 of record NC_074707.1, read on the forward strand.
TTCAAATCATATATGTATATAGTTACTCTAGCGGTATTTATTAAAGCTTTTTGTACGTTTTACCTGTAAATGTTTTAAAATGATGATTTCTGTTTAAAAATTCGGTTGAAATTTTTTTTTCCAAAAAAAGATTTCATAATTAAAAGGGTTCGAAAAAAAAAAGATTCTTTCATTTTTGTTAAATTACAAAATACTTATTAGAATTTAATATTTTTGGTTTTAAATAAAAGCTATATTGTTAAGAAAGTATTGAATTTTAACAATTTTGCAATTTTGTCAATTTGTTCATGAAGAATTTCTATAATTAAACTACCCATGACTACTTAATTATATATTACTTTACATTGACAAGATAGGGTGGAAAGTTTGCGGTGATGTATTCTTTTCCACTGTCCCATACCCAAGTCTCGATGATACAAGGGGTTGGTGTCAAACAAGCAAAAGGGAAGTGGCAAGAATCTTACTTTAAGCAAAATCTAATAAGGATCTATTGTGTGTAAATGCTACAGTGCTGCTAAAAGGGGTAAATCATTTCAATTATTCAAATATTCTCTCTTTCTCTCTTACACTCCCCATTTTATGCCAAAGTCTCATAAGCTTCAGTCGCTGGCTTTCAGGCTATATATGAAGACAAATGTTACATTTCCATATCTAAACCAACCCCTCTCTTCGCAGTGGCGTTCAACAACTGATTATTTCTCTTTCGCCACAAAGGGGATGACGTGCATGGGTGCGGGGGTGACGAGGGCAGAAGATGGATGCTGAATATGAGAAAATGGAATTGAACGAGAACAGTGGATGTTGCTTGTGCGAAAAGAAAGGACGGTGTGTGGCAGGAAGTCGGAAACCCTCGTGAGATTTACTGCTTTTACACACTTGAGCTTTTTTTGGGGGGGAATGGTGGAAAGCTGTAAATGTGGATATGCGGCTTTTTCATTTGAAAAATATTTCGTTAATAATTAAAAAGAGGAGGGTAGCATTTACAACCACCCTCTATATATGGTGGATTTATGAAAAGTTCTGCTGTAATTGATATGGATAGTTCAATAGAATAAGGGTTAATTTACGAAGAAGAACCCATCGTGTTGAGTATTACATATCATTGCCGCGGGATTTAAATTTTGCTGAATTTCACAGCAGAAAATCAATCTGAAAGTCTGTGAAACTCTCAAATCTTCACTTTATGCATACATAGCTTGTGGCTTTTTTGCATAATAGTGTGCCAAAGAAGAGATAGAGAGAGGTTTTCTTTACACACTGTGCTGCCACATCAATTGATTGCCTTAGAAGTTGCTGTGATGTGCATTGATAAAGAAGTTAAGTGACTATGAGTCTATTAAGCCAAAAGAGAAAACCATCATTTTCATGTTCCACTTATGTTTCCCTATATTGGTTTTTGTTATTCTACCTGAGTTGAGCTCCAACCTATGTACATTGCTTTTTAGGTTTCAACCATCTTCTCAATGTAACAAGTATTGCTTTCAATGTGAAAGATGTTTAATAAAAATCTTTTAAGGCTCTTAAAGGAAAATGTATCTACATATAATAGTATACGAAGACAAAGAAAATGAAAAGAAGGTATAGGTATTTAGTTCTAAACTTTAAGAGTTTAATTAATGAATTACACAAAATAGAAAAAAAAACATAAATTCTAAAACGAATAGTTTGAAATAATTTATATTAGCAATTCTAATTTTATTGATTAAATTTTTAATTTTACTTCTAAACTTGAAACGAAAAAGGTAGATATAAGAATCACATCCTCCACAAGTTTAACTGACTTTTATAGTATTTTCTCAGAGCTATGCCCTTAACTGCTATTACTTGAGCTGCATGGAGAGTGCCTCTACATATAATATTAGTATTAACAATAATAATTTTGCTCAAGAAAGATTTTGTCTTTTGTGCCAACATGAGAAACTCTGCCCAATGCCCCTGATTCGTTTATTACAACTTCTCATCACTGATGTACACAATTTACAAAAAAATTTGTATTCTGATCAAGAGCTGTGGGGACAGACAGTAGAAAAAGATTGCCAATGAGGGGTGGAGGGGGGCTTAACGGAAAAAAAATGAAGAAAAATTGAAAGAGAAAGAAAAATTCAACAACGATGCCAAACCACTTTAGAAAGTAGCTACATTTATATGTTGGACAGAGTATATAATTATTTCTATACTCTATGTATTTGAATTTATATGTTAATGCCGTACATGAAGATGCTTATTGCATTTCTGGAGCTATTCACGCAAACCTTCCCACACACAAATTCACTATTTGTTAGCTCCAATATTCCTCTCTCTTTCCCTTCGCGTTATTCTTTCGCCATATACACCAAATACCTACAACCCGTAGTTGTTTGAAGAGCGAGAGGAAAAAAATTGGTATACTTTTTTTCAACATATACATATTATTGTGTAATAAAACTAGCAGAGGAAATTAATTTTCTGTATATTGAAATTGAAATTAAAAGTTTTACTTCTCTCTTTGGCGCGCACCTTGGAGAGATTCTGCTGTTTCACATGACAGAAAAAATGAGAAAAATAAATGTCCTGTATTTCCGGTTGCTTTAAGAGACTTTATTTGACTAAAACGTAAAACAAAGGTTTTGGACAGGAGGCAAACATTAAAATTTATGTCGAGAAATTAATAAAATATATACACGGGCAAAATTGACGAAAAAACGCGGGGAGATTGAGGGAATTAACAGAAGACGAGATATTAAAAAAAAATCTTTGACTTGTAGACTTTAACTGCGCTCTAACTACTCAATTATAATTCATCTATATTTGTAATTATATATAATTGGTGTGATGTTGAGTTTTTATTACCGGAGTATAGTAGAGTTGGCGTATATTATGTATGTATACCTTCGTATCATTTTACACACATCCCCCTTGAGCCATAAGCCATGAAATACACTCTCATGAGGGTGATTCTGTCCGTTGCTCTGCGGAGCTTCTCTCTTCCGCTATGTGAAAGTTTAACCCCCATTGAATGGTACGTTTTCCCACAATTTTCCCGGGGTGTGTTCATCCATTCGTTCACAGTCACTCCCCTGCAGCTTCCGAACACCACAAATCTATATACACCATTTTCTCACAACTGTATCTTCAAGAAGAAACACACCGACATCAACCAACAGGTATTGCGTCAAAGCCTGTCACGAAATCCAAATTATCTTCAGGTAACTGGACAAGATGGTCAATTTAAAGAGAGAAAAAATTAATGATTGAAAAACGAACGTCGTGTCCAAAAGCTCCCACAATTACATTGTCATGATGAAAAATGATCTCATGTTTCGTTTTTTTTTCTGCGAATTTCAAGCAATTTTTCCCAAAATCGACCTACATTGGCTTAAATCAGAGCATTGGATTAAAGTCATAAAGCAAAATTCCAGGCCATGACAATTTTATATTCAATTTAAGAGATATTCCATGTAATTGGGAACTTGATAGTCTTTATAAATTGTTTTTGAATCAATTTTGGAAAAGTTGAAAAAAAAAAACTTTCTCTTTCGTTAAATGATCAATTACCAATTAATTGAATATTGATAATTTAAATTTATAATTTTTCAATGAATATTTTTAACGTGTAAGGCAATTTGTTCCTGTAAAGTTTCCATAATTATTTCATCATCCCTTATTTAAAACATTTGATACCTGCAATTAAAATGTCGAGAATTTAAAGAATAAAATTACATTTAAAAGTTTATTTTTAAATTTTCAACTCTAAAACCAAAAAGGAAAAAAATAGTTTTTCTTTTCTTTTACTGTCATTTGAAAAGCATTGTATTCCCTTCTTAAATCGATAAATGGAGCGAAAACAAATACATATTTATCATTCTCAAAGCATCAATAAATACCAATAAAATGTTATTTTGTTGCGAGAACAAAAAGTTAATCTTTAAATTTGCAACATGGAAAATCCCAAAGAAAATCCATATTCAAACATCTAAAGATATCTTGTTGGTTTTGAGAGCTATCTAATGAACACAATGTGTCTCTGAATTGGCGTCGTTAGAGGGTATGATGTTGTGGTGAAATGTAGCAGTTTCCCGAGACACCACCCAGGGGAGGAAGTTATTTGAGGGGAGTAATCGGAAAAAGGCAAAATCAATGCTGAATATTGCGCTAAAATGGATAAATTTGGGGGAATTTTAAGTTGGAATCTTTTTAAAATTTCATGATTACCGTATGAAAAGAAAGTTTCTCCGTATAGTTTGGATTCATTTCCTTTTGGACGTTATCCAAAACCAGTAGTTACTTCATTGCACTATATACATAGGTAGCTAGTACGTATATATATTCGGAAAATATAGAACTAAAATAATATTATACCTATTGAATAAATCGAATTTACAGCTAAAATATTAGATTTTGATTTTTTTGAGTCTACATTACAGTCATTAAGGAATTTTAAACGACCAAAAGGACCACTCTGTGTGTGTGTCTCCTTTAGTTCATGGTTCAAGTGACTCCATGCAGAAAGCACGAACAAGTGTACCTCTATGCTTGGGATTTTGGAATTTAATGCGATCGATATTCAGTTGTTGTACATACACTTCTTCGTTCGCACACGGGAAAGCTCCCCCAGGCACTTACCCGTTGTCTCTTTTCCGCCCGCACAACTCGCCCCACTTTGCTGGTGGAAATTCTCCACCACCCAAAAATTTATGAGTTTCATTTAGAGATTGGATGGCTGAGCACCCAGTTACGACGCTAAGGGTGAAGAAATGGGCAATGCGAGAGAGGGAAAAAAGAAATTGAACACAAATCTTCGATGATTAGAAATTTATATAGTCAATTGCTAAATAATTTCCCCATGAGAGGCTCACAATAAAGTTATGAGAAATAGAATTTTTCCGCAAGTTTTCCCCATCGTATCATTATATTCGTCTTTTCCGCAGTCCTATGCCAACAACAGCGAACTGGTGTATTCAAGAAAAAAAAATAGTCTCAAGGATACCCCAGAATTCATGCTTTGTGTAATAATTTTCCCATGAATTTGGGAATTAAATGAATTTTAAAGCAAGTTTATTTATTGAATACATTTTTTCTACATATTACACAGTCAGAAAAAAGTTCAATATGTGTAGGATATTTTTCCAAAAAACATTTTGCCATTCTTTCAATTTATCTACCCACTTCCACAGCCCTATCGCAGCATCAATCTGTACCTCTTTTCACAGTGACATCCCCGCTGATGAACGGCCGGAAATGTTGACGGGGTATACTGTGGGGTAAGCTATTTGGATAACTTTTCCAACTTGGGGATTAGTTGTGTCGCCTATTTGGTCGCCTGTCAATTGTGAATATTCGTATCTCTCAATTGAATTTATAAGCATTTAACGTACCTATTTATATAATTTGATATGAAGTATATTTTATGGCAATTTCACCAATTTAATAGAATTATTTATTCATGAGCATTAAAAGCTTCTTTGTGATATTGTACGACTTTACCAAAACAAATCCTTTTAGGCAGAATAATTTTTTTAAAGGAACAGTTAAAGTGCAAAGTAGTTACCAAAAAAAACGGCTTGATCGATTTTCAAAAATATGGCAGCTATGATAAAAATGAGAAATGTCTTTTTGCATAACCGATAGATTTTTAAAAATAAATAAATTTTATTTTTGAAAAATCTTAAATTTTTGCTTAATCCGGAAACTTTTTAATGATAGTGTATCGAGCTATATAATAAAATTCGAAACACTATTTAGGAATAAAGCTATACCTACCTAAATATCTAGATATAATCAATTTCTCCTTCAAACAAATTATCCTTTGTCTAAAAATTTATTCCTCGTCTAAAGGAAAAAGGATAATTCATTTTCAATGTTATCCTTTTAACATAATAATATAAGAAGTATATTTCTAATTTAACACAGCCCTTGTGCTATAAAAATGCATCCCTGACTTGCTCCCTTTTAGTGTGACGGAATCTCGTCTCAAGGGTATATGTAATGTTTTACTCTCCATTGTCCTTAATTTTGTATTTGTTGTAATTAATTTCAATTTCAACCCGCCTCACCACTCCACCTTTTAGCTACTCGACATACAATCATTTAGCACGCAAACGTTAACACACCAACTGTTTGGAAACTTCTCCAATGGCTCGAGCGAACCGAAAAAAAGTGGCAGAGTGTGTATAGTGTTGTGTGACCCAAAAAATAAGAAAGAGTGTCTATATCACAGCGTTTCCGGTTCATTTGAACGCATTTCCAATTGTTTCCCTCCAATATGGAATAATATACTTCTGGGTGAGAATATATAAAGCCCCAATTGGGAATTTTTCACTCCGCTTTTCATCCATAATTTATTCATGAGCAACTACCATCCGTTCCTTTTTAATTTTCGAAGAGAGCCATACACGGGGCAGGGGGCGGAGGGGAGGCAGCAGCATACGAAGGGTACAATGAAGAAGAAAACACGTGCGCCACGTTTTGAGCATTTTGAGAAAAAAAGGCTTCAAACTTAATTCAAGTCAAATAGCATTTTCAAATAATAATTCTCTGTCGAATGGTAATTCTGCCCTGCCTGCTCGCACTCGTTCAGTCTTCCTAAACCATGGTGTATTCACACATATGTACGTTTTAGAGATTCCCAAGCAAAATGGCCTTACTTTGCTATGTTGGCAATAGAAAGAAGAGCGGGAAAAGGGAAAGATGGGGAAAAGTGTGAAGGTACTCGTTCGTCACGCTGAGGAACTTCCCTGTTTTTTTTTTCAACCATCGACTGATAAAAAGGGGCCATCGCCATGAATGCCCATAAATACACCCCCATGTGGATTTTCGGTATGTCACCAGGAGTCCTCCTCTTCTGCAACTTTTCTGTCTAACCATTCCGCCTTCCAGCATTTCATCCAGAGCTTACCTAATGAACTGTGACGAATTTTCGTTTACCTTCCATGATACATACACGATGCTTCAGCTCTCAACAGCAAATTATCATTTTCAGTGTGCCCAGAGTGTGGAGACCCTTTTTGCGGGGAAAATATGTGTAAAAATGTTGTCAGTGAAATAAAACAAACACCCATAAATTTCAACTGAAAAAATCCCTTTTAGCTCAATTGAATTTTGCATTATTCCCTCGTTTTTTGCAGTCGCTTTTTCTGTCATGCAGCAAATCAGGGTAATTTCAGGAGAATCCTTTTTGGTTTGAGTACTTTATCTTGTCATCGGGAAGTTTTTTTTTATTGTTGTAAAATATAGAGTGTAAACTTTCAATTTAAGCTTTAAATTGTTGGTATTTAGTAAATATTACTTGTTTTATCGGAATTTCCGGAATTTTCACATTACAGTGATGCTCCGCAGTTTGAGTTTTTCAATCCTAGAGGCTGATTCTGTTAAAAATATTTTCTATTATTTATTTTTTGAATTTGATTTTGTCATTCTATAAGAGAAAATTTTTACAGTTTAAAAATATATCATTACCGCTTTAAAAAAAAAACTAGATAATTTACAAAAAATAATAGTTAAAGAATTGGTAGAAAATAATATGTTTTTAACAGAATCAATCTTTTATTTTTGAGTCTATTTTGTGCTTTTTCGAGACATTTGAAACAAGAAAATTAACTTGAGCCGATAAATTGGATTAGAGAGTGCCAAAAACCAAAAATCGTTAATTTTTGCGTTTCGGAAAATCTTTAATACATAATACATTACATTGTCTCATAAATAAAATTAACAATTTTTACAGCGAAGCATCACTGTAATTGAACCACACCATATATAGCTAAAAAGGAGTAACTTCTTGAAAGAATCAAATAGAAGTGGAATCCCAATATCTGAGTTACTTGCGATAAAATATTAGTGTCGATTTAAAAGCATATCTCTCTGCATTTCTCACCTCCCTCATATCCCCTTTTATCAAACTCAAGACGCTCAAGAAGGTACTTTGTCTTCGTGTGAGTTTTCTCTTCCATTCGACCTCACTTGGGCGAATGTGATTACCACATTTTGTATGTTGGTGCTCGCCTTTGTAAAATCTACGGTATTTTATTCTATTTTGCTTTATTGTTGCCATGTTATCGCGTCTTCTTCATCCACTTCTCCCCACATTGTGTCATCATTTTCTGGTCGTTCCATTATGCTCTTTTCTCCATCCACATCTTCTCCAATGCATTCGGTCCAGACGTATACTCTACCCAACTTTATATGTTGTCTGTGTGGCTCTCTCCCATATTCTTCTTTTGCTTTTTTTTGTGTGTGGCAACTTGCGAGTTAGAGCAGCAAATTTTCTACATATAGATGTGCATTTTATTAATTAATTTTCAATGAATGATATTACTGTGAGGTTTATGAAAGTTCTCATAGGATCCTTTCTATGGCAAAATCATTATTCATGCAAAATGAAAACCTGCAATCATTCAAGCAATTGCAACTCTGTACAACATACTATGTGGTGCCAGACCTTTTCTATTGGATATTTTAAAATTCATCTTAATGAATGTATCTTGCCAATTATCTGTTGATTGGTTTTAGTTGGATACTTTTTAAGAGACTCTGAATACGTAATTAATTAAATTGTTCAATAAAAACTACTAAATAAAAAGGAAAACTTTGGTAGACGTTTTTGTAAATATTTCAATATATATTTTTCCATGTAAGAGGGTCTGAGAGCACCATAGCAGTATATTTCTTTTCCATGTAGCAGCATTTCTTGAAGATGTGGATAAAAAATCGTCTCTTATTTATCCACATCTTGTATTCACCTCTCACTCATTCTCCTCTTGGGCGCATTCAGTGTGGCGATGATGGAAAAGAAATAGTAAGAATAATTCAAATACTGAAGATACCATTTCACATAGTGCAGGAGCCACACAGCAGAAATAGCAGCATAGCTACACATACGTGATTATTTGTATAACTCGACGATAATAGTTATTAAACAGTGTAATTACACTTCTTATAGAATTTGCCTTCTACATGGACAATCGTCTTATATAGCTTGAGCTGCAATGGAAAGTACTGCGGGAGCATTATGCGAGGGGGTAAAAAGTGGGGAAGAGGATTTACCTCCTATGTTGAGCTTCACAAGTTGAAACTGGAAGTGAGTCATTTGCTACGATTTTAGCAAGAATTGCAAAAGTGAGGGCATCAGTTTAAAAGCAAGCGCACAAGATGGAAATTCATTACGGAAAACTATTTACCAACTCGCCTTGCATCAAGAAGTCGAGCAAAGTCATTCTACCAAAATTGCCAGGGTGGTGTATTCAAAATCTACATCCTTATCCATCTTTAAACCGACCCACGAGGAATGGGCTTGGGTGGGAGGGGATTTTCAAGATCGTTCCGGTCATTTGGTCGGAAGTTGCACAGGAAGCGAAATCGAGGAGTGACACACACACAGTCTCTGAAGCTGCTTAAAAGTTGAGGACATGATCAAATACTTGTCTAAATATCGAAAGTGATTGTCGATTGTGTAGTTTTTTTTTATATTCACCCAAAAAAAACCCAGACGATGCTTTTAAGCAACGTGCACACTTCAAGAAAATATATCCATCGTACTCAGCGCGATTTGAGCTGACGGCAAGGCCACGGAGAAGTAACATTTTCATGGGTACAAAGATATATACATACTCCAGGGAATGACCACTATGTGCCAGAGGCATGATGGTGAGAAAAAAACGGCCGTTCGCCTCTGAAACCTCCAATGTCGTATACAAGCCGAAATGGCGGTGATTTTTCATAAATATCGTGTGAGGAAATTTGGTATGTTAATTCATCCCCACACATCTCTTGACATCTCTGGGTCTCACCACTCACTTTTCCATGGGTTAAGCGGGGATAAGGAAAAACTGGAGATGTCTGGTGAATCACTGGAATTTGTACCATTTAGCATGTGTGTTTTCGTACAAACATATTGGTGTGTTCTTTTGCCTCCATATTTAGTTTTAAAAAAATATATAGATGATTTACTAAGGGGCTAACAAATCTGTATTTTATGTACCTTTCTTCAAATCTGAATTGTTAAAAACAACTTACTACGTTTATTATAAAAATTGAAAACATAATTAAGATGACTTTCTTCCAAAATTTAAAATCTAATTAAAAAATGTTATTAAACAATAGTAAAAATCCAAGCTGAAGATATTATGGAAGTGAAGTTAGGATGTTTATGATAACACCCTTAACTCCCTAGATCTTGCTTTCTACCTTCCGTTTAGTTAAGTTCTCAAATTAAATTTTCCAATTTTGAAAACTAAAGTTAGTTAGTTGCCTCCTAAAAGAGTAATCGTCTTTCTTTCGTTCATCCAGACCATTGTTATTATTTGGCGAATTTGGATTCAGCAGCGAAAAAGAAAATCAATCTCAAATAGCCCTGTAATTAGGGAGACGCCGCCACAACGAAATCTGAATCCTCTTCCTTTGCCACTAAAAGGATGCGACGCCGACTGGCCATGAGATCACCAATATAATGTGAATAGAGGTAAGATTGAAGGTATATTTGGCTAATTTTTGAACCATTTGATGCCTTTTATTATACACACAGAAAAATTATTCGTATTAGTCGAATGCGAGTGAGATATTCGCACATAACCTCAGTTTGATTCGCACTCTCCAATGTAAACAATATAGGAAATACTCGTCATTAACGAATGCGAGTGGCACACTCGCAAAAATTGACAATTTCACTGCCACTTTTGATCAAAATTTCTCTGTGTGTATATGTGGCTTTCCACCGTTTAACCTCTCCCAGTTTGTGGAAGACATTTCTTTTTTTCAAACTAATCCTCAAAGAATATGAATCTCATGAAAGAATTCACAAACTGCATGTAATTTACATGTGGAAATGAAAATGGAATCTCATTAGGGATTTCTCAGTTTCATCCTCATCCCCTCCAGTGCAAAAAAATATACATAAGGTGTGATACGGAGATGGTGCTCAATTGCTCCACCGCCACCCTTTCGAATGTACAAGGAAGCTACACCGTGGAGTTGTATGACCTATACCTCACACACAGGTTCAAATATATGTGGTTATATATAACTATTTGGTATAAAAGTTGCAGCATTTATTCTTCAATGCATTCCCTGTGTGCTGCTGTATACCACCTAACACCGGCAAGCACGACATTCACTGTGCGGGAACAGCAAGATTGCAAGAGCAAAGTGGTGGAGTCTCTACCGCACGTTCGTAATTTAACGCAAAGAAAATGAAATAAATTACGGCAGAAGTGAGCACAGGTATAAAACAGCATAACGGAATTTTAATAAATCCATTCAGCGTTAACAATGCTGCTGTGTGGTGCCTTCTACACTCTTCAAACTCACTCAGCATACACACCGTCGGGGGAGATGTGAAGAGAGAGCGCGCGAAACACCGGTATGCTGGAGCACTATAGATATCACGGTATAATTCTGCATTAATACCTTAAATAAATCCTCCCAATAATATGAAAGCCAAATACAAGTTAAATTGAAAGAATATCCCTCTCATGAAATTTCCTGAAATCAATATTTTGCTAAGGATACTAATGCATATGCTTACCTACATATATGTTGTAATGCTAATTATTTCGCGTTAAAATATAATCTCTCACTCAGCTTAGAGATTCAATGGAAAGGAATATCACAGTAACAAAAATTTTAAAATAATTAATCGTTAAACCGGAATAGGTGCGACCTTTTAGACCTCTATAGTTATCCTTTGATTTTTCTGCAATATTTTGGGGGTTTATGTTGGAAATATTCGAAAGTAATTGTGGAAAATTGTGAACACTTTTGAAGTTCACTTTCACTTAACTTTCAGAATGCGTTTAAGGTTAAACGAAATCCTTTTCAGGCCTGTTTTCAGGAAATTCGTAAATAGAGAAAAATAATTTTGTTTACCTGGAGTTGAATATTTTGAAAGTCGAAATTTAAAAAAAAATTGTGTACTTAAATATATCTTATAGAAACTTTAGACCATAGAAGAAAATATTAGCGGGTTTAGAATATCATTTCAAAGGGTTAAAAAAGGTCCTAGACTTGCCTTAGAAACAATGCTATACTCTTAAAGAAAAAGCAGATCATGAAAAACATTTAAAAACTTCAGGAAAATTCAAAAACAATTATATTTATTTTGCTTTAACGGCTTTAAATGTACCAATGGATGTATAAATGCAATATATTTCGTCTCATTACTTCTCGCCATCTCTAAACCATCTCATTTTCTTCCTATTAAATGACCTATAAAAATTATTGCTATCCCGCCATGATTTAAATTTGTCTTTCCTTGTTGTTTACTAAAAAAATATAAAAATATAAATATTGTACATATGTATATCAGTACAATGATGGTCCAGCAGAAAAGGGAATGTACTGGTAAGTTTCACTTACGGGCTGTGATTCTTCCTTCAGATGACAGTCCAAGTGTGGTGAAAATTGAGGTGGATAAATTTTTAGGAAGGGCTTTCTCACGCAACGAATCACAGCCAACGCGCATGAGTAAGCCTTTCCCCAGAATTTACACGCGTTGGCTGTGATTCGATGCGTGAGAAAGCCCTTCCTAAAAATTTATCCACCTCAATTTTCACCACACTTGGACTGTCATCTGAAGGAAGAATCACAGCCCGTAAGTGAAACTTACCAGTACATTCCCTTTTCTGCTGGACCATCATTGTACTGATATACATATGTACAATATTTATATTTTTATATATTTTTATATGTTTATATATTTTTTATGTATATATATTTTTTATGTTTATATATTTTTTATGTATATATATTTTTTATGTTTATATATTTTTTATGTATATAAAAGGCGCCCCGCTTCGCGGGGCGCCTAATAGTTTGTTTAAAAATTATGTGAATAGGTGAAAGTAATTGTTGACGTAACAAAATGGCAGAAGGCGGCCATTTTGAATTTTGAAATTAGAAAAATCTGATAGGTTATGCCCACTATACCTGATGAAACTTTAATCGAAAAGCCTCTATGAAGTACCGTTAAGCCGATATAAGGCAATATTACAACAATCGGTACATATGGAAACCTGTTTTGGTCTATATCTCAGAAACCGCGACATAAATTTTTTTTATTTTTTTTTGGTTAAAAGGTGTGTCTATCACCTACAACATACTAAAATTTAATCGAAATCTATCGTCCAGTTTTTGAGATATTAATCGAAAACTGGTCGAAAACTCATCGAAAATTTTGTTTTTGATTGTAGGCCCTCTAGCGGTAACTTTTGAAACTTCCTATGTATAGATAATTGTAGACCTTTTTGAGATCTTTCATTCAAAACCGGTTTGGTTAAAATCGGTAAACCGGTTTAGGAGTTATGGCCGACTTTCGATAAAAGTCTATATTTGCTAAACCGCTTGTCCGATTTTTGGAAATGAAGTATCGTTGAAAAGGTCTTAAGGGCCCCTACAACATATTAAAATTTCAGACCTCTAGCTATAATAGAGGCTGAGATATAGCAAAAACAAAATTGAAAAAAATTCAAAATGGCGGATGCAGGGGTGGGGGGCTGAATTTGATATCATAGTTGGACGACTTCCAGTCGATAATTGAACTTTGCCGTTGACCGCAAGTCTCTATCTATTACCGTTCTCTTGTAATTGAGCTCCAAACTACGGCCGGACGGCCGGACGGCCGGAAAAGTTTTTCGGCGCATACGTTTTTTGGAATGTGGGGACCCTAATTCGTGCTCATACCAAGTTTGAGCCCGATCCGACGACCTTGAGTTTTAGAGTGGACACAGAAGCTGTGCTATTCTTTTCTTCGAAAGAATCACAGCTAAAACTTTTCAAGATTCGTTGAACTTATTAAAATTCAACTAATCAATTTTTTTCTCAGTATTGTGTGTTTGTTATTTGCTATAGTATAAAATTTAACATTTAAATTACTTCAGCGGATATATATTTCCGCAGACTTAATGTCCTGTCCATATATCTATACTCAAAATCCATTCTGAACGGTATACTTACAAATTTTGTGAAAAAATAATCTTCTTTGGTTGTTGCTCTAAATTTTGTTTATCTGAGATTTGTTTACCAAATGTAAATAAAAAATGTAAAGTGATGAAAAATGTATGGGGATGTAGAATTCAAAACGTGGTTAAAACGGGGCAGAGGAGTTCATAGGGACCTACATTGACGTACAGTACCTACATATATGTGTAAAGTTGCGGAGCTACTGTGTGATATTAAAAGGAGCTGCTGTATATTATAAATAATTGATAAGAGAATATTATTCAAGAAAATGTACTTGAATTTCTCTTGCTTAAGATCTCCTAGCTAAAGGAGAGAGAGAAAAAGAGTGATAGCGAAAATAGCACGTTCGTTGGTGTGCGCCCCGCGAGAAAAGCAAAGGAAAAAAAAGAACGAAAGGCATTGTTTTTGTAACACATTTCCTCGAGAGATATTTATAAAGCACGTGAGTGCATTTTAATATTGGCTTTGAGCGCGATGTTTCTGGCATTACGAGGTGAGCAGTTAAAGTTGGATGATTTTTGTGTGTGAGATTGATTTTTCACCTATAGAGATATATTTGTCATTCCGTGAATTCTCTGATAGCGCGATATTTACCTGCAGAATTACACACATTGCTGTGGAGATTGAAAACCTGTGCGTTAACATACATTTCCCCTTTACCATCCGCATCCACTATTACCTCAAGCATGCAAACAACTGTGTTGGGTTATGCTGTGCGCGGTGTGGTATGAGGGGTTCATTCATTGCTTTTGTATCCCTTTTCTGAAACCGAGTGAGAAATATTGTATTTTTAGGGTGACTTTCGCTTTGGCACACACCGGGCTTCACACGACTTTGATGGAATTTTCACCGACCATAAACCATTTGCTGTTTGTTCCGTAGGTAATATTTTTGTCGGAATACTCTCTTTTTCTGTAGATAGAACCCCCATTGCGTTATCTGTTCAAGTGTACTTTGGAAGAGACCAAAGTCTCCAAATTCTCGGATAACTTTTTCTAACCATATACGTGCATTCCTGCAGGTTTCCACATGAATGTTTGAGGTATGAGATCGATGGTCTTTTTAGGCAAAATGAATTCCACAAGGATTTAAGATAAACTTGATTCAAATTAAAAAGTCGTTGCAAGCGGTTTTGTCTCGTTGGTGGTTCGCTTTTATGTATGTGACCAAGCATTTCCGCCTGGCATCTCATTCATAGCATTGCTGGTATAGCCACAAACTATAAGCAAACGTATGTGGCATCGAGATATCGAATGTGGCGAGAAATGGTGTCAAGGGACTTGGCCAAATATTCCATGGCAGTGCTATATACCTTCCGCTACAACATACCTACATACCTAGCCCCCACAAAACTGCTTCACTAAAAGTGAGGAGTGAAATTTTCAGTGGGTGGCCCCACAGGGTGGATGATCAAAAATTCATAGCGCACACACATAAAGTTCCGCTCCAGCTAGTTTAACTGTGCGGCAGCACAAGAAGCAGAAAACCCCGAGCAAATTTGCATATTAACCGCTTCTCGAAAGTTATGCATGTGTAGTGTATGTCCTCTATAGGAAGTCTAGTCCATGCCTTCGATGGATTATAATGCTGTGGGACGTACAAGTACTCTTGGTGAAGAAAGAAGTCAAGTGAAAGGATAAAAGTGTCCCCCAGGATGTGGCAAAGATGCCACACGATTGAAGGAAATCTCCTGCTAAAGAGATAAGAATACCAAATGCTTTCGACACGACTTCACATCGGGACGGATTCTCATTGCCTTAAGGAGTCTACTATATGCACATATATATGTATATGTATATGTATTTGTGAGCACTCTGTTGAAATTTCTTAAGAAACAGATTTGAAGATAGGATAATAAATTTTCAAATTGAATGTTTCGATTCAATATTCTTATCGTATTATGTGGTACCTAATCTTAACACATATTTGTATATAAGACTCTACAGGATACAAAAAACTGATTTAGTGAAATAGAAAAAAGTATGAAAATGGTTTAGCATTTTTATGTACAATATTTAACCCTCTCATGACTCCAAAAAATATTAGGAAAATGTTTTTTTCTCCTTATCTTAAATGTGAATTCCAAGTAGATAATTTTTATAGCCCAAAAAATAATAAGAAAATGCAATTTTATTACTAAATCTCAGACTTTCAAAATTGTTAAAACCGTTAAGTCACAAGATTGATAATAAATATGTCAAATGGGTCAAATGGATCCAATTTCATTAAGAAAAAAAAAACAAACCCCCAGCAAAAATGCATCCCTTGCGTAAAAAGACAGCGCTATTTTATGTTGTCTATATTATTATAGTTTTGAATGTAAGCCATAAATTCACCCTCAATGCTTGACATTAATTTCCAAAGCACTTGGCTGAGGTACCGCAAGAAGAAGCAAGCCCAATTGACACGATATTGCCACATCCCTTGATTTATTGCACACAGCAGAAGAGAGTCAATTGGGAGATAAGTAATTGGTGGGGACTTAATTGAAATTCACATGATGGAGAAGTCCTAGGAATCCCAAGGAAGGGTTTGAGCGAAGAATGCACTCCCAAATGAATGGAGCAACAAGAGCACCTCCCTCGGGGCTAATGGTTGTTGTAGAGAAGAAAAGTCTCTATAAGGGGGAAGAGTTTTGATGGTCAATAGTGCGGTAGAATTGCTCCTGTCGTCGGCGCAAGATAGCGAACTGTGACTTGAGTTGTGCGACATGGATGAGAATCTCTTGGTCTTCCCCCTTTTTTTCCCAACCCATCGCATCCCATGCTCTCTTGTACGATATACAACAATATCGATGCCATCGAGCTATATCTGTATATAGTTTTCCTGGTGTTGTGCCATGGAGTTCAATGCACCAGCCTTTGCATTTATTTTATACTATTTTGTATTCTATGCTACGATCTGTGGTGTATTTTGTTTGAATGCCCCATATGTACATATGCGCAACTACATAATCCGGCAGCGGCTGAGAAGCACTAAACACATATATAATGCTATATATGCGAGTAAGTTCGAGCTGCACCGAGGCAAATTCACAAGGAAAAAAACTCCCCTATAAACGGAGAATACGAGGGAACTGTATGTTCTCTCTTGGTTTGAGTTTGTGCATTTATGGCTGGAGGGTGAGCATGGGAGAGAGTATAAGAGTCCTGTATATGGGGAAAAGTGGTCTCAAACACACCATCCCATATATCCCTCCGACACCATGGTGCTCTGTGCAACGTCGACAACGAAGACAAGGAGGACTATTTGGTGTAGCTCACGGTAACTCGATAGCATATATAGGGGTACATCGTCCTTTTGAGGCTCACAGAGAGAGAGATCAAGGAGACTGGGAAGACCTAAAAGGACAAAAAGTACCCTCGAGTAAATTCTGCCACATAGTACATCAAAGGATATATATGGGGATGGAGCAGGAGTGAATTGAATAAAAACAAATTAGTTGCACAATCGTCCTCATCTCATTGTTTCCTATCGTCCGAAAATCTTGTCCCTTTTTTATGGTTCCTCTAACTTGTTTGATGGTACAGCGGTGGTACTGTAACTGTTTTTGATAAAATTGTTTAACTACCCTCAACATGTATAATTGTTATGTATGTATGTATTATGCTTCTCTATGGAATGTAACATGTGAGAGCTTGGTTTAATTGAGTGTTTTCTTATTTGACAAAACGGGGTTATTTCCTTAAAATCAATAAACAGAAATGCGCTGTTTTTACTGCTTTTTTACTGCTTTTATCTTTAATCTCAAATGTCTTGAATTGATGTCGGATACTGCATAGGAAAATGGAAGCCAAACGCAGATGAAATCAGTCAAATAACTTTTACTATTTTTTATTCTCAATTTTTTATGTGCTAATCGTCACAAGAGTTTGATATTATTTTAATAACCTTTTAAATTATGCCAAATTATGAACTTTTTTTTTTTAAGAATAATTTTCTTTTCTGGAAAGTTGAAATCTTAGAATTAAGCAAAATTTTTCTAATATAATATTTCACATATTCTTTTAATTTGAAATGAGTGACAGGAAACTATCCTTCATGCCACTGTAGCTACTGTACTTGTTCTTAGTGCTTCCCTCATCATTTCCCAGCAAACCACAAACCATCATGTGCTCTATTTCCATGTCTTGTTGCTTCCTTTTCCTAATTCAAAAAACGAAAAAAATTCAAACAATTTCCAACATCTTGTCTGATTTTTTTCTCTCTCAATTTACCGTCTCTTCATT
This sequence comes from Lutzomyia longipalpis, assembly GCF_024334085.1. Classification (NCBI taxonomy): domain Eukaryota; kingdom Metazoa; phylum Arthropoda; class Insecta; order Diptera; family Psychodidae; genus Lutzomyia; species Lutzomyia longipalpis. The sequence goes on from NC_074707.1 coordinate 18,181,471, forward strand.
AGTTTCTCTTCTCGTATCAAAAGTGCCCCGAAAAAGAGACACACTTGAGCATAAGTGTGGAGAAATAGCACCCAGTGCAACATGTTACCATAACACCTGGCCATACACGTATACCAGGAGAGGGCTCCTTGTGGCATTCTTAAATCGTTCCCGGGTGCTCGCCCCGAAATATCACCCAAACTTGGTATATATACACACAACATCGGTCCATAAATAAAAATGCATTATTCCGTGCTGTATTTTATTCATTACTTATTTATAAATTGTTTTTACCTCTACCCATCATCGCCCCGTCCTTCACTTTTGCCATTTCCATCGCACAATTGAGTGCTCCTCCATGTATAAAGTCGAAAGAGAGACTCTTTTTTTTCGTTGTTACCATACTCATGGCATATAACTACAGCCACACGCAATATACATTTATAATGAAAAGTCATACTCTATACGGTTTATTTATACAATTCTTAGCATGCATGCACATCTAAAACATACCGACCGCGATATGTTACTTCTTTTGCTCCAGCACTCTTATTGATTTGTGGGAAAACCGCTAGACAAAATTGTTCTCCCATTCACAAATTGATGTACGAAATCTCTCAGAAAAAAGAGGTATACATACAGCGTGCACGATTAATGCTTTGGGGGAAATTGTCAAAGGGGGAAGAGCAACTACTGCACTGCCAGCATAAGTACCTACTATACATACTTCATACAGCCTTGAAATATTGACTTATTTTCTCACCAATTTCACTCCTCATGGGAGATAATCAGCCCACTTATAATGTAGTTTTGCTATTTCATCCAGAAGAATCTTTTAGCACAATTCTTTCATGCTGTTCTTTCAAGCTACATATTCATAATTCCAATAGATCGGTTAATTTCTTCACTTATATGACACATTTTTTTTTGCATATTTAATCAAATTTTTACATTTCCTAAATATCCAAAAAAAAAGTTATATAAAAAGAAAAATGAGAAAAGAGTTTAAATTGAGAGAAAAAAAATCATAAGAAAACGAATTGAGCTAAAATTCTTTCAGAGATGAGTTAAACTGTTCAATCTTTCTCTTTTCTTACGTTTCCTTTGTTCTGCTTCTTTTGGCATTGATCCCATTGCAATTCACAATGACATATAAACTGAGAAATTCAATTTTGAAAAATGATTCAATTGAAAGTCATTTGATTTTTGTTGATTTAACTAAACTTCGTATTATGGCATAAAGATATTTTTTCTCTTTGGTCTTAACAGGATGGATTTTAATCAAATTTAAAAAGAAGAGACATAAATATCGAAGAGATTTTCATATTAAAGTCACAATTTATGCTTTCAATTCAATATAATTCTTGTTTAAGTTTAGTGGTGGAGTAATAAATTGCAATTTATTTGCTCCTTATTTTTAGGAATAGGATTAAAGTTTTATCAATGAAGCTATTTACTAATTCAAAATCTTATAAATTGATAAATAAAAAAAATGTTTTGTAACTTCCAACAACAAATACCTGTCATATGAGGAATAAGATTCTGGATATTTTTAAAGAAAAGAAAAACTTTTCTAAATCTAATTGACCCCAATTTGAACCTTCTTCATCATTTTGGAAAATAAAATCTTAAAATTGAATTTTTTAACGGATGAAATGTATTGAAACGAAGAAAAAAAATATATAGTCGAGTAATGAAATCACAACCAATACATTATATGCTTTGTTTGCACCAAGGTTTGTACGGTTTACATAAAGTAAAGTTAGAGTGCTTAAGTGAATAAGTGTTCCTACAATAAATAGATTAACTTATTATTATTTCTGCTTCTAAAACGAAGTGAAAAAAAAAATAAATCAAACAAACTAATCACGATGATTGTGAAAAGGAAAATCTGTTGAAATTATCTTGAGTTTTGTACTATATACATATGTATGCATGTATAGCTTCTATTCCGTGTGGGAAGAAAGAAAATGTACTGGTAAGCTGACCAAGCTTACGGGAGCTGTGTTTCTTTCAGTGTTCCAATTTTGTGAGAGCAAACTAGAACGCGAATTAATTTAAATACGCGCAAAGTCGGGAAAAGTTGAAAAGTCATACCCTAAGAAATGTTTGGAAGGCCATATCTCGAGAACGGATCCATAGATTTTCATAAATTGTTTTTTGTTTGAAAGGTCTTGAAGTCAGCTATAACATATCGAAAAATGAAAAAAATTTATGTCGCCATTTTCGAAAAATTCGAGTTCGAAATTTTCGAAAACTTTATTTTTGATTGTAGCGCCTCTTGCGGTCATTTCTCGAAGTTGCAATGTTCTAGACATTTGTAGGGTTTCTCGAAACCTTTCATTTGCGCTTGAGTTGATCAAGATCGGACTTATAGAACCCGAGATATGACATGCCAACTTTAGAAGGCTATATCTCGAGAACGGATCCATAGATTTTCTTCATTTTTGGCATGAAGCTAGATAATATGGTCAGCTACAACATATCAAAAAATGAAGAAAATTTATGTCGCTGTTTTCGAGATATTCATCGAAAACTCATCGAAAATTTTGTTTTTGATTTTTGGCCCCCTAGCGGTCACTTTTGAAACTTCGGATGTTCTAGAGAGTTGTAGGGTTTATTGAGAGCTTTCATTTGACCCCGGGTTGATCAAAATCGGTCAAGCCGTTTTCGAGTTATGGTCGATTTTCGATGAAAAATTGTGGCGGCCATATTGACTAAACGGCTTGACCGATTTTCGAAAATAAGGCATCGTTGGAAAGGTATTGATGTCCCCTACAACATATAAAAATTTCAGATTTTTAGCTATAATAGCGGCTGAGATATAGCGAAAACAAAATTTTGAGGTTATTCAAAATGGCGGACGGGGGGGTGGGGGGTAAAATTTGACGTCATAATCGGACGTCTTCCAGTCGACTTTTAAACTTTGCCGTTTACCGCAAGTCTCTATCTATTACCGTTCTCTTGCAATTTAACGTTGTACTACGGACGGCCGGACGGCCGGACGGACGGCCGGCCGGAAAAAATTTTTTTTTGGCGCATACGTTTTTTGGAATGTGGGGACCCTAATTCGTGCTCATCCCAAGTTTGAGCCCGATCTGACGACTTTCGATTTTGCTCGGTACACAAAAGCTGTGTCTGAAAGAAACACAGCTAAAAAAAGAGTTTGTGATTACAAGTCTTATCTCTCAAGAGCACTCAATTAGTCCCATATCTATAGCATTTTTTTTTTATTTTATTATAATATCAAATTTGTTCCTCACTCCAGTACTTCCCACTCACACGCCTGTGTGGTATGGCTTACGTTATCCAAAATTCCACAATTGCTTGTTTCTTCAGATTTTACCTTCACAACCTTCTGTTTCCTCTCCATTGTATGGCGTTTGGTGCGTCTTGTGGGCAACATTCTTGTAATAACATTGACGTATAATTTTCTAGTTATCGCGCGTATCTTATCGGGTAACACTGATCTTAGTGGGGGGTGTTGGGAAGTTCATGGAAAAGCAATGAGGGTCGGGAATGATTAATTTTGAGCTCGCGTAAAAATCAAATTCATCCATGACACGACGAAAAATGTAAAAGAGAAAAATGGTGAGGAGCCATCGAAGGAGGAAATAGCTGAAATCTCTGAAGAAGCGATACTATGAGTTGATTGCTTCACATAATCCATAACATTATGTTTTATGTATGCGAGCATAGAATTTAGTATTCTATTAACTAACCGCAACCACAGAGAGACCTATACATACACATTACATACAACCACACACGCAGACGCTCAGAGAAGTGCGCTCTCTCGAAATTATTCTCTTTTTTGAGGGGAACTACTTCCCCTTTGAAACTTCTCGCTCTCTCGAATTACTCTCACACCTATGGGCGTACACACATACATTATAAATTATGTATACTACATATATGGATCAATGTCATTTACAGATAATTTGAATGTATGCGTAGTTTTATTCGCATTCTCTGGGCGCGAATTTAATCCGCTGTTTTTGAGATTTCCCGTTATAAACTCCCCTTTCTTACCCCCCCCCCCCCTTCCCCGCCATTAGCTATATATGTATGTTTGTTACGTAGCAAGTTTAATTAATGAAATATAATTAAAATTATTTAGTCTTTTTTCCGGATTTTCTTTAAAAAAAACTGTTTTGATTGAGAGATAAGAGATTTACAAAAAAAAAACCTTAAAATATGTAATTGGCTCTGATATTACTACTTGTAAATTTGTAAGGACACTTTCATTGATTATACGAACGTATGGCAACCAATATGTAAGGAAAAATGCATTTTTTGTGCCCATTGTGATGTACCTATGTAGTTGAAGATTCACATTGAAATATGTAAGTGTGTGAGTGAGTACAGTATATTAGGGATTTCTATATTACCACGCTCAATCTCATATAAGAATTTTCCTTACTTTGATTTATTAGAATTATTTACATAAAATTATGATTCTTTATTTTTTTAAAAACAACTTTCTTTAGAATTTAGATATTGCAAAAAAATGAAAAAAAAATCTTTAATTTGAAGAAGAACTCTTAAAGTTTAAAGATTCAAATTCTTGAAGAAAAATCAATTGAGCTGTTTCCACGATATTTTTGGGGTAAAGAGGAAGTGACTTCACTTACAAACTGTATAATGTAATACATTAACAGTAGCACCGTGATCACAGATGTGAACATGCTGCAAAATTGCTTTCACTAATGTCTTTTCAACCGAAAAAGAAACCTCGTCTCGTCCGAGCACATGGAAAAGTGAATGTGTGTTGATTTTCTTTGTGGACTCAACCACTCACCGCGTTTGGCTTAAATTCAAAAAGTTTTATTTTCCATCAATATTTACTAAATCATTAAATTGCCCAAGTTGAATGCAATGTGAATGAAAACGAACAGAAATAGCTCAATTTTCTTGGCCACTTTATATTTTGAGAATTAATGCCACTCACATACTGGCTGTGTAGTATTTCCTCGCGATACGCTGGCATATACGCTGGGTATGTGGGTATATCATGAGAAAAATCTCTGCATTTTGGTCTATACAATAAAAAGTGAAGAAAAATGAAATTATTACAATACCCAACCACTCGTCCCATAAACAAAACTTCAATTAAAACCCCTGGAGGGTCTTTCCTTGACATTTCATATTGGGATGTTGAGGAGAAAATCAACAGTGGGTTCTCTCTTGGGAACAGCCAGCAAAATGGAATGTTGTATGTGGCGAAAATAAAAAAAGTGAGGAAAAAAGACGCCCTATTCATCGATGAATGCACCCCACATCTAATGCCATGAAATGCATTGAAAAAAAAGAACACAATGAAAATTCATCCCCCTTTCCATGCGGATTCCACTCATGGCTACCACCAAAAGGAACACACAGAGAGTGAACGAAATGTACGCCGGAGTACGGGTACACTTATTTAGTGAATAAATGCGTCGAAAAGATGAATTGAGAGCATTTACCCCATCAAGAGCTTGTTTATTTCTTCTTACCCTCTACTGTCGGGACGCCTTTTTTCGCTCTCCTTCGCTACACTGAATTTATTTTTACACATTTTATGTTGATTCACTTTGTGGTTTCATTTTCCTCATTTCCTCTGCACTTCATTTCCATTGTGACAAACTACGTGGGATCGTCGTTTTTCATATATATATATATACATAAGTTCATATATGTATATATTAGTGTGGAAAACTGCGAGAACAGGAAGACAAAATATGTCGACAGATTCCTTAGAGAGAGAAGAGTGGTTGATTATGTTTTAAGTCACTAGAAAAGTTTCAACGAAAAAAAAAACTTAAATACAAATAAAACATATAAATAAATGTAGGAATACAATATTCATGAAGGTTGTAAATAAAATTTATAGTTGTAAAGACGTAAACTCTTCGCTAATTGTTTGAACTTAAAGTAATTAAGAATGAGTTCAAGAACCTCACAGAATCCAAAGAGTAATGAAAGAGAAACTGATTCCGAACCGTATTTGCGAAACTTGTTTTACAAAATCAAAGACGATAATGTGACTGAGGAATTATAGATAAATGATTGTCTTGAGTTGCGATCTATAAGAATTTAACAGATAATTCTTTTAAATAGGAACATATCGCAATAATTTGACAATATATAACATGATTCTAGTTCCATTAGTTTCATATTGAATTGTGATTCGTTGACTCTCTTTTGTTTGTGCATAAATAATGGTTTTTTGAAAAGAACAGCAAAATCAGTAAATGATTTAAATAATTTAATAACTGAGATTAAAATTCAAATTATTCGCTGGTTTTCCCTGTTGGAAAATTGGAAACTTATGCAGCATTCTTGTCGAAAGAATTATTTCTTTATTTCAATAATTTTCCATGTATTGTTTGAGATAAAGAAGAAAAACATTTCCAATGAATCCATAATGCGTTGAACGAATGGAAAATTTCGTGATTCTGTCCTCCACCACATTCTTTCAAATTGAAGTACTTTACAGCTTGATAGCGAGGTCGCACTGTGAGAACTTATTGTACATACTTTTAAAGTAATATTCATAAAACAACATAATGCTTTTTTTCAAATCCATCAACAGTCCAAAAAAAATCGCAAACACGTCTCTTTGAATTTAATTTCCGGTAATTAAGATCTTAGAACATTTCCCTCAACTAATGTACATAAGTAAAAATACTTGTTGTCCACAAACTAAAAATAAAAAAAGAAAAATTAAAAATAAACAAACGATTTGCAATTTTATTCTACCGCAAGAGAGAGAGCGTGTATTTTGTTTTGATACCTTGAAAATATATTTTCAGGTCACGGTTTCGAAGTCACTTAATTTCTTTGTTTCGTGGCGCAAAAAAAAACTGGGAAAAAGAGAGACTCTGCATAAGCCCCCGCTCATGTCTTCTCTATTTTCAAAAGGCCACAAGATGTGTGAGATAGCCAATGGAGACGAAAATGCATTAAGAAGTTACAAATTGCACGCGCGGGGATTTTCTGCATTGGGTCGCGGTAGAGGAGCTTTTGGGTCGAATAAGACGACGACGACGGTACAAACTCGCTGATGATAGAGTTATTTATGACCTTCGTTGGTTATTAACACATTAATACAGTGAAGTGTATGCAAAGCAATTTAGTTGTAATCTATAACAAAAAGCACAACACATATGGAAACATTCTCGGTGTGGGGCTTTGATGAATTTCTCCGTATTTAATCGATTTAATTTCCCGCCCCTTCATTCACGTTAATTAATTGCTGCTTAGATGTTCTTCCTCCTCGTGACTCAACTCAATTTGAGGATTAAACACCCAAACCTCTCTCTCGCTCATTGCACGGCAGCCTGCTCTTGTTGGGGGTGTAGGTGGGTGGGATGTAATAATATTCCCAAAGGACTTGAAATGATTTTGATTTTGGAATACCACTTTCCTGGCTTCTAAAAACAACTTTGAATTGTATGTATGAGAATGTTTGCCACAATGTGTACGTACCACATATTTCCCCATTTGAATTGGAAGTCGTTTCGTGGCCTTCGAGATCATCAGAATCATCGCGAACGCCTCCTCAAGTCGACACGTCTTCCCCCACAGTGGGAGATGCAACGATAGAAACCTGCTCGAGTGTCGGAACGCGTGCCCCAAAGTGCCAGCAGCGACAAGGCAAAAAAGCAATGTAAACATTCTAGGAGACAGTGTTATCGCAAATCTAGGCGATCACGGATCGTTCGCGGCGATTGAATCGGCCTTGCTGTTCCGCTCGATGCACGCAGATTTTTCTGCGTCTCACATATACACATATGATACATTATGAAGGCTTGCCTACACATATAAATACATAACTTGGTGGTAGAAGCATAGCAGAAGCGATAACATAAGAAAATACTAAAAGCAGTTGAACTGGAAATCTTTTTTCTGAGATAAGAGTGGGATCAGCGAGATTTTTATTGAATTTAATTTGTATGTAGAGAGATCGTCAAAAATGACTTTTTCTCTGTAAATGTGACATTATCGTTATCAGTATGAGAACATAAAGGAAAATAGGGTGAAGTGCGGTCAGTATCATGCCATGAAGTTAAATTCTACATAGAGAAAAGAAGTCTATTCACAAATGTTTCTCTCATTTCCTAATTCGTGGGAAAATATGGGATAAACATAATGTTGTAGACAACCAAAAGAGATCGAGAAATAGCCATACACATTTACCATTTTCCCTTATGGCATTATAAGGAAAATTCAGCAAATATTTGTTTAAGATTTGGAGGATCGAGGTTTCTAACCTGAAAAGTTTGACCTTTATTTTCTCTCAGAAGAAAGTATTTTTCCAAGTTTTCTTTCAGCGATCTTGAAGTAATGAAACTTCTCTATATACACAGATGTAAAACATATCCCGGAATGTCCAATAGATTTTAATTCTGTGGCGATAGAAAAAGTCGAATTGGCCACATTGGCCAGCAAAATCCTCCAGGGTTAAAATTGCAAGCAATGACGTCACATTTGTATTTTTTTTAACTCAATCTATCAATGTATATGAATTATTTATTTAGGCTAATGCTTAACCAATGATTTTTGACATAGTATTCTTTGCTTTATGCATTCATATAGACAAAAAAAACACAATAGTGACGTCATTGGGCTAAATTCTGTAGAGTTTTTCCTGGTGATTAAATTGAAGAATAGCAGGTCGCAATGGCAATTGCTTATTATTTTTTATATTTATAATTCTTTGTAAAATTATGCGTCTCTCAATTGTTTCCTCAAAATAGAGTTCTTCTATATTGAAATGAATAAACTCCTTTCATAGTTTTCAATATTTTTTAATTTAAGGGTGTTTTTTTAAAGTTTTCCCGGAATCTCTGTATGACTCACTTAACCCCTTAGCTCATTAGCTGTCTCTCAGTCCCATATATTTTAGCTGTGATTCTTTCGAAGAAAAGAATAGCACAGCTTCTGTGTATACCACCTAAAATGCAATATATTATATATATTTATATAATAAATACATACAATTGTTCTTTCTATGAAAATCTGACCATTTTCCTAGGTAATTTATTGAAAACTCTAACAGATCTGCTCTTATTAAGAACAATATATTATGAAAAATGAAAATCTCTTTTTGTTTTCCATATGAAACTATCAGCATTACTGAAAGCAGTTTCACTAAATTTTTTTGAGAATAAATTACATACATTGATGCCTCTAATAATTAATGTTTTGATGAATAACAATTCTTATTAATTAATTGGCATTTAATACTTTACATTATAAAAGATGATGTATAGGTATTGACTTTTTTATACCGAACTGTGTCAAATAACAAAATATCTACTTCTTTACTCAATTTGGTTGAAATAAAGTGTCTTTACACCTTAATCTATCGATTGGGTGTATATGAAAGAAATTAAAAGGAAAAAAATCTGTAATAAATGCAACCTTTCATCTCAATACATGTGTTCCATACAACGCAATAGTTTTCCCAAAAAATCATCTCTCTCAATACTTTGTTGCGGAGAACGCATTACGAAATCCCTCAATATTCCATCATATTTCTCGCGGTGAAAGAGTCACGATTGATGCGATTTCCTTGAAGATGAAACTCATGGAGTTGTTTTGAGATCGTGTGCCAATAGTGTTTGTGCACAAAGAGAGGAAAAAAAAAGCTTGCGATGGAATATTAAAGAAAATGGATAAATTTTCTCTTCAGCTCTGTCATATTCGTGTCACATGTATTTCATATATATAAATTGTTAATTGACGTGGCATTCTTGTACTCGACTTGAATTGATGACAGTCAACGTCTTCGGCGAACACCCAATGCCTTTCGACAGAAAACAATTGCAAATGCTAAAGCGAATGTATACAAACACACATTGACTTTTTCCGTGTCATCGGAAAATTATTTTTTTTTACCTTGTATGCTCTGCTATATTGCTAATATATATATTTTTGCAGAGGGGTAGTAGAAGAAAGAAAGAAAAAAAATGGTTGACTCTGTTGGAGAATTTTGCAGAAGGAGTTGGTGAGAAATATTGAGACAATTCCTTTATGCTGGGACACGGTAGCAGTCTTTTGTGAAATCTATTAAATCTGTGTCACACACTGCCATGTGTAATAAATTCACGTGCTATGCATTGTGAATAGTGGTGTCACTGCGAGAAGCTTCAATACACCTCATATGCAATACAAGAGGTCAATTTTGTATAAATTTTGTTTTATGTACATTATACATACGATGGGTATATAGACAAATTTATGCTTCTTTATTAAATTTCTTCCCACTTCCCGCTTGGCTGTCATCTTCAATTTTTTACCGCCCACGCCGGCAAAAATGAAGTTTAGATCGGTTGAATTTGACACCCCTCCGCCACCTCACTGAATATATGTGCTACCTCCTGTTGACATGTTGCCGCAATCAATGGACCATTTCACCGAACAAAGCACCATGAAGAAATTTTTGGACAGCCTCTAATAAATTACCAACTGATTGAACTTGGAGGTCTCGTTTTTTTATATTTCTTCTCAAAATTTTTTTTCGGGCTGTGTTAATAAGTTTCGGTGCAATACATAAGTGCCTTACAACAAATTCACTCAAGGAAACCAACTTTTACTTTTCGATTAAAAGACTCCGTGAAGCCAAGAGAGTACACAAAGCATATACCATGCCAAGATTATACGTTACTTCATTTTGCGACGATGATATTTTTATTACATAAAAAAAAGAGATATATTTTGGACATGGGAGATGTCGTTGGTATGAAGAATATTCCGTGAGGCATTTGCAGCCATGTTAAACACATTCCGTGTGACCATGTGACACTCCATGTTGCGAAGAGAGAAAAAGAAAGTGGAAAAGAGTTTGAAGATATCATGAACTTTGTGGGTAAAATGCCGAACGTTGTAGCTGTGCTTTTCGTATATAGCAATTAAGAAGCAACATCCACCTTTGCTGAAGTTTGCTGCAAAGAAACATTTTGCCAGATATTAATTAGCTAAAGGTAACTGCGAAAGATTTTCACAATAACTTAATGAGGAGACTTTACTAGACGACAGTTTATTAAGATGGTGCATTAGATCTCAGCATAGAGACTTTAAGCAACAACGACAGTGCGTAAATCCATACATGGTTGCACAGTTGACAAATGATTTTACTCCATAAACATTTGTTAAAGCTGAATAATTTGTATTTCATGTTGTGCATAATGTCAGTTAGTAATTCACAAAGCTAGAGCATATCTCAATTTAACACAAAATCATTTATAAAATTCTCTCAAAAAGAAAACTCTCAATACACTTAATAGTTTTCTTTATGATCGGGCTATTTAAATTTCAAATTTTAAATACTTCAATGAAAGTTTAGTAAGGCCATAGCAAAAAGTGTGAGCACTATACAGCAAGAAAATAATTGTAAAACTCTTTTTTTTCTATATATTAAAGTTAATTTTAAATTCAAATCTTTCAGTTTGGTTGGGAGCTTTGTGGAAAGGAAGCCTAACTTTTTTTTTGCTTTCTCGTGAGCAATGGTGCGGGATAGGAGGTGGTGGGTAAGAAAATTAGAATGCAAGGCACAGTTTTGAGCCGAAAAGAAAATAAAAAAAACGCGCTTTTCGTGTATAAAACTCTTTCGTTTGCTGACCGAAAAGCATGAGCATTGTGTTTTGACTCTGAAGATGGATTTTTTGGGTAAGTTGCGACACCGAGAGCATAAGAAGACAGCGGTAAATTACTTGCTTTGCTGTTTATTTGCTTTGGTAGCGCTGTTCGCCTTTTTTCCAACCATTTATTATTGCTACATTAGCAGTGGATACACAAGGCACTGCGCTCTTGTTGTACACCAGGCCAAAAGAGAGTAGATGGGGAATGAGAGATCCCCCTCGCATGTCGAATTAGTGTATGCGCCAAGGTGTTTAGAGTGTGCGTTGTGATACCATTGAAGTGTACACACAATGTGTATATTTCGACAAATACCATTGAGATCATTTCCAACGGAGAAAACCCCATGAGTCGCGCACAACTACATCACACGAGGCCAAGGAATTATTTTCAGTTGTGTGTGCACGATGCAAACCGCACAAAGATTGAATTGAGATTTGATCTCTGACGAACAACAGAGAAGCAACCAGCACTCCACAAATCCCAATAATGATTGTTTGGTTTCGGTTGTTTGGGGGCTGCCTAGTGGCACTGATGCGTTCCAATTCGTATAGGTTTATGTGGGATTTCGAGACATTCGGCACTTTGCATCACCTCTTTGCCCCAACTACAGACCAACCTAGCTATATACGTAACATACTCTAGGGCCATTTAACACTCAACCTCTCTGGACTTCTATTTTACCTCTCCACAACTTCAAGTCGTGAGAAAATTCGGTTGGATTCCCTTTTGCTCTTGTAACGGAAATTCTTTCTGCCTATTGATGTTCTCAGTGGAATGAGATATTATTCTAAATTCCAATGAGAAGATATATTCAACACTCGATGTTTTTGCTCCTCCTGTTGCTCATCAGTTTCTCTTGGCTCCTCGTCAATAAAAGCCACAGAATGGATTTTCATTCTTCCGCATTTGAGGAGAAATATGCAAAAAAAAAAGATGATTTATATATAAGTATCTTGTGATTTTTACATTCAAGGGTTTTATGTTAGCCATTTTAGCCTAAGACTATATTTATGTAGATTAAGGATACTTGCTATGTATATGGTTTAAGTGTTTTTCAAACAACTGTATTACCATGCCTACATAAACTCTAACATAGCTAATCTATTTGAAATATGATAAGGTTCAAAACGGTTTTGTAAACTTGCAAAAACGGTTATGTAACCTTGGAAAGTCGCTAAGTAAGGTTAAGTCTTCTAGGTTTAGGAGTCAAAAGTTGTTAAAATTCTCTGAAAATCATTTTATGACAATTCTGACCAATAAATAGTTGTAAGACGACGGAGAAAATGTAAAGAAAATGTTAAGTAAAAGAAACTGCAAACTACACCATCCAACTACATATTTATCACATTATCATTTTAAGGCCAAAAACCAACGAAAAGTTTGACTTCTTTAAGGCTCCAACAGATGGACGAGAAATTCCTCGTGCGGTGCGGCGCGGCGAGGTTTTCGGCCAATCAGAAGCGAGAGATGGCACACACATTCTCACCGCACCGTAAGAGAACGTTTTTCGGCCAATCCGAAGCGACGAAGGGCCACGAAATCCTCGCCGCGCCGCACCGCACGAGGAATTTCTCGTCCATCTGTTGGAGCCTTTAGGAAAGAATTTATATTCAATCAATCTTGTGTAAACTCATTGGTGTGATGTTAAGTTGTGATATGTATATAAGATATTGGCGAGGTAGTCTATAAAAGATTGTTAAGCCTTCAATTTACGTCACACTGTGATTTTTTTCGTTTCTCTTCCACATCTTCAAACTAGCGCGCTCATAAAGTAACGCTAAAAGGCGCCTTTATTGGCGCCCCATAGAATTTGCCATCAGTTTGTCGCTCTATTACCATATTATTATAACAAATTTATTCCCAAGTGTATGAAACTCTATGGATGAGCTGCTTTCGCGACACTCACGCTTATCGTCGTCCGCACTCCGTAGTCGTTGTTTTGGTTATCTTCCTCTTTCACTGCTGTAGCACTAAATTAAACCACCATGTTATCAATAAACCACCTCGCTGTGCACTTCATCATTACTTCAACTATATTGTATCGCAACTTGATGTACAGTTCTCGCACCTTTTCTATAACTTTTGTTTGAACATTCTATTGGGAGGAAATTTGTTCTGTGTTATGTTGGACCCTGTGTTGGACAACATAAATTTTGTTGCTGTAATTTTATGCGAAGCGTTATTATTGCTCCTCTACTCGAGTTAAAATTAATAATTCTTCAAATTATAAAGATATGTTTCTTTTCGTAAAAGATAGGTTGCAAAAATTACTTTATCGCTGTTTCTTTATTAATAAAACGCCTCAAGTACAACAGATCCTTTATTTTAAATTCAATAAAAAAAAAATGTTATACCTTCGTTAAAGGAAAAACATTTGATTTGAAGCCTACAAACTCCTTAATTAAACACAAAAATATTCATTAATGTTTATCCTCTGAATAACATCTACTAAACTCCATGTTAATGACTGTCATAATTTCGAACGAAAAACTGCCAACATGCGTTGAAATGGATTCCCAGGAGGAATTTTTGAAATGGGTGCGAAGTGTAGGTTCACTTAGGTTGCTGTGAGTTTCCACAATGGGCTTGTTGGCGATTTTTCTTTCATGACCTCGATTTGTGGAATATAAGTGTAAAAGGAATGAACGAGACGGGGAGTCTCCATACATACGATTAATTAGCTCATTTACCAGATTTTATAGCGTGCGTTTGGACGCCGTAAAGTGTGTGTATATGTTGTGTATATGGGAATCATACTTTGGATGGCGTGAAAAGCACTATTTATGCCTACGGAGGGCGTCTCTCAATTGAATTTCATGTCATAGAGATTAATCTTGTCTTTTTGTGTCTCTCAAGGATATCATCCATTGTGGGCCACACTATCGAAAATTTTCATGGGATTTTCCACATACCAAATATATACATGTATATATTGAAAATTGAGTGCGCAGATTCCATCAGTTTTGCCGTGCAGAGGAGCACACAAGTTGTGGAACAAAAATTATAACATTCCATCCATAGAGAGAACGCAATTTCCAATATATGTATAGAAAGTAACTTTGTGCAAAAAAGCTGAGAATATAAGAAGCTTTTTTTGCCTTATCCAACTTCCAACTTCCCGTGGGTTTTTATGTCAAATCTATGGGCTTCATGTGTGATATTTTGTGTTGATTATTTGTCATCACAAATAGAAAAGTCATAAAATTCCTATTCAAATGGGAAGAAATTTATGAGATGCTCTAAAAGAGTAATAAAAAAAAGAAGAAAATTTCATAAAGTCTCTCAAAGGTATCCCCTTGTCAGTCGATCAACTTACAATTAACGTTGAAGACCGCCGTGGTTGTCTTATTTGAGATGACTCTCCTGAGAATCGCGTGGAGGATTGCGGTGCTGAAGTTTTCAGGTGGGTAGACAACAATAAAGACAAATCAACGATTTACCGGGAATTTGCACACACTTCCAGCACCGTCAATTACAACTCAGGCAACACACACCGCAATCTGTAGCTTTGCCTTGCACATGCTTCTGCCGAGGGTTCCCAAGGGGCGGAAATGAGTTAGGAAGTGGTGTACATGTACACAAATTGACTGTATAATTTGCGTGAATAAGCTTGACTTCAAACTATGCCTTCATATCGTCCATATTAGGTTTTCCTATAGAATTTTCCTTTCACTTAAAAATCAGGGAAAGTCTTTTGGATAAATCTTAGATTTTTATTGTCTTTTGAGCTAATGTTATTTAACAAGGAAGAATTCGATCTTAAAATTAAAATATTTTTTTTTTAGAAATTGATAAATCCTTAAAACTTAATTCTCTCATATGTTTTAAATTAAGGGAAAAACTATGTACAATTAATACAGGATCTCAAAATATTTTATTTCACAGCAGATTAAGATGGAAAATATCTTTAAGGTAACTTCTTATCACTTTCCATAAGCTGTCGTAATCATTAAACTTACTTTAACATCTTAGTGCTTTAAATGAGCACACGGTTGAAGCTTCGTGGTGTACCTAATTCACAAATAGAGCTACACCTTTGCACATAGCGGATCTCACAAAGTGAGGATGCTACATATAACGAAAAGAGTCCGGCAGAGAGAATCAGTCAACAGCGACTATTTGTGCGGGGTTTTTTGCCAGTGACCATCATGAGAGTGTGTCTAGAAGGCCGAAGACGAAGGAGAGCGTTGAACCTCCAATGTGCACGGCACCATGTTTGAGAAAATTAAGGACCGCCGGGTGACTGCTTGGCGGTCGCCAATGGCTTCCTCGTGATTTTCTCACACTCAAAGGTTCCAAATGGCGCGCGGTTGATCCAAAGAAGCGAACTTTATTGGAACCGATTTCTTTAAACCCCCAGACGCGCCAAATGGAGCTAAGAAAAAAACCCCAAAGGCGCTGATTACGCTTAAGAAAGAACAAAAAAAAATTGGCGAGAGCAAAAGAGA
Source organism: Lutzomyia longipalpis (assembly GCF_024334085.1). Classification (NCBI taxonomy): domain Eukaryota; kingdom Metazoa; phylum Arthropoda; class Insecta; order Diptera; family Psychodidae; genus Lutzomyia; species Lutzomyia longipalpis. The sequence continues at coordinate 18,197,526 of NC_074707.1, forward strand.
GCGCTCTCCGTGGGACTGCGTGCAAAAATCTTAAATAGGGTGACAAGAGAGAATGAACCCGAAGGGTTTCTCATGTCACCATCAGGTCAGAGAACTTGCCTGCCAATAAACTTTGCCAGACACTCACTCATCCCCTACTGAAAAAAAAAGTATAAGTTGTCTCTCTGTGTGCGTGCCGAATTGCGAAAAGCTCTTGGCCTAAATTGATGCTAAATAGTGTTGGAGAACCTTTCGTCCTTCTGTAGGAGGATTTTGTGACCTTTGACATTTTTGTTTATCTTTTTCCTCTAAATGAGAAATGCCACTTTGATCATTGACTCGAACAATTAATTTTGTGTAATTAATAGAGCAAACGTAAGTATATTGCATTTTTATTGAGTCTTCTTTGGGCTCTTCTTTCAAATACCACATCGTAAATTATCCACCTTCGTGCTATCCAATCTTCAATTTATTCTATTCCCAATTGAGCAATATATACTCATGTGAATTTGAGTTAAAAGCAAGTCAGATAGGTACTTTTTCAATTTATTTACTTTACTTAAATTATATACCAAAATAATAATATTAGTATATGTAATAGAAAAGGATGAAAGTTTGTTTTTTCCGTATAGATATCAACACTAAATTAGGTTTTTATAGCAATAATAGTAAAGCTTACTCATAAAAGCTCAACTTTAAGTTGAGTAAACTTGAAATAACCAAAGTTTTGAGTAAGAAAATTACAAATGAAATATATTTCCCATTAATATTTTTAAGAAATAGTTCTAAAATAACGCTGTTAACCCGGATATGTCTGTTGTATTTCACTCTTAATGTCGAGTGTATAAAAAACACTTTAAAAATTTTATTTCTTCCTGAAGTTGAGTCGAATTTCTTCATCAAAGAAAGATTTATTGTATTAAGAATTTTGTTTTATTCATTCTTATGAAAACAATTAGAATATTTTTCATTAAGACTTTCTTTGGGTTCCTTCTTTAATTTTCTGGACATTTGCAATATTTTTTTTAATCGAAAAAACAATAATTGTCTGGTCAAAGGTTTTTCCGTGGTTTTATTTATACGCAGAAATCAACTCTCAGGCTCTTCGTATGGTGTCTACTAAAATGAGAACTTCTATGTAGAAAACCATATCTCCACTCTGTGAAATTTGACTCTTATCCACAACATAAAATCCCCCTGACACTCCCAATATGGTTTAAAGTTCTCGACAAAAACTCAGCACAACTACGGTAGAGATGAATGGTTCTTCTTTATAGGAGACAGAGTTTAAACGACAATATGGCAGAAGACAAGCAGAGTCATTAGAAGTTCGCCTCTTCTATCATGGAACATTGTTGGTTCAACAAAATTATCAAATTGCCGGCGAGTTTAGTCAGAATTCCACACGCTTCACCTCACATCTGGTGAATCGTCTCGGGGGCTCCCTATACCTGGGGAGATCATTGTGAATAGTGCATGAGAGAATAGCTAAAGAATTAACACAAAAGATCATAAGAGGCTTGTGAAGGTTGCCGTATGCTAGCATTGGAATTGAGGAAAGAAAACATATTTGATTGTTGTTAAGTTATATAGACATAATTATTTTTTAATAACTTTAAAATAAAAGGAAAACTCTTTTTTAATATCTATTTAATGTTTATATTAATCTTTCTAACGTCAGGAGCATAGTTAGCATAGTTACAATATAGTTGATACTTGTAAAAAACCTAGACGAGATTAAGGAATAATAAGTGTGGTGCATCAGATCCACTCTCTGCTTCACTATGTATTCCTTTTATATTTTCTTTTATGTTCTCATGGAAAATTGCCTCGAACATTGGATTTTTTTGTCAACCACGCAGCGATTATGAGCCATAGCTTCGATATATATATTTTTCCATTTCGCAAATATACTACTCTTTGTCCTCTCACATAGCGCCGAATCATCATTTTTGGGTTTCGTCTCTCAGCTGAAAATAAAATCCGCTAGAATATACCCAGAGTGAGGAACACCGAATAAAGTGGAATTAATTAAATGTAAAGAATTTTTATAGTTTTTCGCTTCTCTATTGAATTTCTTTTAGTGAATCTGAATTTGAATTCCCATTGACTGTAGCCTTTTTTTTCTGTAAAACATTTTCTGGGTTCTCTTTAGTAGGATGGAGATGCATCTCAAGTTTAAATATCACACAGAGAGAAGAAAATAAATTCTGAATGGAAGCACCCATTCTCCTACGGAGCGCATTATAACTTTTGAAGTCAGTTTGTTTATATGGGACTGATATTTTACATCTATTTACTCTTTGTCTCATTCTTGGATAATTTCAACCAGAGAGTCTAAGTTTTCACTCACTGGGATTTATTCACAAAATGAAAATACAAGTTTGTTAATGTTGGGAAAAGCTCAAAAGCTAAATTGGGCTTTTGCAACTTTATTTTGTGTAAAATTATGTTTTTAATCCGCATTATATCTCAATGATTTATACATTTTCTACATAGAACGAAAGAATCATAGCTAAAAGAATAATTTAATTATTCTTGTATTAAAATAGGATTATTGTATAGTACTCCATAGCATAAATAAATTTTCCAAATGAAGAAAAGAACAATCTGCAAAAAACATTATGCTCAAAAATGCAAACATTTTATTTATTCAATTAAATATTATTCAAGAGAAAGAAATTTATTTATTTCTCCGGAAAATCTCCAAAGGGGAGAAAGTTGAGTGTATTTATGCAAGCAAAAGAGAACACTACTGCTCTATGTAAATGCTATGTGTATAGTATTGTGAGAAGACGGTTAGCTGAGAGATGACGAGCAACAGAACTTGTTGAACTCTTTTTTGTTTTTTCCTTCATCCCCATTCCCTCCATGCCCCAGTATCCACTCCCTGAATATTATAATATTTGGACGTCTCTTTTGCGTTATACAAAACTTTTCTCTTGTGAGAATATTTCGCTGTGTGGAGTTTGTTCCTTTGTCGACGACAACGGTGAAGGCATCCCTTCAAGTGAGGGTAAAATGGAACACACTGCTTCGCCATGGGAGTTTGGGGGCAAACTTTGGGGGTGTGAGTTGTGAAAGTCACCCTCCATTTCTATACACTTTTCCTCTTCGCTCCTCGCACCAGATATATTGCCCATATATACGCTAATATATTTTGCTTTTCTCCTTTCTCCCCGTAATGCGATATATAGGAGTGATATAGTAGATAAATTTCTATAAGGAGGGAATGTTTTTTTTGCACCCCCTTGCTGTTCCATTCCATTCCATTTTTCAATCCGTATTTTCCTACACAAGGTATACCATCCGAATAGCTTTGTTGGTTGATTTTTCAACTAAAATGTTGCACAATGTATAAAATTGATGTAACTAAACCATAATATGAGAGATTATTTATTGTAAAAATCATCACTTAAGCTAAAAAGGATCCTTAATTACATTAAATCCTTTCACTCCTAATTACATGTTTTCTATCCAATTGATACGAAATGTCTTTTCATAAATCTAAATAAACGATTTATCGCTTTGACTTAATACCTTCAAGTTTCTTTACTTTCCTTAATTCTATTATATTAACTGTTCTTACAACCCTAATTGGATATCATTTCTAAATTCTAAATATTCATAAGTAATTTACTTGGCAAATACTGCTCACTTAGCCATTGTAGTTACATTTAAGGGGCCTCCTTGCATTTATTGTAACAAGTTGAATTTACGGATGGAAACAAACGTGCAACTGAATGGTACGATAAAATTTCTCATTAAATTTCTCTCTACGAATAATTTCCGCTAACTCGTGCATCCCTGCTTGATTGTCGTGTGAGAGAAAACAGTTTGCAAATGCACTGCTGAGGAACTTAACAGTATAAGTACTTTATATATAGCATGCTATATATACGGCTGTTGGGAGAAAAACTAAATTTGCTGCATACGAAGAGGAAAACTCCCCAGAAGCACACACATTGGTAAATATGGGATGAAAATCAGTGTGGTTCGGGAATGGGGGGGAAGAGAGACCGAGGAGAGATTTTCATTTGGAGTCAGAAAATACATTTTCTCCCCGTTGTGTAGATAAAATGGAAAACTTTCGAACAGTAACCCCAAACTACGAGAATTTTCGCAAGGCGGCTCCCACATTTTCTACCCCATGGCGTCTTCGTAGCGTCAGGGGCTCTTCTGTGCCACACATACAATGAACTCACTCACTCATACATGCCCCATTTGGAATTCTCAACCAAGCAGTAGAGAGATGCTATTTGCGGTATTTATTCCACGCCATCCGCAATGTTCAGGATTTAGAGGCTGAACGAGTGGGTTGGGGGTGTTCTTTGTGCTGATGATATATCAAAGGGGTTGTTGAAATTGAAAAGATAGAGCGATGCGAGAAGTGAAAAAAAGGAGTCCATAAATACAGTGATATCAACAGTGAGTGACTCCAAGAGTGAATAAAATGCCGAAAAAAAAGAATAAGAAATTAATGAAACATGAATATTATTAATAGAGCAACACAAAAATCTACATATTATGTATGTATGTATTTCTATATTCTCAACAGAGGGGTGATTAAAGTGGGAAAACTGATTTGTATTCAATGTCTAAAGTTTTGCACAACCTCCCTCATACATAATATCGCGCCATCGTCTCTCTACTTAAGACTGGTTGTACGAATACATTTTGTGTAAATGTATGTCCGCAAGAGCTGGATGATAGTCATAATATTGTGCGGCGAAACGAGAAAGTTTTGTTTGGAAAATAAGGATGATATCACGAGAAAATTTTCTGGATTTGAATGAGGTGTGATGAAGACTTTTGAAGATAAACTTTTTGTATTTGCAAAACGCATTTAAACACACCTATGCTCCTCTAGTATTTGTTTTTACTGCATTATTTGAAACGTTTTTAGGGCATATTTGCTTAGAATAGCCTTTCAGTTTTACGTCTCAGGTTTAAATCTTGATGTCTCGCTTTATGTTAAAACCTCACAAAAACCCATAAACTCAAAATTTAAACTTTAAGTCTAAAGAAACTAGTATAAGTCTGTTTCAGAAGTAAATTTCTTGGATCTTTTATAAACTAATATTAATAAATAAATTTATTACACAGATTTTATGTAAAACTTGTTGGAATTCACATAAATTTTCTAATGAAAAGCATTATTCAGTTAAGAGTTTACACGTCAAGAATTTCCAAGAGCAATTTTCTAAATTGGTTCTTGCATTTGATCAAAATTTGCTTTAACAATTAGTAATGTAACTATTAATTGGTATACCAAATACGTCTCATATCCTAGTTTTTATTCATGTCAAAAAAAAAATAATTTTTTTACACTTTCGTATGCTTTTTACCATCAAGAAATCAATATCTTTTTTTATTAGCCCAAGTGTACGTAAAAAACTAATATGTGTATAGATTTTAATCAATTTATTGATTGATATTGAGCCTCGTATTTTGCAATATTGCGGAAAAGTATAGTAAATGAAAATCCGGCATTATTACACGCGAAAAAAAGAATAATCTTTAACTAAAATCTGGATGTATATAACTTGGCCCATAAATTTATTATTTTTTCCACAATTTAATTTTTTATTAATATGTATAACATACTTATAAATATCATGTTTCACATTTTTTAAAAATTAATACTAAACTGTGGAAATAACTGTTGAATAATGGTGAACAAAAGTGATTTTCCAGTGGCTTTGAGGGCTTTGACGTAGGATAAGCTAATGAAAGGTAGCAACGTAAAGAGAGTTTTCATCCCATTTATACTAACTCAACTTGATTCATCTTCCTTCGTTTCAATCTCCAAAATGAATTGTTGATTTAAATAGGATTGCAAATATGCATCAAATTCTACATACATACATATGTGTAAGGCATTGTTTATTAATTGAAATGAAGATGAGGGTTTTGTTGCTGTTAACATCTACGAGTGTGGTGTACCCACCGAAAGCCGTATGTTTTAATCAGGCAGAATAACAGAATGCTCACACAATCACAAAAAAGTGGTGGGTAATGTACATAATTAATAGCGCGTGTGAAATTTTACTCATATTTGTTCATTTTATATAAAACGAGGAGTCACCCACCGTGTCACCCCATTTGCCAACAAGAGACCATGTAAACGACCTAGGTATATGGGATTCTCTCTACAACATACACACATTGGCTTCAAACTCGTGTCCATTTAGTCAGTAATCAAGCGTCAACCCTCTTTAGGGGAAAAAAACAACAAACTCAAACCAAAGGTTAAAGGTTTTACAATGTGCTGGAACTGCTGGAGCCCCATTTAAATATGTATTATCTACACAGATTCTGTCCTATCTATTATTTTATTGGCATTTTTCACTTTATTTCATGTGAAATTTAATTTATATACAGAGTACATAACTTTTTTTCGTTTTGTTTTTTTTATTAAAATAATTTCTATTTTTTATATTTAAAAAAATCAAATTTTGAATATCTTAGACGACTAACACATTTTTCTTTTTTTTTAGAATAACTTTTAAGAAGATTTGCATTTCTAAACAATTTCAATCCCTTACAATAAATATTTTAGTTGTTAATTAAACAATCACTCAGTTACAATATAACATTCTCCGATAGATTAACCCCCCGAGCTTAGCATGGATAAAAATTTATCGGGAGTGTGAATTCTTCTCTCGTTTAATCCTTGCTGAATATCATATTTTTGCACCCTCTATATGGGATAAAAATTCAATATTCCAATGTAGTTTCCGCCAGAGTATTTGAGCTTTATGGATAACACACGACCAAGTGTCACTTGACCGTATGGTGTGTGGGGGATGTATTTATATAATGGTGTTTTCCTCCTCGTTTTCCTGCCGTATTGTAAATTGGGGTCCAATGGTATGGGAAGATCCTCCATTAGGCTCAATCTGACATCATTGTTCCTTCTCTTGCACAGTAGTAGGTACCCAGGAGTTGGCTAGAAAACAATTCAGCTTCCATATTTAGGACGGATACCCAAACAGCTTTTGTGGTGCAGTTTCGGGGAATGAATAGATGAAGTCTATGACGATGGGGTGATTGTTTTGAGTTTCCAAACTATATAATGGCGTGTAATAATATTTAGGGAAAACAATTTTAAATACTTTTACTCATTAAAAATTTCAGTATTACATAGCAGTCATCAAGAGACTACCATAAGTAGGTAACTACATATAGAAGCAGTAGACGAGGCTATGAGGGCTATGTTACATAGAAAATAATTTATTCATTCAAAGTACACCTTTGGAATGTTCCTAACTTTATTTTCTCACAGATAGGCTACGTTCTAAGAAGAAGTAAATGACAACAGGGGGTGGGTTTGAACTTAAAACAAGACAATTCAATATGTAGTAGCAGAGAACCAACTTGCTGCTGTACCCTGTTGTATGCCGAATGATTTTGCTGTAAAGCTCGCTCAGAGAAAATATGGAGTGAGCACCACAAATTGCTCGCCCTGTATTCAGCATACTACACCCTCTGTGTGTGTTGAATGTTGAGCCCGAGAAGTGTTTTCGGGGTGTTCCGGGTTTGGTATGAGGGGTATGAGTTATAATGTTTATGGTCTGGTGAGATGGAAGCAACGATATGGCTTTGCCAGTTATTATTAAATGTGAGTGCGAGTGAGAGGCAGAGTTAGTTTGCCAAAGCGGGGGTGGGTGAAAGAAGGGACGAATAGGGGCACAATAATATATTTAACAGAGTTGGGTTGCCTGAATTACAGCTCGATGATTAGTTATGGATGTCATAAAGGTTTGCCAGAGTGAGGATTTTCATGGTGGAAATTGTATAGTGTCGAATTATATTCATCTAATCATCCAGAACATTTAATGCTCTCTCCATTTCATATCCACCGCAATGTTGGTTTGGACCTTTTGTAAAATCTATGTGCTATAATATAGGCACATGTCCTCTATACTTAAAATACAAAACTGGACAATAGAAAATTAAGCAATCGGCACCAAAACACTGTCCAAATTAATATACTTTCTCCATCAACCAGAAACGTGTTAAATACCTCATTTGTCAATGTAAATCATTCTTTATTTACTCAAGACATAATCTACCGAGTAATATCTTACATAATACATGCATTTTTTCTCTTCCTTTACCTCCCCCCCACCCCTTTAATGCGTATGAACAGAAATGATATACCTCTGTTGGAACTCTGTAGGTGAGCATTGGAATATTGTAAGGTCATTAATATGATTGCAGAGCAATTAACCAATTTCCCGGACAATTCTTTTCACACAGAACCCCTACAATTTGAGAAATTCAAACATAGTCCCATGTGGTCTCACATAGATCTATGAGGTGCTCTACTTTATTTAGAGAGAGAAAAGAAAGGGACGTGTTATTTTGTCGCGCAGAGAGGAGGAAATGGGGAAAAATGCTCAACAATTCCGATGGCAATTACAATTCATATGGCACAAGTAGAACATTCAGAGCATGGTATACATTTTGTAATTAAATACAATAGTGGTCTTTTCCGCGACACATAGATAAGTATCATGCCCGTGAATGTTTGTATTTAATGATAAGTAGTTTGTTTCTTCCTCCCTCCTTCTTTTTTTTGCCTTTTCACAATATTCCCAACAACCCTATGTGTGTTGATAGTTTCCTCCCCTGTTGCCTTCTATGCTACCCTCACATATGCCCCGATATCTGTGTCCTTCGCATGTCGTCTATTTCTTTGTCACAAAGTCCTTTTGCACATATAAATAAGTATATACATATGTTGACTTGTACAGATTATAGGACTACATGGTGTGAGTTCACAGTTTCAGTATAACAATCTATAAAAGCGATGCCAAGAGTTCCTGGTTCTTCATGTTTTATGTGGCACATAAGGACCCAGAGAGGAGTCGATGGAAATGTGGAGAAAATATCTCTCTCACTGTAACTCAATATAACTGCTATATATAGGTCTGTAGGTATCTCTACTCCGATATATTCGTGTACCCGACCAAGGATGAAAGCGTCCCTTTACTATGGATACACCATCTCGGTTCTCTCGCATACCCCTCGCACCCACTGTCTTTCTTTCAAAGAGAAAACTCCACTTTCCCATGCACGATGGTATTCTACCACCCCTCGTATGTGTGTACTTCCACCATAAGCACCAAATCACAAAAGCTTGAGGGAAAACACTGAGGAAAACCTAATAAAATCTTTTCTTTTTTTCTTTTTACTATATAATCAGAATTTGCTTTGTCAACACATTATTTTATTGCATACAGTGAGTGCTACAAGTGGAATGGAGGAGAACTATAATTTGACTATCGCGCTTTCTTTTGGTCGATATAATCTCGCATTTGCAAAATGCGTTATTTACAATTTTATGAATTTCCTAAATTGAATTAAAATGTTTTATATTCTTTTTATAAAAAAAAAAACAAAATTAATTTAAATCTTAAGGTGTTGTGTCTTTTAAGAGAAAGAACTCATATTTTATTTTCTCTACCATACTTTCTATAAAGGGATAGTTGGGATAGTTCGATAATTATGAAAGCTTTACGCTCTTTATAAAGATTTTTTAATCAATTATGAAACAACAAAAATATCTTTGATAGTTCCCTTTTCTGTTAATTAAACTGATTATTTTTTAATCTTTTTAATCTGACAATGAGAATCATCATATTTCCTTAAATTCCTCTTTTCTAATATTTATTTCAGTGTGTAAATACATCTTACAGATTATTTTAATATACATTATGTGCTTGCCTTTTTTGGTAAAGAAGAGTTTGCACCTGTGAAATAAACTAAAAGTCTTCAATAGGGGTTGATTTGGTTAAATTCCCAACTTTAGTTAACTGTCGAGCGCAGATTTTTGGAAGAGCGCAGAGAAGGAAAATTAACTTTCTCCATAATAGTTACCGAATCTCCTTCAATGGAGATAGGAGGAAGTGAGGACACATTTCTCCACCTTTGTCGCTTTTTTTTCTGCCTCTAGCCTATTCGCTCGCTTCCTTTCTTGGCTTTTCCATCGATGAGATTGTATAGCAAACAATTCTCAATTTTACTCACGTTCCTTATTGCATTCACCCTCTTGCTTACACTTGCGTGGTTGCACCCAGACCTTTCTCCCTGGCCTAGGAGACTCAATAAGAGCGCCCCTGTTCCAACATCAACATGTACATATTGGAGAAGAGACGCAGGCCATCTCACTTTGGCGCATTAAACAAATTGCCATTTCCCGTCTCTGTTCGTTGTGCTTCAATAAAATGTATGAAAACTTATGGCATTTGGAGTTAACAACGGAAGAGGGAGTCGGAGACTTGGGGTTTTCGTGGGTGGCTTGTGGGTGGACTCGGATCATGGGTGGATGGGTTTTTGTGGGGGAGCAACAGAAGCAACGACGGTGGGTAGAAGCGACGGACGGGTATATTGGAAGTTGTATTTTCGAGATAGATACATCTAACACGAGACTTATGTATGAAAGGAGCGTTAACTTTGGTTTGTTATGTGTGGTGGAGCTTTTCGGGGCTCACAGGGATAATGCTCGGGGTGTGGTGAAAATGGGTAGGGGTGGAATGGTGAGAAAGTGATTTGGATGGCGGGTGGGTGGATGAAACAACGTCCTCCGCCAGTATAACACGCTCAAGGCTTTCGATGTAGACAAAAGCATTGCACATCAGTGTGCCCTTTTTTCATGTCCCAACATTTTGGGATGTATGAAGTGGGTGTTTGATGGGAAGCATTGACATTTTAACTACATAAATCTAATATTATATAAGAGCGTCACAATAAAATCTGTATGTACAATAAATCTTCGGGTGTAATTAATATTATTTTGAGATTAACTAAGAGAGTCAATGTTCAAGAGTACTCTACTCCCGCTATATACTCGACACCCTCTGCGGTACATTATTCATGCTGGAATTTTACAACATTGCCCTGGAGCCTCGCCAAAATCCCGTAATTGTTTTCTGTTCCCATTTTCCACTAACACCATCCATATGCTAATACAATTTATTCTCCACCAGAAGAATTTCCAAGCAAACGGACAGAGTGATCTCTTTTTTTGCCTCACCTCTGCCATCCATTCAAATAACAAAAGGTTATAAAATGTTGAAACACTGACGGAACCTTGATTGCTACTCCGCGCACAGTAATGTCGTGTTGTCGTTGCTGTGTAGCCAAATGACAAGGTCAGTTTTGATTGATTCATTTACTTTCCTTATATCTCTCGGTGGAGTTTCGTGAAATTCAAACTTGTTTTTCTTTCTCTTTTCTTACCTATATATGTGCGTTTATACATATCTGTATTATGTATATTATATTCATATCCTCCACTGGTCTTCGATATATATACATTTCTGTGCTTCTCGCACATTTATTCAATTTCAATTCAATAAGAAAATGGTATTAAAGTCGCTGTGAAATGAAAACAGTAATCTAAATCTCAGATTTTAACCGACTTTTATCTCTCTTTTCGTGCTTTTTTTTTCAACTCGCCTTCAAGTGCTATATCACCATGATGCCACTTTGTCGAAGAAAGATGGGGACAAGAGAAATAACAGAAAAAACATCCACAAGAGATTTTACATGTAAATTAACTTTCAACAGGCTATATACAAAGTATAATGTCCCATGTACTCGAATTACTCAATATGCGAATTAAACGACATTTATGCTTTTCCTTCTATCTATGTTTCCACAGTACATTTATATATTTTTTTAATCTACATTAGAGTTTTAGGCTTTGATTCAATCTGTCTAAAATCTTTAAAATTATGAAAATCCAGTTACAAACAATTATAAATTGCATTAAGAAGAAACGATGATGCTTTAGAATTATTATTTTTTCTAATTGAACAATCAGATTTGGCAGCCAGACTTCAAAAACTATTTAATTTAATGCAAAGTAAATTAAGCTGTATAAGAAACAATATTGTTTTATGGATAGAGTGGAAAATTGGTAGCGGCACCCATAAGTATAGGGATGGACGACACGTACTTTCCCTTTATTGTTCTACTTAAAAATAAATCACCATTCAATAGTATATGGAACTTTATTACAGGGTTTCGAGGGTTTTTTCCGGTATTAAACGATCACCCTTGCGTAGAGTTGACTACACGTTTTTTTTCACCCCTTCTTTTTGTGTTTCACTTTGAAAGCAATGTACAGCACCCCCCAGGATAGTGGAGATAGAAATAAATGAAGAAGTAATGGCCATATGCAATCACTTGTAAAAGGTGAAAAGATATAATTTAGCGGGGGTGGCAGAACCTTTCATGTTTCTAAAGTTTTAATAAACCATCTAATCTTCTTACTTCATTCAATCACCCACAATTGACGTCAATGCTCACCCATCGATGGGGGTGCCGAGAGTGAGTACGATTTTGCGGATTGGTGTGGTGTATATAAGATGAGATGGAGACAACCCTAGAAATTACGAAGGCATTTTTGCCCAATGGAGATAGATAGAAAAATAAGATGAGCAGGAAATGCTTAGATATTGAGATATTGGGGTTGTGGCACATAAGGATTCCCCATGTTGAGGTTGGATGTTCGAGGAAATGGATGTATTTGTATGCTCCTTGTGCCTTTTTTCCCGTCAACAAGAATGATGCCCCATGCCTTTCATACATCTCACCATGCGAAGCTCTCTATGCCATACAATATTGCGAGAGAGTGAGTGAGTACACATAAAAGCTCCCATAATGGCATTTCTGATTTTCTGTTAAGATCAATCCCATTTGAGTAGCCACATATATTACGTAATTGAATATTTAATGGGGTTGTAGGCGGATGCCCCGGCAACTTTTGGCAAATTTATGAGATGTCTCCCAATTTGCGTGTTAAAATGAGCCTCTTTTCGCGACACAACACTTTGCTGTTGACACTTTCACCCCCTTCCCAACATCCGCAGCATATGGATTCGCACGGTGAACGGGTGGGAGGGGGGGAGCTTGGGGGAAGTGTGTCAAAAAGCCATTATGCCCTTTATAGGCCTCCACATGGAACCTCCAATAATCTTCAGAGAAGTTATGGTTATTAAAATTAAATATACATTAACCAACGTATTCAAGTCGCTCTCTTGCCTTTTATACATACCTCAGGACACCGAACGTTTCCGATGAATACTTTTCCTTTCTCTTCTCCCCGTATACGTCTTTTTAGCCGCCTCCCTTTCAAAAAGAGTACTACAACCTCGATGTTCTTCCAGTCTGCTCCAAGTTTATCCACCTCTTTTCCTCTATTCATTCGCCTCTTTCGTTTCGGTGTTTGCCCCATAAACTCCGTCTTCGGCATCTGCACCGTGTAGTCGTATTATGTTGAATATACAGTTGATAGCATAAATTTCGTGACAATGTTGCGTCAATGTTTAATATTAGCTGTGGTTCTTTCAAGAACAGCTTTGTTTTAAAATTTGATAAGACCTTTCAAATGGCTAAAAATTGGCTATGTTGACTTAGATAAGTTGGTTTAGTTTGGTTAGGCTAAATCGAAGCTAGATCCATTTTTGGATATTTTTTACGAATTTAAATGCGCGAAGTCAACAAAATACATGGGCTTTGGCCAATAAAGGTAAAAATAATTTAAAAATGTATTCAGTTCTGATTTTGTCTGACCAAATCTCAAAATATTAAGAGCCTGACTTTGAAAAACTTGGGTTTAGCTTAGAAAACTGAAGACAAAACTTAAAATTTTCTTTATAGCTTAAAAACTTGGGCCTAGCCTAAGTAAGAAATTTAAACCGGACTTATTAGTTGATTTTACTTATGCAAAATATAAGAATTATTTTAACAAAATATTAATTTTATTTTTTGTGATAAAAATAAACTTATTCAATACAAAGAAAGACAATTTAATTTATTGTTCAACATATTGATTTTACGGGTGACTTTACTTTCGCGATGAAGTGTAAATGCATACGTGCCGACTTGCTATATGGAGAAACATAGCCATATGTACACATATAGCATAGGTACAATATAGCAGAAATGGAGACGATTTTTAGTTGCCACCGATATTGTAACACCCTTCTCGGCGCTTCAGACGAAATTGTACAGCATTTCTGCAAAAATATCGAGGGGTGTTCGTTTGTAAGGGAGAAAATTTCTTTACTGAAAAAAAAAATCCCTCTTTTGGCGATATATACTTTTGCTTTTTTATACAACATGTAAAAATGTCTGCCAAGCTTCATACATACAAATATTATTCTCTTTGAATTTTACTGAAACAACTGCAGCAATAACGTTTATTCTCCAAATCATTTATTGTCCATTGCACCCAAATTGACAGTGTAGGTAGGTATGTTTCCATTGATTTCATTAGTTTGCTGAAAGAGTCAGTGGCAAATCATTTGAATGAATTAATTTACGCAAAATTTGAAATTCGATAGTCGTGTCGGCTACCTAAAATGTCTGTGCACTATTTGAGGAGGCAACAGCTAATATAGCATAATTCCAATATACAATTTACACATTATTTGAAAATCATCCCCCAACATCTATAGTAAATCGTTCACCCATGTGCCAACCTCTACCCCCTTTTTTAGCCATAGAAAACCAACAATATTCGTGTGTTTTGTGCCCCACAATTTACATTCAGCATTTTGTGCTGTGCCATCCCGTGTGCGCGTCTGTGAGTAGAGGAGAGACAGAGAGAGATTGAGATTGTATAAATATAATAAATATAAAATTTTATTCAAAATATCACATTACTCCTCGTCCTCTCGTGGTCCATTCCACTCTATCTCCATCTCATTCACTCCTCTGGCCTTTTAGATATACTCCACACGACATGGGATGCTGTCAGCGAAAAAACAGCATTTTATCACCCGTCAAATGCATGTTAACATTGTGGCTTATCCTCGGAGTATTTAAAGTTTGGTACCCAGCAGTGAGATATAATTTTAAATACACTCACTCACCATTTCTCTCCACAAATGTGTGATTTTTTTCCCATATATATACATTTACATAGCGCGTGGTATGTATGTGAATGGCGTGGGAAAATTACCCCTTAAATTTAATAAAGTAATTTTATCGCCAAAAATTCATCTGTGCCGGGATTTGGTGGAGATGAAAATCAAAAATCACTTTCGAACACACCCTTCGTGCCTAAAAATGACTAATGTGAGCTTTATGGGATGCGAAATTAGGAATTAAAGGCCGAAAAAAAAAAGAATTTTTATGTCGCTTTCATCTGCTGCGCGCAGTTGATTTTGTTTGAAATTGTTCGAAAATGACAAAGAAAAATTAAAGGAGAAACATTATAAAATTATCTATGTAATTGAAAAATTTAAAAACATAATGAACATCTCTCTTTTGGAATTATGCATAAATGCTTTTTTTTATAAATTAATATGCAAAAAATGTATAAATTTATTATCTGTTAAAGTTTTTCTTTTCAAAAATTCAAAAATTTCAAAAAAAAAAAGTTTATTCATTGCGATACATGAGCCATAATCAAGGCTAGCCATTTTCAACTATGATAAGCCAAGATTTTTGTCAAAAACTTATCCAAAAATGCAATTTATGACGTAATCATTGTATTATTTATTTTCACGCTGATGTTTCAGCAGTGAGTTTAAACCAAGCATATTTTTTTTTATTTAATACTTCCTATACAGAACACTATAGTGCAATTGAAGCAATAAATTGATTAAAGATCAATTTAAATTGTTATTATTGTGTGATATTATAATCATTAATTTTGTGAATAAAATGAAAGTCAATCATAACGCGTCCAGTTATTAGAGTTGGTATACCATAACGCGGATGGGTCAGTTTATGCGTTGTAATTTTATTTGTGAGCAGAATTAGTAGGCAAAGTTGATTTTTTTAATGAAATTCATCAATATGAAAGATAAAAATGCTCATATCTGAAGTTCTATAAGACCTACAGAAATTTCTTAACTAGTTTTGGAAAGGTCTTGAAACAAGCTATAAGTTGACATATATATCAATAATTTTCAAGGTCACATCTAGAACAAAAATGGCGGATATTTGTTTGACTAAAACATTTTTTTGCACTTTTTGTCCTCAAGAAATGGTTCTAGAGGTTTCTGATGTTTCAGAAAGTTGTAGAGTTTTGCAAAACCTTTAATTTGATACCAAATTGAGCAAAATCGGAGAGACCGTTCAAGAGATATGGCTCATAGAACTTTTCAAATTCAAGAATTTTTCAAATGGTCATATCTTCTAAACGGCGACATAGATTTTCTTAATTTTCGGACTGGTGAAAGATATTGAGTCAGGCTACAACATATCAAAATTTAAAGGAAATCTATAACAGATGTTCGGAGATATAGCCCCTTAAAGTTAGGCAATTTTTGTTTTTGATTTTAGCGCCTCTTGCGGCCATTTCTGGAATTTGAAATGTTCTAGATAGTTGTAGGGCTTCTTGAAACCTTTCATTTGATACCAAGATCGTCAAAATCGGTTAAGCCGTTCTTAAGTTATATCGAAAAAACACTTTTTGCTTTAGGTCGCCATATTTGCTAAACCGCTTGACCGATTTTCAAGTATGAGTTATCGATGAAAACGTCTCACTGAGCACTACAACATACTAAAATTTCAGACCTCTAGCTGTAAGGGAAGTGGTTGATGGTAGTTCAAAATGGCGGATGGCGGCCATCTTGGATTTTGAAAATGCAAAAAAATGAAATTTTACACCCACATTTCTATAGAAAACTTCAAACCCGAAGTCTCTATCAGTTACCGTTCTCAAGTTATAAGGTAAAGTTTGGACCACCGGAAGGCCGGCCGGCAGGCCGGCCGGATCAAAAATTTTCCACCACCATTTTCGTAATGTGGGATGTCTAAAACGTGCTCATACCAAGTTTGAGCCCGATCTGAGGTGGTCGGTTTTTCCGATGATTACAATACTATGCCACGATTGTGGTATACCAACTAATAATTATACAACAACAAATATTATAATTCATTTTTTAATTCACTCAATAATCACTATGATTTGAATAAATACCAAAATATTCTCTTCAAATTTATATAAAACATTTACTAATTTAATGCTTCAAAAACAATTTGAAAGTTAATTTAATAATTTTAAGCATTCATACTTCAATACATAGATGCAGCATCGTCGTTGATTAAATGAACGAGAGACACTTTATTTTTCATTTTCTGCAAATTTTGTAATAACAATATACAACGAGATTTGTTGCCCTAATCGAAATCATTTCAGCGATTCATAGCCCATGGCAAGCCACATTTTTGTGGGCATTTAAAATCCCACCATAATGTTCAACTCATGTCATGTACAACAATTATTGTTGCAACATGGCAACGAATGAAAATAAATCCTATATAGGTACACCTATATGTATATTGAAATTTGATTAGAAATATTAAACAGCAAATTCACATGCTGGCACTAATATCCCCGCACTTCCGCAGTGAAATGGGACAATTTGGTGGTGAATAAAAAGAATCAATTTATTTCCACCCTATGGGAATGCTGACCATACAATTACATTACATATACATACAGAGGATACCAACCAACCTCATTTGCTGAAAGAGAGAGAGAATGAATTTCCATGTGAAAGGTGACTAATTTTTCAAGAAGTTCCATTACTCAACATCATTCTCGTTTGGAGATTTTTTTTGCTCTCTCTTCTTCACATTGGAAAATTTGTCTCAATGATGTTTACCACTTTCCATTGTGGCAGTCTCCAGAGAGCATAATAACCCGGAAATTGATCTCCTTCCGATAGGACACATCTTTTTCGTTGAATTGGTACAAGAAACACAAATCACCAATATACGGCAGTTGACAGCGGTGTGTAATAAAAAGATCTCTCCAGAGTACATATACTGTAAGGGGACGGTGAAGAGGAAGAGAAAAAGGATAAAAGTAGAATTGACATTTAGAGGAGTTGAAATAACTAAACACACATATCAATAACATTTGTGCTGCCATTGATTCGATTGTACCTCGTACAGAAAAGGCTTTATATTCTTCCCAATCCTCGCGGTGGGGAGATGGAAAAAAATATATTTCTCAAAAGGTATCACAGCGGTGTTTCTTCGTTATATACATTCACAATTACTTACATAGAGTTTGTATATTCAAAAGAATGGCAGCTACATTGTTGAATCTAATGGGTAAGGGTTATAGGAATTTTGAATTAAAATACTTTTCGAAATATTTCTCCTGTTTAGAAGAGGACCCTTCTATAAAATTGGTAGTCTTTTAAAACTTTTCTAATTGCTTAAGGTAAAACTTTTAGATTATAGCTTTATTTATGTATATAAATTGCAAAGCAATAGTGTCTCTTTTGCGGATGTTCTAAAGGGATTTCCCTTTTCAAAATAAAATTATTTAGCTTAAAAAAATGCTGAATGAAAGAGATTAGCTAATATAATTAATCTCCACAACTACATATATTTTTACAAGAAATGTGTCACTCTACTGTATAATTAAAAAAAATCTTTGCATTGATTTTTCATGCAAGTTATGTTGGTGTAAATAACTGGCTTTGAGAGATTATATTTTGGTGTTGTTAAATGAGTGGAGTAGTGGAAATAAAGAATCATGATTAAATGAATGGCAACATATTTTTTGCAGTAGTATGTGATAGGTATGATGGACAAATTTTGCGCAAAATATATCACTATATAGTTGTTCTATCTCTACTGAAAATCGAGTGTCTGTTCAAAAAATACAACGCTGCGTCACCCAATAATCAATTCTCCACTCCATGATTGTCAATTATGCCAACCGCACAGTATGGTGCGAGATATTAATGCAGGGTGGAAAGCAAATAAGGGATATCACATAAAATTCAAATATTAAATATATAATTTCATTTATTCCAGATTAAACTAATTTTCCCCTATTTTAAATAAAAAGTTTTAATGTGCGTATATGTCTTCTTAAATGCTTTACTTTTCAATTTTTCAAATTACTCAATGTCTGCGTAATTCATTGTGGAATGTGCATTATGTAATGCAATAGCAGGTGGGAATGAGACAATCCCAATAGGTAGTGTGTCTCTGGATGTCTGTTATGTAGGATGGAAAATCCTCTGAACATGACACATACAATCTAATATAGATATAGCTGGAAGAGAGGAAGCACGAGGGGAAGATTAACAATTGAAAAATGTCGCAGTTTGTGCCCCTGGACTGGTGAGAGAATATCTGAGTGCAAAAGGGGTTCGAATCGTTGATTCCATTGCCACGAGGCGACACATCAGGAAAAGTTATATACACCAATCTATATACAATACCTACCATTGTACATAACCATCTGTAAAGGCACACAGTGTTTGCCACAATCCACCTTTGAGCTGGAGTATCACGAAAAACAAGCACAACCATCCCACCAAGTGACCCAGGCTATATACTATTACATTTTCTACAATATTTTCCGGCAAACTTTTCACATTAGCTCAACAGCTTTCCCACCCCCAAGTCGCGCACAATGAGGCGCATTATATTTCAATGCCATTGTATCGCATCGTCTTTTTCACGCTACATTTTCCAACCCCCAGTGTGGGTTTTTCCTCTCTCAGTGGCGCCTTGGAAGCTCCCGCACCTCCACAGAGTTATTTTCACGTCCTTCTCATCTTGCTCTAGTTTGAGGACGTCTAGCTTCAACTTATAGTGCCAACAACTGAACGGGGGTGTAGAGTGAGTCCCACACAAATGTTGTATGTGTCGTGAAACAAGGGTTCCTTTTTAAAGCAACTTTTATAACGTAATAACAAACACATCGAATTAGACCTCAAACTTTACCCAAAAATCGACGGAGAAACCATCAAAATGTTCCAAACATTCACTCCTTCGTATCATTTTCCTTTTTTTTCCAACCCACCCACCCACAACAACCCCCATCTGTTCTGGATTCTACTGCTTTTCCAGAGAGTCACCCCTCTCAACTCAACAGCACACCAGAGAGAACGTTAGAATTCCATATAGTTTTCACCCATCCAAACCATCCACCTCCAAAAGCAAACACAATATTATACTCTCCATGCTCTCACGTGCACTGATACAAATAGAATGAAAATATAAGGGTAAAGTGTTAAATTACTTTAGGAATAAATTTGTAAATTAATCTCTAAGCATACTTATGATTAATAAATATGTGGCCAAAAACTATGTTAGAGAAAAGTTTAAAAAATTGCTCAAAACTTAAGGAAGATTGTTCATTATGTAAAGGACAAGAGATCTTTACATCGAATTTAAGATTGGTAGTTTATTAATAAAGTTAAGAATTCATGACAACAAGATTAAATAACTATCACGCAGTATATTACCTGGTTTTCGGTTTTTATTAACCCCGTAACATAATGTTCTATTATACTGAGAATTTAATCTAGGCAAATATCTAGATGAACGATTAAATCGATTCAATTTATTTAAAATCAATCTGTAATTAAAAAAAAAACCAAAACAGATTTCCTATTTAGGTACATAATTTTTAACCAATCATTTTTTTAAGTGTACAAATCCCCCATTATACGCCATATAAAGCATATAGGTATACCGTATGAAAGAAGGGTGTGGGTGAAGAAACGAGCGAAAAGTTAACCCGAAACTTTTCCCCAAGCAGAACCCCCACAATTTATGTATATGTATAAGGAAAAAAAATTAAAGGAAAAAATATTGAGATTCTTTGGAATAGCCAAGGAGAAAAAATTCAATTGGAAATTGTTTCTCAGTTGGAACATTAAATAAATTTGGATGTATGTGAGGCAAGGTATCTGTGTGGGTGAGGGAATCTCCAAGTTCCACCAAATTGACGTCAGAGAAACGCTCACGCAAGCCCTTCCGCAAATTCGAGAGAATTCCCCGCAGAAACACCGGTGATGACGTGATAGAATCATTCGCAGGAGTTGTTTCAGGATGTCGTAGGCTACAACAACTGTGCCAGACGCTTTTCCATCATTATCAGGTTTCTCCTTCCTGACAACCCACGCGCATTTTGTCCATTGTGTGAGCTAATTAATGCCACGGCTGAGAGTGTGGAGTAGTAGTGCGAAACACTTTGTGCCATTCAGGTAAATCAATTAAAAAGTCTTTCGCGGAATGATAAGAAGGTCGAAAGAGAGCGACCGTGAAAGCCAAAAGAGAGGGAACGTGAGCGAGAAAGACAAGATTGTCGTACCTGATAGCAGCACTCGATGGCGCGTGGGTGACGGTCTCTGACGACAGCGAAAGAGCGCCACAATCGACATTCAGCTGATGATGAAATTAATCGTGAGTGACGTAATGTGTCACGCTCCTCCTCATGCTATCGGTACATCGCTAGGCATGAGCCCACAATCACCTAAAAATACACCATTGAGATGTATTGCCTCAGCCATTGCAAATTCCACTGTGCAAATAAATTCAACATGTAATTTCTCTATTTGAAGCTTCACAACATAGCACTGTAATGTCAGGAATTTTTGCCTGGAGTGACTGTGAGTGGAAAAAAAAGTCACAAACGGTGAGCTCATGGTGTGATATTGTGGGATGAGGAGGATACCATAGAACATGGGTACTCGCATACTCACATGCCAAATGTGTGACCAACAATAAGGGAATTACTGTCAAGCAGAAAACTAAATAAGCCAAAAGGATGAAACAAAAAGATGAATGCCACACAATAAACTTACATTTAAGGTGCTTCTGTAACGTGGAGCACTGCCAAATATATATGTTTGATACCTATATTAAAGTACAAACAAGTATGTATATGTACATACATAGATACACTATATATGTTCTTCCCACATTGCTATATATTTACGAAATCTAATTAGTCCATAATTTTGAATTTCCCATCAATGTATTCATATCTTTCAGAAATTATGTAATTATTTGTAATGGACGTATCTGAGTTAATATGTAGGTGTAGGATATCTATATTACCTACACAATTACCGCTAAGCTACTAAATTTTATTTTTATTTAATAATTTTAAAATGAATATATATTAAAAGGTAGCGGTGGAATATAAGAATTTCCATTCCATTATTTTAACAGGAGCTTTTACAATTTTTGACCTCATCTTTCAGGTGAATGCAAATTCTAAAAATCTAAAAAAAATAAATTAAAAGCATCTCAGCATTAGTCTTCATTTTCATAATCCTAATTACTTTTTTTTGTCTTATACTTTACCTTAAACTTGGCCTCAAAAATGTCATAACAAGTTATAAAATTAAATGATAATTTTTAACACGAATTTTTCCATGAAAAAATGAGTAAGAAAATACATTTAATTGAATGGAAAATTTGCAAAGTTCAACAACTTGCATTGGATGTAATTGTATTAAAACGAAGTTTTGTGGTAAAAAGCAATTTTGCACCAAAACTGTGCCATTGTGATTCATACTTCATTATATGATTGCCAAAAGTTTTAGATAAGGCTTTTGCAATTTATGCCGAGAGATATATTCTTTTGTCACTGATAATTTCAAGATAAGAGTGTGACTAAAAGGCTCATACCATTTTACTTCTCTATGGTGCTTTCCAAAAAGTCATTGTTATGCTACGTTATGATCGAATTGCATATTAGGATGCATGCTTCCATAGTATTGTGTTCAATGCGCTCCTTCCCTCAATTGAATCCATTGGGTAATCTTCAGAAGCCCCTTTCATTTTAAAATTCCCCCGACACTGAACCCCGTTGTCAAATTCCGGCCATGCTGCTGTTCCATTTATCAGCCCCTCGAGAGGGTTTGTGCCCTTCCCGTGACCACACTTGCTCTTGCCAAAGTTAACAACCCAAATGGCACACAAGTTTCCTCATGTTTTTTGTCGTCACAATTTATGTTGGTGCCCCCTTGAACAAAACATAAACGAAAAGATGTGAGATAAAAATCTACATACAAACCCATAATCTCTTTCCCGCTCACACTCAAACCATAATGCTGGGAGTCTGAATGTAGACGTGTCTCTCTGCATACACAGATTTTGTTATATCCCCCTTCAAAACTCACTCCTGATGATTGGGATTAAATTTTCTAAAAAAAAAAAAAGAAAATTGATGTTAGTAGATTAAAAGTTGATTTAGTGAAAAATTATTTTAATTCTACCTGTACTAGACCTTAATTTTATTAGGAAACGCCGGAAACGCTTTTGGTTTCCACGGTTTGTCATGAAAAGTTTTTCCTACAGAAAAATCACAATTTTGTAAAGAAGTCAACTTCAATCCTTAACATAAATGAGAGAACGAGAGAGAGAGTGAATTGGATCCAATGCTCCTAAATGAGGAGTTTTCGTGGCTCCTGAATATTCTCAGACTCACAATATGTGAACTCTCCTAAGCTCTCTTCCTTTTTTCCGTGCAACAAATACATTGAAATATCTATGTGGTGGAGGTTATACGGCAAAATTTGTCATCTCCCTTTCGCCACCACAGGACCAACGTTATCCTTGTCTCCGGCGCAAAGGCTCAAATCTATGCTACTGTGAGAGTAAACAGAAGGACGAATTTCCAAACATTTTCAACCCCTCACGGATTGTCGCACCCTCTCGTAAACTGTTATTTATTCAATAAAATGAGGATAATATGGAAAGGATGACAATCAATTTGAAAAATGATTATGTTGCCAGTCGGTTTTGAGATAATTTTTTTCTCTCACACATATACAATACATTTTATATTGTTAACCTCGGTGGAGCATCGACTTCATTGACTGCCTTTGTTTTATTTATTTTTTTATTCTCTGGTATGAGTTTATTGGTAATGAAACAGCGGATTTGTAAAACAAAAAATCTGCAAAATAGTACAAAATTAAGTATAATTCATTTTGATTTTAAAATATTTTTGATTATGTCTCGATTTATCTAAATAATTCTGTAAATGTAAGTAAGTACTCAGAGAGAAATCATTCCGTCATACACACTTTTTGTTCCGCTATACACACCCGGAGAAGTGTGAAAACACACATAGAAGGTAAGGGATTTTTAAAGCTACAATTAGTAATGAATGTTCTAAAATAATAATTTAATTACTTTCTAATTTTTGAGAATTGAAGAATTTCAAAGACGAAACATTAGCGCGAATGTTTCATGTATGTTGAAGGAACAAAAACTGGAACGATGACGTCATTGTTTCCATTTTTGGGCATATCTTAGACATTTTTCACGTATTTCCATAGGGATGGCTTCAAAAATAAACTATGTAACCACTTTTAGGAATTAAAGCTTTTAATAATTTAGGATAAATTTAATATTCTTATTATTTCAAAGAATAATTTTGATTACTAGTAACAAAGTTAAGTCTAGCGAGGAAAGTTTTATTGGGGCTATCGCCTCCTCTATAAAATATTAAAGTTCATCATCGGCTGCTACACCCCTATTATTAATCAATATCAAACTTGCAAATATAATACATCCACGATACCTATGTATAGTACATAATAAAGTTTTGACTATATACATATAACTATAAAATTCAAGAGAGATGTCCCACATCTTTAAAACACCCGAGAAATCTCCCAAGATTCTCCATGGGTTTTTAAGTGATAAATTGTTTTGACCTAATGCTGCTAGACATCCTAACAGATGACTCAGTATCACCTTATCTCTGACTTCTCCAACTTATGTGTAAATATACCATGCCTATGCTAATTCGTTCGAGATCGTATATAAGATAAATTTTCGACAAGCTCAAACAAAGAGAAGCGCACCGCGACAAAATGAAGTACTTAAGCTCAAGTCACTCATCGCATTGTTCCCAAATGAGCATGAGATGAACCTCTCGGTGTAGCAGCATCGATTTGAGAAAATAAATCCCGGAAATGCGCGGGAAGAGGTTTTCACAGAAATAACATTCAACTTCGATTGACGGTGTGTGTGTGTGTGAGTGTGTTGATTTGGTTGCAAAATACGCCACAAGTCGAACAATGGGATTGAAAATGAGGGCTCTTGAGCGACTTTCACACACAGATATGCTTTATTGGGTTTTCGTGTGAAAAGGAAATCAATTGTGTATTAGATGGTGTTTTCTTTTCAAATAATTTCCAAAAGGGGGTGACAAAGGGCACAGTTGGGTATCACACGGGGTGAAGATATGTTTAATTTGTCCCAATTAAAATCCCTTCAGCGCCACAATTGCACCTCCACTTCATCGCCCCCCACGCACTGAAAAATATGTATTGAGTTATCATATCCATTTGCGTATTAATTCACATTTATGTGAGCATGGAAATACATACGGTGCGATTGTACATAGTGTTATTATTGTTATTATGTAAATAGAATTGTCTCGGGTGTGGGGGTTGTGTGCTGTATTGGATTTGGGGCGCGAAGGTGGGAAATGGATGGAAATTCGAATCCTATTATCCTCCCATTTGAAAATGTCGGCCTCTGTGTGAGTTGTGTCGACTCGAAAACTCCCCACTTCCCATCCCACCCACGTCGTTGTCACCCACTCTCAGTTCCCTAACTTTTCCTTTGCATGTACTGTAAGTATCGTCGGGTGTATTGTTCCCATGAATCGATCCTCTTTTTTTTCCACTCTCCTACCAGGCGCTCGCTATACTACACCCCTCTCTCCACAGCACAAGCCCTTATTCCACGACTGGCTGGCACTATACACACCGCATATATAGCATTATATATCCGGTCATATATATTGAGAGAGGATGGAGGAGAGCACGGCAAGCAAGCATAGCAAGGGCCATGCCGAAAAGTCTCTCTCTTGGTGCTGCAATTGCCAAAATAAATTATGCCCATTTGAGAGTATTTCAGTACGATATCACACATCTACATGAGCAACCAAGGTTCAGCATACCCTAGCTCTTGTCATGGCAATTGTCAGTGGCAGAGCGCGGTCTCGTTCGCCTTTGTGTATACAAATTCACAGTGTGGCGGTATTTTATCAGTCCCAACATTGCAAATTCACTGTGTATACTAAATATGCACAATTGGTGGAAAAAAAGACCAAAATGCCACACTCAATCGTCCACCCCATCCATCCATGTTGCCTGTGTGCACATAAATTGACGCCATGTGGATGGGCATGAAATGAGGAAGTGTCGCCGCTTGAGGGGTGGTTTTTGGAATCAAGCGACTGCACATACACATTTTTCTACCCTTTGACTTCGCGCCCATGTGAGCATTCAATTACAATTTAATTCACCACACAGTAGAGACCCGCGAGTGTGGTATACAAATTTGTGAAAACCGCGCCAAGATTGAGTGGCATCATTTCGCCTTGGCTCAAAGAGATTCATCAATAGAAAAGGTGGAAACAGGTTTTTGCCGTGTGAACAAGGCGAAGATGTATGCTGGATGTATGCGAGTCACATGAAAAGAAACAAAGATTCACTTATCATTCCTCGAGGGCAATACGCTTGGACTTGTACGTTTTGTTTGCCTCTTCCTCACAGCATGCACATTGAATTTCAGCAAAATATTTGACCACACTCTCCGGTTCCTGCTGCTGATGACTCTATATATCTACTTATGAATACAGTCGTGCTCTCGTGGTAGGACCGTCGTCAAAATGACTTCTCCGCGGTAAAACGGCTTCAGAATGAGGAATTTTGCCTTCGCAGTGGGACAATTAGTATCCTACCTTTCCAATAGTACTAATTGTCCCACTGCGAAGGCAAAATACTTCATTCTGAAGCCGTTTTACCGCGGAGAAGTCATTTTGACGACGGTCCTACCACGAGAGCACGACTGTATGTCACGATGGAATTTTCAGAGTGCTTTTATATGATAAAGTTCCCATATCGCCTACCGTTTAGCCTCGTATTTCCTATCTAATCTTTTATTTTATTTATTTATTTATTTTTTGCTTGTCTCTGATTTTATTCATATTCACGTTATTTCGTTATGATATTTTCTTTTTTCTTAGCTCTTGGAGCTTTTGCATTAATTTTCTTTCATTTTCTTTGTTCCTCCGTTAATTTTCAGTTAAATAACATTTTATAGCAATTAGGGTTAAAATTTAAATCAAGGGAAAGAAAGTTATTCACTCAAGCAACTGAGCCTAACTATCTAAAGCCTAATGAATTATTAAAATTTCCAAGTCAATATAACAGTAGATTATGTAGGTAATTTTCAAATCCGTATTCAAAAACTTTTAAATCATCCTTTATCGCAGGGATTCACAAATTTTCTGATAATATATAAACCATTAATTGCAGTAGTTTGTATTTAATTAAAATTGTTTATTTAAATCAGATAGAAAACCATGAAGCAATGGGTGGGGAAGTGCAATAAAGAACAGCCCTTGTGTGATTTTACCCGCATTATCCCACTCAGTTATGGGCAGTGTAAAACCACTGTTGAGAGTTCCGGGAGTAATTCAGGAGGGCGAAGGGTTCCCAATCCATTGTACATATTGCATTTGACTGTGTGTTTTTGTGAATGCGTGTGTTGGCAAAGTCAGCGGCCTCTTGCCACAAAATCCCCGATGTTCGTCACAGCTGTGGAGTATCTCTTCGCTCTCTTTGGTGGGTACACCGTGTGCGGGGCTCCTTTCTGATCAACGACTTACGGGGTAGCAGACGGGGGAATGCACAGTACATAAACATATACCTATATGAAAGAGCGTTGGCACGCAAAGAGCAAAATGACAGGTAATCGAATATTTTACACAATTAAATACTTCATATTCGTCGGAAGCCACACAAGCGTCCTTCGCAGCTCTGGACACTCTCAAATTATTAAAACACTCTGCGGGAACATAATCTGTTTCCGCGGACAAAGGAAATGCTTCTTGTGATGGTACTTTTAGTGTGGAATTTGTTCACAATCGAAAATTCATTGACCGAGAGGTGTCTGATGTGGGTCTCTTTGTACATAAACTTATGCTCCTTCATATCGTCCAAAGATTTTCTACATAAAGAAATATAATGAAATGAATTTGTTTGTGGGAATATTTTGAATATAGTTTATTGATTTTTTTAAGTTTAGCTAAAAGATTGAATTAAGCCGGCTTTGTTTTTTTTAACTTGAAGAAAATAAAAGTTTTGAACTTTATTTTAATTTGCTTTAAGGTCATTGGTTAGAAAGATACTTGCCTCGAAAATCTAAAACCGATCATATTCACCCCTAATGATCGTTTTAAGTAACTTATAATTGTTCGAAACGCTTTTAGTTAATTTCTTTTTTAATATATTTCCTTTAAGTTCTTGAAAAATTTTTTATACTGATTCTTCAATAGTTCAATGATAAAGAATATGGAAGCAGAGCTAAAAATATTCTTATGTCATATAATACACACATATAGCATAAATTGAGATTTAAATTTTGAACTTTCACTGTTAAGCACCTGTTTGGCAAACACCATGCACTATGTATTTATCCGATAAATACATTCACTGCCAATGTCAGCTAATTAGCCAATTTGCATGTAATTGTGCCAAAAGTAAAGATACTCCGCGATGGAAAATGCATATTTATAGCATTGATGAGTGCTTAAATGAAAAAAATGAACAAAATATCTTTTTTTTAATAATAATAATAAATACACTCGTGTGTACAAACTTCGCAACAGGCATGGCTTAATAGGTTTTCCTTTTTACATCGAAGTTAATTATCCGATGAGTCTACATTGCAAGAGTAAAAGGGGATATATCTGCAACATGGTGCTCACACATCCCCTATACACTAAGCTTTTGATACGTGTGTCTGATATTTCTCCTGACCCATCATTTATCTCATGCCACCTCTTGGTGCATGTTTGAATAAATTCTGCATTTAAGACCGAATGTTGCGAGTGAGTGATTTTAATACGATGCGATGGTGAAATTGCCCATTGATTGTGGTAGATGTTTGACACAATATTGCCGCACCAATGTCTTCCCGCGTGGTGGGTATGGAAGGTTCTGTGAGCAGCTGATGATCAGAACAGGTACAAATTACAAATTCCTGATACAAAGTTGCGATAATTTCATGAACTACCACGCGTGTACAAGCGCAAGGTGTTTCGCAGTGTGCCCGCGTGAAGGTGATCCAATCATGAGTGCAGCAGAAGAAGTGAAGGAGATCATACTCTGGCAAATATTATGTATAGGTACCTATATAGCAAACACAGTGAAAAATAAATAAAATGTAACCGACGGGTTCATTGTGATCACTCAATGATCAACAACCAGAAATTGATGGACGACCGTTGAACTGCTGCCAGAAGACATTTTTATTTTTTCAAAAAATCTCCATATAAAACCAAAAAGAGATGGAATTTATATTATGTGTATTATGATTGTGTGGCGTCTTCCGACACTTTCACACTGCCGTGACTTCTTCCCCCCACTGTTTAGTCATCTTTATGAACAATCGTAACACAAACACCAAGCGTGTAGTGTTCACATTTAAGTATTAAAAGTATTTTTCAGGAATTCCTTCGGTGATTAAATAAAGCACTAGATATAAATTGAATCTCGTCTCTCTCGCATACACAATCTTCACAAATGGTGGCAACATATAGAGGGAGCAAATGGTTTTTTTTGCTCCATCGATGCCTTCGGAAATGAAAAGAAATCGAAAAAGAAAGAAGAGATAAAAAGGGAAGTTGAGAGAAGTGGAATGAATTTGAGATCCCAAAAATCGTCAGCAAGACAAAATTATATTGTTTGCCCTCCTCACAAAAATATTTTGTGTTGTTAAACGTTGGAGAAGGTCTCTCCTATACCGCACCATTGAAAGAATCATCTCTGTCGCTCCAATATGCCTCCTCTAGGCGAACAAAATGCATTTTCTATCCCCCTATTACTTGAGAAGATACGATCATGTGGTTTCCGTTCTGTGGTGTATTAGTGAAAGTATAACTTTAGATTACATTTTGTCTATCTTTTCTCTACATCTCGTCACATTCAGCCATCACAACAGTTTCTTTTCAGTCTCCACTATTTTGGGTCAAAAAAATCTTTCAAATAAAGTGCTTATATGTAGTTGAATAAAAATGATTCGCTCGTAATGAAATTTACAAAAATTGCAACTGAAGAAATAACTACCCGTCAAATATATTCAATAGATATGTAACTGATAAGTATCATTGCTTATGTTGCAAGCCTGAATAGACTACTGGGGAGTTAGGCTCAAATAGAACTATCGATTACTGTCATATTAGTTATGCTACACATTTATTAGCATTAGCAATAAGCTCAGTTAAAGAGCTTTCGCTGATCTAATCGGCTCTTTTGTAATGATATATTCACTTAATGTTTAATATTAATTTTTAAATGTAAACTATGATTAAAACTTTAAGCATAAATTTTAAAGTTTAACCCTAATTAGAAATATCGGCTAGAAAAGCACAGCTTTTTGATATGCTTTAAAGTTAACTTATTATAAGAGTCTGTACAAAGCACATAGTGCAGCATCCTCTCTCTCTTTTTTTTCAAAACACATTTCCCCTATGAGGTTAAATGTGTATATATTTTGATAGTTTGGAAAAGTATGTATGTATAGAAGAACGACCGACTTTTCGGTGAGTACCTACATTTTGAAAACTTGAATACCCCATTACAAACTTCCTAAAGTTTCACAATAAAATTTATTATTTCTATAGTAGACGACCATAGCACATAGGGTGTACTGAAAGTGTGTGAAAGTCTCAAAATCACGATGATTTGTCGCCATCTCACACTCTCTTTGCCATCATAGCAGAAATGTGCTGTGAAAAATGTTTGAACTGCGAAAATGTTACATAAAGCAATAATAATTCCCAATTTGTATTGATACGAATTAAACCGTGAATGGGGAAAAGTATTTCATAAGCTCCAATTTCATTTTTTTTTGTACTCATGCTCTTCTTTGAGGTTCACGCACACCTAAATTCCCAACAGATAGGATTTCCACATTGGAGAATTTTTGGATGCGAAGTGCGAAGAATAAAAGCATTAAAATAAAGTGAATGTGTTTTAAATTAAACTTTCACTCTTCGCATCTTCAGCTTCATTCATGCTACATAAATCTCCATTTGCTGATGAAGTATTTAGAGTATTTCTTATATTCATGTGTAAAATGTACTAAACATTGATTTTTTCGTGTTTACAATAACCGTATTTTTTTCTAATCATTTTCTCTCTATAATCTTTACGCGTTTTGTGCCCTTTAATAATGAAAATGATTCAATTAAATACTCATGAGTGTGCGTAAAATAGCACACACGTGATTTAAAGAAAACAGACAGAGTATTGTGCGGGAAATTCTCTCACTACCAAAGAGAGAGAGAGAGAGAAAGACCGAAAATGCTTCTAAATAGACCTTTCTACACTATTTTATAGTCTCTAAAACATGTACTTTGTGATATGCTTCTTACACATCACCAGAATTTTCTAAAGGGGGCATGAAAAGAGGGGACACGAGTCGATACTGAAGTATGGGTTCTACTCAATTTCTACATAAAAGATTTCTTGAGTATGAGTCAAAACAATAAAACAAAAAAAAACATTTCTTAAACAAAATTTTCTTTTATTAAATTTTGTTTTCAGACCCTTTTCTGAATCTCAATAGGAAATGCGATTTTCAAGTATTTAAATTTCGTCATTGATTTTATCTTTTTACATTTCAGACCCCCTGAATATTTTAAAATTTATTTTTTGTGTGATTTATTTCCGATAACATGATTAAAGCCCTTGTACCAGACTATTGAATAAAATTTTAAATATCCTTTTTTTCTAAATATTTAAATACGAGGTAAATTGTCGCTTCGCTCCAATTTACCTCGCCCCGCTTCGCGGGGAATTCTTGCGCTTCGCGCAAATTTTAGAGGGAGAAAGGAATTGTGATGAATTGAAATATATTTAATGGAAGATTTATTCGTTGGTAAAAACCGTCTGGTATCAGTAGTCTCTGTACCAAATTTCATCGCGATCGGACCAACGGTGTAGAAATGCATAGCTGAACAGACACCATATTTTAGAGAGACCTTTCTTTATTATATAGATTTGTTCAATCATTTGTTCTTCTAAACGTTCTAAACTAAATTAACGAAGATATTTATTACAGTTGCTCATTTTAATTAATACCAAATACAGCAAATACTAATAAAGCGTAATGTTAGTAGATAAATACAAAATTGTAAATTACATTCATGTGTATGAAATAGTGTAGATTATCCTGATTAAATGCAACGGCTGTTAAAATCTCAACATATTCATTAGTAATCAGTAAATTAATCTGAAATTCCATTCATAACTTCCAACATTTACTTCCACGAGGCTATATAAAATTTCTTACATACTGCGACGTCTGGCAGCATACTATCCCATGTATTGTATGTAATGCCGCATTGATATATAAATACGATACATACTTAATCGCTAATCTATCTTATATCCGTGTGATCTTACTTAACCCTCTCATCGCTTAACTCTGATTTATTTAGAATTTTATCTTCAAATTTGTCTCAATCGTCTTGACACACGATTGATTTTTTTTTTACAAACATATCTTTAAAGTTTAAACCAATATACGC
This sequence comes from Lutzomyia longipalpis, assembly GCF_024334085.1. NCBI lineage: Eukaryota > Metazoa > Arthropoda > Insecta > Diptera > Psychodidae > Lutzomyia > Lutzomyia longipalpis. Next base: position 18,229,876 of record NC_074707.1, read on the forward strand.
ACATAAAATGAAACTCTATTAACCAATATTTTACTATCCGGTATGCAAATATTGAAAACATAATTGATTAAGTGTCGAAGGTGGGAAAAATGTATTATGTAAATGACTTTCTGAATACATTTGTATTAATTTTGCATATTTGGAAAATACATTTATGTATGTGATTTATCATGTGTTATTTAATATAGTGATGCTTTTCCAATTTATCAGTCCCACCTTCAGGTTTTTAATGGCAATAAGTTTGTGTAATCCTCTGTTTAGGTCGGAAATGTCTAATATATTTTATAAATAAAAAATGAGCAATAGGAATTTATTAAAATGCAATTCTTTATTTATCCAACAATTGTGGAACTTTCTAAAAAAAATTTCTATGATTAAGAACTCGAAACAGAGTAGAAGATTTACATTTCTTATATAGATTTTAATTTATTGTTTATTTTGTATCTTCATCGACAACATCTTTGCTTGAATACACAGAAGTCCACACATATTTCAGTATTCAACTTTATGGCCACTGAAATTTGGTTAAAATGCTCACAGGTGAACAACTGTTCCCTATGTTGGAGAAACTTTGTCTCTTGACGCCCCATTGCCCTCCCATGTGTTTAATTTTTTGGGTCTTCTTCTTTTCGGTTTTCCACATGGTGGAAAAAAAAGAAGTGGTGAAAAGTAATTTTGTTTAAGGTGGAGAAAGAGGCAGTCAATGATCCTGATCCCGCATTATGAAGAGGCTTCTGCGACTGGTGCGAGTAAGGTAGACATACCACCGCGCATATCCTAGCAGACGGTCTTTCGATCAAGAAGTCACCTGGCGCACACCATAAAGTAATCCAATTACACGTGGGACGATAAACACGGCGACCGCGGGCTTAGGTACAAAACCTCTGCATTTTTCATATGGGAATGATGCGAGGAAGAAGTTGAGGACACCTGGATTTCAGCATCATTATCGATGTGAGCTTCAGGGAAGAACACGCGGTGAGAGAAGACTGGATGGATCTCGGTGTGTCTTTTGGTGCTTCCATCGTCTCCTTCTCATCTGGATTTGCGGCTGCAGGGCTTTACATCTGTCGCTCGAGCACGTGTTCACTCAACTTGGCTCGAGGCGTGTGAACTGAAGATGTGTGTGCGGCTTCATGGCAACATCCACCACATTTTTAACTATATATACTGCCCCTTATGATGGAAACCACCACGAGGCATTGGAGAAATAGTGAGTGAAAGACAAGAAAAAACGAAGAGGGAAAGAATGTAGGTGTCTTTTCAGGTAGATTATCACCAAAAATGCCAACGACAGACGAGACAACCTCTTAATGGTAAAATGTAAAATTAAAATCACGCCAAGTGGAATGAATGTGTAATTGGTAGTGGGAAAAGTGTGCAAATAAACTATGCTGAATTACACTCAAGCCCCGCCATCGTATTTCCACTTCATTTATTCCACCAACCCCTATATAGATTCTGTATAATAGGGGTTGAAACGATGACTGATTCCAGATTATCTTGACATCTTGTTGGGACTGATTTTCTGTTTATATTGTTCGATTTATGATTTTCAATGAACTTTCACGGATTAAAAGGTGTCTTTGTGGTTTAGTTAAATATTTTTATTTTTAGTATTTTATTATTATTTTAACTGACAACTGTGAGTTTACTTAACGAATTTCGCTTTTGCAACTTAAACTGAATTCAATTTTTATAAACTCATGACAAAATACTAAAAATTATTTATTGACATTAAAATTTAAATAATTAAATAAAAGTTCAAATAAATAGATTGCAATATCAATTTTAATCAACATTAGAATATTTATTATGATGTATAACAAAATTCTAAATTATTCGACATAAATTGACAAATTTTCATCTTTGTCATAATTATTAAAATATTTTAAATAAAGTTCTTTTATTAATCTTTATTAAAATCATTAAAATTCTTTTTATTTTTAATTTTCACCCACATTTTAATAAAAGATACAAAAATATGTATCCCATCACTGCAGTAAAGGTATTGAACCAAAATATAATAATTACTTTAATTGAGAATATAATTGAGATAATAAATATTTACATGTTTAAAAAAAACAGTGATAATTTTAAATGCATTTTAATAAATAAAAAAAAATTATGCTGCAAAAATATGAGATAGTACATAGCATATGGTAATAAATTTGATCTGATTGTATGCAAATACGAATGCAAAAAAATGAGTGATCATTTGCTATTTATATTACGCATGCATATAATGTTGACAAACCCATTATCCAACAGCTCTATTTACTTTTAAATAAATAAAACAATTCATTTTATATACACAGTAAATAGAGATAAATATTTGTATTAAAATTATCGAGTTGATGCCTCTCAGGATGATCTTGAAATATTTTATTTTGTATTAACTGATACGTCTTTTTGTAATTTAGTCTTTGTATTATGATTTTTAGAGAATGCGAAATTACAAAGAAATGAATTTGTCATATTTCTCGTAATTTTTTTTTAATTCAATACAAGAACACGCTCACGCGTTTAATATTTCCCCCTGAATGGAAATATGTTGGCTTTCTGTAGCCTATAAACGCCCACAGTGTGGGGGAAATGGGGATGAACGGTAGTGGGCGGTTTGGAGGTGGATAATGTGGGTGGAAAAGGTGGTTAAATTAACCCACAAACTTATTCCTTCCTGTAAAAAGCAAGTAGAAGGTAAAATGTCGCCATCTCGTGATGAGCTTTTCGCTCATCTCAAACAGAAACCGTATATAAGCTTTTCGAAAATACAAATTGGTGTATGCGGAGAGCTTAATGTTTTAATATACCTACACGAGATGGCTAAAATTTGAACTAAACGAACTTTTTTTTTGCATTTCGACAAAATTCGTAATTTCCGTGTTTTTTTCCCAAATTTGTGAGCATAAAACGCATTTTTTGGGCTCCTGGGGCACTTACGGGTGCTCCGGGAGCCTCGGGGAGCTACTTCGTGTAGTATTTGGGGCCCGCGGAAATTTTGACGGTTGGGGATTTTACACGCACTTTTTTTCCCGGAAATGGATTTTCATGACTTTTGGAATTTTTGATGCCAATAATTCAAAAGTATTTTCCTGGTCACAAAAAACACAATTTCCCCGGAAAATTCGGCGGAAAACGCGAGGAAATTGCGAAAAACTGAATGTGTGAGGGAGACGGGTAGCGGTGAAATGCATCCATTTCATTTTCTCTTCAACAAATGTACCCAAAAGGGCGCCAAATTCAAAGAGTGGTCACAAAATGCGTGAAAATTTTTTGGTAATTTTTTGTTAATAAAAAAACAAACGTTTTTTTATTAACAAGATTTTTATTTTTAGAATTAATATTTTTAATTTAACAAAACGTGCAAGTTATCGATAATGTCATGTACTAATATCCACTACAATCTCCTCTTTATCTTTTTTTTTCAAACCCGATTGAGTGATCTTCATTAAAATTAATTAAAAGTGAGCATTTTTAGGCTACTCTTTGTATTCTCTTCATCAGTAATTGCTCAATTTTTTTTCCCAATTGAATGCATATAGCGAATTAATTTGAAATTTTCCGATTAAATTCATTAATAATTCATTCAATAGCGCCATAAAAAATGATAATATCTTAACAATGACACACGGTGATGAAACATTAAATCCTTTATCACTTTGACTGCTTTTATGTTGCATTTTCTCACCTAGAAAAATGTGATTGTTTCTATGTGAAACCTGATTTTTTTTCGCATAATATTTTTTGACTATATTTTCATACACGTTTTTAGGCAGTTTTATTATTTACAAATTATTCCTAATTCTTCTGTCTTTCACAAAGCAAAAATTTATGTACACAGACACGGAACTTACAAGTCATCCTAGACGTTGTACTCTATGTCTCTCTAGTATGGTTCTATCATCCCATTCTCTACATCTTTTCTCTACCGATAAAGTTTCATCACCGATTGAAAACTATAAATTTATCAATAACGGTCTAATTTTTCAATTTATTTGCTAATTTTTTTTGTATGATCATTAGAAATAGAGGTAATAAGTATATATGTTCAAAGTGTGGTATTGCATTTTAATGTGGTCATTCATTTTATAGTCCTTCCTCTAAAATCTCTTTATACATTTTTTTATTTTTCCTCCTCTTTTTATTTATTTATTTATTTTTTTGTTTATATACAAGACATTTTACAGCAACATCCTTATTTTGCAGCCCATTTTTTTGTCTGATTGTTTGAAAAAAAAAATGTATATTATGTATAATATCCTTCAGTTTACATTTGATTTATTTATTTTGAAAAAGTTATTGTGATACGGAAATATTCATGAATCATTGCGGAAGGTATTGAAAGTGTTTGCATTTTAAAATGTTATCACAGATAATTAAAGAGGAGAAATTGGAAAAAAAGGAGAGGAGAGGATAATAGGAAGTGTATATAAATGGCATCGTTTTTTTTTATTTATGACAAAGCCGCAATAATTTTCACAATCATTCAATATCATCGAGTTATTTACAAGTATATTATTCTCATCATCATCCAATGGAGGCGATGTATATAAATTGAAAAAAGCTCTAAAAAGTGGGTAGCACAGCTTCCAGATAGTATTTTTTTTATTTTTAATTTACAATTTATCTCTCTTGTATATAATTCATCCTATAGTGTATCAATATCCTTAGTTTTTTTTCCAATAATGCCTATACAAATTTATTGGATGTCCCAAATTAAGTGCATAATATAGTTGACAAAACAATTGGTTAAGCAAATTCATCATTGTGATTTTTTTTTAAATGAAATATATTGTAAAAACACAATACAATCACACTCAAAAATAGATCGTCAAAGATTTTCCTGAAGAAAATTATGGAAAGAGATTATTCATTTGCATATGAGTAAATTGCTTAATTGAGGAAACAATCCTGAAATACTTAATCTTGTAGATGATCAAAGAGAATTAGAAATCTTCAAAGAGAGACTTTTAGTTTTTGAAGAAAATAAAAAAAGGTAAAAATTCAAATAATGATGTCACTGTTTTGCTTTTTCTTGCTTTCAGTGCATGAAGTATTAAAATACTTTGGCATAAATTATCGAATTATCTTAATTCTTTCCTGGAATAAGATTTATTGGTTCATGTATCAATGAATAAACTCCTTTTTTCCTTGACTTGGAAGTATTGAAAAACATCGGTAGGATAGAGTATGTATATGTTGATGAACTAAACACGAACCGATTCCGCTAAAACTTAATACACTTAACATGATTAGAACAATACGAACTAGTAAATTTGTTAAAGCATAGAATTTTAATAAAAGAAACAACCTAAAAGCTCTGTTACACCAGCAAAAGAGGAGCGAACAAATTTTCCAATGTTATTGGCTAAGTCCCAACGAAATTTAGCACATTTTCCCTCAATTTTGATACTAAAATCACGACATTTTCCTCCAAAATTTCTTTTGGTTATTGAGTCATCTGGAGATACTATGTCTGTGACTTGAGACCTGTGAGGAAAAAGCTCCAAACGTGCTAAGCTTTGCAGAGATTTCCTTAGACCATAAATTTTTAAAATTCAAAGCAAATTCTTTTTTTTTTTTTACAAAAATTGAAAAGAAGGGTTAAAAGTAAATTAAAATTGCATCGTAATTTTACATGAATTAATCAGTCTTGAAATATTATTCTAACTTAAATCATAAAATGTTGCATTTTATATGGGACACACCTAATAAAAAATTTAATTTAAATTTCACTTTATTGTTAAGATTCAAAGCAAGAGAGCTTTTTGTGGACCTTTTTTTGTTAATAATTCACTATCTAATCACAATCAATAAATTTATAGTTTCTTCCACAATCTGCTGACACCAATATCGAAAGGGAAAAAAACTTAATTGCGCGACATGAAAATGTATTTTTTGTATAATACAATAATATCAGTATTCAGTGCAAATTGGCCGACAATATAAGGCGATTATCTAATTTCCTTTTTTTTATTGATACCCTCTTTCAGATAAAAGAGCAATTGCTTTCAGTTTGAAAATTTAAGCATCTTACATCTCATGCCCAGATTGATGTGTATCTTTTAGAATATTTTCTTTCAAATTGCAAATATTCTTCTATATAATGCCTAAGACGTCTCAACTATCTTTTTCTTTGTCGTATTTCAACTAAATTGGTAGGTAGCTAAAGGCCGACTGTTGGCATTCAATAATTTTTGCTACGATTTTTTTTCGTGTGTATTTTTCCCCACAAATAGCTGTACAATAGTGCTCAAATGGATACGTTCTCCATATCTACATTGTATATTCGTCGTTTGTTTATACAATTTTATTGTAGTATATATAATTTGTTTAAAAATGGCAGGCTCCATATTTGTCCACGCAATCTTAAAAAAATAATAAAAAACTAACAAAGAGAATTTTAATTTAAATGAATTTACTACCACCAAGTTTTGAATTTGCTTAAAAACTAATTCGTTTTTTCTGGGGTAGTTTCTTTTTTTTAATTTGATTTGTTTTGTGTGTATGGCAATTATAGAAATGCCAAATATTTTTTAATCGTTTGATAAAAAATTATTTAAAAAGAAATTTGTTTACAATATCTACAGGAAATGAAATGATATGGAATATTCTGTTATTGTGGTATAGGTACCTATATTATATTTGAAAGATTGTACAAGAATGGCAAAAATTTGGTATCCTACATACACGTCACTAAATACCTAAACATAACATATAGAGACCAATTTATTGAAATTTCACGTGTAAAAGCAATAATAAAAAAAAGAGCGTTTTTGGAAGACGTTCAAAATATTTTTTAGAAATAGAAGAATTTATTAATTAGATAGATTTTCAATTTGTTTTGAATTAAATATTCAGAAAATAAAAAAAAAATAACTTCACATCTTTCCAATATTTTGCCATTCTTTTGTACTTTTCCAATAAACATGCCCTTCACACGCTCATCCCAGACTTTTCAACTATTACTTGATTTTCTTATATAGCAAAGGAATCTCTTGGTAGTCTCTCTTGATCTAAAATTGGTCACATACGATTCCCTAATGAATTTATTTAACAGTGTATTGCCCAAAATTGCTCAGTCGCGTTAAAAAGGAGAGCAATTGGAGCCCGGCTGAAGGATGTTTGAATTTGGAGCGTCATCTCCGTGACCCTAGTATTCACTATTGTCACTCTGATGGCGCTCCAAAATCCTGGGCTAGAGAAATTCCCGCTTCCGTGTGGTTGTTGCCGGTGCCGAGGGGGGTTCCGTGTCCAGCAGTCGCGTTTGCTCAGGACTCTGTTTGGGGGGCGGCGGGGCCTTCCTGCTCTTGGAGCGTCGCTTTCGGAGCAGGATCGGACCCAGTCCATTGCCCCCCGAACCAGCCCCACTTGAACTGGGATTGACGACTGTGGCCATGGAACCACCACTTGTACTCGGCGACGGTACTACACTCGCTATGATTGTCCCCGTGGAGATTGTCGTGGGAATTACAGGGATTGGACCGACTTCCTCGAGTGCTGCACTCGCGGGGGAACTTCCACCCGATGTGGTTGTTTCATGTGAAAGACGCTTCACCAATTCAGCTAAGAGATCCTCAATCTTTCCTATTCGCTGTGACATTCGCTGCATCTCCAATCGTACATCCACCTTCATGTCTAGCACCGTTGCAATAAGATCCCGCTGTGCCAGTGTCGGTGGTTGCTCCCTCAAGCCCGAATCGTAGGTATCCGATGTTGTGGCACGGGAGCAAGCCATCTCGATCTGGCGCTCCCGCTCCAACGACAGATTCCTCTCCAAGCGTTCTCGTTCCTTCTGTGCCATCAGTGCTGGATCCAACAACCTATCGCGTTCCGTTGGTTGTCGCTCCAGTGAAGAACGCTGCTCTCGTTCCACATGCAATGGTGGCCTATCCCTCGGCGGTGAGGGATCCACCTCACCACCCTCATCAATTGTATCCTGACGCGCAAGAGATGCTGGACTCGGAGACAATTTTGGCGTCTTTGGAAATACCTTAAAAACACAAAAGAAGAAAGCACCCATCGGTATTTATATCTCTCTGGAAACCTATAAATATGCTAAGCTCTTTCCATCTCCCAATAGGATTCTTAGAATTACCGCTTTGGCCCAAAATAGGATTCCCATTGTTTCTAGTCACCTCCATCCACCATTATATATTTTCCTTCGCAGCCAAAAGTGAGTTAATATTGTATTTTCCTTTAAAAAACCCACCCTGTACGTATGTATAATATAAAAGGACTTTTAGATAAAATATCCTTCTTCAATGTCAAACACCATTAAAATTGTTTTTGGCCTCAGAACTTAATTCTTAATCGAGTTAATGATTAAAATCCAGAAACAATGAAAATTAATTATATTCTCTTCAAAACATAAAAGTTATAATGACTATCATGCCAAGTTGGAGATAATAAATCTCTTATTCTTAGATGAATTGTTTAATTCATATAAATCTGTTTTAAAGACACATCAAATATAGCGAGATATTCTTAAAACAATTTAACGAGAAAGTTTTGGTAAAGTCGAAATAATTTTTGTCTCATTGTACATAGCACACGCTAAAGTATACATATGTAGGTAGTGAAAATAGCTTTACAATATTAGGGTAACAACAGGTGTACCTTATTTCCTTGCCCACCATTGCTGCTAGATGTGCTACTTTGCCGCCCCTGGGCACTTTCACGAAGACTCTCTCTGGCACTGAGACTCCGCGATACTGCAACTTTGGTACTCGTGTCACTTGCAGAATCCACACTGGAGCTTCCCAGAAGACGTCCCCACTTACTCGCCCTGGTGCCACGCGCCGATGGTGGCCCCGAGGAGGGTGAGGGTGATGGTGAAGGCGATGGCACAGCGGTCAGAACACGACTATCATCCGTAAGCGTAAGCTTAGCAGGAAGCTGCAAAAGTGTGTATATGGAGTTTTGAAAGCTCTTAAAAACTTTTATGCGGGGTAGGTAGTCACCTTCCCACGATCCGGTTCAGCGTCACCCTTTTCGGCGTCACTCTGGGTCGTATTTCCGTCTTTTGACCCAGATGTTGCCTGTGGTGTCCGCCGGAACTTGGAAAAAATCTTTCGCACCAAGTGATCTTGATTTGTAGCAAGTTGCGGCTCATTTTTGCGTCTCTCCGCCAATTCCTTCTCCCTCTTTACGTCAGCTACTTTTCTGCACAAATATACCATTCAAAATTAGCCAAAGCTCATTTTAAAGGAAACAAAATTAAAGAGAATTTTCTCTCGCAAAAGACTTACCTAAATATAAGGCGATGTCTTAAATTATAAGTTAAAACTAAATTTCTTGCGAAGCTATTTGCAAAGGCCTGATAGAAGTCCAGTACTTCGAGTAGCTTGTCGCGTTTAATTGCATGCAAATCACAATATGTGAGTGCACGCACATTTGCGGCACTCTGTCCAACGGCAGAATCCTTCCAAAATTGATCACCGAAGACATCACCCTTGCCTAATATTGCAACAACCTCATCGTCCTGAATTACCTCGAGACTCCCCGTCACAATGAAGCATAGACTATCAATACTCTCGCCCGTGTGATAAAGGAGATCTCCTGCGAAATTGATGAGAAATACATCTGACACGTGGAGAAATTCCCCCACAGGACCAATCAATCACGTAACTTGAGGAAAAATTATTCAATATAAACTACCTGGGATCAGAAATTGGTCATGTGGATAGGATATACACACGGAGAGGTATAAAATAAATGAAGAAAATTAATTTTGAAACCCACAATGGGCAAGTTTGCGATATAGTTTGAGACAGCGCGAAACGGTGAGCCAGGAAAGCGCAACAGAGTGACCCCAGGACTTGGGTAAGGGTATATATATAGCTAAGTAAATATTATTGGAGTAAACCTTCTCTAAATATTGTTCAATTTTCCTTCTCTTCCCAGTTTCGTTTTCATTTAAATACTGCGTGGCATAAGGAAAATAATATGAAAATGCTCAAAATGCCTAATGTTAACATTGTAATTTGAAAATGTATATCTTGCTTTTGGGAATATTCATTCATTTTATATACTTTTCTCATACTAAGGGATGATTCAATAATTATGGAAACTTGAATACTTTTTTGTGAGATTTTTGAGTTAATTTTGAAACACAAAATTAAAATTTTTTCTTGCATTACTTATTATTAAATGCCCAAATATATTGATTAAAATTTTATGTTTTGGTTTTTAGGAAATCTATTCCTGCATAGAGTTTCCATAATTATCAGACTATCTCTTAAGTATACAAAAATTTGTACATTTACTTTTTTATGAAGTTAATTTAACATAATTATGTATTCATTAAATTAATCTTCGCGTATTGCAATGAAAAATGTTTTTTCATGAAACTTTGTTCTTCAAATTAAAATCTCTCCCAAATATACATTTCTTAGCTAAAAATTCTCCAAGAAAAAAACTTCAATCTCTAAATGATATTATGCAGAGAAATAAAATTATATCACATGAAGAATACCTCAAGTTTGTCCTGAAAAAAATAAACATCAATTTCTCACCCACGTTTCTCCTCATATTCTCCCTGTTCCACTTCAAATAAACATACCCTGAATATTTCATGGAAATAGGTTTCTTGATGAATTACAAAGAATAACCTAGAATAAGGTGAATTTCCATCCCGCCTCCTCTCCAGAGTTCGGCTCATATCAAAAGTTGGATGAAAATCACATAACATAAACTCCCATTTCCATTTTATATTCAAACATCATGCTCTTATCACATTTCCCAAATGCAATTTATCGATTTCACCGCAGTGCTGGTTTAATTGAAACCTATCGACACTCTAGAGGTAAATTGTCATTCATTTATTGCGTAATAAGCCAAGAAATGAATTTATCGATGTTGTAGAGAATTTTCAGGAAATCCCACAGTTTAACTAATTTTACCTATAGTATAGTAAAATAATCTCATTAAATACACATAGAACAAATTCATGAGACAATGCATTTTGCAAAATCTTAACTACCCATAATATAAATGAAGATTCTCTGTATAATGGAGGGTATGTAATTAAATTCGCAATTAAGAAATTATTTACGAGATGAATATTTTGCAATATCACATGAATTTGTTATATTTTGCAGGTAGTCTATGTTATCCCAACTACCCCATATATTCTACATTTTCTGGATTATATAGATAGAAATTTGAATTAAATTGTGATTTTATGGAATTTATTTCCCTTTATAAACTTGATAATTTACATTAAATCAAGCGTGAAGTGAAGGGGTTACTTTTACAATATCACTAAAAATTAATTTGGTCGCCTAATGTGAGATAATTTAATAACCAAGAGACATAATAATTTTTTTGTATTTATACTCTAGCTTAGAGGACCCCCTCTATGGACACAATTAATGTATAACGTAGTACCATTCGTTACTAGCGTGGAGAGCATATTACTGTGGTAGCTACTTTAGAGAAACCTCATCTTATTTATGATGCCTTCCTCCGTATAGGCTCTTACGTACATTTTGAACACTTTAAAGGCTCAGCACGATCTCGGTAGAATTTTCATAATAATAAAACATAAAAGACTCTTCTTTTCATGATAAAAAGTTCTTCATTATATCAACTAAACTTTAGGTCTGTAAATAAGATTCAGGAATATGAATCCCTCTACAATGGAATTTCAGGTACAAAAAATGTGCAATGAAATAGTTTATAACAGAGAAAATGTGGAAAATAGTTTAGTAGTGCTTGTTTTGCTATTTTAGTAAAATTTATAGCTTAATGTCGGTGCTTAGAGTATATAGGTACATAGTCCTCTCACTAAAAGAGATTTAATCAAAAGTGAATAAACTTTAAATTCATTAGCACAACAATGAAATAGGAAGGAATGCAATATTTTATACAGAAGCCATGTAAAGGATTCATTTCCCTGAACTGTAAATCCTTCTTCGTGTCACAGAGAATAATATAAATGCCTCCAAAGCATTCAATTGAAATATACAGATGCTCTGTGAGGTGGGTTGGATACGGTAGTAGGTGGGGGTGGATGAAAAGTCACAAAGTGATGGAGTGGCGTATGGAGGAGGAAGTAAAAGGCGGATAAGGGACGACAGGGATTTCAGGAGTGAAATTTTAGTGAAAATTTCCAAGTGAGTGAGGATGACAAATCTTACCGGGTGCTGAGTGGGACATCATGAAGTGCATGGCGAGCGCACGGAGACACCCATCGGAGGCAAGCCGGAAAGCCGGATGCTCGTTGAAGACCTTCCGATTGAGGTGGACACAGATGTCGGCCTTCATGTCTTTGGGGCAGTAGTTGAGGACCTGCGTGTCAATCTACACATGAAGAAAATGTTCGATTTGGCAACCGCACCCCCCAATCTAAAAGGGTGTCGGTCGGCACATTCTCTGACTTACCTTCTCTGTGTCGAGGCCTTTTGTCATGGCCCACGTTGAGACCACGTAATCCATGACACGCTCACTCAGCGCCTTGGGGACTTCATGGAGCTTCATGAACTCCCTTACGTTGTTTAACATGTCATGATACTTGGCCGTGGCGGATGTCATTTGCTGAATGATGGTGGTAACATGACCAAAGATTGTCGCGTAGAGCAGGGCTGTTTTATTTGCGGCGTGTGAAGAAGCGCAACGCAAGACAAGGAGGAGAAAAAAATAGAAGAAAAAAGGAGGAGAGGATGCCAAAAGAGAGGATATCAAATCCCCAGATTAATCTTGTTGATCTTTATCCCAGAAAATTCAGTTTATTTCGGAGGCGCACAAAATGTGAATAAAGTGACTAAAGATATAATATAATAGCGTGTGAGAAGCAGAGTATAGGGAAGGGGGGACGTGATGAGGATCGTCTCTCTCCTCACCGCTTATCATATGACATAAGAAAGGAAGAATAAGAATGTAAAAGAAAAGATCAAATAGCCGAGTGCCAATTACAATGGGCCAGTACCCGAGCTATAGAAGAAATCAATGCTATTTTGTTCTGGGGGTGAACACAAAATCCCTTCTTCTTTTTCTTCAATATACGAGCCATGGCTCTTTTTTGGTGAAACCAGGCACAAAACTTTCGGTTGAATACAACATGCGTATAATGTTAGGTACCCAACACGATGGAGGGATTTTGAAGTTCACCGACCTAGTAATTACTGTGGAAGCACATGTGAATCTCAGGATAATCCCACTCATTTCTCCGCAACACCATTTAATTGAGATTCAACAGAGTGGAAGTTATTCCTTGAAATAAACATGCCCTTCTGGTATTATAAACCACTCATCAAAACGATGACAATCGAGAACAATCATCATTGAAGTACTCTGTGAGGATTTTGTGGTTAAAATGCGCTACAGTGGAGGAGTCTGCTGAAAGTGGGAAGTATAGCGGCGATGCTTGTTTTATTTTTTTTTTTTTCTCAAAGTAAGAAAGAAAAGTGAAGTGACAAAAATTAATGACTTACGAAGTGCCATCCCTTGAAAAATAATCTTCAGTGTGGGAAAATGACTTGAAGGAAAAAGGGAGGGACGTATTATATAGCACATAATTTTCCCTACTCCTGTGACAGAGAGATAAAAAGAGATTTAAGGGAAAAATATTACTCTTGATACTGATTAAAAGATAAGAATACTGGTGAGATGAAAATTCCTTGAGATAAAGCTTAATTGGATGGGTTCTGACTATACAAACTTTTTAAATGGAGCACTTTCATAAAAAAAATTGAAAATTCCTTAGAAATCAATTTAATTTTTAATTATTTTAGATTTTAATTCTTTTTCTTATCAGATGAGAAAAATTGAAAAGAAAATCAATTTTATAACATTTATTTAGTGTGTGAAAAAAATTCCAAAGCTCACAAAATATCTCTTGAGATATTATATACAATAAAGAACATAACCCAGTGACACGGAAAAGCTCCCACGAATAGAGCAAAAAAAAAGTTCTTCGAAACAATATCAGAGTGTGACAAAACGCTTGAGGGGATAGAAAGTATACCATTAGGAGAAAATTATTCAAATTAGTGCTATATGAGCATTTAAGTTGAATGTAATTTGAATCAAATTGTCCCGTCTGTGAAGCCATTTCTGAAGATACAAGGATGGTGAGGGTGTTGAGAAAGACAACTAAAAAGAAAGTTCAGGCAGAGAGTGATTTTTTTGTTGTTGTTGTATGTAATATGAAAAGAAAAGTAAAAGCTCTGATATAATAGGGAAAGAAAGCCATAAAATACGGGTGATGAAATTGAAACATTCTAACCAAAATATCGCTCAAAGTGTTTCTTTCTACACAAGAAAAGAGCAGAACAAATAGCAAAATTCCTTCTAGCTGATAGTACAAAATTTACTACCCTTTCTTTCTTTTTTTTTTCTTTTGCACATAATAGTGAGTGAAGAAAAGGCTGATGTGTATGTGTCTTATTTTCTTCTTTTTCATTGTACTAGGTCAGAGTGTTTTAAAGCAAAGATAAAAAAAGAGTGGAATATTGTGTTGAATTAAATAATAGAATATGTGAACATCTTCCTCTCTATATGCTATTGGTCTGTATAGAGAGATAAGATGATGTGAGAGGAGGCTATATAGAGGTAAAATAATGAAGAGTGTGAATGAATTTGATATTGCATTATGAAGGCACCATCAACTGGCTACGGCATTTGTATTAATAGCAATTTAGACGAGGCAACGGAACGTAGAACACCGCACCTGCAATTATCATCATGCAGATGGTGAACACCTTCTCGTTGTCCGTCTCGGCGGCGACATTTCCGAAACCCACCTACAAAAAGGGGAAGGAACAAAAAGACCATCTTTAACAAATATAACATACTCTCTTATAATTTTCTTTATATTTGCAGAGAGCTTTTTTTAATTTAAAAAAAACTGGAAATGCTCTTCTATCCCTTGAAATTCTCTCTCACACCGGATGGCAAAGTTTAATCTTCCTTCTTATGTATTTATGGAAGTATGTAGTATATATCACAAAAACATTATTATAATCTCTTTCAGTGACACGAGCTGGAAGTAGAAAATGTGAATTTAATGAAATATAGCTTAAAGCTCTCTATAGAGCTTACAACGATTTTCTGACTGAAAAGAATATTAATTAACAATTAGAAAGTAGATTAAAACTAATTTCATCATTCAATGCACTACAGGAAACTACTAAAAATAATATTTTAAAGAGCGATAACAACTTTTCTTGTATTAATTTAACACATATTTTACGTCATTTTGAACCTTTTGAATTTTTAATGAAATATGTTTTCTTTAGAGACTTAGACGAAGTTAATATAGTCTTTGAGTTCTAAAAACTTGAATAATTAGCAAGTTTTATGATACAGTTTTTTTATTCCAGAGAGACGCAAAATCCACAAAATACATAAATCCATTGAGTTTTTAGTTGCAAAAGTTTTATGGTGAAACTTTCTTTCCACGTATAAAAAGTTTAATCAAAAGATAAGCAGGACATTTGCAAAAAAAATGCATATTTTCTCAAAGTGATTATAATTATGTTGGAATTATGTGGATCAAACTATAAGCTATATACTATGTATATGTACACTACATAACACAATATTGAATGTGTACGTATGTATGTATTATATAGGTATAGTTCAACAAAACCAGCTTCTCCATACTTCCTTTATAAAGCTTCAATTTCAACGTTGCCATTTTGTAGCAATGTTTACCAGAGCTTTTCAACATTAATGCTGGTATTATCATCACACAAACCATCGAGAGCATTTCAGTGGTGTTAAGCTGAAGAGCATTTCATAGAAAACTTTTCAAGAGAAAAAGCTCTTTTGCCGGTAATTGCGAGCCCTACTGGGTGTTATTTATTCCCCTAAAACGCTATATCCTTTGCAGGAACGGAGATTACCAAAAGAAAAAAAAATGATATGGACATGTAGAAATTGAATGAATGGTGGTGGGTGGAATGGGGAGGGGAATGAGGAAAAACAGCGGGGGATAAACCTTCTATCTCAGCTTTTGTAATTTACCGTGTGATAGGGTGATTTTGGTTGGAAGCTTTTCTTGGATAGATTTTGTTATTTTTCAATTATCTGTCAAAAGCTTTTAATTTTTAATTTAGAGAAAAAAAGAAATGTAATTTAAATGGTGCAAGATATAACTCACCGAAGTCATGCATGTCATTGTGAAGTAGAGGGCTGTGACATACATGGTCTTTCGTGATGGTCCATTGATGAGCTCCGGGGCATTCGTTTCATTTGACCAAATGTACGAATAAGGACTTTGGGTGACATTTGCCAACTTCCATAACCAACTAAATTGAATCTGTTGAAATAAACACGCATAATATTACATAAAGAACTTACACAGATAAAGCATAAAAAAATAACATTAATTAGCATATAAGGATACAGCAGTCAGTCAGTAGTGTTTGGTTTATTGAGCTTTCCAAATGGGGCAATCCGTTTTAAGTATTTGTGGTGGGAAAGTATAGTGGAGATGAGAGAGAATATATATGGCGACAAAAGTTTTTAACTCACCCCATTGTCTGCATCACTCCGGCCAATAGAATACCAAATACAGGCAAGCCAGTGGGCAACTAGCATATAGAAGCACAGCAGTAGAATCAGCATGGCTGCTCCGTATTCGAGATATCTATCCAATTTCCGTACGACTCGTCCCAGTCGCAACAATCGAACGACTTTGAGAGCGCTGAACAGGGAGCCGATACCCTATAGTGGTATGGGGGTTTGGATGAAACAATGGTGAGATTATACGTATATTTTTGCCGGTGTGGTGGAATCAATGGGGCTAAAGTACGTGAGAATTATTTCATGAGATGAATCTCTAAATATTTTACAACACCTTCTTCATAAACCACCCACTTCTCCATATATACCTACGTCACACCAACATTTCCAGCTTCTCTCCCATGGTACACAACATACATAGATACATAGCTATAGCATAGAATTTGAAAAGGGGATATTCATATCGTTTATATAGCGAATCGACCAAAGCTTTTATAAAGTTTGAAAGTGAAAACTATAAGCATCAGTCCTGAACATTGTCCCCAAGTTTTTGCCAAATAATAAGTTAGAGGTGGATGACCAGCATTCGACCTAATGAGAGCTTTTTTTTAAATAAAAAAAAAACATCTTTTGCAATAAATAAAAAAAAATCTTACTAAAGTTTTTGTTCAACATAAACTGTTCCTCTATTAAGATTATGCAGAAAAGTTTTATTCAAAAGGTCGGACTTAGACTCTTCTTCCCTAATATTAAGACAACCAAGAGAGTAGGTACCGTATAGCTGTAATAAAATCAGTAGATATTCTGTTTTGAATTTATAAACTTTTGACTTTCATAGAATCACTCCATGCAGCAAGCAAAAGTGAATATAAAGTAGGAAATTTTAATGTTCTTTAGCTAAAAACATTATCTGACAAGTAATGAGGAAAGTTTTCCCATAATAACTATTTTATTTTGCCTCAGTAAATATTCAAGAAAATACACACATGGTGTAATATAAATAAAGACTTTATAACTAGTTATGGTTTAATAGATTAGATTTAGGGTTTTGGATCTCATTTAGAATAGATAGTTTTCAAATATAATAGATAGAACTTATATATGGTTTAGCAGCAACCAGTTGCTCACATTTCTGAATTTATCCAACTTGTTCTTTTAAAATATTTCTATAAATTAGTTTTTTTAATTTATTTTACATAAAATAAATATAAATTCATCGCACAACAAGACAAAATTCGAAATATGAGTTACCCCTTTTTGGTGCAAAATCTCTACCTATACCAAAGGGAACACAGAACTGTGTGGAAAATCTTTCGAGAGACAGGCAATAAAACATATGTAATGCCATCGAGAAAAAGGATAAATTTCCATAACACAATGTGACATTCTTTGAGTTTTACAAATAAATTTTTCATCATGCTGAAAGTTGTGTGTGAATCTCAAGCGATTTACTCGCAATAAAAAAAAGTATAAGAACCTTCTGGAGGTGACGCAATTTGTTGTCTTTTGACGCAAATGCAAGTAAAAAGATGGGAAATACTTACATCATCATCGTGATCAAATGCATTGAAGACGTCGTAAGGCAAGCAACTGAGTAAATCGATGATGAACCACGACTTCAAGTAGTTCATTCGTATCACCTTGGGGTCGCTCACCACCTCTCCGCCGGGCCCCACAAACGTAGTGTGAAAATTTAATACTGTAATCAAAGTTTTCCTCATCATTTAACCAACCTCTCAACTATATATGCACAATATTATATCAAGATATGCCATATGAGGAAAATCAATGGAGTTTACTCGGCCTAAAATGATTATATGTGCCCATCCCTCACAAAGCTTTCGCATATACTCGCTCAACTTGTTATAATAACACACTCACACCACTCCCCCCCAACTTGCTATGAGCGATGGGTGAAAAAGGAAAATTTATCTCTTCATGTGAATCATTCTTCAAAATAAAAAAGAAAGCTTTTACCAACAAGAAAGGAGAAAAAATCGCCTCTGATATGAAAAGTTTACAATTTATGTCATATGTCTGGTTTATGCAGGATCTTCGCCCCTGCCGTGAGGGACAGACAACTTTCTTATATATATTTAACAAGGTGGATTGAGAGCTTTAATATGATGAGAAGGAAGTGTATACGAGAAAAGTGGGAAAAAAAGAACAAACATTTTATGTATTATAATGCAAAAATTTGCCTGGCTTCTCATTCCGTCAGATTCTTTTACAGAAGAAAAGACAGAAAAAAGAAAACGAACCACAAAACGGTGAAAGTTTTCGCAAGATGTTATTAGCGGTGAGGAAAATTTTACTATATCAAGCCATAAAAAATTTTACTTCTTTGGCAGAAATCCTATTTTTAAATATAATTGTTGTTTTTCGGGACTAAAGGAGCTCATGTGCGAAATATATGGTTGTTGACCCTATTTTGTCTCAAACATAATCCCAAAATCCGCACTGTTGTTGAAAGCTTACTCCTCTATAACGTCTTATACAGTAGGTCTCAAGTTGAATCAAGTTGATGAATTACAATATCTTTTTTGCTTCATTCTGAAAATTCCCACGAGTATTGTTTGGTACATACATTTACTTCTTCCATCATTTTTGCGTCAAGATATAATGGAATTATATATTTTATTAATTCAACAAAATTATTTTATATATTTTCTTTACAACCTCTCTTTCCCACTCACTCATTCCATATTTATCATTCTCTTTTGTGTACGGACTTCCCTTCTCCAAATTCACATAACTTTTGTCTCATTAAATCTCTTTTAGGAGCCCCATAAAAAAGCATATATATTTACTTTTCTCCAAAAAAAAAAAAACGAGAGTTATCCTGTGAAATGTAAATTTCACGGAGAATTTCACAATGGATTGGGCATTAGCAACTTTCCCAAATAAATATTAATGAGGGATGATAAAAAAGAATCTTAAATAAACTCACCAATATCTATGAAAAATATAACATCTACAATTGAGTCAACCACTAAGAGTGACACATCCTCTGAGGTTTTATTCTTGAAGGCTACGTTATATGGTACCTGAAAGGATTAAAGAAAATGTAATAATTACACCTTTATAAAAAAAATTATTAATTATTCTTTTGTTCCAGAGTAACGTAAAATAGTTTGGGGTAAAAATTAAATTGTATTTTTAACTAGAAGATAGGGTTAAGGAATTCTGAGAACTTCCTTGATGGAATGCAGCGCCAAATATTCAGCATTTTAAACGTGATGAAGAAATTTAGAGCATGTCGTATTAAAGGAAATATTCGTTTAAGATTCTTGGCAGTCGCGCTGGACCAAAAAAAATGTAATACAGTCTAGAAATATTTAATCATAAGATTTCTGTGGTATATAAGAGATAAAAGAATCACCACAGGCTTGTAAAAAATAAATAGGATAATAGCTAATTTAAAGGTAATGACTGGAAAGTGTAGCATAAAGTATACGTGAACTATTCCAAATAACACTCGACCCTTTTTGCAAGATATTTTAAAGTAAAAGGACTTTACTTGAAGTCAATGCTTTAATCTTTAATATACTAATGCTCCAATTGCTGTCCTTTCACTCAATATGCGAATGTGTAGAACAATAGAATCAATTGAGAAACTCACCATAATAGCAGTATAAAAAGTTAAACATAGTATCACCCAATCCCAAATTGCTTTAAATGCACAATAATGGAGGAGAATGTGTGGTGGTGTTTTGGGAGCTTCCTGCCGATACTGTGGCATCACATCTGCACTGAGTGACATCATCTGTATATAGGTGAGAAAAGTTATGCATTAAAAATTCACATGAAATCACTCCGACTTATTGCAACTAGAAATGCTTGCTGACTGGAGGAAACTCACGTGAGCCAAATGTGATTGTTTCGTGGGGTCTTTGAGTGCTGGAAGATGTGCAGTGAATTGGCGACTTCTTGTGACGGATCGTGCCAGTTTGGCGAATTTGGAGAGACCACCCTTTGTATCTTCGCTGTCGATGGGCTGCTTCAGTGCTGTGATATCGCGGAATGTGAGCAAAAATAGCACCACGAGATCTCGCTCGTTCCTTATGGGGGCAATCTGTAGCAGGAGCCATAGTGGTGTTTCTGTAACATAAAAAACCCGGCATTTTCCCCATTATAGCAATGTCCATTTCTGCAAATATTCAGCTAGTTTACAAGGGTCTGTCATTCGTATAAATTACCATTAACTGTGTGGTATTTTTGCCATTCTTCTATATAAACTTAAACTGAAAATATTTCAAGACTAAAAATAGCACCAGAGAGATAAAAACGAATGCGTCCCTCGGGGGGAATGCAACATAGAGCCCCAACTCTATTTCATTCGCTCTTTCTCCTGCAAATTGCTATGTACATGGCAATTTTCCTCATACAACATGTGTTGTAAATCAATGGATATTCCAGAATCCTAAACATGAAGGAAAATGGGGGTATTGTTCAACATCGTTTTCTGATTATGACAAATTGATATGTGGCATATATCTGGGACTGAGATTGCAAAGGGATGCACAGAAGTAATTGTGAAATGCAAAAAAAAAACGTACCTATATGAATTTATAATGTGCTTTACATCTACTCATAGGTAGAGTATAGATTTTTATTTGAGGATCTAAAGAATTTCCTTATGCACTATATTACATATACTTTTCTAAAATGTAAATGCTACAGGAAAAGTTACAGCATGTGATGCAGGGGCGTAGCCAGAAGTCTATTTCAGGGGGAGTTTAAAAAAAAATAATGTAAAAATGCGCTAAAATAGATTAAGAAAAATATATCAAATGATTAAAATTTTAAATTAAGAGCTTTTGGTAATTCATTTTCCATACAAAAAAAATAGAATTTTTCATCAGTTTTTCTTCAAACGAACATCTCAATGATAAAAGATTTTAAATTAAAAAATATTGTAGCATAAAATTCAATTTTCAACGTTGTAATGGTGAAGAGAAATTCTGCATCCCCAAAAATCCCTTTGCAGCATAGAACAGCGAAATATTAAATGCACTGAGGGTTATTGTTTTGTGCATCGAACAGGTGTTTTTGCGGATGACACACCATCCCTACAGGTTGAGGTAAACAACTCCAAAATTGTTATTCAAGAACCCACCACCACCTGACACATCAAACAATATAAATTCGTCTTATCTGACGAATGGAAGGATTGTACGGGATGTTAAAGGGAAAAGTCACGGCAATAAAGGCAATAAACTAATTTGACAGACAGCTGGTGGAGTTTTGATCCTGGGGCATATTCTTTGTTTTTCCACCACCCCCTATATACCTCATATCATGTGACTACCAAATCAATATTTAATAAACCATCGAGCATCACTTTAGAAGCAATCTTTCTCAAATAAACTTTTATACGTTATTTGGGTTCTACGTTGCTTGGAAAAACAGCTCGCTGTTTTCTGACTCCCGACCTTTTCTTTTCATTTTCCCATCGCCCCCGTTCCCCTCAACAATTTCACAAATTGTGAAAAGGTGCCTGATGAAAGAGAAATGTTATCTCACAGTATGGCACTAACATTGAAGAGAGAAAAATTATTTATTTTCATTTTTCAGTTTCAGAGAAATTTCATCGAATATTCATCTTCTAATGCATCTCCAATCTTCGGGGTCCACATCTACTTGAAGTTTTATATCAATCTCGCACAAAAACTTAAAAAAAAAGATGTTGAATAAATAATTCAGTTAGAGTAGAACATATCAAGAATTTCAGGGATAAGTCATTGAATGATAGATGAATTCTACTGTGAGGAAGTATACTGTAATCACTCAAAGCAAAATAATCTCTTTTCATGGAGGATTCTTTTGTCATTTAACGTTCCTTTCTAGCATTATAACGCGAAAGTAAGAGAACAGATAAATTGAATGTAGATAACAATTGATTTTTCTATTTTAACAAACTGCAAAATTGAAGCAGAATTTTGTATATAAAATTGGATACAAAATTGTTTCAAGCAGCAAACATATTTTTGGCTTTAATTGAATATAAAATGAGCAAATATGTACAAACAAAATACCTCGAAACTACGAGAAAAATCTGTATATATGGTAAACAGACGATGTGTATTTAAAGTTTTCTCAATTAGAAGATGGAAAATGCAACTTTATGGAATGAAATCTAAAAAAAAAATAATGAGAATTTTTAAAGGCAAAAATTGAATTCGCAAATTTTTGTAATGCTAGAGGGTTTAATTGCTTAAGATTAAATTGAGGAAAAGTAAAAAGTTAAGTAAATAGTCGCATTCCGTAAATGATATTATGTAAGAAAATTCTCTAATATGAACAAGAATATTAAAAGTCTGCAGCATCCCTTTAAGAAAAATTTTTGGGGTGTACTTACTATTAATCGTGGTTTTTGCTGTTGGATGTTTGGTGCTTGAAACTGTACAACATAAACATTGATTATTTTCAATGATTTTTCCTTTGTATGTAATTTGTAGAGCTATAATAAACTAATTTAGCAAGAAAAACGGTGCGCTTCATTCTTCATGAATGTCTTAAATTACAGGTTTGTCATTTAAATGAATAGCTGCTGTGGAAGGAAATTGAAATTGAATATGTACAAGAAGTTTTACGTCTCTTAATTAATAGAATTAGATTTGATTCAATCAATTGCCGTACGTATGCTGAACCATTCTAGCATTAACTCATCAGCCAATATAATACAATTTTAGGAAATTATCTCTTGGATCTGAGTTAGATAAAGCCCAAATAAATCGATAAAAATGAGATTAGAATACGAAAACAAATTTACTTTCTAAATAAACTCTACTTAAATCTACATTATTGAATATTGATGTTCCCCGTAAGTGCTAAACTATTTAATCGTATAAAGACTTTGATGTAAATTTCCATAAAAGCATAAGATACAGAGAACTAGTCATCAATAAAAATTAGGTATGCTATTTTTAGAAGAAAATGTATGGAAGCTAATCTTATAAATTTTATCAAAATTCTCCCAATTCCGAGTTTTCCATGAAGACATGACATAACGTCTTGACTCATTAATAATGATTATTATCAATAATTATTTTTAAACTAAATAACAATATTATTGATAAAAGAGATAGGTACAAAAGCATTGAGAAGAAATAAATGAGAGCAATTCAATTAAAAATTCCACTAAAATATTCACATAGTTAACGGTATAGAGAATAAAAATATATATATTTTAAATTCACTGATAATTGAATTGCATATAAATCGATCGAAATCACAATAAATGATAAATAAACAATCCAATTACATTTTTATTCAATTTCAAGATTTAATCTCTTACAAATGGAATGAATTTGCATTTTTTCTAAAATTATGCTGAAAAAATTGAATTCAAAAAAATATATATTTCAATTTAGCAATTTCCGTTAGTTTTGTTTTTAAATTTTACAAATAATTTTTATAAAAAGCATTTAAAGAAGATACTTAGGAAACATAACTTATGGTTTTTGTCCAATATAAAGTCTAGATATTAATGTAGTAGTTAAGATTTTCACAAATTAGTATTCTAAAATTAATGCTATCACTTGATTAAATTTTTTTTCATTGCGAATCTCTCGTAAGGTCAGAGATTAAATTTAAAATGCATTGAATACATTCCTTGCTAAGCCATTCGTGAAGACTTTTCCTATATGTCCAGAGATATAGGGTCTACCAGCTAGTGCAGTGCAGAATCGTTTTGGTCAAAAATTGCATACTCGCACGTGGAAATTGAGTTTTTTCGAGTAGAGCATAACACTTTTAGAAGAGTGGTGTAGGGATCATAGAGTAAATTGGTGGTAGAGGAGAAAAAAAAGGTTCTACAACTCGGTTGTGCACCGTGTTCGTGATTATTTGGTGTCAATGTGCAAAATTTAATGAATGGCAAATGAAGAGGATGACTCTTGCCGATAGTGGCTTTATTAGCAGGAAATATTTAAAATCCCATTTTCATTCATGCTTCCTTCACCCCATCTTTTCCACATCGTCCATTTCATCAAATTGCGGAAATTGTGTTAGAGGTGAAATTCGTTATTACGATTTCCCCGTGACCTTTGCTCTGCATTTGAATAAACGATATCACCAAACATTGGATAATCATACATATTAACTCATTTTTAATGCTTTAAATATATTTTTCAAAATTAAATAAACACATTTATTTATGATTTTAAGTGTGTAATAATTATTTTCAAATAATTTTCCCCATATTTATCGAAAACATAATCTCTTATCTTTTAATAGACTCTAAACAGAAATGAAATTAATGAAAATTATGGAAATTTGAAACAATTTCACCTGTACAGCTTTATTTTACTACACGGTGTGTGTAGTAAAATAGGAGCGGATTAAAGGGTGTTGACGTAGTCTATGGTCCCAAGAGTACACCTCGAAATATAGGTGGGATAAATCAATAAAAGAGTTTACACCATAACATTGTGATTTTATATGAAGGAAATTGTCAGCCCTGTCTCTCCCGATGATAGTTTATGTACAAAAGGCGTCTACATAGGGGATGGCATAGTGTCGGAACCCATCATAAATATTTGTACGTTATTATAGCAAAATACCCCTGGAGCTGTTGATGCTTAAAAGAGCAAGATTCCATATCAACATGAATATGAAGGAGCGTATATGAAGAAGATCCTATCAAAAAAGGGGAAATAGTGAGAGTGGGCTGTGTATGGGGTGCTCGTGAATCCAATACCCACGAAAACGTGGATAAAATTTACTTTCTCTCATGTTCTTTCGTGTTTTCCTTTGTATATAAATAAACGCAAAAAAGAACCTTTATATGATGTTCAATCTTTTTCATGCAATGGTACCCATGTTGCACGTCTTCCTGTGTGCTCACGACATCCTTAACGATTGTATGTTGTAGGCTGAGATTCCTTTTCTCATCTTCCTTTTTATTCCAAAAAGGGACAGGGAAGCATGTTTAGTATGCTTCTGATTTTCTTTTCGTCTACCTCTGTATACATATTATTTCTTTCGAAGAAAAAAGAAATTCTAATGATTTAAGGTTCCCTTATGTAATTACTCAGAAACCTCTTGAAGATGGAAAGTCTATTGAAGATGGTTATTAGCAAAAATGAGATTTTGATATGCTTTAAAAATTCACCACTTAGTGGACAACGTGGAGAAAGATTTCAAACCTATATTTCCAACGGCAATTTGGCATAATGCCAAGACAAACATTCTACCATGTTGCACATTGTTGTGTGAAAAATTAATAATTGAAAAGTCACTTTAGCTACCATAGTGTGTGTTTTGCTATTTTCAACAATAAATAACTTGTCCTACAAATTTGTGTGTCAGCTAATTGTGAAATTATTCATGTTATCGTTTTATTTTGACAAATTTCATGGCCTTCAGCACCAACCACCACCGTGCAAAATCTGCTATATGTACTATACATATCTCTATATGATATTCTAATTAATCTACCGCACTGTCTACTTCAATAGCTTTAAAATGGAACTAAATTAACACAAAATAAAATTGTTTAGCTTTTTTTCTTTTAACGAACAAGCGATACTCACTGTTTTTCTTGTAAAGCAACACTTCGAATTGGTCGTGCTGCTGATTCTCCAGCGAATACTCCAATCTAGCCACAGTCTCCTTATCCGTCAATTCACCATACATGAAACCACAGCTAAAAATACGAAAAAAAATTTCACATAAGGTCATGTAAGGCCAACAAACCATTCAATGTGGGGTATAAGAACAACAAGGGTGCTGTTAAAAATCGAATAATGGATGACGCAAATGTACTGCAACAATGTAGAAAGTTCACATTATGTATACACGAATGTGCAGTAAAAGTTGACTAAAAAAACTGTCCCTTCTGACCTAAATTACTAGCACAGTATGAGCAAAAATGCAAAGTTTCTTGTATGACGATGCCTTAAGGTCCAATTTGCGGGACTCTAAAAATTGATTAGCATTTTTTTTTTCAGAGTAATATGAAGAGATGTACTGATGTCTATATAGTGATGTATATAATATATTACAGCTTTTAACACATATAAACTACTATTCTTCATAATCCCAGAAAATCTCTTAATGCCCTCAAGAGGATATGAGGAAAGTATACATAAGCATACTCGGCATGTTTTTTTTTTGTAAAATATAGAAAGTGATACCTACTTACATAAGTAACGTGTTTATATAGAAAAACATATCAAATTATTTAACTTGACGTTAATTAGCCGAATAAAACAAAATCACAATATGTATTAAGAAGCCATTCTCCTTAACATGAAAATTACGTTTTCTTCCAAACTTTAACAATCTGCTCAATAAAGTGAATGAAAAGCTTTCTTTCCATTATACATACTTTATGTATACATATGACCTATTTAATATATTAGCAAGTAATTAGAAAAGGATTTATGGAGGTGAAATTTATACGAGAACAACTTACCGGCATGATTTTTGCATGACTTCCGCCCGATTGTAGCCACTAATTTTGCAAAATGATTCATTGCAGTAGACTATTGGAAAGTCCACAATTTGAGCATTTGCCAGGAGGAAGGAGCTATCGGCTGCGGAAGAGATGAACAAAATGGGGGTTTTATAAGTATGTATAGTGAAATGATTATTAATATTAATAATGCAAAATATTGCTACATAGTCATGTCTCCTCTGTGGGTGGTTCAAAAGGTCACATGGGAAATGTGTGCTCGTGCAATAAACAAGGTAAAGGCAACAAGCTCTTCCTCAGCTAAAGCGGAATTGGGAGAGACAATTGCGACATTCTAAGGAAATTGTTGTCGTTATCATGTCGATAATTTAGTTGGGAGTGTGTATGTGCGACGAAGAAAATTATTATTATGAATATATTGTGAAAATGTCACCGGAACCATATTAGAAGACGGGGATAATTAGATTTTCTTTTACTCACTCAAACTCATCCTCCCCTCGTTTATTATATACTTTCGCACGTCGCTCCAACTCAAAATCCATTTTGTGTTACCAGCAAATATAATTGCTTTCAGTCAGGCTAATTTTGGTACAACAATAAATCTCCATACACGGTGAAAATTAACCATGGGGCTGGGGGTGAGAATATGCCTTTTTGCGGAAGCCAATTTCAACCATTACGACATTTCTCTTACCACCCTTTCTTCCCTTATTGAGAACTTTCAAGCTCATCGTGGTGCTGAGTTCTCACAGTCAACTAAATATCCCACCATCAACTATATATGTAGGTATCTAAAGAGCACGTGTTTGTTTTTGCCACATTCCACCCATTAATCGCCCCCGAACCCATCCACAGATTGTTTGCCGAGGGATGATGCGGTGATCACCCACTACTATGTATGTTCCATCCAGCAACTTTTCGATAATGCTGACAACGCATGAAGATAACCCAAATTTCAGGAGCATCCCATTCAAAAGATAGGTCAATGTTTGGTAAACTTGGTGATGTTTGAGTGCTACAATTCAATATTAAGCCGATGGCAATCAAATATTTACCAAAAATGTGAAATGTCTATTTATTTTTCCGAAAGCTCTTTGAAACCACACATTGTGAAATATATTGAGTGTTATATATAGGTAAAGAAAAAATACTTTTGCTATTTTTAATTTATAAAAAAGCAAAAATTAACTAAAAATGAGTAACAGTCCTCAACTTCTTATTTTTCCATGGAGCTTCCGAAAAAAAATGAGAGATGGACGAAGAAACACTGGGTATATTTTCTTATAAAAAAATTCCCCAGAAGGCAAAAATGTCCTAATTTGATCATTTGAAGAACGGACGCTCGGAAAAATATATCGAGTTTCAAGAATAATTTCATCAAACTTTCTTTCCCATCAAGTGATGTGCGGAAAAACATTTCAGTCTACAGAGCAGTATAATACCTACTGAATTTGAAATAAAACATGCAATTTAATTAGCAACTCTCCATTTCTTTTTCCCCACAAAACTATCCACAGTTGTGTAAATTTTTTTTTAACCTATAGCAACAATTCGCGCAGTACTATAAGGGATATGAATTCCTTTGAATGTTGTATAAATTTTTTCATGCTTCTCTTTTATATGACTGTGGCGCACGAAATCCCCATGAAGCTCATTAAATCAGAGTAGAATTCACTTCACTTTCCACACGGAAAGAAAAATTTTTCATTGAGGCACAAAGTGGAGGTAACCCCTTTATCGAACAAACTCATCTGGTGAGAGCGGAGCGCGGTAACACAGTGCCACCGTGCCACCCACCATGGATGCACATTTACGAAATGGGGGAAATTGCATTAAAATCCACCCCATTTATTTTCCTTGTAACATCTGTCAAGGGCAATTCATGGGACTCAGCAAAAGTGAATCCAATTTAAAAAGTGCAATCAAGTGCACGAAATTTAGCATTTTTCCTCAATTTTCTTGCACCCCAGTATAATTACCCAGCGCAAGTACTTGAAAATTTCCACAATTTCGCGACATTCATTTGAGACCTTTTTTTTTTTCATTTAACATTAACATTAAGTTCATATACTTGATACTTTCTTTGTTTTCCTTACGTAATTTATAATAAATTTATTCTTGTCTTTTGACGTTAGGGGAATATTAATGATATATATATATTTTAAGAATAAGAATTACACAGGGGCCGTAGCCATAGAGTGTATAATAAATTACAAATTTTTTTTTTTATAAATTACAATAAAAGAGATACTTCCCAAATAAAGAAAAAACTTTGTCACCCATTAGGGGAACCAAATACAAATAAACTATGATATGTCTAATTAAAAAAAAAATATAAAAAACTTTGACAATTTTTTTTTAAAGAAAATTAGTGATTAAATGAAGAAATGCAGCTACTAAATAATTGTAAACTACAACCAAGTTTAGCTATAACTTCACTTTCATAAATTCAAATTCCATTACTCCTGGGACAAATCTTGTTTTTTTGTCTCCAAAAATCCAATTATGTCCCTTTAAAAATTCATTCAACTATAGCTACTACATTTTTAGTGTGAAATTTAAGAAATTTAAATATCTTCTTCAATTAAAGTATTCAAGGCATTTTTGATTACTGTCCCTGTAGAAGGGCTTTTTGAGATGTTACCGGTGCTAAGGTCAGCCTTAGCACCCAAAGATGTGCCTCCTAAGGAGACACTCGAAGGCTGTCCATCCTTTGATGATCCAGGTTGTGCTTCATCAGTTTCCATTCTATCCATTCTCAATGACTCTACGAACTCTATGGAGGGAAGTCCCACCCCGTTGACTCCGGCAGACTCTGGCTTGTCTTGTTCATAACCAGGAAAGACAGTCTTCCCAGCTCCACTAATTTGCTTCCTCAACTTTGTAGCCTTCGATTTTGCCACGGTTTCAGCAAAAGATAAATCCATGCTCCGAGTCCTCATGTACTCCTGTTTAGCCGCAAAATATGAGATCTTCTGTGTGACCTTTATCTTCATAATAGAAAATTCTTGCTTGAAAACTGTGCATTTCCTGGACCACGAGAGATGATCCTCCCCACAGTTCGCACACACATGTTGATGTACACATTCTCCTTCGTGCTCGTTATGCAAGCACTTTGCACAAATCTTCTTTGCCATACGACATTTATCCACAAAATGCCCGTACTTCTGGCATTTGAAGCATCTAGCTGGGTTGGGTATGAAGGTTTTCACCTTGAGAGGGTAATAAAACGCGTCAATGGATTCTGGCAACTTCGGCGAATCGAAGGTCACAATAAATGTGCCTGTGTCGATCATCTTTCCTCCCTCAACTTTCCTCTTGATTGCTTTAACATCAGAGACATTGAATGCTTTAAGCTCCTCTTTTAGCTCTTCGAGAGGAATATACGTCCAATCGTAGCACGCAATTATCCCCTTGCTCTTGTTCATTGATGGGTGCCATGAAATTTTAACTGGTTTTCCAGCCAAATTCTTCAATTTGAGTAGCTTATCCGCTTGCTCCTCCGACGCAATCTCAATAAGTAGCGATTTACCCTGCAACAGCGGTTGCAAACGCTTCACCTTCCCCACTAACTTGCTGATCTCTCTCTTCACCTTGAACACGGAGAGCGCTTTCATACTCTCACCATCATCACTTCTCTCAACAACCAAATATCGAGGGCTTTCACTCTCTTCTCCTCTCCCAAACACAAAAATGTTTCTATTCCTCTTACTCTTCTGACCACCAGAGTCCAATGGAGGGAATTCTGATTCCGTTATCAAATTCATCGTTCTTTTTCGGCCCGCGCCAATCGGCGCTGCCGCCATCTCACTGTCCTTTTCACTCTTTCAGATGAAAAAATTTGTCTCACTTAACAAAGGAAAAATTCAAGTCTCTTCAAAAAAGAAAATCCGTGAAAATCACTTCACACCTTTTTAAATGTTGATTTTAATCACTCCACAGATGTTGAAAAATTGTTCTGATTATAAAAAATCGAAAAAATCTCCTTTCTATCTTTCCAATAAGCTCAAAATTAATATAATATCAGAGAGAAAACTAGATGCGTCTATTCACTCTCGTGACTAATATGGAACTAATATTAATGATAAATTACAGGAAAAAAATCACAATAAATCACTTTCTTTTCCACATTATTTGCAATCAAGGCAGGTTTGTTTGACAACACAATATTTTATATTGATTTACAGAATTTTTTTTATTTCTTGTGGCTCGGCCAGTGTTTTTTCATTATTTAGAATCAATAAAAAGGAAGGTCTAGGCTTCCAAGGATTATTAATCGTTTTTCTTTTACACCCTCAGTGAGTTTTATATCAGTTTTGGATAAATTATAATGTTTAATGCAGACAAATATTTTCTTTAACACTTTTGTATAAATTCTGTTTTTCACAGTGAACAATAAATTAGTTTGTGTTTTGATTTTTGTCGTTTTTTAGATTACGTAAAAATTTGCTCCTTTTTAAGCTTCTCTTAAATTTTTATTAGACTGTCTGTCAAAATGTTTATGCTTGCGCTAAAGTAGATGTTTGTGCATGTTGGATGGCCCACAAAATGAATTAGTTTCTCTGTCGAGATAAATTTCTCAGTATTTTGTGACATTAAAACTGGCATATTCCTCACATCGTATTCTATATGTGGGCAGATCCTACATATGATATGATAAATATATGCATTGCACACTACATAATACTGATACATAAATAACATATACATATATGCGTACGTTATATACAAAATTTAGCTTCAAAGTTCTCTTAACCAAAGCAATTCAGCAGAAAAAAAAAGTAATATGAATCAATATTGAAAAGGTCCCTTCCACTTATAATCTTTTTGCTGGGGATACACCATAATGTTGAAGAGGGAGCCAAGAGAAATGGCAAAAAAGCACGCTCCGTCAAATAAAGAATTATCCTCTTCAAATCGTCATTCATTATTTTCGCCCTCTCATAATTATCCAATTTATTGCTTGTTGGGGAAGTATCCCATATTTCTTTAGGGAGCTCGTCCTTCGTAGACACAATTGAGAACACCCCAGTACTGGGTGAAATTGCTGGTGGTGAACAAGCGTTCAATGAGGTCTCTGCGAGATACAGACTTCAAGGCAAATAAATTCACCGAGGACAAGAATTGTTCTCCTGGGCGTTGTCTCAATAATACATACACCATGGCATTCCTGTGACTCTCCTCTTGTCCCCAAAGACAATGTTCAATGAGACCGATGGTCTCACATTACTTACACATCGTCATTGAAATCTTCAATGATTCGTATTAATTTCTCATCCCTCGAACCTCATTCTATACTATGCATGTATCAGTGAATGTAAGATAGGGAGTGAAGTAGGTGAATTTTGGGAAAAATTTATGTTGTAGTCTCCCTGCTATGAAGCTTATTTCAGGCAAAATTATCTATATAATAAAGAAAGGTCTCTCTAAAATATGGTGTCTGTTCATCTATGCATTTCTACACCGTTGGTCCGATCGCGATGAAATTTGGTACAGAGACTACTGATACCAGGCGGTTTTTACCAACGACATTCATTTTCCCCCCAGAGCCCCCCTTCACATAGCCCCCATATAAAATTCATGTTTTTTTTGACTACTTTTTGAAATTGGCGCCATAAATGGTGTGTGAAATTCACTTTTTCCCTTTGAAATATCTGTTGGAGGTTATTGCGTGGCCCATCTATATAATAAAGAAAGGTCTCTCTAAAATTTCGTTCCTGTTCAGCTATGCATTTCTACACCGTTGGTCCGATCGTGATGAAATTTGGTACAGAGACTCCTGATACCAGGCGGTTTTTACCAACGACATTCATTTTCCCCCCAGAGCCCCCCTTCACATAGCCCCCATATAAAATTCATGCTTTTTTGGCTACTTTTTGAATCTGGCGCCATAAATGTTGTGTGAAATTCACTTCTTCCCTTTACATTTTTTTTTATATTGATAAGTGCATGCTTCATCACAATTTTTCTCTTTTTAAAACTTGCGCGAAGCGCAACAAATCCCCGCGAAGCGGGGCGAGGTAAATTGGAGCGAAGCGACAATTTACCTCGTAAATAACATAAACTTGCTTTTCTCTACAAAAGTTTCTCTACGACAGTTATCGAGTATTCCTAATTTTGATAATTAGACTTACTCCCCCTCAAATTTTATTATCTCTTACCTTTTATAATGAAAGTACATAACTTTTTAAATAAATGTTTTCTGGAAAATCGAAGGAGTATTTAAAATAAAGTACAAAAAACAAAAAAAAAATGTTGGAAAATTCATGAAAATACATTAAGCATAAATCTGCTGCTCTTTGCCATATATTAGTTTCTCATATACAGATTAGAATTTATGAATTTGATACAAAGATATTAGAAAGACTATTAACATAGCA
Organism: Lutzomyia longipalpis; assembly: GCF_024334085.1. Lineage (NCBI taxonomy): Eukaryota > Metazoa > Arthropoda > Insecta > Diptera > Psychodidae > Lutzomyia > Lutzomyia longipalpis. The sequence continues at coordinate 18,263,155 of NC_074707.1, forward strand.
ATATTTTTAGATAATAAAAAGAAAATTAAATTTATGCTATAGTGAAAACTAAGCTTCAGAAAATAAAAGCATATTGTTCAGTTTGAGGTTTACTATCACTCTTCTCCTATAAAATTCATCAAGATGACCCCAAAACGCCAAAAACTAGCTCTTAATACAGAAATGCCGAATGTGTAGTATTGGCATTGTTGAAAATTGTATATTATTTCAGAAAATTCAGGACCTAGGATATAAAACGAATTATATAAAATTTTATATACAAGGCTTTCAAAACACTGGATCTTATTATATTATCAGCATAACTTTGAAGTTAACAAATTTATATTTACGTGCCCGGAAATTTTCTAAAGATACATAGAGAATATAAGGCTACGTCATATGTATTTCTCTACTTATATAGACAACAACTTTCTTGCAGAGATTAATAAAATGTTTAATTTTTTAATGTTATTTTTGGTATTTGTAGTTTGTGTCTTTAAAGCTTGAGAGATTCAAATTAAAATTCTTCTCTCTAAAAAAATTAAAGATAAATAAAAATTTTACATGATCCTAAATTACAAAAGCAAGAAAACTTTATATTTTCAGCAACTATCCATATGTAGGTATTTCAATTTCATTAAAGTTTTAGGTATTATATACGTACATATTCGTATATATGTAACAGAAATTTTCAGTCAATATTAAAGATTAAATAAGGGATAGAATATAACTATTATACATCATACCTTCTATACTCTATACGAATTTTCTAATTCAAATCCCTATAAAGGGATATCACATATCGGCTTAAGAAATCCTATCTTGATAACACTGAAACTAAATTTAAATGCGATAACCGCAATAACCTATTCTAATCAATTTGGTACGATTGTAGCAAGTTGTGCTGTTAAGTAGGTATCCTAGATAGTAGGTTTGCACAATAGTATAGGTAATCGTGATATTATAAATTGATAGTGTCACACAATATCAATGTGAATTGGTATGAGGAATTGCATTTTGAAGGTTTCATTCCCAATTACCTCGTCCCTGCGGACACCTTTTGGCATGTTAGCCGCAATATAATTTCATTCAATTGCATGAGATATGTCATCTGCTTGCGTAACTTTTGTCAGAGGGATTCCTCGCCGTGCTGAATTCCCCAACCCCAAATATATCCTCACTCAATCGGCTTTAATCCCAATTCTCGACGCTAAATGCTATTTACAGTAGAAAATATTTATGTAACACAATACAAAATTTCCCGCCACAGCGGAATAAATTAGGTGTAATTCCTGAAATTACTATACGTCACAGCTGCTAACTCACTTGAGGCTGATTGTATTTTTACATTACAGTATATAATTTTAAGCGGACAATATTGCGTTTATGCAGGTGTATGTAAATATTATTATTTCATCACATTTACTAAATAAATGATATAGAATATGAGATAATTCGGAATGCATAAATTTGGAATGCATTATGATATTCAGTCAATTACGAAATAGGAGTTGAAATTGGTTCGTAAATTCAATTTATTGCTTTATGACTTATGTAGGACGAAGCTGGAGAGAATCATAATTAATTTATATTTCAACAGGATGTGGTATTTTTATGACTACTTCAATCAAACTTGATAGTTTTTTTCAACACATTTGATTGATATTCTCATTGTTCGTTTTTTATTGGTTTTCGGAAACAGCAAAATATTTTTAAATTCTCATTTTTTTTAAATAAAAGTATTTTAGTTTATGTAAAACACGAACTATTTCCTATATTTTTATTTGCGCCATGTAACAAACTGAATCGGCTTTAACTACTACTCTTGCGTGAAACCGTACAAATACAATTTTTTCCCAAGTACTTACATACACCCGTACGATGAAGGTATGTTATGTACTTTGCTATATGTATGTACATATATATTTCAAATATTTACATTTCTAGACATCACTGCGAGTCTGAAAGATGGTAATACTAAAGGTATATTCACAGAGCTTTTCCAAGCAAAAACTTTGCTCCTGGGGACGATACGGTGGGAAATTTGTGGAAAAAGTGGTAAAGTAGAGATGAAGCAGGAGCTCTTTTAGCAATTTTCACTGTGGTTTTTGCCAAGGGGTGAATAGCTGAGGTGTTACTTGATGTTATGTATTTTGCAAATTCTCAAAATATTTACATTTTTATCGTCAGATCAAAAGATAATATTTTATATTTCCTATACTGACAGTGTCCCAAATTCTCAGAATTCACACCTTTATTCAAAGACTTTATAAAATCACGCATTACGTATTTATAACACATCAAATATTCTCATTAATTTCCAGGCAATATTTTCCTAATTTAAGCTAATTTATGTATGAGCGCCTCACAGCTGTTTGCCCCTTGAATTTTGGGATTTTGCAAAGAGGCAATGAAAATTACTGTTGGGCGACATATAAAATAAAAGTCCACACGCGCCTTAGCATATTGCAGTAATAATACAACTCGAGTTGTGCTTTAGGGATTTTCCACTGTTTATACTAAATATATATTCATATAGAAAATCACGAAAATGGATGTAAATAGGAGACAAGAAGCACCCTTATTTTCATTAAACATCCGCACACACGCGATTATACCATGGAGGGAGTTTTCTAAAATAAAAAAGAGCAAGAACCTGATTTTTTGTAACAGAGAGACTTAATACAATTGTTGGGAAAGTTCGTTCGTCTTTTTATGCTTCAAATTCAAATTTATTTTACCCAATATGGTTAGATTATCCGATTTAAGTTTGGATTGGGGAAAATTCTCTCATGATAAATTGTGAATTATATCACAGCTCTCGATCAATTTTGTGCCATAATCAGTATCTAAAGCGGAATTTATTTCAGGAATTACCTAATTAAAAATAATTATTATGGGATCAACTAAAAATGATAAATTGATATGAATTGGTTTTCCGTACCATATTTTAAAGCTTAAATTGAAAATTATGTACTAATACCACTTGATTTAATAGAAATCGTTACAAGATACCAACAAAGACATTATCCGTAATAGCAATGAGATTTATAGTAACTTTTACAATGAATTTATTATGATTATATTTTAATATTTTATGTATTATTCCAGTAAAGTTTAGAAGTACATAGGTATACCTTACCTATCGTTAAAATAAATTTTACAAAATGCATTTTAAATTTTTGAATGAGCTGTCCCGTGTTGATTATCTCTTGAATGAAAGAGTTCTCATATATTTTTAATTATACTTTCATATTACAAGCACTATTATCACTGTTTTGTGCATAGCTGAATGACAGAGGTATGAAATATTTAATGGTAAGGGAATTATTAAAAAAAAAATGGATATATCTCAATAAACTTTAATCCATATGTGGGTTTTAATACTCGCGGTTTTGTCTAATATTGCCAAATATATTTTTCTATTTAGGTTATTTCGGACTTTAATCTATACCACAACCCAAATACAAGAGAACAAAAAATTCTACCTCTCCAGTATTATCTTTTATTCATAACTCATCTCCTGTACTAACTTTTTAACACCTTCTGTGGAAAAAAATATTATTTTTCTGCTCTCAATACATAAAATTAAATTTCATAATTTAATTTTGATTATTTCGTTTGATGAGCAACATTGCAAAGCAAACAATTAAACAGATTAGTATTTTCTGCTGCAATGGCAGAATAATGTTAATGAATAAAGAAGCGGCATATAAAAATAAAATGGTTTTTATTGTAAATATTTGGGCATTATAGCCAAGAGAGCTATATAGAAAAAAAAAGCTCAAATTTTATACAATAAAAGCCACAAGAGGGAAAAAGGGAGAAACAAATTTGTTGACGTAATGAGTACTTAAAATGGTTCAATGAACTGCGGCAAACTTTGAAAGAGTTTTAGGGGTGAAAATAAAATATTAAAATTTTTATTTATACACATCATACTACTTTGTTGCAAAAAAAAGTGGTACTTTGGTACTGTTATTCCTGTACAAACATACACACACATACATCCATAATTTATGCTGCAATGCACGATGACTCTTGGGAAAGCTCGTGTACAATATTGCGCGAGTAGGGTAACCTTTCACCATGACAGAGATACTGGTGTGAGAAAGCTCTCTCATCATGCACAATGTGGTGCTTTAGGGGGCCCAAGGGGGGAAGAGACACTTGATTCAAGTATTAATTGTGTGTAAATACCCTCAAGGAGATGAGAGCTATTTTCATCTTCGTTGGGTGTGCTAACTAAAGAAATTGCTGTAGCACTTACGCTGGGAATTGGATCTCCTGATGATATTCTCCAAAAATGTATTCTGCGGAGCTACCAAACCACGTCTTCCGCCTGGCATTTTGAGTCTTGGCTGTATTGACTCTCTTGCAGGCGACACACCCTCAAGGTACTCCTCCCCTGTTTAGCTTTCAAAACAATAACAACAAAAAAAAGTAACACTTTCACATTTAAACTCAACTGAAGAACGAAACAATCACATATCCTCCAAAGGATTCCCCATCCTCGGATGTATCCACTATAAATCCTCTGGGATTGCTCTCATGTGCAAAATCATCACATTGCACAACACTTTCTATAAACATTGATAATGGTAGAATCTTTTATGTTTAGCGAAATTCGCACATTCAAATCCCATGATGCTGGCATTCGGAGGAAAAGCTATTTCTTATTACGGCTGAGGTATCTCACAAAAAGGACCCATGAGGAAATGTGGGAAATGTTGAATTCCCAAATTATACGCGCATGATAATTTTTTCTTCTTCCGAAAATGTCTTTCCCCCTCACTTTTAACGAGAGATGAAAAATACGTGTACATTTGAAAGCACATATACCTATATATTATATGTAATTTATGTATTTTAGGGGAGTATCGATAAAATTTAACTACGTTCCAAGCGTTTTCTCGACTTAAATTTAAAGCAGTAGAAAAAGTTTTTGATATAGCTTTAGACCACTTTTAGAACTTTGAAATAAAACAAAATAGTTTTCTAATAGAATTAAGACGCTTTTATCTTCTCTAAGTTTTCTGTCTATAAGACCTAAGAATTATATATTATGTATTTTTTTAAGAAGAAGAAAATACAAATTAGCCATTAACTAAAGGTGGTCACATTAAAAGCATTTCACCCTATATCGTACAAAGTGGTTTAAAAATCAATAAGTATACCTACATGGAAAAATAAATACTACAAAATTCCCAATGGAAAATTGTAATTAAATAAAATGGAATGTCAATATATTCCCAAAACGACAATTAAATTTAAAATTTAAAATATCCAGACAGTTGAGTTGTAGCAAATTAAAATCAATAAATTTTGACTGAAGCTTTAATATTTTTTTAACGTAATTTTTCTTTAATAATTAATAAAATAATATTTCTTAAGGGTAGAGAAATTGCATAGATTTTAATTATAATATTAGTTTCCAATTGTTAACATTGGCATTGCAGCACATAAAAATTTGTCAAGCTTGTGGACAGCCAAATCAGATAAATAGGCAATAAATCTTGTAAAAAAATAATTATAAAAAAATCATTGTGTTCACATTCATAAATCTTTTCTCTTTGCGTATAATTTCCAATCAAACACTTTTGTATCTATTAGGAAAATCCATATTATTCTAAACTAAAGAGCTATTAAAGTGTTACGATTGATTCATAGAAACTTGTAGAATATGTGACTTAAGGGGGGTCTCTTGGGAAATCTGTTAGAATTTACACAATTTTAATGTTGAAATTTTTTAGGGTTTTTCTTAAACTTGGATATCCGATGATGGTTACATTTGTAGCCTAGTTATTGAAGTGTAAGAAAATCACTTTTCGCCATTTTAGGTGCGACGCCATCTTGTGATTTTCCGACTTTTCCGCAGAACTGCCCTAAAACACAAAGGTAGGTTTTTCTCAGGATCTACTGGACGGATTTTGATGGGGTAAAAAGCAAATGAAAGAGGACATACCCGTGCAGATTTTGATGTACCAGAATTTTGAATTTCCATTCTGGGGCTGAGAAAAGTGGAAAAACGTCAAAAATATCTGAACAAAAGTCACATTTTTTCACTTTTCTCAGCCCCAGGATGGAAATTCAAAATTCTGGTACATCAAAATCTGCATTGGTATTTCCTCTTTCATTTGCTTTTGACCCCATCAAAATCCATCCAGTAGATCCTGAGAAAAACCTACCTTTGTGTTTTGAGGAAAATCTCAAGATGGCGTCGCATCTAAGATGGCGGAAAGTGATTTTCTTACTCTTTAATGCTAAGTCTTTAAATGTCACCAACACTTGAAAACCGAGTTTAAGAAAAACCCCAAGAAAAATTAAAATATTTAATTTCACCAGCTCTCAAAAGAGAGAGATGTGATGTAAAAATTCCAAGGTGACTATCCATGTTGTTTATTAACAATTTTGAAGGGAAAACATATCCACCAAAATAATCTTTTATTTTGGGGTTATAGATTAGAGATTTGTGATATTTTGGCATTGTGTGTTTGTGGGTGAACGAATCATTGGACTATTTGCCGAGAATAGAGCTCAATGGCCGCGGAGAGGTGCTCCGCGTAAAACGAGAAAATGGCACGCGAAGTAGAATTTGCAAGAAATTTTAATCTCATGAATACGAAATTGTTCAATAAACCCCCTCGTGAGATGTGCTATTTCGACACAAAACGACAAATAATAAACTCCAATACAATCGATTTTATTCCCTGAATTTTATTGCACGCCTTTATCGATTTCACTCCGCAAGCTGGAAAATTTCTTTATCGCCCAAAACACCCCACTTTTTAACACTCGCACGTTGGATTTTTTTTGCTTTTTCTTATACGACTGATTCTTTTTAAAGCCCCTCCTATACATATCCACCCGTTCTCTTTTCCAAACCAACCCACTTCCGTCGTGCAATTTGCAAAAGTTTCCATGGGGTATGGGGTTTTTTTTTTTACTGTGTGAACTGACCTTCATATACACAATATTCCACTCTCCCGTGAAAGTAGTTTAAGGAGAAATTTACACTTTTGCTGCACACCACCATTTCTTGGTGTTTTATGGGTGAAACACTACAGAACACTTTTCTCAAATTATGGAAATTGAAAGGAAATTTCGACAAGTATTTCGTAAATACCCTCCGTAGACGTGGGAAAAATTGTCTGTGTTGTGTACCCACCACCAAAAATTGGAAAAGTACTTGAAAGTTTAGCGTTTGAGAGAAGTTTTTTTTTAAAGAATATACATTACACCTTGAGTATTTACCTCTAGTGTGAAAAGTCCAAGTTAATTTTAACCCTTAATCGACTTGAATTCATTGAATTTAATTGTAATACTTTCGACAATGGATTCTTTTTTTATTTGTCGCAAAAATACAATGCCAAACGTACAAAAAGAATTGAAGGACTCACGAAGGAACCTTTCACAGAACACCCCCCGCCACAAGCACTCCTCTCAAAAGGATAAAATGCTCATATTAATGTCGTAAAGTGGCATAGAAACTTTTATCTTTTCCGCAAAATAATAAATTTATGAATGCTGTCATCCTCTTTTACAACTTAAAATTGAATTGTCTGATTTTTGAGGGTCTCCTTTTTTATTTCGATTCTAAATTATTTCTGTTTGACATTTCAATAAAAATAAAATGTTGAGAAGAAAGTGAATCTTTCACTTGAAAATACGCTTCACCCTCCATATAAAAATGTATATTATGTATAGTACATATTCGCTTTTAAATGGGAACCTTTTTATTTATTTTTCGTTCTGCACTTGACATTTCGTCAATTAGATTTAGACCTCGTATTCAAGCGTTTCCGGTCAAGTTCTGGTCATAAGAAATACAATTTTTTGAAGGTTTACCTTTAGAATATTGTTAAATGTTTGAAAATTGATTTAGTAGCTATCTGCTATTTTAGAAGAAAATCTACTCCTAATTTTAGAGAATAAAAACTATAATTTTAGAGGAAGAGGAAGAGTAACTGATAATTATAATATAGTACAACCAGCAATAAAATGTTCAACGTGATTCATAACTCCATAGTTTTATTAACTCATTCTCGTAGCCCGTGGAAGAAGTAAACTTCCTAGAAATATTACGATACGTACGATGTTTCTTAATGTATCTGTATGTTTTTTGCTTTTCCAAAATCAGCAAACACAGGAAAAATAAGAAAAAAAGGTTTTTAAATATTTATGAGTAAATAAATCAATTAAATAATCCAATACATAGATTTAGAGCTTTCGTGGTGTAGCAGGTGGTTGGATTTTAATGTGGAATACAGCTTTTCAATAAGATTTTCCTTAAAGGTTTTCCTACGTGTTTTTAATGTATGTACATATGTGAAAACATGTATATTTTCTTTTGTTGAGTTCACCCATGTAACATTTTGTGACCACCAGAGAGCTGATTTGGTCACACAACGTTCTGCCGACGTAACCTTTACGTCGCCTTGTTACCAACCGATATGGTAGCGGCTGCGACGTCGCTGTTACGAAACCTTTACGTCACAAAAATTACCATGAAAACATTTTTGTGCAAATTGTACAAAATATTCACATTTGTAATGCAATTTTTCTTGTAAAAATCATAAAATGAGAAAATATGAATTACCAATACAAATTATCCTCAAAAATACTTCAATAATTTAGTTTTTTATCAAAATAGAACATTTGGTCATTTTTGCGACTAATTTGGTAATCTTGTGACGTCGTGAACAAATGGTAGGCATAACGTCGCAATATGGTCGCGCGCAACGTCGCCGTGACCACACTCTCAATGACCTATTGTTACCTTGCAAAAACTGACTAAATATTTAATTATTTCATCAAATAACCTGCTAGATATTCATTTTATAGAAGAGCAAGGATAATTCAATGCATTGGTTGGCATAAAAATGTTAAAATATGCTTAAAATAATGAAGCATACCCCATGGTAACATTTGTGACCAATTTGGTCATCTCGCGACCTCATGAACGCGTGGTAACCGAATGGTCATATTGCGACGTAACCGCGACCACACTCGCAATGGAAGATTGTTACCTTCCCAAAATAGCCCAAATATTTAATTATTTAATCAAATTACTTGCTCTATCTTCATTTTATGGGAGAGCAAGGATATTTTAGTGGATTCGTGGGCGTAAATACAGCTAAAAATGCATAAAATTATAAGATGTATTCGTTGGTAATTTTCGCGACCAATTTAGTAATTTTGCGACGTCACGTTATTACGTAGCGGTTACCTCGCGGCAACGTCCCCAAAAATGTAAACAATGGGAAGTTTCACATAAATAGGGAATTTCCCAGCGAATTTTCTTCTAGCTGTGGACAAATATGAGGTAACATAGAATCCAGAGTATCTGGATCAATGTTTCATGGCATTACATGGCATGCATTGCTGGAAATTAGCAAGAAAATAGATCAATTTCTTCTTCTGAAGGCAGAAATTGAAAATCTTTGACATGAAATGTCACCGAGTTTTCTCATTGCACCCAGCAAAAGAACTTTCGCCGACATTGTCTGCGGAATTTCAGGACAATGTATTGGACAAATCTAATAATAATTATTAAAAATTTTAAAATATATTTTTAATAGCTTTTTAAAGAAAAAAAATACTTAAAAATCATTATAAGTGAAAATAAATATTAAAAAAAAAATAATTTGGCTCGAAACAAAAATAATAAATGAACTCGATTTTATTTCACAAAATTGTATTAAATTACAAAAAATATATATAATAAAAAATATAATAAAAATCCAGAAAAAATATTCTTAGATTATGGTGCATTTTAGTAGAAAAAATTTTAAATTTTCCTAATCTTTTACTGATAGTTTCAATTTTAAAATCATCTTTTCTAATATTCCATAAGAAACGAAACGCTATTTAAAGGTGATTTATATGTTTTCAATCTGTGAGTGTACTTCTTTTCTATATTATTTATTCGCTATTTAATGCACAATAGGCCCACATGGGCCGCAGTGCACAGGAGATGAAAGTCTCCTAGCCCCATTTAACGTTAACGTATTCGCTATTTAAAGGTTTCGCTTTTTTGAAATGTTAATTTTGTTTATTTAATACAATTTTTTTTTAAATATTAATATTAATTTTGTATTAATAGCTTAAGATAAGTTTGGAAAAATATAGGTAATAAAAGCAAAAGTGACGGAAAGTTTGGTCAAATTATGATTAAATTTAGTCAAAATGATGGTAAAGAGATATTAAATGACGGCAATTTCCTTAAGAGTTAAGGCGTAACCAAATTTTGTTTTTAAATTATCATTGGAAATTGTCAAACACTTAAGAAAATCGTTCTCATTTCCCGGAAAAGCGCTGGGAAATACATGAATTTTCCCGTTTTATTGGTGTAAAACATTTTGACTTTTTTCTTAATTTCTAGCTTTTCTAGTAAATTCCTTTCTATGTGAAATGAAAGCACTTTGAAAGCTTAACATTATATATTTAATCCATTTTCCTACGAAGAAACTCGCGAGATTCCGACAGTGAACTTTTCTTTCGCTTCCCATTTCTCCAATATTCCACGTAACCAATTTTTATTTTCATTATTTTGTAGCATTTTTAATTCTCCTTCATTTTAATAAAGCATTCGCAGAAGAAATCCGCTGGGAAAACTCGCTATTAAATAATTTACCAAAACTAAGTACATTTTTGCGTTAGAAAAAAAAAGAATTCCTCTCCAAACATATGTGGAACCAATTGTCCATCTTTTGCCAAATATAATCACTTTTATCTGTGATTCTTTCGAAGAAAAGAATAGCACAGCTTCTGTGTACCACCAATTTTGTTCAAAATAACCGAAACGTTTACCAAATATAAGGTGAAATTCACCATTCAGACAGAAGATTTCTTAAGATTTCTCAAGATTTCTTAAGAAAACTTAAGATTTTTTTAATAAAAGTTAAGAAAACTAAAGATTTTTTAAGAACAAAGTTAATATTTCTTAAGTCAGACTGAATTTTAGGCTAAATGTAATATTTTTTGATGATTTTTAAGATTTTCGATGTCTTAATACCATCAAGAGTATTTTTTTTAAACTTAAGAAATAGAAAATTGTATTTATCAATTTAAAACAAAGAAAATGCATTTTTGAGTGTACAAAATGCAAAAATTCACTTTAATCAAATCATCATGCACTGATGACAGTCTTAGAATTGTTTAAGCATTCTTAATACTTGTTTAAAGGGCACTGAATGATTCTGAAGAATTTTCCGGGGGTGTTTTGGGGAAAATCACTCAGGAAAATATTTTGGGAAAATTATTATAATTTTTAGCCGTGCTTTTGAGTGCCAGTTTGTTCTATTCTTTATCGGGAAAAAGTTATAAAAATGAAAGAAAAACAGCTTACTACACTTGAATTTGTCTTGAAAAGTAACATTTTAGCTGTAATTCTTTCTTCAAAGAAACACAGCTTCTTTGTACACTCAAAAATGCATTTTCTTTGTTTTAAATTGATAAATATAATTTTCTATTTCTTAAGTTTAAAAAAAAATGCTCTTGATGGTATTAAGACATCGAAAATCTTAAAAATCATCAAAAAATATTACATTTAGCCTAAAATTCAGTCTGACTTAAGAAATCTTAAGTTTTCTCAACTTTTCTTAAGAAATCTTAAGTTTTTCTTAAGAAATCTTAAGCTGATTAAGCTGAATTTCCAACAAAAAGAATTATTCATATTAACGACTAAAATCTCAATATAAAACTTCTGCTTTTTTTTCATAATAATTAATTTTGGTCAAATTATTGTTTATAAGACAAAAAATATGATTTTTCTCAAATAATTAATTTATTATATGAACAATAAAGCTTAAAATGGAGTAATGTTGGAAATGTCCAACAAAAGTCGTAGGATTTTGCGACGATGGAAGTTTATTTTTTTGGGTGTCATGGCGACGGCTTTTGGCGGCGCTTATTTTGGCGGGAATTCAAATATTTCAATGCAAACTTTAACAAATTATTTCTCAATTTATATAATATATTGAGCAATATTTTAAAGCTTTTCCACCTTAGAATATATAAATCTAATTTTAGAAAAAATAAAAAAACATAATCAAGAAAATTCAATTTTTAATGGCAATAAAATAATTGAAAATCATTATTTTTTAATAAAGGAGCATTATTATATGAATCTACATTAATTTTCGCGACGGTAGTTAAATTGGCATATATTTTTTAGGTGTGATGACTTCCCAAAAAATGCATATAAAAATAAATAATATACGCGATGGTCGCCATGAAATTATTCCGTATGGATATTTGTTGTAATAACTCATGGCGCCATCACCATGGCATTGGTATAAATAAAGAAAAAGAAAGAGAAAATATAGAAATGTTGAATGTTCAAGAGAAAAACAGAGACAGACAGTGCGAAAAATTGCGACGTAACCGCGACGTTAAGGCAACGTCATCGCTACTCGACGACGTAACAGGGAGGTAACGGCGACGTCGCGGTTACATATGTGGTCACATGCCTGGTCGCAGCGACGAAACTGCGACCTTGTTGTTACGTCGCTATGACGTCGAAAAATTCCCCATTTACGTTGCCATTACGTCGCGGCGAGGTGCGATGTTACTTGTGGCGTGACGTTGCCGCGACCTGAAATTACGTCGCCGCGACCAAAAAATGTTACATGGGCACACATTTACGAAAATCTAGAAAAACGTTTTAAAGAATTTAGAGTCGTATAGAAGATTTGCGTTTTTTATCAGAATCTAGCCAAGAAATATAATTAAAAAGAATTGAGAGCTTAAAAATTTACTTTAAAATAAATTCTGTAATTTTGTAATTGATTCAATTTGAATTAAAATTGTAATAAACTTCCATAAATCCACAATTTTCAATAAAAAAAATACTTCCTCGAAAGATGACAAATTTTTCAAGATTGCCCGATAGGTATAAGCTCAAAATTACATGGAACGTGACATGACGACGAACGTGAAGTGATTTCAAGTCTTGGCTTTTTTTCTGTGGGAATTTTCTTTAGAATTCTCCAAGAATCTCAAAGTTTCAGTTTCTTCTTTTTTTTGCACAAATGTTGGCTATATAACTTTAAACGTTGCATTTAAATCATCCCCTCGAGCGTATTATATATAAAATGTGTCTGTGTAGTTTTTAAATGAAGAAAAAACCGAAGAAATAAAACATAAAGAGAGAATGAAGAAGACTAAAATGTAGCCATATGTGTATGATTGTGATTTCAGACACTGACGTCGTCATCATTATCATTAATATCGTCATGAGTGTTACTTTATTTATGTAGGTAACACACAGGAGTACCGATGACGATGGATTATATAATACGCAACCCTTTTTGATAATAGTCTTGGGGGGCAATACATGAACAAAACAACTCAAAAAAAAATTATGCAAAAACTTCATGATTTGGACTTGGCTCTTTTTGTAAGCTAAATCTATGATAAATATTTAGGTATTTCTTCCTCCGTAATATATCTTTGTTAAGCAATGCAAATCGAATTGTGGGTAAGAATAATGTATTCTTTGTGATTTTGAGAATAAACAACCAAATTCAGGGGTGGTTTGTACTAAAAAGGGCGAGTGAGATTACTGTTAAATTGATGTTTACATGAATATTTGAATATTTAATATGAGGGTGAATATTAGAGTCAAGTAAAATGTTATTTGTAACTCTATTTATCCTTATTATTGCTATGTACTAGGGCAAATGAAAGTGGGCAGCGAGCCAAAAAACTCCCCCAGAAATTCGCGTCTTCACAAAGTTCCGAAAGACACCAAAAATTCTCCCCTAAAATATTTTCCATAAGCATTCTTGCTCAGTAAGCTCAATCAATTATATAATTAGGTTGAAGGGCTATTTGTCCTATTAATTTCTATACATATGCTGATGTATATATATTTTTTGTAACATCATTCAATCCATATAAATTCCATGACCGCAATATTTTATTCTTTCCTCAGAATGCAAGCATTTGGATTCCGTATAGAAAAAAATGTTTGCATTTAAAAGTGTTGAAGGAAAAGCTTATAGAGAGAATTGGATTATTACACAATATATTTGCATAAATTAAAATCCGGTCAATACACACACAGAACCATTGACTTGGTTTAATGTATGCCACATAATAACAGCGAAAAAGAAGAAGGAAAACTTAGAGAGAGAAAAAAAAACGGTGGCACCACAAAGGAAAAAGTATCCACAATATGTATTTTCTCACTTCACATAGCTTTTTTTTTCACTGAGCTTTTCCACCAAAAAATTCACGATAAACGACTTCCAAATCGTTTGATTGAGTATCTTTTGCGGTGAGTTGTAGATAAAAATGTCTCAAATTGGAGTAAAAGTACTTTTTTTTTGTTTGGCCTCCTTCTGCCTTTACTCCAGATAGTTATGCCTTCAGAAAGAGCCCCACATTCACTCACTTGGACACAGCGCGCGGGGTTCCCTACCGAAAGCTCTAAGCTCTAAATACAACTGCCAGCGCCCGAAACATAGACTGCCTGCCTTACATCAAGTTTTCTTGTACATAATTCTCCTCGCTGCAGCACAGGCGCACTCAGCATAGATAAAATTCTATGTTCACAGGGTGATTCTGATTATTAATCCATTTTTTCCGCAAGTAAAATGAATTCCTAGTTAATATTAGAAATTGAGATGAAAATTAAAAGATTTTGTTTTGCTTACTATTTATGCTCTCTTAGAAGATACAGCTCAAAGTAGCTACCACCAATACTGGTAGTCTATTCATACTCATAGTACTCACAAAAACTCGTAATTGTAAAATAAACACAATCTAATCATTTGATTTTTTTCTTAAATTTCTACCCTAATTTCCTCATTATAGCTAAGATACAGGTGAAGCTATAAATTCTATTATTTTTACTTACACCCCATTACACCCTATGTTGATTCCCCTGAGTAAATTCTTCGGCATACTTCGAGGAATTTTCGTGAAAATATTTCTCCTCTCATAAAATAAACACCCCCACTTTCTTGCAAACTATATATCGCAATCGCATTCCATTTATGTTTTTTGTAGCATTCGTAGTTGTAAGACTTTTGTAAATATCACTACCCCCGTTTTCACTAACCCTTCTTTGATAAATTTTCCTCACGGAAATAAACCAACACAGCCATGTGACCACGTGAGGGGAAGTTGTATATATTTACGTCTGTGTGTAGTGATTTTGTGAGAGTGTATGCGTAAATTTTGTATAAAAACATTCGACTCCTTGTGTACGTCATCATCCCCTAACGATTAGTCGAGCGTCTGCTTTCACCATATCTATGCAACTTTCACATTTTGTGCGCCAAAACTTGTTGTTTTTTTGCTAAAAAAGAGTGCATTTTTACACAATAATTCGCATATGTAAATGACTGAAGTGCTATATACGAAGATACCACCAAGAAAATTGTGTTCAAACCCCAAAGAAGGTTGTTTTAGCAAAAGAAAGTTTACCATCTGACAGATCCAGATTTGTGAGTCAGGTAAGCATTATGTCCCAGTTTTTGGGGTACTCCATTTTACATACATTTCCAAGAAATATTCCAGAACTTGTTCTCAGCATCGCAACACAAATTGCAAATTATAATGTAAATTTTACTCTTTGACACACAAATTATCACCCTGTTGACCTTTTTCGCACCTCCCTGTGACTCCCCTATTTTCCCAAAGGGCATAGAGAAGTGGTTCATTAGAGGGCGACTAGGTTCGTTTTTTGTAAGGAATGCATGTAAACGATGTGAACAAAAAATGAATTATATTTTCACGACCTTTTTATGCCACTTCCGCATGTTTTAGGTGTAATCGCGGTGTGATTATTTTAAGGAGTCACAGCTATTGTGTACAAGTAAATATTGAGAAAAAATGCCCAATCTGATCGCTTCTTCTCAAAATTGGCATAAAAAAGGAATATTTTTCTAACAAAAATGAAACATTCCCTCAAACGACATAGAATATTTCCTAATCAAATGTTCTGACCAAATGACAAATTTTCACACAATATGGAAAAGACTTCAAGAAGTTATCCAAGAATAGCATTAGATATTTTAATGAAATTTTAGCTGCTTTAGGGTTAAATAAATGGACTACTTTAAATTTTGTTTATGTGGTAAGAGCATGTAGGATCTAACCGATATATTTCTATTTATTTCATTTACAATATAAAGATTAGAAACCTAAATTTCATAAGTTATAAATTATCTTCTGTTCTACTAGATCGTTTTGGATCATTCTAAAATAATAATCTTGGAAAAATTATTATGATTTCGGAGATTTCTTATCAGTTTTGTAGAACGATGTTTGGTGCGACAGTAAAGAAATCTCTCTACAGCTTAGACATTCTGAGTTGGAGGATTGGACTAATCTGCGTCAAAGAGAGTGATGAGTCGTTATCTCTACCATTCATCAGGCTCAGTAGACCAATGTCGCTTGATCAATTTAGTTCAGGAAGTTTTAAGCTTAAATAATAGAATTCAATTAGTAAAATAGTAAAAAGGCTGAAAAATAAATCGCAACTCTATAAGTGAATATTCATACAACACACTTCATTTTGTGTAGGTACATAAAACCAGCCCCGTGAAATGTGAGACAATAAACTTGAATGAGTTGAATTAATGCCGTAAAAACAACCAAATTATTTGTGCATAAACACCACGCGTCACTCATTTAAAAGTCTGGGTTTATTTGAATTTTTTTTTTTATAAAATTGACTCCCAATATGTCATAGACAGAGGATTAAATCTCATTAAATAAAGTCATGAAAAAAATACATTTTTTGTGCTTTAAATTCAATATTTTTTATAGATATCAACGTTAATTCTTTATCTTAAAGACTTCCTATTGTTTTCCAGACATAAAAATCCAGCAAAGATACAAAAGGTAGTTCAATAAACGCTTAATGCCTCCGTACCACTTAAGTATACATATTTTTATTAGCACAAGCCAATCTACAATTCACACCAACAGCATTTACATAAAGTTGCAAATATACAATTGTATAGATGAAATAGAAATAGCTTGTGAGTAACACACTAATACGGCTTGTGGTAGGGCATGGACACGAGGAAAGGAATATTAAATTTTGCATTGAGACATTTAATGCAATGAATATACAATTAATTTGTGACTGTGAATGAATTTTGTCGGTTGATGGGGTTTATTTTCAAACTATGTGTATAAACTTGCGATGTGTGCAGACAAATTAGGCAATTACTGCAAATAGGAATTTGCCACAGAATGTGCATTTGATTGAGTCAAATGAACCCAAATTGCATTTATTTCTACCGCTAAACTTCCGATTCACAAGGAATCGATACCACAGAACCACATTCCGATTCACAAAAGGTATTCACTGGAGCTATGAGAGTTAAATTACTTTCACAAAATTGATTTTATATAGGTACGTCGCTTGTGATGTCTAAAATGTAATTTATGAGACGTACAATATCAAAGTATATAATAAAGTTTTTCCGAGCTTTATCTTTCTAATGCATTTGATAAACTGAATTGTAATTGTAATTTACTCAAGTCAATAAAAAGTGTTTAACCTCTCATGAAGTACCTCAAGTAGAAAAACTTAAGCTTCTTGAAAGGACTCTTTCTAGTTTATCTGAAAAACTCTTCCCAATGTCGATTATGAGTTTTTACTTATTGTAGTGGGAAATGACTAATTTCTACATTTCTCTGTGTTTAACTGATATTTAATTAAATAACACTCACAGACTGATAACCATATAGCACTGTAGTTCATTCCTAAAAATATGTATTAAATAGAATTTATCAAGAAAATAACGCACACACATCTTGAAGATATATTTTATTGTAATAAAATACTTTATTTAATTACATTCATACGACATTGCAAAAAGAAATTAAAATTTGCAGTTCTGTGTAGGATGTTTTTTTTTCGCCAAGTATGCACTTCATGTGGTTCGCCTTCCTGCAAGATGCTGTCTTTGACTTTAAGAAGATCGCGTACCGAACTAAACCCCCTTCAGCCCTGATAATGCAGCTCCAACCGAAGATCTTCAACACATATAAACACATTTTTTCCCGACACGCAGACACTTTTATTTACGAGAATTTTAGCTTTCGACTCCACAAATATACTCGTCAACGTTCAGTCGTCTCGAAACCGTTGAGCAATCGAGTTTTGAGTGTAGAAGAAGAGAAGTTTGTTCACCAACTATTTTATTTTATGTTTCCCCCTACAAGTGCTGTGTCTCTCAATTTTTGTGAATTTTGCCTAAAAAAGAACGAAGAATACAAAAAGTAAAGAATAAGTTTGTTTTTCAAATACTCAGTGGATTTCTCGGTCATTCCAGTTCACCATTTTTGTACAAAAAAAAAAAACTTTGTAACTTCCCTGATAATTTCAAAGACTAACACTGACAGAGTGTGTGAAGAATTGATCGATAAGAAACGGAAAAGAGTGAAGAGGAACTATAATTGGTTTATATGTAACTACAAAACTTTGAGGTGAATATTGTTTGAAATTGCTATTCCTCTCTCTATTGATTTGCCCTTCTCCCCGTAATTGGTGTACTCACTCCACAGCTGTGAATATTATAAATAAAATAAAATATTTCACTGAGAAATAGTTTCAAGGAAACAGCAATTTCCAGAAGAATTAGTAAAAGAATATTCTAAATTTTAATCTTAATTTTATCATTTAATTACCAGAAAAGTGTTTTAAAATCTGTCTAAGTTTTAATACTAAGAATACTTAAAGTAACTGCCTTAAAATAACAGGAGCTATTAAAATTCTACAGGTATTGAAGAATTGGGGCATAAACTTCTAATAGAATTTTAAACAACCAATAGACTTCTACTCCGAAAAAAAAAAGTTTGTATTTGAGTTTGTCAAAGTTTGTAATTCCCATACATTTTTTAACAAACATGGAAGTGAAAAGGAGTCAAAGTCCTTTTTTGTCAAAGGAGATTACTTTTTAATCTCCAAGTTTGTAGAAGTTTGTAATTGTTTGTAAAAATTTGTAAGAAAATCCGCGTAGCCTCCTTTACAAACGTTTACAAGCTTGTTTGTTTTATTTTGTGACTTTTAAAATAAGAGACATTCTTTTATATAAAAATTATCAATATTTTATTCACTTTTCAATAAAAGCTTACAATAGTTTTGGGTTCAATGGGTGGGCCTTCCATAGGTTTACGCGCGAGCAGCTGCTTCCTCCATTCGCGGCAAAATTTCACCATATACATAGTTGCGTTGATGAAAACCACACTGATGTCGTTTTCCAGGAGTTCCTCCAGAAGCTCCATAGTTATTCCATTATCTATAAATAAAAAGGATGTTTAATTCGAGGATAATTCCATACACGATTAAGGCTATCTTTAAATATCTTACCATTCAGCGGTAAAGGGTATACAGCTACGGATCCTCCATAAAATCCAACTTCATTCTTTCAAAAAAATCACTTTTTTAGATTTCTATTTTTTCTGCACAATTGAAAATGACGCTAATAAATTTGGAAGAACAAACCTTTCAACAAAATTTATCAAAATTGTTTGTTAAAATTTGTTAACACATCAAAACAACAAGCCTTTTAACAAACTTTATCAAAAATGTTTGTTAATGTTTGATTTTATAAACAAACTAGAATACAAACATGTTTGTAAAGTTTGTAAAAAGTTTGTTCTTCCAAATTTATTAAAATTTGTTTGCAAAAATTTGTAAAATGTTTGTTAAAGTTTGTACTTTTTGTATTTTTTCCTCAATTTACAAACATTTTACAACTAATAATCTCCAAATACAAACTATGTTTATTAAATTTCATATTTACCTCCAAATTAATATCCTTTAACAAATTTTTGGTGTTTTAGGAAAATTCCTTCCGATTGCGTCAGCCAAGGGACGGTAGGTCAACCCAAACACATCCTTTCAATTTTAGGGCCAAAGCTTTCGACGCTTCTGTGCGTCTTCCTCAGTGGCTGGAATTTTTATTAAACATTTCTAAATATTAAACATTTTTTAATAAAAATTCCAGCCACTGAGGAAGACGCACAGAAGCGTCGAAAGCTTTGGCCCTAAAATTGAAAGGATGTGTTTGGGTTGACCTACCGTCCCTTGGCTGACGCAATCGGAAGGAATTTTCCTAAAACACCAAAAACTTAAAACATCCCGTCAGTTTCCACTGGAGTATCCTTTAACAAACTTTGACAAACATCCCTACAAACTATTTTTTTCAGAGTAGCCTACTTTTTATATTCCTTTTTATCATAAAAATTCGCTAAAGTTAAGCAATTAAAAATCTCAAGAAACTACCACAACTTAATGTGTTCATTTTGTCTTTACTTTCAGGCATTGTCTGAACGTCTAGCAAGTTTATTTTGTCGTGATCAAAAATAGTGCAACTTTAAACGAGACTGTTGAGACGTTTGCTCTATTTGTGTTCTAAAGTTACAGAAGAAGTTCGAGAAAGAAAAACGAGAAAACTATTTATTGTGCCAAGTGAAAATTGTTTGAAAAAAAAAGAAAACTAAATTGAAAGTGATTCCGAGAGGAAAATGATGAGCATACCTGTTTCAACGCGCCTTGCCAATTTGGCTAGGAGATCATGCGTGAGACTCCTGAGTACTCGGCAGCAGCAACAAAATGATGAAAGGACCTGTGATTATGAGCGTTTCTACTCGTACCCTCCGGAGCCGGGATTTGTGAAAAATTCACCATTCGAGAATATTAATATTCCCAATTGCACCATTGATCAGTATGTGTGGAGTAATTTACGAGAATGGGAAAATAGAGTGGCTGCGGTGAGTACTTTTAATGGTGGTTGTGAATAAAATATTCGCATTTGCATCCAACTGGCTAATTCAAGGGAATAAATTGAATGCCTTTAATATACCTACTAATACAGAGAAAATAACTTTATAAACATTTTCTCTCCGTTTAAGACATGTGTGGGATATTAAAACCGGATTTGAAAATTTATTCAAAATTCACGTGTCAAGAAAGAGCAACGTATGAATTAAAAGTTATACCGTAAATGTAAATAATTTCCATAATTTCTAAGCAAGGTACACAACATACATATATATAGTCATTATGGGAAGCATGGGACGTTTATTTAAGAAGGGTTCAAGAAGAGAAACGAGAAGAAAAAAATGTTTTTCAACACAAAAACCTTCATTAAAAAAAATTAAACCTTGATATTTCTTCGGACATTTGGTTAACTTATGGGGTTTAATTCATTATCGTTAACCGGTATTCTTTAACCTTTTACCATTTAAGGTGAAAAAATTAAAGAAAGATTATCCTATTTAATTCATATTTCGTTTTTCTATAACAAAGATTTTAATATTAAAGAAAAATCTACAAAGAATTTTCTCTCTTTTATTTGAGCAGAATTTATAACTTACATTCTATCCTTATTAAGAACAAAGTAAAGTCGTGCACAAAAGCTCTGATTTGGACATTCGTTCTATGAATTTTAAATAAAAGAAAGGTACAAGGTATATAATAAAATAAAATTTCAGTGAAAGAGCTTATCTAAAATTTTTCGGTTGACCTAGATAATTAACCGAGCATACAGAAAGTATTCTCTTTCAAAAGCACTATTTCGCATAGTAGTATGATAATAAAATAGAAGAGATTCAATTTTGTAAGATCCACATCATAAAATTGGTTAAATTATGGCGTGACATATTCTCTATGATAGACCCTTCGTTTTTTCTCTCTCATGGTCAAAGTTGTAAATGATTGTTGATTGATGCGAAAGGTTTGTCGTGAAGGTTTAAAGTTTTATGAAAAATTTAATAAACTATTTATCAACGTAGAAACTTTGTATAGTACCTACTCGTATGATTCAAAATTACTATCATGATTAGGTTTTAATTCTCAATTTCTTTTGCTAAAAAAAATCTGAATACAGAAGAAAGCAAACGTTTTGGCTAATTTACCTAATTAAAAATTTTCTTTTCTGTGTAATTATATCTAAATTTAAAACATTGATGTATTAAACATGAATAATATTATTGATAAAATTAAAGTTAGATAAGAACGGGGCTTATAAAATCAGACAGGTATTAAAGAAAATCTCAAATAACCACTTTACTTTATCTCGACGGAAAATAAGGAAAATATGATATTTTGCGCTTTTCCCTAACTCTCGTCTGACTTTATTAGCTTTGGGAGTTTCCTTATGTATCCTTTTTGAATTGTATGATTTTTGATAAGCTAAAAAAAAGAAAGCTCCATTGAGGAAACAACAGACAAACTTCCTGTAGCTTGAGTTTGAATGCCAGTTGGCTCATCGACTATTTTTGACAGGAAAAACTATAATAAAAAAAAAGAAAAAGCATTCCGCCAGCAATTAATAAATTCAACTATGCGACGTATAAAATAAATTGGGTCAGAGTCTAAACGCCACACAGAGTTTTACACGCTGATTATGCAATGGACAACACAAACCCAAAATACTACGAGAAACGCGAGCCAATAAATAACGCTTCTGACGCTCTTTTGATACATCTCCCACACTATATTTCTTCCCAAACTTCCCAAACTCGCGTGGACTTTGGCTACCTGTCGGCATCGCAAATACTGGTATAAACAAGATTTTCCCCAAAAATCCCACCGTGTTGGTGGTTTTAGGAGGACTACGTGGTGGCAAATTTGCGCCAATTCAGTGCTTTCTATTCTCATTTAATGAACCAGCAGTGGTGGTGATATCCCTCACGTTGTTTTTATAATCTTATCAACGAGGTAATTATTCACTCAACCTGCCCAAGTGGTGTAAAGAAAAATCATCCATCTCGCAAAAAATATTTATAATACTTTAGGAAAAGAATGTGAATGTCTCGGAGAATGTCTCGATGAATTTATGAGCCAAAAAACACAAATATTTCATACATAGAAGAGACATTTTGCAAGTTTTATTTTAACATTGTTGAGTTTTTTTTTCATGTCGAAAACAATAAACTGAAAATTAAAGAAGACAAGCAAGAAGACAGTCGTTTGAGAATCAGTGGGAGAGAAAAGCATAAACCGGTCATTTAACTGACCGCTAAAAGACCAACTAGTTTACATTTTTATATATACATACATAACGTTTATATCGATGGACTTTTGGACTTTGGACAGTTTACCATCTCGCGATCATCTTCCGTCCAATTTATTGCAATATATGTGAATGGGCAATTTAGCGGGAACAATTGCGACGAAATTGCATGTAATTAATCTAATAAATAATTGCAATTCAACACTAATTTTACAATAAGCCACCATTTATCAGTTTGTGGGGCATTTTTGGCGTTCTCTGTGATTTAGCTATTTGTGCCAAGAAGAATTTTACTTTAATTCCTCAACACTGAAATTTCAGAGTAAATTTTATGGATGTACGTACACATTTTGAGTGCTTGTTTAGCAAAAACTATTTTATTGCGTATTTTTTTAACCTTTTTAAATACCCAATTAGTTTTGTAAATTTTATCTCCAAATTTTATCTCATAAATTACATAAAATTAAAGCCTAATTTTCCGGTTACTTCTTTGTACATAAAATTTGGGTAAGACGGGCAGGACTTTGGATTTATAATTTCTGCGCAAAAATCTAAAAACGTCCTTGACACTGAACTTGCAAATATGCTGTGAGCTGAGATTTATTCTGAGACATTAATTGCGCAAATCTCAACTTCTTCTCAAGTTAGAGAACGAGTTTATTATATTACTTTTTATAATTAGAATTTATTATTTTTTTGACAGGTATGCGGAATAACAGACCGACAGTACACGTACGCAGAAATGCGGGACCACAGCGCAGCCTTGGCCGTTCGCCTACAAAAGATGGGCTACAAACCCGGCGATGCCATTGCCGTATGCATCCCGAATTTCCCTGAATTTCCCATTGCTGCCCTTGGGGCCCTTGAGGCAGGTCTCGTGGTTACAACAGTTAATCCAATTTACACACCAGGTTCGTAGACTTTTTTTTTTCAAATCTTTCTTTCGTGCCAAAAATGAAATGGAAAAACAAACTAATTGGATTTCAAATGGCCAAAGTCAACCTGAGTGCTCAATGGATAAATGTGTACAAAAATATTTGCTCAAATATCAACATTGAACCATATACCCCAGACTAAACACATTGGCAATTTCGGCTGTAACAGATACACTGCCCGGTAGAATAAATAATCGAATTTCAGGAAATGCAGATACACAACCACGGGCACCAAAATTACTAGCGCTTTTCGGAAGCTCTATTGAATGTGCAGAATAATGCAGCAAATAACCACAAACCACAAAGGGTGCTGAAAAAGTGTATCATTGTTCTAAATAGTTTGAAATTAGCATCTCATCCATCTCATCTATTTATCACAAATAATGGCATTATGCTTACAATTTATGTATGGTGCTTTATGTACGCACATACAAATGAAATAAGCTGTAAAAATTAGTTGCACAATACCAAATATTAAATGGCTATACATTTAATTATTGCATTGATTTTATTGGTCGTTTCACATATGCAAGAAATTTGATTATCCATGCACTTATTGGTAATTTGGATAATTGCTGGGGTGTAATAGAATATTCCTTTATTACACTGTAATTATATATTTATTATTGTTTAATGTTTTTAGATTCTCCTTAACTGATTAACAAATAAGCCTCACAATGTCTTTAATCCCTCGCTTGTTGAATTGAATAATCTTCATTTGATCAGTATTTGGCAAGTAGTTATCTTCGCTTATCTCCACTTATCTTATATTTTACATGATCAGCAAATTTCTTTCTTCTGTTTCACTCATTTGATAAGTTTTATTTTTTGTTTATTTTAAGCAATGATAACTGGAGACTATAAAAATCTGTAAAAAAAAATTATTCTTAAGTTAAGTATGATATAAAAAGATCCTACTCTGTATAAAAAAAAACTATTGTTATTTTGAGGAAACATGTGACTTTGCCAAAATATTTTGAGTATTCTTTCAGTTCAATAAACTCATGTGCACGCTCTGCACTCACTTATTTGAGAAATAAATAAATCGTAAAGTAAATATTCAGGGAAAAATATTTGTTCAATTTCTAAAGAGAGACCAAACAAACTCTGCTTGTTTTTTCTACATGAAACTTTAAAAATAATTCAATTAATTCGTAATTCGTAAAATGTTCAAAACATTAAGATATTGAAAAGATTTTGCACTAGCACCTGTTGAAGAGTCAGGTAGCTAAAAAGTTGCTAAACCACGCCCCCATTTTATAATATTTTAAATTTTCAACTAGGAAAAACCTGCGAATTTTGCTCCGAAATGCAAGCAATGACGTCACTAACTGTGATTTTTGTTTGTTTCATTAGTTCAGTAAATGAAATATTTATTGGAGGCTCCGTGGATGATTTATGACAAAGTATATTTTTATGCTTAATGCATTTAAAGAGACAGAAACACAATAATGACGTAATTTTTTGCACTTTTATTCACATTTTTGCCTCATTTTATTTCCAGCTCATACCAATGGATAACAGTGTGCGAATTATTATTATTAATGTGATTATATATATAATCGCATATTTCGATCGTTTAACCGAATGAAAGATTTTTCCATACAAAAACAAATAAACGCCTTCATTAGCTAAATAAAATTCAATGAATTGATTTAAATTGAATTTTTTTAAGCACATTTTTAGGGCTCTGATTGATTCATTTTACTGATAATTTATCATTAAACTTGATTCTTAGAACTAATGTAAAGCTTTTATCTTAATAAAAATAGAAACTATAATTTAAAAAAAAAATCATTTCCACAATTTCCGCACAGTCAGCATCATAAACGTTTTCTCAGAAATATTAATTAAAATTAATCCATGATAGCATTAAAATGTAAATAATAACACTTCATTGAGATTATGTGCATTTTGTTGTCAACATCAGGGAGTCCAAAGTGTTTGCATTCCATTCATTTCTTTATACAATTTTATTCTCAGATCTGATGTTTTATTTGATAAGTCAGTGTACTTGGGTCAATCTAATTTCATTTGATTGATTTACACTGAAGGCTGTATGGAGAAAATGTTTTGAATTGTTTTTGCGTAGAATAGTAATTCTCAGACGAGAGAGAAAAAAAACTGATAAACTTTAAGGAACATCTTATGTAATTTTTCCTTTTCATCTTTCCTACTTTCTTATCTAATCAGTCTTTTGGGTAATTTGTTTTTGCAATCGTTTTTGTAAATGGAAAAATGGGGATTGTTGTAGTATGGCGTATGAGGGGTCATTAAGTATATTAAGTCGATAGAGTATTTTCCTAAATCTGTCTAGCCTTAGTTGGCAGACATATTGAAAGTTTTGTCTGATAACGAACAAATTGGGCTTGATGTTGGTTTCTACATTGAATTGTACGTATATACTCATTTGGAAGAGCTTAAAAAAATAACATTTTGATAATGTCGAAGAATGTGCTATATCACACAGCAATGAACTTACACAAATAGCGTATCGAAAGATAAATTTATATCATGAATTACGAGTTGTAGCGATAAGACGTTCCAAACTGACTTCTCTACGTTCCTTGAGCTATTAAGATCGTTTGTGATATTGGGGCTCAAAGTGTAATCTGCAAGAAATTCAATTGCTAAAATTAGATACAAATTGCGCCACAATTACACGTGACTAGGCACATTTTGCAATCACAATTTAAATGTGAATTTCAACGTTGTCATCATAGACAATTAAATACTTCCCGACAGCACGTAAATTGCAATTCCGTGCAATGGATTTGAGCTCACGATATTTCTGAGCACGCTAAACATTGAATAGTTTGACTAATAAAGTGCCATGATCGCTTTCTTTCAGAGGAAATTTGTCGTCAACTAATGGATGCAGATGCAAAGTTTATCATCACAACAGTTGATCGTTTTGATGCTGTAAAGGAAGCATGCGCCCTTACAAAGACCACCATGCGTATTGCCACAATTCGGCATAGGGCAACGGAGATTCTTCCCGAAGGTGCCATAGACTTTGCCGAACTGATCAATCCACACGGAGTGGACTTCTCGGCTCTTCTGCGTCCCAACACAACCATTGAGGACATTGCTTTTTTGCCCTATTCGTCTGGTACGACGGGCCTCCCAAAGGGTGTCGAACTAACGCATCGAAACATCACATCAAACTCTGAAATGCTCAAAGCCAAGACTGATGGCGTTCCCATTGTGCACGAGACAACAAAGGATTTCCAGGATGTCCTTCCGTGTGTCCTGCCATTTTTCCACATCTACGGACTCACAGTTACTCTTCTGTCCAAATTGGCTCTTGGATGCAAAATCGTCACACTCCCACGATTCCATCCAGATAGCTTTCTCAATGTCATGATGAAGTACAAAGGATCAGTTCTTCATCTCGTGCCACCAATAAGTAAGTTTTTCTTAACATTTTTTTTTTCATTCTCATGCTGTTTCGTGCAAAATTTAGAAACAACACAAAAATTACGTTTAATTCCCCGCAATGGAATATTTTGAAGATTATTATTATAGGGAAACAAGAGATTAGTAATTTAGTATATAATATGTAGTATTATTGGCATAACATCAGTCAAAATGTCTATTATTCCGTCACACAGACTACATCACATAAAACATGAAAATAATAAGGCAAATTCAATGCCAACTTGCGTGATAGAGACGCTTTTTTCTCACAAAAAAAGAATATAATAAAAAATGTTATCAACAATCTTCAAGCACTTTGAACATCCTAAAGTGAGTGAAATGTTTGATGGGAACTAAAATTCACTTTAACTGATAAGTAAATTTTTATTAAAACTTAATTTTTTGAAGAGAAATAAAATATTAGAAATGATGGAAATATTTTTTTTTTTTCAGAAAAAGAAACTAAATTAAAAACAATAGCTAGGGTAGCTGTTTGTTTAGAGGTGTAAACACCCTTAAAAATTTAGCCTCTTTCTGATTTTTATTTAGAGTTAAAACAAAACTATTTCGATGCTAAAAATTATATGAAAAATAAAAGTTTTATAGAGTTTTTAATAAAAAAAAAAGCAATCGTTAGAAAGATAATGTCAAACGTTAGAAAAGAAATGACAAATGTTTAAAAAAAAAAAAAACGTCAAACATTAAAACCGAACGTCAAAAGATGGTTAGGGGGTATCACATCGACGTTAAATTCAATTAATTTCAAGAACCGGGACTCGAATAAATAGTTAGAAAGGCATAAAAATCTAGAAAGAGAATACATATTAAATGCTTGAAAAGAAATATCTAACATATGAAAAAATTCTAACGTTAAAAAATAAACGATAAACGCAAGGAAAAAGTTATAACGTTAAAATTGCAAAAATGAATTAATATAAGCTACTAATTTTAATACTAGGACCATTCTATCTTTACATACTTTGATTCATAAAACGTCGATTTAGCTGCTTTTAACTATTTCATGCATCCTTTTAATTAAAAAATATGTTTTGCTTAAATAATGCTGTTAAAACATCCTTTGAAATTAATTTCTGAAATACGTCCGTGATAAAAACGATTAGACGAAATCAATCAAATTAAAATAACTCAAATTGTTTCACTTATTATATTTAAGAAAAAATCGTTTGAATTTTTATTTTCACCCCTTATAAATTCTATATAGGTAATTCATATTTTATTTAATAGATCTTTTTATTTTTTATTTAATTTGCAGTTATCATGTTGGGTCACAACGACAAGGTAAAGCCACATCACACAGAATCCATTCGGATTGTTATGTCAGGGGCTGCCCCAATGGGAACTCCGGATGCTGAACGCTTCACAGCTCGAGCACCAGGAGCTGAATTCGTTCAGGGGTATGGACTCACGGAAACATCCCCAGTTGTATTGATGAGCTGTGTTGGGAGCAAGAAATACGCCGCTGTGGGTCATCCAGTACCCAATACTCAAGCCAAGGTTGTGGATCTGAGTGATCCCACCCGGACAGGATTGGGACCGAATACAGTGGGTGAGCTCCTCATTCGTGGTCCACAAGTTATGCGGGGGTATCACAATCGCAAGGAAGCCACGGACGAGATGCTCCTGGAGGATGGATGGCTGCGCACGGGTGATTTGGCGTATTACGATGAAACTGATCACTTCTACATCACAGATCGTCTCAAGGAATTGATCAAAGTTAAGGGCTTCCAAGTACCACCGGCTGAGCTCGAGGAACTCCTGCGTGATCACCCCAAAGTGGCGGATGCTGCTGTTATTGGTATCCCGCATGCCCTCTCCGGTGAGGTTCCACGAGCTTTCATTGTGGCCAAGAAGGGTAATGAAGTTACGGAGAAAGAGCTCCAGGAGTACGTTGCAGGCAAAGTTGCATCGTACAAACGTCTCGATGGTGGTGTTGAATTTCTCGAAGCGATCCCCAAAAGTGCCACAGGAAAGATCCTCCGGCGCGAACTGAAGCAGAAGTACTGCTCGTAAATTCACAATTTGTTTTTTTTTTTAATTTTCAACTGATTGCCATCACAATCCAGGATATTCGGAATAATTCCACGTGAATTTATCGTATTTGTTTCACAATTAATTTCTAATGCAATATTAAGGAAAATCTTTTTTAAAGTTAGACAAATTATTTTTTATCCTATCTCTCAAAAAATATCATGTGAGAAGTAACCTGAAGATCTTTTAGGCAATTCGCTTAGAGGTCAAAATGTTTATTTTTAAGTATTTCAGACAGCAATTTCTAATGGTGAATTTGTGTTTTTTATTATGTATAAAATTGTGAAGTATCAATAAAAATGTACTGAAGTGATTTAGAGAGCAGGATTAAATGCTTTTTTTTCATTTTTTTCCTCTTTGCTTCTGAGTTATGCTCGGATTAAAGATTCCTTGAGACTTTCCTCGAGAATTCTTCCCTGATGATGGGTAGAAAGAGCCTCGAAATGTCGCATGAAGCTTGAAAGATCAAGAAAATGATTGAGACAACCACAAAAAAGCTTCCTTTCTAGCTTTTCGATATTCCTTAAACCATTTAGGCAATCATCCTACCAGATAATGATAGTCCAGATTGAGGCTGAAAGCTTCGGAAATTATTGATAAAAAAACTCCTTTTTTAAAATAATATTCTAATAAAAATTCTATTTATTTTATAAAATAAATTACATTTTTGTTTTTTACATTATATGACCTATATACCTATATTTTGATCCCATTTGTGCTAAATTTAATGAAGCTGAAATGTCTGTCGCTTCACCAATTCCCGGAAGAGTCCCTCTTCCCGCATGGAAAGCTCTGCGTAGGTTCCTTCCTCAGCAATTCGTCCTGAATCGAGAACAACAATTTTCTGTGCATTCCGAATGGTGCTCAATCGATGAGCAATGGTGAGCACTGTACGTCCCTTTGTCAGGGATTCCAGAGCTACTTGGATGTGCTCCTCAGATCCCGCATCAAGGGCACTCGTTGCCTCATCGAGCAGTAGGATGGAGGGATTTTTGATGAGAGCTCTGGCAATGGCTACTCTCTGCTTTTGGCCCCCACTCAGCATCATCCCACGCTGTCCTACGATGGTTTCCAATCCCTGTGGGAGATTCCGCACAAATTCATCTACATGCGCTTCCCGGACAATTCTCTGGAAGTTCTCCTCGGAAATGCGTGTGCCCACGTTCACGCCATAGAGGATATTCTCCCTAATTGTGCCGCTGAAGAGAACGGGCTCTTGGTTAACGGCTCCAATGTTCGATCGCAGCCACAGGGGATCCAAATCCCGAATGTCCACACCATTGAGAGACACCTGACCGTGTGTTGGATCGTACAGACGAAGAAGGAGGATCCCAATTGTTGACTTTCCGGAACCACTTTTACCCACAACTGCAGTCGTCGTTCCCGCATCAATGGTAAGGTTGAGATCCACAAGGACTGGATTATCAGGGCGCGATGGATAGTTGAATGCCACATTCCGGAAGGTGATGGCACCCAAGGAGGGAAGAGTCTTCCCCGCATATGCTGCCACGGGGATCAGTGGTTGCCGATCGAAAATCTCCCAGATTCTCTGAGCAGCTCCCAATCCCTTATTCAATTCCGTGTAGAAATTGCTGAGCCCATTAATGGAGATTGCCGAGTAGCCAGCATAGAGAATGAAGGATGTCAATGCACCCACGGTGAGCTCCTCATTAGCCACCATATTCCCACCGTAGAAGAGTACGGACATTATGAGAATATTCCCCGAGAGCCCGGTGAGGCCGTAGAATATTGCTCTTGCCCGAACTTCCATGTAGCCCAGATGGAGAGCATCGTACAGCTTACTGAGGAAGAGTTGACTCTCCTGCTCTTCTCGGCAGAACATCTTGACTGTCTTTATATTCCCAAGACGTTCCTCCCCCGTCTTCATGATCCCTGCATACTGATCCAGGAGGCTCTTTGTTATATTCCTCACGTATCTCCCATAAACCACGGCCATTCCTGCTACAGCTGGAACCACACACATTCCCACAAGAGCCAGGTGGGGTGATGTGTGCACCATCATTCCAACACCAGCAGTCACCATCACGGTTGATCTCAATCCGTCGGACATATTCTGACTCAGGGAATTCCCCACCAGGTAGGAATCCTGCGAGAGGCGATTAACTAACTCCCCCGTGCCCTTCTGATCAAACCACCCAGCTTCCTGACTCAGCATTGCACGATACAATCTCGACCGGATGTCCTGAACAATACGCAATGCTAAAAATATCCTAAATTAGCTTTCAATAAAATAAAAAATCCTCCGGGAGTTGTCTCTGGGACTTACATGCACTGTTGAACAGATAAACTCTCCCAAAATTCGAGATTCCACCGATGATGAAAATCCCCGCTAGGATTAGGCAAAACTTCTTCAGGCGCTCTCTGGCCTCTTCCTTGGACTCATCTGTATAAATTGTATCAAGAATCTTCCCTAATCCATAAGGAACAGCCATGGTGATACTCGATGAAACAATCAGGCAGCCAATTCCTCCTGAAAATCCCCGCAAAAAAAATAAAATTTCTTGTCCAGGAAGTAAAAGAAAGATTTAGAGCTTTTACCAGCAATGACCCACTTTTCTCTCGCTGCCAGCTGAAGTAGCCTGAATAAA
Source organism: Lutzomyia longipalpis (assembly GCF_024334085.1). NCBI lineage: Eukaryota > Metazoa > Arthropoda > Insecta > Diptera > Psychodidae > Lutzomyia > Lutzomyia longipalpis. The sequence continues at coordinate 18,295,141 of NC_074707.1, forward strand.
TCTGACTTTTTGTACTTGAACTTCTTCCCAGATGCCTTGGTTGCACATTGTCTCACAATAATCGAAGTTCTGGGACCTGGCAGTGGAATCCGCCGTGTGAGGAGTGGAAATGTGGTGGATGCACAACGATGACATAGGAAAGTGAAGGAGGAATTTCTCGTAGCTGGACTTTGTTGGACTATTCGAGCTAATCTGAACACACTGAGTGATTGAAAGATCATCCTTTCGGGCAGATGTGAATGAAATTCCGGGAATCAAAACAAATTTACTTCACAACATAACCTCCTCTTTGCCGTGACAATGCGAAAGTTTTTCGAAAAAGCTCACACAGCTAACCGGAAAAGGTATTCGAATAAGTTCAATATATTTCCGGTATTTTCATTAATTGAAGAATAACTGTTTTTGCTGATTTTTCTCTTTTATAAATTGAAAAAAAATTATTTAAGACATTTTAAAGAGGCGATAAGTGGAAATTGGATTTTTGGTTGATGAATCGTCAAAAGAATGATAAATATATAAACCGGATGCCCTCTTGTTTAAAAGCTTATGAAGTTTATGGAAGAAAAATTCGTTAGAGAATGCTTTTAAAATGCCTTTTAAGCTTAATCAGCAACTTTATCAACTTATTCCTATTTCTTGAATTTCATTTTAGATTTCTGGGAATCTGAAGACGATTTTTTGGCTTTTAACGGGTGTGACAATTTTGCTTTTTTTGGATGAATGATCAAGATGAGAAAGATATTTTTGATTACAATAATTTATTTTTTTTCTCTGTAGATTATTATTATTTTTTTTAGAGGAAATTGTCCTCTACAATTGATTAAAGAGGACATTGGAACAATTTTGGTCTTATGTCTCAAGTTATGTCTGAATCTGAATGTAATCTTCCTGGAGGGCTTCGATAGTGTCCCAATTCGTTCCTGGATAGAATAAAGCATAGGAATGGATGCAAACAAAAGTTACTTCAACACCTGAACATAGTATGTTCTTGTTGAAGCAATCTTTTGGTAGCATCATCAGGGGCGTAGGCAGAACGAAATTTTGGGGGGGAATTATTTTCAGTTAACCTTTGGAATGCGGAGGCCTTGGTAGTTACGTAGAATGCGAAGGTGGGGTCGTTGAACGACCCCAAAAAGAAGGCCAATTTTCTCCCAAACTATACAACCTGGAGTTGTCGGGTTAGTGCCTATAGATTCCTTATATAGTCCTCTTGCACCCTGCACCACAAATTGGCCGCCCTAAAATACTTAGAAGGAGATATTAGGGAAAAACATTTTTCAATCATTTTTCACAATTTCTTTTTGAGAAATTTGTCAAGAAACTGCAATTTTTTTTTCACTCTTCCCCACATTCCCCTAACTTCCCGCAACGTGATAAATGGCAATATTTCTCGAATATTCTTTATTGTTTTGCACATTTACATGCTTCTAATTATGTTTTATGTTGTTTATGCTCTAAAAAATTTTCCGCAGCATGACCGTTACACCAATTTTTGAATTCCCTTCTTCTACATTTTCCTTAATAACTTTTCTTGTGGTGGTCGGATTGAGCTGAAATTTTTACACAACCTCCTCAGATAACCAAGGAACTTATTTCCAAAAGATGGGAATGGTATCTTTTATATTTATGGAGATATAACACGAAATATAGCGCTGGGGTCGTTCAACGACCCCGCTCCGCATTCCAAGGGTTAAGTTTGGGATTGAAAATTTTATGCATGACATTTTTTTAGAAGCATGACCCAAGTTTTTTTTTATACAATGATCTAAGTTTTTCATCTACATATAACATTTTTTTCAGATGCATGACCTAAGTTTATTATGCATGACCTAAGTTTTTTTATGCATGACATTTATTTTAGATGCATGACCTAAGTTTTTTAAACATGATCTTTTTACTTTTTGATGAATGACCTGAATTTTTTATACATGACATTGGTTTTGCCCAGAAAGCATCATCCCACAGATGTCTAATTCGGTTTTTGGGTAAAGAAGATGATGTTTAGTATAGCCTTGATGAGATATTTTGCAAATTTGAATTTTTTGGTCAATCTGTTCCCAAGTTAATTAGCTCGAGAAGGATGTTTTGACCCCCAAAACTCCTCCTTGGCTACGCCACAGAGCATCATTATTACCTTTTAGGTGCGATATTGATTCAAATCCAAAAGCTTCTCATTTGTAATCTTTACCACCGAGAATCCAATTGTTGAATCTTCCCTATACAAGTCTTATTCTTGATTTAATCCTCTTGGGAAGTGCAGTTTGCTTTCAACCAGGAGATATTTCCTGTAGACATCCATCTATATCACTCAAGAAGTTTCTCCCCAACAGCACTGAAAAAAATTTGATAACTTACCTTGGATCCTGGAATTTTAAGAAAAGAAAGACAATCCTAAAATAAGAAAATACGAAAAAACAGAAAACTTTCAAACAAATGGCGATGCTAGAAAGCATGGAAAAAAAAAGACTTTTTTTGGGTGATCAATTTTTATTATGCTCAATTCGAAAATTGGACATTTTTGTATATAAATATCCCTATATTAAATATGTATATTTATATATATTTTTATTGAATATGGAACAACTTGTCAATTCATTACATTTCATAGATCTCAAACTATTCTCAAAAAATACATTATATTTTATACCTTTAAATATTATAGATCGATTACAGTGATTTGGATAGAATTGCTACAAATAATTTTAAAAATTAAAAAAAAATCTTCAATACAAGACAAATTGTGTACTGAAAAATAAAACTCCTTTCCTTTACTAAAAATTATCTAAAAGACGTAAAAAATAATAAAAAAAAGAAACATTTCAATGATTTTAGTTGCGTGCGTAATTAAGTTCGTGACAAGGGAATAAATCTATTTTTTTTCTTTTAAAAATAATCATCATCTTACTACGAAGCATTAAAATGAATGAAATACATATTTAAGACTATACGTAGGAGGATGTTTTTCACAAAAAATTATTGTTGCATATTATCTATGTATAATAGTGAAAAGTTCGTAAAATAGTGGCGACATAAATTTTCTCTTTTGCTTTGCGCAATTTCCCTTTGTTTTAGTTTATTTTGTTGTTGTAAGGTTTTATGATCAAAGGCCACATTTAAATCTACATTTTGTTCCTCAATGTTATCTCTCCAAAGATTTACTGTGTCTTTGCCCTTTTCGCAATATGTATATGATTCTACGAAACTACAAAATATATGTATGTTGTTTGTAATTATATACATTTCTTTCTTTCTTTCTCTCTTTATTTTAATTCAATAATATATTGTTGGGTGATCTTCCACACATCACTAATTTACAGCATTAAGTGAAATTTGTGATAGAAAAATATTCTCTTACTACTCTTACATTTCAAATATATAGATATATTTCTTTCTTTCTCTTAATATATTCCCTCAATGATGTAGAGAAAGCATTTTCTTAATAATTATTTGTTTTTTTTTTCTTTTAAATATTTTGTATTGCTTCAAAATCCATCTCGATATCATTCTCTTTTCCCTCCCAAATTGCCCTTCTTTGCCGTTTTTTGCAAGCAGCACTTTAAATTATTGCTTAGCATTTTCCTTCACATTTTATTTTCCTTATTCACGCAAAAATCCATTAAAAAAATATGGACATGTCTTTTATCGATTTGATTTCCCTAAAACCAAAAAACAAAAAATTCTACAATATGATAAAATTCTCTTTTTGGGCCATTTTTTCTTTTCTCAAAACATATTAATGGAGGATGTCTCAAATTCAATGTTAAAAGTGCGAAGAATTTTATTTTTCTTTACAAATTTTAAACGTTCTTGCTTATTTTTGGGCTTGAAAAATAATTCAGGGAGTTTTATTAATTTAAACTTTGTGTGGAAGTTAAGCTAGATACATGGTAAATACGCTCTTTTTATATTTAGCAGCATAAAACATATGCATCTTTGCTTCAAAGGATCATACACTAAGGAAAATTTTTTAGAGTATATTTTTTATATTTTTCAATTAATTTTCTTGGCTAATCATCTTCTCAGTTAAAAATTCTATACAGAAAAAAATCATCAATTTTCATTGAGAAGAAAAGTTTTTAGAAGACATTGAAATTATTAGTTTCTTGTAACCAAGAAATCTTTCAAATTGCAACAATTTCAAGGATTTCTTAGTCGCAGAATACAGTTTAGATTTTGGAAAATGAGGCCATCTTTTTTTTTTTTTTGAAGCGACCTTACACTTTCATGGATTTTAACTTATCTTTTGGGTCGATTTTGATGATAATTTGTGAAAATCATCTTCAATGATCAAAGATTTACAAAATAGTTTTTTAAAGAGAAAATAATTTTTTTATGTTATTAACACTTGAAGGATCGGGATTCCTAACCTTAAAAGTTTGACCTTCATTTTCTCTCAAAAAAAATATTTTTCCAAGATTTCTTCCGACGATATTGAAGTAATGAAACACCCCTATACACAGATGTAGAATTAATCACGAAATGTTAAATAGATTTTTATTTTTTAGCGATTAAAAATACTTTAATTGGCCACTTTGGCCAGCAAAATCCTGCAAGAGTTAAGCAATCTTGAATATACCTTATGCTAAAAATATCTGGTTGATTCCAAAACATTTCTTTGATCAAGAACACTGTCATTCATAAAAGTTTAATTTCAATCAGTCAAGTTTTTCTATGAGCCGGCAGAAATATGCTAACTTAAAAAAAAGATCGATCAAAGCACTGATGCATATGCTTCAAGTCTAAAAGAAAAATTAAAGTACCCAAGGGCGTGGTTTCTGTGTTTTTTAAGTAAATCCTTTTAAATTTTCTCAGCTGATCTCTGGCAAATGAAAAGATTTTTCTAAGGATTTTTTCTGAATTATTTTAACCCTTTTCAAGATTTGTTACTTGAATAAAAGTGAATAAACTCCTTTAAATCTTTTGAATCTTCTTAATCTGATTAATTCTTTCGATCAATATTAAAGAATTTTGACTGAATCACGTAAAAATCTTCGCTAAATAATTTGATTTTCTCTTGTAAAAAGAGCTTTGAATTTATGAGACATCCTCCAAAAAAAATAATCATTGAACATCACACCTTGATTTCATTCTTATTTCGTCGTTTTCTTCGATTAGTTGCTCTTCATTTGTTTTTATTCTCTACATATTAATTTTTTAATAATTTTTTTTTTGCATAGAAAAATAAATCTCGCAACATTATTAAATCGCAAAGATTTTTTTTCATAAAATTATGTTTTTATTTATTTTTAAGGTACTCGTATAATATTTTTATCTCAATAATTTCTTCATGTTTTTTTGTAAAATATTAAAGGGGGGCATTTTATTACATTCCTAAATACTCATACTAAAATATATCTATATGTATATAGTTTTTAATTATTTCTCTGTTTTCTTCATCGAATATATAGTATAGAGTTATTAATTTCAGAACTATGTACACACCCTAATTATGTATGTATATGTAATATTATATCTCTGCAAGTATATAGACGTTTTAAAATTGAACTCACGTGTTTAATTCTTTTGTTAATGAGATGCAAGATCGAGGCCGCTTTGTATTGAAACGCACTTCACTGTTAGGCACTACTTTGGTCCTCACCGGAGGATACCCTCGAGCCGGAGCGGCCCTTTTGCTGCGGAATCACCGTAAGGGATTTTGGTATTTTGGACAGGAGCGACACGGCTGAATTGTCATTCCCTTGGGGGCCATTGAGGGATTCATTGAGGAGCCACATATTGGCAGAGGCAGTGGGTGCCGTGGTGGTCTTCATCAGATCAATTATTGACATCATGGGGTTGGTATTTGGCATGGTGTTGGTGCTCATGGACACAATAGCTGATATAGGAGGTTGCTGCTGAGTCGGTGGTTTTGGCGCAATTGGAATTTGATTCTTGAGCAGAGACGTCGGATTGGGCTTGCGCACCTTTATCAGTGACTGCAGCTCCGATGACGATCCACCTGCTGCTCCGGGCTTCCCACTAATTGGAAGCACCGAATTCTGCTCCAGAATTTTATTTGGTATCTGTACTTTTGCCTTTGACGTCGAAGCTGTTGGCGCAAATTGCTGCTGCTGCTGTTGCTGCGTGGTTTGCGTCGACGGTGGTGACTTCCTCTGTCCATTCTCAGGTGGAGATTTCCCTTGAGCCGCCATGGCTTTCTGCAGGATTTTCTCCCTGCGTAGAATGCACATACGGTTGTAGTCGTAGATTGATATGTGGTAGGGTTTTCCGCCGGACATCACTTGCACACGACTCGGCAAGAGACGCCCATCGGCTGTTTGGTACAGCGTATTGACACCATCACGGGCGGAATCACGCTCAAGTGGAGCAATTGGCATCAATGTGGGTCTCCATGCCTTCCCATTCACCAGACGCCGTTCAGCAGGACTCAGCGTTTCCGGGAGTTTGATGATAATATCCTTCGATCCGACATTTTGAACGGAATTTGGCGGAGGTGGCGATGGGGTGGCATCAATAGCTGGTGGTGAAGTTCCCTTCTGACTTCCAGTTGCCGTCACGGTGATTGTATCAATACTTCCGGACGTGGACTTGTGAGCTGGTGTTGTGGTGATACTAATTAAATCCGGAGGTACTCCACTACCAGCGGACTTTTTGATAATACTAACACCCTCCTGACCCTTGAAGGCGTCAACATGCCCTTCATGGCGGGCATTGTTGGACTTGAGGAGGCTCGTTGATGCCCCACTTGTGCCATCACTATACCTCCCTGTGGACGGTACTCTCCCCTTTGGATTGGCAGGTGTAATTGTGATTGGAGCATTGCTCAGCTGATGAAAGATACTCAAACTATCCGATGTGACATTATCAAATGACTTGAGACGATTCTGCACTGATTCGGAGTAGGTAACAGCACTACTACTCGCCGTGGGTGAGAGTATGAGATCACCATTCCTAAAGTACTTCTCCAGCAGCACCAAATGCCGAATGAAACTCGATTGATTCCCATAGGGCTTCTGCAATTCCTCCCAGAGTACCTTTGTTGCATCATCATACTGCAGGATACTTGCTGTTCGGGTCCAACCTTCGGGTGTTCTATGACCACCCTGTCCAAAGGGTAGATACACCTGCAAACCCAGCTCATCTTCACCCGGAAACAGCTCCCGCATTGAAATATTGGGATTATCACGCAGCAATCGTGACACATCACTCTCATTCGGCATTTTTTGCATTTGTTGCATCTGTTGCATTTGCTGCATTCGCTGTTGCTTATCGCGCATTTGCTGATTTCGTGGCAGGAGCAAACTCTGCATTTTCTGCTGCTTCCCCTTCTGCCCGGTATACGCACTATTGTCCAACATTGGGACATCATAGTCCACCATGACGTCGTTGTCGAGGAGTATTTGACCACCTGAGGTATTTTGTGACGAATCATTGTGATCAGACATCTCCTGATCAACATCCTGCTCTTCATCCGCCGACTTTCCGCCACTTCTATTCTTCTGCCGCCCCCTCGGTTCATCTTTGTCATCCGAGGCATCGAGTAAATCAACATTGTGGAAGGACAACAAACGTCGGCGGTAGCTCCGTACAAATTGTGCCCTCTGAGTTTTCCTCTCTGGTGGCTTCAGCAGGAGATTCGTGTAGTAGCGACAGAGTTTACACACCACGGCATTTGTTCCCAATTGTACAGGAATCCCTTGTTTCCTTATCAAGTGATCCAACCGTTTAACTTCCTAAAAAATAAAGAAAATTCTCTCAAATCCTGAACTTTCATCTCCCCTTTAAAAGCTTCTCACCTGATTAATGTAGTAAATGTGATTTCGTGGTAGTTTCCTCTTGCAAAGGATACACACCATTAGGTGAGCAATAACATCGTAGTGTGTCTGACAAATTGGCACTTGACCCAATCCATGAGCATTTGAAACATCCACATTGAGCCGTATGTACGTATTAATCTGCTTCCGCATCTTTGTGTACCACTTTCGACGCAACAAATGCGACGATGGGTCCGTACATCCAGTCACCAGGCACAGTGTTGTTGGTCTGGATTCCTCGGGATCGTGCTGAATTGCATCTGCCACCCTTTCCTGCTTTTCAGTCATAAAGTTCGCGGATTGCCTCTTACTACGGTACGACGGACAATTGGCTCGACGATCTACATGGCGATAGCATGCATCGCATAGGCAGTTGTCGATGGTCAATTTCTCTTCGTCTACAATGCAATCATTTAGTGGTCAAAAGAAAGAACTTCAAACTAAAGTAATGAGAAGGAGAAACTCACTTTCAAGGATCTTCTTCTGCCTCTCGGAAGATTTAATTTGTGCAACATGACAAGGAGTATCGAAGAGCCCAAACTTCCCACCGCAGTAGAAACACTGATCCTGACACAATCGTCCTGGATGGATACTGAAGGAGGATGCTTTCTCCGGAATAACCAGAGCTTTCTGCACCTCCTTGGATGGTTCCGCTGAGGCAGTAACATTTGCAGCTGAATCTGCGTAAGAAAATTATATTTAAAACCTCATCAATTGAGAGCTTTTTGAAAGTTTTCTTTGGCTGCGGTTCTTTTTTGTAGAAACAGGAAGTTTGTACACTTTTCTTCCCGGAACGTTCCGATGTGTTCCCGGAAAGTGCCATAAGTGGCTGGAAACTGTGTAGTCATCCTGCCAATTGTATCAGGAATTTTCTAAGGGATCTATAGGAACTTCCTTTTCAACTCCCAGTTAATCCTTGATGTCAACTTTGGGTCAAAAACTGAGTTTATAAAAATGTTTCAGGCAATTGCAAATAGGACTTTCTAAATGGATAGATTTTGACCACTAAATGAAATCAAGGAGCAGCCGGGTGTTGAAAAAGAGGTTCCTAGAGTCCCTAAGAAACTCCGTAATACAATGGGCAGTTATCCTGCACAACTTCCAAGCGTTATGGCACTTTCCGGGAAGCACATCAAACCGTTTCAGGAAGAAAAGTTTATTCAAAAAATGAACGAACTTTAATAAGTTGCTCTTTATTGTTAATATTTTATATTAAAAGTAGTTCCTTTAGTCCTTTAACTGTTAATACGTTAACTGCATCTTTTTGCTTAATTTTTTAAAAAGTTTTTGTGACTACTTTTTAGTTTATTTTCTAATTGATTTTAGTAAGGAAAAATATTTAAGGATTTCTACGAAAATTATTGAATTATTATTATTTTTTTTATTAAACTACAAATTAAGAGGAAGGGGGAGATAGATAAAGAACACACCACCAGTATGAGAGCGGTAATGAGTTTTGCGACTTATCCCACCATGAACTGTATCAGCACCCAATCCGTCAGCCTGGAAACCATAAAGAAAATTTCAAATTAGAGGAAAACTCTTCAAAACAAAGGATCATTCAATTTGTACCTCATTCTGAATCGTGTAGTAGGTATCCTCATCCGAATTGGACATATTAACTTGATCTTTGTCATTGACACTGGTTGCTGATTTAACTCTTCCCTTTTGGAATGTCATCTTCAGTGGCATCCTGGTCTTGCGCTTCTCCTGCGTCTGTGGCCGATGCAGTTTTATCACAGTCTTCAGGGTACCTGTATATTCCTGACCACTACTCGGTGGTCGACCGGGTTTGCCATTTTTCGTGCCATTGGACGTCTGTGAGGAAACGGAGGAGCCCGATGATGTTGATGAGGCAGACGAGAATGACGAATTATTCGCGGCACTCTTGAAGAACTCACGACGACGAGCTTTTTCAATTTTTGCCTCAACAGCAGCTTCGTGTGTGAGCAATCCGAGTGATTTCAGGTGACTCTCCTTCTTTAGACGCGTCTCCGGAGATTCAGGAACTGGTGGGGATTTAGGGGAACCAACTGAATTAAGCATTTCCTCACATTTCTCCGGGGATTGAACATTCTCCCCATTTGATGCAACATTCTCCTTGTCATTCACTTCATTTTGATCCTCAATCGCTTCATTTGAGTCAGTATTCTCAGGGACAGCAGCAATGCTAACTTCTTCATCTCCCTTTTTCACTATTTCTTCATTCTTAACCACAGATTCCTCTTCCGCGGGTTTCTTATCTTTCTCCTCAGTTGCTTCTTCGGTACTTTCTTGCTCAGCATTGCTCTCGTCTGTTTTCACAGCAACTTCACCTTCACTCTCATTGGTTCCATTAACAATTTCTTTCATTTCAACATCCTCCTTTGGATCCTCCTCTTTTTCCTTTTCTGCCTCTTCCTCTTTTTCCACCTTAATCTCTTCCTCTTCCTCTGCAACCTCACCATCTTCAACCTTCTTAATCTTCTCTTTCACCTGAACAATTTCACGAAGTTTGGGATCCTCTTCAATGCCCAAATTGTTCTCAAGGAACGCTGGTTGTCCATAGAATTGTTGCACGCTTATCGGGGAAACACCTTCACTCACAAGTTCAGGACTCAGAGAAGAGACTTCTCCCTTCTTCTCATCAACTTCTTCACCGTCTTTTGCATTCTCCTTCTCTGCACTCGGCTCCTTTGCCAATGTCTCCACATGCAGTAGAGCACCTTTTGCACTGTCCACGTCTGTGTCCTCGACGGAATTCATCACAGAGTCTTGTCCATCAGTCTTATTTTCAGCCACTTTGGCCACTTTTGTAGCTGTCGCTTCAACCTCCTTCTTCTCTTTCTGCGTACTCCTCCGTGCACGTCCACTTCGTCGCACGAGACTTGTTCGCTTTGGCTTACGCGTTGGAACAGCTACGGGATCCTCTGTTGTGAGTTTTGCCTCCATAGCTGTATCCTCCTCCAATTCAGCCGTATTCTCCACTTTAATCTCTTCACTCTCAGTTTCACCTTTGGGCGTAGCATTGCTGTCGCGACCCCATTCCTCGATACTACCCTTAACAGCACCTGCATCGTAGAAACTTGAGTTATCCGTTGTGTCTGAGTACTTTGAGACTGAATCAGAACGTCGTCTAATTAGTTCTGAATCCGAAACAACCTCATTCTTCTGCACCTTCTCCGGTTGCTTCATTTCGGAATCTTCCTTCGGTGGCTCCTCAATCTTATCGTGCTCCGACATCAATCGCCTACGCTTCCGCTTAACTGGCTCCTCATTGGCAATCTTGGTCTTACGTCGCGTCCTCGTGGACTTCCTTATGGGTGTTGTATCTTCCTTGAGTGCCTTTGTAATGGCTTCAATCTTTGCAATACTGTTGCGTCGTGTCACCATACGTCCTCCCGGACGAGCCGTTGTTGCCGGCAATGTCTTCCTCTTCATAATCCCACGTGTACGCTTTCTACCCCTTCCACCTCTTCCAGATGTGGGGCTTCGGGTCTTTTTCACAGTTGCTGGACTAGATGATGCATTTTTTAGTGGCTCCTCTGCGGCTGTTTCACTCTTAGCCTGCTCGTCATTTTCATCATCTTTCCCACCTGCCTCCTCCTTACTCTCCTCCTCGGGCATTACCTCAGTCTCCTTTACATCTGTGGCTCCTTTCGTTTCAGCTGCTTTTGCCTCTGCAGCTTTCATTTCAGCAGCTTTCGTTTCCGCCGCCTTTGCTTCAGCCGCTTTCTGTGCCACCATCGTTGCCCTACTTACGCGTGGCGTTCGTGGTGTTTTCACCTTCGTTTCCGCCTCATTCGTCCCTTCCGCACTCTCTTCCACCTTGTCCTTTTCGGGCTCCCCTTCTTCAGCCACTTGTTGCGCACTTGCGCCGCGTGTCGACCTCATCCTCCCCGTTGTGGCCACAGACGCTCCACTCGCACTCTTACGCCCACCCTTTCCACCAACCCCCGTAGCATTTGTCGTTGGAGTCGTCGGCGTTGACTCACTCCCGGCACTCGGTGTGGGGGACTCTGCATTCATTTTGGCTTTTCTCTCGCGTGTCGCCATTCTGCCCTATTTCTCTCATCAGTTCAATAATAATTATTTCAAGTCCAAATAATTCCCATTAAAGGCTTCTTTAGTTTCCTTCCGCTTCACCACTTATCCTGATTCCTTCAAATCCTGCTGGAAAATAAAATTAAACATTCAAAAGAAAATTAAGAGATATTTCCATTTTATCTAATGGAAATACTAGGATAAAAATATCTTTATCTTTTTGAATAATTTATCGAAAAAATGAGGTAAATAGAGAAAAAGTAAAAAGCTTTTTGGAGTCTCTACTCTGTTCTAAATATATTTGCTCTGAAAGTCAAACAGGAATGATTTAAATAGAGTTTGATTTATTTAGAAATTCAGGGGACAAAATGTAGTAAAAATAATTTTAGGGGTTGCTTTGAGTTCATTATATGAAATAAAATTCAATTTTTAATTTTTCATTCTTCCTGATCCTGTGAGCCTTTAAAAATGTTTTCTTTGTAATCATTAAATATCCTAGAATTATCAAGATATAGTTCTAAGATAATTTTGAGTCAATAAATTACAAAATATCGAGTTATTTTACGAAAAAGTTTAGTTGATTTTCAACAATTTTGAGAGTTTTTAAGGGATCATTTTGTAGAAATTTTTAAGGAATTTTCGAGTAATTATTTCAAACAAAAAAAAGTGCCTGTTAAATGGTCAAATATTCATGAAGATTCCACATTTTCCCCCTGAAAAATATTTTCTTATATATCATCAGATGAATAATTATCAAATATTTAAAACATCTTTGATAATTTATCCCCATAGAATTTTCATAACTATTGGACTATTCCTTACATATGAATAATTTTCTAAATTATAACAAATCCATGATCACATTTAAGTTTGACTAAAATAAGCAAAGAGTAGGTATACACATTTAATACAAATCCATTGAGTATAGAGTGCCCTTTCGGTTTAATTTCACATTAATTATTTCATTGTTGCAATGCAATTGTTACGGTGAAAAAGAGCGAAACATTGAGAGAGAAAAGCGAAAATGGCTGTTTTGAACGATGAGAAAATTATTTTGCATACTTCCCCCTTTGTGAGACGACGGCAAAGAGAAATTCTATTTTGGAAAGCAATAGAATTTTCCTATTTTATCCTCATTCAACCGAAACACCCAAAGTTTTAACTTCAACAAAAAAGATCTTCTATGAGGTGCAAAGGAAAATGTTGAAAAGTCACAAAGTTTTCGCATACAGTAAAACAGAAAGAGAGAGAGAGAGTGCGCGAGCAAATTGTGGAGAATTTTCATTGACTGGACAATTAGCATTATATAAATTATGGTGCAGTGGAGGAAAATTTCAAAATGTACTACCAGAGAGCTATGTATGGTGCGGTGTAAAAGAGTTTAAAATGAATATTTATGAATTAGCTCCCGCCTTTTGTTACACTTGCGCGTATTTAGTCAACTCCCAACTGAAGAGAACGTTGAAACAATTTAACCATCATCGACAACAATTGTGGCACACAGCCGTAGGAGCATCACGTAGAATGAGTGATGATGCTCTTGAATATCGGAGAGCCCCCTAACTTTTTACACTATGTGCCAATTGTGTGTTGTGGATAATATTGGCGATGAGAGCTCAAGGCATAAAGCAGCAAGTCCAAACAAATAAGTCTCTCTTACCTCCTTACAGCTGTATATGTGGTTATTTTACAATATTTGCAACGATTCTCTCTCCTCAATCGTATATTTCTTTATACTACATATAACTCGCGCTATGCTGTGTGTGCAAAAATGTGCTTGATCGTTGTTTCATAGTCTCAACGAAAATAGAGCTCCCCGTTACAGCGTGAAAACTACTTCAATACACCTTCCACCTTTTATATTGGATGCTTTAGCTTTTAGCATATCTCTCTCGCTTTTATTCTTCAAGTCACTCTCGTCAAACTTTTTTTTTATCATTCTGCTGTAGCTTTTTGAGAGTTTTAAGTTATATGGGGATACAGCTTAAATAAGGTTTGTATCACAAAGTCCAGTTAAAAAGGAAAATTATTCTTTTTTCTTTAAAAAAAAAGTTCTCTCTCACGATGCCCTGTTTCTCTTACACCAATTACCATGCACAACATCATCGCAAATAAACGAAAGAGCATGGAGGAAAAGCACGAAAATCCCACTAAAATTTCCCAGATATATAGTTTCCGCCGTGTATACAACACAGCGCCACTACCTATTGTGCCATTCTATGGCTTTCACAAAAACGCCACACGTTGAATACAATTAATGAAGCAACAGCAGGGTTCACAAGAATGCACATACGTCAGAGTGAGAGCAAAAATTGTCATGGCAGATACATATATAGTTTGGTATGTGCACTACCTATATATGTATGCTGTATGTCACAATGAATACCAGAAGGGAGGCGAGAAAATCCCAAAGGGATTCATCCCGACACCGAAATAGGGTGAACTATGCTCATTCCGCGCACACAAAAATCCCAAACTTTATGAACAACCTGAATAAACAAAATTCTATTTAGAAAATAAAATTCCTCCTGCAAAATTAAAGATTTGAATTTGCAGACTCTGAGCTTTTTGCATAATATTTTAAATATAAAAATTCATAACATATTTTTAATGTTTGTGATGGTAAAATTGCATTTTTTTTGTAAGAAAAATAATATCAAAGCTCCGTAGAATAGAAATATCCTTAAAACGAAAGTTTAGACATATTTTGAAAGAGCATTTATTGGTTAAAATACTTGTTATAGATTATTTTATGCAAAGTAGCACAGATTATAAAAATTTAATAACTTCATCCTTCTGATTTTTCATTAAAGCTTAAGAATTAAAAGAAGTTTACTTTTTTTATTAAGTTCAATTAATTAGAACACAATTTATGCTCAATTTTAATATTTAATTAATTAAATACACCCAATGAATTTAAAGGAATTTTTTCACAATAAGAGCATTAAAATTTGAATCCTTGAGGAACATTGCAAAGCTTTTCCGTCGTTATATCCAATCCACTTTTTACGATTGATTGTATCATAAAATTTTGAACTAAAAGCAATATAATTTCATGAATTTCCAATAAACACCCGTGTGTATGTATTTGAACGCGATAGAGAAAGCTTTTTAATGTTAAAAAATTCAATTCACATCAATATACCGAACGAAAACAAGTAAAAAGAAAGGACAATGTTCCAATCATGGAAATTGAGAACGAGGACACGCATACAACTTCAAAATCGAAAATTAATAATGTAGCACAAAAGCTCCTTCAAAGCTCTACTTCACATATCGAATGAAAACAATTTTCCTCATTTCTCCCTTTACAACTTCCCGTTCGCATTAATAAATAAAGCTCAATTCGATTTTTCAATATAGGTGCTCCATTCACACTATTTTTAGCAATAAAATATATGTTTACTTGAATTCCTCAAGGTTTGAGAGCTGCAGAGCTTTCAAATGAGAAAACTGATTTAACATTTAACTATTGTGCGTATAAAAAATCTGCCAAATATGTTCATGTATTGAAATTGACATTTTATAGAGGTAATATGATCTTTATAAGAATTATTTTACATAGTAGGTAAAGAATTATTATTACTTTAATAATGGAAGGAGTTAAAAGACATTCACGTTATATATAGCAATACACAAACACTAAATTTTAACATTATTTTGCTCGAGGTAAGTAATGTTATTACCGATAAATTGGAGATTTGTGACATTGCCTCGACAAACGCAAAAGCTCTTCACTTTCTCAACATTCATGGTCACTATTTTAGCATGTAAAGAAGAAACATATATGTACATAATGTATTGGAGAAAGAGACAGAAAATTTGAACATTAACATCTCTCTGTTTCTAGATATTTAGTTCTTGAAAATAGCTCTCGCTCCAAGACATTTATTTGATAAGATTTTTAAAAAGGAATTTAATATGAACAAAGAAAGGAATTTGTGGAAATCCCATTATTAGTTGGTATACCACAATCGTGGCATACCAAGTATTGTAATCGTCGGAAAAACCGACCACCTCAGATCGGGCTCAAACTTGGTATGAGCACGTTTTAGACATCCCACATTACGAAAATGGTGGTGGAAAATTTTTGATCCGGCCGGCCTGCCGGCCGGCCTGCCGGCTGGTGCGCTAAACTTTGCCTTATAGCTCAAGAACGGTAACAGATAGAGATTTCCGGTTTGAAGTTTTCTATAGAAATGTGGGTGTAAAATTTCATTTTTTCGCATTTTCAAAATCCAAGATGGCCGCCGTCCGCCATTTTGAAATACTGTCAACCACTTCCCTTACAGCTAGAGATCTGAAATTTTAGCATGTTATAGAGCTCAGTGAGACGTTTTCATCGACTATTCATACTTGAAAGTCGGTCAAGCGGTTTAGCAAATATGGCGGCCTAAAGCAAAAAGTGTTTTATCAATATAACTCGAGAACGGCTTGACCGATTTTGATCATCTTGGTATCAAATGAAAGGTTTCAAGAAGCCCTACAACTGCGTAGAACATTCCAAGTTACAAAAACATCCGCAAGAGGCGCTAAAATCAAAAACAAAAATTGCCTAACTTTAAGGGGCAATATCTCCGAATCCCCATTAGGCAAATCTTTTAAATTTTGATATGTTGTAGCCTGACTAATAATCTTGTACCAGTCCGAAAATGAAGAAATTCTATGTCGCCGTTTAGAAGATATCGCAATTTGAAAAATTCTTGAATTTGAAAAGTTCTAAGAGCCATATCTCTTGAACGGTCTCTCCGATTTTGCTCAATTTGGTATCAAATTAAAGGTTTTGCAAAACTCTACAACTATCTAGAACATTAAAAACCTCTAGAACCATTCCTTGAGGTCAAAAAATGCCAAAAACTGTTTTGGTAAAACAAAAATCCGCCATTTTGTGTTCTAGAGGTGACCTTGAAAATTATTGAAATTTATGTCAATTTATAGCTTATTTCAATACCTTTCCAGAACTAGTCTCGAAATTTTTGTAGGTCTTGTAGAACTTGAGATATAACCATTTTTGTCTTTCGAATTGATGAATTTCATAAAAAAAATCAACTTTGCCTATAATTCTACTTAAAAATTAAATTACAACGCATAGACTGACCCATCCGCGTTGTGGTATACCAACTCTAATAACTGGACGCGTTATGATTGACTTACAATTTATGTGACTTTCTTTGATAATTATTTAGGATTTTCACTTATATATGATTTCGCAGGGAAAGTTGAGAACATAAAAATCATAGAAAAAGTAGAACTCTTTCAAAATTCCAATGAGTTATCATGATATTTGTAATTCAAGCAATTCACGTAATAAATGAGAAATTTCTTGGGCTGTGAGATGGTCGAATTTTTCTCTTAAAAAGAAAGTAGATATAAAAGTTTTAAACTCTTTTATCTCAAGTTTTATTTCTCTTTTTTGAGTTTAATAAAAAAAATCATTCACTGCTAAATGAAAAAATATAAATTACTTGGAAGACATTTGTAACAATCCCCATCAGCAAAGGAATAAAGTGAGATAAGGAGAAAATTTAAAATAATAAATTTCTGTCATTTTTACTGACATCTTCTAGGGGAGACTGGGAGTGGAATAATTAATTTATGTGGGGTATGTACTGGGGTAGGAAATTTCATGGTCTGAACTTTTTCAATGATTTTTCTTGATGGAAAATACGAGTTTTTAAACATTACGATGATTAAAAATACTAAATAACTCCTTCTACACAGCTTTATGATTCTTGCTGATCAATCTATGCTCTATTAGGCTGAGAATAGTTTTAAAATGATTTTTTATCACAAAAAATGCGTTGAAAAACTTTTTCTTCTTCTGAAGATAGAAGAATTACTTTTAAGGATATTGCTAGATCTAATCTTACGTAGGGGTAACTGGGGCAAAATGTTAAATCGCAAGGTTCGGAAAATGGACTGAAAATGCATTTTCCCATTGAGATAGAAAGAAATCGTGTGAGACAAAGTTGTAGCCCGGAAAATTTCCTATAAGACAGTTGTCATTATAAAATTAAAATATTTTCTCGGTACATACCAAGGAAAATATATTTCTCAATTAAAATTAACAAATTGCCCCATGTTCCCCTATGTAGTATATTACAAGACTTTTAAAATTAAAATTCACCTATCCTTATAGTTCTTCAAGTTACGAAAGCTTTTGTATATTTTCTGCTTTTTTTTTCATTAACGGCTAATATTTAGCATGCTCGCTAAATTTTGTTTGTTGACTTGGGGTCATCAGTTTCTTTGAATTCTTATGCAATCGATTAAGGAAAAAGCTTTGGAAATTCTTGGGCTAAATTTCAAGGATATTGCTTGATATTGACTTTTCTATTTATTTTTAAAGTCCAACTTCACAAAAATTAAAAAAAAAATCGTGAGCATCCTTTAATCTCCAATCTATTCCATGAAAATTAATTTAAACAATTTTTATGGTCCTTCAAAGCATAATATTTGCTTCTGTTACAAATCTTTTAAATCATAAAGCTTTTTCTATTCTATTCTAAGAGCTTTTCCCATAAAAACAAAACAAACTCGATCTGAATTTAATCCATTTCATTGTCAATTCTAAATTTATATACTAAAAATAAATTGCAATAGTGAGAAAACATAATTTCTTGTTTCTATACTCAAACTACATACATATTTATCTTTCCTGCTGAATAGTTTTGTGAGGTTTGTATAAACTCGTTTTACAAACTCCAAATGCCATATAGATAAAAAAC
This sequence comes from Lutzomyia longipalpis, assembly GCF_024334085.1. Taxonomy (NCBI): domain Eukaryota; kingdom Metazoa; phylum Arthropoda; class Insecta; order Diptera; family Psychodidae; genus Lutzomyia; species Lutzomyia longipalpis. Next base: position 18,313,667 of record NC_074707.1, read on the forward strand.
CATGAGAATGTTTTTCCTATATATTCATTTTCTACCTCTATATCACACATTTGAATGCATTACAATAGTATTTCCATATCATTTTTCACCCAATAATCAGCAAAACCGTGTTGTGTTCTGTCTGACCCAAAAAGGGGGTTGAAAGCTCTCTCTCTCACTATCTCCACACACAAAATCCACATAATCTGCTGACGTGTTTTACTCTCATTTAGTTTTACTTCCATCCGGGGGAGCTCTCGTACTTAATTCACGCTCACACTCATTAATTATAAACAATGGGAAGCAAATGGAGAGAGAAAAAGTCACCAGAAAGTTTTGCTATATGAGTTACAAAGCACAGCCTGAATATTTTCTCAATACTCAGCATTATTATCTTCCATTCTATATTAAATGTGTATGGAGAGTCTTTATATTTGTTAGCTTGCGCTTCGTTGCCTTCTCATCATCATCATCATACTTTTATAATGTTGGCATGCTACATATCATTCTTTCTATGTATTACATACATATCTTAAATACATTATGTATCTCTCATACTTATATAGTATTGTAGGTATACCTATTTCGTAATATTGATAAAAATATCTTTAAAAAAATATATATTATAATCGTGCTTCGAAAAAAGATTTTAATAAGAAGGATATTATCCTTTTGATTTTCTTCGTAAACTTCCGCTTCTACCAAAGATCTTTTTCTTAATTTTTGACGTTATTTTATAAATTTAAACATAAAGTTTTTCCATCTGAGGTGAATTAAACAAATATACTTAAATAACATGTGATTTAATACACTTTTACAAGCTTCTTGTAGGAAGAACTTTTTACAATGTATAATTAACTCTCAATATAGAGCTTTAGAGAACAGTTACGTAAGTCTAATGTGTATCATATCGTTTGATGAATTTATTTTTAGCTCTCTTCTAAATTACCTTGACATGAAGCTACAATAATGTGGGCGTTTGATAAAAGTCCACAAAACTTTTCTTTTTTCGCTGGTGGACACATAAATTGAAAAGGGGAGCAAAAGCTCATGGGAAAACTTTCGTGTATTTTCACGAAAATAGAATTATAAATTGATTGCATGTTTTGTACCTAAGGGAAATTTCCAAAAAATTGATTATATTTTCATGCAAAATAGGGTATGAAAAAATCATTCAATAGCTGCCAGAAAGTGAATATATATATGTACATATATAGTTTTGTGTATTGGGAACGGTATTAGCAAGTAGGACAGGGTATATTGAATTTGTAAGCAGGTAAGTTTTTCCATCTCTTTGGGGGCTCCTCTTGTGCTCTTTCATTCGCACATCTTTCACATCCAGCAGTCTTTCAGCAATGTCCCTTTCCGAGCATAGACTTTCATGCTATGTATACATGTGTGTATGTGCCCCTTGTCCCGTGCGATGGAAAAAGAGCGTATACGAAGAATGAGACAAGCAGTGCCGGGGCGACATGAGAATATTTTGTGCTAAGCTGGGTTGTCGTGTGAAATATGTATGTATGCTATTGCGGCCCTTTGGAGACGCCAAAAAAATACCCCTAAATATATACTAGGAAGGGTGAGCTTTCGCCCCCCCACACTTGTGTTCTCCCTCAATTGCATTTATGTTGCGATTACCAAGGGGTGCCTTTACCATCTGTTTCTGCGCACACACGAAAAATCCCCTTGGAAACAGATTGGGGGATGAAGGCGAGAGACTACAGCGATTTTGGCGTGGATGTAGCTTTTCTTGAGTAGGGTCACGGAGCCCCTCATTGAAAATTCACCCCTCGCCTACGCTTAGGGGTTAATCAACGCCATGAGGGGTGAATCAAGCAAAAATGCCAAAATTAACCCCCGGCCCATTGGAAAATCCCCGCTGTAAGCATTTATTAATCGCCCAATACCATAGCGGAGTGAGAGAATTGTGAAAATGGGTGTAAAATACCCACGATAAGTATGCCCAAAAAAAATATGCGATGTAGTCGCATGAGAGGCGTTAAACAATGGAAAAAAATTCCATAGGCAAAAAAGCTCCAATTGAAAATTTCCAAGCGCGAGAGAGACAACGGAAGGCAAAGGAAAAATTACCATATCGATGTTGGTTTGCGCTGGATGGAATTTACTACACAGAGAGCAGAGAGCCTCCTCGGAATACTTTATTTTCCAACAAATATAAATTCAACAGCAGCAAAGTCAAAAAGGCAGCGCAAATGTATGCCCCGTGAGTGACTACACCAAGTGATGACGCACCACAAAAGTGCGGGATGAAAATCTCTTAAGCAAGGCATCGCCTCTCCTTTGCCTTCCACACACGAAAAAACGCTGCGCCAATAATCACAAAATCCCACCAACCACACACGAGAACTATGTACATTTTATGATAAAATGCTAAATGAAAAAAAAAACCTACCGTCAACAACGCCACCTATTCACTGCGTCGTCGCCCGTAAAAAGCACTCTCCGCTACCATTTCCCGTCTGTCAAAAGGGGTTTATTTTTTCCTCAATTTTCCACAAAATCCGGATGATTTCCATCGAAAAGACACATGAAATATGTTTGGGGCACTTAGCACTGGGAAATACACTCGAAAAACTAATGAAAATGGGGCATTTTAATGTGGAAAAGTTAAAAAGAAAATACACTTAATATTGTACTTTATGCACAAGTCCACAAGTGATTCTCTTCTCTTTTCCTTCGTTTTCGAAACAGCAGCACAGCCAGCGACTATTTTACCCATACAGCTAAATGCATTTTACACTAACACGACTCGGAGGTTTGTCCAGGGTCGGTCTGTGCTTTTGGAGAGCAATATGTTCAAAGTTTTCCCCATTTTCACCCATTACCACCATCCTTTCCCACATTTTCCCCACATTTCCCCAAAAACAATCCTCATCCCACAGATTTATATAAAAATTTTGCAAAATTTCAACAAAACAACGCAACAAAGTCTACATATGAAAAGTCAGCATAAATTATATATATTTCAACATAATTCCCACAATTTTGCATCAAAAGTAGCTCCCACAAGCTCAATTGAGTGCAAAATGGATAAAAATATCAAATATTTTTGCGCGACAGATGCTAAAGTTACAAATCATCCCCTATTTCTCACCCCCTTAGCATACATTGCGCCAAATGCCTGAATACCTCTCTGTGTTTTGCCAACTTTTCATCTCTGTGTTTATGACCCGAACTCGCTCGGGCTATGCACGAAGAGAGCAATATTATCAACAACAAAAAAGCAATTATGTGTGAGATTGCCACCCCCTGAGTCTCACATTTCAGCATAATTATTGCCAAAGCTGCATAGCATTATGGAATGGAGTCGAAATGAGTGACATTTTCTCCATATATCGAGAGTCAGAAACATATATATGTACAAATGCGATACATATGTATTATATACATACATATTTGGAAAATTAGTTCATGCATATGTACAAATACATATAGTTTTTGAGAATATTTTCGCTTTAGAAAGTTTTGTAGAATTTTTTAGATTCTTTTCAACATTTTCTTTCAATTGAACACGAATTAAGTTTGTTCTTTCTGAGTTAATCAGATTGGGGACAATAATATTAAACTTTTTATGATCAGCATAATGGTTTGTTACAATTAAAACAAACTACTTTGTAGTCATTTTATGCTCTGAAGCTTAGAATCTTTATAAAGATTTTCATAGAAATTTCTCCTGAAGGTTTATATGTATGTTAGAATTCAATTTGTTTTAATAAAACTTTACTTTCTGATTATGCTTAGTTCCAATCAATCTATCCCTCTGACATTTAGTGTAATTTTCATACAAAAAAAGATTTTTACAGTAACTATTGGTAATGCAAATGTATATTATTGTTTTAATTTAATTGAAAAATGGTTATTTCTCTTTGCAAATTTCTGCTTAGGGTAGGTAGTAAATATTATTGTTAATACATTCGATGCAATTGTATGTATTAAGGGTGCGATTGATTTTTCTTTTAATTTTGCATCTAATGACACAAATAACTTTCTAAATTTGAACACTTGAGATTAGCAAAACACAAATTGCTTAAATTTATTAAACTAGGTAATAAAAATCTCATGCTGATGTAAAATAGTTTCAGCCGTATGTAAAAGTGATTTAATCTATCATCACGCCCGATTGAGAAATCTCCGATTAAAATCGTTAAAATTGATTAAAGAGTTTGTGATTATTACTTTTTAACAAATAAATTGAGTGGTAGAGGATTTTGTCCCATTTTAACTTACGTAAGATTATTTCTTCGCTGTTTCCTTAAAGAATTTTTTTCTTTGTAACATAGACTTCGTTTAAAAATTACATATCCCAAAATAGAGCAGGAAAAGAGCATAAACGCAACTCTCTTATTTTACATAATTATTTTGTAAATAAAAAACTTATCTCTCTGTTTCATGCTATCATGAAATTATATGAATTGTGAACTTCTAAAAGCTTTAGCTGATCAAAAAAAATTACAAAATATTAGAAACTATTAATGTGCTATAAAATAGAACCTAACAATAAAATAGTATACATAGTTCTAACAAAATAAAGAAACAATTCATTTACTCCCCAGGATTAATACCTTCAGCTTCTTGAAATTTATACTTTTGGTGTAAAAAAAGTTCTTAAGGTAATAAATTTTTTACCTTTGAAAATCAATTAAATATCAATTATACTTTTATATAATCATTAAATAGTGTTCAAAAGATTCGTTATCCTATAATCCAGGTGAGAATGACATATTCTCATATCTGCCTGGATATTTTTTTTTTTAATTGGGTATGAATATTTGAGGGAAATTATTTCGTGTCTTTAGAGAAAGCAAGGACAAAAATTAAATTCACAGAAAATACAAAGGATGTGTCAAAGTATTTACATGATTGTCTCTCATAAAGTAATATTCTGACGACTACAATATCTTTGGGGTATCCTATTAATAACTATTAAGCAAAAGAACTGCAAGACATGGAGAAGAAAAAAAATCTAATATATTTTAAATCATTTTTATCTCTTCTTTCTTTGCAAGGATAAAAGCTCCATTTATTATTTCAAGAGGTATATTCTATAGTTAAGTTGAATAGAATTGTTTCTTCTATTAATTAATAATATTAAAACAATACTTGTGTATAAATATCATTGGAAAATGTATTATTTCAATACAATCAATACAATTGACAAACGCCAACCCAGGTTACTCTATTTTTACCGTAGATTGATTTAACAAAAGGATTAAACATTTTTAAAATAGTAGGTAATTAGTAATTTTCTGAAAATATGTAATCTGAAAAGGAATTTATAAATCATGTCATTGATAAACATTAAAGAAAATGAGTGCCAAATCACGCCAAAATGGCGGATAGACTGAAGGGGGAGGGTGGCAAATTAATAAAATTTCTTACATTGTCATGATGATCATCAATCAATAGCAAAAAAACGGTGGACAATTCACTTCTGTTTATAAAATCATTCAAAAAACTTCACACGACACTATTATTGAACCTTCTCCTTTGCTGTCCCTCTACTAAGTGGCCGAGATATTCCATCATCAACCTTTGCCAAGCTATACAACAGTTCTGTGAGAGATAACCTAACTGTCATTGCTTCTTTTCCAATTCTTTTTGCATCCTGCAACTATTCTGAATTATTGTAAAAGCTAAACTAACAATGAAATTCACATAAACCTATTATAAATAAACATCTTTGGTTTTTTTCATACATAATACATAATAGAAAGATTGCAACCCTTGTGCTATAAGATACTTTACTTAATACTTCTATAGTTTTTATTTTTGTCCTTTCATTGGAGAATAAGAATATTATTTTGGTTATTTTTTAGATTTTTTTATATCAAATTCTTTTAATTAACCATATAAAAGTAAGAATAGCAATACAAGGTACACTAACATACATAAAATGGAGGTTATAATGCTCGAATCTTACTAGGGTGTTCTAAATGCATTTAATCACTTTATATCTTAAATTTTTCTTCTGATCATCTCTGACAGATTTTTTTTCATTATTTTTCATTATTATATTGTGTTCAAACTCTAATCCTTGGGCTTTTTAATTTGATCAATTTAAAATTAGGAATATGTAATAAATTACAGATATGTACTTCACACACCCCTTAAATTTTAAGTTGTAAATGTTTTAGCGAAATAATAAAGCATTATAAAATAATAAAACGTGCTATGTAGGATTTGTCTTTGTAAATGTAATGTAATTGTACAGGTGTGGATTTGTTGGCGTAACCATGGACTGGATTGTCAGCTATCTGACCGGAAGAAGTCAGAGAGTGGACTATGCTGATGCCTCATCTGGGAAAGCACTCGTCCCTGCTGGAGTGCCACAAGGGAGCCGCCTTGGTCCCATCCTCTTCACGATTTTTGTGAATGATGTGGAGGAAGCGGGATTGAGTGGTGGAATATATATCTACGCCGATGATATTTGCATCTTGCACAAGGGAAGAACGGAGCATGAGATCATGGAGAAAGCTCAAGCCGATTTGGATAAATTAGGAAGTTGGGCAAATATAAACAAAATCACTATAAATCAAAAAAAGACCAAATATATGTACTTTGGAAAAAAGCATCAAAGAAATCAATTATATTATAATAATGAAAACATAGAAAGAGTTGCAAATTTTAGATATTTAGGAATTGTATTAGATGATAAATTAACTTTTGAAAACCATATTATTGAACTTATAAAAAAATTATCGGCACTGACCGGAACAATTAGAAGGAATAGATACAAAACCATCCCAAATGATATTAAATTCTTAATTTATCACTCCCTTTGCGAATCCATTTTAAATTACGGTGCCCCAATATGGGGATGTGCAAGTAATAAATTGTTGAATAAGGTAAAAAGATCTCAAAACAAAATTGTAAAAGCCATATTTAAGTATAATAGACTTACAAGAACAAATATCTTATATAGTGAATTAGACATACTCCCATTAAAAGAACTAATAAAAATAGAACAAATTACACATGTACATAAAATAAAAAATCAAATGATCCACACACAATCAAAAGTAGAAATTCTCATGCAGGGGAGACGTACTAGGGGTGATGTAGTTTTTCCAAAAAAGCCAAGAACAACAAAATATGGCTTAAGATCAATTCCATATATGTCAATAAAAAATTATAATAGCTTGCCTACTGATATGAAGAATGTAGCTCACACGAATTCCAAATACTTTAAAGAATTGTATAAAAGTAAGAAACTTTGAATTCCCCCCCCCGCTGTACTGTAATCGTTTGCAACTCTATGAATTATTGTACAATTTATTGTATTATATAGTCTAAAAGTGGAATTTATTCCATAGACATGAATTTTTAACAATAAATCTAATCTAATCTAATCTAAATGAAACGTGAGAAATATTCTGTGTATCACGTACATGTGGTTCACCAACTAATAATTTTAAATAAACATATTTCGTTTTAAAAGAATTCAACCCTGATTAACTTGTTTTTGTAGTTGAAAGCAATGAGGTCAAATTAAAAGGAATTTCCAAATTGACGAAATAGCTGACAAAATTACATAAATAATTTAATTCGTCGACTGTGCTACTAATTATCGTATATCAATGGGAATTATGTAGCATTAGCTCACGAATAGTGTTATATCTCTTATTGTAAGAAACGGGGGTGATTAGAGAAAGAATTTCTGCTTATGGACAAACTCTAATTAAGCTGATGCATTTATCTACCCCAATAAAAATCTTTGACATGAGAAATACCCTTACAAAAAATTATATAATACCTACCTATATCATGTTCCTCCAAAATCAGGGAAGTCAATATACATTTCTTTGAAGATAATAAATAATCTTTCTATTTGAGAAAAAAAAGAATGATGTGAAATCTCCTATCAATCATCTCCTCAATACCCTAATGTTTAAATTTTCCCTGAGAAATATTTTAAAAGTTTCTAAATCAAGGAATTATTCTAGAGCTTTTACATTTCAAGAGTTTGGGGACGATTTGATCAGTAATAGTTTTTGTTAAAAGGTAAATAAAAATCTCGATTATTGAATATGATCATAATTTTAGTTTTCAATTTGAGATAATTAATTAAACATCTGGGTGACTAGAAATATATTAAAATAGGTAGGGGAGACCGGGGTTAAAAAAGTCACTTAAGGGTTCTAAAGAAAAAGCTCAAAATATCATATTTCCCAAATAGATAAAACGAAATGTATAGCTCATTTTTTTAGGAAATTTACTGCCCTACAACTCTTTCTCAGATCATTTTGTTTTATCTAGCTAGGAAATATGATATTTTAGGCTTTTTCCAAACCCTTAAGTGACTTTATTAGCCCCGGTCTCCCCTACATTTATTTTAAGTATACAGTCAGGTATTGGTTAACGTCGCATGGGATATACTCTTTTCACCCATTAATAATAATGAGTGGAAGGAGTATATCCCATGCGACGTTAATCAATACCTGACTGTACCTACATATAAAAGCTGTTTATCAATCTTTTTAGAGACACTAAAATAAACATAAATTCAAAACTTAAAGATAAGAAAAGAGAAAAATACGAGAAAACTATAATAAGATGCAATTATATACTTCGGGAATATTATAAATAATTATATTTACAATAAAATACATAGAAAATTAGATATTGTAAGAGCTAAAATACGCCATTTCATTGAAAAATTTTGTCAATGAAATAATTGCTATTTAATTTGCATATAATCAGTTAAAAAAGACCTGTCGAATAATTAATTTTTCTCGATAATTGTTTATTGCCAAGAATCTTACTAAACTAAGAAATTATAATCTTTGCTGAAAAGTTATATGTCTCTTTGATTTATTTTCCAATAAACCCGAAGTATTCATCATAAATACTATGAGTCACATTACTTAAAATTCCTAGTTTGTGACTGAACAATCGCTTCATACATACCAATCATAAACAATATGACTTAAGAATTCGCAGTGTCGTATCCTTCTTGAAAATTTGATTCACAATTAATCCTCCAGCGCAATAATGTGCGCTCTTTCATACTCTTGCAATACACAACTGATTTTTCTCAACTCCCAAATTCTTATGACTGTCTCCACATTCCACAATCTTGCACACATAATCTCCACGTCATCTCACCCTTCTCACACGCATAAGAAGTGACAATGGAGATTTCAACGTGGAACATTAAATCTTCAAGATGAAAAACTTCTCTAAATGAATCCAATATACTTTTAAATATCCTTGGATATTATATTTTATTTTTTCTATATAGAGAGATTGATCTTCTTAGTCATTGAAAATTTAGAACTTTCATTACACTAAAAGTCATTTTGTAAATCTTTCAGATATTTACTGTCGTCACACTAGGAGATTAGATTCAATTTGCAAACAATGCTAAATACCATTTAATATTCAGGAATTTATCAGTTCAAGGAAAAAGCTTTGCTATATACTTGGTATGTTTCCATTGAATAAGTTTCCCTGTCGATTGCATTTTAATATATGTAGATCCTTAATAAAAGTCTGCTAAGGATATTATAGGTATATATTTTTAGGGACACAATATACTTTACTTTACAAGTCAAGCAGATGTTATGGCGTTGCCATATAAAATTCACTGAGGATTAATTTTAAGTGATTGATTTAATTCTATTTCTATGATTTGTATTCGATTTTTTATAATGAGGAGTCAATTAATAAAGAATAGAATATTTAACACGAGATTTAACACCATAGTATCAAATAAAAGTATAAAGAATAAGTAAGATTTATACTAATTGTATTCTGTCGTGGGATTCGCAAAAAAGAACAATTTGTTTGTAGAAAATTAAAAGAATCATCTACATCTTCTTCCATTCCTTGTGCACTCTGTTCTAAACGAAAGGATTTTCTATGATGAAGAATTTATCCTGTATATCATTTAATTTTAGTTATTCCGTGAGTTCCGAATGTCTTTTTGTAATTTTGCGAATTATGTTATACAACATCAAAATATTCTCGCAAAAATATTTAAAACAAAATGAAACCGGGTCATACTTTAATATAAAAAAATCAGAGAGAATTCGTCGATGAGAAAAAAGGGAAAAAAAAAGGAATTTTATTTACGAAAAAGTTTGAGCTACCTGTAACGAAAATTAATGACTTTTCCATTACAAAATGGCCGAATTGCCCAGGGCTCATGTTTGGCTTAAGCATAAAAATCTATTTAGAATATTACAAAAGATTTTTTAAGTACAATTATGTAATGATCGATTAATTTATGCTGAAAATTGATAACTTAAGTAAACAAATTCCAGACATTTATTCTTCACTAAAGGGGCTGATGTTAAGGTACATAAGGGATATATTTTGTAAATGTTTGGAAAGTTTTTGAGCCCCATGCCATTTCGCAAAGTGACCAATATCCAAAAGACTCCCCTAAACAAATTTGCAGAGATATGCTTTATTCTTTGTGAACCCTTTATTTCTATGTTTAAGCATTTCAAGAAGCAAGGTTCTTCTCTTAACATGATCTTAAGAAAAGAAACAACATTTTTCCTACAGAACTTCATTGCTTTGAACTGTAGTATTCTGTACCACGTGGGGTCGCCGTGTTATGTAGACTACCATAAAATGGAGTGATTGGGAATTCTTCTTCTTCTTCTGACATGACTACCAAGGCTATATTTTTGTTTCTTCGAAATTAAATAAATATTCATGCCCCATTAGGGGATTCTGCACCTTACATTAGAACTCTTAACCCCCATAATGATTTCTGGCCAACCTCTGGTCCAGACCAGGAATGCCCAATAAAGATAAAGTCGACGCAGGAGAGAATGAAAACACGTAATGAAAGATGATCTTTCTTTTAAGATCATCTTTCATTCCTTCGTTGACTTCTCACATTTTTTGTTGAATATTTCTCCCCAAAGAATAAAAGAATTAATTGCGTGGAATATTCTATTAAAGTTTTGTTCAAGAATTTACTTTTCTTTTTGGAGAGAGTCAGCAATTTTTTTGGTTATACAAATCAACCCATATCGACCCTATTTACCACATTCAGTGGAATTTTACTGATAAAGCGGAAAACCCCCTACGTGAGACTCATATTTCCCACCCACATAAGTAATCAAGGTTACCTAATTAAATCCATGGGAAGGATTTTCAATTTTTCCCAAGGAATTGATTGAATTTGTCATTTCTGGATTATTTTTCAATCAATTTTACTTGCAAAAGCCTCCATTTCAGCCCTTTTCACCCCATTTTGGAGATTTTCTCAAAATAAACAACAAAAAATTAGGAATATAGGTAATAAAATCCACCATTTGAAGTAGAGAGAAGCTTTTGAGTTATCTATGTGTGTTTGCTTTTTTCACATGATCACGTAAAATGTAAATGAATTGATTACAATTACAGCATTATTCGTACATACATAGTTGATTACTTACCTATATGCAAAGTAGTCACAATAATTTCAAGCTTTTACCAAGAAAAAAACACTAAAAAAGAGCTCCTAAACAAGCAACATGAATGATGTTTTCATGTGCAAAAAATGAAGCATAATTGTTAAGGTTTTCACGAATACTGCGGAGGACTTGTGGCAAAGTCATTTGCCCTTGTATTTGGGTTTTCTCTCTTGCGCTACGGCTGGTAGCCTGTTATATGTATTGGTGCGGCTCCGCTCTGTCATTCGGAGCCGTCTCAAAAATGGCGAATAGTGTGTGCTTGAGCAAATTGAAAATTTTACATGAATTTTCCGCAAGATTGAAAAGTCCTGGAGGTGCGGATGTGATGCTGAGGCATCTCAAGTACAATGGGGTAAGTGTTTTTTGTGGAAAATTCCTGGGACAGGATGTAGTTTGGGTGGAAATGGACTACAAAGGGGGCAAGTGACGTCTGATGTGGGTAGTGAAAACCCACGGTGCGGGGGTTTTGTGTGAGAATTACGGAGAACGGGAGACTACGCGATGTGTCAATGAGATGTGGAATGAAAAAAGGTGAAAATTGGCAATTTTTTGTGGGCAAGGGTGGCATTTTCATCCCCTCAAAAGGCAATTTAGTGACAAATTCATGTACTCACGGTATTGCTGGTGGGCAGGGAGGTCAGTTGGTAGTCGAAATATCACAGGAATTGCCAAGGCGAAACAAAATATAGATTTCACTTTGTATACCGGATGCAGTTGTATAGCGGTGTGCGTATTTTCGCGTCACCCATACTACCTCCGGTCACCCTCTGATTGGTTAATTCCTTGAAGTTTCCCTTTCCACTGCACTTTGTCTATGAACGCAACTTCCGCTCTTGCAGATGATTGGCTACGGTGCCGGAAGTCAAGTGCGCCATTCGAGTTTTAGATCGTCGCCGCAGTTCGGGCACATTGACGATCATCCACCAGTGGAAATTGCAAAGAATCCACCCGAATGGAAATTCGTTGAGCGTCTCCTGGGCCCCGCTACGGTGCCAGCACCCAAAGCCCAAGCTCATTACCCCTCTGGATGGCGACCACAGCAAATAGATGCTGCACAGCGTGATTATTTCATTGCTCGCACGCGAAATCATATGATACCCGTTTATTTGGAGAGTAAATTCCGCGGTAGCAAGAAAGTCACTGTGGTCAGGAAGATTGAGGGGGATATTTGGAAGTTGGAGGAGGAGTTGAGGGGGGTAATTGAGAAGGCAGCAGGCAGGAAAATCATTTCTCGAATAAATGAAATGAGTGGACAAATTGAATTCACAGGGGCCTACGTAAATATTATTACGGAATACCTTATGGATAAAGGATACTAATAAAGGGAATGTCCTTAGTCGTAGAATTTATTCCATTAATGTCCTTTAATAATGATAGAAAATATTGTTTTTGCAATAAATTGAGAAAATTTCTGAGAAAAAAATATCTTTTTTCTTTGTTGACTTTGTTGAATTTGTGAAATCATGTAACGAAAAGCTCGGCGCCTCCACTGAAATGCAACAAAATTAAGCTACTTGATTTTATCGTCCCAATGATTCTTATGGCAGCAAAGGCTATATTTTTTTTGTATTTCTACTAAAGAATGAGTAAAGATTATGTAATCATAAATTAATTATTTCTTCTTCTTCTGCACTTTAAATTTGTACGGCTGTTGGATTCCTTCCGGATCCATATAGCCAAATTAATTATTTAAAGATTTATTTTATTTTTATGAATAATTCAAATAATTTTTAAATGAAACTTTTTTTTAAGAAAGTCTTTTCATTTCTAGAGATTCTCAAGTACTTTAAGAACTACATATTTGATATCCTAAAGAAAAGATAAATTCTGTTCTTGATAAGGAGTTCCTCACGAAAATTTCAGCAGATTTTCCATGTTTTAATCCAGTCATATTAAAAGAAATATTTTTCTGAGCTTTCAACGCAATTTGCGCGCATCCCTCCATGGCTGAAGAGTAAATAAATCTATTAAGGCTTATTCATCTTAAAGATTTTTCTTTTTATTCACTTTATCAAAGGTCAATCAAGGATCTCAAAAAAAAAAACTTTATTTCATTATTGGCTTAGAAAGAAGGTCTCTTTTTACAGCGATTAGTAGATTTTGTCCCAAAGGATCAAGAAGACTCCTGCTAGAAATATCAAGTAGCTGCCGCTGATGATCGTTTGAGGGCTTTCCGTATTGCCGTCCAATCTTCCATGATATCTTCATCGGTCAGCATGTACACAATATAGGGACCAGATACGGTTATTGCCTTCTTCCTGCCTGGACCTCGGACTTTGCTGGTACGTTGATTTGTTCCCCAGTCTGCCCAAGATATATCCACATTGTGTCTATCCTCCTCAAGTCGTCGAATCTTCTCCATCAGTTCCTCATAAATTGCATCCATTGCTAGATGTTTTTCGCTCTTATGGGTAAAAACAATTTTTATATTTTAATTTCCGGCATTAAAAATATTTCAAAGTATTACATAATTACCTCATAATGCTGCCTAGCAGCTTGTTCCTCTGATGCAAATTTATTTTTAATATTCTCCAAGCGATACTGCTTCAGAATTCCAGCAACTTCCGTCCGAATTCTCATATTCTCGTTGAGTCTCTGAAGTGGCAGTAAGTATTCCTGAGAACGTCCACCACGTAGCTCAGATAGTTGAATATCAACTTGCTGTAGCTTCTCCCTATAGAGCTGATCCCGAAGAATGGAGAATTGTCGTTCAAGATGAGCTGCAATGGCATCCGGGAATACAGAAAACTCCCTACAACTTCCAAATTCATCATAGGAATATGAACTCACTCAAATTATCCATGCAATCGGATCTCCTGCGCTCACACTCGCTCTCGTCCATCTCGGAGGAGTCATCGGAGTCTGGTTCATCAGCTTCCTCAGCACTGGAATCCCTATCTGGGACACGGCTTGATCCTGAATGTTCAGATTCCGCTCCGGACATATCTCCATCCCCATCACTCTCCCCCTCGTTCTTTATCGATGGCATCTTCACCATTTGTCCTCCGGTTACACCCACCACCACTTATCACTGCAAAATCACTCAAAAATGCAACAAAATTGCCAGGAATGATGATTTTTGCGGAGCTCACAGAAGGAACGCAATCAAAACAGAAATTTGACAAGACGCTCGACACTAGCGCCGCCACTAAGCATGCGTGGTGAGCTTTCGAACTAGAATTCACATTTGAGAGAACTTTCTGAAGGCCGAAATATATACATATATATTGAAATATGTGTATTTTTGCTTTATTTTTGGCTTTTTAAGCTTTGGGTTTATATATATATTTTTTTAATTTGCTTTTAATTACTCAACTAGAAAACAAAATTCTCAAGAAAGAATTTTAATTTATGAAGCACAGAACAGATTTATTCTCGGTTTAATTAATTCTGTTAAAATATTTTTTTTCTTTTAATCAAAAATAAGATTTATTTAGTTAAATCTATTGATTTACTTACAGTTTTATGAAAATAATAGAAAAATGCCACGTATAAAATTTCATAATTGCCAAAAAAATCAAGCGAATAGCACTTGAGAACGAAAGTTTTTATTCTCGAAGTGATTTCAAAATTATTCTTTTTTTATTAAATGAAATTTATAATCATTTAAAGAAAAAATTTATCCTAAAAAAATATGGAATTTAGGGAGGAAATAAACAATAGAAGGGACTGGAGTAAAGAGTGACAAGCTCTTTGAAAAAAAGATCTTTAAAAAAATCTGTAAAGCTCAATGTTTATTAAATATTTCAAAGGAATTCAGAACAAAAAAGTATGCAAAATTCTTTCAGTTTAAGAAAAGTTGCCTTATAGAGTGTAAAATGATTTTTGGAGCCTAAAATAGGTCCTAAGAATAACGCTAAAAAAATATATCCGTCCTTGCAAAAAATATTGCATTTCTTCCTGATTTGTCGCGATTTTTCTGCACAGATTTCGGGACGAAAGCTAAAAGGAAAATGCTGCTACGTAGGAATGCAGGTTACCAAAAATCTCTCTAAGAAAATTTGATACATCTTCCTGAATACCCAAATAACCTTCTTACCGCAACAAAGGTTGATGTTCAATAAAACATTTCAATTGGTCATGATTTCCTTTCGTCAAATACAAAACACAAGAAAAAGAAAAAAAAAACACAAGAAAAGCTTATTTTTTTCCTCATTTTTTTTTAATTTCTTCTGAAATATTATAATATGGCCACAAAAGTAAGTCTGCTCGATAAAACCTAAAATTGGAATTTTCTTTCTCAATATATTAATTGTTAACCTTTTATTTTTTACTCTCACATCTTTAGAAGAAAAAGAAATCAGGAATGCAGAAGGTATTAATTACATAATTATAAATACACAGAGAATAATTTAGTAAAAGCTTCATCCAAATACTTTTAGTCAAAATGACTTAGCGCAATATTTATATTTTTTCTCACTTCCTAAAGGTATATAAAAATCTAAAATTTCTACATTCGGCATTTTACAAGACACGCGTTTAAATTATAAATAATATCTTATTTTTTTTTATATAATTTTCTCATAATTTACCAAATTATGAATAGGATCTAAAAATTGTTTGTATGTTCTTTTTTTTTTCTTTTCTTTTTATATTTACTTTCTTATCGACTAGAGTGAGTTAATTTTCTTTACTACTTTTTTTCATTCTTCTATAAGTTGTTAATGCTGCAGGTTATACTTCATGGTATATATTAGCGTTTCTTTTTGCAGGGTATACTCTGTTCAAATTAACTTTGCACTAAGGCTTTCAATTTTTAATTTAAAAAAAAATGAGAATCAGTGCAACGTTGCTTTGAATAAAGCATAAATGTAATTTTCTTTTAATAAACAAACAAAAAAACATTACAATAATTAATTCTACATGTTGGTCATCTCAATACTTTTCATGTTTTATTCTGTCCTACATTTAAATTTAATTCAAATGGAATTATTTTGAGTTGAAGAATACTTAAGCAATCACGCAATCACCACACTTGCTGGTGGAATGTTTTTCACTTGATTTTCTTTTGGGAGAAAAAAAAAGCGAAAGAGAAATGAATGAAAAATATTTACAACATGCTTTCTGTACACTATCTGCCTTTTTTTTCTTTTACGCGATGTATTTGGTTGGTGATAATGCAATTCAACTCTTTTCTTCTTTTCTTTTTCTTATTATTTTTGATTTGATTAATTGCAATCGTGTTATATAGTTGTGTGTATTTGCGTTTGTATTTTCTTTTCTTTTTATTTTATAGCACCTAAAAAGTGGGTCATGAGAGTATAAATAAATTATATTAATAAAAAATAGAAAAAAAATAAAAATTGCACAGCAAAAGAGGAATGTTTTATGTGGCATAGAATCCTGTGAACAGGGACTAAAGCATAAAGGGGATGTTCATTAATTAAAAACGAGGTTTTCCTTTACATTGAATGACAACAAAATGGAAAATTTCCATTAAAAAAAAAGTAAACCTACCCACATATGGTTAAGTGTAACATCTCATTTCGAAATCCATCGCAATGCTACGTGTCGCAATGCGACTAATATGCAAATACTAATGAAAATGAACAAATAAATTAATTGATTGTGCAGCTCTCATGGCAATTTATTTTGTACCTATTCGAGACAAAGCACATGTTCCTTGAGAATTTCTTACACACCGGAAGAAATCACATTTTCTGAATTCATTGAAATGTGATGATGTGTAACAATTAGTACACCTATATAGCATACATAGTGAGTAAAAATAACTGTCGTATGTATTTTTACGTCTGTATAGAATACATAGAATGGATTATGGATTATTTTCCTTTTAATTTTAAACGAAACAGGAATGAGATTATTCTGATTCTTTTTTTTTCTCAGGTTTTCCTTTTTTCTTCATCAAGATTTCAGTTTGAAGTGAGAAACATTTGCGCTGATGTTTCGTTAACGAACTTTGAAAAGTTCTTTTTTACATTTCAATTTAACCCTTTAGCGTCCAACGTGAAACATAAAAACATTGAAATATGCGCTCTTTTATCGCGATTTTTATTCTATGAATTTTTTTAGAGGACTTTTCTCAGTCAGAACGTCTTCTTTGACCCCTTATGCGTGAATTTGATGCATTTGTAACATGGAAAAACAATTACATTAATAAATAATTGATAAAATAAAATGTTTCACGTTTGGGTCAGCGTATGACCCAAAAAACGTTAAAGGGTTAAACCACGATTGGAATCTAGAGAATCCGCTGGAAAATAATTTTTGGAACTTACTTATGACTCTTAAAGCTCTTAAAAAATGTTAAAATTTGAGAAATATGCTCAAAGATGTTTCATCATTACATCTTGGGAAGATACATAGATGAAACACTAGCGTGATTATTGCAATGATTATTGCGTGATGCAATAAATGCATTAAAAGCGACAAAAATGCAATAATTAATAGAATTCGTGGGCAAAACTCTGAAGATTGTTCCTGTTTTGAAGACGGCTGAAAATGGAAAGTCTTCTTGGCAAGTTCTGAATTATTTTTTATGCTCTAAAAAAATTACGAAAGTTATGAATTATTCCATGATGAACGTTATATACGTTATTAAATCAAATCCTTTTCGTTCTTAAGATAATTTTTGAAGTCAGGAAAATATTAAAATCTATAAAAATTCAATTTCAATTCATACAAATTGAAATTAACGAATTGAATTTATTGACCAATTTATTGGCTTTTCAGGATGCAAATTTTTTCTGTTCCTTCTATTGTCATTCAAATGCAAAGGAGCCTCAACTCAGGGAAAAATAAAAGATCCTCCTACACGCAGCTTATTGGTGTAGAAAAAAAAATAAAACTTAATAAAATTCGATCGGTTTTAGGGGTTTTAGGTGAAGGAATTAGTTAGGAATGATTTGAGAACTTTGAGAATGGATCAAAGGGAGAATTTTCAATTCAACTGAGCCGATTTGGCCCTTCTTCGTGGTGTCCACGTAAATGTCTGTCGCTAGGATGCCGAATCACTCGTGTTGTAGCGCCTCTGGAGACGTCGCGATGCCTGGAGGGGCACTGTGCCATCCATGGTTTGGCCCTGCGAGGGCATATCGAGAGAAATTTCCGGACTAAACCGCACACGACTCTGTGAAGAAATCGACGAGGATCCACCGTCCTTGGCACTCAAATACGAGCTATCGTCACTCGTTAAACTATCTGGCGGGGTTGGATTTGTCGGTGTACCCCCACCTGATCCACCTGCCTTCTGTCCCGCAGCCCCGTACTTCTTTAGACTCGATCGCAACTTTGCCTGGCTGCCGTGTTCGAAGCCCAAACTATTGGGGCGTGTAACTGAAATTTCTGGGGATGGCATTGGGACAACGGGGGGATGCCGCATGGCATACAATGGCACATTTTCATACTCTCGACTGCGTGAGTGATTTGGCGTTGTGGACACAGATAAACTGCCCAAATTGTACAACGATGCAATCTCATCGTTTTCAAGGCGAAACCCGGGATTTACATTACTTGACGATGTGGAAGAGATATTGGAGGGTGTTCTCCGGTGTCCCGCAGCACTGATCCCCATTTGTGGGACTCTTGGTGCTCGGGCTGCCTCGTAGGCAAATTCATGGTACGCCGAATCGTATATGGGGATTTCAGGGTAACCATACGTTGCCCCTTTGTAATCTCTTTCGTAGCCTAAATTAACTTCAGGACGATATGGTGTGTAGGTGGACCCGAAGTAGGCACTCCCCTCCCCGTGAAGATTTACCTGCTGAGCTGCTGCATAGTAGTCTCCTGGAACGTAAATTGGTGCTCTGTTGTCACGCTCCTCCTGCAATTCCGTACATTCCGTGAATGATGATGTGCTACACTTTCTCCTGGGCGATGGGGTTGGTGGTTGGGTACTACCACTTATTGATGAACTCAATCCCGACGTGTTTGTCGTGTAATTCGAACCCAGACCACTTGTGGTGGACATTGTTGAGCCCAAGTAGTGCTGGGATGTGTCTGTAAAACGCATGGGCTTCTCATCGGGCATCCCGAGGTTCGACAAGTTGGGCCTACGGGGAAGATATTCTTGATTTTTTTTCTCAAAGAAATCTTTCACATTTTCTTTTTAACAAAAAAAACTCTGAGGAGGTTACGAATCCAGAAATTACAATGATCCCCTCCTCAACGTACCTTAGATGCCTCGTATGCCCGTGGTAGGTGTTGTGAGCATATCCTCGATCAGGACTAACAAATTCACTCTCAACGGGACACTGCTCCTCTTCTTGCTCACCGGAAATCAACTGTTGCTGCAATCTGGGATGCAGCGGGGAAACATTTGACATCCTCACGTCGTACCCAGCTGCAACTCCCGCGAGCATTGATGCCATATTGTACATCATGATCTCAACAATACTCAACTTTGGCTTCCTCGTGCCCTCTGTTGTATTGTAGAGCGTCGGCATTGGTATCCCGAGACGTCCATGGTGTATTGGACTCTCAGATCTACCCACCCATTCGTCCTGGCCGAAATCTAAATAGGGGAGAAAGGTGACAACTCTTACCGGAGGAAAATGGCACAACATGCTTCAAATCTTTTCTTTTTCTCTAAAGCACTGCTCCCATGTTTTCCACGCACCTCACCCATCAGCTTTTACCATCACTTTTTTATTCTCTCTCTAAAATAGCCAACACCGAACTTTGCAGGCACAACTACAAAAAAATAAGAAAATAAAAGCCCAAAAGCTCGCGAATAAAAACAAAATTAATAACCAACAAAAAAACCTGAACCATTTTGTACATAAAATTAAAAGATTTATTTTGCCAAAAATTACATAAAACAATTTACAAAAAAGGAAAAAAATTAAAGCACAAATTTTCACATCTACAGCATTTTTAAATAAAAAAAAATTTGAGAAAATAAACACTCGCTATGAATTTGTTTCGAGTGTCTTAAAAGCAATTTCAGAGGAAAAAAAATTAAAGTTTAAAAGAAAAAAGAGATTTTCTTCCTCAGTGCAACATCAATGCAGAACCATCACCAAAAAATAAATTTTTAATACATTATTTTGGTAATATTTTTTTTCTTCTAAATTAGAAAACATCTTCATAGCAATACTTTTATCATTATTATTAAACTTAAAATTTTCATAAAGCATTCTTTTTTGTTTAAATTAGTGTTTAGTTGTTTGAGTAGATAAATTGTGTATTTGCATTTTTTAAATAGAAAATAAATTAAGTAGAAAAATTACTATTTTAGTGTTCTTAGAAGTCAGTTAAACATGTGCTGCGAAATATATATAAACCTTTCACCAAAATTATATACAAAAATTTCAACAAAATCATTGTAAAAAATCAATATGAAAATTTTAAGTTTACAAAATAAGAAAAAATCTAATACAGCGACCTATTAAAAATTTTTGAAATATTTATCTGATATTTTATAAGTAGTTTTTAAGGCAAAAAAAATACTTTAAAATCTTTTTAAAAAAAATATGTAAGGTTAGTTGGAATATGAAAACTCAAAGTTCTCACATAAAATCGTTTTGAAGGATTTTGAAAGTTTAATTTTTAAAATAGAAATCTTCAAAATAACTTTAATAAATCGCTGTATTTCACAATACTCCATTTTCTTAAAACAAAAACATAAATAAAAAACATTGAATAATGAATAAACCTAAATACAAAAAAAAACAAGTGGTGATAGTCTAACATTGACAGAGGAATTAAAGAAAAAACTTGACTGTCCTCTTGAGACCAAAAAAAACTAATAAAAATTCATACTTCTACAAAAAAAGCTTAGCTTTCTTCCTCTACATAAAAATGCTCATGCAATAAAAAAGAGATAATCAACTAAATAAATTATTAAAAAGATAAATTTATTGTGCTTTTCATTTTCAATTTTTAATAATATAAAGGACAAAGAATAAAAGAAAAATAAAATGAGTTTGTAATCAACAGAAATATTTCTAAAAAATAACTAAATATAATAATATAATATTTTAAAATCATTGCAATAAAATAAATCTGAAAATATGATTCTTAACACAAAAAATTGCAACTCTACACTTGCAAAATTATTAAATTACTATTTTTTTTTGATAATTAATTAAAAAGGTGTTTTTTTTTTAATTATAAAGATCTTAACGGAAAGAAAATAGGGAAAAGACATGGCTCTTAAAAACTATTAACTCTTTTCTTGCATTATTAATTTTGCATTATTTTTCTTTAAAGTTATATTATTTATTTTTTCTTTCTAATTGCTTCATTCTATAGTTTTCTACTTTGTAGACTTTTTTTAAATCTTCTTTCTTAACATTTTAGAGTTTATAAATTTATTGGAATTCAATGTATTGACCTATCTTTCTTTCTCCTATAGGCTTTTTTTATTTTTTTAAACAAAATTTTATTTATCATTTTGACGGGAAATGACGAAATTTGGTGTATAAATCGTATCATAAGTTGGTTCTGTGCTATTTTCACTCAAGAGTCTCTCACTCATTTCACCTTTGCCACTATTTGATGCGCCATCGTACTTTTTCTTCTGCTTCGACGGCTTGGCTAGATTAATGATACGCTTGAGATATACTGAAGTTGATTTACTTTTGGAACTTGTCGATTTATTCGGCTTAAAATCACCCGAATTGAGGGGATTCATATCGCTGGTGGGTGTTGTGATCTTCTCAAATTTCCTCGGAGACACCTCACTACGTAGTGGTGGATACATCATCACAGGACGATTATCCCTGCCGGAATGCTCATCACTGTGATACGATGGAAGACTGTAGGAGGATGTCTCCGATGAATCGTGATTTGTCACCTCAACATCCCGACGGAAGGTCACCGAACTCTTCCTTGAGGGTGTCGAGGTGTCCGTGGAGGAGTGATCGCTACAGAAGGAATTTGTTCGTTCCTCCCCGAAGGATTGCGAATTGGTGGATGTGAAAAAGGGAAATCTATCGCTTTGCCCATGATCACCACCCCCCACATCCATTTCGGTGAGATCAATGGACTTTGACGTGGACTTCTTCGCGAAGAAGCATTCACGCGGAAATTGCGAATCTGACCCATAGCGCTGAAAACGATTATTGTAGACACTCTCCTCCTCCTCCCCGTACACCGAGAGATCACCACTTGATCGTGATCCCACCCTATGTTCCCTTGGGTGCCCCCTGTCCACCGACTGAGCCCCAAATTCCCCACAATCACGCACAAAAAGCTCATCGAGACTCTTCTGAATGGTACGATAGAATACCCGATCGTACGGAACATCATCGAGATTCCCACCGCCCTTTCCACCCCCTTCGGGCATCGTACTGTCTAAGCTGTACTTTTTGTGATTAATCACCCGCGACGTTGGGGCACTACTGCCACCCCTTGAATAGCTCTCATCGCTCCGTATAAATCCAAAACATCCCATCTTTGAGAAATCATTCTCCTCATCATCCTCATCCATTGCATACCTATCATTTAGTACATTAACATCGCCTCTTCGTATCTCACCACTGTATTTTCTACAATTAATTGTATGTAAACCTTCATCATGACTTTTACCTAAGATATCATTCCGCGATGGGGTCTGCGCAACAGCCAGTGATGTCATTGCCGTGCGGGATTTATCCAAATTTGGGGCACTCTTACTGATTTTTGCCGGTGTCCATGCCGTTGAACGCACAGCTGGCAAATGGCCTCGTTCACGCTGATGTAGGGTCGATGGACCCCAGGTTTTCCCCTTGATCACATCAGATGGGTCTTTAAAAGGCAACACGAACATCATTAATTCCCCCTTAACATACAAGTAAAAAAGGAACATCCTCTTCTCACAGCTTCATCGTCCCTCCACCATCATCCTTTTTGCATAATATTTTATACTTTCTATCTCTATATGTTGTGTGAACCATTTGACACGTATTATGGATTTATAGTACTTCATCGTATGTCTTACAATGTTCTCTCGTTTGTCCTAAATCCCCCCATATATGGGGGAGCTTTTTTCCTCCCTCGCATTTTATGTTTTTGCAAAGCAAGAAACACACCAAGTTTATCATTCGAATTTCTTGCTAAAATGTAGAAGATTTAAACTGAATAATGCGGGTAGTTTTTTACTTTATTCATAGTATTTGTTTAAATAATTTGATAAGATTAATTCAACAAATAAAATGATAGAGATTTTAGCTGTGTTTCTTTCAGACACAGCTTTTGTGTACCGAGCAAAATCGAAAGTCGTCAGATCGGGCTCAAACTTGGGATGAGCACGAATTAGGGTCCCCACATTCCAAAAAACGTATGCGCCAAAAAATTTTTTTTCCGGCCGTCCGTCCGGCCGTCCGTCCGTCCGTCCGTCCGTAGTACAACGCTAAATTGCAAGAGAACGGTAATAGATAGAGACTTGCGGTAAACGGCAAAGTTTAAAAGTCGACTGGAAGACGTCAGATTATGACGTCAAATTTTACCCCCCACCCCCGCGTCCGCCATTTTGAATAACCTCAAAATTTTGTTTTGGCTATATCTCAGCCCCTGTAATAGCTAAAAATCTGAAATTTTTATATGTTGTAGGGGCCATCAATACCTTTCCAACGATACCTCATTTTCGAAAATCGGTCAAGCCGTTTAGTCAATATGGCCGCCACAATTTTTCATCGAAAATCGACCATAATTCGAAAACGGCTTGACCGATTTTGATCAACCTGGGGTCAAATGAAAGATCTCAACAAACCCTACAACTCTCTAGAACATCAGAAGTTTCAAAAGTGACCGCTAGAGGGCCAAAAATCAAAAATAAAATTTTCGATTAGTTTTCGATGAATATCTCGAAAACGCCATTATCGATTTGCTTCATTTTTTGATATGTTATAGCTGACCATATTATCTATCAGCATGCCAAAAATGAAGAAAATCTATGGATCCGTTCTCGAGATATAGCCTTCCAAATTTGGCATGTCATACCTCGGGTTCTACAAGTCCGATTTTGATCAACTCAAATGCAAATGAAAGGTTTCGTGAAGCCCTACAAATGTCTAGAACATTGCAAGTTCGAGAAATGACCGCGAGAGGCGCTAAAGTCAAAATCAAAATTTTCGAAAATTTCGAACTCGAATATTTCGAAAATGCCATTATCGATTTACTTCATATTTTAATATATTATAGTTGAGGTTAAGACCTTTCCAACGATAGCTCAAACTCGAAAATCTATGGAGCCGTTCCCGAGATATGGCGTTTTAAAGATTTCTTGGGGGATGACTTTTCAACTTTTCTCGACTTTGCGCGTATTTAAATTAATTTGCGTTCTAGTTTTCTTTCACAAAATTGGTACACTGAAAGAAACACAGCTCTCGTAAGCTTGGTCAGCTTACCAGTACATTTAACTCGAAATTATCATAAAAGCTTTCATAATCTCCTAAATTAATTATTTCTTAGAGGTATTTTTGAGCTTTCAATGAATTACTGAATATTTTTAAACTATTTAAGAACGTTTAAGTAAATTGTTATGGATTCAAAACGTCCTTATTAATGTCCTTAATCTTGTGTTAATTTTTCAGAAATATCGGATTAGCTTCGTCAGTTATAAGACTTTTTGTATTCTGGGAAACATTTTACAAGATTTTGACATTTAATTTCTTTCTGTAAAGGAATTTCTGAAAAAAAAAACTTTTCTAGGGTTCTTTAAAGTTCTTTCTGGCTGTTTTCAGGAATAACAAATTCTTTGTTTTTCTTTTATATAACGAAAACAGAACGTTTTAAAAACTCCATCCGTCAAAATCTTACAACAAGCTTTTAAGTTGTTAGAAAAGAAAAGAAACGATTTTTATTAGAATTTACCCCTCAAATTCGATGAAATACCAGCTAAGGTTTAATAGGTTTAAATGAAAATTTAAAAAGAAAGTTATTTGCATAGTTTCGTGAATAAAACTACCAAAAAATGACGATTTAATCTATTTTTTTTTAAATCTCCTGTTTTGAAAAGGCATGAAGGCGCGTTTTTAAAGCTAATTTAATCATTTAAATAGAAAAAATTGTATTTAAAAAAAATCCTCAATTTTCGCTTACTTGGAAACTTTTTGCCGGCAGTAATACATTTTTAAAGTTTCTGTAAGTATTTTAACTTCCTTTCATAGTATTGACAAATTCAATTAAAGAAAATTGATCAAAATTAGAACCTTTTCTATGGAACAAAAAAACCATCAATTCAGTTCAATTTGATTTATGTCTTAATTACTATTCTAATTCTCTTTTTTTTATAAAATAGACATCCAATTAATTTCTTGTCTAAATTTACTTCCACGCAAAAGTTTTGAATATAATTTAAATTGATTTTCCTGGGAAAATTCGAAAATTAGGTTGCTCCTGACAAAAGTTCTCGTAAAGCAATAACCAATATTGACAAATTGATTGTTTTCTCATTGTAATATGTTGCTATTTGAGGAATGTTCCAACAATTTATCACCGAATATACCCGTCAATGTGCATCTGTAACGTCGCATGAAAAATTGCTTGAACACACATATTGCACCGCCCACATAATTGGTGTACTTTTGAACTTAATAGTTTCAAATAGAATAAGAAATATCAATACTTCAATTTTTAATTAGATTTGAACTTTCTGTGATAAAGTTTAAATGAAAAATATATGCGGAGTATTTTATGAGCCTACCTCTATTCCATTTAAATATCAAAGAATCAATTTCAAAAGTGAAAATAAAATCACACAAAAATATTCTATGTATAAAATCAGCAAATTTATGCTATCCTACCCATATTATGTATCTATATGAGAACATTAAAAAAAAAGAAAACGTGGAAAATACAAATAAGAGAACATATGTAAGTTGAAAAAAAATTCTTCGTGTGAAATAAATAAAAAGAAAATTGAAAATAAAATCATAATGGAAGCATTCTAATTGAAATCCAAGACACGTGTATGACAAAATGGGTGAAAATAAAAGATGAGATTATGAATTATATCATTTCACTCTGTACACTGAAAAAAAAAAAAACACATCTCTCATCCACGCGAATCATGCAAAATCTCACACTCACACAAATTACTTTTCTTTTTTTCATTTTGCAAAAGCATTCCACTGAATCTTGACCCAGAGTGGGAGACGTCTCAATTTTTTTCTTTGCCTGATTAATATTCAAAGCTTTCACTCTATTGTGGAATTTCTTGGAAATTCTCTTCTATTTTTCTTGATTATCTAGCATTTTAGCGCCACAAAATATTTTTTTATTGTAGTACGATTAAATTTCAATGTCTCAAATTTTCTTTTCACTTTGTAATAGTATAGCATAACTTTTTTTTTACCCTTGCGCAAGCTGATTCATGTTGCACAAGGGGATTTTCATTGGGTTTTCCCTCAAATAAAGCCCATCAATTTTAATCCATAACAGAATTTCCATTTTATTATTAACCCCTTAAGGTCCACGATCAATCTAGCAAGCTGATTGAAGTAAAAATATTTTTTTTGAGCTCAAATAATATATTTTTGGCAAAAAAATCCCAACTCAAAAATTTTCGGTTTTTCGTCCTTCCTGATCATGTGAGTCCTTGAGGATGTCCTTTTGTGGTCATAAAATGATCAGGGATTGTAAAGACATAGTCTTGTACTAATTTGGACTCATTATTCATAAAATAACTAGGGGAACCTGGGGTAATTCGGTGAATTTTTGGGAGATAATTTTTCCTGAGTTCCGTGGAAATATTTGTGTTTTCCCATGACAACTATCTTATAGGAAATTTTCCGGGCTACAACTTTGTCTCAGACGATTTTTCTCTATCTCAATGGGAAAATGCTTTTTCAGGCCATTTTCCAAACCTTTCCGCAAAAGGTTAATTGCGTTTTTTGTTCCATAATCTTAATTTAATGAAATTATTTTAGCAAGGCACTATAATATCTATTGAGATAGAGAGATTTATGTAACAATTAAAACTTTTTTTTTATTAAAAAAAAAACAAAAAATAAAAAGAACGTTAAATTTAAGAAATTGCCTTTTTTATTTTTTTTAGTTTATCAAAATTGGTAATACTGAATGATCAAACATCCTAAATTGTATATAATAGTTATAATAATTAAGGGAAATTTTTTTTCAAAAATTTAAAAAGTTATTTTGAAAAAAAAAACACCAAATTCACCATTTTGCCCCAAGGGGTACTTTTTACTATAAGTGTTCTACGGGAAAACTCGGAATTTTTTTCGGAAAATTCAGACTAGATTCGTGTTTAGCAATAGTTACTCTGTCTAAAAATACATTTGGATAAAAAAAATTACACAGAATTTCGCCAAAACTTAATTTGTAGTTGAGAGGTCAGAGAAACTTTGAGGTTCGAAAAATTTGTTTTTCAAATAAAAGCCAAAATATTGGATCAATTATTATGAAATGCAACTACTAACAAAATTAGACAGATTAGCTCCAACTGCTTCTTGAGATATTAATTTTTATATTTTTTTCAAATTCACCATTTTACTCCAGTTACCCCTATACAAAATGGAACATTTTTAAAATCGAGTCTTTGAGTCAGCGTATGACCCAATGGACCTTAAAGGGTTAAAGAAAAAAAAACTATAAAATAATTACTTGACAGCCCCTCAAGTAGAATAATAAAACCAATAAGAAAAAATTCAAATTTTATTGTCAATTCTCCGTATCCCATCGTTTTTTCGCCCTGCATCTTCACACTCATACTTCATCTTCAAATATTCACTTTCTTCATTACATTATAAAACGCCCACACGCGGTGGGATCTTTGTAATGAAGATTTACTCTTGGTGGGTGCTTTCTGAGAGAAGCCAAAATAAAATGCGTGCGACTGATAAATTAATGATGATTCGCATTTAAGGAAGGGAATTCATTAAGAGTGTCGCCTTAGATTACAAATCATTGAAACTCACGTGCTATGGCTCTCAGTCTCGAGATTGAAGGTGACCCAGGTGGGGTATCCGTTCTCAGACGGCTCTCCTCCCTGAGTGCCGTATGCTGAACTGTGATCGTATGTCGAAAGTCCAGAGGGAAAGATATTTGTCCTGGTTCACGTTTCAGAAGCTACAATTAGTCCCGAAAAATAAATTTCCCAATTAAATGAAAATCATTCTTTTGCAGCTTTAATGTTTCTCAATGGAAAAAGGTAAACACACCTTTAAGCGACTTTTACTGAATTTTCCTCGTCTTTTCTTCGGAGTTGGCGTATTTTGGGAAATCATGACATTA
Source organism: Lutzomyia longipalpis (assembly GCF_024334085.1). NCBI lineage: Eukaryota > Metazoa > Arthropoda > Insecta > Diptera > Psychodidae > Lutzomyia > Lutzomyia longipalpis. Next base: position 18,342,223 of record NC_074707.1, read on the forward strand.
ATCTCTCTCTCGAGCAGCTCCAATTCACGTGCTTGAAGTTCTTGCTCTCGTTTCTGCAAATTCTCCTCCTGTATCCTCTGCTGAAGCTGAACTCGTGTTAATTCCTCCTCTTTGCACCGCAATTCCTACATTTTTTTTTGTTGTAGCACATACGAGAGAGAGAAAAGCATTTCACACAGAGTGTCAATAAATCTCTCTCTCCGCAAGGAGACATGATATCACTATATATAATATTTTAGAGACTCTTTTATATTTCAAAAACTCTTGCAAACAAAGCCAAAAAAAAGAAGGAAAGAAACCTCTCTCGTATCATTTTATTGTTCACTATTGTACTATATGTAATGTACATATATATAAAAATTTGTGGTGTAGTCACAGAAAATCCCAAAACTTATCACACAAGTAAAAAAAAAGAAACAAAACGAAACAAAATGTGAAACAGAACAACTTAAGACTCTTTCCTATCATCATCTTACCTCTTCAAAACTTTTAAACGCCTGACGGCACAAAAATGCAGCAAAAAATAAAATTTATTTCCGCTTTATACATTTTATACATAATTAATTTGAAGGATAAAATGAAAAAATAAAAAAATTCCCATAAATTTCCGCATTGATTAAAAAAATTCTAAACACTGAAACTTGTTTTTTTTTTGCACCCCTTTATCATTTTTTTATATTATATTGTTTAGAAGAAGTAAAAAGAAATTCTTACCTTTTCTTTTTTGCGCAATTCCTGGAGAACTTCAGCAATTTCCTTCTTCCATCCATCTTGCATCGTGTGGAAGGACTCGTGAGGTGTTTGCGTGAAACCCGAACGCACAATTACATCCAATTCTCTCAGAATCTCCTTGAAAGACGGTCGATTGTGGGGATCACACTCCCAACAACCTGAAGAATGAATGGTTGCATGGATAAAGTTTGGATAAATTCTCATTATCAGTTTCTCTTTATTTTTTATTTTGTTTTTATTTTTTTTATCCCAAGCTTTCGAGAAAATCTCGTTTATTCTGGAATGTCTAATTTAATCTAAATAATCTTTATTTATAAATAGTTTGTTTAAAAATAAATATTTTCTAGTAACGATTAAATTTATCAAAGTTTTTATAAATCAATTTATATCGCTTAAAAAATATATATAAATTTTGATTAGATTAAAAAATGCTGTTTACTCCTAATTTGAAAAATTTATCATAAAGTGTCCACGATTAGGAGAGAACGGTCCAATTTAGTCTTCTTTTTGGTGTCTTATTTATTGCGTTTTTAATTTAAATGGATTTGACTTCAAATCTAAGTAATTTTCATGATAATACATGTAGGTATTGAATGAAAATTTAAAAAAAACTAAAATCAAGAATAATATTTTTATACATTTTTTTCGACTCTTTCTTTTTAACTGTTGGTGATAAAAAATATATCAAAAAGTATTTTTAAATAATGTTTAAAAAAAATTTATTTAAAAATAAAATATAATATTTCATTAATCTATAAAATAAACGGAAATTCTTCTATAAAAAATAAATTTTTTCCCTTTCTTTAAATTCAAGAATGTTGTTGCCAAGTATAAATTGACGATAAATGCGCAAAACATTTAAATAAACAATAAAAAGAAAGTATTTCCATAGAAGTAGGTAGCAATAAATAAAAAAATAAAGATAAATCAACAAAAATTCTACTTACTTTTCATGAGTTTCCCCCAAGCTTCTGGGCATGTTTTGGGTATTGGCAGAGCTAGGGTGTTAACAGCAACACCATAGGCTACCGAGAGGGAATCAAATCCTTTATAGGGTGTCTCCCCAGTGAGCAATTCCCACAGGAGTACACCGTAGCTCCAAACATCTGACGCCCTAAAAGACATGAAACGCACAGAGATGTGAGTGTTGGAGGAGAAGATGAAATTGTGTGACAATGGCAACCACCACTCACTTTGAATACGTGCCGCATTTAATGACTTCAGGTGGCATCCAAGCATAAGTTCCAGCTGCAGACATTCTTGTTGTCTTGTAAACTTCACGGGCAAGCCCAAAGTCTGTGATTTTCAGTGTTTTGTTGTGGAGATTATCGCCTTCGATTGCCTCGCTAATGAGCACTGGATGTTGAAAGAGACGGAAAGAGCGTTGTAAGAAAATTTATTAAATTTATGAATGAAATTCACTGTTTTCCATCATATTATGTATTTTGTTGGCAAGATGTATGTATAATCTTGCTCATACCACGCATAGAAGATACTCTCAGTACATAATTCAAAGAGACAAAATTCATTTTATGCAGTACATACTAACCTGAAGTAGATGTGCGCGACAAACTAACTTCTTATTTTCAAAACATTGAAGAAGTAACAAAAAAAGAACGCTGACGAAATCAATTTACATCTCATCAATTTAGATAAAAGATACGGAAGGTTATTAAAAAAAAAGTTTATTATTTGTATATTCACTTTATTTCGTTGCCCTAACTTGGCTTTTAAGGAGACTCCGCAATTGAAGAAAGAACAAAATTCTTACTTGAATACAAGAGAATGAAATAACGGCCAGGGTCAAAGATAAAATAATATTTTATCGATAAAAAATAGTATTTCAGCAATAAATCTATTTCCTCCACACACAAAAAGCTCTAGTTGTGTAATTTTCTAATTCAGATTCAGAAGAGACCTTTTTACATTTTTATTGGGAATTTTATAATATTTTTATTTAAGAATTAAGTTTATTTAAAAAAAAATCTAATAAAATAAAATAAATTTTTCTAGGAATTATTGATTTATTATGATAATTGAAAAATAATTTATTAAATATTTTAATTTTTTTTTCATAATCTTTCAACTTGATACTAAAAGTTCTTTCAATATTTCAAAACTAACTATTCCTAACTCTTTAGGTTTTGTTCATCCCCTTTAAAGGAAAATTTATTTTTGCGATTCCCCCAAAAGTTCTGCAAAAATCATTGTAAAATATACCATCTAAAATTCGTTCTTTGCGCGGGACATGTTACAAAATAATTCAGAATGCTTTTACCCACAAATACACGGCATTGAAATACAAATACACTGATAAAAAACAATAAAATCTGATAAAAGAACACGTAGATAAATTTTTGGGAAGGTAATAAAATTTCGTAATCTCTGTCTTTGTCTTCAAAATATGATTATTCCACAAATCAGTACTTTGATAAAATTAAACATGATATTTTCATAAAAATTAGAGTATTAAGTAATTTTCTTTAAAAAAGAATAAAAAAGTTATAAATTTTATCACATTTTCCCTACAAATTCGTAAATAGGATATTTCGAATTTGCAAGAGAATTCTTCATTTTATAAAGGACTCTATTCACTTTAGTGTATGTCATAATTTTATTTAAAGATTCTGCGAAGGCACACACCAAACAAAATCTTATTATGGGTCAAATAACATTTGAGAAGAATCCAATTTTGTTGTTTTCAATTCTCATTTTAAGGCAATATTGGGAATTTCCCGAGACGCCGGAAACAGCGATTCTTGTTTATCAGGGATGCTGTTATCCATTCTTTCCGTTTACTTTTTTTTTGTTTTCAACATCGCGGAAAAATTCTAAAAATATGCTTTCTATAAAAATATAAATTAAAAGGTACAGAATTGAACCTCCTTTACTGCACATTTAATCGATTTCTAAATAAATATAAAATGCTAAATTTTAAGAATTGTCTACCACAGACGATAACGGACGATGAGGGCGCTTTTTATCAATTTTATAGCAATTGAAGGTAAATCTTTGAGATTCTACAGCCAAGACACATTTTGTAATATAAAAATTTTAATAATTACCAAAAAAAAAGTTATCAAAAAAGAACAATTTTACTAATATTAGGTAAAAAGAATTAAAAGATTATCTTTAGATTTTGGGCCTAATTTAGCGACCAAGAAACCCTTGAAATCTATGAATTTTGTACTGAAATTTCAAGATATCACGCGAATTTCAAGGGTTTTTTTGTCGCTGAATAAGGCCCTTTATATCATTTTTTTTGTTTGTGTCAGTAGATTGCTCTAGAAGACTAATTTTTGTTAGAAGGCATTTAATACTTGGAGGACAAAACTGGCAATCACAGCCAATTCGATTTTTTTTAATCGTAATTAAACAAAGTCCATCTAACTATTATATAATAATAAAGTGACTTAAATTACTACAAGTTTATGGAAAAAAAAATTCGGAAAAATGTTTTATTTCTAAGAGAAAATTGAGAACAAAGTTTGAGAATAGAAGTTTCTGTCCTCCAAGTGTTGAGAACAATTTTGTAAATCAAAAAACCACAAAGATTTTCTATCATTTTCAAAAAGGAACAGCTGAGAAAAATTAAAAGAAACTTCCCCAAAAAGAGAAAAGGGCATTCATGCTATATAGTAATATAAACATATTTAAAGCTTCATTTCTAGCTTCATTTTTAAACGAAATTTGAGTGCAAAATTGTTAATAAAAATATTTTTGGATAAAATAGCATTGAATCCATAAAATATCTCTTTTTTATCGTTTAGAATCTAGAATTTTAAGTTAAATGTATTTTCAATAAGTCTGTAACTATGGGTAGAATGTTTTGTACGTATAATCACGATCATTTCATTCCAGATTTATTAAAGATTTGTTCCAAAAATAATAAAGTTCATAACTTTAGTGAAAAGCCCTTCAGTTTTTAAAAGTCCTGAATAAATAAATTATTCATTAGATCTTTAATTTCTTTAAGTAGCTCAATTTAAATATTTTTCAGGAAATTCTTATTAAAAAAAAATGAAGAAAAATCATTTCTGTTTATTGAACAGATTGTCTAAATTGATTTCCCAGAATTTTAATTTGCAAAAGATGTTCAGCATTTGGGAGGGAACTTTTATAAACAAGAGTGAAGAATTTTGAGAATTTTAATTCATTGACTGCCGGAGTCTCTCTTCTTTGGGTCTTATCAATCAATTGATACGCGCGCAAGAGGAAGAGTTCACCCGCGCGCGGTCGTATTGGCCAAATTGTGCGGTGACACACGTCCCGGAGTGATCTCGCGATGACTTGAGATTTTGGTGTGAGCGGGGAGGGAGTGAGAGAAGAAAGTGTCCCAAAGGCGAGATCAAATACCCGACACGTGTTCACCAGAACTTTTAAACGACGGCAGTATCCACTTTCATCATTAATTAATTATTGCGACACTCACATGGTGTGTCTGTGTGTTGGGATTCCCGCAAGAGAAAGAGCTCGCGGCGCGGAGTCTTTGTTTATGCGAATGCCTTGCAAGAGGGAGAGAGTTGGGCAGTTTTTTTCTTCATGTCACACTTACCATTTGAGCTCTTGAGATCACGGTGGATAACAGAGATGGGGGCCATGTTGTGGAGATAGTTCATTCCGCGTGCAATCTGGATGGCCCAGTCAACGAGGACATCCGGTGGAATCTTCCTGCCAGCCAGGATGCGATTGAGTGAGCCACCACGAGCAAATTCCATCACAAGACACAGCTTGGGCTCTTTGAGACAAACCCCCCTGAGGGAGACGATGTTCTCATGCTTAAGTGACCAGAAGAGCTTTGCCTCCTGCAGGACATTCTTCCTTGCAAGTTCAATGTCCTCATCGGGTCCCCGACGGGCTGCCTTGACGGCAACTTCTTCATGCCCCCAGTAGGCACGATGCACTTTCCCAAATCCACCCACCCCGATAACTTCCTTGAGCTCCAATTCGTGGTACCCAATCTCCTCGGGTTGGATGTTGCCAATCATGGCACTGGGCAGGAGGGGATCGCTATCCGTGACAAAATTGGACGGAAAGATACCCACTTTACCGCCAATCTTGCCCGTCCACCAGCCCTCATCTCCGGATATGTTGCTGTCCTTGGATAGCACGTAGACAATCTGGCCACGACGCAGTGACAGTTCATCTTCACCCTGGGCATCGTAGTCAAAGACTGCGGTCCACAGCACTGAATTGCTGGGTGGCCCCAGCTCAGCCGCCATTGTCGTCGCCACCGTGATGGGTGCGCGATGCTCCAAGACTTGGGGGCCCTGCTTTGCTTCCGAAGGCAAAATCAGTGGCGGCATCCGACTTATCCCCCCAGCGAGATGGTCAAAACATTTTCTCACACCTAAACACAATTGCACGCACCAGCAAACACTTCCATTCACAGCAGTACACACTTGGCAACGCGACGATACAGCTAAATTACGCGAAAACACAAATTAAAGCCACAATTTTCTCATTTTTCCCCAAAAACTCTTCTTCTTCTTCTTTTTACCAACTTTTTCTCCCAGCAAGACAATTCTCACGAGAATTCCATACTCTTGAGAATCTCTACCAAGTTTCTGTCGGCGGAATGTCTGTTGGAAATATCTGCGGAATTTTTTTCTGTTGATGGAATTCAAAAATTTAACGTTTAATTCTTTTGGACTTTCCTGGAAAGCCTGGAAAAGATTAAAATTGAATTTCTGAATACGTATTATGTAACTCTCCGAGTGCTGGGAGGCCCATAAGACCTGTACGTACAGCCTCCTGCCTTCAAATCTCCTGCTAATTTTTTCTATGTCCTTTAAAATTCAATAAAAAACCCCAAAATTTTTCTTTAAATTCATTTACTGTGAAGAGAATTCACGGAAGTATCCCCAATTGCTGAAGACAGCACCGAGCAGCCACTGCTTTGGCTTCCTTCTTATTGTTACTCGGGGTTTGAGGTGTATAGGAAACTCCATTGAGGGTGACCTTTTAAAGAAATAAAACAAAAAGATGAAAAAAAAATCCCGAAAAACATTTTTCTTTCATTGAAAATCTTACTCTGAAAAGGAAATTCTTATGATGTCCCGGACCACTTTCCATCACAACTTCATAGATGGGTGAGAGCCATTTTCGTTTTGATGAAATCTCCCCCAAAAGGGAGACAGGATGTTTATTCTGCATTGCTTCCTTAGCCTGGGCAGCTGTCATCCTTCGCTTCTTGTTAGCTTGATGCGGATTCTGTTGATGAGAACATCATGAGGAGCGTTGTCTAAACAGGAAAAGTTTTTTGTTTTTACCTCTTCAATAGCAGCCAAACCTCTCTTGTCCAGCTTCACCTCCAGCAGGAGTGGCTGAAGAGAACCCGATTTATCCTTCCCAAGAGCTTCTCCTGGCCTCCAACCCATTTTCTGCAGCAAATGCATACCCATTCCACCCGAAACTGGGGCTGTACTGATGAGTTGATCCTGAATAATGACAAATTAATTAGAAAATTGTCCTTCTAGGCAATCCATGAGGTGGATCCCACATGAGATTCCCAAGATTCTGATTAATCTTCCCATTTTTTTTACAACAATAAAATAAAATAAAATTGATTCTTCAATGCTGCGACACACTTACCAGTCAATGCAAAAGGACGAATTCATATAATAAACTTAAGAGTGATTTCACGTATTGGAAGGAACACAGCGATGCTAATCTTAAATGTCTGAAATAAATTTTCAGGATACCTTGCTGCTCTACATCGGTATATCATCCCTCTTGATCTCGAGGGTTGATATACAAATGTCCAAGGGGAGGGAGGAGCTTATGATTCCAACATATGATCATAAAATTGACAAAAAAAATTGATTTGTTTCAGCAGATTTTGATTGAATCAGGACAGATGATTCAATTAAAATCTGCTCCGTGTGGCAAGGCAGCTGAGGTAATGCCTGAAAATTTATTAGAGGATCTCTTTTGTTTTTTTTTTTATCTCTCTCACAAAAACACCAATGTAGATCACTCAACGAGTTGATTCTCTTTTTAGTAAATAAAACTCGATCGAGTGATCTACATGGGTTTGATTCCTTTTTAGAAGAAGAAATTGTAGCCATAACGGATGTGGTGGAGAGGAAGAAAAGGCTCTGAAATGTTGTGATTTTACCATCATTAGGGTCACTTACTCTTTTAGCCCATGCTTGGAAGCCCGATTGCAATTCTTTTGCACTCAAAATATTCGCTCCTGTACTCCCGAGGAATTTCCCTGGTGTGAATTTTGATGTGGCCCAATTTGACATCTGAAAAGTAAAAGAATTTTTTTTTAAATTTGAATAAATAAAAATCTCCTCTTTGTAGCATCTCTTACATCCTTCTGTGTATTGTTCATTAATTCCTGCGCTTCCTTGTCCATTGGATTCTCCTGAAGCTTCCTCATGGCATTCAGTCTCTGCGTAATTATGCTGGAAACATCCAATTTTTGCTGCAAATATCCAAAAAATTAATTTCAAAGTAAACTTTCAACGATCCAGAGGCTGTATTCTCTGAGTGAAAAACTCTCGTGATAAACTCCCAAAGACTTTTTGCGGGGGAAAAAAGAGGAAAACTTCACATAAGAGTGATCATCTAATAAAAATAATGCATCCGTGATAAACTCCCGGAAGATTTTCCCGGTTTTCACATTTCTTTCAAATCGCTAAAGCCTTCAGGAGTTTATCACGGGAGTTTTTCACTCTTAGAGAATTCATGCCCAGGAGTAATTTACCAGAGATGTTGCAGCTTCCGGAAAGACACTTTCAGGCTCAGGTTCAGCACTAGGATGTGCTGGAGTTGGTGGTGGTAGTTCCTCCGTGGGAATTGTGTAGAAAGCCTGACTAAGTTGCTTTGCAGGAATCGGAGCAGTTTTCTTCGGTTCTTTTGGTGGATCTGGCTTCTTCGGCGATACTGGAACCCATTCGGATTCCGTGGCACGATGATGCTGACCCGATGACACAGGAAATTGCATAAGGAGTGCCTTTGTTTGCTCAGCTGTCTTTGGGGGAATTGGTACGGAGTTCTGCCCAAAAAATGAAACCAATATAAGCAAAAAGAAATTAAAGGAAATCCCGGAATCCCTTCAAACTTACCTTGATGTTCATCACAATAGGCCCTCGATCTTTAACCACAAACGGATGATGGAAGGGCTTTGCATTGCCATCTCTGTCATGATCACTATCTTCATTGGCAGAGGAGGCGCTTGAGAGATCGTTGAGAGTTTCCCCGTTTGAGAGCTTCTTGCAGTAGTCCGTAAGCTCCTCAATTGTCTTCCCACCATGAGTCATCTTTGCCAGGGCTTTAGCCTTATCAGCGGGGGCAAGATTTTGACATCCAGGCAACGTTCCATTCTTCAGCATAACAATGGCATTCTTCCTGGCGATCTCTAGCAGCTTCTTCTTATCAATCTTCTCAGAAGATTTCTCCGAACGTGATCGTGACCGGGAGCGAGATCTATCCCTAATTTTTGAAGAGAAATTTGCATCAGCCTCTGATTTAAAGGAATTAAATTGAATTTTATCAAAATCTTACCTCCTGCGACTACCCCAGAAGCGATCCCTGGCTCCTCTGTAGCTGCTCCCTCTGAAGCCATCATCGTGCCTTGACCTACTAGACCTCCTCTCGCGGCGTCGTCTATCAAATCCATCGTGAGAATCTCCTCGGCTTCTCAGCGGCAAATATTCCCTATGATGATACTCCTCCTCGTCGGATATACTGAAATCTGACAAATCCCTATCAATTCTCTTCCTTCTATCCTCAATTTCGTCCCTGTGGCGCTTCCTGGAACTCCTATCCCTGCTGTGATGATGATCCCTTGACTTTTCCTTCTCCTTCTCTACCTTTGTCGCCTCCGAAAGTATTGTACTATTTTTTAGGTCCTTAATAATGATTCTGTGACTCTTCCCTTCTGGCTCTTTCTGTTTCGAAGTATCCTGCAATAAAAAATTCCTTAAAAATGAATTCTTCGGAAGTATAATCAATCCTTCTACCTTCTCTTCTTCCTTCTTGCTCAATTCCTTTGTTGGTTCAACAACTTTCTCCGGAACTTCAATTTTCACCTTTTCCGGAGACTTCTTCCTGGACTTTTTGCTCTTTTTCTTCTCTTCATCCTCCTCTTGCTTCACCCTTTTTCCCCTACTCTTCTCAGACTGCTCCGAATCTGAGCTACTCTCCCCCTCATCCCCATCTTTCTTCTTTTTCTTTGACTTTTTCTTGTGTTTTTTGTGTTTCTTCTTCGATTTGTCTTTCTTTTCCGTCTTCCCGAGGATTTTCTTCGGGGGTGCTGCATTGAAAACTTGGAAAAGCTCCGTCAGGATCTCATCGGATGTCTTCATGGGTTCCACTGACTTTTTCTCATCCTCCTCATTGCGGGGTTCAATGCCAAATAATGTGCCTAAGAAGGTGGAAAGATCCGCAGGTTGGGGTTCTTTCTCCCGTGGCGGAGTCTCCTTTTCACGCTTAATTTTCCGTGGAGATATTGGAAGGGCCAAAGGTTTTTCTTCTTCTTCCATTCTACAGCTAATTCTCTTTGAATTGCACCTAAAAACTACGCTAAAAACTAATTTTAAGTAACTTTTTGAGATGTTTTTCTTGTATTGAAAATTTCACAATAAATCCCTTTCAGAAATATCCCGGCTGGCACAACATCATGGCCGGTCTGTTATACTTGTCTGTTATAACTCATGGCGATACTGAAACTGTACCAATATTCGTTAGAACAATTTAAAAATTATTTTTATAAATCAGAGAAAAGTTTCTTTTTTCACAAATCCTCTTTATTTTATAAAAATTCACCACCTGCACAAAATAGAAAATGATATTTTTTGCATTTTATTACATTCCAACTATTTAATTTCCCTAATTATTCATTCGCTTAGCAGCTTCGAGCATTTCACGGGAGATTACTAATCTCTGAATTTGGGATGTTCCCTCGTAGATCTGATAGATCTTGGCATCTCGCATTAGCTTCTCAACTGGATATTCAGTATTGAAGCCATTCCCGCCAAAGATTTGAACAGCATCCGTTGCTACGCGATTCGCCATATCGGATGCATAGCATTTGGCAATGGAGGCATAGTAGGATTTTCGCGGACTCTTCACGTCTACTTCATGAGCAGCCCGCATCCATGCAACCCTCCCGGTTTCCACGCCAATCGCCATGTCGGCAAGCATAAAAGCCACAGCTTGATGGAAAGCAATTGGCACGCCGAAGGTCTTTCGTTCCAGGGAGTACTTTGTGGCCTCATCGAGAGCCCTCTGTGCCAACCCTGTGGCTCCAGCAGCAACAATAGGGCGTGTGGCATCAAATGTACCCATGGCTACCTTGAATCCTGCACCTTCACCAATCAGAACGTTCTCCTTTGGCACACGCACATCTTCAAAGGTTACTCCACGCGTGTCAGAGCATCTCTGACCCATGTTGAGCTCCTTACGGCCAGGAGTCACGCCAGGTGTGTCACGATCCACAATGAAGGCGGTGAAAGCTTTGCCAGCAGGTGTTTTGGGATTAGGATCAGATCGTGCCAGGACAAAGTACCAATTGGCTACACCGCCATTTGTAATCCACATCTTCTGGCCATTTATTACGTATTCATCACCCTTCTTTTCGGCCCTTGTTTTAATACCTGAAATTGAAGGAAAAGTGTGGAAATTAAAAATCAACGTCTTTCTTTCCTAAAGGTTTGTTTATTGATTGTTCTCGAAAAAATCGTGGGACGCCACGCCAGTATAAAATGGCGTCACGTTATATCGAACCTCACTTTTTCGTTCAAAATCAGGCGCTAAAATTCATTTTTTTGTTTTGTGATAAGTAAAAAATTAAAAAATATAGAATGTTAGGGCCGTCGGGAAGTTTCTTATGAAATGTCGACGGAAAAAAAAAGAAAAGGATCTCAAATATTACCGATGCTGTTGTTGCTGGGTTGTTGTCAACACAAGATGGCCAAAAGTTAGTGAGTCCATGAAATGAATTTTCCCTGTGATTCTTTCGATTTATTACATTTTCTTGATTAGAAATAGTATGTGAAGTTATCTTGTGTAAAATTTGTCGTTTGCCATCATGTTCATCAATCATATACAGAATTCTCGGAATTCTCACCCCTTGTTCAGTTTTAAAGCTACGCGTCTCCTAAAGTTTCCCTAACCTTATTCCTAGAGTAGAAAATTTGATCCTTTAAGCCGGAAGACATTGTGTGAGTTACCAGGACAAGTACCTTACTACTGGACAAAGCTACAATTCTCTTTAATAACGGTTAAGAAGACTAAGGAAGACATCCTGGGCAATTCTCACCAGAAGACACAAAAGGTACGTGAAAAACATTTTATACATATGTATTTTCCTTTTATTCTCTCATCAACACACTTTATTATAAATTAATAATATATATTTCGTTTTTAATGGAGAGAATCGATATTTCCAAAATGAATAAATTGAATAGGAGTTTCAGTTTTAAAGGGAATCTGTATCCCTCCATGATTTGTAATGGGTTTAGCAACTTGCTCCATCCTATAGTGCTGAATCCCCAGACCAACTGGTCCTTGACCAGATGTCAAGATGGTCTGTGGTGACTGGTGGGGAATGTGAAGAGCCAGTGGAGAAGATTGTGGTGGTTCCAGCTGATGGGATGTATGTGACGCTTCCGCAGGAACAGCAGTAATGTCCGGAACTTTAATTTTCATCTTCTTTGGAGCCTTCTTCTTCAGTCCATCCACCTTTCTTGGTTTTGCTGTCTTATTAATGATTCCATGGTGTAGGGATAAGTGTCGAATGAGGTATCTCTTGGTCTGGAAAGTCCTTTCACAGTGGTCACATTTGAATATCATCGATCTGTGACGAGCATTTATGTGTTCTCGCAGAAAACGACGATCAGTGTAGAATTTATCGCAGTTGGAACACCCAAAGATCCTTCCGTTCCTTCCTGGTCCGGGTGCTATCGTTATCTGAAAATTCAAAAAGGAATTTATAAAACTCTGTATGGAAATAAAGAAATCTTCATCGATCTACCCCATCTCGGTGATCATCCATGTGGTATCGATAGGTGAGGATGCTGGTTAGTGTTTCGTTGCACTCTGTGCAGAAAAGCCCATTGAAGTGCTCTTCAATGCGATGATTCCGAATATCTGCCAATTTGTTGGCTACAAAATCACATTCCGGACATTTGCGTTCCTTCCCATATTCCGCCCTACTGCTCACCATCCTTGCGCAGGTAGCTCTCTGCTTCTCATTCATCTTTGTCCGCAGGTGGACTCGTTTGAAGTGCCTCCTGAGCCGTGCTTTTGTACCATAGGAATACCCACAGAGATCACATATTAGTTTGAGGTTTTTGTGTACGTAGTTTATGTGCTCTGTGAGGGCGTATTTGAAGATGTAGGCCTTGCCACAGGGTTCACATCTGAAGGGTCGTAAGAGTTTATCCGGATCCCCCGTTCCGTGAGCTACTCTCCTGTGCACAACTAGCAGATTAGGGTAGGCAAAGGCATCACCGCAGAGTTTACATTTGAAAGTTTTCTCCTTCGTGTGGGACACCAAGTGCAGGCGATAGGCGAAGGAACTCTTTACTTCTTTGCCACAATACTCGCATGTGTGAATTTTCGGATGATCCTTACTCTGATGATTCCGCCTCTCATTGATTGTGGCAAATTTCTGTGGGCACTGAGAACATTTGTAGAGAATTCCGCCATTTAGGAGTTCCTGATTGACACCCGGAGGAGCCTGAGACCGCTCATCAATCGATGGGATCACGTGCAGCCGTAGAAGATTCTCCGGGAAGGGCATTGCCTTTATATGCTCTTCCATGTGGATCACAAGAGCATTTTCAAAGCGGAAACTTTCACAGCAAATCTCACAGCTATACTTGCGCTCCTTGCTGTGATACTTCTGATGAATCTTGAGAATCCTACTTGACGAGAATCTACGATTGCACACACGACAGTCATGTATCATGTTCTTCTGGTGCGTCCTCATGTGGCATTGGAGGAATTTTTCTGCTGTGAAAATTTTTCCACACTGTGAGCAAGGAAATGGGTTATCATTTATCACTTTGCGATTGCTATAGTGCTCATCTAAGTGCTTATTCAGGGGGTAGACTTTTGTGTAGGAACGGTTGCAAATGTAACAATACAGGAGTGGCAGTATAGGATTTTTTCTTCCATCTGTTTCTTTTGTTTCCTTCTTCCCTGATGCTCCTCTAGTCTTCTTCGCCTTGTTCTTTGTACCCTTCTTCCTGCCCCGTTTCCTTCGTTTCCCAGATTCGGCTTCATCAAATGAGGAACTTTCTTCCTCTTCTTCATGGACATAATCCTCATTGTCTGAATGCTGTGGTGAACCATTCAAGTCAAAATCTTGAAGATCTCCTTGCTCCTGAACATTGTCTTCAAGTTCTTGCCTAGGAATAGGACAAAATTCATATTCCGGACGTGGAATGTCAAAGTACACAAGAAAAGAGAAAAACTTACTCTGATTTTTCATATTCCATATTTTCAATCTCAAATTTTACTGGATTCTCACGAATAGCACATTTCACGCTCTTTTTATTGCATTTTTTATTGTTTATAATGCAAATAAATACAGAATAAATCACGAATAATTAAGCAGAGATTTGAAAAGCAAGAACATCAAACTTTTCTTGACGGATGACCGAGTTATAACACACGAAACCCGACTGATTGTAAAGAAATTTATAACAGCTTATTTTCACAGATTATAGCACGCACAGTCGACTACACTAAACCCGGTTTAAATAAAGAAAAAAAAACAAGTTTTTCTTAATTCATGGATTTCTTATCAGGATTGAATGGAGAGAGTAAAATTTTTATTTAAAAATTGGCTAAAAGGAAATTTTTAACCGATTAGTTTTCACAACTGGTTTTCTAGATAATTTTTCCCATGATTCAGTGCCCATTTAAGATAACTAAAGAGTCTAAGATTTTACACTTTGTCAGAATCAGGGAAAAATCTTTTACAAAAATGGGTTAAAAAAGGTTTAAATCTTTAAAAAAAAATTAAGGAACCTAAATTAAGCATAAAACCTAGATTTACATAATTTTTTTACAGTATCTAGAAAATTACTTACGAAAAAAAACGTTAAGGAAAAAAAATTACCAACAAGAAATTTAATATATTTTACGCATTTCACGTTAATTAAAATGTCCCTTAGCAATTGTAATAAAAATTATATTACCCTGTTAGTTTTCTTCTTTGAAGAGCAAAACAAATAAAATATATAACAAGTCAGTCATTTAAATGCACGAGGAACCATAAAAGGTGGAAAGAAATTCTAACCATGTGATCTTTTTGTTTTTTAGATGCTAAACTATTAAAATATTCTACAATTAGATTAATAAATAGAAGCAGTATTTATTGAAACAAAATATTATTATCAGAAATCGATTAGAAATGAGAAAAAGCTAAATATAAATCACGAAACAAATACAGACAGAAAAATTAATGAAACTGATTAAATACTGATAACAGTTTAGTCTCTAACTGACCTGGGCTAAAGCATAGGATTAACATAAATCATCGAATATATCTTTTTAGAAGTTTAGTAAGATATTGAGAAAGTCGCCTATTTATCTATCGAGAGCTACATTGTAAAAGCGGCTAAGTCGGTTCGGAGCTCATATAAAGTTAGCCGGTTTCGCAATGTAGCCCTGGCTATGTTTTCTTCTTTCCGGCCAAATAAGAAAGTATAAAGATTTACGCGAGGAAGCAAGAAGAACAAAAAGTCCTACTTACCATTTACATCTGATCCTGCAGATGGTTCAGTCACACAGTAAGCTGCTAGAAGAGGCTCCTCAACTAGGCGACCCAGGTACTTTTGCTTTTGTTCTTTATTCCCAAAAGCAATGACTGGCATTTGCTGGAAGGTATGATTAAAATAGTTATTAGCTGGAAGAGTCTTTGTAGAATGTATGTGAACTTACACCCAGTCCTGTGCCCTCAATAGCTAGGCCAATGCCTGAGCATCCATAGGAGAGTTGTTCGGTAACAAGGCAACTATCGAAAAGTGGTAGCTGCAGACCACCAAATTCCTGTGGGATGTGGGCGTTCATAAGACCAAGGGAATGGGCTTTCTTGACAATATCCCAGGGAAATTCTCCGGTTTTATCGTGATGAGCTGCTTTCGGGATAATCTCTTCTCTTGCGAATTTCCTTGCAAGTTCCTGCATCTCCTTCTGCTCATCCGTAAGGGTCATGCTGAAGCCTGAGGAGTGTCTCAGGCTAGCCATGGATGGTACGGATCGACGCCCAAGGGTCTTCAAATGGCGAGAAAGCTACAGAAATAAGCGGTTTTATTGAACAAATCACAAAGCAATCATTTTCAATCCTTGTGGGATTACTTTATCAATCAAAACAAGATTGATTGGTGATAATTTTTTGTAAATCTTTTAAAATCTAGAGGGATTTTACTGGATTAACTCCTAATTCCAATTGCGGTGATTCTTCTTATCAGAAGGTGTGGAAATTGAGTTGAAATTTTAATCCTCTCACCTGTACAAAGGCCATGTTTGCAGGATGTTTGAAAGGATTACTTCCTGGGATGCAAATAAAATTAAATGAACGAGGAAAATTTACAAAATAACACAATCTCACTTGAATTGGAGTGACAGACTGGACTCAATTCACTGAGCTACAATTAATTCCGTGGCAGAGAGTGAGAGAGAATTGGCATGAGTAAAAGTAACAGGGTGTTCAAGAAATCATCGCAGAGTTTCCCATATAAAATGTTTTTGGTTCATAGAAGTTCCCTATGTTGAATTATTGTACACCCCAATATTTTTTTTACTCACAAAGCAAATAACTTTGCACTATGCTCGTGATCCAATCGATCTACCTTCATTCCCTGCTATCTTCCATTGAGATTCCTTGATAAATTTTTGTAGACAGACAACGCAATTGAATTGGCTTTCAATTGAGGTTTTTTTTTATCAGGAAAGAATTAAGAAATTTCGGTCAAAAACGTATTTTGAAATAAAGATAAGAGATTAAAAGCTTTTTCCACTGACTTGACTATATAAAAAACGAGTCAAAACAACCCGAGAGAGAGAGAAATTATTGAAGGAGAAATATATAAACGTAAAGATCCAAAGTCCAACCATGGACTTATACAACAATTTGATGATCTTAGCGGACGGGAAAAAATCCAACAAGTTTTGAAACAATTAAAATAATTTATTTTTAACATTATTTTGCTTCAATACATCACTTTTGAATTTATTGTCTCTTTGGAGGAGGTAAAAATTCGTAAAAATCTCAACAAACCGCTCAATGGCGGATGGTAGTCGTTACATCGATCTTCGTGATCAGAAAAAAAGTTCACTCACAGCGAGTATTGTCCAGGTCTATTCATCTTTGGATTTGGCGTCTCCCACGAGAATACTATGAACGGTTGGGAGTTTAAACAGAGGAACGGATAGAACTGCTCCTACACATGCTCCAATCCAGTAAACAATGATGTGCTCAATGTTGGTGTGTCCGGTGCATCCCCATTTGAGGGCAGTGGCAAGGACGGGATTGAAGTAGCCACCGGAGAGATTGAAAGCTAGAATTTTAGAAACAACTTTTGAGCTCCCGTCAAGACTGAACGGATATGTGCGCATGATTAAGCGGTTTCATTACCGGCCACAACGAGGCTTGTCCCAATGAAGGAATCAATCAATGTTGCGTGCTTAGGGCCCAATTCGCCAAGGGATCTCGATGCTAAACGACAAAGGAGTGTGGCAATACCCTCAATAATGGCTCCAAGATAAGGGTTGACCTGCCAAAGAATTAATTAGAAAGAGATTCATTAATCCTTCCTCCCACATAATCCATTTCATCCCAAAATCTTCTCTTTACTAAAGAAATTTAAAGAATTCATTTTCATGAATGTAAAAAAATTCGTAAAACTCGTTATTCGAATTTAAAGAGATTTTGGGGTTTTACCTGAAGATCTGCTGTGCATTCCGCAAAGGCCCTTCCCTCGTGCGTTGAAGCCAGTTCCAACCACCAGAGAACTTGGACAAAACGAAATACACAACATCCACCCATTAGTTGGGCCCATGTCTTTAGAGCCACATTCCTCGGTGATGTCTTCCCTTCAACCATATCCTCCATGTGCGTGTAGGGACAAGCCGTTGCATCACCCCAAACTTGTGACCACCAAACTGTTAAAAGGAATAGGTAGATGGCATATGTGGCTACACCAAAGTTGTCAGCAACTACAAAAAAAAAAATTTTAATTAAAAATGTCCTGGCAAGAATTTGAGGAAGAGCTTACCGATGATTAATTCAAAGCAGCAGGCACAGAGTTCAGCAGCTGCAATGGCTTCGAAGAAGAGTTCCTGCACAAGACCCTCCTTGACCATACGGCTGGTCAGCTTCCGGGCTGTCTGTGCGAGAGCGCACGAGATACCCATGTATCCCGTGCTGACTAGAAGTGCCGGCAGAGACATCGTTGTCTGGCCAAATCAATTGAGTTTAGCGTCACACAGTCGCACGACTGCCGAATGGGTGGAAACATTAATATTGGACCACGTCCAAGTTCAACAGAAATCTGGGCTTGGATGCTGTACATATTTTCTCATGCTCAATTCTCTAATTTTTTTCTTTCAATTGAATGTTGAGTATCTACTATTGGTTTTGCACTTGAACTACATCCAAGTACAACATGTTTGGATTTTTTTAAAAGTTCAAAAATGAATCTAAAAAATTCTGAGCAAAAGTTAAGAGATGCAGCACCTGCCAAAACTCATTCAAATTTCAATTAAAGCACTAAAACTTACCGATTAATTTTAATTTCTTTGGTAGTCGTGCTTTTATGAAGGTACTTCTATAATCACCTGTTCCAAATTTCTAACTGAATTGAACGCGTAGAATGTTGTCACTGATTAAAATACACCTCATTAGCTATTCAAGTTGAGTTTTTGTGAATAAAATTCTTTAGCATCTTTACCTCGATTGCGTAATACACACAAGAACGAGACACAGAACCACGAAAAATCTCTTTAAATCAGACGCACATAAATCACATCACATTTTATCTCAACGTATCCAGATGATGTTATCGCAAAACACCCGCAAAGTGCACTATAGAGGAGGGATCTTCATCAGCTGGCTGCACCACATACAGCCCACAGACTAATGTGGTTGATCTCATATATGAAATTTTTATATTTAGATCACCTCGCTCTCTGTAACGGCTGAGAATGTTTGCTCGAAAGAGATTTGCAAGTGGTGCTTAGGAGTCAACAAAAGTAAAAAGCCCAACAAGCTCAATACATAAAAAACATTCATCGAGAGAACTCACAGCATCCAACGGTGCTACTACAGAAAAATCTCTCAATTCTAGAAACGCATGTTTGAGTACGTCCAAGTGCAAGATGCGAGATAACCACTCCATTTACATTCCATCATTTACAACACTGTTGTATTCATGTGTTGTGGGATCGTAGGTTGATTACATTATAAAAGTTTTAATCCAGAAGAGAAATGGGCGGGCTTGGAGGTCTGTTCAAAAAGTTCAAAAACTATCTCAAAATAAAAGAAAGAAATTTCTTTGATTAGAAAATACAATTTATTTTTATATCAAATCATTATTTATTTACACATTTCGCTCTCCGAATTATAGATTTAGATATAAACTGAAAATTTTGGCGACAGTGGCGTAGCCAGAGGTGCACATGGGTGTCAAAATACCATTAAATTTTAGGCAGTTCTGGATTTTCTTTAGAGGTCAAAAGGAAATGTTTTTAGATGAAAAGTTATAAAGAAAAATTTTAAATGTTGGAATTTTAACACAAAGACGTCAAACGTTAGAAATGAAATGTCAAAAATTCGTCGAAAATTTGAAAGAGAAAGTCTGTCGTTAAGATATGAATGTCTAGTTAGGGAATGAACGTAACATATTGGAAAGGAAATATCAACGTTAGAAAAGGAGACTCAAACATTTTTTTTAAGTTTTTAATACATTTAAAAAGTTAAAAAAAAAATGAAATTTGTTTTTAAAAAATATACTTGAATAGAATTGGGTACACCTTTGTGATTTTTTTTCTTTATAATTTTAAAGGTTTTAAAGATTTTTTATCGGTATTCCTCAAGTTTTTGCACTACTTTGGTTCTTTTTTGCAGTTTTTTTTTTTTGTAAATGAAACCTCATAACGAGATTGTTCGTTCACCCATCCCTGCACAATCAACAAGGTTTTTGTAAACTACGAGCTTAAATCTTTGTGGTCATTAGTTCATCATTCATTCTAACCATTCTAACAATCAAACAGATGCAATAAAACTCTTGCACAACATTGGCAATAAACATTCAAATAGGAAAGATCAAAAATGGAAAAACCAGAAAAATAATTTGATTGATTTTTTTAATTACATTAACACGTTTTATGGCATGAAAAATTGCACTCTTGTGGTATTTTTTTTCTTAGTTTTCTTACATTACATGAGTAAATCTTGGTTTTTATAGAATTTGCAGTTTTCAACAGGAGATACTTAAGTCTATTCTTCTTTTAGCAAAAATCTATAAAATAGAAAATGTAAAAAAATCATCTAATTCTACAAAATGGCAATCAAATTAAACATTATCTCTTCATAGTCAAAGATTAACTTCTTGCGGTGATAAATTCGTTCTTATTTGGTCACTCCCATCTATCTGGGAGACTTAAAATATGTACGTATGTTTGTCAATTTGTGTCTTTTCACAAAATATTTACAATTTTAAATACATTTTGTTTGTGTTTTGAAAAATATTGCTTCTACGAGGTCTCAAAGTAATTAATTTTGAACAAATATTGACTTTTTTGAATCCAAACAAACAACCTCTTCAAATTTGTTAAAATTTATATATATCAAAATGAGTTAGAATATTTCAAAAGCACAACCAAAAGAGAGAAAAATTACAAATTAAAAACACATCAAAAAAGTTTAGAGTATAAAAAATTGTAAATAAATTCAAACTCATTGAGTCGAGTCATATTTCTCAAAATTAACTATAAATTGATATGTTTTATCAACTCTACTCTATCTTCCACGATCAGCTCTCTTTGAATGGTGACGATGTAAGTTCAATATCTTCTTCTGTCCTACCTAAATTCTCAGCTTCATCCACTGTATCTGGCAATTTCTTCCTCAGCGTCTCAGGGAAGAAGAAGGCCGTAATGCCGGCAATGAAAGAGAGTATCCCGAAGAGTATTAATGGTAGTGGTTTTACGTACAGTCCCTTAAAAAAAAAACAGAGAATAAAATAAGAAGTTTGAAATTCTTTAAAATATTCCTAAATTCTGAACTAAAAGAAAAAGTTGGTACTCACAAGAAGAGGAACGAAAGGAGCCAACATAGCACCAAATCTAGCCATTGTTGACAAAGCACCAACACCTGCGCTTCGAATTACCTGAAAGGTAAATCAAAAATCCAGTTCAGTCGATTATTCTTGAGAATTAAAGTTACATTCTTAATATTTCCTTACCGTTGGAATCATTTCAGCACTGTAGGTGTAGAGAACTGAGAAGGAAATTGTAATTCCTAGCTTTCCTATTAAAAATAGCGAAACAACAGCCCAAACGAGATCTGGATGAAATAAAACACAATTTTAGCATAAAACAATACCTACTAATTTTCATGAGACTCCCACACAGTATTAGATTTTTAGTTACCTTCCCCACCAACTTAAGAGCGATAGTGTTAGAGAAGCAAAAGAAAGCGATTAAGAAATATTAGTAAGAGAAAGAATAAATTATTCTATAGTACAAAAATAATTACCTGCGTTGATAAATGCTCCAATAATACAGGTAACTCCACTGAGGAGAAGAGAGAGTCCCAGGGACCATCTTCTACCAATTTTATTCATTGCAATCTACCACAAATTTAAAGAAAAAAAATATTAAAAGGTGACCGTAGATGGTTTTATCGATCATTTACCCAAGCAAGAGTATATCCGGGGATTTCGATGAGACAGACGAGGGCATAATTCAAATATTTGTTCCCACTGAGACTTGTGGAGTTCAGCGATAGTCCGTAGTAGACAAAAGCATTGGTGATCCAATTGTAAATGAGGATGGCAAATCTTATCATGAGGGTCTTTGACTTGATGGCTTCCTTCATTACAGCAACCTGAGATAAGGATTTATCCGTTTGTTCATTAAGTCCCTCTTTGGAGTCGGTCAATTCCTTCAAAAAAAAAAAATCACAGGTTTTACAAAAAATTAAAGGTTTTATCAGAGAAATGTTTCATTTTCTCTCTCTTTCCTTACATTGTCATCGCTGTCTTCAAATGTGGCAAGAATTGAATCTGATAGTACAACACCATTTATCTTGGCTGCTCGCTTGATTATTCGTCCCGCCTTGTGCGTGTGCTTCTTAGCCAGGAGCCATCTCACTGACTCCGGAACAATCCTATTTGTTAATTAAAATTTGTATAGCGCGTGGCGATAGTATCGCAAATTCCTTTCAAGTATTATTAATATTATTGTTCTGTTGTGCCTTACCAGTAGTAGAGAGCAAAGAGAAGTGGCGGTGCTGAGACTGCCAATTGAACAGTCACCCAATTCCCACTTAGCCATGCAACAAGTCCAACAGCCGCCTCTCCCAGTGCATAGAAGTAGTTTAGTACATTCCCTGACATCTCACGTTTACTCCGTCCAACCATTTCCACACCTAAAAGATAAAATTAAATGCTAAAGTTTTGTTTCAATGGAATTATAGTAATTTATTTTTACCAAGAATGAATGCAAGTGGATAGACCCCCGATGTTCCAATAGCATTGAGGTAGGCAAATACGATGAACATGATGTAATTGCCTACAATGATGATAAACATTTTGCATACATAAGTTTATCTTTTGTTGTGGAAAAATATTCCATAATTTAATTCAATTTGTAGTAAGTACTATATAATATTGACCTGCCAACGCTTGACCAATTCCCGTGATAGACATGAATAGAATACTGAGAATGAATACAATTTTCCGGCCGTATCTGAAAGAGAAACGAACATTAAACAAAATGTTCTTAAAATGTAAAGAAATCATGCTAAATACCTATCGGCTAGAACGCCAAAAATGAATGATCCTGATACGATTCCGAGGAAGTGCATTGTACCGACCTAAAAATATAAACAAAATTTAGCACGCGTATATCAACGCGATAAATACTCCAAAATTATCTCACCAGACTCAATTTCCAATGATTGGCCATGCATGTGATAGACCACTGCGATAGCGCCATGGTGATTAATGTGGATTTACAGAAAGAAAAAATATAAGAAAAAGCACAAATCATCGGGATTATCTCATAACTGATAGTATACTACAACATTGTACTAACTTCTTCAACAATCGTCTTTTCGGATGGATCGTACACCCATCGATTGCACTCCTCAACATTGCTCGAGAACATATTTGGTGGGCACTCATTGAAGGATGTTAGGCTATGACTCCGGCTGATTGTTGCGTTATCCTGAACAAATAATTTACACTGTTCTGGTGTAAAAATTCCCCGTGAATCTGTCTCTCCGGGTACAGCATAATGTATCCAAGATTCATCATAATTCGGATTGATTGGATCGTCACAATTGGGTACGAAACACCTTTTAAAAAAATCCCATTGTTATGCCATAATCATGAGATTGAGTCATAGATCATCGCTAAAACTTTATCACATCACGCGTATATCTCGACATACCTGTAATTTGGAACACCGGCTGTGAAAACGTACGACAAACTGTTGGCAGCTCCAAAAAATACCGGAAGACAAATTAGCAAGTAATTTGTCAATTGAAATTTTCCAAATTCCCCAATTTCATCCAAAACGCGATCAAAATCCATCTTTTGAGTGTCTCTCTCCGCACTTTACCCCACAGTCTGCAATACGATACACAAATAAAATAAACTCATCATAGCAGTAAAATTTAATGCAATATCAATGTGAAAATGCATATCATTGTCATAAAGATTTTTTTTTCATACTGTAAGTTAGGGTGATGTGGGAAGAAAATTGGGAAGGGATAACAAAATAAATTCAAGAAAATACCTAGATTAGAAGCTTATGAGTTGAAACATCTTCCTCTTTTTCATAGATTTTAAATAATTGAATAATAAACTTTCAAAAGAGAAAAGTTTCTAAAATCACCCCAATTGACGGTGCATGAAAGCTTTTTGTTCACTAACAAAAGAAACCGCGAATTTCTACAACATCAATGGCATTGATATGAGATAAAGGAAAAAACATGCAGCTAATAACGAAATGTTATTAATAAATGAGAGTTTTGGTTTCTTTCAAATCTTAATTTTGTTTAGGACGATTCTATAATATTTCACACGTGAGTCTAACTTAAATTTTTTTATTTGTAAGATTAACTAACTTACTGAATTAGAATCTTTCCAAAACATTTTTAAAAGCATAAAATCTTTTTTTTACGATATAGGTACAATTCAAATGTGTTAAATCACTTTCTTTGACTGTCCGAGCAGTTTATCGCATAAATGTTTGATATGGAAATTAATTCTTAAAAGATTTTAGCAGAGTTGTTCTATTTTTGCATATTGATTGCAGCTGTAATATTTCTCACAATAATCAATAACAATTAAATTTTTTTATGTCAAGTTTGTCTGTTTTATGATTTATAAGGAAGTGATGGAAGTGGCGGAAATGAAATAAGATTTTCCTGAGAAACAATGTTAAAAAAAATGAGACCAAGCTTCTAACATTAAAGAAATTGTTGGTCTTATACTTTTCTCTAAAGGTCTTTAGCTAAATGTTTTCACATAATTTTCACGTAAGAATACTTATTATTGTGTTTTTGATGTGATTTATTGCCAGACTCTCTGTGCAAATAAATTTATGACAATTTAAGAATTTATTACATCAGGATTGCAGTCAGTTTGAATCAATTATGCAACAGATATCAACCCAAATCATGTCTTAATTCAAAGAAACCTCTTTTCATTGTAGCTGCTGTTTTTGTAGTAAAATTAGGGGCTTCAGATCGAAGAAAAATCAACAAATTCTTCGTGAATGATTTTTCTTATTTTATCAGAACATAAATTAAATGATTTTCGATCAAATTCAACTGTAGAATAATAATTACGAATATATTATAGCAACATATAACTACTTATTGAACAATCGTTGGAAAATTAGAACCACATTTCTTAACATTTCAAAGTAAATTACCCTATATCGCGTAAAATAACCTTGGTTTACAAATCAAGATGACTTAAGTTGTGGCTCTTTAACCCTTTCACTATAAATTCTTACTAACGCATTCTAAGATTTCAATTTTCATGTATCTGATTATATTTCCTGAAATATTAGCTCCAGACGAAAAATTACGTAACTTATAGTAATTGTTAATGATGATCATGTAATCCTAATGTTGAGAAAGGGTTAAAATAATGCATGATCAAATTCATAATGAAGAAAAATGATTATTCTTACAGGCGTAGGAACTTTAAAAGAACTTTCAATAATTTTCTAAAAAGATTGGTCATTCTTTTTGATAAACTGATAGATCAAGTTTTGCGTTGATTTCCTAATCGTATAATACATAAAATTAAGCATTATTTGTGAAAAGAATTCTTCGAAAAAAACACAAATTATCACCTTAATGGTCAAATGATTTTTAAAAATAAAATTCATACATCTTCTAAAGTTTAGAAAAACGTGGGATTTATTCGAGATTCAATCAAAGTCTTGGCAATGATGTTCGGGGATAAATCTAATGATGTTCTTATCATTTAATTCGTTAGACTGGCCACAGTTTTTCCTCCAATTGGAAGACAGATTAGCCGACTGCCGACTTTCTTCTCGTCCAATTGGAGGAAAGCTGTCATGGATTTTGACGAATGAGCTGATTTTCCAAGGCGACAATGCCTCATTGATACACATCGATAGACATCAGCGTCCTCCACCAAATCACTCTAATTTATCTTGGTGCGTTGCATGTAAATTTTTCCGCGTTTCGCACTTTGGATGGATATGATCACGATGAGGGAGATCGTTCTGATCAGCCGAAGCTTAAAAATCAGCAGGGGATTTTTTGTTGTAGAAATACGATTCTTGGCTATTATTTCAAGGATTTAAAATAAAATTAAATATTGAAATGATTTGAAAAATTAAGGATATCTGATAACAGTCAATGTAAATATTTTTAATCCGAAATGCATGTTTTTGCTGTTAAAATATATTATGGAATTCCTGCATTGAATGCAGAAATTGACACGGCACACGAGAATGACACCAATTTTTAGGAAAAATTATTTTTAGCTTGAGAATTGGGGAATCAGCGTGAAAATTGATAAACGAAAGATCTTTCAACCTTTGGTCACATTCGGCAAAAAAAAAAGACTCACCAAACAATTTAGATGGGTCTGCCTTGGGGCACTGATAAAGTCTTCACATGAGACACTCCTCCGGTAAAATGAAGCAACCACACAACCTGTTGATGTTTCCAGGCTCACCTGATGTGGAAGAGTATCTGAACTCGACCGCGACTCTCGCGTAAATAAATCAAGTGATAAACACGAGAAAAGAGACACATATCACTTTTTCTTTTCATGAGCAAATAAATATTTGCACGCACATCTCCCACACTGACATCGCATTAGCTGCTGAACGTCATCATATGACAGACACTATAGCCATGAAGTTACTAGCATTTTGTCTTTGTTTAAAAATTTTCGGTTTCTTTTATCTTAATTCTGTTTATTTTTTTCTGTTGCTAATGATTTATGATTATTAAACAGCTTAATAAATCCTTTGAGCTTTATACGAAAAGTAATCCTAAACAAGTAGTGTATCACTGAGAAGTGAATTCATCAGATGAAAATCCAGAACATCAGCTTAGGGAATTAAAATAATATTCCCATATCTTTGAGAACGTTTTAAGGCGTTTTTCATCTGTGAGGAAATATGGGTAAATTATTGACAAAAAGCTCAGAAAGCTCATGATGTTTGATTTTTCTTCACGAACTTTGCATACGGATGAGCTACGAGCTTTCAGGTTTTGTGATAAAAAATCATCGAATCCATTGAACGAACAAGTGACGCTAAAAAGAATAACTTCCATTCTATAGATTAATAAGTTTAAATATCTTATAAAAATTATTATTTGAAAAAAAAAATCTTTGTTTATTTAGTCGAAGATTTTGTTCTATTGTTTCTAAAGACTTCAGGCACTTCAGGGTACGTACACCTTCTTCTATATAATAAAGAAAGGTCTCTCTATAATTTCGTTCCTGTTCAGGTATGCATTTCTACACCGTTGGTCCGATCGCGATGAAATTTGGTACAGAGACTACTGATACTAGGCGGTTTTTACCAACGATATTCATTTTCGCCCCAGAGCCTCTCTTCACATAGCCCCCATATAAAAATCGTGCTTTTTTGAGTACTTTTTGAATTTGGCGCGATAAAAATGTAGTTTCAAAAGCCACCACTGCTAATTTTTGGTACATTTCGTTGAAGAGAAAATGAGACAGTGCACATCACTGGTACTGTCTCCCTCACATTTTCAGTTTTTCGCAATTTTCTCGCGTTTTCCGCCGAATTTCTCAGCGAAATCACCTTTTTTGTGACCAGGATGCTCAAAATTTCCGCCAGAAAAAGTCGTACAAAATGGTTTTTTTAATCCGGCGAATTTCGCACCCAAATTTTTACTGAAGCTCCCCGGGGCCCCCTTAAGCATTTCCCGCGTAGGCCAAAGTCGCAAAAATGAGTTTTTCCCGGAAAAATAAATTTTTAAAAATTTTTCCGCACAACTACAAACAAACATTTCACGCACACAAAATGCCAGAGTGAGAGGAAAGTATTTCCGGGTTTATAAACAGATTCGCGTGAAGATAAAGGAGAAAATGGTTTGACAAAAATTTAAAATGACCGTTGATGTTGTTTTTGCCTACTTTCAGCGGCGAAGATTTTTCGCCTTTTCTTTCAAATGAAAATATTCGTTATTTTGTAGATTTTGCACATAAATTTTTCATAAAGTCCTTTTGTAAATTAATTAATGATGCGAAAAAATCAATTAAATATTTCGAATAAAATGCCAATAATTTGGAGCAATAAAAAGTTGAAAACTCTTGCTTTAAACGCTTTTTTAATCATAATTTAGATTTAATTTTCTTCTCAATTTGCCCCTATAATAAAATTATATATTGCAAAATTGTCATTCTCAAAAATTCTATACAAAAAAAGTACAAAATAGTTCAATTTGAACAATTTAGAAAACAAAAAGATGCAATTTGCCTGTGATGGAACATTTTCATTTAGCAAATAAATCTGCGGTATGTGCTATATGGATTGCTAAAAACCAATTGAAAACACAATTCAATGGCTATTATATATAGCCAATATATTAATTTAGTAGATTTAATGTTTGCTCCAAACATACTGCCCACAGTTCCCAATTTAACAATGTTCAACATAAACTTTGGACTCTAAATTAACACCTCATTGCAAAATTGACAGGGGGAAACGTTTTTAGAGTTTGTGCCTTTTACAATTTCATTTATAATTACTTAATTTGTGGGTATAATTAAAGATAGAAGAGCGTAATTATATTTTAAAAGCAATTCTTATAATTATTTTTATTATAATTGAATGAAAATCATTAAATTGTATCGACGCTCCCAAAGATTATGAACCATACTCCTGTGTTCAAAGATAGGAATATGGTTCATAATCTTCGGACACGTCGGTATTAATTAAATTAATAAAATTGCACTTTTTATCAATTTCAGCATTTTATTTGAAACAAAGAGCATTGGAAAAAACGATTCTACTATATGTCAAATTTTCTCTGACATAGTTATGCTGGTTATGCTCTTTTCAATTCACATGATTCATTGAAATTATTCAATTGCAGAAATAAAATTATTTTTGCTGTAAAATGCAATATAACGTCCAAATAACGTATAAAATATCGTTTTCAATATTTTCTGCAAATTTAGTAAATTTAACGAACCGAATATTCAAATTGTTCTGTATTATTTTTGCTATATTGCGTTCTCTTTAGTATTTTTCATTCATAAATTCATTTCCGTTCTCTAGTTGAATTCTATTTCACGATGCAATTCAATTTTTGAATTAAATTAAATAAAATCTACATAAAATGCTTGTATTTATAGCATAGGTACCTATGTGAATTATGCAAAACTGGGATAAATAATTCCTCTAATGCGATAAACAATGGATTAGTCCTCAATAGAAAATCACAGTGATGGTCATAAAAATTACTTATGAATCTTTCATTGATTTATTGAATAGGAAGTTAAGTTTTAATAATAATCGGGTATAGGCATTCATAATGGATTAGGCTGTGTATATGGGGATAGATATGGAGTTTGGGTTTACTTTGAGCTAGCAAAGGGATGGAGAGCACTATAAAGGAATAAGTTTCTATATCAAAAACTTTTAAGAGAATTTTAAAAGAGGTTTTGTGGTTAGTGCAAGCAACCCCTGTTCTGAAAATTTTCTCATTTTCACTCCTCAATGGGACGGATTATGGTGTAAAATTTTAACCGTGAATCTGTAAAAGCAACAAAAAAAATCAACCACCCACAGTCACTTCATAATGCCTTTAAATCCACATTTATATGTTATGCATGGTTTATATACTGAAAAAAACCTGAAAATCCCCCTCATTGTTACCAAAAAAAAACAACCATACTTGGGCGAGGAAATACTCGATATTAATGGCAAACGGGGAATTTTTGTGTGTATACCAAAAATTTACTTCCTCAATTGGACATTCACATGCAAATCAAGCGTCATAAAGATTATCAATTTTTATTTTGAAAAAAAAAAGCAGAACAAAGCTATTAAAACTCTAAAATTTAGTTTTGTTTCAATGGTTGCATTTCAATGGGGTAGTTGAGAATTTAAAGCTTTTATATGTAGATTATATTTAGGGAAATAATAAAGAATATTTTTTCTCTGAATTAATGACTTTTATGATGTAGATGATGGTGCAAAATAAACATAATTGTAAATGTAGCATTCCACAGACAACATACGTGCCTCTTTAATCTTCTAATATGCGAATGATTGTTGTGGAAATGTTTATTTGGAATATGTGGTGGAGAATTTAATTGTAACAATTTAATCGGATGTGACACACCCAAAATCAATCCCACCCTTGAGACTTTGTATGTTGGTTGTGTGGAAATTCACGAAAGGAGATGGAATTCCCGCAATTTTGCCATGAAATTTGGTTTTGTGAATTGAGAGTGAAATCGCGAAAGAGAATTAAATGGGTGCGGGGAGAAGTTTAATTTATGTAATAAAATCCAATTAAGTGGTTCGATGTGGTTTTAACGGGTGGGTGATGTCTTTTTGCTTATAAACAAAACATTACTCTGCCACAATGTTTATTTCCTTCCCTTTAATCAATTTAACATAACAATTAAACATAATATTATGTACATATATGAGGGATGAATCGTTTAAAATTTTAACGACTGTTTTATTAATTCCAAGAATAAAAGCTCTATTTTTATATAAATCGTATCAATGGGGAAAAAGTTATTTTAAACGAGGAAAAACTGAATGAACATCGTTCGTAAATATCTGCGTGTAAAATTGGGGTTATTTTTAGAGATGGGCGAACAGTTTGAGTTTCTGTTTTTTTTTCAGAGAATTTTCCCACCACGAAAGAGGGATTTATGCCTCCCAAGGGTGGAATTATCAAATATTTTCTCTTCGATGTTTACCGAGTTATTATTAGGATATTTTCGAATGTATGAGAGAGTATTGTTCGGGAGGGAAGGAAAAGTGAGTGAATATTTTTTTTCTTCTGAGAAGGAGGCAAAAACCCTCAAAGATAATCAAGAATAATTGATGACCAATCATTTCTCCCATTTCCGCAAAGAATGGTAAAAAATCATCCCCATGGGGTAAAGAAGTAATTTTCTCTCAGGAATTGAAGCTTATTTGCTCTTAAATTTCAACTCGATGATAGATTGAAGATGGGGAGGGGGGATGATTGGGGTGGACATCTCGGAGAACCAACATACCGTAGTTATATACATATAGAATGGATTAAGTGCTTTCTACTTGCTGATTTAAAGTCACAGTTATGTTTTTTTTTTTCTTAATAACTCTTAGAAGAATTTATTTTATTCATTAATTTTTTTAAATTCTAAGAAAGAGTTGAAACACAAGAAAATTCTTGCTAAATACGAAAGGTGTTAAAAATCACAAAGGATGGTTTAATAAGGAGAAAACAGAATAAGGAGGTTTTTCCATGTCTTAATGAAATGTTAATGAATTTTCTTGTTCTTCTGATATTTCAAAGAAATGCACAAAATACCGGAAAATCTCAAAATACCTAGAAATTGAAAACACAGATTTAAAGGGAAAAAGAAATATTAATTGAACCATGAAGCTTATTTTACATCCATTTATGAATTGCCTGATCCCAGGTTAGAAGCAAAACAATAAGGAATAATTTGTGGGGAATTTATGGATGATGAGAAAGGTGTAAAAGACAGCATAGAGGAGAAAGGTGTTCTGGAAAAGGCAATTTTCACTCAATGTCTATTGTTTCACCTTCTACTGAATATTCCATCCATCGGGGTGTATCGTAGGTAAATGGCATCAAAGCAGTAGAATCTCTAAATGGCAAAATGGTGATTGACGCCTACCATCACCTTTGTTTCTCCACTGATGTCCCCATTGGGGATCTAAAGTCCCATTGTAATTTGGAGTATAAATAGGGAAGCTTGTGTCTTTTCAATACCATCACGCAACAGTTTCTCTGTTTATCAAACATCAATAAACGTATCTCTCCTGGGACACCTTACCAGCAAACAATGCTATGTTGTATATATTTTATTGCTCATACTACAAAAGAAAATTAATTATATAATATTGTGTTTGATAAAAAAAACTAGAAGATTTATATTACAAAATTGAGCTTTTGTGTAACGTACGTATATTTCAGTTTTTTGCATCAAAAAGTCCGGAAATATCATGAGGCATAATAGAAAATACAAAATTACATAATATATAAATTAATTAAACTTATTTTTCATGTGCTGCAACAAGTACATACATTCATACATAGTATAATAAGTCAATTTAAATGAATCCATTTGGGAAAGTTGGAGGGTTAATTTAAGTGGGGGGATGTCACTCAAAATTGTTGAAAATTTCCTCAACACTACCATGTGTACATAATACACACATTTTCTCTTTGCTTTTGTCCTCCATCTCTCCCCCATGCAAGCACTACATGTATTCAAACATATGGCTATTTTATTTAAAGGCTGCCTTTTCCTATGAGAACAGGGACCTTTTCCATGTTCCGCACATGTGAAAAAGCATCTAATGGCAAGGATACAATTTTATCGAGTTATGTCATTAGGAATGGCACTCCATTAGAGCTAATTATGCAATTAAAATACCAATTTTCTCTGTATCACCATTAAAATCATTTAAATTTACCCACATCTTGATGCTTTTGTGCCTCCACTGATTGCCATCGCCATTTCGGTTTGGGTTTAAATAGAACATACCCCGGGATAAATTAAGTTGGCAAATGAAGAGAGAATCTGATGACCAAATTTCAATGGCACTCGCAAGAGGTATTCGAATGTGAAACTCATTGGGTGGTGAAGGTGTTTTGTGTTTTGGTTTCAAGTTGTTCTGCCATTCACCAATCTCAAGCCACATCGATATTACAGTCTTGCTCGTCCTGGAGACGTTGTTTAATTGTCATTGATACACTCAATAGGGTTCTGGGAGAATTAGTGAGGGGGTAGGGTGGCATCTCGACATGGTAACCACACAATTGGGAGGATTTGACAATTTCACCAATTACTACCAGGACACATCATACTGAAGGGTGCAATATGTATGCATTGTAGCACATATTGAAGACTATTTTAGGTGATGCCTCTCTTCCTGGCATATCTGATAAATTAGCAAATTATGAGCTCTACTTCCCATCTGATTAGTTCAATTTGTCCCAACACCTATAACTCTTGCAGTTATGTTTCGTTTTCTAGACGTTATGCCTTTCTATTTAAATACTTTCCTTATACTTATAATTATTTCTTAAATAAATAGCTAGAATATAATTTTAAAATTAAACAATTTTAATTTTTATTAAAGATTATTTTAGGAAATTTAGTGGAAATCTTTAGGTTTTCTTATTAGGTATCTCTAATTAATAATTTATTTAGTTCCTTATACAGACTAGTGTATCGGACAGGTATCTCTAAAATCTTATTCTTTCAGTTTTCATAACTCTTTAAGCCCTTTGAGCTAAAAATAAATGTGAAGAATTATTAACTCTATATGCCTATTCTAACTGATTTTAGTTAAATTTAATTGGCCATTAACTTATATTAATTTCCTTACTACTTCACGGAATCATTACGAATGACAAACTTTATTCCATATAGCGCTTTGATACACAACATCGTGGCAAAATAAAGTCGACTAGTCCTTTAGTAATTAGCTTTAGTGCACTTCCACAGTAAATTATCTAATAAGGGTGCAGTGCAGCTATTACTTTCATAACCGCATTGTATTTGGTAAACAAGCGGACAGTCAGTGGTGTATGTTATTAATCAATTCTCAAATGCATATAATTTTCCTTTTAAGTTAATTGATACATTTGAAATTGAATTTGTTTGAAGCTATTGAGATATACATACATATGTAGGTACCTACATCCCTACACCTAAACTATATATCAGAGAATTCTGATGCATTTACTATGTTAGGTGATGTAGGTACAGGAAGTTGTCTTGTTTGTATCGGTTGTTCTATTT
This sequence comes from Lutzomyia longipalpis, assembly GCF_024334085.1. Taxonomy (NCBI): domain Eukaryota; kingdom Metazoa; phylum Arthropoda; class Insecta; order Diptera; family Psychodidae; genus Lutzomyia; species Lutzomyia longipalpis. The sequence goes on from NC_074707.1 coordinate 18,375,696, forward strand.
TGAGTAGATTGGAGCTGAATTCTATGAGGGGGTGCTATCGTATGTTAGTTATATTCAATTTTATATGCAAAATCATTAAAACGATTCATTACCACAAAACACGCTTTGGGCCGAACTCAGCTTTCCTGTGTTGTGCAGATTTTACGGTGTGTGTGTCTCTCTCTCTGAAAATATACCAAACCCTCTTTTCATACTATATACCCCCCTTCCGTTTGTATGCTTATACTCTGTTGCTCCATCTCATCCTCTTTGGTATACTCCTCCAATGCTGATGTTGGGGTTTTTCATTTGTGGAGTTTATGGGTGAAACATAGCGAAGAGGGAGGAGGGGAGGTGATATTATTGCCCCTTTATTTTGAGAGCTGTGGTATTGTGAAAGGAAAGTACAAGTTATCCCCATATATGTGTAGTAAGTGTATCGAATAGCATAATGAATGAATAAGCCATTGGGATGGGGTATCTTCCGTGCATTGATTGCTTCTGAAGGGTGACGACGATAGGAGATGAATGGGGGAGGGATATCTTCACGTTGTTCACCAGCATGTGAATCTTCAAAAAAAAAAACTCTAAATTCAAATGGAAAACATTCGTCTGTTTCACTTGAGCAGGAATTCCCATGAGCAATCCTATTTGTGCCGGACTGTAAACTTAATGTAACATACAATCCATATGTGCACACCAAATATTTTTCACAAAACAACTTAAGTTCCATCATGGTGAGAGTGATTTTTTCCTTTATTCTCTCTCTAAAAATTACAGACCTTTCTCCTTCAATATTGTTGGGACGCTAGGAAAGTATGGGTTTGCGGAAAGTCTCCGAGAAAGTTAAACTTCCATACGGGAAGTTTTCTTGTTTGTGTTACTGCTCTTTTTTTTTCAGAGGGCCAACAAGGATGTTGCTCTCTCCATATCCTTTTGTACATGAGAAACAGTAAATAATCGGAGATAAATTGAAAAATGAGAAATAGGCTCATTTCTCTTCTGACAAGGAAAACTTTATCACTTTTTGACTGGGTATTCGCTTGTCTTGTCCACCACGAAAAACCGAAATAAATCTTATGGTGGGTGTGAGAGATAAAAGCATCTAAGAATGCGAATGATGTTCTCGTCTTGAAAAGGTAATGGCCGGCCAAGAGTGTTATTTCGCCAATGAAGGAAACAGGGACGTGTGTTTCTTTTTAGGATTTAATTTCAAATTAATTTTTTCCAGCACGTACTCATGGGACATATTTACTGTGAATGATGATTTTTACGTTTTCCAAGACAGTGTTCGCGTTTATTGTTTTTTTTTTTGGGGAATTTCATACAAGTTTTCCTGAAAGATTTTTAAGTTTCCTTTAATTTTATTAAGATCCTTATTTGATAATCATGGAAAGGGATAATTGAAAAGAAAAAATGTACATAGACAGTGTTTCTTCTTCTTAATCTCACCTTCTGTCTCTGGCAGATGTTTTTATCTTTATATATCTCTTTTATGATATGCAAATGAGAATTTTAGCTGAAATCTTTTCATGCACGAAAGATTTCAATAGAACGAATTGAGTTATAAACGTAGAGGTACAACATTCAATATTTCTCTCGACTTGACTTCTCAACATTATACCCAAATGATGCCACCGCACCATGGTGGAATTAAGCTCATATTTATAGAAAATATCACATGAGGGATTACATAACGCGTGGGATGAAGGATTTCCTCTATATATGGGGTGCTATGCGAGGATATCACTGGAAACCACTAGGAAACCCCGCTCATTTAATAAGATGAGAAAGTGAAGGCGGTAGGGAAGTGTGCGACAACCTAACCATGAAGCTGTGATTTATTCTACTCATTAAATTCCAAGAAGTGCTAGAGCAATTTGTCGACGACGCAATAAATTATTCAAAACAGAGAGTCGAATACAATAAAAATCGTATAGCAGTGAAGACTACACGAAAAAAAAGATAAGGAAGCATATCCTCTTTTCAGGGATTCAATGAACAAAACTGATGTTTCACTTTACTTCCGAAAAAAAAATGGAGCCACCGTGCCCGCGGAATTTAGGATGAGATGGGGAGGTAGCAGGACAAGAAGCTCTTAAATGTAAAAGACAAATACGTCTACACTCCTTGCAGATTTTCCGACACATTTTAATTGCAGAGGATAACAGAGACAAATTGGATTGTGACTTTTTGACGAGATTCACGCGAATTGAATTGCAAAAAAGAGCGAATACCCGAGGATTACTTGAGGGTGATGGCTGAAAATGGTGCACAGCAGTGTGCGAGATATTTTGCCGTGTCAAAAGGGAGTTAGGAAAATTAATAATATAGAAAATATGTTCGAAATGAATGAACACAGCCTTTAAAATAAGTACCTATACCATACTTATCTCGCAGTGTGTAGGTATAAGAATTTGTGCAATAAATTAGCTATAAATTGTGGTGGTTTAATAAGAAAGCTCTGGAGGGTGTAAAAAGTATACGGTGAAAGTCCGTAAAATTGTTTAGCGCTAAGCTGTAAAAGCTCAGCACGCAAGAATGACTTCGCGCACTCGCAGCACAAGATCCTTCGCCCAGAGTTAAATTTTGGTATGTAGCACCCGGGGGTTGGGACACCGGTACGACATAATAAAGTGGCAAAATATAAAGTGATAATTTAATCAAAATCCTCATAGACATAGAGAGGATTTGCGAATGATGTGGGGGTGGATGTTGTGGAAGTGTGATGTTCATTAGTATGCAGCATGTCAATTGGAGAATTATGCTACTCGCACATGGGCAGAATTGGGCAAAAATTGATGAAAAAGGCGCATTTCTCGCTCCCAAAATAGAGGAAGGAAAAAAATAAATTGTTTTATACTCACGTAGCACTTTTATCGATGTCAGTGGGGGTATTATGGCGTAAATTAGCTTTTTCCTCTCATACCGCCACCACCTTCCTGCAATTTACGACACTCAATGAATTCAATAATAAGTCGGCCATATGTGAGAATGTAGCACCGGAACATTTTGATGATTCTTGTCAATCTTGCCCTCACGAAGCATGAAATGTGACGATAAAAATAAAATACAAATATCCACATAAACAATTTCCCTTTTCTCACTTTTTCCCCATTTCCACCATACGTACACTTTTCCTCCAAAGAAATTGAAGGAATATACTATATAGATTGAAATGATGCTTATCGTCTTGAGACACTTGAGAACACATACTTTATTTGAGGGTTGTTTATGGGGTTAAAAAACACGAATAAATATCCGCATTATAACACACAGATTTCAGCAGAGCTTTCGGTTGTCTTTTAAGCTTTCAATGCGATCTATCAATTTTCTTCTATTTAAAGCCAAAAGCTGTAGAATAATATGAAACATCTTGCGAGAAAAGGGATAGAAAAAAAGAGAAAATAAATTCCCATAAAAGTCCATTTCCCTCAAAGTGATCCATTTTACCAAATTCTTACAAAATAATATTAATAACATTCTTTGATTTGCTGAAAATACAAGCTGCTATAGTATTGAAAATCTGTTAGAAAAATATTTAGAGTATGTATAATACAGTCCTAGGGGTTGAAGAAGATACCAATCTGTTCCTTTATATGTCCCCTGTATAGCATACATAGATTATATCGTGTAGTCCCATACACACATCCTTTATCAAAATACAAGAGGACGATAAATCTGACCCGGATATCCCACCCAACATTAGATTAGATGAACCCTGGGAGATATTTTCATAACCATATGCGGAAATATCTCACCAACTTTTCCCATTTTATATCCACAATGTGAATTCGTCGAATTGGGCTCTATATTTTTCATTTTTTCCTTCGTGGTGGGATACGGTGGGGTAGCTCTGGATGAAGCATTCAACACTTGAGAGAATAAAACAAAATCTGTGTTTGGAGTTGTGAGTATAGTTTATATTCGGGAGTGCCTATATATTTTTGGATTGAGAATAAAAATGTTCTCTTAAGTGAGGGGGTATGAGGTTTTTTCTTGGCTCACTTGAGCAATTTCGATTTTTCATATCATTAAACGTCACCATGTTACTTATTCGCATCATTTACTATTCAGAATAAGTTTTCCCACAAATTCGTCAGTGTGAGATATCGAGGGAAGTAGCTCGATGACGTGGAATTTTTCATTATAATAAGAATTTTCTTCAATCCACATCACTCCCCTTATTGAGTGCCAGGCGGAAGACAATTGATTGAAGTTCATGGGAAAAAATTTACATTTCCCATCATTTATAACAAGCAATATTGTACAGGGTAAAAAAGTTTCAATAAAATCTTTTCTTCTTAACTTTAGGAAAATTCCTGCTAGTTAATTGAATAAAGAAATCAAATGCAGTTACTTTTATAATTTTAGATATTTGATTTTAAAGTTTTTTAATTTAATTCTATTACTTCCGTTAACCCTCCCAGATAAAAAAAAACAATTTAATTTTCTGCAGATGGTGCGTCAAATATTTCTTATCCGTTTGAACTCAAAATATGCTTTTTTCACTCTTATTTAAAAAAAAAAGAGGAAAATCTTGAAGGAATTATAGAAGTGAGAAGGAAAGAAAAAATCACTGTGGGGTGAATAAAATCATTTCTGGTGTTTCTCTTTGCCACCCTGGCAAAAATTTTACGGACATATAAGCAGATAGCTTGAGTGGATGTTTTCCATTGAAATTGAGGATGTCTGTGAGGATTTTCTTCTTGGGAGTTTGGTGTTTTTAAATCTGGGAAATGTAGCATATGGAAGGAATCTCTCTAAATGCTATTGATTAATTCGTTTTCATCATTTTCACGTCACCTTCTAGACATTTCTACAAATAACACCCGCATATAGAATTGAAGTACAATCATATTGAAATTCTTCAACAATAATCATTTATTTTATAGCAATAATATAACAATATAGAACGATAAACGATGAAAGGGAATAAGGATTGATGATAGAAAAAATCTTTCTATAAATATTTATACACACCCCTCGCTTTATTCACAAAGAAATCTAACATATATAGAGAAAGATTTTCACCCCCAAAAATGCCTATATTTTGAGAAGAGATTGCGGGGGTGGTGGTGGTGGAAGAAAAAAAGCTCCGAATGACCTTTGGCATAAATTCCAATCAATACACAAATAAAATACACTTTTACACACTCTGAAATTGGCCTTAGGTCTTCTTTATTGTCAAATAAGATGGGTAGAGTACGAGGCAAGACCACTATACAATCATTGGGGGATTATGTGGAATCCTCTCTCCTTTTTGCATATATATCACAATGTCTCCATAAATATCTAGCCCCAAGAAAAATTTGTCCTTCCGCACTGTGACTCTCAGTGGAACATTTGCTGCTACTGTTACATCAGATTCTCTTGTTCTTCTGACACCCTGAAAAACCCTCATCCCTTTTACAAGGGAGCAAGACATCATATGTGTAGGATATATTCTTCGAATATACATAGTATGCTCAATTTGAGGATATGTATGTATATTTTTTCCATCTACTCGTATGAATTTCATTAAGAACAAGATGTTCCCTTATGCTTCTTTTAGTCCGCCTCAGTCAATACGATTCTAATTTAACTAATAGAAAATTAAATGACAAGATTTTATGATTTTGGTAAAAAAATATTTCTCAAATATGTAATTAAATATCTAAAATTATTAGAGAAATTAAGAATGTCTCTATCAAAAGTTTTGGCATAAAAAAAACTTGGACATTCTCTCAATGAAACTTGATTGAAAATTTATATCATGTAGTGGATAGGTACCTATATCAAGGGCTCTAACGTCTTCCTGGGCACTTTTACAAAGTATAAGAGTGTTTGATGGTGCGCTGAGGAGAGAAAAATGGGGTTGACTGAAGGACACTTCAGCGGTGAAATTGGTAAAGATGAAGTGGAATTCGTAATTCTCATCGTCTTGTATTTCGCTCTGATGGGTGGTAGGTCCCTTGTGTGCTGGGCGCGGGGGACAAAGCGCAGTGACACCGTAAAAAACGACGACAGGGGTAGAAGAGGAATCATGGGCAGCAGGAGGGCCGAAAGTATTGTATCACTCCCTCCACCCAGGGTGAATTACATCCTTACAACTCCGTGAAGTTCATCTCACGTGCGGCTTTTATAGGATGCTGGTGGGCGGAATACATGCTATCCATACAGAAAGACCTGCAGAGTGGTCTCTACGCACCTTTTACCACCCCCTTACCCGCATTTTCCATCCTGACACAATATTTATGATTGTACATGGAGACAATCATTAGTGTGAATCGATTTTTTTTTCAAGAGTATTAAGTGGATTCTTAAAACAACCACTTCAAGGGGTTTTTGCATTCAATTTGCAAACTACAAAGCAGGAAGGGAATTTCAATAAATTAAATGATATAATTTGAATAATTAGCAATAGGAAGAGAAATTACATTCAATCATTTTGAATTAATTAATTTAATTGAAATATTTTATGTTAATTTCAATTGAGAAGTTTTACAATTTTCCATTTTCATCCCGGAAGTTTGCTTAAATCAAAGGATCAAATATTTGAAATGGAAAATCAACCTGGTTATCTTAAACTTCATCATAAAATGTAGGTATATATCTCGTCTGCCACTTCATCAGCTCCCACGACGATGGATAAGGGATGAGGACTCTTGAGAAAATTCTTGAAGTCATGCGTTTTTTTTATGGAACTCATTAATTGTAAGAGGGTGTTGTTTTTTTTTCGTAATTTGTACTTTGGAAAATCACGTTTTTGCTGCCACAGTAAACGAGCGAATTAAATGATTTGATACTAGAGTGAGAGTACATTAACTGCAAAGTCCATAATTTTTATAGCTTAAAGCTTTGAAAGTGTGTAACGTGCATGTTCTCTTTTTTTGCCTTCTTCTTGAAGAAAAGTTAAAGGCGCTTTTCTACCTCAGTGAATTTAATTTTGTGGGTCAGTCGTGATGAAAGCAATTTATTCAGCTGTCAACTCGTATATGGTGTCACTTTCTTAAGTGTAAAGAAATAAATTTTGTCGCCACCCCCCTATGGGAAAACTTTCACTGTATCACCCATGTTATCATCGGCAAAAGGCTCTACTCTACACACATCCAGCAACTGGGGATAATAATTTTCTCACACGCCCCGCATCGTCTTTTTCACACAAAAGCATTGTCCTCCTCCCCTCCCGTGGTCGATGGACAAAAATTTTCACATGTTTGGGTTTTGTGTGTAACATAATAGATGTACTCTTAAGAAAATATTTTACAAGACTCCAACAATAGCGTAGATCCTTGTCTTTCAATTATCTTCCAAAACACTGTTGATTTTGGAATACTATACTTACATATTAGACTACATAATGGAAAAATTCATGAGACATGGTATGTTACTTGTTTGTTAGGGATATAATGCAAAAGTGTGTGTGCATGTGTTTACTGAAATGCTTGAATTTTCATTCAGAGCTATATATTTTAACTTACATTCCGCACAATTCAACCTACAAATATGTACGTCGCGTACTTGCTAAGTACACATTATACATAAGAAGCACCACAGTGGTGAACATTAATTAGACATACTTATTTAGTATTCGTGGTTTTAAAACAAATTTATAGAGCTCTTCACGGAATTATTTTACAGCACAGCTTGTTGGTTTGGGATCTATTTTTTCTGTTCTTCTTGAAAAAAAAATCATTTCCCTCTTAAAAAAATTTACATTAATATTATAATTTCTGAAGCTTTTTGTCAAGTTTTTCTGCCCTACAAATCTTGGCTTTCAATAACTTTGAACATATTTCTTCTATAGAATGGAAATTCGAAGGCATTTCAAAATTTTGTCAACCTTTCAAAATGAACTTCAGCCTTGTTAGCAAATTGACTACCTACCTAATCAAGTGAAACATTTTAAGAATTTCTATCCTAATATATGTTGGAAAAGGCAGAAAATGTCGTCCTTTGAAGACTGCTCGCTCACATCGAGAAAATTGATAGGTATTGATTGTCTGGGTGAACGTACATAATTGTCAATTATAAAATGTCGACAATAGCTGTTATATTGCATTCTTTTTGAGCTTTTCAACCTGAAAAGAAGGATCAAGTCATCCTTTGAGTGGCTTTCTTTTCTATAAAGCATCTGCTGATAAAAGCTTTTCATTGTTTAAATATAGAAAATGTACGTATATACCTACACACATAAAAATGCCAATAGGGAAAATATTTTTAACTTCTAAGCACGTGCGAAGATATTCAATAAAAATCAATTGTGGAAATTTTTCCACTCAAATTACACCCCTTAAATGTAAGTCAAGGATATGCATTGTATAGAATTATACATTTTCAAGCTACATGTGTTGGTTTTATGTTGTGAACTTGAATAATTTTAAATTCACTTTGATACATAATTTTATATGTAACTTTATTAAATTAATAATAAATATCATTTAATTTTGTTTATTGCATTCAATGGACTAAAAATTAATTGATTTAATGAAACATTAATGGCAATTAAATTTTAAATATAGGTAGGGGAGACCGGGGTAAAAATAGTCAATTTGCGTAAATCCTTATCTGCAGGACTCCCACGGGACAAGAAAATTTCCTCGATAGGTCATTCTTATAGGAAATTTCCTGGCCTACAACTTTGTCTCAGACCACTTTTCTCTATCTCCACGGGAAATATGAGTTTTCGAGCTTTTCCTAAACCCTTCCGCTTCTGACTTTTTTTAAACGCGGCGGGTAAATATAGTCACCAGTTGGCTAAATAAAGTCGGTCGAATTTTCCGGCATTTCCAATGATTTTCCACCTGAGAGATTGATAGTAGTTGATAGCTAAACTTCTCACCTTTTGATCCGCGACAAGGAATTTCACTTTTATACGCACTAAAACAGAGAATTTTGCGATTTTCTCAAACACGCCATTTTGCAACAAATGGATAGAAAATATGTCAAAAAATTCGATCTCCCATATGATTTACATGGGATGACTAGATCTACCCCAAGGGGTATGTTTTGTTTCAAAAAATTGTAGAGAAAAATCATTAAAAGTTATTGAAGAATACACCTTGGCATCATTTTCTGCACTAATCCAGCTAGTGAGAAAAATTATCAGATGGGAAAACTGCTGAAGGAAATGTTCGGAAAACGCGTTTTTCTCAATACGCAAAAGTTTGGGAAATGGGCCAAAAATCTATTTTCATTTTTAACTCCTAAAGTACTGATCGGATAACCTCCAAATTACTGTCAAAAATTATAGGTTGGTAGGGCTTTGCACCCTAATTTTTTCCGATTTTTCCGATTTATATTTTGGGAGAAATTGGCATTTGAAAATTCCAAAATGACTATTTTTACCCCGGTCTCCCCTACATATGTACATATAATATAACAAAAATTTACATAGACGAAACATTCGCGGAGCACAGAGTATGGTATAGAGATAGCGCATACAGGGGAGGAAAGCTTGAAAATTCATTACGGATGACAAAGAAACAATTAATTTGGTAAACATTTGCTACATAATCTGGGAAAGTTTGTGAATTTATTGGATAATTAGCAAAGTTAGAGCTAAATTTCTTCTTTGTTTAACTGCATTTTTAAATTCCCACAAAATTTAGTGCAAAAGGTTGAATTTAAATAATCTTCATTTAAAAAAAATTCAAACTTTCACAGAATTTGATGAAACTCTTACGCATTTATCCTTGCATTTATCTTTTGTGCGAAGATCTCGTGCTTCAGTGCTCTTTGTGGGAGAACAAGGGAAAAAGAAAAGTCCGTAAAGTAAGTTTTGAGACAATCCCACGTGAGTTGGTTAAATGCGAAATAAAGCTGTCGAGTCTCATATTTAGTATAATTCCTGGTAATGTCACACTCAAAGCTATTTTTCTCTAAGTGGATGTATGTGAAGAGTAGACATTTTGGGTGTTTCTTATGGCAGTTTTCAGGTAAAAGTGTTTAATGTAAATGCGCCCATTTCACACTTTATAAGCCACAAAAATCTCTGTCTCACGAGATCTCTTGTGGGTGGCGCCATGGCAATGTGATTCTCACCACATAACTATATAAGATAGGAATGAATGGTGTGGGAGTACCATAATCAAGCAAGGCAATTCGCAAATGTCCTGAGAAAGTTACTCACATTTGCAACACGAAAGGGGGTGTGTGTGCAAAAGACACCGAGTAAGATATGCAAATATTTACCTCACGAATTCCATGGAAGATTTCTTTGCTTAGGAAAGAGAGGTGGTAAAACGACCTACTTCCTGTACATTTTTCACCCGCTAAATGATGCCTAAATTGGGCCAACACTACTGGTTTGATGTCGACTGACGATGGACCTTTCGGTGTTTAGTTTGCACAAAAAAATCAGTTAAATTTACTCCCATATAGTAAAAGTCTATTTACTTTCTTTTCCACTCGTTTACATTTTGTTCTTATAATAAGATTTCTCAACATTAAAACTTTTTCTTATAATTAAATATTTAGTTGAATGATACAAAAAAATGCTTGATAAATTTAATTTTAATTCAAGTCAAAGCCTCAGATTTACATAAAAAAAATCTTTTTAAATTAATTTATTTATGCTTATGAGGAAAATTTTGCCTAATCCAAAATATACAATGATGAAGATTTGTCTCTAATTGAAAAGCCAAAGGTGAAAGGCTTAAGGAGCGAAATTGCCATACGCGCTTAGCAAACACCTCGACGTGGATATATAAATATATATTTCTCATATGAAACGGAAATGTAATAAATAACGTCACCTGCTTTCCCGCTACCACATTCTCAACAATTTATATTTATGGTCATGAGAGTTGCACCATAGGAAAGATTTATTAACAATTCACTGTTACGTTTGAAAAAGTCCGCGCAGAAAATTTTTAAATAATTCCCCCAAATGCAGCGCGGACGGTCGAAATGGGAATATTATATTAATTGCCCCGTGGGCATTTCTTCTGCCTTTGCAGAGATCAAGCAGTATGTGCCCAGCGCTGAGCTGTAGCAGCAGCATCAACACCTGCAACAGAGAGGCCAAAGAGCCAGAAAAGTCCAGGGTTTTGTAAATGTCCCACGCGGCCCGATTGTCAATTTTTATAAAATATCCGCAGTGAATAAATTGGAAAAACAAATGGAAAAAATGAAAAGTGAATAAGAAAAATAAAAGGAAATTGTGTTAAAAGTGAAATTTAAATTTTTTCTTGAACATTAATTAGTAACATCACTTTAACGATAAGTGTTCTTCTCCCGGATTTTTTTTATCCATACCCTGTGCACACAAATAAATTCCCCACGAAAGGGGTTGTGAAAGAACAAAAAAAGGTGCAAGAGAATAAGTCTTTTTTTATCTCTTCACCTCACAGCATCCCAATCTTTTAGTCAATTTTGAGGTAAAATAAACTTCAAATGATTTATTAGGATATTAATGAATATCAATAACTATTTCAGTTTTTATGAAATCCATTTTTTTCTTATCTATCGAGAATGATTTTCTTAGTATAACAGCAAAGACATTTTCTTTTCCAATAAATTCCCAAAGCGAAGAGGGTTAAATTGTACCAGAAAATAACGTACTTATCGTTCACATTTTGTTTATTTCCGTTCCTTGCACATTAATCATGTCGTTTGTAAATTTTTTGTATCCTCTCAGTTCTCCACCCTCCCCAAAAAAATCCATCAAAGGAACTCTCTCTCTCTCTCATAGTCTTGTGAGGAAAGGGAAAATTGAGGCACTGTGTAAGTCTCACATTGAGCATAAGATTTGACTGTGTGTTGTATCCTTGAACGAGAAATGATTCTTGTGATTCATTTATGAAGGAGACAGATTGAAATACATTTTTCTTCACAATATTTTCGGTGTTTGATGAAATTTTTTTTTCTCTGTCCCCATCTGCCTCCCCTCCTTCAGGAAAAAAAATCACTTCGACTGCTGCAAGAAAAATAATTCAATTGGCAGAAAATATCTCAATAATTTTAGATGAAAAACGAAAAATTCATGAAGTGTGATGGTGAAAATAGCACGAATTTTCTTCGTTCTACACCCCCCCTCCAGTCCTACATCAAAATGTGCAGCTCTCAGTGGTGGGATAAAAATGAGAAAATATCAAAAAATTGTGAAATGGTTGCAGGGGAGTTTTGGGGAATGAATGTTGCATTCTCATTTTTCACCAGGAAAATTATGAGCAATGGTGTTTGGGCGTCACGTTGCATTTTCGTGAAAGCACGAATCTGCCCAGAAGATGCAGTGTGTGCACACCAAAAAACACCCCGTATCCATGTCCGGATATCTGAGTCATTTTCACATGAAAGAGAATTCCATGGAAGGCTCTTTTGTATCTCATAAATAAAATAAAATATCGGTATAGAATAACATAAAATATCATTTTTGGATTTCTATATATTTTAAATCAAATTGTATATAACGTATGGGAAATACAAACATTAAATTATATATATTTTGATTCCCTTCTATACCTATAGAATCTTTTGGAAATGATTGCTTTATGAAATAATTCATAATACATTAACAAAGATGACTTATATTTGATATTTCATTGTGAGGATTCACAGAAGGAATTTATAAAATTACGTAAATTACGTAAGACTATACATATGTACCTACAGAATAGGTAGTATACAAATAAATACCAGAACACAAGTTTTGTAGGAACTTATGAAATAAATACATAGAAAAATAGTTTTTTTTTCTCTTAATAATTGGCACATGATACATTTTCATAACAAAAACACTGCTGCATAGAGCTTTGCATGAAGAGCTTTTCTCTCAAATTCTATGAAAATTATTGCGTTTTGTACAATGGTATATAAGCTTAAAAATATTGTTGGTGTGTATAATGTTTCAAAATGATGATGGTTAAAATTCGGAGGAAACCACAATTTCGGGATTTTTGTATGCTCCCATTTTCGTAAGGTCCTTTTTGGGATGTTTGGTGAAAGACAAAGTTAGTAGTTTTGTTGCGGTTTGTGCTGTCACTGACTGGAGAGAAAGTGTGGCAAAGGAAAAGTCTTTGAAATACAACAATAGTGGATGCTAAAATAAGTGGGAAAGGTTCTTGCGGAGAAATACATTATATAGGAGTACAAGTTATGAGAATTGCCAAATGGAGTACAATACAAAATGTGAATAAACTCAAATGCTTTCCCCCCGCCCATTCCACATGAAAACTCAAGGTTCCCGTTGAGATTCCAACTTCAGCGTGACATAAAACATAGGACTAGATGTAATATGCTTTGCTATATATAAGCAGTGCTACTATATTTGAGATTTTGTACCAATATGACAAATCACCTATGCTACACAATAAAACAATAAAATTATTTATGTTCTCAAAACTAATTTTATATTCATAGCCTGGTGCGTTGGTGTAAGGAGAAAGTTTATTTAGCGCACCGTACTCTATTAAAGGTTTATCCATTGCTATTCACCCCCTATATAGTTGTGATAGTTGTTGTAGTCCAGGACAAAATTGGTTCACTTGTTCCCCTCCCAAACCATTGAAAGCACACCCAAAATGCTGCTCCAAAAGCAGCAGCAGCAACATGCACACATAGTATAAATACATGCGAAACAACAGCAGAGATCTTTAACAAGAGTTTGCTACTAACATTGAAGGGGTTGATTGTGTATATGCGGGGATAGGGTGGCCAAGAGAGTTTCACATAGTGTATGGATATTTAGTTAGGGGATGAGCTTACCCAATGTATATGTGAATGAAACTGAAGCTAGGTCCAACGAGCATTAATCAAGTGCTAATTTGGTGACGCTGATTGTTGACCAATCCGAACAAAATTTATGGGGTTCGTTCGTTACAATAAATAAAGCATGAAATGTCGATTAAATTGTACATTCAGACATTCCACCAATTGATACCATTATGCTGTATACTTGTATTGCTCCAAAATGCCTATTCTCCCTTTATTTGTAGCACAACATATACAAATGAAGTGAGTTAGATATTAATGGTTTTGTCGGAGGATATAAAATGGTTAACTGACGAAATGGAAATTGGACAAATTATTTGTTTCTCTATATTGTGTTGAATGCAATGTTGAAAATTATAATGCATTTCAGCATTAACTGCCGAGAAACTCTCATGAATTATATGATATGTATTACATAGTATATGTATGTAGTATGGTATTCTTCCCATAATACATCCTATATATACATATACCAAACGGATTCGAATTTGGGAAATTATGGTGTTATTTGCTACTCAATGTAGTGCATTATACCAAAATACTAACCTCAAATTCAATAAACGCACAAACATAAATATTTCTTCACCATGTCAATATTTTAATATTGTATAAAATCATATTTATTATTTGTTTATTTATGTTAACATAGGTAAATTCACTAAAAGCTGTGTCACAGATTTCATTTATTAAATTTATAATTTTAATATTTTACTTCAAAAACTTTAATTTGGTATCTATCAAAATCTAATAAATCCAACTACAGTAGCAGATATGTATGTAAATTGACATGAAAAACCAATAGTGGACTAATAATGCTAATATTTAATGGAAGTAGGAAATTAAAGAATAATGCTTCAAATTTTCACAAAAATTCACTTGAACTCAAATAAAGCGAAATTAACGCTCCCATTTGGATGGAGAGGATGTAAAGTTTACTCTGTTTTAGGTTGTGTATAAAAAATATTTTTGATTCTCAAACGCAGTTGATTTTTAAATGACTTCTTATAAAATTTTTGAAATATTGAACTGAACTTTTACGAAAATAAAAATTCGCAAGAAGTGCGGGAAAACAAACAAAAAGTTTTTCAATGTTAGTCGGAATCTTCCCAATCTAAATCGTTCCTTTTCAAACATGTGGTTTACTTAAAACTTAGTTTCAAAACTTCTTTGGTTTTCAAAAGAACCGTTGCCAATTTTCACCTGTTCAATATGTTTTCCTCAATTTACCGAAATGTGCAAGAATTCTTCTCTGAGATTCTAAAACATTTTTTTTATATCTTGAACTGAATAAATTAATGCATCGTAGCTAATCATCAAGATTTATATCACTAACGCATTACCAATCCAATTTTGGGGCTCTGTATATAAATTGCATTCGGTATTAGGAGGTGGTAGATAATATTAATGATATCATATTTGGTTCGTTGGCTGATTTAGCCGCATTTCTGTTCTCTCTGGCGTGCTAACTTGTTTAGTGCTTAATCCTTTAGCAGTGGGTGTTTGAGATGTGTAGATATACTATGCGCAACTACATACTAATATAACTTTTTGGTCGTACCCTCAGGTTGATCTGTATTCACATCGCTTTGTATTATAAACCAAAATCCGCTAAAATCTGGCACGTTCTCTAACGTCATTTTACTCATGCTCTACCAAAACACTGTTTTTGTGCGATTTCGCATACATAGTGAGAGATACAAATGCTACAACAACATATAACTTAACCTGTAATGTGCACTTTCTCATCCCGCAACACACAACACACAATTTGCAATAAGCTTTAATCTAGCCTAATTGGGTGAAGTTCCCAAAACCTCCATTTGCAAGATGAGAAGGATGATTTACGAGAAAACGATTCATGCATTTATCGATCTTGTATGCAAGTGCAATTCATTTCTTCTGAATGGCTTTGATGTATCCAAATTTAATTACCTTCCTTTTGCCCCTCTTCCTTGATCTCTGTATGTTGTTTATAAACTTCACTTAGAAAATTGTTTCTCACTCCTTTCTATACACATAGAGCTTTGATTAGAAATGCAAATCAATAAAACATGCAATGGAAATACTAAATTGGGTTTCCTAATAAAATATCTTTAAGAATTTAATTTCAAAGATTAAATGCTTTCAAATTTAATAATTCAGGAATAATTGTTAAATTTTTCTTTTTTCTTAATTTCGATTTCTCGCAACTATTTTTGATTAATTAGCTAAAATTTCATATTTTTGTGAATGCTATTTCTCTCTCTTTTATTTAAAAATGAAATAATTTTAACAAGCAGACACATTACATGTAAAATGTTGTTTCTAGAGTTAATCAATGTAAAATGCGCATAATCTCCTGCATAGTTTATTTTGTTAATTATGTGGTGGTTGTCTATGGCGTTGGTAGTTTTTAGTATATAAATTGTAGAAAAAACAAACAAATGTTGCAGTTTGCGCTACTGATGTGGTTTTGATGCACTTTAAAATACAACACTCCGTGTTTGTCGACAAATCATTGCTACAAGAGCATGTACTTAGCTTTAATCATGGATTTTTATTTACATTTTTGATGCTGCCTTATTTATATTTACATTTGATTTTGCCTGAACTTAGCACAATTTAAATTAAAGTATTTTAAAAAGTATACAAAATATGCATTCCTTTAATTTTCTTGAATTACAATAAGTGCAATTTAATTTTGTTTAATTAATATGGATCTCATCTAATTTACATGCAATTTTACATAAGTTATGTATGTATGCTCTCAATAATGCTAAAATATTCACAATCTAATGTATAATTTGTGCCTATCTTCCCGTCCGTGAAAGCATTGCAATGAATAGTTGTAGGGAGTAGATTAATAGAAGTTGGCAACATAAAGTGTATGCCATTAATTTGATTGATATTGCTACATTTGTGTGCGAGATTTGATAATAAAATCTTCTCCTATTGTAACACCACTACCGAATTTGCTGAAAGAAAGCCGGGGGGTAGATAAATTTATTCACTATAACGCTAGAGGTTTATAATTCGCTATATTGGGCACTTAATAACACTTTTTTTTTTAAATTTATTTGAGCAATGATCGAAGTTTTATAAAAATAAAAGAAAAATTCATTTATTTCTTTTTAAAAATATTTGTCGTAAATATCTAGTAGGTATAGGTAATTTAATTGTATATCACGAGAATATCTTCCCACAAAGCTTGAACATTTTCCTGAAGTGTTAATAAAATGTAATTTTTCATTATAATTTAATTTCCTCAAAAGAGGAACTCACCAAAGAGCACGAATAGAAGAGTTCCTTTAGTTTTTTGCCTTAATGATTAACCCCTTCCTCCCCACCCTCAAACAGTTTCATATGACGGCACATACAAATAATTCATGTTCCTCGCAGAAATGCTCTATTCTTCCCATAACCAGGCACAGAGACAAAAGGGAACTTCGCAATTTAAGTGACTTCGCATGAGACAGAATTGTGAATGGGAAGAACAAGAAAAGTTTATGGGGTAGCAAAAAGAGCTTTAAGTGCATTTTTTCTCATTTCATCACTCTTGTCTTGTGGAGTTTAGTAAATGTATGACAAAAAGTATGTACTGATGTATAGCATAATTTTGCTCTCTCTCTTTCTCAGCACTCAATAGTACAGTATAAGTTATATTTGGGTTTTTTTCTCATTCAACAAATCTTACATTTTCTTCGCTGTCGATGCACTTTCTTGTTCTTGAATTTTTCCGGGTTTGTCTGTGAATGTTCCTTTTCCCCAAGTGGTACTTTATTGTTTCATTCACGAGGAAAATCTCGATGCAAAACTAACAATACCACTGGGAATGGACTTCAGGGAGGAAATTGAGATTTTATTTTTTTTCTTTTATTCTCTCACAGTTATGTGAACCCCTTTTTTGTGCCACATATGCTTTAAAGATATCCCAGAATTTATGAATGATATTCATAATTTAATGCTTAAATATATGTTTATTCTTTTAAAAAAAAATAACATAAAAATTCAGCAAATGTATGAGGGGTTTTTTTAATAGCAATGAAAAAGCAAAAAGATTTTGAAGTATTTGATAGCATGAATGAGTAATTCGGGAGGGATGCGATCACAATTTGGGTTGTAAAATGTAAATTTATCTACTGTGAATTGAGACACGTATATTGATGCAATCATAAGATGTATCAGGAAGTGTTAAAGCGTGCTCCACTTTGCATATCCGGTACCCCCAACAGATGATGTACCCAAAGTGTCGACAACACGATATCACATAGAGAAAGAGCTTCGTATGCAAGGCATTTGACGAGGGGTATACTCATGGTGTTTGTTCTCTCGATGGATGAAGTAATTCTCATCCAAAGGGCTTCATGGGTACCGGGCATTTGGTATTTGTGCAATATTGCACTGACACGAGCAATTTCACACATGATATACTACTACTGGTTTGGTTTTAGTAAATTATTCGTCAGTGGTATGTACTGCAACGAGTAACCTCTATACACTGAATTTGTTATTTCAATTATGCTTTTATGCTTTTAAGAGGTAGTTTCAAAATTATGGGAACATTTTGCAAAATGTTTCAAACTTTTCTATATTTTTTGCAGAATTTTAGTTTTTTTTATTGCATTAATAAAATTTATTTCTAAATTTTAGATTGTTTAATCATAGGTAGAGCTTTTCATAAAGCTCCCATTTTATTTTTTGTTTCAACAATTTCGTGGCATTCTTTCAAAAACATGTAAAGGTAGCGAAAGCCCAAGAAAAACTTACAAAGATATGACATGAAACATGCACTATGATGATGGGCATGGATTCACTTTTTGAGAAGGTTCCATATTACAAGTAAAGTAGATCAGAATTTGGTGTAAATTGGTGTATGCATCCGTGTTGTGTCTTAAATTAAATACAAGCAATGAAAATCGATATTCTCGCACATGGTATTCTCCACCCATGAAGTCAACAAGATTTTCACATTGCACCAAAATCTTATATACGTATGTTATATGGATCCTATGGATCACACATTTCAGCACAAGGATTTTCAATATCCTATCATACTAGATCCTAATTTATTGTTCTGAGAAGAGTTTTCAGTTCCATACAAAAAATTATGGATCGAAATTTTGATGATAGAGTGTAGAGCAAAGAAAGCTCCAAATTTTTTGGGAAGAAATGATTGGTGTCAAATTGAAAAGGAAGAATCATGACTAAAAAGGAGACGATTTTTCACTAGCGAAAGGAAATTTTGGATAAAAAATTTGATCTAAATTTTCAATTTATGTTCTATGAGTTTTTGATTAAAATTCTGCAACATAATCTATCTTTTAAGTTTTAGCCAATGTTGAAAAAAAAGGTAATCAAACAAAGGCAATTGAAAAGTATTATATTGAATTTATTTTATCTATACGGATAGAAGGTACATAGTGTTGTATAGAGTCACAGTTTATTGGATTCGTTCAATGTATAGTAAATTTCTCCCAGAGGAACAATTAGTATTCAATCAGCACACGTGGTAGACCTCCATCATGTCTCATTCAATATTATTTTCGATTCTTTTACCCTTCTTGACCTTTTCTATCCCATATTTTTCCCTTTACTGTTCCCGATCTGACTTGAAATCACTTCATTGTCTAACAGACAATATGTAGCCACACCATAGCCACAAGAGAGAGCTTTGATAAGGATTCTGTAAATCTTTTTTTTTTTTTGCTTCCAATTTTTAGAGCTTTAACACGAATATTAAGTACCTAACGTAGGAGAATCAATTGTGAATAGAAGTATAGGGAAAGTGTGTAATCTCTCATACATACTTAAGTAGGATCTATAAGCCTTTACTGAATATACTGAATAACATACATATCTTACCACACTACACAAAAGACTGTGAAGATGCCTGAGCCCTCCCCTATAGAGCCTCCACTTTTATTTAATCCTCATTAATTGATACCACGAAGTGTGTCTTCATCTGGCTTACTAAATTTCCACTTCACCGCTTTGCATCGTGAGGTAATGTACCACCATCCTCGAGTGAAGCTCTTGTCAGGAAGTGAAGCCGCAGTGTTTGTCGGGGAGTTGGTGAAAATTTGAAAAGTGGGAGGCATTTTATTATGTGAACTAAAAGGGAACTAAGCAAAGGTGTTACATAGCATGTGTAGAGATATATTATGTAGATTTCATGAACCCCCAAACGTAAATAAATCATCAAAGTATCCGAAAATGTGTATACATGAGAAGTGTATGCCAACGTTCCACCCTTCCTCCAATACAAGGGAGTGGAGAAAATCAGTAATATTTTCCACGACTTTCGTGCTTCCATGATATTTACTTTGCATCCTGTGCGAAGCATTTTGCAACAAGACACGCTTCACTGTGTATTGATATCCTGCAATCTATGCGATGCAGCTGTTGCAACAGAGCACGTAAATATAGATTTTCCCGTAACTTTGGTCTGAATTGCCAAAGTATTAAAGTGACTGCGTCATTGAATTCTTCGTAACGAATCTGAAGAAGTTTGTTAATGTTTACCAATAAGCAACAAAGGATGCATAAAGGCACATAATAAGGAGGAAAGAAAAATATTTAAAATGAATTTATTAGTGAATTTTAAAAATCTTATTTTCCATACTCTTTCCTTGAGCATACAAAAATATAATATCCTTATAGAGAATTCGCAAACAATCAGCCAAGCTTTTCACCTCACTGATTTATCTCTATTCGATCTATTTTTGCGAAACATGGTATCCTAATCACGTCTACAGGATATTTCTTAGGGTTTCCACTTCCTTCTTTTGAGTACATTTCCTTGGCAGCCCTAATTCGAGACATATCTCGTGGGTTTCACAAAATTGCGCCACCCTCTGGGACCACATTCAGTGTATAAATATGGAATTTTCATATTTTTCCCATTTTGAGGGAATTTCAAGCACATTACACCCTATATTGTTATTCTTTTTCACCATTAGGAAAAACATAAAAATTTTTTTTTTTTATTTCCCTCGCAGTCAAGTCTCTTAATGTTCTGATCAAGAATGATTCGTACAAAACCACCATCGAATCGATAAATCCAATTTATAATTTTATTCTTAATTTTTATTTATTTTATGAGTGAAAAAAATTGTTTTCTGAGAAAATCTGCATATAAAATCCAATCTAGAAAAAAACCATAGATTAATTTTAAATATTCTCACACGTGTGCCACCTCCATGTAACAAATGAAAAATTCTAAATTTAGTATCATCTCTCAGGATATTTGAATAGAAAAGGAAGAGGCGGGAAGTTTGGGAAAAATAACACTTCAAGCGGAAAGAAATGGAATTCTTTAATTTGCTCTCGATGCTGAAAATATTGGAAAAGTTAGCAACGTTTCCGACACTTCGTCTTTTCGCAGCTCCCCCACAAGTACGAAAATATGTGCTTCTGATTACTTTCCTGAAGCATTGCTTAAATTTTTTCTTGTGGTATGAGAGATGGTGCGAGAAAAGAATAGGAGAGAGTAAGTAAAATATCAAAAATTTTAAATCAGCAATGGGGGGAGATGAGTTAAAAATGTGAAGAAAGTTGAGTAACATTTTTTTTTCTTTCATCTAAAAATATTATTTTTTTTTAAAAGAAAAGAGGAAATATAGAAAACTCCAATCTGTGCAGACTGTTAGATAAATAAGTTTTAATCACTTGAGTTTATAATAAGTTTCATACTAGTAAATTCGTTGTAATTAATTTCAACTATATAGAGTTCGATTATAGTCTTGAAATTCATGAAGGATTCACGCTTTGATAAAGCTCAGAAGTCGTGTAAAAGAACTTTGATACTAGGAACAAAAAGCGTCTTCTTAACTTTCTTTGAGTAAACACTCTAACTAAAAATCAATAATTAGAACTATAATTAATGGAGAAATTCATTCTGGAAATTCTCTAGAACATCTATAGATTACATAAATGGTACTTGCAGGAAATTCAAGAGCATAAAAGATCATCCTCCATTAACCATGATTCTCCTAGAAGCTCTCATGTCTTCAAAATTTTCAACGGAATGATTTGGTTTTGTTTCTTATCGATGTAAGGCACAGATCCTTGAAATAAAATATTATTTTATTAGAAAGTTACATGACATAGTCAACCATCTCTATACTGTAGATTCTAAAGAGAATGACGGAAGTAATTCTGTAGGTATAAGGTTAGAATACAATAACCTCATTAAAATGTTACATCTTGCGCGTATGCAAATTTTCCATCTACTTAACTAAACAATTAGTGGGAAAGCAACATGGTACCTTCATCTGTGAGAACTATAGAATAACAAATTGCTTCTTAAATAATTCCAAATTGTCGTTACTGTCACGGTGTAAGCTATGTACAAATTTACTTTTCAAATGAAAATGTTTATGTGCAATCTACACATTAAAATGCAATCTATCTCTCCCTGATGCACCAAAAGATATGTATGGTATGACGGAATTGCAGTTTGAACGTGCAATACATACATTATTGCTCCTTGAATATAGTTAAGTAGTGGATAGGTATGCTATATATACATATATATGAGTTATGTACGTTCATAATAAATATTTATATATTTTTCCTCCGTTTTGGGGAGACCTAAAAAATTCCGGATAGTTTTTATAAAGTTTTATGAGGGCTCTCAAAAAGTTTTAAAGTTTTCTTCTTACATCTCTACTTGATATGAGAGAAATTAAGTGGAAAAGAAATGGGTTCTTAAAGCAATAACATCGATGAGACATCCATTATTAGGACTTTAACGTCATAACTTGACTTTCATTCTACAAAAAAATGAAGAAAAAAATGATTTCTTTTGAGTCATACATTTTCACGTATAATTCCCACATTCGCAACGTCCAAAGATGAACAACACTTTCTCGACGATATCCTCGAAAGATGACACAAACAGCCCTCCCATGAATTTCTGCCATGAATAAATACATATTTTGCGAACTCTTGTTGTACAGAAGCATTTTCCACCGTTTTACGATGATGATTCTGCCATATTTTCGGTCAAAACCTCTTCTTCATTTTATATTATCCTGTATATCCTTTTGAGTATTCTCATAAATATTTTTTATATTTCTCTCTTTTCCTCCTCACCGGACAAATGGTGGAGAAAAAGGATCTTGTCTTCTAATGTGGAAATTAAATATATACGTAAATGTATAGATACATATATCGATGGTGGTGGAAAAGGCATTAAAATTAATCTCTCTGCCAACTTTAAGGCGGAATGTGTTCCTTTATGTGGATGAGAGAATTTTGTAATTTTGTCTAAATTGGATTTTTCGAAGACTTTTTTTTCAAACATTTTTATTCACAGACGATAATCAACTTTATTTTCCAATTCATCATCATACTCTTCAACTGGGTATTTTCAAAAATATCGATTAAATTGTTTTCCATTTCAGAGCACTTGAATTAATGAATTTGAGCAACATGACTGCACATTATTGGAAAGCTTTTGTGAATTTATTATATACAATTGATTTAAAGAATATCAGGAAAAAAATTAATTACAGGATAATAACATAAATCTATCGAGTGCTGAATCCACAATCTACAGGGAGCAATTTTTTTTCAAATACTTACAGCCAAAGAGAAATAATTGCTAATTTTCATTGACGTGGAAAATTTTTTATTCCTTTCATTGGCGTTTATTGAATAATTTTTTAAATAGAATTAATTTTTAAATAGAATATTAACCCATACAGTGTGCCTACACATAGAGAATGTGGTTTTGCATACAACAATTTGCAATGTAGTGCGAAAGTTTACAAGTTTCGGTATCCGGATAGTAAATCATTAAAAGTTACTTTTTTTCTTCTTCAAACGAAAAACTTCACCCGCGTCTTTCAAATCCTCTTAACACTGAAGCAGTTTTCTTCCTTTTTGCATCTCATAGCTATATCCTCTGGCAAACGAGGATGTTCGTACATTTGCCTTTCGTACGAATACACCATACCCAGATACAGCGAAATGCATTCTTTGCCATTACATAAGAAACTAAAAAAGTTTTCCCGAAAAAAAAAGAAGCGGAAGGGTGGAAAATTTTTAAAGTTTGCCCATTGAGTGAATACACGAGAGTGAAAACTTTTTCACTCGTCAATGTGTTTGTTGGGGAAATTCTGCCAATTTTCCAATTTTCGCGGAGATTTCTTTTTTTATTTCACTTTATTAAGTTCACGTCGTTCCATGTGGTGGTTTTGTGCTTAAAACCATTCCATGGTCTTGGCAACACTCACCCATAGTACATACATATGCTTCTCAACATAATACATAATGTTGGTACAGCAAACACCTTAAATATGTGACTCTCAGCTACCACAGTTTTCACTATATACTTTCAGTTGCTGTTAAATGTTTGAAATTAATGTCATTTGCAAAAAAGAATAAAAATCTCTACTAAATGAGCTTAGTTAGAGCTCTTTTAAACCCTTGTTTCTTAATGAAATGTACCGTATTTCTTAACACAAAATAATGTATCCCACATTTTAAATTAATCTACTATTGATTTTTCAATATCTTTCCTTACCAGAGCATAGTTTAGCCAAGTTATCTACATTAATATGCAATCTATATAGTAAAACTTTAAAACGATATTTTACAGTAAAGCCGATTAAATCCTGCAATAAAGAATGTCCTCGTTCTAATTGAAATGTAATTAAGTTTTTTTTTTTTTTTTTTTTTTTTTTTTTTTTTTTTTTTTTTGAGCACTTTATTCACAATCTGTATTTAACATATTAACTACAATACAATAAGCGAAATTTTGTGGCATAAGAACAAAAAGGGGGGCATGGGGAGAACAAATTCAGCAATTTGCCTCCATAAAAAACATTTTCAAAAGAAAAGATCTGTGTGGGTGGAGACCCTAGGTTTTTTGCGAGAACTCGAGCATTCGTCTTCGCTTTAGCCGTTTAATAGGCCGATGATGGAGCAAGCGCACAGCAAGTTGATTAGTATGTTCCTCCAATCTAGATTTGTGATGCTCAACAATTCTATCGATTTCCTGTTGCACAGTGGGAATGTCGAGATCCTGCCTGATGATATCATTAGGCACGTACCAGGGGGCATTTAGAATGCCCCTAAGAGTCTTGTTCTGAAATCTCTCGATGATCTCCACATTTGACCGAGAGGCTGCACCCCAGAATTGACAACCATACTGCCAAATGGGTCGGAGCATAGATTTGTATAGGAGAAGCCTGTTGTCCACCGAAAGCAAAGAATTTCGCCCCATCAGCCAATTCATCTTCCGCAGCTTCTGTCCAAGTTGTACTCTTTTAGCCATTATATGTTTTGCCCAAGTCAGACCTCGATCGAGGTGCATTCCGAGGTATCGTACGCAATCAGCAGAGGGGATTTGTTGGTTGTTAATGAACACCGGAGGACAGGCATCTTTTCTGAGGGCAAAGCAGATATGAGTAGATTTGGTCTCATTGACTCTAATCTTCCACGCTGAGAGCCAACTCTGAATTTGTACTAATGACCGCTGGAGTTTTGTATTGGCTAAAACTGGGCTAACATCAGTAGACAGCACAGCTGTATCGTCTGCGTACGTAGCTATGGTGACACCACCTGTGTTTGGCATATCTGCGGTGAATAAGCTATAGAGCACAGGTCCAAGGATGCTTCCTTGAGGTACTCCCGAGAGTACAGGGCGCAACCCCGTGATTGCCTCCTGCTGTCTCACATAGAATTGACGCTCCTGAAGATACGACATCAAGATGAGGCTGATCTGGCATGGAAACGCTCTCTTAATTTTGAACATAAGACCTGGATGCCAGACCTTATCAAAGGCCTGGCTAACGTCCAAGAAAACGGCGACACAAAACTTCCTGCCCTCCAGAGCATCACTTATAGGCTCCACAATCCTATGGATCTGCTCCGACGTTGAATGCCCCCTCCTGAACCCGAATTGATGATCCGGGATGAGACTCTGGGACTCAAGATATGGCGACATCCGCAGCAGCAGCAGCTTCTCAAACACCTTTGAAACCACCGGGAGGAGGCTTATCGGACGGTATGAGGAGTACTCTTCCGGCTTCTTGCCCGGCTTTGGGCACATTATTACCTCTGCCACCTTCCACTGCAGAGGAACATATTGCACTCTGATAACAGCGTTGAAAATCAACCGGAGCATCGAGATCCCAGCCAGCGGCAATTTCTTTAGGACATCGGCAGTAATAAGGTCGTAACCCGGAGCCTTTCCCGATTTCATACCCCGGATCACCTTCTTGATCTCGCCATTGGTAAAATTCCGCATGGGAAGATCCATTTGAAAAGGAGTGTCCAAATATTCCTCCACTACCCGTTCGTGCTCACGGGAGACAGGAGACGTCCATGGCGAGAAAACAGAAGAAAGATGATCTAGAAACACCGAAGCCTTTTCCTCATTACACCTTGCCCAGGAGCCATCCGGACCCCTAATCGGGGGAATCCTTACCTGAGGGCGTTTTATATAACGAGTAGCCCTCCATAGGTTTCGATCATCCGTCTGACTCGGAGACAGACGAGATAAGTACGATTGGATTCTTTCATTTTCGACTCGTCGAAGCAACTTCTTCAGCTCCGCACTGGCTCTGTTGAAGGCTGCCTTGTCCGCCGGACAGCGAGTCACTGACCAAACCCTTCTCAACCTGCGCCTCTCAGCAATCTTCTGCCGAACGCTGTGATGTAAATACTGCCTGACCGTCGTCTCCGAGCTTCCAGGGGTTGCACCCCATGCGGCCTGTTGTATAATTTCCGTAAAATTCTTTGTGGCATTCTCAATCTCCAGCCCGCACTTTAGGGATACATTCAGCCGTACGCCATCACTCACTGAAGCCTGGAAGAGCTCCCAGTCCGTTCGTCTACTATAGAGAGACGGTTGTTTGCTTTTAGGGGCAATCTTAGAGCACAGTGCGAGCACAACCGGCGTATGATCAGAGGACAAGTCGAAGGACGACGTCACTTTACACAGCTTCGGGTCAATACCTTTTGAGATGAACAAGTCAATGAGGTCAGGGATTTTTGCCGGGTCCGTTGGCCAGTAAGTAGGTTCGCCAGTTGAATGATAGTTCATGTTCAACGATTTCATTGACTTTAGAAGTTCAACTCCTTTTGTGGTCGTCAGTCGCGAACCCCAGGTTGAGTGCTTTGCATTCAGATCGCCCCCAACGATGAATTTATTGCCCAGAGTACTGAAGAATTGAGTATAATCAGCCTCCTTGTTATTGAATCTCGGTGGACAGTAGATTGATGAGATCCGCAAACTTCCCACGAAGTCGTGAAGTTCCAATGTTGTTGCTTGTATATTCTCAGTGGAGAATCCATTTAGCTCCACATGCCGGATGCTATCCTTGATCAGTATACCAGTGCCCCCATGACCCCTGCCACTGGGGTGATTCGTGTGATAAAATTGATATTTAGGGATACGTATAAAAGATTTTTCAGTAAAATGCGTTTCGCTTATTAACAATATGTCGACACAGTGCTCCGTCAAAAAGGCCTTCACCTCCTGAGCATGACTGCTCAGGCCGTTTGAGTTCCAGGATACTACCTTAAGCAACTCAACCATTATGAAATTACTTAAGTTTAGTGACCACAATTGTTATGAGCCTCATTACATCTGCCATTTGATTCATTAGTCCTTTCATCATGTTTTTCAGTTCCGCGAAGTTACTTGATCCGTGATCGGTACCCTGATCCTGAGAGCGTCCCTCAGAGGCAGCGCTCGCATAAGACACTGGTTGCTCCCGAACTCCGTTCAAATGAGGGAAATTTTGATCTAAATTTTCCAAATTCTCCGTGCCGGTTGTTCTTCGCTCTCTGTGCGTATTCAAATTAGAATAAAGTTTCCTGTGTAATTCTCGGTAGACTGCGCATCCTTTGTAATTAGCTGGATGATTTTCTTTACAATTTACACATCTAACATGTTCGTCCTTTACCTTGCGAGGACAGTCTTTGGACAAATGCGAATCCAAGCACTTTACGCACCTAGGGGCCTTAGTGCAAAATGCTTTTGTATGCTGAAAGCTCTGACATCTCGAACATTGTACAATTTCTTTTTTACGACGTGGAGGTTCAAACGAGACGACACAATTTAACAATAATTTGATTCCATAGATCTCTTTGTTATTAGACTTCGGTTCAAGATCAACATAAAATATGGGCAGTGGCCGTTTTGTCGCATGGTGTTTAATATTCCAAAGGTTGGTTACTTTGTGCCCCAGGTCCAATAATGCAGATTTTAATTCATCCTCGTCAGTTGACTGGTGCATATTTTTTAACACCACACGGAAGCTTCTCTCAGATTTAAACTTATATGAATGCAACTCCGTACCTTTTTCTTTTAGAGCTTTTAAGATTGTTCGGTAAGTGTCAGCGGAATCAGCTTGAATTTTAACTTGATCATCCCTCAATGCTTTGACTGTGTGCTTATTGGGTGCCAAATCCTTAAGCAAATTGATCAATGGGGGAATGCGCCCAACTTTATGCACGAAAATTGGTGGCGGCTTGGGTTCGCGTCTTGGCTCACTTGACCCATTCGGTTGCGTCTGCTGCTCACTGTTGACAGGTTCACTCTCATTGGACTCTCCGGAAGTTGTAGCCTCCTCTTGCCGAGTAAAGGAAGAGAATTTGTTTTGGGTTGGAATTCCCAACCAGTAGTGTAGTTTGGTTTGCTTCAAAGGAGGTCGTCCTTTACAATTTTCGGGGCTCACCCTACCCCGTTTTGTAGTTTTGCGTGTGCTGAGAGTCCATTCATTGTTATCGTTGTTATGATTTTCATCATCTGTCAGGTCCATGAATGACGTGTCCAAAGAAGACATTCCAAACAAAAAGTTTTAGCAGCGAAACTTCGACCCAGAAGGCCACGGTAAGTGGATCCTCCAATGAAGGTAAGACCGTGGACCCCTGAGCCTGGAATAATTTGCCGAAATATGGCTCAAACACAAGAAATGTGTGAGAAATCGCTCTAAATTTGAGAGTGCTCAAATCAATGTTATTCTTTACTTGCCTGTCACAGGGTGAATCCCAAATGTAATTAAGTAGGTAAGAAATTAAAATCTTTTTCTAACTTCTAGGAGTTTTCTCACTGAATCCTTTTTTTGAATTAACTGAGAGATTATTTTTGTGATATTTTTGAAAATAGTAATAGAGTACAGAGATAGATGCTTTTGATAGCTCGCTAACATCTTCCATAGAAAGAGCTTTTTTATGCTTTCTGTATTTTCTATAACCGATACCAGGATTTTTTTTTACTACTAAAAGTCACGGGTATCGCTATAGATGGGAAAACGATCTGCAAAAAAGCATAAAAAGCATTGGAAAACATTCAATATGCAAATGCTCTGAATTCAATCGAAACGTTTGCATACAATGTATGTAGGTAAAATGTATATTTTTTCATAATATAAATTATCCCATTTATACTGTTTCAAATATCAATTTATTAGTGACATTAATAATCACGTTATCGCAGCTTTCCATATTTTTCTTCAACCTGCACACACCCTTCGACATTTTCCATTTTTTTTCGACAGCTCTCCTATGTGTGGTACACATACCCAGTCCACGCAGTAAATGTGGCAAAAGTTTACCGATATTTATATTCGCACTGGGGGTAGAGGCAAAAGCTCATTTCCATGAGAAAAGCACCATGAATCGATACCTCGGGGAGAAAAGATTAAATGAAAACACTCAACATAAACTGATGCTTTCCATCTTCACGTCTTTAGGCAAGGAAAAGTCATTTACTTTATGTATGTTCTGTCTTTCATTGAAAATAGCGTGAAGAACGGAGAATGATATGTTCTTTTTCCATTTGCATGTGGATTAGGTATCTATTTTGAGAAATATTGTCAATTGAATCTATTTGCCATTTGATGATTTGATTAAAATTCGTTTACGCAAGATCACAATTGGTTAGTTGTTTTAAAGAAAGAATACATACATAAGTAAAATAAATATTATAGATATTTAGGTATTGAAAATTCGTCTTTTATAAAAATTTTAAAATGCAATTTTTGTAAGAAGATTTAATAGAATTCGAGAAGATACTTTACATGTCTCGAGTTGTTACGTTGACAAAGAGGACAGCACAGAGTTGATAAGATTCTTACACAACCTAGTTGAGAAGAATGAGTATATATGGGGTTAATAGGAAAGTGGGTGATAGGAGAATATATATGGAAAAACTTAGCTTCCCAGATAAAGGGTTTAATTAAGAATCTCTGTTGAATGTTGTGTAAAATATTGCTTGTGTGAGATAAGAAATAAATTACAAAATCCACTCGCATTCTCCCGAAAGCATTCTCATGCTGGAAAACTTTATTGCGTGATACATGCAATTTTCTGATCAGTGACACAATGAGAGCTTCATGCTGTCGCCTTTGAAGTAGATAAATAATATTTTTTCACACCCCTTTGAACGTAAATGCGACTTTAATCAAAATGCTTTTCTCTTATGTGTCGTCGCGCGACGCTATTTACCGTCTTTGGTTGGAAATTTTCTTACTCAGGGAGGTGGGAAGAATGGAAAAAAAAATCGTCTGACTGGAGGAAGGTACTTCTTCTTCCCAAGGAATGGCGCGATTTGGTGATAAATTTGCATGAAATGGAGCTGATAGAGAAATTCAGAATATTATGCCTTGGAGGGCAATTTTCGGCGAGAGTCCTGCCTCAATCATCTATGGTACTATATTCGCCATGGGAATGATACTGTTGATGACACATTTTGATGGATTACACCCTCTGTGCACTCAAACTTTTGAATATATTGGCTCACAGAAGAAAGAGAAACTTTTCATCGAACGTTTTATTAAAAAAAAAAAAGCTCAACCATCGCAAGTTGATTTTTTTAGCCCATTAAAAAAATCAACAAATAATTTTAAATTTATTAAATCAATTTACTCCATATTCCATATTTAGGCTATGTGCCAAGAAAATAAGTATTGTATGCAAAAGAGATGCTGTGATTTCCATTTAAAATTCCGTTGTGAAATTCTGTGCGTGGAATATTATGTATTTTATCAAAATGATCACCACAAATTACCAGTTGTGTTTCAATTCAACCATTCAGTAAATATTTGCCATGAAATAATAATGGGGGATGTGTTGGTTGTTTTTGGTGCAAAATACCGAAGGAATGGGCGGCAGTTAAAATAATATTATAATATTCATCTCTCCCCGCCGAAAGAGGCCATATCATGGTTGAAGGGGTTGAACAAAGAGATCAATATCGTGATGACAAGGGAGATACCAAAGCCACCCCATCAATTTAAATGTGCGCACATTTTGAGCCAATGTAATCGCTCCCCTTTACTGCCTAAGCACTCCATTATAAATAATTCCTCAAAATTGCCATACCAGCGATTGATGGAAATTATTTCTTCACCCTCTCTCGCAAGCACTTTGATCTCAAGATAAGAAAGTTTTCGGAAACTTCTGTGTGGGGGTAATATTTTATTTTAATGCTCAAAGTCAATTGTTATTGAGCCATTCAGCAATCGTAGAAAGACCACTAAACTGTCATTGCATCATATCGATGGTTTTTACTTATTTGCCATAATAGTGCCGTCATCGGGAACATTCTTATATTACTACAAGAAATTGTGGCAACTGTTGCCGCTTCAAGTACTTACCTATTTACATTATATGAACAAATTGATTTTGTTAAGTAAATTTAATGTTTTTAAGTTTTAAAATGATTACAAACTCTTTATTGAGATTTTTTAAATTGAAAATATCGTGATGTGCTTAAAAAACTGGAAAACATATACATATATGTACATTTTATATGTACTAGAAAAAAAGATAAAACATGTATTTCATTGTTTTATTAAGTTTCCGAGAAAACATAAAATTCAATAATAAAAACTTCTCTTTCCCTTAATTCAATACCATAAGATAAAAGTGTATAAAATGCAGTAAAAATCTTAAATTTTATATACATAAAGAAAATTATATGTATCTATATATATCGATATTAGCAGGAAGTGATTGGAATATAAGAAAATTTCGTGGTTGAGGAAGCGAAGGAACTTTCTTCTCCGCAATCTTCACATATTCTCTTTTATATGTATTTCTACACGACATTCAGTGTTGAATGAAGTTTCCACATCCGGTTGATGACGGGCTTTGATCAGTTTTGCACCAAAAGACAAACTTTTTTTTTATGTGACTTTATTTCAATAGGGCTAAATTATTGTTATTGCATATCCAACAATATACGTAATCGAGAAGTTTTTCATTGCTTTTTGGCATGATTTTTGCTTTTCAGATTGTGACTGATAATGTAATCAAAGTAAGAAATTTTCTTTCATAATAACTTTTTAGTTTGTCATTTGTTATTGAGTATTTCCGAGGAAATTACTCTGTACTACTTCATTCAAACTAGAAAGCTCTGATAGAAATATGAGAACACTAAAAGTATTAAAGAAAAGTTCAAAGGCGAGCTTTTTCATTTTGATGAGATCTTTTGAGAATCTTTTCTACTGTATGGGTGCTAGGGCCCTACTTACACATATCTATGAGAGCAGCAAGCTCCCACGAATAGATCACGTTGTGAATTTCGATGGTGACTTTCTGAAATGAAATGTTATATTCATCTAGAAAAGTCATAAAGAAATATGTTTTGCTCCGGGGGTTGTGTCTCTGTTACAGTATCATAGAATATTTTTGAATACAACTAAAAATTACTTGGACCGTTGGGTTTCCCAGCGTTTTTTTCTCGCTCTCAACATCCCCATCTCGGTATAACTACGACGAATTGGTGGAACTTTGCGACTTCAATAACTCTCTGGAGCATTTTGCTGGGTGTCTGACCAGCAATCTCCAACTATAGCTGACAGATTGAATGGGTACCTATATTATCGGGTAGAACGTGCTCAGAATTAACGCTATAGCACTCGACGATGGCAATATTAGTTGTGCGGAGTTTCATATGGCAACCGAGGGTTGGGGGTAGAGTGCGGAGGGGTTTTGGGGGAAAAAAGTGGCTCTTTTTTCATTATTTGGAGAAAAAAAAATGTGCGATGAAATATTAGAAAAACGTACGAGTGAATCGACAATGATGACGACGCTGGATAAAAGTTTATTTGATGGCACATGGCTAACGAAAATTTCTCCGGAAAAATCCACCCTTCCCCCCACACCCACCAACCTCGTCTAGAGATGGGTAACATAGCGCGCCCAGAGGAGAAAGCGCTCGTCAGTGAGAGTGATATGGAGCTGAAGGAAGGGGTGTGTGTGTGATGTTGTGTTTGACGCTCTATGTCTCACAGAATACAGTGCAAGAGGTGTGGGGGGTTTTGATAATGTAAAAATGGCTGTAGGGTGCGAGCTTGTGAATAATTGGGTGAGGTAAGTCGAAAGTATATAAATTTAATGTGGTAACATTTGCGTGAAAATTATGTTAATAAAGACATGCATAATTCGTTTTTATAACATCTCACACATTGAAGAATTTTCCTTCTTACCATGAGGCTTGTGCCATTATCTCCTACTTTCCATACTGTTTTGTATATATTCAGTGTGATATTTTAGTATACATAACATACTATATACAATTTCACTTGTGAAACAGGTGAAAAAGTAAAAGGAGGATGTTGTCTCTAAATAATTTTGCATGCCAAAGAGAATTTAATTCATAGAAAAGTTCCATATATAAACATGATATAAAACCATTTCTAAATGGATTAAATGTTTACACGCTAGCGTTATAATGAGTCCTGTGTAAATTATGCATCGTAGGGGGGAAAAGTTAATTAATTATGAACACCCAAATGTAGATATTCGTCACGTTTCTCAGGCGGTAGATAAATTTTCGTCATCCCTTGGGGAATTTTTCCGAGGAAAACTTTCATTCTGCCTATGACATCACTTGTATGTCCACTAAATGAACCTTCATCAATTTGGGCAAAAAGTCAAATGAGGGTTGAGTGAAAGATTTACAAAAGAACTCGGACAAGACAGGATTTAACTTTGTGATGGTGCCTTTCAAAATATTTCCAAGAAGGTATTTCTAAATATCCAATTTACTTTAATATAAAAATTTCCAAAGAAATATTTTTAAGATTAATTTATTTCTTAGAAAATATATTTGCATTTTTACCTCTTTTAGTATTCGAAATATTTTTCTAAGAACTCCTATTGAAAATTTGCTTTCAAACTATGAGTAAAAAGTAAATGCTTTTGCAAAAAGGACTAATTTAAATAAATATCCCTTTGATTTTAGGTAATAAATAATGATATGAATTTGATTAAAAAATAATCATTTCAGAGATCGCAAATGAAACTATCTGGAATTAATAAATTGACGTTAAAATTTAAATCCACATAGCGATGCTTCGACGGTGACTCCCGCAGAGTATCTGATGCCAAAGCTTTCCCAGAGAGTTATATGGTACATATTTTGTGGGGGGGAAATCTGTCGGTGATCTGCGCACATCTCAGCACGCAAGGGTGTCAAAATTGCTCTCATTTTCCACCCACATTCTCTCCCACGGAGCACAGTGCTGACCAAAACTGCTACTCTCTCCTCCATAGAAACAACCACTATAATTTTCCACTCTCCTGAGATGTCTCATTTTCATGCATTCTGAGTTCCGGTGGCCCCGAACTCTTGTATGTGCCTCCACATGCAGCCAGCCAGACGCTGCTGAGCAGCATCAGTACGTCCCAAGTGCTTTTACCGGAGCATCGCAAGAAAGCGCCTCTCGCCACGGAAGTCAGTGCTCGATTGTGTTCCCTCGTGACCGGTCTGGCAGAAATTTCAAAAAGTTTTTTTTTTTACTTAACCCAACGAGTAATCAGTGCGAAAGAAAATTTTTCCCACCCACGGAAAGTAAACACACTGTGCGAGGGGGTGGCCAAAAGAAGCTCAATCACCCACAACTGTTATGGATTCTTTTTTTTTTCGCACAATGTGGTGTGATTAGTAATCAAATAGTGAATACGATGGATTGTTAACCATGAGTGGGAGCACCAGTATGGGATTATGCTATTAATAATCAAAGTGTTTGTGTTATTTTAATTGATTTGGCCTAACAACAAAACCCCACAAAATTTATTCAATTCTCTATCAAACTACATGGGATGAACAAATGTCACGGAGATAAAAACATTTCCTAAATGAAATGAATTAAATATTATTAGTTGGACGAGGAGGCAGTGGTGTAGCATCGACAATTAATATTTAAATGTATGTGAATGTGTGATTCAATGAAGTGAGAATAATTGAATGAATGGGGTGTGAATGCGGGTTGAGGGATGGGGGAGTCAACCCCTCCCCATTCCACCAGCGTAATTTGCTACTGAATTTTTGAATAATTCATCACCACTAATGCCATCGATGCCACCGATGTATCTGAAAAATGAAATTATTGGGGAGATATTTTGATGTTTCACTCCAATACGATTTGCGAAAGCTCTCTCCCCTTTTCCAACTAGCCCGGATTGTATGCGGAAAAAAACTTTCCCGCTCACAAACCACAACAATTTTTCCCATCCGGAAAGCTTCCACATGAGAAAGTGTAGCAAATTGCGGAGAGCGATTCGTGATGAGGGAATTCAGTGTGAAATTAACTTTGTCAATTGAATTTAATTCACTCACATCGGATATTTGGTGAGGCGTGCGGGGGGTGGGGTGGAAAAGTGATGAGGTGAATTGTGATATATGTGTGTCACCATTTAAAGATGTGTTAGCGCTGAAAGTTGAGCTTTCGAAAAGTGGCAAAAAGTTTCAAATTGCCGCGCCTTGAAGTAGCACAAGTACATATATATGAGCGAGATTGATTTCGGGGAGAGAGACTTTTCACTTCCAAAAAGTAACCCCGTCGAGAAAGGCTGAAAATTCATTCTCACAGGTTCAACAGTCTGTTTTAATGGTTAAAAAGTTTATGAGAATTATTGAGAGTGTTCCTCTACATCTTTCTCTGAAAACTATGAACAGGCACACACCTCTGAAGGACTAACTTTTCCAACGGAATTATGTGAAAAATAAAGAAAAGTTTCATGATTTAATCCCCACATCTTGGACAAGACAAATTGAACATTTATTATAAAAATTCCTGTGCAAAGTTTCAATTAAGGGATGGTCACGTTATTTTGGAAACTCGGGGACTTTTAAGAGCGATTTTCAAGCCAATTTTTAAACCAAAATTTTGAAATCTGCTTGCACTCTTGTTAAATGGCCAAATACTGATAAGAATTCAGTATTTTTGATTTAGAAAATAAATTTTTGTGCTCAAAAAATTTATTTGAAATTCTCACATTTTGGCCATTTTGTTCCTGTAGAGTTTCCAAAATAACGTGACCATCCCTTATAAAATTTAGAAGATTTTTTAAAATTTTATTTATTGTCGGTTTTTAAAAAAAAAAATATGGAAAATTTTAAAATATCAATAACTTTCAAAGGGGAAGGATTTCTTAATTCTTTAATAATATTCTAAAAAAACATATACATAGGTATTATCTTGAAATATTTTAAAAGATCTTTAAGAAAACTTTTATTGAGAAAAGCTTTAAAAAAAATTAAAAATCAATTTTTATACACCTATTGAAAATATTCTAATTCGATTAAACATCGAAGAAATTCTAGAAAAAAATTGTGAATAGGAAAATCAACCCTCCGTCATCGTTAATGTTGAAATAAGTTTATTCAGACGGTGGACCCGTTGTACCTTATAACAATTGATTTGAATTCAACGCAATTTCCAAACATAAATTTTAAATCTTTCAATTGAATCGCAAATCATCAAGATCGAATTCTCAATGTTCTAACGTATTGAGATCCTTTCGTGAACGAAAAGCTTTCCTTTGTCATTGTTTTATTTTCAATTCAACTCACTTTTCTTTCTCCCTTTGTTCCTTCATCTGATACCTTCAACAAATCAGGTTTATTCCGACCCGAGGAAGGATGTATTTATGAGGTTTCCTTGGTCCATTTGTGCTCGCTCAATTACATCAAGTGTGGTGACTTACTGATGTCAATTGGAATGTTTCTGGCCCAATACAATTTGACGGTATATTGTATATATGTATGTATTTATATGTGTACAATGGGTGGGTAGAGGCGTGTGAATGAATTTTCCGAGTGAAAGTCACCCCTGAATTTTACACAATTAACAATTTTGGTTTTTGGGGACAAAATTGATGGGGTCCTCTCCACGAAGCAGTAAGGAGGAACACATCTGTGAGGCATTTGAGGGATCGTCCTGAGGGTGAAATTTGTTAAATTAGATTTTTCTTCTCACTTGATTTTAATGTCACGTTTTTTCCCATCAATGGCATTGAGGTGGTGTCTTGGAAAATAAAAGGACCAATAGAGGCAAAAAAAAGGGAACTTGAAAAACCTAATTGAATTTGAGACATCACCCCCATGTCATTCGCAATTTTGCGTGTCTCCAGTCCGGTCGATTGCTTATGGGGTGGAATGAAATTCATCTTATATGGGGGTTGAATTTTGTCCCTGGTCCAAGGATGGCCGACAATTATTTGATAACAAACAATACTCATTTGCTTTCAAGGCACGATTTAACCCTGGAACACCTCTCCTACGCTCATTGAGTGCTCCACCAAGAGTGTGAATGAACTGCTGGACCGAGAGATTGGGAAATAAAGTTAGGAGAAGAGTGAAAATTGTATTGCTCTCCATCCATGGAGTTCTCATATAAACTGGATACAGTGTCTCACTGAGAAGTATAATTTAATAAACACGACGACAGAGTGAAAAGACGATGATGCACTTGAAAGTGCTCCATTGAGCCGCAATTCAATTTCTCATAAGTAATTTAGTGGACAATTTACTCGGTGCAATCTCGCGCACACATCAGATTTGCCATTGGCACAAGATTTGTGGATGCAACTGCGTTCCAGGAATTAACCATTTAGCGTTCTACATGTGAGTATTATATATTTTGTGCGCTATTTGCTTCATCCGACAATCACTCCACTTGCTCCCCAAACCATAGTCGCAGACAAAAGTATCATTGTTAATTTCAACTGGTCATCAAATATAATCTGAAATTAATGAAGTGGTGCTTTTAGTGGCACTCCTCCATATCTCCTCAACAAATCATATCTGGTTTTGGTTGAGAAGAGTGTACCATTGTTTTGGGGATTTGCTATATGGAATATGAGCACTATGTGTACACCACTTCCCTCAGACAATTGCCATATATATTATACGACAATAATCTCATAGCTTTTGTACTCAGCGCGTTACCCTCTGCGAATGTTGAAAATGTGCAGATACGTGCAAAAAATTGTAGCGCATTTTTTTTTTTGAATTGAATATTATTTTTTAATGAAAAACTTGATTAATTAATTTATTAATAAACAAAAATATAATTATTTATTGCTAAATTCACTTTTTTTTTAATGTTAACCTGCTCAAGAGTAAATTACATATGAGTCTCTTTCTGTGCCGTCTTTTCTCTCTTAAAAGGATTTTTTTAAAATTATAGAATAATTTTAAACAACATAAAGCTACAAGAGCCATAAAAATTTATAATTATAAAACCAAATAATCACAAAAATATCCGGCACTCATCTGTAGCTCTAATGAATGCAAATAAAAGCGCCGCTAAAAAAGAAAAAGCATACAGTTGTTTTATGTTGGTTGATATCTTTTTAATTAAAGCATCGGCTAATTTAAGAGACCGACCAAGTCTTTAGCATTTTTGCCTCAATTCCTCTCCCCCATGTGGAAAATACTCCAAATACAAATTCGTTGCATTGCACAAGAGATTAAAGCAGAAAGATAATGAGAACAATTGGTAAGCACCACCACTCTGGGGAAAAGTTTTGAGATATAAAATAATTAATTTACCACCACTTCGTGGGGAATTTTCATAAATTTTCCCTCTGAATTTGGGTGTGTAGTGGATCTGAAAAATTATTAATACTAAGAGCCATTTTGCTTTTTCACAAGAGATGATTGCCATTCTCTCTTTGAAAAGGTTAATTTGGGGAAAAATAAGAGAAACTCAATGGTGGGAGGTGGAAAAGCCCATAAATCATACTTAGGCGCTTTAAGTCTTTAAGTAATGTTCCGAGAAAGAAGGGGAAGTGCGAGAGATTCATGCTTTTGCAATTCCCTCTCAATAAATAAACTTAAATATATACAAATTGTTTGATATGTGTTGGAAAGGAAGATGTATGGGAATATCCAGCAAAAATGAATGTGTCGATGGGAAAGCTTTTAGCTTTCGCGCCCTTCAACTATATAAAAAATAATCCATAGAGATGTGAATGGATGTGAACGGAAGAAAAAGCTATTATATTGAAAAACGAACGAGAGAAATGTTGTTGAAGTAAAATAATATACAAGTCTTTGTTGAATTTCAATTTATTGAAAACTTTACTTATACATAGTGTACCAGATACATTGGAATATAAAATCATTAATCCTTCTCTTATTTTCTATTCCAATGCCAATGCGTATATAACTATGTATATCATTATCATTTACAACACTGTACTTTTGTGTCGAAAAGGACTCAGTTTGTTACGGTTGCAAAATTTAAATATTCTCCAAAACGCCTTCAACGGCGTTTCCGCCGTTGATGAGCAGTGCCATGATCTCCCGGACTCCCCAGCCACAGTCTTGAGTGAGTCTTCCCCCGATATGTTCTGTGTGTGGTCGCGCGTGTTGTTGTGTGTCTTTTTTACAGGAAAAATATAAAAGTGCCACAAGAGCCGGAAGAACAGGAGGATCCTCCCGGCAAGGATCAACAGCAGCAGCGCATCAACATCATCCCATAAAACTCAGGCAAGTTGCCCCATAAAGCCCACTTTAACAAGTTCTCCTCGGAGAATGAGAGAATGAGGGATAAACACAAATAGTGAATGACGGGGAAGTTCTGACAATTTCATTAATATTAGCAGCCAGAGGTTGAAATCCTACAATTCCTCCGTGAAGTTTGGATCGAAATTTGCTCACACTGTATTTGTTTGCCACGTGTTTGTTCAAAATTTATTTCCCCCCAAAAACCCCCGGCATCAATGTTTGAATTGTTGATCATTCACGGTGAATCCTTTTCAGGATCAACAAACATCTCCAGAAACTATTTGCACACACTACCACGCATCAATTGGTGGCATTTCCACTCTCCATTCAAACTCTATTTCATAATTATTGTTTTGTTGTCGAAAATGTGCCAATTTTGAGTTAACTCTATAATTTTAGGGATTAATTATTTGAATTCAATAACTCTATAACAATTTTCATTGAATTTTCCACTATATTCTATTCATATATACACAGGTAGGTATGTGCATTAGAAAAAGCTTTTACCTTCAATTTAACTTAATTTAAATAAATTGTCTGTGAATTATTTTTTCTCTTCACCAAAAATTAATTTTCAATGATCAATGAAATGTAAAAGAATGTCTATGAATTGAAATATTATGGTGACGCTGATGGTGACGTACATCTCGAATATTAAATTATACGACCATTCAGCGTAAGAGCATTCTTCCCTCATTCACTTTTATTTTCAATTTGAATGATTTTTACGTAGATTGTTGGGTAGCCAGAGTGAAGGAGATTTATCATTTTTCCCACGACTTTGATATCCGAAAAATCTCTCATCACCCACCCGAAGAGTTTCCAAATGGAATTTAACA
This sequence comes from Lutzomyia longipalpis, assembly GCF_024334085.1. Classification (NCBI taxonomy): domain Eukaryota; kingdom Metazoa; phylum Arthropoda; class Insecta; order Diptera; family Psychodidae; genus Lutzomyia; species Lutzomyia longipalpis. Next base: position 18,415,956 of record NC_074707.1, read on the forward strand.
ATCAAAGTTGGGAGTTATCGAATTGGGAAGCAATTAAAAAGTTGAAATCAGCCCCAAAATGGGGAACGTGCAGTGAATTTACGGGATTTTCGTGAATTAATGTGGCGAGAATAATAATTATATTTATAGACTCTTGTATAGACTAGAGTAAAATGAGGTAAATGTATTAAAATACATTGTAGATGTAGGTATGCATTGTACAAACTATTTAACATAATTTTCAATATAGTGTACATTAATTAAATTGAATAGTCGCACATTTTCCATATATAAGGTTTACCCCAATGACGTCCATACGCGTTTGCCGCATGAAAAAGCATGGCAAAAAAAATCCCTGGGACGGATGGAAAAGAGATTGACATTTGAAACATATCCTCTTCCGGTTGCTGAGCAAAGTTAAATTTTAGGACAAACACACCCCACTGTATGGGGCGGTGGGTGGGCAGCGAGAGAATGTCGGAAGAGTATCAATTTCAATTTGGAGTGGCGTATTTGCTCCTCCTCTGTAAATTCAACAATACCATTGGAACGCATTTTGCCAGCGACCCAAATCACAGTGAACTCAATTAGGCACATCGCTCTGTGGATTTACTTCCACCCCCTACCCCAGCGCCAAAATCAGAGGGATGATTTCCTCTACCGACCATTTATTATGTATGACATTGTGAAATGAAGCTGAAAAATTTCAAACATGACAACCTACAACAATCGAGGATTTTCCTCCGTCCCAGCTGCTGTGTGTCTTTCTGCGTGGGTGGTTTATACACTAAAAACAATCGCACTATCTATTCTAACAGTGTGTCATACATACTATATGACTTATTTGGATTAAATTGATATGTCCTCAATTGCGACATCGCTCAAAGCATTGGTATACATACATATATGGAATATTTATAAGAGAAAAAATATTTCGGCAAATCCTGATTATGTTTTTTTTTAACAAAGAAACATTTTTAAATTTTGAAATATTTTAAAGAAAATCTCTAAAAGACAGATGATTAATTTACAATAAAATAGTACAGAATTTCGGGGTATTATGTATGCTGTATCAACAAGTTATGATGAACATGTGAGCAGTTATTGTAAATATGAGGAGGAATTGGAGAATTACGCAATAAAGAGAATTGCTTCCTCTTTTAAAAACGATCCATCAATAATGTTGACTATTTGATGTTTATTCTTCTGTACAAATCATTCTCTATCTTCTACTGCTTTTCCAAATATATACATATGTAGTTTAGTATTCATAATACATATTTCATTGAATATCCTCGTGTATCACAAGTATTGAATGCACATTATTTCGCATAGAATAGTACTAAAGCCGCCCTTTAGGTATTTCTAGCATTTAAAGCATGTTAACCTGATGATCCTTTTCCTTCTACCCTTTCCATACCCATTCAATGAATATCTCTTAGGCCCACATTCAAACAATTTACCACCGAGAATACCACTTTGTAGACAACCTGACGCAATGGTACAAAGTGTACTTACATTTAATTTAAAGGATGATACTAGGGGATGACGCGTGGGAGAAACAAAAAAAACTAGTGGGCAATAAACTCTTCGGATTCTTCTAACAAACAATTGGAGGAAAATTACATTTGAATATCTTTTGATTGGATCTTTTGCGAAAAAAAACACTTGAGCATGACTGCAATGAACTTCTTGATTGGAAACAACCAATTTTTCCATAAAGAAACTTCATTGAAAGCCAGAAAAATGAAACTTTCAATGATATTGTTCAAAATCGAAAGTTTTCTCTAACAATTGAATAGCAAATAAATTAAATTTATTGCAATAATTTCATCTCTTGTTCTCTTCGCAGACCAACATCCCAATGGCGTTCCGACAGTCCAAACTTTTTCTTCTCTTCCAATTTCCCACCATTCTACTCTTCATGGCATCATGTGGTGGTGAGTATGATCTTTCGTATTTCCATTGGATTTTTCATATCTTTCAGCATTTTGTAGATAAATGAGAAAAAATATCTTATTTGCGTAACTCCGCAGTCTTTACTTCTCATATTTTTTTTTCGTAAATTTTCTTTCCATCGAAATGAGGTCTAATATATCAAAAAGGCGGAAAATTTTAATTTCACACCTAAATAAACTTGACGCGAAGAGGTTTTTCTTTCTACTGTGAGAACATTTTAAAAAGATATCATACATTTTCTTCTTTTACTCTTCTTATATCATTTTCCAACGATTAATCCATCTTCTTTCTTTGAGAGTTTAAAATAACGACAACGAGGATAATGGAGATAATTTAAGCATATTATTTATGAAATATCCATATAAGATAAATTGATTTTTTGTATATTGCAATATCTTTTCCAACAATTGCATTACATTTTTCTTCGATCAAGAAATTTTTTCGGCTATACAGTTATATTGGAAAATCAATACCATATGAATACAAATTTTCCCTCCAAAATGATGTAGAATTTGAATACAAATACCATAAAACTTTGCTGATTTTATTTTAATATGTTTTCTCCATTTTATGAAGGCAATTCCCCTGATATTGCCTCACATTGTTCGCAAATACATATGCCCAATATTGTGGACAATATCCTGAAAAGGGAGGTAAGAAAATACAAAATCTTATTTTATCTTTTATACATATCCAGCATACTTACATAAATATATTTTGTTACACCAAGAGACAAAATGTATTTATGATCTAATACTATAAATTACTTCCATTCCGTTGAAATGATTATGTATTTTCAAATATTTTAATAGGATCAAAAATTCTTACTTTTCAATTATTTTTGAAAATTTAATTGAGGAACTCACATTAAAAGAAATATTCAAAATTTTTCTTAAGAATAAAATTTCATTTTTAAGCTAATTTATCATTAAATTAAATTTCGTTCAATTTTTGCTCATTACAAAAATATTTTTCCGTTCACTTGTTTTACAGCTAAATCTATACCTATAGCTGAGCCTTTAGCTATTAAATTTACTATGGAAAAATTCACTTACAGATTTCTTTTTATTATTCCATCTCCACTTCCGTTGCTTTACTCTCCACAATGTCTCACCCTGGCGCAGAAAGTTGAAGCACTATTAGGGCAAATGATTTTTCTTGAACAACTTTTATTGCTGTGCGTGTCGCGCAGTGTGAAAGGAAAAGCGTTATTAATTTTTATGTTGAAGCAAATGATACAGAAGTTTCTCCCCCATGGCGCTAAGGGGCAAATGTGAAGGGTGGCAAGAACTTTGACTATTTGGTGTGCCTTTTGCGCTGAATTGTAGAATAATTAGCAATAAATTTGCATTATTTGTTCCTGTCAGCAAATCTTAAAATAATATATATTCGGATTCTCCCATCTCCTGATAATGATGACAATTAAACGCAGACCATTTTCGGCATTCCACCACTTTCCACAAGAATTCAACGCCATATCTTCTTTGGGGTGGTATTGAAGAATACACAAGTTCAGCATTTTCGCCATTTGCCATTTTAGGTGGCAATCATCCACCCCCCCGGCATGCCAGACAAGTTGACATTTTCGTGCTGTACCCTTAAGTACTGGTTAATGTATAATTGGGAGGCGGTATCTATAATGGGACGGGGCGAGATATATGGGCCAGGAGGGGTATAAAGCGATAGAGAGCCACTTTGCTGAACGTCGGGGGCGGATGATGACATTGAAGTATTGATGTATATTGTTTACGGCCTCTGGGGACTTTGTATTGCAAAGAACAGAAAACCTTTCCTTCAGCCATCAGAGTCTATGATAAAAGTAAAATAACCACATTAAGTCGACTCAAGGGTGGTATTAAATTACACTTACTGTATATACATGCTATGGGCTATATATTTCTTACACCTTCAAATTTGTTGTTATACCGTCTTCTGTAACTGAGAGGTAATCTCTTGATTGTAAAGAGCCATATTAAATGTATAAATGTTGTTCATGTACAATGTATTAAATTGTTTTGGTATATCTTTAAAAATTAAACTCAAGGCAAATTAACACAGAACGAATAATTTTCCTCCATTGTACAACTTAGAAAAATTTCTGAAATGAATAATTAAAAACTAATAATAAAAATAAAGTAAAAAGAATAAATCGATCAGTCCAACTTTTATTGACTCTTTAATTTAAACTAAAACTTTTCCGTTCACTTTTTTTCAATAATTATTCATAAATTTCACTTTAAAAAAAATAATAAACTAAAACTTTTCCGTTCACTTTTTTTCAATAATTATTCATAAATTTCACTTTAAAAAAAATAAATTTCAAAAAACTATTCAAAAATGAAGTTTTTTTTTCAAGTTGAATTCTTTTTCCAAAATAAAATAACTATTAAATAAAATTTAATTTATAAAGATTATTTTATTCATAGTATTTATTACATATATAATGCCTGGCGCAGGCATTGTGAAAGTGCAACGAAATGAAACACAGAGAAAGAGTGCGGAAGGGTTAATAATTTACAAAAGTTTCCCTATTTTCTCAAAAACTTCTTCATTATGCAATAGTTGAGAAGGGAAATTGCTCGAAAAGAAAACTTTTCAATGTATTTTCAATTGTTGTACAAAGGAACACACACAAAAAGAACATTAATTGTTTCATGTTAATTATTTTTAAGCTGTAACACTCCAAAACTTTCTCTTATGCACTTTTACCCCGGTACAATTTTCCCATGACCCAAGTTCCAAACAATACGAGAATTTGCATAATTTATTGTGTGACAAAAACTCTTTTCGTTGTGCGAAAAAGTCGTCATGTTGCCAAGACCAGAAAAGCTTTTGGGGGGTGTTAGTATAATGTATATATGGACAAAGTGTCGGAGAAGAAAAAAAATTTAATGGAGAAATTAAGGATGAAATTCCTAAAAGAATATTAAGTGCGAGTAGAATCAATTTACATTATAACGCTTAATTGAAATGAAAATGATTTTCCTGTCGACCCACTCTGTGAAAGCTGTTATCCATGATTTTCCCTTTTATATTTCCATCTATTCCAGTGATAGCGGAAGTGAAGGGAAAATGCCGTAATTAAATACTAAGCATATCTATAGAAGAATTTAAGAAGGGACATTTTCATTTTAAAATTCTGAACAAGCTCTGCGTGCAAATTGCCGCATCCCGTGGTGAGATGCGGAGATGTGGCGTGGGAAAGGTTCTTACCCCAAAAAACAGCACCCTTATAAGTACTATATGAACACACTCCCACAAACTGATTTAGTCCTTTGACGGACCCTCGCATACAAATGAAAATCAAAGGGATGAGTATTATGCGAGAAAAAAACCATTTGGTGGGTACAAATTTCACGAAAAGCGGGAAATTTGCAATATCTATTCCCATAGAAAAAAATGTCCGTTGTGAATACTCAAATTTACGCATGGACCTGATGGGTGTTTAAATACATAATGATGCAGAGTAAGGGTATGCGTTGTGTGCTTGAGTTTGCCACCCACACGTGTTTACACACAAAAATTAGAGTTCCTGCTTGAAAAGCACGAAACAATGAGACCTGTGGGAAATACACTAACCCCAATATATATAGCGACATTTTAAATCATTATTTCATTTAACGGAATGATTAATATCTTACTAGAATTTCTTGAAAATAAAATAAAAATTAATTCTGAATATCGTAAAACTTTTATTCATTCTAAAAAATCATTTTTGAACGGCTAGACGAAGACATTACCATTAGGGTGCTTTCTCTATGGTTTATATCATAATAAAGCATAGAGAACGGAAGAGAGGAAAATATTTATTTTATTATCTTATGTAAATTTTCTTTGTTATTACATTTATGCCACGAACTGTTGCACACTGGAGTAATATTTAAGATCATATACCGAGAAAATTGGTGTGTCTTCGGGGAAATCAACAAACTTTTCACATGGGATTTTCAATAATGAGTCATGAAGAGCTAAACATAATTTTGGTAATACTATGTAGTAGGTATACCTACATGTAATATAGTGAAAAGTTATTAACTACATTAAACAGAAGAATTTCAATTTCTCCCGTCGTGTCATGAAGAATAGCTGAAGTAGGTTGCCTTAACGTGGCTACAAATAAATTTATAGCAAAACACAAAGACTTAAAAAAAAATTGATCCAACTTTTATTTAATTTTTAGCTGTCTCTTTATGTTTCTTAGCTAATAATTTAATATTTATTTTATTTCATTTTCTAGACTACAAAATATAATAAAATTTATTGAAAAAAAAATCTTAACTTTTCGAGAAAATTGTTCAGAGAAGAAATTTTTTTAACGAGGTGGAGGAAAAGCTCAATTCACAAGAGACATTTTTCCCTCAATAAAAGCATTTCATGAAAATCTCTTGTTATCAACATTGCATTCCATATATTTTGCTCATTTTCTATCTTATTCTTAAATTACTTTTAATAATAACTATTTCATAATTTATTCATTCCATTTCTTGCCTTTCTTGCACACCAGGTCCTTCACTTTATGCACTATTCACTGCATTTTTAATTCAAATATAGAAGTTCGGGGAAAGACTTGGGAGAAAAGATGAACACGAAGAGGAATTCAATGTGAAGAGAATTCTTCGTAGTGAGATTTTTCGTCCTAACGAAGAAACTTTTTAATGGATATTTCTGCATAATCCACTAGAAAAAAAAATCATCATTAAATTGCCAAGAACTTTTGCTAACAACGGTTCGGATATTCATGAAAAGGGTTGATTTTTCTTAAATAGCACTACATGCCTTTTAAGAAATTCACTTAGCATGGAACGTTTTGGAATCCTTATTCAAATAATCATAATTTGGTTTTTAAAGTTGAGAAAAGCACAAGAATTTAATCGAGAATTTAACAAAATCATTTCTCTTTAAATTTCACAGTTGAGTGATTTATTAGAATATAGATGAAAGTGTAAGAATAATAAATTATTTCCATTGAGTCCCTTTATCCAGATGTGACACAAAATTAATTATATTCACAAAACACTGGAGTATTGGTCTAAAAAGCTTTAGGGGAGCGTGCTAAATTTTATTGTATTCAATGGTGGGTATGAAGAACTTTACCATTCCAAAGCCCCTGCAGAGATTTTATCAAGGAAGCAGCTTCCACAATAGACCCAATAGACCCTACTATGGTGCCGCACCTATTCACCCTTGTCATATTTAACGTACCAATAAAAATAAATGTAATGCCCCCAATAAAGACGCTATAATAACTTTTGGGGATGTTAACTTGCTGTGATCATAGAAGTTTTAGTGAACTTGCATCTCTATAACCTGGTTTTCCACAATTTAATATTATTAAAAATTATATTTTTTAACAAGATATTTTAAAAGTTTTTCTTAAATAAAAATTAAAATTTGAAAAAATCTTTTTTTTTTTTAATCTATACAAATACAACTATTTTTCTAACATTCCAAAAATTCAATATTGTTGTTTTTTTGGTCGTATTTGTGATCTCCATAATCTCATTGATGCGAAAATGCAATGTGCATTGGATATTTTCATGTTGTTCTTCTCACACGAGATGCAACGTAATGCATTTCTCTTACTTTGTGTACACACTAGCAATTTCACTGTCATCCATCCAGACTAGACGACACCACAAAATCTATTTCAAGTGTTTTGTATATCATACAAACATAGAAAGACCAAGCTGTATCACCTTATTCCATTTCTACATGCGTTGTATGGGAGGTTTTTTTCCTTGGGAAACCCAGATATTACTCTAGATAAGGTGGAAGATGTTGCAACCATTTAAGGTTGGCAAAAGTCTTGGAAAGGCGACAGAATAGAAGGAAAAAGATGTGACACAGAATGGGAAAGTGAGCAACGAATGAGGAAAATACCGAGTAAAGAGCTAAAAGAAAATGGTTCGCTGGTAGTCAAATTTGACTTTTAAATTCTATATATACATACTTGGATTATACGAAGAGAAAACATGAGCTCATCGTGGAAGATAGTTAATGCTAGAGCCAGAGAAATGGTACACCCTTCCCGCTTCTACCCTTATATGTACCAGATTCTTCACATTTAATATTTCTCCGGTGAATAAATGTTTCCCAAGGTGTACCTACATATTTTCCTATTTAAGGAGGTAAGATGTGTCTCTTCAATTTTTATTTTTGTACTTTTTTATACTCTGCTTAAATGTGTGTAAATTCCCAACTAAATAGTTTGCCTCATATTTCTTTTTAATACACTCATGTTTTTTATAAGCAACGTAAACAAGAGAGGAAAATTTCCTTAAAGAAGTTAAATTTTTAATATTTGGTAATCCATTCGCTTCAAGGAATGATAACTCAAAATAAACTGATAATTTATAAAAAGAAACAGTTGACTTTGAACATATGTTGTTTAACAAAAATGCATCTGATAAATAAATAAATTCTTTTGAAAAATCTCTTAGCTTTCACAGTAGTTTTGTTTTTGGTTGATTGCCAATTTTTGATTTCAAAACCATAAGAAAGCTCAAGTCGGTTAAAGACAAAACGGAAATTGTATAAACGTTAAAAATGGGTTTAACTATCCGAATCAAGATTTTTTAAACCATTAAAGCCATTATTTAAAAATTGAAATTATAAAAATTAAAGCTGAGCTTTTGCTATATAAATACACAAGCTTCTTACCTATATCTTCCTTAAATTTATGCATATCTTCATCTATTTTTATCTCATATACGTTTGTTTTCCTTGTTGTTCATTTGACAGTAAAATGGAAGAGCAAAAGATAAGAAGGGGCGCAGAAGTTTTCCTGAAATAATGCAAAAGCAAACGGGAGGAAGAGAAATAAAATCACATCCGCTTCAGTGGCATAATGAAACCAACACATTTCTGGAAAGCTTCCAACTCCAAAATCAACTGCCGTCATTCGTTGTGATAGTGCTGAAATTAAGAAAATTTTTCCTCCGCACAAACATACACCATCGTTCTTGAAAGAAAAAAAAGGGCGTGGGAAATTTTTGCCACCCTTTAAGATTCGACGCGCGAATTTTTTCTCTCTTCGCTTGGTATACCCACTTTCTCCTCAAATAAGGAATTTCCTCAACATTCGAATAAGTTGTGGGAGGATCGCAGACAGTATCTCAGAGAGCTCTAGTATATGGGATAAGGAAAGCCCGGTTGGTAACACGGGGTGGGTGTGGAAGTGAGGAAAAGTATAGCAAGAGAGGCTTGACAATATCTTAAGAAAAGTATACAAGCGCAAAAGATTTGCATAATGTGATAACAGTTAATACTCTTAGCAATTTTATAGAAATACACATCACCCCGGAATCCACATTACACAATGAAAAGAGAGAAATAGTGTCAATGGTAATAGGGCAAGAGGCGGAAGTCTCTGTGCGACATCTAAAATTATACGAATCTACTTTGGAAAAATAAATATTTGCCTCCATATTCTACATTTCACACTTTCTCAAATTTCTCCCTCGACAATGGGGATAAATATTGTTTTCTTTTCCCATATCCCATTTCCGCACACATGAAGGAAAAGGGGATTCTATAAATGGAGCTCTTGAGGCTTCTTAGTAATATAGTATCCTAATGCACACACACCCACAATTACCATGGATGATTTTCTATCTAATTAAATTTATTCCTGTAATTGATGTTCTCGGTTAATGTATGTATCTTGAGGGTGTGATCAAAGTGAAAATGGAATAATTACATGTTCATTATTGCCAATGGGGAATTGCATATTCTCCAGGGTCATTGATCAAACAGTTTATTGAAGGATGTGGGTTGAGTCTTTAAAAAAAAACTTTCATTGCCTCTATATGGTAAATTTTCCTATCAAAAGCTCTAATCTTTAACACTTCCAATCACTCATATCCTTTAAGAAATTATTATTCTCCTAAAATCATAAAAAAATAAATAATAGCATAAATTACATTTATATGTGTATTTTGAAACTTTGAACGCAATTTATTAAATCTCCATAAATCTTGTGGAGAATTTTGAGGGCTTTTACAACGTCGAAAGCTCTCACATATGCGCAGTTACATATTTTCAGCTGGAAGGCAAGTTGATGAGATTTGAATCATTGAGTGAAGACTTGCGAATCTGATAAATAGGTCTGAGCCCCATTCATACTGGTACGACACAATTTCCATGAAGGAGAAAACTAATGTAATGTGTCAAAGATTTCATATATTCTTGACAGTGTGAATAGACCCTTTTGTCGTAGAGCATCCAATATGGGGTAAGGCATCAGCAAACTAAACAGAAAAGCTGATGATTATGATGATACTCGTTCTACCCATGCTTCTATACTACAAGAAGACTATTAGGGTTGTGAGAGTGATATTTTGAGTGATTTTTTCTTCATCTCCACGGAGATTTATTTGTTTGACTTTCAGCAATCTAAATACACACACTCACACACATTTTTGGGACCTATTGATTTTTGCTATGGGAAGAAAAGTTTTCCCCACACGAAAAGTGTCATAAATCGTTTACACTGATGAACGTTTATTGATGAGAGATTAGGGGAGAGTTTGTTCCTGTCGGTGTGTTGGAGACAAGAAAATTTGGGTTAACTACTTTTGTTGAGTGTGACTCGTCCAAAAGTTGCCAGTTTCCCACCACGAGGACCACTTTGCATGAACTCCCTTGCCAAAAGTGTTCACACTCCTTTTTCCAAACACCACCAAGTCCTTTTTGGGAGCACAATGTGGTGCGAAGTCTGATTGCAGAAGTCATCAATTACGGTCTCATGCCACACATTTTGAAGCTTCTGTTTCCCAAGTAGCGTGAATTAAAAACAATTCAATTGGGTTAATTTTTTTCTTAGGGAAATTTACAACATCTTTTTAGAAAAATATGCTAGGTAGATATCTCACGATGGTGGTGCCAAGAATAAATTTAACAGGAATAGGTAATAATTTTGAGAGAAAACTTTTGAAAGTTCTGAGTATAAATTTTATTTTTAATTTTTTCCAGACCCATGTTTGTAAATGAACTTAATGTGGGAAAGAAGGGAAAGTCATAAAAAATATAGGTAAATTATTTAATTCATGATACAAAATAAAATAAGAATCGTTAAAAAAAAATAATACACCATTAGGCGTAAAAGGTATAAAAGCTCGTGGTAATTATTTCTGCGATTTTTTATTTATATATAATTCGGGAAAATTATAATTACAAAAATATTTCCCTATAGACTATATTTTTTTTTAATTTAATTTTTGGAATAAAATATTATCTGTTAACTTCCTGAGAAAATTTATTGGCAAAATTATTTGCAAAATTGCGTTTTGCATTTCCAGTGAATATTAATTTTAAATCAATTGATTTGTATGTTAAACATGTTCCTCTGTGTTAATACTATTTCCTGAATATGCTTCCTAAAATTTTAGGCAAATTGTAAATAATCTTTCTGCTCGGAAAATTCATTGAAAATTCTGTCTTGAATATTGCTATGAATGCCAAGAAGCCCATATCGGAACGTCCACGATGTTTTATGAAGGGGTTGTATTCATGCTTAACATTTCCAAATACCCCGTATCGGACTTTTGAGTAAAGTACTTCTTTTACGACTATAGTGGATGGGGGTTGTATTTTTTCTGCAAAAGAAAAGTACTGGAAAGACAGTTGTGGTGGTTCAAACGACATGCCATGAATCACCAAAAATATGTAGTTCACATAATAATGATGCACAAATAAAATATACCTTCCGGATGGAGGTGCATCCAATGAAAAATTCACATACGTGCTCCTTTTCCACCCCTTGTGGGAAAATGTTCTTTTCCTCTGCCATGGTATTCATAGTGGTGCATCCCATTTCGAATATAAGCGTATATAAATTTAACTTGGTGCTGCAAAATAAAATGCTTCAGCATATTTGTTCTTCCACCTTATTTTGAATCCATGTTGTGTAGTGTCAGACGTGGAAAAGGAAATGCATCGTGTTTATACATACATATTATTTGTTTTGGTATTTCATCGGAGTTGGAATATACTTAAGTTTTTGCTTATTCCCTTCCAACAGACATATTTTGCAGTCTTTGTGTATAAATATCACCTCATTTTCTGCCTCAATTCTATTTTCACCATGTTCTTTTATATACATTCAAAAACTATCAGAATTTGCAAATGAGGATTTTTGGTGATTCTACTGACTTATATTAATATATTGTGATCCAATATTTCCAAATTTTCTTGAATTTATAATATGTAAAGTTATTTTCTATAACAAAAAAAAATTTTTTTTTCATAAAATTGTTATGGAAAGAATCCTTTTCAAGCAATCCATGAACAGAGTTCTTATATTATATTTCTGGCACAAAGTTTAAAATAAAGTGCATTCCACGAAGAAGCTTTTTAAAGCTTCAAAAGAAAACATAACAAAACAACAATTTAATTTTCAAACCACCACTAAAGGAAACTTAATTTCTACAAAATTGGTCTTTGTTTTGTGTTATTTTTAATTTTCTGGTTTTATTTTCCTGCTAGAACATAAATCACTTTGAAGTTAGTCCTCCTTAAACCCATTCCTTGAGCTTTTTCGCGGAAACCACTGAGGACTTCCGAGTGAATGTCTTGTACACGTTGACATCGATTGCGGGATATGCGAATGCCTCGTGAACAACGTCACTAAAACAAGGGCTGGGCGAGAGCAGGATGTGTTTCTGAAAGATAGATGGTAGGTAGCGCTGTGGAAAGAAAATAGAGGAAATGGAAAATGGTCCTATGTATCGTGTACTTTGGGAAGAGACGCATAAACCATCGCGCTTGCTATATCTTCCAACCACCAGCAGCCTCTATACACACAACTTGTCTCTCGAAAATCTTCACACCACCGAAAGAAGCCAGCGCGGATCTGCAAATACGCGGAGGATTCGTGTTTCAAGCTAAAATGGTGGGGTTGTATGTACCCAGCAATGGTGTACAATTTTGCTGCGAAAATTGTACCAAGCGTTGGCTTCTGAAGGAAGGAAAAATATGATAGATGGTTGCATACATTTCCATGTGTGTGTTAGCGTCATTCATGACGGAAATGGAGAGTAGGGGCGAATGGGAAAGCTTTCAAGGGAGGGTTTTAAAACCGGAAACCACATTCACCGCATTTCGAAGTGTAAGACACACTGAAATTGATTTATGCAATGGATTTTTCAACAAAATACATAGTGCTTTTTTCCCACACTGTATGGGCTTTCTATATATACATATCTCAACCCCATTCACTTTTTTTATTTGAGAAATAATTCAAGAACTCTCTGTCCCAGAGCTTTTACCGGATGCTGATATATATTCTTTTTTCTTCGTCACTAATGGCATTCTTTTCTCTTGCATTTGCAGACGCCGCCAAAGGACTGAGGAATTTAACACTTTCAATCGAACCAGCGTGGGTTCGCCGGGGTCAGAGTGCTCAATTGCATTGCCGCTACGAAATGAAAGGTGCCCCCCTGTACTCGGTCAAATGGTACCGTGGCAATCTGGAATTCTACAGATACTCACCCTTTGATAATCCTCCGGCAAAGATTTTTCCCTACACTGGAATTAAAGTTGACGTAAGTTCCTTTATTCTTACATTTTTTTTTATCCTAAAATGATAAACATAATTTTTTTTAAAGAAACTGAAAGAAAAAATCCTTTCTCACACATGAGTGATGAGATTTTTACAACCACACTCCGCTTATTATAGCAATTTACCACTTTGTACCTACATTCAAAGTATCTCATTTCCCTTTGTACAATCTCTCAACGACATCGATACCATTATTTGTTCACGAAGCTTCGTGGAAAGAAGTACCATATTGTACTTCTCATGACAAAAAGTTTTCCTTTGAAAAGAGATGAGAAATGCGTTCAACTGCTCATAAAATATGATGAAAACTTTCATTTAACACTTTTGCATTTTCCTTTATTCCACCTGAATAGATTTAGTAGTTTATATCGCGACACCAGCCGGATATTTACTGATCCTGGCCCAAAATATTACAGCAAAATAATTTTTTCCTAAAAAATCAATTTTTAATGCATTAAAACTTTTATGTGGGTGCAATAACCTCAAATAAGAGTTTTCTTCTTGTCTATAAGACAGAGTGAAAAAATATATTTTCTTGGCTCAGTACACGATGATTGAGCAGAATGTAATAAATATGTGCAAAGAATTGCAAGAAAGCATGCTGCACTATTTTCCTCTCATGTCAATAGAGAGCTTTTTTCATCTTAAAGGAGGCATATAATACAAAAATATGTGTTGCAATGTAATCTACGAGAATTTATTTCACCATTGAAGAGGAAAAGCCCTTAGTTCTGTATTATTATAGTGCCAACAAATTGTGAAATCTCTCCAATATGGTGTATTTTTTTGCAGAATCTCACTGGAATGTATCGGGTGTGGGGACGAGGGGGGGGGGGATTTTCCTAGAGATTCTGTCCAGGTGGAATGAGAAAAGAACAACATGAAGGAATTATGGGAATGTACTTTAACACATATAACAAATCTTTTCAATCCACAATATTTTATGAAATGTGTACTGAATGAAGATAGGTGGGAGACTGTAACCATATTCTCAAGCCATATACAGTGACCCCATATTGATGAATGTCTCAGATTATTTTTCGTTTTCTTGGCTGGAAAATTTTTATATGCCACACTCGGGTGGATGTTGTGGAGGGATATTTTGGGGGATGAAAGAAGCTTTATTTCTGCCGACAGCCCCACTCAGAGAAAAGTCACACGTTTCTCTCCTGTGAGCATTTCAATTGAGGCCCAATTCTTCCCTCAATTACAATCAACCAACTTGTGACGTGGTGAAACCATATTTCCTTATTTTATTTTATATACATATATAGCATTTTCTCACCCATGTGAGGCAGCAAACGATGTTGTTTCAGTAAGACAGGCTGAATGTGCTGTAAGGATTCCCTTTGCGGAGCATTCCGTCATCCCTTTTAGCATCTTTTCCACTCGCACCAGCAAAGTGGTGGGTGATGGAGGAAGCGTGTGACTCGAATAAACAGAGAGATTGCCAGAAGGAAGAATTTCTCTTAGGTGGGCGGATGACTCTAGAAGGGGTGGATTAGTACCAATAAGTGTGCATATGGGGGGATGAGAACATCGGTATATGTAGACGGTATATGAGGCACATTAGAAGCATCACTAAAGTGTTGAAAGTAGCAGCTGTTGCTGATAAAATGAAAAATACAAAATAATATGTACAAGGTGGTGATAAAAGCATATAAAGTTGAAGCTTTCTCATTGTCCTTGACGAACTTTTTGACTTTGACTGCTTAAAATTCCATGAAGTAGAACAATTTTCCAAAATGAAAAATACTAAATTAATTACCAACCTCTGATTTTTCTTTCTTTTTAATTTAAATTTCCACAATCTCAACTGATAAGAAGAGATGAATTGAGAAGTGTGGGATAATTTTACTTCTGTGAGGTGTAAAAAGATGTGAAATGCATTGAAATTTTATAACAATTGTAGGACGATAATCCTACATGGGCTAATAACTACCCTTAATTCTGAGCTAACGGGTCCCGAACTGAATCGGACGAGCAACAGTGGGCTACTGATACCTATGAGTGCCTGATGAGCGGCATAGAGCTAACGACTCATCTCACTCTTTCACCCAGAGCAGTCCAACCCTAGACACACATAGTGCCATAGCTCAACATATAATACGGTAGAAGGGTTTCTCTACCGGGGCACATAGCATTGTTCTACATCTCGGCCTTCCTGATATGATCAATGTCCTCATTGATGAAGTGAATGGTCAATCCAGTGTTCTGATTCTTTCCGCTATATTTCATCGTTGTCATCTTGTTTCTTTAATCTATTGTTTTTTTTCCATGATGGAGTATACTTAGTACTATAAACTCTGTGAAGCAACTAAGCCTGGGGCTCAGCTAGTGAAGACGAAGTCTTCTTGCTTCGGCTCTCGTCTTGGTCACTGATTTATCTTCCTTCTATCCAATTCTTAATTCCTATTATACGCTTCGGGTTGTTTTCCTTCATTGCATCTAGCCTGTGTCAGAGCGGAGCACATACTTGACATTTGAAATCCTTGATTTAGCGCACTCAGCTTTTAAGCGGCACATAGCCATTGCTTAACTTTGGCACATAGCCTTCCTCAATATCTATCCAGTCCCCAATTCCTGTCGTGCGCTTGAGATTGTCTTCCTTAACATCTATCCAGTCATTAGTTTAGCGCACTCAGCTTTCAAGCGGCACACAGCCATTGCTTGACTTTGGCATATAGCCTTTCTTAATATCTATACAGTCCTCAATTCTTGTCGTACGCTTGAGATTCTCTTCCTTCATTACTTCTAGCTTGTGTCTGAGCGGGACATATAATTTTCGATATTTTAAATCCTTAACATTTCTTTGTTGCATCCTCGTTGTATGACAATAATCTAAAATGACAAAGAAATTATTCTCCATTTTACTTAGTAGGCTTACCTTGAGATCTGAATTTCACTTCTCCTGTAAATGTTAAGTTATTTCAAACAACTAATTAAATCTTGGATAAATAATAATACATTTCTTTAATTTCTTTTATTGATTTACACTCAGTAGGCCTAAGATTCTCTTATTGATTTTATCTACTTTGTTTCGTATCTCCAAGAAATTTAATTTAATCATCTTCTCATAATTTTCACGGTCCGGGCTTTTGCATCTGTAGCAAAGTTCTCAGAGCTTCGCCGCTCTTTGGTGCCTTTCTACCCATTCTCCATTTTGGCTTCCTTGTGTGCTTCACATTGTCATTCTTCTTGCCATGGCGGTACGGATGGTAGCGCCCTGAATTCTGCTCAGAGTTGTGCTTGGAATAGCGCCTGTCCTGCTTGGAATCGTCTACGTTTTCAATGTTTTGTTCCACATCAATTAGCACACGGCGAAGTTGCGGGAGAGATTCAAAAGTTTGTGTCAACAATGATGTCCTCAAATACACAACGGTAGGAAAGAATTGCAACAATTCATTGCGTAATTTTGCCCACTTATCCAACCTCGCTTTGGCTCCATGAAACCATTTTGCAGCGGGTCTCCTGAATCACATAGATTCATTCTTCCCCGTGATACATCAAACGCGCACTTTTCAACTTCTACAAGCCAATCTTCTGTGTCAATGCAGTCGGTCAATCTGAATCAAATCGCTGGATTATTGCGCTTAGCTTCTTTGTTCCCATGGGCATGGCAACCGTAGAGTTTTGCCTTCTCGACTTTGTGTTTCCTGCAGTTAAAAGAATTTAATTACACATAGCATCTTTCACTTTTTATCTTTGAAAATCCTTCCTGTCCCTCTTTTCTATCTTCCTACTTACTCTGCTGCTATTTCTTTGCGATATTTAATTGGAAATTTCCTTGAATTTCTTCACAAAATACCTTGAAAACTCAAACGACGCAAATAATAACAAAAATATGACACAATACCCGAACATTCAATCGGCACGACCGAAATGTCACGATGTGGTCAAATTCCAGCAAAAACATTTCGTGTTTCATAAATCTCATCGATTTCATGTTTCATTAAACTCGGCTAATTTCACTTACGTATGAAACATTTCTAGACATTCGCATTCTTTTTTCTATGGAACTTCGCATAAATTATATTCAAAATTTATCATGTATTGCCTGAAAAGGAATTCCTGTTACGACATGTTATTGCAAGACAAGACAAGATAATTATTTTGTGCGGGTGGCCACCATTCACACAGAGCATACACAAAAGGGGTCAACACATAGAAATTTCTGGAATTGCCAAAAATTTCTCAGAATTTCATCATGACTTCATAATTCCAAGAAACAGATTCTTTTTCAATTTTATCGTTTTATTTGTCTTTCCTTGGGGGCACTTAGGGGTACTTGCGCTACTTCCATCGCCGGGTGCTCCACCACACAGTTGCTGGGGCGCTTCTCGATGATCTCGCAGTCCCATCTAGCCGCATTTTCGCTGCTTCTACGCCGCATTTTTCTCCACACGGTGGCGGCCATGTTGCTCTCGCTGCTCTTCTGCGTTGTCCTCTCCGCAATTTCCACCTTATTTTTCACTCGCGCCGTGATTTTCACGGTTTTCCACACGCAGTGGCACACGCGGACCCTATCCCACTTCTGATATGTAGGACGATAATCCTACATGGGCTAATAACTACCCTTAATTCTGAGCTAACGGGTCCCGAACTGAATCGGACGAGCAACAGTGGGCTACTGATACCTATGAGTGCCTGATGAGCGGCATAGAGCTAACGACTCATCTCACTCTTTCACCCAGAGCAGTCCAACCCTAGACACACATAGTGCCATAGCTCAACATATAATACGGTAGAAGGGTTTCTCTACCGGGGCACATAGCATTGTTCTACACAATGGAACATTCAATAAATTTTAATTGACTAAAGAGCATAGAGGTGTGAAAATGAAATATGTATATATACATAGAAAATGTCGCAATGATATTTCACATGGTGTCTAAAATTAGAAATTCATATACAAGTGACTTTTGGTAGGAAGGAAGAGACTCAAAAGGGGAGGGGAGGGGAATCCATTCCCGCATGGAGAAACTTTGTAGTTGAGGGAAAATCATGACTATTTGCAAAGTTAAATTGAAGACAAGTCTCTTCGGTAGCTGTTGTATGGAGGAATGCACTCTGATCCATTTTCCCTTCCATAACGACCATAGAAGAATTTCCTGGTGGTTGTATTGCGATTCCCAACACATTGTGCATGAATTTTGTTGCCTTAGAGGCGACTGGGTGGATCAGGGAATTAACTGCAAATATATACCTTCTAAGAACATACATACATAACTACCCTTACGCAACGTCTCATGGAGTGGTAACAATTGAAAACTTGCAGTGCTTTTAATTAGTGAAAGAAACACTTTAGTTGCTTCTGGGTGCTTGAGGAAAACTCACAGCATTTATCCCCCATGGCATTTCTGCACTCAATTGTAAAATGGTGGCACCCACAGGGACTAACCCCCAAAATAGTTGTTGAACACAAGGGAGCGAGATAGAGAGAGGGAGCAAGAGAAAGATTTTATGGCATTTTGGCACCCATGGTGTGAGAATTTATTATCTTGAGTGAGTGAATTTTATTCATTTGATTGGACAACAAAATCCAAGTGACTGCACAAGAGAATCCTTGGGAATCATATACATATAGTGGCCAGTATAGCCAGATGGACTAAATTTTCCATTTGATTGAATTCTATGTCATATCCCACACTATATTTATTTCTTCTCACTCACTTTGATCATAGGGGTAGGTGTGTGTGTGCGGGGGCGGGAAAGTGGCGGATAAATGGCCAAAAGTCTCCTCCAACTTTTCACGGAGCTTTTCGTGTGCTTCTGTCGTCATTACTCAAGCGGCAAAGAGTGTAGTGCGGAGGTGGTGGAAAAAGGGGTGAAAAATCGATTTGAAACCTTTCCGGATGCTGTGCTTAATCGTATATAAGGGATTCCATTAATCTCTTCTCCGCGTATTAATTACACATTTCAATGCCCCACTAAGGACCATCGTGGACCACCCTAACCTGAATTTCACTGATAGCTATTAAAGCGGAAAATTAATATCACCTCCGGTTTATGTTGGGTCATTACTAAATTTAGTCCCAGAACCACTTTATGTTGATTCCTTGATTTTCTTCTCAAACCTTCAATTTTGTGTTAAATAATAGCATAACCAAGATCGCACAAACATTCAGAGTGCACATAATACAACAAAAGGAATGCTTTTCTTTAACTCATCTTTGTAACGTCTCAACAATACGTACTACATAAAGTTCGCTATATTAGATTATGTATAGGAGGAACATAGCAAATTTGTGATATGGGGGAGTAGTGGAAATTTGGTAGGGAAGTTTCCTAAGAAATAATTGTTTGTTTATTTCTCTTGGTGTCCCAAAGTTTCTCATTCGATTGCGGTCTGGAGAATTTTCTCTTCATTCCCTTAGACACTTTTACCCACTTTTGCCACAACACCATTTGCCACAATACTTCATTATTAAATAAAATGTTATATACGAAAAGCAGAGGAAAAGTTTGAAGGATTTTTCTCTTTGATTTTTCTTTTGTCTGTAAACTTATTGCAGTCGAGAAGGGATATTATTGTAAAAAGTTCAACAAAACGACTAAACTAAACAGTTCATTTTTAGTGCTCGCATTCGAAGTTTAGATTCAAGAAAAACGAATCGGATTTAAAAAAAACTCATTTAACCCAGTTTTCAATAAATATACTTGTTTGAAATTTTAATTATTATTAAGTTAAACTTTCATACGCAAATTTTTAAACTTTTTTGATTACAAAAAAATCAATTTGAAATTCCAAACAACTATTTTTTCCTTAAAATCCAAATACGAGTAATTTTTTTCACCCAACAAACTATTAAATGAATTCATTTTAGCTGTGTTTCTTTCAGACACAGCTTTTGTGTACCGAGCAAAATCGAAAGTCGTCAGATCGGGCTCAAACTTGGTATGAGCACGAATTAGGGTCCCCACATTCCAAAATGTACTGGTAAGCTGACCAAGCTTACGGGAGCTGTGTTTCTTTCAGTGTACCAATATTGTGAGAGCAAACTAGAACGCGAATTAATTTAAATACGCGCAAAGTCGGGAAAAGTTGAAAAGTCATACCCTAAGAAATGTTTGGAAGGCCATATCTCGAGAACGGATCCATAGATTTTCATAAATTTTTTTTTGTTTGAAAGGTCTTGAAGTCAGCTATAACATATCGAAAAATGAAAAAAAATTATGTCGCCATTTTCGAAAAATTCGAGTTCGAAATTTTCGAAAACTTTGTTTTTGACTTTAGCACCTCTTGCGGTCATTTCTCGAAATTGCAAAGTTCTAGACATTTGTAGGGCTTCACGAAACCTTTCATTTGCGCTTGAGTTGATTAAATTAATTCGCATTCTAGTTTGCTCTCACAAAATTGGTACACTGAAAGAAACACAGCTCCCGTAAGCTTGGTCAGCTTACCAGTACATTTTCTCTTTTATGCAAATAAAATATGTATGTTGTATAAGGTTGGCTATATTTTATCTCTATCAAAAGTTTTATACGAAATACCCCAATCTTGTTCTTTCGTATTCAGTAAATAGAATCGCGCAAGAGTGATGGTGGAGAGTGAAGCAAGTCGAGTGAGACGCAATTAAATGTATTTTCAATGAGGATATTTTTCTTTGGGGTGTTTGGCGCCAATATCGTTCTCCAAAAGAAATTTCTATAGCACAATAATCCCGGGGAATTAGTCGAATAGTCGATCAATTCTTGTACATCCATCAAATGCTCTCTGATTGCCATTCATGTTGCTACTATGCTTTTTTCCCTTCCATAACATTGAGAGCTTTTCTCCTCTTATCCTGCGGATCCTTCCTTGGCCCTAGAATTTTTTTTTGTATGTATGACTATAGTGGTACTAAGCACCCCCCACCCCCCGTATAAAATGAATCTGTAAACAGTAAACACATTCGTTGAGTTTCTTCGGTGATTTTTTTTCGTATCTTCCTGAGTGAGTGTGTGGGTGGTGAGGACCGAAGCGGGTGCATGTTGTGCTGGGAGAGATGGATCACGAGGTGACGGTCTGGGGGGTTGAGGGAAAGTTTATCCCTCGGAACGGTAAACACATCGTCATCAGCTTCCACTTTTCTCATCTGCCATTTTCCCTTCAGCAGTAATTGATTATTGGAAAGCTCAACCTGCGAAATGTGCAATTTGTTTTTATGGCTCACCCCGCACTCCCAAAGCTTGGAAGCATGAGATATTTCTGGTTGCACTACCAAGGTGCTTTGGAGTTATGTTTCTACAGTAACCACATTTGGAGAAGCTAAGAAAAGCTCTCAAAATATGTATGTATATACTATATAGTAAAATAGTTGCACGTGTTGCCATCATCTTTTCTTATTCAAGCTTTTTAAGACAGAAAATTATCCTTTGATTTTCCTAGATTTTCCTTAAACATTTTGTGCTTTTTAGGTAAAAAATAAAAGGTAAACAATGCGGAATAAACTTCTTAAAGTACCTTGATGTAACAAACGGAAGATATAGCCTCATACCAATTCTTTCACAATCAATACCCCGGAAGCTCCAATTCTCATGTGATAGGTATAGGTAAGGTGTTCTGAGAGGCACGCTTGTAGCATCAGATGGGAGTTGGTATAAGTTCTTCTTTAAGTATAACATTATCTCGTTATATATGTATATTGTTTCTATTCATTCATGGGTTTATTTAAGTCATATTTTCAATTTATTTCCAATCTCACAACATTAGCTTTTTTCCAAGCCATATCGATCGAATATGTAAGCGTCAATTGGATCCCAAACACCACATATATATGTATATGTATATACATACATTCATATATAAAATGAGTCGCTAGACTTTAATCTATTCAATTGATATTGATGATGGGGAAAACGGATGTCCCCCACTTCTCAATTTCCCATGAATTAGTGGTGGAAAAAATTCATTGGACAGATACCGCGAGGGCATACATACATATATAGCAAAAACATTTTAGTAGGAAATTGAATGAGATACGCTAAAAATGCTGTGGATTCTTTTTATCACTTTTCTTGACTCATGACATATTTGATGATAGACATATAAATCACATTCATCACGAAGCACTTTTCATGAACAACATCGCATTTGGTTGACGGTTTTTTTTTCTTTGGTGGGCGATTGCACCCATTCCAACGCAAAAATTTCGTATATCTCTGAGTGAATACTCCTTTTTTTTTCTTCCTTGCCACGCCGTGCTCTTGCACAATACAAAGGCATAAGGAATTCAGTGGTGGAAGATGTAATTTATCAAAATCTGTCAACATTGTCACCAATATATGGCTTAAAAATGGATTTTTTTTTCCTTTTTTCCCGCACTAATGGGAAACTCACCCGTGCCTCTTTGCATTTGTGCACCCCCATCTCGTAGCGATGATTTTTTATCACTTTATTACATTTAAATACAAATTTATTACGACCCCCATAGCGAGGGAGTTAGCGAGGAGATTCCCACAGTAATAACGAATATATTATAAAAGATATTATCTGGTGAAGGGGTATAGAGCAGGGGTGTACGTGCTGAGAAAAATGTAAATACATGTAGGTATACTACCCGTATATATTATCACATACATATAAGCTCCTATGCTTTTGATTTAAAAGGGGGATTTAAAATGAAAAGTTTAATTTTTGTTCAAGCCAATAGGGTTATAAAGATATTTTTCCCCTGTGCATAAATAATTTCATATTAAGGGATGAAAAAGCGTAAAATATTTTGAAATTGAAAAAATGTAGTTATTTTCTCTAATAAATATAAAGTTAGAATATTTTAAAAC
Source organism: Lutzomyia longipalpis (assembly GCF_024334085.1). Classification (NCBI taxonomy): domain Eukaryota; kingdom Metazoa; phylum Arthropoda; class Insecta; order Diptera; family Psychodidae; genus Lutzomyia; species Lutzomyia longipalpis. Next base: position 18,439,219 of record NC_074707.1, read on the forward strand.
TTTTTAAACAAACATTAAATTTTTGAACAGTTTTATTTTAAGTGGTGTGAACAGCCTGGAAGTTTAAGTAAAATGAAAATAATAAATTTTCCATCGCGGAGATAAAGCCATGGAACGAAGAGATTATATATTTAATTTAATTCCAACCTCTCAATATGAGTATTATTTTGGAGTTTATGGGTTTAAAAAGCTCCATGTGGGGGAGAGAGCCTTGATTAGCATTGAATTTTAATTCCATCACGAAACACTCTATCCTGAAAAAGCTCAATGGCGTGTCGAAAGGGAGAAGCATAAAATTTTAATTAGAATATTAACCATACATAATCGTTTGATCTTCGCTACTGCATAATTCCTTTTTCCATACAGTGTATGACATTAAAAAGCACAAAGTTGTATAATATTTTATGGGAGATGAAAGATGCCCTCTACCCCAGCATCAGTGTTTTTTTTTCTCACACTCTGGCTCTGATCCTTGAAAGTGCCATGGTATTAAAGAAGAGAGAACGATGTAGACGGGGATATATAGCAATGGGGATGAGTAGAAATCACAGAGGGTGTCTCGGTGGTGGAGCATGGTGGAAGCACCCTAGGGTGGGGGTGGCACAGAAAAAAAATGTGCTGAAGAAAAGAATCTGGAAATTTAGATTCATAAAAAATAATTGAATTTCCCTATGTGCCCTCTAAATAAATTTCCTTTAATACTATTTTCCTGACTCGTATTTTCACCATTTCCCCCGCCTGTTCCGGGCCATCCTTTAAAAAAATTTACCCTAGAGTTGCTTTGGGGGTGGCTGGAAAAAAGGGGGGAGGATGTGCGAGAAAAGTCTAATGATGATGGTGGTGCGAGTATGAAAAGCAATGTAGAAATTATCCACGGTGGTTGCCACCATTTAACGTCGCACTGCAGCGATAAATTAAAAAGTAATTTTCATAAAAGCGCTAAAGCAAAAAATTGTACATTATCGAGAATGACAAAGTGCTTTCCAAATCGACTAACTTATTGCATACACAGCGTATGACTTCTTATCTTCCCATGCGCCCTTCTTGGCTCCACTGTGCGACTCCTTGACACCGAAGAACCGAAGGGATCTGTCGTGCTGCGACTAAGGGAGGCTCCTGTGGGTGGGAAGTGTGAAAGTGACTTTGCAAGCAAGATTGCCCTGCTTCTATACGGCATGAAAGTATGAGCATAGCTTTTGATTTCCATCATGTTACCATGCTAATTTCCAAGAGACATTAATTAAAGTCTCTCTGGCAAGAAGGGCAAAAGAATATAATTAACACAGTAATTACAAAAATAATTGACATCTAACTGAATCCTCATTCCCGGTAGCATTCCCATCATAGTACAACGTAGCATCACTTGTACATAAACTTCAATAAATTCATCATATCTCCTCCATCTTCCACAACAACCCCCACCGAAAATTCCGCACCCCCACTCGTCAGATCAACAGTGCACACAATCTCGTTTGCGATACTTCAAGACAATAAATCGAGCAAAAATTCCAAGTGAAGATGCTCAATAGACGTGGTGTGTTATGAAGGTTTTTTTAGCAGGGGGTGTGAGGGAGGGAATAATAAATCATGACATAACCATTTTAGGCAGCTTCTGTCGTCTCTCATGAGAAGATCATCGTTTTTGGGTTTTCTCCTGAAGCCACCGATGATGATGTCATGAAGCCAGTACTGATGAATTTCTCACCCACCTCACTGTAAGCACGTTGGTGAGTGTATCGGAAATTGAATTTCTCTTCCTTCCTCTTCGTAGATGCGGTGGCGGTTAAATCACACCATTGCCATGGCTTTTACTCTCATTACCAATAGCCAAAGTCTTCATCCGCTCTGCCTCGTGGCGCGTGATATCAGAATTTAGGCACGCTCCCTGAATAAATATCAAATATATTTAAATTATATTATTCAAAGTAATCGTTTGAAAATTACCTGCATTCACGGGTGTAATGTTCCCTCCAGGTAAATTGGAAATTGTTTGAAAAGGTGAATGACTTGCATTGTATACATAACATTACCTTTAAAATTTTAAAAGGAGATTTTAGCAAAAAAAAAAAAAGAGTAAATAAGAACACAAATTGCCAGAAAGTAAAATTTTTTGGCCAAAACTTTTTGATAAAAACTCTATCAAATATTAACTTATCCAATAATTATTTTAAATATGAAACCCAATAGATTTCAATTTTTTAATGATTTGCAGTACAGATTGGCCACCAATGAGAGAAGATAAGGAGAGTTGTGTTGTCGAGGTAGTGATTTTTTGTTATTTCTTGACGTGGTTAATTTTATCTATTACTTGCCCTGAGGAAGGACTTAAATAGTCCGAAACGTTGGCCGGAAATAAAAATTAATTTGCCGAGTGTGAGACCGAAAATCCTTTTAATAAAAAAAAATTTTTTTTAAGGTTGAAATCCAAATAGATAGTGCACAACTCATTACAAAACCGGAGATATGGTTGTTTAAATTCTCAGTGTAAACTCAACTTATCCTCGGTTTATTCATGAAAAAGTTTCTGTACTAAATTATTTTACATTGCATGTCATTGACGATACATATAAAACTCCAACTACATATATACACATCATTCAAGAGTAGGATTATAGCTTTGGATTCAACATAAAAGCTCATTGTGGATTAATATTTTCCAACTTTATTGTGAGTGCGGTTTCATTTGTTGCATAATATATAGCTCAATTGTACGCATAAATAGTACATGTATTTACTTCCTTTGTTAATGAAAATATATGTATATATTTATTAAAAAAAAGCCCAATGGTGGCACGCTATTACAGAAAAAATCACCACAAAGGGAATCTCTGAAAAAAAAATTGTCACAAATCCGAAATCTCTCTCATGTGTTGCATTTCCGTGAATGCTCAATGGGGCTCGAGGAATGTTTGGATGGTGGGCATTTGGATTGGTGTACCAAAGTGTCACTCGGGTATGTGTTGCTATAGTGAAAGCAGCTTGCAATCTGGCCATAGGTTGGTTCACCTGCAAACGTGCATACATGCCAGTATATGGTTTGAAATTACGTGGCATTTAACTGAGGTGTGTGCTGAAAAGCTAAATGTGGAATCTCTTTAGGTTAAATTTTACCTTCTTCGTAAACCGTCCCCCAGAAAAAAAAACTTCTTTTTTGCTCCTTTCTCGCTTCTGTGGTTTTTGCTCTATACACATGAATGGGGATGCATCCCCGTGAGGGATTGAAAGCTTTGCAGAAAAGTTGAGGACGATGAAAAAGTCAACCCAATAAAAGTTTTACAATTTGTTTGAAAGAGTAAGAGTATCTGTTCCGTAGACGCCCCGCTAGTTTAGTATATATACACAGTGTTTTTGTTAAAATTGTGGCAAGGGTTTCGGTTAACTTTTTCATCTACATGCTTCCACCATTCATGGGCCATTGAAAATGAGCTAAAAGTAAAGAACCCAAAAGGAAGATCACAAAGTTCATGTGGTGGTCAAATGGATATTTATGGGTTTAGCAGTTAAGTGAGTGGATGATTCAATATATACTTTACCATAAAAAGGCTAGCATTAAATATAGGATAGATACCTATATGTTTGATTTTAACTGTTTACAACTTTTTGATCAATGAGACGAACAAAGTTTGTGACGTCTAAAAAAAGATAGGAGAGAATGGTGCAATCTCAAAGTTTGGCAAATTGCAGTCAAAATTTGTTTCTCTAGTCTAAATATTACTTTCAATTTTATGTGAAGGAAAATTTTGTTTTAAATTTTCGTTCTTAATTTATTTCTAAAAAAATCTTTTTATTTAAATTTCTAAACAAAATCTTTACCTATGTCGCTTTTAGCAAAATCTTAAGAGGAAAAGAATCCTCTCATGGGAATTAACTCTGTACAAGTCTATCTCTTGATTTCTGCTTTTCATAAGCTATATTTTCCCATCAGCCTTGCCCCATTATACCCTGTAATATCAACTTAATGAAAATATTTTCAAAATAGAAAATCCCACAGCATCGTTCTTCCGATGTTTGAGGGAAAAGTATACAGATGGCATATAGAGTGGGATGGATAAAACTTTTCAAGATGGTAACAGCCACTATACCGTACAGGAGATGGAGCATATGCGGGGGGATAAGCTAGCAAATATGATACAAATGAAGTTTATTCCTTAAGAACATTGTTATCCTTCACTCTAAATTGTGTTACAAATAAATGCACCACTGGCGGATGAAAGGAATAAAATACACCAGTGGAGACGCAGAAAATAGCAGGAGATTTTATTGCATTTCATCATCTTTCCTCATTTTCATCCACCACCACCCCCACACCGCCTCTCAGTTCCATTTAAAGTGGAGGATTAGTACTGCAAATATTGAGGTCAAGAGAAGAGCATAGGATCCACTTAATCCTGATGCATCATTGCACTGATCCGCCTTGAGTCCGTCACCCAAACAAGAGGCATACATCATGGCATGAGCAATGAGGTGTTGCTCATAAGTTCCTGGAAAATAGCAACACACATAATGCTAAACATCTTGTTCTCCATGTGGGTTTTCAGTACAAATATGACTTTTGCAAATTCCACATAAATACCATGCGAATGCTGCACACACAGAGTATAGTTTCAAATGATATGACAAAATTTCTCTGGTGCATAAAGATGTAAGTTATATACATATAGCGTATGTGTTCGTAAATAATGTGTTTGCATAAAATGCATGATTAATTAATTCAGCAAAACTTTTCCACCACATTCCACCCCCCACCCTCTTGTCACTTTAGAAATATTTTCTGGGGTGAACTTGCAGTTCACCGAAGCTCAAATTCAAACCATGCATATATTTGTGCATTTTGGATTTCTGCATATATGGAAACTTGAAAGCAACTCACAGTATAATATTTAATTGGGAAACTTACCAGTGAACAGATGTGCCCAAGGCCCAATTGCGAAAACACCCACATCGTCACCACCATGGGTTTCGTAGTCAAGTGGCACAGTGGCAGGATGACGGAACAATGCGTCTCTGTATGGCATTTCCAATGGATTCCTCCGACCACCCGTTGGATAAAAATGATCGAAGAATCTATTAAAATGAAAAATTTATTAAATTTCAATGATTTGACTCGGAAAAATTGCGAATATTTGAATATTTTTTTATGATTCATAAAAAATTACTGATTAAAATTAGTAAAATTAAAATATTTTAAAAGTTAAATGAGAACAAATCTGATTTTATTTTTATTTCTCCCCTCAAGTATTTAATGCCGCGCGTTTCTATCTCAGGGTCATATAAAATTTGTACAATTTCAGTAAAATCGAACTTCCGCATTTGGAAGCATGTGTAGTACATAGCTAAAGCCGAAAGTAAAGCTAGGTCATTCGGTGTGTAAAATGGAAATGTTTTTGTCATGGAGGGCAGGAATAGAAGAATAAAAAAAACGAAAAGCATGTAAAGAATTACCCCAATCCATTGGCGTAGTTGAGTGTGAAAAAGGGTTTTGCGTCCTCCCGGGAAAAGTCCCCTTTCGATAATATATCCGTTCCTCGAGGCTGAAAATACGAGTCCACCATTTGAGTATATTTTCATTTAATGCCTTATAGGCCGAGCTATGGGAGAGCATTAAAATTTTAAAAGCACTGTTTTTGCCGCACATGATCAATATTTGGGTTTGGGGCGGGTTCCATGTACATATATGTATGTATGTATATGGCAGAAGATATGGGGCTCAGCCTTTTTTCCCATCCACCTCCCTGCTGGGGGGCATCTGCCCTGAGAGCTCACCACCAAAAACACTAAATAAATGGATTTGTGCGAGGCATTTTCAATCCATGTCACTTTGCCATATACACGACAATAAATTATTTGACAAATCCATTTCCACATGTTTACAGAAGTCATCATTCACCGACACGGAAGCAGGACTCTCAGCCCTGGTACCATTGTCTTCTATCACGTTCCACCAAGACGGTGATGTGGGTTGGGTGGGGGTGGGGGTGTGCCTGTGAGACTAAATGTGAGGATTTAACCGGAGAAGTTTACTCACCGGATATCCACCAATTGTCATTGTATGAGAATGATCAGCTGTGACCACAATCAGGGTATCTTCCTCATTTGTTAGCGCCTCAAGTGTCTCCACAGTCTTGTGAAATTCCACTGTTTCTGGCAGTGACAGTCGTGCCCAGGTTTGGTGATGGGCATGATCAATGCGACCCCCTGAAATTATATACCCAACATAATAAAGCGCGCAATCACACCAATTAAAACATAAGAGGATTAACGCCAATTAAACACTTTTACCACTTTTGTCTAATGTTACCTGTTCTACTAAAATTTATTTATTATTTATCTACAAATTAATTTAAATTGTTTGAACGTTTGAACAGGTAGAACTAATTAAATTAAATTAAGCATATATCAGTATGTAAAAGCTAAGTTCTATATAGAACAAATTAATTTATATTTATGAAATGTCTTTTTATATGACCTCACAAAAAGCTTCTTGAGCTTAAAGTTTAAAAAAATTATTTAAAAAACTGATTTAATTATCAAAAGGTAATTTTATCATCCATTTACGTTCTAAATGCAGTGATTTCCAATTTATTATGAGATCTGTGAGCTTTAGCAATGCCCCTTTGGTGAGTATCTCTGAGCACAAGTAACAGATTATGCAGAGTGTTAAAGTATTAGACGTGATTAGATAAATATTATTGGATTGCATTAAATTGGTTAAACAGATTCTCAGACTGTGCGTGAATATAATAGAGAAAATGGGGGAGCTAGGGGGCTGAGGAATGGACATTGTTCAATTAATAGTTTGCCTCACCTTCAACAAGAAGGACATATCCATTGGGATACTTTCTGAGCATTTCCACAGCCTTCTGGCTCATCTCTTCGAGACTGGGTTCTTTTGATTTATCCGCCAGCAGTGCGTACGACATGTGGGAGTGTTCAAACAATCCGAACAAGTAATCAGTTCCCTCTACGTCGACATTTAATAATTCATCCTGGGTACAGGGAGAAAGGCATCGTGATAAAATATAAATGAGAGAAGAGAATTGTGGTTAAGAGGAGGGAAATTATAAATTTTCATCTTTAGGAAATCTCATGTGGAAAATGTTGTGTATGTGTGTGGGATGTGCCGAAGGGGTTCCAAGAAGGAGTACAAGGAGCGTTATTTAGGGGTGGAAAATAGGTATTTAATGGATGTATCGGGGGGTTAACAACATATGTGGGAGAAGGGAAGATGTCTTCTATGTGGGATTCAGGGCAGAAAGGTGAGATGTGGAGAATGAATGTGATGAAACGTACCCTTGTGGTAACATAAACACCATTTGCATTGTTTTGTTGCTTAGAGCTCAACCATTCCTCAATCAAATTCCTATTGTCTGTCCGGAAACCAGTATTTCCCTCGGCATCGACCACTGTTGTTGGTGCAAATTCCCTCCAGCCACCACCTAAAATCACCTGAAAATATCCCCCACGATGGGGGTGACACACAACTTAATTTATCGTATTTGCTCAGATTTTGCGTTTCCCTCCCTCAATGTGTGTATATGCCTCGAAATATCATCACGATGACTTCAAGACACTCCACCACCCAGAAGAGAATGAAAGCGGAAGATGAATTGTCTCAAGAAGGGTGGCTGATGGGGTGTGATGGCATTGTGTATATAGCAGATGCGGGGGTGGGTGTGTAAATTGAGAAAATGTGCCATGTGGTGAAAGGGATGCTTAAAACAATAATAAAGCAAGTGGTTTTAGAGTGTCAACACACGCATGACAAGGAATTGCTTCCACACTGACACTGAATACCTTAATCTTGCTGCCAACATCTCCATGAATGAGTTGCTTCGCGACATCGTCACACCCTTCCGGTGCTGTACTTTCCCACTCACGATCGGCCGACCTGGCGTACGCACTTGCCGGTGTAGCGTGGGTGATCCTCGTATTCGTCACGACTCCCGTTGCCTTCCCTGCAAGATTGTTCCCAAAATGTGAGAGGCGCTCAATATTGTAGGAATCTGCAAGTGATACCCTCTAAGCACATTAAGAGAGGATGAGGTGGGGTCTAAATAACTTTTGTGAGAAAATCCATTTCATCAGATTACACATGTCCCCGTCAGATCGTGCAATTCCTCTCCACGCGACTCCAACAAAACATCCACAATTATTTATGGGTGCCACCAGAATTTTCCTCTATATACCACAGATAGTGTGAATTTAGTTTTTACTTCGTCACTACGGAAATTTCATTATTGTATCACAATGAGACATAATTCCACCCAGCAGTGGGTGGGCTTTGTGGAGCAAAAAAAAAAGAACGTGAGCACCAAGTGGAGAAGCGCGACAAAAAGGAACTTCCGCGTGGAAGAAAAAGTGGTTGTACAGTGAAATGGAAGCTTTTTGGGTGAAACTTCTCACCACCCACTTGCAAAATCTCTGCAGATAAGGTAGCATTCTCATGACAAAACTATATATGTACAAAACAGCAAAATGTGGTTCTTTCCCCTGTTGCGAGACAAGTCCGGTTTATGCATATAACGTCATCAAGTGACTCGGATTTTACACAAAAGTATTAACATAAAATGCATTTTGTAACGTAAAATACATTAAGGCAAATAAATTGAGGACTTTCCTTAATTCCACGAAGCTTTTTCTGCTGAAGAAAATGCAAAGTTTAACCGGGCAGTAGTTGGTTAATTTATGTCTCGCTCCCCCATCTCCTGTCACTGTTAATTAAAATTCTCCAAGAAGTCGTTTACTTTTCGAACGAGATGGAAAATAATATTTGCTTTTTTTTGTTTAATTCACTTTTTTTGTTAATTAAAAAACCAAACTTTCCTTCTTAATTTTTCACCATAAAAATATCGTAATAAAAATTATTTTCCTCTGAGCTTCTTGCTAAGCTTTCTATTCCTATAATGGAAGCTTTGGAGTGTTAGCACATTTTTCAGGTTTTTCTTTTTTCTTTAAATTAAGTAGTTCCTTTTTTTCGAACAATGTAAAAGAAAAGAAAGAATTTCTTTTATTTGGATTTCGATACGAGGAATACGATGAAATTGCCAATATAGCGCACATGATTGGAGGTGTGCAAGCAGTGTTGCTCGCTACTTGGATGTAGGTAATATAATATTTTTCAAAAGTATTGCATATTCTTCTCGAGATGTACGTTAGAGTACGAACGCGTGCTATATGCTGAAATCAACATCAAAGCTTCACAGAGGAGGAAGCATGGAAAATTTAATGTTACATACCGGCATCTTGAGCCCACTTAAAAATGGAGTCAATATGGTGCCTCTCATCGTGCTGCGCTGAGCAATTCCTCAGTGGCACAGCCGCGCTAACCCCTAGAGTGCCGTAGTTATTTTTAATGCCAGAAAGAAAGGCCGTTCCTGTGCACGCTGAATCAGATACTTGATAATTCACGCAGTACGTCTGTGAGTGGGAGAAAGATTGTGGTCATGCTGCGGTGAAAAAGTAAAATAAAAAAACAGAAAAGAGCTCTTGACTCCTGGACAGTATACCTTTGAGAGGCCGGCATATGGGAATTTCTCAAACGATAGCTCAACATTCTCATCCCCCATGTAGACCCGTGTTGCCGTCTGGGTTGGTATTGACATACCATCGCCAATCACAATTATTACATTCTTGGCAATATTGGTATTGAGACGATTCTTGTGTAGTTGCTTCTGTAGCAATTCTTGCCCAGTTTGCAGCCAATACTCTTTGAACTTCTCATGTGTCGGTCCCGTGGGTGGAATCCAATTGGGGTCATCCATGGGATGGGTTGGCCTCTGACTCGGTGGCACAATTGGCACGTAGCGACAATTGGGATCATGTTCACCGTATTTGCAGGAATTGTATGGCACTGACACTACCTCGGGAGGATTCTTTATAGGTACACTCAAGACTGTTGCCACAAGGGTGGCAAGAACACACCCCGTAACCCTATCCATTGCCCAGCACAAAATCAACTGAGGTGTCAAGTACAATTGGGATACCTTTTTATCAGCAAACTCCTCAGACGATTTGCTCGACCACTGGGGAATTTCTTTTTAATATTGGGGTACCTGATAAGTAATCCCTTTATCAATGCTCAGGCTATTCTTATATTCTTGAAAATCTTGTTGTGTCTACTTCCTCCGTCATTACGAATTACATTGGGAAAATCTCAAAGATTACCAATGTCTAATCCCTTTTCGAATATTGGATTAAATTCAGTGCTTGATTTAAGTTCTATTTTTAATTTTTCTTTCCAGCAATGTGAATTAATTATACTTATTAAAATTAATGCAAGTTACTTAATATCTTTCGCATTCCAATATAAAAAACATTCAAAGTTTTATATCTAGCGAAGTTATCTTCATTGAACATACATATATGTAGTAGGCAATAAAAAATAAAATGTGATTCATACTAAATCTAGGCTAGAGTTATAATGGTTTATCCAAAGCTACACGTGAAAGCTTATAAGCTTCTTCAATGGTGAGCTATTAATAGAGAAATGATGGGGATGTGATTTTGTAATTAGTTTCCGTCCTATATGTAGTTAAATTTCCAAGAAAGCTGTAAAACATACATAGCTCTTCATTACTAATTTTCCCTCACTCCCCCATCGGGAGAATATTGAAATTTTGTATCAGTTTTGAGACTGATATGGAAATTCATGGTATAATCAAAAAATCGTTTAATCACATTTTAAAGCCAACATCACATATTGTTTGTGAATTTATAATCAATTAATCTCAGCTTAGCGTTGATGTGATTTTAAACAGTTGCTCGTTTATTAATCTTATCAATTTTGATTTAAATCTCAAGTGAGTCTTGTGCCCCACCCCCCGTCTTTTTGGAGGTAGGTACATATTACGTGTCGCAATCGGATTTCCATACGTGTTGAAGGCGTGCGATAATTTTATTGTCAATGTCGACGTCAATGTGGCATGATTCTATACGAATTTTTCCTTTAGAATCATGCTAGATCCACGGAGAAGTTAGATAATGACTAATTAGCGACGCGACATTTTCTTATCAAACTCATTTTCCGCCAACATGTTAATTGGAATTAATTAAATGACTTTAATTATAAATAAACAGAGAGATGTTTATACAGTTTAGTAGGGAGTTTTGCGTCTTCCGGCATAGGGGATGGTGTGTATTATGGATGAAGAAAAATTCTAAATGTATATAAAGTATCTATGTACATGGAATTTACACCAAGACGAACAAGTTAATTATTGTTTTTCTCGTTGCTAAACGACCCAAGGTGCTGTTGGGGCGTTTTGTGTCTTCCTGGCCAGTGTCAATGTCTAATTTTTCACCCCACTGCCTGTCCGATATTTATGGCTCACAGAAGGTAGAAAAACAGATTCCTGAGAATTATTGCTTATTCTACCACGCAGATCTGCTGTGAGGTTCTGCCTAAAATTTAATTTGGTTGCTATAACAAAAAGATATATAAACTTGCAAAATACCCTGAATTTTTAATTAGAAAATATGACAGAGGTTGAGCACAAATATCTCTTGCTGAGAAAAAAAAACAAATAAATTAATCCTTGGGTGAAATTCTTTCATATAGCAACATCTTATTTCCGTTCCATCTAATTCGCAGAATGTGCAAAATCTCTGCAAAATTGTGAAATATTCTTTCTAAGAATTGCAAAGGGATTGTTAACTCAGATTGTCACTTATACATATACGGTTCATTCAGCAATTTCTCACTGGCTTTTCTCTTTTACTTGCAGATGTCAGTATCAAATGCCACACATGTAACTCTGAGGAATGTGGGGTTCAATTTATCGGGAAATTTCACTTGTGAGGTAACTGCAGACGCACCATCTTTCTACACTGCACTTGCAACCAATATATTGACAGTTGTTGGTGAGTATTACCTGGGCAATTCAATTAGAAATACTAATTTGTACAATCTATGACCGTAGTCTCTGATCTTTGATTTAACAACAATAAAAAATCCCTGAGTAATTATACGAGTTTCCAATCAATATTGAATATCCATATCAAAGGGATTTTCACAAGGAAGCTTTTCCCATTCATTTATTGCCTCTCTTTGCAAATGCGGTACGTGTGTGTGTGTGTATTTTGTGAGAGCCATCACTTTGAGCGTTATTTTTGCAAAAGAAATTATAGGATGAGATGGAATAGGGGCGTGAGTGGCTCATGATTTACGACATGAACGAGGAAAAATTGTAAACTATCCCCATGCCCTATTGGGAGAAAAGTATACCATGGGAAGGATGGTTGAAAAAAAAATTAATGGAAAATGCTGCATTCTGGGGAGATAGATTTTTCGCAGAGATTTTTTTTCATACTGAACTGTTTTGTGAGGAGTGCGCCTAATGTTGGCCGAATGAAACACAGCACCTGCTGACGGAGGAGCGCTACTTTTACCCTTAAACAGAGAAGAAGGACTCGGTAAAATCCTCATTTCATGGGTGTGAAAAGTAGTTATTAAATAGCACAGAGTGACGGTTGGAGGCAATATCGGCCACTTGTGAGAACACCAAATTCACTTATTCACCCATGAACTGAGTACATTTTGAACACCACACACACACACACATATCTCCCACACTGACCCTCACACTGTTCTCCTCCCCCTCCTTAGGGAGGATGGTTGTGAAATCCACCCGGCGCCTCCACTGCTGTACAAGATAAAATTAATATACAATTTCAGCAAAAATGGTGTGTGAAAATGTCTTAAATAATATTTCTTGTATTATACATAATGCAATGTATAGAGCTGGAGAATGAATTTCAGGAAAATTTCCATGCAAGAGGAATCTTATTCAGTGCACTTTCCACACCCCCGCACCGCATGGTGGTGGTGCATTAAGCAAGAGGGATGTTATGTGAAGTGAACCATTGAGAGAAAATTGTTGAAATCCTCACTCAATTTCTTTTCCATTCCCCCCTATTTTTCCATAAGATATGGTTTGGATATTTTACACAAATTTCTCTTAAATTTTTTCATCACCAATACCCCATTTAGATTCATCTTCCTGCAATATGTGTATGTGTACGTTTTCCCTTGCCCTGCCACAGAACACTTGCACCCTTTCACACTGCTTTCCATACTTGACTGTGCACTTTGGGGTGTGCAAACATTTGCATTCTGCATGAAATTTGCATAAATAATTGTTGCTCGAAAATATTTCCACATACAGTTCTTCTGCATCCTCGCACAATTTGAAGCCCATGAGGAAATTTTGCACTCCTCTGGGGGGCCCAGCTATGGAATAGGGAATTGGATTTAAATATACTCCTAAAGCGCCATTGTGTTTCTCATGCCACACGTAAATATTAAATTAATTTCGTTTTCCTTTAATTAGAATTCACATTGGAGGGTGTTGAGTGTATAAGAAAAAAATTACCCATTTACGAAATTTTTTATTCCACCAGAAGAATTTTTATTTGCTGCACCGAGTGCATGCTGAATGGAGAAGATTGCTTTTTTCCACCATTCATAAATTTCATAATTAAATCGTGCTACGTTTCAAATGAATTTACATGGAATAAATATAAAATCAGACGTACATATACCAAAGTTTTTAATGAGAGGTAGTACCTTGATTTTTATCGTGATAAAAATCATCTAACTTATGCTGCAATTGCATATGCTTACCCTAGCACCCAAACGATCTCGTGAGAAGAAAAAGATTCCTTTGGAGAATGAAACAAAAAATAATAGAAAAACAGCGAGATAAATTGCACACGGAGTTTAGGATAACATCTATTTATCAGCTCAGTGGAGTATATATTTATTTATATTTTTTATAACAATGAATGGAAAATATATAATGTATATACTAACTCCTGGACGCTACATCATCCTCTTTGAGAGAAGTGAGTGCGATAGATGCAAAATTCAACAATTCCACCGTGAGTTAGCTGAATAAAAGGGTTGTTCTCTCCTGTGTGTGTAAAGTGTTGAATTTAATCGAAATTCTGAGTGGTTGGATCATAAATCATTTCGACAATATCTACTTCACATCATCATAGAGTGGTGGACATTGTTCTTCGTCGAAGTTTCTTGGATAAATCATCCCATTTTGCTCCTTGGCGCGTTCCGTGAGGTAGTCCATGAGGGCAGTGAGAGTTCCGTGTGACACAGCTGCACCAATTCCCAAGATTGGACCCACTGTGCAGGAGTAGGAGGTATGCTTTCCTCTACCATCGGCACTTGATGACTTTTCGTAACCATTCGATTGACTCTCCACAGGCTCAAGGAGTTCAAGTGACTTGTCATATACTTTCTCTCCTTCATCATCCTTAGAATCTGATTTGCTGACTAATGGCGCTGAATTGGAATCTGTGACAGGATCATTTCCATTTACCACCTCAGTGGTGGCCACATCTTCACCTGCTTGTGATTCAGCAGCATTCACACCATGTGGACTCTCTTCTGGCTTTGCCTCAATTGATACCCTGGCAGATGATTCATTCTCCCCCGATGAATCCAATACTGACACCTTCTGGTCGTTTTTTGTCTCTGACTCTCCACCAGTAGTATCAGCTTCGATGGCCATGTCAACGGACGAAGATGATTCCAATTTATTCACACCGTCATTCTCCACACCAACCACATCGACCTTTTCGATTGAGTCATTTTCAGGTGAGGCTACCACTTGATTTTCCTCCTTGACTACCCCATCTCCCACATCCATATCCAATGACTTCTCAATTCCCACAGGTTCCCCCTGTGATGCATCCTTTTCCCCAGAGGAATTTTCCCCAATGGTCTCTGATTTCACATCATCAACACTCTGAGTGGCTTCCTGAGAGGGAATTTCTCCTACAGCATGTGCCACATCTCCGTGTTGTGCAGCCTGAGATTCCCTCGAACCCTGTGTACTGCTGTCATTATCTACAGAGGTGCCCACCTGTTCTCTATCAGTATTTCCCGCAAATGATTCCGTGTCGGCTGATGCTTGAATTTTGCCCTCAGATTCAGTGGAATTTTCTCGTGACTCTTGATTGGCACTACCACCAACATCATGCGGTTCAGCATCCTGTGGTGCATCCGCCACACTCTGTTCCCCCTCAATTACTCTCAGAGTGTCCTCTGAATCACGAATGGTCTTCTCAATGAGACCCAGAATCATTTGTTCTGCAATAGCAGCACGAATCAAATCCTCATCCGCCTCGATGCCACTCTTGGCGAACACATTAATTATATTGGGATCATCCTGCGTCATTTTTTCCTCATCAGATGTATTCGCTTTGTCATCAATTGATGAATCCTCTCGACTCATTGTTGCCATCTGTGCAGCTCTCGTGACAATTTTTTCCACCATCTCACTCCCAGCTTGGTGGCTATTCTGGTGTGCTGTAAAGCCACTGAGGAGCTCATTAATATCCTGAAATGTGTCTGTGCATTGCTCCAGATAGTCCTTAAGGGCACTAAGCTCTGGGTCTGCAGCGTGCGGTGCATCACCACGACTGAGGAAGGTTATAATGGAAGGTGTGTCACCGACTTGAAACAATCCCTTGGATTCAGCTTCACGCAAAAAAGCCCCAACGTCGATGACATCATCGTCGATATTGGATGGTGTATCGATCGGTGCTTTTTCATTAGCATCCACGGTGGGCGGATGGCCTGGCAATAAATCACCACCATCGTCAGTCAACTTGGCATCGATCTCCGTGGCTAATGGTGATTCAACTTCCGGCGGCTGGGTGGAATTTTCATTAAATGCAACCAAGTCGGTGGGAGATGAGATGAAATTAAATGACTTATTGTTGCCACTGTCGTCACTTGTGCACTGAGCAAATTGATACACCCAAGACCACAGTGTTCCAATATCTCTTGGCTTTTTTTCTTGGTCTGCATACAAATGAGCCACCTTCTCATTGCCATTGGCACGGTGCGCCTCCGCACTCTCACCCAATGACTTTTCAATCACAGCACGTTTATCGGCTGACAAACCAACCACACTGTCGTTCTCGCCACTTTGCACAACCTGAATAATTAGAATTTTGAATCAGCATCCCCCTGTTTAATAAATAAATTAATATTCCAATGTGTGCACACATAATAAAGCAAATGTGACAAATATATTGCACAATTGTGTGCATATTACCTGCGCCAGAATGGACATCAAATTGCCAAAATCCCCACTTTCTCGCAGCATCTCTTCAAAATTGTCTACCTGCTGTTGCAAATGATTGAGTACTTCAGCATCCATTTCCGCGATAGCATCCTTTGTCCGGCACATGGCCATTTGCCCTATGAGAGTTGCCACAGTTGATGGAAGAATTGGACAACTTGGCTCAATGAGTTCGGTCTCGAGATCGCCATTATTTCTGTGAAAGTAACAGACACCAGTCATCCACATCTCTGTGAGACAAGGCACATCCCACACCAGACATGGGTGGGTAAACGACTACAGCATAATTGGAAGCAATTACGTTGTGAGGTCAAAAACCCCCAACCAAACGTTTGGGAATGCTATACAAGGGTTGAGATTTAATGGAGCGACGCGACCGCGACGTAAGACTTGTGTTAACAATAACGGGGGAGCTGTGGTTGTAATTCTTAACTAAATGTCGCATAAAATTAAGCAATATTCCCGAAAAGTTAGAGGGCATTTTTTTGTAACATGTTCCAATGCAATAAAGTAGAGCTCCCAAATGGTATCACATAAAAAACCTAAATTGCTCTATACGTTTTAAAGTATAATTAAGTAATTAGCATTTTCAATATAAACATTTTGGAACTGCGAGTTTATGATTTTTTTTGCATTATATAGCATAGAAGAATCATGCGTAGATGCCTATGTAGCATTATTGAGCTTTGAAGGCTCATCAGAAAAATTTTAAAAAGAAAACTTTTACGATGACTTTTTTCTCAGCTTTTTTTTTACTTTAAAAATAAACTTTGAAAATTTCTTAGAGTTTCTTTACCTACTCTAAAATTGAATTATCCAATCTACTGGATAGTTTTTTTTTCCTCTCAAAAACTATTTCCCTTCAAGTTACAAATATATTCAAATAAATAATTCTAATACGGTTTTAGAAACTCCGACGAGAAAGTTCACAACCCCATCATGCCCCCGCAAAGATTTAGTGTAAGGCAATAAAATTAAAACTAGCCGTCGTGTTGCTTCATTAAATATGTGCTTGCTCCTTCTACTTACAGCAGTAACCTCGAATCAATAAATGTTTGCTCGCGTGAACAGTCCAGTTGGGCGAGAAATGTATAGCACTCTTTAAACATCCACAGTGGAATAGGTGAGGAACTACCTTCGGGGCTATCAGTGAGTAATTCACACAGCATAATGGCGGTATCTTTTAAATTCTGCAAAATGGGAATGGGAATGAAAGTTGTGAGTCATTTGCAAGATGGTTACATGGATGCCCCATGAAGAATCTCTTACATTGTTCAAACTGCCAACCATGACGGCAAACAACTTGAGCCAGTGAATTTTATTCCAGTAGAGCATTCGGCTGAGTGACATGAACTTGAGTAGATCCTCCTATACATCAAGAAGTAGAGGGTGGTTATTTATGAGGCAGAAATTGGTGGAATGTTGGGGTTTGAAAAGGGGTAAGGTGGTAATTTAATTAAATATGCATGAGAGCGTGAAAAGGTGAAAAGTATATGGGTGTGTGTGTGTGTCGGAGAGGATAATGAGAATCGCACCTCGAGGAGACAGAGACCTTTCCAGTACTCCTGAAGGGTATCCTGAGTTACGTGGAAACCCTTCCCAAGCTGCCTGAGGAGAACTTTGAGGTAGCCTGGGGTCAGTCGTCCATGTTCGCAGTTTGTCTCGAGACGATCCTTCACCGGTGGCACCTTGTCCGTAGCCAGACACCGAAAGTACATAGCAGACCATCGTAGAAGGTCATACGGTTGGGTTTTTATCACAGCTTCAAAAGAGAACGTTCAATTAACCCCACTGACCTCCAATATATATAGTTATGCTGCAGGATACTATTTGGACGAGGAAATTCATACGGAACCTTTAGCATATGTTTTGAGGATATTCTCAAAATTTGCCGGCACATCAATTTGTTCCGTGGAATATGCTTTCGACTGCACCATGCTCTTGGTTGAATGTCTTTTCCCAAAGTTATCAAACACTTCTCCCAGCAATATCACGAGCAGTAGGAAATTATATGATTTCCTCAAATGACACCACAAGCACACTCTTTTGAAAGTAAGAGCAAGTAATTGGATGTAGATGATGTGCGGCTTCCACAAATTAATTGGTGGGGTTCTATTAGTGAGAATTTTCCTCCTGCCACTGTTGAACTTCACCCAATGACTGGGGCTAAATTTTCACCGCGACTGCGACAACATTCAAGCCAGGATGGAAAATGTGTGTTTATTAAAATGGAAGCACCATAGCAACAACATTGATTGCAACTAAAAATGAATACAATTTGGGGTTGAAGACTTCTTCAAAAAAAATTCTTTACGTATAGCAACGACATGGCCATTAACAAATTATATTTTGTCTCCATTTCGCACGTATATTTCCCACCTTTTTTTAATCCCCCACCTTATTTTCCACAAAAAAAAATCCATAACTGCTTAAAAATTTATCATTCAATTATTTTTTCGAGCTGATTGGACGGGCTTAGGATTAGCGCAAAAAAAGTGAAAATCCACCGCAAATCAGTGGTCAAAAAATGACATTTATTTGATGGACTGATTTATTGGACAATGTATTTTTTTTTTTGAGAGAGAGGGACGAATGATGAAAATAAATTTTCCTCTTCAGCGGGAAATTCACACCACCTATGCTAAAAAGCCTAAAAAATATTAAACAAGTTAATATACTGAAAATTCTACCATTCCGTCAATCAAATGGTGACATTATTTCTTCTTTGATTGACTGATGTGATATGAACACAATCATGAATTTTCCACTGTGGAAAAGCATCCAGTTTTTCAGGTCACAATTTGATAAAACTCCCATAATTATTCGATTTCAAATGTCTCATTGGGCAGATCTTCATTTTTCACCCATCAAATAAATTATCTTATATTCAATTCATCATGCTCTTACGGTGGTCAATAGTTGGGGGAAAATTCAAGGAAATTAATTTAATTAAAATTTTCTCTTTTTTTTGCTCCTGTGATGTTTTACAGTCTTTATGTGGAATATTGAGTAGAGAGGTGGAAATATGAAAAAGCAAACATACCAAACAATTTCTCTGCATTAATAAATGCCATCTTCTTGCAGAACTACCTCATTCACCACCAACATTGTGGACGGAGAGGGTGAAGTACGATCCGGGTGATATGTTGAATGCAAATTGTTCTAGTCCCCCATCGAAGCCGCCAGCTAGTATAACATTTCTTGTGAACAATATTCCGGTAAGTTGAGAACTATTTTCCATGTACATACATTCCCAACTATGCTATTTTCTCTCTGAACACAAGTTATGAATACAAGACACGAGCCAATATACATATATACCCAAATACTAGGTACTAAAAACCTTTATAGAGTGATTCTCTTGACCTCAAGACTCTGACGGACAATTTTGATGTTGTATTAAATATTTGAGACGAGGTAAATTGTCGCTTCGCTCCAATTTACCTCACCCCGCTTCGCGGGGATTTGTTGCGCTTCGCGCAAATTTTAGAGAGAAAATAATAGTTTCTAAGTAGATTAGGCTACTCATCAATCCCAAAAGAAAAAAAATTGCAAAGAAAAGAAATCATTTTCATACAACATTTCGGGCGCCAAATTCAAAAATTCGCAAAAAATGCATGACTTTTATATGGGGGCTACCTGAAGGGGGGCTTTGGGGGGAAAATGGATACGGCCACTCGAAACCACCTGATATAAGGAGCCTCTCTACCAAATTTCATCGCGATCGGACAAACGGTGTAGATTTGTATAGCCGAACACGACTGATTACCAACAAACAGACCTTTCTTTATTATATAGATATTGCAGTTAGGGAAGTTATATCGCTTTATTAACTACCAAGATATAAGTTCAAACGAGACATAAAATATCTTATATTTTCCTCAATTTCTTACCTAATAACTCATTAGCTCTATAAATAAGCGATCAAAGGAAGTGAAATTTTATGATTAATTAAGGTGAACCTCTGATATGCAACAAAAATGCTTAAGTAGAAAAAAAAGAGAAAACTTCTTATATAAAAGTTTAAGAAAAAAACGAGTTAAAAGAATAAAGCAATATCAAGATGCTTCAACTTTGTGCTAAAAGAAACTCATAAAACATTATTCTTGACTCTAGAACAACATTAACTAAAAAAGTGTCTGTACAAGAAATTTATAATAAGAATTACCAAAATTAAACTCATTCAAGTACAAATTAAAACTACGTGCATATATTTATCATTTTAGAATTATACACGGAAAGAAAAAAGTTGAGGCGGCGCAAAAATTCAGTACTTGTTACAATAACAAGTTACAATGTTATTGTACCCGCCACTGTCCATTTGCACTAGCCGGAGACTTCAGCTGTGCCAACTAGAAATTCCTGTAGAATCAAATGAGATTTTCTGCTCTTCTCACACATTTGTCACTGTGGCTTTTCGTCGACTGCGCAACCTTGTCTCGTATTTGCTTTATAAATCTTGTGCAGATGCGTGACATGCTACTTCAGTCGACGGCTTTGCCGACTTGTGAAAAGATGAGATATATAATTTTAAAGATATAGATGTCTCTTTTTCTCCAATTATAGCATACAAAAATCTAAACGAATGAGACAAAATGTGTGTGCATATACGCCATTTCCTTCTGACTCATTGGTGACATAGCCAGTTTGTAGTTGAGTTAGAAGCAAACTTCAGCTCTGCCAACAATGTAACAATTCTGACGCCAAACTGTTGGCATAGCAAGAGTTTTCAGCTAGTATTAGTAGTTATTTTTCTCCGTGTAGGTATAGTTGACATAAATTGCACATTTTTATGTTTTTTTTTATTTTCTATACCGCCATGGTTTTTGCAAAAAAAAGGTATATTATTTTTAATTTAAAAAAGCCCCAAATTATATGCTATTTGGGGGTACCTACATATAGGGAAAATATGTATATAAAACAACATAAAATGTTTATGGTTTGAAAAGTGCACATTGCTGCAGTGGTTTTTGTGTACAGTATGGGGTAAAAAAAATTAACTTTAATGGTTAAGCCTTTTTATTTGTCCACCATATATGTAGCTGCTTTAGTGGAGTGAGTGTCCGCAAACGCATTGCCAATTTAATTGCATTAGAGTGCAAATTTACACGTAAAAGGGATGAAAATATAAACTCACAGTCATATGCTTATGTACATGTACATGGATTTATTAATCTACAAGTCTGGATAGTTATTTGCATATCCAGGGCAATAATTACTTTTAATTCTCTCACAGTATCACCATGATACTGATATTTGTCGAAATTACATAAAATGAGAATGGAGGAGGCAGTTGATTAATGCAAAATCGTGATGGTCACTTTTCGTTATTGTGGTGACCATAAATTTCACACACAAATCCATAAGGATGTAGTTGACGACGACATTATCTCTCTTAGAAATTCCTCGGAGGTCCATATTGGGGCGCAGGCGTTGGTTCTTGCTTATACTTGATAAAGTACACTTCAGGTTTACTTGGCTCCGTTGGAGCTGGTGGTGGTACCACAACCTGGGGTTGCGATTCGGGCTTCTTAACAAGCACATAAACGAGTGTTTTATGTTCATCTTGAACTTGTGCCGGTATGAATGGAGCCGTGGGTGTTGGAGGTGTTGGTGCCTTAATGAAAATAACTTTGTAGTGCTTCTTTGGTGTTGGGACCTCAATACGTTGGCTTGGAGTGAATTCTGCGGGTTCTTCCGGTGGAACGTGGATGTAGATATTTTTTGAGACGATCTTCTCAGGCGGAGGTCCATATTCTTGAGCTGGAGGGCCGTACTCCTGAGCCGGAGGCCCGTACTCCTGAGCTGGGGGTCCGTATTCTTGTGCTGGTGGTCCATACTGCTTAGCCGGTGGTTCTGCAGAGGGAGCACCGTAGGTTTGCTGCGGTAGTGCTTGTTGGCGAGACAACTGCGGCGGCGGTGGTGGAAGAAGGAAGCGACCTCTTGGTGGTTCTGGTCGTGCCAGAGCCACTGCCAAAAGTCCCGAGAGCAGTATCTACAAAGACAGGAAAATATATGAAGCAAAAATAAATGAAATAAGATTGTGCCAGAATGAATATTTTCGCAATGTGTTAATTGCTTTCCTCCAGCAAATGGCGTGGAATTGAAATTACTTTTTTGGAACACGACATGACAAAGTAGCAATCCTCTATCAACCCCCCAAACCATGAATCTCAAATCCTCATAGTACTCTCCAGAAGGACAATTTATCACGAAGGAGAGCGCATCAATGCAATTATGGTAATTGGAATGTCAATTTTCTTAATGCCAAAGTTTAAATTTAAATCCGTGGATGCTGAATCTTCGCAAAATGTTGAAATTGTTCACTTAATGAAGTCATTTATTTCCGCCAAACGTGAACAATACTTTTTCCTATCCCTAAGAGATAATTGGAGAATATTTCACAAACATACACTCCCGCATTCTCCACCCCTCAACCCCCCCCCCTAAGGGTTCTTCATAACTTTCCAATTGGAATCTCAAAGTCATCCCCGTGAGTTTAGCACTCTCAAGCACAGAATGGGGCGTGGGATGAAGTGAACGAATTCAAGTTAAATTTTACTATTAATCATTTCGACTTTCGTGTCGCTCGAGAATGGATTTGTGCAATTTTCAGCAAATTCGACATCCACAGTTGCTATAAGGAAATAATGGTGATTCAGTAGGGGGTGGGGGGATGGGGGGGATGGGGTGGATAAGTAGAGATGGACAAGTGAACAAGAGACTTTAGATGGGAAAACTGTGAGGAGAGAGGATTCTCAGGACGACAGCAGGTAACCTACTGCAATCTTACTAAACGAAATCAATCGAAAAGATGTGCTAGAGGGAGGATATGTTTAAATGCGAAGTGTAGCATGGCTCTGAAGGGACGCTTGAGAATGACATCACTTCCAATATTGACAGGGGAATCGTCTTTACAGGAACATTTTTACAATTTTAGAATTCATGGTATTCCAGCCAATGTCGACGTCTAGTTATTCCCTGAAAAGTTGAGCATTAAAAGCAACATTTTTCAATCTTCCTAAATACATAATTCCCTTCCACACACTATGTACATTTAAATTCACTTTTCTATGCAACGAAAATGGAATTTTTGTTTGCGTAAAAAAGAGAAGAATTTCCTTCTTAAATTCCAATCTTACTAATCATCTCAAATGCGTTTGGTGTGGTGTAATTGAAATAAAAGCAAAAGAAAAAAACGAGGAAGGGAAGGATGGAAAAAAAGAAGAAAACTTGAAGGCAGGTGATTTGGAAGGTGAGTTAGGGAAAATCACGTACTTTTTCCCTGGCAATTTCTCACCATAAGACCAAAAAGTACAAATTGGAAATGTGATACTGAGCCTCACAAACATATCATGTTTCATTCCATGGGGAAAGGCGCCATTGAGTGTGGGACGCGCGAAAGGTCCTGAGAGAGGAAATCGAGAGCATGGCAATATAATATTGTACGTGTCAAGTACACTCGAGGCGTGCAAAACTTCCTTTCTCTTTCGGGCATGCCATGAAGAATATCATTCGGTGTGTGTTATTATATAGCATTCACACCATGAGTAAATTGAGTCAACTTAAAGTTTTCAGGAAGACTTTGGGGCTGCATGTTGATTTTTTTGTTGTTGTTTCCGGCACATACGTCTGTGGGGAAATTCCCCCCATGAGATTTTTCTTATGAATTCCCTGTGATTGTCACATCAAATTGATATTCAGTGACATACAGCAAATGGATGGAGATGTTGGTGGAATTTACCTTTTTTATTCCTTATATATGTTCGCAATAAATGGAGGGTGGGTGGAATGGTTTACCCTTTCGTCGAATTCTTCACTTTTCCACATGGCCCACATGGCATGGCGGTTAGAATAAAATATTCATAATCCTTGAATAACAGAACGCCAACACTTTCTCTCAACGCGAGAGCGAAAAAAGAAGGATAAATTGGGCAATAATATTGTGAACAAGAGAGAGAGTGGAAGAGATGGTGAAAAAAAATAGACAAAGCTCCGTGGTATATACGAAATAAAAATGCTAGGATAGCAGATAAAGAGGGAAACTGTTTGTGCGAGAGGAGACATTTACAAGCATTTTCCTGAGAGAGAATGTGGTATGCCAAATACAAACTCAAGGATCCCATACCACGGCTGTTGTTCGCCCCCTTTCCACCCCCCCCCCCATCCACCCAAAAGCCGCCCCTTCTATTATTTTCAACTTAACTCTGACCCCAAAACTGAATGGGGAGCTCTATATATGTGGCATTTTGGGTTTGACCTACCCTCCGCAATACTTTCGGTTCGCCGGAATCCATGCTGTATATACGCAAGCAGAAAGGGACTTTGTTGTAAAAGATTTGGACAAATGGGGGATTAAGACTGTTACAGATTTGTTCTTCTTGAATATTTATGCGTAATTAAATGCGGACAACAATGAAATGTCTCTCAATGGAAAGTTGCCTAGCCGGAGATAATTGACATTCTAATATCTCTTCTGATACATTGCCCACATGGCCATAGCTACTAAAAGGGTATTTACATAATTTTTCCCATATAGCCCCACACACAACCTCCGCAAAACCATACAGATTATGTTTTACTATGTTACCTTCTATTTAGAATAAGAGAAAAGAAATTAGGGTGAAATAAAACAAATTATTCAATTAATGAATTTTAAAGAAAATATGCGCTGATAATTTTTGATACTCCAAAGGAAATATAATTACCCCAGTTTCTCCTGACTATAGCATTTAATTGAAAAGAATTCAACAAAGATTTCCTTCTTTTTTTTCTGGTAAAGTTGATATGATAATTCATTGATGAAAATTGAATAAGAGTTTGCTAGATACGTAGAAATCTCATTTATGTATTTATGTATCACACATATGATGGTAAAGACGAGATGTAGCAAAATCCGATTGAAACGATTATCTCTACACATTTTTTCTCTTTACATGTGGGAGACTTGGCTTTTTTCTCTCGAAAAAAAAATGTACAAAACGCTGGGCGACGCAAATAGACATGAACGTGAAAAGGAAGCAAAATTTCAAATTGGATTTTATCCCTTTTTTGACATCAATACCAAACAGAGTGACTCCCGAACGAATTGAATTCACTTCAGTGACTCGATATGAATTTCGATATATAACGACAATTTCGATTGGGATATTGTCATTTTTTTTCAACATTGGATTCTGTTTAATATGTTTACTGGGTTAAAAAAAATCTTCCGCTCTTTAGGAATGAAACAGTGGGTAAAATTTGATAAAAATTTGTAGTGATTGTATTTCACAGTATCCGACATGAAACGATTGATTTTGCAGAAATTTTTATTGGAACATAACATCCCTTTGGCACACACAACACCCACACATTAAAACATTTTTAAATTCACAAACTCACCATTACTACTTTCATCTTGTTCACAAAATTGCCAGCGATTTTTTACACAGTGACTGTTGCAGTACAATTAAACTGATAGTGACACCCACTCCAATTTATATATGAACACCACTTTTTCACCCATCCCACCCCACCCATCTTCATGTCCAACTGATGCCCAACTGTGCCACAATAGAAATTTTCGGAAGGGGTAATAAATTTTGATTCCATCGATATAGTATGAATGTCGCCTTTCATTAAATTGCTCATCTACACTACAATTGGCATATTAATATGCATTTATGTGTTCATCAATGTAAAAGACTCTTCAGCTTACATTAGATTTGATTCCCTTTGCATAACACTTTGCTACACAAATTGCATTCAAAAGTAGAAGATCATTGCATAGATATATGTTATGAATTATCTATTTATTTCTGTTCTTTTATGTACCCACCCTTATGTAGATACAATACTATGTAGGTATTTTTTGGTCTGCATTCAATGTTTTATTTTGGATGTAAAATAAAACTTCCCGAAAGCTCAAAAAAGCAGCCATTAAAATCACTTTCAGAACTAAATACATAACACTGTTTTAGTTTAATGGATATTGCGGAAAATTCTAGTTTGAAATCACTTTTTTATTCAAAAATGTGTTTTTAACTTTCCTAAATTATTTCTGTAATTTATTTGAAATGAATTAATAAAAAAAAATCAATATAATTAATTAAAATAAAAACTTTAAAGACCAAAAAATATGTAGTTTTAACTGAACTTGTTAAATGAAATACAAAAAACATTATACGCTGGGCATAAAAAGAATTAATTATATTATGTTTCACATAAATTTCTTTTTATTCAAACTTTTCCTTATATACTGTTTTGTACACAGACTTTTTCACAACAGTTTTCACAGATTATCTCCATTAAAATGCTTTGAGCGAAAAAAATCTTAAAGCCATTCCCCCGGTTGAAAATGTTGGTGCAACATTAAAAGCTTCTCTTTATTTTTTCCAAAAAAAAAAGAGTTTTAAAAAATGAGGGAGAGAAAAATCAGAAGATATTAAAAATGTTTATATTTTTCTTATTCAGAAATCCTCTATCTTGTACCTATATTATTTGTTTATTTTAGTTCTCAGTTAATTTTGCTGAAAAAAAATAAACAAACTTCTCTCGCACATATATTTCTTGAGATTATTTTGAATTTTGTTTATTTTCTATTTATTAATTAGGAAAATAGAGGAAAAGTTTATGAAGACAGAAAATCCGAATATTTACATTGGAATTTCCCAAAAGACATTCTGCAACATTGCGAAGAATTACATAAACTCTTCATTTAATCATTTTGTATGCATCTAACGAATTTTCAATTAAGTCTCTGTAGCACACAATTGCTGACGAAAGTCTATGCTATGCAATATTGTGTGTTTAATTGTAATGGCTGAAGTGGGTGAATGTTAGTTAACTTTCACTGTCACTACTTTAAAAACACTAAATTGTTTTTCTTTCAAAGTCTCTTATGTTTAATTTCATTCAACCCAAAAGCTCTATTTGTTTGTTTTTTTCTTTTACAGTCGTGCTCTCGTGGTAGGACCGTCGTCAAAATGACTTCTCCGCGGTAAAACGGCTTCAGAATGAGGAATTTTGCCTTCGCAGTGGGACAATTAGTATCCTACCTATCCAATAGTACTAATTGTCCCACTGCGAAGGCAAAATACTTCATTCTGAAGCCGTTTTACCGCGGAGAAGTCATTTTGACGACGGTCCTACCACGAGAGCACGACTGTACATAAATTTTATCAAAAATCCTTGAATGATTTAAAAGAAATTAATCTCACTTGATAGAGGAAGATAGGATTTTTGGCGCTAGCAATTTTTATTTTTAGTAAAAACATCAGACAAAAAAGAAAGTCTATATTGAGTTGGTGCACAAAGCGTATATCGACGAATATTAATATCTCCTGTGTGTAGTTTATGAATTTGTGGAATTTTCATTTTCAAGTCTCGTCTTTTTTTTTGCTATATCACTCGTCCAACTATTTTTTTGTTCACTTTTCAATCACCCCTAAAAAGAAGCGAGTATGTTATCTAAAAAATTCAAAGAGTCGTGTGTTGATTCATTTCGAGAGGCGATTTTGCTCTATGGCAGAATAGTGATGTCGATTGGGTGTATGTATATGGTGAATGGAACCAAAAAGAGATTTCTCCCGGAGGATGATGGCAAAAAAGTACCATATAAATGATGTATGCAATTCACATGGTGATGCAGAACATTTTCAGACACCCTCTGGAACTCAATTTCATCGATATATAATATGGAAGTATTTTCTTCCTGTTCTCTTTGAAGTGGCGCACACAGCCCTGACTGCTGCTGATGGTGTTGTTCCATGAAATGATTTTATTCCAGCCATCGATGATTTTTTTTTCGGGGCTGTAAAGGAAAGGTTTATACCAGCGAATTCATTAAAATATTCATTCACTTTTAGCCATCCTTTTCCGTTTATATAATGACGATGAAGTTGAGCATTTTACGAGAACCCAATGGAATCTGCGGTGAACCTGCTTTACATGCACATATTCATGCTATTCATGTTACGTGTGTTATACACTAAAAATGGCTAAATTCAAATAGACCCGCACCACATGAAGTCTATCAAGCCACTTTCATACATTGTTCGCACATAATTTTATTTTCTTTCAAACAAAAAAATATCAGACACGTTTTAGTGCAAAAAAGTGTCTGTTAAATAATTTAATTTATTGCTGCATAGGCAACATGTCCTGAATAATGATTTTTTCATTATAGGTAAATTTCTCTTTCAATATCTACCTCTGACAAACAATTTATGAATACCAAGAGGAATATTTTATAACCTCGCGAAATTCACGTTTTTATCAATTGTGTATGATTTTCTGATTAAAAGAAAAATTTTTATTATTTAAATAATAAAATTTCTTATTCACTCATTGTCTTGCAAAAATGATAAGCAATGACGGAAAATTTCTATTTATGTATAACATTGCCTGATATATAGTACGAGAAGATACCTTGTGTAGTTGTACTTTTAATTAAAGTGAAATTTAATCACAATAAGAGAGCAACTGGACTTACTGAATTACAACATCAGTCATCTTCCATGTGAAAGCTCCACATTGGACTGTGATGGGCAAGTGAAATGGCACGTGAAAAAGTTCATCTTCCACGTGTCTGAGTCCACAGTGTTTTTGCAACTGACGATAACGAGGTCAATTATGAAGCTCTGGAAGCTCCTGCAAAAATAACCAGCCGCATGTTCTTCTCCAACCCTCTTAACAATTTGTTAGCTTCCCATATTTCACAGTGAGATAACCACGCAGAGACGACGTAAAGAGTAAATTTTTGTGTATATACATTGTGTGTATACTTTCATTTCCTTATACAGTGGGACCCCAGTACAACGACCACTCGGATGTACTCTTCACACTCATTATTTTCAATGCGCGAGAGTAGCTCAACCAAGTGGTCGTTGTACTGGGGTCCCACTGTAAGATGGAGAATAAGCAATTGAAATTAAGAGGAAGATACCTACCTCATTGAAAACCACTTAACAGACTTAAATACATACTTTATCTTAGTTTAGTGTTCAATTGAAGTGAATTTATTTGGAATATAAATCTTGAGGAAACAATGAAGAAATTGGATTTTCTCCATTCTGATGAGAAAATTCGAAGAAGGAAAAAAAATTTATTGATATAAAGTGGTGCAATTTAATTATCATAAACTATTTCAATGAAATTCAAATATTGCTTGATTTACAGTTAATGTATTACCAAGAAATTAACAAAACAAAAAAGATGGAAAATTAGAAAAGTCTTCTGGAAATAATTTCATTAAATTTTCTTTTTTCTTTTTTTTAATTTTCCTGATAATAATTATTTCACTGTGAATTCAGGCAGGTAAACAGGTAATGGTTAAAAATAAATAAAATAGAAATTTTATGTAGAAAAAGGTTGCTCATTCATTGAGGCTTAATTGTTTTCCACGAGATTTTCCAAGTGAGATGTACAATTGCTTCTACTGGAGAACAATACCATGCCATTATTGCAAACGGATCTAGCATTGGTTTGTCTGAATTCCCGAGAATGAGAAGAATTGTATACTTACTGCAAAGCCACATAATTCTTTCTATAAATTCCATCAAGTCAAGAGAAACAATCTCATCCCTTCTACCCCATGGAGGTGTATGATACAATTGTCAGCAAAATTATTGTTGTTGATGACGATGTGAGAGACAAAGGTAAAAGAAAGAAAAGGTAACAAGTTAGAACAATTCACTTTACAATGCTTAAAATTTTCATGAAAAAATCTTTTTTTCTCTCTTAAATTTCCAAAAAAATTACAATAATACATTCTTTTGCTAATTACTTTTTTTAACGCTGAGACATTTTTAAATGGGTGTATTTTTGGAGTTTAATTAACCCAGCTATTTGCAACAAAGAACTATTTTCTTGTTCTCAATTGCCATTCCACCCACACCACCCCCCGGTATGCAAGTAAGATTTATTTCTTCCGTGAAGAATGCTGTGATGAGTTTTTATTACATTTCATTTTGCTTTAATTAGCTCAGGGAGTTTGAATGGTTACCCTCAGTCATTTAAGCCACACTCGTGCATGATGAACTGAGGTTTGTGCCACTCCTGGGAATTCGTTGATAAAACACCATCCCTTCCATCATAGCATGTGTCCAACACGGGATGAAGGTGTAGGATGGCAAATAAAATTCTTACTTTTGACGCTTGTTTCCACTCGTTAAGCCACTCATTCGTTCAGCATCTCCCATGAACCGAAGATTATGTGCTTTCTTTTTTTTTCTCTCAAGACTTTTCCTCTCGCACTAATTTTACTCCTCATGCTATATACATACTATACACCCAAAGCCAACATAGGAGTTAGTAAAAGTTTCCTGTGAATAGGAAGACAAACTCTTCGGGGAATGAAAGATTACAGTGAAATCAAATTTTATTGGGTAATATTTGATTTTATGTTTTTTCATTGTTGGAAAATTCTTCACCATCTCTTAACGTTCCACGTCGACGTCTTTTTTTTTTCTTTTTTTTTACTCCTCCATTCCGTCGTAATATAACGAAGTCTACAATATCGGATTTATGTGAGAAAGATACGTCGCAAATGTATTGATCTATTATACTATGAAAGTTTGTTCCTTTTAGTAGCATAAAAAAGACGAGAAGAAAAAACATTGTAAATTTTTAATTGAATCAAATCTCAAACAATGTTTCTCTCTCACAGACAATGTTATACATACAGTTCCTATGTATGATGGAAGGTGCATGACGCCAAAGCACCAGGTAGACGAAATTTTGATAGGACACTTAGCCGACCCTTGTTAGATCCCCTTCGAGAGACGTGATTTGCATCCACTATCTATACTTCCACCAAGGGCTAAAATAGAAATAACATTGATGACGTCACGTACTGCATGTAATAGCCAAATCTGTTCGATACATTTAAATAATATTATTACACGCGACAGATTCGGGCCCCTTTCACCTTCTTGTTAGCTTCGGTAGTGGTGTAATACGGATGGGAAATAATGAATTTCCAATCTGTGCAGAAAACTCTTCGGTGGCAATATGTGCTGAAAGTGCGGGGTTTCAAATTGAAAATTTCATCTTGCTCGAGCTTGAAATGGGCCCGGTAGTGAGGGATATGGCACAGAACAAAAGCAAGCGAGGACCATTCTATGGCATTCAAATATGTCGAATAGAAAAAGAAAATTCAAATGAAGAAAAATGAAAAAAAAAGAGACAAAATTCCTGTTTTTTCTGATCTCTCAAATTTTTTTTTATGCTCAAATATATTCCAAATATTTTCCTCAAGAGATTTATCCAATTGCCCTGTACCCTCTCTTTAACCTTTTTTTCTCATTTAGAGATTTTTTTTCATACAATTATGTTTCTATCATACATTGCTCTTGAATGTTCAAAATATAAATTCTTAAAGAGCATCAAAGGTTGGAGAGGCATTTTCCAATTTAGCCCAAAATGAAGTGTAGCATGTAAATTTTCGTGACACAATACATTGAAAACGTTTATAAATGCTTTTCTCCTCATCTCATGCAATTTTGAGGGCTATTGGTGGTTTTATTGGTCCAAAATGACACACTACCAGGGACCCGTGGGAAATGTACAGTAGAACTCCCTGTATAGATTGACATATTCATGCGGTTGTTTAATTTGTGCATGAACATAATTTATGAATTACTTAATTGGAGATGGTCAAATTTACCGATTGGCTTTTAAAATATTATTTGGAAAATTTATAAAATGAATTAATTGCATTTTAATTACCCAAGGGTGGAATATAAAATGCACATTTCCACATACGATTGATTTTATTATGCAGATTTGGCGTTAACCTACTCTCTGGAAAATTCAATATGTAGTCTACCATGCAAAACAAAAAGTTTCTTCCCTCAAGAAAAATCACAGCATTTCATTTCACAAGCCACAATTAATTTGTATTGTTCACTGTATTAAGTGTCCGATTTGCAGAGATGCTTAATTAATTTCCTCATTAACTTTATGAGATAGTTCTACCTCGACTTGTTCTTGCACCTTTCGCCGGGAGTATAAAGGTAGCTTAGTGAATAATGGTGAAAGTTTCGCCGTTGTCGAAATGATATGCAATTAATTTCGTGTTTGGTAGAAATTTTCCATGTGATGTTTTGTTGCGAAGAGAGTTGCTCGACTAATAAGTGGAGCGATTTTGTGGTAAGTCGCGCGCGTCATTTCCAGTCAGTACGATGGGATTGATGAGAAGAAAAGGAGCGCACAATGAAAGTATAGCGAGCACCCAAATAAACAACCGTTAAGCTTATTATCCTTTACATGGGTGGAGATTAAAGGATTTACTATGAATCGTGTACACATTTTCCAACTTTAATCAAGACCACAAACTTTTGCACACCAACAATTCATCCACCCTCATCTCAATCTACCGTTCACGATGCTGATGATACCGAAACCCCCAGTTATATATACATCTAGGGGAGATAAAGGAGAAAAGAACAATGTATTATATATACGAAGGAACACACAAATTTTCCCACACTTTTATCGATTAGTCCTTTTAGTGTGCGTCTCCTGTCCCCAGGATCGATCTGTTGAAGTTCCACTCTACGTTCTTGAATAAATTTCTCTTTTTTTTCCTCATCGCAAAGGGACCCTCGAGGTGAAAAAGAAATATAGATTTCTCAAGGAAGAGCAAATGCCATTTTTCGTTGATGCTTCTTTCTCACTCAATCTCGCAACAGCTTCATAGAGAAAAGATTGTGTAATATCATCAAATTCTTTTAAAATACCTTTGAAAATCTCTGAGAGATTGTCAAGCGTATTACAACAAGTTGCATTTTTTAAAAGCTTAATCGCACAAAGGAACGATCCTTGAAAGCTTTAACATTAGATGGAATTAAGTTTCTTATTTATTTTTAAATTGAATGAGTTAAGTAAGAAATTCTGCATAAGTGTGGATTTCGCAATAAATTGTAAAGATATTAAACAATTTAAAAGAAAAAAAGATTATTAATAAAAAATTAAATAATTTTTGTTCACTCATTTTGAGTTTTCTTATTAAATAAGTTTGAGCATCCCGCCGAGAGTCTTCACCTCAGACTTCTTGTGTATCCATTATCTTTGTTTCTCCAAAAGCCCTATGTTGGGTTGAAATCAAAAAGTGGGATCAGATTAAAATTTTATCGTGGCAAGGGAGAGTCAGGAAAAAAATGCAGAAGGAGGCAGAGCATAAAAAACGTAGGAGGAAAAACAGAATGAGACACAGCGAAAAAAAATGATGATGTTCAGTGCCTTTTGGCACACAAAGTTATATTGACTTGATTATCCGATTACGAAGCGGAGCATTTTATAGTTTTACATAAGAAAGAATAACAAGACTCTCCTTGGGTTACGTGTTTCCTTCGGATTAAAATGGACAAATCTGCTTGGAAATGTGAAGTTGAGAGAGCTCAGGGATATTTTTATAAAATTTGAATTTTAATACAAAAATTGCCGAAATCTCAACAAAATTGTCTTTGGTATTCCTATTCTCTCTCTCTTTTCACTCTTCCATTCAACAAATTCACCGTATGTTCTTTTTAGCTGTGATTCTTTTCTTATATGCAGAAGTAGAGGAGAACAGTGAAATATATTGCTGACTAAAATTTCACATTTTCACCTTATTTCGCTTTTTCCCACACTTCAAGTATCGCATATTTTTAACCCCCTCGTCGAACTATAAAAGCAAGTGAATTTTAATTGAATTCAACATACTATTGCCAAAAGATATTCAGCATAATAAACGGAGATAGAAATATAATTGGATTAATATCGAATTTACAGAACTCACATGGTTTTAATGTTAACCACCTTCACAGGGGTGAGATTCTTATTATTTAGTTTATTAAAATATTTAAGATGTGCAAGGAAAAGCGAAGAAATTGAACTTACATGCACACAGTATAGCTGGATAATCTACCGAAAGATTCACGTGGAAATCATAAGGAAGTATTTCCAAGATCTTATTTTATATTCTATATCTTTGTAAGTTTTTTTTTTGCTCCTTGAAAATCCTCGAAAATGTTCAAAGTATTTTCTAGATTTTCTTCCCCACTTCTTTACAATTTATGCTTGATAAGAAAGCTACTTTGTGCAAAATCGAAGAGAAATATTTCTTATCAATAACCATCATAAAAATTAAAGAGAACACACTGAAATTCAGAAGAGTTTTTCCCCAAGAAAAAATGCATATCCATTTATATTTCTTTTGGCTTATTTTTTTTGGCGAAAACTTTTTCTCAAACCATCTTTCCGTATATTTTATCATCAGCGTCAGTGAGAAAAAATCCATTGAATTTATGCATTTCCTCTCTGCTTTAGGAAAACATTGGGAAAAAGACGCATGTGGAGCATCTAACCCATTTTCCGTTCACATGAGCTATTTGTGCATTTCACAAGTAACCAATATCGATGGAGCAGCTTCATTCAGTCCCATCTCATTCACTACTCCCCTATATATGTACATATATATGCTCCATTTGAAAACCTTCAGTCCATATGGTAGAGCGCATTGTAATTGCAAATCCAATGTAAATTTGTGCAAAGTACATTTTCGTCCTCATTCTCTCTCTCTCAGAAATTGATCTCTGTGGCTGACTAAACGTTAATAAATGACTATGTGAGTACACATGTACTTGCGGTAGAGGGTGAATTTGTTATTGTTGATGGAGAAAAACAGCATCGTGAGAAACAGTAAAGGAATGATTACATTGTGTCAGTGGTTGGAAAATTCCCTATTGTAACAGCACTGCACAAACTATTTTCATTCCATCTACCCATTCGACAGCACTTGGGCTTAACTCTCTAGCTTTTACTATATACATATATAGAAATGTATGATAAAAAGATACATCAATGAAAATCATACCATTGGATACTTCCTCTCTCATCTCTCATGTAATCCTCTCATGTGGACCAATTGAAATGCCATTGAAAACATGTGAAAAGCTCTCGTTGAGTGTTTCTATGGCGATATGGAAATTTCAATTGAAAAATATTCAACTTACAGCATGATCAATATAAACATTACATATTATATAGATATACATATACATCTTAATTTATAAAAGTTATTTGTGGAATTTCATCGTGGGAACTAACGTTTTGGTTCTCTACGTGAAAAACTTAAAACCCTTGACCGTGCTGGTATTAAAATTATTATTAAGTACAAGTTATCAAATAGAAGCTTAACTAAAAAATTCCTTTTTCAATTTGAATATCAATCATTTTCAATTATTCAAAGGTTTTTTACTCGACTTAAAAATTCGACGTTACAATTTTTAAGCTCAACTTTAAGGTAAAATTAAAATGTGCAAGTATTCGGAAAATTACTAGAAAAATTTTTCAGTTTTGAAGTAAAAAGTCTTTTCAAAACTGAAATAAAAATTAAGGTTACAGGAAGACTACCCCTAAATTCTCAAGATTATTACATGGCCTTGTGGCTTGAAAAGGCTGGGGCCGTAAAGCTTTAAAATAAAAAAAAAAAAAAAAGATTATTACATTTGGATTTTCTTTTTATTTATGTACATTAGTCTATGAGTTGATTAGTTCAATTTTAGATCGATATTAAGTTGATTTTTACCACATATCTAGTATACCC
This sequence comes from Lutzomyia longipalpis, assembly GCF_024334085.1. NCBI lineage: Eukaryota > Metazoa > Arthropoda > Insecta > Diptera > Psychodidae > Lutzomyia > Lutzomyia longipalpis. The sequence goes on from NC_074707.1 coordinate 18,474,898, forward strand.
ATTTATGAAAATCTAGAACACTGTTTACACAGTCCAGGGGTGGCTATAAAATTGAATAAATAACCGAAACATTTCATTTGAATACACCTAAATATATGTATATATATATATATATGTATGTACACACATATTACATAACAATGGTAATAATGTGATTTAATAATTCATTCAGTAAAATTGAATTTATATATAATGAGTCAATGAGGAAAATAAAAGTCAGTTGACAACGATAAAATAATGAATTGAAAATAAATATTTGCCAGTCATTGAAAATCAAAAGATATGGCAAAGCATGTTCCAATCTCTTACATTTCCAATTGTTTGCAATAAACAGCAATCAGAAATGATATTGGTTTGAGCGAGTTGTTTCCATCCTTCCGGAACAGCTTTACCAATGGGTGGAGGAGGCAGAGGGTGTGGGTATCATCCATCAAGATGTATATAAAAATAGAATGTCCAAAGAAATAAGAGCGCTCAGACAATAATTCATTATTCTTCCAACTGATAAAATGCTATGTATGTTTAGTGTGTGGTCAATAAAATTGGTACAGAAATGCGAGAATATTGAATTTCTTGTGAACATTGAGATGAAAAAAAAAAGATGTAAAAGAATTATTGAAATTATATTAAAATCCATATTCATTTATCTCAGATGATTTTCATCCAATTTTCCTCTTTTCATTTAGAGCCAGCTAAAAGTGGCAGTAAATATTGGATTACATAGCCATGGAGGGAGCTTTACGTAAAAAGATGTAATTGGTGGAAGTTGGCAAGGGATCGATTTATAAATTTTCCACTAGAGACTTCTCACAAGAAATATGCATGGTGAGAGGGGGCTTTTAGGGCGTTCTGTGAGAACATGCACCCAGTATAATTGGCTTGTTGTGCACTTCACCAAGTCTGAGCAGTCAGTCCCCCCATGAGAGCCAAAATGTATCTTTCAGGACCTGCGTTGACAACATTTCCTCCCTTCGATGCATTCTGTGAGATTATCCCCATTTAGATGTCTCTGACATACTCGACATACTCGACTTATCCATGGTGATGTGAATAATTAAATTGCCTTCAGGGATATGGATATGATGGCATACAGGCAGAAGCGACCCCAAAACCTTCTCTTCAATCATCACAAACGGAAGTGAGAATAATGCTACACAAATCATAAATGTGTCCGTTTACCCAACACACATGGCTTATTTCATAATCAAATCGATTTTAGTGAGTGACGACCCCATCATATCAATTTCCATTTCTCATCTTCACATTATTCTCCTGCTATAGATCTCACCCATATTGACTAAAGATTGCTATTTATATTCCATAAAGGGACAAATATTTGATTCATTTTCCGTGACTTGTATTAAGTTTCCAATTTTTTCTTGATTTTTTTATGAACATGGTAATATCTAATTATTTAAAACTCTCACTAAAAGAGTTAGAAAGAAGGAAAGTATTTAATAAAATTTTCAAACATGACGATTTTCCCGGATGTGAAGGTGTACCGAAAGTAGCAGAAGCAATTGATATGCAGAATCTCTCTCTTACTGTGCTCCTTGGGAATTTATCGTTATATATTTTTCTCCCCAAGAGTGATTTTCCATCCCACGTGAAAATATTCCCCTACACCCAAAGCTCCACTATTCGTGACAATTTCTCCCAAGTGTAATTAAGTGAGCTTTCACGAGTTGCAAGTTCCCGAAAGCAACTTAATTGAATTATTTATGTTGCTGAACAAATCAGGTATTTGCATGAATGTGAAATGGCGCGGAACAATAGAGAGCTTTTCTTTCTTAATTGCTATTCCAATTGGATTCTTTTGAAAGAATGCCACAGACAATTCCATACGGGAAAAAAAGTTCGAATTGGTTTTAAATGGAAGTATATAAATTGAAAAAAAAAGAATAGAGATACATGTGCCGCAATACTGCTTGTGAAACTTGTGAAGAATGCGCTGAAAGAGAGTCTATTTGCCATCGATTTCATCTCAAAAGTGTGTAATAGAGTGCACCACCTCTGGGCATTTTTCTCATCGGGTCGCAGATGAGAGAATTTTGGGGTAGAAAAAAAGCCCCTCTGTGGTCAAAATTCGTTGGTGTTCTGTTCACTTTTTGGTGCGAGTATGTCACAGTGGCAAAGCAAAATGCTGTTTAGGGTGGCTTATGAACTTTTTCACCATAAATCACTTCTCATTCGCTGAAAGTGGGTGCTTTTGCGCGTGTTTTGTGGCTTTTGGGGGGGGGAGACTCGATAGCTTTCCCTTTTGAACAATTTTGCGTGCATCACTTCCTCTATTTTCATCCACCAAACCTCATATTACATAGCTTTATGTACATCATATTAATTTGACTACGTATAAAGCACTTTTTATGTACATAAGTATAGGTCCCTAATCAAATATTCTGTTTATTTCAAGTTTATTTCCAATATATTGTTCTACACACAAAGTTCTTATAAGTAAAAGTAGACTAAAACTTTAATGAATAATAAATTCCGAAAGGGTTAGACATAAAATTAAGTTAGAGGCTTTCAAAGTAAAAATAAATAAATTTTTACATGGTGTGTGTTTGTATATAATTTATTAAATTAATGTCTATTTTTGTTGCAGGTTGGACACGGACCGACTGTTCTGCATACAACACATGACAATTTACAGTGGGCAACGAGGAATTTATCGATTCAGGTGAGGTATTTTTCCATTGATTTCCCTACCATTTTTACGTTGCTTCATTTAATTTGAATTGTTCCACACTCGGAATTTGGGCATAAATTTAATAAGTTCCTCTCATTAATTTTAAACACCCTTTTTTCCTCGCTGTAGCTCCTACCATCACACTACCAGAATGGGCAATTAGTGCTGAGATGTACGGCGGAGGTTGGTGCTCTCTATGCCGAAAGTACCGAAGCCCCTCTCGGTACATCGAGGAAGGAACCAATTCCAGAACGAGGTATTTAGTGGCAATAACTTTAAACTTTTACCTCTCACAGTGAATTTGAAAGTTTGACTCTCTCTCTTCCCTCTTTGCGTACTGTTCGAAGATCTTCAATTTCTTACACAACTCATACTTTATTAGCAACATAATTTACTACACCAACCATCCGCGGGGGTGCAAAATAATCCCATAGCCTTACTTAACTCTCTTGTCATTTTAATTGCATTTCTTCTTCATGGATAAATCCATTCCGCCTCTTTACATCTCACACCCTCTATATAGTCATGAAGTTGGGAAAAATCATCAGTGGCATTACGAAAGAACGGCATATAGCAGAAAAAAAGGCATCCACCAAATGTGATGATGCAGCAGTTTGCAATTTACCGGCGTTCATTTTTTTTGCCGCATTTCACAACACCGAATGTCCACATAAATTTTCATAAAACTGCAAATTACACATCATGGAGAGTTGCTTTTTTTTATCACGTTCCAATTGCATCTATGGGAGCTTTTGAAATATAGCAATTTCTAAAAGCTCCCTCTTGAACATCGCGTTTTCTCTGAATCATGTTTTGTGCAGTTTTTGTATCGTGCTTTACTGTGGAGACTTACTATGTGAAGATGAACGAAGGGACGAGTGAAATGTAAAGTAAAGGATGAATAATGTACAGGAAGAAATGTTAGGAAATTCGAAAAATTCTATTTCATCTAGTTTTTTTAATCTATCCTTTTCGATTCTTTTGAAAAAAATCCATTAAATATTACTGAATTGATCACTCTGAAAGGATCATGAGATCAGCTTCGTATTGCTTTTTGGTATTTTTTGTAAATTAATTTTCATAATGAATTCATGCAATTTTATAATTAAAACATTAATTTAAAAATTCTATACAGTAATTCAGGAAAGCTCTATTATGTATATCTATATACCTACTATTAAATTAAATTTAATTACAGAAGTGAGAATAATTACGGAATTACGGAAATTTTCCAGCGCTATAGTCAAACAAACTTACAAGGTTTCCCAAGAACGGTATTTAAGCATCTTTTGTGCTCTTCATCTGTGGAGTCTGTGAGGGGAAAGCTCTCAATCGTCCTACCAGGAGATATTCTAATGCATTTCATTGTCTCAGTGTGTCTCTTGTCCACCATCTCTTGGATCATTGTTGAGATTTGCGCTAGAGAGCTCGAGTTGAATTTCCAAGATGGGCGTGAGAGCGTATAATATGGCACAGTGAGCAAATTATTCATTTTCTCGTCGGAAAATGCTTGACAGCACTCGTGTATGCATTTCGGTGTGAAGTGGCATGAATGTGGTCTTGCCGAGGTGGCAGATAGAACATCTCCACTAGCATCTTCAATTATGTTATTTTAACAGCGACAAGAACCACGTATTTCCTACCCTCCAGAGACGATGAATGTGCTCCTCCGCAGTATGTGTGTATATAGCATAAAGTTCTGTACAGAAACTCAAGTACAACACGACGAATTGTGTGTTCTCTTTCGTTTTAAAATGATATGGGTCAAGTGTGTCGTTAAGAAAATTTTCTGGCTAGCATTTCGGTGGAGAGGTGATTGAGAGAAAGCACAGAAAGGATACCGAAGAATTCCCTCGGACATTTCAAAAAAGAGAAAAATCTCTTCACCAGAATACAATATTTCAGTGATTTCATTGAAAAGCCTTTTGAGTGTTGGCCACAGTGGAACCTTGCACAACTTTTTTTTTCCTTTTTTTTATTTATATTCACATACGAACTTTTGTATACAAAAGCAGTCATAAAATCCACTAGTTTTTATAAAACAATTTTAGGTAATATTCGCGAATGAAAGAAGAAAAAACTCCTCTTCCTTTAGTTCCTTAAGTTTGTTATTCAGCATGTTTCTATTGAAAAATTAATTTTACTCACTCACAAGTCTCAACGGAAAAGGTGGAGCATTTTTGTGAGGATCACTTGTTCTACTTTTGCTATGCATTCACCCATTACCCTAGAAATGAAATAATAATTTTCACGTTGAACAAGGATGAGTTTGAGTGAGAGTTTCTTCAAAGAGGAAATTACGATTTTTTTTCTTCCTTCAATCTACAAGAGTCCTTTTAGTAAGAATATTGTCTGACAAGAGTACATCAAAGTATACCAGCAACTATTTCCTGGCAGACGAGTGATGTGAAATAACTGGCAAAGTATTTTCAACTTCACTTTGTCTTCCCTTTGACCAGAGATAATTTTATCAATCCCAACTCCTTTGCTATTGTTCATTGAGTATTAAAAAGGGCATTTATGCTCTTTCAACTTGCTTGACCTTTATGCATATAACCACACAATCAGCTTAACTCTTTTTCCCCAGTGATTGTCTGTGCATGAAGAAATGATAAAAAAAATCTTTCATGCATTGACAATGGTATTACCTCATTCGTCAACAAGGATCACCATTTCCGCAAAGTGTAGTAAATGGTTTCCTCTTGTGATATCCTCTTGCAATACTAGAAGTACATACACAGAGCATTGAAAGAACAATGATCAAAGGAAAATTATTTCATTGCAATTTAAAGAATTAATCTGGTCAACTTTAAGAATTGTCCAGAAGCTTTATTCTCTGCATTTTATTATATTTGTGTGACCTCTATATGGTGTTTCTTATTTAATCAAGTTAAGCGATCAATGTACAAAAAGTTCTTCGTCGCCACACATTTAATTTCCCTGCAAATTTCCACGCATAGTTTGAGGCAGCAACAGCTGAGGGAGGTTACATACATGTCGCATGAGGAAAAGGTTTTCTCTGAGAAATAGACTTTAGGGTCGCCGGGGGGTGATTGGGTGTTTGCGGGGAGGGAAATTGGATAAACTTCCCGTTGCCTTGTATTAAATTCAAGCATCACACCGACTTCTGGGCATCTGTTAGTGTCTGCAGGCTAACAGCATGCCAAATACAGGCAATTTCCCCATAATGGAGGCGCCTGGTAATTTCACCGACCATCCTTACTCTTTTCCCTGTGGCAAGTATGCTGCGGTATGCATAGGATAAACGAGGAAGTCTTTGCGAAGAAATTGCTCAAACGCTTTCCCTCCAGTTAACTTGAAAGTCTTTAAAGCATTATACCATTATCGCAACATTATTTAAACATTTTCCCAACCCCTGACTCACCATGTTTATATTCCGGCACTTTTTTTTCCGCATCATAGAAAAGAACAAAAAATAACACAACGAGAAAAAAAACTTACGGTAAGATTCAAGGATTATCATCCGAAAAGGATGGAAATTTGCTAAAAGGGTTGGAAGTAACACCCTTAAAAATTTCACATTGTACATATTTACATAGTTCTACTATACATAGAAATCCTATTGAGGTGTGGTGAGCTCATTAGTAGAGATGTTGACCTCTTTCAAACGCACAATATATCAAACCTTTCTAATGCTACATGTATATATCATGTTTAAATTGAAACAAGATAGTGAATGGTATCCTTTGAGATTTATTTCCTGTCGAATTAAAAAGGGGTTTACCGCTACTAATGAATTTAAATAGAAAGCAACCGTCAGAACTTGGGTCTTTTATTTTCAACATTTGCTTAAATACTTCCTATGTGTATGGGGAAATGTGGAAAGGGTATATAAAGCTGAGGTTGATTGGGGGGAAAATGGACAGGCCATGAATTTCCTCCGTAGAAAAATTGGGTGTGGAAAGCAGGGAGTTTCTTCTATATCTTGTAGCAATTGTTTGAAGTTGCCTTTAAAATTTCTACAGTACACTTGCAAAATATTATGAGCAGATTAAAATCGTTTTTCAATGTAGATATTTTATATTTTAAATATTTAAAAATTAACAGAGGTTTAGATAATTTTTCATGTTTAAAAAAATACAATAAAAGTTATATTTGAGAAAATCGTTTTTCCAAACACAAAATTTTTATACCAACGAACTGTTTATAATGCTGGGAAAGCTTTTCTATTTTCCCAACTTTCTTATCTATTTTCCCCCCTCCCTCCTGTAAATTATTGTATTTGACAAAACGAAAAGCAAGAAAAGGAAAGTCGAAAAAAAGTAATGGAAGAAACTATTAAGACTGAACAAAAAGATTCCGTTCAATTAAGGTGAAAATGGTGTTTATAGACCTATTTCCAGAGATCACGCTGAAATGGGTTTGAATTTTCTCTCTGTATCTCCTTTTTTTTCTTCTTCCACACACCCCCTCACTCTCCACCTTCCGGTCAGTGATTGTCCCTAAGGAGGGGAAAGGGTCTGTTTTTTTCCTCCATTTTCCAGGGTATTTCTCGCTCTCGTGAAAATGTAACTCAATAAAAGCCAAAGAGGGGGCTTAAATTGTTCCAATAATTTTCAACTCAGCTTTAGCTTCCATTGAGAACTTTCCACCCACATTAATTGATTCTACTCTCACTTGGAGTTTTAATTCGGTGCTTGTGGTGCCTTCGGTTGACCCATTTATGGCACCATTTTCAACAACTTTTCTAATCCACAAAAACTCTATTTATATTAATTTTGACGTACTCATGTGGAATAAATTTAATGAGAAAATTTAAATAACTTGCCAGATGTTGGCAGGAAATGATACTTGCATATTTTTGCAGGATAATATTTTGGTGAAACAAAAAAAAAGCTTTCATCTGTGGGTTTTGTGATTCAAACTATTGGAGGGGTAGATGAAAGTTGATCATCCTGTGACAAATTTACATTCAAAAGAGAATTTACGAAATTTCCCAAAGTGAGTAGAAAGGGAAATTCATCTACCAATTGGGAAATATAAATCAATTGCAAAATGTTTATATACATACAATGTTTCTCTATGTCACTTCACGTGTATTTTGCAATGTGTATTAAATTATGAAATTCAATTTATTCACCCTCGTAAATCAAAAAATAAAAACCTGTGAGAGAATTTACATTTAAATTCAATAAAAATCATATTTTGATACTTCAGGATGAATTTGCAGTACTATACATATGCAAGAGGAATATCCATTCGTCCTGCATGTTCATGCAAAATTGTCCATGAATAATGTTTTTTTTTTCAAGTACATATAGGTATCATCTCCGTGACCATGACGACAATGGAGAAAATATTTACCTGTGAATTCAATGAACAACAAATGCTTCATTTATTCATATCGTGAACAAATAATGCTTGTTTGTCAATTTACTCAATATAAAAATTCAATTTTTAACTCACAGAAAAAAAGCTGCTGCATTTTCATTCTTTCAATTCTTGTATTTGGTCAGGATCATTGGTATAAAATAAAGACACACTTAATGAAATAATTGCTTGTCACCCACTCATTCTGTTGCAAAAATAAAGAGAAAACTACAGAAATTCTCTAAATCACGGCTCTTTTATTTGCAAATCTAATTAAACTGGGGACATTGTTGAAAAAATTAGCCATTGTACCCGTCTAAAAAATGTATATTAATGCAATTTATGCTCGTTGATATAAATTCTATTCTATATTCTTTTATTTACTTTTATAGTATTTCTTTTTCTTTAATTTATTTTTTATTTTGCAACTATATATTTTTCCTTTTCAACCTCATTGTTGGTTTTAATCACGATCAAAAAAATCCAATGAATTTAGTTATTGAATTGTTCAATAAAGCAGAGACCTATTGCGCTTTTAAATGCCTACAGAATGAGAAAATACTAACAGATATGGGAATTGGTGTGCAATGCGAGAAAATGCTTTTTGAAAGGAGAAAAACTCTAGAATGAAAAAAGACCAACATGAACAGTGGACCATTGGGTGAGAAAGCTTTTTTGCTACAATGTAGTACACATTGGGTGAAAGTTTGAGAATGGAATGGAATTGTTGCACATTCAGTTATATACTACACTATGTATACCTATGTAGTGACTTCTATAAAGGTTCAGAGTGCAAATGGAACTTCCGTTGGACCTTCCGATCAATTCGATAAATTATTTTTTAATTGAAAAGAAAGAGCATCGTCCAAGGAGGTAAACTGAAGTATGTATGTAGGTAATACCTCCAAACACAAAGAGATAAAAAGTTAAAAGTATTTGTTTAATGGCAAAGGTACGTAAAAGCTGCATTTTTTGTAAGGTGCGCTTTTGCAAGGATAGTATGGACCTATTTCTTTCCGATCTCTCCCAGTAGTGTATAAGCCACAAAGGATATTCCATACTATCCTGCCCCACCCTGTGTGTATTATTACACAAATAATGTTGTCCTGGGTTCTTCTCAATAGAACATCCTCCAAGTGTTTCTTTGCGCTTCCCTATTTGTACAAGATGGTTATTGTGATAATAAAAATTTAGAGAGGACACAAAATTTCCAGGAAGAAATTTTGCTCCTTAAATGTACTCGAAATGGGGATATTTGGTGGAAGGCATTAAACTTTGATGTTGTCATAACTCCAGCTATATGTACCATAGCAATATCTTAAATTAGCTGCAATTCATTTTGAGCTTTTATAGACAAGTTTTCCTATATAATTTTTCACATTTCCATCATCCGTACGGCTAAAATCTATCTTTATGCTACATCATTATTTTTCGTATTACTCCTACAAACGCTTCATTTATTGAGATAAGTTCTTCTCTTTTTTTTAAGTCAATATTGCAAGGATGGATAAAGAATAAATAGTAGAATGAAATTAAAAAGAATTTCAATATTCTTTCTGCTTTTAGAGAATAAAAGTAAATATATACATTTTGCAATTTCGATTTCAACATTGAAAATCACGTTATTGCAAGAACAGGAAGGGATGAAGAGAGAAATTGAAGGGATTTAATAGACTTACGGAAGTAGCCAACTCAAGTCAGGAAGCTGTATTCTTCACGTGTGCTCTCAATATGACTATCGGCATTCTCTAACTTCCTGTTTTCACTGAAAGTCCCCATTTGGATAAAAGAGATGTAACCAAGGAGGACAATGTTATATGACATGAAAAATCAATTTGATTTTCCTTCTGTAAAATTTAACAATGTGGTATTTTCTTTTATCTCTTCCACTATCTCTATACCGTTTATATTTCAAGAATAAAATGATTTCATAAAAAGAAGAGAAAAGAAACTTCAATCAATATTCACTGTTTTTAAGTGAAAATTTCAGCAAAACTCTTTATAGCAAAATTATTTCGGAACTTAATGACTTTAAGAAGAACCCACCCTTTCAAAGTTAATGCATTCAAGAACAAATTATTCACAATAACGTAACAAGAACAAAGATCGGAGAGATTATATAGATAAAGTATCCCACACAATACTTGCGTGTCGCTCTGGTGTATCGTATGTGTATCTATATAAATATAGTATTTTCGCTAGAGCCCCAAGATGAAACAACTATAAATCCTAATTTCAACAATCGGTGTCCTGAATACCAAATACCAAAAGATACTCGAACTGTATGGTGGAGGGGGGATGGGAACAAAAAGAAACTCAACTTTGGGCAGAATACGAGAAGCGAGAAATTCGATCTCTGAGAGATTCTATCACTTTGCTTATACGTTTACTATTTACCCACGAATACACCAACTTTCTCATATCCACACAGCCGGGTATTATTTTCTCACTTTCTTCATCCCTCAGGAGATAGTTGTGCCGAGGATACTTCCTAATTAACTGAAACAAAATTTCGAGAAATGCCCTCACTTGTCTCCCAGCACACCCTTCTCAAGCAACTCAACTGAACTTCTCTGATAGTGCTTTCTAAATATTTTCCTCGAGCAATCCTGAGAAAATGTGGGAAGCTTCCTTTCCCCCTCACACCCCATCCTCCAATGATCCCCCTCCAAGAGAGTTGCTCCAAATAGACAGGTCCAGTAGTTGAGGTTTCTTCCCCCTGAGCTATTTGCAGGAGTTAATACGGTCACTGGATGTTGATTACACTTTTTTTTTTAATGTGCTACATAAGTCAATACAATACTTAACAAACCGACTAATAGAACTAACAAGTAATTTTAACTTTTCCATTGAAATGTTTACATTTGAAAGGATTTTAAAAGTACCAGGAAAATACCAAAAATTGCTTTTTTCATTTAAAAGAATTATATAAAAAGCATTGAAGACATAAAAGCTCATTATGTAAAAGGATCATGAGATAATCATAATATAATGGGTACATCATTACAAAGAGAAAGAGAAGCCAACATAATATAATGTTATGTAAGTACATGCGTTGCGTATGTTGGATTTATTCAAATAAGGAAGCTGCAATTCTTGGAAATCCATATTGATCCATATATAGACATTCAGAAATAAATTTTCACTCACTTGACCGTACATTATGTAGATGGATACATTTGTATCTTCTTTGTGTTATCCATCTTAGAATATATTGAAAAATATTGCTTATGATGATCTTATTTTAATAAAATTCTTTTAAAATCTTTTCTTGCGGAAAAAGACAATACTCTGGCTTTAAAAAAAAACCTTTCAAAATTCCTTATTATATAGTTTAAGCTGAAGATTTTATTAGTTAAATAGAGAGCTTTTGAAGGAAAAAAAATCAATAAAAAACATGCAGTCCCTGTTAAGGAGCACGTTTTATTTCCAAGAAAAAAAAAGTTGACATTTCGCGTTGTCCAATCTTCCATCGTGCTTTGCAAAACTGGGGGTACTTTTTCCTCATTATGCTGTGTTCACGTGTAGAAAGGTGGCCTCCAATGGGATGCTGCTAATTTTCATCTTATAGTACGCGAAAGAGAAGAGAGAAAAGAACGTTCACAATTAAATGTTGGAGTTTGAATGTCAAGCATATTTCACTTAAATGACCCCTGCAAGAGATTAAGGAAAAAAGTTTCGTGCGAAACAAGGGGATCCGTTACAGAAAGGAAACACAAATTTAATGTCTCAAGCACATATTTATGATTTTTTTTTTTCATCCCAGAAATTTCCCCATTCCGCTAATTCGCAATTTTCCACGAGACTTTTAGAGAATAAACCGCAATAAACTCGGTGAGGTTCTCGACAGTATCAAAGAAGATAATATTTGGTTACCCTCTAATTTTACCATCATTATTTATACTGACACGTTTTCCCAGAGGACCGGAGAAAGTTTATTTTCACTGGGGCATCATTGTAAGCATGAAATGTGGGTCATTTTGGATGGTTTGGTGAAAAGTTGGAAATAGAAAAATGCTCAAAAGATTAAACGCGAAAATTTTCATTATCACTTATAGAATCTAACTCTAAGGAAATTGTGTTGAGCTTCAAATTGAGTCATTTATCTCTGTGCAAACACTTCTTTTTTTGATGAGATAAAGTCGCATATTTGTGGCAGAGTCCGTGTGGAATGTGAAAGCTTTCCATCACGGAAAGTTCTGCAGAGGAATCTGAACTTTTGCTTATATAGAGATCGTTTTTTTCTCTCACTTTATTCCCCCAACAACCCATGCAGCAACATAGTTAGTTATTAATCTCTGATCCATTAACCCCTATAAGCAGAAAACATGCTTTCCTCGAAGCTCATGACAGAGCTTTTACATAGTTTTCAACTACAAATGGAACAAACTTGAAGACATTTTCAAACTACAGCACGCATGCAGTAGGGTTTATATCGATGAGAGAGAAAGAAAATTACTATGTATAAGTATACTGTTTCTTCTATATATAGGGATAAAATAAAAATTACAAAGTATACACTTTTTCTATATAATTCTAAACATACAATTTTGTAGAGTAAAGATATTCCTCTCTGGGAGTTATCCCTATATTTTGTTTGAAGAAAAACTTTTCATGTTACCCCCCATTCCCTTTCTGCAACTGAAGTATGTATCTCATAGTTTGATGTGCAAAGTACAAAATTCAACCATGAAACTTTCATCTGTGCTTTCATCTTTGGAGTGAAACTCCTTCGTGATCAATGAAATTAAATGCATAAGTGGGTAACATCAACATGCTTGTGGATTGTTTGTCAGAATTAAATTCTAAACTAAACTATTTATTTGCACAAATATTGCCAGAAAGCTCATACACAGTCTAATTTCATCAAATGCAAGTACATTTGTGGTCTTGAATGAATATTTTATGTGAATTTTATTAACTTTGAAATATATAGCTTTAGAGAAATAAGGCTCTCTTCGAAGCTTATGTACTATGTACATGAAATAAATAGAGAGAGAAAATATTTGTGTGTAATTTAATTGTTAACTGTGAGAGGTTAAAAATGAAAAAATGCAGAGCATACAAACCATTTTCATGCAAACATACAATTCATTTCGCACCAACTCTCGGACTTTTTCTTCTCTCTCAGCAAATCAAGCGGGTTGAAATTTTGAGTCAATTGTGCACTTTGTTGGTGCAAAAGTACATATAACGTAGTACAAAAAAGCTCCACAGTACAGAAGTGCTAGACTTTCACGAATGAATTTGAAAAGATAAACAAAGTTTTTCCCCCATACTCCATTCTTCACCATATCTACTTCCTCAGCTTTTGGGCATGGAGCTTTTTCCTATTGCACCGTCCTACATTTATATAGGAAACTGCAGGCGCCCGTCAACTCAAAAATATCGTTCTGGCAAGAAACTTCTTTCTCCACTTGGCACTAAGGAAAGGTGTCTGAAGGAGAATAGAAATTATATATGTGTACTGAAGGAGGGAAAAGCAAAATAAAACCCTAAAAGTTTTTTGAGAACTTATGTACATATTCAAAATAAACAGAAAATGATTTATTTTTCAATTAATCTTACCATTACAAATTACGATAAAAATTAGCACTTTTAGAAGATTAAACCCTTCCTAAAGATTCTCGTAAATTTAGCAAAAGAGAGTCCATTTCATTCATCATGAGAATTTTTTTGTCAAAAGTTTTCCCAACATTTAGTCTTTACTTGACTATTTTACGATGAGAAGAGAGTAACAAAACGTTGCATGAGAGGAAATGTCGTGCAGTCCCAAAAGGCAAATGGAGCTTTTAAAGTTAATATTTCTCGTTTTAGTGACATCACCGAGTTCAGGAACAAGTCCCAGCCCAGATGCAGCCACACGGATAATTGTCGCATTGTTAATTAAAGTGTCTGTCATACGATTCCTGACGAGATAGTGTGTGAATGAATGCAACGGACACCCGGGCGGATATTGAGGAAATGAAGATGTGAGAAGGAGCGGAAAATTGCCAGAAATCCTCCCTTGTCCTCTCGTACACGTGCTCTGACTATTCCAGCATCCACTTCCCTCAAAAATCACCTGAATTCCATGAGAGCACAAGGTCCTACAGAATGGGGAGGATTTTCAATATTATGAGGTGTGTGGGAGGGTTGTTCTAGGGACAAGAAAATAAATGTAAAATTGCTAAAAAAGGTAAATTTTTATGTATAAAAAAACAGCAGGTGGTAAACGTGTATATTATGGTGAAGAAAGATAATGATTTAGGTAAATTTAGAAAACGTCAAAGAAATTCATGAAAAAGGGTAGAGAATATGATAATTTTGTAAAATAAAAAAAAAACTCCGTTAAGAACAAGGTTAAGAATCAAAAAAAAGAATTGCTTACGATTGAAATTGAATGAAAAAAAAATGTAATCAATAACCAAAAATATCTATATAGCTGTAAGATGATAATAAATTGTACAATGAGAACGTTCTTTTCTTTAAATTTTATTCTCTTTTATAAATGCATATTTTTCGCTCAATTTATGAAATATAGGTATAAATAGTATCACAGCATAATTGATTTTTCATTGCATTTTATATTTAAAAACAATCAAAGCAAGGCGGTGAAAAATATTCACCCAAGAATTTTGCTTCTGGTGCTAAATTTTTTACATCATAAACCGATTTGTGGATTCATTCAATTTATCCTGTTTATTATGTTTCTTTATCAATTTCTTATAAAGCTTTTGAATAAATTAATACAAAACTTTACATAATATTTGGATGAAAGACTCTATTTTCTTTTAGCATAGAATTTTTGAAATACTCTGGAAGCTCAATTTTTAAAAAGCGAAATAAAAAACGATTTTAAGGACTAAAAAATTCACGAATAAAACACTTTTATTCAATTTTTACTTGAGCATAAGAAAATGTACCACTATCGTTGATTTAAATCATCTTTGAGAAAACAAAGAGGAGGAATAAAGGAGAAGCTTTTATGGCATAAAAAAGCTCACGAGGAAAAATCTTGGTTGATTTTTCTTATCCCCGCGAGCATGATTCATTAACATTTCTCCTTATTCTGCTCAATTTCTTCGTACAACGATGGAACGTTTATATTTCCTTCATCTCCTTCTAATTGAAGCGCTATGATATTGAGACTTTCAATACAAATTATAAACTTAATTTGTTACTAATTAGGTACCTAATTATATATACATAGCTTACTTTTGAATTGTTTATTTCAATCACAAATATTACAAAACTTATCAAAATAAATTCCTAATTGACGATATTAATTTATATTTCCTTTGGCATCAATTAAAGTCCTCTACAAAAGTCGTGCAAATGTCAATTGAAAAGTGAATCAGAGTTTTTTTTAAAAATTTTATAAAAAATTAAGAGCTTTTTCGTTCATTTCATGCCTCATTTTTTTTAGTTATGTTATTAAATATTTTTCATATTTTTGGAAAATTGTTTGTTTCATTAAAAGTTACTCAAGCACAACATGATATGAAAAATGTGTTGAAAAAATGTTTCCACAGTTTATTCATACATACATTTTGTTTTTTAATATATAGGTATGTAATTATTATAGCATATTTAATTTCCAATATACTGAAAACAACATTATGAAGAGCCGAAAGACTCATTTATTTCAATTGAGCCTTTCACAATACATTTAATCAGTGAATTTGGCTAGAGGCGGATGTTTAATTAAAAAGAATTTATTAAAAAATTGAAATAAATTTACTTTCATTGGAAAAAATACTGTAGTATTAATTTTCAATAATAATCTGTGATATTTTAATTTTTATATCCATCAGGACGGTTTATTATTTTTTTCACTGCATTAATTTTCTTTTTCAAGTTGATTTCATCAGGCAATTTGTTTAACACACATATAATTAATATAATTTAATATTTCAGTAATTTTGTATATGAAAAAAAACAAGAGCTGTGCTTCTGAAAGAATTGCAGCAAATTATTAAAAAAAAATGAATCAAATAGAAAAATTTATCAAAATTGAAAGTTCTCAACGTAGAAGAACTGAAAGAATGTAATATTATGGTGTATAAAATGTGGTTCACCATGAGATATGTTCTAATTCTAACTGTTCGATTAATTAGTTAATAAAATACAAGAAAAAATAACTTTCAATGAAGAATGTTTAAATGTTGAATGAATGTGTTGTTCATACATGCCAAAGAAAATATTAAAAGAACAAATCAAATATCATGATTTGTTATGTATGAAATTTATGTGAAGAGATACAAGAATAAACAAAAAAAAACATAAATGTATTGAGACTAAATTGAAATTTTAGAGAAGAAGAATAAAGTATATTAATTTACAATCCCTTTGTTAATTTATTTTTGTTTCAATTTTCGTGTTTGAATGAAAAATTGACTTAAAAAATCAGTTTTCAACAAAAATTCTTGAAATTTCGTGTTAAAGGTTCTAAAACCCTTTTTTTAAGATTCTTAATTCAGATCAAAATATCTGTGGAATAGTATTAGTTTAATTGTTCATCACAACGAGATTCATTATAAAGATTTTTTTAAAGTTTTTCAAGATTTGTTTTAAATACATTTCAATGCGCTAAAAATACCATAAAAGCCGCATTTTCTGCTTAAAACTTAATACATAGCTCATAAAAATTATTGTAAGTCAATTTATTCGTTAAATAACAGTTACAACTACAAATTTTTAAAATAATAATGCTACTACGTTCAGACGAGAAAAGCTCCAAGCGTGAAACATGAATGAAATTCTCGATTTCTCGCGGCGGAAAATTGCATCGATGGGCCGCCGCTTATTTTCGGTGTAACATCAAAAATAAATTTGACAGTTCAATTTTTTCGCGAAGGGAAAAAGGAAAAGAAATTTTCCTGCCTAATTTAGTTAATAAAATTCACGAAAACTGTGAAAATATTTATTCACTTGTGCCACATATTATCTAATGGAGGTAGTTTTAGTGCTATCAACCCGGAAAATAGGTAAGTTCAACTCCAAATGGTCAAAAATCCATCACACTCCCCAGCTCATGATGTTGAGGATCTTATTTTTTGAGAAAAACCCACAAAAATATTTTTAATTTGACGGGAATTCCACTCAGGAGGGTATTTTTGTGGGTAATTGACCTTTCTTGAATCCCAATTGGGATGAAGTCAAGAAGGAATAGTGATGGGGAAAAGTGAAAACATTTGGGGCGCTCCATTGATGATTCATACAGCCTGGCCAAGTCGTGGTGTTCCCCCGATAAGGAAAGTCAGGAAATTAGCTGAAGAGGCTCATTTTGGGGGCCCCGGAAATTGATGTCAGTGTTATTAATATTCGAGGAAATCTCTGTGCATTTGTTCTCATATTAGTTGGTGTCTGGTTCCATGAATGGTATGAAGAGTATTTTACAGTTAGTCCAAGCTATAGTGCGGATGATTCTTCGGGTTGATGAGAAAGAGTGGCCAAAAGTGATAAATTTTGCCAGGTCTACCAGCCAGGTAAATAGAGCAGTGTCACCTCAATTAGCAACACCAATATCGCTCCCAGTCAATGCCACAAGACATTCGAGCCCCACACACACTGCTGTTGGTGGCCACTGGAGTTTTGTGGATTTTTGCATCAACAACAAACAAGGCGATCAATTTCATATTACTCAACTCTTATCTTGCAATATTACATTGTTGTACCTCTCTCCACCACGTTGGGGGGCCCCACTGTGCAAATCTTCCCACATACCTCGAGGACCCCGAAAATCTCTCGCAGCAGCAGCTACACTGCAAGTTTGTTGACTTCTCGCATTGATCACTAAAATAAAGCCAGCGACCCTCGTTTGAGCAATGCTGCGCTCATCCCAGAAGTTGAAGCAAAAATAAAAGCAATCACCACTCATTTTCCACACAAATAACGAATACTGATTCACAGCCATTCATAGCATTTCCCGAGAAAAATATTCTTATCGTCCGAGAACAAAAGCAATGAAAAGAGGAGCAAAAAAATCCCACAGAATGTTATTCGTTGCAACCTCGCGGTGACGAATATTTAGCATAATTTATTTTTGCACAACAAATCTTCTGACGTCGTGGAAAGCGAAGAAAATTAATACATTGAATACATATTTTTCATTGAACACCAAAAATGCGCGAATAGAAAATAAATTGCCATCGACCTCAGTCAAAAAAGCTCGCAAAAAATATGTAATATTTCGTAGAAAAGTCGCAAAAATGAGATATTATGCAGAAAATAAATTGCGAAGGTAAGCAATTTTCCTTGAAATCTGGTAATGACTTTTTTCACACAGGTCAAGAAATGTGTATGAATAATGTCTTCTTCATACGAAGTTTGTTGTTTCAGATTTAAAAATAGAGGAGTGGGGAAAGAGAGTTTTCTTAATATTTTATCTTTAAGAATTTATATCTCTAAAACTTCTCGTTGAACTGATTTAAGATAAAATCAGCAGAAATAAAGGGAGATTAATGAAAATTTTGAACATTTTCATTTAAAGTTGCATGTTTCAAATGACCCCACATCCACATGACATGAGGTAAAATGAAGCAACGTAATAGATGAGAAAATTTTGCTCAAAACTACAAAATAATTTTAAATCATGCAAATAAAATTTAAAATTTATCTTCCTCTCCAGTAATTTTTTTTCTCAAAATTTATTGAAGATAATTTTATTCAATTAATCATTATTTGCTGTATTATTTTGATGTGAAACATCTTCAGCAAATAAGCTTGTTCTTAATATTGTCGTAAGAAAATCATAAAAACACGACGCGATAGAAAATTATTCTGAGAATGAATGAGATCTGAAAAGCTTGTTAATTTATGTCATAAAAGTATTTCCAAATTAATCTCCGGATAATTTCCCACATGCTCCTTCTGTGTATCTTTATAAAAGCATACGGTATATTTACAAGATTTTAAGACGCTGGAAGTATTTTTTTTTTTTACTAAAAATCTCTTCGTGTTTAAAAATCTGTTTAAAGCTTCAAGTTAATTTGATAAGTCGTTATCTATACCCTGTTCAAATTAATGTTACATCCAGACTACACCCCTTAAGTGAGAGATAGCCAATGAAATCACTTTGTTCAAACTTATTAGCCAATCAAAAACTCTTATTTTGAAACATGAATTCTTCTATTTATTTATTTAAACTTCTTTTTTTACAAATTGTTTTTGGATGAAATCTGAATTAATTTCTATCCAAAGTTGATGATCCTCAAATTTAGTATTAAATTCACTTACTAACATTTTCTTACTAGGACATGCTAATTGCAAACCTTCGAAAATTCATTCGCAAATTCTTAAAATTTTTAATCTTTCTGAAAGAAATGGCTAATTTTCGCAAAGATTCGGTATTACAAAATATTCGGCTTTGGGGAGAAAATGTGTGTTGCTGGTAAATCAACATAATATTTATTTGTTTATACAATGTGCGTCATTTAGTTAGATTATATTCACGTGTTGAGACAAAGGCTGCTTGGAGTCTTCAGGCTCGTACTATCTCGCGCGACATAAGATGAAGCTTTGCCATTGTGCGTGTGCAATTGTGAATAATTTAGCAAAATACACTTCAATTGTTTTGCAAGAGAATTCTTTTTTTTTCATTTTTCTTTCATGGTTTGGCTGGGAATATATGACCCAAAAGTTTCTTTCGTTTTACACCGCACACAGAATGTTTTCATATAGGATAATCCCATAAGCTTATTTTATCTGTGATCTTACGTATAGCATCCCATTCGATTTATCCCAAAATCCATGAAGCTTCTCTTTTGCAAGAAATGTCCTTGTTGATGGAACTTGTCTTGGAAGGATTCCACCCCTATTTTTTTTTTTTTGTGTAGAGGAGGATTGTATGAAATTGCCTTTGCCGACGCTCCTTGTGTGTCCCTGACGAGTGGAAAATTCTGCGAAAAT
Source organism: Lutzomyia longipalpis (assembly GCF_024334085.1). Classification (NCBI taxonomy): domain Eukaryota; kingdom Metazoa; phylum Arthropoda; class Insecta; order Diptera; family Psychodidae; genus Lutzomyia; species Lutzomyia longipalpis. The sequence goes on from NC_074707.1 coordinate 18,494,810, forward strand.
TGTTGGGAAAGTGCATTTGAGTATAATATGCGAGTTAAAGTATGACGATAGAATTGATTTTCCCTTACCCCTAAAAGTCTCAGGGACAGCTCATGTGATGCGAGAGGAGGAATATTTCGTGGCATATGTGTGGTGATTGTTTCACTGGACCTTGTGGGCGAAGAAAGAAAACAAAATTAAAGAGTTATAATTTCCAAGGTGGGATTCAACGAAAGTTCCTCCACTTTGATCAATTTTTTTCTTTCTTTCATTTGGGGGGTTTTTGAGAAAAACCACACGACGTAATACAACGTTTGTGGGTCAGGAAATTTTGTATGTAGCAATGAGAAATTGAACACATGTGTGTGATTGCTGGCCTAATCGCAAAGTGCTTTCGAATTGGAGAATAAAAGGCAAGAAAAAAGAAGCTTGCAAGATAATTTGTCTGATGATCAGGCGAGGGGATGTAGACGAAGAGGAGGGAAATGGGACAAAAGTTGGACAGACAAAACATTGTGAATACGAAAGTCATATAGTATGTGATTAGAGCTATCACCACACTGTCCTTTAGCTCGTGAGTTTATCAGCAAGTGTGAAAAAGGCGCAGCTTTTATTCTTTTTTCTTCTTAATTTTTTCTTGACATGTGATTTGCTAAAAAAAGAAATGAACAATTTAATAAATTTTTTAATCAAAATCTGTTCTATTGTTAAACGTTTCTCTTGATTAGTTTAAATTACACCGCACAATGTTGTAGGTAATGGCATACACACAATGCATGACCTAAATAAATCAAGTTTTGATTCAAAAATATAGATCAAGTTGATGCTATACATGGAGTTTAAGTTTTACATACAAAAAAGTAAGAAAATTGAGATTCACGTCTTTTAGCGGGCACGCGAATCATTTAATTGTACACCGCGCACTCTCAATAATTGAAATGGAGGCAAAAACACTCAGCTCTTATCTTGTTTTATCTCTCTTATTTTACTATATACTCTGCGGCATTGAAAACAGAAAACAGTAGTTCTTCATTTGTGTGCATCTCTTCCTGTTCGGCGCACAACTATCTCACTTTAATATGGTTGTTATATAGAAATCTAATTAGGCATCTTTTCTATATACATATATTTTCCACTGCTTCGCTTTTGCATCTTGGCGGGCTTTTCTTCTCTCCGAGAGAGTGATCGTATCAATCATATATGGGAGGAATTATGTAAAATTCCTTTCAAATGCAATTAATTTTTCGATTCTCTCTGATTGTGTATTAATTTTTATAATATCTTTTCTTCACACGACATGAAAAACCAATTTAGTCGTTAGTTTTTTTTCCTTCTTACATTTCACATCAACTTAATCATATACATTTTTGCAACGATTGTTTGCATCAGTGATGCTGGATTACTTTTTTTTTTTTTCAACGAACACACATAAAATTCTACGCCAAAAATTGCATAATAAACGTCCTTCGATACACAAACACCGAATGATTTAATTACTGTGCTAAATGAAATAAAAAGCATGAATGTTTCTTTGCGCACATTTTATATCGTTCATTTTTTTAAATAATTCTTTTTCATATTTACTTTATTTTCGGTGAGTTTCTGGGCTTGTCTTAAACCTTATTAGTTGGTGTTCCACTTCGTGGCCAACACCAAGTATTGTAATTGTCGGAAAAACCGACCACCTCAGATCGGGCTCAAACTTGGTATGAGCACGTTTCAGACAACCCATATTCCAAAAATGGTGGTGGAAAATTTTTGATCCGGCCGGCCTGGACTCCACATTTTGCCTTATAGCTCGAGAACGGTAACAGATAGAGACTTCCGGTTTGAAGTTTTCTATAGAAATGTGGGTGTAAAATTTCATTTTTTCGCATTTTCAAAATCCAAGATGGCCGCCGTCCGCCATTTTGAAATACTGTCAACCACTTCCCTTATAGCTAGAGGTCTGAAATTTTAGTATGTTGTAGAGCTCAGTGAGACGTTTTCATCGATAATTCATACTTGAAAATCGGTCAAGCAGTTTAGCAAATATGGCGGCCTAAAGCAAAAAGTGTTTTTTCAATATAACTCGAGAACGGCTTGACCGATTTTGATCATCTTGGTATCAAATGAAGGAAGCGACTCCGGTATCGGTCGAGGATTACGGTGTTGCGCAGAACAATGAAATATCGCAAGAGGAGGAAGCACATCCAAATCAGGACCAGCACACAGGGCAACAGGCGACTAATCGGGAGGACAATACTGATGCTGATGCAGCTTGGCGCAAACAGGTGCTAACAGATACAGTAGCACAGACTACGCAAGATCATTTCGCCCGAGCAGAAGAGTTGCTTAGGGTGCTTAGATTAACACTAATTAGTGCTGGGAACTCTACTGAGTCCGCGAGCGCCTTAGCAAGAGCAGCAAACATACAAGCTCAACAATTCTTTAATGCAAAAATTGCGGCAGTGCCCAGGACAGGGGCGACCAGAACGAATAACACCGAGGAGTCGGGGCGCCGGCCTAGAAGGGGACGGGGACGAGGTGCTCGTAGACAATACGAGTACGCGAGAGTCCAAGAACTATTCCACAATGAACCCGGCCTACTGGCTAAGTATGTTAGGGAAGGAAAAACTCCCCATGAGGTGGTCGGGGGATCTCCCTCGACTAACGAGATTAAAAGTCTCTACAATGAATTGTGGGGCTCCAGGCCCGTAGTTCATCTCCCTAACATGGGCCGTCCGTCCCCTACGCGACCCGTAAATGAGGTCTTGAGCGCCATCACGGCGGAGGAAATCCAAACACAAATAAGTCGAACCAGGGAGAAAAGCGCTCCCGGATTGGACGGAGTACGGAGACGCCACCTTCGTGGAGAGGTGGAACAAGAAGTAATTCGCTGGTGGTTTAACCTGGTAATGATCTCAGGCGAGCTTCCCCAAGAATGGAAAAAGAACAGAACTACCCTTATCCCTAAAGATGGCAAGGATCCATGTAAGGCTGAGAATTACAGACCAATTACCATTAGCTCGATATTATCTCGCCTTTTCTGGGGAATAGTAGACAAGAAAGCTCGAGGGTGTACAACCTTTAACCCACGTCAGAAAGGCTTTGTGTCCGAACCCGGATGCTTCAACAACATCCAAATTCTCCGCGATGTCTTGTGGGTAGCGAGGAAGACCGATGGTTTAACACTTGTGCAGCTCGACGTCTCTAAGGCGTTCGACACAGTCCCTCATGAGGCAGTTAGACCAGCTCTACAAACAATGGGGCTTCCGGAAGCTTTCATTAGACTCGTGGAGGGATCGTATACAGACGCAGTCACTACGATCACACATAAGGGAGAACATATAGAAATTCAGCTGAAGCGGGGAGTGAAACAGGGCGATCCCCTTTCACCTTTCGTCTTCAATGCTGTGTTGGACCCACTTCTCAGGAGACTGGAGGGTTGCGAGGGCTTTAGTTTCACCGAGGGATGTCAACTCAGCAGCTTAGGCTTTGCTGACGATATCGTCCTTCTGGCTAGAAACAAGCGCGGAGCGGAGCGGCTGTTAGAGTGCACCGAGGAATACCTTCATGCTCTCGGGATGAAGCTATCACCATCGAAATGCACAGCCTTCAGCATAGTGCCGTACCAGCGTGCATGGTACATAGATAACCCACTTCTGTGTCTAAAGAGTGGGCACCCAGTACCATATGCAGAGCCTGAGGACTCTCTTCGCTATCTGGGGGTTGGAGTTTCACCCTGGAGCGGCATTGGTGCCGAACACTTGCAGAATGAGCTTCTTAAAAGCCTGGATGGAACAAGTCGGCTACCACTAAAACCTCATCAAAAGGTTCAGCTCATCTGCAGGTATTTGATACCCCACTTTCTGTACCAGCTAACTGTGATCACTCCCTCAATAAAGATGATCAGGCTCTTGGACAGATCTATAAGGGTATCAATCAAAAGAATCCTCCATCTGCCCGACTCAGTCACGACAGGATTCCTCTACACAAGGAATAAAGATGGAGGATTAGCGGTGCCGAGACTCGAGACACTAGTAGTGTCGACCGCACTAAAATTGGGCCTCAAATTTCTCCAATCAGAGGATCCAATTATAAGGCACCTATCGCGGGCCTCCGGACTCCTTGGCCGAATGGAGAGAGTGGCCAAGTCCGCCAGACTACAATGGCCGATAGAATCTCCGCAGGTACTTGAAGATTACAAAGCTCGTGAAAGAAAACAGCAATTGGATAATTGGGCAGCCAGCGAAGCTCACGGAAGAGCAGTACACGCCTTCCTGGACTCCCAGGAGGCAAATCAATGGTTGTATCGGCCAACACTGCTCAAACCATGCCGATACATCTCAGCACTAAGGGCTCGCACCAATACGCTGTCCACTAAAGTCACAACCAAGAAGTATTTCGGCCACACAGACGTGACTTGTAGAAACTGTGGAGCACTTCCGGAGACCCTGGGTCACATTATGGGTCAGTGCACCCACACCAAAGCCACGAGGATCCACCGTCACAATAAGATCCTAGATCTTGTCATCGAGGAAGTGACGAAAAAGGATCCGGGGGCAGTGCTCACTAAAGAGCCAACATTTTCCCTCCCCGAAGGTGGCTACCTTAAACCCGACCTGGTGGTAAAGAACCGGGAAGGGGTCCTCTTGGTCGACGTAACAGTCCGCCATGAGGATATGGGTGGCCTCGCCGAAGGGGTAAGGGATAAATGTGAAAAATATGCGCCCCTTATCCCCCTAGCCCAAGAGCGCTATAGCGCAACATCTGGGCGCGTGGTGCCGATAGTGGTAGGCACCCGAGGGGCAATCCCAAAGGAGACTTTAGAGGGCCTAAACAGGCTCCGAATAGGCACAAAAAAATTTGCCACTAAAGTCTCCATGACCGCCATCCGTAGGTCCATAGAGATTTACCACCAATTTATGGACTACGATGGTCGGTCAGGGCCAGGGGATCCATAATCCCAAATGCCCTCCTCCGTAGCCACACCTCCCCTCATATCGTTTGTCAACTGTGTCTATACAACGTGCACTGTGAGTTAATGTTTTATGTTTACCCTGACTTTTTAAGGGTAATTTTATTTAACTTATTTGTGCTGTCCCTAATTAAAACTTTTATAAGATTTTAAACTTGGACCAGTGATAAGGAAACGATCTGTGATATCAAACTGTGATATTACTTTAATAAGAGGGAAGGGATGGGACAAAACGGCTTGGGAGGCCTCAGACAAAGCGGGCCGTCAAATGGCGAGCCAACTTAGGTGGACAGGATCTGGCAAATACTAGTGTGTGCGGAAAACAAATACACACGCATGCACAGAAATAACACACTAGCCGATCCTAAATGATAACGGCAACCGGGCCACAAGAAACCGGCAATTCCAGCCCAGTGCCATTGCCTGGGTTGCAGAAATTTCAAGAAGCCCTACAACTGTCTAGAACATTTCAAGTTCCAAAAACATCCGCAAGAGGTGCTAAAATCAAAAACAAAAATTGCCTAACTTTAAGGGGCAATATCTCCGAATCCCCATTATCGATTTCTTTTAAATTTTGATATGTTGTATCCTGACTCAATATCTTTCACCAGTCCGAAAATGAAAAAAATCTATGTCGCCGTTTAGAAGATATAGCCATTTGAAAAATTCTTGAATTTGAAAAGTTCTAAGAGTCATATCTCCTGAACGGCTAGTCCGATTTTGCTCAACTTGGTATCAAATTAAAGGTTTTGCAATTTTCTACAACTTTCTAGAACATTAGAAACCTCTAGAACCATTCCTTCAGAACAAAAAATGCAAAAAACTGTTTTGGTAAAACAAAAAGCCGCCATTTTGTGTTCTAGAGGTGACCTTGAATAGTATCAAAATTTATCCCATATTCTAGCTTATTTTAATACCTTTCCAGAACTAGTCAATAAATTTCTGTAAGTCTTATAGAACTTGAGATATGATCATTTTTATCCATCAAATTGCCGAATTTTACAAAAAAAATCAACTTTGCCTACTAATTCTGCTCACAAATAGCTTTACAACGTATAAACAAACTTCTACACGTTGTGGGACACCAACTCTTATAACTGGACGCGTTATGATTGACTTTCTTGGCCTAATTAACCACATTCAAAGCTTATTTTATTTTATTCTTTGTGCATTGTAGGAAAATTCATTTTAATCTTGATGGGAATTCACGCTAGAAATGTAAGAAAATGCGTAAACCGAAAGACAAAGTAATGATTATTAAAGAAATTCTCTTAATTTTCTTATATTCTTTATACTTTTACTCAAGAAACTAAAATAAAATTTTCTACGTTAGCTCTAAAGAATTACTAAATAATATTCCTTTAAAGTAAAACATCCTAACGGTTTTACTAAATTACGCATTATTTTACATCTTAGTGTGAGCTCCACGAAAATGCTTTATTTGAATAAAGTTTATTTAAGCGTTAAATGGGCTGGATTGCAAAAATGCATGAAAAATTGCGTTACACACCAGCGAAAATAAACACATTTTTCTGCGATTGACGGACAAGTGCGATATCGCAACATTATCAGTAATCCAAAATGTTAAAATTGGTTTTTATCAAGTTTTACCTATTTTTTCCCCGTGAAAGTACTCACCATGGTTGATTAATTGACACTCACAGATTAATGTAGAGGCAATTTGGGAGTGTGCTCTATCACATCAAAAGCATATTTTTTTTTAAATAAAAAATTTATCCGTGGAAAAATTTAAATGAATCATCAAAGACAAAGTAAAAAAAAAACAATATTATTTATCAACTATGTGTCAACGAATTTGATAATAGAAGTAAAATGATCTTTAAAAGAATTAAATAAATGAGGAATTATTTAATAGATTCCCAAAACAAGTAGAAATTTCCAAATGGATCGATTGAAAGCAGAATGAGGGAATAGTTAAAAAAAATTTCACTAGAACTATTTCAACGCGCTCCAAGATGAAATAACTCATTCGTGGATTAAATGGTATGAATTTAGCTTGAGTAAATAACGAGGAATGAGAATAAAAATACATACTTGCGAAATTTTTTCAATATTTGCGGTTTTTTGTTTGATTTACAGAAAAATTCAAAGGTAAAGGGTTAATGTTTGGCTATTGCTTCATGATATATCCAATTGGAGATTATCCCACAGAGACGAAAAGAAAAAACCAACAAACTACAAAGTCAGTGCATTGCGATAGCACCAAGATATGAATCAATATATTTAATCGTCACATCACGAATATAAAAAAAACGCACATTGTAAAGGTTTCTTTACGGTAGGAGGAATAAATAAAAAGAAAAAGATTATAGCTGTTACCTAATAGACCAGCTGAATTTTTAATATGAATTATCTTGGACTGTTTTTCATGCCCAAAGTACGGTATTGTTCGGCATCTCTCTCACGTGTAATGCGGAAAGAGTTAAGAAAAAAAGATTGAAAGTGAGAAAAAAGAGAGACACTGTTATATGATGGTGGTGTTACAGAATTTTAGTAAATTAAATGCGTAAGGTGTCTCGCACGTACATATTGACGGTGAAAAGATGTATAAAACATCAAAAATTAACAGTAGTTAAACGTGACTCTTTTTATTTGCCTATCTACTACACTTTGTTGAGAAAAAGTGAGATCAACAGAAATTTAATTTCCACGTGGATATACAAACTAAATTGTAGGTAATACAACCATCAGACAATTTTAATGATACCTCTCTCGCTAGTTTTATGGAATAAAATCTTTAAAAAAAAATACTTGAAGAAGTGTTGTTGAAGTTTCTTACGAGAGAACTTTTGAAGTAAAAACTACAAATCTGAAGAAAACGTTTCTTGTGGAGATTCACTAGATGTTCGCGATTATATCTTTTTATTTTTCAATTTCTTTTAAATTTCATTTGAGTTTAAAATCTTACTTAAATCTATTTTATAGCTAAGTGGTTTCATAAATTAGAAAATTAAGCTCAATACCCAATAAGATTTTATTTTCTCTGCAGAGATTATTATCAACAAAATACTTTGTCACAGACGAGACTGAATTTAATAATTCTTGTTTACATAACATACCACATACTATTTGCTTTCGTTAATCTTTAGTTTAATGCACTTAATACTCGCAATATATGGTCCACCTCTATGTAGTTTATGTTACGTGGATATTATATATAGGAAATATGTATTACAGTAAATTTCTCTTAAGTGGATTGTTGATATTTGTAACATGGCAATTGATTGCATTTTGCTCTTAAAGTTGCCATGGCGAGAGAGTTGGTTTTAAGACGACTCTTCAGGACAGGTAATTTTGAAAAGATCTTATTTATATATAAGAGTGTATAAGTATACATATATGTATGTATAATATCTACCTTTCTCAGCTTTGTATTATAAATTGGCATGAGTATCTATTAGTATTTAATTGATGCTTCATGGTGAGGAAAATAACATAACACACTCTTATAAATTTATCAAATAAAACTTTATTCACTGAAAAGTGAACATTAAAATGACATGAGATCTGTGAATGCTTCAATCCTCTTGATGGTGAAAAGGTTGTTAATAAATCCCACCGCGAGGAGACCTTTTATCTTCAACTTCACCTCACACTTGCGGCAAAAGTGAAATTAATTTGTCAAAATGATTTTATATAAAGAAATGTCATGACGTACGCAAGAGATGAGGTGATATTTATCGTCTTTTCAACATTTTCCATTTTTTTTTTCTTTTTCATTCTCTCTCTTTTACATACAAATCTGATGGGCACTTGCATTTTCTTCAGGTCTCGTCTGTGTATGCGAGTTGATTCATTAAAAGCGCAAAAGAAAGCTGTCAATATGAAATACTGAATGTTGCCACAATGAAAGCGAGAGGAATAAAAATCTCTTTCGTATCTTCACTTCAGTTTGAAGAATTAAATACGAAAGTAAAGAAAAAAATTGTTTTGTAAAGAAAAAGACAGATAAGAATAAAATACAAAGTAATTTTAGCTTATTTACGATCCCATACAATGTTTCGAAATGAATTTATTTCAACAATATTATTATGTAGTTTGTTGTTATTTAGTTGGACTTTCATCAAAACCTTGAAAACTTGGAAGAAAATTGTTGTGGAAAATTGTTTTACGTGGCTTTTCCAATTAACAGAGAGCATAATAGAGTTAGTTTGCAATTAGGCTTGATATTGCGTTTAGTTTAGTTGAGATATTGACAACTGTTTTTACCTTCGATTTAAGCTGGCAGCAGCTTAAATCTTCGAGAAAAATGACAAAATTTGCAACAGTGTAGTATCTCTGAATTTAGTGGGTGTGTTCGTTCACGTTTCAGGCCAGTGTGGTGTCCCAAAAATAAATCCACTACATTTCCTCACTTATTGTGTTAGTCTCCTCATTATTTATCTCTCCACCACACTGGGTGCTCCAGATCAATCAACACAGAACCTTGACTTTAGCATGAAAATCAAATGAAAATATTATTAAAGGGCTTTTTGGTCTTTCTCCTTCCCCATTTTGCTCTATAGTGGTGGGGTTCTTGCAAAACAATATCCATGTTGACTCTGAGCCATGCTAATACGAGAGAACAAGAGAAATATAGAGAAGACAAATAAAAGCTTACAAGAGCAATGTTGACATTAGTGTTGATATGTATGATGTGATAAAAAATAATGTTGATGGACAACAAATAGGAAAATTATGAGTTGAAGTGTTGCGGCGGGACAGAAAGTGCGAAAGACCTGAGATAATAAGAAAAGACAGAGAGAAAAACTTCAATGTAAATTGCAAATGAAGCTTTTTGCAACATAACGATAAACCTGATGTTCATGACCAAATTGCTGCAAGAATATCGTGGTTTTGCTGTTTATATTTGAGTAATGAAAGAGAAAGTAGATTAATGCAGTTTGCTGGTAAAATATTTTTTTTACACACAACCTCTTGGGGAAAAAAATACGAAAGAATATTTTTTTCTTCTTTTTAAAATAAGAAAAACTTCACAAAGTGAACATTTCAAAAGGGTTATAAGAGATTGGGTTAAATGATGTTGAAAAAAAATGCGATAAATCTTTCAGTTGATGAAAAATTCTCTCTCAAGAAGCATTTTTATCTCATCGGATGATCGTCATTGAGGAAAATTTGTCTGAGAAGTTTGTTTGTGTGGTATTTTTGTCTCTTGAATTCTGTGTTGAAGTATTCAATTGAATACTAAAAATAAATATCTGATTTAATTTGCGGAGAAGATGGATGATACGAAAAAAATTTGGAAAGAGCTGAAGGGGATAAAAATTTAATGGTATTCTGGGGAGAAATTGAGGACAATTTTCTTAGAAGAAAATTTAATGTGGTATCTTGTGAATCTTAAATATCTTGCACTTTGCATCCCTGCGGCACCGCAAGTGTAGACGACAAAGGTATTTTAATTATGTTACTTTGTGTCTCTATTTACTTTACTCTCCATACTACTAATTAAAATTATTTGAGGTGGGCGAGGTGGGTGAAGTGCAACAAATATCGTCCCATCTCTTTTCATATTAACCGACATTGCTGTCTCGAATTTAAAGTTTCTTTAGAAGTTTATAACCTTCATCAGGTATCAAATAAAATTCGAAAATCTTTTCATACAAAATTGTTTGAATAACTAAACTCAATTCGCAATTATATTTTAAAATATTTACTTTAATTCTAAAGCACAAAATGTATTACATTATAATTTGAAAAATTATGCAAATTCGAGAAAGGTGATTCAGAGAAAGATTTTCATAAAATAAAATAAACAAAGAGAGAAAGAGGGAGAGAAAAGGTTTGAGGACAGTAAAAATGCAAATTAGCAGTGTGAAATAATATTTTCCTTTTACATTTTTCATCCACAATTATTCAGTGACACGTAAAAAAATATCAGAATTGTCGTGGAAAAAGTTAATGAGAGATTGAAGTACAGTATTTTTCTTACGTGCTGAATTGTTGCTATCATCATTAGTGAAGTGGGATTGTTAAGAAAATCTCTCATTTCAGTTTAATTTACATTTTATACTATATTATACTACTGAACTATAAAATATTTCACGACAACTAATGATGCAATAAGTCTCATCATCGAGATTAAGTTTTATTTTCTTTTTTTTTTATTAAAAATCGCATGAATTTTATAGAAGCTAATAAAAATTGCAAGAAAAAGTATGGAAAATCATTAAGCATATTCTACGTTTTTTGGCTTTCAAAGCAAATAAAATAAATTTTCAATTAAATTACTTTATTTTTGCATCTGTTATGTGTGTAATGAGATATAAAATGATAAAATTTGTAATAGACTCAGCGACTTTCTCGCATTTCTTTGCCATTTTTCCCTGTGTCATCGTTGAGAGCGTTCAAAGTAAGGTTCACGTGGGAAAGTGAGTTATTGAAAACTACTCGAATTTCCCTCTTTTCTCAATTATTGTTTCACAAAAACAAAAAAAACAGCATGCAATATGGAGAGAGAGAGAGAAAGAGCAACAAATTCATATTATTTTGCATCCAAAAAACTTAATGAATGGGATGCTGTTTTGTTATTTAATTGAAAAACATGTGCTGCAAATCTCTTCATTGTGTCTAATTACTCAACCAATGTATTGTTTGTTTATTTTTTTCTTATTGCAGATTCATTTTGATACACAATTCCACCCACAATACAGACAATTAAAGAAGTTTCTGACCTCCCGCCTGTATAAACTCCCTCTCACTCGCGAAAGCACATCTGAGACTATTACCAACACACACTGACGAAGACATCCAACTCTCGGACAAATAAGTAACAACAATATATATGTGTAAAGAAAATCTCGACAAACAACTATATAGTAACTCCAATGCTGAAAAGCTCACCCGTTGAGTTGTTTGTGAATAAATTTGGAGTGTGAGTGCGCGGAGAGCTAACGAGGTTTTCAATCGAGCGCCTCTAAAGAGAAGTTTTTAGGTGTTTGACCAAAGCTACAGCCGTGAGTTTCTCACTTTTAGTTTCATTTAAACCACCAACTTGTGCACATTTTGCGTGATGCGATTGTAATATTATATACCTTTACTCTTTTTTTTTGTTTCTCTCAGTGAATCTTATTTCACATTTATTGATATATTATGAAATTGTGTGTGGTGTATCCCCCACGACTTGCCAAATGTAATTTTCTTGCCTGACTGTCACGTACATTCACTCCCCTCAATAACAATGCAATTGAGATTAATTTAATTGTGATTCTCGGGTCTGCTTGAGATTGGATGTGCAAAAGTTTAAATTGAAATGTGAATTTTGTGTCAGATGTCTCAAGAAAAGCTCTATTGGTAATTCAATAATAATTATTCATTAACATTGCATTATATTCTTTGAAGATTGTCATGAAATGTTTCGTGTTGTATGTGAGGGTGATGAAAAGTAATTAGAGGTGTGCTATATGGAAAAGTTTACGAAATAATATTGATTTGGGTGAAATAATAAATTTTTCACGTAAATTACAAAGTGTGGCATTCATTTGGGTGCAACTTGATCGTTGTCAAAAAGTGTGTTACAATTGTTGTGAGTAAATTGGATTGTTCTCTATAAAATATGTACATATAAGTGGTTTAAATTTTCAGTAACCTCCCCCTCAATTATGCAGAATTATAGAACAATTTATTATATCCATGTGCTAAATTCATAGTGATGTTTTGCTGTTTGTCTGATGTTATTTCATCATACACACTTGATCATACGATACTGCATGCTGCAAAAGAAGCGGGTTAAAATGTGTCAATGCTAAAAAAGAGTGAGAGACGTGTGTGCGTAAGAATGTTGAGATCACTAAAACGCATAAGTTGGTTATTTTTTGCACAATTATATCGATACTAGGTTAATTTGCGCACTAATGATTGACAAGAGGTGTAGTGCAGCAGAGAATACTTGAGCTTGAGAAGGTAAAGAGGTCAAACAAATTCAAGTGACTTTTAAATTTAAATATACAGTGATGCCCACATCTTAGCAGACATTTTAACTGAAGAATATTTAGGGCCAGAAACTTGTGAAAAATAGAAGACTCTCTTAAGAAAGTTATGATAAAGTAAATATATTTAATTAAAAACTTCTTCAAAACCTACCTTGTAATGTGAAAAGAAAACAATTTTATTTAAAAAGGTCTTTAAGTGAGTTCTGTTAACTATCTGGAAGCACCACTGTATTTGCAATTATGTGCAAACACTGAGGGCTTACACATTAAATGCAGGAAAAGATTTGTTTAAAAAAAAGAACCATTTATCATTCTCTCCTACGCAATTTATGCATTATTGCAAGAAAAATCTGCAACAGCGGGATTTTTCTCTGAAAAACACCTCTTTTCATCGCCATTAAGTGTTATCTGAAAAGGTATGAAAGGTACGAGGGAGAGAGAGAGAAAAAAAAGCAATGAAAAATGAATACAATGCAATAATATTCTTCCTTATGGTGAAAAGTCACATTGTTTGTTGGCAATAAATAAGCAGAAATAATTGTGAAATTAGTTAAGAAATTAATGTAAACCATGTCATTTCCATGAATTTTTTTTTATCTTTATTTGTTTGTTCATCAAACAAATTGGAGGTAGTTAAGAGAAATAATATTTTCTCTTCGCAAGAAGTTATAATAATTTAAAGAATTCTTAATGTATAAAGTTTGTCTGAAAATAAGATAGAGTTTGCTGCAAAGGTCACACGTATGTATATATTCCCAAATATCTTCTTATAAACATAAATGAATGCTTACAAGGAAAATCAAGCAGCAATTTGGTGTCATTATCAATTAATATTACCTTGAAATGATGTTTGTGTGTGAGTGTGTTTATATTTTTTGCAAAAAGATCACAAATAGAAGATGATTCCTGGATAGAAATTATCATATAGTGGCTACAGCATGTTATTAATTTGAGGTTTTCCCGGGTATTATTTTCATAAAATGAAAATGATGAAAAATGATTTGATGAGTGTATTGTATTGTGTTTATATTATTATATATTTGCATTAGAGATGTGAGATAGATAGAAAAAAATAGGAGGAAGAAATGATAATGATATAAATGTGTTTGAGAACAAAAGAGGAAGAATAAAATGATGATTTCTTGCTTGAATGACATTTAACTTTATGAATCAATATGTAAATCTTCGTCGTCTTTTAGCTGTGTTTCTTTCAGACACAGCTTTTGTGTACCGAGCAAAATCGAAAGTCGTCAGATCGGGCTCAAACTTGGGATGAGCACGAATTAGGGTCCCCACATTCCAAAAAACGTATGCGCCAAAAAAAAATTTTTTCCGGCCGGCCGTCCGTCCGGCCGTCCGGCCGTCCGGCCGTCCGTAGTACAACCTTAAATTGCAAGAGAACGGTAATAGATAGAGACTTGCGGTAAACGGCAAAGTTTAAAAGTCGACTGGAAGACGTCCGATTATGACGTCAAATTTTACCCCCCACCCCCCCGTCCGCCATTTTGAATAACCTCAAAATTTTGTTTTCGCTATATCTCAGCCCCTATAATAGCTAAAAATCTGAAATTTTTATATGTTGTAGGGGCCATCAAGAGCTTTCCAATGATACTTCATTTTCGAAAATCGGTCAAGCCGTTTAGCCAATATGGCCGCCACAATTTTTCATCGAAAATCGACCATAACTCGAAAACGGCTTGACCGATTTTGATCAACCCGGGGTCAAATGAAAGGTCTCAACAAACCCTACAACTCTCTAGAACATCTGAAGTTTCAAAAGTGGCCGCTAGGGGGCCAAAAATCAAAAACAAAATTTTCGATTAGTTTTCGATGAATATTTCGAAAACGACGACATAAATTTTTTTCATTTTTTGATATGTTATAGCTGACTATATTATCTAGCTCCATGCCAAAAATGAAGAAAATCTATGGATCCGTTCTCGAGATATAGCCTTCCAAAGTTGACATGTCATATCTCGGGTTCTACAAGTCCGATTTCGATCAACTCAAGCGCAAATGAAAGGTTTCGTGAAACCCTACAAATGTCTAGAACATTGCAACTTCGAGAAATGACCGCAAGAGGCGCTAAAGTCAAAAACAAAGTTTTCGAAAATTTCGAACTCGAATTTTTCAAAAATGGCGACATAAATTTTTTTCATTTTTCGATATTTTATAGCTGACTTCAAGACCTTTCAAACAAAAAAAAATTTATGAAAATCTATGGATCCGTTCTCGAGATATAGCCTTTTAAAGATTTGTTAGCGTATGACTTTTCTACTTTTCCCGACTTTGCGCGTATTTAAATTAATTCGCGTTCTAGTTTGCTCTCACAAAATTGGTACACTGAAAGAAACACAGCTCCCGTAAGCTTGGTCAGCTTACCAGTACATTTTCCATGTGATTTTCGTCTAAAATAGAATTATTTTCATTGTATATTATGTGCAATGAAGAGAATGTTGTAAAAGAAATAATTTATGAATTTTTCTTTGCAAAATTGTATATTTTCTTAAACGTAATGTGAATTTGTGGGTTTCCTAAAAACGATGCTTTGTGTTTTGTATGAGGTGCTTTTAATGAATTCTTGCCTATGTGGCGGAGCTTCATTCACAAATCACCACGGATGAATGAGCGAGTGAGGGAAATACACAAATTAATTGATTCTCATTAACACAGAAGGCAGAAAAGAAGAAGTGTAGGTAGGTGGAGGAGGTAGAAGAGATTTTATTGGAGAGGGAGAGAAGCACAAGTTTGGAGGAAATTTATTTGTGGATTCTCTTCAATATCGTACACGAAACATACACAGACCTCCACGTGGTTACAAAGTGCCCCAATAGAACTGTTTTGTACTGAATTAAACGACGTGAATTAAGTTGCAACTGTGACGGAAATTTGATTTATTATTTTTTTTTTTATAAAAATGCATTTCAATTGAATAATTGCAATATTTCTAATTTTTCTGTGTTTATTTTTAAACTACTAAAAGGTAAATTCTAATTATCGCAGTCAATTGACCGAAATGCCATGGCATTCAATTCCTTGAGTTCTTGAGCAATTACAGTGTCTGTGTGTGTTCCGTTTTTATTTCTAAATGAGGAAACAATTATCGCTGTTGATGAAGTACAAAATATGGGTTGTCGATTTTGCACAAAGATAAATAATATTTGCCAAGGTATTCTAACACTAAGTTGTTGTGTTTCGTTCTTTTACTTCATTCAAGACCATCACTGCTGGCTCGTCATCTAGTCGAAAACTTCAAGAGTGTTGTTCAACTCTGAATGTGCATTACCTACAAAATATTTTTCAATTTAAAATAAATACTCCAAATTCACCAGAAGATTGGAATTTAATTTTTGTAGTGCTGTGGTTATGTCTTCACCATTAGATGCACTGCAAAACAACATGAGTGGGTGGATTGGCATGCAATTGAGTAAATGCTAATTGATTTGCTGAAACTATTTGTGGATCTTCAACAGCAAGTGAGTTTTTGATGTTTGATTTACAACGAGTCAGAGCAAAATTTTACTTAATATTTTTAAAAATGTTTCTTTTTGTTGCAGGACTAGAGAAATGCGTAGGAGTACACGAAATGCACTGAGTTTCCCGGATTTTTCCCTCAGGAGACTTCTCCTGCAGGGTGCCCGGGCAGCTCGTGGTAGCCCACCACTGGGACAGCGACTGTGTGATGTTGAAAAGGGTGCATCGAAGCACGATAAGAGCCATGCAAGTGCCAGCGGAAGTGGGAATAGCAAGGTGAGATGATTTAGAAGATAAGTAACACTGCAATTTGCAATCACAATAGAAACTTCACATAAACATCACATTCAACTGAGAGCACAAGATTAAATATTTAATCTTTGACTCTATTTACCTTTGAAATTGTCGATTGAAGACGTGTGGAGTTGAAGAATGCGATATTAAATGTGCAAAGAAGGAAAATGATTTTTTTTTGTGTATCAATGAGATTTATCTATTGGAAAATGCTCAAGCATGAACGATTTGAAAGAAAGAAAGAATTTATCAAAAGATTCCCTCAAATGTCTCCCCTTATTTTTGTTACAAAACTTCCCGGAATCAATGCGTAGAAGACAAAGAAAAATATAAGATATAAAAAAATATGACGGGCTTCTTCCGTTGATTTATCGTTCAATTGATTTTCTCCTTAATCTGTTTTCCTTCAACACATCTTTCTTCGAATGATTTCCTACAAAAAGCAGCATAACTTCCATCATTGAAATGTTGAGAGCAATGTCGCAATGTTTGTGTGTGTTAAATTCGCGCAAGTTTCGTAAATGAAATTGAAAATCAAATAATGACTCAATATTATTCACATCAAACAGCTTTGTGTTTGAGCATAAATTGCAATCAATGGCAAATTTATCCTTCTCTCAGTCACCTCTCACTCCTCACCCATTCACTTTACAAATTATTATTATAATTTATCCCTAATATGAGGCATATTTGACAAGAGCTTCGTGTTCTCTATATTATTGAGCTTCAATTTCGGAATATCTACTTACGTGCAAGAAATTATCATGTATGATTCGATTAACATTATTTAATTATTTAATTATGTCTCCTCTAACAGAGCCATGGTGACGCAACGTCGTCAAATGTGAATGCAAGTGTAACACCACCACCACCGCCAAAATGTAGTAATTTATCATCTTCCGAGCAACGAGACTCAGATGGGGGTGCAATGGCAAAAATGGGGGCCACATCTGAGGAATGTCTTCTATGCTACAATCACACATCGCGTGATGATTTCTATTCACTTTTGACATGCAACCACACCACGTGCCGTGGTTGCCTCGAGAACTATCTAATAATTGAGATTACAGAATCCCGCACTGATATAGGTGAGTGAGCAAAGACAGAATATTGCTCTGCAATCATTTAATTTGTATTTTTTTTTTGCCACGTGCGTGATTTGTTAAAGTTACTTCATTCACGTTACTATTTGTTGTATTATTGCAGCCTGTCCTCTCTGCTTGGAGGCAATGCATCCGAGCGATATTCAGAAGCTACTAAAAAACCACCCGTCCATCATGAGCAAATATGAGGATTTTATGGTGAGACGTGTCCTCCTTGCGGACCCAGATTCACGATGGTGTCCAGCACCGGATTGTGGTTTTGCCGTCATTGCGACGGGATGCGCCTCATGTCCACGCATAAAGTGTGAACGTCCTGGCTGTGATGTGAATTTTTGCTATCATTGCAAAGCCGAATGGCATCCCGATCAGACGTGCGATGCCGCAAGGGCGTCTCGGCATAGTCCCACACGAGCGCCATCCGGGAGCATTAGTCAAGACTCCCAGCATCGCGACGACATAAAACCGTGTCCACGGTGTCAGGTGTTGATTGTGAAGATGGATGATGGTTCATGCAATCACATGGTTTGTGCCGTATGTGGGTCTGAATTTTGCTGGTTGTGCATGAAATTAATCACTGACCTACACTATTTAAGGTAAATTGCTATTTCCATATTTAGCTCTATTACACATTTTTTTTTATTTTTCATTTTTACTTTGCTCTCAAACTTCTTTTCGAGTGAAAGGAATTTGACGAGTTTAATGTGGCTCTTTGCACTTGACTATTAAAAATGTGTATGGAATAACTCGTTATGCTGCGTATATTTGCAATCATAAGTGATTTTTTTGTGTTTCAAATAAAAAAACCACATATATATTTCTCCTTGTCAGTCCATCCGGTTGCACATTCTGGGGTAAGAAGCCATGGTCACGCAAAAAGAAACTCCTATGGCAATTGGGAACTCTAGTCGGAGCACCAGTTGGTATTGCACTTGTAGCTGGAATTGCGGTGCCAGCAATGATAATAGGTCTGTTTACACATTCCAACACCAATTCTTGCTCCCCACCCCCTCTTTAAATGCCAAATGCAAATGTTGACTGTGCCGATTTGTTTTCTTCTCTTTTTTTTTGTTGTTTTTTCTTCAACCTCCAACCCCCGCATAATTCGTCGTGACGCTCCATCAATGTAACAGGAATTCCAGTCTGGGTGGGCCGGAAAATTCATGCACGCTACAAAGTGGCTGGAAAGCACAAGAGGAACTGTGCTGTGCTCGGAGCTGTTGCCGCATCCGTAAGTCCAATTTTTATTTTTTTCCCTTCTTTTATTACCTCACGTCTTGGTGGAAATTGAACAGTCTTGTGAATCCTTATAAAGATTTCATTGCTTGCCGAACGAAAGATGGTTAATGTGTTAATTTATGTTGGTTGATTTTCTTTTAAAGGGGGATGTATTTGTGACATAAAATTCATTTTATTTATTTTTTGAAATATTAAACTTGACCAATTATGTGGAAAATCTTTTGAGCAACTTTTACCCAAAAAGAAACTTTTAAATGAATAATTTGCTTAAAGATGAATTGAAAAGAAACTCCAAGATTATTCCAATGAATAGGAAAATGAAAGAGAAAGCACAAACATCCACAAAAAGGACAAAAGGACATTTTCAAGTAACGAATTAAGGACGGAATGTAAATAAAAAGGAAAAATCATAATATTTGTATTAGTAATTAACCTTGAAAACAACTCGTAAAGTCCTTTCGTCTCCTTCATTTTGCTCAATTTCTATCGCAAGTATATTCAAAAATTAATTCCCGCAGTAAAGAAAATTCATTTTATCTAGGAAAAACTGCTATTTTATTTTTATAATATATTTTTGAGACAGATTATTGCAAATATAAATATAGAATAAGATTTTTTTTGTCGATTTTAACTGCATAATTTTTTTCTTAAGCTCTGCACAATTAGAGGGCTTTTCTATACATTCCCAAAAGTTTTTTTTTAATAGCATAATCTCAAATATATAATTTATACGTATTATGTACTTCAATGAGCTTTGCAATATTTTTCCTCAGGGTATCTGTTGTGTTGAAATCTCTTTCAATACTAATGTTATTGCGATATTACAAAGTTTGAATTTACTTTGGAAGTAATGTTACTTGATTTTTTTTTTTGTTGAAAAAAATAATAATAAAATTCTCATAATACATTACTTTTTGGATAAATTATCTAATTAATTATTTGTCCTCTAATTAAACCTACCATTTGTGATACAATTACGAATTGCTATTACATTTATAATTGATTATTAAATTTATTTTTGGAGATTCCCATAAAATGCCTTCGTCTTTGCTCTATAAATCTCACATTTTATACTTCTTACGGAGATTTAAAATAATTGTACCGTATTGTGTGGGACAGGAAGAAAAAAAAGAACTAAAATTAGTTTTTTGGAAGAAGAGAAATTAATTTAATTTAAATAATTCATTGGTTTTTCGCAAAATTTTCGCAATTTATCCTTTGATTCACTTCATTAAACTAAATGTTTGTCTGGATGGGGGAGTGGGGATATATTGAGAGGATGTTGATGACTTGATAAACGACAAAATCTTGTGCTTTTCATTGGGGGTAAATGATGATTTTAAATGAATTCTGCTTCTGACGTTAATATGCCTTCGGCAAAGAAATCCTGAAGAACATCCAATAGACGCTGTTCAGCTTCTACATTGCCAATTGCCACATCGACTGAACCCACGCACAGTAGTAGAGCTAATAGTTGAGATTTCCTGCAAATTATTAAATTATATAAATTGGAAATTTGTGATACAGCATCAAGGATGATAAGGATATTTTTTTTTCTCTCTCATAAAAATCCTTACTTGTAATCTCTTTGCAATTTCTCACGATCATATTGCAAATCAATTTCCAGATCAATTGAGAATTTTGCACAATTTATCTTCATTGTGTTGTAGTACAAGTCCAACAGCTTCGACGTATACTCTCGTCGTATTTTGGACGGAAGTGATGAGATGAGTAGGAGTGCAATGTCATTTGTAGGGCTGAAAAGGGACAACAACAAAAAATATTAATTAATTATGAGTGAGTCCTGTATGGATGATGTACGTGAGAAGCATTAAATGAAGCGTTGAAGATCACAATAATTCATTGAAAAAGTTAATGTTTTATCACAAAGAGAGATTTCTTGTTTTCTCACTTAAATTCACAATTTTCGTGAATTTTTGATAATGCTCAACGCTTCATAAAATGTTTAGGAATGTTTGTGCTTTAACTTACCGACTGTACGTGACCATCTGCCAATCGAGTACAACACAGTTGTCGTCACTTTCTGGTTGAATGGACTCCCTGAAGAGGAGATTGTTGCACCAAAAGTCAGTGTGTGTGATGAGACCCATTGGTTCAACTGGCTGGAGGAGATTGGCAATGAGTGTTCGTGTTTTGGGACGTATATCCGTTAAGGCTTGCATTTCCTTCTGATGCCCAGGTTGCCGTTCGAGGAAACGTGTCAGCTGTGGCAATCCTTGTTCAACAAGCTGCTGGTAACTATCAGTAGCGCGGGCGGTTTGAAAGAGGAACGGATACTTCTCATTGAGATCTATTTTGTGCTTTGTCTTCATTCCCAACGATAAGGCGTGTACGGCTGCAATGGCTCTAATAGCACTTTCAGCCTCCTCAAGTGTTAATCCTTTGATAAAGTGAGCCGACTATGTGAAAGACAGATATGATACATACATATAGGTACTCCCTCTCTAAACTAAAGTCATTTCAACCCCTCAATTGCATCAATAAATAATACCTTGTAGCCAAAAGGTCTCATATCTTGTAGAACTAATATACTCTCTGGTGGTTCAGGACTATTCTCCTCATCGTGTTGCTCAGTTGTGTGAAAACTTCCAGCTACGTAGTGTGTATGGAGACACTTTGGGACGCTTATTCTCAAGGGTGTCTCTCCGGGGGATAAGTTATTCTTCTGGAACTCCAACAAATCAGGCAATATCTACACGCATAACAAAAGAAGAACAAAAAAAAATACAGAACAAATTGTTAATTCACTAATGTTACTAAAGTTCGTTTTTTTCTTCTTCTTCTTTTTTTGCCCAATTGAAAGCACAATGCAATATTGAATTCAATAGAGCAAAGAAGTAAAACTTGAGTAATATGTAAGTATAGGAGATAAAAAATCGTTAAATATTTTACTTTCGTGTAGAACTTAATTTCACGCAAATCAAATTGTGCTTCTGTCACAAAGTATCGACTGAATGGGTCGTGAGGCAGTAATTTGATGATTATTTCCAAACGGGCACCATCCTCTGTCTCATTTTCAATGTCATAATCCACCGATACGGCTAGGATGTCACTCAAATTGCTGACACCATCATGTGAGCCGGGTTTCACGGAAAAATCCTGGGGAAAAGCCAGAAGAGATAAATGTTTTAGGAGAGGAATATATATATGAGATTGATGGGCACTTTCACTTTCATTGGCTTTCCACATGAAAATGGGGACAGTGTGTGTAATTTTCTTCCCTCTCATTTTCTTGGCCATCACTTTTAATCTTGCCATCGAGACTTACGGTTATTTTGACATTGGATGCTGTTTTATGGTGCTCCTTGATGATATCAATCAACCAATCTTCATTCACGGGCCAACTGTCGGAACTTGCGGAATCTTCCTCCGTGTCTGACATCTTCACTCGCTTCTAGACCTGTTCGTGGGAGGAAAATCTCTTAATGATTTCGTCTATTTGATATTTTTTACGTATTTTTTCTTCTCCAATTTCTTTATTATTTATATTCCAAATGTTTTTTGCGGAAGATCCAGAAAAATATGTTCCACTTTGTGAGAATGGAGGTAGTGAACTGAAGATGGGTGGCTCACAATGATGGCAATTTAAGCATTTATGGGAGTGTGGTGTGTAAGTGAGATAGAGATGGTTGGTATGAATGAAGGTGAATTGAAACAACACAAGAATATATTGTAGAAGGTCCCCCTTTTTTTCGCCATTACATACATATACGACAGCATTTAGAATGTTATAAAAGTTGTATAGTATGTATTTTTTGGGGGTACAACACACACTCTCTATACCATACGACGACGTCGACGTCCCCTGATGACGACGACGCCTCCTGGGTGGGTGTGGAGTGTCTCTCATCGTGTTTGTTCCACTCTTATGGTTAAGCAGCGGCAATATTGTTGTTATTACAATATAATTTTATGTGCTGTGGACACATAAAAATAGAAGATCAAATCGACCGTAGATTGATTAATTTTGCGTTACAGATGAACAAATTCAAATTATTTTCGTGTCTACAGCATTTTTTATTCAACTTCTTCGTAGGTATATTCAAAAATCACCCTCTTTGGTGCATAAAATGACAAACTCGTGTCGTTCATAACCGTGTAGTCAATTTTAAATGAGATTGAAAAGATACCAGATTGACAATTTTAGATTGTCTCTACAGAAAATGGAAAGAGATTCAATGAAATTTAACTTTGGCATACAATAATAATTATTTTAATGCTTCGCAAAGCAAGAAAATTTGCGGTTTTTAAAGTTTTTCAATAACTCGGTAAAAAAAACTTTAGTCTTTGCATTTTTTTATCAACAATAGAAAGTTATAATTTCTTAAAGAAAGTTTTCTTTTAATAAAAAAGAAGTTCTAATTCGCATTAAATCGACTTTTATGCGCATAAATTTATTATAAATTGAATAAAAATATTTTTCTAGATTAGCATTCATGAAATTAATTCACGGAGATCTTTTCTTGTGAAGACTACCAAAAGAATAAACATTAAATTACAATATTTCTTTACACACAGAGAAATATAAAGCGAGATTGAGAACGAAAAGAGGGTGGAATAGATAAAAATTGTCACAATTTCTTCTCAGTCTTCTTTTTCATTTTCTATTGATGAAAAATTAAATTTATGTGACTACACAGAGGGAAGTTTGTGAGAAGAATAATATGTAATACAAAATGCTATGTGAAAGATAACTCGTTATATATGCTATTACACGAATGTCTTTTGGTGTCATGTAAACATACCTACTTCTCAAATTGTATGTATGTACATTTTTTTCCTCAACTTTTCAAATTATCCCCACACAGAGAGACACGATGAAAAGGAATTTTTATTCAATTTCAAATTGAAAATGTATGGCAAAGAAAATTGGTGTCTTTTGTCGAAGTTTTTAAATGAACATTTCCGCGTGGGTGGATTGTATTTGAGAGTCAATTAGAAATTTGATGATGGGGAAATAATATCGCTCTGAGAGAGTATCACGTGTTAATTGTTTAGGTTGTAATTAATGGTTTTCTCTTCTCCACTTTTGCGGCTTCTCCAAATGAATGAAATATAAATTCTTGCATCTACCGTTGCACTCTAAAGCTTCCACGATGAATTAACTACACCATGTCCCAAAATAACTGACGTGGAAATAAAGAAAATGGTTAATTTTATGTTCTTTGTACTATTAAATTACTTCTTTATAGAATTTTAGACACTGGTTAGTGCTAAATTATTGATAATTTCAATAAATTTTCTAATTTCAAGAGAGCTTTTGGGAGCTTTTAGGACAAAATTCTAAATGTACAGAGAGTTTAAATTTATGTTTACTGCAGAATACCTTCCCTAACAGCACCTGTGCAAAATTAGCCACAATCTTGGGGCACAAATTGTGGTGTAGTTTGTATCTCGTAAAAAAATATTTCCATATGCAGTCCGTGATTAATGAGGGCACTCTGGTGCAAATACCATCCAAGAGTGATGATATATATTCACTTTGAGGGGTTGATGGGCGAGGTAGTTTAAGGAGGAGGTGGTGGTTAATGAGGGAAAGATGAAATATGATTTGCTGTCTTATCAGATTTTGATGAAAGCCACACGTTCTGCATGTGTTATGTATACATGTTTATGTTTTTTTTTTTGCGTTTGATATTAATGAAGAGCTCAGTCACACTGTGTGCTTGAAATATGGATTTTTACTATCATGTTAAATGATGTTTCTTCATTTCTCAACAAAATTCCACTATACTTTCATTCTAACTCCGTATACAATTAATTGGACTCATGCAATTTAACAACGAGGTGTACAAGTTGAATGATTTACAAAGTTTCTTCCATTTAACTTGACTACGTACTTAAATATGTTGGCAGGGGAAAAGTTGTGTGGTTTTTCCGTAACGTCTATGATAAGGAATTTGCGTGCATGAAGTATTTAAGAGAATTTTTCTTTCTTAGCAATTTTATTGCATTCAAATGAAAATTGAAGGAATGATTGCTCGATGGAATGAGATGTGAGATATTTCTTCTTCCTTTAAATTATTTTATTTCATTTGTTCCCATATAAATTTACGACATAATTTTATGATTATTCATTTATCTATCCTATTGAAGACTCATTGTATTTTACCCGCCTCACTTATGCGAGACATTGGGTACAAGAGGAAGTTTTAGCAAAAGAAGAGAGAAAGTAAAATAAATCCAATTGAGGATAATAATGTGCTTATAAGTTACTACATCATGTAGTTTCCAAAGTGGAAAAGAAGTTCAATAAGTTGATGATTAATAAGAATTAAAGGGCGTCTGGTAATTTTTCACTCAAACTATTACATAAAATACGAGACTTGTGAAAGAAACGACGATGGTATTTGCAATGAAATGAAAACTACTCCTTCTTGTCTAGACTTGGGCGTCTGTCGCTTTTTTCCTTTCTTTCTTCCCTCAATTCCCTTCTTTTCATTCCCCCCATCTAAACATTTTGTATATATCTCATTTGTCTTGAGGAAAATACAAGAATTTTCCATTCAATGTCAACATGTCGAACTAATCCTGTATCCTGCGTGTGTTTTGTATGGAAAATGGAAAGCTTTTCACACAAATTCTAAAGCTGAATAGAACGAACAATATGTATATCACTGTTCTTCCTTCTGTCGCACTTAACCACTTCCTTTTGGTTTGACAAATTAATATGTACACGTAGACTCTCTCTTCATGCTGCTGGTTTTCCCTCTACAAACTACATACAGTACAAAATAGATTCTCTGTGCCCTCTGTTAAACTCACTTTTTGTCTACACTCTTTTTTTTACCCTCGACCAGGATAATGTGAAAATTTGTCTCTCTGTATCCTCTTTGCAGTCACTCTCCCTCTTTTTTTTTGTTCACCAAATACTTCAGCAACTTCTGCAAAATGCTATCCTTTACACTTCTTATGGGTCTGTGATTCTTGTGCGTGATTGAGAATAATGAGAGGAATAAAGAAGAAAATCTTTCATTCTTTTTTTCTTCCGAAAACTTGTATAAAACCACCGTAAACTACTGACTGAGATTGATTGTAATACTTGAGAACACAGAATTTTCTTTAAAGAGAACAAGAAAAAATCCTGAAGAACAAAAAGAATTGTACCAGCCAAGAGGAATATGATTCACTTTATATGAGAGAGATGGCTTTCACTGTGGCGTGTGCCAAATAAATTCACCAGAGATTTCAGAGCATCAGAACACGGCAGCAACGATCCGATGACTGCCTTTTGGAGGCATTTGTGTGCAGAAGAAGCCCAAAGTGACTTTGGCTGTGAGAGAAATTTTCCACTCAAGAGAGAAAGAGTATTGTAGTGTTGTGAGGTGAAGAGAGAAAATAGCATAGTGCCTAAATGGGAAATGATTTTTCCATCTTTCTCCTACACATTTTGTATCCCTTATGGGTGTGTTATCCTTTCCACGATTTTCCCACAACACATATATAATTTGCGCGAGAGGGCCCTTCTCCATCGTTTCGTGTGAATGAGTTCGTTTTTTGACAGTAATTCCCAATCCCAAGGACTAAATGACCATGATGGGGAGGAATTTATGGTTTAATTTGGTGATGTGTGCCATTACTGTCGCTCAAAAATCAATTTAACCCACCCAACATGATCAAACATCAAATGGGCATTGTCAGGAGCTTTCACCCGTTTTGTACATACTATATAGTATTGTATACAATTCACGGACACTTAAGCTCTCAAAACTCTTGGGAATAAAAGGGCATACTTTCTTTTTCCTTCTACTGAACAATCAGAATAAATCCTATTGGGAATATCCGTGACATCCAATATGTATCTATACCCCATCATTAAATGAAAATCCTCTTCTCTCGCTCTTCAAACCTAAAAAAGGGGGAGAGCACACAGGCAGCATCTCTATACTACAAGCTATACTATGCAGTACAGCACAGCACAACCTGAACTCTTTTTGAGGGGAGTGAGTCTGATGTGGAAAGGTGGATGTACCCCAGAGAGAGCGAAAGAGCGAGTAACGCGTGAAAATTCGTGACATATTCCATGTCTGCGCATGAGTGAGAAAAAGAGAGAAGAAGGGAAAAAGAAGGAAAATCCATGAAGAATTTTTCTTCTTTCGCAAGAAGTTTGTGCGGGAGAGAACTTTCTCTATATATTCACACAAGATGATTTCACACAAGACATATACATAAATATGTCTATAAGAATCATGCAAAATCGATTCAACATGTCATCTCGATCTTGAGTTTGTCATCACTTTCCTCGTTTGACCCCCCTCAATTGGGTTTCCCATCCATTTTTACCCATCATGAGTCAATATGTCAGAATTTTTCTCTCGATTCGATCAGCACATTATATTCCATTTGCCACATTCATTGCTTCAATGGATGATCAACATTTTTTTTTGTGTGTTATTGTCTCTGATTTCACTTCTCGTTGCCTCTTCCTATTACCCACTTTTATTGTTTTGTCAGACATATAATTTTCCAGAGAATTTCCTCCATGCAGAACATTCTCAGTATATTGCTACTAGCTGTGTTATGTTGTTGTTTATACCGCTAATAATTATTAAACATCAATATAAGAACTTTTTAACATGTTTCCTCTAATGTAAATAATTTCATTTTTATGAAAAACATCTTTGAAAGAAAAACACTGAAAGCAGTTTTATGTTTAGAAGTTTTTTTTTTACATAAACAAAAAACTTTGTACTTGAACCCAAGACATTTAGCGTGTGAGTCAAGTGTTTCATCTATTATACTACGAAGCATAAGAATTTTTAAAAGATATATGAATTTTTATTGACGTTATTAATCACAACATTTTCTCAGAATATTTAAAAAGAGTTTCTGTAGAGCAAATATTTTCTTAATTTTGTTTTATAATATTTCTGCCATTTATTAAGTCAGCATAAATAATTGCTTTTATCTCATTCTCATCTGTAATAATACATCACCCATCATGACATTTTCCATTTTACAATACGAACAGCTTAACTAAAGTATTCGAGATGG
This sequence comes from Lutzomyia longipalpis, assembly GCF_024334085.1. Lineage (NCBI taxonomy): Eukaryota > Metazoa > Arthropoda > Insecta > Diptera > Psychodidae > Lutzomyia > Lutzomyia longipalpis. Next base: position 18,522,820 of record NC_074707.1, read on the forward strand.
GCCTAAATAAATATTAGTATTATTTTAATAAAGCACAAACTAAATATTTTCTCATACAAGGAAAAATTTTTCTTCGCTGTGTACATTCATTTCATACGAACGATGTATGTCCTTATGAGTAGTCGTCTTATGGCAATCGTCAACATTTCTTTTGGGGTGGAAAGGGGTGTGGTGTGGGGAGGCAAGGGTGGATAAAAGATGGGTGGGGTGAATGTGTGTGTATGTCTCCATAAAAATCTTATCGGGTTTATTTATTATGTAATTGAGGGAAATCATTCATAATAGTCCTTTTACACACAGTACAACGGCACTTTAGTAGAAAGGAATCATTCATATATAGTTCAGGAGGGTGGAAAAAAGGGGTAGCTAGTGATTCATGGAATGGGAGGAAGGAAATCATGAAAGTGTAAGAAAATGTCCAAAAAACTCTTCACGCCGCACTTGTGGCAATAGGAATCATCGTAAAGATGAATCATATAAGGAAGTGAAAAAAGGAGGTTGATTTTGGGATATAAAAGTATATACTTTTCGAGACTTCTTCTCTTTTTTTGGGGGTGTGGAATGGGGAAATTTTATTGCAACCATACACCATTTATGATGAGAAGAGGATGCTTTATTTTCTGTTTTCCCTTTCTGCTGTATAAAAATGTAATATTACGCAAAATTGTGGTTTTCGAAATTGCCACTTCATTGTGTGACAGGGGTGTGATTCAAAGGGGGGTGTTTTCGGGGGTGCTTCATTTGATAGTCTTCTCCTCTTTCGTGTTGTCTTTTGTCATCAAGATGTCGTGATTGTTCCTTCAATGACCCACGAACTGGGGGAATGGAAGGAACAAGGAGCTGAGTTGTGGAGGGTAGGACAGAAGGTGATGTAGCATGATAGGGGGCGAATGTCCTTCAGTGGCAAAAGTAGAAAATGGATTGAATAATTTATCATGACAATTTTCGAACTCTTATCAAAATGACTGTAATGGTATAAGCAAGACAATTTCACTTTTGGATTAAATGCTTTCTCAATCGAATTATTATTGTATCGTTATTATTAATCCCACCTCCCTTTGAATTGTTGTTGCTTCTACTGCTACAACCATGAGTGAATTGCTTTTTCTATTTCTATTCACAATCAATTGAGTTTTATTGGAGGCTTACGGAGAAAATAATGCTTGTGGGTGAGGAAAGTGAAGAGAAATTACTACATACCTACTATATTTTGATATCGTATTGTTAGGCGATATGAGAAAGGATATTTGTATGAGGTTTTCTCCTTTCTCTCTTTCACTCCTCTATTTTTGAATATAGCATCACTACACCACCTCCTGGGAGTCTTCTCTCTATACTTTTCCCTTCTCAAATCCTTTCCCATCTCTCAACGATGACGTAGTTTGTGACCCAAATAAATATATCTGCTATGTATATAAAATTATGTTGCACTACCGGGGTGTGTTGCAAATGAATGAGAATACAACGACCTATGGCAGATGTGGAGGGATCCAGATTCATTCTCAAAATGGGGTCAATCAATGAAAAGTAAATTCTCGTTCCCATTTTCCGCGTCATCCTCCACCTACGCGATGTGGTGCTACTGCAAGGGAGAGGATACTGACCTCAATCTGGTGCATTTCTCGTTGCAGGTCCTCGTGGCACCGGTTCTTGCCGGCTTAGCTGTGGCAATTGGTGTTCCGATTCTTCTCTTCTATGTGTATGGCGTGGTACCCGTATCACTGTGCCGGGCCGGCTGTGGAGTATCAACCACCAAGGATGGCTTCAAATTTGACTTTGAAGAGGAATACGGTGCCACACGAAATCCTGGTAAGTTCTATCTATTTCTTTCAATTCTATCAAATAAGATAAGTTTTAAAAGAATCTTTTTATTTAATTTAAAGAAAAATCACTCAGTAAGCTCTTTTAAACCCTTTATCCTTCGATAAAAGACACTCCAACGATTCTCCTTGATTTTTAATGGATTAGAAAATAAAATCTCTCCGTGTGAAAGTGAATTGACGGTTATCGCGTTAATTTTTTATCAGCTAAATTGAATTGTCTCGCTAAGGAGAGAAATCAGATGAAATATTGTCTATAAATGGAACAAAGTGATAAATGAGAAAACACTTAATCACCCCTCCTCTTATCAATTGAGCATAATTTATAATGTATATAACGCAACAACGCTGTATGTTGGTCTAATTTTATCACACGAATCCTTACAAGTTTAAATATTTTATTTACAAAAACATCCGAGCATGAAATTACACTAATGGATTTATTCGATTTTGTATCTATTGAAATGAAGAAAGATTGCAAAAGGAAATTGCGCAGTTTTTTGCCAAATTTATTGATAAATTGAGTGGACACATTGACCTTTGGCAATCCTATTTATCTATTTTATCCTAAACGGCTCTGAAGAGTTTTCCTTTTATGTATCATTCACAAAAATAGACTTGAGAAGCTTGAAAAGCTCTCTAGAAATAATTTTGAATCGATTCAATAAAAAATTGTTTGAAAAGATTCTTTTGAAGATGAGAGATTTTGGTGCTTTTTTGTTATGATCCTTTGAATTCAGTTTAGTGGTTAAGAGGGATAATCTTGAATTTTTGTTGTTGTTGTGAGTGGATTAAAAGCAATTAAAAGCATCCAATACTTTTTTCTGACCCAATTTGTTATTTATTAAGTTAAAAATGTAATTAATTTTAATTTTATTTATTCTCATTCCGTGAAAGTATTTTTGATATAAATATATCAAGTCGATTTATTCGATAAACAAAAATTAAAATAATCAAACCAATTCAATGAAAATGAATGAATGAAACAATTTCTAGTTTTTCTGAATATTTTTTCAAAGTATACCTGTATTAGAATTTTATCTTACCAAACAGTTTAATTTTCATATTATTTTTTTCTTTATTAATTTTCTACTTTTTTAACACATTTTTAAGGAAAAATTAAAGAAAAAAATCTATAAATTCAGAGAAAATTGTTCATAATCTTATAAAAATAAATAACATTTCATTTACAGACTAAAATGACTAAAAACCCTTCCCGATTAATAAATAAAAAATCAATATATCAAAACCAAACTCATTCAATATAGGGCTAATTTATATGCTTATATCCCCGTATTTGGTACCCTATACCAATTACAGAGAAAATCGATTCGAAAATTTAATCAATTTACTATTTTAGACTTAATTCCCAATCTCGTTTGGGTTGTATTTAGGAAAATTGCACAGGAAATTATTGAGTGTGTATGGCATAGGTATATATAGGTACCTGTATGGGAAAGGTGCGGAAGTAGGTGAATCAAGGATAAAACATGAAGAGAGTAGATTTTTTTTGGGGAAAAAGAAGAACAAAAAAAATTCCACATAAGCACGAATTTTTATTTAAAAAAAATCATGAAACAAGAAAAAGTGTTAATGATATTGAAGTCATTCTTGGAACAATTTTTCAAACACCTTCATCAACAAACATGAAGAACGTGGTGTAGAGAGTGCGTGAATATCAAGTTTCGCGCTAGTCACCTCGTTCATTTTCCTCGAAATTTATTTATTTTTCTTCTATATTTGGGCTGTGTGAAAGCTCACGATGATGAGGACATTTTCAGGGTTTTCATGCTGCGAGAAAAAATGTTTTTTTGTTCCTAAAGGAGTTTCAAATAAAGAAAAAACATTTTGTTGTAGATGCTGCGAGTGTGGATGCTGTGTCGCGAATTGGAGCAACGAGTATTGGAGAAGTGAGTCTGAGTGTTGCCAGTGGAAGCCATTTGGGGGTTTCGGGACAGAATCCAAGTATTGGAGTTGTGAGTTCATCCACAAGGGAATCCACAACAGCTCTTGCAGGCAGTATTACAGGGTAAGAAGGAAGAAGAGCTTTGAGATTCTTCTTTTTTTTTAAATGAAATGAAAAATCGTCATATTCGGTGGTTTATTTAAATTCATACAATAATGTTCCTATTTCCTGTGCATTGGGGTGGTATTAGACATCGTTTGGAGGTTCAAGCGGATGTGAGTACATCGGAAACAGCCTCAGCTGTAACGTGTGTGAGTGAAAAATCCGGAAATACTCTCAACGACACAGCATCTACGCGAGCTCTTGCTGGATCAATTCTCAGCTCACGGCAGCACATTGATTCGGCTAACGTGAGCGAGGATGGCATTTCTGAACGGGTGCGATTCGACAGCACTATTTGCTACGTGATTGATGGGAAAAAGGAATCAGATGCCTGGTATACAGTTCCCCTTGACCAGGTGAGGCAATTTTTTCCTTAAAGGGTCAATTAGAATCATTTGAAAATCTATATTCTGTGGGTGTAATGTTGCAGGATTTGGGAGCTGATAAATTGAGCGTAGATAGTGGTCGATCAATGAGGAGTTCCGAACGATCATTCCGGGATGAGTTGGATTCATCGAGTTTGTCATCTGGGCACAAAAGGATGACATTTTCCCAGAGAAAATTGACAAATTCCCAACATAGGAATTTATCGGTGGACAGCAACACTGGTTCCAATAACTACATCCCCGAGAATGTGAGCCTAGAGGTGGAGGAAGAGGAAGAGACTAATAGAGCGGATGAACCCACAATTTCCGTAACATTTGAGAATGGTGTTGTGGATGATGGGGCGTCGTCTTCCAAGGGGAAAGGGCACGATGTGGGGTCAGCGAAACAAGATAAATCAAATGCAAAGCGGTCAGCAACGAAAACGGCAATTTTGCGTAATTTATTCTTTTTTCAAAATGAAAATGGTGGCCCAAAGTCATAGGAAAATTCAACATTTAAACCATCCTATATACTTTTATAGTTCTCTAAGACTTTATTTCTCCATTTTAATTTTCTCTCTCTCTTTTTTAATAATTTATATTAATTATTTTTCATCGACTATTGCCCACAAGGATGCATTTTTAACTAAAAGAAAAAGAAAGGAAGGAAGGATTAGAAGAAAAAAATACGCACAGACTTTGACATAAATGTGTGTAGTGTGGGTGGATATTTTATGGATTTTCAAAATTTTAATTTTACTGAAATTTTATTCTCCAAAATGAAGAATATTTCTATGTGAAATTCACAATATTTGCGAAAAAATACGTCGTTCGGAATATTGGCATTGAAATGCTCTAAAAATTATGAGAAAAGAATTTTCATTCTTTTTATACAAAATGTTTGTTTTTGAATTAAATACCTATGATTTTGTTAATTCAATTAAATTTCAATAAACATTTGAAAACAATAAAAAAAATATTTTTTCTAGGTCCGTGAATTAGTATTCGGCCTAGCAAATAGCTCAATAACCTCCTAAAAATCCTATAGAAGTTAAAATATGTAGAACCTTAATCCCATATCAGTTCTGTTTGTGAATTAAATTAAAATTCATTATTTTAAATAATTTTATCAAAAAAGTTTATCAAAAGAAATTTTCTTCAGAAGAAATGAATTTTAACATTTTTCATTTTATCTTAATCTAAAAGCTAGCTCTGTAGCTGCCTGTTAGCTGATATGGGATGATCGCACAATAGAAATATTAATATTTCTATATTTTCCCTCAAATACTGCCTCTCAAACAGCTAAAAATAAAACCTAAATGTTAAATCCAAAACTTTTGTAAATGGTGCTAATTTATAATTGAAAAGTTAGAAGGAAAAATATGAATGTTTTAAGATTTATTAAGAAAATGAATTTATTTCTAAAAGCTATAATCTTCCGAGCGACCCTTCAATCTTCCAAAATATTATATTTTAACAACAATAACATTCACTGCAGTTAAAATCAGAGGATAAAATAAAAATGAAATATAAATGTATTGCTAAATAAAAAAAAAAATAACTTGCTATGAAATAGAATTAAAACGATGCTAAACGATAAATAAATAATAAAAATTGAAGAAAATAATGTTCCAAAAAAAGAGGAAGAAGGAGGATATTGAAGAATATGATTATAGCTACAATTTTTCACACAATGTCGTGCGTGAGTGAGTGTTTATAAAATTGATGGAAAGTAATGTGGAAGTATGAAGAAAAAAAAGGATCAAAAACATAAAAACAATATTATTCAAATTAAAAGAAAATAGCTAAATAGTTGCCGAAATAACCATAATTTTGCTCAAAGTTTTCGCATTTCCCTCCCATTCGGAGATTCATTTTATGACTCTTTTTTTAAATAAACTTTTCTTTCAATTTATTTATTTATTTAAAAAAATCTTTTTTCTGCATTATATTTTAATTATTAAAAAAAAAAAAAACCTTTACGATGCGAATGAGTTTGTAGCCTCTACAAGAAAATATTTAAATGTTATGCGCGCAGGAGTGATTTTTATAATAAACTAAATGGAAAAGTCTATCGATGTGAAGTAAAAAAAACAGTAAAAACACAATATTAAAAAAAAACTATAATTAACGTTTAAATTTTAATTTATTGAAAAAGAAAATGAAAAAATAGATGTTAATAGAAATTGCCAAATTATCATTAATTTATACGTTTTCTTTTTTTTTACAAAAATAAATAAAATAAAATATAATAAAGAAAAGATTTTGTTCCTGTGCATTTCAACGATATTCATTTTCCACCCAGAGCCCCCCTTCGTAGCGCCCCCATATTATTTTATTTTTTATTATTAAAATTTTTTTTATGTTTTTTTGACTACTTTTTGAATTTAGCGCCTTTTTTGGTACATTTTGTTGAAGAGAAAATGAGACATGCTATGTCATCGCTACCCGTCTCCTTCACACTTTCAGTTTTTCGCAATTTTCTCGTGTTTTCCGCCGAATTTCCCAGCAAAAGTGCGTTTTTTGTGACCAGAAAAACACTCTCGAATTTTTGGCATCAAAAATTCCAAAAGTTCGCGAAAATCCATTTCCGGGAAACGAGAGTCGTGTAAAATCCCCAACCGTCAAAATTTATGCCAGCCCTAATTTCCTCACTGAGCGGCTCCTCGGGGCCGCGGGAGCACCTGTAAGTGCCCCAGGAGTCCCAAAAATGCGTTCTATGCCCAAAAATTTGGGAAAAAACAAAAAAAATCATATTTTTGGAAAAATAAAAAAAAAATTCGTTGGAATTCAAATTTTATTATTTGGGTCTGACGTTATATGGCGCTATTTTGTTGATTGATAGGAATTAGCCATCTCACTCCAATTTCCGCCATTCGTCTCGCTCACTCGGTTTTCCGAGTCGTACGTAAAATCCCCAACCGTCAAAATTTCATCGGGCCCCAATTTCTGCAGTGAGCGGCTCCGCAGGGGCCCCGGAGAATCCGTAAGTGCTTCAGGATCCCCAAAAAAAAATTTTACGCCAAAGAATTGAGAGAAAAACAAATAAAATCACGAATTTGTGGTAAAGCAAAAAAAAATTTCTTTAAAATTCAAATGGCAATGGTAAATGTGGTAAAACAATTGCGCATTTGTCTTTACTCTCCCTCTCAATTTCTATCAGTGTATTGAAACGTCAAAGAAAAAAAGTTGAAAGAAGAATTTTGGCCGAGTTTAGTGAGAAAAATTCTTCAAAGTTTGTCGTGAAATAGCGCAGCAATTGAGAGATATGAATCGTGGAATTCACTCCGTAATCTAACATCCAACGGGTACAGTATGTGGAATCTACTGATAGTACTGATAAGTTTAACATTGAGTGCGCCAATGCACTTGGCCGCTCCACCCGGAAACGTGTCGAATCCCCTGCTCGAAGGACGATTCCTGCCCATCCTCAATCAATGCAGCACCGCAGATACGGATAACGTGGTGAAGAACCTCTGTAGCCTGTATGCTGCCATCGTGAAGAATGCCACAGCCACGGTGAACTTTACAAGAGACTTCGAAGCGTACTCGGCAAATCCGGAATCAAATGTAAAGGGCTTCTGTGAGAATCTCATCCAGTTCCAGGGGGTCCAGCAGTACATGCCAAATGTGACGTTGTGCATGAAGCAGTGTACAACATACACGAGTGATTGGACTGAGATTGCGAAGCCACTGTGTCGATTAATTCAGTGGCGTCTTGAGGTGCAAGGAGTTGGTCGGATTTCTCCTCAGGCAGGAGAAATTCCTGCACCACATTCCACACAGCCCGGTCAGGGAGGTACTCCAACGGCAAAGACAGCTGTGGTGGTGAATACAACGACTCAGGGATTGGGGGAGAATCAAGAACTTAAGCAACCCCCACTGGAGGGGAAGAATCCCGTGAAGGATGCTGAAATACCCCCAGAAATCTCTGGTGGGGAGAAAATAGTCATAACTCCGGCACTTCCGCCGAAGCTACCAACTGAGAGTGGTACCACGAGTACTAAAACCCTCAATGAGCCACCGAAAGAGGTGAAGGAAGCTAAAGAAGTTCTCCTTCCGGAAGATATTAATGCTGAACCACCCAAAGTGGATGCGGAGGTCCCAAAGGAAAATCCGGAGGTGCCCAAGAATGATGCGGAGGTGAAGGCAAGCAACAGTCCAGGGAAGGAAGAAGAACCGAAACCCGTTGAGGAGGTAAAGGAAGAACAAAAGCCAGCTGAGGAAGCAAAGAAGGAGCCTCAGGATTTAGAGGAAGACTCCAATGAGGGTATCAAAGATATGGAGGATGATGATAATCACGATGAGTATATGAATGTTGGGGATCGCGAGGAGCAACCATCCATTGTGAAGGGAAACACGAATAATTTTGATCTCAGTGATCCAGATCCCGTCTTTGGTGGGAGTGACGTCAAGGAGAAACCCATGGAGGACAAGATGGAGGTGGTTGATGGACAACGGGATCCCTTCCAAGAGGAGGATGAATCCAACTTCTTCACCTACTTCATGTGCGTGATGATTGTGTGCATCATAGCGTACGTGGTGTACCACAACAAGACCAAGGTGTTGGCTCTTTTGCTCGAAGGTCGCCGCTCCAGTCAAGGTCGTGGACGACGAAAACATACGGCTGCCTATCGAAAGCTGGACTCAAACCTCGAAGAGGCAATCACGTCATCGGCTGCCAGTCGAACGACGCAGATCATCTACTGAAAGGGCATCATTTGCCAGCGCATCAGGGTAATAATGCTGCACACCTGGTAAGATCACATTTTGACGTCATCTTCTCATGCAAAAAAAAATCACTATCGCGCCATTTCTGTAACATTAAATAGAGGAGACTGTTATAAGTAGCAAAAGCAATTGCAAAGTGATCTTCACGCAAAAAAAAAGAATTCTTCGCCGCAATCATCTTTCTCACAAAAGCTGAAGTATTTTTAGTAGAATTTATTTTATTTCTTCATTTGCGCGCGCCTCTTTATTCCCTCCACCGGGATGTGTGTTGTTTTATTTTTCCTTTTCAGTCATATCACACACACACAGCTATAGAAAGGATTGAACGATTGAACGTGTTTTTTTCCTTGTTCTCTATAATAAATAAATAAATAAATAAGAATCTTGTAAAGATTTCTATTGTCATGTAAATAAAAAAACAATTTAAAACGTACAATCTTCACTCAACAAATTGTTTTTTCTTTCTTTCTTCAGTTCTCTTTTGCCAATTCGTGGAAGACGAATATTACTTCGCGCGATAAATTTGCATCATTCGCTTTGCGCTACTCGAAGAGTTAACATCTCCCAGAGTGTGTCATAGCTGCTTTAATTTTTCTTTTTTCTCTTATTTTCAGGGATTTTTTCTATATGAAATCTATCTCATTGTACTCAGGCAAGATTTAGATTAATTTTACTGAGATTTTTTTCTTTTTTTTCGGGTGTTTTCCCTGAAAAAACCCTAAAGTTTTCTTACATTTCGCGGGAGCATATGGTGAAAAATTTTTCGTCGGACCCAAAATTTGAGTCGCATAACAGTTTTTTGGTGATTGAGTGGGGTTTGGCTGCGCGTGTGTGTGCACACACACATGTCGCTGCCGGCAGATCAAGGGAGTACGAGCGAGATGAGGCGTGTGGCCTCTGCGCTCGCTACTCTCCCGGATTACACTGATGATGATAGCAAGATCGAAAATGCTAATGATAAGAAAGGAGATAGCGATGGTGGAAGTAGCGAGTGTGACTATAGTGCATTGGATAGTGAGACTGAGAAGGAAGATAATTCGAATGAGCGCAAGAAGATGGATGTTGATCAAGAATTTATCCCAAGAATAAGACAATACGGCGATTCTACTCAGGGTCCTTTTATTGTTTACTTGCGTGCCATGAAGAAATTTTCTCTCGATGTTGTCAGGGTTTCGAATGATCTTTTCCGCAAATATGCGTCGATTAAGACAATTGATCCCGTAAATCGCGATAAGCTACGCATTGAGTTTAACTCTAAGAAAGAAGCCAATCATTTGCCTTTCAATAAGGATTTCTCTAAACGATTCTCTATTTATGTCCCGGCTAAAAAGGTTGAGATTGATGGGAAAGTTGTGTTGAATGATCACATCAACACAGCTGATATTTTGAAAGGTGGCCAAGGAGTTTGCAACGGTGTTGACCAACCCGTCAAGGTGTTGGAGGTGGAACGTTTGAAGAAGAAGGTGGTTGATGATAAAGGAAATGCTTCTTTTCAGAAAACGCCATTTGTCCGAGTGACTTTTGAAGGAAATACCCTTCCGGATGTGCTCCTTATTGGGAGACTTCGTTTGCCAGTAAATGCTTTTACCCCGAAAATCATGCGATGCACATGCTGCCTGATGGTTGGCCATACTGAGAAGTATTGTGCCAACAAGAAACGTTGCGAAAAATGTGGCCTCCGTCATAAGAATGAGGAAGAATTTAAGGAGTGTGCAGCTAGCACCTTCTTGTGTCCAAATTGTCGCATTTTTTACAGAGAAAAAACCCATGATTGCCCTAAAGTGAACATGATCAGGCAAAATGAAGTTGATAAGGCTTTGGCTAGCCGTGAGTCTGGACCACCCGAGGCTTCAGAAAATGAAAATGCATGGCAAATGAACGAAATGGCAAGCAGGAAAAAATTGCGAGGAAATAGGCCGCAAAACTATAAGAAAGATTTTCCTAGTGTGAATGCTGTGGTTCATAAGAACAGGTACAATGGCCTCTACGTGGTGCATGATGACGATGACGACTCTGATTTGCCTGAAGAGGAAGACGATGAAATGCTGGAAGGTGCAGTTGGTGGTGCTGTAAGTGGGGCAGTTGGTAATGCAGTAGATGGGGCAGCTGGTGGTGCAGTAGGTGGAGCTGTTGGTGATGCAAGTGGTGTCATAGTAGGTGGAACCAGTGGTGCTACAGTAGGTGGTGCCACAGGTCCTACTGCAGGTAGTTCAAGTGGTGTAGCAGTAGGTGGTGCCATAAGGAAGAGGAAACTCAATCAGAACACTAGTACGAATAACGATGATGCAATGTTCCGCTGGGCAGCTGAGTACGATAAGCAGAATCCGAGAAATGCAACCCAAATCAGGCAGCCTGGAAGTGAGAGGCCAGCTGCAAGAACGGAGGCAATGGAAACGGAACAGCAAAGTGAAGTTCCTGAGGAACAGGAAGCAAAGAAAGCATCTTACGTGGGTGGTTTTAAAGAAATGGTGTGTTCCTTTTTCAGCAGTTTTAATTTCGGTTCTGGCTTTATGAGTTTTGTCGAAGAAATTATCCTTCCTTGGATTGAGAGACGCATTAATGAGTTTATGCCTAAGATCTTTACCTTTTTCTGTAATTAATGGATAGATCAAGTCTAAGAAATATAAAAGTTTTTCAGTGGAATATAAATGGTCTTAGAGGAAGATTGCAGGATTTAATTGTTGTTTGTAGGCGTCTTAATATTGATGTTGTGTTGCTCCAAGAAACTAAAATTACACCTCGTTGTAGAATTAGAATACCCGGATATTCTCTCTTTCGCAGTGATAGAACTGATCGAGGTGGGAAGAGGCGAACGCATAGCAATAATTGACGATGAATACACGCAAGCAGAAATGGTTGGTGTAAATATTGTTCTAGCGAACAAAAGCGTTGCGTTGTGGTCTGTGTATATACCAAACTCCTCGGCAATTAGATTTTCTGATCTAAATCGGGTGTTTGCAACAAATGTGTTTGGTACAATCGTTGGGGGTGATTTTAATGCACATAATGCGCTGTGGGGTTCCTCCCATCAAGATGGGAGAGGTGGTACCCTTCAAGAATGGTGCGAAAATAACAACCTCGTGGTTCTGAATGATGGCCGTCCAACGAGAATTGCTTGTCCTCCAGTTCCTAGTAGTGCTATTGATATAACATTTGTGTCACAAAATATTGCTTTAGATTCAAGTTGGGATCAGTTTGAGGAAACCTTGGGCAGTGATCACATTCCCTTATTAATCAATTTTGCTTATTTAAATAGAAATGTGCCTAGTGAGGTAGTAGATGAGGATTCTGTTAGGGATGCGCGGGTTGATTGGAAGAAATACAAAGAGGCAGTAGAGTCATCCTTAGCTACTGTGAGTGATCCATGTCCTATAGCAAGACTTGAAAAATTAAACAAATTAATGTGGGACTCAGCTAAAGAAGCAGAGAACAGAAGACCATGTAGAGCAAATAGTGGCAATAGTCAGGGGCAATACAGGGATCAAGTGTGGTTTGATGCAGAATGTGTGGCAGCGTGGAATGAGAGACTCGAAAGCTTTACGACGTTTCGTAATTCAGGGACTAGAGATAATTTTCTAGCTTACCGCAGGAAAGATGCCCAAGCTAGAAGGCTTTTCCGTAAAAAGAAAAGTGAGCATTGGCGGGAAAGATGTGAAAATTTTTCAAGTTCCACCTCTCTTTCTGAGTTGTGGAACATGGCGAGATCATTCCGCGGTCAAAGCCGAAGTAGAAATACAAATATGAATGAGTCAATGTTCCAAAACTTTGCCGATAAACTTGCGCCTCCCTTTGTCAGTAGACCCTATCATATTGCCCCGACAGCCCCAGAAGGTCGTGAATCACATTTGCAATACTGGTCTATTTTCACCATATCAGAGCTAAAATCAGCTCTCAGTTCCACTAAAAATAAGTCCGCTGGCTTGGATAGAATAAAAGTGAGCTTCTTGCAAAATCTGCCCAGGAATGGTCTTGAAGTGTTAATTGGAATTTTTAATGATTTCATGAGGTCTGCCATAATTCCGAGTCCATGGCTCTCTACCAGAGTCATTGCCATACGTAAGCCTAATAAGGATGGTTCTGAGGTTACTCATTATAGGCCAATTTGTATATTATCTGCGGTTCGCAAAGTTTTTGAAAAGCTAGTTCTGTTACGTCTGGATAGTTGGGTAACAGATCTCGATCTAATCCCACAGTCCCAAATGGGCTTTCGTAAAGGTTTCGGTACGCAGAATTGTTTAGCCGAGCTGAGCGCTAAGATACAAATTGCTTGGTCTGCGAAGAAGGTACTAGGGTGTGTGTTCCTTGATGTATCTTCAGCTTATGATGGGGTGCTGGTTGATGTGCTCTGTCAAGATCTTGTATCTGTTGGTTTACCTCAGAATATTGGTGTACTCTTGAGTCGCCTACTTTCTGAGCGGTGCTTGGAATTCTTTGATGGCAATCGTAAGATCTTAAGCAGAGCAGGATCCGTCGGATTACCGCAGGGCTCAGTGTTAGCTCCCCTTTGCTATAATCTTTATGTCAGAGACATTGATAATACCATCTCCCAGGATTGTCTTGTTCTGCAGTATGCAGACGACATTGCAATAGGATTTGCCCACAAGGACCCTCAAGTCATAGCGAACGTTCTTTCAAACTTATGTTTGAAAATTGAATCGTTTCTAATTAAACGAGGTCTGTCCATTTCAGTTCAAAAATCTGTAGCCATGCTTTTTACAAAAAAACATGTCCTGCCCTTTTTTGAGGTAAGATGTGGAAGCAATGTCATTCCTCTTGTTGAAAAATTTAGATATCTGGGGGTGGTATTCGATCGCAAGTGTCTCTGGGGTGCACACGTCAGAGCAGTTGCGGAATCATGTAGTAAGAGAGTCAATTTTCTGCGAGCTGTTTGTGGTCTTAGGTGGGGTGCACATCCATCCGTCTTAAGGACACTGTACGTGACGACGATAAGATCTGTCATGGAATATGGATCGCTGGTCTTCAGAACAGCTGCCAATTCACATATGATGAAACTGTATAGAATACAGTGGAGATCTTTGCGAATCTGCTTGGGACTTATGACTTCCACACACACAGGTTGTCTGGAAGTAATTGCGGGTATTTGCCCTTTGGATCTCAGATTTATAGTCGTAGCTGAAAGATTTCTAATCAGGTCATCTGACAGACATGCACGATTGTGGCAAGACTTGAGGTATATCAAGCTAAACTGCCCGAAAAGTCCATTTACCGAACTCTTGAAATGGCTAGAAGAAATTGGTTGGAGTGAGAACAACGTTCAGACCTACGATAGCCTGCAATTTAGTACCGACCGACCACAATTCCAATTCAGTACTATAGTCTGGGAACAGCTGCGAGGTTTTCCTAAAGATATGTGGCAGATCTATGCAAATGGATTTGTCAGAAATGCGCTGTTTTCGCTCAATAGCGAAATGTCTCACATTATTTACACAGATGGGTCTAAAACCCAACAAGGCGTTGCTTCAGCGTTGTGGGACGAGACGTTTAGCTTTGGTGAAGCTAGAACTTTGAGTCGCTGCTCATCAGTATTTACGGCCGAACTTGTAGCAATTAAAATGGCATTGGAAAGAGCTCTCACTATAAATGGAAATTTTCTAAAAGTGATTATCCTGAGTGATTCGTTATCGAGTCTTCAGAAAATTGAAAGCCGCTGGTCTTTGCGATCTCAAGCAGATATTGCAAGTGAGATACTGAGGATAATTGGGGAAATTAATAGCATGGGCAAAGAAGTAATTTTCATGTGGGTACCCTCTCATGTGGGGGTATCTGGCAATGAAAAAGTAGACCTGCTAGCAAGATCGGCTACTGGCAATAATGTTGAAGATTCGGTGTGTCGTAGAAAAGAAGATTTCTTTAAATCTATCAAAGAGGACTGTATGTTGCAGTGGAATGTGTATTGGCAAAACGAGGACCGAGGTCGGTTGTGTTTTTCAATACTCCCGTCTTGTAAACTCACACCGTGGTTTCACAAACTAAGGGGTATCAATAGAGAAGGCTTATGCTTTATCAACAGAATCATCTCAAATCATTACAGACTAAATGCACATTTATGTCGTATAAATATTGTTCCAAGTCTTAATTGTGATACATGCAATGTTCCGGAAGATGTAGATCATGTCCTATTCTATTGCAATAGATATAGGGAGGGTAGAACCGAACTTATTGCATCAGGCCGTACAATGGGATGCGATAACTATAGTAGAGATATTATTGCTTGTTGCTTGGAGGCGAAGAGCCCGAACCCCCTAGTTGCGATCATTACATTCCTAAGAAGGAATCAGATCTCAATATAATGTAAATACGTGGATTGTTATAGGCCGATCAAAGTGTTTTTTTTTTCTTGTTTTGTTGTGTTGTTGTCTTAATATGTTTACTTTTATATCTTTAAGTTACCGCGCGGTCATTGATAAACTACGGTTTCATAGACCTATCTGGGTTATAGGGTGGGATATTAATAAAAAAAAAATAAATTTGCATAATTGCTGCGAAAATGAGCCATGTCCCCGTTTACAAGGGCGCGCACTATTGAAGAAGAAGTGCACAGTCGCGTTCGGGCAAAACAAAAAAAAAGTTTTGCAAATAAGCAGTAAATGGGGGGATTCTCCAAACGCCACAAGGCTGTAGTTTGTGAGAGAAATTAATTTATTTTTGGCACTTCAATCATCAGGGAATTCTGCAGAAAAAAAAAACGAAGAGCTATGCCATTCAATCATCGTATAATAAAAAAGAAGATGAATGAATAGAGGAGATTTGGGCAATTCTGACCCTGATTCTGAATTTGATATTTAAAATTTATTTGTTAGGCAAATATAATATTTTTTCTATAGGTACCTTTTTTATGAAAGGAGTTAATTCAGTTACGTTAAGCGTTACGATCAAACGAATAAATGGGATCTTGCGTAGTATACTGTAGAGGGTAGAAAAAGACTCAGAAATCGCCAAACAAAACCATTTTTCGATGGGATCGTCTAGGAAAGAAGAGCAAGAAACGTCTTAAAAATGCAGCTAATGACGTCATTATTGTAGTTTTCGTTCTTTTTGTCGTTTTGGCCCTTTAAACTTTATGCTCATCCCGCTCATCCTTAATCTCGTAAGGAATCCAACGGATGGAATGACGCGAAAACAATTTTTAGGGGTTTCTTTGGGCTCAAAAAACACATTTTTGGCCAAAACTCTGATTTTTTAATTTTTGGATTTTCGTTCTTCCTGATTCTGTGAGTCCTGCACAATAGTGACGTAATTAATTGTATTTTCGGGTATATCTTTGTCACTTTTGTTAATCAGTTTAAAATATTAAGTCTGTTTGAAAATTCTTTTTTGATCATAACTCAAGATTTGGCATATTCTGATTGTTTACTGGAACGTGAATTTGACTACAATCCTAATCCGTATATCGATGAATAAACTCCTTTTCTTTCTAATTTTTCTTAAGATTTTTTTTTAATTCTCAAATTTCTACTTATTATTCTTAAACTTAGAATTTATTTTCAAAAATGTTTCCATTTTCTACTATATTCTAATTACTTTTCATAATTTTGAGAATACATATGTACCTATATTGATAATGTTTTCAGAACATTGAAAATATAATTTTGCCAAAGTCTTGCAAATTAATAAATTATTTTACAGTTTTTAACCAAAATTTGATAATATTTTATCAAGATTGACTTTTATCTAAACATTTCTGAAGATTAAAGCAAAATGGGTCAAATTATGTTAAAGTCAGATAAGAATTTATTTAAGAAAAAACTCATTTCCGAGTATAATAACACGTAGTTTTTACTGATTATTTTCCTATATTTACTTTTCTGGTTTTTCCAATCAGAAACGAATTCTCAAACATTGCTCTCAATGTGATCTGTGACTCACCTCTCACTCTCTCTGCTCAAAACTCCATAATTACGTACTTTTATCTCTTATCTCCCCTGAAAGGTTTTTTATTTTCATGAAATGGAGCTAAGTAAAAACATCGTATAAACTTTTAATAAATTTATTTTCCTCCTAGAAAGTTACAATAATACAATAAACTTGCTGTAAATTACAAACTTAAATTGTATAAGGAAGTGGGCACTAAAATGTACTTTTTTTCTCACTTAAACACTATATATATTCTTCATTAACTTTCAATTGCAATTTTCTCTCTTGCTGGCATTCTGAAGGGCAACTCATTGAGCAACTTTTATTCCCCCTTCTTCTATGGCAACTTCAAAAAAGGGATTTGCATTTTTGAGATATTCTTTTTCTTCCCAAATATTTTATTTAAAAAAATGATATGCTGCAAGTTTTGCAAGTTTTATTCCACCTCCCAAGGTACTCTTCTTCTCTCCTTTCAAACTTAATGTTATTGTCTTAATTTCGTTGCAATTCCTTTGGGAAGAAAATATCTCATTTGAGAATTTTCTTTTCTTTTGCCCTTCGTGCCGCTGAGAGAGATTAAGAGATTTATTAAGAATTTTAGGAGAGGGTTTTTGGGTCAAAAGGGAACGAATAATGAATATTTGTTGTAATTTGTCTCTCTTATGTGTGCAAAAGGGTGTATTCTCAAGGGGATTCTCCTACACTTCCACCTTGTACGGAGATCCGGGGATGTGATCGTCACCCCATTTAATGATTGCAATGTAGTCCCCACGTTCGCGCACCACGTAGTTCACTGTGTACGTATTTCTGCCGGTGTGCTTTATGTAGACCTCTTCGCAGGGTCCTTTAGGTCCGTAGATACCCACAAACAGAATATTATTGCCTGAAAATTCATGAGAGAACAAAAAACACATTTGAAGTGATTCCCCAAGAATTAAGTTGCATGTGACATCGCGTGCAACTCACCAGCATCAGTTGCATTGATCGTAAATTGATTCTGTTTGCCCAGGTAGGCTTTCTTCAGACCCATTCCCTTTGATTGGACCTTCGTTGCGTCCGAACGGAAGACAGGCATAAGGGGGACATGAGCTTTGTTGCCTTTTGAAAATTTTGGCACAGTATCCACAATCACGGAGGACGTCTCCTGGGCACCTTCTTCTGCGAGCTTATCACCTGGAGGAAGGAAGAGAAAAGGAAATAAGCCTCAAAATCACATTTAAATAAATTCCCATCAGATTCTCTCACCTGTGCAGGTGATCTTGAAAGGTGATCCCACAATGTGCATATTGTTGTATTTGATGGACATGTAGTAGTCACCTGGGAGGAGTGGGGTGTAGCGCACTTTGTAGCCCTCATCGACTTCCGTGCAGTCCATGGACACCTTGGAGGGCCCGTCAATTGTCACGGCGAGTGATCCAGCACCGGCATTGCACGTGTCAATAATGAGATCCGTCTTCACGCCTGTTTTAACTTCTTGCAATCCATTCCCGGACGCATGCACAGCAGCCGGATCAGCAACATCTTTGCCCACCTTGATGCGGAAAGGTGATCCCGGGATGTGGACACCGTTGAATTTGCAATGAATAGCATGGATACCATTTTCACGTGGATAGAATCGCACCGAGTACGTATCTTGGTCAATGAGTTGAATGAAACAGTCGTCAGATTGGTTGGATGGTGCGAGAATTTTAGCATCAAGCTCTCCCTTTGCCCCATTCTTCCGGACAATAAATTGCGCCGGGATGTCCGCTTGGATGTTTCCCTGTGGGAATTGCGCCACTTCGAGCTTATGCGCCTCCCCCATGGCTGGTGAGATGTACACTTTGTAGGGTGAATCAGGGATGTGGCGATCGTTGAACTTGAGTCCCACGCGATACTCCCCAGGCTCACTCACAACGTACGACACATCGCACGAGCCATCCTTGCGATCCTTAAACTCAATCTCCGCCTTACTCGGCCCCTCTACGGAGATCGCAAGAGCCCCACCACCAGCTTCCCGTGTCCACACATTGAACTCCGACGGGATACCAACTTCACCGCGCTCCAAACCAGCACCACCAGCCTTCACCAAATGTGACCCAGAATCACGTAGGGGACCCACAGTGAATTGGAAGGGAGATCCAGGGATGTGCATGTCCTTGTACCGCACCGACACCGTGTGCACACCCAATTCCTTGGGGACAAAGTGCACGGAGTAGAGTCCATCCTCAACCTCCTGAATCATTGCATCCTCCGTCACATTGCTGGGGGATGTAACAGTGGACGTGAGGTCGAAGGATGTAATCCCAGGCATTTTGAAGGTCAATTTGCATTGACTTCCAACCTCGGTGATTGGTACTGCATCCCTCTGTCGTTGAATCTTCTCACGCTGCCTGTTGCTACCCTCGCCAGTCACCTGCACAAAAATAACTTATTTTAATCATTCTAGTTTAAATTAGAACAAAAGAAAGGCTTTACCTTGACCGTGAATGGTGATCCTGTGACATGATGATCGGCAAATTTGAGATTAACAATGTAGAATCCAGGCTCTGTGGGTTTGTAGCTGATATTCAGTGTCCCATCGTCCTTGTCATTGCACTGAATCTCCGCCTTACTGGGTCCCTCAATGGACAACGACAACCCCCCGAAGCCGGCATTGCGTGTATCGACGGCAAAGTAATTTTCCACGTGAGTCTTGCCCTCCTTAAGCCCATTCCCAGTCACAACGACCTTCTTGGCATCACCCACTTCGCGTTCGCACACATTCACTTTGAACGGGCTGTTTGTTATGTGCTTCCCCATACGCTTCACAGACACCGTGTGCTCACCCGTCTCACGTGGTGTGAAGGAGATTCCAATATTTCCCGTGGGCAGGCGCTTGAGGAAGCACGGCTCCTCGAGGCCACTCGGTGCCTGAATGGAGGCATTGAGGGCACGCAAGTCGGCGTCTGTAATTGTGCCCGGGAGTGTAACTTCTGAGCACGAACCGACGGAGATTTGATTGCGTTTGCGCCCCTCGCCGGTGATCTTGGCAAAGAATGGGGATCCCTTGATGTTCTTATCGCCGAAACGGACAGAAATCTTATATTCCCCTGGGGCTGTTGGCAAGTACGACACGGACACGGTGCCATCTTTATTGTCATGGTACGTAATGTCCGCCTTACTGGGACCCTCAACGGCCAATGAGAGCCCCCCAGCTCCGGCACCCTTTGTTGAGATTGTGAAATTGCACGGTTCCCCACTGACGCCGTGCACGAGACCCGGACCGTAGGCTGTCACGTAGCCAGACGTGATGGAGTCCACGTGGAATTTAAAGGGACTCCCCTGAACATGCTCACCGTTGTATTTAACAGCCAACTCATGGATACCCTCTTCGCGTGGATCATACTTGATGGATACTGTGCCATCGCGATTGTCCTCAATCGATGGCTTATCCACATTTCCAGACGGCATTTTCACTTCGGCTGCAGAGGGAAAATTGTGAAAAATTCTCTGTTATTTAATGATAAAATTTTTAGGGGCTTAAAATACGAATTATTCTTAAGAAAAATGGAATTTAAATAGCCAATTTTTATACGAACTTCCCGGATATATGTTGCAGAAAGTTGTAGAATATTATTTAGTGTATTAAAAAAAATCTATTCTGATTATTTTGCAATATTTTAATTAAGCTTGAAAATCAATTAAAGATAATTTTCAGAATTTTTAATGTCAAAGCAATGGAAACGCATGGTATGACCCGGCGCCTCCATCATTATTGAATCAAGTTTCTTCTGTAAGGAAATGGGAACGACTGGTAAAGATCGAAGGCATTATTTATTTGGCTATTTATCTGTCTTAACAAGGCGCCTCCACTACCATATTATGCTCATTTTACACTGAAAAAGCAACTTTTTGTCATTACCAGGCGCTTCCACCTCAAACAATTTTTCATTTTAAATAAAATTGAGATTTATTTAGTTTAATTAGTAATTCTAGACATTGTAGATTGAAGATTTGACTCAATCCTTAAAGGTTATAGAAAAGCTTAAATCGAGAAGCTTATTTTATCCTCGCGACGAATGTGAATTAAATTCTAGAGCTTTCAAAATTGCATGAAAGCCTTAATCTTGTATGCAATTCGATTTATATTTAATTAGAAAAAAAATACAAAAGTTTAGGAAACAAAATTGGAGAAACGTTAATTACCAATCTCTAAGATTCTCTGGCAAATGTCTTGAGAATTTTGGCAAATATTCCGTGTAATTAGATGCCCCTTAAGCTTAAATCTCATTCACAAAAATTAATCGAAATAATTAAAAAATATTTCAGAACAATTTAATCGTTTCATTAACAAAATCAAATATCTTTAAACTAATTTTAAAAAAAATATATAAAGAAAACTACCAAAAAACCAACAAGAAAATCTTTTTCGACTAACGAAGAGTTTTCATGCTTACAGAAGACCGATCTACCGCCTACGCCTTTCAATGAATTTAAGCATACATTTATGATTGATCACCACCATGCAGATTTCTTCTATACTCCCTCACATATAGCCCAGAAAGCTTCCTTCTCACTCCGGCAAATATTCTCCAATGTGGGGTTATATATATGAGATTTTCTCTCACAACATCTTATGGTATATATATGTAGGTACCTACGAATGCTAAAAGAATACGCGTTGATTTCGAGAGATGGCAAGCGACAGAACATAAATTTAGATCATTGGGTCACATTTAGTTCAACATCGTGTACCATTCAGTTCCAGTCCCCGCCAATCGAGCTTCAGCCTCTCCCGCGCAAACGTCCCGTGAATGCCCATTTTAATCTTATTTTTGAACATCGGCCCATGATTTTCAATCAAGGATGATCGAGCGAGAGCACACTCCCACCAATTTTCTTGAGACGTTTTTCGTGGAAAATGCAACATTTTTTTTGTAAGACAGATAATGAATTTTATATATTTTCTCTGATCTCTTTTTTTTTTAATTCTTTTGGGAGTTTCTTTGGGAAAAGTGAGTCATAGCATCGAGACAATTTGGGAAATTTGGAAAATCTCAACATTTAAGAGACTTTGACTCATTCTTACCTTAAAATAGGAATAAAGCTTAAAATTAAACTTCCTTTTTAGCAATTTTGAGGAAAAGTTTTAACAGTTTTTTTGAGAAAAAAAAACTTCAAAATGTTTTTTATCTAATTCTAATTTAAAACAAGAATAATTCAATAGAGAAATGTTTGAGAAGCTTTTACCTTTATGGGTGTGAATTGTATAATTGGAAATAATCGTGGAGAAGGGTTCAGATTCACTTCCATTCACTGATTTCTTGAGATTTTCAGGAAATTCATGCTCATGGAGGAAGACAACATTATTTTCCGGTCTGTCGTATTCCGAAAAGGTCATATGGCGATAGAAGTCTCTAAAGAGAACACTATATTCCTCCCATGTTGCTTCTTTTTGCTCCTCTTCCTCGTCTCTACCCCACATTATATTGTTCTCCAAAATAAAAAAAACTAAACTACACTTCCGTTTTTTTTTTTTGCACAAAACTTTTCCTTTTTTGCCTGATTCTCCACTAAACACTCTCCCCTGCGTCCTTTCTTCCTTTCTCTGTTTTTCTATCAAGTCCCTTCACGCCACCTTTAGATCTCAACACTTTTGATCGTGGCAAAGTCACAAATTGATATGAAGAGATTTTGAATTAATTGAGAAACCTCTGACAAATTTTCTTCTCACACAAGATCTCTTTTTTTTTCCTTCACACCAGAAATGCGCATCCACCCAGGAGATGATCCCCAATTAGTGAGTGAATCCAATTTTAGATTTTTCCTAAATATTCCAATTTGTGTCATTTTATATGTGACAAATTAACATTTTTATGTTCATAACGAATTTCCAACAACTGTTGAGGATTTTTTGGATATAAGTTCACCTAAAAAAAGATTAGGATCTCACGGTGAAAAAATATGAAAGAGTTTTTCTTTAAAAAAAAAAAAGAAGGAAAAATGAGAAATTTCATTCAGTGGTTTCGCAATTTTTAATCAAAATTATAAAATATTTTTTTTAAAAACACTTAAAAAAAACTCGAGTGATTCAGGAAATGAAAAAAAAAGAAAACTCGTAAGGAGAAGAAGAGTGGAAAATTTGCACAAACTTGAAACTGGACACTTTTGAGGACTCACTCCTTTGGAGCGTCCACTCGATCGCACCGTCGAGTTAAAAGTGAGGAAATCCCAATGTGTCCACGAACTGATATTTTGTCACGCACACGCCAAAAAGAAAATGAGACACGATCGTGGCTCTCAAAAAGATATGATTTGCCGAATGGGACACAACTTCTAGGTGAGATCACACGATCAGCTCAATCGGCAGCCTCCAGGGTGTCCAAGAAGGTATATTTTTATTCATCGAATAAAATTGCTTCTTTTCATGTCGATTTATATGTGCCAAATCCCCCCACACCCCGCAAAAAACCAACATCCCAATACATCATCACATCCACCAAAACCCAATCACACCCTCGCCACATGCAAACATACCTACATACATATATGTATGTATATTCATTCGATCGTCAAACAGATTACACGGGCAGTAAATTCATAATTCAAACCATGCGGCACGCATGATCATTTTATCTCGCATGACGAGGAGTGAAGAAGGAAATTATGAGCAGAGAGACGACTAGTAAGCAAATTAGCTCATTTGCTGTGGGAAATTCACTGTAACGATCGCGATTGGAACGTATAAGTTGTCGCTATTAGTGGTGCAATCTCCCAAAAACGATCACAAGGATAGAAAATCAAATCTCTAAATTTTTTTGTGCTTTTACATTTCCTCATTGAGTTGGTTTTAATTACTTTTCTTTAGCTTGTAAATTAATATAGGGAAATCTTTATGAAAAGATCAGTAATGAAAGGATCAAGCTTTTATTTGTAAAGAACTTGAGGATCGTTGCATTTTCTTTCTAGGAATATTCATAAATTTTCTTTAACAAAAATATTCAAATTGAATGATCTTTTGAAGAAAACCGCATAATGAAGTAAAAAACCATTACGAAAGTTTTTCAGTAATCTCGTCATGCCACCAATGACCTTAGAATATCATGATCTTTTCATTTTTGTTCCTTGAATTACAAAAGCAAAAAGTTCCTTAAAATCTAAAATTAGGGATCAACTAAATGTTTAAAAAATAAATTTCCGATCAATAAAAAATACCTTTTGGGCATTTAAATGTCCTCAGATAGATCCCGTAGGTCAGCAAGTTAGGGTAATAAAAATAAAGGAAGATCGAATTCCGCGTATTTTAATTTAATTTGATTTTATTCTGCATTTATGAAAAAAAAATATAGGATTCTTGCAATTTAAGAAATTTTGTAAAAATCTTTAAAAAGTTTTCATCAAATCTATTGATTAGCGAATGAAAATTGAATAAAAATTAATCATTAAAAGATTTAAAAATTTATTATGGAATATCAATTCAAGAGAACTGAAAGCTGAGTTCTTCCAGGGGCGTCAGCACAATATTAAATAAAATTTCTAGCAACTAAAAAAGACAAACAGAAGCATTGAAAGCTCCAGCTAAATTTAAAGGATTATATTGTAATGATTCAACGATTCTTAGTTGATGCTCGCAGCCAGAAGAAAATAATATCCTA
Source organism: Lutzomyia longipalpis (assembly GCF_024334085.1). Taxonomy (NCBI): domain Eukaryota; kingdom Metazoa; phylum Arthropoda; class Insecta; order Diptera; family Psychodidae; genus Lutzomyia; species Lutzomyia longipalpis. The sequence continues at coordinate 18,547,295 of NC_074707.1, forward strand.
TTCTCATTAATTACTTAGCTTTAGCCTTTGTTAAATTAATGTAAATATGATTCTCTTAAATTATAATTAATCATAAGAAGGTTAACATAAGATTCTTTTGGAGAGAATATTCAATAAAAATTTAGATATACAAATTTTTGTTAATAGATAAAGCGCTTCTTCTTCAAATAAACCTTCAAGTAAATTTTGCACATCCCTCAAATTTAGCTTCATTTTGCGCAAAACAGCTGTCGATTAATTTTCATGAGACGTACATCGTAATCATCTCATTGCATGATACAGTGCAGATTGCGTCCAATAAGAAAAATATTGCGCGCGTGAAAATATGATGCGACCTCTTCAAATGAAAAACATTATTTGTACAGCAGAAAATTCATCCAATTTGCACCGCAGAGATAACATGCAGTAGAATTTTGAGGACTCGCTCCGTATGACAATTTACATATTTAATGATGCTTTTATCGAAATTCTTCAGCTATTCAAGGCTAAAGTATGTTGTATGTAATCTAATTTTGCTTCATTAGCACCCAAATACATTCGTAAAGGAAGGAAAATTTAAAGGAATATTTCACAGAGCACTTTTCAGTGTCAATATTCTCCTTCTTCTGTGTCTTTCAAAGTGGCTAAAAATTAAATATATGTACATATGTATGTATATACATATGTATCTCTCAGAGCTAATTTTCCTCCAACACACAAATTTCCACACGTACAAAATATACTGATGATTAACGACTAAGAAATTTTTGTGGCCAATTAATAACCAGAAACGTCAATGATCAAGACATGGTGAGGAATTCGCGGGACGAAATTTTCCCTCTCCTTAGTCTACCTCGCGCAGTGACGAATTTTGGTTAAATATTCATTTTCTGATTCCAAAATAGAAAATCTGAAGTTTTCATGCTGTGTGCAAGTTCAATGTGAAACCTCTATACAAATATTTTCTCAACAACATTAATATTTTTAATAAAAAAAATTCTAACATGCAGGTATGTTTTAATTAAATTCCAATGAAATTGTAACATTTCGTCCTCCATTAACAAAAAGATAAAATCAAATAAAATGTCGCATAAAAATGTTGATAAATTATAACCAAGTGGAAAATATGTTATAATTTGAAATGATCATTTAATTTCGGATCGTTCGCAATATGCAAATTCTTCGAAATTCACCTCTGAAATTCCACAACTCTTAAATCAACATCATTTTACATATTTTTCCTCTCGAGTGATTTTTTCTCTATATTGATAATTTTATGCGAAAAAAAATTATGGGCCCATAAATTCTCTTTTTCTCTTTGCCAAACTTTACCACAAAATATAACCGGAGATAAATTAATTAAAATTAATTTTATAAACATTGAAATGGTTTTATCATTTCATGCGAAAGTCATTATTTTTTTTTTCAATCTAAGGGGTTCATTTGTAGTTTTTCTGTAATTTAAAATAGATCAGTTGAATGTATTAAATCAATGAAAATCGTAACCTTATGAAAAAAAAAATTCTTTGTGGTAGAAAATTAATTCTTATTATAATGGATTTTCTTTCAATTCAACGACGAAAATTTGAAAAAGTCACCAAAGAATTTTGAGAATTTTGTAATTGTATCCCTACAGATCGAGAAATATTCTTTCCGATTTTATACTTAATTTTCAACCTAAAGAATAGCATTGAATGCCTTAAGAATTCTTTAAGAATTGGTTGAATTGGAAAGAGCTTTGATTATCTAAAAATTTTCAAAGCTTACAAAGACATAAAACAAAGAAAGAAAATCAGCTCGTTGTATAGGGCATTCAGTGTATGGATCAATTGAAAAGAAAAGAAGCAAAAATTGTTGGAGGAATTATAAATCTCATGAAAATTTTCTTGGCACCCAATTCCCATTCCCCAGGCAGGACTAATGAAATATATCTGCTTTTAACATACAGAAATCTGACGGGAGAATATAATTCTTCTTATGTTCTGTTCTACAAATCCACTTTCCTTCAAAATGCAATTTTATCGTCACATCTAAAAGATTCTTGCATATAGTATAAACAAGCACTCTTCAAGTAGACAATTTAATGAATGAACTGATGCACTCCTTGAGGAAAATTTACAAACTCATCATGTGAAATTAATGGGAGGAAAGTGGAAAATAAAGTCACTTGATTGTACCGTAAATTAACCTGAATTGTTGGAATTATTTTGGATTTCTTGTACATGTGTCAATTTAACATGCTATTTTTATTAACATACATGTTTTTATGCGCGTAGGTATGTATGTTATTTTTACGAGCAAATAGCGTTTATTTAATATAATAGTATCCCAGTTAAAAAAAAATAATTAAAATTGTTTAATTCAAAAGGCTTTAAAGTGTATTTATGTGTGAAATATTAAGCTAACAAAATTAGCTAATTAACAAGTGAATTTATTAGAAAACTTCCTGTTGTATTTTATTTTCATTCTCATCCCTTATTCGTGTCACATTTCAACGCAAATTCTCACTAGTTGAACATGAATGTTTGCAATTTAAAAGCAAGCATTTAATGCGATAAATACAAACATAATTCCTTTGATGACAGTGTTTATAGAAAACCCCCAGGACCACGAGAATAAATAATGTATAAAATTATGCTTAGAAACAACAACGACAAAAAATACACGACGCATATCTTAATCATCGCCACACAACGCACTGTGTCACTGTCTTCCTTGTACTATATACAAATTATTAAATAAAATTGGTGTGACAAAATTTTGACAGTTTTCTGGATGAAAACCAAATGCTGTTTAAATTGCAACGCGACATGAGAATTGCATTTTCATTGCGTAAAATAGAGCTACACTGTAGGAGTATGTTTATGGAAGATAAAATTAAGTGACTCTTTTCGCTAACTCCTCAATGTACATAGATACCTCCATTCAATATCTATCCTATTTTAGCTACTCTCTATGTACCAAGAAAATCCATGTTCTTGCCCCAACGGAATTTCCCGCCATTCACTATGATGCGCCTCATACCGGAAGAAAAGTTATTTTATTTTCAATTTTTATCATCTTCTCATAGGTCAGTGATCTTGTTCTTTTGCAAAAGCAAACACACGCGCCTTGAGAGAGAAATTGTCTGCTGAATATCTCGCTGAATGACTCTTCACCAAAATGAAATGTATAGCTGATTGATATGATGAAAAGTTAATTGACTTAATCATTAAGCATTTCTTTCAATATGCTGATAATTTTCATTTTTTTCGAAAAAAAAATCTTGCGAGTTTTTTTTACCAATCAATCTTCGGTCATTCTTTCGAAAATCATTATGAAATATTTTGGCAAAACAACAAAAGACGTGTAGTAATTTATTAGTGGCACAAAGTGGGTAATAAATCAAGGGGGTTGTCTGCAAATTTCTCGTGTGTCATATGATAATCTTACAAACATATCATCCTGTAAGACACACACACTTTTTCTTTCTTACTGAGAAAATTTATGTTAATGAAGCATAGAGAAGAATTTCATACTCTCCTCATATTTTGCAGACAAAGCTTAGCATATTTCCACCATATCACAAATAACATCCGATAAAATAGTTTTTTCGAAATATAGCCTACAGAATTATTTGATCTTAAACTTCTTAGAATATCAGATGAATTCAATTAAAAAAGTATTGAACTTTCATTCATTCAAAAAAGGATTTAAATTCATCAAATTACTTGATAACTCCCTGCCTAAGAAATAAAAATTGAATTAAATAAAAATCTATCCGTATTTTCCCTTCTCAGAATCTTTACAGTTGAACCCAAAAATATACCAAATCAAAAAAAAAAGAGAAAAGAAAATTCACCGCGAAATCTTACAATAAAAGAAAAGATTAGGTACTCACCTATGACGTTTCCACCTGTGCTAGGAAGTGGTAGTTTATCAAGTGCGATTGTTCTAAATTTGCTAGTGGTAATAGCACTGGTTGCTTCACTTTTTCCGTTGACGGCGTGTACAGTTTTCTCTTCAATCTGCGCATATGAAATTTTGAAATAGAAAATATAGAGAACAAGTAAGTACATATAGCCATTTTATATTGCCCCGTAAATTCCATTTTAGCACTACACACCTGTTCACTTGATGATTTTTGCACAAATTTTGTAGTCTGTGACTGTTCAATGGATTGCTGATGATGGCTAGTGGTTGTGGTGATGCTGCCTTGTTGGATGCTCTCAACAGCCTGGGTGTGGACATAAAAGATAAAATTAAGTAATTAGACACATTAAGTCTGTACAATATATCTAATATATTCCTCCAACAATCACGCTGTCAGTCTATGCTGACAACAACACTCATAAATTCACAAAATGTCTCATACGTGGATTTTTCATGTGCGATGTCTACGAGGAGAACCATACAACACCCCTCAACTAATCACTTACAAATCGATCTTGATGGGAAACACATGATCCACACACCATCAAGAGAAGAAGGATTTGGCAAGAATGGAAAGAGAAATTAGCTTCATCGCCACACAAGACACATACTATACACACAACATGCAGTATGTTCAATTTTCAAATATTGCTTTTCATCGAGAAAAAAAATAATAAACAAATTTCCACCATGAGTCAAGCATTTCTTCAATCTAATAAAATTCAGGCGCAAATCTCAACCACATCAACCGCACACACGCTCTTATTAGTTATTTATAAAGGCCCAATATAGGTGCTTTCCCCCAAAATTCATCTCACATTCTCACCCACAGCCTCCATGTGAGCGGAAATTCATCGGATATTTTATTCATCTACAATGTTATTAATATTTTCTCTATGAACAAACTAAATGCACTATGACAGTTAAATGTTGTAACCGCAATTTAGAAATATCTCAAGAATTTATTTTAATACAAGAATTTATTTTAATATTAAACCCCAACATTGAATTCCAATTTTTTTTGGTAAAGGAGTTATTATTGAGTCTTATAAATTTTCTTCTCTGCAGGATTAAAGAATAAGAAAAACGTTTTATTAAACATTCTCCTAATTTTTCAAATTAAAAAAGGAAAAATTAAGAATTAATCAAGATTTTTCTTTAGAATTTTTGATATATTCTTTCCCTGAACATTTAAAAGAAATCATAAAAAAATTAGCAGCTATTGTAAAAACTTTTGTAGATAAGACTTGCCAGAAAATAAAAGATTCTAAAGAATGCTCGTATATCATAATAACTATATTAAAACTTTTTGAGAGATTCTGCACGAATTTCCTTATTTTTCTATAAAAAGAAATAAACGTATTGGATGCAAGGCGTTACCATTATTAAAAATTTTACTATATACATAAATTATAAAATAGGTATAGAAGGGTATTCTACATAGTTCTGTTGTGTTTTAAGCTCCTATAAGATTTATTTTGCGGCTTGTGTGACAACACTTTAAAAATAGAAAAACTTTATGGGTGGGTTTTAGTAAAAAGCAGGCATCACTTGTTTTGCCACTGCCCCACATAAAGAATTCTGGGGGGAATGAAACGCAAGAATTGTTCAAAAAATTTCACTCAATCGGCCTTCTGTCCAATAGAACTTTCACCTTTCCATCTCACTCAAATGACTTCCACGATCTCTTAGGTCAATCGTAAAATAAAAGAAGCATATCATTTGTCCAACATAATAGCCAAGAAAAATCCATTGAAATTCCTCAAGAAAATTCTTCTAAATTTTACAACATAAAAATAGAGTGACTAAACAGAAATTATGAGGAGAGGAGAGAAGATTTAAAAGTTGACTATGAGGGAAAGTAAACTGTCAGCTGGGGCAGTAATAAATGTTTATTTGGTCACCACATATTCTTTTTTATCGTCCAACCACCCGCGAAACATAACAAAACTCCTGCCAATGTGCTCACAAACGGGAATTACCATCTCTCATTGATGATTTATTAGCAAAAGAATTAGAAAAAAAGCCTCAACTGTTGAAATTTGCTCTTAAGAGCATCCACACATATCCCGAGTCATAAAATTTTTACAAAAAAATACAGAAAAATGTCTGAGTCACTTTTATCTTTCTCACATTAATAAGTATCAAAAACACTTGCCTTTTTTCACATTTTGAAGAAAAAAAAATCTCCGTAAAAATAGCCAAAAATATATACAATATACAGGACAAACGGCGTTCATCCATTTTTTTTTACAACATATGAGCGAGGAAACTTAAATCTGTCGTCGCTTTTAATCAATTTATGAAAATTGGGAGCACTTCAAAATTGGATTCTGTTCTTCCTTCCCATGAATGAAACATCATATAAAACATTCTCCAACATAAAGCTCTGAGGAGTTTTTTTTTTCAATTTAAAAAGAATGCAAGGAGATTGTAAATTATGCTTAATGAACTCAGACTAAAAAAAAACTTTAAAAAGTTTTGAATCTCCTAATTGTAAAAAAAAGTATAAAGATTTTTGCCACTTTAACTTTTTTTTTTTTGAAAAGAGTTGTACCAAAAATAATTTTTTGTTTTTAATTAAAAAATTTGAAAAGCAACGGACAGCTATAGGTCCTTTTAGATCAGAATTAACGTGCTGAGAAAAGATTCCTCAATAAAATTTAAGGAATTGAAATTGAAAATTTACTGAAGGTTTTAGAGGTGATCAAGATGACCTTAAAAACTTTATTAAGTGCTTAAAACTTATTGATCTCTTTCTCTTTTTTTTTCTTTAGAGTGAAAACTGCTCTTACATTATTTTACATTAAAAATTAAATTTAAAGAAATCATTTCCGAAGAAATTCCAGTCAAAAGTATTTTTATTTGTTGCATAAATTGCAATTAGGTCGCATTGGGAGTTTTTCACTTTTAACAGGTCACCTAAAATTTTCATTGGATAGATTTGCACGCACATAATACACAATCTTTATACTTAATGACACAACTTTGAAAATTAATATGTTTCGCATTGAAATCGTCTGCACTAAAAATACACTTGCAGGGAAAAGTTAATGATTTTTTTTTTCAAATTGTAGGTAAATTAAATTAAATTTTATATAATATCTTAATGAAAATGTTAGTCTTTTCTCACAGAACATTTTCCAATTGAAAAATTTTTGGAATATTCTTTTTTTTTGTTTAGAATTTTTTCATTTAACTCACCTCACATGCAAATTTAAATACAATAAATCACTGGATGAATTGGTTGGAACATAAAATAAACTCTGAATAGTTTTCCGTTTAGTCAGGAAAGCAAGGCACCTGTACGATATATTTTACAAAAGAAAAAAAAACTTCCAAAATATTATAATGAAATATTTCTTTTTCTTCTGAGAGAACTTTTTCACCTCGACTTTTTCCTCCACTCCACTCACCAATATGGGGAGCGAGAAGCTTTTTAAGCAACCGGAAAGTGAGCACGGAGCTACTGGCTTTTCTCGCCAAATTTGCTACTGCCCGGATCGGCTACTCACTACAAAATACAAAAGTTTTGAATTGATCCCCGCCACGATGTGCAGGAGAATCCGAAGTATTCTCGATTTTGATTCTGTGACACCATCACACACCGTGGAGGACAACACAACTCCCCCCTCGTGATCATTTTCGTGATCCACTTGAGAGTGAGTGAAAGAGATCGCACACATATACCCTGGCATCAATGTGAGGAGTATTTTTCCTATATAATCTTCCTCCTCAAGTTTGTCTCGCAATCAACATCGCCAAGAATTCTCTCTCCGTCAATGCTCATTCAGATGCAAGATTCGCCTGCTGCCTTATGCCATCGGTGTGTGAGGGCGGTGGCTCAGCCAGCATCTTCGATCATCACGCGTCTCCCGGAGACGACGAATTTAGTGACGATGCTTTCGTGTCGCAAAATTAATACTGTGGACCATTTATTTGGTCACAAACATTGAGAAAACAAATTTTCAGCTTAGTGATTCGCGAAGAAGTTCCTTGGACGAGGGAGAAGGGGGCGGTTGTCTTTACAACATACTTACAGAAGCACGATCCGCATATGTATGATAGTTTTTTTCCTTCCCCTCCCATTTGCCCAATATCTTAAGCTACATAGGTAGGTACATTTAATGAGTCATTTAGCATGAAATGACCCGTCCCTTATTCACTTTATAATTGTTTTTAAAGTTGGATTCGTGTTGAGAATTTTTGTACAAATCTTTTAATTAATTTACACGAATTATAATAATTAATTAGAACAAGATCTTTGTTTGTAAGAACGTCTTTTTCATGGCATTATCATGCTTCAGATTATTAAGTAATTAGTAATTATTGAATTGAATTATTCTTCCTTTTCCAAACTGTTTAGATTCATTGAATTCTCGAAGGAATCCATCAAAAAAATCTATAAAATTGAATTTTAAGAAGAAACTTTGAGAAGCCCTGCGCATTCCTTCATCAACGAAAATCTCTCTCATAAAATAATCACATGATGCTGCTCTCTCCATGGCACTACGACGGTGCCAAGTACAAAAATTCTCACACGATACCAACAAAATATTTCACCACTCTGTCCAACATTTTATCGTCCAATCACTCACGAATCACGTACACGAGAGATTTTCCACACCAGTCTACCCAAAAGTTCCCCGCAGTTTGCACAATTTTTTAAGCATAAATGGAACCTACCTTTAAAATAATTTCCCCCTGCCTTATTTATATATACATAGTCTAGTGCAATTACACAAAATACAGCCATCCACTCTGCATTTATAGTTATAGATAAAAAAAAATTTAATCATATTATTTTGCTGCTTGTATTATACAACATACGCCAACATAATTAAAATGTAGTATACAAAAAAAATCAATTTAAAATTATTGCAATAAAAGAGTGTTATTGTTTATATTTTCAAAAACTCCGCTCAACTACTCCAATAAACTGCGCTTTTGTTCATCAACTAAAAATAAGCATTTTGTGTTATTCTTCTCACGCATTGATACTTTTTTTAAAGTTTGCTCGAGAATTTCGAAAGAGGCGAAAAAAAATGGATTAATTGTTTTGAGTGTTTTGAAAGAAGTGAGAAAGAAAAAAAATCCAAATGACAAAAATACACGAGATTAGGAAGGAGAAAATAAAACATAAAAATAAATTTCGTTAAAAATAAAAGGAAAAGAGAAAGTGGTCATGCATCACATGCTTAGCATTTTTTTCATCAAATTCTCGTGATTCTTCTTCAATTTTACTGTGCTAGAGAAAAGAAAAAGAATTTAATTATAAAAAAAATAATTAAGATAATGAAGAATAAAGTTGATTTTATGAATTCACCGCCACCGAGAGTTTTTTTTAACATTTTTATTTTTATTGCAATAATTTACATTTTAATTTTATTCAAGAATCCTTCTTATGCTATATTCTAATGAAATCTCATATTAATGCAAATTCTCTACTACATTAAAAGTTTTTTTTACTACTCTATTGACGTATATTGCATAATTTTATTGCACTCAAAATATTATGATTGATTGAGGATAAAAAGGAGAAAGGGGAGAGAGGTGAAAAAAAAAGAATTAGTAAGATTGCACTACCTTAATTGAAAAACTGCCATTTGGGATATTCTGTCCGCCGAATTTGATGTCCAAATCATAATCTCCCGGATCACTGAGGACGTAGAAGATGTCGAAGAAACCATCCTTCTCCAGAATATCAATATCCACATCGCTACAAGAAAAAAATAAATAAATCGAAATTATGCTTTTTATTCATGAAATCTCCTTAAGCTTTTTATCTCACCTTCCGGTGTGTGATCGAATTTTGCACGTAACAGCCCCAATTCCGGCTTCTCTCGCATCCACCGGAATGTGATTCTTCGCACCGAGTTCCTGCTTCTTCACAATGGGTTCGGGAATTTTGCACTTCTTCGCCTCACCCGTTGGATGTGCTTGAAGCAAGAATGGCGATCCAATCACATCTTTCCCTCCGTACTTAATGCTCACATTGTATGGTCCACATTCATCTGGCACAAAAGTCACAGCATACGTTCCATCCTCAATCTCCTCCATTTTTGGCACAAGAGACTTCCCCTGTGGATTCTTTATCGATACATTGATGTCCGCCTGACCTGCTTCTTTTGTCTCAATCTGAAACTTGGCCGGCAAGGAAGCAGGTAGCTCCTTCTTCTGTGTATCCCCGGATACTTTCACATTCTTTGTATCGAATTTCGGGAAGACAGTCACAACGAAGGGACTAAAATAATAATCAATCAATTCTGGATTCCTTCCTAAAAGATTCTCAATTTACCATCAAAAAATATTTTCTCACCTGCAAGGCACTTCTTGGTCGGTAAATTTAACACTGGCAGTAAGATTTGTTCCCTCTTTTGGTGGAACAAAGTGAACAGCATAAATTCCATTGCCCTTATCCTCCACTGTAACATTCTCCAACTGCTTCCCATCGGATGCATTGAGTTTCACAGCAATCCTTCCGGGGCCAGCCTCAGCAACGTCGACTAGAAAATGTGTTGGAACCCCTTCGCGTACTTCCCCATGCTCAATGCCCGGTCCATAGACTTTCACCTTGCTGGGATCCACAGATTCTTCGACGAGCGCCTTAAAGGGCGAGCCAGGGATGTGTTTATCTGCAAATCTTATGGTTATATCGTACTCCCCAGGCTCAGTGGGAGTATATTCCACATCACACGACCCATCGCGATTATCCACGCAAGACATTTTTGCCTCTGATGGACCCTCAATGGCCAGGGAAAGTCCCCCGGTGCCAGCACCACGAGTTTCCACGGTAAAATTGCTGGGTTTATTGGTGAAACCCTTCTCGAGTCCTGGCCCATAGGCCCTGCATCGACTCGGATCGCAACCACTCTTCACGTGCACCACGAAAGGTGATCCAGGGATCGGGACATTGTCGTAGAGAAGCTCAATTGTGTGCCTGCCAGCCTCAAAGGGTGTATACATAATCTGGAACGTATCACTCGTATTCCCATGAACAATTTTGCTCGGCAAAATATTTCCACGTGGATCAAAGACAGAGCATACGAGCTTCTTTGCATCAACATCAGCACCAACTTTGCTCATATCAACGGTGAAGTCCGTTCCAGCATTCATGATGACACCTGGATAGAAGGAACAATCCATTAATTCTCTCACAAAGACTCGATTGAATTCATTCCACAAACGAAAAAAAAGAAACGTGTTATCCAATTAGCCATATTAGGTATCAAGGCAGAGGAGAACATCAACACAAAAACAACAAAATCAATCCAAAAGCAATTATCTCTGGGTAAAGAGGCACTAACGGAAGCTATAAGGAGATAAAACATCCATCAAGTCCTGAGCACTCCAGTTTACCATGAGGTTGTATCCCAATGCCAGATACTTTGATCTTGTTGAGATTCGGCTGTGGCAGGATGATGGCCTGAAAGGGTGAGCCACGAATGTGTTGATCATTGAACGTGATGTTGACGCTGTAGTCGCCAATTTCTGTGGGTAGGTACGCCACGTTGCACGTGCCATCGCCATTGTCCCGACAATTGATGGCAGCCTCACATGGACCCTCCACCGTTACGCCCAATCCTCCCTGACCAGCACCTCTCGTGTCAATCATAAATTCTGCTGGTTGACCCACAATTCCACGCTCGAGACCAGGTCCACTGGCGGTAACCTTCTTCGAATCACTACCCGAGAGACACTGCAGGTGGAACGGGTGTGCTGTGATGGGCGTCCCACCGAAGCTCACACTCAGGAGATACTCTCCCAGCTGTGTTGGTGTGAAATTCACAAGGAATCCCTCAGCTGTTGGAATCACGTGTGCCTTCACGCGACTCCCGGAAGGACTTGTGATCGTTACAGCTAAATCAGCTCTGCCAATACCTTCCGACAAGATCACACGGAATTGCTGCAAGCTATTCACCGGAGCAGCTAACAATCACAATTTAGTTAACCACCACCTTTCTAATTTTTATATTTTTACTTAAGAAATGCCCCCAAAAAGGCCTTTTCAGCAGTTTCCCATAAATCTAAATCTTATTTTAATTATTTTACTCAAAAAAAATACTAACTTGGTTCTAATCCATCAACCTTGATTTTGGACACATCCACAGCTTGGCTGACAAACACCTTTGGCGATAGGGGCACCTTAAGTCCTCCATAAGTTAAATTTGTCGTATAAGATCCCGTCAGGAGCGGCGTAACTTCAACAGCATACGTATTATCTTCGTTGTCAAGAATTCTCACGGGAACATCCATTTTTGTCTCATCGTGCGTAATATTTACTTTAAGTTCACCATCTCCTGCATTTCTTGCATCAACGTTGAAGTGAGTTGGGACATTGGGTTTCACTCCAGGCTCAAGCCATGGTCCCATTATTTCGACTTTGCTGGGATCAAGAGGATCACTCACGTACACACGATAGGGAGAGTTTGGTGTGGCTACAGAGCCATAATTTACTGTAAAAGATTTTGTTTATTTAATTGATATAAAAATAAATTTAAAAAAAGAATTAATTACCTTCAACTGTGTGTGGCAAATTGGATTTCGGAGTGTAAGAGCAAGATTTTGTGCCATCGGGTTTGTCTTTGATCGCCACGGGCACTGGTGTTCCATTGGAATCTTGCGCTTTAACTTCAAGTGGAGCTGATCCAGCTTTTCGGGCATCCACTGTGAATTCCGTAGGTTGATTTGTAACCACACCGTTCTTCTGCAATCCAGGACCGAAGGATTTAACTTGATTCGGCTGAAAGTCTGCCTTGGGGATGATTTGTGCAATATGAGGACTCTTTGGGATATCCTCGGAATCACATAGAATATGCACAGCATATTCTCCAGGAGCAGTTGGGTAGTACTTAACCAGAGCCGATCCGTCCCCATTGTCCGTACACTCAATTTCAGCTTGAGATGGGCCAGCCACACTGAACCCTAGTGCTCCCGTTTCTCCATTAGTCTCCACCACAAAGGCAGCAGGATGCCCGACAATTCCACCCGTTAATCCGGGACCATAGGCGACGATTGTTGAACTCTTATGGGGACCCACCATAACTTCAAAGGGAGATTTTGGGATTTCCTGCCCATTGTATGTCACCATTACAACGTAACGTCCTTCCTTTTTGGGGAAATAGGCACACTCGTACGTAATTGGATTGACCTTCTTAACGGTGACGTTCTCATTAACACCACCCGGTCCAATAATCCGTACTTCCGGTGTTCCTTCCCCAGCACCTTCTGTGTAAATTTTAAAATCACCCACATCCCCAACTCTTACACCTGTCGGCTGCAGGCCACGTCCACTGGCACGTACCTTTCTTGCATCAGACACTGCAAACAGAAGTTAATGTGACATCAAACAAAAAAGTGATGGCGCGAAGATGATGAATGTCGCGGCACTTACCTGGCGCAACACGAACGCCAAAGGGGCTATTCTTAATGGCTTTGCCGGCATAGAAAATGTTAACGGAGTGCAAACCAACTTGCCCCGACATGTATTCGCATCTCCACACATCCGGAGATGTTTGTCTCACTTTGGCCGGAACTGTGGTCTTGTGCCCAGCTGGATCGAGAATTATCACCTCAGGCACCCCACGACCGGCATCCTTGGTGAAGATATCAAAGAACGTAGGACGATTGACGCTCACACCATCAGGTTGCAACCCAGGACCACTTGCTGTGACTTTCGACGCATCCCCTGCATGTCCCTCCACGCGTACCTCATACGGACTCTTCGGGATGTCGCGTCCGGAATATTTTACAAACACCTTATGGGGACCCTCGACCTTTGGCACATACGACACGGAGTATGTGAGATTTTTGTCATTATTGTACCGACAATCAGCCTTCTCAGACGTTCCATTGGGTGCCACAACAGTCACATCCACAACACCCTTGCCTGCCGAAAAGGTCTCCACTGTGAAATTGGCTGGTGCACCAACAACAGGCCCAACTGGTTCAATTCCCGGGCCATATGCCCGAACTCTGAAAAAATTCATCATGATCATAAAAAAATCATTCCATCCATTTTTATCCACAAATGCGCTCTATGTATATCAGCATTAAGTGCTCAATTTCAAATACTGCAATTATCAACAACTAAATTAACTATTAAAATAAAAGAAAAATTAACACACATTGAACGTGGAGTTTTTTCTGTTTTTTTCTCACTCTATATCTTTTCTCTTTCTCTCTAGTTTTGTATGTGTTCTTTTATTTTTCTTTTCAAAGCATCTTTAAGAAAAAAAAATCTTTTGCTTGAGATGAATTTGTGAAGAAAAGCCAATTAGTTGAAAATATACAGCAACAAAAAAATAATATTACAGCTTCAATAGCATGGTGTAGACGTGTGTGTTGAAAAAGAAACATTATAATATGTGAACACTGAGATAAAAGCCACAATTAGAGAATATACATGAGAAAGAAAATTGATTAGAACAAAAATTGCTTCGCTAAGAACTTGTTGGGCAAAGCAAATTCACGTTTTCTTAATTTTTTTGTTTGCTTGTCCTCAAAGGCATTCCTCACTTACCGAGGAGGTGGAATGCTGCGCAGAGTGAATAAAACAAGGAAATTATCAAAAAAAGAGAATTAATCTTCATAGACACATTCCTCATTTTCACTTTCACAATAAAAGTAGAAAGGATGAAGATGATTTTTTTTCAATTCTTGTGAAAAATTAAATGAAAGATCAGGCATTGTTTTTTTGCAAACTCACCTATTGGGATTCGTTTTGGGACGCAGAGGAGCACCGGGTTTGAGTTTAGCATTGGGATACTGCGACAAGTACGTCATCATAGATTGTTCATCAACTTTGGGATTGACCATCTCTTCGGGACGAATAAGTTGACGCACATTGAGCCAATCATCGGCAAGTCCCATGGCTTCTGAGGCATTCTGAGCGGCATCCTTCGGATCCCACAACTCCCAATCGGGACACAATCCAGGCGCAACAGCATCCACAAGAGCACCAACAGCCTTGCCATCGTTCCAGTCTGTCGTGAAGTTCCCAATTGGCAAATCTGGGACCTTGCTGTGAATCCATCCCATAAGACGCTGCTTTGGCGTTGGGCCACTCCCATTGAGTTGATTGTCATCCTCACCCTCCCACATTGGCATCGAGATGGAATAGTGGAGAATGAGTGTCCATATCAAACCAAGGATCAACTTTAGTTTGCAATCAACAATATCCGTTGAGTCTGAAATCATAATTTTCAAGGGAAAAAAATCAAACATTAAACGAAGTGAAAATCATAAATTAGCGTGTCTTATGCTCACGAATGCATGTCAAAGCATAAAGAGTCCAATATGTGTAATTTTCCAAACAAGACGATTTTATATACAAATCTCATAATATTTTTAAATCGTTCAGCAATTTATTACTTATGACTCTTGCCATAAATGTTAATGGGAGAGAATGTTTTGTGTGCCTTTTTGCATTTAAATTGCCTTCGTCGCACCAAGAGAGTTTCTCGATTTCATGTTCTCTTTCATGTAGAGTATTTAACTCCTGTGAACGAAAAGTATGTGTAGTGTATAGTGATCGCAAATGTGCAACATGATCTCCTATTGGAAATTTGACCCACAACAACTTGAAATCATGCAATGGATTCCTTCACAGCTTAACAGATACTTGGGGAAAATAGTTGGACACATTTGCAAAATTTCTTTCTTCTTTAGAACTCTACTTATTAAATTAAAAACAACCAATTCCACTTCAAAAAGCTTCGAGAAAAATCAATTCAATTTCAAGTAGATCCTTCTTAAGGGATTATTTAAAATCCAGAAAAAAGTCAACAATATAGTGCGCCAAAATATTTAGCATGTTTCTGTATTTTCTTTGGGGACAAAATTAATAGCATGATGACATCGATATACACCACATTTGCCCCCTTTCTGCCAACACGCATCTCCTCGCAATTTTCTCCAGATCACATACAAATCCTTAGATGGCAAACCTGGCTCATTCATCACTCACTCAATGGCCAAGACACCACAATGCGTCGCGCCCAAAATGCTAAAACAAGATTTCCTATCGCACACTGCACGCAAATTGAAGGAGAAATTTTATTTTAAATATTCAACAAGTGGAGGATGCAATTGATGGTTCATCGATGACTTCATGCTGAAGGCGAAATTCATAGAAATCTCGCGGTTAAATGGCTAATTTATGCTTCCTCTCATACTGTCTAAATGGGAGGTGC
Organism: Lutzomyia longipalpis; assembly: GCF_024334085.1. Classification (NCBI taxonomy): domain Eukaryota; kingdom Metazoa; phylum Arthropoda; class Insecta; order Diptera; family Psychodidae; genus Lutzomyia; species Lutzomyia longipalpis. Next base: position 18,563,380 of record NC_074707.1, read on the forward strand.
TGAGATTGTTTAGAATTATACTAAAAAAGAATGACGAAATGAGCATGATGACCAAACATCTCTCAATGTGCTGCAGAGGAGAAAATTCGAGGAATTTTATGATGGAAAGAATGAGACGTGCCACATAAAAATGCATGTTTAATTTGAAAATTGTCTGAAAATACTCCAAAGAATAAACATTATGCACATTTTCATCTCTTTTAAATCGTCTCTGTATACAATCTCTCAAAAAGTTTATTCAAACTTCTTCTTTAAATATTTTATACTCATATACTTCTTATAGAGACAGCACATAGAGTACAATTTACAAATAGACATTGAGTGCATTAGAGATTGTCATGTATGGGGATAAATTATTCTTTATTTTGTGTGTGCCTCTTATTCAAACAATTGAAAGCTATATAATCGCCATCATCTATTGAACATCTGTGCTATGAAAAATATCTATAGAAAATCCGTTCCAATTTAGATGGGAAATTATTTATGAAAAGAATCAAGATTCAATTTAAGCCGCACTAAAAGGCACCACCAAATAAACAAGGTTAATGACATAATTCCTCAACACTTTCATTTTGGAGCATATTTTCTTCATAAATGAAGAGTGCTGAATTGCCCGAATTAAGGAAAGAAAAAATGTGCAATTTAGAGAATGGTCAGCACAATTAATTGACTGTTACTCAAATAAACGATTTTCCTCTCGGCTGACGTCCATTCCGTGGCGCGTCCAATTCATTGTAAAGCATAATTGTCGTAAAAGAGTAAATTTATGAAATTAAATGGATATTTATGAGGTTTTTTCCACCACACCAGTGGGAACCAAAATGAATTATTGCAAATTCCTCGCTCGCGAACATTTTACACTCCAGCTCAACACTTCATAAAATAGAGGGCACATTATTGGAATTGCAAGAGTTCTCAGAATTATACATACATATACTCTTTTCTCATAATCAGAGGAAATTCTTAAGCTCTTTCTCTCCCCCTTCTATTTCAACAATGTAAAATAGCAAAAGCAGCAAAAAGAAGTTTAAAGAAATGCCCCTGAGACACATTCAACCCAATTCATATCAGCAACTTTTCAATTTCTAGTGAAATTCTCTCTGAAATGTTTATTTTTTTCTCTTTCCTTAAGAAAATGCAACATATAGAGAAACGCGGTGTCATTTAGTCATCGTTCCGGTTATCAAAATAGCTAATCAACTTCATTGCAACTTTTTGCACGATTCTCACCTTGTCGCAATATTAATGTGCAAAAAAATATTTTCAATGGAAAAGAGTCATCACAAATAGTTTCTCCTGCCACAGTCACACGATAAAAATAGAATATGTATGTAGTCAAGTTTGTATAAGCAAGAATGATCATGTGGAATTTAACGAGATTTTCTCTTATACACAGGGGAGATTCTAATTAAAATATTTTTGTGTCATCTAGAAAAATTCTTGAATGGTGGACATGCAGAAGAATTCGGAAGTAAGAATGATGAATCACATAATAAAATTAATTTAGAGCTCTTTAGATTCACCTAACTACACAACACAACAGTTGATGGGAAACAAACTGTGAATACAGAAAATACATATCCAGATGCTTTCAACAATGTTAGAAGGTAAAAGTTAATTTCCTCCAATAAGACATAGAATTATCCAGAGTTTTGAAATATTTCTAAAAATTTTCCTAATTTTTATACTGATAGAAATAAGTTAAAAATCTCTTCTATCAATCTTAAATTGATCGTCAAAAATTATCAGAACACCGCAAATGACCCACTTTGTAAAGGAAAGTCAAAAGTACAAAATTATGTTAATGCTAAGTGCAATTACTAATAAAATTCACATTAACTTTATAAAATTCTTTTCATGAGTAAAATTAACATAAAATGATCATTGATACGATAAGGCATGAAAAGAAGAACTTCAATATTGTATTAAAAAAAAGAAAAATATATTAAATTCCTTTTAATTAATAAGAAATTCATTACATTAGCCACGAGAGAGCAACAAAAAAACCCAAGATGGGAAGTGAATAAAAATCTTGAATGAAAATACATTTCATTCACTAAACATTTTAGCGTGATGTGCAGTCTTTAATCACAAGTGGGAAAATTGCAATTTTATATGCATAACATCATGTTTCTTCTTGTGCATTAAAAATTATTCCGGTAATTTGAATAACATTCTTCTTCAATACTTGATCCAATTATGTATTTTTTTTTTCATTTTCATTCCCCCTATTAAATTCACGAAAAATTCCACGAATTACCACATTTTTGAAAATAATTTTCTCCATCTCACCATACGACGTATGTTAGAGATTTAAATGAGAGCTAAAAGAATACCTACATTTCTCTTTTGTAGTAATGTATGCTTTTGTAGTAAGTTGATAGTACAAAAAAAAACGAGCAAAAAAGTTGAGTAATTTGTTGCGGTAATAATGCGTGAAAATTGATACTAAATCCCGTACAAAGTGTTCCTCGTTTTTCTCAACTTTGGCATTAATTCGCGCATAAGAACAAGAAAAAAAAAGAATCACAACCAAAAACAGACATCATACAGCGCGAAATAGAGGAGAAATGTCGCACAATAAAATATTAAGGTAATTAATGTAATTAATTGAGATTTTTTCCTTCAAGTTGTATGCTGAAGAAGTTGTACTTAATTTCTCAACTACCTCTCTATCAGAGAAAAGTGTTTATTTTTTGCTTTTTTCGTGCCTTCACCCCAATCAATTTGTTGATAAAAAATATCTCTGGGAGAAAACAATTCAAAAAAAAATACAGAAGAATTTTTTTTCTTAGTTGTAGTTGAGAGAGAATACATACATAAAGTAGAATTTGTGATACATCTGGTGGCGATGGCTTAAGGCCAGAGAAAAGTACGATAATTTGGGGCAATTGAAGGTTGTTGCTGAAGATGAGATAGAGAAAATGGTGTGTGGATTGTTTTGACTACAACAAAACATAAGGCACAGCTCTTCAGCATTCTTTCTTCAGCGCGCTACCAGTTCATTCAAGAAAATCATCTCACACTCTCTGACTTGTGCTCCCTGAAAACATCCCAAGAAACAATACAATATGCACGCAAACAGACATGTGATATAATTAAGACGAATAAATTATCCTCATAACAATACAACAAGTAAAACACAAAAACGCTGAAGAGGGCACAAAACTTTTGATGACTACTTCCGTGCTCGAATGAGCACAGAACACTCACTTTAAAATATATTTATGTAGGTAGGTCTTCCCCCTTCAACAGGTGGATTCCCAAAATGTTCCCAGAGTGAGGTTGTTCAAAAAAAAGGAGAAAAAAAAGAATAAACGTATCACCTTAATTACATTTTTATACAAACAATGACATCATAGTCCCATTTTTGCCACCACACTGGAAATTCTTGTGAACTGTTTGAGAACATTGAAATCCAATCCGGTTTCTTTAGCATTTTTATTAGCAAGAAAAAGGGGACACGCGCATCTCTGGCTTTCTTGTTTCAACAGACTTTCGCGAAAAATCAATCGCTCTTCCCCATATCGAACCATCCGCGACTTCTTCTGTGTGGCCGAAAGCCCTCCAATTTACAATCTGTGTGAAACCCAAGAAGATGCCACGACCATTGAAAAGGTCCAAAAGATAATTTTTTGAATTTATAAACGGTTAGTTAAAAGAGAGAATAATTTAGATGACTAATTTACATGCTTTTTGTTGTTAATAAATATACGCATAAATGCATTTTAACGCCGTTGTGCAACCAATGGGAGCAGAAAAGAATGAGATGAACTCACCAAGTTCCAATGCTTTAGCCACACACATAAAAATATTATAATTGTTGTCTTCAACCTTGAAAGTGGCGGTCTTTTATGGCATAAAACTCTCTTTTTTTGCATACAACTCCTCTCTCGCCACAATGCGGCTTTAAAAATGGGTATGTATGACACAAAAAAAAGAAGCGCGAATGATCCCCCCCCCCCCAACACAACAATAGGCGAACGTTTTATTCAAAAAGAAACAAAAATAAATTGGCCACCAAACCATCAGCCAAAAAGCTATATAACAAGATAGAACGCACCACAGAAACACTTTTGCAAATTTTGCCCATAAAGCAGACGATTCAGCGACAATCGCGAAAGACTATGAAAGCCATAGGATGAAGTCGTAAAAAAATTCAGAAAGGTACGAAGCTAGAGAAGCAACGTTGATCATAGGCGAATGCAGGGAATGAGTTTATGCTGAGAAGTTCTCATTAAAGCTATTTAATTTTTTATGGTAGCTATTTAATTAGTCAAAAGAACCCCGAAAAGATTCTAAAAATGTTTTAAGAATTTTTGAAAGAAGAAAATAAAACTTTTGAATTGATAAGAAAATCAAAGCGTCGCTAGAGAGTTGCAAAGACATAGCTCTTCTTCTACTTAGAGCTCCATTGAGCAAAAAAAAACTACGCAAATAACACCCATAGACAGCAAAAGAATATTTTTCCTTTCCACACTCACAGAGATCACCCAAAGAACGAGCAAAAGAGGAAGAATTGATTCTCCTCAATAGGCGTTTATAATTGAATTGAATTAATTACATAAAAGAGATGATACCGATAACAATGAGTAAATTCAGTGTCGCGTGCTCAATGAAATTCCAATATCTTTGAGATTTTGTAGAGGCCACACAGCCCAGGCTATGTGGTGGATGGGATTATAAGAAGAGAAGAAAAGAAAATACCACACGCCTCATATAAGAAGTGCAACAAAAGATCGTGGAGTTTGGAACAAACTGGTTTTTCCTAGCACACAAAAGTACCCACCAGGATGAAGCAATGAAGTTCACTGGAAGCCCTCTATATATAATATGTTAAATCTCCTCTTAGCCAGATGCATAAATTCCTACTCCACACCTTCATTCGACCAAAAGAATTAACTCACAAAACGTCTCATTATGTTTACTTTTATTTTTAATACAGCCCCACTAAAAGAAACGTTCGAAAGCATCATACATCGAAATTCTAATAGTATGATGTCAGATAATAAATTTAAATTCCATGCCGTCGAACATTTTTTATCAATTGAGCGTTATCGAAAGACTCTCTGGGTCAATTTTTATGGCTTTCAACCAATGTGAATTCTCAACTGAAAAAAAAAATTATGCCTCCTCCCTGCTGTGCATGGAAATTTTGCAATAATTAACACAAAAATTGCTTCCTTCGCGTATACGGTAAAAAATATAAAGAAAGAATTCTTCTTTGCTCATCGATCGCAAAAGCGAAAAGGTGGTGATCACGCAAAAGATCGTTAAAAAAAAGTTTGTAAATGAAGAGAATAAATATGTGAAAAATATTGAAGACACAGAGTGTATTGAGAATTCAGATCAGGTTGAGACACACCCAAAAAAAAATATAAAAATTACAAAAGGGGAAAATAGGAACAAGTAAAAAGAAAATATTGAGGGTGATATAAAAAGCGAGAACTCACCGATATTGACGATTTTAATTCCTTCCACTTCCAGGAATTTAAGAGCTACCGACACATTCTCCAACTTTTGACTGCGAAATGTGGGGCGTTTGTTGTGCTTGGGAAGACGCTTCTGCGACAACACTTCAATCAATGCAATTAATCTCAAACCATCACCGAGATCCGTTTCCAAGTTCACAATGTTCTTGTCGATAATCTTGAGGTGCTCATTGGCCCACCGAGTGAAAGTGTTCTGCTGAATACGCTTCCACTGTGCATCCTCGGCTAAATCTCTCTCAGCCTCCATCTCCTCGTCTTCGTCGTAGTATTCAGCCTGCAATGGGCGCCCAATAAAACGAAAGTTTATTACCAACTTCATCTAATTGCCACCACGCACGCTCTTTTTAGCTTCTTTTATGCAATTTGACACACAAATTTTCACCAGAGAAAATTTATATTATGCTAATTTATAAAGATTTTTGAATTAAAAATTTGAAATTAAAAAAAAAGATCACGATGTCACTTCACGGAATGACCCACAATATCTGATCATCTTCATTGAAATTCTTTATATAAAAATAATTTATGATAACAGAAAAAGACGTCCTACAGTTATATAGTGAAATCTTCTCTCTTTTTTTTCATAATGTCTCTCACATCCTCATTCTCTCATCTGCTTTGTTGCAGTTCCTTCTTTATTAAAAACGTCACAGCTTTTGATCTTTAGTAAAATTTTATGCTTATATTGCATTGAACACTTTTAATGAAAAATTAATTTTAAAAAATAAATTAAACTTTAATCTGATTAAAAAAGCTCATCTAAAGACAAAAAGTTTATGAAATTCTGTCAGAATAATAATAAAATTATTTCTTTCTTGAATTAAAATAAAAAAAAAACTATTCAAATTCTTAAATAAAGTTAACAGTATCATAAGAATTTTAAAAATTATCAGGATCAATTATTTTTAAGGCGCCAAGACTTTAATAAGAGTTTATTGAACCTCATTATGATTAATGATTAATCAGAAGCTCATGAATGATTTAATTTCCCAAAGAAAACAATCAAGAATTGATCAGAAATGAATCACATCTACTAAGAGCTTTCCCAATATTAATTCCGATATATTTCCATACTGATCTCATCTCTTTGAATAACACTTCTATGTTCATCATCATCACAGCTCCTCTATTGACCCTCAAAATAGCAAATATTTTGAAAATTTAATTAACACCGTTAATCGCTAAACTTGCTTATGATTTCCATTTGAGGATTTTGCCAAAGTCAAATATAATTCTTTTTCTTTACTTTTAGTCCCCATGACCAAATTTTATGCTATATACATACACTTATAGGTATGTATAGTATATAACTATCAATTCCGTCAAAATATTCTGCCGTGAAGCGCGACAAAAAAGTCACGAAGATCGGGAGAATGATGAAGATTCGAGAAGCAAGAAAATGATCATTTTGCTATTCAATCTTAAAGGTACCATCGCAACATTATAATGGCGCAGAGAGATGCGAGAGAGAGCGAGAAGAGATTCTTGTAGGAGCTTTTAGCCACCGAAAAGTTCACAAAATCTCGTTCAACTCGTTTCCAATTGGGCGAGTTATGTGAAAATCACAAGTGGTTGCATTTTGTGGAAGGCGCGCGAAGATCACGGTGAGTCGAATTGGGGAGATTCTGTGACATTGTGTACCATCGAAATGGAGACGTGGCGTGTTAGTGGCGCAAAAGAATTCTTCATCTTTGGCGGATCACGTGCTCTAGATTTTCGAATTTTTACCTGCTGCGGATCTTGCTGGTATGATTGTCCCGGTTGCTGCTGCTGCTGCTGAGTCTGGTATCCACTTGGTAATCCACCTGCACCACTGCTCACTAAATTAGCACCACGGTAGTCAGTTATGTCCGATCGCGCGCGTGGACCAGTCTCAACTGCTGGAGGACCCGCGGCTCTGGCCCCATAGAAGCCGGCATTCTCTCCACCACTACCAGACGTTCCAGCGACTGCTGCATTGTTTCCACTCCGTCCAAACATCTTCTCTCTGTGGTTGTGTCTTCTTCGTCAATTTTCACCTCACACACCAATTCTCTGTTGGGGTATTTGTTCCCGCCAAAACGCCGGAATTTCTGCAAAAAAAAATCGTAAAAACCACAAATTAACTTTCCGTTTCTAATATGCGCGCGCCAATTAGCACATAAGTATGGGATTTATGATTTAATTAGATGATTAAATAAAATTTCTAATACTAAATCATGCAGTGGAAATTAATAATTGATTTTGTGATTTTAAGGATTAAGGACGCGCAATTAAATTCTGAGAACTTTTTTTATTAGAAGAAATTTGTTTTTAGAAGGATTAATCAAAACATTTTTGGAGACTATGAAGGAGAAATTAAGGAACAACTTTCAATAAGAACTAAATTAACTCATAAACTAATCTCAAGCACACGTTTTGAGCTCATGGATTTTTTTTTCTTTTCTTCCTGCACAATTTATATAAAATCCCATGAACTGATTAAATTAATAATTTGTAAAATATAAAATTGCCTTATTATTTTAATGGGACAAAAACATCTCTCATCGAAATTTCCAGGCGCGCCAGGCGCATTAATTAATCAAAGTGTAATTACTCAATTTATAAATCACATTCATTGAGCTCATGCAGTCGATATACTTTATTATCGAAGAATTCCCTTTTTTATTCTCTCATATTTAACGCTAATTAACTCATTGAAGTAAAAAAAAAAGTGATGCACTTTTCCACCCAAAACAAGATGATTGAGAGCGCGAGGAAAGGAGCCACGGGGGCAGACAGAAAGTCAAGATCAAAATAAACAGCCACGACGAAGATTGGCAAAATGTGCGATTTGTTCGCAACCGCACGATCTTTCTTTCTCAATTAAAATTAAAAAATGATTAAGACATGGCAAAAATAGCTCCGCAACACCGGTGGGGGGTAAGTTGTGTGCAAAATGCGGGGGTTAATGGATTGGCAGTATTTTTGCGCGCGCTTCAAAAGACAAAATGCGGGAAAGAAAGGTACAGGTGGTGTGTGCTGGCTTTTTGATGATCAACTACAATGAATTCCTGTCGCATGATCGGCACGAGTTATTTTTGCCCGTACATACAACGTCCTCCGCGTGACGTGACTCACGCAGTGTTTTCCCGCAAGAGAGAGCCCCACTTTATGAGGGAAAGTGTGAATTTTCCGCAAATTATCTTTCACTCTTCTATGACAAATTTTCACACTTAACACAGAAAAATAAACATTTAAGGATTCTTGAGGGGAAAACACATCGCAAGATCAGGAAAATTCGTGTGAAAATGAAACTAATTTCTCACTCAACACTTTTCCATATCTTTGACCTAGCAATTTGCAATTTTTTTTGCAATAAATATTTTCCTTTCAAATTTTTTCTAAAAACAATTTTTTATGATCTTTTTGAATTATTTTTCTGTATTTTTTTGTACCATAAAATTCTTGCATTTAATGTACGATCGCGATCATCAGAATTCTATTTGAGAATAAATATTTATACAGAAGAAAGAAGAGTTTGGAAATTGAATGTAAAAATTATTAATCAACAGATCACTCAAGAAATGGACAAGATGCCACTAAAAATCTCAAGATTATGAGCATTCACTTTTCCAATTTTTTTTCTCCTATTGAGCCTGACGAGAAAATATTGATTTGTATGCCTTGGAGGAATATATACAAATATCTCTTCCACTGCGTACTTTTTGGCTTTTATTTATAGAAGATACATTTTCACACAAACTTTCTCGAAAGAAAAAAGCAGAGATTATTAGTTCTACACATGCTCACCACACTCACAGAAATACCTGTCCTGAATTGTGCAAAATGATTGCAAAATATTATGAAAAAACTTCAAAATCAACTATTGAGGATCACTTAAGATCTACTAAAGATCACTTAAATTAATCTTTTTTGTGCATAGATTTAAATTTTGGGGATTTTGTCATTTTTTCAGGACAATTTAGCACTCAAAACGGATTCACTTTGCGTTCAATGTGAGGAAAATTAATAAAGTGAAAAATAAAAGCTCTGTAAAACCTGCCTCAATGGCAATCAATAAAATTCCGTCTCCCAAAAAAAAACAGAAGACAATCAAAAGACGTTCACTTGGCAAGGAATTCTACGAGCAACTGAATGATCATTCTCGTTGAGTTTGTTGTGAAAATCCACCCGAAAAATACCCAGGGCCGCAAGAGTAAAGCTGCAACTTTTCATTTTTCTCGATCATTCTCATGCATTGATCACGAAAAGATCACTTCACCAAAAGATGCTACAAGTTTAATTTTTTTTACAAAATATCTTAAAAAATAAAATAATTAAAAAATAGTATTAGCAAGAAATATTTGTAAAGAAAAAATTGGGATCTGCTCATCTCTTTAGACTCACCGATAGAGAAAGACATGGGTTAGGAAAAATTCTAATTTTAGACTCCACCGAAGATCCATCGTGACAAGGAGTATTTTCATCCAAAGAATGTGTTAAAAGTTAATGTATGTTGTCACGAAGGAAGCTTCAAGCTCATGGGATATTTTCCAGATCCCACCACAATCAACATGTATGGTCAGCCAGTCAAAAAAAAATCACGCTGTATCTTTTCATGATCACCGTGCGCATGTGATCACCATATATGGGGCCAAAATTGTATTAAACAATTCTCTGCATCATTAAATTACTGCACCATCTGGTAAAAGAATCTCAAGCAGATAAAATACCTCATGCTCAGAGCCGCTAAGCATTGGGAAATTCTTTGAGATTAAGCTGGAAAATTGGGAGGAATTTGCTTGTCAATTTCCATTTGTTTGATCTCTCTGCATGAACGCATGTTTCTCTCACGTAATTATCGCCATATAGAGAAATGTAGAAAATTGGCATTGGAATAAGGAATATTCATGGGTGCTTCAATAGTGCTGCAATCCCACAGATTCGCAGCAAAGAAAAATCTTTTTTTTTCAGCTTTTCATTTTCTTTACATAAAATTTTGAATTGAATAAACTTTAAAAGGATTTTCAAAGGAAATTAAAGAGAGAATTTACCTCTATGATCTCATTTATTCATCCTCTCTTCATTCCGACTCTCAGTGACGTCACTTTGACTTCCTTTTCCGGAAGCGCGACTTTGGCTTTGGATCATCATCGTCGTCATCAGTGCTTGTCTGCTTTGGCCCCTCATTCCATTCCCGCTTCAATTCCTGCAGCATGGCTGGTGTGAGGAGTCCCTGAGCAAGGAGTCTCTCAGTCAAGCGTCCCCGGATTGTCCCTCCTGCCCGTGGTCCTCGTAGGTAGTGATGCCTCTTTTGATTGATCTCAAAAGAATCCTCATCTGGTGTATTGTTCGACGTGGCTGTTTCACTATTCCGTAGAAGCTTTGTAATCTGGAAAACACCCTGTTGGATGATGTCATCGAGCTCCTTCTGTGCATCCCTCACAGCTCTGGCATCAGGGAAGAGATCCATGAAGCGGTAGCTGAACCACAAGTACAGATCCATCACATCGAACACTGCTTCCAAATGCACGAGATCCAGAATGGTCTTGGGCAGGACAAATGGCCAGCCACAGTGACTCATGAGCCAATCGAAAGTCATCGGCTCATTCCGGCTGTACTGCCGGGCAAATTTGAGGAACATCGAGCAGACAAAAGGCATCTTTTTGTTTATTGGAGCACAGCAGAAGATGTATCGCCCTCTCAGGGGTAGTGGTACATGCTGAATCATCTCAGCGAGGAATTTAAAATCCTCCGTATTGCACATAAAGTACAGAGAATCATCCACCGTGGAGAGAGATATGAAGATATCCATGAGATTGCTCAGCGTGGAATTGGGCAGGTGATAGGCGTACAGTTCAATTTGATCTGCAGTTGGATGGAGCCCGGCCTGTGTTAGAGGATCAGGAATTGAATTCAAAAGACCCCGCAAAGTGGACAAATCCTCAGCTTTGTATGTTGTGACAAAACCCTCTTCCCACTGCGTCCCATACCGTCCAGCACGTCCGGCAATTTGTAGTGCTGCAGACACGCTAATTGTATCCATTTCCTTCTCTCCCTTCTCATTCATTGTGGGCTTTATCAGTGAATAGAAAATAATCCGACGAATACTCCTGGAAGGAAAAATAAAGAATTTTCAGATCTTCCTGCAAATGAACACAGCCTTGATGTTCCTTACAAGTTTAATCCCATCCCAATGGCATCTGTAGCCACCATAACTTTGCAACTATTGCTGACATCATTGAATTTAGCAGCCTGCGCAAGCTTCGTTCCCGGTGGAAGTCCACCGTAAATCACTGCCACTTCCTTCCCTCGAGCCTCAATCTCCCTCGACACGGCATAAATGTCATTCTTGCTGAAGCAGACGATGCAATCTCCCGGAAGAACATTTTCCAGTGTACCCAGAGCACGATCCTCAACTGTTAGATCTGTGAGTCGCTTGTAGTGGCGGATTTCGAGACTCTCCCCGGTTGTTGTGCAGATTTTCTGCAAAAGTTCAGCACATCCGGCTTCACCACAAACGTGGATCTCTTCTGCAATAAGGCCAAGAAAGGCTCGGGTCCACGCCCAACCTCTCTGTGGATCCCGCAGTAGCTGAATCTCATCAATTACAGCCACTTCATCTAATAAAAGACAAATTGGAAGGATTAACAAATAAGGAAACCAACATAAATCGCTTTTTCTTACAGGGATGGGTCACTGATGTCATCTCTACTGTACAGGAAACATGTGCAGATGGTGATCCATCTCCTCTGGCAAATTTTCTCTCTTCCCCCGTTACTAAATCACAACTTGTTCCCTGGAAAAGAATCAATATCTCATTGCTAATGCTGCATCAATGCCAGGAATCTTCTAACTCACCCTCTCATTGCTTTTGTGAAAAACCTCAGCGGCTAGGAGTTTTAGTGGACCACAGTATACACCGGATTTTGCAGTCAGGAACCTCTCCATAGCGTGGTATGTCTTCCCGGAATTTGTCGGTCCGGAGTGGAAGATGATCTTCCTGTTGATTGCCCTTGCATTTGGATACCAATTCGCCGGTGTTCTCAAGTCAGAGATTTTCTTGAGATCATCCATACAGTCGAGATGTGGAAAGATTTGCTTAGCATGCCGCAGGAAGTACGGAAAGATGTCATCAACATGCCCAGCTCCCTGAAGGATATCACTGACAATTATGTGAAGATCTGCCGGAAGATTTTCCGCATCCATACAGTATCGTCGGAAGCTCGCGAATGCCTGTTGCTGGAGATAAACTACAAAGGAATCAGAATTACTAAGTCACAGGGAAGATCATGCACCGTAGGAAAACTTACTATCCAGCCCATTCTCCGTGCAGAGCATCTTAATCTCTCTCTTCTGGCTGAATTTGTTAAGGACTTTTAGCAATTCCGCCTTGTCCAGGGTACCCGTGAGTTCTGCTCCGATATTTATGTCATCCGGATTGGATTTCACAGGAACGGGTTTGAAGAGAGATGAGAGATTTGCCGAGGAGGAATCATCCTTCTTCCCTCGCACCTGCGCCACCCACGTGGGTCCTACCCGTCTCAACACTTGTCTCTTCACTTCTGCACTCAAGCTTATCCTCTGGGCAGCCAGACAGAGGGATGACAACCTCGTACTTGTACTTTTTAGCATTTTCACACTTGAATTATTGTTTTGCACGGTAATTTTAAAGGACGCATTTAGTGATGCAACTCCTTGCCCGTTCTAGCAGTTTTCTCGTAGTTTTTCTCGCAATTTTCTCGCAATTTTTTTGTGTGTGACGACCTCGAAGTTTTGGGATCTGGATGAGTCAGAAAAGTTGTAAATTTTCTGTTTTTTATTTGCGCTAATTAACTGCGAAAATGGGTTTGTTCGGGAAATCATCCCAGCGAGATCCCAAGGAGCAGGTAAATGTGTCAAGGAGGCTCGGTGGTCTGCCGACAAATGCGTAGAAAATGTTTTGAATGGGTTTGTTTTTGTTTTTTTTTTTAGGTGAATGAATGGTCAGCAAAATTGCGGAAGGAAAGTCATCAGCTGGACAGACAAATCCGTGGCATACAGCGGGAGGAGGAGAAAGTGAAGCGAGCCCTCAAGGAGGCAGCTAAGAAGAATGACAGGGACACATGTACAATCCTCGCCAAAGAGATCATTCGTGCAAGGAAGGCCGTTACGCGGATTTACACGAGCAAGGCACACCTGAACTCCGTCCAGTTGCAGATGAAGAATCAACTGGCAACGCTGCGAGTGGCTGGTTCGCTGCAGAAGTCAACGGAAGTCATGGCAGCAATGCAGAGCCTTGTGAGATTACCCGAAGTAGCTGGGGTGATGCGAGAAATGTCCCGAGAGATGATGAAGGCGGGAATTATTGAGGAAATGATGGAGGAAACCTTTGAATCGATTGAGGACACTGAGGAAATGGAGGAGGAGGCCCAGGGTGAGGTTGACAAAGTATTATGGGAGCTAACGGAGGGTAAATTGGGAGATGCTCCACTTCCCCCAACGGCAAATGTGGCCAAAGAGGAAGTTCCTGCTGCAGCAGCTGAGGAAGAGGAGGAGAATGAGGAAGAACTCCAGGAGATGCAGAGTCGCCTTCAGGCCTTACGGTCGTAATCACCCATGCGTGCACTTGCTTCAGCATAACAATTAATTCTTCTTGAGAAATAAGCTACAAATTAAATTTAGAATTCATGTGACTTAAGTTTGCTTCAGCTCTTCTCTATGTGTCTCCTCTCAATTCTTATTAGATCGCAGGTTCGTCTTGACTAGTAAAAAGGTCTCCAGCAGGCTCCAATTGAAAAAAGAAAAAGAATGAAAAGGCAAAGCACCGAAGGTGGAAGCATCTTATTGCAACTCTTGAACTTTTATTGTGTTTTATAATATTACAAATAATACACTGAAATTCTAATATATTATTATTAAATTTAATAATTTAATGAGAAGATTTTTAAAACTCAAAATGTCTATGCTGATTTTTTTTCTTTTGCAAGGATATATTCACATAAAATCTTCACTAAAATTCTCCGGATCTCACGACGTGCACTCATGGTCCACGATAGACTCAATTTTCTTCATCATCATTATTTTTTTTGTTTTTATCAAAAGTCCACCTTATCAAAATGTCCATCACTTTCGAGTACATTGAAATTGTTTACACCCACATTGCAAGAGAGCAGGCACGGGGGCTACACAGTCGTGCACAATCCTGATGGTTTTCAGGGAAGCGGATGAAGAAGGATTTAGATAATGTAACCATTGTAGCTGCTGATGGCATTTCCGCCGCAATTATTGGGCGGTGGTTCATCGTCGGAATCTCTCTGATTCTTCGGCACACGGGGCACATTCATGCTGGACTTTCTCTTTTGCGCCTCCAGCTTCACTTCGTCGCAATACGACACATTGTCCTTTATGATGAACTCCTTGAGATGCCCCGGAAGCTCCTCGAGTCGTGGCAACGTGTCCTCCGGCGCTATACACGCCGCTGCCCCCTCAGGTGGATTCTCCATGCGATAGAAGAGGATGTAGGGTGTATTCGGCGGTGCCAGATTATGCAAATCCTCCACTGAACACTTATTCACGAAGCTATCATTGAACTTGTACCAGCAACTCTGATCCGCGGCGTACGTGTAGTAGTGCCCCGAGTCCATGCTGAAGCCCGAATGGACAACAGCAGCGTACAGGATGTACTTCACAGTCGCCGGCTGCTGATACCCATCCTCGGTGAAGACCTTCAGAGCCACACTCTCATCGTGGAAAACTTTGTGCATCAACTTCGCTCGCACGTGGTACTTTTGGTCATACTTGAAATGCTTGAGCGTTAGGATGAGATTCTGCGGTGCCTGGGTGATGTCAATGGAGCGCACACCGTCGCAGAGCCTCTTGCACTTCTCGCAGAAGTACTGATTGGCACCATCGAGCTTCTCTGACGAGCAATAGTAGTCCAGGAGATCCTGAACCGAGTAATTTTGCGTCATTTCCGTCTTCTCGTCCGGAAATGACAGGGAAATGTCCCGGAAAGTGTCGGTATTTGTGCTCTTCTCACCGCAATTTATACACTCATACGTAATGGCAATCTTCCCGCCAAAGGTCTTCTGGATGAGGGAGTTATTTGACTTTGGTGGCAGGCATGCAGCAGCCTCACTCATGGTGACATCCTCATCGAGTGGCTTTGGTCGCATTTGACCCTCCTGCTCGTGCAGCGTCTCCAGGAGATGCCCAAGGAACTCCGAACTGTCCTGTTGGTAGCCCGGTAGGAAGCCAGGTGGGCGGGTTGCATGCAAAACAGCACGTGGTGTCAATTCCGGTCGTGATGAGTGCAGAAGTAGTGCCAAAAGTTGCTGAATCTTCAGCAGGAGGGGAGTCTTACTCTCCGACAAGAGGATTTCACGGCTAAATTGTTTTGTCATTACAAGAGCCTGCAGGACGCTATTCATGTAGCACGTATTCCCGAGATTAACTAATCCCACTCGGGCATTAATGCCATTCCGCGTAATCTCCGCATGCCACGCGGGTACATCGAGGATCATACGGAAATTGGGGGATGTTGAGAAGGCGGCAAGAGCAAGCTCGGTGTCCCTGTAGAGACTATCGTAGCCGGGAAAGGTGAGAATGAGTGCAGCGAATGTATCCACGAGATCCTGAATGATTCTCTGGTGCCAAAGTAGGAATTTCTCCTGCCTCAGGATGTTCAGCACACCCGGGACGCCTCCGATGATTTTGTGAAAGACTACGGGTGTGTGGCGGATGGAGGTGAGAATTCGCTGAACAACAGGAGCCACCTTGGGCAGATAGATTGGCAACACGAGGCGCTTGAACAGTGGCTCAATCACTTCCAGGGAGAGATCAATGAGAAGATCATATTTCTCCTTCTCACGCAACCCATTGAGGATTTCAATGATCCAAATGTGGAGATTTGTGGAGAAATCAATAATTTGGAGCCACTTGCATAAGACCTTGAAGCCCCGCGTTAGTGCCACATCCGATGAGTGCTCGTAGTTGTTCAGCAGCCAATTGACTGCCCGTGGGATGTGGGAGTTGTCGAAGAACTGCAGCACCACTGAAACAGCCTCATACGGTTCCCGGGGACTTATTATAAGGGAATACAGGACTTTGAGGCATCCCGTGACAATGTCCTCCTGGATGTCGCTGTTACTTTCGCAAATCTCCGTTAAGTATTGGAATACCTTCGCCACATCTTCCTTGAATGTTTTAATGAGAACTGAATCCCTGGGGGTCTGCACCTGCCCCAATTCCCGGACAATGTGCTCACAAAAGTGCACAATGCCATTCCCACTGGGTAGGGCGGCTCCTTCCTGCACCTGACTATTGAAAGCCTCTAAAATTTGAATGATACTCGTGATGTCGTACACCTTCTCCTCCTGGTGCACCTGCTTTTCCAAATGCTTCACCGCCATTCCGGAAACTGCGTCTGTCGAGAAGAAGCCCAAAAAGATGACAATTAATTTTCGGTGGGAAACACACACAGATGCATTCCCCCAATCTCTCCTTGAACTCCTTTGTTCACCAACCCATTGCCATCCCAGTGTCTCCCGCACTACTCCACGTACCACCCATGCCACGCGGAAGTGGAGTTTTCCTGCAAATCACGGTGAAATGGCAAGAAAAGCCCGTGAAACTCACCAAATGGGTACTTTCAGCAACTTCCTGACTCCTCGGTGAAAATTTACAAATCTCTATGGCAACTGCAATTTGCACACACACTGCACAGCGCTCTGAATCCTCTCGCACCCGCCTAAAGCATTAATTTGGACAAAAACTTCAAAGAAATACGATGAATTTGGGAAAATTTCTAATAAAATTTTCTTTTCTTTTTCTTCTCACCCACAGAAATGCAAAAAAAAATTGACAGCTAAAACCCCTTGCACCGAAAGATCACGCGTCACACTGAAAAAATGTAACGAAATGTACCGTGTGTCCTGAGACAAATTGAGACAGTTTGATGGAACGGCACGACGATAGAACAAAGCTTAAACTTTATTTTGAATTTTTTAAATAATAAAAATTACCAACTCCTTCCAATTCAAATTAAAAGTCTTTCTTTTTCTCATTGTTCCTTTTCACATCCTGTTTTATGTTCTTAAGGTTCTTAAGTTTTAACAAAAAGTTAAGAGCTAAAAGGTCACATAAAATGGTTCATTTCGTAACGTGACCTGTGGAAGGAAAAGACGCGATTTTACAGGAAGGACCGGAAAAAAAGACGACGTATGAAGAAACTGCTAGAAAATTCCTTCGGCGACCTTTCAACGGACCAATTTCTTTATTCCGAAAAAAAGGTTTCTCAATTTTTTTTAAATTCTCAAAAAAAATTATTTTAAGAAAATATATTTGCTTTGTTTTTTGAATATTTTAAAAGCAGTTTTTAATTTAAAATTGCCTAAAAAAGTTTACAAAAAAATGAAGAAAATTCCCGAATTTTCCAGAAGTCGGAATACTGATGTAATACTCCGAAGAATATTTCACACGAAGTTCCCCCAGTATTGTTGAGTTTTGGTTAGTGGGTAAGAAATCAGCTGTTGGCGTGTTGACGTTTGCAGATTTCAATGAAATTAAAATCTTCGCCGCTGCGTTCAAGTTTTCTGTGAAATTCTCCTGTTTGATTTACAATCTCTGATAAGAAGTCAAAGCACGTGTAAGTATGCACAATACCTGTGATTAAATATTAGCATAACAAACGCAATGTGCGATGTCCGAGGAATTTGTTTACGTTGCGGTCAATGCCAATGTTTTTGGTCCATTTCTTTGCAGCATCTTCTGTGGAAAATTCCCAAACAATTTCCTGAAAAACTACGCATGTTTTTCAGTACATTTTCTCTTATCAGAATTATCAAATGATACCGAAATACTGCTTGACCTTGATGAGCGTGAGAGCATGGGAAAATTTTATAAGATGCTTGCGGTAAATCTGATCTAGATTACACTGTGGAACAAATTTTCAGGCTTCTCTTTCAAGATGAGTTCATTAATTGATCTCTGTGCTCATAATCTTCCACGACAGGGAAGCCCCTTTTTAACACTACTTGGAGAAGAAGATTAAAAGATTAACCAGCATATAAATGTTATGCTAAACACATTAACATGGTCTATTCATGCTCAAACTTCTAAATTGAATATGAATAACTGCTGCTGGTGGTGGTGGCAATGAGGGATGGTTACCGTGTTATTTCTTTCCAAATATTTTCTCAACTATTTATGTCATTTTATGTAATTAAAGCACCAACCACCCCTGAGATCACAATCGTGCGTCCGTTGGTCAGGAAATGTGGTATCACAAAAATTCCCCCAAACGCGACGGCGAAGGTCACCATGTGCGCGGGGGTGGTTTGCTTTCTCAATGGGCCCCTTTTGCTTATTATTTGTGGGTTGTGTGAAAGAATAAGAAATCAGCGGGTAAATGTTGCCAACAAAGGTGGGGAGGAATTTCGTGTGAAAAATGAGGTGAAAATCAATTCATCTTGGCCAGAGGGAAGGCAAGAGTGTCCGAGCATTGAAATTCACAATGGAGCAATTGTATGTCAATAAAGTATTTGCGTGTTTTGATACTCATATTCGAGGTCGTCTGACGGCCAATTTTTCCTTTCACTTTGTGCTTTGGGGGCTGGTATAGCGCAATTCAGTGAGAGGGAGGGTTTTTAGTATGTTAATTAGGGGGGCACATATGCCTGAGCTTTCGCGAGCTATACCCCTAAGACTGCCAGAGGGTATGGAGTAGCTGACGGGACTTGTGAGCAATCAGAGAAATTTCCAACTTCCTGGCGGTCACACGAGTGAGTGGGCAAAAATTCAGTGGCAGTCGTTGCTACCCTCCGGTTGGGAAAACAACTCCATTTTATTTTTCACTCTCTCTCTTGCACTCACAGCAGTGTCACCATCCCTCTACGGATTTTCAGTATTTTATTGCAACAAATAATCTCTTACAACCCCTTCAAATTGCACATCACTACATCCTGTTGTTGGACACTTCTTTTGTGGTGCAAATAATCGTTACTAATGGATTGCGATTCACAGACAGGATCCTTGGCAGCTGATAGTGAAGATAATTCACGAAGGAGTAGAGAACCCGAGGACCTTGAACAGGACGAAGTTATGGCAAAATTCGATGAGCGAATTGGATTTCTCGGTGGTGGAAATATGGCATTTGCCATTGGATCGGGAATGGTAAATCGTGGTCTTGTTAAACCATCGCAAATTCTTGCTTCTGGGCCACATCTTGAGAATCTCTCCCGTTGGAAGGATAATGGATCTGAAATAACAGCCGACAATGAAGATGTAAGTTCCCTCTAATAATTTTTTTTACTTATTAGTTAAGGTAAAAGAATTTTCTCCTGCTGATGAAATTCCTTTCTTTGCCCTACATTTTTTTTCTTTGAATAATATGCCAACACTTTGACTCCCAATTGAATTAATGAAATGTTTGCACAGAGAAACGGGGGTGGAAAAGCAGTGAAGAAAGGCAAATGAAAGGAAAAGTGGGGTGGGAACAGTCGGGAAAGTGAGTTGTGCTTTTTTTTTCTACCACCCCCCAGACACGAAAGATTCTTATCGGAATTTCAAGTTTCTCTATAGCAGACGATTAATGTCGAAATGGATATATTTTATTTCACCTATTCATTACGTTTTATTTTATTGTTAAAATGGGTGTATCAAATGCTTCTTTTACAGTGCATCAAGACTGAAGTTCTTTGTACTATAGTTTATGAATAAAATAATAGAATTTTAATTCATAATGAGGTCGGAAAGGTCAAAGTTTTGTCAATCTTGCTCTTGAAGCGATCTTTTTTCTTCAAACTAATTCCCTCTAAAATTAATTATTATATGTCCTGCATTGCACAAAAGTTTCAAGGATGAGGACTTTAGTGCTCCCTCTCCTCCATGAGAAACGACATTATTTTCTTCATAACTTACCCTGTAATTTTTCAATACATAAAACATATTTAATGCATCACAGTCCTGTAAAAAAAGAGCCATAGAACAATTTTCAAGAAATAAAAATATTAGAACAATTTTTAAAGCTTTCTAAAAAAATATTTCTTTTTTCTATTCCTTAGAAGGGAGCACAATTTTCGGCTTCTTGTGCTCCTTAGCACGCTATATAGAAGAAAAGCAGGGTAATTAATCCAATGGAAAATGTGCTAAGTGGAGTCATAAATTATTGTTGTGATTTCAAAGTGCGATATGAAATGGAAATTTCTCAAAATATGAGTGTTAAAAAACCTCCCACTAACAAGGAGAATTTTAAGTTGACTTCAAATATAAGGGAGAATGAGGGGATTTTCTCACCTAGTTTTTCCTTTTAATCGAGAATTTTTCCTTTTAATCGGAATTTCTACATAATTATTTATATAGAAGGAAAATGCCAACTCTTGTGCTTTTTTTCATGTGATTTACTTGAATTTAACACTCAATTCAACGCAAATGTAGCCTCGAAAGTCTCAATTTGCTGCTTCCTTCAGAAAGACGACTTTCTCCACCACACCAATGAGCAAGGCTTTTCATCTTGCCCACTAATGATCTATTTGATGGAAATTAAATAATCATTTGAGTTTCTTTATAAATTAAAATATTTATGCCTTCAATTTTCATATCATTGAATCGTTCTTTTTTTTTTAACGGTCACCTGGAAGATGTTGTTGGTGCGGATTTGCAAATATGTGGCAATTGAGGGGAGGAAAAATCATCAAAAGCAATTTTGATTAGTAGTTTGTGCAATAATAAATAAGACCACCTCATTGAGAAAGTTTCTTCAATCGCAACACAATCGCTGAATTAGCCAAAGGAATTAGCTCACTTAATTTCATACCCAGTAGTACTTATAATTTATTTCACAACTCCCTTTTTGCGACTATCGGGAGACTATCTGTGAGTGAGAGAGAGCTCTATTTCGTGCAATTGATCGCGATACACGTGATGAAGATTGCTTAAAACTTACAGTTGAGGCTTGAATTCTTTTGTGTTAATAAATACATAATAGCGCGCATATCCGAAACATTCCTTCTAAACTTAATTTACATAAATGCATTTTAATTGTAGATTTGCGAAAGAATTATTTCCCTGTTCCCGCGAGACAGGTTTCTCCTTTTTGTTTGTTATGTCGGTCATCAAAACAAAATTGAGAGGCATCAAGATTGGATGATATAGCAGCAAAATCATATAATATATATAGCAAAGAAAATAAAGTTGCTGAAGTCAAAAATCTCGCGAGATTATAATCAAGAATGGAATGTTTTTTAGTGCCAGGCCGTAAAACAAATGGTTCCACTTTTCTTGTTCTTTTTACCTAGATTATTGATGAGGGGAGAACGAAACAAAATAATTCAGAATTTGGTATTTTGTTGCTCTTAAACCACTCCCAAAGGACGATAGGAAGGAGCTTTAACTACATTACACACCTACAGCTTTTTTGTTCCATTTCCATGAGATTTTTTTTAAGCTTTTTAATTCAATCAAAAAATATTCTCAAAAATTGCTTAAACAAAATGTTCTTTATTGAGATGTTGAAGAAGCGCGACAGTGAAGAAGTGCGAGAATGAAATCAATGCGAGAGAATTTTGCTATGACGAAATGAAATATTTTAGGGCAATCAACATAAACTTTTATGTGTCACCATCGTGTTCTGTCTCAAATTAATTCTATATAAATTTATTTGGTGTGTCCCATAAACGTGCCTTTTTATGTTGCGTGCACGAAATGTATTTTTTTATTTACGCGAATGAGGAAAACGTGGAAAATTCGCCACATTGTACCCTTTGTAGAGAATGTTCTTGTGCTACACAAGAATAAAAAAATCAATCTAAAAAAAAAGTTATTCTAAGCAGAATGAATAGAAAATCTTTGGTCTTTTAGGTAATCATCAAATGCGATATAATCTTCATTTGCGTAAAGCCGCATATTTTGGAAAAATGTGCAGCTGAAATTCAGAGAAAGCATATTCGCTCCATTAGAGATTCTGATAAATTATTTGTCTCCGTGATGGCAGGGATATCAATTGATGTTATTGAAAAGGTAAATTATCGAATAGATTCTTTTTCTTTTTTTTTTTTTCAATTTATGGAACATGATGGCACATTGTTGTGTTTTCTGTGATATTTTTATGCACGCAGCATTTCTACTTCATTCCCCAACTTAAAATAATACGTTCAATGCCCAATACACCGATGCAAGTGGGAGAGGGATGTACGGTATTCTCACCAGGACGTTATGTTACGCAGCATGATGTGGAGAAAATCAACACCATCCTCAATTCATTGGGCACGGCTCAGGAGGTGCCGGAGAAGATGATAAATGCTTTTTCAGCAATAACTGGGTGCGGTCCCGCCTATATTTACACAATAATTGATGCCCTAGCTGATGGGGGTGTGAAGCAGGGGATCCCAAAGCAAACAGCCCTACAAGTGGCAGCTCAGATGATCTATGGCACGGCCAAGACGGTGCTGGAGACAGGGAAACATCCTGCTGTACTGAGGGATGAAGTATGCTCACCTGGTGGTGCAACAATTGCTGCAGTTCATGAACTTGAGAAGGGTGGAATTAGGTGAGTAATACACTTCCCCCTGTGATTTATGATGAGCTATTTAGATGAAGATAAGAGCATAATTTTTACTCATTTGCATGTACGAACCAGAAATATATTCATAAATGCAGTGGAAAAAGCAACAGTTCGTTCTGAGGAGCTAGGGCAGAGTAATGCAGACTAACAGTTTCTACCATATCGCCCGCAGTACTTACTCTATAAGGCGATAGATAAAGAGAATGAACCACGACTCTATAGACGTAGATGGATTCGATTTTAGAAAACTTAAAGAGTTTATTGACAAAGATTCAAGAGAAAAGAAAAACGAAGCTCTCTCCTAGGTACCGAAAAATCAATTCCTGCTCCTTTTGCGCGAATATGTTGAATAGCCAAGATTTAGGTGGTCCTCTATTCCAAATTGTACACACAAAATATTAAAATTATTTTTCGCAAATTTGATAAAAACACGAAAGAGACGCAAATAATTTCACACTTATTTGAGCACAATTTCTGTAAATAAAACCTTTCACGGGAATTCACATTGAGAATCACCAATTGAGGTATAAAAAAATCAATTTACGAGTTGTCTCAAAGCATAAAAAGACAGAAGAATGATTAATGCAAATTAAAAACACTTTTTTGCTGCGTTTTGACGATTCATCATGCATAAAATCTCCTCTAGAAACGTATTAAAACCCCCGTAGAAAATTCTCTCGGCAGTCCCGAGCTATTCGTCTCCAGTGCCACCAATAAATAAACACAAATTTCCTGTTTTTCAAATCCAAATCCCCAAGAATGAGAAATAAAAGATTATATTGAGAACTACATACAAAATATTTTATTATACATTTCTTTTTTTATTTTGCACAACATTATATAGCTTAAAAAATAAAAAGTGGTTAGTTGAGTTCTTTTTTTTTTTTCAATATACATTAATGGAGAAGAAGAAAAAAATTTTAAGACGAAAAAGATTCAAATGCGATTCATTCTGATTCTACTTCTTTCGCTCTCTCTCTCTCTACTTCCTCCTCTACTGCAGTGCCTTATAATTTATTATATTGCGGCTTATCTTATAGTTTTTTTCCTACTATCGCGGACTCTACTAAAATGGGTAAGAAGTTTGTTTACCAGAAGTGGTTTTTTTCATTCATCTGCCAAAGAGATTAATTTTATAAAAACGTCGATTTAACTCTCCTGGGGAGTTTGCAGAGAGTCACATTGTGAAGACAGTCAACCAAAATGAAGGTAATTTTTTTTTTTAATTCTATACAGCAACATCTCTAAACATTAATTTACTTACAAATTAAGGTAATAATATTATGAGTAAAGGTATGAAAAGATGTATTTACAACAAAGAAAAGTTTTTTTTTTTTTCAAATGAAAAGATGATAATTTAATCCACAAAAAACGATAAAAATTTGAAATTTGTGTCAAGTAAACACACAAAAATTAAAATTAAACAGAAAAACGAGAATAATTTCTCAACCAAAGGTACTTAATTGCAAGTGAAATTGGAAGTAAATGTGTATGAATTAAGTGGTTGTCACAATAGCGGTAATTAGAAAGTTTCTTGCTGAATCTTCCTCTGCTTGCATTCACTTTTATTTTGTGCAAATTCTAATGTCTACCTTTCCCTTTTTGCCAAATTAATAAAATGATTTTTGAAAGATTTATGGAGTAAAAAGTTTCTTTTAAAAAATAATTCATTTTTGAAACATTTTTTTTTAAATAATTTTCCTGAAAAATTCCTCTCACCTCATTTTATAAATTTATTCGAATAAAAAGAAAGAAGATTTTTTTGAGAATTTGCCCAAAGAATTTCGCAAAATATTTACAATAAAATATCCTAATTACTGCCTTATAACATTATTATTCTTACAATAGCGGAGATTTTATTTTCCGGTCTCCAATTTTCGCTTTTCTTTTTGGTTTTTCGCAATAATTAAAAGTGAGAATTTTGTATATGACAAAACCGAATTCCTCTCAAAAAATAACTTAATCAGAGACGAAATGTTTTGTATTTATAAAAAAAAATAATTTGAAAAAGAAATTATCTTAATGCGAGACAAATCTAAAAGTCATAGGAAGAAGCTTCCCCATCACCCTTTTTCACTTTGAAGATGAAACGATAGACAAGCCCAGCAATGATGCCACCGAGAATGGGACCCACCCAGTAGACCCAGTGATTCTCCCAGAAGCCCATAACAACGGCTGGACCGAAAGAACGAGCTGGATTCATACTTGCTCCTGTGAATTTGATCTGCAAGGTGGAGAAATAATTTTAGAGAATATGATTCTTTTCAGAATAGAATTAAGAATAAAAACGGGGAGAAATATTCAACTTACAGCAGCCAAATGACCAGCTGTGATGGAGAGTCCCACCGAGAGGGGAACAGCATTCTTGTTGTCCGATCGTCGTGGATCACTCACACCGTGCACAACAAAGACAAGGATGAATGTGATGAGGGCTTCAATGAGGACACCCTGAGCCGGTGTCAAGTCCGCATGAAGTGTCGTATTGCCCAGCATACCCACATACGCTGGTGGTGTGCCCACCTGAAGAATGAGAAACGCAATAGAAGAAACAGATAAAATCCATCAGACTTATTTGGTATGTAAAAATATTTTTATTGATTTTTTGACTCAACCATCTTTTTCCTATCTCTCTGAATTATTTAAACAAGTCTTCACATAAAAAAAAGAATGATAGTCTCGCGAAAATTGTAACGCAAATGTCCATTGTGAATTAATTTTATTTCCTTGACAAATTTTTCCATACAGACAATGTCGAGGAAGTCTTCAGCCAGAGAGCTAATTTGTCTCACAGGAAGATTGTTTGTGTCACGGACAATGCCACATACGAGTGAGACATTATATGGTAAGTTAATCCACAAAAGAGATAAATTTTTCATTCACGCAAACTCACTGCAGTTACTTTTTGAAGAAAAAAAATCCCCGCTAAAAGGTACATCTCAACAAAAGACTGGTAGTCACGTTTTGTATGAAATTTGCTTTTATATATTATTTTGTATGGAGTTCATATATCTACAATTTTCCTAACTCACATAAAATTCACATCACAAGCGCAGATATTATGAAAATTTCTTTAATGTTGGCATAAATTTAAAAGTTTATAAACTCCACAAGTTAACCATAAGATGTCTTATAGTTGCTGAGATTCTTATTTTGGGGATGTAACCAATTAAATAATTTTGTGTTGAAGTTAAAAAAATAATTTCAATTTATTTAATTTATGAAAATGTCCTTAGTGAATTAACTGATAAAATACCAACTAATTTATCAAGCTCTTTTTCTTAAAATTGATTTTAGAACGACAATATAGCATTCCATTTAACCCATTGTGGCCTTAACTCTAAGAGAACAGGCTACAAAACTCACAGAGTCAGAAAAAAATCGAAAAATTACGATTTAATTACGATTTTACATCAAAAGAATCTTATTTGACTTCAAAGGAACCTTAAAAATGATTTTTATTGAATTTCTTTCACTGAATTTGTTGCAATAATTAAAGAGTTAAAAAATGTGATCAATCCTTGGTTGTTAGAACCTCTTAAAAATAATTCTTAATAAATCTTTCAATGTAATGCGCGTCTTAAGAAAAAATCCCCCGTTTTACGTAGGATTAACAAATCCATTCTCACTGGTTAATTAAACATTACATGAAGAAAAGATTTATATTTCTTTATTAACATTGCAAATTTTCTTCTCTCTTTCTCAGTAACAATAGCTGAGATTTTTTCAATAAACCGGACACACGAGTCCAAACCAAACAGCAATATAAGATATATTTTTTCACGCTTTTGTGAATGTCAATGGCAAAAAAAAACGTTTCCAACATTGAACTTGATTTGTTGATGACACGAGAGCTTTTTCTTCTTCCCATTTTGATTGCGATGTGCAAAGAAAACGATGTAATTGGTGTGAGAACATACTTTTTTTTTCATTCCTGCTTTTATAATCATGAGCTTTGGGAAATCACGTGAAAATTCACCTAAAATACTGAGAGAGAGAATGATTCATTGTGAGGGGATTTGATAACATCCCGGTTGGGATTTAATTGTATGACACGCTATCTGGATGACGCGGATTAGGAATTAATAAAAAAAACATCTTATAAGAATAATGTGCGACTTAGAAAAGTTACAATGCATTGAAAAAGTTTTTTTGAGAAGAAAAAATAACACAAACAAGATTGATTTTGTATTCAGAATCTCGTCTTGAGGAGACAACGACGACGACATCTCCATGACAGCCATATAAATTGGCTATTTATCCTCTCATTGAGACTTTAAGATTCACATATAAAATAAATTAAATTCCTTTTGCATATTAAAATAACTCAATATGACGACTAACACGTACCAATTAACCTGCCTTATCGTATCAGGACAACCTTCAGGTACGTAGCGTTTGTGAATTTCCTTTCTGTTTTGCAAAACCGCGCGTACAAATTAACTCGCAATTGGTGGTCAGTTTTACTACAAAATTCATTGAATCTTCATTGTTTATTGTGCTATTTGAATATTTTTCAATTAAAACACCGTCATGCTTATAGCGTTCAATTAATTGCTCAACGGTCATTGCATTGACTTCTTTGGAGCTCTGTTCCTCCTTTTTTTACGATTAAAATCACCAAATAGTAATGCAATAAATACACGACTAATACAACCTGTATATGGCATTCCCATCTCACCCATTTCAAGTTCATGGTATAAGGAGCATTGCGAAAGACTTTTTTCCTCTCGGCTTTTGCATTGCTGATGTGTATACTTATTTCTTCTTTGGAATTTTTATTTACATCACACGCAAATGCGGAACGTAATACAACGTATCCGAAAGTGGCTGAAAATTAATGTGAAAAATATTTAGAAATTCCTAGTAAATTTTCCACCCTAAAGATCTTATAGCTCTGTAGCATGCAACCAAACCAATCCTCTACTCCAATCGGTAAAGAAAGGTGTGTGTAGTATGGCTTAGAGACGAGTTCCAATTAAGAAAGCTTCCCTGTGGTGTCTTATCATGAATATAGTGAGCCTAATTTACGACCATCGCGATATTCAAAATGTATTCTATGCAAAAAGGAAGGGAAAGGATTTAAAATTGAAGTGCTTCTTCTTTTACAACATTTTATCGTCTTAAACTGCATTCACACAACCGACACATGGAGGTTATCTCAATGGCAAGGTAGTGAAGACCTTTTTGCGCACATTGAATTGCCATTTGATCATTTTTTGAAGAGATTGTAGGTCAAAGAAAAGACAAAATTGAATAATTTGCACCGCAGGAGGTTTATAAGTTTACAACCAATAAATTTGCAATGAGTAAAAAATATATATTTCCGATTCTATTTTCGTATATATAATCCTTCATTGTGGAAAAAAGCTTTGACCGAGGCTTTGGCGATTTATTTTAAAAACAAAATTTTACTATTACAAAAAAGGAAAAAAAAAGCTTCAAGCCTTTAAGTGAATTAGTAACACAGTTGGAATCGGTTCGAAAGGCAATGATTCACAATTTCAATCAAACAACTTTTAATTTCATGCTAATTATACATAGTTCTCACAACAAGATTCTATCGCGAACCTATTTTTGAGTTCAAGGTACTTTATAAAAAATGTTAATTCATGCTAAATATTTCCGAATATTCTTTAAAGTATTCTATCAACGTTCAATTGGTGAACCCCTTTGCGATCTTTAGCTGAGAGACCTTAATTTTTTTTTCAAAAGTACATACCTCAAAGAAATATCACAAAAAAGTGATGGGGAGCCTCACAAGCTCATGGTTCAATATTGAATTGCGGTGCTCCAATGAGTCACACATCATTTGACATTTAATGATTTTCTCTCACACTCACTTTGAGCTCTAATGTGGCAATTAATTCAATAATGCTGTACGAGAATGGCTCTCGTATTAAGAATCGGGTTGAGTTTACTAAAATTTCGCGCAATTTATTACTGCGAAATATTTCTCAATCTTCTCAATATTTTATTTTCTCAGAACTTCATCAATGGACATTTAAGTGATTTGTGGCGGTTCTTTTGAGACAATCTCTGTGGTTGATTTATTTGGGATTTTTTGAGCACTTCCAGAGAAAACTAAACCAAACTTAATCCAAGAAATTAATCTTCTCTCATGCGTAATTGTTTGAAAATTATTACTATTGGCACAGGTTGTTGAAACACAATAAAATATTCAATTTTTTGTTCATTTACGAGTTATTTCTAGTTCATTGAGATGCTTTCAGGAGATTCCATCACTCAACTGTGTGAGATTACAATTAAAAATCAACATTAAAGTGACGTGAATTGTGTTAAATAATAATATAATATGCATAGATGGAGAGTTATTATTTTGCGGAATTTCCATTGTGTTTTTTTTCGCATTATTTAATAGTCCGATTAGAAAGATTATACTTTCCTAATAACATCTTCACACTATACCTATATTTTCCCACACTTAAATTTTGGTGTTTGTAGAAAGTGAATCAAAGTGATTTTTTTTATCTCTTAAGATAATCGTAGATTTATAACTCTTTTTTTCTGCACAATAGTCGTGATTTATTTATTTGATTTACCTTCCGTCTTGGATGATTTTGCAATTATCTTCGGAGAACTAGAAACACTTAAAAGTTCATTACCTAATCTTCTTTGTTGTAAATTGTAATTACAATTATTCGTGTGTCGGTATCTATCTTTGTTTATTTCTGAGAATTTATATTATGTTTAAAAAATAAGACAATAATGACAATTTTCAGGGAATTCACGGAAAAATTTCCCAATAGGAAAGAGATTGATTAAAAGCATCCCATAAAAAATCTCTAAAGATTTATTGCGGAAAAAACAAACTTATTTTACTATTATTAACTTTGTAATGCATTTATGTTTCTTTTTTCTTTTAATTGATTGACTAGCTAGAAATTACTAGAGAATTTATAAAGGGAAAAAGTCGCGTAAAAAGCAAAAGTACTATTTTTCTTAACTTTTTTCCCTGCACCATAAAATACATTAAGTTGTCGCGTGAAGAGCATTAATTCGATTTTTTTCACTTGTGCCCTTACTTATGCAACAATTTTCTTGATTAGAATTGCGCATTTGAATGATTTAAGTTAAAAAAAAAACTAACAGAAGATGTTATGTTAATTATACAACAACACTTTGTAGCTAAGTTTTACGTATCGGCTGTTAATTTACGTCTTTTTTACGTAGGTTAAACAAACAATGTAAATTCTATATCCTTTTCTTTTAAGTAACGTGATTATTATTTAATTAGTAGGTAACGCAGGTAACGTGACAATTATTTTTAAAATTAATTGTAAACAAGTTTTTCTTCTTATGCTAACTTCGTAATACAACTCATGTGTTTTCTCTGTTTTCTTGAGGACTAATCGGACTAATGTGAATTCTCTACAAGAACCACAAGAACGATAAGATTCTAGAAAATTATTTAATTTGAAAATTAATTTGTTCAATTTATTGAATTTTTCGCAAAATAAATTGGAAATATTGAAACATCCTCAAGTGGATGGATTATGAGGTAGGTGGAATACCTCTTAACATTTATCACTTGGCATCATCATCTTCACGCTCTCTCGATTGTGGTCTCGTGAGATGCATAGTAAATAAGATTTTTATGAACCTTTATTATGAATAATTATGTTAAATTCTGCCGTTTCACTTATACATCTCATTTTTCTCTTACTATATTTTATAAAGCCCCAGCTGTGATATTATTCTGTCTACACCCAGCATCAATCCCACAAGAAAAGGATTAAGAGCTCTTGTATATCATACAGTACAATGTTTCACATTATAAAGTGAGGCAGGTGTTATAGAGTAAAATGTTGCTGTACGAAATATGGATATATGGTACTCAATGCTTGTAATATAATTATATTTTCTTATATTTATTTTATAAAATCAACACACACACACACTTTTCACCTTGGCATTTTATACTTTATCCAGTTCAAGAGTACTCAATGGGAAAATTTATATCTCGCACTGAACAAGTGCTTCATATATTGAGATTTCTGCAAAACTTTCTCATTGAACTTCTTTTTATTTTTCCTCTTCATGCTATATCCACATTACCTGCTCGCGCCTATACCTCTTGATTATTTATTTTGTTAATTGCGCAGCATTGTGAGCTCTCTGTATAATTGTGGCACTAATTGAGTGATTTGTACTCTCAAGCTCACGCCCTTTAAGGCCCAGATGAGTGATCTTTCAAAACAAGATCACATCCACAAGGTACAAGATACGCAAAAAGAGAGATTTATGGAAAAGACCACACACAGCAAAACAATATGAGTGAGCTTACCTTAATGAGAGCAGCACCGGCAATAGCTCCAATGCATTGGCAAGCAATGTAGAAAATTCCCTTGAGGATGCTCACGTCTCCAGTGACGACAAGTCCACAAGTCACGGCGGGATTTACATGACATCCACTCACATGCCCAAAAGCCTGGAAGAGAAGAAGTTGGTATATAAACGATCAACAATGAGCAACTTGAGTTTAAAAATCAAATATTTTTCGTATGCCTAGGGGGTATGCATTTGTTGAGTTTTGTGACTATTTCAATATTTAAGAGGCAATCGAAAAGAAAATTTCTATTAAATGAGAAAATGGGAAAATCTATTTTCCTCTGGTTAGAAAATTTATTTGACAGAATTTCCCGTATCCGAAATACTACGTTTTGTGTCAAAAACTCCAGCAGATTTGCGATTTTTATTCGTTTTGAGCTGTTATTTTGGACTAAAATCATATTTTACTCTTAAATGTTAAAATCAGAGTTTAAAGTCTCTCAATTCGAGTTTTATTCTCACAAATTACAAAAAAAAAAAACTGGCTGTAAATTAATCGGAAGCAATAAATATTTTTATAATCAATATGATTTGCCCTTTGGGGTAAATTGAGCAATTTTTTACCTTTCTGGCTTATTGAAATCCCAAGTGGAATGTCTTTCTCTGGGTGTTATATACTATACATTTTACTTCTTCATCTCAATAAACTGTGTATAATGTTGCGTAATTTTAATTGTAGGGTAATTTAATGTAATAATGCACGATGATTCGAGTATGTTATTTTAAGACCACACGAAAAATCTCCATGAGATTGTTTGCCTTTTTCTCTCTTCTTTTTAAACGTGTGTCTCTCGCCAACATACCGCCACGTAATTGTGCTCCACATATCACCCAAGCAAACAGACACTTTGTAATCATCATCATGTCAGATAATTATAAAATTTAAAGCTCGCATGGTGATTATATTCAATGGAGATTCTTACTAAGGATTATACGGCATTTTTAGTATCCAATGTGTTGAGTGTGAAAAATTATTTTCTTTTTTTATAAAATAGTTGTTTTTCCCTTCATTCAACATGTCACACAGGGTGTCACACGTCGTAAAATACGGTATTTTATGTGGATTTAAGCGGTAATTCAATTGCTGCGATCGCATGAAGTCGTACAAAACATAATTTTGTGATCTTAAAAACCAAAAAAGGAAAGAAGAAATTGTCATGAAATTGCCCACTGTTGTGCGACATTAGAACTCCAATAGGCAATAAAAGTGAATGGACAGAGAAAATGTATATCTGAGAAGGAAATGATCACGATGAATTTTCCTTTGTGCACTAATGCAAAAAATCCTCAAACACATGATCGCGTGTAGAGTGTCATCGTGTGGAGAAACTTCCACTGCATGCTACACTAAAACTTGTATCAAAGCCACAAGTTCAGAATTTAATGCGAAAAAATGAATCACGGCTGAAAGAAGAAATGGAAGGAGTACAAAAAAAAAGAAGTAGCGTGAATGACCTAAATTTAGTGGATATGCTTGATCGCGAACTTGAATCGCAAAATGAATATAATTTTATAATCTTTTTTTTTGCCCTGGCACATCCACTCCAATATTTTTATTTACTATTACTTAATTTCCACACAACACTTGTGGTTCATTGAGAATTTTTCGTTGTGTGCGCATGTATAGGAAGGTAAATTTTATGTGAATGAGAGAAGAAGAAAAAAAAAAGATCAAACACAAGATCATTTTTTTCAGCAATCTCTCATACATTAGCAAGCATAAAATATGAATTAAATCAATTAATGTATACATTTTTTGAACTCTTATGCTTGCCTGCCTTGGTATATGAAAAGTTCTTTTATTTTATACATCACAACGAAATTCTGTGTGACACAAATAAAATAAGAAGAAAAAAAGCTTTGCATCTTTTTTTTCGTGTCAACCTCCTCCATTGCTCCTGACATCAATTGGTGGTGATTGATGAAGGGCAAAATTTAAATGGGATTTTTTTTTCTTTAAAGTATCTCGTCACACAAGATGACTTTAGTTTGTGATGCGAACCCTTTTCATCTCTTTTACACTGAATTATTATGTTTCAAATTGGTATAAAGGTCTCCTTCTTCCCGCGCAGTGTGCCTCTTCATGCGAAGATCACTTGAAAATCCATTGATGATCGATAATTTTTCACACACAGAGAGGATCATTCAACAAATCAATGACTATTTGATGAAAATTAATATTTCTTTTACAAGGCATTCTCTCGTGCACATCAAGTTTATTTGTGAAGATATATTTCATTTTCTTTTTTGTTCTCTGGCGCACTGAGAGAGATCAGCGCAAGAAATACGTGGAGGGAAAGACTTGAAAAATAAATCGTCAAATAAATCAGCAAGAGAGACGCCAGTATGTCTATCATGTTCCACTGAATGGCTGGTTTTCAGCGAAGAAACCACTGTTTATTCGATGCTCAATTATGTAATTCGTGAATTTCGATGTTTAACCTTGATCGGTGATCGTGAGGTTCATGTGAATGAATGTCGGGCACTTTTTTCTCTTTCTCTCTATTTCTTCTTTTCCTGGGAAAAGATTTATATGTATATACCGCAACTAATTGTGGCAACAAATTTATTCTCTCTCTCTCCATACCACCATTTCAATCAATAAAAATAATTTGTGGTGAAACAATAAAAGTTGATCGTGATCACAAATTGATCGTTTAGCTGATCAAAGGGGGTCCTCAATGAAAATTAATTGGAATGATTGCGCTCACTGAATGAATCATATACAATCATTTTTGCAATTTATGAATGACCACTAAAATTAACTTAATGCGTTCATTATAGTAATTCGCAATGGGAGTTTTTTTTAACATAATATTCCTTAAGTGGGCAACTTCTTCGCACGATCGTTAAAGAGATACTTTTTTACGATCGCATTAAATCACATGCATCTCTTAATAATATTTCTCTTAATCCCTGGGTGTGTATTTTCATTGATATTTTGCGGTTTTTTAGCATTTATATTGTATCACACTGTTGGAGTTCAAAGAGAACTCTTTGTGACTATATGTTGTCCCAAAGAAGAGGTTGCCTATCAAATTTGTATACTACATTCAAAATGCAGAGATACAGCTCCATAAAATCTCATATCTCTTCAGTCTCTTTGATCCCTACCGCCAGATGAAGGTTCTCCTCCAACAAAATGGGCAAATTTTTGTTTTCTTTCAAGACATTGCGCAAACTTGATGCAAAATTATTGTCGCCATCCTACTTTTTCGCTATTCACACGTTGTTTTTTTTTTTTTCTAAATACTCTGTATTATAGGTTGTGGTTTTGATCTTTTTAGTGGTAGATAAATATCGTAAAATGTGATCTTTACTTGAATTTTTTTTTCCAAATCTTTTCACACGATCACACCTAAAGTTGTAATGTAGATCATTTTGCGATATGGTTGCAAATTGTTGAAATTTTTAGCAAAGTCTCGATCAATCCTAAATGCATTGCTCTACTACATGATTTTAGTGGGGCACGAGTTTTTGAAGTGAATGAGAGAGATAATTTAAATGGTGTTTTGAATTAATGGTAAAATGGTGTGTAGAACAAATTCAGCACAAAAAGTCACGAACAGCAAGAAAATTAAAAGTGAAATATGTGCATAAATCATACCCAACGTGGTGCGAGCCTATTCATGTGTCGCCATGAAGATCAAGCGGCAAAAGAGTTTGATGACATCATTTGAATGAGAAACCACATAGCCCCAGACTCCATGGGGCACTTCTTTGAGAGATCTCTCACCTCACAAATGCTCTGCTTGCCCCGCGATCGGTCGAATTGATCGCACAAAGGCAATTTGAGAGTGCTAAAGTTAGTTGATCGCGCACACTTTGTATTCGCACGAGATCAAGCATAGGGGTCTCTTTGCGATGTGGAAGGTGAGTGACCAAATGCTGCTGGATTGCTTGATCAACCACCAAAAAGGCTCGCGGCAATATTTTGGCCCAGTTCGCACGAGCCATGTCCGGTCCTCTGACCACCTCCTTCAAGCTACCGCCGCGCTCGTGGTTGTATTACTTAATAATGGTTGTTCTTCAGTTTAAATCGATTAATGTCGAATTAAGCAGTTTTTTTGTTGCTACTCCTCAACTTCTTTCTCGCCGCTCTTTTGCATTGACTTTAACGCTTACTTTAGCATTGTTTTTCAAGATCTCGGGCAATTTGATTGCCGGCCACGAGGATCAAGACATGTTTACCATCGAAACAGCATGAGCATAAATCATCGAGCTTGTGCAGATTGAGATTTTAAAATGCGATTGAATGTGATGATTTTTCAAGCATATAGCCCCGTATACTTTTTTGCACATATGATCACTTCATCTATCTCTCTTTCGCAGTTACCATTGAAATGATCTTGCACCTTCTCTGCTACATACCCAAACTGTACACATAGCATAAAATGTCTGTGAGAAAATTGCTTAAATAGTGAAAGAAGATGATCGTCAGTGGGTAAAAACAGAAGGCACACTTGCCGCAAAAAATTCAACTCTTTCGTATTGTTTGCCAACACTTGTAACACTTCACAGTTGAATGTTGCGATCTTCAAGAGTATATTGCGGATGAAAGCGAGAGTGATGATGACTTTTGTAAATTGTTTAGGGTATGATCTCTTAAAAATTTTTGTCAGTGCCACGCATTTCATTCACAAAACAACCATCTGAGAGGAGATGTTTCACGCACATAGGCATAGATGAAAAAATCTTTTGCGGCTTGCAACTTGAGTTTGTAAAAACAAATCAACCTTGAAAGACATAAATAAAATTGAACGCCTTTTGAGCAAATAAGTGGGCAAATCTGTTAATATTTTTATAACCTACTAAAAATGGGATGGAAACACCTTAATGGAAGGAAACACAAAAATTTGTAATATACAAGAAAAAACTTTACCTTCCATATAGGTCAATTTCATTAAAATTTTTAGCATATTAACATAAATCCATTTACAATTATTGGATTAAAAAATAATACTTAAACCTAAACGTGCCTCAATACTATTTTTAAAAAAAAAGCTCTTTCACTACATTTTCATTTTAATTTTCCCTTTGTGATAATTTTCTTTGCTATTAGTAATACAAAAGAGAGAAAGGTACCTATATTGTATTTTTTGTACCCTCTTCAGAGAGATAGAAAAAGATTAGTTAGTGTTCCATTTTCATGAGAGTGAGTGATTCGTGAAAAATAAAAATGAAAATCGTTTGAAATAAATTGCAATTAAATCCTATAGAGATTGTCATGCATTTTAATTGGCGTGACGAGGAGATTTTCTTTGATCTTTTCACTTTATCATATTGAATTTTCAACTGAAAAATTGCACTGAGCCATGATGATCGTTTATTACAAATGAGTGACTATATGGTTGGGGATTGCGTTCAACAGTGCGATTAATTTATCAGCAGTAGTGTTTCTCAATTAAAGGTAATTTACTCTGAGTGGTTTGTCAAATAGAGGTATGGCTTTTCCCGAGAGTTTTCTCAAACATTCAACTTGACCCACATTTTGTGCCAATATATGGCCAAACATTTAGGAAGGTACGATCGTATACCTTTACTGTTATTGCTGGGTGGAGGATTATAAAGGAACATCTTGGCTCAAGCAGGTGTTTATGTGAACAATTTCCGTGGCACTGTAAATCGCACGGCGTGTGTCCGAGTGATTGCAAACGATGATAGCCATATGATATGGAATGCTATTGACATCAACTGAATGGACAATTAAGATCAAGCCAAACGTGAGATCATATTGGAGAGCCTCTTTGGCACTCAACATGCGTGTAAATTTGAGATCATCAGCTCATATAGAGGTGGATTATTAGAACGAAAGTGAATGGAGCACACTTAATGGAGGGATTATGCATGAGGATCATTTATGTGCGATCCCTCTGTGGCATGCGCGTCTTTTTTTTCTCTATCTCTAAAAACCTCTCTCGCTTTGTAACCTCACCTCGAACTGGCGAGGAAGGTTCAATTCAGCATCTTCCAAGACGCCAGTGTAACATACAAACACGTAGAAATTGGCGCGACATTTTATATTTATACTTGTCGATCGTGATTGAACAATCTCAAGGTTAATTTGTCTCATAATGTAGATATATAGTTACATACCTCTTTAGTGCAAATGGCCTAAAGAAGAGGTTTATGAAGAGTTAGATGAAGAAGAAAAAAAACTTCATCTTGTAAAATGATTCATTGAGTGTCATTATTGTGAATTTTTTTTCTAATTTGTAATTTACGCCAAAGAGATTGCACAGTTTATCTTTGAATTTTATCTTAAACATTTCCCTCCACCATACGGCTGATCTTGGGGCTCTGTGTATCCCATCACAACGCGCGATCCTTCAACAGATCGCAACATGGCGATAACATTAAAATTGATTTTTTTCACTAGTTTACCACTCAAAAATCGTGTCGTTTGGAAAATGAAAAATTATCTTGCTGATGTGAATGAGGTTTTGGGCATAGAAAAAGACTTTATTGCGATCGAGAAGTTCAGGGGAACAGAGATTTTTTTTTTCTAACATTGTGTGCTTTAAATAAAAATTGCGAAATCTCTTTGATGGACCCACCTACATTTTTGCACTATTGCGATGATTTCCTTTCATCTTTCGCAAAGGTATGACACTCAAGATCACTGGCTAATTGAATGGAAGTTGTAAAAGAGTCTTGTGCGCGCACAAAGTAATTGAGTGGTGATCATGGTACACGAGACAATTTCTTCCTCACGTTGCAATTTTTTTCTCCTTCACATCTCGTGATCTCTTATTAAATTATAATTTTTTTTTACACTCTAAACCTCCACTGATTAATATTGAACTACACAGCAGCGGATGGAAGGAGAGACTTTTTTGTGGTCATTTTTTTTTTAGTTTAATTTGAACGATGTAGGTCAATTTGGAGCCGTTTGCAAACCGACAAAGACCAATATGGTGTAATCTGGTTGTATGTTCGCAAACGCATGATACCAATATTACCCGTTTTCTTCATGTAAGTCAATGCACTCGCGCATATCTTTCCCTCAAATCCACATAAAAGGTGTGCTCCATTCATACATAATAGATTCTTTATTTTTCCAGCTAATGTTGGCCTCTACATATAGTCGTCAATTATCTCCCCAGAGAGAGATTGCAATGCGTCGAAAAATCAACTCAAACGATCGCACAAATTGTGACCTTCAAATGGGGTGAATAGAGATTGAAAGGAAGTAAAAGGAGCCAAGAAAAACATGCTCATGATATCCAAAATCTAAGAATAAGGTCCTAAGATATTTTTCAAAAGGATCTTTAATATACATTTTAAATTTCTTATTAATAATCCTATTCACCATACAGTTCCTATTCACCCAAATTTTCAATAAAATTTCATTTCATCTCTTGAAAAATTTTTAGCAATTAACGCAATTTGCATCAGGATGTAAATTTAAATTTAATTTTTCTGTTTCATGCATAATTATGGAAAATTTTTAGAAATAGAATCTCTGGCTTTGTCTCGCCGCGGAAATTGCTATTTTTGTCAATTTTGATTTTTTCCAATGTTTTGGAGGTGAAGGTATAGAGATTGAGGAAAAACAAGTTGACGGAAGAACAAATCAATTTGTGCCTTCCTGCTCACAAATTAACACATTGTAAAAAGACGAAATCTTATCTCTCTGTGGCACACAGCACATAATTTATGATATCAATAAATGTGGCACATGCTCAATTGACTCTACAAAAGACTAATAGAAGTATTTAAAGGGAATCACTGTTATTTGTTTTCCGCTGATACTGATGCCTATAAAGCTTCTGATGAAACTTACAAATAAGATTAAATATGGTTTGTAGTGGTTGAGCGGGCTTGAGCTGGCTTGAGCTGTGTATATTCATATCCGAGGACATTGTCACTACCTATTTAAAACTTCATGATAACTAAGAGTGGCTATAAAGTCAAAGTTATCGAGATTTATGCTAAGAAAGTCGATAAAAATTGATTTCGCGTAAAATTGTCGTCAAGATATCCAAATAGAAGTTTTAAAACTCACAATAATGAGTTGCCTTTACATTTTAATAGCCATTTCAATGTTCTCTCTCTCCATTGACTACAAAGAATTTACGATTGAATAAATTTAATATGAACAATTAATGCAAATTAAACATTCCTTCAACTTCTGGGTATATAAACAAGAAGAACTTGGGGATTGTCCTCAACTGTTTCTTTTTTATTGTAATGCCGATTGACAAAAGGAGAAGAGAATTGAATAGCATATTAAAAGTTTCAATAGAAAAAAAGACAATTCTTCTTATTGCATAAGATGTACCTACATTATAAAAATTTCCTATTGTAAAATTTATCATTTCGTGACTTAGACTTTTTAGCCGATAATTTCTGGCGCTATCAGTCTTAAGTGCTATTAATTAGCACAAACCCCACAATAATCCTATTCATACAATTTGTTCTTATCGTGTGATTTTGCAATGTTGTTTGCAAAAAAGAAACAAATTGGCAAGACAGAATTGAAGCTTGTGATCTTAACTCTGTTTTAATCACCGAGATGGCATTTTACCTACATTTTGTTATTGAGGTTTTGCAGAACTGTACACATTTTATCTTTACAACCGTCTCTTCTAATCTCCCATAGAATTAATTTTATTTATACAAATTAAATTGCATTAAATAGCAATTTAGAATAACTCTAATCCGCTAATTTCTTCGCATCTTGCATAAACGGTATGATTGTGATGAAGATAATTTTACCATCTTCGTTATAACTCTCTAAGACTTTTGTAAATATTTTTTTAATATCAACTCGAAATGATTTTATAAATACTTAACTTAACGGTTATATTTTGAATTTAGTGTATATGTATATAATTTAATGTATATAATTTATTTATGGGAATTTTATTAAATATTGCATAGAACATAAACTCACCTGTGCAAGTGTGGCGACCACTAGACCGAAAGTGAAGGCAATTTGTGGCATTGATGGTGAGTAATCAGCCCATCCTGTTGTACTGCCAATACCAATTGAGACAAGGAGGAAAGTTCCAAGAAATTCAGCAATCAAAATCCTCCAAATATTGCGATTGTCTGTGATGTCAGCCACACCGACAATTTGCTTCATTCCTTTTGGGTGTTTTTTTCGGGTTGTAGCGGAGCATGAAAGAAAAAAAAAAGAGAGAGAAAGGTCATGTTACTTCAACGCCTTTAAAAATTAACGCCGTGTGAAATGGTTTGTAAATTGCTATAAAATCGCATTAAAAAATTAATCCATCCAATTAATCTCTCGCGGTAGATGAAATGCTGTTAATTGTATATTGCCATTTTTTTTTCTCTCTCTTTTTGAAAACATGCTAAAATTCAATATTGTTGAGATATTTTTGGGGTTGGATGTTGATTGGCACAGAAACATATAAATCAGCCGTCAATCCTGGTAAATTGAGATAATTATCAAAAGAGTTGAGGTAGGTCTTAATAAGCTACATGGAGCGAGTACAAAAATTCAGAGGATGAACTTCTTTATTTAAAAGTCTGTGAGTTTGAATTTAAATCCCAAATATAATTTAAAAGCCTCGCACGTGCCGTAAAAGTGTGAAAAACCTTCATTTTTGTCCTTTAATTATATCATTATATGATATCCTCGATATTGTTGTTCATGTTCATGTTCTGTGCGATATCCCCGATGAAAAGTGTTTGTATGCCCCTTTTCAACACGAAATCACGTACCACGCAGCCCGTGTGAAATATTAAATATTAAAATATTAAAAAATTATATATCATACATATACATATAGCAGTGAGTGGGTTTTATATATTGTAGAGCTTTTATCTCACTACAGCCAGCATAATCATCTGGTGGGAAATTGACGCCAATTGCTTCTTGTAATTATTGAGTTATTGAGCTTCCACACACCAATGTTGTATGTATATTTACATTTTATCCAGAGTGCATGTGTAATTTTAAAATTCATATCTAATTGAGAAATTGGCAGATATTCAATTGCCCGCTGGCAATTTTCATCTCTAACACGGGTGTTTTATAGTGTACTTTGCATATCGATGAAAAGTGAATATTCTCTCCAATTTTTTTCTACCATTATCGCCAATTTAGTCGTACCACCATTGCACCAACACTGCAAATAATTTTGTATCGGTTTTTTTTGTACAACAGAAATACATTGCAGCGATCGTTCGATGTAATTATTGAAGACAATTTGTGACCCACGACAGGTAAATGCACCTGAAATTTCTGTAACACCCATATGTACGCTAAATCCACTCACTTGTGCATATGGCGTGTTTTTTAAGCTCAATCAATGAATAAACCGCGCCTTTTTTGTCAATTCAATGAACACCATGCCACTTTACAATCCACGTGGAATAATTGGTATACATAACTATAAATATTAAATTAGTACGACTCGAGTGTAGAAAGTGTGCAAAAATGGGAGTTTTATGTGAGAAAAAGACTCTCTTGTCTAATCTTTAATCTTATACATAGTTCCTCTTATCTCATACAGATCAAGATTTAGAAGGCGTGAGAAGACTTTATAACTTAAATTTACTCTCTCTCTCTAAATTCCAATTTATGCTTGTGCACAAATTAGCAAATACAGTGCAAAATATTCCGCGACAAATTCTAATGGAAATTACAAATAAACAATTATTTTCGTTGCCCCCCAACACCATGTGTTTGAAATGTCGTGACAAATTACTATTTATACTGTTAGTTGGGGTAAGAAATTATTGTTTGTAAAAAACGACCCCTTCTGTAAGCTATAACTACAATATAGGTATGCAATTTGTGTACTGCACTTTACATTAACATCTCCACTCTATGCAATTAAAATCCAAACCAATGACATTTTTTGTAATTCATAATGCAATTTGAATTTAACCTTTCCGTAAGTTTTCACGGTTTTG
This sequence comes from Lutzomyia longipalpis, assembly GCF_024334085.1. Lineage (NCBI taxonomy): Eukaryota > Metazoa > Arthropoda > Insecta > Diptera > Psychodidae > Lutzomyia > Lutzomyia longipalpis. Next base: position 18,605,614 of record NC_074707.1, read on the forward strand.
CAGCTTTGAGAGTATGGGAAGCATTTTAAATCAATTTTTCACTTCTTTACACTAATTTTACACTGAAAACGGTCTTTAAATGAAATTTTCCTCTCTGTGAAATGCAGTGAAATTGCAACTGATTGCTTTGCTGAATGATAAGACACTGATATATAATTCAGAATGAAGAATCTCCAATTGAAGTACCTACCTGTAATCTTTAGGATTGTAGTGTTAATTATTGGCACATTTAGAACTTATGAGAGATATCTTCAATAAGTTTACTTAATGACAACACGTGTATTGCATACATATAGTTCGTTATCAAATTGAAAATATTGTATTTTTTCCAGTAGCGTTATATCTTTGAAAACAAATTGAACTAATATTACCTATACTTAAAAATGATTTTATTCGTATTTTTTTCTTTTTCTCGTGTCATTCTAAGTTAAACCTAATACTTTAACTTAAACTTAACTTTAACTTAAACCTAATCCACTCATCATAAACCTAATACCTAACTAAATTGTATTTGGGCAAGTTAATAACACTTTAATTGATATTTTTGCACTAAATTTTGAATAAGGAAGAGCTGTGAAGGCTTTGAGACTTCTTCACTAACTTTTAGGAAAATCGTTTGAACATTGAATTTTTCAGAAAAGTTTCAAGCTTAGCTTTATAAAATAAAATCAAAAATTTCCTGAATAAACATTTAATCGTAAAAGGTTTATATATTTTTGATTATCTAATCCCAAAAATGTAACAAATTTTTTTTACTTGCATACCCTTCTGTAGGGAACCCCCGAATTGTCACACATATAGGTATCTCTGATTTTACTCATATCTACGCTACATACCTACATTCTTATATGTATATCGAAAGAGTTAATCATGCGATATTCGCGTTGTTTTTTTCATTGATAAAGTAAAATTTTGCACACAGCAGGTGACGACCTTGCAAGAGGCTACAAATAGGTGTTATTATGGGCATTAAATGGGCATTAAAGAAAAATTATTTATTGATAAATAAAATGAGCTCAATGCAAAGCGTAAGATTGGGAAGAGATCAAAGGCTAAACTGTCTCATTGAGATATGCGATTTTTGGGGTATATTCTTTTTTGCATTATCGAACGTAATGCCACATACTTTTGCCAGGTATTAAAACCTGACCACATGAGGGGGTGCCAGAGATTAGCGTTCTCTTTGAAAGTCTATTTTTGACTGTATCGTGGGAAAATGTAATCAATTAATATCTTCTGCGTGAGACATGAGTTGTCTGAATCATCGATATGTGCCGATAAGACAGACAAATTGACCAATGAAAAAATGCGCATTCTTGCACGTTGTGCATAATTAATTGTTCACGGTGAGATGTGAATGGAAAAAAGGGGGAAGGCATATATTGACTTTCTTGCAAATTAATTAGTTTTCAATGTCAGGTTCATTTAGCACGTTTTAAATGGAATATATGGAGAAGAAAAGAGTGAGAGATTGTTACATAAATGCGAGTGATCTCTTAAACGTGAACACGTAACTTTTTAACGTTTATTACTTCCCCTTTATTAACGCACCTGTTGTAGCAATAATTTATTACTTTGTTGATTAGAATCATCTCCGATTTTTCTTGAATCGTTTTTGCAACTTATACAAAAATCAATAAAAAATTAAAGTTAAAGGAAAAATCATTCAACTTGAGTAGTATAAAGTTTAAACCAGTTTTGGAAAGAATTTTAAAATAAATGCCACGATTTATGTGTCGCAATGAAAAATTGCAGAAGAAGAGAGAGATCAAAAAGTAAAGAATAATTTAGAAGCTAAACACGGCGTTTAACGTTGAAGAACAAGAGCACACCGTTTAAATGAGTTTAAATTCAGCTTGTGCGACAATTCACTTGTCGATCCAGTTTACCTGATGGAATTACATATTATGCTAAATATCTGTGTCGCATTTATCGATGAGGTAGTTGACCCTCCTTCCTTCCAACACACAAATATTGAGTTCATTCATTAATTACTGCGCGAAAGATATTTTTAAACGTCTCAACCGTTTTTTTTGCTCTCTCGCTAATTTTCTTCGCAGCAAAAAAAGGCACACACAAGAACTACTTTAAACTTCTTAGTGGCACTCGTTGTGCGATAAGAAAATATTAATTACATTCTCTCAGCTCCCGTGCTCATGGATAATCACCCAGAGTGAAAAGGAGAGGCACTACAAATATAGCAGATTGTGGGTACATACTCTACTTTAGTGGTGCCTCTTATCACTGCAATCATTTACATAGGCATGCTGCAACAGTCAAGCACCATAAAAAATTTAATTGCTAATCAAATATTATTTCTCGGTCTGGTCGTGGTAGCTCCGTCATCAGAGATTGTGGGATTAGCGGTTGAAAATCAAGAGGCTTTAGCAAATGTGAATTTATAAGAATGAACAGAGAAATGTCGTAAATACCCCCTTAATGTCGCGAGAAAGACATAGAATTTTAGACCAATGTTAAAGGGATTTAGGTGAAGAGATAATTTTTTTGCATTGACTGTCCTTGGAAAAAATGTATGTAGGTAGTTGATAATGAAAAAAAATGTGAAATTTTTCATCAAACAATTACATTTCACGCAATCACTGAAGCAAAACTCTTTACCTTATTCTCGTGTCCGAGGAAGTTTAAAAGAATTGCACGATAAGGCTTTTGCACTGAATGTAGACTACTATGTATTTTCTGACTTTGTACCTCTTTATTTCGAAAGTGATTTAATAATTTAAGTAATTTTGTAAACCACACCCCACTTTTGCAATCTAATAAAATGGAATCCTTGTCAGGAAATTTCTCTTTTAAACTCTCCTTCCTTGAAAACTACTGCAAAGCATGCAAAAGACCGAAGGGTGCAGCAATTTTCTTCAATTAAATAGATTGAACGTTAAGAGAAGTACTTGACATAAAGATATAAAATTTCAGAAAAGAAGCTTTTAAATTTTTAATGTATTAGTTGGTGTTCCACTTCATGGCCAACACCAAGTATTGTAATCGTCGGAAAAACCGACCACCTCAGATCGGGCTCAAACTTGGTATGAGCACGTTTTAGACATCCCACATTACGAAAATTATGGTGGAAAATTTTTGATCCGGCCGGCCGGCCTGCCGGCCGTCCTGCCGGTCGCCCAAACTTTGCCTTATAGTTCGAGAACGGTAACTGATAGAGACTTCCGGTTTGAAGTTTTCTATAGAAATGTGGGTGTAAAATTTCATTTTTTCGCATTTTCAAAATCCAAGATGGCCGCCGTCCGCCATTTTGAAATACCGTCAACCACTTCCCTTATAGCTAGAGGTCTGAAATTTTAGTATGTTGTAGGGCTCAGTGAGACGTTTTCATCAACAATTCATACTTGAAAATCGGTCAAGCGGTTTAGCAAATATGGCGGCCTAAAGCAAAAAGTGTTTTTTCGATATAACTCGAGAACGGCTTGACCGATTTTGACTATCTTGGTATCAAATGAAAGGTATTGGGAAGCCCTACAACTGTCTAGAACATTTCAAGTTACAAAAACATCCGCAAGAGGCGCTAAAATCAAAAACAAAAATTGCCTAACTTTAAGGGGCCATATCTCCCAACATCTGTTATCGTTTTCCTTTAAATTTGGATATGTTGTAGCCTGACTCAATATCTTTCTTCAGTCCGAAAATGAAGAAAATCTATGTCGCCGTTTAGAAGATATAGCCATTTGAAAAATTCTTGAATTTGAAAAGTTCTAAGAGCGATATCTCTTGAACGAGTTGTCCGATTTCGCTCAAATTGGTATCAAATTAAAGGTTTTGCAAAACTCTACAACTTTCTAGAACATCAAAAACTTCTTAAACCATTTCTTCAAGACGAAAAATGCCAAAAAATGTTCTTGTAAAACAAAAAATCTTCATTTTGTGTTCTGGAGGTGACCTTGAAAATTATTGAAATTTATCTCAATTTATAGCCTGTTTTAATACCTTTCCAAAACTAGTCAAAAAATGTCTGTAGGTCTTATAGAACCAGAGATATGACCATTTTTATCCACCAAATTGCCGAATTTCACAAAAAAATCAAAGTCTACTAATTCTGCTCACAAATCGCATTACAACGCATAAACAAACTTCTACACGTTGTGGGACACCAACTCTTATAACTGGACGCGTTATGATTGACTTACATTTGTGATAAAACAATCTTTAAATTTTGAGCTTTTACCTGGAGCTTTCATACAAAATTTTTAAATTTTTAAAAAACCTTTGCAAATTCATTCGCACAATTTTTTTAGATGAATTATGTATAGGAAACCTTTCTTTTTACCTTTCTTGTTATTCAATTTAATAATGCACAATATAAAAAAAATGTATTATGTTCCCCTCTATTAAATGGGAAACAATTAAACTAGAAGAAGCCACACGGGACATATTTGCGCAACAGATACATTCACTAATTTTCCACTTATTAAAAATTTCTTCAACTTTAATTGCTCGTGCCATTCCGCAGAGGCATGTCATTTTTTTCACACTCACATAAAATCTGGCATTTTTTGGCATCTTCATGGAATGAAGGTATTTCATTCACAATCAAAATTGCGAATTTCAACTCTTTATAAACAATAAGATCGCGATCGAGATAAAATTCTTGCAAAAGGTACGAGTCACTCCTAAAAAGTCTCTCATTGTAAATCATGTAATTCTTCATTCGATCAATTAACAAGACATTTTAAAGGTGAAAAAAAGATTAATCTCGAAAGGTATGTCGATTGGTTTGGCTAGCAAAATGAAAACATTTATTGGGGTGATCTTGTAGTGCAAAATGTGTGCTGAAGATCACTGACCGAGATCAATCGTATAGATCGTAATGCGAAGAAATTGATCAGTTAATGTGGTAAGCTAAACTGATTTATATCTTGGGACATGCAGACATATGATTCTCATTGCTTGAGTGACATAATTGCAATCTTGGGTGGTAATTTGCTGTAATATACGAAAATTGAAGAGGTGGGAAAGGTAATACCTGTGGGCTGTGATCTTATGGGCTCTCCTATAGCTATATAGGTATGCTATGAAATTTGCAAGAGTGCAACGAACACTCAATCATACCCATATTTTCATCTAATTCAGCATGCAATTCACGCGTTATATGTGCAAAAGAATTGACACCGAGAGAGCGGTTATTGACTGGCAACCTTGAAAATGGCAATTTTACTCTTACTTTCGTGATCAATTGAGAGCTTTCCACCACATACAAGAAGTGTGCAAAAAGCTTCTGTTTCGGACAGCAATAATATGTAAATTTTCTCATAGTGTGGTCGCCAATGTGAGCGCACAAACTTGGTGCAAATTGAGTGAGAGCACCAGTGCGAAAGAGGCACATGGCATTAATCAATTCCATTTGGAGCCCTAGAGGCCTCCAAACGTGCTCCCAACTTGACCATTTATCGCACCATTACATTTTTCTTCGCCAATAAAACATCAATCATTCCCAGCATTCATGGGGAATCAAGTTATTGTGATGAATATATTGCGCGAATTGTATTGCAGAAAAATGTCTTGTAAATAAATATTAACAATCTGCATTCATTTTTTTTTAATGTTTGCAGGCACAATGGAAAATCAAGCTTTCAGATATTTTAAAAATATATATTTTGATCCTCATCATTGTTTGCCGCGTTTCGCCTGACCTGTCGTTAAATTCTGGTGAAAAACTCCCAAAAATAAAAATCCAAGCAATACGCTGAAGGAAATTTCTTTTAAAAGCTTCAGACAATTTTTTCTTCTTCACCTGCAAATTTTTGCCAATAATTGCTTCATAAAATGAGGCAAGTAAATCTACAGAAAAAAAAACATTTGCTACCAAGTTTTCCTTGTTAATTCTAATCTTCCAGTTAGCATTCCATCGACCTCTTTAATTTTGCTAATTTATTGATCACCCACCGTGTGTGTGAGGTCCCCACTGATGAATGACTAATGGTGCGAAAATTGACATTCAAACACTTTTCCAAATGATCTTGCTCTCCTGGGCGTACGCAATGTACAAATTAATGAAAATTTTCTTTCTCGATAACCCACTGAATTATTTTATGGGTGTTGATGGCGCGTAAAAAAACACGCACACCTCGTGGATGAAAGAGTAAAATAATAAAAGAAATGTGTATGCAAAATTTGCGTGAGTTTGCACAACCCTCGGTGTGTAATTAAAATAAAACGTGTCGACAGGTATCTTCTCTCGCATTCGCGAAATACTTTTTATTAAAACGCATTTTTTAAAGTGAAAAAAAAAACTTCATGAGGTAATTGAAAAAAGAAAAGAGTGACTCACTGATTTACTACCGCGTAAATTTCAATGTATTATTTTCTCTGCGAGATTTTTTTATATTTGCATTTTCTGTGCACAACCTTTGAAAATGTGTATTAAAGATGAGATGCTTTAGTAAGAGGATTTAGCGCATCATTGCGATCGTCTTCTCGAATGAAATGGTGATTCAAGGCAAATTAGAAAGTTTAATTATATCCAACCATTTCTATATAGTGAGAGAAGTGCACTCAATTGACCAGCATCGTACAACCAGCGATTGGTTAGTTCTTCAAATCCACCTCATTCATTAAAAAATCATGGTCAATCGGACGGTGCATGTTGCGGAGCAAGACTCTCGCGAGATTACAAACTACAGGTTAATGGTCAGACTATGGCGCTCTTATGTTAGAGATCGCTCGTCACCAGCTTCCACAGAAAGCTTTCACCCTTCGTATAAATTGGCAAATTGTTAGGTAATGTCTTTTTTGTCTTTCCCAAACACACCGTGAAAGACAGGTAGAACATTTCACTATACAAGAAAATGATCTCTGTTCCACTGCAAATTACAAAGATATATCGCATCTCTTGAGATTGGGAGTATTAATTTCATAAATTGATTCACCTCAATAGATGCGGAAATTCACATATCGTGTGTCTCTCACCACAATCTACTTAAAATTCTGCACTCGCTCTCCATAATAGCGAACCACGGGACAGGTAAAATACTATAGTTGGAGAGTACTAAAAATTGTAATTAATTTCTCCTCTACTATTAAACTGTAAAATCCACCTCTGTATTAGCCATATAAACGATACCACAAATCACACTAAGAACGACACCAGGCAATAATTCTTCCAATCACTCATTTCAATTGCAAGTGAAATTTAATACTCTTGTAGTTGAATGGCAGGTGAAAGATTTATGAGAATTATTAAAATGCAAAAGAGAATATGAAACGTTCAAACTTACCCTTTGCATCTGCAGACATTGTGATCCTTCAATCCTTTTTTTCGGGTTCTATTCACACTCTCAATTTCAATTCCTCAAATTCGCTTTTTTTCGACGAAATTATTCCCAAGAAATTTTCCCGAAAATCACTGAATTGAAAGAAAAAAGAAAAGAAAAATATCCAATCAATTGTTTGTTTCTTTTTAAGCTCAAATGATCTTCAACTGTAGAAGTAATAATAAAATTTGTCTCAGTCCCATATTAATGGAATTTTTCTGCTATATTATTACTTTTCTGCATGAAAGAAAAAATGTACGGGTAGGCTGACCAAGCTTACGAGAGCTGTGTTTCTTTCAGTGTACCAATTTTGTGAGAGCAAACTAGAACGCGAATTTGTTTAAATACATGCAAAATCGGGAAAAGTTGAAAAGTCATCCCCCAAGAAATATTTAAAATGCCATATCTCGGGAACGGCTCCATAGATTTTCGAGTTTGAGCTATCGTTGGAAAGGTCTTAACCTCAACTATAACATATTAAAATATGAAGTAAATCGATAATGGCATTTTCGAAATATTCGAGTTCGAAATGTTCGAAAATTTTGATTTTGACTTTAGCGCCTCTCGCGGTCATTTCTCGAACTTGCAATTTTCTAGACATTTGTAGGGCTTCACGAAACCTTTCATTTGCACTTGAGTTGATCAAAATCGGACTTGTAGAACCCGAGATATGACATGCCAACTTTGGAAGGCTATATCTCGAGAACGGCTACATAGATTTTCTTCATTTTTGGCATGGAGCTAGATAATATGGTCAACTATAACATATCAAAAAATGAAGCAAATCGATAATGGCGTTTTCGAGATATTCATCGAAAACTCATCGAAAATTTTGTTTTTGATTTTTGGCCCCCTAGCGGTCACTTTTGAAACTTATGATGTTTTAGAGAGTTGTAGGGTTTGTTGAGATCTTTCATTTGACCCCGGGTTGATCAAAATCGGTCAAGCCGTTTTCGAGTTATGGTCGATTTTCGATGAAAAATTGTGGCGGCTATATTGACTAAACGGCTTGACCGATTTTCGAAAATGAGGCATCGTTGGAAAGCTCTTGATGGCCCCTACAACATATCAAAATTTCAGCTCTCTAGCTATAATAGGGGCGGAGATATAGCGAAAACAAAATTTTGAGGTTATTCAAAATGGCGGACGGGGGGGTGGGGGGGTGGATTTGACCTCATAATCGGATTTCTTCAGGTCGATATTTAAACTTTGCCGTTTACCGCAAGTCTCTATCTATCACCGTTCTCTTGCAATTTAAGTTTATAATCCGGCCGGCCGGACGGACGGCCGGCCGGAAAAAATTTTTTTTTTTGGCGCATACGTTTTTTGGAATGTGGGGACCCTAATTCGTGCTCATCCCAAGTTTGAGCCCGATCTGACGACTTTCGATTTTGCTCGGTACACAAAAGCTGTGTCTGAAAGAAACACAGCTAAAACAACAAACCACAAGAACTTGACCTAAAAGAACAATGCTATTTTCACTTTTATATTCCTCAACAAAAAAGAAAATGAAAAATTAATTCACAGAATAAGAATTGAATGTATTCTTTCGGTGTTGACCAAAATAGGAGCAGACTCGCGAAATATTTTATCAGTTGCGGTGAAAAATAAATATTTAAAGTTGTTTCAAAAGAACATTGTTTGCTTTTTAGTGAATAAAATTGTTCCGCACTTTTATTTTCTAGTACAACGGTAAGAATACAGAGAACCCCACAAAAAACATGATAATTTTAATTTTATTTTAATTTAAATTTCCTTTTTTCATTCTGATTTTTTTTAAGATAATTCGTTTTATTTTTTTAGGTCCTTTTGAAAAAGTAATTTTATGTGATTTTAAAGAGGTTTTTAATGATTTTAAAAACCACAAATAAGTCCCAGCAATGGAGCTTTTTTAGAATAGTTTAATTAACGTTTATAATTGTACTTTATCAATTTAAAAGGAATTTTTATATCTTGGGAATTTCAATTAAGATGAGAAATCTTTCTCTTAAGAATTTGCGCGTGTAAACGGCATAACAAAATTCTAATAAATAAAATTGGGTTCAACAATATCATTCAAAATAATCCTAAAATTAAATTCAGGTGTACTAGACATGAATTTCTCTGTGAGAAATACTAAAATCTTTTATCTCAAATTTTAACCACAACGTGCCAATTTTTCACAATGCTCCAATAGCAATTTGTTGAAAATAAACACAATTTCACAATAATAGAGTCTTTCACTTTAAAATAGATTTTCAGTGCTTTTTCTCGCTTTTCTTTCCTCAAATCACATTTTTTTTCAACGAAAAGAAAATGAAAACTTCTCTTAACATCACAAATCACTCACTTTTTTACAATGTGTGGTTTTAATTTTATGAGATTTTGACTTCAAGAGAGTAAAACGTGCGTGTTTTTTCATCTTAGCCAAATGTATGAAATTAAGCTTTTCCACAAATCTTTTAAATTTTATTACCGTTTGAGTGAATTTGAAATAAATTTCCTCGAAGGGCAAAATGATGAAGCAACAGGATGAAGAAACTTTTATTTTTATTAAATTCTGTGTCACACTACAACGGGATACAGCCTGTTGATTTTGAAAGCAGACTTGGTGGTGGACACTCGAGAGTCGAGCAATATATGTATATTTTTTATTATTGAAATGCGCCTAACACCGAGAGTCAAGCAATGCTTTGCAGCGGGCGTGGAAACCGTTTGGTAGTCGTGAACGGAATGACAGAAAGCGGGGTAGAGCCAGTCCAAATATACCTCCAACATCATTTTAAGTATTTCTCACTGAGCCGCCGACTGAAGCGCGAGTCGCGCATCGCGAGCGACCGCTTGGCAGAAAAAAAATGCCGTGGAGGCGCCGGGTGGTGGTAAACATTCATTGATGAGCAACATAGACACGTCACAGGATTCACATAGCGAAAGACAAATTAATCCCCAAGAGGTTTAAGTTGGTGAAGGAAATGGGTGCGATAGCGCACAATTAACTGATAGTAATCGCAAAGAATTCTCCCACGGCTCGTGCCAACTAAAATTTCGAGTTGATGCCACCACCTCCTGTTTGTTTCCTTTTTCTGGCATCATGTGAACAGATTATATTACCATTAATTATATTATTTTATTTTGTAGACACTGACAACAGCTATTGTAATTGAGTTAAAAAGATTGCGTTCACTTTGATAGAAAAAATTGTGATCTTCCATAAATGATCAGTGAGAAAATCTTGATCTGTTCTTCTAATTAAATAACGAGGAAAAAGAATTCTTCTATTGAATAAAGAGATGATATATAAATAATCTTTACTATAATGATTCTCTATGATACCTTCTCTTTGACTTTGGGATACATCGTATTTGAATTTCTGATCTTATCGCAGCATCTCTGCTCCATATCCAACCCACGTCTCTCTATTCAAAGTTAAACTTGACCACACTATACGACATAATTTTGATGCTCCAATGAGACACATCTTAATGTTCAAAAATACTCTCTTTATCACCAACTTAGAACTTTTTTTCTGTTTCAACAGAGATTTTTATAACAAAATTGATTTGTTACGCATCACTTAAAAATCAAGCCTATTTCTTAAAATTTATCAAAAACTGTTTACTGGGAATATTTATCTTAATAATACTTTGTGAATAAGACGTTATTACTAAATATTCTTTAAAAAATTAAAGTAATATAAAAGAGTTTGACTCATTTAAATTTTCCAAATCGATGATTTTACAATTCCTAGAAATTTTATATAGTTTTAGTTTTAAATTTAATTGATAAGTGTTTTAATAATATTAAAATATTAGCTCCGCTACAAAGCATGTAGGGTAAATAAGAGTTTTGATATTAAAAATTCTAGAACCAAGAAGATCAAGACTTTATACCAAAGAATTCCAGAAAATTCAAAATTTGCTGCAGAGTGTTTATCTTTGCTTCTTTTCTTCTTTACATTATCTCTTATTGAATGTACCCCATTAAAATTTCTCTCAATTCATTTGCATTTAACTCTTTGATTGTTCCACCTTGATATACCTTTCTCTTTACCGAAGGTAGACGAAGAATTCTTTTCCTATCCATGAGAACCATTTCTCTTGAATTTATTCAATTCTTTCTCTGAAATTGATTCTTCAACATTGATATTCAATAGGTAACTTTTCCAAGTAAAAGAGAGAAAACACAATGGTAAAAAATTATAAAGAGTTGTTATAAAAATCATAAAAACCTTAACTCAAAAAACATCTATCGCATTGTTTTTATTCAATCCTTTTTTTTCTATTTTTCTATATAGATAGATATGTATTTTTATCAGTATATGAGGATCTTTGGTGGGGGGGAATTCAACGAAAAAAAAGTTGCGTGCAATCTTTGTCGTGTTATTGATAAAACTCTCCATGAAAATTATATCAATCGCTGTGAGTATATTTTTTGTGTGCTGTGTGTCTCGAGACAGAAATACCGGGACACAAAATAGAGCTTTAATATTTCTTATGTAACTTCTCATGATATTTATAAGGATATAAATTCACCTCCATACCTTCTTATTTGGCTAGACAAGTGAAAATTTCATTGATTGCACGAGCCACCCTCGTGGTGCTTCTCTAATTCTCCACCAAACTTTCATGCATTCTGTTGTATTTCCCGCAAAAGGCTAACAAATTTAATTCAAATGCTTAAATTGGTATAATGTGGGGGATTTGCAAGAGATATGGGGAAAAGAGAAATTGTATGAAAATTCTTTGTTTTAAATGTAAACACTACCTTAACATTGAAAAAAATAAAATGTATAATCTCAAGACAATCGTCTCTCTGGACAAGCGAAACACAATTCAATGTCATTGGGGACTTTCCACAATTTTAAAGTATTTTTTTTCTTCTTCTTTTCTTATTATATACAGTCGGGTTCTCTACCTCCTGCTCTTGTTCCGTCACTCTCTGACGCTATTTGGCAATATTATTTATAAATTTTCATTTTCTGTCGCGAGACCAAGGATAGACAAAAAAATTAATATGAGGAAATTTAGAAAAAACAACATCTTAATAGAGAATAATTATAAGTAATTTTTTGTGTTTCCACACAGTGGGATGAAAAACGTGCAAATATGTAGAAATTAATTTAATCAGTTCAGTGAACGTAATGGAAAATACAAACTGCGTCGATAATTAGCAGCAGAAATGGCAAAAATAAATTGTAGATATTTCTTCGTTTTGCTCCACGAAAGAATTCAACGTTTTTCTCAAGCTCTAAACATCACATCCATATCGCGCCCATTTCGTGGGTATATAGCAAAAATGACTGAAGATTGATTAGTATATACCTCTGCTGCGGTGTCACTGATAGTTGAAAGATTCTTTCGGTGAATTCGCATTTTTTGCTGCTGCTGCTTTTTTTCACCAGAGCGATGTTTGTCGTTATGTGAGAAATCATTAGCTCATGAGACAAGAAATGTCTCCTCTGATAAGCCTCCACACCATTGAGCAAAAAAATATCAAGAAATATAGATAAAAAAAAGTGAGAGAAGAATTTCCTCAATTGCATCCACACGCGAAATAAAACAATTGACTGGGCTCAAATCACGTGAAGCAAATCAATGTAATAAGACCACGTGCTTCTCTTTTTTTTCTCTTCACCACCATTTCTACGGTGGGCCCAATTTCATTTCTTCAACTTGACCCATTGCGAAAAGAACTTTGCGCGAAGATTAATAAGAAAAAAAAGCATTTTTTCCCTCCTTACAATACCCGCGCGTCAGTTACTTTCGCCTTCGCGACCACACCTGTATCAGGTGTGTTGGAAATGTTCCGAAAATATGTTTTATCGAAGAGATTTTTTTTTGGGGGAGAAACCAACAATTCTTTAACTTCTTTTGTGTCTTTGCTTGAACTGTAAGCATGGGGATTTCCATTTTACAGACCTGATGAAAGTAAACTCTACTTCCGAATGGTCATAAAATAATTTGCCTAAAAGTTATGATTTTTTGAAAAAAAAAACATTGCTAGCATTACTTGTAAACCTTGTAAAGAAAAGAGTTCCCGTGAAAATTTTATGCAATTTAAGGAAAAAATATTTTAAGTTCTAACATGGGTGTTTATAATTTTTTGTTGATCCGGTCTTCGTCAGTGGGGGCTTTTCTTCTTAACCTGGAGTTAAAAGGAAAAACTTAATTCTCCTTCCAGAGCTTTCGGCTCCATCCGAGCTTTTCTCGATGGATCAAATTGCACATTCCTTATGAAAACTCCTGGAAACATCCAAGACTATCACAGAACGGAACTACATAGTGCGGGGAAGTCGTCACAAAAATACATAACATGAAAACTTTTTGAGAAAAAGGCAAAAAACTACAATTTTCAGAGAAAAATTGAAAATCTCTTTGTCTAAATTGATCTCTTTGTCTGCACTTATTCAAGAAAAAGAGAAAGGAAAGAAAAGGGGAATTGAGAAAGGCTCAGAGGGAGTCGAAAGCTCTGGAAGAAGAATTAAGTTTTTCCTTTTAACTCCTGGTTAAGAAGAAAAGCCCCCACTGATGAAGACCGGATCAACAAAAAATTAAGGTAAAAAATCACATGAGTGACGTAATTGTTTGCATTTTTTGACAAATCTTTACCGACTTATTCAAGCTCATTCCAGTGGAAGTCTTTGGTGATTTTTAAATCCATATATCGATGAATAAACTCCTTCCTTTGAAAATCTCCTTTCCTGTTTTAATTAACTACTTCTTTGAAACGCTAATTCTCTTCTTATGTTATCAAATTGTAAAGTTTTACTTTCCAAAAAATTATCAAATTTATTATGTCTGATTAGACTAATTTCCGGTCAAAGTTAGAGACGTTAAAGACCCTTTAAACCTCCATGTGATTGCGGAGCTTCCGCACTTGAGTCTTTTACCTTTTACCCACAAATTAACAACAACGCGTAATAAAACAAAAAGATGATAAAGTTACGCAAAAGACACTCATAAAGAAACACGTACAATTTCTCCTAAAAAAAAAAGAGAAGAGTGTCTTTCTAAGAATTCGCCAAATATGTGGGCCATCCTTCACCCTTATCAACAAATTTCTTATAATCTTTCACAGAACAATCTACTATGGGCATGATAATTTAATCAGCAATACAAATTTCACGCTATGATAGCTTATCGCATATTGTTTTGCCTTTTGTATATTTGTGAGAAAAAGTCAATCAATAATTTTTAAAAAGTTTTCCATTTGCAAGAAACTTGATGAATTGATCGAATTGATAATACATCCATCATGTTTGAAAATGGAATGAATACAAAAATTGAATCCAAAGTTGTGAAATCCCGACGCATTAAATGTCAATGTAAATCCATTTTCTTGAGCGCTTTTTTGCACACAATACCTCTTGCTTGTCTACGCGAAATTCCCCAAGTTGGAGGCGCCAGAAAATTACGGCTAAAATCTACATATAGGAGCTGTGTTAGCATGAAAATTAGAATCAACATTTTAATTCTTCGTGTTGGATTTTTTTTAAATAAAAAATGTGCTTTTGAGTTTTTTTTTGCATATAATACAAAATAATAATGAAGTAAAGAAGGTAAGAAAAAAATTAGATGAGAAGAGGACTCATACAATGGATAGCTACTTATTATTGCGCAAATATTGATACTGCAAGAGGGGAGGGGTACTGCACGAAGGAGTGAAAAAAATCATAGCGCCAATTTATGTTTCTTCAGCACACAAGAGAGACGCTTTTCGGTGTTGTCATGAAAGAGGAAATTACATCCACATTCCCAAACACGCAAATATGTGATAAAATATGTGATAAAATATGTGATAAAAAGATGGCAATTTTGCCCAAATTATGCTCCAAGTCTGCATAATTTTTTCCTGATAGTAAAAAAAACTACTTATATATACTCTAACACACACTACATAGTAAATTGTAGATTAATTTTAGAGATAAAAAATGTTGGGGAATTTTGTTTTGTATACATAACATTCCTATAACGAACGTACGAAAGCTCCTACTTAAGGCAAATTATTAGAATTAGAGGAATTAGAAGAGCTTGGAGGTATTTGCTCATTTTTTCGCATTTAGCAGTAACTATTGATCATTCTTGGTATTATAAGTGTTATAAGAAAAGTTGTTTAAAGTATATTTTATCAATCACAGATAGAAAATAAATTAATTTAGAGGATCTTCAATAGTTTATCTAAATTATCTATTTTTAAGGGAAAAGTTCTCTAAATATAATTCAAACTTTAAAAGTTTAATTTTAAAATTTCCTTCTCAAAGCATTTTTTTTAAATTAAATAAATATTAAAATACAAACACAAGTGTTTGAAGAAATTTTCACCTTTTGATGAAACAATTCTACCGCATTAGTCAAACAATGCTTACAAAAAAAATGCCATTTTGCATTCAATTGCGGATCTCTTTGTGAACACAGACTAAAATGCATTCATTCCTGCAACATTATTAGCTTTAGAGTTAGTGCTTAAAATATAATTTTCCATCAAACCACACACGTTTTCCCACACCGACAAAACGACTTTTTAATTACCACCCTCTGCATCTTTTTTATCGCCATCAAATTTACTTCCTCGTCACGTTAATTGTTTCTCAATTGGTGGATCAGAGAATTAATTGCGGCACAAAAGAATTCACTTTAGAACCCCTTCTCCAGAGGTCCGTGTTTCCATCGAATTATTGCTATTTTTCAACAACTCGTAAACACATTTTTTTTCACCTGCAGAAGAACAAATTGATATTTACGCGATTAATGGACTTTTTTTGTATCAGGGAAAATATGCACCTCACCTACGCCATTGATGCAATGCATGTAATTAATCATTATATTTCTCCGAAGACATTAAAAAAATTTTGTGAAGAAATAATTAACGTTTTGCTGGTTTTAAATTGGCGGGAAATACTCCCGCCTCATCTAGCTTCTCAACATGGTTTCAACAAATCAATAATAAACGTAGAAAATACCGAATTAATTTGAGGGGTCTATGAACTCAAAATTTTCCCTCCAAGTAAAATTCTAATTTAGCAACAATAAAAAATCCTTTTATACAACTTCTATTAGTTGGTATTCCACAATCGTGGCATACCAAGTATTGTAATCGTCGGAAAAACCGACCACCTCAGATCGGGCTCAAACTTGGTATGAGCACGTTTTAGACATCCCACATTACGAAAATGGTGGTGGAAAAATTTTGATCCGGCCGGCCTGCCGGCCGGCCTTCCGGCCGGCCTTCCGGTCGTCCAAACTTTGCCTTATAATTCGAGAACGGTAACAGATAGAGACTTCCGGTTTGAAGTTTTCTATAGAAATGTGGGTGTAAAATTTCATTTTTTCGCATTTTCAAAATCCAAGATGGCCGCCGTCCGCCATTTTGAAATACCATCAACCACTTTCCTTATAGCTAGAAGTCTGAAATTTTAGTATGTTGTAGTGCTAAGTGAGACGTTTTCATCGATAATTCATACTTGAAAATCGGTCAAGCCGTTTAGCAAATATGGCGGTCTAAAGCAAAAAGTGTTTTTTCAATATAACTTGAGAACGGCTTGACCGATTTTGACCATCTTGGTATCAAATGAAAGGTTTCAAGAAGCCCTACAACTGTCTAGAACATTCCAAGTTCCAAAAACATCCGCAAGAGGCATTAAAATCAAAAACAAAAATTGCCTAACTTTAAGGGGCAATATCTCCGAACATCTGTTATAGATTTTCTTTAAATTTTGATATGTTGTAGCCTGACTCAATATCTTTCACCAGTCCGAAAATGAAGAAAATCTATGTTGCCGTTTAGAAGATATAGCCATTTAAAAATTTCTTGAATTTGAAAATTTCTAAGAGCCATATCTCTTGAACGACTTATCCGATTTTGCTCAACTTGGTATCAAATTAAAGGTTTTGCAATTCTCTACAACTTACTAGAACATCAGAAACATCTAGAACCATTCCTTTAGGACAAAAAGTGCAAAAAACTGTTTTGGTAGAATAAAAATCCGCCATTTTGTGTTCTGAAGGTGACCTTGAAAATCATTGAGATATATGTCAAATTATAGCTTATTTCAATACCTTTCCATAAATAGTCAAGAAAATTTTGTAGGTGTTATAGAACTTTAGATATAAGCATTTTAATCTGTCAAATTGCCAAATTTTACAAAAAAATCGACTGCCTACTAATTCTGCTCACAAATTAAATTACAACGCATAGACTGACCCATCCGCGTTGTGGTATACCAACTCTAATAACTGGACGTGTTATGATTGACTTTTTTTATTTAATCCGAAAGAGGCCTTCAAAATCGGGAAATGCCAGAAACACATTTTTTTCGCTAAAATTTCCTACAATTTAGTAAAATTGATTTGTCAATGTGTGTGTAGAACTTTGGTAGTTTGGCAGTTTTTTAACTCTTTGTGTTATTATTTTTTTGAAACAACAGCAACAATATCGATGAGCCAGTAGAATGACTGCCTGAGATCTCCTTCACATAAGTATGGAGCCTTTGTCCATGCCTCAATGCGAAAGCCAGCCCCCTCGAGTTGCTCAAAGAACACCGTGGTCTCCTCCTCAAAGGGCACACGCTGTGCATGTGGCCAGTGCGGCAGGAGGGGCTTAATTGGCATATGAGAAGTGTCTTCAGCGGAAAAAAAAAGAAATGAATCAATTTTGGCAGATTGAAAAGAAAAAAAGAATAAAATACTCACTCATCTCCACGTAGTGACTGTACGGAAGTACCAGGGCAAAGACAGCCCTCCCGTGTGGGGACAATGTGCTGTGGATGTCGCTGAGAATTTGATGGGGATCAGCACAGCGATCGAGAACGTTGAGGCATGCTATTAAATCAACTTGATTTGCATCCGTTATCTTATCAATCACAGTGAAATGCCTCTTCTGGAGACGTTCACGCATCGTCCAGCTGGTTTCAGTTGTAAATACGCGCAGGGGCATATTCTCCGGACCAAGACGAAACACCGCCTGAACGAGGCGCGTTGTCACCTCCCCATCACCTGCCCCAATGTCCAACATTTCAAAGGCATCACTAAACTGCTCAATCCTGAAACCACCAGCCCGCAGAAGCTCCATGAACTGCGCTTCTGACAGGATGAACATCGAACCACGTTTCAAGAGGCTGCAAAAGGAAAAGAATTAATATTGCTAAAAAATCCCCAATTTTTTTTTTTAAATTTTCTCTTTACCCATTAACATCTGTCTGGGTCATGAAGATACCCAAGAAGAGACGGGCAACAATGTGCCACACCTGAACCCAGAGATTCGATGATTTGAACTTTGCTTTGTCCAGCCATTCCATTGTAATGTTGTCGGGCTCCTTAAAATCTATGAATTTGGTCTGAAATCTCTTGTGGAGTGGCTTAGGCATCTCATACCACTGAAAATTAAAATATCTCCTCACATTCCAGACACTTCCAGGACACTCAGAACTGAGATTTACTCACCAATTTCATGTCATACCCTTCCAAGTACTGATCATTGTGCACCTTATCGTACACGGCTCTTGCAAGAGCCCCCTTTGGACGGTACGTGGTCATTTTGCACCAAAATAAAATAATAAGACTGTATAAAAAAGAAAAGAGAAAAATCAATTTTCCCAAAAGGTAAACAAATTGGGATGAGAAGGAAAATCTTTCTTACTTTTCTGCCTCTTTTCCTGCGCAGATACTTCTTCTATTTTCTTGGCATCTGTGATGGCTGTATGTGATCACCTCAAGTGCCTATCACTGGGAATGTGGGTAGGTATATCAAGATAAGGGATTTTGTAAAGAAATACGGAAAAAATCTAATCTATTTCACATTTGTGAAAAAAAAACTCTGTAAGCCCACGAAGCAGTCTTCTGTGGAATTATCGCGGGATGACGAGAAGAGTTTCGTGTGACATTCCTCGGTGGTACGTCCGCGGTGGAATGTCATCAACGCGACTGGCGAGCGGATTAACACAAACCTCGCCAAATGAGTTTATTTCTCAGTGAAATAAAATAGAAGCGGGCGCGTAGTCCATATGAAAGCAACGTACAATCCCTCACTGCAGTTATCTTGGATCTGAGAAAGTAAGTAATGAGTGGAGAAGCACGAAGAATTAGGACCTTGAACTCCATAAGAGAACGGCCCATTTGTCTTACTTTTCTTATCTAATTTCTGTAGTTTTTGATTTTTTTTTGTCCTATTTCTATCGCAAATTTCTATTTACGAGCATCACAAAGACGTAAATATTTACTCACAAGACGAATTTAGGGCAGTTCATAAATTTTTTTCAGGGCATGGATTCTTCGCGGAAGCCGGTGAAGGAGAATCCACGTGCGGGTGCTTCAATCTTCTCCCAGTTGTTCTTCACGTGGACCATTCCGGTGCTTTTTCAAGCCTCACGGCAGGGACTCTCCACGGATGATCTCACAGAATGCCTGAAAAAGGATCAATCGGAGAGATTGGGAGACAAGCTTGAGCAGGAATGGGAGAGGGAATGTCAGAAGGCAGTGCAGGAGAATAGAAAACCAAATTTGAGATCAGCAATTATTCGTCTCTACTTCTCACCGTGTGCCTTTGATGGATTCCTCCTTTTCCTCTTCACAATCATCAAGTCCTGCTTACCCGTGGTCCTGGCACAATTTCTCCTGCAATTCCAACGTCCACCAACGACGGAATTCCTCGTGGGATTGTCCCCGAGTGATCAGCTCAATAGAACAGTCCGGTCAATTGCTCAAAACACCTCAGAAAATACTCTCTTCAATCCCCCACCGGAAGTGAGCATTGAGGGAGATTCCTCAGACATCCCAATGTCCACAAAATCCCAATGGACGTCTGCAGTGTGGAATGATGCCTACTGCCTTGCAGCTGGTGTTGTTAGCTTGACCTTCGTGGCTTGCGTGATCAGTCATCATGCGGATTTGCGCCTGAGGATGCTGGGAGCGAGGCTACGTATTGCCTGCTGTGCCCTCATCTACCGGAAAACACTGCGAGTATCCAAGAAAGCTGCTGGACAGACCTCCACGGGCTACTTGGTTAATCTTCTCTCCAATGACGTGAGCCGCTTGGATTTTGTCTTTCAATTCATGCACTACGTTTGGATACTTCCCTTCCAGTCCGTTCTTATAAGTTACCTCATCTGGCGTCAAGTAGGCCTGGCATCCCTGGTGGGTGTTATAGGTCTCCTTTTGAAGACAATTCCCGTACAGACGGGCCTCAGTCGCCTCTCATCCATTCTCCGTGACAAAGTTGCCAAGAGAACCGATCATCGAGTGGGGATTATGAATGAACTCATCCAGGGAATTAAGCTAATTAAAACCTACGCCTGGGAGATTCCCTTCCAGGCAATAGTCGCAGAAGCGAGACGACGGGAAGTGAAGCAAATCCGTTGGGCTTCGTACATTCGTGGAATTTACCTCAGTACCATGGTCTTCACGGAGAGATCCACTCTCTTCATCACAATTGCCGCCTGCATCTACCTTGGCTATCCCATCACAGCTGATGTTGTCTTCTCCATGGCGCAATTCTTCAACATTCTCCAGCTGACGGCTGCAATCTTCTACCCATTGGCGCTAAGCTTGTGGGCCGAAGCGAGTGTCTCAGTGGTGAGAATTGGGGATTATTTGCAATTTGAGGAGCAGGAAGAAGTTGTCCCGGGGCTGAAGCACAGAGATGAGGCAAAAGGCGCCGAGGTGACCGTTGAACTCAATCAGCTTTCAGCGACGTGGGAAGAGTCGGCGAGAACACTGCAGGATGTGAATTTTAGCGTTAAACCCGGACAATTGTGTGCTATTATTGGCCCAGTGGGATCTGGGAAGAGTAGCCTGTTGCAGCTTCTCCTAGGCGAGATGCCCATTCACACAGGAACAGCCACTCTCAATGGAACTGTGTCCTACGCATCGCAGGAACCGTGGCTCTTTGCGGGATCTGTGCGGCACAACATCCTCTTTGGCCAGACGTATGATCGTCGTAGGTATCAAGAGGTTGTCCGGCACTGTGCGCTCGTGACGGATTTCGAGCAACTACCGCATGGCGATCAAACGATGGTGGGCGAAAGAGGTGCCGCACTGTCTGGTGGACAGAAGGCGCGAATAAGTCTCGCACGATGTGTGTATCGTGAAGCATCGATCTACCTACTTGATGATCCATTGAGCGCCGTTGACGCCCACGTGGGCCGACATCTCTTCGACGAAGTAATCGGCCCAGACGGATGCCTTGCGCGCACCAAGAGCACGCGCATTCTCGTCACACATCAGGTGCACTACCTCAAAGCAGCTGATTGGATCATAATCATTGAGAATGGGAAGATTTCGCGGCAGGGAAACTACGCTGATCTCTCAAATAGCAACTTGGACTTTGCTCAATTGCTGCAGAAGGAAGAGCGTTCGCCGGAGAAGTCGCTTGACCTGTCACAAACATCCCTTGAGCCCGATAGTGATGATGAAGATATTCCCTTTATTGATGGATACATTGGACCCAAAAGATCTTCTTCGGAATCTTCCAAGCAGAGCAAATTGGTGAGTTCTTTTTTATATTCTTTTATGCTCTCTCTCTCTCTCTTTCTTGTTCTCTGTGGGCTGTGATTCACAGACTTTAGCTCAAAAGTCACCGACCGATTATTTTTATGGTCTATTAAGTCGTAAATTCGACCCCAACAACAGCCTTGGACTAAAGTCGGGCTCATATATTTTTTTTCATTTTATAAACTTCAAACCGTAAAATAAATAAAAACAAAATGTAGTAATATGTTGTCATAAAATAACATTAAATTGTCTTCTATGTTCATCAATGAATTGGAGCGATTGAAGCATATTTATCAAGACAGATCATAAACGAATATATAATTAATTGAATGCAGACAATTGAGAACAATGCTTAAAACAAAGACAATTGATACGAAGATCGTAAAGATTTAATAAAATGTTTAATTGATTGTGAAATCTCCTTTTGATTTTCTTTGTAGAGCTCAACAGACGCTGATGAGGATGAAGAGAGAGAAGATAAAGAAGATCAAGCTGAAGGGAATGTTTCCTTTTCCGTGTGGAAGCGATATTTCTTTGCCGGCAGCAATTGCTGTGGATTGTTGATTCTGGTCACTGTCTTTATCTCTTCTCAAGTTATCACGAGTGGATCGGATTATTTTGTCAACTTTTGGTTAGTTTACAAAGTTTTCTTTGTGAAGAAAAATTCATTCTACCCAAAATTCTTTTTTTTAGGACTCAACAAGAATACTTGAGAAGCCTGGACCATGAAACGCTGTTCACAACGGAAGATTGCCTCATCATCTACGGACTATTGATCCTTGGAGTTATTTGTGTAAGAATAAATGACAAAAGAATGGAGTATTGTCAGTTAAAATGATTCCTTTTCTTCCAGAGTACAACAATTCGTGGTTGGATGTTCTTTAATCTCTGCATGAGAGCCTCAAAGCAGCTGCATAATAAAATGTTCGGCAGTATTCTCCATTCAGCAATGATTTTCTTCGATGCAAATCCATCCGGGAGGATTCTAAATCGCTTCTCACGGGACATGGGAGCTATTGATGAGATGCTCCCGAAGGCAATGATGGATGCAATTCAAGTTGGTTTAGTGATGATTGGCATTTTGGCCATGGTGAGCATTGTTAATCCCTTCCTCCTGGTTGCCCTCGCTATTGCCGTTGTCCTCTTCTCCATGGTACTCAAACTCTATCTACCTGCATCTCAGGATCTCAAGCGTCTCGAAGGAATTTGTGAGTAAAGAAACTCAATCATTTTGCATTGAATTCCTTCAACAATTTTCCTGTTTCTTTTAGGTCGTAGTCCAATCTTTTCGTACGTCTCTGCAAGTCTTGCGGGTTTGTCGACAATTCGCTCGTCACGAATACAAAATAGAATCTCCAGCGAATTCGACAGCCTTCAGGATGTTCACAGTGGTGTGTGGCAGGTGACGTACACCACAAACACTGCCCTCGGACTATGGCTCGATTGCATCAGCACTGCCTTTGTGGCGGCTGTAACGTTCAGTTTCCTCGCCTTGCATGAAACCTTCAGTGGGAACGTTGGCCTGGCCGTATCGCAGGCTCTCATTCTCACAGGGATGGTTCAGTATGGCATACGCCAGACTACGGAGTCTCTGCAGCAGATGACAAGTGTTGAGCGTGTCCTTCACTACACTGATCTCCCGCCAGAGAGATCCCCCGAAAGGAAGGCACCGGAGAAATGGCCAACAAATGGGGTGATTGAATTCAAGCAAATGTCCCTGATTTACAATCAATTCGAAGGGGCTGTACTGCGAAATCTCAATTTAACCATTGAAGCTGCCTGGAAGGTCGGCATTGTGGGACGTACGGGTGCGGGGAAATCCTCCCTCATAAGCGCCCTTTTCCGCCTCTATGAAATTCAAGGAGAAATCCTTATCGATGGCATTGATACGGGAACAATCGCTCTTGATCAATTGCGTTCGTTCATCTCCATCATCCCACAGGATCCGGTTCTCTTTTCAGCCACAATTCGCTACAATTTGGATCCTTTTCACGCCTTCAGCGATGCACAGATCTACCGGGTGCTGGAGGATGTGGAGCTGAAGCATGTGGCTGAAAATCTCGATTATATGGTGCTGGAAGGAGGGACGAATTTCAGTGTAGGTCAAAGGCAATTAATCTGCCTTGCTCGAGCCATTCTACGCAACAATAAAATCCTCGTACTTGATGAGGCTACGGCAAATGTTGATCCACAGTGAGTACCTTTAGCTTGTCGTCTAGTGTAGGCAGAATAATGGACCTTCTACTTGATTTTTTTCCCTTCAGAACTGATGCCCTTATTCAGAGAACAATCCGGGAAAAATTCCGGCACTGCACAGTCCTCACTGTAGCCCATCGATTGATCACAGTGATGGATTCTGATCGAATAATTGTAATGGAAGCAGGAGAAGCACGAGAATTTGACGTACCGCACCTCCTTTTGCAGAACGAACAGGGACTTTTGCGTGATATGGTTGAAGCTACTGGACCAAGAGAGTCCCAAACACTTAAGAAAATCGCATCAGATACTTATCAGCGACAAAATGAGAAGTAATTTTTCTCAGGATTTACCCCAAAAAAAAAACAAAGTTCTTATGAGATATTTTTGTAGTTTAGGATTAGAAGATTAATGTATACCACCTCTTTAAAAAAAAACCCTCGAAGTTAACCCACTTACTTAACTTTTAAAAAAAAGCATTAAGAAAGCATTTTTTATGCTACATCAGAGTGCCTTTAGATACTTTTTTTGTGTGGAGAGAAGAGTTTTTTACAAAAAATTATATAAGCGGCCTGTTTATTATACACATTAAATGAAATACAGGGAAATGAAAAAATTTCTTTCTTACTCTAAATGTGACAAATCATCGAGTTCCGGCGGAGCTGGAACGTGCGTGACTGTTGAATTGCTGAGAGTGAACACCTGAGTGGATTGCACTTGAATGGCAGAGAAGAAAAATCTCAGTTTCAGGCACACACACACACCAATTAAATCAAAATTCTACAAAGAATTAATGTTCTTAAGCAAAGAAATTCTTTTACCCGTTTGTGGTGTGTTTGGTCTTTGGGTGACAATCACAAATTTCTGCTGGGACTGTTCTGAGCCACCAGATTGGGAGGATTGTCGGGAAATTGTTGAACTTCCACTTTGGTTGCTGCTGCAAAGACAAAATGATTCCTTTCACGTTCCTTTCAAAGATCATTCAAAAGAATCTCTAAAATACTCACAATCCTCCAATTCTCTGCTGATTGATGACCTGCGGGATGTGTGGGCGAGGGATTGAGGGTGCAATTGGTGTTGTAACGATTGTCACACTGTTATTGTTTGGTGGGGTAGTCACTGTGGGAGCTGGTGGTGCACTACGAGCCTTAACAACAGCCTGATGAAGTGTTGGACCTAAAAATCCATAGTCTCTCCTGAAAGGATAACAGATAATCATTTAGCTGAATTGATAAACTTCCTTTCAGTACGGAATTCCTTACTTGTAGTCCTCCACGACATCAGGGGCACTACGAATTGTTTTGAGGACTGGCGCACTGACTTTCTGAAGCATTGCTCGTATGTGTCCAGCTGCAATTTTATCTGTATTGCTGATATTAGCTCCCTGGAGATGCTGCTCAATCCTCTCTGAGATGAATTTTAATCGAGGAATAATGAAAACTTTGATTACTTCACTTCCCAACTCCGACAGCCCTGCAATTGCTCCGTACAACGATGAGAGGTGTGTCTTGTCATTCTGCAGCGCCTGACTGAAGAGCCTACAGGACAAAAATGTACATTAAGGATCATCTAGAGGTCTTTCTATTTTCAAAAGAACTCACCTTGTGACCCTGGTTTGAAGATTATTCGTCGATGTGTTGAAGTTTTTGCAAATTTGAGCCATGAGACGTGCTGCAAAGTCCCTCAGGGCCCAATGATTGTCCAATTCGGGACGCATACAGAGTTGTCGGGAAACAATACACGTAGACACGGACGGTATTAGCTCATGGAGATACTTTTCGAGGTACAGTGAGGAGTTGTCCAGGAGCGCCTTGACCATTCGCATCAAATAGATGAGAAGGGCGAGATTATTTTGTACCACATTAACTTTGACACCTTCAGCAATGAAGGTACACATCCGGGGAAGCATTTCGTGCAGTCCCGGATCGCAGGAAAGGGACTGAAGGGCTTCAGTACGCCGCACTTCATCAGATCCCACGCAGGCTTCCGTGATCTCTTTGTAGTACAATTGCTGCTCAACTGAGAGCTCATGTGTGGCCAATTGCTTCACGTGTACCGTCTCCACATTCTTCAGTTTGTGCGTCTTGCCCGTGGTGGGCTTTCCAGCAGTATCCCTGGCATTAGTCTTCTCCAACTTCTTGATGGGATTCACAGAGTCAAGCTGTTGATTTTCCTTTGACAATGGCGGAGGGTTTTCCGGCACTGTTGGCTGTACACCATCAACACAGAGCCAGTGTGTCCGCAGGGAGACTTCCAGGGGAATCTTTGGCGGTTGTGCTTGAATTATATCAACCAAATCAAGCTCCTTCTCTTCCACAAAGTGCAATTCACGACCACCACCGGAAGCAAAGCGAAAGGGCACGGAGTCTTTTGAGAAAAACCCATATTGGGGCTCAATGTTGCGCACTTTGAGGGAGTAGTCAATGTCCCCCATGGATAGTTTCGTCCTCTTCGCGTGATGCATGAATTTCACGGCATCCTGAACGACCCTGCAAACAAAATAAATGTTATTTCCATTCATTTGGAGGCTCAAATGGGCACCCACGTACTGTTTGAGTTTGTAGGAAATGTCATCGGCAAGCTCCTTGGCTGCACCATCCGGGAGTGCCCCAACGCCAATACTCTCTGCTATCACCTTTATCGACTCTACGGACAAGGTTGTCCCGTACAGCATATCCGGATCACTCATTTTTGCCACCCTTTTGTACTTTTTCAACACCAAAACACAAAATATTCGAAATTATGTTGTTTTTATGCTAAAAATGTTGTAAGAAAAACGCGTCCGTCTGATAAATATTTATCTTCTTCTTTTTCTTTCACAATACACTGTCGCCAAGTTTTGACTGTTGCGCATTGAACAGTCAAAATTTGGCTGTATGAGTACTGGGAAAAATGAAACACTGAAAAATCTCAAAAGATTCTACAATAAAAAATCATAAAAGAAAAATTCTGGATCAAGTAATACCTACGGTTTATTTGATTCAAGATTTATAATTAATTAATTGATTAATTCAATTTTAAACCACTTCCCATTGTTATATTACGAATAAAATCTTGTTAGTAACGTTAAAACCATTAAACCATAAATTTTAGTTTTTATTTCTGTAATTTAATAGTTTCTTTGCTTTCATTCAATAAAATTCAGTAGGCCGACGAGGCTGACCTTTGAATTGCAAAAAAACGCGTCTGATAAAAACTTTCTTCTTCTTTTTCACCTCTAATCTACAGTCAAATTTTAACTGTCCATAAGAGCACATTGTACAGTGAAATTTTTGACTGTCGCAGACGTCAGTTTTGCGGGCTATATGAGCGCTTCGCAGCCACAAAATCATCAGTTTGAATTTTTCCGTGATAAAATCATCTTGAAAGTGTTTGGTGTTTGTGCGACATCGAGCCATTTCCCACTTAATTTATTGTCAATAAGTAAGTTGAATCATTTTTATCACCCACACCCCAAGACTTTTCCTACTTTTCATCCCTCGGCTTTTTTTTCACATTGCGAAATGCCAAGTTCTTGTGGGAGAGAGATTTTCCGCTGGTGTGTGAGGGTAAAAATTTATTGATTTTGTGTGGCATCAGCCGATTGCACGATTTTCCCTCACTA
The DNA here is from genome assembly GCF_024334085.1 of Lutzomyia longipalpis. Lineage (NCBI taxonomy): Eukaryota > Metazoa > Arthropoda > Insecta > Diptera > Psychodidae > Lutzomyia > Lutzomyia longipalpis. The sequence goes on from NC_074707.1 coordinate 18,633,156, forward strand.
CACAAGGTTAGCCACCGCAAAAAGCAATATAATTCTTGCTCCAATTCTCTCGGCGCTTTGGAGGAAAACTTCTAGAAAAAATCTCTCACGAGCACTTCCTGCGCCTTCCTCGCTCCACGTGTGCCCAAGAAGTGGAGAAGGAACCACAAATGGGAAATTCTAAGTGAATGCGCGACAGTTTCCGGATCGATAGCGCTTGAATATGGCGACGACAAAATATTGCCCATATTTCTCGGGAATTCGCAATGAGAGGAACCCTCAGGAGGGAATTGCAGGAGTTTGAGGCATTTGTGGGGGATGTGGGAGCTTCCCAGGTAGCTACAAGAGAGCCTTCAATGAGTGTCTTCAATGATTCTTCGTGAATTTTGCAAAAGAATCCGCCGTAGTGTGAGTGTCCTGGCAAATCCTCAATCTAATCCATTTTATTGGATTTATTGGCATCAAATTGTCTTGAATTACAAATGAATTTATTGATCCCACGACTTTGTTATGCAATTCATCGGGGGATCATTGAGACAATTCATTATGTACCTACCTTTAATAAAACGTGACCACTCGTTTTGTTAAATGAGGCAAAAAAATGGAAAATTTTGTGTTTTCGGCGGAGGAAATTTATGGGCAGGATTTGGGAGAAAGTTGGACTCTGTGTGTGGATGGGGTACTTCCTGTGAGTGCCAAAACACCACATTCTCAGCAGGAGATTGTCTCTTTTGCACGGCAGACAGAAGTATTGTCATACAATGGCCAGGCAATTAAGTACAATTGTGAATGGCAAAGCAGCTGCTCATAAATGGTGCGGTAAAAACCCATTGAATGGTTGGAGGAAATGGGGAAGAGCAGAGAAAGAGAAAAAGATGTGTGTACAGCCCAGGGAAAGGCGACACACACCTTGGGGAATCAGCAACAAGGACACTTTTGTCCTCTCTTCGGCTATACATCAAAATTTCGTGATGCCATTGCAATTTGAGGTGTTGTGAACTCAAAAATCATGGGGATTTCCTCTCTTTCTCACTTCAAATACCCTCCCTGCTGGTCACGCATTTATATATAAATGATATATTGCGCCTCCTTTATGTGTGAAACTGCTAAAAGTAAATAAGGAGGAATATGTAGTACATTATACAATGTGTAGAGAAGTCGTCACACTTTTCCTACACGTTCTTGACTTAACATCTTTTGCACCGCGAAACATATCCCAAAAATAGCCCAAGAATCTCACACTCACACTCTCTCTACGTCTCCGACAGGAATTACAGCCACATAGCATATACAGCATCCACACAGAGCATCGTAGTTTTGGGTTCAACTGTTGACAAGCACTGATAAAGCATTAAAATAAAAAGAGAATTAACTTTAAGCACTTTGCCTTGGCGATAAGGGTTAAAAGGATTGAGACTCTTACACAGAAGCTCTGTGGGTAGTTCCCAAAAAAAAAGAAATCGCGAATTTTGGGCATCTCTGTATACAAGTTGAAAGCCCGCAACGTAATCTCACATGCTGTTGAATAAATTACCATAACGATCTCGTGATTAAGAGCACCAATATCCATTCAATTTTAATCCACGTCGCGATAAAATGTATCCCATAAAATATTCGCGCGCAAATTACAAATTTCCCCCGGTTAACTGGTTAGGCTGGTATTTTGGGTGGTATAGAGTCCGTACTGTGCCGACAAAAGAAGCGCCGTATGTTGCATAAAATTTTTCCATTTCTCTGCCTGTGATTCTCTCAAGTTTTATTCTAAAGAGTTATTCTTGAAGTAAAAAAGAGAATGAATCACCACAGGTGGGATTTGCAGCATTCCAGCTTTGTCCAGAACATCTGATGTATTACTCTCTGTAAAATTCTCCTCTTCTTTATTGCTGGTTTTGATTCTTTTTTCTGAATTTCACAAAAGAATGCATTTTTTTATTTTAATTGACAAGATTAATAAAGTAACAGCAAAAGAACTTTCTTTCCTTAGAAGATTCTTGAATTGCATTCATCCTTTAATTGTTTAACGAATTTTCAACATCATTAAAATTCTTAAAATTATATAAACAATCAATTTTCTTTTCATAATTTTTGTAAATTATCAAAAATTTACTTTCTTCCCCAAATCTCCGGATGTTCCAATTTTTTTCTTTGAAATATTATTATTAGAAAGAGCTTAAAATAAGAATCATTGACAGTTTCAGTTGACGACAAAATAACGAATTCCTAAGAAGAGGTGCCTAAACACCAACTTCCTGCCACATTAATTTTTAAAGTTGTTGTAAAAACCGGAGATTAACCCCATGTAATCCAATTTGGTAATTCAGGTCATAGACAAATAGTTTTGAGAATCTGAAGAAAAGGAAAGTAGAGAAGAAAAAAAAGAGCTGCTGCTGCAAATCTCGGGTGTGACAATCCCAAAATAATCTCTACAAAGGGTGCAGGAGAGCATTTGAGAATCCCACTCATGCGAATAGTTCTGCCTTCGGTAGACAAAAGAGAAATAACCATGCAAATTAATGTTCTAGTTGTCCACATTTCACAATAAATTCTTACTCTTGCGAAACCATTGAGCACCGCTGTGGGAGAGATAACTACATATAAGTATAATTGAGAGGGTACTTTATACATTGACAAACATATTTTATTAAATTGAAAAGAATTTTATTGAAAGTCACTGTTTGACGTTACACTACAACTAATTGATATTGCTGCAATTATATGCTTCAAATCTTTAATTAAATTGCATTTTTCTTCTATTTTATTTGTACAATAATAATATAATGTGTCATTAACAAAATAGTTAGTCAACTTTGAATGATGAATTATTAGACTTTATAATTAAAAAATCAATTTATTCATATTGGACATTATTTTGTAATATTCATATTAATGTTGCATATTAGTCATGGCATTCCATCCAGCCAAACCCAGACCAAGTTGATTGAATGCAATGGATTTTACTTGCAAGATATGCTTCCGGCATTCAGTGGGAAAGGGCATATTTTTAACGATAAGCTGTTTGTTTTTTCGTACATATCTGGGCGGGTTTTTTCCCCAAATGAATTTCTTTTAACACACTGACGACGGGTAAAATACTTCCCAAAGGTTTTTTACACGACATGTAACAATTAGTCACTGGCGTCCAGAAATGTTACCCGGTGGGACCATGGTGTTCTTATGTTCTTCGCACGTTATCAGAAAATATTTATTTGACACAATATTCAGTTATGTGTAACACAAATTTTTTTTAATATAAAATTATCGCAAAGAAAACACAATTTAGTTTTCAAAAATCTTTGGACATATTTGGCATTTTTTCTCATGCCAACATAACCGCACTTTTATATTCATGTGGAAAAAAGTCAGATTTATGGGATAATTTCAGTGAAAATCTCTCAGACGAGTTTCCTTTTTGCTATTAAACATTATGAAGCATTTTTTTTATCACAAAAATTAAATTGAGGTTATGTAAGAGGAAAATTTTCTTTTCGTAAAATATATAACCTAAATCACCTGATGATAACGCTAACAAGCAGGTTGACTTTTTTATTCTAAAAATTCTGAAAACTTCATAATACATGTATTTAGCTAATATCTACTCTGTGACAGTGTGATTTAAAAAAATCTAGAATATTCTAAATACTTAGTCTGTTATTTCTATTTCCTTCATAGGATAATAATATCCAGAATTATCATTATCTAGAATATTCTAGATAATTCCTTTTTCTTGTCACAACTAATTTGAAATCTTTTAAATGCTGATTTCAAATCATTTCATAAATTTAATAAATAATAGATTTATTAATCATATATGAACACCTTACGAGTCAGCAATCAAAATTGGCTGAAAAAATGTTGGAGAAGTTTTCCTACCGGGTAAATGTCAAACGCAAAAAGAGTGGCAAATTGTTACAGCGTACAGAATTGAGAACTGTCAGTGGACGCCGATGTGCGTCAAGCCGTCCAGGATGTGTTAACATTGACAATATGTTTCATTTTCTCAAGTTATGTGTTAGCAAGATGCATCATAATATTTTTTATTGGTTTTCTTACTTGTTAAAATGATTAATAAAAATTTTATTGAGTGGCAGATCAAGAGGAAATCGAATCAAAAATTCAGCAAAAGTAATGCTTTTTTCTTATGAGCCGTAAAAATTTAGGACTTATGGCTGGGTTTTCCCATCTCTATTTTTTATCAACTGTAATTGTTATTGTTTTTGCAAATCAGGGAGAAACCCCAAACAATTAGGACATGAGTTTATTTGTGAATAATTCAAAAGATTCTTTTAAAAAAATCAGATGAGAGATATTTTCTAAATTTCCCAAAGCTATAGATTAGTAAGGGGTTAATACAGCTTTTTTTTTCTTGTACAATATACATTTTTTATGATTCAATTGTTTATTTATTCTACTCTCTCTATGAATGTCTCAAATGTATATGTGACGTCTTTCTCATGGGGCCAAATGTTCCCCTGACGTCGCTTTTCATGGAGGGTTGAATGGCGCAAAAAAGGCTGTTTGGAGACAGAGTCAAATAAACAAGAAATAATAATCTTTTATACTATAAGGATGGATTTATTTATCATGCTACATTGAGAAATTTATGCAATATAAAATCACTCACGAAACACGCTGTGTGTCAATGTACAAGAGCAACAAATATAATTTCTGCTGGCGTCATGGACTTGCCACAATTTTTTTTGCCTGTCCCGTAAACGTCTCTCAATTTCCACTCCGATATCTTCGCACATGTAAGCTAAAATATAGACTACGAATGGAATTTTTGCCTTTTTTTTCTCTCTCACTGTTCATTACACTTAATATAGTAAGAAAATTAATAAATGCTTCAATGGAAGGCGCCAAATACAGGTTTCCGTCATGATATACCTTCTTCCAAGACCCCTCACACCATCATTGAGACTTTTTATTCATTTATCGGCGCCTCGCAACCACATTATTTTGTACCGCAACATCTCTTGCACCATTCATAAAAATATTATAACGTGTTAATCACATTTGTATAAACAAATCCATATAAGATCTACCTATGTATGACCATTTCCGCGGATGGAATCTAACCGCGTGCATGGGAAGGAGAAGACAGGTGTGTAAGATGAGAAAATCTTCCATCGGGTCTTAGCTTTAATTCGCGTATTTTCCCAGAGATGATTGACTCGAAGGTGGGCTATATACGTATACGAAAAAAAACATACCTACATACATAATAAATTGTATCGAATTGAAGAAAACCCACGAAACATACTTTTGTGATGCGTAAATATGCAAATAAGGCGCACTTCTCATTAGGATCAGCACAACAGGTGGGGGGTGTCAGGTTGTTATTCTCCTTCTTGCGCGTCTTTCTTGGAATTCAAACTTCGGTGCGAGGGTGGGGATTGTGTTGATGATGGGAATAACCGCAAAGAAATACGTTTATAAAATTTTTTTGCCGTTGTATGTGGAAATATACAACCTGTTGGGTGCTCCGTGTGACGTTTGATAAGAGAACGCGCGAAATGAATAAAAGGCTTTAAATTGGAAGGAATCCCCCGAGATGGGCATCATTTGTGAATTAACTCTCAGCACAGCACCATCGTGTAGCGGTTAAAGAATATATCTAAACGAAAATTTTATCTTGTAACTTGCAAGTGATTTTCAATTCTGTGAGAAAGTGGAAACAAAATTTTTATATCTGCAAATAAAAGTAGAGAAATGTTTTTCCTTTGAGAGTGGTAAGCTTTTCAATTTAAAATCCTTTATTCTTGCCGGGGAAAAATCAATTGGAAATTCAATCCAATTTTATGACTTTCGTGAGATCTTTTCGTGCTGCGGTTCAAGGTTCACTTTATTGGATGGGTGGAAAAAGTTTTGTGGTTTCTTGTTGCAAAAGAATGAGGAAAAATCATAACTCCTCTCTGTAGCAATTCTCAGTGGTTCTGAGTTGATAAATAATTTTTGATTTAATGTCAATAATAAATAGAATAAATTTACACGATATTGTTATTCAAACATTGAAATATTTTCACTCAAATTCCTCGTGAAATGTTCACGCTGTTGCTAACAGAATTTCACAACATTTCGCGATTCTTAACTGGAATTGCTGGACTTGGTAGAAATTTTGCTTTATAATGTTGCGTGACTTCTATATGATTTCCTATAATTTTCTTTTAATTTGTCCAGATACTTGGAAGTCAACATTTTCCAAAAGACTTTAAAAAATTGTGATGGATTCTAATAATAAACTTTGAAAAGCTCTAAAATTTTGTGTTGAATTTCATTTAAAATTTTGTGCTCAATTTCTATTTTAATTTGAATGTTTTTTTTTAGTAAGACATATTTTAATTTTTTTAGACAATCGAAAAAAATCTAAATAAATTAAAATCTCATCTTAAAACTATATCAAAACTAGCCTTTAAATATCTTAAGTGATCCCACTTTACACTCCATAAAACATAAAGAAACCTATTACAAAATTCATTAAATACTTTTCCTGGAAAATTCCCTAAAACTTTTAAATAAAAAGGAATTTAAATATGTATGTTATATAGAACGAAAGCTTTAAAACTTTTATGTTCTTTATAGAAGTAGAGCATTAGGTACTTTAGGAAAAGCCACGGAGTGACAAATTAGACATGTTTTCCCGTGAAGTGTGTATCTTTATAATGACCTCGTTTCAATTTTCTTTCGGTTCTTCCTCACACAAATATGTATATATGAATATATATAGGTGAAATAAAGCGTGTTTAATGTGATTCTCGTGCTCAAGGAAGTTCAAATGGTTTATCTGCCAGAAAGATATCCTTCACTTTGTGAAGAAGATTGTCCAAGTCCCATATTGAGCATGCTTTTAAATTTATTGTGAAATAATGCAAAATTTTATTTGCAATGATGCGATATTTGGTGGTGCAATTTTAGATGGAAATTGAGCAAAACAACATTATCCATTAGTCTCTATGCTACAAGTTTAGAATGTTGGACTTGTGCAATGAAAAAGACATTTTTTTTGTATGTAAATGGAAATAAGCAAAAGAAGGAAAAAATGTTGTTTGTTTTTTTCACATCTAATGACTAAATATTACCTTTTTGAGTAAAAACCAGTAAAAAATAAAGCTGAACTGTCTTTTTTTTTTTAATTACAACGTCCGGTTTTCTTTCCATAAAGTGTCCTCGGAAAAACTCGATATTACGATTTTCTGCCTATGTATAGTCTATTTTTGCAAAATGTTCTCAGAATCTGTGTATCAACAAGAGTCAATCATATAACCGGACATTTACTACATAAAAATATATAATATATATCAAATACACACATTTCGGAGACGATATAAATTATAAATATTGTTCTATATGAGTTTTTCCACCAATTTGTGTGTCTTTCATGCCATATTATTGCGTTTATATTTGCTTATACTCATTCAATGCTATATAATATATATTTTTTCGATATATAGAACAGACACTCCTGATATAATTTGTGTTCCTTGTTATTAAATTTATGTCCGAGAGTGTTTGGCAATGAGTTCTGTGCGAGTGGACTGTGTTGAACTTGAGCAGAGGGAGAGAGAGTAGACAAATTCGGAAGTATAATTTTTGAATAATTTTCCATGAGTTTATTTCTCTTTTTTTCACCCACCCACCCATCATTTTATCATCCACTACGTATTTACGTTTAATCACAAATCAGTGGGTGTTTTGTACTTCTCAAATGCGCAAAAAAAAACTCCCAATGTAATCATGTGAAAGCGAATTTAGTGGAATTAGCATCCATTTAATCTGTACAAACGCAAATGATAATGATTTGCTCTTTTTTTTCCGTGTGTTAATGTTTCTCCTTGATTAAATTCACCTCTTGATTGACATCGAGCCAAAATGGGATTATATTTCAATAATTTTCTTTCTCCTGCAGTACGAATCATATTTCATTGACGTGAATGGTGGCGGAAAAAAATGCATTTCTGATCTTTCTCGATTACAAATGCATACGATGTGCAATTATATTGATAACCTCATATGTTTCAAGTTCAAAACACTGCAATTTTCTATATGCTTGATATGACTATTTTAAACCTCTTCTTCGAACATGCGCTTACAAAGTATATCTAACATTAATGTAGTTTCAAGTATATTTTGTTCTTTTGATCTTGAGAATCCTTCACCTTGTACTTTGGTACGTTTTACAAGGAAGTAAAAAGATTTGATAAGAAAAAAAATTTCAATGGAATCATTTTTTGTATAAAAAAGAATTTTAAAAAAAATTATATAAAATTGCCCCTAATCTTTTCACGCGGGTATAATAAATTTAATACATATTAAAAAGGTACCCGCATTTAACCTTAATTGTGCTCTGCTTTTTTTTATTTCCTTGAAATATTTAATTTATTTCGGCAAATGTCGCAAATTAAATACGTGAAGACATCCAAATAAATTATTCGCGAATTTTGCCTAAAAGGTATTTTATTACAAAAATGTAAATAGAATATTATGAACTAATTAATGATGAGCAAGAACGATGAGGGGGTGTTTAGTTATTTTTAGCAATGATGATTATTTTAAATCATGCAAGGTTATAAAATTGTCATGACAAAAATTTTCATACTTGAGATAAAAAGTTGGCAGCTATGGCTAAAAATGCAGTGTGACATTCATCAGCAGTGTGATAAAGATGACGAAAATATTCCAACTGATAATGAAATTATGCTGAACTCACTTCATTTTCACATGACGCCACTTAATATTGGGGTGTGTGTATGACAACGGCATGAAAATACGCTTATAACTTGCCTGATAAGGCGCGCATGAATCAGTGATTTTTATTTCATGTACTCCAATTTTGAGAGCTTAATAAAAATAACTCCGTTTATGGTGACAATTTACGATTAAAAATGAAGAGAGACAAAATATGATTGAGCTTTTCCGTCACATGGCGTAAAGGCGTGCCTGCGTTGTGCCCTTTGAAATACAATTTTACAATGTCTATTCGTATATCAGTACATGACCGCGATTAGTTGGAAAAATGGGACAACCAGAGGGATAGAATCATTGGCTAGAAAAATAATTAAATTGAGATTAAGAAAAATTAAAGATTTTTTATTTCTTTGGAAGTGTTTAAAATTAGTTTCGCTATCTGATGAAGGGGATAATCTTGGTGAAAATCTTGAGAAAAGCTTGAGAGGCTAAAATTCTAAATTTAAAAAAATCACCCCAAATTATATAACTTAAAAAAATGTTAAAAGTATAACAATGATGCTTGTCAGAAACGACAAAAAAGAAGCCCCACATATTTGCGCGTGATCAGATGAGAGAACATTGTTCTCAAATGGAAGTCATTTGCCATTAGAATGATTAATGAGCGGCTAGTGTGGGGTTTCCTGAGATGATGCTTATAACAAGAGTTACACGATTGAAGCTCAAACAAAAAAAACTCAGTCATGCTGTTGTTCACGTGAATGAAATGAATGATTCAATTCGACGATAAATTTTTTTTAAACTCCAACGACAAAGGTGGAGTTTGGCACAAACGCTATGTGAGACAAGGCGAACAAAACCGCGAAATATCTTTGCAAAAAAAAACCGTCCCATGAATTTTCTGCAAACGTGTGTAGGATGGATTCACGATTCGACAGAATGGACAGATCGGTGCGGGATAAGCAAAGCTGTTAAGTGAAATGATTTTTTTTAATCTCTCTCGGTGCAAAAAACTGTGAGGTAAATGATTACCTTTTGCGAGAAGCCCCACACAAAAATTTCTTGAACATTGATTCAGCAACTTTTTATTCCCCCGCTGCTGCTGACTTTCCTTATGGAATTTTGATAGTGTTATCAAGGGGGCGCAAAGTATGTTGTATCGCAGCGCTAAAATCAATGAAGGTGTCAAGGAATTGATTTGTCATGCTTAAAGTAACAATTTCCAATCAATTAGGGGTATTTTAGCCGAGTAGTAGCATAAATTTTGCTTTGCCGCTATGTCATCACCAAGTGGAAGTGAGATTAAATTGACTTTTTTTTTTTTATTTAATGCCTGGCATTTTCCCCCATTCGCAGATTCTTATCAGTTTAGCTAGAAATAGATGACATTTTGTGAAGGAAAATTAATTTTCAGCTGACTAAATATGTCACCAAATTGTTTTTTTTCCTACAAAAAGCAAAAGAGTGAAAGTCACAATTAACCTTCAAGAAATGAGAGTGAGATAATCTCAGTCAGACTTTCCACCATTTCCTCCGATATTTATTTAACATTTTTCCTCTCGGGTTAATTGAATGCAAAAGTGCGAAAAAAAAGATTGTGAAAGCACATGGTCATTTTATTTATTTATTTTTTCTTGTGCTTTTGATTCGTCATTATTTTTTCGGAGAATTCTTTTCAAAAAAAAATGAGCTAAAATAAAATTTGCGCAGACAAAAATCCCAGAAAAAAAATATTCGTGGCAATTATGGCGCTTTCTATCATATTTATCATGATAAATGGGAAATTAGCATAAAACGACACGAGGCAAATGAATTTTTGCCTCGTGAGCAATATCCAATTCGCAGAATGATGGTACACACAAAAAAACAACAAAACTTCACTCAATAATGCATTTGGAATTCCAATAGGAATCAAATTGACTTGCCGTTTGATCTTCTCAATAAACTCCATCCTCTCCCCCCATTGCGCAGCCTGATAAAAAGAAAAACTTTTAGATTTATAGTCTATATTTTCCAATTAAAAATAATTGCTGTGTATGTAGCAGCATTGAAGATTAAAGTGAATTGAGGGTATACCACCAACCAAAGCTAAATGAAATTTAACAAAAAAAAAAACATCAAGCAAATGTTTGCAGTGTTAGCAAGAAAATGTAAAGAAGAGGAATTTTACAAGGTAGACCGACGATAAAAAAAATTCGCAATTCTACATTTTATTCTACACTTAAAGCACGATGTCTATTCGTGTTTTTCATTGTGTTGGATGTTTAAAAAAGAAATGTGTGGAATCACGTGTATTTCGAGCTCTATTATAGCTTTTACGTCAGCCACCGGAGCTATGAAGTTGCGTCAAGCACGTTTTGGCGGTGTGGCCGCCTCTCGTGGCTATCAACTTTTACACAATGAGAGCACTCTTGCTCTGTGTTGTCTCATTGAGATTCTCCTGCCTGAAGCTCTTTGCCCCTTCTGAGTGTGTCATTAGATCTTCTTCGGTAAAGCTTTAGCCCAAGCACAGCTTTGGGGATTGCGCAAGGGGGTGTCAGAAGATGTAGGTAGTCGTGTGTGGTTTTGGCCATTTGTGGCGCGTGGATGAAATTCAATGCAAGGGCATTGATAACAATATACCCGAAAAATCAATACGCCGTATCATTGCGAAATAAGATACGGAGGTAAACATTTAACGGTACGCTTAGTAACAGTTTCTTATTGCCCCAATGTCATTCACTTACAATTTAGGGGGATATTTTTTCAAGAAAAAAATGGGGTTTAAGATGAAATCGATCTTTAAAGTAAACTGAATGCCGCATTAGTCAAAAAATTCCCTAGAAAACCTACCCCAAATATATAATTTTCATTTAAGTCCCTTTAAAATTAGGGTGGTTGGAAAACCTTTAATCCCAAAAGTAAATAGCATTGACTCTAATATTATTTATTATTATTTTCTTACTCTCTTCTCTATATTCGCAAACAACGAATGTTTACTCCAAACTTTTTTTTCTTCAAAATCAAATGACGTTGTTTGAGATTCTAAGAATGAATCATTTTCCATTTGGAATTATGTACATATATATTTAAGTGTGTATAGTATATATTCTACAAATTGCCCCTTCTAAAGTCCATGAGCAAAAATGACAGGAGATCTCAAAATAACTTGACATGATTCGCCAAAAAATTCACCACAAGTTTAATGCTCCATTATTCATGACATGGAGAGTTGTTTCACCTTCTGAGAATCATACAGAAATATAATTACTACGCTTTGATCATAATATATTAATTTCGGAAATATATTTTCCCAACCGAGAAAAATATGACACGGAAAGTCGACCACAAGTTGAATGAAATTACAAATTTATATAGAACAAACGTATAATTACCGAGAAAACTCAAAATAATCGACATCTTTTCAATGAAAAAGCAGGAAGTTTTATTTATAAATTTTCCAAAATATATTTCGTGACCTAAATAATTCCTCAAAGGAGTAGAATTTAGAATTAGATTGTGTAGTAAAAGGAAGCGCTAAATCTAACTTCTTTTCTTTCTCTCTTTCTTTCCAGACATGAGTACCTACAGTCAAGAAAATTGTCAACATCCCGTGCCTAAGGTGCGGCCCATACAGAATCATCTTTGACGCATCGTCAGTAAATAGAACACAAAAAAGTCAAAATAACCAATTGTAAAATTGCAGAAACTATCAAGCAGAACAACCTAACAACAACACGATTCTGTTTCTTTTACGTAAAATCAACAACAAATTTATCATCTCTACTTAATTACAAAATAATAAAAATCCCGAAAAATCTCAGATCTTAAGAAAATAAGGATCTGAAAGATTAATCAACCAACAACAATTTAAATCATCAGTGAAAGTTTCTTCAGGATCAAATTTAAAAAAAATCCTACCAAAATCTTATCCTTTCCTCATCTTATCCTTTGAAAGTAAAAGTAATTTTTTGCATAGAGAAAATTGCTTGTGTAACGTAGAAGAGAAATTTTCTTATTTTCCTTAAAAAAAATCCATTTAGAGAAGAGGTTTTGTGCGTAATTTGCTCTGATTGATTGTTTGCCATTTTATTGATTGAGTACTTTTTGCATTAGGCCTTGTAGTATTTTTTTGTAACTTAATTACATTTTAACTATTTAAAATACATTAGAAGCATTAGAAGAAAGTAAGTGAAGAAGGCACACCCGTTGTGTCATTTTCCCTTATTTTATAGAAGAAAAGTATCTCAATTTCCGAATTTTGTAGGAAAATAATCTCATTTTTTTACGAAGAAAAAACATCTTAATTTATTAATTTATTTAGAGCAAAAGGGTAATTGAAGTTGCCCACGCGAAACTTTTAGGAAGAAAAGTAAAATATTAAATAAAAATCAATAATGGCTGTCTATTCAACACCCTACATACCTGACATCATTAGATTAAAACGCTAAAAATGTTTGTTTAGAACCCATAGAGGTGTGATATATTTTTGATCTTAATTTTTTTAGCGTCAAAAAATAGTAGACGTCTTGCTATTTACAATTTTCTTACGTTAATAAAAAAAAATAATCAAGTTGTAATATCTTTTTTTCTGATTTCATCCTTTCAAAAACATCTCAACAAACATTTTTGGTAATTTAATTTAATTTAAAAGAAGAAAAGGGTTTGTTTCTTGCGAAGAATTTTGATTTTTAATCAATATTTCTTTTTCTTTTTGAGTAATTTGAGGCATTAGAATTAATTTTGTGTGTAAACTACTACAGTTGTTTTATTGCGAATCGAAGAGAGTCAATAAAGAGCGACTCAAGTATTTGTGGAGAAAAAAAATAATAGAACATCAACACATCCTTTCAAAATCCTCCTTCATTGAAAATTCCTGTGAATCCATTCTTATTTCCAAGCTCCCAATTTAAACAATTTATTAAAAAAAAAAACAATTACCAGAAGATCCAATAAAAAAAAAGACTTTTGAACCAGTGTGCAAAAAAACTCCTGCACGAGACCACACAAGCTAAGAAACAGAAAAGAAGACTTCGAGAGAGAGAGAAAAAGGAACAAAAAAAGAAGGAAAACATGGATCCAATGAGTGTGGATTTGCTGTGGCTGGTCATCGTGGGCTTCGTGATTGCCTTTATCCTGGCATTTGGAATTGGCGCCAATGATGTGGCCAACTCATTCGGCACAAGTGTGGGCTCCAAAGTTTTGACCCTCCGCCAGGCGTGCTGGTTAGCAACAGTGTGCGAAATTGCGGGCGCAGTTCTAATTGGTAAATATTCCCTCTTTTTTTTCCTCTTCTTCTATATTCAACACACCACGAAAAAATGTTGCCATTCCAATGAATTTGTGAACAAACATTTTATTGAATGCCCAAAGATTACTTATCATTTGTCCCATTTGAAATTCAGCAAAAACGTTGAACATTTTAGCGTGATCATTGATCAATAAAATGTGCTATATATATTGCTGAAAATATACTGTTCAGTGACACATAAATTTATTTATACGTTCCCCGATGTTTTATTCAATTGATTGATCGTCTCTGCGCGCGAGAAAAAGCAATGCAATTGATTAACCTCTCGCGCACACCATATCCCCAATGCGCGCAATGAATGCCTTCAATCAATTTCAATTTAATTCACAAATCATCTCCATGCGCGAGGGAATGTGAAGTATAAACTTAAAAAAGAAATGTTGAAGAAAAAATAAAAATATTTTGCTGATTTTTGTCACATCAATTCATCTTAAATCGCTGCACCGTTAAATTGCTGTGTCAAATCTCTTCGCGTGTGCAGATAAATCAAGATTTTTTATTGATGCCTAAATTAAAAATAAACCTCTGTGGATATTTTTCTTAAAATGAATCCAACCATCTCGCTAAAATACTCAAGATCTCAAAATGGGTGGTGGTGGTGTTGATATTTCAATTGAAGAATTTATTTTTCATCCATAAATTAATATTAAGAGAGTTGAAGACAATTTTTGAGATTGAGAAAGCAATTAAAGAGATTCAAAGGTCAGAAATTTTTCTTAAAAAATTTCCTGATTAAAAAAAGTGTGGCAGATGTTGTTTATTTAATTATATTGTCATTATTGCAAGCAATTACTACCTATCTGAGAGAGAGAGTAAAAAAAAACTAACCATCCTGGCAAATGATTTAAGTGGCATTATTGCATTATTTCATCTGATTGAGGAGAAACAGATGGGTTGAAAGTAGAAACAGAAAGCTCATTTTTGAGTGATATGCATTAATACCGGATTTCTCATGCATTTTGTGTGACATAAGATTTATACGATTGTGCTTTATAGCGCATTTTGTGCTCCCATCAATGCCAAGGCAAGTCATCGATGTATCAACATACATGACTTGGGCTGTGGCGTGTTTTCTTTTGCTTTTCACCTCACCCCCGGTTTGCATTCAAAGCTCACGCTCCCACCATAGAGAAGGAGGATATGCAGCAACTATCTCTCCATTTTTCCTGTCACATCAACTAGAATACAGTGCAAACAGCTCTGCGAGGGTGGGTGCTACCGGATTGGCATATACATAGTAGAGCGGCAGAGTAAATAAAAGGATTGTTCTACAATCTCAATTATGCGCATAAATAATACACAATTGCGTTGCCAATACACATTTTTACGATTATGTACATATACTTTACTGCTTCTATGTCGCATTTCAGAGCAGTTTTCATGTTATGCAATGTCGAATGAGTAAATATAAAAATATGTACTTGATACATACATATGTATGTATAAATATTATGTATATCAGCGGGATTTGATGATGTTGAGGTGTGGTGTTCATTTAGAAATGTTTCAATTTTATTCTAGGAAATGGTTGTTTTTTTTTTGTTAAATTTATATCAGACAAGATATCTCAATTAAATAAACTCGCTTGTTTACATTATTTTTTATTATTTGCAATCAGTCAAGAATTTGTGTTGAATAAAGCTGAATTTTCATTATTTACTTATCGTTGCAGAATTTTAATATTTTGTAATAAAATTTCAATTTGTTGAAAAAGAATTAAAATTTTTGATCCCAAAAATAAAGAAAATTTTGGGACATCTTGGGATACGCGGCGACATAGCCATGAGAAGAGAAATAACTTTCAAATGAAAGCAAAATACCACTCTCACCATCAGAAGAAGCGCCACATAGATTTTTCTTTTACAATGCAAAGACAGAGAGAGAGAGGAAAATGTCCTCATTGAAGGCTAAAACGCAACATGAACTAAAAGAAATTCTTTATTTTTATTTGTGTCTCATTTTAGGCTACAAGGTGTCTGATACAATGCGAAAAGGCATCCTCGATGTGGGCATGTATGAAAATTCGGAGAAAGAGCTCATGTTTGGATGCGTGGCTGCACTTACGAGTAGTGCAGTTTGGCTGTTGGTGGCAACATTCCTAAAACTCCCAATTTCCGGAACACACAGCATTGTTGGGTCAACAATTGGTTTTAGTTTGGTGGCACGCGGCTTTCAGGGTATCAACTGGGCAACATTGGGTACAATCGTTGCTTCCTGGTTCATTTCACCGCTCATAAGTGGTTTTGTCAGTACGGGTCTCTTCTGGCTGCTGCGCAATTTTATTATTGCAGCAAAGAATCCACTGAGAGCTGGTCTCTTGTCCCTTCCAATCTTCTATGGACTCACAATCTTTGTCAATGTCTTCAGTATCGTGCACGATGGACCAAAATGTAAGTTTTTTGCTAATTTTTCTTTTTTTATTCTTGTTTTTAGAGGAAGATTTTTTTTCTTTGCATCTGTCTCACCCAGAAGAAACTCTCTCACAGAAGTGAGTGTCCCCAATATTTATAATTCTTTCCCTCTCCCCATTAGTACTGTACATGGATGGCATCCCCACATGGTTGGCACTTGTTGCGAGTATCGGTGTGGGATTGCTAGTGGCTGTGATCGTGCAAGTTTTTCTCGTTCCACTCCAGCGTCGGCGCATCTTGGGCATCCCCAAATCATCAAAGAAGCCCGTAACATTCACATTTGGTGATTCAGATGGTAAATAATACAGAGAGAGAGAAAACTTTGCCACTTCTTGGCACCATTTTACAATTAATTCGTTCCACACAGCAAAAAAACTCAACATGCGTTTTTCTGTCCCCACACCAATAGCTGAATCATCACCCGGTGGCAGTCCGAAGCGCAACAAACGCCAATTGTATCTCGTATGCGATGGCAAACAATTGCCAGCTATTACGGAAACCACTGAGCTTACATCTCTCACAAATGGTAGCTGTTCACCGCAACCTAAGATATTTTCCGATGCAAATTTGACCAAACATTGTGATCTCAATGGCTTCACCAACACCAAGGGGACAACAAATGGGAACTACAAAATCGATCCGAGTATCATTAAGCGTGCGGAGAATCTTTTGGGGAAGACAAGCTTGGACAATACAGATCTCACCATAACGAGTCTCAATTACATCGATGAGTACCAAAATGGCTTGTCCAAGAGTCCCCCAGTTGCAAATGCCCTCAAAGAGCAAGAAATGGTGGACTTATCGCCTCAAAAGTACGTTAAAAATTTTTGAAAAATGATTGTTAAGGAGATTTCTTAACGAAATATTTTTTTATATTTTGCAGGAAAGACCTTTTGGAGGTGGAGAGTGCCACTGTTGGGGGAGAAAAGAAAAATCTCAGCACTGTGGAAAGTGGTGGAAGTTTGGATCATATGATTTCAACAACAATCTCACCCAATTCAAGTCGTGTCCCCCTTATTTCTGGCGGTGCCAATGCCGAAGAAGCTGGTGTACCCAAAGCAGCTGAATCGAGAGATGTTTCCCAACTATTTTCCTACTTGCAAGTTCTCACGGCTACCTTTGGAAGTTTTGCTCATGGTGGAAATGACGTGAGGTGAGTTTTTCTTCTCTAAAGAATTTCTTCTTATGAAAGTTCCTTCAAGAATTGATTTTACAAAGGTTTTTCGTTATTGAAAACAATTCAAATGAAAGTATAATCTAATTTGAATTCTCAAATTGAGGACGTTGCCCAATTAAAGTTCACCTTCGTGCATTTCCAATACATGTTTTATCAAAGCTGGCAATTTTCTCCCTTATTTTGCGCAAATTGTATAACCCTTATCGCAACATTAATTCCTCTGAAATCAATATATTCTGTATTGTATCGAAAAACCTTGTTCTTTTGAGTAAATAAAAGCAAAGTTCCGTGGAAAATTGCGACACATCTAAATGCCACAGCTATATAAACACACAATATGTGTGTATCCCAAACCCCCCCGCACAATAGAGCTAGTCAATTGAGATAAATTAATTCAGTTCACTTAATTCCACGGTTAAATGCATTTTAGATGTTATGATTTTATTTTGATATAAAGGGACACTAAAGGAGGTCGCATTGAAGAGTTTTTTTTCTTGTTCTTTGAGGGTTAAAATGGTTCAAATAAAATAGAAGAAGAATAATTAAATGAAATATTCCTTTTTGCTTCAATTTTAGCAATGCAATTGGACCCCTTATTGGCCTCTATTTGATCTTCAAGGATGGTTGTGCACTTCAAAAGTCCGAAACACCGCTGTGGCTTTTGGTTTATGGTGGTGTGGGCATTGCTACGGGATTGTGGATCTGGGGACGTCGTGTTATTCAGACAATTGGAAATGATTTAACAAAAATCACACCAACAACGTAAGTATTATTGGATTTATCTTTCAAATTGCTCTGATATACAAGAAGCTTTTCTTTGCTTTATTTTTTTTTCTTTTGCTAATTTATGTGATTTTTTCTCACCTTCAGGGGTTTCACCATTGAAATTGGAGCTGCTCTGACTGTTCTGCTGGCAAGTAAAATTGGCATTCCCATCTCCACGACACACTGCAAAGTGGGCTCCGTGGTGTTTGTTGGTTATGCGAACACAGCAAAATCGTGCCGAACACCCGCGGAAGATGAGGGTGAGATACCGGAGAAGGCAGTCGATTGGAGTCTCTTCCGGAATATTGTGTACGCCTGGGTGATTACAGTTCCAATTGCAGCTGCCCTCAGTGCAGGTTTAATGTATCTCCTTGTTACGATATTTCTGTAAAAGGAAAATAAGAAGGAAAAAGGAGTAAATTAATGCAGTTGAGTGTGAAATATCATCATCAGTGTATTTGTGCAGAGGAGAGAGAGAAACGAGAACTACTTAATTGATATTTAAACTTAATACCTATTAAGCGCAGAACAATTTATACTTTAATAATTATTTTTTTCTTTTCAAAAAATTAGACATCCACAAATTTACTGTGGATTCTTAATTTAACAAAATAATGTGTAGTTACTTAAAGAAAAAAAAGAAAGAGAGATAGGGCAGGTGAATTTGAAGAAAAAAAATTACAAGAAGAATCGGCAACAGCGGCATTTTGCTGATAAAACAATGCTATACGACGGCAAAAAAAAGGTTTCTTTCAGTTTTTTATACTTAATCAATTAAAGAAAAAAAACTTAAACTATATTTGTTTAATGTAAATGAAGCTCGTAATTTAATCGCTGTGCGAAATGAGAAATTTTTCAGCTATAAGACAAATAAAGATTTTTTTTAAATATAAACTAAAAGATATTGATGAACAAGTTTGATTTAGCATTTTGAGAACACAACCACCATTGAATATAGAATTTTATTGTCCACAAAAAATAGAACTTGGCTTATCAGTTTTCATAGGAAAAATATGATCCCAGTGATAGAAAATATTTGATTTTTTTTTAAAGAAGAATTCTTAGTGAAACCTACAAAGTGATAAATTCCTTAAGTTCCCACTCCAGGAAAAAAAAACCTCCGAAAGACAGGAATTTATGTTTTAAAAGAAAAAAAATAGAAAAGTTGTTGCTGATTTAATTTTATCCATTCACAAATTCTTAAAAACTCTGTCTTTCACAGGATTTATTTACTTAATTTTTTTTGTCTATACTCTAAAAGAAAACTCTTACTCTATGTTGATGCCTATAATACTTTCTTTTGTAGAATTAAAAGAAATAAATAAAAACAATGACACTGTAGTAGAGCATACGAGAAAGAAATGTAGTGAATAAAATAAATTTTATGCATCATTTTATGCTCTTGTGAAAAGAAATAAAAAAGCAACAAAAAAATGCAAGGAATAACCATCAAATTGAATGTTGAGAGAGTCTACAATATATTTTTATAATACACTCTAAATTCCCATTTGAGAACACTCACAGACGGACCTAAAAAAATATTAATTTCCCGACAACAAAAAAATAAGAGAAAAAAAAACAAGATAAATCATTTCAAAAATAAAACAATTACAACTGAATACGCTGCATTGTTAATTTTCACGGCAAAAATGTGTTTTTCACGAGATTTTCCGCTTTTTTCCGCATAATGAAAAGGTAGGTGAGGGTGAACTTTTTTGCCCTTGTTGACCCTGTGAGAAATTATTCTAATTCTTTGCCCCAATTGAAGGATTTTTTAGCTGTGATTCTTTTTACTGTGAAGTCTGTGGTGAGACTTCTAATTTAATTTATGATTTTTTTGAAAATCTTTTATGGATTATTTTAATATGTAGGTAAAAATTTATAATTTTTTATTAAAATTTTCTGAAGTTGTGTCATATATGAAGAGATATTTCCTTAAACTCTTCAGCAACAGATGAAGCAATTTTAAATATTTTCTGATCAAACTTATAACTCACATTTGAGATAGAGCTTTTCTGTGATTTATAGCCTATTTAAATGGCTCGCTTAAGAGTTATTGAGAAAAACTTTTTTTTCCATGAAAATTAATCTGTTCTCATTGAATCATAAAGCATACCTTAGCCTACAGTTTATTGGTTTAAACTAATTTAAATAAATATTCGTAAAATATTTAATAATCATTTGCGCAAGGATCAGGATAAGAAACAAAATTGAATCAAATTGATTGAGTGATTATGTACCAGAGGCTACCCACCATCTACTTCATACGCAGAACGGAACCTACGTCCATATGGCCCAAAGGCTCCAAAGGATCAATTCATGCACAATTATTTTGCAATGCAATACTCTTCGATGATTATGTAAATTGAACATGTATTAAAGTACAAGATTCCATTTAAATGTTTCTTATCTAACACAAAATCTATTGGTTGTGGAATGTACAAGAGGAAAGTTCTGGGGAAAAGCTCCGCGTGTTCATGCAATGCCCATCTCTGGCGCATTGGCAAATCTGTTATGTATGCTTCCAGTGTGTGTTCGAATGAAATATTCCCACTTCCCGCACGATATCCGGTGGCTGTATGAGTGCGCTTTGAAGAAGTACGTGGAGTGGTGAGCACGCCACCGGCAACGTGACTACCCGTCGGACGCCTGCTCTGGGCACAGTAGAATGGGTCCAAATCACGTGGCGGACGCCGTGTCTTTTGTGCCTTTTCACTGGAATCTGGATCTTCTATATTGGATTTTCCATTCAGTTGCCGCTCAAATGTAGTGCCGTTCAGTCGTACAACCCCCATAGAAGCAGGAAGGTGAATTATTGCAAAGTATTTAATTATAAAGTTTTATACTTCTCCTATAAAATATTAAAAGCACCTTCCACTTAGTTTTTGCTCAGTTGTGCGTGATTCAGCAATGATTCTGTGGTCAGTGGACTTTTCGTAGTGGATTATGGAGACATTAATTGCCTTTTAAGCTATTAAAAAATCGTTTTTAATTCAATTGATCGTCGCGCTCCAGTGTGAGGCAGTTTTGATTACATAAGACAGTCGTTAAGAATATACATTGAGGAGGAATTCTCTTCCAGAGATTCTCAATATACAAATGATTTTATTGTGTACAATAAAAGTGATTTTTTGTGTGAAACTACAATGAGAAATTTTAATGGATTAAAAAGTCTTTCATCATACAGTAAGTACAATTAAATAGAAGAAAAAAGTAGGGAGGCAAGAGAGGTCAACTTGTACCTAAAAATGCTTAAAAATAATACTTTTAAGCTTTAAGAAAATTCTAATATTATTGAATAGTTTTGTAAGAAAATTCCTGTTGTGCACAAAACCTTCTTTCAGAAATTGTTTGATATATTTCTTGCATGACTAATTTCACTCAAATTGCTCCAAAAATCACAACGAAGCTTTAGAAAATTGAAAAGGTTTTTTTTATGAAGAAAGCCAATAAATTTATTATTTATTTATTGTAGATAAATAATTCAATTTCCGAAATAGATATTTTAATGGAAAACTAAAATTGATTCGTTCGTCTCGTCCTTTGCATATTTTCTTTAACATTTCTATGTTAATTGATCTCATTAAAAAAAATCTAAAATTTATATTTAGACCATTTATATGCCATTTATAGAAACATTTCTTTAAAAATTCTTTCCAATATCTTTACTCTGTTCCATCCCACACACTCCTTAGAAATCTTTTCTCTCTGAAATAGAATAAATGCAAAATTTCTCTTTTATGTTATTCCATCAATGGAAATTGATAATTTTCATGACGAATTAAATCATTCAAAAATTCACAAGTTTACGTCATCAAGATGCGAATCCTGAGACACGTGGCTAAGAATGTAGGAATGTCTCTTACAATTCTTACAATAGATTAAACATTCCTGAAAGAAATTGTAAGGAAAATCCTTTTCAATTCACTCAAATTGAGAGTTGGTTGGGTAATAATTTTATATAAGAATTTATTTACATTTATCCAGAAGATATTTAGAAGTTTTTAGAGAAACTTGTCTTTTTAATGAAAAGAAAATCCTTCTTTTCCGATTTCTAGATGTTTTATCATGCATTTCTTTTGAGAGGTTTGATTTATGGAAAATTCTTATTCAGCAGAATTTCAAAATTATTGCTTATAAATTTTTTTAAAGTTTTCTTTAACTCCTTAAACTTAAGAACTCAATCATTTAGTTTTATTTGGTGTAAAATAATCTTTGTCCCTTTTGGAGAATTCTCAAGCCTTTTGCCATCCATTGAGCCATTACTTTGTCCTAAACTCGTAACATTTCTCATGATTTAACATATTCTAAAGAGATTTAAAAAGATCATTGATTAAAAAAAAAGATTTTAAAGCATAAATTCAAAAGCGTGTTTATTTATATTTTGCATTATCTGATCATGAGCTTCACTTTTATGCAAATTTTTATTGAACAACTCTCATCTATTTAATGTGCAAATTACATATTTTAGCTGTCTACGGCTATTTATAGAAGTTGCAAATGATTCACAATTGATTTTTAATAACAAAATAAAATTCTCCGACAAAGAGCTTTTCCATAATGTCGCATCTTTCTCTACAAAAACTCATATTATAATTTATTTCAATGATTTGCGGATGATTCTCAATTACATAATAGGTACCTAGCTCGGTTATTTGAATTTTCTTTGTAATTTCACAGCAGCTTTATATAGCTACACTGTACCGTGTTCACAGTATGTCTAGTCGATAATTTTGCATTTTTAATTGCATCTATTGTTTAAAATAGGATAAACAAACATGTTGTGCAATATCAAAAGCAATATTTTATAATCTAACATATTTTTTTAGCATAAAAATAACATTTTTAATCCTCAAACAAATATAAAAATCTCCTCGTAGAAAAAATCGTTTAATTACCTACCCTTGGAAAGGATAATTATGCCAGGAGATAGTGGCAGCAACTGTGGGGGTGTCGGAACACCAACAACATCCGCAAATTCCGGTGTTAAGCTAAACCAGCAGCCACCACGGGAGAAGCATGCAGTGCATTGGTTCCGGAAGGGACTCCGTTTACACGACAATCCTGCACTGCTAAGCGGCATCATTGGAGCCACAACCTTTCGGTGTGTCTTTGTAATTGATCCCTGGTTCGCAGGAAGTTCAAATGTGGGCATCAATAAATGGCGGTAAGTTTGAAAACTTTTTCTTTCCCCGCATTGTTTTGTGGATGCAATCACGCGAATGCACCATGTGACTTCCTGCTGAGGAGACTTGTTGGGAAGACTTTTAACATTTTGTCTCTTCCACCCACCACCACGTGAACTTCCTTGTAGATTCCTCCTACAATGCCTCGAAGACTTAGATCGAAGTCTACGGAAGCTCAATTCACGCTTATTTGTCATTCGTGGTCAGCCGGCTGATGCTCTGCCCAAGCTCTTCAAGGACTGGGGTACCACGTGTCTTACATTTGAGGAAGATCCCGAACCATTTGGGCGTGTGCGTGATAAGAATATTTCGGAAATGTGCAAAGAGCTCTCCATTGAGGTCATCCACAAGGTCTCCCACACGCTGTACAAGCTCGATAAGTAAACATCTTTGCAATTTTCTTCAGTCAATGAAGATTTTTTTAGGGAATTCCTCTTTAACATTTCTAATCTTCTTGAGTTTTTGCAGTATAATCGAGAAGAACTGTAGCCGTGCTCCGCTCACGTACCACCAGTTCCAAGCTATTATCGCCACAATTGATCCCCCAGCTCCGGCTGAACCAGCAGTGACGCAAGAAACCATTGGGAAAGCCTACACGCCCATTAATGAGGATCACGATGACAAGTACGGTGTACCCACGTTGGAAGAGTTGGGATTTGATATTGACATCCTCAAGCCACCAGTGTGGGTGGGTGGTGAGACAGAAGCATTGGCACGACTGGAGCGGCATTTAGAACGCAAAGCGTGGGTAGCATCCTTTGGGCGTCCAAAGATGACCCCACAGTCTCTCCTGGCAAGTCAAACAGGACTCTCCCCGTATTTGCGCTTTGGCTGCCTGAGCACACGCTTGTTCTACCATCAGCTAACAGATCTCTACAAGAACATCAAGAGAGCCTATCCGCCACTCTCACTCCACGGGCAGTTGCTGTGGCGGGAATTCTTCTACTGTGCCGCCACGAAGAATCCCAATTTTGACAAAATGTCTGGAAATCCCATTTGTGTGCAGATTCCTTGGGATAGGAATGCAGAAGCTCTCGCCAAGTGGGCCAATGTAAGTTGTTATTTTTTACCGGTAATGATTATGTAGCATTTAGCACCATGAGGTCCAATCAATCAGCTGATATTATGCAATAAGCGTGGTTGTTGTTAGCTATTCATAAACATCACCCACGTCTCCCACACAGGGTCAAACGGGGTTCCCCTGGATCGATGCAATTATGACGCAGCTACGGGAAGAGGGGTGGATTCATCACCTGGCACGACATGCGGTCGCGTGCTTCCTCACGCGAGGAGACTTGTGGATTTCTTGGGAGGAGGGTATGAAGGTGTTTGAGGAGTTGCTCCTTGATGCTGACTGGTCTGTGAATGCTGGCATGTGGATGTGGCTCTCGTGCTCCTCATTCTTTCAGCAATTCTTCCATTGCTACTGCCCCGTACGTTTTGGTCGTAAAGCTGACCCAAATGGGGACTACATTCGACGCTATTTACCAGTACTGAAGGTTGGTGATTCCCATTTCTTACTTCTCTTCTCTTATGTAATATGATAATTTAAAAACTTTCCTGAAACTTTTACAGAACTTCCCCACCAAGTACATTCATGAGCCATGGAATGCACCAGAGAGTGTGCAAAGGACAACTAAATGCATCATCGGAAAGGATTATCCACTTCCAATGGTGAATCATGCTGTTGCAAGTCGCACCAATATGGAACGCATGAAGCAGGTGTACCAGCAACTGGCAAAATATCGTGGAACTGCAGGTGGTGATGATGCAAAAGCAATGTACAGCTTCAGTCCGAAATCACAGCAAATTCACGATGCCACCACGGCGAATCTTGTGCAGGGTATGGAAGCTGCGTACTTTATGCGACCAAAGCATGTTCTCTCCACAACATCGCTGCACCAGACAGACAACCAACATCCAACGCAGGAAACATACCACAATCAGTACACCATGCAGATGATTTCGCAACAAGAGACACAGCAGCAGTGCAACTACGACAAAATCCCCATGGAGGACATGGAGGCCTATGTGCAGCAGGAAGAGTGCGCAAGGCAGCAGAATCCGCAGTATACCCGAATTATTCTGCACAGAAATATCGGCTACAATGATCCAATGAAGCAGCAAACGAATGAAGTTCTCAGCTATGGGAATAACGATCAAAATCATCAGTTTCAGCAGATCTCACGATTCCCCGAGAGCTACCAAAATCTCAGCTATGGCGAAGAACTCGGTGAGAAGATGAAGGAAGAAGAGGATGAGCAGGGTGCCTACCAGACACAGGATTCCTTCAAGATGGATCAAGATAAGAATGAAGACATTTTCCTCGTCAACACAACGGGACAGAAAGTCAATCAGGAGCTGACTAACATGCAGGATATTCAGGAGGAGAGTGGAGATAAATGAGGAGTGTTTTGTGAGCATAAAAGCATAAATTATACCTAAATACATAATTTTAGAAAAAAAGTATTCCAAAAAATTGCGCGTTTTTCTGTGCTGAACCGGAAATATTCAGCGGCTGAATGAATTTTCCTTTATTCAGAATTTCTTCAGCAGGTTTGATTTTTCCTATCTCTAGGATGCTTTTCCCGGCGAAAAGAACATTCTTCTGTATTTTTTAAAATAAAATTCTTACCTTTAGAAATTGTGGCTCGTCAGCCGGCGGGAAATCGTCTTCAGCAGTCTCTATCGTCAATTGAATCACCCGTTCTTGTATCTATTAAGAAATCTCATGTAAATGCGAAAGCTGATGAAGTAGCTAACGATAAAGGGAAGATTTTTCCACTTCTGACCTCTAAAAATTTATAAAGATTTGAGAAAATAGTATAAAAGTAAAATAAATCTAACGTTTAGTAGTTTATTATATTAATTTAAATCCTATCTTGATCTATCACGCCTGCTTGAATAAATAGCAAATCAAAAAATCAATAAATGACGCAGAGGACGCAGATATGATGCAAAAAGAGTTCAGAATTGAGCCACCGTCCCCTAGTCTTTCTTAACCTTTCGCTGCTGCGAAATTCGTGTTTTCCAATTGGAGTTGGTTCTTAGTGAAATTCTTCTCGAAATGTCTACAATTAGTGCAAATACAGCCCTGAGGATATTGAGGAATATTCCAGGAATTTCCCACACGCCCAATTCAAGGTAATCACTGAGAAAATCCAATGATTTTCAACTCATGTCTTCGATGATGTAATTAACCTCAAAATCATGGAAATGTTCTGTCCTGGAAAAATAAGAAATTAGCTGAAATTAACAAATTCTTTCAGCCCATTCCGCTTCATAAGTCTCTCAACATGCCGGCGGAACTTTGCTTCCGAGGACACGAAGCAGGATCAGACTGCAGAAGCATCGGAAAGTGAGAAGAAGCTTTCAGCCATGGTGGAGGAGCTCAACAAGGAGATTCTTTCGTACAAGGAAAAGAATACAGAGCTGCTGGTGAGTAGGAGAAGGGGTAATCCTTATTATTCTTGAGATGTTTAATAAATTGAATTTATTATTTTGCAGGATAAATACAAGAGAGCCCTTGCTGATGGAGAAAATCTTCGTGTTCGCTTGACTAAACAAATTGAGGATGCAAAACAATTTGGAATCCAAAGCTTCTGCAAAGATCTTCTGGAGGTGGCTGACATCCTGGCAACTGCAACGGATACAGTGCCCAAGGAGGAGATCTCCGATAAGAATCCCCATCTGAAGAACCTCTATGAGGGTCTCTCCATGACCAAAGTATCCCTAGATCAAGTTTTCAAGAGACACGGCCTCGAAAGGGTTAATCCGCTTAATGAGAAATTCAATCCGAATCTCCACGAAGCCCTCTTCCAATTGGTACAAACTTATTTCTTAATTTTTTTTACAATCAAATAAAATTCTTAATTATTTTGCAGGAGAAAAAGGACGTTGAGCCCAATACGGTGATCGAAGTGAGCAAAATTGGATACAAACTGAAAGAACGCTGCATACGACCTGCCCTTGTGGGTGTCTCAAAATCTTCGTGATCTGGTCAAGGCGGGCACAAATTGCTGCATTTCCTCCCTCTGTAATCCTGGTGATTTCCTGCGAATTGTTATCTCTGTCGCATCCCCAACAATAAATAGTTCTTAGATATTGTCAAAAAAAAATCAATTTATTTTTGTTCATCTTAAACCAAACCATCGTGACGCTTTTTTACAATCATCAATTGTGGCAAAAAACGGAAAGGATTGTATATTTCAGGAGAAAACTCCGACGGAGAAGAGAAATTGGAACTATTTTAAAGAGATTTTTACGAATTATTAAAACTCGATGAGTGTTTAAAACTTTTTTTTACACTTCACAAGAGCTAAATTTTATAATCTTTCGCACATCTTTTGTTTCAGTAAAATTTCATGTCGTGAAATGAATTTTTAAACATTTTTTATGAAGCTAATAGATAGGTTTATCGTCCATTTTTCTTTTTCTTTTAGTAATTCAGTTTGTTACATCTAGCAAAAAGAATTCACGCGCATTGTTTTTTCTTCTTTATACTGTATCAGTTATTCGTGTCGAAATTATCTCCAACTGCCGCTTAGCCTCACACTGCGGGAAGTTGTTCATATCATAGTACTGCGGAGCGATCTTTAGAAGCCAGTCAGCTGCAAAAAAAAGAGAAAATTAAGGAAAAACTCTGGCTAATTAAATTCATTTTAATGAGATTTTTCTTACGCTTCACATCCGTCACTGTTCTGATGTAATTCTTAGTTGTTAGCACAAATTCATTGTAGATTACCCAATCGGGTTTGTGATCGAGACACGTTGACGGATGCAGCTGGACCATTTGATTGTCCTTTATCGTCAAATAGTGTCCCGTTCGCTCCAAATGAGCCACCTGCAAAGGAAGAAAATTGAATGTGAAAATAAATTCCACAGAATGGAAGAAAAAATTGCAATTAATTTATTCTTTGTTGTATGGAAAGTTCTTTGATAAAATTTATCTGAAACTTTTGAATGTTATTAAGAAATTGATTTATGTTGTAGATTTCATTCATTTTTCATACGAGAAATTTCGTTTTTGTTATAAATATGAATCTTGGTTTTCTATGGATTTTAAATTGCCCTAACCCATTAGTTCTCGCCCCTAGATCCCCTTGTAATTTTCTAAATATGTTTTTAGATAGTCAAAGAGAATTCGTTTCCTAGGTTTTCTAGATCTCAGAACTATTTTTGTAGAATATTCCGATTTGTCGTTTTCGAGATATTCGACTCCCAGATAAAACATATTTTGACCGATGTCCTGGAAAGGATCATGTCCAATTTTTTGTATATTCCGGGAGCTACAATTATACTAAATAAGATTTCATTGTAGAAATATTTAAAAATCTTCGTAATTTTTCACAATTTCACTCCCGGAATTTATCACAAAAACTCCCGGACAAAAATTTCATCCAAAAAAGTGTAGTTGTTATGAAATTGTGGAAAAACGTATCCTTTTTGCAAGATATCCTGTATTCCATGATCGATATGTGAATCTAGAATAACGATAGTACAATATCTAAAAAGTCACACCCGGCCAGAATTTAGTTCAGGAAAATTCAAGAAAAACTAACAATTTATTGCTTAGAAAACTGCGCTTGGATCCTTAATGGGCTAACAAATCCTAAGATCCTAACGTACTAAACAAATCTTTGTTTGCCCGTTTTAACCCCAATTTCCCCCTCAGAATAAATTTTCTTCCTTTTCCCAAAAGTCAAGTCGAATACTTAAAAAAGGCTTTCCATTACAGTCGTTCTGCGTAGTAGGACCGTCGTCAAAAAAACTTCTCCGCGGTAAAACGGCTTCAGAATAAGGAAATTTGCCTCCAGAGTGGGACAATTAGTATCCTGCCTTTCCAATAGTACGAATTGTCCCACTCTGGAGGCAAATTTCCTTATTCTGAAGCCGTTTTACCGCGGAGAAGTTTTTTTGACGACGGTCCTACATCGCAGAACGACTGTATTTTGCTCATAGATCAGTTGAATCTAAGAAATAAAATAATTTGCACATTAATTTCAAAAGATTTCCTTTACCTGCATGAAGAATCCCTGGACAAGGGCTTTTCGGATGTTAATGTAGTAATTCTTCGAGGTGAATTCGGTGCTTGTACGCTTGAGATTGAATCTATCCATAATTCGGGACAACTGTTGGCGCACATTGTCTGCCGATTTGAGTGATCGGTAGTTAATGAAGTTCTCATAACACCACGTTGGATCTTCATTGCCTGCAAACAAAAATGCAAAAAGCAGCATTAATTGAAACTCCCTTTGAAGGAGATTTTTCACTTCTTAAAGAATTTTTATATTGAACTCACTTTGTTTGAAGGCATGATAGACATTGAGGAGCGTCAAATGATCTCCATCGATGTGTGCAAAGCGCATCTTTGCCTCATCAGCCGCCCTCTTGGCTTCATTGGGACGCACAAAGCACTGCGGGACTAAATAAGCATTGGGGCACAGCAACGTCCCACAAATATAGTTGATTTGTTTTGTACGCTTTTTTAACCTAAGACTATTGCATACCGGAATCAGACTTTATGTGCGACTTTATCATATTTTCTTTTTCTTTTTCATTATTATTCTCTTTCTGCAAATTCTTCCAAAATATCCTTTGTAAAATCATAAAATTACATAAATTAATGCCAATTCAATGCAACATTGCAATTTTTTCCATAATAATACGATAAAGTCACACAAAAGTAATTTTTTTCTTGCTTTTTTTTAAATTGATTGAAAAAAATAAAAACATTTTCCCCGAAGGATTTCCATTTTGTGTTGAAGGAATATTTGATTATCTTCTCAGAGATAAACACAAAATTATTCTTTTTTTTTTTGGGAGATTGGATGGAATTTTGTGAGAGAAATATAGAGAAAAATAAATAAAATCTCATCCTAGAATATTTTCCAGGAGGGACATAAAGATGGCTAATTTGAGAGAATTTAGAGAGAATCATTTTGGTTAACATTTGCTATTTTTTTCTCACCAGACAACATTGCCGTTATCGATAGGATTTCATTGGAGCAGTTGTGATTGCAGCTGGCAATGAGCATCTTGGCTAATTGAGGATCCAATGGGAATTCCGCCATCACTGCACCTAAATCCGTCAAATTCCCATCATCATCGAGAGCCGCCAGGTAGTTTAGCAGCTCCAACGCACGCATCAATGTTTCCGGAGCCGGTGGGTCCATAAAGTCAAAATGTACGAGATCATCAATGCCCAATTTTTTCAGTTGAAGAACAACAGTGCCTGCAGAAAATAATAATTTTCAATAAATTTTTCTTCAAGAAAATCAAAGAAAAAAAAAAGTTCTTTGATACTCACCTAGATTGGAACGCAAGATTTCGGGATATGTGTTATCCTGCATCTCATTCTTGTACGCCTTCTCCGTGTAGAGCCTGAAGCACTTGCCAGGACGCGTACGACCAGCACGACCAGCTCTCTGCTGAGCTGATGCTTTACTAATTGGCGACACGAGGAGACTCTCAACGCGAATACGCGGATTGTAGACCTTTTGCTTGGCAAATCCCGGATCAATGACAAACACCACCCCATCAATGGTCAGGGAAGTTTCAGCAATATTCGTGGAGACAACAACTTTCCGTCCAATTGCCCCATTTGGCTTCTTCGGTGGTGCTGGCTCGAAGATTCTCTGCTGCAAATTTGGCGGTAGGGTGGAGTAGAGTGGAATGCATTTCAGTTCGCCAACCTCTGGTCCCAAATTGTCCACTTCGCGCTTAATTCGTTTACACGCCTCCTCAATCTCTTCCTGCCCCGTGAGGAACATGAGGATATCACCCTCAATCTCCTCGCACATGTGAATTTGGATAACAGTACGAATAGCTGCCTCCAGGTAGTCCCTCTCGGGTTCTGGTGTGTAGAAAATCTCCACAGGATGCGTCCTTCCGGGGACATTCATAAGGGGTGCATTGTCAAAGTACTGTTGGAATTTTCCAGCATCAAGTGTGGCAGACATAACCACCAATTTTAGATCACTGCGCTGCCGAATGACCTCCTTGAGGACACCCATGAGGATGTCAGTGGCCAGGGTTCTTTCGTGAGCTTCATCGAGGAGGATTACTTGGTACGCCTCGAGCATTGGATCACTCATACCCTCTCGCAACAACATACCGTCCGTCATGTACTTAAGGATGGTGCGTGGTGATGAGCAGTCTTCAAAACGAATGCTGTAACCTACTTCCTGCCCCAGAATCACGTCCATTTCCTCCGAAACACGCTGAGCCACTGACATCGCTGCCACACGCCGAGGTTGCGTACATGATACCCCTTTGGTGCCCAATGATCGTGCATACTCTACACACCACTGTGGGATCTGCGTGGTCTTTCCGGAACCTAAAATACACCCAAAGTTATCACTAATCCCTGCCCCTCACACCTCATTGAAAATGGATAAACAAACCACTTACCCGTTTCACCCACGAGGACAATGGTTTGATGCTCCGCAAGGAGTCTCATAAAGTCTGCACGATACTCAAAAACAGGCAGTGTTATTCGTTTCCGATAGAGCGCATGGTAGCGTGCGGAGTACTGCCCGCCCGTTAGGGGATTAATTGTGTTGTTTCGGCTGGTCGAAACCACACTTTGCGCCGCTTGGGGGGTACTTGAAGTGGAACTAGCAGACGAACTGGAGCTCGCACCATCCGTCTCAAGTCCCTTTTCCAGCCTACATCAGCCATGAGGTGAGAAAACATAAAAGAAAATTTGACATGATTTTCTCAGGAAGTGACAGCCGCCATTATTTGGAAGCCAGAAAAAATTACAAAACGTTTTCGGAGGGGATTCTAACTCACCTGCGCTTCTTTATGAATGGATCCATCACTTCTATTCGCCTCCTAGACATCTTACACAAGTTTTTCTAGCCACTAATCGTTTATCCAGTGAATATTTTTGTGAGGAAAACAAATAATAAACGTGCTCTGAAAAGGAAAGATGAAAAAGCACAAAAGCAGCCAATGTTTCACTTGTGCTTCATTAGGATGTCCCACCTGGAGCGTCTTTGCACAATGTTTCATTGAAACGCTGTGATACATGAAGCTTTTGCTCTTCAAAACACAAACACGTGTTTTTACGTTTTGTTTTGTGAAAAAAAAGTTAGCCAAAAAAATCATGGAAAATCCAAAAATTGAAGGAGATGAGGATAAAAAGGACATTCTGGGTTTCCATCAAATGGATTTGGATGATAGGATATTGAAGGTAAGCTTGGAGAATTTGAGTAAAACAAGAATTTATTTGACATCTCAAAACAACTTTGCAGGGAATCGCAAAATTGGGTTGGATTGAACCTACGGTGATCCAGGAGAAGGCAATTCCACTTCTTCTCGAAGGGAAAGATGTCCTGGTACGTGCTAGGACGGGATCTGGCAAGACAGCAGCCTTTGCTATTCCGACAATTCAGAAAATCCTCAATTCCAAAAGTAACGCCTCAGAGCAGGCTATTGCAGCTCTAATTCTGGGCCCCAGCAAGGAACTCTGCCACCAAATTCGGCAAGTTATTGAGCATTTGACTGTAAATTGCGGCCGGGTGGTAAAATGCGTTGATTTGGCGTCAAATGAAGTGACAACACAGAAGCATCTTCTCTCTGAGAGACCGGATATTGTTGTCAGTACTCCGGCAAAGATTTTGCACCACCTCCGTGCCGGGAATGTTGAGTTGGGAGACAATTTCTCAACGTTGATCATTGATGAAGCAGATTTGATGTTTTCCTTTGGTTTTGAGGCTGAACTAAAGGAAGTTCTCAACTTCCTGCCGTCAATTTATCAAGCAATCCTTGCTTCAGCCACCCTCAGTGAGGATGTCCTAACACTGAAGAGTCTTGTGCTACATAATCCAGTGACGCTGAAGTTGACAGAACCCGATGTGGCTCCCACGTCGCATCTTTCGCATTATCACATTTCCGCCGAGGAGAACGACAAAGCGGCTATCCTGTACGCTCTGTTTAAGCTACATCTCATCCGAGGGAAGAGTGTCATCTTCGTCAACACCGTCGACAGGTGCTACAAGTAAGAGAAATTTTTCAAATCCATTCTTTAAGCTAAAAATTAGTAATTTATAATGATGAAAAAGATATTTCTTTAGTTTGATCCGACATCACAAAATGTGTTGGTCGGGCTGTGATGAACGACTAATCTTCTCTCTGAAGCTTCCTTATTGATTTTCTTTGATTAATCAACGTCCACACAATGAGAATTTGAAGATAAAAACTTTCATTTCAGGCTGAAACTCTTTCTGGAGCAATTTAATATAAAATCTTGTGTGCTGAACTCTGAACTTCCGGGTCAAATACGCTGTCGTGTTGTCAATCAATTCAACATGGGTATCTACGATATTATCCTG
Organism: Lutzomyia longipalpis; assembly: GCF_024334085.1. Classification (NCBI taxonomy): domain Eukaryota; kingdom Metazoa; phylum Arthropoda; class Insecta; order Diptera; family Psychodidae; genus Lutzomyia; species Lutzomyia longipalpis. Next base: position 18,666,986 of record NC_074707.1, read on the forward strand.
GCATCCGATGAACTTGCCCTGGAACAGCCGGTGAAAGACAAGAGTAGCAGAAAGAGGAAAGCCGACAAAGAATCGGGAGTTTCACGTGGAATTGATTTCCAACGCGTGTCAAATGTGATCAACTACGACTTCCCGCTTGATGTGAATTCCTATATTCATCGTGCAGGAAGAACAGCTCGTGGAAATAACAAAGGAAGTGTTCTATCATTTGTTAATCTAAAAGAGAGGCCACTGATGGATGAGGTTGATGAACATCTCAAGGCGGAATTCGACATGGAAGAGAATGTTTTGAGGTACATTGGCTTCTTTGTAAATTTGAACCAGATGATGAGCTGAAAAAACATGTTTAATTTGAACAGGAAGTACCAGTTTAAGTTGGAGGAAGTTGAACCATTCAGATATCGCGCAATGGATGCTTACAAAGCCGTTACATCGATTGCAATTAAGGAGAGTCGTCTCAAGGAGATCAAAGCTGAAATTTTCAATTGCAATAAATTGAAGGTAATTTCCAGAAAATCCTTTTTAAAATTATTTCTTTTTCGCTTATATTCTGAACTTCCTTTGCAGACTTTCTTCGACAACAATCCTCATGATCTTCAGCTTCTTCGGCACGATAAACCCCTTCATACGGTTAAAGTACAGCCCCATCTGTCCGATGTACCCGACTACATTATCCCAAATTCCCTGAAAGGTGTTTCAAATGTGGCTACAAAGCCCAAAAAGGTTCCCGGAGGTGTCAGGAAGTCCAAGAAGCAGAAGATCTTTGAGAAGAAGAAGGCCAATCCACTTCTATGCGCGGAAATTGATTATGCAAAGAAGCAGAAGGTGAAAATAAAGAAAAATAAGTAGAACACGTAAGTGACACAATTTCTTATCCCCCCATTCCTCGGGTTCTGCCTCCTTTTACATACATACAATATTCCTCCCTCACTCCACAACAGGATGGGAGTATCATGCGCAATTCCTTTTTGCCAATTGCGTCAAATGAAATGTTTTCAGTTGCTTTCATTGCAATGTCTTTCGGAAGAGATTTCTTTTTAATTCTTTTATGTTTTTGAATTATTTCTTTCGCGGTTTTGTTGGTTTTTTACACAAAAAAATGATTTATTGAAAATCTTGTGAATTATCGAGATGACTTAATGGTAAGTTCCTTGCCATGAATCCCATGAAGCTTTTCTTTAAAAAAATAAACTTCCGGACATTTCACATTAAGCGACCTCGTCTATCTGATTTACAAATTGGGATGAACTCTCATAGGAAGGAGCACACAGAGAGTGAGTAAAAGAGAGAGATTTTCCTAAAACGCACACTGTGCTTCCAAAGAACGTCACCCCTAAGAGAATTAAGTGCAATAGTTGTGTGAGGAAGTGCTGTGGGAAGTTATCAATAGGAAGTTCCAGTATCAAATGGCGTCTAATTCAGTGGTAATTATCGCACGAGTGCAAATTAAACTTGTCCACAATGCTTCTTCCTCATTTTTCTCAATGCCCCACAGGTTGTCTTTGCATTTGTTTTCGTCTCGCTGTTTTTGGTTGGGCACTGTGGCATCATAAAGCGCAGCTTCTCCGACAATACTGTGGCCAAGTACATCACAGAGGTAAATATGTATGCAACAAAACTGTGGGTTGTGGAAGCATTAAAAAGCTCCCAAAAAGAATTGAATTTTGTGAGATTTTTCTCATTAATACTGAGGAGACAAGAGAGATAAAGAATACAAAGAAAATAATTCTTCTAGAGAACCTGTTGGTGGAATGAGGTGTGCAAGGAGGAATTTCAGCAGAGTTTTCGTTGCAAATGTCCTCAGTTCTCCTACTGCCGGTGAGAATTTATTTAATTTAGTTTTTTTTGTGGCGCTCTGTCCCGCCCAGATTGGAGGCAGAAAGAAAAACAATCAATTCTATTTATATTTTTCAGATCCCCTGGGAGATACTACAATGCCTATTGTTCTATAGCAAATACTGGCTACATTTGGACTCAGCCCACCTAACAAATTACCTCAAGTCTACGGGGGTAGGCGCACACATACACACGTTGACGTGATAGATTAAAAATCGCGATGAAAAATAACCCACAGCTAAATAAGAATTTCACAGAGAATTTATTGAGAATGTAGTTCACAAATGAAAGTAATCTATTTAACAAGAAAAGACACAATCTTCCGGAGAGGTGGTTTACATTAAAATAAGACTTTTTAAATCTCTCCTGTCTCAAAGAGCTTCACGATTGTTTCAATATTGTTATTCTTCACTGCCTCTTTGAAGTGTTTCATTACCTGAGCGCCGGATTTACCAACTGGATTAGAATTAGAGAGAGAAATATAAAAGAATATTTAACATTAGATTAGAAAATATAAAAATATTTCGCCGTATAATACTTCTCAATTTAGCTCCATGCTGCAGGAGTTCATTGATGGTCTTAATGGTAAATTGCAAGTCATTTGCATTCTTCTGGCGGATCACAAAGTTCGTCAAGAGATCCTCGTGCAGTGTCATCAAATCATTGCTGTATTTTAGCATTAATTTACTGAAATAAAAATTAATTAATTATTAAATTTTCCGTTTTTATATCCTTTTAAAAATCCATCATACTAATCGTGAATTCGTGCATCAGAGAGGCGAACAGAAACATTCTTAATTGATGCAATTTTTTCATTTTGCTCCACAAGGAGTTTATGTTGTGTCTCCTGAAGACCATTTAGCTTCTCAAAAAGCTCCTTCAGTTGCTTCGTAACGTGTGGAAATTTTGCCACTGTCTGTTATTTTTGTATAAAAATAAATTGAAAAATTACATAATAAGCAGCATTTACATGAGTTAATTGACTGTTAAGGTGCTAATGTACAGCCAAATGTACCTTCAAATTATCAATATCGAGAAATTCAGCCAGAGATTTAATAAAATTTCCCGCCAATTCCATTTCGGGGGTATGAAGAACAACAGTACCATTCTCATTGAACTCCAAGCACATGTCTGAAAGTTTTCTCATTGCAATGAGGTGCAATTTTAAGCTTCCACCACGACTTTCTTTTCCCGTCGTGCCACTGGGAGTTGCTTCAATGTCAGCCGGTAGAAGGAAATTCTGCCAACATCATCAAACAGATTAATTAAAAAATTAAATTTTATACTTAAATCAAAAGTATAAGGAAAAGGAGCTTTTAAACCTGATTAATCCAAATGCATATTCTCTGAATTCTCTCATCAATGCGAAATTCAACGCAATTCTCACCACTTGGGCAATTCTTGGCAAGAGATGAAATATATTCGGTGGACTTTGGTGATCCAGTCACTGTCTTTGGTAGAGCATACATGGCAAATTTAGGTAGTTGCCGCGTGAGTTCGAATACATGAAATTGCTGACTGTTTGCATAGCCAATTAATGCCTGCAAAACAACACACGAGGGAATTTCCCGAGAAAGAAATCAAAGTCAATGATTTGCCAATTAAAAAAACAACATTGTGCCACATGGAGTATTCTTAGTTACCTTTATGTGGATATCATACTGAATGTCCTTGGGGGCTTTCACCGGAATTGAAAGCTTCGATACATTGACTTTATGTGGGTGAACAATGAGTGTTTCACCGGAAAAGAGACCTTCAGCAAAGATAATCACAGCCCGAATAATCGTGGAATTATTTGTACAAATTGATATTTCAATGGATGGCTAAAATACATGAGAAGAGAACATAATTTATGTTTATAGCATCTCACAACATTACTATGTGCCTCACATTGAGCTTACCGAAGATTTATTTTCAATATCAGTTGCAATTCCAATTTGCAGCCGTGTGTTTGCTGGAATTATTCCAATGCTTGATGGACTATCGCTGAATTCCTCAAGTTGTTGATTTCTTTGAAAAAAAGATTAGAGGAATTAATTTACTAAAGTTTCAAATTTTAAGCAATAAATTGCACAACACACTTTGATGACATGTTGTACTTGAGGTTGCTCTCGTAGTGCTGCAGTTCCAACATAAGTGAGTGCTTAATGTTGAAGAGTTCAGTAATTTGTTCCTGTTCCATCACATTAATTGCAGCAATATTAATTTTAGACGTTGTATACCCGCGAACTTCTCCATCCTGTGTACAGCAAATGAGATCAATCTTCCCAATGCCACGATAATCCCCTTTGAGGAGCTTTGTAATACCAACGGAGAGGTGGATTTTGAAGAGGACACCACCTGTTGAAATATCCCTAATGTCCATCTGCAAAAAAATCCACATGAATACGTTAAATCTGTTGATGAGATGAGGAAGAATTTGAAGGAATTTACCTTGCCATTGTCCCAACCTGTCAACAACTGACTATTGCCCATTCCAAGGAAATCATAATCAATCACGGAAGTTGGTCGGTGTTTTGACTGTGGGATCATTGAAAAAATTATATGACTTGAATTTGTAATAAAAATTGCGCATAAATGAGCTTTGTGCGCGCACCTTAATGCGCCACAGACGAAGATTTTTCTCGTACACACCAACTGTTCCATTGTCAGATGCATAAGCAAAGTGTCCGGGTCCTAAAAATATATTTAGAAAATTTTTTTAGAGGTCAAGAAGAAAACTTCCTAAATCCTTTCGGAATTTTGTGGGAAAAACTCACATAAACTCATAAGTTCCACAATTAATCCGTTCTCGGCAAATTCATACAAGAGTGAATCCTGCTTGTAGACCTTAATCATGGAATCTGATGAGCCGATTAGAATCTGCAAAGAAAATATTTAATAAATTGATTTTCCCTATTTTTATCTTCATGATTTTTCCAACTTCATTCTGTCCATCTTTGTCCACATCAAAGAGCACCAATGTGAGGCAATTGCATCCAGTTATGAGCCAAAATTGCTCAACTCCACTGCAATCAAAAGCTCTGAGGCCACCTAAAAAGCGGAATCTTTCCTTAATTTATTCAAATCAATTTTAGGTAATATTGTACCTTGTCCAGCAGCTACAACAACGGGCATTTGAAGCATTCCAAGAGATCCAATGCATAGAGTTTGAACCCCTTCAGGAATTTCCTTGAAGAATAAATCCATATTCTCTTCAATGTTGTAAGCTTTCAAGAAAGTATCAAATTTTTATATTTTTTTATTAGCTATTAAAATGATTAAGTGAAGATATGGAAGCTACCTAAAATATGCGTGGGACTCCCAATTATGAGAACCTCTTTCTCATCACTTGGGTCCAACTTTCCACATTCAATGGCCGTAATTTGCTGACTCAGGGTCAATGTAGCAATGTCATGGTGAACATTTGACCACGAAACGCGACTATTTGCAATCCCGGAACGTCTATGGGGGCTATGGATGACAATCTGGAAGTTTTTTCTTGTCATTTAATCTCTCACAATATACGAAAACTTTAAGTTTTTTTTTGGCATTCAAATGTTACCTTATCAGTATTCGTTACAGCTGTTAAGCAAGAGTGTGTACCATCGTACTTCCCAATGCAAACTTTCTTCTCCACGGTTTTGTGGCTTAAATTGAAGGAAAACACCGGCTTTACAGTTCCCTTCATCTCTCTTGAAATTTCTTAATCTCTTTTTGTTATCTTTTTCACGGAGGTTGGACACTAAATCACCCCAAGAGAGTTTATGCTACACAACGGAAATTAATCTATAGGGAAAATCAATAGTTTTCCTCGTGCTATGTGTATTGTATATACGGTCACTAAGCAACGAAGGGGCAATAACGTGAAAAAAATAGTCAATTCATCTTAAGCTTTTTTCTCTCAATGAGCCAGAGACTTTTTCTGCAAGATCAAAGATTATCGTGGAAGAAGCGGAAAAATTAACTTTTGCACCACTCTGGTGATCATTTGGAAAGAAGTTGATTTGGTACTATGATCGTATGATTCGTCATGTGAATGAAATGTACATAATAAAAATCTTAAATGGAGAATGAAAGTGAAGAGCGTCATAGAATTATCAATAAACCCCACACAAATTATTTATTGGAAAGAAAAAAAAACTTGTAATCCCCACAGCTGCGGGAGACGACGCGCGTAATGACAGAGGACTTTGAAATGCTCATTCATCTTTATGTTTCGTTGAGGTCAATGTAGGTCGTGTTATTTGCGATAGGGCAGGAGAAAAGAAAAATATGCATACAACATAGCTTGGAAAAGCTCAGAAAAAAATTATTTATCAATGAATCACGTGAGAATGCTCAAAAGAAATATAAATTAGAAGAAATTTTTTAAGGATTTAATTGATTTAATTATTAAAAAAAAATTTATTGGGGAATTTAATTCAAATCAGTACTTAAAATATAGTTCTTGATCTCTTGATTGTCTATTCATTTAAAAGTAATTCAATATTTTACAAGGATGTACAAAGAAATCACCTAATAAATTCTATATGATCCTGAACATCCCATTTCTTGAAAGATTATCAATTTTATAATAATCCAGTAAAAACCGCTTCATTAGGGAGAAGCAGCTGACAAATTTTAATTGACCACCTCTCGGTACGTAATCGCATTTTATCAACTTCTAAAAATATATAATATTTTGAATTTGTTGTACATATTTTAAAACACTTTTCCCTCAGTGTTATCAGCTCGTAAACAATTTTTCTCCCAACATTATGTATGTATTTGCTCGCTAATGATAACGAAAGCACCCGCAAAGTTGATCTACAAAATTTCGTCAGTTGCTTCTCATCTCCAACGAAGGAAAGATGCTCCGTAGCAAACTTCTAACTGCCCATTTTGAGACTCTCCGACGAATCTCAAAGCGCCTGATCAATGATGCGCAGTTCAAGCCTCCTCTTGGACGTCTGAGTGTCTGTGAAAGTGATCAAGTTGTGTCGCTGGACTATGGGAATCGCCTCATGCACTTCCCCCTTGTCTGGCTCAGGGATAATTGTCAATGTTCCCAATGCTTTGATCCACCCACGTATAGTCGCATCATAAATTGGTATAACTTCGATGTTCATCCCAAATTACAATCGATTGTTGTAAGTTTTGCAATGTCTTCTCATGTGCCTTTCGCCGTTAAAATGATTTAACATTTTCTCTGTTCAATTTGGATTATATAGTGGAATGATCATGTGAGGAAGATTTTTATTAAATGGGAAGACAATCATGAATCAGTATTTGATCTGAAATGGCTGGAGGAACGTGATTTTTCGCCAAAGAATCAAGAACAGCATTTGACCAGGAATTATCGCCCAGTGAGGAAGCCGTGGAGTAAGGAAAATTTCTTCAGTATCTTCCATTCGTTCGATTACAACGATGTAGTCAGTACAAATGAAGGATTGAAGAATTGGCTTGAATCTCTGTCTGTATATGGAGTTGCGAAGATCACAAATGCCCCAAAGGATGAAGGAGTTTGTCGTAGAGTTGCCAATCGTGTTGGTTTCATAAAGAAGACTCATTTTGGGTAAATAAATCTTTAAAAAATTAATTTTTATCGTTATTATAAGATATTCTTCTTAATATAAAAGGGAAGAGTTCATCGTCAAACATAAACCGGGAACAACCAATAGAGCGTACTTATCATCGGAACTTCAGCTTCATACTGATCTTCCATACTATGAGCATAAACCAGGAGTTAATCTTCTTCACTGCTTGGAACAGTCAAAGTCTCAAGGAGGTAAGTTTTATACAAGAATCAATATCTATTAAAAGTATTCGTAAAAAATGCTTTTTCTTTTTAGGAAAAAATCTCTTAATTGATGCAGTTTACATCTCAAACATGATGAAAGAAATGTATCCACAGCATTACAAATTGCTTAAGACTGTTCCAGTAGATTGGACTGAATTTGGAAGAGAGGATGAGGAAACCTTCCATAGCATTTACAGGGCTCCAGTCTTTGTGTAAGTTCTCTCAGTTTTTTCTTCCAAATTAATTAAAGCAAATTAATTTTATTTCTTCTCCAGTGTTGATGATAAAGACGAATTAATTCGGGTAAACCACAGCACACCTCAGCGTGGAAGTCACTTCACTGTTCCTCTTGGTCTCGTAAAGCCATGGTATGAGGCATTTGATGTCTTTGTGAAACTAATGAAAGCACAAGCAGTGGAATTTAAGACTCAATCCGGAGATATTCTCACCTTTGACAATGTTCGATTGGTCCATGGAAGGAATGCCTACGATGACACAGAATCCAATGTACGATACATCGTTGGGGCTTACCTGGATTGGGACCTTATCTTCTCTCGTCTGAGGGTACTCAAACTCCACTCAGTGAAACAGTAGGGTGATTTTCATGTGTAATTTCTAAAATTTATTGAACATTTTTTGTACAGTAAATTGAATAAAATTAAAGGAAAAATACTCTCAAGGAGAATTTGTCGTGGTTTTATCCGTTTTATCATCGAGATACTTTTGCTTGTAGACCCCAGCAAAATCGTAGACTTTCTCTAGACTCTCCCAGGCATCAGGACGATTGTCAATCAAATATTTGAGGACTATCTGTGTCCCAATTCTCTGCTTATCTGTGCATTTTGCGCAATCTGATTCAAGAGCATCTGGGAGAACATCTAAAGGAGTAAATAAATTTTTTTCTGAAAATCTTTAAATAATTTAATATCTAAAGCTTTCTTCAGAGTTTTCAGGGAGCTTTCAAAGTCTTTTTAACAATATATAAAGAAAATCCTATTTTTTCTTTAAAAATAAAATCGTTGAACTCACTCTTTAACTCCTTTGCATCCGGAGTACAGGGTCCTTCATTTACCAAACATTTTATATAATTATCCAGGATCCTGTAGTTACTCAAAACATTTTCAAGATCCATATCATCGTATCTACTTGTATACTTCTCACTAGAATCACATAAAACACTCCCGAATGTTAAGCAAAGCACAAGAATCCACTTCATGATCAACACTTGATTTTCTTTTTATCTTTTCACTGAGAAAGTTCCGAACTCTGCTCTCAAGCTGGTAGCTAGTCTCTTCTTTTTATACCTCTTTGAATTGCATGCGAAGAGTTCTTTTTTTTTGCACTAAATTGCTGTGGAAATTGCAAGAGTAATTTGAAATCAATTTCCCTCACGACATAGTCTGTGGAAACGCGCGAGGAAGGTTCAATATCAAGGGAAAATTTGAATTTGAGAAGTACAAACACATCCTTGAGATTATGAAATGGAGAGTTTTATTAACAAAAACATATAATGAGGCAAAACATTAGCGATAACAGTTGGTGTTTTTTTCTTCAAATTAATCGAAAAAAAATTGAGTAAAGAGTTTAGAAAAAAAATTTTGTTGGTTTCTCATGCAGAGAGTCATCGATGTTTTCAGCCTCTTAATCGTCTGTAAGAAAGGAGGTAAGATAAGTGTTTATGATGGGTTATTGTTATAATTTTTAGTGTTCATTTTTATATGTTCAGGGGTGGTCATCATATAGATCCAAAAAAAGTAGAAGAAGTGCAGCATTTGTACATTTGCACGGAAAGAGTATTGAAGATTATTATTTTGGTTGTTTTAAATTATAATATTTTGTAGAAGTGCGCTGGAAAGCAGGAAAAGGTGTTAATTTGTGAGATTCAAAATCAATAGTTGTGCCCATCCAGGAAGGTTGGAAGAGGGGACGATTAAGCCTTTTTATTTGGAGGGATGAAAATATTTAAATATTGACGCCCATACTTCTTGCTTGTTCTCTGTATTTGGTAACGTAGACATTGTTGGGGTCATATTTTGCCTGGAGCTCCTTCCACTGTTCAGGTTTCTTCTCAATGACAAATCGCAACACGCGTTCAGATCCACGACGCTGTGCATCGCTGCATTTGGCACAACCACTCTCAAGGGCATCAGGAAGGATACCTGTGCGGAAAAAGCCATAAAAAGCTCATGTTATGTATCTCCGCATATTCGGAAGTTCACAAGTGCTCTATACTCACGTTTGAGTTCACTTCCGTCTGGTGTGCAGCGTCCCTTATCCATGAGACACCTGAAGTAGTTGTTGAAGAGACGATCTGATCGCAGAATCTCATCTATGTCGATATTGTCGTACTTTGTGGTATATTTCTGTTCCTGTGGAGCTGCCAGAGCAACCACAAAGAGAGCACAGCACAGTACAAGGGTCTTCATTTTTGCAAGGTGGTCTTCTATCAGAAAATTAACGCTTAACAAAAAATAATAAGAGAATCTACGGAGAAGAATAGAAAATGGGTCATTAGGTTGTGTTGAAAGGGAGAGAAAAAAAATTGAAATTATGCAATGAGTTTTGAGGTGAATCGACGGGTGAATTAAAAAAAAAGCACGTGGAAAAATTCTCGTGCTGCTTTTGCTGGGATTTTCCAATTCTCAACCTATTGAACCGCCGCCGAGAGGTGTTCTCTCTCTCTCACAGTGTCTCCATTGGGGCGATGTGTATGTAGTTTTCATTGCAAAGCAAATTTTTCAATGTTAGTCGTGTTGAGAAATAGATAAAAATTTCCATGGTCTCTCACTCCTTTCCCACTTTACACACCAAATTACTATTATGCCTCTCTATATATGAATAGCATATATGCAAAATTATATGCAATTTCAAACACTCGTGGATTTTTTTCACAATCCTTTGTCGCTAAATTTCTCTGATTACAGAGCTCGATTGCAATTTATAATTAAATACATATTGATACCAAAGACAATTGCGTATGTTTTATCAGGAAATTTTGCATTTTCTACTTAATAATTTCACTCAAGCTGAAGGCAAAGCTTTAATTTTAAACTTTCTTAAAAGAATATCCGCGATTTTTTTCTCTTTTATATATTGAAAAAATATCATTCTAATTGGCAAGGAAATAAATGATTTTTTTTTAAATTTTAATTTCAACTTTCAATTTTTAAGATGATTTTTAAAAAGATTATTTTCATAGGATGTGATTTTTTTTCTTAAATAATAATGCTTTGTTACTTTTTACTCAATGTGCCGTAAAACACATTTATAGCGCATTTTATGTGGAGAGAAAACAAGACAATAAAAATACCTACATTGCTGCTATCCCTTAAAATTCATTGAAGCACTTTAAATTTTACTACCAAAACAAATTGCAAAAAAAGTTTTAAAAAATACAGATAAACCGGTACACTAAAATAGCAACAGGTATTTATTTACGGAAAAAAAGAATTAAATATAAAAATATTTTCTTAAAAATTCATTAAAACTGGAACTCATTTTGTATTTACCAAACTCTTTGGTCATCGCGCTCCAATTCACAGAATACGTAACTCTTTCAGGTGAACTCTGACATTTTACCTGTCCACTGCACTAAAAATTTCTCTCCACATGTTCCGCTCTTTTTCTTATCTCCTCGAAAAAAAATTTATTTCTTCGTTTATTTTATCGTCTGTTTGCTTTGAGTTTTTTTTGTGGTCGCACGTTCCCACAATTTGGCAGATTACCTCATCACCGTATGTGATCTTCAAACAGGTGCAAGAAAAAAATTTGCATTATTCTGTTGGTTTAACGTTGTTTTTTCTTACTCTCCTGCCCGTCAGTCGAAGAAATTTTTATCGCAGGGAGTAAAAAAGAAGAAGTATTAAACAGAAACTATTTCAACTTTCGCCAATTCCTTATGCATATACAATATACAAGAGTTTTAAAGAGATATAACACGCCTTTGTACATGATGTTACAAAATACATAATATAATTCCAAAGTAAATGATATATTCCGTCTGTTATGTGTGGAAGAATTCACTCTGTTTAAAAATTACTTTTACTTTCAATGCTCTCAGACACCACTGTGTGTACCGAGGCGACAAAGTGACTCTTTTGAGTCTCTTACACCGATGAGACGGTGTGTAAGCAAGCACTGAAGTGATTAAAATTTCATTCATGATCTTCCATTGACGCTGATTGAGGTCTGTTTCGCCATAGAAATGCATTGAAATCATAATGAAAAAATATTTATGTATAACTGTGATAAAGTTTTCAACAAAAGACTCCAACTGTGCGTTAAGCGACGAACCCGCAAATTGAATCACTTATTTAAATTCATATTGCATATTTATACAAAGTATAATAATTTTAACGCCATACTCAATCACAAATGAATGGCTGCGATGTGAGAAGATTGTGCGGATGATTGCAGAAAATTGGCAAAATCACTTACACTATAAAAATGAAACTTATTACGAATAAAAAATAAATATACACTTGCTGCGAATGCAGAGACTCGACTGACTACCTGTGAGACGCACTGTCCGCCTTTTATACAAACCTCACGCTTGGACTTCGAGTCTTGACGATTTAATTTCACACACAGGTGAAAATTCCGACTAATTATTTTTGCTGTGTAGCAAATACGAACGTACACCACCAATACACTTCGGCACATATAAGATGTGACTTGGGAGGAATAAAATTTTAACTTAAATCTTAATCAAATAGACTTTCTTACAGGAGCTTCGGTGGAATCACCAATAAAATAATGAATTTATTTGCCAATCAATTATGCTCTCTAAAAGTATTTGCATTGAATTCTCCAGGAAAAGCACTTTTTACGCGTTCTGCAGAATCTCTTTGCAGGGCCGCATGTTTTTTTCTTGACTTTATCTCTATTGTATCTGCGATAAAAATGATTTGTTTTTTTTAAACCTATCAACTTCTAGGATAATCGAATTCTTATGTTACCTCACACGCACTACGGAAGAATAGACTAATATTATATAAGAATGAATATAAGAATGAACTAATATTTTTTTTATAAACATGCGGTTTAATCATTCCTCATAAGACTTTAGCTTTATGCTTGTGGCTGAAAACAAGCTTTTTGAGACCTGCCTTACGAGATGTGAGATAACTCACATATCTAGTTGCATAGAAATGTATATAAACTTTGGGCCAAGGAAATGTTGCTTTTCTACTTAATATATGCACTCTGGAAACAAAAATTCTGATTTAAATTTAAATTATAAATTTTCAATCAAATGCCATAAAGTTGAATGTTAAGACGAGATATTTTACCATAAAATGATCAAATTGATGAACAATTCTCAGTCTGAATTAAAGAAAATCAACATAAATAAAATGATCAAAATGTTAAAAGGCTATATGGATCCGGAAGGAATCCAACAGCCGTACAAAATTAAAGTGCAGAAGAAGAAGAAAATGTTAAAAATTCAAATATTTATTTTAAAGAATATAATTTTTTGTTTCCAAAATGGTCAAGTCAAAAGTTAAATAAAGATTTAATTTAATGGAAATGCAAGAAAAATTCCAAGTTTATGTTTGAATAAACATCCCTTTGAAAATTCCTCTCAAAAGATTTGAGCTCCTTAAGAAGCCCATAAATTACCTACAATTTTTCGATTTAATTTGTGAATTTGATTTATTTATCCAGAGCTACTGCTTATTGATCAATTTGATAAACCACATTTTGATTTAAATCATTTTTCTTATGCCTAATAAAATTATTAATACATGTTAAATAAAAACATACAAGAAATGAATCATAGAACAATCACAAATAATGGAAATTTTTCAGTAAAAAAGACCATGACTTTGGGTAGAGATAATCCGCGTTGAAAATTGTAAGAAAAATAACTACTTCCCATGAAATTTAGAAACTAAATACGCGTATAAATAGATGTATAGCACAGCACAATATTTTGGCCGGCAATTACCACATTCACCTTGAATGTCAGCAAAGAAGTCAAGTTTAATGATTATTTTTGCAACAAAGATATTAATCGCTGTCTGTGGAGTAGTACATTAAAATCGTAACAAAAAGGTGCAATTGGAGATAAGATTACGACGTGTGATTCAATGAAAATCATCCTGAAACCTTGATGGAAATTTTCTTCCTCTTGTATGGCTATAACGAGGTTAATGAATTGCATTTCAGAATGATGAGTTTCTGGTGGAATATTTTTCCATTATTTTGCAGATTTATTATTCATTTTTTACGGATTTTTTCAAGTGTTTTCAAATTCAAAGCTTTTGGCTGGCTCATCTGTTTGCGCGAGCTTCACATTGAGTGTAATCAAGCTTCTCGTGAAAAAAAAATACACGCGTATTTTTCTTTCTCTTAATCCTCATGTTGAATGTACCTGTATATGATAAATAATACATTGAATAATTTTTATTGACGTGGGAAGAATTTAAATATACATACATATAGGAGTCATTCTGGAGGGATCTTTCTCTTGCGATAGAGCAAACACAAAAGATGATGAAAAAAAGACAGTCTGAAGAGACTTTGTAGTTGACGTCATATTAATGGCAAAATATGCGCAATCACAGTGGGAAATACCACAAAAAGTTGCAGAATATTGGATAATATTCATCAATAAACTGTCTACTAATGCAAGCTGTGCGTATGCAAAAAGCAGAACAACCAATCATTCACTGGAGTGGTTAAGTAAATTTTCCATTCGATGGAATTATAAGACAATATATCAATTACAACCCATGTCAGATATCATTGAGATAAAATCGAGATAAACACCTTTTTTTCCTTAACTAATGGATTAATCAACACTTAAAATATATTCCAATATTTTCTCACTTCAATGCTTTGCCATTAACATTGAAAATGCATAATTAAAAAAAAATAACGCACGAGATTTCCAATCGCAAAAAAAAGATTGGGATTGTTTTTCCTTCCTCTCACACACTTTTTTCTCTCTTATATGACGAACAAATCAGGGAAAGGTTTTTTTATTCTCAATTTTCATCTAAAAGTTAGTTTGAAAGCAATTGAGAAAAAAAAAATTGAGTCATCTAATGAGTAGTTAATAAATTAACTTTTCCACACTGCTTTTCCGATTGTTTACAAGCAGAAAATTTCACGGTGATTTTTTTCTTTAAGAGGCTTATCATTCATTTCCAAGAATCTTACCTTGATCTTGTGTATTGTATATGAAAGAGTTCTCTAGAAAATTGTAACGTTGTAGATGTGATAAATATTCTTTTCGCTGTTGTTGGTATATATTGAAAAGAATTTAATGCATGAAAATTGGGTCAAATTGAGCAGGAAAATTTTTTACCAAAGAAATGTATTTGTTAGAAAACTGAAAAATAAATTAATATCCTCGTATAAAGATTTTAATGGAGAACCTGAAAGTCAGGTAAAATTAAATTAAAGAGATGATAAAATTAAAAAGAATAAATTACAATTTTTGAGGGTTTCGTCATTCTTGTTTGGGTGTTTGATCTTGAACTTACAACCCCAGTTCTTGATACCAGAGCTATGTACCTACACCATTAATCATTTAATTATGCTGCTGGAAGCATTAGATAGCATCGTTTATGCAATATTTTGTACAGCAATTCCAGTCTTCATTAATTTTCCTAATGAAGAAAATGTTAAAGGGTTAATATTCACCTCATAATACGTGCCATTATTTTTTGCAAGAAAAATAATTTTCAAGACCCATTTACATACATACAATCGACACATTTATTTCATTTAATTATACATATGACATGATTAAACTTTTTTTTGTTTCCAATATAAATTACACGCTCATATTAACTCCAATAACTCATTAAACAGAACTACATAACAATACTTTTTTTTGGTAATTAAACCACATTTTAGCATACATACGAAATATATTTAATAAAATACCTCCTTGTAATAAGAAAAAAGAAAGAAAATTATCTTGATTTAAATGCTGAATTGGTTATTTTACATTAGAATCATTCATTGTAAAAATTCTCTTTTCTCCACCATTCTTTTTTGTGTGTATAAAATTCTTGTGAGATAAAATTGAAAGTCGCACACGCCGTGCTTATTCACATTATGCCAACAGAAACGACAATGAACTCATTTTATAGCTCAACAATAAAAAGAAGAGTTTTTTTTTAATATTCATAGCATTAGATTAACAAATTAAGAATAGAATTTATGGTGATAAAATTTTATTTTGATATGACGATGAATTGCTTTAGATTAATTCAGGTGTAGAAAGTTTTTTTTTCTTTGTGTTCTGTTGCATTCACATCTTTCTAGTATTTTCTACAAATAGACACAGTCATGGGATTAATTCTATCGTTGCTTTGGGTAATCAAATTAATTCTACTAATTACACACAGGAATTTTCCCCTCTGCATTGATTCTCATTAAGTTCTTTTCTTTATTTTGGTGAGAATCACGAGAAGTGAGTAATTTTTAATTGTGTGAAAGAAAATATAAATTTCTACTAATGATATAAAGTTATGATTGATTCATTGTGCTGTTTGAGTATATATAATATAGTTGAGTCCTCCCTCGATGCCCACATTCGTTGCATTAAACACCACCACGATATTTTCTAATTAGCATTGACCAGACGTCGGGATATCTGGTTTGGAGGAAATTAGTCAGCTTCTGGGCATTTTGGGCTTGCTGTGGTGAACAGTTTCGACAGTTCCGCAGAATAACCTCGGGAAGTGCAGCTTTGAGATAATAATAAGAAGAAAAAAATTAATTATTTTGCCCACCACGGGAAAACCTTATTTTTATTCTATACTCAAGAACTTTTTCTTTACTTCAAGTTTAACATCTTTATTTATTTTATTTACTTTATTTAATAAAGATTTTAATAATGGATTATTAATTTTTTTTTGTTTTTCTTTCATCATTTTCTAAAAAGTGTTTAAATAATTTATTTATATAGTGTTGTAGCCGTTGTAGTAGTTTTAACTACAGAATGCATAACCTTATGCAACAAACATTAAATATCTTTACGTCTAAAAACTTTTTGCTTTATTGGCTTAAATTCAAGTAGAGATACTTGGTTGCAAATTAAGCAAATTAAAACATTTTATGAATTTTTTTTTGGCTGTTTTAGTTGTGCAAATAATTGAATTTCTTAGAAGCGCACGTGAATGTTATAATAAAATTTTATTTTGTACAAGGACTCTTCTTGTCAAAGGCTGACCTAAAATCCTGCAATTGCACGTTAATTACTACGTGCAGTAATATGAACAAAATAAAAAGTTTTATTCGTTTCATTCATAATTATTAAGTACTTCCAAGAAAGTCAGGAAATCTCACGGATAATCTCATTCACGTGGCAGTAGTTCCTAATTGTTTTTCATCACCTCTGCAGACACTTTTTTGCTTCCATAAATCCCATAAATCTCAACCACAATGTAATTTGCAATATCACATTTTGCTATCTCTATCACCCTGACCACAGCAAAGGCGACATCACCAACCCATTGTTGTGTATTTGTAAAACGCGCAGCACTGGGGAAAATACTGGTCTCTCTGACTACGTTTGCACATTAAATTGATTATTGTTGTCCGATTAATCATGCGGTATTCATTACGTTCTCTCGAGAATCCTATTTGCACACACTTCTTTGCTAATTAAGCCGCAAAGTGCAATTTTGCAATCGACCCCTGATGCTCATGGGTGGGGTGTAGTGTGAGATGTTTTCTTGCAAATATTAGCATGATGGATGAATAAAATAAATTTATTATCGTTCTCTTTTTGTATAAATACCTTTGAGCTGGCGTCCAAGTTGATCACAGGGACTCTTTTCGAGGACACACATTATTTGTCTGCTCACAATGAGCTGATTGTTCAAGAGCCGCGTGATATTCTTGTCATCTGTGTGAATTTTTTGCACAAAGAGGCACAAGAGAAGAATCTGGAGGCACACAAATCCATTTGACATTTTGCACACCGCTAGATCTTCTCACACACAACTACGTTTCTTTTTCCTTCTACCGTCGTCGACGGTGTCCCTGGGAGATCAGTTTGCTGGTGAGAGAATCCTTAAGAATTGCGTCGAGATGTGAATTTTTTTTTACAAGAGAGTAGGGGGATGTAAGAACTTTTTTGTGTAACAATGGGGAAGTTACGTGTGTGGCACAAATTGGGGTGAAAGATTCTGAGTTAAAATTGGAGCTTGCGCGCAGGAAATTGGGAGTAATCAATAAATAGGCGAGAGATGCTGTGAGAAATGTATCGCGTAGTAATGTATTTCAATTCAGTTTTTTAGAAGAACATACTCCTCATGCGCCTCCCCATCGTCTGGCGATCATAGAGAACGTTGAATTTATTAACCAGCTGATTCATGTCATTGCAACCCTTTGTGAGAGTCCCCAGATATGTAATGAGGCACACATCGTTGGATTGCTGAAAGAATGCAAAACATTTAGAATTTCTCTTCTATCTCATTAACGTTGCCAGTAAAGAAAATCTCACCATGTAGAATTCCTGACGAAAAGCCGATGTCTGCAGGATGGGCAAGCGATGGCTTAGGGAATAAACTTCACGCAGAATCTCATGATTGGGCTTAATTTTGCCACTCTCAACTTCCTTAATGTAGGCCAAGACAAGCTTAACGCGCTGATGAAGCATTTTTATTGCACCATGCTGTGCCATTAGATGCTCAGCCACAACAGAATTCTCACCACCATCATTGGCAGACATTCTAGCCACATGATCCACACCAATCCGTTCCGCTTCCTCCGTTGCAAGAGTATACTTCAGAGGAACAAAGAGCATCGTTGCCTCTCCCTGAACAATGTCGATTATGGATTCATACAGTCCAATAGGGAGTTTCTGGTAAAAAAAAAATTAAAACCAATTGTATTTGATGCAGAGAAATATGCTCAAAGCACTCACATCAACCCCCTTTGATTGTGGATTCAGCTGAAGCATAATGGGGCACTCATTTATCTGGCAAATCTGCTTGTGGACATTCACATCACTCTCAGATGGAGCTTCACCCGTTGTATACCATCCCAAGAAATCCAAATCACTGAAAACCTGCTTGTCTATTGTGAGAAATAATTAATTTTGCTGACAGCCTTTAGCTAAAATTATTAATAACTTACATTGCTGCTCCTTGGCAATGTAGTAATCTTTATTGATAACAATATCCCCATCCTGATTAAATTCAAACTTGAGCTCAAAAGAATTCAGCACTTCGATATTTCGCCCCTTTTGCTTTCCAATGAGAGCTCCAATAACTAAAAGAATATCAATTACAGATTCATATTGATTCGGGGACATTTCCTACGCAGTCTTACCCTGCTTCCGGGCTCCTTCCTGTGCACGAATACGCGTCCAATGCTCAGAAATGTTCATCACAACAAGAGGATGGAGTGAGATTGTTACTGAGGGAATTGTAGTTGAACTGGCCATAACATTGGGAAAGGATTTCTTTTCAGAAGTCGTATCCATTGTCTCCGGAAGGACCTTCTCCTCGTCAACTTCCATTGTCTCTTCCTTTTTGGCTTCCATCATCTAGGATTTTTAATTAATAAACAGATTAATAGATTGAATGTCTTACTGGTATTTTTTTCAATGGAAAATTACGTGAAAAACTCGCAGATTTCCCTGGAAATTCTTTTTCAGCACAAACCGCAAACACTACAAATTTGAGGTTATGAGTAACTGAATGACATTAGCTGTTATGTTTGTAAAGTATGTAGTAAAATTTCATTGAAAATTTCAATATAGAATTGAAAATTTCAAAAGTTTGATAATAAATAAGGTATTTTAATCTTTTAAAAAAAAATTCTAATTCTTGCACAAATATTCTCAATTGCTTTTATAGTGTCTAGATGAAATAAATTCATAAAATTGAAATTTAAGGATAAAAAACGCAAACTAACATTTTGCCCCATGCTTGGGGCAAAAAGTTAAAAAGTGCAAGGTTTCGGAAAATGGACTGAAAATGCATTTTCCTGTTGAGTTAGAAATAATCGTCTGAGACAAAGTTGTAGCCTGGAAAATTTCCTATAAGATAGTCATCATGGGAAAACTCAAATATTTTCAGGGAAATCAGGAAAATGTTTCTCTCAAAAAACTAGCTTTTTGCTCTATGTCCCCTTATTGCCTAGCACGTATTGAATAGTCGTGAAAAGTTTCACGTAAACTTAAGTTAAATCGATCCCTGATAAATTAGTCAGAGTTTCTCAAACATTAATTAATGTTTTGTTTTGATATAGCTTAGAATTTTCCAAAATTCTCAATAAAAATGGGAGATAAAAAAGAAATGTGCAGATTATGCCGTAAATACGATGCAAATACTCTCTCCTTGCTGAATGAAAAAGGAAATAATGGCATAAAACTCTGTGAAATGGTCAAAACAACTTGTGGCATTCAGGTAAGTTTTATTCTCCTTTTTTTGGGCTCATTTAGCATAATTTTTTTTAAATTTTTCTCTTTAATTTTATCCCAAAGATTTCTCCAAGGGATGGTCTTCCAACCTCTGCGTGTCGCATTTGTGTCTGGAGCCTCAATTCGTCCTTCAGCTTTGTTTCTCAATGCAAACGATCTGAAAATTGGTTCCGTAGCTCCTATTCCGTAACCACTGGAAAAGCCAGGGAAGGGAATAATTTTTCAGGAGAAATTAGGAAGGATGTGAAGAGAGAAACGCAAACTCCACAGAGAGATACTAGAGTAAACTATTTGTTTATCAAGAAGGTAGACGTCAAGAAAGTAGAACCCAAGAAAAAAGAATCCCAGATAAAAGAGGAAAAACCCTCTTCCCCTTGTGAAAAACCCGAGGAAGAACCTGTAGCTGAAACGGTAACACTCGTTGAAGATGAAGACGATAGAAAGGAGGAAAACAGAGATGATGATGATACTGACAATGGGATTAATGATGATGGTGGTCATAAAAGCGACTCTTCATGGAAGTTTAGTGATGATGAAGGAGACAAAGATTCAGATTATTCCCCTGCACCACCACCTGCACAAAAAGTTAAAGACAAAGGGAGTGAAGTTAAGAAGAAAGTTGTGCCCCAGGAATTTGTCTGTGACACCTGTGGAGGGTAAGTTGTCAGGATTTTCCAATTTTGACTCAAAGGAAGTCTAATTTTTTTTTCTTTAGAAAATTCACAGATAAATTCTATTTAACACATCACATTCACAAGGAAGTAATAGATGGAAAGACAAAAATTGCCTACAAATGCCCATCCTGTCAAAGGATTTATTTAAGTAAGGAAAACTTTAAAGCCCACGTCAATGCCCACGAAGGAATATACACCAATATTTGTGAATTGTGCGGAAAGTCATTTCTTTCGAATGGCAGTCTCAAGGCTCACCTGAAGATACATAGAGGGGAGCTGCCCTTTGAATGTGAAATTTGTCACAAAAAATTCAGGAGAATGATCAACGTGCAGCTGCATCAAACCGTGCATACGAGAGAAAGAAAATACACCTGCGATATTTGTGGGAAACTCTTTGCGGGCAAATCAGGCCTGAGAGCTCATCTACTCATTCATGCTGGCGATAAGAGATACGAATGCAGTGTGTGCAATAAGAGATTTACAGGGAGGCGAGATATGTTGGATCATGAGCGTACGCACACTGGGGAGAGACCCTTCAAGTGCCACTACTGCGACAGATCATTCTCCCAGCGGAACTGCCTGAGGGGACACATGAAAACTCATTCAGAGTGCATAACTTATGATTGTGAAATTTGCAGAAGAAAATACCTGAAATTAGTCTCGTTGAAGGCACACATGGAGACTCATATGAAGAGTAAAGATAGGAGAAATTATTAAATTATCTTTTTTTATACCTATCTCTTTAATAAAGAAAGGATTTCGTTCCTGTTCATCTATGCATTTCTACACCGTTGGTCCGATGGCGATGTTTGGTACAGAGACTACTGATACCAGGCGGTTTTCACCAATGATATTCATTTCCCCCCCCCCCCCAGAGCCTCTCTTGATAGCGCCCCCAAATAATTTTTATGCTTTTTTGACTACTTTTTGAAATTGGCGCCCTTTTTGGTACATTTTGTTGAAGAGAAAATGGGATGAATGCATTTCACCGCTACCCGTCCCCCTCACACTTTCAATTTTTCGCAATTTTCTCGCGTTTTCCGCCGAACTTCCCAGCGAAAGTGCATTTTTTGTGACCAGGAAGCGACGCCGCGTCGTTTGGTACCCCTGGTTCAAAACTCTCAAAATCCGCGCCAGAAAAAGTCGTGCAAATTCCCCAAAAAAATCCGGGGAGTTGCGCCACCAAATTTTTACTGAACGTACTATGGGCCCCCCTGAGCCACCCGCCAACTTTTGGAGGCCCAAAAATGAGTTTTTCCATGGAAATTTAATTTTTTAAAATTTTTCCGCACAACTACAAACAAACGTCACGCACACAACTTCAGCGCACTCCCCCCACCAGAAAATGCCAGAGTGAGAGGAAAGTATTTTTTTCTCATGCCATCTCGTTTAAATGAATAATTTTCATTAAGAAAAAATCAAAATTTCAATATTTCATGAAATTTTCATACCTTAAATTGTGTTTGTTTTTGTTTACAATTATCAGTCAAAAAAAGTATATAGCGCTAGTAAATTTTGAATAAAATGCAAAATAAAAGAGAAATTTGTAGATTGTGTCGAAAATCTGATGATAATACAGTTTCTCTGCTAGATGGAAGAGGAAGTTCTGGAATCTCATATAAGGAAATGCTCAAAACAACCTGCCAAATTGAGGTTAGTCTCATACTAATAAAAAACATTTCAGTAGAAAATTTTTCTACTTTTTCCAATCTCAGATATCACGCAATGATGATTTTCCTAAGTCAGTGTGCCCACTGTGCATCTGGAATCTCAATATATCCTTCAATTTCCAATTACTCTGCAAAAACTCCGAGAAATGGTTTCAAAAAACTTGGGGTCCTGGAAGTTCTAACGTAGGGACCATAAAACCGGTAAAACTCTCAGTAAAACCCATTCGGAATCTTCCAAGGAAATCTGAAAGCATCCAAATAAAGAATGAAATCTCATCAGATACAGAGGAGAATGTGGAGCCGTTCAACGAGCCAGACGAAGAACCTGAACCAGAACAAAATCATCCTGAAAAGGAAGAAGTTGATTTTTGGGCAAATGATGCCGATGATGATGATAAATACTCCCTTTCATCCTTTGATTCCTTTGACTGGAATTATGAAGCTATAATGCGAAAGCGACAAACAATGGCTAGAAACGCAGAAGAAGACAAGAAAAAATCTTCAATGCAGGAAGATGATAAAAAATCAGACAACGGAGAAGAATCAAATTCAGAAGAAAACAACAAAAATTCATCAACGAAGAAAAAAACAAAAAGGGAAGAAGGATTATTTTTGGAAATGTGTGAATTTTGCGGAAGGTAAGAATGAAATGAAATTTTTATTATCCAGAAGTGAAGAATTTTCTTTTCTTTGTAGAAAATTCATGTGGAAAGGTGATCTATCAACTCATATAGCACGTACTCACACGAAACCACCGGGATCAGTAACATTTGAGTGTGAAATGTGCGGGAAGAAGTATAGAAGCAAACTAACTCTCACGGCTCATCTGCGGAAGCACATTGGCAAAAGGGATCATATTTGTGAAGTTTGCGGAAAGGACTTTGTCTCTGCTGGCAATTTGTCGCATCACAAAAAGATCCACACGGGTGAGAAACCTTTCCAGTGCAACGTCTGTCAGCGTTCATTCAACAGAGCAAGTAACCTGAAGCTTCACATGCGGAGTCACACAGGGGAGCAGCCCTTTCAGTGTGAATTCTGCAGCAAACCTTTCTCATGGAAGAACAATCTACTCATCCATCGGCGAAGTCATTTGAACGATCGGAGGTTCCAGTGTGACGTTTGCGACAGGAAGTTCCTCGAGAAGGCTGCTCTGAATGATCACAAGCGCATCCACACGGGTGAGAGACCATTCCAGTGCACCTTCTGCGACAGGACGTTCTCTCAGCGAAACGCCCTCAGGGGGCACATGAAAACTCATTCAGAATGTCGCGTATTTGAGTGTCATCTTTGCAAGAGGAAGTACCTCAAAGAGATCTCTCTGGAGCTGCATTTGAGGACTCACGATAGTGGCGACATAATTCAGAGGATTCAAAAGACAAAAGACAAAATTACAGATCTGGATAAATCGAAAGAAATGCTTAGTTCACTCAAATAGAAACGAATTAAAATTGCAGTAAATAATTAAAAATTTTATTCCCAAAAAACCTAAAAAGTTTTTGAATGGAAAGCTACTTTCCTGTGACGTCACTAGTTTGTTGTTTACATTTAGGATTTTGTTGGAAGAATTTGCCCGAAAAATTGTGAATGAAATGGAATATCAGCAAAATATCTACAGATTGTGTGAAAAAGTAAATGTCAGATTAGAATCCTTGATGAATAAGTAAGGATCAAGTGGATTTTCATGTGGAAATCCCATAAAAAAAATAATCTGCAAGATTGAGGTTAGTAATCATTCATCATTTCTTCTGTTCATTCATAAAATTGATAACATGATTTTCTTTGTAGATTTTCATCTGATGGTTTTTTCCCTAAAACAATCATCATGTCTATGTATGGAGAGCAAAGTTTCTCAAAGGCAGTTCAGTGAATCTGAAGAAAAACCAGAGATTGTTTTCGCTCTTTTCCAAGAAGTCAGAGAAAGAAGAAAATATGAAAAATCATCTTAAGATTCTCTCCAGCTAGAGTCTAGATTGAGATCGATTTATTGCTTTCATGAACGGCAACAATACAGACATTCTCGAGCGTTACATCACGACTAACGTAGTTGATGAGCGACGCATCGTAGTGATTCTGCCTCAAATAGACGATTCGGGCATAATCGAGGATTCTCTTGCAACGAATGCCAATTTCTTCCTTCTCTTTGCGCGACATTTTGACGGTATCTTCATCATCATCGGAGGAATTTTCAACGGAATCATCGGATTCATCAGCCGTTTGCACCTCTTTGCGACGCTCACGACTCATCCCGGTACCACAGACAGCCCAGCTCACCATTTTCGTCATCACAGTGAAATCTTTGGGTGTGATTCCGTGTTCCTTGAGGAAAGATTTCCCCACGAAGGTCTTCCAATCGCACCTGTGATGGCAGCAAAGTGCAATAAGGATTCCCTTAGTGCGACACAACTTTCTGTTTGTCTCCTTGGGTGGTTGATTCCCAGCTACGATGCACCGTAGTGTCATGTCAGTTGCAGCACCACAGAGATGCTTGCTAACTCCCACGACGGATTCACTACGATGAGGCACCCAGGAGAGATCGAGATTCGCAATATCAGCTCGAATACGTGTTACGGTGTCACGATCTTCAACCTTGTTGTCCTTCTTGTGGCGATGCGATGCCTTATCAACAAGAATAACCGAGCACTGCTTAAAGTGTTTAATAGCTTGAGCAATCCAGTATGACACCTGTCCCTTACCAGCACCAAATTCCACAAAGCACGTCTGTGGCAACAACAGATTATACTCCTGCAAGCATCCAAGTAGTGCAGCCGTCTGCTTCAGATGCTTCAACGATGTAGCACCATACTCGGGCTTTGCCAATTCCTCCTGCAGCAATTTATGCTCCCGAAAGACATTCCTGATGGTGTCCTTAATGTACTTCCGATAAATCTCATTGATCTTCTTCGTCAGTGTCTTCACATAATCACAAGTAAGTTCATTGAGCTTTACATTTCGCCCCGTAGCACCCTCTTCTTCATCATCAGACCCATTGTGGAGGCCAATCTTGATGTAGTTCTCATTCTTCATGGGGCGAGCATTGCAAATCTTAAGGTGTTTATTCAATTTAAAAGCATATACCGTGTGTTTAGGGTCCAATGGACATGGCACCCGTTCTGCAGACTTATTCCCCATCTCCTTTTCATTGGGCTTGGAGATGGGTTCGTGCTGGCCACAGAACTTTTGGCCCTTTGCAACAGTCATTTTACAAAATCTCTTTTTGCGCGTAACGAAAAACTGACAACGTGATTCTTCGCACTCTTCACGCAATTTTCTGCGTTTTTCTTCGGGTTCGGACATCTTGGTGTCTACGGTGGGCTTTCACTATGCCTATTGATTTTATGTCCTTCCCCAGAATGCACCACAAATTGCGGAAACCCCGGAAAAATCAATAAAAGCTCCTGACGTTCGCATAACACGTGAAATTTCGCCTACCCAGTGTGCCAGCCAACTAATGCATTACTTATGCCGTATGTGGTTCATCAGCTGTTTTACTATTCAAATAAACTTTCGGGAAATTGAATTGTTAACGGAAAATTTTTAAGATCATGGAGTGAAAAATACGATTTTTCTCGCTTTTCCTGTATTGTCTCGGGAATAAAAAATTATATTAAAAATCTTAAAGAGCACGACAGCATTAAAATCATCTCTAACTCTCAGAGAAGAATTAATATTGTATTACAAGTTCTGCACTAAACTACACTGTAATTCAATTTTTAGTTACCATTACTAAAACTGGCACTGACTGGACTTTAGTAGAGAATTTTAGTAAAGAAATTTTTACTAAAATTTTAGTAGTTGCTCAAAACTAAAAATTTTAGTTCTCTCAACAGAATATTTAGTTATGATTATTTAAATGTTTTACGTCTGTATACTACTAAAGTTTAGGAATGCCAGCAGAGGTTTGAGTGAACATAACTATCAATTATAAATTCTTGGATTACTAAAATTTAGCTATGCCAACTGGAAATCTAGTTTTTTTTTACTAAAATATTTAAAAAATGGATTTTCATAAAAAAATCTTTTTTTTTTTTATTTCACTTTAATTCATAATAATTACATAGGCAGGTATACTTAAATTTTAATTTACATTTAGAAGACATTTTGTTAAAAAATATAGTCATTTAAACTAGACCTGACAATAAGTTAAAAAAAATTAATGAGGAATTTGATCCTTAAATAACATAAGGCTCCTGAATTCTATTCATTCTATACGTGAATTGTAAAGAATGCACATTTCTTAGCTGCTGAGAGCAAGAGTATTCCAGAATTTAATAAAATCAAAACGTGAGATGGAAGAAGAAAAAATATTTTCAAAATAAAGTCAGAAAGATTTTTATTAACCCTTGGAATGCGGAGCGGGGTCGTTGAACGACCCCAGCGCTATATTTCGTGTTATATCTCCATAAATATAAAAGATACCATTCCCATCTTTTGGAAATAAGTTCCTTGGTTATCTGAGGAGGTTGTGTAAAAATTTCAGCTCAATCCGACCACCACAAGAAAAGTTATTAAGGAAAATGTAGAAGAAGGGAATTCAAAAATTGGTGTAACGGTCATGCTGCGGAAAATTTTTTAGAGCATAAACAACATAAAACATAATTAGAAGCATGTAAATGTGCAAAGCAATAAAGAATATTCGAGAAATATTGCCATTTATCACGTTGCGGGAAGTTAGGGGAATGTGGGGAAGAGTGAAAAAAAAATTGCAGTTTCTTGACAAATTTCTCAAAAAGAAATTGTGAAAAATGATTGAAAAATGTTTTTCCCTAATATCTCCTTCTAAGTATTTTAGGGCGGCCAATTTGTGGTGCAGGGTGCAAGAGGACTATATAAGGAATCTATAGGCACTAACCCGACAACTCCAGGTTGTATAGTTTGGGAGAAAATTGGCCTTCTTTTTGGGGTCGTTCAACGACCCCACCTTCGCATTCTACGTAACTACCAAGGCCTCCGCATTCCAAAGGTTAATTTAAAGGACATTCTTAATGAGCATAAGAGGAACCGCATCGGCTCAAATGAATAAATCAACAGAATGATCTTCTTGATGGGATCAATATTTCCAATTAAACCTATAATCATGACGATTTCGCGATTTTTTATTTTATTTTATTGTATTCTTTAGCATATTGTAGAATCTCTTTATTTAAACCTTTAAGTCTTCTATCATGTGAAATTTTGTTTATTAAATATTTTCATAAGGCAAATAAAAATATTTAAATTATATTGGAAATTAAATCACATATAAGACCAGCCAATAAATAGGAATAAAGACACCTTGAAAGACACACAAGTTAACGTGAAGAAGGCAATTATATTGCAGAAATATCATCTCGAATAACTTTTATCACTATCAATCTCAACGACGTAATTATTATGACTTTACAGCGCTTTTACAAACAGCGATGAAGAAACAATTTACTGAAAAAATGTTGTTTTTGAAGCAATATTGCCTCAATATTTATTCAAAAAGTAATCTCAACAGCCCCCATGATATGTGCCTGACAATAGAAATCTCTTATCAAACACAACATTCATGTGGTGAATGTGAAAAAGAACGTAGTCATGTCATCTGTTATTGTAGGTGGAGTGCAATAATTCAGAAATTTGCACACAGTAACAGCAAGAAGTGGTGTATTGCACCAAATAAGAATTTTTCATACTTTAGTAGAGCACAACAAAGTAATTAAAATATAGGCCATTAACATCTTTATCTACCTTTTTGTGGTAAAATTTTATTTTATGACCGTTTTTTTCGATTTTTCAAATCCTTGGGATTTATATCTTTTAATTTTGAACAGGAAGAATTAGAATTAATACCACAAAGCTTTAGCAATTCCATTTACCCCAATTGATTTTAAAAATTAACAAGATTAATTAAAAATCCTTCAGCAAAGCTTTGAAGGATTATATATGTACATAATATGTATAGGGAGTTGTTTTCTGAAAGCAAAATGTTATTAGAATATTGTGGCATACCTTTGCTAACAGAATCATCTCATTTTATTATTTAAACTCCTGAATACTTTGCATATTTTTTGCAATATAAATGGCATATATATAACGTACATACATACTTTATCCTGGTTGTTTATTGGACGCCGTCGGGTGAAAGAGAACAATTTTCAGATTGAATGAAAAACTTCTAACCGAACATGGAGAAAATATTTATCCTTGGCGTGTCTCCCCATCTCTGGTGCTAGCACATAATATTTCCGTTTTCTAAAGGCATCACAGGGGTGAGTGTATACGAGATGTAGCTAGAAGAGGAGAGATGTAGAAAAAAGACCGTGCACAAATTCGCAATATCCTGACTCCTTTTTTTCTTCATCATATATTGTGAAAGTGAAGAAAATTCTGTAAGCTTTTTCCTTCGTTTTGGCATTGTTGTTTGCCTCAGAAGTTCAAATAAAATCAACGCAGAACTGTGGTGTTCCTTCCTTGACGTAGAAGGTACCTCATATATCCCACTCAAAGGAATCAAACAACGAGGATTTCATCTTATATCTTTGCTATGTACCTATATATGTTTTTAGTCTCTCTTGCTCCTTTTGGAAAATCCATTCATTTGTCCCTCTTACGCTCTGACTTTCGTCCGCGCAGGAGGAAAGTTGCCAACATAATGTGGGAGTAGGGCGAGAAAGGATCACAACGCGAAGGAGCTCCGTGTAGGATGTGGAGGAAGGGAGAACGAAGCCAGGCTTTGTATTTAGAGGGATGAATAGGAAAAGAAAAAAAAACGAGTAAATCAATGGCAGAAAATACGAACACACGTACAGAGAAGGGAAACCATGTATACAATTGAATGTACATAGCAGTTTATTCGAGTTGATATCACGAGACCACCCCTCCATGGTATTTTCCCTCTCATTTCATCTCAACAGCCAGATACTATTTCCATCGAGTTTATCTTTAAATAAATGTTGTAGTTGAGTAGTAAATACAATTTACGTATCCCCAAGTATTTCTGGCATTCGCCGACGAGATATGGTGGAAGTCAGACACGCCGGATGGAGAGGAAGCGTCTCTCTCCTTGTGTGAATCCTTAAACCATTATTATTCTTGTGCGCGATTTTATACATTGTGTGATTTTCTCTGTACCATTTTATTAAATATATTTTTCCACTGAAACTTTAACTTGGGAAAAAAAAACTTTTTCATCATTCTGTTGGAAGTTTAAGGATAAAGAATTTAGCAGGATATTTTCAAAAGTTTTATGAGAGGACTTTTTTTCTAATTTCAAGTTCTCAAATTTTTGAAAATGTGAAAACTCCTTAAAACGGATTGTTTTTTAAAAGTTTCGTGTGAACAAAGTTTTATTAAAGAAAGACGTTTTTCCTAATTCAAGTTTTAAATAAATTTTCAGACTTCTTGTGAAGAACTAAAGTGAAAAAAAATAAATTTCGGGGAAAAAGAAAATTAGGATAATGAAAAGTTCTGCAAGAACCAAAGTGCATGAAATGAGAAAAGTGAAGAAAATATCCAAAGTGTAGTAAAAAGGAGTTTTTTTTGTGTTGCATCCTGAGAGTGAAGCTTACAATGAGGCTAGACAATAAACATTTGTGGCTGTAGAGAGGATAAATTTTGGGGGTTTGCAAAGAGGACACGGTATACTGAAGAAAGGATATACCTACCTACATACATAAATATATACATAGTAAAAGAGGGAAAAGAGAAAGAGAGGGGAATTTGAAAGAGAAACGAGGGAAAAAAGGCAAAAGAGGAAGAGTCATGCATTCGCCTGTTCGATCATCGCCATTGGATTTACGACCCGCCCTTTCGGCTTCACCATCGCAAATTGGAAATGATAAGCCACGACCACCGCTGGTGAAACCGCCCTATTCCTACATAGCTCTAATCACAATGGCCATTCTCCAGTCACCCCAAAAGAAACTCACCCTCAGCGGTATTTGTGAGTTCATTATGACACGGTGAGCAAAATATTTTCTTTATTGCATTTCACCGTGCTCCAATTAACTTCTGCGTGAATGACTTGCAATCATTCAACAATCCCAAGATTCTAACATCTCTTTTGTGCAAAAAAAAACTTCCAGAGTGATGTCAGACGCAGTATTTTATTTAATTTAAAAATAACTTAATATTGCACCAGAAACGATGAACTATATACTTTTGCCAAATGACAAGATGGGAACATTAAAAATATAAATTGATATTTGATGTGATGTGCAATTAAATATTTATCCACAATGGCTATATCTATTTATTTAATAAACCCTACAAACTTTCGTTTAATAATATTTTTCATGCGATACAATAACTGTTATTTTATCAAATTTAACAAAGTTTCCATCACATGTTTTTCCAATTTTCCCAACATGGTGCGTTTTAGGAATTGTAATTATTAAATTAATCATTTTTTAACGATTCGTTCCTTAAATAGTTTCCAATGGATCCAATAATTATGGAAACTTATAGACTATTTTAAGAGTTTTAAACGATTTTTGAATCAGTAAATTCAGAAAATTAAATTTAGTATTTTTGTGTCTTTAACCTTTTGGCCAATTCAATCCTCTTTCAGGTTTAGAATAATCAAACAGAGTTATAAAAGATATGAAACATTTTCATTTTGTTATAATTAATAAATTAAAAAAACAAAGGATGCTCAATAAATATTGAGAAAACACAGAAAATTTTCTTATTCTGTCAATTAAGGGATGACCAAGAAATTTTTAGTTAAAATTCAGTTAATAATTTAATAAATTGAAACCTATTAAGTATTTTCTTTTGCAACTAATCAGAATTTTCAACGCAAAAAAAATGTTGAAAAAAAAATAAATCGATCCTTCTTCAGGGCATCATATAGGACTCATAAAGTCTGAAATGTTGGCTTTAAAAAAATAATTAACCCAATAACGAACGAAAATCCGTTTTTTTTTAAATTTCTTTAATATTTCACGATGGATTTCTTTTATTATTAAAAATAATTCAATTCAAAATCGTTTTAAGAGGCAAAAAATTAAATTTTACTTCTAAATTTAAATAAATTGATTTATTTTACTGATTTAATATAGAAAAATAGAAATTCCATTGGGTTTGATATAACTGAAAAGAATTTAATCCAGAAAAGTAAGGAACATGTGTTTTTAACATTTAGTTTGATGAGAGACTATAAAATATCTTTAAGTAATTCTTGTATGATTAATAATAATTATTATAAATCGCTCATCTCACTAGCAACGTGGAACAATGATATTTGTTTATGAACAGTGAAGAGCAAATATAATTTTGCTGTGAAATAGTCACATAAATCTATTTTGTTATTCAGAATTATTAATCTGCTTATTTTAGAAGAATATCTCTATTAAAATTATTAAGAGATAGCGAATATTCATTAGTTTAACCTAGTTTCCGCGATATAATGTGCTTGGAATTAAGAATTTCTACGGGTTTTTCTTCTGCTAAAAATTAATTAGTATTTTTTAATAAATTGTATAAAAGAATGTTTAAGCAATAAGTTAATTTTCTTTTAATCTGGAATTGATTTGTTATAAATTCCAATCTCAATTTCAACCCGTAGAAAAATTTGTAGAGAAAGCAAAATTAAGAGAAAGAAAATCTTCTTATTTAAGCTATTCTGTTGCCTTTAAATTATTTAATTTTAATAAAATAGTTCAGGAATACCTCCCCTAAAAATTCTTGAATTAATAATATATTTTACAGCACTGAGAACACAAAGCTTTATGACTGTGAGCTTTTAATTGAGTCCTTTTCTTATCATCACACAATAAGCTTCCCCGTGGTAGTGTTAAAATCGTGATTAACATCAACAATTTAATTGTCATTCCATTAATTTTATTTGCAATGGATTTTTACTTCTGCTGTGGCGGTGGTGAAGGATTAAATTTACAATTGCGAAAGGTAGAGAGATATTGCGAAAATTGTTCTTTGTGAGAGATATGAGAAAATGTAGATGTTTTCTCACTTAATGGCACCATTAAGAAAGATCTCCATATTTGGATGCCTATATTCCATGAGAGATTGCGTGCGATGGTATCATCGCAATCTCCACCATTATTTCATGAACACAAATATTATTTTAAATCTTTTGTGTACAATGCTGAGTGAAATATGTCACAAATAAATTTTCCTAAGCTTATCAATGCCTAAATTTAGTCGCTTTTTCAACCATAAATATTTGGTATGTGTGTGAGGATTTTATTTAGAGATTGATAGCGTTGCTCGTGTGAAAATTTGTGATATAAAAAGATGGGCAAAAATAGAAAAATATGCTCACAAGATTTTTATCTCGGGGGAGGCAAATTGCTTGGCTGTTTGTGTTTAAATTCCTGCCAAGTGAAAAATAAATATTTGTTAGTTAGTCAGATGAATGAATTTAGTTCTGTAAGAAAAAAAATCTTTTTTTTTTCAGGTTTCCCTACTACAAGGAAAAATTTCCAGCATGGCAAAATTCCATTCGTCACAATCTCAGCCTCAATGGTAAGTGTTTTAATTAATTATTTTCCCATCCAAAGAATTTTTTTCTTTAGGAGATTTTTTTAAGGTTTATCCTATATGTGCACAGATTGTTTTATAAAAGTCCCACGAGAACCGGGAAACCCAGGAAAGGGGAACTTCTGGACACTTGACCCCTTGGCGGAGGATATGTTCGACAATGGGAGCTTCCTGCGTCGCCGAAAGCGCTATAAACGCACAAATATTCCTCAGGGATTGACCTTCCCATCGGTATTTAGTACCTTTACACCGTTTTGGGTGAGAAAACCCGTACCGATCCTCCCAGCACAGATCGATGCAACACGCTTTTCCAGCTACATTGAGAACTATGAGATCTTTGCCCATAGGCAAGAGCTACTTCAGGGTTCAGACTACCCCATTGCACCCGAGGTCAATCACTACAAACATCAGGAGATTAAGACAGAAATTCCAGGGAATTCACCACCATCAGCTAAATTGCCAATGAGGAAAACCTTCGACGGGTGTCGAAACTACTCATCCGTACTAAATATTTTGTCGCGAAATAGCGAGGCGAATAGAAAGGAATTCCTGGAGAACATCGAGAGATCCACGGGGATTTTTTGCAATCGTTCCCTACCGCCGGAAGTTGATGCATTGGCGTATGCGAAGGAAACGGCAAAACTCGAGGATGCACACACATCATACATGCGCCCTGAGATGCAAAATGATTTCACAATGTGCGACGGTGGTAGCTCCGATGATAAGATTGATGTTGAGAGTGAAAGTGACTCAGAGGGTGAGATGAAGAGAAATTTTGTACCATTTGACGGTTACACTCACAATCCCATCCATTATCCAGCTACCTCAGGGAACTGTGGGGCAACAATATCACGCGGTAGAGATGAAAAGAATCCCACAGTTGAGCCTGAGACTCATCCCAGGGTGGATTTAGTGCAGAATTTGAGTGCAAAATCAACCCATGCAGGAACAATGAAGAATCCCACGTATGATGACCTCCTTGGGCTCTGCTCCAACTTCACCAATCGCTATGCCACAGTGACGAATTTCCACGAGAATAGCACCAAGGAAATTACCCGTGATGAGGAAATTCATATCAGAGATGAGAAAATCCACTCATCACCCCCATATTCGGAAAGAACATCGAAGGATGATCATGACACGACAATTCTGGAGTCAAACATTCTCACGAAGAAGCGCAAATATGCCAATGTTAAGGGATTCAGCATAGAAAATCTAATAGGGCAGGCTATCGATGAGACATGAAAATGCACTCTGTAAGAAATGTGTCCCCCCTCCTTAAATTCCACCCCCTCTTTTCGATTTGAAAACTTAATTTTAAAAATCAATTATACATCTTCCGGGAAAATTCCCCTAAGAAGAAACTTTAAGGTCTCCCCCCCAAAAAACTAGAGCTAAAAAAGTGCAAAAAAGAGAGTTTAGGTATGACTTTAAAGGAGCATCGTGTCACTCTCTCCTACAATGAGGAATTTCTTCCCTTTTGCATGAGATACATAACAAATGTACATAGAATTACAGCATACAAGTTGAACATGAAAATTTCCCTTTTATGTTCTTTTTAATATTTATAGAATAATGTGATGTGTACATAAAATTGGATATAGATTATGTGAAACTCTCTTCATAGGATAAAGAAAAAAAATTAAGAAATTATATACTGTAATTGTGAGATGTATCTTAATTACTAATTAAAATATTAATTGAATGTAGTTTTCAGGAAAAAAAAATTCACAGACCATACAAAATTTATTGTAAGTCCTTCTTCGCAAAATACAACAACAAAAATTATTAGTTCTAAGTAACTTCATATTATATATAAAAAAGTGCAGATGAAAAAAAATCTTTTCTTTTGTCGGGAAATTTCAAGGGATTTATTTATCTTTTACAGGAAAAAGAAAGTGAAAACATCGATTTTAACATCTCTGCAAAATTCATGGGAACTATGAGTAAAATTAAATTATTATTATTTGATTATAAATTCTGATTTTAAAAATTCTTCTTTTAGATCATGAATCAATGATGTTATAAAAGGTATAAAAATCCTTAATCGAAAAATATTTCCAATAGAATACACCAAATGTCTGATTCCGTATAAAGAGTAAGGTATAGGAAAGAGAATAAATATTAATTCCATGAGGATGCATCCGCAGGGAGACAATTGATTGTAAAATTCCATGGTTAATCCTCATGGCTGGGATACTCACAGGAATATCCTCGCTGCATGGCGTTGTCCCGCTGGATTGGCGGCAGTGAGGAATGGGAGAATAGTGAATTTGATCAAGTGTGTCCTCTTCGAATAAATGTTTTGCAAATGCATGAGAGGAAGAAAAGAAAGAGCCCTAAGCCGTGTACAAATAATTCCGGGGGGTTTACAGACACACTATGTGAGCTGATGGCAAATACAAAATGCACACACGGCAGTGCTGCATTTTTATTTCATCGGGGCCGGGAGAGTATTTTATAAGCACTCCCTGGCCCATTGTGTTGCTGGCATAATCCCGACGATGAAACCAGAAAGCCCCTCTTTTAATTCAACACACAACACAATTAAATGGCAATAATTCACGCTCAGTTTGCGCAATTTTGACTGCTGAGCGATGAAGTTGATCCCTTATTTGAGGGGGTGAGAGATCAATAGAATTTCTCTCTTCTTTATTTTTCCTTTTCGGCTTTTTGCTGTGAAAATGCGGATTTTTTTTTTTAATGAATCAAAAGACAAATTTGACCACTTTGAAGAAGGAAACGAAAAAAATCGTATAATATTGATTTAACAGTGCGTCTCCTTATTCCTTCCTCTTCGCTTCTCCCACAGGGGATGCGAAAGGAAGCCCATCCAGGAGGAGAATCAAACGGATTAAGAATTGAAATGCCACCCTCTGAGCCAACAATTGCCAATGCAAAAGAACTCTCAGAGCGGTGAATTAATGTTGCGGGTTGCTTTTCATTCTATTTTGATCCCTCTCACCCTTACAATTACCCACATCCTCTCTACAGCCCTTTATGATGGTGCGAATATGCCACCAAAACCCTCTACCCTTGATAATATATTGGCAAAGTGTATAAATTTAATAGTTATATCTTCCAAAATACTTTATGCTGATCGCAAGAGGATCATGATGAGAAGACAAAATGAATTTGGGCGCGTGAAGAAGGGGTGTGGAATGGAATTTTATTAGTTTCAAGGGCTGTTCACCAGCAACCCCCTATAAAGATTGGAATCGTGATGCTATCGCACAATGTCGCGTTAAAAAATAATTCCTGTCAATATGGCAGAAGGGATTAAGCGGGGTGTATAATGAAAATTGCGGAGGTGTCTTTCACCCAAAACTATATCATCTCCGGAATATTAATTTTCACACCAATTGTCGCATCGGGAGGGACCGAAGTTGGCACGCGCCCAGTGATACTCATCGACAAACACTTTCAACGAGTACTTAACACTGCCCGCCACGCGACTTCATAGCAATGATACACCTCACAGACATGTCGCAAATGTCCTCTTGAGCAAGTGCCGGAGGAGAAAATTTTTCATTTAAAAGACATATTTGCAGACACTGCACCGGATTACCAGTCATTGTGGTAAGTTCAAATATAGCCCGTTGCTTTGCGACAATATTTACCAAACTCTGTGAGATAATCAATCAAAAGGTCTTATCAGCACTGAGGGTGTTATGTTGTGCTATAGGGAGAAAGAGAAAATGACACCAAATTGAGAGGGATGATGGGAAAACTCTCGAAGAATTAGGAGTAATCCGTGGTAATTTAGTTAAGGCAAATAAATCGAATGCATACGCCCAAAACAAATTATTAGGTATTTTCTTTATTGCTCCTGCAGGGAAAGTTCCATCGGTAATAATCGTAATAATCCTATTCTAACAATAAAAATTTCAATAAGGTTCAGGAGCGTTATTGCAGAAGTTGCAGAAACGCGATGATTAGAATTTTATTAATTTTAAGCTCTTTAAAGCGTAAAGAAAATTCTTAAGAACCACAAAAGCATCTCAATTATAGTCTGAATTTCAATGAGAACATCAATAATTCAGGATAATTCTGTTGTATCCTTAATGTAAAAATTATTACCTAACTCTTGGGTTTCTTTTGGATTTGCATCTCCTTGATCGTATGACCTCCAATACAGTGGGACCCCAGTACAACGACCACTCGGATGTACTCTTCACACTCATTATTTTCAATGCGCGAGAGTAGTATAACCAAGTGGTCGTTGTACTGGGGTTCCACTGTATTCTTAAAAATTTATTTTCTAAACTTCATATTCAAAAATAAAAATTTGTAGATTTATCGGTGAAAACGGTGAAAACTTACGTCCCTTGCACACTAGGCAGCACTAAGCACTTAATGCTAAACATTTTACTTAGAAAAGAATGAGAATTTATAGCGACTAGAAAATTTTAAGCGTAAGAGAGTTTTTTCCTTAGAATAACTCCTTCTCTAAAATGAAATATTTATTTATACAAAAATATAGTAGACATTCGATTAAAATTAAACCTAAAGACTATTAATTTAATTGAGCTATCTCTTTGGTAAAAATATGAAAACTTGTGGAAATATTATTGAATGGCTCAAAAAATCATTCATCATCATCACTGAACTTGTTTCACGACGCGCAACAACTAGGGCTATTATATATGCGCCAAAAAAAAATCATTCAAGTTTTAAATTTTGTATTAAAAAAACATTTAATTTTATTAAGACCAAGCTTTGATTAATGATTTTCTCTGCATAGTGGAGAACATATTTATAAAGTTTTTTATTATTATATTTTTAGTGATTTCTTTGCTTATAAAACTTTGAAAAAAAACTAATAAAATCCTTATCAATTAGTTTAATTTTATATTGCAATTCATCAACTTAAAAATATCTCAATGATTTTATTTTGTAAATTCTGCAAAAGAACCTTTTGTAATGAAGATTTTCAGAGCAGTTTGATTCTCTTTTCCTTTTTTGCTAACAATTTGAACAATTTCAATGCGACATTTTCAAGCCAAATAAAACTTTTCCCATTTTCCTGGAATACACTTTATATAAAATACATGTAGAAATAAACAACGTGGATATTTTCGTCTGCCCACGATTCAGAGTGATGTACGGAGGAAAACATCCTCTCGGGAAGCACAAACACATCTCAAGGAGAAAGATTTTCTTCGGCGAATTTTATTTGAGTTTTCTGCGTGAAAAATATTTTCCCAAAATGCTTTTGAGAGGATGTTTCATTCCATTGAAGGAATTTTTCCCTTATATGCGTGGGTGGGGTAAGATTGTCTTGAAAGCATAATATTGTTATGGATTACTCCTCGTCGTATATATATTTTGCTCTCCATCGAGATTGACAAGCATCCCCCCTTTGTTAAGAGGATGAGTGGGTGGTTGATATACGGGTGGGTTGGAAATTAAAGGGTGGGATGAGAGGGAAATATTTGTAGGCCGTGGTATTTATTGTCTCTCTATACACATATCTTTTCATGCGCCCCCGCACCAAACATAAATGTCCAATAAATACAAAATTTCCTATCTGAAGCGATGAGGCGATGTGTTTTTCCGCAGATAGCTGCCACAGGAGAGGAACCATGTTCATGTGAAAATTCTTGTGCAGCGCAAGCCAATAACAGCATAAACAGCTTCCATTACAGAATTAGAGGCGTTTCCCTCAGAATTTTCCCCACCGCAGCATACCAACACATAGGAGATTTTCATGTTCGTTTTCCCTTATTTTCCACCTCCACCCCCCACATAGATTGGACTCTATCGCTCATGGGACTGCGCATGGCAACTTTTTGTTCTTCGCATACACCAACCAACACAATCCCATTCCACCGGTCACATTGCTGGGGCCGTAGGAAAATCTCTGCGGGTACGCTGTAAGGAGTAAGTAAGAGACAGAAAATATCTCCCTCAAACCATCATCTTTACATGGAGAGGAGATGACGAGCTTCTCCAAGGAAACCCGTTGGTTTTGCCAGGGCTCCCAGGGATAAGGGAGAAAGGCAGCGGAGACCTCCCTATTTACATTTTCCTTTCTCCCCATAAATATTATCACACTGCTCACCATAGTGAGTATATCCTGTGAAAGAGGGATAAGTTAAACAAAGGTGACTCCCTGCCTGAAATTCTAACGGAGAAAAACAACCAAACTCAAGCTTCTGCAATATCTTCCCAAATCTATTTCTCAATAAATTTCCACGCTTCTGCGTCCAAATATAGAAATTCTTCAAGTGAATTTTTCTTTTCTAAACCTCCCTTACCTTCCCCTTCCCCCGTAAATGACTCGATCAAGTTGATTTTCCATTCTTGGAAAATTTTCAAGAGGACTCAGGTGCTGAATCCTGAACTCAAGTGAGTCTCTGTACACCCACACCCCCCATCCATCCCTCTCCCGCCATTTATTCTACATCAGATTTCCCTGATGGGTTTTCTTTCGGGGAAAATGCTCATACTGTGTAAATCGCATACAGAGCCGAAATGCAAACAAGTGTGGGAGAGCGAAAGAGCCATGAAGAGTGGATAAGTGAATTTTAAACTGGCATAGAAAGACCCCTATATATTTTTTTTGTTCTATACAACATTTTCCTCATATATGTACGTATCGGAGACAAAGAGAGAAAAGCGAAAATTCAATTGCAACAAACAATATAGGCAGGCAAAATACACAAAGTACGGAGAAAATACAAAATATCCACTCGGGTTCTATTGTAGATTGTATATTGCCCATTCCTGGTTTAATTCCAATGATGCGTAGGTATACCTACATGGATTTTCCCTCCGCATTCGGAAAACCCACGCAGTAGAGATTTTCAAACTTTGCCTTTGCACCCATCCCGCGTGACGTTCAAACACAACGCGCAAAGTGATTGCTCATCTAATACGAGGGAATAATCCGGTGAGATTTACTCAACAGCCGATTATTGACTTGATGAGAGATAATTACGTTCTATTGAGATTTAATTCTTCATGGTTTCACCGCATTTTGTGTGAAATGATTTTATTTTTGTCGAAATTTATAGGGGTTGTGTTTTTTTTCCATTAGGGCAAAGGATCCATTAAAAAGGTAAGTTTTAGCATTAATTTTATCTTATGTTCTTAAGTAAGAATATAACGAAATAGAACCTTTTTTGAATAAACTTTAAAAGTATTTTTTACTAACTCATTTTTTCAAGGCAATAGATCTAAAAAAAACTATTCAAATCAACCTGGTTCTCAAGCACAACTTCCGGTTAGAACGTTATTCAGATTCTACTTATAATTGTTTGTAAAAGATTCAGAAGATTTTGTGATTCAAAGAAGTGCTCAGATTGTCTAATATAAATTCAAACGAAGCGTACTCATTGGCTTTCCTGGTGGGGCTTCAGTACAAGGTCAATTTGAATAGAACCAGAATCTAGAAATTCTTCATTTATAATCATTTTTAAAATAAAATTAACAAAAAGTAATTTATGAAAATCATTTCTATGATTTTTTTTTCAATTCTTTTCTCAAGATTTATGAAGGTTTTGGATTTTTGAAGGCTTTTTTTTTTCAACAAAAGTCTAGAGATTTTATTAAATATCGAATTTCGGGAGGGAAAGAATTTTATAAAAAGATCAGCTTTATAAAAAAATAATAAATCTTGATAATTTTCAATTTTTAAAGTTTTTCTCAGCCACCTTTGCTCAATCTTATTGAAATTTAAAACATTTTGAGCTTTTCCTGAACGCTTTTGCCGAACTTTTTAACCCCGGTTTTCCCTAAACTTTTTCTTTACAAAAATAATAATTCTGAAAATGGATTAAATGACCAAAAAATAATAATTTTAGATAACAAACCCGCAATGAAATTAAAATATAAATTTCACAAATTATTCAATTTAAACCACATTTCATTTCAAAAACTAATTATATTGTTAATAAAATTAAATTGCCAATGTATGTAAATTGTTAGGGACTCACCCCTTCTCCGGCTCAAAAGGCTCACAAGCAACCCCCTCGGGATAAAAAACTTCTCACTCTATGAAAATGTTTGGGAATCACAGCACTGAAAGGAAGATATTGAGCAAAAAAAGGCTTCAGATTTTCCTCCCTTGTGTGTTGGTTTTTTTTCTCCTCCATCACTTCTCTCCCATTTTAGCGCAATTGTTCATTAATTGCTCTTGTACATTTGTTCAGAATATTGCTTCGCGTATGATACATTTGTGTGTGGTGAAAGAACTTGAGATGTGCAATTTCTGTTTGTCCTTCATGAATAATATCAATTGCAGAAATGGATTGTGTTAATTGGTATGAAAATTGCATTAAAACAACCAAAAGGGTTTTATTTTTTCCGCGATAAAAGTCTTCAAGTATCATTTTATTGTGATTCATTTTTTTCCATTGTTTGATATTTCTTTATGATCGCGCTTTTTTTTTTGCTAAAACCAATAAAATCTTTTACACCGTTTGAATTGACGAGGACTTTTTGCTCTTTCTCTCGCCAGCAATGAAGGATGTCTCCTCAGATGTACTACTTACCGTTTTATCCTCTTGCCCGTCGGATGGGTTGTTGCCATAGCTTGCACCCTCATCGTGATTTGCCTTCTCCATTGCGAGCTTTGACGGTGTCGACGGGCGCCACAACGAATTTGCGGGAGAACGCGAAATAGCTCCTGGACTTGCGGATCGTCGAAAGTCCTCCAGGGGAATCTCTTCAGATCGTGGCCGTGGAGTTCGGGGACTCGACTCCCTTGTCCCGGGGCGACTTGTATTCGACGATAGTGATCCCTCTGTGTCTCTCCGTGATGTATGTCGTCCATACGATGAAGAACTCGGACTCCTTCTCCCATCTCCAGAGCTGCAGACGATCAATGATGAGACAGACAGAGGGTTGCATTGAAATATAATATTCTTTACGTCTCTGTGAGAAGGAAAAGAATTCTTCGCACATACCTATTCATACTGCCTCTATTGGCAATTTGAACACGACTCACACCCGCCGACGGCATACTTCCGAGCCGGAGAGCTGCTGCAAAGCCAGGAACACGATTGGCGGTGGAAAACAATGGACGGTGCTCCCTAAGCGTTATTCTTCCACTTGTCGCAATCCCTGCATTATTTCCTTCAGTGCTTGGCTCTTTGATTTCCAGTATTTGTGCTATTTGGAGCATTTTCTTCTGTCGCACCTTACTTCGTCCCTGTGTAGAAGAAACAAAAGAAAAACAATTTCCCCCCAAACATTTTGTAAATAATTTTCATCTTATTAATCACAAGTTAATGCTTAATATTCTACACCCATTGTCACCTTTGTTAATCTCTGCTTAGCTGCCATACAACGGATGTAGTCATCAAAGACGAGCTTTGCTGAAAGGAGGGGCGATTGATTGCGTGTCGCACCACCGCGTGAAATTGTAAGATGGAGGCATCGTGTGTCATCTTTATCCCCCGACACTTCGGTATCTTGGAGGAAACCCACAATCTTTGCAATTCCCCACCCCAAACGCTTCAAATCCGGCTCCACAAGTATCAATTGCTGCACATCAATCACAAGGAATCTCCGTTGCTTCTGCCCATCCTTCATTATAATCGTACATGCAATCAAGTCACTGTTATCTGTGATTGAGGGGTTGTGGCAAGAGGAGATTTTGTAAGTAAGCATGCCAAATTGGATGGTGTGCAATAAAAAGAACTCACTCAAATCCAGCACATCGTCAATGTCCACACAAATGTGCTGATTTGTCAGCGGTAAGAGTGTCTCAATTTCCCCAAAGACAATTTGGCATAGGCGCCGCAAGTAGAGAAATACCCTTATGGCCCTCCTGGCCTTCTCCACATCACCACATGGAAGACGTCGTGTGAACATAATACCCGTCAATGGGGTGCCCGTCGGTGGGAGAAGAATTGTCGAATCAGCACAGAGGAATTCCACATTGAGGGACGATTTGCTCATTTCATTGTATTCATCCTCAAATAAATCCAGAAATATATCCTCGGATTTGTAGTAGAATTTAACCACATTCATGCTATGGTATCGACTCTCTATTAGCATTGCATGCTGCC
This sequence comes from Lutzomyia longipalpis, assembly GCF_024334085.1. Classification (NCBI taxonomy): domain Eukaryota; kingdom Metazoa; phylum Arthropoda; class Insecta; order Diptera; family Psychodidae; genus Lutzomyia; species Lutzomyia longipalpis. The sequence goes on from NC_074707.1 coordinate 18,709,810, forward strand.
CCTCGCTCAATTCATACCTATTTGAAGAGCGTGTAAATCTCTGTATTAATATCGCATTGAGTTCAAGTGTTACAAGACGGATTCGACTGGCTGCAAATAGAGCAAAATATAATTATTTCCATTTCTATTTGTTCCTCCACATTCTCTCTGGGCTGCCTCTGCTGCTGCACACAAATGGCAAACACAGTGAGAGAGAAAGGGGCACATACTACATAATATAAAGTATGTAGGTACATAGAGATTTATTTACTACAACACCCACCAGGAGTACTGGACATGTAGGCAATTTTGAGGAGCTTCTCCACAAAGAGTGATTTACACTTTGTCCCACACGAACTGGACGAATTGAGGGTCTTCTCGAGCCAATCTCTATCGACTCCTGCAAATATTTAATAAACACAAAATCCATTTGCACAAAGCAAGACTTTCCATTATTGCAAAACCACAAATTTGTTTATCAACAAATAAATATTTTCATGGAAATCTTTTCGGGTTTCTATACTGATACAAAGGATGACTTTTTGAAACCTTTAACTTTTAGGTTGTTTCTCATTAAATGAGAGAGAAATGAGCCTTTAGGTTTGCTTAACATGATGAATCATTTGAAAATTTAACTAAAAGATTATTAAATTAGGTCTTAATTGAATTAAATAAGTTTAAGAAATTAAAGGAAAACAATTTAAAGGGCATTTTAAAAATATTTTTGCTTGTTTTTAAAACATTAAAAACATCCCGACGGCAGATGAATAAATTCTATATTCTGTCTAAATTGATCTTCCATCGAAGCTCGAGAACAATTCTTTGAAACAAATTCTAATTTTCAGACCAGAAAAACGATTTATTTTGCAACTCAAAGAAACGAAGCAAAAGAAATCAAAAAATTCCTTACCTGGATTGTCGACAATGGCATAAATGAGACAGAGAGCTAAGAGAGCGAGGTAGTCATTTTCAGCACAATCCATTGCAGAGATGACAGTGTCCAGGAAGGGGTGATTTGTTGTGGGTTCATCGTCGGGTCCTTTCATCTTCTCCTTCTCCTCATCCGTCTGATTGAGTTCACTCTGTTGCACCAATGCGGGCAAACTTGTTGGCTGCTGCTCCTCTTGCGGTGAATCCCCGCCAGTGGAGATGTTTGTGTCTGAATTTGTGGCACTCAGGGTGGTTTCCAAGGCCCTCTCGAGACTCTCCTGTGGCTCAGCAAAGCCCAGAGAGACGAATTGCTTGCGATCCGTGTAGGCGTCAAGGAGCTTCACGAGTCCCTCTTTGAAAATACTGTTGTCGGCATTGAAGATCACCCACGCGAGGGTGTGCACGAGGGGTGGGTGCTTTATCACGAGGAACACCATGCTGATGAGGAAGAATGCCGTCACGACGGACACGCGGGGATTATTGGCTTCGGGGACATCCTCAATCTCAACCACTTTGTTCAGTACAGCTGCAAGGTTCTGGGTCACCGTGGCAATTGACAGGGACGGAGCAGGAGTCAGGGAGAAGATGTAAAGTGGCACGAAGAGTTTGTGCAGAAGATGTTCCGTGAGAACGGCATTCAAGTCGTCAATTTTGAGGCAGAAAATGTCATTAATGTAGTGCAGATGATCCAGATGTTCAGCCACGAGATTTGACAGACGACTCTGGGATTGGTGGTCAGTATCATTGCGTACACAGGCATCCAATTCTAGGATGTGATTGCCAATAAACCAAACCAAGTTGCTGAAGTACGGAGCAGCCGTACGATCGCGAATAAATTGCAGCATATTGGTGTTCTGCACGCGATAGACATTGAGGGTGATTGTCCGCACGGCAATCCTGACCATGGATTCCGGATGATTGAAGAACTTGATGGCCTCCGTGTAGAGAGGGAAGTCATTTGTGTGTTCATTGTAGAAGAAATGGATGGTGTGTTTGTTCAACTTCAGGCTTAAGGTCTTCAGGAAGAGGATGTAGTAGCCCATGACGTCCTCATCGGAAAAGTCAAATTTGTGCACAATTATCGAATTCACCTGATTATTGCTGAGGAGGTAGTCTGAAAGAGAAATCCCCGTGGGTGTGCGTTAGAAAGCCTCTTGGGCAAGGTCACTCTGCATTATTGGTCAGAGATTAACTCACAGAGTGACGTCTCATTCCGGATGTTCTCAAACAAAATATTGAGCGTCTGCAGGAGTTGGACACACACAAAACTCGGACCACCATTCTTCTGACGCATGATGTGAATAAAGTAGGAGAGCATATTTTTCTCCAGGAAGAAACTACAACGATAAAGAGCAACAGGAGGAAGTTGTAGAGGTTGTTTTCATGATGACCTTCCTCAGATTAACAGACTAAACTTACTCAAACACAGAGGAATCATGCTGATCCCCCCAGATGAGAATCTCAGCAATTGATCTCAGTGTCTCCACGAGCAACCCTCTGTTGCTCTCGGACACCGTCAAGTTCTTCTCTAGCACGGAATAGAGGTACTTCATATGCTCCAGGGACAGTCTGTTCTTGGGCTTATTCCAATTTGCCCCGAACCAGCTGCGGCTGCGAAACATCTTTGTTCACTTTCCTCTCGCTCGTGTGTCGCGCAAGCACGTGGATTCACTTTGAAAATCAACCACGAAATAGAAAAATCTATTTGTGAGATTTTTTTCCTTCACACAAACTTTTGCAAAACAAACATTTCTCTATCTTCTTCTTTTTATACCACCCTGAAGTTTTTGACAAAAATTAATTACTCTTTGTTCCGCAAGAGGGCTAAATTAGGTTTCTTTTATTATTACTGTACCGGAAATAAATTGGCGGATGAGCTTTTCTTTTCCTCAATTAGAGCATTTTTTTATGATTTTTATGCATTTTTCTTGGATTTTCTTCCAAGGTATGCAGAAAAAATTAAATTGATGCAACCGCCTTTATTCCTGGCATTCCTGGTATCTGTCCCACCCTGATATCTGTAATGATTTTGCGTTAAAAAAAGCATTTCTGCCATTTCTGCAATAATGTAGAAAATCGATAGATGAATAAGAAAAACTCTGGAAAATCTAAAAAAAAACTCCACAATAGTAAATAAATAAAAAAAAATAGAAAAATAAACCAGCCGCCTAAAATTTCCAGTTCAACCCTCTATAAAAGGGCCCAGTTCGACCCCTTGTGGAAATGTGAGAAAGTAATTTTGTATTTTTCTATCGTGTTTGTTTTGTTTTTTATCCCCATTTTTCCAATTTTTCCACCTTTTCGGCCTCTTCCACCAATTCAAACACTTCACAAAGGTACGCTAAAGTGAAAAGGTGAGATGATCATCCATTTTTGGGCATTAAAAGAGCAGAATTTGCATGAGACGTGGCAGGCAGATGAGATGATTTAATGGAACAAGGCGTGTCCGGTCCCATCCAATAACAAAATTAAAAAGTTTATAAATGTTAATTTTTTAGATGGTTCTCTTGGAATCTTGTTGGTCACCATGTATTTGGACGAATTCCGTGAAATCCGGAAGCTATGCAGTTGCCGTTTACACAGCTGCCATCAGTGTGGTCCTGATCACAATGGTAAGAGTCCTTGACAGGCGCTTCCTGCTTCCTTCCAGATTGTAAATAATATTTTGTCCTCTTGTGCAGATTGTCTACATGCTCCTCGGCGGGGACTCCACACAACTCTACTCACCACTCTTTGAGACAGACATCCGGAGCTCAATGCAAGTTGTGGGTGGATTCTTCATTTTCTACTTTATCCTCCTCATTATTTCCTCCTATTTGCTGTACTACGGCATCAGGATCACGTAAGGAAGAAAGTTAATTAGGTTGTTTACAATATTTCTGATCTGTTAAAAATGTTGCAGAACTCGCGGATGGATGCTTCCCTGGCTCATCTTGACCGGAATTGCCATTCTCTTCCAGTTTGTCTTCAGCCTCTGGCTCATTGGTGGCTACTACATTTACGTGAGTAATCTGGCTTTTAATCTTAATGTTTTCTCCATTAAATGGGCAATTAAACGTGATTTTTGTTTGAATTCCAGCTGGAAGCAACCTATGCAAGTCTCGTTAATGCCGTGTGGATGGCCTACAATGTAAGAAGAATCCTCCACAAAGCTCTTTCACGTTTTAATTCTCAAAATTCCTTTCAGATTTACTGCTGGATGTGCGTCTATTCACAGTACCAGATCTTTGTGGAACTACAATCACCCAATATTGAGTTGCTAATGCCCTAGATGAAGAGGAGGAGGAGGCATCAACTCACTGATGAATCTCACCGTAGCGTAAGAAATACCAAGAGTGTTTATTTTACTCCAAAAAGAATCAATCACGCGAAAGCCAATGCATTATTTTGCATTTTTGCCTTAACAATTTTATAAAATAATATTTAAGAGAAAAGAAAAACCTTTTTTTATAGAAAGTAATACGTAGATATTTAAGAAGAAAAAAACAACTCAAATATTAAACAGACAATGCCGTCCAAACATGAGAAAGAGCTCATTCCAATAGACTAAAAAAAGAACAATGAGGGTATATTCCTTGTTAATTCATTTTTTTTTTATTTTCTGCAACCTTACAATGGTAGCATGTAGAATTAGTACAAAAAATTAAGAGTAAAATAGTAAATATAAAAAGGAAATCTTTTTTTTTTCTTTGTAACTTCACGATATTTTGTACGATTTGTAGTATTAATAAAAATTAAAGATTTGCGCCATGAAATCTCTTTTTCCCCCACAATAGCACATGAAAAACTTCCAAAAATAATTCACAATTTTTTTTTCTTCGCGAGTAAAAGAGAATTCATGGCAAGAGTCTTAATATAGATAATATATATAATTCACTTATTGCATTTTTTCTTCACGAAAATTCACGAATGAATTAAAATTAAAAAAGAAAAGAAGAAAACTTATGGAAAAATAGAAAGAAAATCTACATTTTCTTTTAAAATAAATTGTAGTCTAATATTGAACGCCTTTTGCTGTGTTAATTAACAGTGTGATGATGATTTACAAAATAATGTGCAAAATGGAGACATTTTGCCCTATTCCTCGGCATTGTGACTCAAATTCACTTCACTCACGTGATTGGGATTGACGCTGGAGCCCCCTGATGCTGCCAGTTGAGCCTTTGTTTGAATCCTCTCGGCCGGAATGAGAGGTGAAACATTGAGGATGTTGATGGAGATGAGGAGTGGATATGAAAGTTCCTTGTCAAATTGCAACAGAACAACTTCTTCATTCTTCTCTAGTGTCAGAGCTTTGATTCCCGACGTTTGACGGTGTTTGACTTGAGAATTTGCATTCACAGTGAGTATTGTAACTCTGGAAATTAGCACATAAAATATGTTTTGAATTACAAATGAGCCCAAAATTCATGATTTTCTACAAAAATATGATTTTGTGTTGAATTTGGGTCAAAAATAAAAGAGAAAAAAGTTCCTTACCTTACGAGGAATTGCCGCTTAACTTGAAGACTTAACAATCTTTCATTTTCAGGACGATGATTTCGTTTAATGGACAAATTTCGCGTGTCAACAATAAAGACGAGATCGAGACCAAAATTGAATCCTGTCCACCGCCACTTCTGGAATCCTTCGCTATCCAGCACCCTTCCGCAGCGCATACAGGACTCCCCAAAAACCTTTTCGTCGCACTCTGAGGGGCTGCCGTAAACAAAAAAGTATTTCTTTCAGTTAAAAGAACTTAACTTTCAAATGGAAAAAAAAACGTAAATTCTCACCCATTGTAGGTAGACTCATCGAAGCACAGCATAGCATCCCATTGCTGCAGGATCGGAGCGTAGATCCACGATTGGGGGATGATGTTATCCTTGAGAATAATCTCAATGTCCCGATGATGATTGAGGAGGTAATTCAGTCGCAAAGCACGAAAGAGTTTCTCATACTTCTTCCCCATGCGTGTCTCCAGGAAGGGTTTGGACTTGTCGAGGTTATTGTAGAAATTCTGAATGGTACCCTTGAGATCAGCACGTGGATTCGACTCACTTCCGGGATGGAGTTGGAAATAAATCCAATTTTTAAGCAAATAGTAAATGGCATATTCCGTCTGCATGACGAAGAGATCCGGACTAGATATAAGCTTGTACATTAGCTCCAAATCCACCTGATTCAGCAGCTTGAGGTGCTTCATGTAGAAATTCAGTAGATTCACCTGGAGCCATTCGAAGGCGGAATCACGGACATTCTTTACGCCGTACTGACAAGCTGCTTCGTAATAGGCTACAACGGTCTGAAAATTCCAAACAAAAAGAGTTTTATAAGTTTTCTTTGAGAATTGATTTGATTTAAAGTACTTACAGTGGGATCAATTGACTCAATCATGACTTCTGAACACTTCTCAATGAGACTGTTGAGTTGGAAGAGTGCAGCTGTGGCCAATACTGGAATTATGACGTTCACATTGAGCGTGATTTCGTCCAGATAGAGTGAACCAAAGACTGCATCAAGTGCTGCAAAGAAATCATCAAATTTTTGTGAAACAAACAGTGAGAAAAGGAAAAAGAGAACCGGATGAGGAAGCAAAGATATATTGTAAGAAAAATAAATAAACGTGCGCGGCAGACTTTCCGCTCCACTTGAGGCGTGCTTTGGAGGCGCACGTTGGAGGTGCGCACACATGCACAAGACTCACCTTCAATGCTGATATTTGGATCAATGATCTCGATGTTGATAAAGTCTCGATCGGATTCCTTCCATGAACCGCCGAACATGGAAGAGAAGTAGGCACTTTGGCAGAGATAAACTTTGTGCAGATGCCACGTTCGGCCCAGGCAGCGAACGGCCACATCTGACTTGTGCTCCTCCTTGAACATCACCTGGTACACATATTGTGCTGTCGTCATGAGTTTCTTCCTGCACAAGTGGATGGCAAAGAGATTCGGTGTGATTGTTGCACAATAAACTCCACAAGAAAACAAGAAATTACCTAATTCATCTCATACGTACCTCTTAAGTGGTTGCTCCTCGCACCTCGACTCGTCCATACACTCGCTGTGCTTACGCTTTCTTGCCGTACCCGCAGCAAGTCCAACACCTTCTATGGCACTCTTGAAGCTACTCAGATATGCTCCCATTTCGATGCACCGAAATACTCGCACACAGTTCGGGCAGCAAAATTCTCTCAACGTTCACCTTTTTATTAATTTATTCTGTCTCTCGCACATGAGATCACTCCCTCACCCCACACACAGCTAAATCCCTCGATAGACTGTCCGACAGTCCCACAAAATACTCGCAAAGACTCCGACTCCCTGCTGTGAGAGGTGAAAATGTAAACAAACCCGTCACCGTATGGGATCGGCTCGTCGATTCCGTCGGCATTAACATCCGATTTCGTAGACCGAAATCGGTCCCGATGTCAGCCGATCATGTCGGTGTCTTTTAAATAGGTCGATTTCGGCTTCGACGTCTGCCGATAACGTCGGTATGTCAATTTTTTGGTGCAAAAGTGAAAATATCAGGTAAGTTTTTCTATTTTTTCATAAAATAATTAATTTAGATGAAGAATTAGTGATAAATGTAAAGAAAACTTTAGTTTAGATGTTAGATTATGGTCAGAACATGGGGGAATCTGAAAATCCGGCCAATAAATCTTCCAAATTTGCAATTTAATACATATTTGCCTTCTTTGGGGTCACTGTTTTTCAGAGTCTCTAACAATTTCATACAACCCTCATTTTTAGGTAAATTTTATTGAATTTTTCTTGGCAGGATCTTGATCCTTGCCGCGTGTGAAGGTTTTAGATTTATGGTGGAAACCTCGTGCTGCGGAATCATGGACCAGCACTGAGTGTTCTGGGCAGGAGGGACTACCCATGTGGTGAGGAAGTTGGTCTGGTGATCATTGGTTTCGGTTCCGGAGGCTGGCTGCTATTAAAGCTGCCCAGTTGGGGATGAAGGTACGAAACACGTTAAGTTTGGTTTGTTTCCTTGATTCAGTAAGAACTGATAAATTTCTTTTTATCCAGACTGTTTGCATTGAGAAGAACGACACATGTGGTGGCACCTGCCTCAATGTGTGATATATCCCATCGAAACCTCTCCTCATGGACATTGCGCAGCTCTTCAAGAAGAAGTGCATCTCATTAAGGGCTACGGGAGTATCACGTCAGCCAAGGAAGTCACCGCCAAGACGGAATCTGGCTAAGAGATGACTGCAAGCAGAAGTCATCCCATTTCCCCGGTAAGTCTGCATTATTATTTCACGGCTGCCTTTACCCATTCCAAGCTATCTTATGAGAAAGGAGTTTACACGTTTCCTTTATGTAAAATTAAAATTAAATTAAATAGTAAATTTTGTCGATTTTTTTGCAGATGGATGGGTCGAAAGGTCATAAAACGAAGGCTTGAAAAATGGTACGTATACTTTAGAAATTATTTTGTTTTTAATTTATCTAATGATTAAATTTTTGCTTGTCTTTCTATGCCGGAAGCATCTACAAGGGGTGTCCATATCAACGTACACGCGACTGTGACTTTTATAAATCCACGTGGGAAGCTAGCTACCCCTCAGAGGGATACCATCTACGGAAACATCCACAACTCTGCGTAGGAGTCTAGCTGCCCCTTAGGGGAATACCATCGGAGGCACCAGAGGCACTCGCAATTCTTCAATATTAAAAAAACGACGTTCTTCAAGCTTCCATCGTCGAAGATCTTCGTGTTACAGCATGCATCATGGGATTCACATGCAGATAAGCCCAAAATTAATTTACCTACAGGTTTAGTAACAGATATTTCCAAATTAGGTTAGAAAGATCAATTCCAAGTCAAAATTATTAAACATTTTTCGTAAGAATTTCTTAAACTATTATTTTTACTGAATTCATTAAACTTAAAGAAAAATTTTAAAGCATTCGATATAAAACATGTAAATCTGTAGTTTTTGTAATTAAATTCTCTTAAAATTTTGAAAATATTTTTAGATATTCAAAAAGAATATCTTTACTAGTTGTCAGAACTATTATTGTATAATTTTTCGAACTTATCGTTCTCTAGATATGAATATAATTCCCGGAAAATCTTATTTAGACCTCCTACGTACCCTTTTTGCAAAATATTCTTTTTTTTTAAGATAACAAAGAATCTTTAGGAAAACTCGTGAAAAATCATCATTTTTTGCTTCAAGTTGCGTAAAAATGTTGATTTTTTTGTTTATAAGTGATGATGATGATTTATAAAAATATATTACCTAAAGACAAAAAAATATAATTTAATAGAAAAATATTTCAAAAGAAAAAAATACAGAGAAAAAAATAAAATTAAAAATTAGCAATAGGAATTATTTCTAATTTTCTTAATGAAATTCAACTGCAGGCGAAAAATATGTAATTTTTATAAATTTTATGTAAAATTGTTATTTTTTTGTATTTTTTTTATATTATATTAAATAAAATTGAAAAAATAAAGAAAACCCGATTTTTTAATAAAAAATAGATCGACGGTCTGCAGACGGTATCGGTTATGACGTCACAATGTAAGAGTCGATTTTCGAGCCGACTGGGGTCGATTTCGAACCGATTTATAGACCGATTTTGCACCAAAAAAAAGTCTCACGGGGATAGGGCATTCAATGTTAAATGTCGGCAGTCGAATCGATCTATGCGTCGGTATATCGTCGATTTATATGCTCGATTTTGTCGTCTGATATCGACTCGACATCGACAGATTTACGGTGACGGGGGCAACTTTACTTTTCGAAAGATTTATGACCCTCCTCGTTGATTTTTTGCACTTTACCCACCACGAAATTCAGTGAAAATCAATTTTCTTCTTCACAAATTGCAAGTTTTGCATATTATGGCTCAATGCCACACACAACAGCGGATGAAGAAACCCCAAAATAAATTAAAATTGTTGAATGAACGAAAAACAAAAACCATCTGCGAGTCAAAAAAATGACATCATTTCTATTTCCCCGTTTTTCCGCTAGAGTGGCGAACGGTGGCGAATGTCAAACAGCGCGCGCCTTTTTCTGCTTACACAAAAAGTTTTGTCTGGGCTTCTCAGGAATTTCACAACGCGTCTATTTCTTATTTTTGTGTTTTAATTTGGTGGAAAAGGTGATTTCTGTGTTGAAGAAGAACCGGAAATAACAATGGAGTTACCGTACTTGACGGAATATGCAAAGTCCAGCAGGGCTTCCTGCCGCAAATGCAAGGGGAAAATTGAAAAGGGAGAATTGAGGTTAGCTGTAATGGTTCAGGTGAGAAAATTTTCCTTTTTCCCAATATTTTCTATAAAATGGCTCAAAATTGTAATAAATTTCGCTTCTTTTGGTCACTTAGTCAGCCTTCCATGATTCCAAACAACCTAATTGGTTCCATTCAACGTGCTTTTTTGAGAAACAACGCCCGGCTTCTGAGGGGGACATTTCCGGGTTTGCGAGTCTCCGGACGGAGGATCAGGATTTTATTTCAAAGGAAATTGGTAAAAATCATTAATATAAAAATACTTTTTGCTGTGATTGTTTGATTAATTAATTTTTCTTCCAATAAAGCAAAACTCAATGGGCCTGGAACATCCGGAACTTCTGGGAAAGGAAAAGGAAAGAAGCGGGGTGCTGAGAATACCTTGCTGAAGGATTTTGGTGTTGAATACTCTAAATCTGATCGGGCAACATGCTGTGGTTGTCAACAGAAAATCCTCAAAGTATATTCGAGACAAAGAAATTTTCTGAAAGAAATTATTAAAAATTTAATTCTTTTTTCAGGCGGAAGTACGTATAAAGAAGGTCGTCTATGATACAGAGATTGGCATGAAATTCGGAGGGCAGCCGCTATGGCATCATGTTGAATGTTTTGCCAAAGTAAGTCTTTTTTCTGTTAATTAAATGTTTTTATTGCTGACTAATTGATTTATTTTACAGTGTCGCGGGGAATTGATGTATTTCACAACAGGCGATCAACTACCCGGATTCAATACCCTGTCCAAGGAGGATAAGGCTGCGGTTAAGAAGGCACTTCCGTGAGTTTTTTTTTATTCAAGATGTTTTTGGAAGAAAATTAATTTATTTATTTTTATTGCAGAGCTGTTAAGGAAGCCGATATGCCGGTGACTGTGAAGAAAGCCAAAGTTGAGAAGGAAGATGAAGATGATAAGGCGACAAAGGAGAAGATCAAGAAACAAAATGATAAATACTTTAAGCTTCATCGTTTGCTTGAAGATTCAAAAATGACCAAAAATCATTTCTGGGAGATTCTTGAGCACAACAAGCAGGACACGCAGGAGGGGAAAGATGCTGTAAGAACTTTACTTTTTTTCAGGATCTTTCTTTGAATAGTTTTCTGAAAGAATTTCTCTGCTATTTTCAGTCTTTGAATCTGGTTTGCGACATTCTAACCTTTGGTGCTCTCGAACGCTGCACTGAATGCAAGGGTCAACTGGTGTTCAGTGACAACGGTTACAAGTGCACCGGGTCAATTTCCGAATGGTCAAAATGCTTGAATGTCGTCAAAGAACCAAAGAGATTCAAAGCAAAAATTCCCCAACATATCGTTGAGAATTTTGGCTTGGAAAAGGTGAAGCCCAAAGTGGAGACAAGAGCCATCAAGTACCACGCTGTTAGTGCTGCAGTCGCTCAATCAATGGTGAAGAAGGAGAATGGAAATGATGAAGCAGATGGGTGAGATTTCTTCTCAATTCTCTTCTTACAGCTTCAAATAATAATTAAAATTTTAAATAATTTTTCAGCCCAAAAGTTACTCGTGAAAAGGGGAAGCTGTACAATATGGAATTCTTCCTGATGGGACGCCTAACTCGCTCTAAGGATGACATTCGTGCAGCATTGAGACCCTTTGGTGGTCGTGTTGGATCACGTCTGCACGAAAACACAATGGCTGTTATTGCCACGGAGAATGAAGTGGAGAAGATGTCCTCAAGGATGGAGCAAGTGAAGGAGTTGAAGATTCAAGTTATACCGGAATCCTTCCTCGATGAAATTGCCACCATTGATGTCTTCAACTACATCACATCAAACAGTCTGTGCGACTGGGGAGCTGATCCATCGACTCGTGTCAAGGCGGAAGAGGCAAAATCCAAGTCAAAGAGTATCTATGAGAAATCCGTTCCGAAGAGTTTGATGGTACGCCTGAAGAATGGCTCAGCTGTGGATCCGGATTCAGGGCTGGAGGATGTGGCGCACGTGTACAAGGAGAATGGACGGCATTGGACATGTGTCCTCAGCAAGACTGATGTGAGCACATCCAAGAACTCCTACTACAAATTGCAACTCCTCCAAGCTGACAATGCCAAGCAGTACTGGGTGTATCGTGCTTGGGGTCGTATTGGGACGACAATTGGTGATAGAAAGATCAGCAATTATCGAGATCTCGAGAGCGCCAAGGAGGAATTTGAGGATCAATATTTCGATAAGACTGATAACATGTGGGGCTTGAGGGGGAAGTTTGTGAAGCAGGCGGGGAAGTACTATGAGCTGGACATTGAGTATGGGGACAGTAAGACCGATAAGATGTCCATGGAGAGTTCGGTACCGTCAAAATTGCAGCCTCAGGTGCAGGATCTGATAAAGCTCATCTTCGATATTGATGCCATGAAGAAGGTCATGTTGGAGTATGAACTTGACATGGATAAAATGCCTCTGGGGAAGTTGAGTGAGAAGCAAATACGATCAGCCTACGGCGTCCTCACGGAATTGTCGCAACTCATTGAGAAAGGTGGGAGTAATGCGAAGTTTGTTGATGCCACAAATCGCTTCTTCACGTTGATTCCGCACAATTTTGGCGTTCGAAGTCCTCCGTTGCTGGATAAAGCGGAGGAGATTCAGAGTAAAATTGCCATGTTGGATAGTTTGTTGGAGATTGAGGTGGCCTACAGTCTCCTCAAGGCGGACACAGTGTCTGGTGTGAATCCCGTGGATACACACTATGAGCAGCTGAAGACAAATCTTGAGGTACTCGACAAGGAATCCGAGGAATTTGCCCTGCTTTCGAAGTACGTGAAGAACACCCATGCAGCCACGCACAATTTGTACGAGCTTGAGATTGAGGAGATCTTCAAGGTTAAACGCAACGGGGAGGATCGTCGGTACAAGCCCTTCAAGAAGCTCCACAATCGACGCCTTCTCTGGCACGGTTCCCGCACGACCAATTACGCTGGTATCCTGTCGCATGGGCTGAAGATTGCCCCGCCCGAAGCACCCGTTACGGGCTACATGTTCGGCAAGGGAATCTACTTTGCGGACATGGTGTCAAAATCAGCAAACTACTGTTGCACCTCATCGGCCAACAATACCGGCTTGATGCTTCTCTGTGAGGTGGCTCTCGGGGATATGCAGGAATTCACCAATGCCAACTACGTGACCAAACTACCCACCGGAAAGCACAGTGTTAAGGGTATCGGGAAGTCCTTCCCGGATCCAAAGCAAAGCTACATGCGTGATGATGGCGTAGAAATTCCCCTCGGAACAGCCATTGAGGATAAAAAGCTGAAGAAAACTTCACTCCTTTACAACGAATTTATCGTCTACGATGCTGCTCAAGTAAATATTCAGTACCTCTTCAAGATGAAGTTCAAGTATCAATTCTAAGAAGAAAACAACACGGAGTTGAACTAAAAGGCGCATTCCTTTATTTTTTTGATCAATTTTTTAAATGTTTAAAGTTTTTTTTTGTTTAATTTTATTTAAGTTGATGAATTTCACTTTCTTGATTATTATCTTTTCCCTCCTTTGCCTCGGGCAATGTCCCATCTTCATGCTTCGTGGTGTGATCTGTTGAGAGAGGAGAACATAAAATATAAAACTTTATAATAATTCCCATCATGAAAGCTTAATAATAAAGAAGAAATTAACTAACTTGCAAGAGCTGTGTAGGTCATAAAGTCCTCTTTGCAGATATCACAGGTGTAGGGTTTTTCACCTGTGTGTATCCTAGCGTGTGCTCGCATAGCTTTCAGCAGTCTGAAGGTTTTGTTGCAGAACGTACACGTGTGGGGCTTCTCACCTGTGTGGCGTCGCATGTGGATGTTCCTATCGCCGGATTGGGCGAAAGTTTTGTCACAGAGGCTACATTCGTACGGTCGTTGCTTCAAATGGACACCATTTATGTGAATTCTCAGGTGTTCGGCTCTCTTGAAGGTGTTCCCACACTGTGGGCAGGCATGCTTACGCACTTCAGTGTGAACTTTGAGGTGACTCGACAGGGAGGAAGGGAGCTTGAAGCCTTTGTTGCAAAGTTGACAAATATACGGATAAGGACGACTTTCTTGACTACTAACTGCTGCATCGCGGACTTTTCCAACCGCTGGCCCATCGTGGGATGTGTATTTGTGGTACTTGAGTTGCTGAGCCTGAATGAAAGCCTTGTCGCAGCTGTCGCACTTGAAGGGACGCTCTCCTGTGTGAGTTCTAACAGAATGATTCGAAAGGGAAATTAATCAATCTCGCAATCTTATCTCTTGATAAGAGAACTGTACCTGAGATGAACAACTAGACTAGATTTCTGGATAAAGTGCTTCCCACAGTGTTCACATTGCCACTGTTTTTCACCCGTATGCTGCCTCATGTGCATCGCAAAAGAGCTCTTCTGAACGAAATCTACAAAGAAAGAATATTTTGAGGAACTTTGGAAGGATCTTTTCACTTGAATTTTTTCACCTTTCCCACATTGGCTACACACGTAGGGACGCACTCCAGTGTGATACCGCAGGTGCAGCTTAAAATTGCATTCCTGCTTGAAGTGCTTCCCGCAGTGATTGCAGAGGTACGGCCGCTCGCCGGTGTGTGTCCTCTCGTGATTGACAAGATGATGATGCTGGATGAAGGATTTCTCGCAATAGCGGCATTTGTACTTCTTATTGGGGTCGTGGGACTTGAGATGATACTCAAACTTAACTTTATTCGTAAACTTCGCCAGGCAGTGCGGACAATCGTGCTGCGTGATGTCGTGCACGGATTTCTTATGCTTATTCATGTAGACCTTACTCTTGAAGCCCTGATTGCAGATTGAGCATCGGAATGAGTTATTTTGGTTGTGTGATTGGACGTGGGTGTTGCGATTGGAGATACTCTGGAAGGTTTTACGGCAAATGGGGCACGCATGGGGTCTCTCTTTGGGATGATGCGTACGCATATGGAGCCTCAACTGAGCTTTTCCCTTGAATTCCGTGTCACAAATGTGGCAAATGGTGTACTTTGAAACTGGACGATCCACATCTGTTGGATGAGTGGCAACATGCTGCAGAAGTTTCAACTGAAAGGACAAGAATATAACCAGAATTGCAATCTCTCTGGTGCAGGATAATCCTGGAATTTGCAGAGTATCTACCTCTTCGCTGAAAGATTCTTGACAAACATTGCATATGAAGGAGGATTTGGGATCTTTTGTAGTGTCCGTTGCTTGTAGTTCGGGGAATTCGCTTTTGAGCCATCGCCAGCTAGGCTCCTCGTTGTCTTTCTTCTCACGGATTTCTTTATTTTCTTTGGTTTCCTCATCAACATTTACAGATGAAAAGTTTTCTTCAACTATTCCTTTATCTTCATTTCCCAGATCGTTGTCAGACTCAATTTCTGGCTCATCTGTAAAAATAAATTTATTGAAAGATTTATGTGAAAATTAATTAGATTAATTAGTGAAATGATACCTTTAAAAATACTAATGATATCACCATCATTCTGGTCATCTTCCTGACTCCCTGATCCTTCTGTTTTAGTAATACTTTTAAAACTTTTTGTAGGACTCTTTGGGTTTGTTGTGTTTCCAAAAAAATTATCTAGAAGCTCCTGAGATTTGAGACAGAGTATCCGGAAGGATGAGAGTATTTTAACATGCCCAAAGCATTCTGTACAAATCTTCTGAGGCTTCCCATCGTCCAGGGCAATCTTAAAATCCAGGAAAATTGGAAAATTAATCAAACATAAAGAAAGACACTCAAATCCTGAAGATACTCACCTTTAATTCGAGATGCTGAAGCTGCTGGAAGACTCGAACTTCTGAGGATTCCTGAACATATTCCTCATCAATCCCAATCCCATTTTCCAGCTTCTTCAAGCAACATCTGCAAGTATTTTTCAGGGAATACACAGAAACTTCCTGATCAGTCATTTTTTTCAATCACAATGAATTTATTTCATGATTTTTCCAAAAATTTGTGAAAATCTATTGGAAAATATTTTCACGATTTTCACCTAAAAATAAACAAACGTCAGAATTTTCCTCCTTTGGCAAAAAATTAACGAGACATAACCTCAAATTTTGATTGAAAGAAAAATTCTTTGGTGTGTGAAAAAATAGAAATATCCCCCAAAAATGAGCACTCCGACGGTGGATCCTCGTCGTCCGGACAAGGTGAATAGGTACAAGCCACCAGCAAGCAATGGGCAGCAGGGAAATGAGGATCTAACACCGGATTATATGAATATTCTCGGTGGGTTGAAAGTTCAGCAGGAAATCCCGAAAGAATTTAGGTCAAGTGAGACATTTTCTCTCTTCCAGGGATGGTTTTCTCAATGTGTGGACTAATGATGAAATCAAAGTGGTGCTCCTGGTTAGCCCTCTACTCGTCCTGCATTAGTTTTGCCAATTCCCGTGTGAGCGATGATGCAAAGCAGGTAATATTCGTTTGACCTTCCGGACATTGAGGGATGTTCTCATCATTTCCTGAACTTATCTTTGCAGATTCTTTCATCATTCATGTTGAGTGTGAGTGCAGTTGTTATGTCCTACCTCCAGAACCCCACACCACTTACCCCACCTTGGGCTTCTACGTGAGAATCCATTCCAAGTGGGAAAATAAAATCCTAAAGGGACCTTTAATCTAATTAATTCTCAAAGGAAAAAGCCGGATTTTTGAGAAAATATATTATGATACAAATCTATTTAAAGGACAACACTGGATTTAGAATAATATATAGATCAAATAGGCACTACAAGAGGATCTTGGAGTCCGCTGATATAGCTTCCTCGGCAATTGCAATGCGCCTCTTTACAACCTCAAGCTGCTCCTTGGGTAAGTCCAATTTATTGGTTTTCTGCAGTAGAAATTGATGAAGGAAAAGCTTGATGCTGTTCTTGAATGGCTTCAGTTGGGCACTGGGAGCAATTTTGCTGAATATCTAAAAAACAATAATTTGAAAATCAATCTTGATGGTTCAAAGGACAAAGGATAGAATTTAGGGTACCTTCTTGCAGGTGTAATCATCTTTCAGGAGAATCGTTAGTAAGATCCTCCGGACTAATTTAACCGAAGCTCTGTCAATTTGCCCATAATCTATGACTTTGATTATTGACAACGGTTGAGCTCCTTCCTCAATGAGATGCGCGAGAAATTTGGAAAAGTTCTCAATTTGTTGGTCAGTAAGATTTCCCAGCTCCTTCATTTTATCCCATGAGGCAAATTGAATGGCCAGGCGGTGCTTTCGGTCTGTGTAGCATAGTTTCTCTGCCACAACAGCATAGAAAGCATTGTAGGTTGGTTCACATATACAGCAGTAGAGGAGGATGGTGGCAATCACACGATTATCCTTTATTGAGAGCTCCATCAGTTGATTAACAGCATCTGTCTGATCATTGGCAGTCATGAGTGTGCAAAAGACGTTCCTTCTGTCCTCTGTGTTCATTCGATGCTTCCTAGCGAGTTCAAGCATATCCTGGCTGAATCTTTGCTTATCCCTTGATGTGCTTGTGCCTTCCTGCCCGTCTAATTGCCTCCCTGTCCATGCAGATCCAACAATCCACCATTTCCCCCTTTGATCAGTACTCAAGAGATCATCCATTGTGATGTTGAGCGTCGTCACGTACTTTCCATTCTTGAGAATTCCCTTCAATACTTTCCGGAGGTGTTCAGCAAGGCTAGGATCGTAGTTGGGTATCTTCAGCATGTTGTTATTCTTCACAGCAACCAAAATATCCAGCATGAATTTTAATCTCGCACTGAAAAGTAATTTCTATTAAGATTTCCAAATGTATCAAAGTTTTGCCAAAAACTTACTTTTCCTTGAGTGCTTCCGGGAGTTTCTCAGCCTCCTGACGAATTTCCCCGATAAAGTCCTTCAGGGCTACCGGGTCGTCCTTCCGGAGAGCAAATCCAACTGATCGCAAAATCACCAAAATACATTCAACGCATTTTTCACTCAATTCAGCACTGACTCGCTTCAGCATCTCAAATATCAGGCTATGCTGGCAAATACGGAACGTGTAGAGGTGGCAGATGAAGAGCACAACATTGTCCAATTCCTTATTCTCCACGTCATAGGATTCAATTTGATTGAGTTTCGTGTCAAATTTCTCCACGAGAGCCTCGAGGAAATGCGCTCCAACTTCGTTTCCAACATTTGCATGGAGAACAGCGATAAAGAGGCAGTGTTCGAGGACCATTCTCTCAGCAGCAGCAGTGGGAGTGACAATGGATTCGAGGATTAGGGAGCAGAGTGTGTGATTCATGTCATGACGAGAATTTTTCATATAGAGATCTTCGGTATCCTTTGCAATCTTCACCAGATTAGCCTCGGCAAGTCGATTGAGCCATCCCTTTAGCTGCTTCCGGAGTCTCTGGATTTTCTCACTCTTCTCTGGACTTTCAGATGTTTCTGTGGACTTTTTTGCTCTTAGATGGGGTGGGATGTATTTTCCATTTGTCACTGAATCAGTCACAACATTTCCTTCTTTATCCCTCTTTCGTCCATAGATATCCTCCCAGTTTTCTTCTTTTCCGGATAGATCTTCCTCATCATCATCTTCTTCCCCACTCTGTTCCGAATTCTCCTCAAAATCTTCATCGAAATCGTCCTGATTTGATTCGTCTGAATCATATTTTGGAGCACGAACATATCTGTGTGAACGATCGTTGTCCTCTGACTCTGATTCAGAAGCTTCCTCGTTGTTTTCATCAGAAAATTCTCCTTCTTCCGAGTTCTCGCCGTTTTCTGAAGCACTTTCATCTTCTTCTGAACCCCCATCGATATCTGAAGCATCTTCATCGTCTTCTGAACCTTCCCCGTTTTCTAAAGCATCTTCATCTGCCTCCTCCAACTCGGAATCAATCGACTCCAATTCACTTTCGTTTCCAAAATACTTCTTTTCAGCATCTTTCAGTCTAATCTCTCGTTTATTCTCCTTTTTCTGCGATGTCCCAGCTTTAGCTCCGTTAGAAGATGAACAATTAGCCTCTTCATCGAGATCAGCAGCTTCCTTGGCAGCCTCGTACATTTTATTAATATTCTCCGGAAGGCAGAGTTCGAGGATGTAGTCAAAGCCATCATCGAAGCATTTTGGCACGGATTTCTCGCCACGTTTCTTGTCAATTTTCAATTTCTTCTCAAGTTGCCGAATGAGACGATCCTCCTTTTCATTTTCCGCCTTTAGCTGAGCAATTCTCCTCTTCCGGGAACCACCAGTTATCTCCTTGACTAATTTATTCTTCTTCTCTGCGGCTTTTATAAAACGATCCATGGGACTCTCAAGGACAGGTTTCTCCGGACGTTTCAAATTATCTCCAGGCAGGGAAACTTCATCATCCGATGGGATTTCTTCATCGGATACATCAGAAATTATTGGCTGCTGAACTGCCTTCTCCGTTCTCTCTGTCTTCTTACCGGATTTCTTCTCATTCAGCACACCTTTTGCTTTCTTCTGGGAGAAAAATACATGCTTTATGCGTTTCTTTTCCTGCCTCTTCTGCTTCCGGAGTTCCTTCCTCGTTGTGGGCTTTTTATTCTGCACTCCAACATTTTTCTTCTTATTCGTCTTGCCCATTTTTGTTGCTTCTGAAAACAATTTTTAGGTTAGGAATTTATTTCTTCAAAATTTATATGATTTAAGGTGAAATTTTCTTGTTTTTCGGGTTAATTTGGGAAATCATTTTGCAAAAGGATAAATTGTGAAAGGAAATAATGAAAATTACCTGATTTTTTGGCGGTTTTTGCAGTAAAAACAGTTATTTTGGTTCCTTGCGCCAACACGGGGAATTAACACTTTCGGGTCGTCGTGAGCTTTTCAAAAGTTAAAAGAATTTTGGACGTGGTAAAGAAAAATTAAAAATTCAAGATTTTCCGTGACATTAAGTATAAATTTTATACCTTATCGACACATTTATAACATTTATAATAATTTAAGACGTTCAGGGTGCTTTCAGAGGTTTCATAGAGAGCGTGATTAGCAACGAGACGGAAATTATTCCATTTGAAGAACCCGAAGTAGGGGCTTCATGGATCTGGAGGACTCCGCCCCCTTTCAACTCCCGGCACTGTACCCAAAATGTCACATACACTAACGCTCTGACTCCTGTTGAGTCTTACCACTTGTATCAGCCGAGGCGGTCTGACTCCCTCCTCGAAAGACACCCCTAACAGTGCATTGTGGGAGAAGAGAGAGTCCTCTTACGCAAAACAGCCTAAGCTGAAGGGGTAGGCATTCGGGCTTTTTGAACACCTTTTGGGGTCATAGAACTACACTCGGCCATTCCTGAATTTCGACGTCCTCGGCGAAAAATTAAATGAATCAATGATTTGTGGAGGACATCAGCCTATCTCTAACCCCACCTCACTCTTCTATCTCCCATCTCCTAACCTAGTAATCCTATCCCATCAAGCTAACCTAAGCTTGGCCTGTATCTCTTTGAAAGTTCCTTTCCTTTACTCGGGTCATTCTGATGTTTAGCGTGCACGCTTACCAATTTTCTAGTAACATGTTACCCTTCTGGTCCCAAGGCCCTTCGCCTTTCTTCAATCTGCTTCAACAGTTCCTTCTGTAAGCATGTATACTGCATATTGACGTTCTCACATATCCGTTGAGCTAGCTTTGTCTTTGAAGTTCCTTTACTGCCATCTCCTTTCGGGTTCCACCTGTAGGCAAGTGCAGGTCTTTCACCCATACACATCCAGGTTAATCGGGGTTATCTCCGGGGTTTGGTGAACAATGCCATGCAGCTATCTGGGAGGAAGTTTGGCAGACGCGTCTGCCAGGCGGTCCCAGAGGCAATACACAGTGACAATTGCTCGCCCCTTTGATTACCCTGCTGTTCAATTCCATACATTTGGACCTTCATTGTCCTGGAGTCCGTTCAAGATCACAAGATGGTGCGTGCATGTGTCTGACTCACCACGCCTACAACATTCAACTATGTGCACTCTGTCTGCCAATGAACTCTTGGATCTGAAATGATACTCAACGATATTTTTAATTTCCAAGGATCTACTTCTCACTCTCGAGTTCATCCCAGAAATTAAAGCCTCTGTGTTCTTTTATTACATTTTATTCAGAAAAATCGTCATCTCTCAAATCCACTTCCATTTCCTCTTCTAATTCCTCTAATCCTTCAGGAACACCACACCTCTTGAGGCGATCAGCTGCATATATGGCCTCAAACGGTCGTATTGTCACTTGTGTAGCTGGGGTGTCCTTTATCAAATATCTATCGCGACCCACCACTTTGGCAACAATGTAGGGACCTCTGTATCTGGGTATCATCTTCCTTGATCCTCCTGTCGCTGGAGCAGTGTATCTAACCAACACCAGATTTCCTTCCTTGAATTGTGTGGGCTTCTTCTTCATCAGATTATGTTTTTCTGCTTCAACACGTTGATGCTCCAACATCCTTGCTTCAGCCTTGCTTCTTAGGCTCTGCAAGTCTTCCATCGCGGTGTCTGTTCTTTCTACTGCGGTGGTCACAGCAAATGACAACAGATTCTCCCGTTGTTGTCGAGGATTGTACCCCAACAAGAGCTGATAGGGAGTCTCCCCTGTTACTCTATTTATTGATGAATTGATTGCCCATTGCACAGTCGGTAAATGTTTTGCCCAATCCTTGCCAAGCTCATCTTCTGACAGGCAGCGTAATGAGTCCTTGACCACCCTGAAGATGCGTTCTACCTGACCATTGGCTCTAGCAGTGGCCACAGCCACAGGGGAATGCTGAATGTTATTCTGCTTGCAGTATTCCTGGAATTCGCGAGATGTGAACGCAGACCCATTGTCGCTCACTGCAATGCATGGGAGTCCGAAGAATTGTGATATTTCATCCAATGCCCTTGTTACAGTGAGTGTTGTGGGACGAGCCACAGGTCGAAGAATCGTGAATCGTGTGAAGGCATCCACAATGGCCAGAATGTGTTCCTTGCCTCCCGATGTACGTGGAAAAGGTCCACAGAAATCAAGATGAACTGTGTGAAACGGTATGGGTTTCTTCTGCATAACGTGCCACTGGTATCGATGTTCGTCTAGGCTGGCTTTATGCATGGCACATTTCATACAGTTTCTGACATATTTTCGCGTTAATTGTCGAAGTTTTGGGAACCAAAAGTCCTTTTGAATGCTCTTGATGGTTCGGTCGGTTCCCGGGTGTCCACGCTCATCGTGTGCTGCACGCATCACAAAGAATTTCAATCCTGGGGGCACTACAAGGCGATTTCCCTGGGGAGTGAGTCTAAATAACTTGTTGTCCTGCACCACGTATTCTTGCAGAATTTGTTTCTGATCCACCTCTCCTTTCAACTTCCCAGTGACAACTGAGTATATTCTCTCCAATTTTGGGCTTTCCATCTGTCGTGCCACTACCCAATCTTCACCAGATATTCCAATTACCCTTACCCATGGATCTTCTTTGTTCCCGTCCAAAGGTACTGGGCATCGGCTAAGAGTGTCTGCATGGGTCATGGCAGTTCCTTCTCTATGCTCCAACACAAAATCAAATGCCATCATCCGTATCCACCAACGTGCCACGCTGTCTCTTATCTTGTGCTTGTTTTGTGTCATTTGAAGAGCACTACAGTCCGTCACCACTTTAAACTGCTTTCCCAACAGAAAGTAGCGGAACCTCTCCATTGATTCCACAACTGCCAAGGTCTCCATTTCATATGATGGATACCTGGACTCTGCATCAGTTGCTGCTCTGCTGAAGTATGCCACCGGACGTAGGGGGTCGTTTCCGGTACGTTGCATTAGCACACTTCCTATTCCTAGCTTTGATCCATCGCAGTGTAGCTCATGGAATGCCTCTGGGTTGTAGAGTGTCAACAGCGGTTCACTTGTGAGAAGCTTTTTGATTTGTAGAAAAGCTTTTTCCTGACTTTCACTCCAAGTTATTGTCTTCTCTTGATGAGCTTCCGCCCCTTTCTGTTTCTTCAACAATTCCCTCAGGGGCTGAGAAATCTTTTGAAAATCGGGGATGAATCTCCTGAAATATCCTGCCAGTCCGAGGAATTGACGCACATGGCGCTGGTTCTGTGGCTTTGGGAATTGTTCTACTGCATGAACTTTGGCTTTACCCGGCGACATGCTTTCCCCATTGATGTTATGACCCAGGAAGTTAATGGAGGAGTGTAGGAATTTACACTTACTGAGTTTTAAAGTCAGGTTGTGCTTCGCCAATTCAGCAAATAGCTTTTCCAACACCGCCAGATTTTCTTCCACAGATGTAGTAGCTACGATTATATCGTCTACAAAACAGTGCAATGTATCACCCTTTAGTGGCTCTAGCACATGGCTCATTGTGCGCATGAACACTGCAGGGGAATTGGCGAGACCAAACGGCACCCTATTGAATTCATACTGCCCCGATGGTGTGACAAAGGCAGTGAGATATTTAGATTGTTCCTCCACGGCAACCTGGTGGTATCCCATCATCAGGTCAACGGTGGAAAACACTGCTTTTCCCTGCAGCTTATGCACCTCCTCTTCTACGGATGGCATTGGATAATGCTCCTTGACAATCAGTGCATTTAGTTTACGATAATCCACACATAGTCGCAGATCACCGTTCTTTTTCTGCAGAGCCACCATTGGGCTTGCAAATTCTGATGTGGACTTCCGGATAATGTTGTTGTCTAGGAGCTCCTTTAGGGCCTCATCCACCTTTTGTTGCAGCCGCAGGGGAATGCGATAGGGGACATATCTCACCACCTTTGCTTTGTCCTTGAGGGAGATCTTCATTGGGAGCTCAGCATTATGTCCCAACTCCTTGGAAGACAAAGCAAAGCATGTGCGGTACTTGTTGACCAGCTGCACAAGCTTATCCTTAGCCACGTCATCACCTTTGTCTCCAAACTTGAGATCCTCCATCTTCAATTCCCGTCGCTGCATCACCTTGTTCCTCATTTGGTCCTCACGTGTCTCACTTGTCGCGTCTACAGTGGGAATAAGTGTCTGACTTCTACTTTTGCTTGCTTCCAAATAATTTTTGCCCCAGCAGCAAAGGAAATTGTTGGTACTTTTGGGGCACAACATGTATTTTAATTCTGCAGTACCCATCTCCTGATTTTACTCTCGCGCTGGTGGCCCACAATGTTTTCCTCCGTCCTCCTCCATACACCCTAAAGTGGATGGCACGTCCTTCCTTCGACAATCCCAAACTTGTGGCCACGTTTTCCTGCAGCAGGGAGATGTCGCTTCCGCTGTCCAGGAGTGCGTCCAATTTCCTCCCTTCTAATTCGATTTGAGTGAGCGATTTGCGGATGGGGCTCAGGCTGGTGGTACGCTCATGCACCAGCCTAACCCGAAAATCCTTCTTCTCCGGGCACTTAGACGCCAGATGTTCATCAGAGTTGCAGATGAAACATCTTTTCTGCGTATTTCCCCGGCGACTTCCACCCCATTGTCCGGATTGGGGCTTCCTTCGCTCAGTCTTGATAGCATCATCTTTCCATGAATTGCGATATTGACGATCGCGTGATCTTCCCCTATAGTTCGGCTTGTGTCTCCCTTCACAGGAGCGGGAGCGATCTCGCCTTGGGCTTCGGCTTAGATGTCGGCGATCCCTGCGTCGTTCTCTCATTCTGTTGTCCCTCTCGCGTGAGCGGTTCCTCTCACCTCGACGGAAAGTTCCACGCACTGAGTAGCGATTGCGTGAGTTGTGATTGCTGTCATCAAGTCGCTTTAACGCCAGCATCAGATCAGGTATTGTTTGGGGATTGGTGCATGTTAATGATGAGCGCTCTACATGCCCCGGCACTCCCTGGATTATGTATTTTATTATTAACCGTGTAGACAGTCCAATGCGCTGGCCCAGGGCATACTTGCCCATGACATAGGCCTCCACCGGTTCATCCCTCTTGCGGGTGGCCTCCATTTTCACCATGGCGCTCAAGTCGTCCACATCATCCGGGAAGAATTTTATAAGTGCCTCTTTTAGCTTGGGCCATGTATATGCCAAGTCCATGTTTCCCTCCAGCCATGATCGTGCTGCCCCTTTTAGCCTCATGGTGGCTATGATTACTTTTTGTTCATTTGTAATGCTGAACTGGGCGCAGCATTTTTCGACCATTTCAACCCATTTCTGGGCTGACAGGGTTCTGTCTTGGTCCGGATTAAATTCGGGAAGCATGGATTCAACTTCCCTTTTTCCTATGGACATGCCCAATCGCGGCACAGTGGGGTATTCCCGTGTTTCCGGGAAACCCCTGAATACAGAGCTGTCGGTCTCACTGAGCCTTGGTGGGACCTCACCATGCTCCTCGGCATCTCCAGGGTTATTTCTCCTGGTTGATGTGAGCCAGCGTTGGAATTGCACAAGAGTTTCTTCGTCCATTTCACTAATCACTTTTCACTTAACGCGTGTTGCTTGACTGAGAGCGATATGCGGAATGCTTTGTCCCGAGAGAAACGCAGAGTGCTTTGCCTCGACAAAGAAGACTTAATGCTTTGTCTTCCTGATGACTCACACATTTTCTCAGGACTTGGAAATTTTCCACTCGCCCGGTTAATTTACACAAAGCTTACTCACCGCCTTCGGCAATTATCGTTTACCCTCTTGTCGGTCGATGAGTAATCCTCACTTTCTCCTGATCCCGGTCGATCTCGTTCCCCTTCTCTCTTCTTTTCTTTCTAGCGATCTGAAAAGCTTCAGTTGCATTAGTATTGGGGTTCTTTTCTATGACTGGTAATTTTCCACTCTTTCGTTCTCAATCAGCATCATTCATGGGCCCCATTTCTCACACACATACATACGTGCATACATACATACATATATATGCATGCCCACGCCATGTCTTTGCGATTAAAAAAAGAATACTTATCTTTGTGAATTGCTGAATCCTTTTTCCATCTTTACACTACACACTTGGGGATCTGTTCAGATCCCACTTCTGAATGAAGAACCCGAAGTAGGGGCTTCATGGATCTGGAGGACTCCGCCCCCTTTCAACTCCCGGCACTGTACCCAAAATGTCACATACACTAACGCTCTGACTCCTGTTGAGTCTTACCACTTGTATCAGCCGAGGCGGTCTGACTCCCTCCTCGAAAGACACCCCTAACAGTGCATTGTGGGAGAAGAGAGAGTCCTCTTACGCAAAACAGCCTAAGCTGAAGGGGTAGGCATTCGGGCTTTTTGAACACCTTTTGGGGTCATAGAACTACACATTCAAATTAATCTTGCATTGAGGCTCAACCCCGTAGAAAAGAGGTTATCCAATGAAAATGCTTTGTCCGAATTTATCAACCAATCAGGAAGCTCTTTGAAGCGAATTCTCCTTTAAAATTTAATTCATAAATCGCAAAATTGATTAATAAAATAATAATAAAATGTGATTTAAGATAACAATCTAGACTATGAGCTAGTCACGTTCCCTATGAAAACACCTAAAGGACATTCAATACATCATTATAACTCTGAAAAAAATAGTTTGTAGCGAGGTTTGTCAAAGTTTGTTAAAGGATATTAATTTGGAGGTAAATATGAATTTTAACAAACATTATTTGTATTTGGGGATTATTAGTTGTAAAAAGTTTGTAAATTGAGGAAAAAATACAAAAAAGTACAAACTTTAACAAACATTTTACAAATTTTTGCAAACAAATCTAAATTTAATTGGAAGAACAAACTCTTTACAAACTTTACAAACATGTTTGTATGCTGGTTTGTTTAAAAAATCAAACATTAGCAAACATTTTTGATAAAGTTTGTTAAAAGGTTTGTTGTTTTAGTGCATTAACAAGCTTTAACGAACAATTTTGTAAAGTTTGGAAGGTTTGTTATTTTGGTACATTTTCATTAGAAATAGAAAAAAATGGACGCCGTTTAAGAAAAGTGCAAAAAACCAGAAAAATGAATATTTTGTGAATAATGGAGGTGAAAATCATTGATGATTTCGTGGAGAATCTCCAACTTGTCCATGCAGTTTGGGATTTTTGAGGCAGATACACCATTGAATGGTAAGTTATTTCAAGATAGCTTCAATCGTGTATGGAATTATTCTCGAATTAAACATCCTTTTTATATTTATTTATAGATAATGGGAAAAATATGGGGTTTCTGGAGGAACTCTAGGAGAGTGACTTCAGTTTGGTTTACATCCACGTAGCCACCTGAGTGTTTCGCTACGAATGGAGGAAAGAGCAGGTCGTCCAAAAACTTCCGGAAACACCAAGGAACCCCATTGTGAACTCTTTTTGGCTGTGGCTGGGATATCTCTGTCTAAGGATATGGATAGACGTATCCCCGTGATGGACATTTAAAGAGATCTTCAAATCAGATTCATCATCGACGACGTCACCGGAACTTATGTTTATAATAATAGAAAATTGTAAATAAATTTTGATGATTGTTATTTAAAAGGATATCTCTTATTTTAAAAGTAACAAAATACAACAAACAAGCTTGTAATGGTTTGTATGGAGGCCATCCGGATTTTCATACAAATTTTTACAAACAATTACAAGCATCTACAAATTTGGGTATTTTTATTTAAATAACAAACTTGGAGATTAAAAAGTAATCTCCTTTGACAAAAAAGGGCTTTGACTCCTTTTCACTTCCATGTTTGTTAAAAAATGTATGGGAGTTACAAACTTTGACAAACTCAAATACAAACTATTTTTTTCAGAGAAGTTATGAAAACCACAATTATTACTAAAAAATATAGTATGTAGTGTAAAAAAATTCTTGTCTCAAAATGACTCTCCTGGCTTTTCTGGCCTAGGTCACGTTCTTGAAGCTCATTTAATGTGTAGATTTTAGTCTACTCTAGTCAGCAGATCCTTAACCAGTAGTGGATACAGAAGTATGTGGGGCATTCTGGCAAATAATTGATTTTTTATCGTGGATCTTCATGTGCGTCTTCATTGTGCTTGATTGATGAAAAGTCGATCCACAAATGCGACAAACGTAGGGTCGTTCACCTGGAAGAATTTTCTCTAATTAGGAGGATCCATTTAGAGATTCTTTTTAACCCTTTAACGTCCAACGTGAAACATAAAAACATTGAAAAATGCGCTCTTTTATCGCGATTTTTATTCTATGAATGTTTTTAGAGGACTTTTCTCACTCAGAACGTCTTCTTTGACCCCTTATGCGTGAATTTGATGCATTTGTAACATGGAAAAACAATTACATTCATAAATAATTGAAAAATTAAAATGTTTCACGTTTGGGTCAGCGTATGACCCAAAAAACCTTAAAGGGTTAAGGGAGGGATACCCACCTGTGTGTGTTCTTGTGTGGGCAACCATGTCACTCTTCTGTGCAAAAGATTTATGGCAGTATTTGCATCCGTAGGGCCTTTCCCCGGTGTGTGTCCTTCGGTGATTCTTCAATGTACCCAAAGCTGTGAATCTCATGGGGCAGAAATCGCAGGCATAGGGACGTTCACCTGTGTGAATTCTCTTGTGTTTCACCTTTATGAGAAAATTTAATTGATTTTTATTAAAGATTCCTTTAATGAGAAACCTTTTTGAAAAGAAAGTCGCCTTACTAGAGAACTGGATGTTGTGAATCCTGATCCACATGTGTCACAGACAAAGGGATGCTCTCCGGAATGTTTCCTCAAATGAGCATCCAATTCGCCTTTGCTGACGAAACTTTTCTCGCATGAGGTGCACTTGTAGGGCTTCATCTTGTTGTGCCTCATTGTGTGTTGTCTCAAATTGGTCGATTGACTGAAACCTTTTCCGCAGATTGAGCACAAAAAGGGTTTTTCACCGCTGTGAGTCCTCAGGTGATCCTTCAGGGAGGAACCCATGTTGAAGCCTGAAAAAAAAAAAGAAATTCATCATCAAATCTTCGCTCTCTTATGTTCTCTCAAAGTTAATCAAGCTTCTTACATTTCCCACATTCCTTGCATTTATGCTTTTTGACTCCTTTATGTTGCTTCTCATGGGCAGTTAGCTGCTCCTGAGTGGCAAAGAGTTTAGGGCAATCTGTGCACTTGAATGGCTTATCTTTCGTACTATGTGATCCCATGTGTTGTATGAGATTCCTCTTCCGTACGAACACCCTCTTGCAGATGCTGCATTGATAGTTTCTCTGTTGGCATTTATTGGACACCTGATGCCTCAAAAGGGATCGACGCATTGCAAAAAATGATCCACATTTTGTGCAAATTGCTGCTTTTTTTGGTACTGCTGGTGCATCAGTGTCTGCTGCTGTTTCAACAAAGTTTTCAACAACAGTTGTATATGGCCCTTTTATCGGTAAAATAATTTCCTTTTCTTCAAGAACTTCCTTCTCCTGATGGGGAATTGTCTCCTTGTGGGGAAAATCGTCTTTTAGAAGATATTCCTCCACCTCTTGCGGGAATTCTTCCGCATCGTGCTCAGAAATTTCGTCTTCTCTAGAATCATTCTGCTTTTGAGGCTCTTCCTGCCCTTCAGGAATGACCTCAACTTCAGTAAAGTCGGGATCACTCACCACAGTTTCCTGCAGTTCAACTGTAACTGTATTCTCATATGACTGACTACCGTCATAGGTGGAAGAATCAATTTTTAGATAATTAGTCAGTTCACTGAGTGGTTGGGGTGAGGAGGCATTCTCCGTTTGCACTGATTGATCCTTCTTCACTTCCGGTACATTTAGGCATGCCACGAGAGTGCCTTCATTCCTTTCGCATTTTTCCTTGAAGCAAAATGCTCTCATTAGTTCCTGAACACAGGAAATGCAAACATTACTGGGAAGTTCTAAATTGTCGTTGAGCTGTGGAAAAATAAACGAAGAGATGATCACAAAATCTGACCAAGAATACATCAATCCTGCTCTCAATCTCACCGTAACTATTGAACTAAGCATATCCCGGATTGTTGGGGAATCTGAGAAAGATTTAAATTGCTAAATTAACTCCCCGGAAAAAGGATAAATTGTCCTGTTTATTCTTTGTCTACCTTCACTTGTGCGTATTTCCGTATTAATGAGTGTTATGCAGTATTTGGAGTAGATTGATAGCAATTCCGGTGACTCCGCCAAGCATATCCGGCATATTTTATCAAATGATGAAAGCATACACGTCTGCCAAACCTCCACCATTGTGTTGGAAAACACTCAAATAATTCCTTTCAGAGATATTTTATCTAAATTGAATCAATCATAATTCCTTTCGAGACGAGACGCCTTTTTTGACAATTGAAATGTAAACAAACTCGTCGCAACTATTCATAACCTCAAATATTTTGAAAGTGCGTAAAGGCGCGAAAAATTGGCGCTAAATTCTAAATAAAAATCAATGAAAAAGAAAATCTTTTATTTTCTATTCAATATTCTTTATTATTCATTAAGATTATTATTTTATTTTAATTGAGACGCTAATTTTTCACAAATTGTATGAGTTTTTCATATTTTTTTATCCTTAAGGTCCTTAAGTATTTTATGTAATGTGAGGAATTAATTCTACATTTATTTTCTTTTAAATACGATTCATCCTTTTTTTGCAATTTCACAAACAAAAACATCCCTAAAATAAAAAGAAAATATATTGGTTGAAAGTAACTGAAATAAAAAATCTAAAAGTAAAAAATATTTCTAAAAATTTACCATTTTTTGAATGAATAATTTTACCTACAAATATTTATTTTATCCTTTATCAATACTATCTATCGTTCTTAATTAATATTAACACTGCTACACTCTCAATTACTTTTAAATAATTATAAACTTTTTTTGTGAAAATTTTATAATAAAAAATTCCATATCCCTCCATTCAAATCAATAAATTTAAACTTTTTTTTTTAAAGTCAAAATTAAAATAAAATCGAGTGAAGCAGCGCACCGTGAAAAGAAATTCTTGGAATTAATCATTTTTTCTTCTTCAAGCACACCCCCACATGAATTTGAAAGAGATCCTTTGCTCTCTCTCTGTATTTTAAAGATTTTTCTTCATTTTCTCTCTCAATTTGAAAAGAAAACTTTCAATTTTTTTCCCGGAAAGAATAAATAAATCCGTTGAAATAAAAATAAAAATAAAGATGTTTTTTTTTAAATTAAAATTGATAAGAATTGAGTGAGAGAGATAGCCCTAGAGATTACTTTACTTTGTGCGTCTCCTACTTCTTCTGCGAGGAGATGCTGACGAGCCCCTCTAGGGTCTGCTGGGTATCGATGGGGGCGCCCCATTGCCACCGGGTAAACTACCACCAGCTGGAGGTTGCTGCTGTGGCTGTGGCTGCTGCTGCTGTGACGGTGCTGGTGGTTGTGGAGGAAGTTGTCCCTGTGCTGGAACAACTGCTGACGCTGATGGCGGAACCTGCTGCGGTGGTGGCTGAACAACAGCTCCAGGTGGACCCCCACCTCCTGATGGCTGCTGTGTTGGCGGTACAATAGCCTGATGCGGCGGTGCCGGCTGTTGCGGCGGCTGCTGTGGCCCCGGAGTACTTCCTGCTGATGCTGGGGCATTCGGATTTTGTTGCCACTGCTGCTGTTGTTGCTGCTGCTGCTGCTGTTGCTGTTGTCCCTGTTCCTGCTGCAATCGATGATGTGCCTGCTGACGTGCCCTAAATTCAGCTGCCTTCAGCTGTTCCAAGTGGAATTGCTGTCTCTCCGTAATGAGTTGTTGTCTCTGATACTCCAAACCTATGAGAGAATCTCATGAGATAGTCTGCTCTTGAAAGAAAAAAAGAAAATAAACACCCACCTTCCCTCTCGCGTTCCATCGTTGTTTCAAGCTCCTCAAAATGCCGTAATTTAATCTCCAACTTCTTCATCTGCGTTTCCACCAGGAGTGCCACGAGACTCTTGATTTTCCTCTCCTCCACGGCTGCCAGGTGCTTCGCTTTGACGGCCGCTGACGCAAGAGCCGCAGCTGCAGCCGACTGGACATTGGCCTCATTGAAGAGCTTCGGCTTATCCGTCCCATTCTCCTTTGCCGCCGTTCCTGCCGTAGCAGCAGCAGCCCCATTAACATTAGCAACAGCCGGGGCGCCGGGTGCACCCCCTGGAGGTGCTGCTGCTCCACCAGCTGCCGCTTGAATGGGCGGTGATCCCGGGGTGGTTTCTGAAGATGTTTTTTCACTACTTTTACTTTCATCATTACAACTACTATCTGACGGCGCAGCAGCAGCCTCTGTGATCTTGAGGCTACTCTTATCGCCCACAGCAGACGGATCACTCGTTTTGCATGCCTCCGCACCACTTGATTCTTGAGTTTTGTCTGAATTACAAAATAATAATACAAAAAAAAAGGAATATATAGATGATAAAATTAACGAAAAAAATTAGATTTTTTTTCCTTTTTTTTTTAAACCAACAATAAAAAAAAGTTAAAAACAATTTTAATGGTGAAGTGTTGAAAAAAAAAGTGATTTTGTTAGCAAAAACATAAAATAAAAAGATTTTTTGTTAACATTTTTTTTGAAAAAGTTCTTTTTTTTAAAGGTGTGTAATGTGTGTGATTATTTACAGAGGTGCAAGTTGCTTTGTACACGCGTGATTCGCCTTTTTATTTACATACAAACATAAATATATATTAGCTACCTACAACATAAATTAATTATTAATTTTATGTGAAATTTTGTTAGGAGGAAACATAAATAATGAGGGGAAACTTTTTTTTTTTATTTTGGTGAGATAACAAAAGGTTGTGGTGGAACAGGCAGAGGAGGATTAATTTAAAACCAAAAACAAAAACAAGGAATTTCTGTAGCTGTACTGACCATCTTTCTTGGAAACATCCTTCATTTCTTCATCACCACCTGGTTGTTTCTCATCTTCCTCCTTTTCCGGGGCCGTTCCGGCAATTCCGCTATTTGCTAAACCAGCGTATGGATCGAATTTCCCACCATACCCGGACTTCTCGACATTCTTAAAATGTGCATCCATTATTGACGATGGAACCTCATCCTGTTTCAACAGAAAAACTCAATTAATTGTCCCTTGAAAGGGTAAAGCGAAGAAGAAAATTACCTTTATAGCAGCAAATTCCTCCATGGCAGCTTTGGCTGCAGCTGCTGCCACTCTGGGATCCACAACGGAAGCCAAGAAGGCTACAGTGGACATAATGGGATTGCCGGATTTACTAAATGGAATGGGTTGATAGGCAAGTGGCCCAATACAGTTGTCATCCTCCAGGTAGGGATCCTCAATGGGTAGTCGAAGGAAGTGCAGAATACACTCATCTTGTGTCCGGGAACCAACATGCTCACACACCTTATTCCAATCATCCTTGTACATCTCCAAACCCTCAAGGAGTAGCAGGGTTTCCTGCTCTGTCCACTCTCGTGCCATATTTGCTGCTGTCTTATTGCGCATTGCCGATGGTTTCTTCCCATACTGATCGAGTTTCAGGCCAAATTGTGCCCCTGGTTCAATACCACCGGGTACAGGAGGTGCTACACCACCTTCTGTCTTAACTGTCGCCCCGCCGAGAGCTCCCGGAGTGGCGCCCTCACCACCCTCCTTGTCCTTTTGCTTCTTATCCAAATCAAAGAGCATCTTCGAAGCAGACGGTTGAGGTGTCTTCTGTGCATTGACCGGCTGCAATCCTGATGGTGTGTCACTCAGGACGTGGAAGTGGGATGTAGGTGGTGGACCCATTGGTGTTGGCCGGCAATCCGTGTCAATCTGGTAATTTATCAAGCCCCATTGCTCCAGGAAGGCATGAACACGCATTATGGCGCACACATCTCCGGCCAAATTGCGTCGACATGCGGTACTGGTGAGATATTCCGTTGGATTCAGCCGGTACGTGTCAATCATGAAATTCCTGTATGCCATATAGATCTCGGGTGTTTTGGACTTATTCTTGCCATTGAAGAACTCCGACATGGCGCGCTTTTCCACCACATGGATGGAATTGTAGTCAAACCACGCAGAATACGAAGGGACAATGATGTGATGCGTCTGCTCGGTTACATTGTCCTCCAGATCATCCTTTGGCTGGAAATCCTGTGTGTTGCTGTTGTCACTCGTCTTGCCCGTCTGTGAATCCTCCCCGCGCTCCATGTCCTCATCGAGATCCGTCACAGTACCCCCCTTTATGGGTAGAAGTTCCGAATCTCGTTGCTTATTTGATGGCGTTGCGGGGCTCGCCGTTGAGGATGTATTTGGCTGCACCTTCGGCACCTCTTGGATGTTTGGCTCTGGCTGTGGATCGTCCATATCACGCGTGA
Organism: Lutzomyia longipalpis; assembly: GCF_024334085.1. NCBI lineage: Eukaryota > Metazoa > Arthropoda > Insecta > Diptera > Psychodidae > Lutzomyia > Lutzomyia longipalpis. The sequence goes on from NC_074707.1 coordinate 18,744,030, forward strand.
GATCCTCATCATCATCCCCATCCCCACTGCGAGTTTTCTTCTGGAAAACAGCCGGAGAACGTCCACTCTTCCTCTTGCTCGTCTTGGGATTTGGCGGAGGTGTTGGGGAGCGTTTACGTTTGGGATTCTTATTCCTTGCACGACTCTTCTCATCCCCACTCGGTGTCATGAGGTCATCAACTGTAAGTCGAAGGCGATGCACCTTCTTGCGTCCCTGCTCATCCACTTCGTAGTCCTCCTCGGCCATCCATTCGTTGTACTGATCCAAATGCAGTACCCACAGCGCACACACCCTCCAACGATCCCCGGGACTGCCAATATTGTCTGGCACCATGTCCGGAAGGTCAAAATTATTCGGCAACCACGAATCATAGGATTCCGGGAAGTAGTACCAATGCATCATGACATTCTTCTCACGCTTAAATGCCGGACGAGCATACTCCTCAGGTAGGGGATCCACAACAGGGTAGATTATGTGTGTTGCCTCCTCCTCATCCTCCGTCAACTCACCCTGGTGCTTTGTTATGATATCCTTAACCTTTGCCGCAAGTGCCTTATCGACTTCCGGACGAATGTAGACAACTGGCAGTCGTAAGCATTCTGCCTCAATGAGAGCTGTTTCAATTTCAACCAGCATCTGTGTATTTGGGTCCTTCCGGGATGTATTTTTAGTCACTGTAAAATCAAATTTCTTCCATCGCTGCTCCGACTTGTAGCGATACATTGACGTGAAAATATTGCATAGCGCCCCACCGGGCTTGAAATCCAAGAAACATCGCATCGGGAGTCTCGTTGTTGGTGGATCAACTGCATTTTTGCCCAATTTTGTTTCCTGATACTGAATAAATTGAATCAACAGCTGTGACAAAGATTCCTTCGTTGGTGGATCCTGGTGGACGTACTACAAAACAAAAACAACAAAAAACTGCATTAAAATGACTGCGTCAACATTTCCCCCACTGTACTGTCTTTGCCAAATAAAAACTCCCGGATTACAAAGCAAAATCTCCCCCCATTCATGCCAAATATACAAATTTCCTTCACTTCAACACCCCTTGGATACAATTGAGGATGAAAAATACTTTCCCAGACGGAAAATTGTGGGGAAAATTGAGAAAAATCATTAGCGGTGGGTGCGATGTAAAACCAAAATGGCTGGGGCGTTCTTTTCCATCATCCTCACCTTCTTGCTGTTTTTCTGCAACCACGCACGCACTGTCTCAAATCCCTGTAGCGTTTCCGGGGACTGGAAGAACTCCACATTGGGACTACCATCCTTTTTCTGCCCCAGCGACACCATTTCGGCCACAAAAGCACTTTTTCTTCGCGGCGGCTTCCTTTCTTTTGACTTTTCTCTGCCCTGTAGCGCGTAGAACTGGAGAACATCCGCGGAGTGTCTATGGAAATTATTAGTTCGGGACGTTGCCGCTTGATTGTTTTGCCTTTTCATAACCTCAATTTTTGTAGTTTATTTTCAAAGGATATTTTTTGAGGAATTTTCCCTTGAAAATCCACACGGCAGGTGCTGAAAGGACATCCTGCGCTCCAGGAAGAGTATCTTCTGTTAATTTTCGTTCAAAGACTGTGAAGAAGGTAATTTTTATTGCATAATTCATCATTTTCTGGTAAACTTCAAGAAACTCAAGAAAGAATTTTCTCTAGGAAGATGCGAAGACTCCCCAAGAAGGACTTGCTGTTTGATAAACTCCACCGGGGTGTCGTATGGACATGCATGGGGCTCACCTTGTACGGAACATACCTCCTTGGAACCCGAGTTTATCGCTATTTCACCGTCATCAAGCCAGCCCGGCAGCAACGAGAGCTGGAGATGATTCAGGAGAATGCCCAGGCGTCTACTCAAATGCTCGATAAAATTCCCGAGCTCAAAGGATGACTTCTCCCTCTCAGGACTTCTTAGAATTAACAAAAAGTAGTTCCGAAGAATCTTCGGCAGCAATGTAAATAGGCTTCCGGGAAAGTTTCTGAACTTCCTGGCCAGCAGATTCGCCTAATTTCTTCCTTGTGGAGTTTTAAATAAAAAGCGCATTTTCGTTGGAAAATATATAAATTAATATATTTTGTAGTTTTTTTTGTTCTTTATTTTTATAAAAATGTTTATAATGCTGTTTTTTTATTATTTATTATTTTTCTCCTCTGTGTTGAAAATTGGTTTGCTAACAAAATTTTATTTAGCAAATTTTTAATGTTTTTTCGGTTTTTTCAATTGATTATTATAATTTTACAGAATATTTACAATTAAAATTAAAACCTCACCCTTTCCCACAACCACACCGGCTGTAGAGGTTTTATTTTCTTTTTTTTTTTTTTTCAATTTTTCGCGATATGATCTTATTTTCTTTTTATTTTAATTTTGAAGCTCTTTCCATAAAATTATAATAAAAATTTTCTTTAATTTACTGGGTTTGCGTTTGGCTCAAATTTTTATTTAAAAAAAAATGTTAAAAGCTTCTAAAAAAACAAACTTAAGATCTATGAAAAATTTCTTTTTTAAAAATACTGTGAGCCATTAAAAATAAAAAATAATTTTCAAAAAATTTCACTGCTTTATGGAGAGAAAAATATTCAAAAATCCAACATTTCTCAAAATTGTAAATATTCTTAATAATAATATATATTTTTTAACTTTATCGAAAGTTTTTTTTTCACTGATATTGCATAAAATTATTATATTTTTTTTGTTAATTTATGAATAATATTTTTTTCCTTCATGATTGTTTTCTATAAATAACTATAGTTTATTAATTTTACTTTCTTTTTCTTTTTTTTTTTGTTGAAAAATTAGTAAAATATAATTTATTTCCTCTTCATTTTTTTTCTTTTTCTTCTTTTTTAATATTCTTAATTCCATTGTGTTAGTTCAAGTATGAAAAATTACAAGATGAATTTGTAGTAAAAAAGAACAAGGCATTTTTTATTACTCATTTTCTCTTTCTATTTTTTTATAAGTATTTTTTTTTCCTTTATGGTTGAAGAGTTTTTGTTTTGTCTGTCTTTTTTTTTCTATTAAATTATAAATATTTTTTTTTTCTTATTATGTCTCTCTGGCTCTATTTTGCGCTCTAATTTTCTCAGAATTCTTCATAATTAATATAATATTCCTAAATGCAATAAAATGTTAATTTAGACAATCTCATTAATTTTTTTTCTGGATAATAAAAACTGAAAATTTTCATTAAAAAGATTTTCAATGATAAAATTCTTCCTATAAAAATCTCCTGCCTTTAGAGCACTTTCCTTCCTTCCCTTCCTCCTACAACTTATTATTATTTAGAGTCTCTTAAATGCACAATTCACGCACGTTTTCCTTCTTTTTTTTCATCAATTCCAAAGAAAAAGAAAAATTATTAAAATTAAAAAGAGAATCAACTAACAAGGAAAGAAAATTGAAAAAAAAGGTAAAAGGAGCCCATGCGCTTGATATGGGCCAAGTACCTAATTGAAGGAAATGCAGAAAACAATTTTAACCCACCCAGTCTTGTAGGGAATCAAAAAAGGATAAAGAATCGCCAAAAATATTCACCATTTTCCACTGGGGTCACAACGAAAAAAGGCAATAAAGTTTTGGAAAAAATTCAAAAAAAATTGACCGCCATTCGCCATTTTGTCTCTTTCAATGCATCAAGCAGATGTTTCAATGCTTCGTCATGAGCTTGTCGATGGGAGTTTGACATTTCATTCATTTTTTTGAGAGAAAATAAAAAAAATTGCGTATTTTTTAGTTTAATTATCGTGGTAAATGTGTTTTACGTGTTGTTCAAGAGTGATTTTTATATCTGAATACCTGGGATGAATTCCCGCACAACTTGTGACCGTCTCAGCGAGCACATCTCTCGTTACAAAGCAAAGCAATCCAAAAACATTGGTCGTGGATCGTCTTGAAGATGGCTTTTTCACGAATTGAGAAATCCTCTGCGCTGGAATCCTTTGCGTTTCACACCACCACGACGGACAAGACGATGGATTGCTTGGTTTTGTGATTCCCTAGATGTTGTCATGCAAAACCTTACGATGTTTATTGGCACCACCTTTCCCAAGACCTTTTCCACGACCAATGATGTGCTCGCTGAGACGGTCACAAGTTGTGCGGGAATTCATCCCAGGTATTCAGATGTAAAAATCACTCTTGAACAACACGTAAAACACATTTACCACGATAATTAAACTAAAAAAAATACGCAATTTTTTTTTTATTTTCTCCCAAAAAAAATGAAATGTCAAACTCCCATCGACAAGCTCATATTGACGAAGCATTGAAACATATGCTTCATGCATTGAAATGAACAAAATGGCGAATGGCGGTCAATTTTTTTGAATTTTTACAAAACTTTATTGCTTTTTTTCGTTGTGACCCCAGTGGAAAATGGTGAATATTTTTGGCGATTCTTTATCATTTTTTGATTCCCTACAAGACTGGGTGGGTTAAAATTGTTTTCTGCGTTTCCTTCAATTAGGTACTTCGCCCATATCAAGCGCATGGGCTCCTTTACTTTATAAAAAACTTTTCCTTTTAGGATTCTCTTTTTAAGAAAAGAAAATAATAATTAAAGTGAAACTGGATGACATTTTAACCAGAGCTGGGTGTGTTTTGTTGTGTTTTATTTTACAGGAATTTGCACTTCCTCCTCTTTGTTGGCTCTGGTGGCTCCAATGCAGCCAGAATTGCCTCATCGAAGACATTCTTTAGCCCTTTCTGCAAGCACAAGAAAGAAAGAAAGATTTACAATTAATGTATTGAGGGAGATTGCGTGAACAGAGTGTTTTATCTTGCCTGAGTCAGAGCGGAACATTCAACATATTTAACAGCTTTCAATTCCTTCGCCAGCTTCTCACCCTGCTCCATCGTAATGGGCTTCTGCTTATTCTTCGCCAACTTCTCCAGCGTCCCACTTTCATCGCGCAAATCAATCTGCGTGCCAACAAGCAGGAATGGTGTCTTTTGGCAATGATGCGTTATCTCTGGAACCCACTGGAAATTCAGGAAAAATTCGCATTTTATAATTTTTTCATTGAAAAACTTTTCTAAATAAATTCAAAAATTAGAATAAAAATTAATATAAAACCAGAGTCATTCTAGCTCATATAGTTAATCCTATTCACCCCAATTGATGGTAGGAAACTAACAAAGGTAAATTAATTGGAATAGATGAGACATGATGATTGTTATCTCCCTGAAACTTTATCAGTCTCACTATCTCATAGAGTCTTCTCACTCAGAAGATATCGTAGCTTTAATTCTCTAATTAGACGTCATTCCACAAGATTAATACAGTTTTAAGAATTTTCTACGGCAAGACATGACAAGAATTTTGCAATAAAGAGGAATGAATGGAGAAAACATTTTTTTTTTACTTATTTGTAGTAAACATTTCAATTAGCACCCTAACTTGTCTTGTAACTGATAACTTTTAATTGCTTGCTAATTCCTTTCTGTTCTACGAATTTTCTTCTCAAGATTTATTAAATAATATTGAAGCTCCATAATCCCACTCTCTAGTTAATAATATTCTCCATTTTTCTGCAATAAATTGTACTTTCAAAATCACAGAAAAATTTCGCAAAAAAATGAGCAATTTATGAGGCATTAATAAAGAGATACGCTTCAAGAGATGCCAAAATTTCTCTAATTTTTCATTTTTCAAATTTCTGTGAATGAAGCATCCTGGAAGGCACGGAAAAGCTTCCAATTGGATTTTTAAGGATACTTTTTAGTCCTTGATGGAAGATTTTCGGAATATTTTGGATTTTGGCATAGGTCACGAGATTCCGATAAGAATTTTTACCTTTTCTTTGACATTCTCGAAGGAACTGGGACTGACAACTGAGAAGCACACCAAGAAGACATCTGTTTGTGGGTAGGAGAGTGGTCGGAGCCTATCGTAGTCCTCCTGACCTGAAAGCAAAAAGAACAAAAAAATGTCAAAAGACGATTCATCAGGGCTAGAAGGGGAGAATAGGTAACTCACCAGCTGTATCAAAGAGCCCCAGAGTGTAGGGTTCTCCTCCAATCATCACCGTGACGGCATAATTGTCAAAGACAGTTGGAACGTATTCTGATGGGAATTTGTTGGTGGTATAGGAGATGAGGAGGCACGTTTTACCCACGGCTCCATCGCCCACGACAACACACTTAATGGTTTGCATTTTCTTGCTTATCTGTGTGGATCCTTAAATCCTGTTAATCCTTGTGCGTCTCTTTCACGCGACTTTATCAGGCCTCTTCGTGCTTCTTCTGCAAAGCCAAAAAAAGAGAAAAGTCCCCGATTTCAGGGAGCCCAATACAAGTGGATTAGTCAAGATATGAGAGAAGTACAGTAGATAAGATTTCTCCCACACACGTCAAAAGGGGCACTCTGTGTTCCGGGAGTTTGGCATTCCCGGACAATTTTCCCACGAACACCGGCTTACTTTTTTGCATTTTTCACTCATTTCCCCCACACTACCACCCCCGCATTGCCTACAATCACCTAGAAGGGTCCCAAAAGAATAAAACTAGCTGACAATCAGCAAGAGAGCTCTGGAGAAAAATGCCAAAAGACGGATATGATTAATTTTCTTCAACACGGATTCATGTCGCCATTTTGTTTCACTCCAATTTTTCACTTTTCCACCCATTTTCACCTCTTCCACCAACTTTTCCCAACATATTCACAATCTTGAATAATTAATTAACAAATAAGGGGCCTTTTGAGACACTTTTCATGGGTTTTTCACTTACTTTTGATGAAAAATCTTCAGGGCAGGGCACCAAATAAACTTTTTACAAATATTTTCACGCACACACGTTCACTCTTCCGGAAAAATTTTCGGAAACTTCGTTAAAATTCGGAATGCAAAATATTTACATTTTTTTTTACATAACAAAATTAAATGAAAAATGCAAGAAAATTAGATGGAAAATGTAATGTTCTTTAATCTTTGAGAAGAAGATCAAGATAGGCACCAGCAATCAAATCTTCCTGGTTAATTTTGAAAATTTCAACAAGCTCATTGGCAATTTTGGTTCCTTCCTCAACTTGCTGCTCTGGATGGAGACAAACTTCCAGTTCAAAGAAATTCCCCAAATCCTCAACTTTGTCCAGATGAATACGCGTTTGATTGTACCAGAAGAGCATTCGGGTCTTCTTCACCACTCCCTTTGTGCCAATACTCTCATCCAGGATTGTTTTTAGCAACTCAGGTTCAGTGACTTCGAGAATCTTGAAGCAGGATAACTTTGCACCCTCTGTATCTGGCCGGGAATACTGCACCAGCTGCGATGGGGTATTCTGAAATACAACAGGATATTACTCTTGAAGATTCATAAACTTTTAGCAAAAATCACCTCCAGGAATCGCAGCTTTAGACGTCCTTTTGTGGCATTGAAGAAGACATCGTGTTGCTTGATGATTTCTCCTTCGGATGAGCAGATCTTCTTCGCGATTTCCACGCATCGATTGAAATTCTCATCACTCCCGAGTCTAGCCTTCACTTCGACATTCCGTGAATCCGGCTGGGACATTGTTTCCTTTGAAAAAAAGCCGCGAGAACTTCCTGGCACGGTGTGAAAGCGTAAAAAGCGCGCGAAGAGTCATGTGGGTGACGTCTCACTGACATCTTGTTGATTTCCGCGTCGTGTGGCCAAAAAGACGGGAAAAGGCAGGGAAAAATGCCCTCAATAGAATCCCAGTGAGAAGAAACTTTCGTGCACAGCAAGATGAATCAGTGAATGTGTGGAGTGTGTTGCCAATGAATGTAACTGTCCAGGAGAGTCAGCTAGAGACAATTTATGTGAATGCTTTGCTGTACGTGGAGACTTGGCTATCTGACGCCCTGGAGCACCTTCTGATTACCACCCTCGTGTACGTCATCGTCTGTCTGTGTCTCTATCGATGGATCTTTAGGCCTCTCGTGCCTGTGCTGCGTTCTGCGCACTTCCCAGCACGTCACAGACGTATCCTCTTCGTTTTGGCGCATCCGGACGATGAATGCATGTTCTTTGGACCAACGATTCTCTCCCTCTGCCAGAGAGACAACTGCCAGGTGTTCCTCCTATGTCTCTCCATTGGTGAGCTTCCTCTGTCATTTAAATATTTATTAATCATTTTGCAAGGACTGATAAAACTTTGATTTTCAGGAGATCATGAGCAACAGGGGCTTGTCCGGCGCGAAGAGCTTTTCCGTTCATGTCAAGTTCTTAAGATCCCGCCTGAAAATGTAACAATTATGAACCTCACAGAACTTCCCGATGATCCAAATGTGGAGTGGAAAGTGCCAACAATTGCCAGGTTGATTGAACAAACAATCGAAGCGCTGGACATTGAGGCACTCATAACCTTCGATCGGGATGGGGTGAGCCAGCATCCCAATCACATCGCCATCTTCTATGCTGCCTCGTCGCTCTGCCTCACCGGAATCATGCCAAATAGTTGCAAATTCTACGCTCTGGAGTCCACAAATCTCCTGCGGAAATACATGCTAGTCCTGGATCTGCCAATTACGCTTCTCCTCTCGCGCCACTGGTTTGTCCTACCCTGGCATGAACGAAAGATTGTGGTTCGAGCTATGTTGGAGCACAAATCCCAGCTTGTGTGGTTCCGGAAGCTCTACATCCTCCTCTCCAGGTACATGCTGATGAATTCTTTGCGTGAACTCAATGTGTCGGACTTGGAGTTGGAGATGCAGCTCGATGACTCATAGGATTGTGTACACATAAAATGTATTTTTGTGTAATATTTTTGCATAATTCCTTCTGTAAATTGTCCTTTTCCATTTTGTTTTTTCAATTTAAATAAATACAATGTTTATTTTCCCGCCATTGAGATCTCTTTTGTTCCCTTCACGAATCACTGATAATGTAATCAATTGCGAAGACCTTTTTGTGTGTTTTCTTTCAACAAACTCAATTTTTAGAGAAAGAAAAACATAATTAGCATATAGAATAATGATTGTTAATTTGATAAAATGTGGTTTTCTAAGGTTTTTTTTTGTAATTTTTATTACATTTTTCATGCAATAGCTCACTTTAAAATCACAAAATCATAAAGTTTTTTAGATTAACCCAAAATTATGCTTTACTTTAGCTTCTTTGCTTCGAGAACAAAGCAGCATAAGTTGGTAAGTGCAAAAAGCAAACGGCAGAAAAGAGTCAGCACTATACCAAAATCATTCGCATGAGAGAGACGGAAAGTATGATGACACTTTTCCACCCTAAATTATTTACAAAAACCTTCATAGGCAACCTTGCATTGGGCTTGTTCGCCATTTGTGCTCACTTCAGCTTAGTATATTTTATTCAAGTCATTTTCGGGCCACCCATGTGCATTTAAAATTGTGTTTCCCCATCGAATAGGCTCCAATTCAGAATGCTAATCAAAGAATTGTGAGTATTCGTGTATCCCCATTGGGGTTGTGCATCCAAGTGTGCTGTGGGTGTGTGGAAAGTCCCGTGGGAAACATGGGAAAATTCGCAAGGAAAAAAAAGTCCAATTGACAAGGGGTTGGGGATGCCCTCGGAAAAGTTTTTCGCTTGACGGGAAAATTTGCTATGGGGAAATGGTGCTGAAAATTCAAAATTGCCCATGGATTTCTTCCGGAGCCGGTTGATGACGCAATTCAAGCACCCCGTGGCGGAGTCCACGTCATTTTTTCCATTCTTTCAGTCACTGTGGCATGAAAATTTCCCAAAATCCTGGGTCAAGGTCTACCTGACTCAGGCAGTGATTGACTTCTTTTGGGGCAGTCCCACACATCCGGAAGATGTGCTAATGACTGTGGAAAATTCCCCACACCCATTGTGAACTTGCGAAATGTGAAATTTATAAGAAAGTCCCGGAAAAGAAGAATTTGTGGCACATTTTTGCCCGCAATGAAGTTCCCCGGAGTGGGGCGATGTGGATTGCGTGAATGCATCTAATGCGAACTGTGTGATTATCCAATCGGCAATTGCAGTGCTTTTTTCTCTTTTCTCTTTTCAGCCGTGTCACCTTGCCGCTCACCGTGGAGGAGGTAAGGCCCACACAAGATCCCACATCTATCCCATTCCCGCCCCCTCGCTAATGCCTCCAGGAGAATCTTCTGGATGGTTGCACCTGGGCAGTTTGCATCATCACCATTTCGGGGCATTTTTGCAGGCGTGCGGCTTTAGCAAGAGAGACACAAAGATAGCGCAAACACTCGAGGCAGCATTTTTCCCTTAAATTCGATAGCAAAATTACTATCTTATCAGAGCTGCGGGTCTTTTTTTTTTCATTTTCGGGCGGATTTAAAGCACCCAGTTGCCAATTGAAGACTCTCAAGACACACGGGGAATACAATGGGATGATTTTAGGGTACAACCAGAATGCCACCGCCCCCTCAGTGGGGTCAATTGCATCGATCGCCTTCCCTTGACTCTCACACAGAGATTTTTTTGAGGGTCACTTACAGGCCACTGGGTGCGTTAATTGCTGCTCCCGCGAATGATTCTTCTCTCTCACTATGTGGTGCTAAAGTACCACATTAATTGCCCCACACACATGTGGCTGTATCGATGATAAACGGAATGGCTGAGTTAGAAAATTTTTGTTTGTCATCTTGCTTAAAACTGAAATTATGCTGTGTGAAGGCCACCGAGAGGTTTTTCCTTCTTCCTATCAATTTAGGTGAATTGATTAAGAGAAAAAAAAATGTCGAGAATATTTGAAAATGCTTATCAATTAATGCTCCCTGGTTTTATTTTGGGGGTGAGTCACATTAAACATTGATTGACACTGTACACCTGAGAATTACTAAGAAAAAATATTTTTTTAAGCGAAAATCAACATTTTTCTTAATAATAATTTATTTAGGATTGTTTTTTATTATCTTGTGTTAACAAGAACAAATTCTACATGCAAAGTGAATTTTTGGGTCAATTTTTTCCTTCTTCAGGTCCTGAAAACATTATACAATTTCGCAATTTTCAGTAGCTTTGTAGACTTTTTAAATTCATTTTTGGAACGGTTCAATCAGCTTTTAGCTCCTAATCTTTTAACAATTCATCGATATATATATTTTTTTCTTGTTAGAATAATAATTTGCAGAAATGTAAAGATTTTTTTATGATTCCCAAAAGAGAAAAGGAAATGTTGTGCATATGAGAAAGCGATAAGTATGTACCAGGAATACCTTCTCTCCCATAGATGAGGATTCCTTGTTTTCATTAGAATGTTACAGAACATTTTGCAATGTGACATACAAAATGAGAATGAAAAGTGATTACATATCGATTGAAAAGTGTAGGTACACAACATTTGGTTTTATCTGAAATGTTCACAGATTGAACGAATACTGCGCCCCCCCCCCTACCCATATGAATAGATGAGTCAATAAAAATAGTGCCACATGGTGTTGCGCTGCCCCTGTGAGTCGGAAGTATTCAACACTTAATTACTCTTCAAACCACCTCCTCCTTCTCCCCTTAACATTTTGATGGAAGCTTTCGCACAGACACATTTTTTTAATCGATTGCTCCCGTGTTTGTTTGTTTTTCTACCGGGTGTGGGGCGGCGTACGTTTGCAGTATCAAGTTGCACAGCTCTTCTCTGTGGCGGAGGCGTCAAAAAATGAGACTGGCGGTGGCGAAGGGATTGAAGTGCTCAAGAATGAACCCTTCACGGATCATCCTCTGCTTGGTGAGTTTGATTTTTATTTATTAGCTGTGTTTCTTTCAGACACAGCTTTTGTGTACCGAGCAAAATCGAAAGTCGTCAGATCGGGCTCAAACTTGGGATGAGCACGAATTAGGGTCCCCACATTCCAAAAAACGTATGCGCCAAAAAAAATTTTTTTTCCGGCCGGCCGGCCGGCCGGCCGGCCGTAGTATAACGCTGCATTGCAAGAGAACGGTAATAGATAGAGACTTGCGGTAAACGGCAAAGTTTAAATATCGACTGGAAGACATCCGATTATGAGGTCAAATCCACCCCCCCACCCCTCCGTCCGCCATTTTGAATAACCTCAAAATTTTGTTTTCGCTATATCTCAGCCGCTATTATAGCTAGAGGGCTGAAATTTTGATATGTTGTAGGGGACATCAAGAGCTTTCCAACGATACCTCATTTTTGAAAATCGGCCAAGCCGTTTAGTCAATATGGCCGCCACAATTTTTCATCGAAAATCGACCATAACTCGAAAACGGCTTGACCGATTTCGATCAACCCGGGGTCAAATGAAAGATCTCAACAAACCCTACAACTCTCCAGAGCATCCGAAGTTTCAAAAGTGACCGCTAGGGGGCCAAAAATCAAAAACAAAATTTTCGATTAGTTTTCGATGAATATCTCGAAAACGACGACATAAATTTTTTTCATTTTTTGATATGTTGTAGCTGACCATATTATCTAGCTTCATGCCAAAAATGAAGAAAATCTATGGATCCGTTCTCGAGATATAGCCTTCCAAAGTTGGCATGTCATATCTCGGGTTCTACATGTCCGATCTTGATCAACTCAAGCGCAAATGAAAGGTTTCGAGAAACCCTACAAATGTCTAGAACATTGCAACTTCGAGAAATGACCGCAAGAGGCGCTAAAGTCAAAAACAAAGTTTTCGAAAATTTCGAACTCGAATTTTTCGAAAATGACGACATAAATTTTTTTCATTTTTCGATATGTTATAGCTGACTTCAAGACCTTTCAAACAAAAAAAAATTTATGAAAATCTATGGATCCGTTCTCGAGATATGGCCTTCCAAACATTTCTTAGGGTATGACTTTTCAATTTTTCCCGACTTTTCGCGTATTTAAACTGATTCGCGTTCTAGTTTGCTCTCACAAAATTGGTACACTGAAAGAAACACAGCTCCCGTAAGTTTGGTCAGCTTACCAGTACATTTTTTCTTTGTGAATTTCTAAAAGGGAATTTCCTTCATTTTTTTGGCTTTTCAGGTGGACGATACAGCTCTGGACAGTATACGTATAAAATCTACCATTTAGCTTCAAAAGTGCCAGCCTTCATTCGACTACTGGCACCCAAGGGTTCCCTGGAGATCCATGAGGAGGCATGGAATGCCTACCCATACTGCCGGACAGTTATTACCGTATGTCAATTTACAAAATCTTTCCTCTAACATTTTTATTTTATTTTATTTTCTAACATTTTGATTTATTTTTATCTCTTTTCTTCTTATCGCTTTTCCCCCTTCAAACAAATAAACAATTTTGCATACAAAATAATCCTCAACCATGTAGAATCCCAAATTTATGAAGAAGGACTTTGAAATTTTGATTGAATCCTTTCATTTGCCCGGCGTAGATCCCAATGATAATGTAAGTGACGATTGCAAGATTAATTACAACATATTTTTCTTTTCTTTTCTCCTGACTGTTGCACGCTTCGCTCATCACAATGTGACCAAAAAATAATGCAAAAACACCTCCAAAAAAATCACTTCGCGCAAAAAATCCTTGGAAAAAATCAAATGGGGGTGAAATTGATATTACAAAAAAAATACAACCACATTATGATGGAAAACTTTGTGATTTTGTGTGTGTTTTGTGTCCTTTCTGTGCTATGTTGAAATGCAACAATTAAAAAAAATACATTTGCGCTAAAATGACGAAAACTTTGTGTGGACAATTAAAATATGTGTGGACAATTTGCACACAAATGCGCGGAAAATGCAGAATCCTGGATACATGAAAGAGAACTTTGTGATTTGCATCGAGTCACTCCATGTTGGTGATGTTGGTAATCAGCACAATGTAAGTTCCTTTTAAGTAGAATGAAAAAGGGATTTTGTAACATCCCTTTTCACTTTATTATATATCGTATTTTCTCTCCCCCATGGAGAAACTTTCTCTTTATTTAATTTTCTCGTAACTTTTCCCTTCAAAACTAACACAAAAACCTTGTTTTTTTCTCTCTCTCACTTTCCTTCATTCTTCTATCTTATAGATCTTGTTCTAAATTTTCCTTTTCTTTTTGCATAACAACATTAGTTTTAACAACTTTTTTTTACAATTTAATTTGCTCTAGAAGAAAAAAAAACAAGATAATCGCGTAAGATCAAATTCGGGGTTTGAAAAGTAAAAAAGAAACAAACATAATCATTAAAAAAAACACACCGTAATTGTATGTCGAAAAATGCTTGTTTTTCATTGTTGCTTCATTGGCTTTTTAGTGTTATTCTTCTTTTTTCTCTTTTATTGCTTCGTGTGAGGATTTCTCACCCAAAAATATTGTGATATTAACCATCGAGAAATGTTCTTTTTTTCCCTCCACGTGTTTAGTTTGTTTTTCACGCCGAGTAGAGAAAATTTCAGAGCTTTACCCATTTTTTTCTTCGGGGAGGTTTTTATGCAAATTTTATCACTCAATCATCATGCCTCTCTATTCAGCACTTTCGTAACGGCTTTACCAATAAATTTTTAGTGGATTCCTCTGTGTTGTATGTTAGGGAAAATTATGGTCAAAAATGATAAAATGGGATAAAAAGGAAGATGTTGTTTTTTTGGGTGTGGAATAAAAATAATATTGTGGCCAATGAAGGCCACGTGAAGCCATACAGAGAGAATAAACTTGAAGAATAAAAAAATTATCGTAAAATGGGGTGAATATAATTTGTAGTTTGGCAAACTTTTTAATCCTTCTTGAAGATTTATTTGTTAGCTATATAGTATAGAAAGAGGCCAGAAAACTATCTGTTTTCTATTAAAAATGTTATCCAAAATCAGCTCTTTTTGGCTAAATTAAATCAGATAAGAAATACATCAATCAGACGTTCTTTTTTCGAATCTTAGATCTTAAAATAAAAGCTATTGAGAAATGAACTGAGATTCTTATTTTCAATTCATTCCCACACTGATTTATTTCAATTAAACTAAATTGATAATAAATAGGCTGTCTTAACTGTATCAGATTTAATAAAATTAGATGAGAGGAAGATCCTTTAAAAGGATTTAGAATATTTAAAAACTTCTTTTAAAAAATTAATTTTAGATTTCGATTTAAAATCATTTCCATTCCGGTTCTTTTCATCTGTTAGTTTAATAAAAGGAGTTTAAAAATCTAATTAGATTAAGAATATGTCTTAGTTTTTTTAAAGCTTCATCCTTAAAAAAATCAACGTAATTAAACGATTGATTCTTTACGGTTAGATCAAAGAATAGATGATCTTTATTAGGAAAAAAACCCTCAATTTTGATGTTGTATCACAAGAAAATTTTCACACCTTCTCCTATTAGTAAACAATAGCTAATAATAATTAGAAAGATAGCCGCCCACACACTAATGAATTTTCTTTTGAGCTTGATAAAGAATTTTAATTTTTCTCCTTATATTTTGTTTTAAAGACCTTCCAATAAAAAGTGTATTAACTCACACTTTGGCGAATATAGCTTTTTATGGGATTATCAAACAACAAATTTTATGAATAACCCTTAAATCCTTTATGAACCCTCTTAAAGAAAAAAAAGTCTTTTGCAAGAGATTTTTCTTCTTACACAATTTTCCGCATTTTTGCACATACATCATACATAAAAGGGGCATATTGAAAGAGAGATTTTTGTCATAAAGTATATCATATAGAATAGCTATTAAATCATAATATAAAATCGAAAGGCGATATACCTAAATATTTCTTTTGTGCGTGAAAATGTGGCGTGTTAAAAAAAGAATATCAATAAATTTTTTTTATTGTTTTTCTTCAATGAATGATAAAAAAAGGGAGAAGAATTTTTGTGAACAAAATGAAAGTGAGATGAGTCATTCTCGCATCAACAAGTAATTGAATTTCAATGAGATTTGTGAGGTGAAGATGATGCCTTTTTTTTTTAGAATTTATTAATTTTAATCTGTGTGTGTGGGAAAGAAACATAAAGAGGGAAAAAAAGTAACATTCTCGTCGACATTTCCTTGAATTCTTTAAGCTTAATAATGCGCAAAAATCAATTTATTTCAATGGGAAAAGGGTTTTTGTTTTAAAGAATATGATTCTCAAATACACCCTGACAGGTCCATGAATTGCCACCGGAGAAGCTGAAAACACGCGATGTCGTTCACATTGACATTGCAAATGATCCCGTGTCCTCAGCAGACTACAAGCCCTCCGAGGATCCCACAAAGTTCAAGTCGGAGAAGACTGGACGTGGACCCCTTGTGGGTCCAGATTGGATGAAGAAGGTGGATCCTGTGATGACGTGCTACAAGCTGGTTACGTGCGAATTCAAGTGGTTCGGACTCCAATCGAGGATAGAGAATTTCATCCAAAAGTCCGAACGACGACTCTTCACTACGTTCCATCGGTGAGTTTTTCATTCTCAATTTTCTTTTTCTATTTTTTTACGGGAAATTCTTTTTTTTTTGTGTTCTTCCTATCCAAACACATGTTTCCGTATAAACGATATGTGCGGTATGCGATGTGAAAAGTCATTTCCATATGACGAATGAGCGGGAAACAAATCTCAATGTGGAGTTAGAAAAAAAATGTGACTCACAGACTGATATTCATGAGGGTACAGTGCGTATCATTGGTGACGCAATTAAAATACATAAACAAATAGGAGAAACATTAGGTCATTCTCCTATTTTATCAGCTAAATGAAATACATACAGACAAAAATGAAGTTACATTGTAAATAAATTTTGATTTTAAATCTTTGGTAAATATTTAGTGTTTTAAGTAGAGGGGAGTATTCAAAGGAATTTAATTAATTTAATTAATTGAATAAGAGTAAAGATTGCGGAAAATGAAATACAAAAAGGACATTATGGGGTAATGGGATAGGATTACTATTCGATAGAATTATAGATAAAAGAAATCTCCAAGGAAATTGTTGCGTAATGAAGTATTATGAGGTATTTAAAAGGTACTAAATCACAAAAGTAATTTATCTGTGAAATTCCCTTGACCATCAACCTTTCCCATAAGACAAGAATTTGAGGAATTACTTACTCAAAAGACACTTGAAACTATTTCCTCTTCATTTCATCAAGTTAATCTTAAAACAATCTTCTTCAAAATTACTTGTCTCTCTGTGTTACAAATGAGTCACACTGTGATGAATTACTTAAATCATCATCAATGAAATCTAATCCGTTTTAGTAAATTTGTTTTTCAAGTTCAAAGTTTTATTTTAAAAATTGATCAATAAATAAAATCTTATCAGTTTCTTACATTTCATTGGAAAATATTTATCAAAGAGCCTTCAAATAATATACTTTGTGTAAATTAATCATTTTATTAATGTATAGATTTATTTGGGGGTGTTCTTTGGATGAGTTTTCCTTTCGGAAGGTTTATTGAAAATTCATTAAAATGAGCTTTATTGAAAGATAATTAAATATTAATAGCGAGAAAGAAAATTTTACGGATAGGAAGAGGAAGAAAACGTGGTGTCTGTAAAATTGAGGGCTAAGATAGCAATTTTGAATGGTCATTGGGCAATGTTACCTATCTCAAAATAAAAAAGTCTATGTGTGATGTACTATTTCAATGGGGAGGGAATTAATAAACCATGACGATGGGGGGCTATAAAAAGCATATCAATATAGTATTGCCTTGATAATAATCCATTACGATGATAAAGTCTCTGTCGGAGAGGAATAAAAATGTTTATTGGATTTATTTTGCTGTGTAATAAGTGTAGTAATATTTTCGAGGCTATCTATTTTATTTTTTGTTTTGTGTTGTAGACAAGTTTTCTGCTGGATGGACCGTTGGCACGGGCTAACGATGGAGGATATCCGTGCAATTGAGGATAAAACCAAAGAGGAATTGGACAAGCAACGTCACGTTGGTGAGGTGCGAGGTATGAAGGCAGAAACGGACTAAATGATTCTTCTTTCACTGGATGTGGGAAAGAAAAGGAAGTTGATGATGACGAGATGTACAGGAGGCAGATAAGATAAAAAAAGAAAACAATTTCCAAATTTCAACACTACGGGGTAAGCAAAAGGAAGCATGGCAAAGAGAAGGAGATGCTGGATGAAGAATGTGAAGAAGGAGATATTATAGAGAAATTTTGCTGCAAACGATATAAAAGTAAAATTGAGAGAAGAAATTAAGAAAAAAATTGTATTAACATTTAACACAAAAAAGATAAAGAAGTGGAAAAAAATGAAATGAAACTATAATTGTTAATTAGTTCTACAGGCTGATAGATGAATATACATTTTAACTACATATATATTGAGGTGTCTTGATAAACAAGATGTTTCAGTGACAACAATATATTCGAGACGGCGCGGTGTTTGGAAGATGAACAAAAATGTTTGGAGAAGCTCTACTAATTCCTCTTTTTTTTTTCCTTTTTACCTTTTATTCACATCACCCCGAAAAAAAAACTTCATTTCCACCCTCATTTGGGCTCTTGGTTATTTTTTTAAAAGCAAAATAAATATAGCAGAACGGCACAAAAAAAAGTTTAAACAAGAAAAAAATAGCCCAGTGTAGTTGGGAATTAATTAGTCAGGAGGAAATTAAAAATAAATAAATTGTAAATGTATAGAATGGCAATGGAACTCTCAGTGGGGTAAAAAAAAACTTTATTGAAATTTCTGGTATTTAGCAATTTGAGAGACAACAAAAAAACATGCGTCAAGGTAGATGGCTAAAAATGTAATTAAAAAAAAAGTATATTAAAAGAAAATATTGCATATAGAGAACAATAAATTAGACATGTGACAGACATTTTGCTGAAAGCAGGAAGAACGCGTTCATTTTCAATGTTCCTTTATTTTCTTTAGCCCTTGGGCGCGCACGTTAAAGAGGATGTGGTATGCATTAGGCAGTCTTATTCTTAGGTTTCCTTGCCACACTCAGAAGGGGAGAGGGAGGATGATTAAAAGAAAAGAATTCTTTTGATTAAAAATTCACATCAAATGAAAAGATTTTTTTCTCTCAATTATTTCTGGATGAATCTGTTTTCGCTTTGATTAAAATTTTACATTTGAGAATATTTTTCGGCCTATTTGATAATGAAAAAATGGCCTGTAGCCACTGATGAAGGTCCGATCAATTGATAGGATTTCAAACAATATCTTTAAAACTTCACGATTACGTTGAAATGTTTTTTTTGTAGATTCTTCGTTGATTGAATTTTATAATCAAAGAATAATTTTTTTATTTTAAATTCTCTTTCCTTCTTCTGAGTGCAGTCTACCAAATTATTATTTAAATAAAAAAAAGTAAATTAACATTTTGCAGAGAGCCTTCTTTTTCTTCACCAAAAAAACCACCTAAATGCATTTCAAAATATATTTAATAAATAATAAAAAAAATATTTTAGAAATGAAAAAATAAACTCATCGAAATCACAAAAGCACAGCTAATTTCTTTACTATATGAAAAAAAGTAATTTTAACAACAAAGTCCTTCCTCATAGAAATATTATTATTATGTAAACTATATTTTTCATGACCTCTATAAACAAAAAAAAAACAAACAAACTTCACAAACGGGATATTTCATGCTAAAAAAAGATAAGAGAAGCAGCATTAAAGTGACATATTTTCCAGTAATAGAAGTGAATTATGTGGATATAGCGATTAAAAAAAAGAAGTTAAAAAAATAGTAGAACATTAAAGAAAAGAAAGAAATTTAGTGAATATACAATGAATTTTTTCTTCAAAGTGCAACAAACACAATGAAGAAAATAAAAGTAAAATAAATAAAAAACAACAAAAAATAGTAGGTGAAAATATTCTTGATTTAAGTCAGTAGCGTTAGTAGGTTCTAATTATTTTTATTGAAGAAATGAAAATTTAAAAAAAAATGATGTTTATTTCAAAGAATGGCGTATGGAAGTGTGCGAATGGTTCTTGTTATAAATTCTATACAATAATTAATAATTAAAAATGTATTTTCTTTTTTTTTTAAATGCTAAAAACATTCTTTTAGCGGGACAAGAGTTTTAATTTGAAACGTGGTTTAGGCAACAACAAAAAATTAAAAAAAAATTCAAACGAGGATTTTTTGTCCTCATCACCTTTAAAATCTTTTATCTAATTCTTTTTCCTTTTGATTGAGATGAAGAATTAAAAGAAAAAACATTGAAGGAGGAAAAGTTTAAGGGAATTTTATCATAAATTCCTTATTCAATAAGATTTTTAATAATTCCTATACTTTCTGTCCTTCTTCATTCAAGAAAATGTCTATAAAGGAGAGTGAAGAAAAAATTGAAAAGATTATTAAAAAAAAATGAAGAGAAAAATATTAAACTAATCAATTAAAAACTTGTTCAGTATGTGTATAAAAACAAATAAATTATTGAAGGTGACCACAGATGTTTTTACCCCAATGGAAGATAATTAATTGGCAAAATTTATTTTAATCATCAAATGTCTTTATTAATCTTCTTGCTACTTTTTCACATTGTTTTTTGAACACTTTTTTGTTGTTGTAACGATATTTGTATGAAAAGTTTTATTTTTCGTATGAAAATTGTAAATTTAATTTCATTTCAGGGATTTTCATTGCGTGCTCTCGAGATTTTCAAGTGCAATTTTCGAAGCAAATATCTCGATATATTTTGTAACAAAAATCCATGATTGTTTTTGTTAGAAGGATATTTTTAAAGGAAACTCGAGTGGTTCATAGTTTATTGAATTTCCTTTCAGTTGCATCGTAATTGAGAAAAATTGAACAACTAGAAAGGGAATTATTTGAATTTTATTGCTTAAATTTCAAATGCAAAATGGCGTCTCATAATTTTTAATAGTTTTTTATTAAACATAAATTTACCGAGAATATTCTTTCCTTTTTCATAGATAAATTTAAATATTGGCAAAAGGAATTTTTCTCTATTGCTTCTAATATTTCACGTCCTAAATGCAATTAAAAATAAAACGAATTGATCGTTACGGCAGCCATCTTCAAATTAAGGACGCCGAAAAACATTTTTCATGGATTTTTGCTTCAAAATTATGAATTATATTTTATATTGAAAAGTTGATTATTTAAAATATTATTTTAAATTCTATTTTATCTTTTAAAAATGTTACAGATCTATTTTGCAGCTGATTTGCTTCTACAGATTCGCAAAGAATCTCTCTAAATAATTGTGATAATTCCTTGAAAGGGTTTTTTTCTGGAATTTCGCCAAGATTAATTTTCCTTGAATAATTTTAATTTTAATTTTAATTGGGCGGTATGGGACTTCTTTTCAGAGAGGTTGCATTTTTGGCTTCGTAAAATTGAAAATTCTCATCGTGAAGAACTAAAGCAAAGGAGAAAGAGCCCAGGAGGTAAGAACGCCTCCGAGAGGAACCGAAAGTCTTTAGTTTTAAGCCTTCCAAGCGATCCTTTTAGCTTCTCAAACATCTTACAACAATTCTTACATATCGCAGCGATCTCTCAAGGCTGCGAAAAATCCCCCAAATCCTCGACAAATAATTAAGAAAATTGAATATCAGCTGCGATACCAGGAGGGATTTGCAAGGAAGTGGACGTGACTACAAACTGGGTCAGCAACAGAGAGAGCGAGCTCGCCCCACTGGCATCAGGCGGTGTCTGTATGGAAAATTCAATAAAGTACAATGTGAGTATTAATCCTATTTCATCCCAATAAAGCAATAAAAGCTATAAAGCTTTTATTGCTTTTCCCATTCGAGCTCATTTTCCTTTTCAAATGGAATATTGAGAGCGGTGAGGGTTCTTTTGAAAGAAAAAAAAATCCTTTCAGAAGTTCTCAAAGAAATTCTCACTGAATTTTTGTATTTCAAACCAACAAAGCCCATGAACTTCAATAGCATACAGTCAATATAATCCCTCACAGAGAAAAAAAAACGGAAGCTTTTCACAGAGATCGAAGCGAATTTCAAAGTAAGAATTTTCCATTGAGAGCTTTTTGATATTTCTCTGTGAGATTTGGGATTTATCGTGAAATATTCAATTTTATTTTCTCCTCCGAGATTTTTAGGTTTAAGGAAGAAAATTCCGTAGTGCTGAAGGAACTTACGAGGAATTTTCGTGGCGCAAAGTTTATTTTATTAGACGTTTAGGGGAATGTTTTAGATTCTCTCACATTGAATCCTCTTCAAATCCTGACCCATCCAACACATTTTTAACATCCTTTTCTATCGACTTTGAACTCCTCATGGGGCTATATCCAAAAGAAAGCTGAATGCTTCTTCGTGGGAAAAGCAGGAATTTCTCCCAATTTAATCCCTTGAGGAAATAGTCGAGTATTCTCAAAGGACTCAAAAGCTCAATCGATTGCAAAGCCACACAGAGGGAAATTCCTGGAAAATTGAATTCAAAACACGTCTGTAGAGCCGATGAGAATTGTGGCAAAAGCAGAAGGAAATTAATTTATAATACCAGCAATTTTGCCTTAAGAAGGACTTCTGCAGTTCCTGTTCTAATTCCTACTTCAAGAACTCTCAATAAATTATTGGCATCGAACGCTGCCAATCCCTTTTTGTTTAAAGGGAAATTTGGAGTTTTGCCATTGATGGGACTTCTCGAGATTAAAAGGAAGCTGATGAAGAGCTTCCATCAAAGACGCCAAAATGTATGCACAAATGCCCCCAGGAATGACATGAAATCTCCCGCTAAAAGTTCTCCAAACACTGAGAGAAAAGCTTCCGCTCTGAAATATTGTTGCTCCACATACCTGGCCCCAACACAAGGTCCCAAAAGAAAGGTTTTTGTTACCAATGAAAATAGGACGGAAATGTCTTAGTGAAGCTCTGGGAGCTTCAAAAATCCTCATGGAAATTCTCAGCCGTATTAATCATTTTTGATGCGAGGAAGACAGAAGCCTGCGCCAGGACTTCCTCAATGGACAATCTGCCGTCACGATTGGCATCTGCCAGACTGAAGAGTGTTGCAGCTTCCTGGAGGGAATGCCGGGGGTGTCGTGGATCAATGTAGGACAGCAATTCTCCACGATCTGCTCGCCCATCGCCGTTCTTGTCAATTAATCGCCGAAATTCTTCCTGTTTCTCAGCCACACTCTTTCGATGGGATGCCGAATTTGCAATCTTGGCATCCTCCTCCTCATCGGGATTTGTACTGAATTCCTCCATTGTGAGCACATCGTCCCCATCGAGATCAAATTGTCGCAACAAATCATCCACGAGACTCAGGAGATTTGCTGCACTTGATTCTGGATGCCGAAAGGCAAGAAATTCATCAAGTGTTAAACTAAAAGGATCCGTTCTGGCTGCTTCCAACCACAGAGCTTTGTCTCTCATTATTGTTTCTACAAAAAAAAATGTTAAAGAAGTTTTGAACATGAAGGAAGTTCAAAGGGGTCAAAAACGTCCTACCTTTGGTTTTCCTATCCAATCCCACGTGCTTCTGCTCATTGTGGGATCCAATGTAATCCTCATCGAGTCCGTGCTCTTTGAGGAAGTGCGCATGATACTCTTCCCACGTTACAAGTCCATCGCGCGGGGAGAGATCAATTTCAGCAAAGGCAAAGGGGTTCGCCCTAACAGCTGCCTGAATGTGCTCCCTGACGCGCCCATTAATAAATTTTGCCAACTCCTGAATTGTCAGGAGTCCATCGGCATCCAAATCAGTCTTCCTGAAGGTACTACGGAGGAGATTTGTTCCATCTGTGTCTGCACTGGCGAGAATGATGGTCTCTGGGCCCTTGCCAACGGTCGACACGTAGTCCGTTGTTACTTCCTCAGTGCGCTTCCGGTGTGGGAATGAAAAATTCAGCACGACAATGATGAAAATGGCATAGATGAGAAAGGGCACGAGTATAGCAGACCACCGTGGCATTCGGCATCTCCGTACAATCCTCACGAGTCCCATATTTCAGCATCAGCTGCCGAGGAAATGAATTTTCTGTGGTGAGTTTTGAAACTTTTATACAATAATATTAAAAATATATTCTGTTGCGGAGGAAATAAAATAAACATTTCATGAACTTTTGGATTTCTCGCGAGAGAGAATTTCCATTTGGTATTCTCCTCCGTCCGGAATATTATGTACTTAACTTCCTAAATTCCATTAAAACTTTTATATATATTATTTAGTTGATTGATATTAGATATCCAGCCAGTCGGCAAAATCAATATCAAAGTTAATTAATTTGAATTTCGTATATTATGGTGAACTGTGGGGAGGGCACGTAATTTTTCTTCTTTCTCAGCTTTATTCCCTTGAAGCCTCATTATGGGGAAATGTGGATAAAATGAGCTTTTCAAGTTCAATTTAGTAAAATGGAATTTCGGAAATTTCTAATACAAATTATGCTGAAATATAAAATTAAATTCTTTTAAACAATTCGCATTTTAGTAAAAAATCTAAATATGTACATATGTACTTGCTTTTTATAGCAAAAAATCATTTATGGCAGTCTAGACACATACCGACTGCAATAAAATCATTATGCAGCGCAATAAAATTAAAATAAAGAACTTAATAATGTTATTTTGCTTGCATGGAGATGAAAGGTTTTCTCGAGAGTTTTCTTACGCTTCTTTTGCAATTATTTTACCACAAAAACCATAATTTTTATAGCAAAAATGTGTCTTCGCTATAAGATTTTTCCGGTTTTCTCCACAATCGTTATTATAGAAATTCAAGAAAGAAATCATCTTCAACCATTAAGGCTAATGACCAATAATTCCCAAATTGTCTAAATAATATTATTTGTTAATTAAATTCCCCCATTAGAAAGTTATTATGGCAGGATGTTAATTTAAGGAAATCTCTTGGTGTTAGAGCACACGAAGCACACACAGGGTGCACAGATTTTTTAAAAAGGATTTTGTGGTTTTATACACCCACAACCAAGCCTGGAGCAGACACAATTTACTCGACCATAAATTCATTTACAATTTGTGTTTCTGCAAAATTAAATTAAATGAAATTTGATAAATTAAGGGTAAATATAGCATTCTACAAACAAACACTAACTTTAAATTAATTTGTCCCATATGAAATTCCCTGAATAAAATGAATGGCAAATTGTTTTGCACATCAGCAGGGGGAAGTTTTAAGAGAGAAAATGTGAGATTATTTCAAAAACACATTTTCAATATATTATTTTGCGGTTAAATATTTTGTTTAATGGAATTCTTGTGCAGTGTCATTGAGGGAAGTATTTTCTGAATGTTATAGAAATTTTTTAATTAAATTTTATTCATTTGTAAACCACAAAATTTTGAGGAAATGGAATAAAATTTTGAGGATTCGTAAATGAATTCTTATTGAAAGAATTTCAGTTTTTTCTTCAAAATTTCTTATAGGAATTTTTAATTTAAAAGTTGTGCTCAAATATTTCCTCCAATATTCAATTCACGTGGAATGAAATTTCAGCCGAGTTACCCCTATTATTTCTAATTCTAATTTATCTTGGCAGGATTAGCTACTCATACATAATAATCTCTTAGAATGTCAATTAAAATAATTACCTTCAGTTTTTCATCATTGAATTTAATAAGATTTGTCTCTTCTAATTCTTGTGGGATGAAACTCTCGTGATTGAGTAACAGGATAATCTAATTAAAAGCTACTTTTAGAGTTAAGGTATAATGGAAAAATTACTTTAATTTTTCAGGGTCTGAGTTGACTTAGCAAAAAAAAACTTCTTTTAAGAAATCTTCCTTGATTTGATTGATTGAGGTTGCAGAAACGACGAAAGGAACATACAAGAAAATGCAAAGAAGCTTATTATTCATCTGAAAAATTATGATTTGAGAAATAATTGAGGGAGGATGGTCTACAACAGTTTCTTGAAAGGTTTTTATACAGAAAAAAATGAATAAAAAGAGAGATCAAAGTTTCTTATTTTAGAACAATATTGAGAAGTCATAAAGGTCATTCGCATCATATAACATTATGCTGTTTCTCTTGTACTGAAAGAGAATTTTTAATTTCTTAGGTATTTGGATATGTAGTGTGAACCTAGTAAATGCATCAAAAAGCATAAATTCCTTCTCATAATCATGAAATTTCTCATACATCAAATAATGATTTTTAGCGAATATTTCCTGAATCCATATTAAAACAATCCTAAAAATAAATGTTCCGGAAATGAGCAATCAAATCACTTTAAAAAAAACATTAAAAAAAAATTATTAATCGTTGATTGTTTCAAAATATAATCTTTCAGAAAAAAAATGTTCATCGGGTAAAATCATTATAATCCATGCGTTTGCATTCGAATTTAATTAATCAGTTTATCTCCGTGCTCTATATCATTGCCAATTCTGAATTTTAAATTGGAAATTGCAATGAATTTTTAATTTATGAGGAATTTTCCATTGCAATGACTTGCATCCAATGCAAATTGTGGGTCATGCATTTAATTTTTTTTTAAATATAAATTCAATGATATTAAAATATAAATTTAAAATTAATGAAAAACTTTTTTTTTGGATAAATTACAAAGGGAAAAAGTATTCCGTAGTATTAAAGGGAAAGTAAATTGTTTGAATTCTGTTTAAAGGTGAAAAAATAATGTTTGGTGGCAATGCTCTTTCGTGGAATTTTCACGACTTCACGTGGAATGTCTTCTTTAAAACACATACCCACCTCTTACGGCCAATAATCGATTTTCTTCTCACACTCCACTGCACAGATCGACAGCATTTGACTCCTTGCCATCACCGTGTTTTTTTTATTCTTTCAACGTATGCCTCGTCCTCGATTTGGGGGTCGCTGGCTGACACACAAAAAAAAGGAGTCTTCCCACACACACTGCTTGGAATCACGAGAAATCACTCCCGGACACGCTGTCTGACCACAAATGCCAACGTGTCGTCCACTGGGATACTTTCTGCGAATGCGACTGGCACGATTTTTGCAACACAAACCATTCGTACACTCTCTTTCGGGCCACGGACTTTCACAAAGAATTCCAACTGGCTGTGGAGCGAGAATTGGCCCATTCAGAGACACACAGACGGCACCACCGAATACTTCCGTGCTTTGGACGAAAATCCACATCGAGCGTGTCGAGCGGGGAAGTTTTGCAACCATGCGCACATCAGCTGCAACCAACCACCCCCACATCAGACGACCCCCATGTATGGTTTGGGAGGACATCCAACAGATACAGGGACACCGCAAAAGCTCTCCCTTAATTAAGTACAATAGAATCACCTTACGGGGCTTAAAAAGCACGCAAAATGGGATTTTTTTTGACGGAATTTCCCACATAATGGGATTACCGCCGCTGATCTGTGGGAGCCACGCACGTGCGGCGCTTCGGGGTGTGCGGGTAAAAGAGATCTAGATTGATACTAAAAAACCGGTTGGAAGTTTGGCGAAGAGTAAAAAGTCGCTCAAGTGGATTAACGTCTTAAGTGGATTTTTATGGGGCAGCTAAGAAATCTTTTAATTTTTTTTTAAATAATTCTTCTGGGAATTTATTCTTCATTTATGGGTTTTGAATAATTGCAGAATCTGTCTAGAATCTTTAAAGATATTAAGAGTTTGCTATGACCGGAAAATTATTTCTTGAATCTTTAATTTTTTTATAATGTGAAATCTATCCTTAAACAAATGTTTTTCTTTTATTTTTTATAACCTCTCCAGAAATGATTTACAACCGGATTAAGGTATTTTTTAATTTTTGTCTTAGAAACCTTAGATAAATTCATCTCACTAATAATTTCTTTAAAGTCTTTAGAACTCATCTGATTTATTTAATTAAGTAAAAATTCATTTGTTTTTTTTTTTTTTTACAGAACAACGATAAAAGTGTCATTGATTCGGTTACTTAGACGCCCCTTGGAGGCCGTGAAAATTCGTCTCAAAAACCTAAATAGTGGTGCTCAATAAAGTAATTGTGGTACAACAAAGTGACTCATAGTGTTTACATAATAGCCACTAAATCAAGAATTACGAGAATAATGCAACAAAAATTCGAATGCTCCGAATTGTGTGTGAGTATAAATTAAAAATTGAAAAAACTGCATTTTTGATCCCAAAATCCCATTCGCGAAGCTCAAGAGACGAAAAGCTATTTTTTATACTTATTCGCCACGTGCCCGTTGTGAATTTATGAACTTATGAATAATAATTCCGAGACGGTGAATTGCATATCAATTGATTTATCAGATTTCTCATGATAATAAAAATTTATTGATCAATTTAACAGGGGAGTTTCATTTAACGATGTCTGCGAAAAAAGTGAATTGCATAGAATAATTGTCGAAGTAATATCTAAGAAATTGATCTTGGAGAAATTTTATAAATTACTTTGGTAGTATTCCGGAATATGAAATTATAAAAGAATCTTCTATGTTATATCATTTAAAATACATTCTTTGGAATTTGGTTTGTTAATTGAAGCCTCCGTGTAATTTAATATTTAAAAATATTCACCAAACAAATTTATTCAAGTAATTAATCAATTTAATCAATTTATTGTATGACTGTGTACTCATCTTGTCTGCCAATAGAATAAATATTGTAATTCAAAAAGCTTTATAACTAAAAACATTTAGCAGAAAATAAGGGGAATTCTGTTAAGAAAAAAATCATAGCGAGCGGACTTATATTTCCTGCTTGCAAATATTCGTTGCTGCAGCATTTTGTAGAATAATGTGGAGGATTCATTTAAAATGCAAATTTCCGCAGTAGCAAGAGATATTTTGCGGCTAATTGAACGAACTATTTGTTTTTCTTAGAACGACAGCATTTTACTTAATTTGCACGGTAAATATGTATATCCAGCAATAAAGAATCTCTCACTCTGATGTAATGTATTGATCTCTCCCACTGATTTTTACTACATGGATCATCGAATGCGGGAATAACATTGACAACAATCTTAAAAATCAATTTAGGATGAATAAGAGAGAAGCAGAAAAAACGAGCTCTAAAGCTTCTTAAAGATGTCAGACTAAATGATCTTTCAATCACTCAACTGTTTGAGAGCTTTTAGAAATGAGATGTGAATTCTCAGAATCTTTCGCACAAAATTAATCATTTTGCGGTGCAAAAAAAGAAACGAACAATTGTCAAAGATAAAAGCAACAGAAGTAACAATTTTTCAAAGTAAGAATAATAATAAAAAAATTTCAGAATAGTCATTATTTTTTTGTGGTAGAAAAAAAAGGAGATTTTAATCAGTTGAATAGAGTACGTGAGGTTCAAAGTTTTCATGACGCTCTAATTTGATGGTACATCATGATTTAATGGTTTTCCAGCACAAGAACGAAGAGGAAAAAAGTACGCAGAATGGAATAAAAAGTTCTGAGTAAGAAGGCAAAAAACATGTGATGCCTTTATTAAAATCAACATAACAAGCAAAATATACGAGAAGTATTTAATCTTAATAAAGCAATGACTTGGCGTAAAATTAAACAGTCATTTAGTACAGAGAGATAGATAAACCTTTGTACCGTGTACAGGATATGCTACAAACAAGGAAAGATTGGGATCTGTTGGTTAATTAATTGTTAATTTAATTCAATTAGAAAATAAATCTCATCATTTTCGAATCTCAGAGTTGAGATCTTCTTATGCGGAATTTTTTTTCGTTACTTTGTGATTAGTTTTCAATGTTAAAATAAGGAGAAGATGAGGTGGAGGAAGTTAGGTTGAATTAAATATTTTCTGTGACCTTCTTGTTCTGAATTAAGAATGAAAGAATTCTGAAAAGAATGACTTGAAGAATTGTTTGAAGACAATTGAAGGAAAAGACCACATTTTTCCACTCTCAGCAATATTTTTCAAGTCAGCGTTGTCTCCCTCAGGAATTGTAGACCTGATGATGCAAGTAAGCAGATACACGAAACGTTATAAAAATATAATTTCGCATTTTTCTTTTTCACAATTTCAATTTTTTTTAGAAGGTTTTTTTTAAGGAAGTTTAAGAAGCTTCTTAAGAGCTTTTCTAGCACAAAAGGCTTTCAAGATTAATTGACTTCTTTGGCTCAATTCTTAAGGTGGGTAGTGTAATTTTTCTCACTCGCCGTATTAGCTCGCAACAATGCTCAAAGTCAGAAGATCACGTACAACAAATGGGCGGACAGTGTGTAAAGGCGCTCCGAGACCCGTTCTACTTGGGATGTTTCCTTCCGCTACATTAATATCGGCAAAATTCATCACATCTCACACACCGAAAAAAAAGCCCGCGGTGAGAGTGATCTTGGGTGGGTCATCATCTGGCTCTTGATCTTGAACTCTCCTTCCGACCCGATTAAAAGACTTCGATTGTGCGTTTTTTTTGCTTCACGAAAACTTCGCACAATTCATCTCCTCAATTTTCTGCGGTATGTTTTCATTTTCATCCAATGCCCCCCAAATGGATTCATTGAACTTCCGATTTACAAACCATTCGGGCGTTTAACGGCGTGGCTCTGTTTTTTTTTGGCTGTCGATTGCACAATTTATTTTTCATTATATGCACATTTTTTTAGCACCAAACACGCGGTTTTAGTCAGGGTCAGGTCAGCGCGGGAGGAAGTTTCTCCATGTCATCGTATTAAATTCTCTTTTTTTTTTCAGCAATTTAATTTTGAGGTTCTCTTTAAAGTTATTCGTTTATTAATAAAAAAAATCTTTAAAGGGCCGTGTGATAGAGGAAAATCATCATTTGAAATTCCACGCAGAGTTATCAAGAAAAAAGAGAACTTAAGTTTTTTTTTGCTGCAAATATGGGAAAATCATCACGTGAGAGCTTCCAGGGGACAATGAGAAAAAGCTCCCAGTTTATTATATTGTTGCGAATAATCAGAATAAATTTCTCGTTTCAAATTAAGATTTTTTTTAAAGAAAGAAATTGATTGAGCGATTGAAAATCCGTTGATTTGTTTTTAATCGATGTGATTTTCATTGATTATTATGTGTCTATATATAGTTCTCTATAGAAGCAGGTTTTCCCTGAAATTCCTCATATAGAAAATCACATCATTTTACAGCTACACATTGTTCCATATCTTAGGTGAATTTTCTTCCTTTAAACTCACTCCAGAAAATTAAAGAAAATTAATAATAGAAGACTCTCAAAGACTTCCATTCAATTCATAAAGATCAAATAGTATACTTGTAGATTTAAAAAAAATCTTTCAGATGTTGTTTTGTCCGTTAGAACTCAGCCAGTTTGCACTAGAATTAATCCATCATCTTTTTGGGGGATTTTTTTTCTTGGGAAGAGTGATGCTCGAAATTAGCCCCACAGTACAAAAGCTCAAAAGACAATTTGTATGTAGTTTTTTTCTCTCTCTCCAAAGTGCGGCGCAAGTCGTTCCCATAAGAGGCTCTCCTTGAGCGCGGGCACTTTGCACGCGGCTCCGTGTGTTGCCCATATAAATGTTGCCGCGGCTCAAGATCAGCCAGCATTAGTTGTCCATAACTCAATTGGATTGTTGTGCGCGAGAGCTTTTTCCCTGCAGAAGAACGTTCGAGGAAAAAAAAGTCAGAGAAATGTTGAAAACAGTGTGTGGGGTGATTTTCTTCTCATTAGTGGCCTCTGCGGCAAAATTGCGTGAGTTTTCCCGCCAAGAAAAGAATTTGTGCGCGAAGTGTTTATAAGAAGAATTAAAAAAAAAATTAATTTCTTGCAGCGAGTGAGATCCCAAAGTGCGGCTATGAGGAGCATGATTGTATAATTGAGCGAACAAATTGGGTACTGAAGAATCGCCCCGAAGGTATACCAGCCATCAAGCTCCTGCAATTTGACCCAATCGATGTGCCCTCAATGAGTATCGTCCAGGGTGGCAATAGTCCCGTCAATATTGATCTTCAGTTCCGAAATGTGAAATTCTTCGGCCTCAATACGGCTGTTGTGCACAGAGTTTCTGGATTTGGGAAGAATGTAGATCAGAGAATTGAACTGGATCTCAAGGCGCCACAGATCTCCCTCATTGGTCCGTACACCATTAATGGTCGCGTCCTCATTCTTCCCGTTCAGGGCAAGGGCGACAGCAACATCACGTTGGATAATGTTGATGTGAAAATTCGACTCACAGGCAAGTCAAGCTTTTCTTTAATTAATAGTTATTTTTTTTTGTTCATAAAGTGATATTTGGGAGCTTTCAGCTACTTCCGAAGGATTTAAGAAAGCTTCTAAAAATTTCCTAATTGATCTCAAAACTTCAAATTTGAGGAAGTAAAATGCTGAGCTATATTTCCTCGTTTCCAATTAAATTTCGCCAATTTATTTAACCTTAACTTGAAGCTTAATTAAATTAGTAAGATTTTGAATTATTCAAAATTATGTTTTACTCAAAACAAATTAATGAATCGATTTATCGAAACATTTTCTCGCAAAAATCTTACTTTTTGAGCTTTTTGGTGAAAAAAGCTTTGGAAAAAAGAAAGAATGCAAATGAATTAATTTTCAAAGCTAGAACAAATTAATCTTACTCTAAGAAAACTTTGAGACTGAAAGAAAATCTTCTTTCAGACAGATTTCTTTAAGAAATAAATTACATCCTCTGAACTTAAAAGGTTTTGTTCTGTAAATTTTTCTAAAGCTCTATCTCAATATTATGGAAAAAAAAATGGTTTTCCAAGCTTTTCCGACCCTCTTACGTGAGGAACTTCTCCCCAATTTAACCTATTATAAAATACTTTACAAAAATTCATCAAACTTTTCCAAAAGCATTTATTTTTACACCAACATCTTCCCCACAATTTCCCAGAGAATTCATCAAAATTAATCTTCCACCCCCATCTTATGAGGCTTAATTGGGATAACTCATTGATTGCGAAGAGAAAGCAATAAAGAAACACTCTGGCAAACACTTTCAATCGTCTCCTGTTATCCACCCTCTAAATATGGCAAGAAGTTGTGTGAACTTCTCGTCATCGTGACACTGAAAAAAGTCTCCTCTTCTTGCGGGGGAAAAGTTTCAGAAGAAAATTCGCAAAAGTTTGAGAGATTATCTCTTTGGGAAAGATTTGCAAGAGGGGGCAATGAGGACGTCAGGAAGTGCTATAATTAAAGACTTTCTCAATAATACTTTGTTAAAGTTTCTCTCGCCCTCCCCCACCCAATTGACGGGCACACGAGATAATGCCATTATTGGGAAGTCTTGGCAAATATAATCTTCGTTATCCCCATTAATGAGTTAATGGTTTGCAAAAGACGGAATTTCGAAAGGAAAGTTTTAAAGGAAAATTCGACGGAAAATTGACACAAGCTGTGAGCTTAATTTCCTGCTGGATTAATCCCTATTCTGCGTGCGGGGGATTTGTTCTTCTTCAACAATGTCATATACTCTGTGGGGAATAATAATTTCTGATTAAAAGTTTTAAATTGCTCTCTTCTCCTATAAGCTAAAAGTGACTTTGCAAAGAGACTAAAAGGGTTTTGCTTAACAGAATATTTTAAACGTTAAGATAATTAAATCTGCATCTTTATAGCTGTATGTTGAATTTGCTAATCTTCTGTAAATTTTGGGAAAATCATTTGTATACAAAAAAAGAAAGATTTCTCCGATTTTTCTAGTCTTGAAATCCAATTAAAATTATTGAAGCAAAACAGCTCAAGAAGAGTTGAAGAGCTGCAAAAAATCTCAATTTTCCAATTTGATTCAATCAGATTATTTTAATGATTTTAACTACAAAATCCAGATTAATTTGCCTCAATTCACCTTCAAAGTTTCACCTCCAAGTATTTTTATTCTGACTGAGAGATTTTTCCATGCCTAATTCAACGCTTTTAATGATACCTATTCTTTTACCACCAAAACAAAAATTTTAAAAATTGATTTTTTGCAGGAAAGAAAATCACAAAGAACGGAAAAGATTACCTGCAGACGGATGACCTAAAGTTGACATTCAAGACAACACGCGCGTGGATCTACTTGGGCAATCTCTTCAACGGTGACCAAACCCTCGGACCCACAACCAATGATTTCCTCAATGAGAACTGGAAGGAGATCTTTGGGGAGCTGCAGTCGGTGATTGAGGATGCCTTCAGTAAAATCATCCAGACACTCTTCAACAATGTCTTCGCTGCTCTGCCCTATCATACAGTCTTCAAGCAGGGCGGCGACTGATGATGCTGCACCCACGCATCACCTAAATCAATGCCAAGGAGCTATTAAACTATTTATTTTTGTTACTCTTTTCTATAAACTGTTTTTTTTAGTGCTGTGAATAATAAGGAAAACGAATTTTACTTTTTCTGTGGTTTTCTTTGCGTGATTTTCTTTGCTTCTTCACGATCTTTCAACAAAAAATGAGGGTGGTGTGATTATGGGTCAGTTTTGCTGACGAGCAAATTGCTGTGATTTTGCCTAATGAGGGACCCCATTATCTCCACACGAACATCGCACAATCTGGCTTTTCTCGGACACGCTTTCCTGCGAGAGGAGTGCGGTGAGGAAAGGAGGCTGGATGGGAGGAAATGAGGCGACTTACGGCTCTGTGAGGAAATATAGCGCACAACGAGAGCTTTCAAGTTCATTCTGTATGTCTCCTCCGCATTTGTTGCAAATTGTATGAATATTCATCATCTCAATGATCAGCAGCTTATTCCAATGAGAAAGGTAAAGCACAAAATGGAAAGTAGAATGAAGCTCATTAGAATGTTGGATTTTTTTTGAATTTTTCAAATGATTTATTACTTTTTTATGAAACTTGGAAAAGCTGTGAAAGCTTTCGTTGTAGAAGAACTTGAATTGAAATTGTCATTTATTAAGGGAGGTTTGACTAAAGAACTGTTGACTTCTTAAAGTCTTTTAGATAAATCACATTGTGTTGGATCCATTAAAATTTTGAAGTTACCGGAGACACTTTAAATATTACTTTTTGGTCATTAATCAGGTAAATTAAATTCTTTTTTATTAAGGAAAAAAAAGAAGATAAATTAATCAAGATCTTTTACATAAGCTCCATTATTTGTCTTTAAGGGAAAAGCTCAAAGGATGTTTATTTGATGACACGAAAATAAACCTTTGCTGATAATGAAATTAAATACCTACTTATTTAATTTTTAGTAAAAAGCGTCTTCTTAAGAAAAAAAAATACGGAGAAACCTTTTCTTATCTCAGGGGTGACTGAGTATTTTTCATTCACAGGTAAATTCCCTTTGAGAGAACTTTCTAATGTTTTTAAAAGAAAATTTGTTTATTTTCTTTGTGAATCAACAAACTCTTAAAAGGTCTGCAAACACTTTGAAAACTCTTTGATAAAGTAAATCGAGTAAATTCTTTTAAAGAACTCTGAGAGAAGACAGAACTTAAAGAATGGTCACGAAGAAGTTCTCTTCTTTACAGGGAAAAACGTTAAAGTCACAGGTGAGCCATAAAATACAAAAAAATATATTTTAGATACAAAAATATGCTAAATATTATTCAATATTCTTGTTCCCATAGCGTTCCCAATAAGCCCAAAAATAAGAAATAAATTAAGACTCGTTAAATTTGTTTTTGTAATATATTTTTAATTGCAAGTTTTCTTCATTTCTCTTATCATCTCTCATCATAAATTATACACAAAATAATTATATTCTGTTTTCATTTTTTTCTTCCTATTTCCACATCATTTTCTTCATCGTCATTTTTCTCATTTTTTAAACGTTTTCGGCTTTATTTTTTTCCTGAAGGTCTGTTGTGTGCAGTAGAAAAGAAAATTATATGTATTTTTACTTTTTATTCTTTTTTTTGTCGGCCTACATCAAAACGTGATTTTGTGGAAATTTTTTTCTTACATTCTCTCTCTCTCTCTCTCTTTCTTGCTATCATGAGAAAATTAGTGTTGATTTTTTTTATTCAGTTTTATCTTCTCTTACACAAAAAAAACTTACATTCAGTGAGGTTTTTCTTCTGCTTTTGTTTTCTTTTCATTAGAATATGGGGGAAACTTTAAAATACAAAAAAAAGGACTAAAAGGAAGCAGAAAAATTCTCGATCTTGAAGAAAATTTCCAGTTTTGAGAATCGTTTTGCAGACATTTTTTGCGATTCTTCCGTGGATCAATAAAACTAAATTTTGGCAAATAAATCATCCAGATTCAATTTATTTTTCTCTAGACAATATTTTTCTTTAATCTTTTTTTTTAGTAAATTTTTATTTATTTTTTTATAAGTAGGACCTAAATTTAATATAGAATCTCGCCTAAAAATTGTTATCTTCTCCCTCTCCTTTTAAGACTTTTGAAACTTAATAGAAAAAAATCGCTTTTTATGCTTCTCCAATTACGCGCGTTAGAACTTTTTTTTTATTCTTCATCTAATTTTAAATTATATTATTTAATTATCTTCTTCACAAAATGCTGCAGAATTATTTTATTAAAAAAAAATAATAAAGAAAAACAGACGACACGAAAATAGGGAATAATTTTTGTTTTAATTATAAAATGTTTCGATATAATTTTATGCAATTTTCTCATTTTTTTTTAAACTCTCATTCTCACTAATTAGCAGCATTTCATTATTTTTCTTTCCTCATCAAAAAAATTCTCTTCTTAACTATTAAATATTCTCATAGTTAATTTGTTCTTTTCCTCATTATTATTTCTTATTTAGGATAAGTTGTATGTGTGGGTGTGTGTGTTTTTTCTTCCTATTAACTATTATTTTTCATCTCATTGAGAATGGGAAATAAAATTGAATTACGAAGAAGGATGAGTTGGGGCGTGGAAAAGGGAATTTTCATTTCTTCCATAAAGATTCTTGGATTGAGTTTTGTTGTTTTTTGTGTATTTTTTTTCTCTATTTTATAATGGAGTTTTGCTATTTTTTTCTTCATTAATTTGTATCATTTTTGATTAAGAAATACATTTTTTTTTCACTGTAAAACTTGTTATGCTCCTTTCCTTGCATTGTTTTGATATAAATCTTTTTTTATCTATTTTTATTTATTTGTTTTATCTTCTCTATAAGATTACATGCAGACGATTGAGAAAAAAAATCTCTCTCAATAAAGGAT
Organism: Lutzomyia longipalpis; assembly: GCF_024334085.1. Taxonomy (NCBI): domain Eukaryota; kingdom Metazoa; phylum Arthropoda; class Insecta; order Diptera; family Psychodidae; genus Lutzomyia; species Lutzomyia longipalpis. The sequence continues at coordinate 18,780,789 of NC_074707.1, forward strand.
ATTTTTTCCTCTTCAATTTGTAATAAAGAAATAAAAAAAAATAAAGGAAAAGAAGAGAAATGATAAACTAAGTGAATTCTTAAAATGAAAAATAGTTAATTATTAAAAATTTTCTTTTATCTTCTCACTTTTTTTTTCATTCTTTCTCAATTTATATAAATTTTATTTTCTTACTAGTTATCGAAAGCAAGCAGCGAAGTTTTTAAAACTTGTTCCATTTTCTCTTTATCTCTTTCAAATTGCATTTTTTCTGCTCCGTTCTTATTCTTCTTCATCAATTTTTTCTTTATAGCATAGTTTTTTTTTTAATAAATGTTTGTTTTTTTTCGAGTAGATTTTCTTTTAAATTTAACTTCCATTGTTTTTAGGGGGAAATGAGATCAAAAAATTAAAAAAAAAATTGTTTTTTTTAATGTTTTTTAGAAGAATTTTCTGATAAAGTTCTAAGCCGAATTAATTTTACAAGGGCCTGAATTTTGATAAAAGAAATTCTAGCTCTTACAGGGTTGTTTGATGTTTTATTCCAGAACTTTTAACAATTGACGTTTACTCCCAGAATTTTTATTTTTTGACTTTTAATTCTAGAGAGTTTCTACCATTTGATTTTCAAGGAATTTTTAACTTTTTATCCCAGATTTTTCTACTTTGCTGTTTTTATTTAAAAACGAATTTATAACGAGAAATTTTCAAAATCTTTACAAATTATTTTTAAATCAGAATAATATTTTAAAATTAGTTCCAAGATAGATTTTTTCAACAAAAAAAATTCCAAAAATTCTTTTCAATCTCATTCCCTTCCAAAGAACAGCACTGAAGTTTTGCATCTAATTAATTGCTCCATTGAACTGCGCTATTTTGCGATTTAAAAAAACAAAACTTTTGCCCGTCAGAGTTAGACAAAAAATGGTTATTAGACAAATTTTCATGAAGGGATTTTTCTTGTGAAAAAGAAAAATCCCCTTCTTTTATATAAACTCATTAAAATAGTAATAAATAAATATAGTAATAATAATAATTTGTAGGTTGGTTTTTTTGTTTATTAAAAATTTTATTAATAAATCTTTTTTCGATGAAAAGAAAAAAGAAGGACTAAACAAGTTGTACAAGAAGTTTAATTTTCTTTTGTGAATTTGTAGGATTATTTTGCATTTTCTTCTTTCCTCTTTTCTCTCTCTCTCATAAATGGCAAAAGTGATTTCCAGTGTTTTCTTTTTTTTATTGTTGCTTCTTTGAAGAAAAACAATTTAAAAACAAAAAAAAAACAGGGAAACATACATATAGGCGGCAAAAAGGATCAAAAACACGTACCTTTATTTGCTGAGTGATTTGTGGTGTTGTAAAATAGGTAAAAGGTAGGTAGATAGAAATAAAAGGAAACTTTTGTCGTCGCTTTAAAAAAAAACACATCGCGATTTGTTGTTGTTGTAAAAACATAAAATGTAAAAACAAACAATTAAAAAGAAATAAAAGGGACGCTGCGGTGCGCGACATTACGAAAAATTGCCTCTGACCACTTGGCCTGTTTGTGGTGCTTGCTGCTGCTGCTGCTGCTGCTGCTGCTGATGGGGATTCGGGGGTGCCACTTGGGGTCCCGCCGGTGCTTGGTGGTGATGCATATAGGGGTGATGATGCTGCATCGGCTGCTGATTCATCATGCCAGCATATGGGTTATGTTGCGGCGGAGGAGCTGCCTGCCCTGGTGGTGGATATAGTCGGGGCCTCTTGCTCGGATGCTGCTGGTGCTGTTGCTGCTGCTGCATCATCTCATAGCTCCCATGCTGAGCCTGTTGCGGACCCATTTGATGGTGATTCATGTACTGCTGCGGTGCATAGCAGTTATTCGGCTGTCCCGGTTGCTGGTACATCGGCTGCGATTGCATTTGTGCCTGATGCTGCGGCGGCGGATACTGCCCCGGCTGCTGCTGCTGCCCCGGATGATGTGCAGCCACAAGAGGTGGTGGCCCACGCATTGATTGCTGCGGTGGTTGCTGCTGCACAGAATTCACTGGGAAATTATTCATCATTCGACCTCCACCTGCAAATTAAAGAGACAAACACCGAAAAAAAAATGAGGAAACGCGCACATTTTTACAAACATTTGTATCATATTCTATACGCCAAGGAAGCCAAGAAAGAATTTTTCTAGTAGTTCCAAACCCCACAAGATAAACTACCAAGTATATGAGTCTACTACCTTGTACAAGTGAGAATTATTATGCAAATGAAAAAAAAAAAGAATTGAAATACAAGTTCATGGCATTCATTTTGAGAGATATGTATCAAATTTCAAGGTAATTAAAGTTTTAACTGTTTGCCCAGAGAGAGAGAGAGTTTATGTAACTAATAAAATTATATATTATGTGCTATATGTACCTAAATTAATACTATAATAATGTTTATGTGGTTTTGCATGGTTGTGGAATAAAAATGTGAATGAAAAACCCATCCACCTCGGAATTAAATTGTACATTTTAACTTCACATGTCCGTTTGCAATTGGATTTTATTTTTATTTTTTATTCAATAAAACTTTACAATGATGAAAGAATTTTATTATTATTAAATTGTGGAAAAAAAAGAATTGCGGTTTAATTTTGAATAAATAACTTTATTAAAATTCCTTTCAAGATTCTTTGTTTATTATTTTGTAAAATGGATTTTCCATGAATTTAATTTAAATGAAAAATTAATTTTCAATATAGAGGAAAAATATATTTTGTATAGAATTCTTTATATTGTTGAAAAACAAATAAGTCAATCAAGAAAAATCAGAGACTGAAGAAACAATTCAAAATCTACAAAATTATTAAGATTCTTTGCTAATTATAATATTTGAAATTTTTATTTACGTTACGTTAAATGGGGTCCGGAGACTTTCATCTCCTGTGCACTGCGGCCCATGTTATTTATTTTTTACATAATATATTTGCCAATAATAATAACAACAATAATTATTAAAATAATTCCCGAGATTGTGATGATAATAATGAAGTCAAAACAGCTTAAATTCACATTTTTAATCTTTTCTACTTTTCCAAGAAAAAACTTTTCGCAGGAAATGTCTTCCACATCAACACACGTATGGTTCTGTCTGCAAAAATCAGCAGTAATGTATAAATTATCAATGATAGTGAAGTCCGAATAAGTTGTTCCGGTAAAATGGAGATAATCATTGATTAGAGATGCTGTTATTTTGATTTTTGAATTGAGGTTTGTCATTTGGGTGAAAATGATTGCTCCCTGATTGTGGGTGTTTGCATCAATATTCCTACATCCCCAAATAATGAGATAGGGTGATCGCCAAAGATTAGGCAGAGCCATAAACCAATGTGTCCACATTGTTTCCTCCTGGCAACCGTAGAAGGTATTCTGAGCATTGCTGGATGTTAAATTCCTATCTAATTCATCAAGAGGATTGTACAGAAAATCCTCATTATGCTCATATTGACAGAATCTCAATAACAATCGACTACACAAGTTACTCTTGTACATCATTGCAAAGTATTTGCATTGAGGATCATCATTCAGGTATTTGTGAATGACCCAACATCCCAAGTCGGCAAAAAGGGACGTTCCATTTGGAAATTCCGGAAGGAGAGCAAAAGGAAACCAATTTCTGTGAAAATCCTCATCACTAAATAAGAAATCACTGAATTCTGGTTCAGGGCAACTCCCGGGAAAGATTTTTGAGTAGCCATCGTTGAAATTTGCTGCAATAGCGAAGATGAGAAAAGGCCAAGAACTTCTTGGAAACATCTTCAAAATCAAACTAAGCCTGTTTGTAAAGATTCTCTCTCCTTATAAAGATTTCGATTTATACGACATTTGATTGGAAATATTATGAAAGAATTACAAATAAGTAATTCATTAGTTGATTAGAAAGGATGATGAAAGCATCTTTGTCAAGACTTTGCAGAAAAACAATAAAATAAAATACGAGAAATGACTAATTTCACTTTAGTAAAATTAATTCAATGCAATTGACCCAATATTGCTCAATAATTGCCTCAAATTGGATTGAAGACAAAGGACAATTTTCCTCCATCTCTCAAATTAAGGACAAAAACGTGGAAAATATTTTCTAATATTCTCTCATTTTCCCTCAAGGATTAAATTTTATAAATTACATTTTAATTAAAACCAAATAGAAAGAATTCTTGGCAAAAAAGTTATTCTCAAAAAGAACAAAATTTCCTTACCTGGTGGATGGTGCCCTCCGCCACCATTCATACCTCCCGCCGGCGCCATAGGGTAGTAGTGATGCTGCGAGGGATGCGGCGACATTGGGGGTGATTGCATATTGGAGCGCACAGGAGACGTTCCCATGGGACCACACATGGGTGGAGGACTCATCATTTGCGGTTGCTGAAATTGCTGCTGCTGCTGCTGCGGTTGCATCATCCCCGGCGGACCACTGGGACCCGCCCCAGTTGGCCCATAGTGTTGCTGCTGCTGCATTGGGTGATGTTGCTGGTGATGCATTTGCGTGTGATTCATTCCCATCATATTTTGCTGCTGATACGGATGATTCCCATATTGCTGTGGCTGTTGCTGCTGCATCGGCGGCTGCTGATACTGCGGCTGTTGCTGCTGCTGCTGCGGCATCATCGGCCCTCCCTGCATTGGATTTGTAGGTGGCATCATGGGATTTTGCTTCATCATCTGATTCACTGGGGGGGCTTGCGTAAACATCTCCTCCTGTTCCATCTTCACATCCGCCATCATCTTTGTACTTTCCGGCTCCATTTTTGCCGCCTGCCCAGCTGCCTTTAGCAGCATCTTCTTCTTCTTCTTCAGCATCTTTATATCCGCCAATGTGGGCGCTGCATTTGGCGGACTGAGGCTCACATCATTCCCCGCATTGAGACTCTCCTGTGCAATTACGGACTTTGTCTTCTCATGCCACTGCCGCAAGTATTCTTCCACCTTGTCCGGATCTTTAATCACCTGGGCCGAAATGTACGCTGGGTCTGCCCATTTCTCTCGCATATCCTTGTGATTTGTCTTCAGGTGATTTTTCAGCGAATTGCGCGCCTTGAAGGGTTCTCGCTGGCAAAAGGGGCAAATGAAGAGGATATTTTTGTGGATATTCTTGTGACGCGTCAATTGGGATCTCTTTGCAAATATCTTGTTGCACTCATCACATGTGAATATCTTCGCTTCCGGCAGACTCTCTTCCGTCTTGGGCGATAGCACTTCGGTGCTCATCAAATCCGTGGCATGGGTGGGTGTTTCACCGCCACCCGGCAAGTTTTCCGGCGTGTCACTGCTATTCCCTTGAGATTCCATCTGTTCCTCCTCATCTTTCAACTCATCAAATGCCCCCTCTGTGTCTTCCATGCTATCCCGATGATGCTCTAGCAAATCATCCCGTTGTGGCAAATGCTGCTGCTGATGTGGATGTTGTTGTTGATGCTGTTGCTGCTGCTGCTGCTGTGGCACACCCATTTGGGGCATTCCCATACTAACAGGAGGCACCTGGGGTGGCTGTTGTGGCATCATTGATGGTGGTGGTGGTTGTGGATAGAGCATTTCGCTATCCTTTATGTGTGACAACTCATCATTTTGCGTCACTTCCGATACAACCACCTCCTTCTTCACCTTCTGAATGATAAATGTGGCTGGAGATGTTGATCGATCATCCCCACCGGATGACATTATTTTCTCCGTGAGTACCCCATCAACGTGTTCCACCTGCAATGGCAATTGAATTGATTTGAAATGAACTTACTTACAACAGAGAGAGAGAGAGAGAGAGAGAGAGACTTACCTTTGTCACCTGCGGTTCAACTTTCACAGCTCCAGCAGGAGGTTGCTGAACTTGTGGCAGCGGAGGTGGTACGCCGTGATGATAGAACTGACCACCATTGCCCGTTCCATGTGTTTGTGGCTGTGGCGGTGGTGGTCCACGTTCCTGCGTCGGTCCACCCTGTGGATTGACAACACCCTCGTGCGTGTTGCAGTACGTGACATTGCTGATGATTGTAATGGAGTTCCCGGAGGTGTTGATATTGATTTGATTGGCATTGGAGAAGGGCACCATGTAGTCACCGGCCAGGAGTTCGGAGTTTGGCGTGAGTGGAGAACGTGGGGAATTGCCACAGGCCGGGGAAATATCATCATCACCCAATTTCTTGTTTTTCTTCTTACTCGTCAACTTCGATGCGAGTGCTTTTGCAATTGCCGGCTTCACGGGTGACGATGTAGTCATAAAGTCCGTATTTCCATGCATTTGTGGCCCACACGCCTCCAATTTGCCCCCACTACTGGGATTAGTGAGATACCCTCCACCACCACCGGGATGTTGCATATGCGGGGGCTTTTGTAGTGGTGGCCGCATTATTTTCGCCGTATGCACCTGCTTGAGATGCTTATAGAGGTATGTGCGATTCTTAAATTGCTTCCCACACACCGTACACTTCTCCGTGGCCCCATTGAGACCCCCATCGAGGCATTTTCCCATCTCCATATCAAGTAAATCCCGCTGATGCGGCGAAAAGTCCTCCTCACCCTCGAGAGACGATGAGAATTCACCCTCGGCACGTTCCCAGGGCTCCATGAGCTCAGCACCGGCACCACTGCCGGCATTGCGTGATGCAGCATCATCACCCTCGAAGTATGGCACTAAATTGGAAGACACGGAGCGCTCATCGCACGATCGTGAATTGGGATCATCGCACGATTGCTCATCGTCGGGCATTGCAATTTGCAATCGTTCGAGCACAACACGAGGATTCTTTGCCATGACATCATCACTTGGATTTGATTCCTCGGCATCTGTCGTGGGGGTGGCCTTCTTACCATCCTCCCCATTGCCAGCCTCATCGCGCTTGTGTGTCTTCATGTGGCGACTCAGTGACCACGAATTCGAGAGGATCTTAAAGCACACCGGGCACTTTGAGTAGTTCGTCACATCCTTCTCCTTCGGGCACACATGCTCACGCAATTCATTGGTGCTCTTGAAGGATTTCACGCATAAATTGCATAAATGGAGATTGTGGCTGCGCATGTGCTTATTTATATTTGCCAACGTCATGTACTCCTTGTCGCACACCTCACACAGGTACTTGGATACCTTCTTGCTGCCCAATTTCCCATTTCCCTGCGACACACGCACCTCAAAGCCACTCTTCCACTTATCATACGTCAACTGATCCGGCCTCTGGCCGTCCCCATCGAAACCCGGCACGAGGCTATAATTGAGATCCGCCACCATCATTGGGGGATTCTGTGCTACTGCATCCATTGCGGCGGGTATTGAGCTCGTACTACTTATCTCGTAGTTCTTATCCATATCGTAGATGTGATGTTCCGAACACAGGTAGTTGTTGTTCTGATACGACGACGCCTTTATCAGGCTATTTATTGGCGGTAGGGAAATCTCTGAATTATTCTTCTCCGTGATATCCTCATACACGGGATAGTCGTTATTTTCAAAATTCAAATTATCATCCGTGAGACTTCCCATACTCGCTATTGACACCTGCCGCAGGATATTGTTGACAATCTCATGGGGGCTCGGCTTGAGGAGCTCAACATTCATTTTTGCCGCATACTTTGGGGCATACCACACCTTTAGGATGTCACCCACCTCAATGTCTACGATGGCTGTGTAGAAAATCTGATCATAGAGCTGGAAAAGCAAAAAGGTGAAAAAAACAAGAAATTGCCATTTAGTTTAATTGAATCAAACGGAAAGAATCAATGTTTTCTTTCATTCTGTTTCATTGATAAAAACTTTGTATTACTATTTTCTTCATTTTCTCTGATAAAATTTCTTTCTCCCATCAAACATTATGAAATATTTCGCTGGAAAAAAAAACCTTTTCTTTCTCAATCGATTTTAAATTATAAACATAAATCGAGGACAAAAATAAAATAATTCTGCATTATATATTTCAGGCAAGAGAAGCAATAGGAATTATTTATTTAAAGTTGACCCACTTTACTTCACCCTTCCACGTGGAATTTGTTTAAGTTTAGAATTGGAAACTTCCCTCATAAATTATTCTTTGTGAGAGAAAAATTCCCTCCTACGCTGCTGCCAATAATTTTCATCATCATTCTATACAAATAATAATTTTTGTATTTTAGAGAAGTCTGTAAATTTTTAAACAAACATTACTTTTCCACCCAAGTTTAGTGAGATTTTTCCCATTTTGCTGATTGAATGAGATTGAATGTTGTTTCATTGCAAATTTTAAGCTCAAAACAGTTCCTCTCAATTTATTTATTAAAAAGAAAAATTTAATTTTTTTCTTTCAATTCGCAGAAATGTTTTTACTGATATTTTATCAAATAAATAAATAAATTCTTTTTCAATAAAATTTCATTGTACAGAAATATGTGGAAATTCAGATAAAAAAAACATCGTTGTAGTATCGTACTTTCTCTCACTGCAAACACAACAAGTACTAGGTATAAAACTTTCATTTCTCTATATCTGAATAGTTGCTGTTTTATTGAATAAAATAGAAAAACGCCCGGCTGATAAAACGTGAAATGCAAATAGAAGTTACATAATAAAAAGCCTTGTTCTCGACATCTCTGTGTGTGTGTTTTAAATTACAATTTCCTCTAAATAAATGTACCTACTACAAAAAGCTTCTTCTTTATGTCCCTTGAATTTTTAAATTTTTTACGCATTATTTTGCCTTTTATTCACCTCCTGCACACAAGGAGGAGATTCACGATGTAAAAGAAAAATTAAACATGCGCTCTCGGCAGAATTATTGTTTTGCTACAAACTCTGCATTTCAAAACAATTAAATTGGAATGATTGTGAAAGCTAAATATCCGATTCTATTAATATTTTTTTCCGCTCTGCGTTGCTCTCTTTTTTTTTCGGGTGTTGTGGGTGAAATGCGAGGAAAATTTGGGGCGCGTGGAGAATGAGTATAGCGTAGAAAAACCAACAAGATGTGAATGAGGATAGTGCAGCACTCTATACGAGGATTCTATTCTACACGAAAGAATGATTTTTTTGCGATTGGAGAAAAAAAAATTTAACCCAAAGGTCATTTAAAGCTGACGAAGCAATATTTTTTTTTTACTAAACAAATTAAATTTTTCCTAGAAAACATTGGCTCAATTTCAGTCTCAGAATGGTGGGAGAAATTGGTGGTGGTGGTGGAAATGAGTGCTGTGAAAATGCCGATGAAATGAATGATGGTAATTAAAAAAAAAAATAATTCGCCGGGAGATGCTTCTCAAAGTCAAATTGAAACTCGCTCTCAAGTTGTGGAGAAAATCAATAATTTGGGTTCATTTTGGCGTTTCTTGAACCCCACGCGTTACATGGGGTACATAAATGTAATACATAGGTATGTAGTATATACATAAAATTACATAGCCATGTGCGCCTGTATGTGTGTTGAATTTACATAGCGTACCTTGTGGATTTATACCGCGCGGGAATCTTCTCACACCCCAAAAACCCGTAAAAACTTTAAAAATTAATTTATTCTCCGTTCTAAAAAAAAAATTCTTTTTCTCCCATAAAATTTTTAAATAAATTTGCATTCAAGGTTTTTGAGAAAAATAAATCTTTATGTAAAAAACTTTAAAAATGTTACATAATACGCAGAATATTTCGTGGAATAATTATGCGGAAAGAAATCAATTTTTGAACCTCCGTGAGAATAGCATTGTGTTGGATTTTCTCTCTCTCTCTCTCTCTCTTTCTCTCCCACAATTGATCAATGTCGTTTTATTAATTAGATGAAAAAAATCATTTTTTTTGTTTCAATACATGGTGTTTGTGGGGGAGGTAAGAAGAACATACAATGAGAATATTCTCACAAATAGCAAGAACTAATGCATTGAAAAACAAACAAACAAAAAAACCTTTTTAATTAGCTCATAAAGAATTTCTTTAATGTATTTTATTGAAAATTTTATTTTTATGTTCAGACACAGAGGCTCTACGATTGTGGTGTGAGGGAATGAAGACGAAGAAGAAGAAAAAAAAGAAAGCATTTTACAGAGCAGGAAAGGCGCATTGATAAGAGAATTTGATAAATATTTGCGTAAGACATTGGCTACGAAATTTGACCTCATTGCGATTTGAATGAAGCGGAATTCACAGTCTGTTCGCTTTTATAGTTGATAGTGAATGAAAAATAACTCTTTTATAGCCCTCAAGAGTGCTCAAATTAAATGCCCTGAAAACTGCTTCAGAGAGAATCAAATTCAGAATTAATTTATTCTGCACAGTTTTCTCTCAATTAAATGCATTCTGAATTTAATGTTTTTTTATTTTATTTTTAATTTAATTCTCTCATTTCTAGATTAAATTTTGAAATAAAATGCATTTTATTTAGGATTAGAAAGGAATTTATTCATTTCTGTAAAAAACCTCTATTTTCACCCCTCTCTACCCCAGTTCACCCTACAATCCATCAGTCCATCAGGATTAATAAAATCATAAAAATACATAAACGATCCAAAATGTTTTTTTTTCGCTTTGGCCTCGTTGGAAGATTTATTGTATTGAATGAGGAAAAACTTTGAGTCTCTCTCAGAGATTATTGCCTAATTCTCAATAATATTTATGTTTAATTATTCTAAAAAAAAATAGATAGATAGATTGATGATTGCATTGGTGGGGAGCATCAGAACTAGGCCATGGTGTTGGATACTAAAATTTAATTAGCCATAAAAGAGCATTCGTAATTTGTACACAAACTGCGCTATTCCGCCACGTTTTCTCCGCCAATAAACCGGTTTTTCCTGAACCCCCAGCATATGCTCTATTCTTGCATTTTCTCCTATCGTTTTCTTTTCATTGAAATTATTATTATGCTCTCTATTCTTCTATTTATTATAACTTATGCTGCGCTTATGCTAAATCCCCGATCTCGTTGTTAAAAAAGACAAACGAGAGGGGAGAAGAGAGACAGAGGGGAATGAATGAAAGAAGAAAAATGGGCTTTGCACGCTCACCTGGTAACAGATGAGGTTCTGCTCATTGGAATACTGTGCTGGGCTGACGTGAATCATCCAATTGCAGTAATTCTCATTCCTCGTGTCCAAATATGCGTTGCGTATCTTGAAGAGTTCCTCAATTTCGGCATCATTGGAGTCCAACAGGGGGCTCCCGAACACAATTAGTGGGAATTTGGCATTTTCCACGGGTATGTAGGATTTCTTCGCCATGAGCGGCCCAAAACGGGTACCCTTGGCGAATTTCTGCGACGTCACAACACAGAGACTCTCCCCAGTCTCGATGATGTGCAGCCCATTGGGAATGGAGGATCGTGACATATTCTGATGCGGTGTGTCCTGGATCTGCCCATCGGATGTCCATGGAAATGGAGGAAACTGCAGTTAGTGTGATGAATCCTCCTCTCATAGTAAAACTCAATGGTTTTTTTGTCATCTTTAGGAACTTTATATCATACTCACATGCTCCCCCTTCGAGACATCCGGACAGTTTTGGGTGAAATGTGATGCGCCGCAGACATTGCAAACTGTTGAAAGAAGAAAACAGAGTTGTGAATCCACAAAATGCATGAGAATCAATCGTAAAAGAAAAGATCCAAGCAAAGGTTTTCTTTTTAAAAGAAAAGAAAAAACTAATTATTCCTCAACACTACCAAACTACATAGTATACATAATTTAGCCTAATACATTATGTACATAGGTGCTGCTCTGTATGCGGGGGAGACGTGGGGGCGCGATGGAAGAGAATTATATACACAGAGCGCTCAGACAAAAAGAAACTTCTCTTATTCAGGAGGAGGAGGAGGGAACAGCCAGCAAGCAGAGAGAGTGAGGAAGAGGAGGATGAAAAGTTTATGGACGTTTGTTTGTGTGTAAAAATAATAAAACATGATTAATTAAATATTTATATAAGTTGGCTCAGTGCCGAAGATGCCGCAATGTAAGCTCAACAATTTATTAATTGGAAAATCTTCTTGAGTTACAAAATCGTTCTCTTTTTTCCATCTTCTTTTCGCTTTTCCGCTTTCATTCTTTTCTTTATTCTTTTATTACCCTCCTCCTCCTTTTCTTTAAAATATTTTTTTTGTAGGTATAAAACAAACGAGAAATTTTAGAAAAAAATACTTGTTAATTTTTAAATTTCTTATTGAATTTTATTTTGAAATATAAAAATATTTTTTTTAATTCCTTTAAAAACATGATATTCCGGTAAGGTTATGTTTAAGTGTGCATAAATATTTTTTAGGTTAATCTTGTACTTTTCCTATGCTTCCCTATTTTTTAATAAACTTATTCCCATTCGCCATCTTGAGATTAGATGACTTTAAAATGTGAATAAATTAAAATTTATTACTCGAATATTAAGGTCACGTGATAATCCCAAAAGCATGGCAAAACATAAAATTTTAAATAAGTAATTTAAAATAAATAGAAGAATTTTAAATATTTCAAAAATAAAAATATTTTTAATTTATTTTAAAAATTAAAATTAACGCGTCAGTGTTTCATGAAAACATTACTTCGTTGTAGCATGAAACATGGAGGGAGCAAAAAAAATTAGTGCTCGAGAAAAGAAAAACAGAGAGGAAAACAGCATAAACCGAAAGAGATGCAAATACTTCTCGAGAGGAAAATACAGCGATCTCTGTCGCATCCATTCGCCTGGGCATTGCCATCTCTGTCGCGCATCTTGGCTCCGCCGTTTAAGGGCGATTTGTTTGAGAGAAATTACTTTAATTAAATACCTAATTAGCGTTTCCCGAATGGAAAATTCTACACGAAAACCCAATGGGGCACTGCATGGGGCACCGTGGGCGGCTCATTGGGGCACATGGTGGTGGCGGAAGGGCAAAATAATGACCAAAATAGGGGTTTTGGGGGATTTTCTCTAACCTCACCAACACCACCGAGGCAATAGATTTTCACGAATTTCCTCGCCGTACGCAACCTTTGGACCTATTTACGCACTCAGGTGACATGGGGGCGACATTTGCGTGGCACAGGGGCCCATTGGGGTGCGGAAAAGGGCGAGGAAAGTGTTTTGGAAAAACTAGGTAGGCAAATCAAAATGGGGCATCGCACAAGAAAATTGTCTAGGCAGCCAACTTAGATTCAATGATGGAATGTTGGATGTCTCACCGTTTTCAACCATTTGTAAATTTTGCAATGTTGATAACGCATCGAAGCACACACGCGAGTCTAATTCATTCATAACGAGATTATGTGAAACATTTTAGCATTACACTGGATTTAGAATTGTCTTTAATTCTCTCACTCGTCATTTTATCACTTTTTTCTTGTCTTTTTCTTCACGAAATTCTTAAGTAGCTGCAACCAAGATGAAACATTTCCCGTGAAACAAACGTACACACATGCAAAAACTCCCGTACGAACACACATTCAAATCTCAATGGGAATCGTGTTTCACCGAGAGGCATACCGAAGAAACATCTTCGTATTCACCACGAAAAATAGGGTTGATCAATTCAGAAATCCGAGTACCCGGCCTTTGCGTTTCAATGAACTTTTCTTGTTTTTGAAGATTTTTATCAAGTTTAAAGATTTTCTTTTGAATTTATTCAATTAAAAAAACCCAGTTTGAGATTTATCTTTGATTTTTATAGGTATTCCTTGAGTTCATTTCTTTATTTTCTACTTTCCCGTCACCGTAAATCTGTCGATGTCGAGTCGATATCAGACGACAAAATCGAGCATATAAATCGACGATATACCGACGCATAGATCGATTCGACTGCCGACATTTAACATTGAATGCCCTATCCCCGTGAGACTTTTTTTTGGTGCAAAATCGGTCTATAAATCGGTTCGAAATCGACCCCAGTCGGCTCGAAAATCGACTCTTACATTGTGACGTCATAACCGATGCCGTCTGCAGACCGTCGGTCTATTTTTAATTAAAAAATCGGGTTTTCTTTATATTTTTCTATTTTATTTAATAATATGAAATAAAATACAAGATATTACATAATTTTACAAAAAAAATTACAAAAATAACATTTTTTCGCCTGATGATGAATTTCATTAAATAATTTAAATTAGAAATAATTCCTATTTATATTTTTTAACATTTTTAAATTTTTTTTTCTTTTAAAATATTTTTCAATTATATTATATTTTTTGTTTTTGATATTTTTTTTTATAAATCATCATAATCATTTATAAATAAAAAATTATCATTTTTTACACATAATCATCACTCTACGCAAAAAATGATGATTTTTCACAGTTTTTCTGGATAAAATTATTATTATGGAAAATAGGATATTTTGCAAAAAGGGTCTGATTAGGATATGGAAAAGGACACATTGAATCAATTTTGATAAGGTAAATTAAGTTTGGGCTTATCTGCATGTGAATCCCATGATGCATGCTGTAACCCGAAGATCTTCGACGTCTTAAGCTTGAAGAAAGTCGTTTTCTTAACACTGAAGAATTTCGAGTGTCTCCTATGATATTCCCTTAATGGGCAGCTAGCCTCCCACGCAGAGTTGTGGATGTTTCCCGCGATGGTATCCCTCTGAGGAGCAGCTAGCCTCCCAAGTGGATTTGTGAAGATCCCAGTCGCATATACGGTGATATGGATACATCTGGTAGGTGCTTCCGGCATAGAATGACAAAAAAAACATTTAATTTTTAGATAAATTAAAAACAAAATGATTTACGTACCATTTTTCAAGCCTTCGTTTTATGACCTTTCGACCCATCCGTGTGCAAAAAAATCGACAAAATTTACTATTTAATTTAATTTTAATTTTACATAAAGGAAACGTGTAAACTCCTTTCTCATAAGATAGCTTGGAATGGGTAAAGGCAGCCGTGAAATATTAATGCGGACTTACCGGGGAAATGGGGTGATTTCTGCTCCCTTAATGAGATGCACCTCTTCTTGATGAGCTGTGCAATGTCCATGGGTATTATTGAGGAGAGGTTTCGATGGGATACATCACACATTGAGGCAGGTGCCGCCACATGTGTCGTTCTTCTCAATGATTGCGGTCTAGGGAAAAGGGAATGATTCATCAGTTCTTACTGAATCAAGGAAACAAACCAAACTTAACGTGTTTCTTACCCTCATCCCCAACTGGGCAGCTTTAATAACAGCCAGCCTCCGGGGCCGGAACCAATGATCACAAGAACAACTTCCTCACCACATGGGTGCCCCTCCTGCCCAGAACACTCAGTGCTGGTCGATGATTTCGCAGCACGAGGTTTCCACCATAAATCTAAAACCATCACACACGGCAAGGATCAAGATCCTGCCAAGAAAAATTCAATAAAATTTACCTAAAAACAAGAGTTATATGAAATTGTTACAGACTCTGAAAAACAGTGACCCCAAAGAAGGCAAATGTTAAATTGCAAATTTGGAAGATTTATTGGCCGGATTTTCAGAATCTCCCATGTTCTGAACATAATCTAGCATTTAAACTAAAGTTTTCTTTACATTTATCACTAATTCTGTATCTAAATTAATTATTTTATGAAAAAATAGAAAAACTTACCTGATATTTTCACTTTTGCACCAAAAAATTGACATACCGACGTTATCGGCAGACGTCGAAGCCGAAATCGACCTATTTAAAAGACACCGACATGATCGGCCGACATCGAGACCGATTTCGGTCTACGAAATCGAATGTTAATGCCGATGGAATCGACGACCCGATCCCATACGGTGACGGGTTCTTGATAAAAATTAAAGGAATTTCTTTTGGTGTGAAATCACTTTTACGCATTTACGCACCCCTTGTTTTCTGTAGCTTATTTCTGACACACCCCTTGGCAGAAAAATATTTTCCTTTGATTTTGTGTGTGAAAATTTTGTAAAAACCTTTAAAAATCGTGACACGCGCGCTTTTGCGGGCCGTAATTGCGTGAAAAATAAGAAAGACTATACATTACGTGCAAGGAGGCATTAATTTTTAAGGAGTGATTGTGCTAAAACTAAGAAAAGAATAAAAATCAAAACAGTGCGACATAACCCTACTTTTCTAATGCATAAACTTTCTAAAAAATGCAAATTATTGCGATAAAACGGTGTTTTTTCCACGAAACTAAACTAAATCTGTGTCAGGGAGACTATCTGGTGTAATTGCCGGGAAGGAGTGTTGTGTGGAATAGCTGCAAATGATGGATTCATCATCTGGACAGCATGTGGAGTCTGGGATTCTCCGGAAGCGCGCAAAATTCATTCCGGAGGATGAGCTTCTTGTATTTGGATACCAATGCCGCCTGTTCCGAGACGACGAGAAAGCCCAATTCATTGACCAAGGAAAGCACCTCATTCCCTGGATGAACGATAATTCAATTAAAATTGACAGGTTAATAATGTTTCTTTCACACACTTTTGTCACTCTTCTAATTAATTGCCTTAAGGAAAAGTTAAAATATATTTTAATCAATTGAACGATAAAATCTCTCCAAAAAATGATTAAAAGAAAAAGAAAAAAAGAGAAAGAACATTTGTTTGAGATTTCGCGTCATAATCAAATGCGAAATGCAAAGAAGATTTGTAGCAGGATTTTCACATCAACGATTTAGCCCAAAATAATCCCACCGGATGATCCGGGGAGTCGTCTCCATCAACACGCAGGATTTTTTGCCTTACCCGATGCTTGTGTTGTGTTATTGATAAATCCTCGCAGGTGTGGTATGTATGTTAATTGTAAATAAAAATACCAAACAAAAAAACAAAAAAACACCCCCAAAAATGTCCACAAAAAAGAAAATTATTTTTATGTGTCTGAGAGAGCGTCATGGGCAATCTTTTTTGAGTTTTTGTGTGGTGAAGAACTTCTTTGATTTTCCTGCTCCAAGAAAAGAAAACAGGAAAATATCTCCGGAAAGCTTTGAAGATACTGGAAAAGTCTGGACGATAATTGCCCCATCTTTGAGTTTTATTTTAAATCCGCTCCACATGTCTTTTATTCTTTTTAGCATATTGATCCAGCTGCGGATGAAGGAATATTTCTTTTGTATACATTTTTTCATAATAATGCTTCCCTTTCTCATTAAAAGAAAACTCAAGTTTTGTCTTGGCTTGGACGGTATTCTAATATTTCAATTGAATCAGGTACGATGTGCGTGCAACGCTCAATGATTTGAAAATGTACGAGCCCCCACCTGGCGGGTACACCAACCGTCTGGACTACCTCTCTCCGGCTGAGCAGAAGGCTGAGCAGCTTTGCGAAGAGGAACGCTACTACAGTCTCTACCACAACGAACGTGAAGAGGAATACCAACAAGGTAGGAATTGAAAGTCAGATATCAAATCTTTAAAAACAAATTTATTTTTCAAAAGTTTTATTTACGTTCAATCAGTTTTTTAAGCTGGGTTAAACATTTTAAATTGAAAGAATATTTTTAACAGTTTAGACAGCATTTCCTATTGTCCCTGCTGCATTTTCGTTGATGTTTGTCGTATTGATACCATCATTTTTATGTTTCCCAATCAAGTCTTTCAGCGAGTTCTTTAGATCATCAAATATATTCTCCAAATCTTCTTTATATGGACGAATAAACTCATGAAATTCTCTTGCAATTTCCATTTTAATGTTCTTCATATAGTAACGGAATTCTTTTGCTAAATCTTTTATAATTTGTTTCTTGTTCAAAATATATTCTTTATATTCATCTGTAAAAGTAAACGTAAAGAATCATTTAAATGGATCCTAATCGATTTACCTATATATAAATAAATAGAAATCATTTTCTTACCGAATTTTTCCTTAAGAAATTCCTTAATTGAAACTTTTGTTAGTTTTATTAATTTTTTTTAACTAAATAATTTATAGAATAGAAGAGAAAATTTTACTGTTTTTGGCTTGATCAAGTAGAAACTTTTAGCGACTGACCTACCAGATCCCTTAATTTAAATTCTTTCAAGAATTTCTAGGAGTAAAAAAACTCACCATCAGTTGATTGTGCTGCACCGTAGGCCATCAATGGCAAACAGGAGAATCACAAGGATAGCACGCATGTTGATCTCGTTGGAACTTCAACAGAAAACTGTGATCTTGATCGAATTTTTTCGATCTTATAAAGATCCTAAAATTAATCACATTATTCAAAATTTTACGTTATATTTTTTTGCTCTTGATTAAAATAAAAAATAAATAAAATTATTTGATCAAACGTTCCGAATGTGACTAATATTGTCTTAATATAAATAAAGGTGAAAAGTTTGTTCGTTTAAATGTGAAATGGGAATTTTTTCACAACACGTGTGAAGCTTATTTTTATTGAAAGTTCAAATTTTATTGTTGATAAATTGTGTGTTTTATTTATTTATTTTTTCTTGAAACAGATACAGAATATTTTATTGTCGAACATTAAATAAAACTGGAAGAATTCTGATCATTAATAATTGTAGGGACATCCTTCATATTCCACGTGAAACTTTTTTATTTTGTAGTTTATCTATTTAATTTAATTTAATTTATTTTAAGACATTTACAAAGGGGGTTCACTCATCTTACAAATTGTTTACAAAAGAGATGAAAAGAAAGAAAAGAGAAAGACAAAAAATGTACAAACAAAGACAGAAGAAAATTGTTTTTGATCTGGTTAAACATTTCGAAAAAACTGAAAGAACATTTTGAACTGTTATGATGCCATTTTGAGTTGGCACTGCTGCATTTCCTTGTCAGTGGTAACATGGGATTAAGCTCCTTGTAATAGTTCCTTAATATTTTTCTTCAGTTCTTCATATAAATCTCCCAAATCTTCTTTATATGGGCGGATAAATTCAAGAAATTCTGCTGCAATATCTTTTCTAAGCTCTTTTAAATGCTCCTGAACTTCTTTTGTTATTGTTTTTAATTTTTCATGATAATCCTTTATGTTTTCTAACAAGTCGGCTATAAAAATAAACGTAAAGCATGATTTTAAATACAAAGTTATAAATAAAAAAAAGAAAATCATATTCTTACCTTGTTTTTCACGCAAGAACTCCCCAAACTTTAAATATTTTTCTTTTATAACAATTTTGAGTTTCTCAAAAAAATCTTTTATTTTAGACAGGAGAGTCTTCAATGATGGCACCCCCTTTACTAAACAAATAAATAAATTATTTTAGACACCATTTAAACTTTAAATTGATGTAAAGAAAACAAAACGTAAAATATATGTTAGTTTCATTTATTTCAATTGAAAATTGATAGAATTTTTAACTTCTTAGAAAAGGGAAATAGATTTTCATTTACTTATCGCTCTATGCTTACGGGAAAAATTGTTGAGGTCAATCAATTAAATGTTGTTAAAAAGTTTTTTTTTTAATTTAATAAAATTAAAAGTTGAAACTAGGGGAATAATCAAGGATGATGGAATAATTAAATAAATAAAACTTGAAACCTTACTCACCATCAGTTGATTGTGCTGCTGCGGAGGCCACAATGGCAAACAGGAGAATCACAAAAATTGCACGCATGTTGATCTCGTTAGAACTTCAACAGAAAACTGTGATCAAGATCGAGTTTCTTCAATCTTTTAAACACCCCAAAATTCGTCACATGATGCGAAATTCTATAAAGCCTAATGACTTATTTGATCAATTGTTCCGAAGGTAGCAGATAATTTTTAATGAAAGAGAAATGGAAATTTTTTCATAACACGTGTGTTGCTGAACTTTATTTAAAGTTCAATATTCTTTTTATTGATTTAAAGTAAGATCTTCCTTTTAATTTTAATTTACAATTTATTTTAAATTGTTCAAAATTTATTTTAAAAGTTAATTTTTGAACCATTGAACCATATTCTTTAAAAAGAAGAATTTTGTGCCATAAAATAGGGTTACAGTAACAAATTTAATTTTTCATATGAAATGAGGTTGTTCCAATTCTTTATTTTATTATTTTTCTGCCATTTCGTGTAAATATTTTTATTCATATTACTCCTCCTATTAAAAAATCAAAATTGATAACATTTCGGGGCGTTTGCCAGGCACTTCCTTTCGTGAACATGAAAAAAAAAAAACAATTCCGGGAAGCTGCGATTAGGAGTTTTTACTTTCTTGACGTTTTTTCTTCATTCAAATTTTCTAATGAATTGTTTTCGTTTTTTTTCTGCAGAAGAGGAACTCAAGAGAATCCAAACGTCTTCATATGCTCAAGTGAATTTTAGCTATGACACCCCACCTTCAGCTGTACTTCCGGAAAAACAACCCAGCGTCGAGGAGGAGGAAGAGGAGACATTCGAGCCATTGCCTAATTTCCCCATTCCAGCGGATATTGAGTTGGTAAGAAGAGAAATTCTTTCTCATGATTAATTTGCTTGAATTTTAATTGAAATTAACTTTATTTTATCAGCCACCAACTGTGAAGTTGAATGCAATAATTGAGAAGACAGCGAGATTTATCGCCAGCCAGGGGGCTCAGATGGAGATTCTCATAAAGACGAAACAAGCGAATAATCCGCAATTTGAATTTTTAACACAAAATGGTCGCTTTAATGGATACTACAAATTCATTTTGGCTGCAATTAAGGAGAATCGTTACCCGAGCCCCGAGACTGAGGCTAAAGCAACTGATGAGATTGGTGAGGAGGGTTCTGGGGAGCGTAGGGATGTGCCAAAAGTGCCACAGGAGCAGTATGGTGGGCATGGGAGTCAGAAAATCATGCCTGTTATCAAGTACAAACCATCGGCCGATTGTGCCTACACACAGCTCATCAGTAAGATTACTGGAGCTCCGCTTCCGGCTCAAATGGATGAAGATCCCGAAGTGCCAGATATTGTGCCGCCAGAGCCAGTTGTCAGTAAGCCCAGCACGTCGAATGGGAGCTCTGTTGTGATTCAAAAACCACCCCAATTGGCTGACAATGAACGCGTGGATTTCAAGAGGAAAGCCGAGAGTGTTGAAGTGAAGAAGATTTCAACGGGACTCATGTTGGCACAATGCTACAATTCGGATTCGGAGGAGGATGAGGATAGCAATAGTGGGAATAGTTTGTTCAAATTGGACCTTCCTGTTCCGCCAGATGGGTTGCAGCACATCATTGACAAGACAGCGGCATATGTGGCGAAGAATGGGAAGGATTTTGAGGATATTCTACGCACAAAGCAAGATCCACGATTCTCCTTTTTGGACGAATCTTCAGAATACCATCGATACTATATTTACAAAGTTACGGGATCAATCTACCTCCCATCGACGAGTGTCAGTAATGGGGATACACAGCCCAAGAAGGAAGAACCTGAGACATCCCCAAAGGATGATGGTACAACGAAAATTGTAACGCCTGTTTGCTTCTCAATTAAAGCCAAAGATGATCCTCCGGTGCCCATGAAGCCTGTCCTTCCACAAGAGCCGAGTAGTGATGAGGAGGGTGCAGAGAAGAATGGAAGTAATCAGGTGCAGGAAGTGAAGGAATCTAGCGTTGAGGAGAGAAGTGATTCGGGTGATACAAATAGAGATTTGGGTATAAATGTTGAGGAAATTCTCGAGATGGAGGAAAAGAAGGAGGCAAAGCGTGCAGAGGAGAAAGTACGAGACAAACTGGCGGCAGCAGCACGTGAGAAATTGGGATTGATCTCCAAGGAGAAGCAGCTGCAGCTGGAGCGGAAGAAGAAGGCAATGGCGTTCCTCACGCAAATTAAGAGTAAGTACCCCACATTAATTTGCATTGAAAGCAATTTATTTAGAAGGTTTTTGCGCATAAAATTAGTCATATTGCGTCGATCTCGTGTGAATTTGCGTCTTTTTCATGCTAAAACTCGATGGCTGGAGCAAAAAATCACAGATATTGCCATGAATTGATTCTTTTTAAATATAAACTTAAAATAACTTTTAATTTAATTAATTTAACTTTGTAATTCCAATTTTAATATTTTTTTAATGATAATTTGGCTTATTTATGCTTATTTTTTGCAATTTTTAAAAGGTTCTGGGGGACTTTTGAAACAACCACAACCAAATGCCACAGTCACGGTGACGGTGCCTTTAACGACTGCCAAGCAGACATCTTCATCTGTGGAGAATGGGCAGGAAGGGGATTCCGATACGGATGTGTCAATTCATTCACTGCCCACAGCGACGGATGTGCCGCACGAGAGGAGTCGCAGCAGATCGAGGAGTAGCAGAAAACGACGCACACGGTCAAGATCAAGGTTTGTTGTGGAGCTCTCAAGAGGAAATGGCGGCGAGATTAATGTGGTTTTCTCTATTTTTCAGGACACGCTCAACATCGGGATCGTCGTCACGATCATCACGTCGGCGTTCGGTGTCGGTGAAGAGGAAGAAGAAAAAATCCAAACACGAGAGGAGTAAGAAGAAATCCAAACGGAAATCCCGCAGTAGATCGTCAGAGAGGAAGCACAAAAAGAAATCTTCCAGGAGACGGAGTGAGGAGAGGCACAGATAGGGAGCAGGGGGGGAGTGAGCCGGAATGTTGGATTTGGTAATTAAATAGAAAGAAAAGAAAAAAAAAAGAACTTTGTTATCGCATTTTTGCAAATCTCATCCCGTCCCGAGCGAAAACGTGATGCCAGAGGTCAGAGCTGATAAAGCACTGAGAAATATAAAGCACTGGTGGAGAGTAAGGAGGGGAGGGGGTATTTAATTCGATAGTAACTTGTGCCTCAAGCTCAGTTCTCGTCTTATTTTTGTTCAAAGCAGTTGTCTTTAAAGAGTTGTGTCTTCTGGAGTGAGCAGTTGAAAGAGTGCAATAATGAGGGTTTTAGTTGAGGTAGAAGAAGAAAAAATGGAAATTTGTGATCAAAATTGTGGAGATTTAAAAAAGAAGTTTTTGGTGATTTCTTTTTGTAGTCACCAACGATCCTGGATCCGTCGGAATTACTCCGTCCGGAACCGGAATTTATGGATAAAAGCGCCTCAAAGTTCCGCGACTACACAGTTGATGCAGCAGATCCACTCAAGGAGAGAGTCCGTCAAACCTACAGGAAGATGCATCTCAATCAGACCGTTGATTTTGTTAAAGGTACAGCGTTTTTTCCTCTTAAGTTTGATCATTTTTGCTTTAGAACTTTGAGTTTTTTTTGTAAATTTTTGTACATTAAAAAATCCTGCAATTTGTCTTTTTATTTAAGACTTCTTATTATTCAAAATTCTTACAAACTTTAAGGGTATGCGAGGGAGTAATAAATTGCAGAATAATTCCGTAAAAATCGCTCAATATTTATTAATGATTCTCAAATAGTTCAATTTTATAAGCGAATATTTTAAATATTTCTTTAATAAAATCTTTGAATTTTTTCTCATATAAAAATCTAAATGATTTAAGAAATCTGACCAAAATAAGTTAATTTAAATAGAAAAAAAAATAATAATTTTCTTGAATTCAGTATAATAACTAATAGATCAGTTAAAGTAGAGCTCAATTTCCTTGAACAGTTTCACAATTCAGTTTCAATTTCAACTTCCTTTTTCTAAATTAATTAGAAGAAGGGATTAAAAAGGATATTAAATGTATCTGATGATCCTCTTATTAATTTTTCATCAATTAATTAAATCATTCAATTTAAAATTCCAGGCCTTATTGAGCGACTTTGAATGCTTTGAACTTTGAATTGTGTACTTAAATTTCAAGATTTCAAGTGAATTTCAAGGGTTTATTGGTCGCTAAATAAGGACCATTATTTTTTAAATAATTTTTTTATGATTATTATTCGAAGAGATTTTTATTTTCTTTTTTAAAATAGATATAAAAAAAACTAAATGGGAATAACGATCCGTTCTTACACTGAACGATTGATTAATATGGAGGCGCCTGGTCGTTGCTTAGAAGTTCCATTCTCATACAAAAATTAGCCAAAAATAAGCTCAATGGAGGCGCCGAGTACTTATTTTTACGTAGATTTAACTTGAAAATCAATGCAGATCATTTAAAGATGAAACAGCATCATAATACTTTATGCAATCCAACTTGAATGCGATAACCCAATCAGTTGTGTTATCAAGTCAAAGAAAATAAAAATAAAATACCAAAAAAAGTCGCGATAAATCTCCGCGTAAGAAGAAATAAAATTATAGAGTTTTGAATGAAAATATTTTTATTATTCGCCTAATTTCAAATGACGTCCTCACAATCTATTTGCATGTTTACAAACTTCTCCCATTCTCACTCTCTGCGTCGTTCCCGCGCGCGGGTTTTATCAATGAAAGAGGAGTTTTTGCGATAATCCACCAAAAAGGTCACGAGTACCATGATGATGCGATGATCCTTTTCTAATGAATTCTCCCCACTCTCATTCTCTTTCTCTGTGTAATAATTTTCCATGCAGGACGTCACGCGGACTGGTTGACCTTCTCCAAATTCCGCGCCACAATTCGCGAAGCTCTGGAGCGTTTGAATGATTTGGTGGATGAATCAGATCCGGATTTGGACCTGCCGAATATTGTTCATGCCTTCCAGACGGCTGAAAGAGCACGCGAGGAGCATCCAACGCTCGATTGGCTTCACCTCACGGGGCTCATTCATGACCTGGGGAAGGTGATGGCGTTCTATGGGGAGCCTCAGTGGGCTGTTGTGGGTGATACCTTCCCCGTGGGATGCCTCTGGTCCGACAACATTGTCTACCGCAGTGATAGCTTCGAAGGGAATCCCGATGGGGAGAATCCCAAGTTCAAGTGAGTTTCATTTCGTACTAAAAAAAGCGAATTTGTTAATTTTCTATTTGAAAAAAAAAAAAAAAGTAAAATCAATCAAGTGCAAAAGGTCAGATTCAAGCAATCTCCACGTAAAGAATTTCTCGTATTTTTGGTGGCTCTTTGATAGCTTTATCTATCTTTGAGTATAATTTGGTAACAATTTTAGCAAAATTTGAGTTATTTTTGCTTTTCTTCAAATAATTTTTTAAAGAGAAAAAATGAACTTTCTTTTATTCCTGAAAGTCATTCATTGACCTTTTGCCAATTTTTTTTTATTGAGACGATAAACTTTTCTTCAAATTACTTTTACTTACCTGATGAAGATGGAAACTTGGAGGCTCCTTTAAAACGTCATCACACAAAACAACATATAATCTTTAAGTATCTTAATCGTCACTTATACATTTCTAGCGCCCGGATGCATTTTTTAATCGTCACGGATAAATTTTTTGGCGTCACGGATACATCCCTCTACTTATATCGTCCTCTGTGATATAATTTTATTAAAAAAAAATATTTTCTCCTAATTTTGAAGCACAAAATACGGCATGTATGAGCCCCAGTGCGGTCTACGCAATCTGATGATGTCATGGGGCCACGATGAGTACATGTATCGTGTACTGAAGCACAACAAGTCCACACTTCCTGAGCAGGCGCTCCACATAATTCGCTATCATTCCTTTTACCCATGGCACTCCTCCGGCGACTATCAGCACTTGATGCGGCCCGAGGACGAGGAGATAAAGAAGTGGGTGCTGTGCTTCAAGTAAGTCATCCACCCACGCACGAGATCCTCGTCGCGTGCGCCCTAAATCTCATTCTTTTTTTCTTTCTTTCTTGTTGCAGTCGTTACGATTTGTACACGAAGAGCACCAAAATGCCCGACATTGAGGCTCTCTGGCCGTACTATCAGTCCCTCATTGATAAATACTGTCCTGGAATCCTCGAATGGTGATGCTTTACTATCTTTACTACATAAAACTGCTGGTGCGGAAGTTAATGCGCTTTAATTGCTCTTTTTTTTCTCATTCTATTCTAAAATAAATGAAATGCAATGCATTTCAGTTAGAAGGTGTATTTTATGAGGAATAAAATTGATTTTCTTTTGGCAAGAAAAATGTATATTTTTTCTTTTAATTTTATTTCCTACTTTTTGTGTTCAAAAAATTATTTTCTTGTGCGAAAAAATGAGATTCTAAAGTACAAAAAATTTTTTTGAGACCTGCAGAAGGAGGAAAAGCATCCTCCAAACGTCATTCTCTACGTTTACCAACGTTTTTTTTTTTAAAGGAAGAATTTTTGACATTTTTGAATATTTTATAATTTTTCGCGACGTATTTCAAAGTTGTCTAAAAAGTCAATATTTGGCTAAAATTCTTGAAATTTCGAGCAAGGAGTTCTAAAACTCTTTCTTTAATCAAATTCATTTAAATTTTATGAAAATAAAATCTTTTTATGCAATTTTTAGGCACGCAAACACTTTTATTGGGTCCTATTCGGCATCTAAGAAATCCTTGAAATCGTTGATATTTCTGAAGAAATTCTTGAAATTTCAGCAATTTCTTGGTCGCAGAATACTGCCCATTATATCTAATTTTCTCTTTAATACTTACCTTCATTGCTGTTCTTGTCAATTAAAAAAAATCCCTTAAAGTAAAAATTAATAAAACTCAAAAATTCTAACTGATCGCAATATATATATTTTTCTTTCTCTGTATTTTTTCTTTACTTATAAATTCTTTTTACACGAGTACAAAAAAATTACAGAATGCGACACCGATGTACCTTTGGTCCCATATTTTTTTTTATTATTTCCTCTCTTTCTCTTCAAATAAATCTGACTCAATACTTTTTTTTTGTTTTAAATTAAAAATATTTTTTTCTTCTTCTTCAAAATTGGAATAAAATATATTACATTCACATTATAAGAGATATAGAAACGACAAAGAAAAAAAATAAAACATTTTACAGGAATAATAAAAAGTTATAACAGCATAATTTCTCCATTTTTTTGTGGAATAATTTAATTGAGGGGGTGTTCATCGCTAAAAAATATCTCCCCATCTCATTTGTTAATAAAGCTCTCTCTCCCTCTTCTTCGAGTGTGGAGATATTTTTCAGGGGAATAATCTTTTCAAGAAAACGAGGGGTAAAACAACACATCTATGCCCAGCTGGACTCTGACTACATCTTCTTCAGGGAATTCCTATTGAAGTTCCGTATGGAGTTGAGAAGTTGATCACGTGGATCAGCTTCCGGAGCTGAAATTTGCTTCTTCACCACTGCACGAACAACTGGACGTAGTTGTGGTGGTGGTGGTGGAGGTGCTGGACTTGGGGGCGCCTTAACTGATTGTTTTGGCTGTTCTGTCGGTGATGGCGGTGGCAGGGAGATGGAATGATTAATTGGCTGCTGACGCGTGTGGAATGATCTTGTAGGCTGTGGTGCCTTTTGTGCTTCCTCCTCTTGCGCAAGAATCTTCTCCTTCAAGCCCGTCTTGCGGAGTGTGTGCTGCCAAAATGGAGCTTCCGGTGGAGAGCTCTTTTGCTGGCCATTTGCCAGGAATGTTGCATTTGTCTTCCTCTCGGGAATCTTCTCTGGAACTTTTTCCGGGACTTTCTCAATCTTCTTCTCTGACATCACCACAGCAGGAGCAGGAGCTGGTTGTACTGCTGCAGAGCTATTAATCTTTGTGACACTCACTGCCCGGGTGAGATGCTGCTGTGCTGCTTCTTCTTCAGCCCGGAAGCCCCGTACAACGGGTGCAATCTTACTGAAATTCCCCAAACTCAATGGACGCACATTGAGGGATGCACTGGTGATGCTATTGACACGATTAACAGGCTTCTGGCGCACTTCTGGCTTCCGGAGGATCACTGCAGCCGGTTCACATTGCTCTTCCAGAGGAGGCACATTCTTCTTGTATTCCACCCCACGGACAACCGGGAGGTGATTATTGAGCCCTTCGGGTTCCTTCTTCTCCGGCATTGGCACGGATATTGCTTGATCTGTCCGGAAGCCCCGAGGAAGGGTTGTACTGCCGCCAAAGCAGTAATCACTGTCGGATTTTATGCAAACCTGCAGGAAGAAGGTTTAAAATTAGATTTTTGTTGTCTTTTGTTTAAAAACTTAAATCTCAATAATAAATTATCTTACCTGAACCTTGGGACGTTCATTCCATGCAGATAAATTGATCTTTGGTGGCCCTTTGTACACCCATTTCTTGGGTGCTTCCTCCTCTTCAATCTGTTCCTGTTTCTTCCCATTTATTTCTGATTTCTTCTCATTTTGTTCAAGCTTCCTTTCATTCTGATCCAGTTTCTTCTCACTCAATTCAAGCTTTCTCTCATTCTCCTCCTGCTTCCTTTCATTTTGCTCCAGCTTCCTGCCATTCAGCTCGACTTTCTTCTCCACAACTGGAGGTGGTGGCTTCTTAACTTCAACCCTTTGCACCAAAACAGCCTTCTCAGGCTCAGATTTCTCCAGAATCTCCACACGTAACTCCTGTGGGGCCTTTTCTTCTCCAACAGTCGCAACTTCCGGCAAATGCGTCATACTATTCTTCCGTGATGACGACAAAATGGATTTCATCACCTCAATACTCTGCAAAGATGGAGAGTCCGTAATGCTGAGCTCACTGGAATACCTCCGTGGGGGATTCGGGAACTCAACACTGTGCCTCGGTGAGGTGCGACTCTCAAACTTCTGTGCTGCCAGGAGGGAGATGTAGGATGAACTTCGTGGTGTGCCCGCGAAGGAATTCCCAAAATCTGCTCGTGTTGAATGGAAGGAATCCGATCGGGCAACGGGGGTTGTCTTCCGGAAGAATGTACTCTGTGTCAGGGAGGGTCTCTTCACATAATCCCTCGGTCGTTCCTCCACGTCAATTGAGGCTCTTCTCAGGAAATCTTCTTCATTGAATTCTTCCTCAGGTGATCCACTTCCATTCACGACGGGCTTCACAACGGGTTTCACAGCGGTATGCATGTCCTCCTCCACGGTGTACGTGCTAATGCGGAAGTTTGAGAGATTGCACGGCTTTACAGCATCAATCTCCTCGGGTTGTTCCACCCTCCGTATGACACTCTCAATTCTATTGCTACTTATGACACTATTCAGCTCATCAATCACCTCATTCTTCCCCTCTTCGATGGATTGTTGCTTCCTCGGAGGCATCTTTTCAATGGCAAAATCCTTCACAACCACCTCCTGCTGTACTTCAGCATCCTTCTCCGGTTCCCGATCATCGTCCATTTTCGTCAGGAAGGCAAATTCATTCTCAATATACCGCTCCCGACGCTTCTCCAGCGATTGGAGCAGCAAATTCCTCTGATACCCATCCTCCAAGTCAGAATTAATCACTTCAGCATCGAGGGTTGTGTACGGATCAGCAATAACTTCCCTAATTACCGGCCTGATGTCCACATCGGACACAAGGGTTGTGTTGGAATCTGACTGGACAGTACGTGTGTCATCAGCGAGAGACATGTAGTCGTAGTAGACATTCCCATTGAGCGTAGCCACATCATCGGGAACGGAATTATTACCATCGGCAAACTTTGGTGGAGCTGGAAGGGTGTACGTCCACAGGGGTGATGGGGATCGAGCTAAATCATTCTCCTCTGACACTTTGGCCATTGCTTTCTGCTCCGGGAGATTGACTTTTGGTGCAGATGGAGGATCTTCTGGGACTCTATTTGGGATACTTTGCACTGAAGGAGGTTCTTTTTGTGCTTCCGGAAGCTTGGAATGTTCTTTGTTTTGTTTTTCCTCCATAACCACTTCTGGGGATACTTTTGGCGATTCCTTCTGCACAATTGGTTGTTCTTTTGGCACTTTTGGAGGCTCTAAATGTTCCGGAGAAGCTTTGTTGTGGTTTGAATTCTCAATGGGAGTTTTAGGAAGTTCTATTGATGCCTTTCGTTGTTCTGAAGAAGCTTTAGGCTGTTCAATTGGAATCTTTTGTTGCTCAATTGAAGCTTTTGGCAGCTCAACTGGCTCCTTATGAACTTCCTTAAGTTTCCCTTGAGCTGCCTGTGCTTCCTGACTTGGCTCAATAACCTTCCCCATCTTGATGCTGTAAATATTAACCCTGTGATCATCATCATCGGAACTATTTGTGCTCTCCCTTCGTATCTCCGTAATGGACACCTTTGATGGCTCCTCCTGTTTCATTTGCGTTGTCTTTATGGCAATGGACAGGGGTCCATTGGGCTTCATTTCCACCACTTTCACCCCCATGCACTCCTTTCGCTCCTCCTGGATTACATTCTGCTTCACCAAATTCACATTTATCGCTTGCGTTGCATCGACATTTAGCATAACTTTGGATACATTGCCATTGGGAAGATTTGTGCTCACATCACGCATCTCCTCATCTGCTGATGATTCACTTTTTGGTATTGATCGTGGTGTTGGGACTGGTGGGACACTCCTTGGGGGCGGAGCAGGAGCTGCCTTCTTCTTTTTAGCTGCAAAAGAGAAATTTTAAAGAGAAAATTCATTTTTTTTGAGATTCTTCTATTTTTCTACAAATGAGAGGAAAGAGAAGACTCACCAGCAAAGAGTTGCCGCTTCCTTGGTACGGGTTCAGGCAGGGATTCACGCATTTCGGATGACTCACTGGACGTTCGGGAATGATTGGGATCTGTAGATGGACTCTCCTTGCCATTGACATGATGATGATTCCCATTGACAATGTGCATCGACATTGGCCTCAATCGCATATTATTGGCTTCCACGATGCCCTGTGGTGTGTCGTGACTCCGTAAATCTGTTACGGAGCTGTACCTTTCCGCAATGGGTGAACCATTTCGATGTACCTCAGCACTCGTGACCAGTTGATTTGTCTCCTCCACGGAGAGATTTGGCGATGACACGTGGAAATTCTTCTTCACCGGCAGGGGCTTCTTGAATTCCGTCGTCTTCGTTGTATTCCGATTGATGTCCATCTGATGCTCCGGGATGCTATTCTGACTCGGTGGTCGTGGTGCAGCACGTTTCTTCCGTGCTGGTGCCACGGGTGGCTGATGCCGTGGATGACTCCCGGACGATTCGACGGAATTCAGGGAATTCGTTGAGCTGTACGGGGAGGTGGTCTTGAGGAATTGCCGGGAATTTCGGCTGACTTCCGACGATGACAGTGATTCCCGATTCCCCGGGAGTCGCATCTTATTCAGGTCATCAATGTTGAAATTATTCCCATTGTGAAGGCGTTCCGTCTTCGGCACGAGCCTTATCTCATTGAGTCCCACCTCACCAATTGTTAGGTCATTGCTGAACACCTGAGAATTATCCATTGGATGCCGAAACTCATACTTATCCCGATCGAGCTGCTTATTGACACACGTGAGCTCCATCAGCTGTGCCAGGCGCGTCTTTGCACCCACCCTGGCCACATAGAGCTGATCCCGCGGCAGACTAACCGTAATGCGGAAAGTCTGCTCAAATGGGGCGTTGCTCATTGCAGCCAGTGGCACGATCTTGTTGTGTTGACTAGACGTGTCCAGGTTGGACATTGATCGGCTGAATGTCGATGTATGTTTTGACGGTGAGGATGAATCTGCAAAAAGACACACAAAAATCCCACACATAATGGCATTTCATGTTTTCACAGCTCTCCAGCAGACCCACCCTGTTTCCCCGGAAGGTGTTCCCGCCCAGAAAAAAAAACTACTACAAGAAAATTTTTATTTACATTCCCGCGCTTAAATATATTGCATAATCTACACAAACTTCTTATTTCCCTTTCGCCGTAAAAATGTATTTACATCTTTTATTTTGTCCAAAAAAGAATTCACAGCTTTACAGTAGAAAAAAAAATAATAAAAAAAAATGCTTTTATGACGACACTGTGACGGAAATTAACATCAAATATTCAATATTTATGTATTATTCATTTCATTGTCAGCGCTAATTGAGCAAATTCATCATCAACAGAAATTATATTCCCCCATATGTTGGCATAGAAAACTCGTGATTGGAAAAAAGATAACCCATCCTATGGAAGCAAAGATTCACATGGAGGCTCTTTGAGTGTGCTGCGAAAAGGGAATATTAGTATTTTTTGGGATAAACAAGAATAAATTAATAAATTCAATGAATTTGGAATAAAATTTGTAAAAAAAATATTTTTGAATAAAATAAGAATTTGTTTTAATTCTAGAACAAAAAACAAAAGGAAATGGAATACTCAATGCTAGAATTTCATAAAATAATAAACATTAGAAGATTTAGAATAAAAATGCCTAACGTTAGAAATTCTTAGAAAAATTGCTTATTGCTTGAAAATCGGTTATATAACATACCTTTTAAGATGTATCTATGTTATCTAGGTTGATTTAGAAGCCGATATATTAATACAAAAACTCAGAAATATAATTTTAATAATAGAAAATTATCTCACAGAATTCCCTTTTGACTCATTTACAATATCAGTGACATTTAAATAATAAAACATTAAATTTAAATACGCTAAAACACGACAAAAGCGGCAATTTATACAGAAGTTACCTTCTCTTGCGACTATAGAATTTCAATGAGAAAAATAAAATAAAACTACGCGAATTATTCTCCCGCACATCCATTATCTCTCTTATCAAATTTACTTTTTTTTTCATTCACTGCAAAATGAAATCACAAGCATGGAATCTTTAGCTGAAGTATCTATCTCTCTGACTAATGCGTAATACACGCTACAGGGTGCTCTTGCTGTTCATCAATTGCATCATGATGATTCATTTTAAGTAAATTCAGGTGAAATAAATCAATTGATTTGCCTTCAAAATTTGCAAATGTGAATGGATAAATTTTCCTAAATTGATGAAGAATTTGGCACAGAGAATAAATTGGGTGTTGTTAAATCAATATTTGAACCACACATAAAACTAACATTCTAATCTCTACAGACAAGCCCAAGCTTAACTGGAAGAAAGGAAATGCTTACCATCTTTATTCTTCTTCCCCAGTAATCGATTGAGAGTGGATAATCCATTTTTAACGCCTCCATTCATCATTTTTTGTTCGTGTCTGAAATGAAATGAAAAAAACATCATTAATTCCTTGAACTTTCGCGCTAAAACGGGAAATTGGTATGGCTTCCCATTTCTCTTTGATTAAATACAAAAAAAAAAAAGATTCTCCTCCACCTCCCCACGCAGTTCATTTGAGTCATCGGCATGCAAGAATAAAAAGAAGAGTGATACGCAACACTGAGGTAGAAAAAGAAACATCTTTTCGCTTCTTTCGCACGATGGCATTTTAACCAAGTGGTGTAATTAAAAATATTACTCACGTGGCTTGGAGTGTTCAATGTGTAAATAAAAATAATAAATAAATAAATATGAGATATGTGCAATGCAAGGGGAGAATTCTAATGAAGAATCTCCTATTGCTCCGGTGAGCTTGTTTAGAGACGTAGAGAGGGAAAGTAAATGATTTTTTTTGCATTTTGCAGCAGAATTGTGTCGATTCGAGGGAAAAACTCGCTCTTGAAACAATTGTAAAAGCAATATACCTTGGGAATTATTTACAGGGAGCTGTAAGATAAATAAATATTTATTTCCAATATGAAGACCTCTTGAATATAGCAAAGCGCCGTTGGGAAGAGCTGTTTTTCTGTGAATTTTTATTTAAAAGATTTTGTTTAAATTTATTCCTTGAAGTTCTTTTAATTTTACAAAAGAAGAATTCATTTTAAAAATTATCAAAAAAAATTCTAGAAGAGATTTTGTGCGATTAGAAAACAATTATAATTTAGTTATCCAGAACAGACTGAGTAATAAGAGACAAAACGAATTTTTCAATGAGTTTTTAAAAAACACTTTTGTACCTCACTGTTGCAAGGAGAAGACATATAACGCATAACGTAGGAATTAAGAAAAAAAACACAGGCTGAGTAATTAAAATTGATTGAGTATGAAATACCCAAGACGATATTTTTTTTATTTACTGTGCATTGGAAATATAAATAGGTACACCATTCTGCAAACTTGCAAAATTATTCACGATTTTCTTTCGTATTTTAGTAGCTACTGTACAACTGCTACACTTCAGTTTCATTTACTTTACATTCACGCAGAAAATTCATTGATGTGAAAATGAGGCAAAAAGGTGTGACAATTACAAATTTTAATTGCAATAAAAATCAAATGAAGGAAAAATGCTTGCCTATTGACCGTGAAATCCAAAAACTTATTTCACTTCTCACCGTTCCAACACTCAAATACTTTTGATGATTTATAAAAACTAAAAGAGTTTTTCACAATCTCTCATAATCATTTTCCGCTCGACAATCAAGCACTAATATAAACTCTGCTGTTGTTGTTGTCCAGGCGACACCGCCACGAAACAATCTTATTTAATTGCCTTCTCTATAGACACCTCTCTCTGGTTACTAATACAAAACACGAACTAATAAGTAGGTACACATGAGAGTGGGAACCTCTATAGCAAAATGCCATTTTTGAGCACACGATATCAATTTCATTCCAATATCTAAGGAATGTCTCTCCACAATTGCGCAAAAAAAAATCAACCTTTTATTCGCTATTGTGACTGTATGTACATATATAGAGGGAAGATTATTGGGGAATTCATTTTGCGCATAGGGTGTCCAAAGGCAGATGCATCTTATTTTAAAAGAATTTAATTTTTTTAAGTCTGACGTTTTATTAAAAAACTACGAGGTATTGAACCAATAAAGAATTGCTTAATTGCCTTGTTGGTTTTTATCTTACTTTAGAATCAGAATTTTGGTTAGTTATAGAAGGGAATTCTTAAACAGAACACGCGACTTAAAAAGAGTTCTAGCTAGAAGGCATTCTGCTAGAATAAAATTTACTAGAAAATTAATTAAGGTGCAAACTTTTTTTCAACGAATGGTGTCATTCAAAGAATAATTTGTTTTAAAACAGATTTTTTTAAATGAAATAATTTCGAACCTATCGTAAAGTCTTCATCAGGTCTATCACGTCTATTACTGATTGATTTAG
This sequence comes from Lutzomyia longipalpis, assembly GCF_024334085.1. Lineage (NCBI taxonomy): Eukaryota > Metazoa > Arthropoda > Insecta > Diptera > Psychodidae > Lutzomyia > Lutzomyia longipalpis. Next base: position 18,815,349 of record NC_074707.1, read on the forward strand.
AAACATAATTTTCATATTTTCTATAAAGAACATTTTTCATGGGACACCCTATAGAATGAGAAATACTTTTGATAAGATTGTGTGAATTATTCAGTATCAAGTCCCCATTTTTCTGTCTATCGAAACCTTTTGTTTCCCTCTCTGTCTCTTGCTCTTGGAATTGGTAGCGATAAGGCAAGGCGACATACTCCAAACAATCATCTTTGCTTTTAATTACGTATATACCTCTGTTCAAAATTTTCTCTCTTTTCTATAAATGAAAATCCCTCATGAAAAAAAAAATCAGAAAGCTGTCAAGGTGATTTTTTCTTCTTCATTTTGTAATCTATGCAAAGATTGGTTTCATTTTCAATATGAGATATGTATTTACAAAAGGTTTTTTTTAATGAAGAAATCCACGTGTCAGGTGACTGTGAAGACGTCAACTCCGTGTAAAAAACGAACAACATACAGCAAAGTTTATTAAGAATATCATAATCCTCCGTGAAATTTCATTAGCTCAGCTGATACTCTCTGTGGCATACAAATTATATTCCTAATGCCGTGTTTTTCTTGAGCATTGAGTAAAACCCATGGCACGGGTTTCAGTTGAAAGTTAATTTAATAATTTCATTTTTTTTGCAAGCATTCTTTTTTTTTCTTCAAAGGAATCCTCCTTCTTATATGTCCCAAATTCCATCAAAGTGTGGCGAACCATCCACAAAGTTATTTCCTCATCATCATCGTATAATATTTTGTATGTTCACATAGTTTTCGAATGCACAATTGCAGGCATTCTTTGCGGCAACACCAGGAGAGATTAATGGAGGTATTTTCACTCTTGGGACACCTATAGCCAATATAAGTACATATATAATTCCAATAGAGCAAATAGTTAAGTAGATATACCCTTCCCTTTTTTTGTACCTGCTTTTTCACACAACAATGTCTGTGTAATAATTTTACAATAATTCATCAATCAAGCCAATGAAGCGGAACCTCGGCATTAATTTCACTTGTAAAAGGGGCGCCCCATTCAGAGATCTAAGACCAAACATTAGAAAAGAGAGACACTAATTCCTCAACAATTCACCTCTTGTGTGATTTTGGCATACCCCAACACAGGGCTCTTAGTGAAATTTGCAAACTCACAGCTTTTAGACAGAGAGAAATTTCAATTGATTTTTCTTATGAATTAAAAGGAGTTTATTCATTTTGAAGTTCTATCCTATTTTTGTAAAGGATTTATTGACTAATAAAAATCTTTTGAACAATTTTCACGAATAATCCTGTACACAAAAAGTCAACGAGCGAAAATGATTAGGACGAGAAAAGTGGAGTTAATTGTCGATTGAGTGTCTGATGCGATTGCATAAAGGGGAAAGGTCTCTTGTTGGTGCAACTACTTGCATTCTACTACCTTTAAAATGTAGTTTATTGGCGCATCATTTAAATCTCTTTCATTGCAGGTGGAAACATATATAAATTTTGCCATTTTGGATAAAATCAATGGGAATCAAATTGTCTCTCTGTCTGAAAATTTCGTGCGACCGGTAGCTTTATGCGAGATAAATGGGCGGTTGTTGGTAACAATTGCAGAGAAAATTCATTCCCAAGTGAGACATGCGACAAAATGCGAAGGAAGCTTTAAATGAGTACAAAAATATATATAAAAATAAAAGACTAAGCACTCCCGCACGTTTAATGAGAAGAAATTTAGTGTTGTAGATAACAAACACCCATGGTTGGTGTTTTTCGAGTATTTAAACCCACGATATGTTTTCCCTACTTGGCAATTAAAGACGCGCGCAAAGAGCACAAAGTCTGTGAATAAAAAAAACTGCCGCTGAAACGGTTAAAAAAATAAAGATAATATGTTGCTTTCAACATAAATATTTGCAAGAATATTAAAAAATGCCAAAAATGGATATGGGAGACATTGATTCCTCTACTGGGACAAAAATATTCTCTCACAGTGCTGTCGTGTGGGACAGGCCTTTCAAGCAGAGAGGTAGTTTTAAAATCAATCAAAGCCATTGCGCGATGGTGTTCTTCTTTTCTCCCAACCCCCATAAATGGCAATACCTTGTGTCTTCCGCGCGCGCGTGTGTCTTTGACCCCTGGCGAATGTGAGTGCCTTATTAAATTACAATGGACAAGTCAATAGAGAAAACTCACATATACGTAGCCTCCGTCCCAAGTCACATTCATCTCTATCTCGGGCTCAGAAAGCTCAAGCATGAAGAAGACATGCCGAGAGAGAGAATGGAATAATGGACGGTAAATAAAGTATTTAGATGGTGGTTAAAGAATCACATTTCGATGACGTCGCAATTTGTGGTATAACCGGAAGCCACGTGCAAGGGAATTTCCTACACCTCTTCCTCCTCCTCTTTCTTCACTTATTAATCCATTGACATTCCCTATTGAACCCCTCACTGTGTGCTGATAAAGTGATTCCCCTCACGGCTTATGATTAAATTCCCCATACATATCACCTTGCAATTAGCCCAAAAAAAGTATCTCTCTCTCAAAGAAGCCATAAAAAGGCAACCTTTTATGTTATATGGGGATTTCTTTTTACCAGTACATCGCTAATACTGTTAAAAAAATAGAAAAAAGAAATAGAAAAACATTTTCATGAGGATTTCGAATGGATTTTTAGAGAATTTCACGGATTCACTAAAATATTGTATCATAGGTGATTATTGCAGAAAAACAATTAAAAAACATTTTCTCCTCATTTGAAACCTCACGGTGCTCACGGCATGGGAGCTGTAAACTAACCAGCAGCGATTAAGGTGCTACGATGCCCAAAGTATTGGTACCGCGCCGAAGAGGATGGCAGGAGGCAAGAGGAAGGCCATTAATTTACTTCTCTATGGTCTAAAACTTTCGAAATGATGTGGTCACTTAAGAGCTCTTTTCTATTGACGCAACTTTTATTATCAACAATCAGCCACAAAGGTAGGTATCACATACATATACCTATACTAGAAAATCATTGGACGCATATGCAGAAAAATTTTCACACTCCCAACGTACCACAAAATTATTATTATAGGATAAAATGTCTTGAGGAGAGAAAATCATTTTAGCTTATTTGATGTTCTTTTTTATCGTTATGTGCTCGTAGACCCAATCTAGCAAGGTGAAGGAATAATGTAATTGACTGAGCTTTGTTTTAGGTAGTTAGGATCTATAGATCCGAAACGGGTGATAGAAGTTTATTAATTAATAAGATTTGAGATTGAGTGATGTTAAATCATCTTGTGTGAGAGAAATGTTTGAAATTGCAATGTTTTATAAGCATATTCCGTGTATTGAGAGCTTGGAATCAGTCTTACATCAGTCGCCTAAGAATAGCTAAATTTTAAATTAATAAATAAATCAATCATAATTAATTTATTACGCCCGGAAATATCCATAAAAAAACTTTATTTCTTTTAATAAATTAGTCATATTGCGCATTAATTTTTATGTAACCGAAAGTTTCGAGTTCGAATCTCGCAAATGAATTGTTTTTTTTTGCAAAAAATCTGCAAATCCAAAGAAGCTAAAATGAAAGAGATTGAACAATAATTGAAATAGAGCTTTAATCTTTCTTGTCTGCGTTTATCGTGTACTCGGCAAAGTTAAATTACCTTTGTCATCGACTTTTTATTACCTTATTGGCATACCATGAGGCAAACCATGTGTGATTATTTGAAAATGGGCAAATGAATAATAAACTGAACACTTTTAGTGGAGAAGACATTCCTGAAATATCTTAAATTTCTCTTTCTCCCCTTTGTGCGCCCCCCGGTGCTCCTCAAATACAAAGCTTAAGGCAAAAATGATCAATGAGTGAAATAGGAAAAATCCAAGTCACACCCATTGATGGAATGATCGCTTTTAGTGTTTGTCCCCGCACATACTATTTACCTTTTCTTTTGCCATTCCTCGCGTGTGATGATTACAATTTCAATTTTCAACCTCATACCCATCATCAAGATGCAAAGAATAGAAAATCTTTATGTCCATTTTGCGACGATAGATAGTCTTTCTCCCATCAAACAATACCCCCAACATGCCCGTTCATGCCATCGAATTCCACATTGCAATTCACATCAATACACAATATTTCACGGAAATATTAACAGCATGATTGAGAGAGTGAGAGACCATACTGGCTCCATCTTGAATAAATCGTAAGGAGATTGCATAGTCACACTTCAATCATATATGCTTATGATGTCGTTTCCCCCCTCCTCCTCCCGCCACAACGACCTATTGTGTGTGTTTGTGCCGAAGAAATGCCAATCACTGTAATTTCATGATTTAATCCTCCCATCGCGCAAGAGAGCTTTTAATATACAACAGTCAATTTTTCATGGTCAAGGAAAAATGTCTTTTCCACTGCATAATCTTTTTATAATTCCATTCACACTCTGTGTGCAAAATAATAGGTCCATATAATGGACAGTGTGACACACAGAGAGATTATTAAATGCAATTCTTCACTTATGGGTGTCTCCTCTCGTGTGAAATTACGCAATATATACATACCTACATAGTACATTCCAAATATATACAATATTACCCATTCTTCTTGCTCACACCACACAAATAGGCATTAACAGACATTTTGTATGGCACAGTATGTGCCATTCATACACCCAACCATAGGGGGTACAAGAAGTTAATTTAAGAGATCTTCAGGTGAGCTTTGAGATTTTAATTTAATTTTTTTTTAAATCTCATTCTCGTGTACAAAAGGATCCTTAATTGTCTAAATTAAAATGTATATTAACTATGAGAATTTTCCTTTTGAGCTCATAAGAAAGAAAAGTCGGTACTGGAGACACTAACTGTACATTAGAACAAAATATATGCATTAAGAATGTTGCACACTGCATTAAATGAAAGAGTGACGGAGATTTTTCAATTGAATGTAATTCGCGACATTGTCATTTTCTGTATATATTAATATTGGTACACCCATTGTGATTTTAATGCTGATTCTTCACATTCTGCTCCACATATATAATTTCTCTGACACTGACAAAGAATAGGTGAGACCTTCTTGGAGAACCTGTGATAACTGTGTGCATGAGACATTGAATTCCCATGTTTAGTGAGCATTAAAATACATATACAAAAAATTTTATGCACCACATTTTGCAAAAGAACTTCCTGGCAGTGTCTTTGCAATCGCATAAAACATGCAAATTGCTTGCTAATTGGCAATTTCGCAAAGAATCAACCGCGCTAAATTATTCTAATCATTTTCTTTGGAAATAAAATTAACTTAGAACGTTTCTTTTTACTTTAAAACACTTCAAAAAAAAAAAGTTCCAGAAGCTCTTTGGTGGGGAGAATCTTTGTAATTCATGACGCGCGCAAGATGATAAAATTGGCAAAATAAATATTGAATAGCAAACTCGAAGGAGAAACAACATTCATGATTTTTTTCTCCTTTTGGCATTTTAAAGTAGAAAAACTCGATATTTCAAGGTCAATCAAGGTCATGTGTTAAATATCCAAGATTTAATTGAATCTTGATCTTCGCACTATTTAGCTTGAAAGAAAAAAAAAGAAGTCTTTTTAAATAAGGAGCAACAAAAGTGACCCTTTTTGGGGGGCATGAAACACCTCACGTGCGTTGATTAAAATCGAGATCACACCTTCAACAAAAAAAAATCCAGAGCGCATGTCTGAATTGTTTTTGTCGTCGCACACATCCAGCAATGCTCTCAATAAAAGTCAAAAGCCACCAGCCGAATCTGCGCGAGGGATCGAGAGGTGCAAATCACGTTCCTAAAACGTCCTCACGATTTTTCATTTAACACTTTTTACAATCTCTGCCTGCCCATATTATGTACAAATTTGGGGGGATGTGAAGGAGCTTTGTAGTGAAGAAAAGAAATAAATAAAATAATCCCCTTTGTACACGATAAATTGGGAGGATGGCAAAAAGAAGAATCATTAATTTCGTGTACATACATAGTTTTGAGTGAGATCTATTAGTGCCTTAATTAATTTGTTACATAAGCCGTGCGCATACACACACTTTTTTTCTTCATTTCCCCCCCTGACTGGCGTGCACTCCGCAAAGGTACACACATGTCAAGGTTTCCGATGTAAATCACAAAATAACAAGTGTTTGAAGATAGTGAGAAATTACTCATTAGATGAATATAATTAACGGGAGTGGGTGGGAGGTATATATGCGAGGCAGGTAGAAGTGGCAACAAAAGAGTTAATTGAAAAGCTTATGCGTGATATGATGATGAAGAAAAATCATCTTTACTCAGCAAAAGAGCTTTTATGCATTGAGATTAAAAGTGAATGATTTAATGTTTGAATAAAAAGGTACTTTATGGGATATTATGTTTTCAAAAGTGAATTCTTGGCCCCATTTTGTGGAAATTGACTTTGAGGAAAAAATTACTGAATTCATTGGAAAAATTGTGTGTGGAAGAATAAATCACTTTCAAGGTATTAACTTTATATTCACGTGCTCTTTTGATCTCTCTGAGAGATTCCAAAAAATGATTTAAACACGTGATATCGTTTAAATCAATTTCATTTAATTTTATATACCTTATGCTTGTGGTACGTTATACATAGGCAGGACATTTCAGGAAGTGCTTCAAGTGTTAAATCGCTTAATTCTCTAAAGTTTGCATCAAATACTACTCAAAGTTGCAACACTATATTACTATAGTTATATATTACCGCCTCAATGTAATCAATGATCTCAACGATAAAATCATATCATAGCGAAAGGTAAAGAGTGGAAAAATGAAATTTATTGACGCGATAATCCATATGTTTGTATTTTCAATTTATACAATACCAAATTACAATTTATGGAATCAAATAAGCCATAATCTTTCTCTTTCAGCACAACTCATGCCAATTGCTTCCATTTTCACGGGAAATCACATCTCAAAATCTTTTTTTTTGCCACCTATCTCTGTGGGAGAAAGAGAAAGATTGGCATAGAGGTTGAACAAGGCGTAAAAAAACATCGCATAGATTTTACATGCAAAAATTCACACAAAAAAGCCATTCACTCGAAATGGACGTTAATCTTGTGCGCTCTAATGCGATTGCAGAGTGAATTGAGAAGTATCACACTTATTGGCGGCCAGTAGCACACATTTCCTCATCATTTGCAATATTATGTACATGCATACATATATGTATCTTATATATATTCAATGGAGAGCTCTTGCGATTCAACTCTTGATCACATTCCATCACACAGGTTGGGTATACATGAACCCACCTGGGAGAGAGAGAAAGAAAGATAGAACACATGTGGACGTCGAGGAGGTGAAAAAGAGATTAAAACAAGTGCGTGAAAGTCGTCGATTGGATGTACATAATATTTTTGCCTTTTTCAACCCAACTCATTTCCTCATTGCTCAAATGAACACACTCTTCTCCTCACCATCCCAAACTGCCCACCATCATCAACACCATATAGCAAAGTCCATTTGTAAAATATAAACAACAAAATATCACACACAAAAATGCTGTTGAACCGTAATTATTCATGATTCTTTGCTCGTTGAAACTCCATTTGACTTCCAAGAAATCAAAATCTTGATGGTTTTTGCTTATTCATATATTATTTCCATTGACTAGAAAAACTGGGGATTGAATTTAATAAATGATTTCTTTGGGAATTGATTAAAAATTTGCGAAATTCCTGACAAGGAGAGGAATATCCTTGCTCTAGAAATTAGTGTAATGAATCAATTAATTCATGAAATAATTAACGAAACAATTAAAAATTTTGAAGTATTCTTACAATAAAATCAATAAGCGAGCTAACAAATCTCAGTCAAGCCAAGAAGATCTGTCTTGACCTCCTGCGCTGAATGGTTGTATGATAGGCATGAAACCAAAAAGTAGAAGAAAAAGCTCTCTCTCTCTCTCAATGCAATTCTTATTTTATAAAACATTTCATAATGAAGGAGTGATGAGAGTTCCTCCCTGAACTTGCTGAAATGGATGTTTATTTCAATTTCAAATTGTGAAATTATCATCCATTATATTAGATTATTATATTTGATTTAACCGACAAAAAAATTCATAACTCATTCCGCACACACATATTTGATTACATAAGATTAATGTGCACACTGTGCGCGCGTCTTGAATGGATGCCATGAGATTGCGCACAAAAAAGCAACTGAAATTCTTTTCATCAATAATAATTCCATCAAAGTACCAAACTTATATATACCTACATAGCCAAAATGAAAGACTTTTTTTTTATATATATTTCTCCTTTCAGTTGATCTCACACAAAATGGGTGCTATGTGCGATGTGGAGGGACATTGGAGTAAGAGAAGAGAAAAAAATCTCTCCTCTATAAGAAGATTTCTGCTGGTTTTTCTTCGCAGCATATATATAAAAATGTACATAATTCCATACTACTCTACGTTATATCAGCAACTGGTAGAACAGGATTTTTCTTCTATTGAATACCTCTTTGGGTTTTGTTGGGAGATCGTGAATAGGAACCCCTCGGCGGTGTCTCACCATCAGCGTCAGCTCTATAAAATATTCTTATACCGCGAAGGTCACATAAAACTGCTACTTATGTGCACTGCAGAAAAAGAACAGTGCGCGTGATATTTCACTCCAATGGATATGGAAAACACCATGTAGATCTTAGCCGCATACACTACAAGAAAATTGTCTCAATGAACTTTTTGGTGTCCTACAAAATCACACACATACGCGGAGAGTTCAAATTGATTGTCGATCGGTCCCTTTCAAATTTTATAATGTACTACATAAATACAAAACCTCAGTAATACAAAATTCAAGACATTCTCCTCAAAGTCGCGGTGAGTTGTGGGGAATTTCAGCAACAACTTGCTTTTTGCTTAAGAATATTTTGTTCTACTTTACCCAATTATTTCAATATTTTCGTTTTTATTCACTTCAATTATACACCATATCGTTGGGCACTTTCCAAGTGTGGGTCACAACAGCTGAAACGACCATTTTTAGGACCTGAAAGTATGTAATGTTTGTTTCTCTTTTCATTTTAGAACTAACCACGTGGTTCATTAATTGTAAATTCTTTTAGTTATAAGACAAAATAGTTAGGCCTATAAAGTCTCTTATCTCTTTGAGACAGCAGAATTCTTATTAAAAAATCAGCAATTTCAACAATTTATTCATTTAATTGTTTTCCTAGCTATTCTACTCTTACCTAAGTACCTATATTATCTAGCTAAACTTATGCTAGACTTTATAAAAATTCTAGGCATTTCAATTTCAACGACCTAGACAACATTAGATTGCCTTCTTTTGGCGCTGTGAGAGAAAGAAATTAAACGATCCACAAGCTTGAATTATATAGCGATTGACGATGCAATTAAGCATATATTGCATAACATTTCACTTCACTCCGAAAAAAATAAAACAACATAGAGCCAACACAAACACGCACACACATCATAATTGTGAAACAATTGGATGAAATAGTATAGCAAGTGTTATAATGATGAAAGAAGCTCATGGATTTTTTCCCCGCCACAAGTGTCTGTGAGCCTCTTGAGAAGCTTTTTCATACTTTGCGCATATGTAGCTACGAAAGAAGATCATCTTGTGAGTAATTTGTCGAGTTTGTTCACACACAGAGCTATTACTGCAGCAACATGGTGTTTTTAGCTACATATGCTACAATTTTAAAGACCTCTTTCTTCTGCGAAATCCTTTCACATTTTTTCGAGGTGACAAATTGCACACGAAAAGATATTAGGCACTATTTTTCTTTCAACCCGAGAAAAATATAACATGTACTTGCTTTATAATAGGTGGGCACGCAATGATCTGAAAGAGAGAGAGATGAAAAAGAATGATCTGCAACGGGAGGAAATGACAAGTCAGGCTGAAACGATGCGATCAATAGGATGATCGCGTGAAAAGCTCCAGCTTTGCCAGATGATCGTGAGAGAGTGAAAGAGAGATATTGTGGAATTTTCCCTTCTTTCGGTCTTCATTTTCACAATCATCCACCGTATCGTGCAATCCATTCTGGCAACACCGCCAATCCGACTGGTGGTGAAAGAGGATCACCATGACAAAGAAATGGGTTAGTCCACACCTCAAAATTACCGAGATTTTTCTGCACAAAACATACGCGAGAACCTTCTGTAGCATTTCCCATGCTCTAACATTGATTGACTTTATTTTTTTTAGTTGTATCAATGGCCCCTCCTTCTGTGCAATTTGGTTTATATGGGGAAAATCAAAATCAATTCTTCTGTCCCAGAAAATTACAAATTACCGCATACATTGACGAATTTTCTGCTTAGTTTTTTTTGTATCTGCACTTGTTCGGTCATGCATTGAAAATTTAGAAAAGAATGCTTGAAAATGACGCGAAGGAGAGTAAATATATCATAATATTAAATCTCACTGTGAGATGATTTTTTATTGTGTGGAAAAATGTTGTACATTCACACCGCAATGTGTTAATACAGTGTGTACCACAATGACCACAGTCACACAGCGTTAGAAAATTGCATAGAAAAGTTTTTTTTTTGGAAAATCAATGTTAACTCTTTTTATTTTTTTAAAGGAATTTTTGTTAAATAAAATGATGATTTGTAGTAAGACCAGGCGCCTCCATTCAAGCACCTGATTCTTTGAACCTCGATGGAGACGCCTGGTAAAATTTATATTATTGATTTTACTAATTATTCAGTAATGTGTTATACATAATGGGGCTTATATTTCAATTAAACTTTCATTTAGTAACTACCAGGCGTTTTCATAGTCTTTAACAGAAGTCCAAATATTCACTCTCATGAAACAGACTGTTGAAAAAAAAAAAAAAACAATTTACAAAAAGAAAAAGTCTAGCAGAATATGGAGACAGAAAAAAGAAAAAAAAACTAATATTATACCAATACGATTAGAAAGTTATTATGTATCCAATATTTCTAACATGAAATTTGCTATCTTGTCAATTTCGCGATATTTTTTTCTACTCTTCTTAAATATGCCAAAAAACTCAATAATAAACACGGAAAACGAGAAATACAAGTTATATGCTTTTGTGACTTCAAATATCAAAACATCACGATTAAGAATAGAAAAAGAACTTGCTTGTTGCACAAGAAATTTATTAAGAAAGACAGTTACGTCTTGAATTTTAGTGGTAAATCAACGCAGAGTACTTCCACCTAATACATGAATGAGACGCTTTTCTTGACCTTTTAAATAAAACAAAATCATATGCCGATAGTGAGTCAATTTACACAGATACGATAATGATGAAAATATGCCAAAAAACTCAATAATAAACACGGAAAACGAGAAATACAAGTTATATGCTTTTGTGACTTCAAATATCAAAACATCACGATTAAGAATAGAAAAAGAACTTGCTTGTTGCACAAGAAATTTATTAAGAAAGACAGTTACGTCTTGAATTTTTTTATACAATCAAAAGAAATCTAAAGGAATTTGAGTTGAAAGGACAAACATCCCGATCATTACATTAAATTTCTTTCGTAATTAATCAGAATATCACGAGGTAGAAAAGTAGAAAAAGAAGACGAGAAAGAGAGAGAAAAAAAGCAATGTTTTCCAAATTGAATATATTATTATACAAATGAATGAATTGAGGACAAGACTGAACGATCAAAATAAAATATTGTGGGTAAAATAAAAATTATACTTCTAATTTCTCTCTTTCTCTATCTTCACCCCCCTTTCTTCGCTCTTTCTGCCTTCTTTTAGTTCAAGCTCGAGAGACATTGAAAATCACGCGCTAATTATGTGTTGTGGAAGATTTTAGCTGTAGGAGAGGGTTCTATTGCAATTTATGCTTCGTATTCCGTTTAATAGTTAAATACCGATAAATATGATTAATCAGTTCATTAAATGTCGGTCAAACGGTGACGTTCACCCAGTGGCAAATTACATACATTTTCTTGTACACACAACAATAATTCGCTTCTCTCTCAATGTTCCTTTATTACTCGCTACAGCTGTTTTTCCATCTCTTCTCTCTCTCTACCTTTTCATTTAATAACAAAAAAATACTTTGCAAAGGGGACGGTCTCGCGAAGAAGATCACGCAGTTATACCGAAAAAATTGTCATCATTCATACCGTTCATGCATGATGTGTAAGTTGAAAAACGGTCAAAGTACGTGCATGCAGAAAAGGTAAAGAAGAAGGAATGAAAAAAAAGAAGATTTAGATATGAATGACCATACACAGAAAATAAAAGTTCGTAGCATTGTTCGTCAAATTTCTTGAAAGGTTCGTAACTCCAATGCTTTTACATAGGAAAATTCACCTCCAGGTTCGTAAAATGGGGTTAACCTCCCTGGGAGTGAGACCCCATTATACGAACCTGTAGGTGAATTTTCCCATATAAAAGCATTGGAGTTACGAACCTTTCACGAAATTTGACGAACAATGCTACGAACTTTTATTTTCTGTGTAATTGCAATTGTAAGGTCTTCTCTTCTTCAAGCAATTCTTCTTTTTGGATTTTCCTCTTCTTTGGCCGGTAAATGCTTGGGTGGGAGAAAGAAATTATTTGTAAAAGAGGAAAGGTAACGGTTGACAAGAGAGCCTGTCACTTATTAGATACTTTCACTTGAATGAAAACTCAAATATCCACCTTTCATTAATTTCTTATATGTGCAGGTAATAGTAAACCTCACATGTACTCTGGAGAAGCAAAATAGCCACGGTATGTGGCCAGACTCTTTTCCCACATGTACAACATGGTGTGCCGAAGATCACATAGAGTGGCAAATTGCTTGGAGGAGATGTCCAAGATCATGAAGATCATCGAAATGCACATTACACACAAAAATTCTCTCGTTTTCTTCCAGCATTTGTGGACGTGGCGTGAACATTCATTGACCTTCACAAGGACAATCCATAGCATTTTCTCTTCCTCCTCATTCATTCCACAACATCTCTTCTCCCGCGTGTGATCGTACGCTCCAGGGAGAGAACTGCGCCTGATTATTTAAGATGGTAAGTACCGGCTGCATATTTAATATTTATTTTTCTCAAATCTTTATATAATTTGCAAAGAAAATTTAAATTAAAAAACTTAAAACTTTGAAGGCAATTAAAGATAATTTTAGCTTCAAATTGCTCGATCATACTGCAAGAAACTTCATAAGATCTTGCAGCCGCTCTGCGCCTCGAAAATTCAAAACAGCACAAACCTCCAGCATATTTATGTGAAAATTCTCGAATGGAGATACAATTCATAATAAATGCTGGAACGGTGGATGGCAGAGAGCCCAAGACATCCAATTGCACACGAAAAAAGAACTCCAAAAGGCACGTTCGTAGGTCTAGAAAGCCGTTTATCTTCCCACTTTATCATGCATAAATGTAAGCAATATTCTTCTTCTTCTGCGGTGAAGAGCCTTCCCCCATCCCCTTTGCGCCCCACCTTCCTCCCTCCGCGCCATGAACCTTTTGACCATTGAGCCCCACATATGTGATTTTGATGGCTCACAGGGATTCCCCCCTGTGTGCACCTGTCTCCCACTCTCAGGTGCAATTTTCTGATTTTCTTCTCGGATAATGGCCCCATAAACAGTTCACTTTTATTGCAAACCACCACTCTTTTGCCATTCTTCTCCATCCTTGCACACGGCTCGTTTTTTTTAAGCACATCTTTTTATTTTCTACAAATCTCACTTCTTTTTTGCACAAATTAACCATCAACGTCTCATGAGAGTGTCATTCCAAACTCTTTTGCAATTGTCATTTAGGATGGAAAAAAAGCAAAACGTCTCTTTTAGCGTCTTAAATAAACAATGTGGAAGAGATTGAAAGGGAGAAGAATAAAAAAGAGATTTTACATATAGGAGAGGATGTTGTTTCAATTATCCATTGAAAAATTGTGTGTCCCTCTCTTCACACCAATTTTTCTTGCAATTGTTAAAGAAATTCACTTTCAATTGTTGAATTTGCAACAGTTTGGAGAAGAAGAAAAACTACGATCACAGTGCGGTAAGATTCAGTTAAGATTTTGCAATGCAATTGATTGTCAATTCGATAAATAAATGAATGGGGAAAAGAGTTTTGATAAAGGTAAGAATTAAAATTGTAAAGATTGAGATTTATAATTTAATAAATAAAAATCTTAGAATTAATAACTCTCAACTGATAAATTGATGACTTATGTGGCACAATGGTTAGAGATCATAGCTTTCAGCAAAAACGTCCCAGGTTCAAATCCCAGCTTTCACACTTCAAAATTAATTTTTATTGCTAAGCAAGAAAATCTGTTATCTTGCTAATACTTCTAGTAGGTATTCTAAGAATTTACCGTAAAAAATGAAATTATATCGATTCAATTTAGAGATTAACTTTAGTTTTCTAATCAAGAAAAAATTGAACATTAAATCATGCGGTTAAAAATGATTAATTAAAGATAACAAAGAAATGAAAGATCTTCGCATATTTCTCGGTCATGAACAAGATCAGGTATTTCTCAGAAAAATTGCAAATCTCTTCAGGAATCTGAGACATTTAAAATGGATTTTAATTTTCAAGATAATGCAGAACACGAAATAATTTATCTAGATATCCCAACGTACCCTGTCCATACTCTACTATGTACCTGAACATGTTGCATTTTTGTGTGTCTCTCTAATTTATAAGAATAGAGTTATGTTGGTGGGTCGATGGGGGAATCTCTTGTGCTGAACGCAACTTTGGCGACTGATGAGTAATTTTATATTTACCACGAACTCTTTGGAGCCTCATCGAATACAACAAGACACTTTTAATTGGATGAGAACACCATTGTCTGGCATTCTTCTCCTGGAGGTTGTGCTGCCAGAGTATATCTTTAGGTGGAGGAATACTGTGCGCGCCAACGTGCAATCCCACCTCGAAATTCCAGTTGTTTGACGTTCTCCAGAAATTCAACACTTTTGAACTTTTCACTGCACTCTCGCGCAAAGTTTTTGCACCACCACAAAATGGTCTCGTGATTTGTTATGAGGAAGCATTCCAACATGATTATTTTTCTTGCAGGCACCAATCTCGCGCCACTCTCGCATTACTTCTACTTATATTTTACTATTTTATGTATTTCCTTTTTGAATCACTCTTGTACAAATTACCATGGACGTGGCAATGCAAGGGAAATGCTAAGATTTGGCGCCTTGTCTCACGGCAGATCAGTGGCCCAGAGAGATGGTGGTAGCTGCTGAGCAAGAATCATTGTCATTCACATCTTTGCAAGAATTGAAAGAGGATGTCTTCCACTTATTATTGGAGACTATGTAGTCTAGTATTAAGACGAGAAATTATGCGAAGCTCGCTCATCTCCTGAGCAATTATCCCATCCTCAACTTCTTGTCCATCAGCACTTTTTTCCCACACCCAGATGGACCTGCCCCGTTGTTCACTGCACCTGATCCACCTTCCCCCATTTGCTAGAGTGTCTTATAATTTTAACATTGCTCGCTGCTCTCCCCCTACCTGTGCTGCTTTATCTTTTTGTTTTGTCTTCATGAGCCAGAGATTGAGTTAATTGAAGTTGCGGGGAAGTCGACATGAAGTGATTTTGTAATTCCAACATCCCATGGGCAGTGCAGAAAATTCAAGCGCCACTTCTTGGTGGATGCGGGAACAAGTGCACCAAGTGCAGAGAATTGAGTACTCTTAGCTATTTATCGACATCTCCACACCAACATGCAGGGATTATTTGCATTTTTGCAATGTGACTTTGAGGTGTATTTGTGGGAGATTTGCTATTTGTTGCACATGTTCTTTTTTTTGCCTCCTCGTATTTATTGCAATACACTCGTGCCTTGGCATAAGATAGTCTAGGATGTACTGCTCTCGCGTATTGAAAATAATGAGTGTGAAGAGTATATCCTAAACTATCTTATGCCAAGGCACGACTGTATACAAACTTGCTTGCCCGATGGTAGACCAAAGAAGCACGGTGGAGACGGTTTTACATTGGGGGATTGTGCAAAAATTAAACCCACGCTTCTCTGACCACTCTTGTTCACCTCCTTGTCCTCCACCTGGAACAGGCCCTACCCGCAAACATTTGCCAATTTAGGCAGGACGGCATTTTTCCCCCTCATACATATTTTCCATTGCTATAACTATTTTTTTCCACACATTCATTTATTCGACCTTCCATTTGACTCTTTTTCCCTACGACAAGTTTTTCCGCCACTCTCTAACTCGCGGAGATTACATTTAGATTTATGATCATTCTCTTTCCCTCGGACTTTTTGCGCGACCATTGTGTCTACGTCGAATGTGGTTATTTTACAACAAACTAACCAACTATATAATGTTGCTTCATATCGATAAAATTTCTGCACTGTTTGACCTTAATTTCAGCTTTGGGATTTCATTTTTGACCAGAGAAAAAGGTCTTTGCGGTGTTTGTTTGCAAAATTCCACGAGGAAGCTACCATCATGAAGAATATTATTTATTAACTTTATGAGGAAATTGCAAGATTTATAATTTTTTTTAGGGAAACCCTCATCAAATTCCTAATGGAGTCCTGATGAAGATCCAAATTGCATAAAGGAATTTATTTAAATTTAAATTTAATCTGTTACACGCGCCATTCCTACAAAAGCCAACGAACGATTAACAAGTTCTTTAATCAGCAGCCTAAAAGAGCCGTTTTTTCTCTGAGACTGGGCGAATAAGAAAGGCATAAAGAAGCAATCTCATGGGAATTCAGATAATTTTCATCTTTGGGGAAAGTCTCTGCGTGAGGGTCATCGCAGAAGCATTAAATGCACTTGATGAGCCGAACCCAAATCTCCCAAAAAAAAGTCAATATCTCCGAAAACCACTCGATTTAGTGCGGTAAATACATTATTTTCTTAATTTTTTTTCAGTTATGCTGCTGCATTCCATCTCGTGTTGAATGCAAGAGAGCGTGTCTCCCTTTAGAGAGATGTCTTTTGCATGATGGGCAATTTAGACAGAGAGAGAGACGATGAAGAAAAAAACGCAACAATTTCTGTGGTGCGCACACCTCAAAAGAAATTCCATACATGAAGATCTTATATACGGACAATTGTCAAGGAGATGCGGTTTTGGGAATTTTCTTTTTCTCCCCTCTCCCCTGCCCCAGACACAACGCGTGTGAAATGCATTGCGGGAGTTTTTTTTTACTTTAAATAAACTCTTATTTACCAACACGACATTGCACAAGCAAAATGAGCAAATCTCTTCAGTATACAAGTGAAAGAAACTACCTTCAGCATCACCTTCTTGTTTTGGTTGACGTTGATGAATGCACACTTCCCCACCTCCTCCCGCGCAAAGGTAAACTTAACTAAAAGCCAAAACGGTGGCATGAGATCAACGTTAGAATGATTGCTGTTTAGTTTTCGTGCGCATGTCTCCAATGTGCAATTTGCAATTTGCAGTGCATTTATTGGTTACATACACAGCACAGTATTATATACCGAAAAAGGCGCACAAGAAATTGCTCCAGGGAGTAGGTAATGGAGCTAAATCCCATAAGACTTTGTCACACAGGTGGAAATTCCACTTGAAACGTTTTGGGGACGCCATTCAATTAGTTGGGTCTTGTTAAATTCATCAGCAATGACATGCAAAGTGGAAGTTATATGCGATGGATCATCTCATACACCTCTCTCTGCAACATTATGACTGGATTGATGACACAAAGTGTATAAATAAAATATTTTCTGGACATTGATAAAAACTTAATGGATGGGAATTAAAGATATGGAATTTCTCTTGCAAGAATATTCTCAATTTTCCCATGAATGGATTGGCGTCCTTTCGTTTTGTTTTAAATTTAAACAGTTTGATGTCGTTAAGTGTTTTGAAAAAAAAAAATCGTTAAACGATCAACAGGCGAAAAGGGACGAAAAGACAACGTCTAATCAAATTTTCAACTGAAAAATAGACCTGATGAAGGGCACAAATACACACGAAACCTCTCAAATAAAACGTAAAAAATTCTCAAATCAATCTCAATCTTCCCAATTTCATTTGCTTCTCTCAAATTGAATTTTATTCAATTCCCAGAAATTATCAACACTTTCTAGGAGCAAAAAAATCCATACAAAAAACATTCTCTTTTCCCCAATTTCTCTTCTCGACACTTCTTAGTGTCGCAAAAACCCCAATTTAACCAAGACAGTGTGTTTTGAGATAAGAAAGTCAGAGTTTATAAAGCAATTTCATTATCTCATTTTCTTATTGTCTTTCTCTGCTATCGCTATTCCAATTTTGCTAGAATTTCTTTCTCACAAAAAATTCTCAAAAAAAAAACTTTTGATCCTTAAATCCTCCTTACCTTAATTCGACAATAAATTAATTAAAGTTCAATGGCCGTTGGATAAAGATAAATTCAGGATGTTTAACAAAGTCAATCATTGCAGGTAAAAGACTTTGGGGTCTGCGAGAGAAATAATATTTTGCCATCATCATTCATTGAGTGCTCTCGGGTATTCCTCCACCTCGTGATCTTTTCCATAAACCTCACATAAAATATTCCACGGTGAGTTTTAAAATGAAAATGAAAGTCTCCGGGTTTGAGTGCTATTGGCATGGAATTTCAATTAATATTTTCCTAACAGAGAAAGGGAATCTACCTGCCCGAGAGTCTTCTCCTTTTTTTTTGCTTAAGAGAAGAAAAGGAAAATCATCTCACAATGTTCTTCTCTGTGCGATGGTGGTGTATAAAAATACCTCCAATTCCACGTTTGTGATTAGATTGTGGGCAATAATGGAAGGTGTTGTTTTGTTCTGTGTGTTATCTCGCAGAAAACTTATCAAATTGCGGCATTTTTCGCTGATTGGCGCACATTGTGGGAGAAGATGCGGAGCTCCGATTATTTGCCATCCATCAATAAATTGGTCTCTTATATGGATTGAATGACGACGGGCCGAAGGGAGGCTTTTATTTAACAATCACTATCGCTTTTTTTATTTCCAGCTATCACTCGTGACCAAAGGAATGTAGAGAACTTTTGATTACTTTAGATGTTTTCATTTCGAAAGGAATCTCTTGTAAATTTTCTTAAAGAAAAATTTATTCAAATCTTCAAGCAACAACAACAACAATACAGAGAGCAACAGGTGTTTGTAGGTAAATAAATTTTCAAATTCAACGATTTTTTGGCAATTCAGTAAGATGCGGGAATGAAGACCAGAAATTGTGGAAGAGACTGCCATAGTCTCCGAGGAGCTGAAGGAATGTAGAAGGTGGCATGACAGAGAGAGACCTTGTAGTGTGATCAGTATGAGAGATGCAAGAAACAGCAGCAAAAGACAGTCCAATGCACCCAGATGTTGGGCATCTAGTGGATGTGGAGCAATTCAGAGAATTTCGTGATTGTGCAAAACTGAAAGGCACGACTTGCAGCTGCCTCGGGGTATTCAGGGAGTCCGCACATCATTTGAAAGGGGGTGCCCCCATGTGGATGCAGGTGGACAGCGGGAAGCGGAAGAAGTGCACAGAGAGAGAGAGAGAGAGAGAGAGAGAAAGAAGTTTTGTGCCAGAAGAGACACCTTAACTGTGCATCGCCCCATAGCCGCAGGCGCTAAACCAGATCACCCAGAGAGCTCTACTTTTGCTCTGCTGGACATGCGGTCTCCTTACATGCCAATGCAATCATCTGGGCACGAGATCTTCCTCCGGGTGGCCGGCTATTTGAACATATTTGCCCATTCCTTGCGGTGAAAATGTCCCCACAAATTGTCCGGGTAATTAACCTGAGAGCGAGGAGGGGCACAAGAGTACAAAAAAATACCTTACGCAATATGCTAATTCCTTAGCGTTAAATGACTTGTAAGTTGGAGAAAATTGTATAACACACCAGGCTCTTTAATAAATCTATAAACTAATTATTTCTCACGCAGTTGAGATAATGAGGTGGAGAGATAGTGTGTGCAAAAGAGGCAAAAAATAGGGGGCACAACTCACATGTCGTTTTGTCGCCTCTGGGAATTCCAATCACTCTGCTTCTTGTGGATGCTGATGATCAATTAAATCCAGTTCCGGTGATGTGTTGCTACACACGGAAATCACGAGGATATTCAGTGGGGACACGGGGGGAGCACTCACACGGGGCAGAGGACACTTATGTTGACCGGAAGAATTCAACTCTCTTCCTCTTTCTACAAAATCTTCCTCACCAAACACACTTCAGAGCACTTCTTGGCCAAGGCACAATCACTATTTTTTTTCGCTTAGACTTCAGGTGCATGGAGAAGAAGTCATTCCATTGCTGGACCCAATCTTGGGTGAACTGGAATGGCTCTGGGATTGCTGGGGAGCAACAAAAAATAAAAGAATTTACGCACAAACACAGACTTGTCGCATTGAATGCCAGCACTCAAATAAAGTCGTTTCAGTTTAAGTTTTCGTTTACTCGCAATCGCTGCCTCCTGGCTACACGAGTCTGATCTGTTAGGAAATCCTATAGGAGTTTGGCTAATTGAACTTGGAACCATCTTATTAGTATGCCTCATTCGGACCTCTATGGCAATTTTCTTTGAATGAAATGTTGTTCTGATCAATTTGGGAAGTTTTAATGTAACAAGAACGACATAAACTCCCTTTTTGCTTGGACATTCCTCGGAGAAAAACTATCTTCAGGTGTTTCAGGTGAGAAATTAATTTATCTTTGAAGATTCTCGCGCTAATTTCCTTTTATTATCGCGTGGGAAGTTAGTTTTTGTATAGAATTTTTACAGAATCATAAAACCTCAATATTACAGAATTTTTATTGTTGGAATTCTATGAGACATGTCGTATGATTATCCAACAAAGTGATTGAGACAAAAAATCTCTTGACAGCTGACTCGTCAAAGAGTTTGTTTTTCCATGTAATATTTTTCCGTGTTTTTATCATCTGCAATTTCGTGTTTTTCCTTTCTTTCTAAGACAGGAATTTAACCAAGATCCTTCCTCAAGATGTCTTCTTCCGAATGGGATGGTTAGTTGAAATCTTCCTCTTTTATTTCAATTGAAAAATCAAAAGGAAAAATCATGACGAAAGCTTGCCAACAATGTTAAAAATTTTATTTTTTTTCTGCGTTCTAGATTTGAGAAAGCTGGCCAGACGACTAGAGAATGATATTGACCTAAAATTAGTGGCTTTTAGCAAGGTGGGTTCTGGTGGGAGTACCTCTTCGAGTCCCGATTCAGCTCCGCTCCTCGGTGAACATATCTTTGACAATCTTTCCCTGGAAATAGAGCAGATGCTTGAGAAAGTGAGTTTTCCTTTCATCATCTAAGTTTCTGGATGGCTTCCTTGGGTTACAGAAGATGTTTATGTGTCTTTCAGCTTTCCAATATTAATGATAAAATGGCAGAATTACCCGGAAGTAGCACCTCCATGATGATTCATACACTTCAGAGGCATCGGGAGATCTTGAATGTAAGATTTGGGATTGCTTGGTGGGATTTGGGACGTTGTGGAAGTTAATTGTGTCATCTGCGGTGTTTCATTGCAGGGCTACCGGCAGGAATTCAGCAAAATCCGGGCGAATCATACAACACGAATTGAACGAGAGGAACTTCTGCGTGGTTCTGGGATTGGCAATTCATCCTCCATTGCTGGTGGGGGACTCAGTAGGCGGGATATGTATCTCAAAGAGAGCTCCCACCTTAATTCCTCCCACAGCCTCATCAATGATCAAATAAGCATTGCAATGGAGACAAAGGAGCACCTCACGTCCCAGCGGCAGTATTTGAAGCGCCTCCAGACGCGCTTCAATGACATTTCCAATCGTTTTCCCCTTATATCGAGGTAATTTGTAATCTCTTCTTTCAGTTTTAATGGGTTTAATTTGCAATTTTATCAAACTAATTGATAATTTCATTGATTTTTCAGCTTAATTCAGCGCATCAATGTGAAGAAACGACGAGATTCTCTAATTCTCGGAGGAGTTATCGCCGTATGCACGTTCCTCCTTATTCTCTATGCATTTCATTAGTGTCCCAGCACCCATATGGATAGAGGATCATGTTTATTTTTGCGTAAAATATCTTTTTATCTATTTCATTTATTTTTGGAATAAAAATCAGTTGCAATTATATTTTGAATGGTTGAGTTTATTTTTATTGGACAGTGCTGCAGCCTAGTGGTGGGGAATATCAGTAGGCGCAATGAGAAAAGTTGGCGGCGCAAAAAACAAAATTAACTGAAGATTTTTTATCAGGGAAGAGATTTTCTGGGCAGAATGGCAGGAAGTGGGGCATTTCCGGTGCACGGAGTTGACTTTTTGCTCTCCCAATCAGCTGTGGAGAAGGTGATAGAGAATGGGGTGATGAAGGATGAGGAGAAAGTTAGCCCGGTGAGTTATACGGTGAAGATTGTCCAGCAGAAGAATGGAATTGAGACACAAGTCTTCGTCTGTGGGGTCTGCATGAAGGAATTCCGGTACCAGTACGTCCTATTCCGGCACTTTACTACCCACACCGATGCCAAGGTGTACAAATGTGATGTCTGCAGCAAGACCTTCCGGCAAACGTCGACACTGCAGCAGCATAAAGCCATCCATAATCAGGAACGTCCTTTTTCGTGTGATGTCTGCTGCAAGAGTTTCAATCGTATGTCCACGCTGATCTCGCACAAGAAGACCCATTCAGCGGAGAAGCCCTACAAGTGCCCCGTGTGCCAGCATGGTTTCCACCAGAAGGGCAACCTCAGGAACCACGTTTACATCCACACGAATGAGCGTCCCTATCGCTGCCCCTACTGCCCCAGAGGATTCAATCAGTTGTCCAATCTCACGTGTCACAAGATGAAGACACATTCCCAGGAGGAGGGAATTGCATTTCACTGCAAATTGTGCAATTTACGCTTCGCAAAGAAGAGCCAATTCAAGGAGCACAACATTCAAGTCCACAAAGGAGCTTCTGAATCTTCAGAGAAGAAGTAAGTCTCCCAAAGTCCTGAGATCTTCTCCTCCTATAAGACGAATCTTTAATTTTTTTTTCTTTGCAGACCAAAGAAAATTATTCCACTCGTTTCCGCCTCAACAACAATCCCCAAGAATTTCTCTTTTGAAAAGTCCATTGTGATCCCCTACGTGGATACGGATGCCATGAGGAAGGTCAAGATGAAGAATGAGATTCCTTTTGGGCTTCTCAATTCCAAAAACAACATTTCCATCCTTATGCGAATATACGATCTTGGCCAGAAGAGCATTATCCGTGAGGCAACACCGGAAGACATTGTGTCCATGTCGAAGATTCCCATTGTTGCGATCATTGATGAGAAAGATGGACGCTACACGGTGACGATGCCCCCGAGGGATTTTCAGGATAACATGAATATCAGCGATGGGAAGATTTTCTTTGTAAAGCAGGAAAAGATTGAGGAAGATCCTCCCACAGCAGCTTGTGCATCAAAGAATGTCTTTTTCGGGACAACAGACTCCCCGCAGAATAGTGGAGACGCTACAGGAAGTCACTTTGTCGATGGAACACTCGGAGATAATTCCTTTAGCAGCCTAATTGAGGCCATGAAGATCGATGGGCTGTCGCCAGATGTGCCCAATATTGTTAAATTTTTCGCCCAATCTCCAGAAGAAGCTAAGCAGCAGCAGACAATTAAATGGGAGAAAATTGAGCATGCCAATAATGATGAGATTCTTGGGCCCTAAGAAGGCTTCCAAGATAGAGAATTTTACAATTTTATCGTGTTTTGGATTTTACTTTCATTTTATTTAACTTATTCGTTCAATTAATGATTTCAATGAAATTAAAATGATAAATTATGTTAGTTTTTTGAGGATTTAGAGAGAAATCAGAGAAAAGAGAAAGATTGTCCTTAATTATGTGACGTCATTTTGGTATTTTTTTAATGATAAAATTGATTCTTTTTAAATCCTAATTATGGGATTAAAATATAATATCGAGTGTTAATTATTTAAAATTAATATATAAATAAAGAAGGTTTTTAAATAAAAACTTTTTAGTTTTTTAATTCCTATTTGAATTTTCCGTAAAATCGAAAAAATACGATTATGGGGAGAAATGGGGAGATATAGGTAAAACTGAAAAGACTAAGTAGTGCTCAACTGAGAAGAAAAATTCTCCGAAAAAAAAAACAAACAATTTTTTTTAATGATTTTTATTAATGTTTCCTCATTATTTTTTTTAATAATATTTTTATGCCATAAAAACTTATTGATACGGGTTTTTCTTGTTCAAATATTAAAGAACTAGTTAATAATAATACATAGTGATAAGTTTCATGCACCTAGTTTTTATTTTTCTTCATTTTTTTATGATCCTATCGTCCATTTTATTTATTCATTTTTTTATTTAATATTGTAAAATGTCCTAAGATTGATTTTCTTTTTTTAAATTGTTATCGTCTTATTTTCTACAAAAAAAAAACTCCTGCAACGAAATATGTTTTCTAAGCGTTTCCTTTAAGTCGTATAAGTTAGTTTTCTTTTAATCCTCTGTGGTTTAACTTTCCTTTATTTTCCTTTCAATAATAATCCTGATTTTTTGCTTTCCTTTTCAAATACCATCGCAGAATGTTTTTTTTTGTTTGTTTTAATAGCAACTCGATATGTCGATTCTACATTTAATTTACTTTAGTTCTTGTTTTTCATTTAAAGTTAATTTTTTCGAAAATTAAAATTACAGTGTTAAATATTACAATGCACAATAGTTAAAAAATCAGTTAAAGATTTTTCTTTTTCATTATTTTTTTTTGGTTACTTATTGTTACAGAGCGTAGTTTTTTTTTTTAGTTTTTCTAGCGAGTTAAGAACTTTTTTTTCATTTTTAAATTCCCTCCATAAAAGACTTGGAAAATGTGAATTATTAGTTTTTTTTTCTTTTAAACTTTTTAAATTCGTTATTTTCGTTTATTTTTCTGCCCTAAAAGAGACTTGATGATACGCGTTGTTCTATGATTTGTTTGTTTTTAGTTTCTTTAATTTTTTTGCAGTAGGATATGTTTTTAAAAAGAGTTTTCTGAGTTTTTTTTAATAGCTCTGAAATGGAGATTTGAAATGTATGGTTTTTTTCTTCCTCTAGCTAGAGTATACTCGTCTAGTGATAAGTTTCTTTTTTCTTTTCATTTTTTCTAACGATATTTCTTCTTCCACCTACACTTTCCACGGAATAATTCTAACGATAGAAATGTTTGTTTTTTATAAGAGTTGTATAAATTTTTTTTCAATATAAGTTGCATAAGTTGTTGGGTCCATTAGATTTTCTTCTCTCTGTAGATTTTTCTCTAGATAGTTTCAAGTTTTTTTTTCTAAAATTTTATGTAGCTCATGCAGATATTTGTCACAGTGATAATTTTTTTTATTTTATGTATAAAATTCTTGATTTCTTAATATTGCATAGCATCAACATAATTTTTGAGGCGTTTTTTTTGTTGATATAATTTTCAGCATTTTTATATTTACAAAAAAAATTTGGTGGTGTAGTTTTTTCTTCGGAATTTTATTGTTTTTCTCGATGCTCTTCAATTTCTTGCTCCGTAATCACCGTTACAAGTTCCTGAACAACTTTTCCCAAATCGTCTGGAAGGAAATTTAATTTTTAATCAATTAGTTTTTACTGTTTCTGAAAATCTTGCAAAAATTTTCATTGAAAATGCAAACAATGACGTCACCATTTATCTCTTTCAATGCATGAAGCATAAAATAATTCGTCAAATAAATATCATCTGAAGCATTAGCTTGATCAATTTGTGCATTGATAGAGGTAAAAATTAAACAAAATTGTGGTGACGTCATTCTTTGAATTTTTAAACAAAAAAAATTAATCCACAACCAAAAAAAAAATCTCAAAACTTAATTTTAAAAAAATGTTAAAGAGAAGCACAGAAAAATGAAAATTAATGAGTGACAAAGAAGCACATTCACCTTTCTCTTTCATTTCTAATTCCTCACACCATCTGACAATCTGCTGCAAGAGGACTTCTAACATTGACTGCTAAAAGAGAGTTTAAAAGACAAAAAATCCTCCTTCACCATCAACAGAGGACTTACATTCGGCCTGGATGCAGCAATTCCCGTGGACGGAGAGAGAGAGAGAAAATCCCATTTTGGATTAGATTGAGATTTTGTTGCGTTATTAGTTAAAGCTTTGGAGGATGGAGAGATTTTCTGGGCACATGCACGGGAGTTGGGGGAGGTATTGTGGGGATGGATAGACGCATTAATTACCCGCCATGTGAAGGAGGCTGGTGTGCGGCGGCGGCGGTGGGCGTCCATCTCCGTTGGGATTGGCATGATTGAGACCCAGTGTTGGGCCACCATTGGCACCCATCATGCCGCCAGCAGACATCATTGCACCCCCAGATGAGGCAGCTGTGCCGTTCATGGAGTTAGTGTCTGGATGAGAGAGAAAACGCGCGTGGGGTGCCACGAGGAGAAACAGAAACCCATCACCGGTGAGTTTGCCATATACATTATTTGTGATTTATGTGCAACTTCCATGGGGCGGAGGATTAAGAGGGGTCTCCTCACATCTCACCAATTTTCCCGAGATTTATTGCCCACACACGAAAATGATTATCCCCAAAGCATTGATTGTAATTATTTGCATTTCCTCCCTGCCCCTCAAATTTGCTAAAGCATCCCCTTTCGGAGACATTTTCTGCTGTAGCGAATGATGCAAAATTATTTAAATCTGACAAAGATTATCCTTTTCTGCTCAATTTGCATACTTTTAGGCAAGTTTTGGCAATTTTTAATCATTTTAAAGTAAAAATGAATTCATTGATGAATTTTTGTTCAATTTCTCTTTATCAATCTTTTTTTCTCAATTTTTTTCAATCACCTTTAGTCTTTAATTGACTGTAATAACGGTAATCAACAATGCTACCAAATTGCCCCTAAAAGTATTCTAAAATGATCTTTCCTATCGAATTTATTGAACAGCACTCTAGCAAACAACAAAGCTCGAATAATTTGCACTGACTTTAATAAAAGCTTAGAAAAGACTAAATAATGGTGAGATGAAAGATCCCTTTCGTTCTTTCCCGGAAGTTCCAGTACAGTAAAGTTTGAAAAGCAATGAGAATTAGGAGGAAGAATCTTTACAACTTACTTGCATTCTGTTCGTAGTGGCCATTTTGTTGCATTTTGGCGGGAGATTCCGTATTTAGCTGTGAAGCAGTTACGGAACGTGTCTGGAGCGTGGAAGCCTTTGAGACATTTGGCTGAAGGATTAAAGATTTTTTATCAATAAAATGAGCAGAAAATGAGGAAAACTTTTACAGAGGAGAAAACTTATGGGGATTACTTACTTCATCTAGCAATTGCCTGAGTCGCTGAAGTTGCGCCTCGAGCTGTCTATTGTGATCCTCGAGTATCTGCATGCGTGCCTCGAGGCGTCCTTTGTGCTGCCGCAGCAGCTTCGCTTCGGCCATCATATCCTGCCCCTGGCCACCACTTGAGCCACCCGTTTGGCTGTCATCGGGCGTCGTGGAGGGTGTCTGCTTCGACCGAAGACGATCATATTCCGCCTGGAGGGATGCATTCTCCTCCTCGAGATCCCGAATCATCGCCTCGAGTTCCTCCCGTTGTTCCGCATCCATGGCAGCCATTACCTGAACCGGCGACTTCGGGCCATTCGTGGGCAATGATTGACAATACTGTGCAATAAGCTGATGCTCATCATCACTATCCGGTGTGGAATTGCTCCTTGTGCCGTATTCCACCTGCGCCAGGCGCGATGCATACATCTCCAGCCGGGAGTGCATGTCATTCTGGAGTGTGTGACTTGTGTGCTGTGGACTCGGTGCTGGACTCTCCAGGGCATCCCCCTCGAGGACACTCTGCACGGGTAAGTAGCCAACACGTGGGTGCTTCTTGAAATACTTGCGACTCTTGAATTTATTCCTCAATGCTCGCGTGAAGTCACGCACATCCTCCGTTGAGGTGGTTGTTGTGCAGTATTCCTGCATTGGATGACTCAACTTGTGATTCTTGGCGGTCTTCCCGAGGAAGAAGCATTTCTGGCACATGTCAAAGTTGAAGCATTTGAGGCAACGATACCGGAAGCCCATTATTGGGTATTCGCGGCATATGTTGCACTTTGCCTGATGCTTTGCACCCTCAGCTGCTGCCAGACGATGTAGGACGGGCAACCAAACGAGACTCTGTGGTTCATGTTGTAGCCATCCGAGGAAGTGTTGAGCCTCAATTGCAATCTCCTGCAAAACAATTTCCGCAGTTTATTAGAAAATTGTTTCTTCTGCATTATTCTTTTTAACTTCGAGAGAAGAAAGGAGGAGTCTTACCTGAGTTTCTCCTGCACCATTCTGCGAAATTCCCGCACGCTCCAAGCATGATCGCACTGATGGCTCAATGTTGCTACCCCCGAATGCAGCAACCTCACCCAGTTGACGCGGCACTTGAATGCAGTCGTGCAGAAGAAGTCCCAATTTACGCTGATCCACCTTCCGCTCGGGGTCAGCAATGAGGCGGAACAGGTAGCGATATTTCTCCTCCAAATGTCCCTTGCACAGCAAAATCAATCCCACCTAAATCCGAGAGATTTTTTTAAGGAAAGAATTTCCGGGAGAAAGCATTATTAATGAGCTTTTACCTTGAAGCTAAGCACTCGTATCTGACCCGTTCGCTGGGAATCATAAACATTGAGGATCCAATTGATGGCTAAGTCCAGCATTAGAGGCAAATCCACCTGATCCACAGTCACAAAGAGCGAATGCAGGACCGTGGTCATGTCGGGAATGTCTATGAGTTTGTCATTCTGTGCCCGGAGGCCATGCCGATCGAATGATTCAATGGCAATGGACATTGGGATGCGATCCAGGGCTATTTATTTTTGAAAATAATCCCAAAAATAATTTTATTTTATTTCTCATTTACAGCATAAACAAGCATTAAATGATTTATGATTATTTTCAAGCATATAAAATGATGCATCGTCAATCAAATGAAATTAAAAAAAATGTAAAGTCACTCACCAAGACGCTTCTGGACAGCTCTAAGCTTGAGTGCAGTACGATATGCCGAGAAACGGACATCATTTAGCTCAGCCAGTGACTTCATGAGTTCAATCATCTCCGGATGGTCCCAATGAGTAGTTTCCCGTTCATGGCTGAAATGGAGAACACGACAGATGCATTGAATTGGTGTGCAATTTAGGGAATTCTCGTGGGCTGGCTGAAATATGTATGCTACTCACTCGATGTAGTAAGGCACATTGGCGGGTGTTGTTGCACGCTCCCAGGGCGCCTTGACGCTTGCACCCAAATTGGGCAGGGGACCAATTGTGCCACTATTCATCTGCGAATGACGCGACCCATCCGAATCCACACCCATTTGACTCGCTCCCGCATCCTTTAGGACCTTCTGCCGTTCATCCATGGCAATTTGCAGGAGTTTCATGCGCGTATTGAGATCCTCAAGTTTGGCCAGGCATTGATTTGGCACCACCACGTGATTCACCGTGAAGAAGCTTCACGCAAAACATTGAGAAGCATTTTTTAAATTAATTATTCCCTCTGTGGGAAGACAAAAGAAATAAATTCTTACCCCTGTTGCTCATTGCAGTCATCCAGGAGTGCACCAGCTGTGGTCATCTTATCTCTCAGTCGCTGCAGGTGTTGCATTTGATCAGCTGCCTCGGAAGCATTTGGTGGTGGTGTCCAGGAAGACGTGAGTGTCTCTGCAGATGCCACACGGGAGCTCAAATCCTCCAAAGTCTTCTGGAATTGGCGCATTTTCTGCAAGAAAACGAAAGAAAGGTGAGCTTAAAAATTAATCTCTACTTAAATCTAAACTTTCCCCCGCCAGGAAGGTTAAACATGAGCTTTTAGCTAGAAATCCTGGAGGGAGCTTACAAAGGGATCAGCATTGTGTGTGAAATTGGAAAACAGCTCCGGAATGAATCCCCGTCCAGCAGAGGAGGGGAGTATCAAATGAAATTCGCGGTCAATGAAATGCGACACTCTCTCAGTTAAAATTCATTTTGCCAATCAATTTGTGGTCAAATTTCACGTGGAAGTGTCCAAACATCATCAAATTGCATTTAATTGACTCTGTCACGGTTTCTGGCATCAACAGAATCCACCAACACCCCTCAAAATTAAGCCCCTTCCACACCCTCGCATTTCCTCCCAAGTTGGAGGTTGATTTTTTTTGTAATGCGCTTTATTGTGGGTTTTGCAATTAAATTTCATGTAAATATTGCAAATTTCCAAGGCTTGACGACAACAGGAAGTGAGATTGCGATGGATTATTCTGTGATAGTTTATCTGGGATTTGTCTAATAGATTTATGGCTAAAGGTGAAGAACTCAAGTCAGAATTTTCAATTTTTCAAAAAGTAAATAATTTTGCTGGAATATTCAGTTGAAAATCGTTAAATACGTTTGATTTTAAATTATCATGAAATTGGAATTTATCTAAGACGCCATTTATTCATAGCGTCTTTTCGTTGCCATCTTGAATTTCTGATCAGCTTCTTAATCTTCATTTTTCTATACAAAATCTCAATTTTATCCACTTCTTCTGAAGCGATTTGGATGAGTTTGGGTTCAAATGAAATGAAAATAAATTCTACACACTTTCATGATGAAATTATCTTAAATTTTTCTTTGTACAATTTTTGTTTAAAATATCTTTCTTTATCTTGTCTTACACTAAATAATATTTTATAAATCATTTCAGGATAATAAATTGTAAGAATAAATTGAGATGAATGCAGAGAGTTCTCGTGACTTCCTCCTTCACACAGATGCACTCATCCACCTGTTTCGAAGTGAATATTCGGGAAGTAGTTCGTGAGTGTAGGAAGACACAAGAGGAATCCCCTGTGGACGATTTATCGACATTTTGTCCGCGTATGTGACAAAAAAATAGAACTGAGTGAGGAAAGTTTGAGCATCTCTTCCTCCTTTCCTACCACATTGAATCATCTCTCTTGTTTCTTCCAGACCATCGCGGGAATATCATGCGGGAATTCACTTTTTAAGGGACGTACGGTAGTGGTGCGCTTGGGGGCGGCGGAAGGTGTGTGTGTGTTATGGACCAAAGGTATATGTATGTAAGCTTTGGGAAGCTCCATAAATTTCCGGCAAGATACGATGGGTTTTGTGTTGTGTGCACCTTCTCTAAAATACCTACATACAGCCCAAAAGCGAAGTCTTGCTTAACAGGTCGCTTTGGCTTGGTATATAAGTTACTTTGATGACGGTAACAGAGATAAATTGTTATGATAATTTTATTGTTCTTCATAGGAAGTTTACCGGCGCCCCCCGCTCCAACTTGCTGCCGTATGCACAAAACAAGTTGAGGGTGAAAAATCCCAAACTCCCCCAGCGGATCCGGGTGGGATTCTGCAAGGAGATTTTCTGCGGTGCACAGAGAATGTGTAATGGAGCAAACTTTTCCTCGAACCCCCCACAGTCATTCTTTCACCTCGCACCCGCCGTGTGCAGCAAAAAGGCTTGTTGCAGGAGTGGCCAGGAGCGATTACGGTGGGTAAGTTTGACCAGAAATTTTCTCCGGTTAATTCTCTTCTACCAACAATAAATATTGCTCAAAATACAATTTTATACTGCTCTGCTGAGCTAGGGCTTGGCTATGAACTTTTGCTGCTTCTGTATGTGCTTCTACGGAGGTACCTTCTTTTTCTCTTCACGAGGAAGATTAAAAAGTTTTTAAATTGACTTTTATGAAAATCTTTCGTGAATTTAAACCCTCTGAAAGATGCAATTAATTATAAATTCACAAATAGATTTATTTAGGTATTATTAAAAGTTTAGAGAAACGATTAATCAATGAATGGGAATGATTTATGTGGCTGCAGGAAGCTCTTAAGTAATTCGTTGATTGTTGTTAATATTTTTATTCATTAAATTGATTAGGGAATGGTCCAGTGGTTCTAGAAGTTTAAGGAATTTTATGAGTCATTTTTTAGTTAAAATTTGTTATTTTCGGTTTTAGAAAAAATGTTTTATGTTAAATGTTTGAATTTTGAATATTTTTGATAGCTTTCGTTGTTGCGTTTGGCGTTTCTTTTCTAATATCAAACGTTTATTCTAACGTTTGATATTTTATGTAAAATAAAATATTTTTAAATCTATTTTAAAGATAAAAATAATTTATTTAGCATGTTTTAATCGCTAAAGAAATACCTGAATTGTTCGAAATTTAACGCTACTGCTGAGTGAGGAAATTTTTCTGTAGAATGTGGGTGATTTCTGGTGTCAAATACAACACGATTGGACCCACATGTCGTGCAAGAATATGAAAAAAGTCAAACTCTGCGTATCCCTTGAATGACTCACGCCGACGAAAGAACGTTTATTTGGAGTGACATAAGAAATTCCACACGGGAGATAAAAAGGCGCAGTTTTGTGTACAAAGAGTTAATATGCCTGAAATGAGGTCTTTGCGTTTCATGTTAATTTTCTTCTCCTCTCTCTTCTCTTGATAATGTTTTAAGAGACTTGTAGAAGAGTGAGTTAAAGGGAAGTTACAAAAAAAAGATCTACTAGAAAAGTATCTAAGAGAGTTAGTTTTGTCTCGATGTCTTTGGGAATCCCCTCGCGCGCGCGCCTTGAACGTCGCCGATGCAATTTTATCTGCATGTGGGCTTAGTAGAGTACATAATGAGATTAGTGAGAGATTTGTGCATGAAGACGGGCATGTGGATGGGATTCTGTGGTGCAGGCGCCTCTAAATCGCCTCTGGACATTTTCAAATGTGCAGTGTGCAGCCTCACCAGTCACACACAAAATGCTCTATGCTGCTCCACATTTAATGGAATTTACACACTCGCTCTCTTGGCTCACTTCGACAAGCTGTTTTGCATTGGTTTGTAATGTAAAAGCCGACCATTGTGGTGTGTGACTGTTCATAACAAAACATTTATTAACATTTTGCAAAATCCATTGTGCTGATAGGCAGTCAGCAACAACCCCAGAAAAAACTCCTTGAATCGTTTCAAATTAATTTGCGGGGGTGGGCCTCAAAATTGCATTATTTCTTCTATTTATTCACATATGAGGAGCTTTCACTACACTAAAAGGGAACCATTTTTTAATATAAACAAATAGAACAAAACATCAACAAATCCACTCTCAATGCCACATTTAACTAACAACAAAAATATTACCACTCAAAGACTTTTTTAGTTGGAAAATCCTTTTTGTTGGCGAAAAAATGAGATTAATTTCCAGCCAAAAAGTATATTGTTTGCCAACAAAATTTCCCGCAGCGAAAGCAAAAGCCACGATAAACTTTTAACACAGGCATATTTCCGCTCTTCAATCGCTTGAAATTAATAAAATAACATTTGAGAGGATATTGTTGTAAATTTTACCCTTCATTTATAAAAATTTATTGAATAATGCAAATTTATTTGCTGAACCATTCGCTGGGTACACTAAAATTCACAGTATGAGCTACAGTCTGTTCAAAAATTGATGGAAAATTTGAAGAATTTTTTTTATTTTAAAATTTTTAACGATTTTTTTATTGAATGAGGATGAGAAGATTTATTTTTTTTTAGATATTTAGAACGATTAACTAAAAAAATTATTTTAAAGGAAAATTACTTAAAGAGAATACATAGACGAAGGTATAGGATAAACTCAAAACTTGAAAAAATTGTCTGGAAAAGTTTACAGTAAGGAAAATTTAATTTTCATTTGCTAAATATTTCTTCACCTTTTCAGAAGATTTTTTTTTAGAAATATTCTCAAACAAGAATCGTCAAAATTCTAGGAAATTTTTCAGAGACCCCTGAATTAATTTTTATAACAAAAAATAAAAATAAATTTTAATTGCTTCGTGTGTAGCATTGGTGGAACAGACTGCACAAGCGGAATGATGGCACATTTTATTCTGTGGGGTAGAAGAATAAAAAAGAGAGCCTGTGTTCAAAGCTCAATGTGAGCAAATATTTAACATTCAGATATAACCCTATGCGACAATGTAAACAGTGATTTAATTAACTCATAAAATAAATCACTGCTATTTTAATGTCATTTTAATGGTAATCACATTCCATCCTTTGCAATGAATTATTCAGACCATTCTAGGGTCCTGACGCGCTGGCCCATTGTTTGTGAGATTCCCTCGTGTGGAAATTCAGTGCGAATTTTTTCGCTGTTACACTTTGACCTCAATTTTCTTTTTTTTTTATCCCTCCCCCATCGTGGAGTTTATTTGCAGAATTTCATCCCATTATTGTCGCGTACCAATATATGACTTTTTTGTGTCTCTCCCGCACAGCATGAAGGCGAAGGTTGTTAAACCCAAAAACAGCGATGTAGAGGATTAAAGAAGAGATCTCTCCGCTAATTAGGTGAAGCATTTTATTGCACACCCAACACCATCATCTCGGGTTTTGTGGCAACAAAAGAACACAACTAAAATTGATTAGTTTCGTCGTTAATTTCCGTGTCCGATAGGCGGTGATGGTGGTTGCGCGCTCGATGGTGCAAAAAAAAGAACCCGAGATATGTGGTTCAATAGCAACACCATCATTGTCCTATTTAGGATGAATATGTAGTGGAGGGAGAAGAGATGGGGAACATAATTGTCTAATAAATCGCTCAATTGATGGACTAATTGAATTGAATTAATCATTTATGGAGCACTGAATAAGAGATGCCTTTCACAGGTCATAAAATCAAGGGGGGTAAGAAGTGCAATTTTAACAATACTCTGTGAGCTCTTTCCTTTTTTACCACCATCCCCATAGCCTTCCCAACAAACACCTTGCAACTTTAACTTTGGAAACTCTGAAGCAACGTTGCAAGAGAGTTTACTTCTTAGTTGCTAAAGTTGCGAATATGGTTGCATGGAAAACGATGCAGTATACTTTATCGCGATGTTGCCAAAGTTGCAAGATTTTCTTTATTATTTCAATAACTTGAAAAATTTAAGTGTTTTTGCATTCTAAAGTCTTTTCTACAAATTCTCAAAGAATAATTTACCTAAAAACACACTAAAATCTGAATTTTAAGCAAAATAATTAACTTTGAAAAAATCACCTTAAAAATAGTTGCAGGAAAGTATATATCAACGTTGCGCTAGTTGCAATAAAAATTCGAAAGAGAACAAATTTTCCTTGAAATTTAAGTTTTTTTGGACTCTAAATGAGTTTTATGCATTACTTATCCCTAAAATAATTATTTTTTATTGATAATTTATCAAAAATTGTTAATTTTATTAAATATAATTTATTTAGTTGCTTAAACGTTGCATCAGGGTATGCCGGCGCAACCCAAGCACGTTTTGTGCCTATGTTGCGCCTTTCACCGCAAGGGGCGCGTCTATTGCGAGAAATAACCCAAAACAGACAGAGAGCGGAATAGAAAAAAATGAGTCTGTCTCTTTCATTTATGTTTACAAACAGCAAAACTAGCGCCGCCCTGGTGGGTTGCTACCGAATCATTTTACAACGTTGTTGCAAAGGTTGCTGCATCGTTGCCTCAGAGTTGCAAAAAATGTCTAACATGGCCGACGGCATAAAAAAGTTGATTTTTATTTCATTATTCCGAGCAATTGGGAGCCCAAAATGATGTGGGAAGGCTTTCTTAGGGATAGTTGGGTACATTACTTGTGTTTAAATAATTAATTAAAAAAAATTAAATTTTTGACCCCTAAAAAAAAATATTATTTGGTTAAAAAAATTAAGAAAATTGAGATGGGAGCATCATTTAAGTTCCTTTGAGGCAATTTCATGACGGTAGAACCGCATGGCATATTTTTTTTCATTTGGAAAAAAATCTAAATGTACTGGTAAGCTGACCAAGCTTACGAGAGCTGTGTTTCTTTCAGTGTACCAATTTTGTGAGAGCAAACTAGAACGCGAATTAATTTAAATACGCGCAAAGTCGGGAAAAGTTGAAAAGTCATCCCCTAAGAAATCTTTAGAAGGCCATATCTCGAGAACGGATCCATAGATTTTCATAAATTTTTTTTTGTTTGAAAGGTATTGAAATCAGCTACAACATATCGAAAAATGAAAAAAATTTATGTCGCCATTTTCGAAAAATTCGAGTTCGAAATTTTCGAAAACTTTGTTTTTGACTTTAGCGCCTCTTGCGTTCATTTCTCGAAGTTGCAATGTTCTAGACATTTGTAGGGTTTCTCGAAACCTTTCATTTGCGCTTGAGTTGATCAAGATCGGACTTGTAGAACCCGAGATATGACATGTCAACTTTGGAAGGCTATATCTCGAGAACGGATCCATAGATTTTCTTCATTTTTGGCATGGAGCTAGATAATATGGTCAGCTATAACATATCAAAAAATGAAGAAAATTTATGTCGCCGTTTTCGAGATATTCATCGAAAACTAATCGAAAATTTTGTTTTTGATTTTTGGCCCCCTAGCGGTCACTTTTGAAACTTCGGATGTTCTAGAGAGTTGTAGGGTTTGTTGAGATCTTTCATTTGACCCCGGGTTGATCAAAATCGGTCAAGCCGTTTTCGAGTTATGGTCGATTTTCGATGAAAAATTGTGGCAGCCATATTGGCTAAACGGCTTGACCGATTTTCGAAAATGAGGTATCGTTGGAAAGCTCTTGATGGCCCCTACAACATATCAAAATTTCAGATTTTTAGCTATTACAGGGGCTGAGATATAGCGAAAACAAAATTTTGAGGTTATTCAAAATGGCGGACGGAGGGGTGGGGGGGTGGATTTGACCTCATAATCGGATGTCTTCCGGTCGATATTTAAACTTTGCCGTTGACCGCAAGTCTCTATCTATTACCGTTCTCTTGTAATTTAGCAAAAGGTTCCGGACGGACGGACGGACGGCCGGCCGGCCGGCCGGAAAAAATTTTTTGGCGCATACGTTTTTTGGAATGTGGGGACCCTAATTCGTGCTCATCCCAAGTTTGAGCCCGATCTGACGACTTTCGATTTTGCTCGGTACACAAAAGCTGTGTCTGAAAGAAACACAGCTAAAACTCTATTATTAAATAATATAAATTATCCATTAGAGTTTGTCATTTATTATGATGGGAATATGGACGCCATATGATTATTATGAGTGTGTACCATATTTCCCTCCATTTATGACAGCGGAATGTTTTGAAATATTTTTTGAAACATTTTTGTTTCAAAAAATTTTAGTTGCGAGACGGTATACGGGAAAGGATATTTCAGAGTTTTGCAACGTTGAGATTACTAGTTGCGGCAACGCAGATATCTATTGACCATCTACTTCGAGGCAACGCAGATATATACCGTTAGGCATGGTTGCATTGTAGTAAATGTAACTCCGCGCAACGTTTAGGCAACTATCAATGGTTTGTTGGGTTGTCCTGAATGTAATGCAGTTCTACGAAGAGGAAAGAATAAAATGACTTTTGGATGCACATAAGAAATTTACGAAATTCAGGAGAATCGATAAGAGAAAGCACAAATTGACTCTGAGAAGAGAATGAAAAGTTTAAATATTGACTTTCTCAAAAAATTGATTTTACATTATTCCCAATTATCCTTAATTATAGAGAATTTTTTAAAGAATATCCGTAATAGATTTATCAAGTGTTGGAATTTTAAGATTAATTTCTGTAACAAAATGCCTTAGATATTGAATTTATTTTAATAAAGAATTTTTATGAAAAATTCAGGTGTGGAGCTTTTGTGATATGTTGCTCAACATGCTCCATTAATATTGTAAATCAAATTTATATGTCCTCTAGAAATGATATCCATTCATCTTTTTGATCCATTGAATATGCCATTGTGGTAGAAATTCAATATTATAGAGGAATGTGTTCCAAATTCGACTTATACTCTATTCTAACTAATTTTGCAGCGATGTTAGACTTTAACAAATTTATTATCAAATTCTTTTTGAAAAATTATTTTTTAATGAATAAGAAAACGAATTAGCCTTTTAGATAAAAGCTTTCTGATTGGCTCAAAAAGTTACAAAAGTTTTTATAAAATAATTTGTGTTTTATAAATAATGATTTTAAATAAATTTATTCTTTAATTTTAAATTAAATTGAATTAAAGTTTTAATGAAATTAATTAATTTATGTTTGTTTATTAAATTAATTTAAATTTGTTTCCAATGAAAGTAAAACAAATAATAAAGATTAATTTTATTTATTTTAACGCAATTTGTAAATGAATTATTCCAATACAAGCACCTCTTTTGCAATAAACTGGAGGGTTTTATGTTGTTGTCATTTTGGGAATACATTCCCCTATCTTGCATGCACTTATCACCTCTCAAGGCAGTCTCCTCATTCTCCTCATTGGCCATTAAAGGTGATTTGCAGCAAAATAGAGAATTTCTATCTCAATGCGTTTGTTTATTGTGAATTTATGAATTTCAATGGGCTGCATTAATTTATTTTGAGCCACTCTTTATCATTCCAATACATGACATTGTGGCTGTAGGAGAGCCGATTGGTGGTGGAGCTTTATTTGAGATTATTACCAAAGAAAGAAAATTGAAATTAAATTTATCATGTTAAGTCGGATTGTTGCTTTATCAATTGCTCTCGTGTCTCAAGGGGCAAATATTCCGGATGTTTTGATTTTTTTCTCAACTTGTTAAGATCGCAAAAAATCGTTATCATTTTAAATGTTCATTGAGTGTGTATTTGAGGCAAATAAATGGTGATTTTGAGGGACTTTGTCGGCATGTATTGGGAGGAAAATTGAGAAGAGGAAATGTTGAATTTATCTCAACTATATAGTTGAGTAGTTTTGTGGGGAATTTGTGCAGAAGATTCAGCATGAAGATAAAAGTCCACGCCAATGTGAATGATATCATTGCACTTTATCGGACATTTAAAGAAAATATTGCCATCGCGGTGGGATGTCTTGTGAACAAATTCATCTGTCGCCGCCAAGAGTGGCTGAAGAGGACACTCCTGGGGGCAGGCAATGAAGTGGATGTCCAATATTTAGTGGTTCATTTATGGTTTCAACTCACATCCACATGTAGCTCACCATTCCGGGTTCTTTCGTGTCACCCATGTGGGTTTCTCGCTCGCGCGCATATTTTCCTTCGTTAACCTCTAGGCCGCCAAGCGGGGTCGTTGAACGACCCCAGCCCTATATTTCGTGCTATAACTTAATAAATATAAAAGATACCATTCCCATCTTTTGGAAATAAGTTCTTTGGTTATCTGAGGAGGTTGTGTAAAAATTTCAGCTCAATCCGTCCACCACAAGTAAAGTTATTAAGGAAAATGTAGAAGAAGGGAATTCAAAAATTGGTGTAACGGCCACGCTGCGGAAAATTTCTTAGAATGAAGTTAGTCACATCATAAATCATATGGTTGAAGGGGGTTGAAGGGTTGTGTTTACTTTCTCACTTTACCATCTTAGTGTCAGAATTATCGCGAATAAGTAACATAAACAACATAAAACATAATTAGAAGCATATAAATGTGCAAAACAATAAAGAATATTCGAGAAATATTGCCATTTATTACGGTGCGGGAAGTGAGGGGAATGTGGGGAAATAGTGAAAAAAATAGCAGTTGCAGTCAACTTCGTGGCAAATTTCTCGCGAAGAAATTGTGAAAAATGAGTGAAAAATGTTTTTCCCTAATATCTTCTTCTGCGTGTTTCCGGGTGGCGAATTTGTGATGCAAGGGGCAAGAGGACTATATAAGGAGTCTAAAGGTAGTGACCCGACAGTTCCCGGTTTTATAGTTTATGAGAAAATCGACTTCCTTCTTGGGGTCGTTCAACGACCCCACCTTGGCGCTCTAAGGAAGCTCCAAGGTCTTGGCGGCCAGCAGGTTAAACTACAAATCTATAGCAAATATTTATTGGTAAGCATCCAATTAGTTTGTGTCTCTACAGGAATTATCACCTCACACGATGGGAACGATCCCAAATAGCTGCAGAATTATTTATCTTACTATGAGTCTCCTCTAGTTACCCGAAGTTTATGTGGGTGGCACATGGACGCCCATTGAGCGCAATGAAAAAAACATTTTGAGTTTTTGCACGAGAAGCAGAATTTTATGATTCTCGAGAAATTTTACTTGGTGGTCCCGCAATAGCTAAAATAATAGCACCACAAGATCAATTTTCTTCCTCATGCCCCCTTTTTTGCATACAACAATTTCTCTTTCGGCTCTTTTATTTCTCTGTCTCTCTCTCTTTTAATGTTGATAGTTTTGACTTGGAGGCACGAAATGCCCCCTAAAGAAATGCTCTTTTATGCTCCTTCTTCATATTTCCGCATTATTTATTCAGTTGTTTAGTTTATTTTGCATATTGAGATTCTTTTCTTTCATTCATTTCTCTGTGATTGTTATTGCAAACAAATGCTGAATTAGCAAATCAATTAATAAATTTTGAGTATTTATCGAATTAGATTGATAAATACTTTTAATATTTGGTTAGGTTTTTAAATACAGATGGCGCTGAAAAATTTGGAACTATGTTTTAACTACTCAATGCTCTTGATCCGTTCAGTACTATAAAGTGCAAAATAATTATTCTATTAAAATATAAATGGCAAAAAAGGGTTGATGAATTTACAAAATATTTTTAAACACACCCTAATTGATTTTAAATGTTTATCTTTGATGTTTAATCAATAAAATTACAGGAAATCCCTTTTATGAATAAAAAATTGTTTGGAAATCTAATTGATAATTTGTATTATTTCCTTGTTTCAAAAAAGAACAGACTCCACGCATAGAATCAAAAATTGTAATTTATATACTTCTTTACATGGGGGAGGGGAGACAGCCACCCACCGTGTGTACAGAGCAAACAAAAAAATCCACAGGATGGGAAGAGGTAGAAAAAGCCACGAACCGCCGTCATTCAGTAATTAATAAGCAAGTGAACCGTTTATTAATTCAATTGCAGCCGCACTCATAGCTGCAATTAAATATTTATCGAGAGATGCGCCCATATAATACAACAAAATGCAATTTATTGATCCCCCAGTACTATTTGCAATACGCTCGGTAGCTTTTGCACAGATTTATCATATTATGCAGCTCATTTCTCACTTTAATTTTCTCATCTTTAATTTTTCCCCCATCATTGTGCTTCTTTGCTATTAGCAGAAAGACTTCTTTTCTTTCAATAGCCTTCAATTAAATTATATTTTTCATTTTTATTTTGTAAATTTTATTGATCCATTTTGATTTATTCTTTGTTATTAAAGTGATCAGATTGTATTGACGTGTGAGAAGAGAAAAAAATGAAAGAGTCAATATTGTGACAAAATGAAGCTTTAAAAAAAGTCACGCATTTCATTATTTTGCTGACTCTATGGCTGACTCATAAAATATGCAACAAAAATGCAAGGTAAAGTTTATGAATTTATTTTGCTTTTGCATAAAATTAAAATGAGTCAAAGTGAGGAAAATACATAAAAGAGCAATGTCTTTAAAATAAATCAAAGTTTTTGCTTTAAAAGGAGCTTCAGCATTGCCTCTGTATATTAATGTAAAATTATCAGCAGATGGCGCAAGTTGTAATGTATATTTTTTCATAGATGGCGCCAAATAAAAATTAACTTTTAATTAACATCCGATTCTTTCAATTATCTCTTTTCAGACACAAAAAAAAGCATCAGAAAACATGACAACATCTCATAAAATTGCATAGAATGATGATGTATGTTTGTAACTGACAAAACAGTAAAAGGACATAAAATTATTTCACATCTGAATACATTTGTATGGCGGAGCAACATAAAATACCATACAAAAGCTGTAAAAAGGGATCGTTAAGTGATGATAGAGACATTCACCACACTGACAATCAATGCGGGACTTCATCATCAAATGGCAGGAGAAATACATATAAATATGAGAATAAAATGATCATGAAAATGGGAAAAAATAAAAGAATTGTAATGTGAAAATTCATACGGCATAAAATCATTCTCATTAATTTTAACGATTCATTCTCATCATGAATTTTATTTCAATTGATATCTATCTATATATACTTTTTAAAGGGGATCAGGGGGGAGGCTGTAGTCGTTTGCCTGTGGGGTTAATTTCTTTTTAATTACTTTTTATCCAAAAATTGATGAAATAATTGAAAATTATTACATTTATTTCCCGTATTGGCAAAATAATTGGACAATAAATATGCAAACAGTTGATAACCATTAAAAATGTGACTTTGTATTGGTTTTTAATCAATATTTAAATAAACAGAAGATAAAAATAAAAAATATTGAATAAAATAAAATCGAGAAATGAAGTGTTTTATGGAAGAAATAAATAATTCTTTGTCAAATTCAGTTACCTAATTAATTAATTAGTGAAAAATTGAAAAGTTCGTTAAGTGAAGCACGCATGTTCGTCAGTCTTGAATTCAATGCTTTCAAGATCAGTTAAAAAATTATATTTTTGCATTATTTTTCAAAAGTTCTTTCAGCTAAAAAGAAGACCTACAAGAAATTTTCTTTTTAAGCAGCTGCAGGTTGAAAGAACATTCTTTCAGTGCAGTATGTTTCTTGTATATATAATTTACCATCCCATGTTTAAGAAGCATCTTACAAGAGAGATACAAATCGAGAATTCTTGGCTGTTGCTTGTAAATTGAGCCAAAATAAAAGATGGGCGATTAAAACGCCTCCCAATATTGAAGGTATATTGAGAAATCTCTTGCTACTGAACTTCCTGATCATCATTTGAGTTCCATTTAAATACAAATTTCCACCGTAAATTCCCGCGGTGTGCTCGTAAAAGTCACGCAAGACACTGTTATTGGTCATTTTGTGGTGCCATGGGCTGAGCATTTGATTTCCTCCCAAACAACTCTTTCATTCCAATTTGTCCCAACGCCGTGTGTGTGTGAGGAAGAATTGCTTTGAATAAGAAGAGAAAAAATTGTCGTGTGTGGGGTTAGAAATGACCTAGAATTTGAGAAGATTGTCTCAAGTGGAAGAGGAGCAAAAAAAAGTGGAAAAGCAATGAGATGGAGAAGAAGAAGTTTGTGAAACATAAAAAACTGTCTCATGATCATCATATTGGCAATTTGTTGGTGTTTTTGGCCTGAGCAGAAACGAAAAAGATAAGGTCGTATTTAATGATGACTTATGCTGCGTATGAAATTACATCTTCTCTTTGGCCTTTCTTACATGCACACATAAAATAGTGTATGGGGTATGGAAGGGAAGCTCCCAAAGGCGAATAAAGTCTTTTTTATGCTCGCACTTGCTGCTGGGGCCTTCGGTGGTTGCTCTTCCCATGAAATTAGTGTTGAGAAGCCTTTTTTTCCTTTTTCCCACACTCTTCTTACCCTTTCTTCTCTTCTCACACACACTATCGCACCACCCCCGCGTGCAAAAGAAGATTAAAGAGACTTATGGGAATTTTCTTTTCCACCCCCATCTTCCGCACCCTGATGGCCCTTTTCATACACAGTGAGAGCAAGAGAGGAAAAGAGAGAACTTTTCAAGGGTGTCATTTGGGAAATGAAATAAGGTGCAACAGCCTTTAATGAGATAATGAGGAGCTTTTGAAAAGACGTCTTGCTGTTTATGGCTACCCCACTGCACACAAAACAATCACAGTTGAGGTAAATTTTCATTTTTATTTTAAATGAAATATGACGAAGAATTATGAATAAATTTAATAAAATTATAATGCTTTTCTTGTGTGTGGGAGTTTTTTCTCGTTTCTTCATTTTTTGACAATGAGAAGAACTTAATTAGCAAACGCAATGGGATATTTCTTAATTTGAATGTGAATTTTTTATTTAGGGAAATTTAATTAAAATAAATTATTACTCAATGTCAAGAAAAATCTTTCTTTTTTGGGAAGATGGTTGTGTTAAAGAAAATTTTATTTCAATGAGATATTTTATGATTTTTATGCTATTTCAGAGTTTTTTTTTTAGTTCTTATTAATATTTCAAAAAAATTAAATTATGTCTTATAACGTACAAAAATTAATTCTGTTCGTTATGAGGTACACCAACTGTATTAAACATCTTTTATTTTTAAAGAATTCTTTTAACCTGTGATGATTTCTTTTTCTTTCTTGTAGCATTCCTTTAGAAGATGATTGACAAGAAAATAGTGTGGTGTGAGAATTTATTTATGTGCAGATTGAAA
Source organism: Lutzomyia longipalpis (assembly GCF_024334085.1). Classification (NCBI taxonomy): domain Eukaryota; kingdom Metazoa; phylum Arthropoda; class Insecta; order Diptera; family Psychodidae; genus Lutzomyia; species Lutzomyia longipalpis. Next base: position 18,859,381 of record NC_074707.1, read on the forward strand.
TGATTCTTCTGTGCAATTTTCTATGATGGGGGATTTTCTTGCGAAATAGGGAGGATGGTAAAACATACATACACATAGTTTAGAGGTAAAGAAAAATGTGAATATATGGGCACCTCTTGTTCAAAGCGCAGCATCTCAACGACCTGGAGGAACATGAGTTCACCCTCATTCTCTGGATTGCAATTGCTAACACGAAGATTGGCATCATCCACGAGAGTGACTTCGCAATCGCTCAGCTCGTACTCATCATCATCCTCATCGTCGTACGTCCCACCTTCTGAAGACATGGACGTGCGCCCATTCTCACCCTCTGGCCCCAGTGTATCCATGGCTGATGTCGAGGAGCACAGAGTGCTGATGGACTTTTCGATGGGCGACAAGAAACGCATCCCGGGGGTGTGTCTTCTTCCTTTTTGGGTGTGTGGTGTGGTGTTTGTATGTTGTTTTGTGGGGTTGTCTGTCTTCTCCCCCTTTTTTTCGCAGCACGAAAAACTTCCTCCTCCTTTTTTCTTCTTTTAGTTCTTCAGCTGTGTGATTCTGTTCTTAGCTTTTCTTTTTTTCACTCACTACACAACACAATGGTACTGCAATCCGTCGTCAGTGATTAATAAGGAGATTTATCACACTCACGCATTGGCGCACCGGGGTTCATGCACTATGTATAAGAGGTTTGTGTTTGTGGACGGTGTGCCACACGATAAACACCTTGGCAATCCATTAATTATTATGGCAATTGAACTCCACTCATCTTCAACCCATATAGCACTTCAAAATCTCTCCCCCCATAAATCCCCCCGATACTCTGAGTGCGTACACATTCTGAATTATTTGCTGGGATACATCACATACAACTCAATGGTTCGCGTGGGGCTATTTATTGGTGCTATATGTGCTATTTAGCCATACTGCTGGTGAGAATCTCTGACACTTCATTTAACATTTCCATTTGATGGCACAGCATCCCCGTGATGGGTCTTTTTCATCTTTTTTCCACCTTTTTTTTAACCCTGCTAAGTCAAAGCAAAAGTTCAAGTACAAATTAATGTGCCACGATTTTGTCAGACACATTTTCTCATGATGATTCTCCTCTTAGGTGATTTGCCCCAAAGGTATATACACAGATATCTTTTGATGTATGAAGAAAACCCCCTTCCTGCTGCCTTCAAATAGCAGTGTTAAGAAATCTTCCTTGAATGTCACACTGAAAGTGCATTTTGTGACTAATTTTAGAACAATTTGCACTTCACACCCACGGAATTGTGAGCGTTTTTGATTAATGAGAGCGACTTTTGCAAAGAGGTGGGTGGAAATTCTAGCACTTCATAATTAAGTGAGAAAGAGAGGTGACTCAATAGGGAAGAAACATGAGAAATTGCATGGAAATGCATTGAATAATGTTGAGGAACTTTCATAAAATTTAACATGGAGAGCTCAATTGGTAAAGATGGAGACACCTGGTGAAGATGGAGGTGCCTGGTGGTTATCAGTACTACATTATCTATTAAAGAAAAATTCTTGCGATAGCAGTGGAGGCGCCGAATTATTCAAAAATCTTCAAATTCCTTTTTTTACTTTATGTAAATTAAATCTTCATTAGAAAATTTACAAATATTTAAACATAATTCTTTCACAGATGCCTACCCCCTCATGAAAAATCTCCTTCACGTACTGTGTTAGTAATACGATAAACTTCCAATAAAGATGCATTTCTAATTCAATGAAGACGTGCATGGATAAGTAGCAGCAAAAGTTTTCCAAAAAACTTTTCATTTGTGCATTTTGTCTCTCAACCACGGAGAGAAATTGAAAGATTTTCACATGACCTTTCTCACCGGCAAAATTCTTTTTCATTCTATTCGCGAGACACGTCCTGAAATTCGCGTAAATTTCTTCTTTCGTGAATGGAATTTTAAATGAAGGCTAATCCGCAAGAACAACCTGTAAGTGAGACATATACCTTTTTTTATCACCCCCTCTCTTAACACTTAAAATTCTCAGCGCGTCACAAAGTTTGGAGAAGTTTTTCTCTTTTGGGGTTTTTACTTTTTTTTTACACACAGAAAAAATTTCACTTGTTTGACACCTCTTTTTGAGAGAATCGTATGTCTTCTTCTGCTTTTTTTTTCCAAGGTGCACGATGACCACATAACGAGTCAATGAACGATAAAGTTTCTACCCTGTGTGGCTTTGAAAAAAAAAACTTCTGTACGTACACGGAAAAAAGCGACATGAGGTGAAGAAAAAATGCACAAAAGAGAAGCTGCAAAGGGACGTAAGTGGGCGGAAGAGGTATAAATTTAGAATTATTGCACATGTGAATGGAATTTTTGGCAGCAAAGAAACTTGTTCTTGCAAACACGCGGGAAAAGAAGAAGTGGGAAGAAGCTGGTGAAGGGAATAATGAGAAAGTCGAGCCCTCCGGGATATTCCAAAGATATTTTGCGGTGCGTCTCATCAAATTTGTCTCATTAAGTTATCTGGTCTGAGGGGGCACCGAGGGGAGAGAAGAAAATAAAGATCATGAAAACTGGGTTAAGAGGAAGATTCGTTACTTCGAATTTTTGAATTGAAATGATTTTTTAAAATTGTTTTTATGAAAAAATGAGTAAAAATCATAAGGAAAAATTTATGGAGAAATATGGAAGAATTTCTATTGGATCCAAAGAATTGTCCAAGGATTTTCCACCAGAAAATAGAATTCTTCCACCGGAATTATCTCCATGTTTATTTCCCGATCACTCAGTTTTTACTTCTTTCACAGCAGCGTGAAAAATTAATTTTGCAATGGGCAAAAAAATCACATTACGAACTTCTTGTGCCTCAAGATAAATAATAACGAAGAAGGAGAAAAAAATGTGCGTGCTCAGCTTCCTCCTTTGTGTTCATTCTTTTAACTCTTTCCGTTTTTCAATATAAACCAGCAAGAACTTATTTAATTAATGAGTTCAACGATCCGTAACTACTTGAAAACAATTTCATGCAAATCTCCTCCCGAACTTTATTGAACGACATGAAGAAAAAAAGCCCCCAGCCTGTGTTACTTCACATTTCAACAGTATGTGGCGATGTGTGGACTCCCTGTTGTGCTTTATGTGGTCATTCCATTTTATATTCATATACAAATTTCTATTTTCCATAACCACAAGTGGACTATATTTTCCTTCCTCAACTTCTTCATCCACCTACATTGTGCTTGAAGAATAAGAAAAAAAGAAATAAATAACAAGTTGATGTCTTCGTCTTAAATCTCACGACAGACGCGAGTTTATGTATTTAGGTAGGTATGTGTATATTCAAATGCACAAAATAGATAAATGACAATGCTAAATAGCATTAGAATTAGTCACTGCAGCCGCGTGAATGCAGCTAATCCCAAAAATATTTTGTATGGAACAACAAATTAATGCAATCTCTCTTTGGATATCTTATTCTCTTTTCACGCCATTGAGGGGGAAAATATTTGGAATTTCACTCGTGTGGTGTCAAGCGGAATTTATTTAAATTCAAATTGCGTCTCCACATCTTTTCTCCACCGCCTTTCTCACAACTTCTCAAAAAAAACCACGAAGAAATTCCAGTGGGAAGAAATTCATCTTCTTTTTGCCCACCAATATTATTTAATAATAAATTTTCATCGTCTTGAAGATAAATTTTGAATAAGAGTACTCGCCCTGGGTATGGGGAGAAAATTAGTGGAATTTAATGGGAAATTAAGTGTGATCATTTAATATAGGAGAATCTCCAATTAAAGTGCAAATTTTATCCTCATCTTCTCGCCTTTTATTACGGTAACCCACATACTTAGAAAGATGGCTGTTTCCGGGAGGGTTTTCAAAGGAAAAAGGGCCATATATACCCTAAAGTCATCCATTTATTCTCTCACTCCCTCACCCACTAAACTTCTTAATCAGAGTTGATAAAGTCCTTTTGGAATTTATTTTAATAGATTAGAGATAAAGATTTAAATAATCCAATTCAATTCATTTATTATAGAAATATTTTACTCTTTTCTTCTATAGTTTAGATGAGATTTAGTGTAGCTTACTGAGAAATAAATCAAAAATATATACTTTTTGACTTTCCGGATCTATTTAACTTCATCTTCAGGTCTACAGGAATCATGGAAATTTTGTGTTTACCATCTTTAATTTAAATCATAATGGAATGTTAAAAAAAGTGATTGGAATGCAATTAATTCGTCTTGATTTTCCTTAATGAGTTTTAAATTTATTTCAAATATTTCACAGATTTCCGAATCCGGCAAACTACATGCAAAGCTTTCGACTACATCAACTCCTTCATCAGAAACTGTATAAACGTAATTGTTTTTTTCATACTTATATTTCATTGTAATCTTCAAGATTTCTTAAGTTTTCATTTATTAAAAAAAAAACTTTTCCTGATAAGCAAAATTAGTTTAATTAAATTAAGAAAGTAGAAAAATAAATTTTCTCTTCAAATCTTATCTCTTATCTATAAAATTTTAAAAGTGGTTACAATATTTTGCTTGTGGTTTTCATAAATATACGAGCTTGTATCCTTGTATTAAATCTGTTGAATTTGCGCTATCTTTGGGGTTTAATGGGATGAGGGAGAAATCGTGTGAAGAAAATCGTCGAAGAACCCACCCATAATGTATAATCTTGTTTGCACTAATAACTTTCAATTTAACCCCTCCCCCACCTACTGAAAACATTGTCCTTGTGGTTTTGCTTTGGAGATAATTCGTGGTTGTGGACAAACAAATTTATATATTTGGTCCTTTTGGATAGGCCATGACTATAACCCTGCAGAATTTCCAATTTTCCCTCCAGAAATTGAGGATCATTTTCACGCTGTAAGTATTCTGCCATTTAGGCTGTAGTTATAGAGCAAATAATTGGAGCAAATCACAAAGAGGATCACATCATTCGTCAAATTAATTATTGGTGGCAATTCAATTGACTTCTTTTCTTCCTAAGAACTTTCTTCTCTGCACTTATTTTTTCTCTACCAATTTTTAAGCACAGTGTTGGCACAATCCAGCCGGCATTGTCAGCGCAATTAATCACTCCACTTAAGTGCACTCGCGCACCCAACGAAGCCCGTCTTAACGCGACGAATTTTAAAATTACACTGAAAACTTGAGGTTCACTGTGAAATACATGTGCTGCGAAACTTTGCTTGTTGCGCGCGGGAATAAACATTATGGAGAAGGAATATAAACGAAAAAATGGTCGCCTGTGTGGTTTAGCTCTCAACACAAACTCTCGCGGCGTTGCGGGTATATTATAATGATGTTTGAACGCCTTTCCTCTGGCTTTGTATGTATCCAGTGTTTTTTTTCTTCTTATTTTGAATGTTTATAGTGCCACTTCTACACACATGCGGGAAGCCCGAAAGGAGATTTCCCTCTGAACCCCGGCAAAGAGCATATATATACATATGTATGTAGGTAAAAGGGAAAAATAAGAAGCGGCTCGTGAGCTCAAGGAACTAAAAAACAAGGAAGGCAAAAAATCTCGCGAGTGTCTGGATTCACAAACTTCGCGCGCGTATTCCATCAAAGTCTACGGCATTTTTGTACATAAGATGGGCTCTTTTTATTTGGTTTGTGCAACATGAAAAAAAAAAAAAAAAATGACCACTTTAGCACAAAGCTTTTGAGCTCTACTAAAATGTTAACTACATCAGCAAATATATAGCATACAACCTAATCTCTTTGCTATATATATATTTTTTTGCAAAAAAATAGAGAGAAAGACAAGTATAAAAATTACACCAACGTTCGACAACAATGCACCCTGTTGAATTCACTGAGTGTGCAAGAAAAGTGTATTCATGCGTAATTCACCGAGCAATTTTGTGCTTGCAATTTCAATTCAAATGGGTCATACACCGGGGAGATATTTAAAACTTACATACACTATATAGACACCTACTACATAAAAGTTAAACTAATTTCTTGCCTTTTGACTCCTCATCTCATTCTCTCCCTATACGGTTCATGGAGACTTTTAAACATACACACAATGTGCATAACATGAGATTAAATAAAATAGGTACATTTGCCATGAATTTGTAGTTGGAGAAGAATAACAACAAATTGCTCTCTTTGATGGGAGAGGTGTGGATAAAAAACTTTATGCACAATGTATGGAGATTCTTTCTGGAGAATATTTTTTATTAAAATTTATAAAAGATTTGAGAAAACATGTGAATATTAATTTTCAAACATTAAAAAAATCAGGCATATCTGGGTTAATATTGCAAAGATAATCCGGACGGAAATGAAGTACAAATTGGTGGCATTTGGATAATTTTCAAGCGCATTTAATAATAAAATCGACTGTTTTCTTCACATGATCAATCGCTTCTGTTTTCTCATAGAGAGATCCAAAGATGCCGTGTGCACTTTTGGAGAACCCAGGAAGACTTCTAATGAAGTGATGAGATCACAGAGAGATAGGGAAGAGAGATGAAAGGGAATACTAGCGGAGAGGTTGACGTGAAAAAAATGCGCGCCACATGATATTCTTGTTGTCATCTTCCACTAATATAAATCCTCTCCGAAAAAAAAAATTGACTGTTTATTTGAAATTAAGAGACGTCTCAGCGGGTATATTTTCTTTTTCTGTGCAGCCTCACACGGCCAGGAAATTCCTTAAATGTGCGAGTAAAAATGCAAAGTGAGGGTGTGCTCGTGTGAAAAATGTGTGTGAATACACTGTACACATAATATATAAAATTCCAAATGGAATTAACTCAATAAATCATGGAAATAGCACTCCCTCCGTTTGCATGGTATGGTTTGCCCCGAAAAAGCCCAAGTCATGTGTGAAATTTTCTCCGCAATGTTCAAATGTGCGCGGTGCCAGAGTTTTGATGGAGAAAAGGGCCAATCCCACAAGCAATATTGTTCATGTTCCACCATTGTATTTTCAAAATTATATCAATACCAAATTGCTCTTTTCTCTTTTGCTCAATATACCCCCCCCCCTTCCTGCCATGCTGTGCCCTACAACTTTGGTCCAAAATAAAAAGCTCTGCATGGCACAAAATTTGTCATTATTTCCCATCATTACATACCATTTGTCGTGCATCGGCACCACAGCGGAAAAAATAACTCATTCTTCCTTTATATTGTGAAAAAAAAACTTTCCTCTCACCACACAAAAAAGCCATATTGAAAAAAAAATCTGTGAAAAGACGGAAAAGAAAATACGAGAGAGGCGAAAAGATAAACAAATCAATATGGAGCAGAATTTTAATTTCACAAATCAATTCTTGTTCTTTTTTTTCTTGATTGAAAGCTTTTTTCGACTGTGTTATCGTGCACGCATTTTTTTTCCCGCACAGACGTTTTATTTTCTCAGCCAAAAACTTATGTACAATATATATTAAAATTCCTACTCGTCCCACTGAAAGTCAATCAACGCAAATAAAGAAGGAATATATTGGGCTGTTTGTGTGATAAACAGAAAATGTGTGTGCCATTGAGAAGCCACATTTCAATGAAAAGAATAGAAATATTGCAGATTTACATGAGAATAAAAAAAATTTTACATAATGTATTATTTTCAATAAATTTTAATTGTTTCTTCTTCAGAGTTTATTCTATTTAACGAAATATTTTAAATTTACAAAGGAAATGCAAAAATTATTCCATCAAATTAATATTTAAATTCAAATCAATTAAATCTCAATTTAGTGCAAATTCTTTTCAGCACTAAACTTTGCCATTAATTGAATTATTTTCTCCCATTTAAATAAACATTACTTTAATGAATGCAACGAAAGATATCCCCCAACAAATAATGAAGACGTTTCACAAGAAAACTTCACTCTCAATTAAGTTGAATGAAGTTTAGTGAAGAATAAAACAGCATTTTGATTGATTTGCTAAATTTCCTTCACACCATCTGACTAAAAATTCCCTCCCCAATAGAGCTTGCAGAGTGTGCAAGAAACTTCTTCACTGCTTCTTTTTTTATATTCTTATAATTTCCACTCGTGGCATGGAAAATCTCCACACTTTGGCCACACGTTCCACGATGTTATATAGTAGTTTGGCTGGCTGTGAGATTTTAATCAAGCGAAAAAGCAAAAACTCATTTTGCAAGAGAACTTTTCTCTCTCAGTATAGTGTTGCAAAAACATTTTATAATATCGCCGAGAGTTGCTCTTAAGATATGGAGCTCGCAAATTAAGGTGAAATTGATAAAATTTTCAAGCACCGTATTGAATAATCAAGAGAAGAAATTTTATTTGCACCGCAGCTTCTCATAATTATTGCATTTGAATTGCTTTAGTGCCTCTGTCTTGTGATTTAAAAGTTTTATTAGTTTGCCATTTTACGGGAAGAGAGTTATTGCAACAGATGGCGCCATAAGGAAAATTCTGAATAAATAGAGAAGCTTCTTACTTTAAAGAGAGACTGAAAAAGGCTTATGGAAATTTAAGAGGAGTTAAATTATTAGAATAACAAATGTAGATAGCCTACAAATGTCGTTTTAGGAGTGATAAATTGGAATAATCTTTGTCTAGAGTGTGCCCTTAGCCATACAGAGTTGTATGAGGGAATTGAAAGTCAGCATAGATGACAAGATAAGAGATATGCCCTCGTTGTAAGATCTTCACCTTCCTAATGGATTCTATTTCTGTTGTTTCCGACAACAACTTTGCATTTGAATTAACCACATATACAAACTAAACCCATTGCACTTCATGCAACCTTATCAAGTATTTACTTAAGCATTTATTGCTTTTTTCGTAAATGTTCATAGAATTAAAACACGAAAAATTGTTTTGTACATATTCCGCGTCGAAGGGACGTCGTGAGATAGGCGAAGCAGTGTGTAAAGATAACACGGAAGATGAGAGTTATATTCTGTTGTGTACAAGATCATCGCTTTACATTGTAAAAGCTCCAGAATTTATTCACTCTGCTTTTCTAAGTACATTAAAATGCATTAAAAGCAAAAGGAGAAAAGAATGGGATGGATGAAGAACAAAAAAATTGTTTACAAATTGCCGTCGAGACAGACACAATCACGAATTCCAATCACTTTAAGACACATTTTCTTCATCTTTTCTTCACACATCCCAAACCACTGGCTTTTGCTTGTGCTTACAAATTCTCCATACCCTTTCAATCCTCCCAGTTTTCCATCAGAGTGTGTACATAATACATTTTGTATATTATAGCGAACAGAGGGTGCCGTCACCAATTTACACGATATTGTTGCGTATACTTTTAATATAAAATTGACTTTTGCGAAGACAATACTTTGCGCAAAGGAATCCACTCCCAATGATGATGCTTCAGCCTTTAAAGTAATGGAGTCGGCTTTAAAATGATGACTTTCACCTTTGGGCGCCATTCAAATTTCAATTTTTTTCACTTCAATCTCATTGATATTTATTGATCGTCTTTTGCACCATTAAATTGCACTTCTCGCCAAGACGACAACATTACCAACATGATTAATTGCCATCTCAATCTCACAGGGAGTATGTAATTATCTTCAATTCATGTCATACTCTTCATTTCTCTATTCATATGCAACAGACACTACAAATCTTCACCTCTTCTCTCACATGGACAATTAATGTGTTTTATTGAGACTCTTTCAAATTTAAATTGTATATGAAATAAACAGATTGAAATGTTTTGTAGATAAAAGAGCATGAAAAGATCGTGATAAATTTACAAAGAAATATTTTTTTAGGGCTAAGAAAAACATTTAAAAAAAATTTAAGGAGAGAACGTTATTGAACATCAAACGTTAAATGTTAGAAAAGAAATGTTAAAAAAATTGAAAAAATTTAAACGTTTAAAACTTAGTCTTACAAATTTGAAAATTCAAATGTTAGAGTAACAAAAAATTAACACAAAAACATAATTTAAAATTTAAAGACAATTAAAGACCAAGATGATTTTATCTTTAAACTATTAAAATCAAATTACAATGTTTCTAATCAACTCTGATGCGGAGTTCCAATATCTCATTCAATTGCAAGAATGGAGTTTTATAAGATAAATCGGTTAGAGTGTCTGGGTCGTGATTCCGGATTAAAGAACTCACGATATAAATATACCTTTTTTTCTTGACAATGATGTGGAGAAAATAGGGGAGCACAATGCAACAACACGGAATGTATACGCGCGGGAGGTCAATGAGACAAATTTTCGTGACAAACGATATGCTAATAGAGTTTCTCAGTGAACCAAGAACATCTTGCATTGTTGTTTAGGATGAAGGAGGAGGAGGTGGAAAAAAATAACAGAGAAGAATGCTAAATTGAATGTAATTTCTCTGTCTGCTTGACTTCTATTTCCTCCTTTCTCACTTCTTCAAAAATTCAACACAACAAAATCGTGCACTAGAATCTTATCTTGGGCATTTGAGAGACCCCAATTTGGTGATGTTGTGAATGGATTTTTTTCCGAGGGCAAGAGAGGCGCTCACGATGAAATGGAAAACATTCTCCTGGTGAGGACGTGACTCTTGAATTTTAACCATCAATGCACGTGGGGATTTCTTCTTTAAGAGCACTTGTCTGATGACTTGGAGGAGAGATTAAGAGTTCAAGGACGGCGCTGTGTGTGATGTAATGTGGGGGAGGAAAGTGTCCCACCCACTTACTCCTTTTTTTGAGATTTTAAAATACAAAAAAAAGAAGAAATAAGAGACTTGCACTCAGGCTTGCACTAAAAGCATTTCACAAAATTATTACAAAATGTTGAGTTAAAAGTATATATATTCATGCCATCAAGAATATATTATACATTTGTTTGATCTCACAGAAATTAATATGAACTTTCATCTCTCTCAACAACCAAACCTCTCAAAAGGAAGGAGATAAATACGTAAAAAGGAATAGATGGAGAAAAGAAACTAACCCCCATTTGTGAGATCACATTGCAAGATTTTTCTTCACCTTCTTCCCATTTTGAGAAAGAAAATCCTTCTCTTGTGCGACACCAAGTCTGAAGAATCGCATTTTTTCTACTACATACTCCTTCCTCCATCTCATGAACAGAAAAGACCAACACTTCTCTCTTTGGCAAAGTGATTCAGAAGGAAAAATATATTCTGATGTTGTTGTATATATGGTACAATGTGCAAGAGAATGCAATATCATATTTCACATTTTGAGACATTGACTCAGAGTAATATAATATAAAAAGATATATAAGAAAATTGTATTTAGAATTTCACAGTAGAAATTCCATTGTGCATAATAATAAATTATAATTGCAATGGAACATAGTATAGGAGAAGAAAATACATAATAGCGTTGGATTTAATTTCATACCATTATGTGGGGTTTTGATACACACCAAGTTTATCGTTTGGAGAGACACTATTCCATGTATAAATTGTTTTATCGTTGAGCACAGCACGTGTTGCACTGTGGGAGCAGTTAACTATATATACAAAAAGGAACACGACACCATGTCTTGAGAATTTCCGGAAAATTAACAAAAATTCTCCATCTTTTGCACTTTGTAGAGCTTATAAATATTTATTTTAATGATTTTTGGAGAATTTTAGATAATCTTTGTTATCACTAGGGGTGAATAGGGTCAAATAGCTGGGTAGTTTGGAAAAGCTTTTAGATTCTCTTTAGTTCCTTTTATTCCCACAGGCATTTGGCATGAGGATAATTTCGTATAAAGTTTATGTTGAATGGATCATTTTCAGGTACTTTTATGTGGTTAAATTCACACACACGTTCTTTCAATTGCAATTGTTCTCGGTATACATCCCTTGTGGAGAATGAAGAGCCCCTCGAGGCTTTAAAATTCTCGCCCCATCTCTCGCAGAGCTACAGCTCTTCTGTATGTTATTTACTTCACACCTTGTCTATGTTATTCAACACTCTATGTGTGCATCCTTTCTCTCTCCTGGGGCACCACAAAATGCGCCACTTTACTGGTTTTACACCTCAAATATTTAATTTCAAATGAAATAATTGGTAAAACCCACATAAAACACCGTCTTCGTCGTCTATCAACATTTTCATTTCATTTTATTATGCGCCCATTGCGTTCTTCCCATTTACTTCTGGCATTGCATTTCAACTTCTCTTTACATGCACTATTTACATTACTTTGAATGTTTTGACCTCTGTTTTTTCTATACATAGACTACGGGGGAGCATTGTGGGGAAACATAAAAAAACGACAAAAAAAAACACGAGAGATAAATAGAAAAGAAAATTATGTACAAAAAAATATTTTGTTGAAATAAAATTCTTTTAGAGACTTTCGTGGGGCTCGTGGGTGAACGTAGGGCAATTGGGGCGGTGGGAAAAAAATCAGGGCAAGGGTGCATGAGAAAAACAATCTCCCCCTATCAATTTTGTGGATATATTAAACCATACTGGGCAGAGGGATTTTCCCCAGCAAGAAAAAAAGAAAACCTGTGGGATGAAATCTCATTGAAGTGAAAATTTAAATCGGAAAATCTGGCTAAATCCCACCCAATTGATCCCCCCAAAAACTCCATATGGTGTGTGTCCCCACTTTGAGCATCTCCCCCAAAATACGATGCATCGATTTCCACACTCTGGGAAAAGCTTATCACTTTAGTATTTTCTGCTTTTTCTTCGCCTCACCCTTCAACCCAAAATCTCACCCATTTTTTTCCGGTGTGGTACAACAACGCTTTTTTTCATCTCCATGCATTTTTGCACATCGTATCACATGGAGACCATGAAAGGAGGATTATGAGGACTTTTATCTCACAGTACCCACCCTCATTCCTTAAGGATACTACATACAGAAGGAATTCTCATCCCTCCACCTCCTCATACTGAGCTCTTCCTTCCAAGGAATGAATAATAGAACGATTCTTGGTGACAAATTGAGAGTGGAGCGAGAAAGAATGGTGTGAAAAGTTTCCACGCTGATTTTATATCTCTGTGCACATGTTACAACCCTCCTCATTTTTTTGTACTAAGGGGAAGGGGGTTGAAATGTAGTATAAGAAGAAATTTCTACTCACCGTCATGTATTCGTCGAGACGATGCTTCCAGTGGTCAGATCGATCAATTAGATTGTTCCACTGCTCAGACAACTTGGCCACTTCCCGACGAATACTCCGTGTTAGCTCCCTACTCTGTTCTTCGGCAGACAAATACCTCGAATCCCCATCGAGAGCTGTGAATCACACCCACAGAGAATGACATGAATTAGTTCAAAAGCATCTCCACAAGACCAATGTTTGTTCAATGTTGCAAGATAAAATCCAGACGAAATTTTATTATTTTACACAGTAGGGTTCATTGGATGGTTTATCTTTCATGAGAAAGATTCAAAGTGATTTTCCTTTTCTCTTAAGAAAAGTCTAGATATTGATGTAGATAGGTAGCAGTGGAGGCGCCGGGTTTGGCAAACAAAGCTTCAATTGAATTTAAAAAGAATTTTCTTCCTCTCAATCCCTCAATTGATTTTTTTTTCAATAAAAAAAAGAATAAATAAAGAAAGATTTTTTTAAAGCATTTACATAGTCTAAGATAATATTTTATGTAAAAAAAATTAATAAAATAGTATAATATTTCACGTAACTTTCACGGAAATTTCATGGGAAAATATGGGAAAGAAAAACTCTAAAGTGGAAACCAGTTAGTTTCGTATATTTAACGAAGAGTCATAGCAATGATATGGGGGAAACTCACCTTCTGTGTCACTTGTATCCGATACAGGAGGTTCACTGGCCACATACTGTCTACCACTCAGCAAATTGCTCTCCACGATCGGCCTCTTATCCTCCAACTGACGGCGGAACGCTTTGTGGTCATCCTGTTTGGAGTGACATGAAAATCAATTTTAGAAATTCCATTCTATATACCAAAACACACTACAAATGCATTTTGCCATTCTTAATACATCTTCCACTTCCTCTAACCAGGGCATACACAGTGGCTTAGACGATTCCTAGAATAGGAACATCCCTTCTTGTTTCAAACAAGGAACTTTCCACCCTATCTTTTACCAACCAACCCCACTCAAAGAAGAAGGAGGAAGGCAAAATTCCTTTTTGGCAAATATTCAATTTTGTGATCTATTTGCCAACTAATATGTGTGAAGAATCTCCTTTTGGGAGAATTTCAATTTTCAACTTTTGCGGCTCAAATTTTCCTCTCTGCTGCTTTCCTCGAATATTCTCACAGAAGAAAATATTCTGGGAAGAAGCTGAAAATGATTTTTTGCAATATTGAACATTTCGGGAGTTTTCTTTTGCACATGGGAGTGAAAAGAATTGAACGAAGAGTTTTTTTTGGGAGGGCACTTAGAGATGTTTTTTAATATTTTCAACTGCTGTTTTGGCATTCAAATGCCTTTTCCTCTTGAAAAATTCGCCCTACTCTCAGTCTGTATATAAGAATGCAGTGATTTGGAAGGGAATATATTGCTTTATTTTATTGCATCAGGGAGAAGAAGTTCAATACTAAAATTCTCTTCTTTTTAGTATACCTGTGGGAGAATTTATTAGTTCTTTTATTGATTTTCTGCTTTTTTTATTGATTGATTTTATTTTATAGATTTATCTGCTTTCAAATTGAAATGTTGAACGAAGTTTGATTGCAGAAAAAAAGAAATTTTAGCTTTGCTATTCTCAAACATAATTTTAACAAATTATATTTTTATCTATATTTATTTAATAATTATTTACTCCACGTGCAAGAAGAGTTTTTCTTTAAGTTGCTTTCAAGACACCCAAATCGATTTATTTGCCCAAGATATCACTTGACAAATAATTTGCTGATTACGTTGTATCGTGAATCAGTGTCATGTTTTATATAGAGAAAATATCATACACAATTTACTCTATGTAGTCACAAATGTAGAGCACATACATTGGAAGCCACAAGAAGTCGACTCAATGTTAATAATTTCACATTCTATAAAATGCAAGGAGATTTTCAAGAGATAATGTGTTTTTTTCTGCTTCCATTTTAACTGTAAGAATCTCACATTCATTCGCGAAGAACTTCCACAGGAAAAGTCTTCTACTTTCGCAAATTAAGTCTTTTTGGCACTCTGTGACACATTGAAAAGTCACACGAATTTCCTTTCATTTCCTTCCCCGCAAGAAGCTTTTCATACATTTCTGCTGAGTCGATTTTTTTAATCAATGAGCATTGAGAACTTCCGAGATTGTCAGATGGACAAAAAAATGTTCAATAAGGGAGAATTAGCACGTAGAGTCCTTAGAAAAAAGTTATTTCTTTCATTGCAACTTCTTTTAATACCTCCCTAATTTCCTTACAAATCACTACGTGAATTAAATGCAGAATAAGCTGAATTTTTTTTCTCAAATTAAATTGCATTTGATGCATTTTTGTAACCTGCTTTTTTGTAGTGATCCCAATTTTATTTGCTGAATTCATTGCATTTTCTTTCAGCGTTCAAAAAGCACCTTTTCAAATTAATTTATTATTGAACTAAAGGAATTTATTCATTAAGAGTCTACAATTATTTTTCAAATAAAAACGAATAAACTCCTTCTTTCATTTTATTTTTATAATGATAAAATTGCAACAACAATCATGAAAATATTTTCAGTACAGAGTAGTTTCTTTTATATAAATTTTTACAACCCCATTATAAATCCCTTCTCCACCCTAAAATTGTGTATGATTTCATCAAATGACCCGTGTAATAAATTTGGCAACGGGAAATCTCATTTTCACCAACTTTAATTGCTTACATTTAATAAATATCATCTCATGAGAAAAGTCAATCATAACGCGTCCAGTTATAAGAGTTGGTGTCCCACAACGTGTAGAAGTTTGTTTATGCGTTGTAATACTATTTGTGAACAATATTAGTAGGCAAAGTTGATTTTTTAGTGAAATTCAGCAATTTGATGCATAAAAATTGTCATATCTCTTGTTCTATAACACCTACAGAAATTTCATGACTAGTTTTGGAAAGGTCTTGAAATAAGCTATAATTTGACATATATCTCAATAATTTTCAAGGTCACCTCCAGAACACAAAATGGCGGATTTTTGTTTCACCAAAACAGTTTTTCGCATTTTTCGTCCTGAAGGAATGGTTCTAGAGGTTTCTGATGTTCTTGAAAGTTGTAGATAATTGCAAAACCTTTAATTTGATACAAAGTTGAGTCAAATCGGACAAGCGGTTCAAGAGATATGGTTCTTAGAACTTTTCAAATGCAAGAATTATTCAAATGGCCATATCTTCTAAACGGCGACATAGATTTTCTTCATTTTCGGACTGGTGACAGATATTGAGTCAGGCTACAACATATCAAAATTTAAAGGAAATCTATAACAGATGTTGGGAGATATTGCCTCTTAAAGTTAGGCAATTTTTGTTTTTGATTTTAGCGCCTCTTGCGGATGTTTTTGGAACTTGGAATGTTCTATACAGTTGTAGGGCTTCTTGAAACCTTTCATTTGATACCAAGATGATCAAAATCGGTCAAGCCGTTCTCGAGTTGTATCGAAAAAACACTTTTTGCTTAAGGCCGCCATATTTGCTAAACCGCTTGACCGATTGTCAAGTATGAATTGTTGATGAAAACGTCTCTCTGAGCTCTACAACATACTAAAATTTCAGACCTCTAGCTATAAGGGAAGTGATTGATAGTATTTCAAAATGGCGGACGGCGGCCATCTTGGATTTTGAAAATGCGAAAAAATGAAATTTTACACCCATATTTCTATAGAAAACTTCAAACCGGAAGTCTCTATCTCTTACCGTTCGAAAGTTATAAGGCAAAGTTTAGGCGACCGGCCGGCAGGCCGGCAGGCCGGCCGGCAGGCCGGCCGGATCAAAAATTTTCCACCACCATTTTCGTAATGTGGGATGTCTAAAACGTGCTCATACCAAGTTTGAACCCGATCTGAGGTGGCCGGTTTTTCCGACGATTACAATACTTGGTGTTGGCCACGAAGTGGAACACCAACTAATTCGCCATAATTCGCAAATAATAATGCTCAACTTTTCATATGTTGGTCTCATCCCTTCAAATGCAATAAAAGCTCCTCGTACTTTATATTGCACTCATAAAATATGCTACTATAAAGGGGGTAAGAGGGTAAATGAGGGGGGTTGGGTGATGAGAAGTGTGGGGAGGTTGTATGTGTAAATGAAAAAGCTCTCGTTGCACCCTCATTTCACATCTCTATCGCATATTATTTGTGGAAGATAATCTACCATGGATTTGTGTTTGGGGCGAAATTTTCGACATCATCTTATTCTCCACAAACCCCGCCCCACTCCTTAGCCAGTAAGAACATCAGCTACCATATATCTTCTTTTATGCAATATTATTAAGTGAAGTATAAAACGAGAGGCGAGAGAGAGACGTAATCCCGCAGGCATATGAAAATCATGCTCTTGGAGCTTCTAAGAGAGGAAATTGTATTTGAAGAATTATTAAATGATAAAGTGTCGACGAGCATCTTTTTTAAAAGGACGATCTCCCTTCACTTCTTTCTCTTCCTATTATCACAGATTTTTTTTATACGTTTTGTCTCCTTTTTCCTCTCATCTAAGAGGGATGGTGCAAAAGAAAAGTAAGAAAAAAAAATTAATAACCATTCCACATTTTTGTGCACACAACATACAACATACTTTGAGAGATTTACACACAGAGATACATACTTCAATATCCGCTGCCAAAAACCCCATATACACTCCTCTTTCTCTCCACTATAATGTTCGTTCCATCTAATAAAAATGTCTTTTGGGGAGTTATGGTTTACGTTTATTGCAAAAATTGCAATCATTTGCCTCGTGCATGGGGGCCCGCCTGGATGGTGTGCTTTATTGCAAAACGTAAATTTTTGCACACAAACCAGACGCGAACATGAGAAGAAAGTGGGAATCAATGATTTAACTATTGATAGTAATACTGGGTTGAGATATTAAATGTCTTTATACTTTTTTATGAGATTTCTTCGAGACAATGGTCTAGTGGAAGAAGATGAAGAATTTTTGTGAGCGATTTTCAAAAGAATTTGATTGGAAATGTGGATGAATTTTTATTGGAATTTTTTTATTGCTTATTTCTAAGCCGGATGAGAAGTTTTTGGTATTAAAATTTTTTCAGGTTCCTTCTATTATTTTGATTGTTGAAGAAATCGTGTGATGTTTATAAATCTCCAAAAGAAACAAAAAAAATGGCGCCTATAAAGATTAAATGATTTTAGATCAAACACTTATAGAAAATTAATTAAAATGAAATTTAATTTTTAAAAATTTTTATAATGTATCTTTACTCAAGGTAAAAAAATATTTTTTCATTTTATTGAAACATTTATTGAGTTAAAAATACATTAATTGAAGCTTAAATATCACCATGCAAATAATTCAAGCAATTTTTTTTAATTCACTAATTCCCATTGACTTCTACCCCATTTTGTGAAATATACATTTATTTTTTTTTTAAATTAATTCTCCTCTTGTGAGTATATAAATTTAAATAAATAATGAAGTTATTTCAGTTGCATGTAAATCTCAACTCAAGTGTTGTCACGAGGACTCTTTTAGGGGTCTCAAGAGTACTTTTGGCCTTCAAAAATTCCCCATGTGTATACTACATAAAATCCCGTCATTACAACTTATTATATTATTCCGGAGAAATATGGATAAAATAATAATAAATGGATAGAGTTATGAATGAGAGAGGCGCGCAAGGGAAAATTTTGTCGGGGGATCAAATGAATTTCTAACGAAAGGGGTTTCATATTATATACAACGCACTTTAGTGGAACATTTCATCCCCCATCCAAAGTCTCCACATATCACGGCTAAATCACGTCGTTATCGCGCGACAAATCTTCTTCGACATGCTCAACATGTCGTAGTCATAAAATTTAGCCATACACGACTTTTTTTTGCTTTGGCAGTGGGTTGAATGTGTGCGGGAGGAGGACTTTAAAGGGGGGATGGCAAAATTCCACTGAAGGAGAATTTTTGAGCTCTTCGTGTGCAACTCCGGGTGGAATTTGTAAAATTTCACCTATATATGGGAGAGAAAGGAAGAAGAAGTTGAGCAGAAGATAAGAATTCCAGCCATTCTCGTAGCTACGAGAATAAGCAATGTCGGTATGTCGATATTTTCATTTTTGCATCGAATTATTCTTTAGTCTTTTGAGATTTTTTTTATTAAGAATTTAAGGGGTGTATTTTAAATATTTTAAGGTGTGAGAATTTTTTTCTCAGTGCCTGAAAATCTGTGTCCGTTTGGATGGAATTCAAATGCTAAAACGTACGCCAAGATGTATGCAATTTCCGCCAATTCAAATTTCTTCTCACCGAGCAAATCAACGGAATATTGTCGAAGGAACTTTTCTCATTCTTCACACAAACCAAATGCAACTGCAGAGGAACAATTTTGGAGTCTATTGAAATGAATTTAACCGCAAAGTGTGGAATGGAGCTTTTGCTCACAACCACCCACCCCTCTAAAATGCAAGTTTCAGTGCGGAGAACTGGTTGGGAAAAAGTCAAGCATGCTGCATGAAGGAGAATCGAGAGATGAGCCAGGAAGTGTGGTTGGGAAATTTAACTGAATGCCACATTGAGAGCTTTTGTGGGGAGTGTGTATGTGTGGAGGAGGAAGGGTTTAAAAGCCAACAACCCCTACTGTGTGTGTGGTGTGGTGATGAACAAAGCTTCGACAATTCCATCCTGTTAATTCCTATTTACGGCTCACCATGCTCCAGCCACCCCCCAACCTCTTGTGATATCACAGAGGAACTCCAAAAGGAAATTTATCTCTCAATTGCAATAAACTCATTGCTCTCGGGAGCATCAGAATTCCCCAACAAATGCCCCATCCTTCCCACGCTTTATTCAGCATCTACAACTTTTGGGTTATGTGTTGAATATAATGTACAAAGTGTTGTCGACACATATGCTAGACAAGGGTAGAAACAACCCCCATCTCAAGAGTCAGGATTCAGAGTTGCTCAAAAAAGTACTCTTTGTGCTTCTGATCCACCTTTTATACAGCTTTTGGAGGTTTTTTCGCACAGCTTAGGAATCCTTTTCAATTTTATTAAATATCTTTTGCATAAAAATTATGTGGCTCTTGTAATACATATCCACATTTAAGCATTTTAGCACATCTTCAATTAATCAGAAAGAAATCAATAACTTTCCTCTTTCTCTCTCCCAAAAATATTTAATGGAAAAAAAATATCACAGTGTGGAATTTTTCTCGCATGAATTTCTGGTTGACTGAAAATTAAATCGTGTGAAATATTTATTTGGCACTCAATAAATTAAAACTAATACCCCTTTTTTTTTCGTTATGAGCGTGTGTGAAAAAAAAAAAAGATGGCAAAATGCATTTGGAGGCATAAATAAAAATTATGAGGCTCTATCCACATTTCTCTCACGCGAAAGGCTATGAGAAAAAAAGAAAATTGCTCATATACTCACAAGCTGCTTCTGCAAACTTGCTGCATCGCCACGAACTGGACCCATACCGAGGGTAGATAGCTCCGTGTCCTTCCTAATCACCCACTCAGTGAGCTCTCTCAGGGAAAGAAGAAGAGCATTCCAATGTTCAGCATTTGATTCCAGACGATTCCTACAAGAAGGAAGAAGAAAAAGAAAAATCATGGATAAGAGGAAAATTGGGCTCATTGAGAAATCATCCCACAAATTAGCTTATCTCATTTTCAAAGAGGTGTGTGTGAGAAAAGTTTTTCGCAGAATCATAAGCCATTCCTTTTTTTTTTTGCTTTTTCCCATCTGTTCTTGTACACCAGAAATCCCCCTAAATATGTACATTTATGTAAATTGTATGTAAATTCAACAGAGTGCATCCTTCTGAGCTGTTCAGGAGGAGCATGAAAAGGAAGAAAAAATACAGATATACACAGAAAATAGACATGATTTCAACAAATTGTGTTCTTCGTAGAGTTGAATAATTTTACCATAAAAAAGATAAAAGATAAAGATTAAGGACAAAGTAGAAAGACATAATAAAGAAAAATATTAACTAGACACCGGCCTGAATTTGAGATTTTTTAGATAGTGAGGAACTATAAAAAATTTATAAAAAAAAGAAACAATTTTTAACAAAATTAACCAAAAAAGGTTTAAAATAGTCTCTTCAAAGGTTTTTTTTATGTATAGGGCCTGTGTAAAATTCTATAATACAAAGCTCTCTTTTAAATCTAAGCTTCATAAAGCAAAATACTTGGTGTTGGCCACGAAGTGGAACACCAACTAATAATGAATAAATTTATATAATCAATTCAATTTTATCTGGAAATTCAGTAGAGTTTCCTTTCAACTCTGATACGAGTTATCGAAGTGATGCCTTCCCATTGAGGCAGAACGTGAGCTTGTAGAGCTTTTTTCCTCAAACACGAGCTTTCATCCTTTTTGCTTTCTTTTCTCCCCCACATCATGCCACAACATTCATTCACTTCCTTCCCACCCCAATTGGGACACAACCACGGGATTCTTCCAAATGACAGAAAGAGGGGGGTGATGAGTGGGAAAGTCAGAAGAAAAGCCATGAAAGGAAGCGAGCTTGCGGGTGGGCATGGAGAATATATATGTATATAGAGAAAAAATGTTGCTTAAAGCAAATTCCTCGGCGCATTTATCCCTTCAAACATAGCCCCAGACAATCCATATATCTCAACACAATTGGATGAAAGAGATATTGAGTAGCTGGAGGAGATAAAATTGAGTGAAATAAATTGAAATCGGATAAGTTGGGGGTGTGAAAGCGATATTGAGGGATGAAATCACATTTGAACATCGTCAACATAATCGTTGATTCGCAAAATTTGGGGGTGGCGGACTGTTCTTCTCCACATAAAATCCCCCAGCACATAGTCAAGCACAAAATTTATTTATTTATATATTTCCCTTCTTTTTCGCCTAATAAACTTCCCCATAAGTAGACACAAAAATCGAAGATTCATGCCATCCCCTACTTTTTTTTTAGTAGGGGAGGGAAAGCTTGGCTTGGAGCTGCAAATGGAATTGTCGTGAGAATGTTCATTGGAAGAAATGCGGAAGGTACATGGAGAATTTTAATGAGTCTATCCCTTACTTTGATTGTCTTTTTTTTTCTTTTCCCACCAACCCCTTGACTGATCCTTTATCCCCCCACAGCGAAGAAGGACTAAAAAAAGGAGTTTTGCAAAAGAGAATTTTCACCTTAAGAAGATTTCCCGGAATTTCCTTTCTCATTTCCACCGGGCTAGCATTTTTTTTGTACCACCATGAGTCCTCTCATTTTACCAACACCCTGGGCATTTTTATTCACCACCATTTCACTCAAAAAGGGATTTATTTCTTCAGACTTCACTGCATTTTTGCCTACAAGCATTCACACAGGGTGCAAAGAAAAAAAAAACGAACTGAGAGCACCACCGAGGAAATGGAGTGCAATTCTCTTCTACTCTTAAATGAGATTTGCACCAATTAAAATACTCCCACACCCTCCCCCAAAAAACCACCACACATACAGAATAATTACAATTTAAAGTGCAGCTTAAAAATTGCACGCCATTTAAATTTTTGGTTCATTTGGGGGTTTTCGATTAAAATTTCTTTATGTGGAATATTTTGAGAAAAAGTTTTTCTCTGCAAATTATATTTTAACTTAATTGAGAAGTTTTTTTTGAAAGACATTTGAGAGAATAAAAAGCGGTTGAATGTGTTAATTAATTCAAATAATTATTGAAAAACGAGGTAAATTGTCGCTCCGCTCCAATTTACCTCGCCCCGCTTCGCGGGGATTTGTTGCGCTTCGCGCAAATTTTAGAGAGAAAATAAATTGTGATGGTTTAAAGGCAGATTTGGGCCACTTATCAAACCCAAAAGAAAAAATTTGCAAAGAGAAGAAATCATTTTCATACAACACTTTAGGCGCCAAATTCAAAAATTTGCAAAAACTACATGAAATCCCTATGGGGGCTACCTGAAGGGGGGCTTTGGGGGGAAAATGGATACGGCCATCTGAAACTGCCTGTTATAAGGAGCCTCTGTACCAAATTTCATCGCGATCGGACAAACGGTGTGGATTTGTATAGAAAAGTCGGAACGACGATTACCAACAAACAGGCCTTTCTTTATTATATAGATGAACGCTAAATGAACCAATCAAAAAGCATTCCAATTGAATTTATTAACCAATTAGGAGCTATTAATTAATTTTATTTTCAAACATTTCAACAAAAGCTTTAATGAGGTTGAACTTTAATGTAATTTTTGTTTAAATAAAGTAATATTCATGAAAATCTTTCACCAACACTAAGCTGATATAAATTTGGGTTAAGTAGAATATTGAGCAACGGTGGGTTATTTAATTAAATTAGACTTCCAATATGCACACCTATTTATTCCATTTTCCTGTCATATCGATTGGAAAATATTGAAAAACTTTATCAATAAATAATGAAAACTTCTCCCACACCACCCGGTGAAATTTTCTCGCAGTGTTTTCCCCGCATGGTCCATCGAATTTTATATACATACATGCCCATATCGCGGAAAATTGTATATCACACCGAAAAATAAAGCGTGGATTATGAAGATTAACAGGAAATGTAAACAAATCACCTTTTTGACGGGATTTTCAGTGTGAGTGCGGATTTGTGGTGGGAGTTTTTTTTTGTGGGAAGCATTGCTGAGGGTGGTTGTATGATAAAACAAATGTATATGTATAGTAACCCCCCCGTTGAACCATCCACAGAGCACCCCGCAGAGGGGATGATTTTTCTGCATGTCCGCGGTATGTAAAACACTGCCCTAATTCCTGCCATAATTCATATTTTTTTGTACGCAATGTGGGGGGATGAAATGAGGGTTAAAATCAGGGTTAAAAGTGGTTTGTTTGGCTGATGCGTGCGTGGAAAAGGTGAAAATTCCCGGAAAATCTGTAACACTGAAAAATGTAGTGAGTTCGCAAAAATTCACATAAAAATATTTCTGGTGGCTTTTAAGGGTCTCTCAGAGGGTTTTTTTTTCGTTCAAATTAAAACGTATCGAAAGCTCAAAGAAAATGATTTTATTACTTTGTTTGTGATGCTTAAAAAAATCGCAGTTGAATTCTTTTTATTAGTTGGTATACCACAATCGTGGCATACCAAGTATTGTAATCGTCGGAAAAACCGACCCCCTCAGATCGGGCTCAAACTTGGTATAAGCACGTTTTAGACATCCCACATTACGAAAATGGTGGTGGAAAATTTTTGATCCGGCCGGCCTGCCGGTTATCCTGCCGGTTATCCTGCCGGTTATCCTGCCGGTGGTCGTCATTCTGCCTTATAACTCGAGAACGGTAACAGATGGAGACTTCGGGTTTGAAGTTTTCTATAGAAATGTGGGTGTAAAATTTCATTTTTTCGCATTTTCAAAATCCAAGATGGCCGCCGTCCGCCATTTTGAAATACCGTCGATCAGTTCCCTTAAAGCTAGAGATCTGAAATTTTAGTATGTTGTAGAGCTCAGTGAGATGTTTTCATCAACAAATCATACTTGAAAATCGGTCAAGCGGTTTAGCAAATATGGCGGCCTAAAGCAAAAAGTGTTTTTTCGATATAACTCGAGAACGGCTTGACCGATTTTGACCATCTTGGTATCAAATGAAAGGTATTGAGAAGCCCTACAACTATCTAGAACATCTCAAGTTCCAAAAATGGCCGCAAGAGGCGCTAAAAACAAAAACAAAAATTGCCTAACTTTAAGGGGCTATATCTCCCAACATCTGTTATCGTTTTCCTTTAAATTTTGATATGTGGTAGCCTGACTCAATATCTTTCATCAGTCCAAAAATGAAGAAATTCTATGTCACCGTTTAGAAGATATAGCCATTTGAAAAATTCTTGAATTTAAAAAGTTCTAAGAGTTATATCTCTTGAACGGATTGTCCGATTTTGGTCAATTTGGTATCAAATTAAAGGTTTTGCAATTCTCTAAAACTTTCTGGAACATCAGAAACCTCTAAAACCGTTCCTTGAGGACAAAAAGTCCAAAAAACTGTTTTGGTAGAACAAAAATCCGCAATTTTGTGTTCTGAAGGTGACCTTGAAATGTATCGAAATATATGTCAGATTATAGCTTATTTCAATACCTTTCCAAAACTAGTCAAGAAATTTCTGTATGTGCAATAGAACTTGAGGTATAACCATTTTTGTCTTTCGAATTGATGAATTTCATAAAAAAAAATCAACTTTGCCTACTAATACTACTTAAAAATTAAATTACAACGCATAGATTGACCCATCCGCGTTGTGGTATACCAACTCTAATAACTGGACGCGTTATGATTGACTTTTATATTAAAAACTAAACTTATTAAAGAAGAGAAAAGGGAGCTTTTTTTTTTTTAAATATTCAGCGATGACTTGATTTTCCGGAATTTTTAAAAATAATTAAAAGAAATTAGAAAGAATTCTAAATTAAAAATTAAATCTTCTCTGAGAGATCAAAGAGATTAATCGTTGGTATAAAAATCTCTAACTTTCTTTCTTCAACAAACTCTCCATTCAGTACTTTATCTTTTTTAATATTTCCTAATTAGATTCCCATGTTGGGTTTTTTTTTTATGCAAGCGTAAGCTCTCTGGGCAGAAAAGGGCCAGAGAGTTCTAAGAGAAAGTTTCATGAAAATAATTAGACAGAATGGACTTGCATCCAAAGAGGGATGTTGCATTTTTTTCGCTCTTTTTGGTTTTAAGTACAAACTTTTGTTAAACAATCAACATGAAAAATTCATTTTGACACCCTCTTCCGTAGCCCCCATACATTTTCTTGCATGACGCTCCACGGGGAAGGGGGGATGGTTTTGGGGGGAAAGTCAGAGTGAATCACGATGTTTGCAAATTTCAACGATGTTTGGGGGATGTCAGATGTTGGTAGGTGGGAGGGATATTTGAAGAGTCTAATGGTGGAAATTTTCGCATAAATTTATCCACAAACTCCCCTTTCCCATTGAAAATCTCTGCCTCTCAAAAGAGGAAAAGTCCGTGAGTGGGAAAGATGTAGAAATTGTTGATGGTTGATGATGAGAGGCTGAAGTGTGGATGTCGCACCTCAAAATTTATCCACAGAACAGCTCTTACCGCATGAATTAATTAGCATATTGCAAAATTTACATGATTAATCATCATCATATAAAATAGTTCATCAGATGGTAGGGGGTGGGTGGTGAGAAATTTGTTCTCTCACACATAAACCAGCTACGGTAAATGTGGTTCTAGAGAAATGATTTATAAGGAACGCTATCGTCTCCTTAACATCCTGTATATAGGCTAATTTATTAATAAATACACGCATTTGCTGGCAAGTCTCACATCAATAAATTTATCTCTCTCACCACAAAGTGGGAACAATTCAAGATGACAGAGAACAGTGTAGATTAAGGAGCTAAGTTTAGCCGGATTTTTTAAAAATTCTTTTGAGAATAAAATGAAAGATTTTAAAAATTTTCAAATTAAAAGTTTTGCTTTATTTTAATCCCGAAAGTTGAGATTATATATAGCTGTTACGGGGTTAATTTGTAATTTTTAATTAAGGAAAATTCTTCAAAATTTCGGCTCATCATTTTCACAAACTTCCAACTGATTATTGCAAACAACATTAGGAGGGAGAGATCACAACAATTCCATATGATAAATACGACAATCTAATTTGGTAAACATTTTTCGCATTCGGGGTGTGAGGGTGGAAAGAAGTCAAAGTGGAAGAGAAATTGGATTTGAGTGACAAGGATGGCGTTTTGCGTAATCTCTCGAGAGTGGGGATTGGTCAGACCTTTTCGCTTGTAATGAATCTTCGTCAAAATTCCTTCCCCAACCAGAGGGAGCTTTGAAAAAAAAAAAACTGCTGTAAGAGATTAAATAAAGGCAGGAGAGATTTGCATATTAATCGCCTTTTTTTCACCTGATACCCCGCCAGCAATTTTTTTTTTCTTTTTGCCTCACCAGCTTTTCGCGTTATGGCATTAAACGGTGCATTGCATAATCGTCTTTAAGAGTGGTGTGCCAAACCTTTCCCCTCCCCCACACACCCTCAACTTCTTTTTTTTTTCCTTCTCCATAAAATAGACTTGAAGCTATTATTTTTTAATTCTTCATCCAAACATAAAACCTAAATGGAAGTTTCTTTGGAAAGTTTGCTTTTAAAATGGAATTTCTTCAACATATTGGGAATTTTTTTGCTGGACGGGCATACACAGCTATATAGTGAGAGGAAGAAGGATGAAGAAAAAGCGCAACATGGACCATGCGGCAAGTGATTGATGTTAGTTTGTGAGAAAAATGATGAGAAATTTTAATTATATTTCTCCAAATGATTTATCGTCGATAAATTCATTAAGTGAGAGCAATGTGAATTCCATACTCAAAGGGCATGCGAATTATTTTACTTCATTGTATATTCCTTGCGAGACTTTTGCCAAGAAGAAAATCTTATGAATTATAGCGGAGAATTGAGTTGAGAATCTTCCTTAATATTTCAAATATTATGCACTTTCTCTCCTTCCCATATAAAAGTTACATAAATTCAGCTGAAATTTCTCTTGCAGATTTCTTCTTTTTTTATCCCTCCTGTATTCACTACCCCAACACCCACCCACCCTTTAGACTGTGATATATATTTTTGCAAGCTGTAACAGCATTAGAAATGAAATATTTTCATTCTCTTTCTGCTACGTGTTGAAGATTTTCAAAGTAGTTTTCTTCCATTCACAGATTTTCTCTGCATGTGGAACATTGAATTTAAAGGAAGAAAAAAAAAATTATCTACAATACATTGCAGGAAAATTCGTGTGCAAGGAAAAAGAGCTTATTTCACCAAACACACATACACACATATAAAAAATCCCCTTAAATTTAGTAACTTAGAAAAATGTTGGGACATTTAGATAGGAGGAGCAGAACGGAGCAAAAAAGAATTTGATCAGATTCATGGCGAAATATTGTTCAGTAGAGACGAAAAACCAACAAGTTGAAGCTGAAAAGCTTTTCCCTCCATGAAGCGAATAATCTTCTCTCGCTTGTTTCAAATTGCATATATTCCACCCACACCCAGTACGCCGGCCGCCACCACCCCACACAGAGTCAACAGCAATCCACTAAAAGTTGCAGGCTAAAGCTCAACAACAACTCGTTCTGTATTATTGCTGGAGAAATTCAATTTGAATTGATTTCAATGGATTATTAACATAAAGTACGTTTTGTGTAGTGAAAATACTGCGGAATCGTATAAATTTACGCGATGGAGGTATTTCCTCTCTCTCTCTCTCTACCGCTCCATATAGAGAGATTTTATGGGGGGATATCCCCCACAAGAGAGTGCCTTCGAAAAGCAACATCAAATTCATAGATGTTGTAAAAATGCGAATTGATTGAAGGACATTTCCATTAAATGTTATTTTTCTCTTTGCTACACAGTGTTGTAGTTTAATTTCAACAATAGATAGCTGTGTAGTAGAGCAAAGCCCTCTAGTGGGAAAAACAATTTATTTGTTTTACTTTTAGTAATCTCCATTTAGATTAAAAGAGAAAAAAAAAACTCAACCAACTTACCGAATGGCGATGCTTTTGGCTTTGAGATGATTCCATCGTTGATTCATTTCATCCAAGCGCCGCTGAAGCATTACAGCATCCTCCTGGGATGTCAGGGAGCCAAGAAGCTTCCTCCCCGTATTGTCCAAACGATCATAAACCACTCGATGTGATTCAATTTCAGATTGCAAATCCTGCAAATACAAGGAAAAATGGATCTTTAAAAGTCGAAGCTTTTAGGGAAAGCACAAAAATGAATAGAAAATAAATTAAGCTCCTTCCATGAAATGCCGAGGAAGGAGTTTTGACACACACACACATCCAAAAAAGTCTGGAGCAGAGAAAAGTTTAAGCTCCACATAGCTGTCGTGGGGGTGGGGGAGGACTACAAAGTACATAAATCATCTGTAGCGGAATTACATTTTGACCCTCGACTCGGCCCCCCTCTGTTCCACATGCCTCAAAAATCTATGTTACTACGATGAAATTCATCCCATTCTTGTGTTTGCTTTTTACAACCACTCCTCCTCCTCTCTTACCCAACTTCCAAATGCAACTTCCGACCAATCCGAAGAACATACATAGCACACATATAAACTTTACCCCATGACCCAATCCTGCAGAAGAATTTTATTGAATTTATCTTTAAGCTGAAGTTAAATATAACTCAGCTTGTAAAATAAGCTATTGCGTTGATTATTGCAAACTTATTTCAATCATAAACTTTACCTGTATGTTGAGCTTTTGCATGAAAAGCTTTTGATTTAACAAAAACTTGAATATTGATTGCAATACGATGTTCAAATTTATAAAAGTTAATTAATAAGTTTTTACTGTTTTTTTTTAATTAATTTAATTTTGATCAACATACAACAAGAGAATTAAATTAGAGAATTTTCAATAAAAATTTACTTTTATTTGAACACAAAAATGAGTAGGTAGATTTTATGTTCTAATTAGATATAATTTTAGTAGAATTAGTTACGAGTGGGTGTGAGAAATGCACAGAAAAAAGTCTCTTCTCTTCGCAAGAGATGGTCGGAATGGTTGTCTTCTTATGAACAATAATATATCAAGATTCAGCTTACTTCCTTTAACCAATACAAACTTTTGAGAAAAAAAAACACGAACAGGCCCATAAAATCCTTTACGCTATATAAAACACTCTTAAAGCTATAAGAGCACATTTTTGTAAGGACTGTGAAAGCACCACTGTAAACTGTGCAGGACGAACTTCCTTTTTTTCTCCCAGAAATTTATATAAAAGTGGTGCGAAGCATAAGAGAATGGATGTGAAAAGGAAATGAGAGTAAAATATCGCAATGGAATAGAAGAAAACTGTAGCATCCAGCACTTTTCTTTCATTTTCAACTCAATGCATTTTCCCTTAATTCCTCAACTTTTTCCCCCCACACACACACATCCCCGTACAACTTTGTCATTTGCCATTGCCTAAAGCTCTTGTCTCTTTGCATTTTTTCCCACGCTCCTGCACAATTTTTCCATTGCGCGTTTTTTTTCGCCGAGGATCTCATTTCACAATAAATACTTTTTTAGTGAGTCGTCTCGCTATTTTTTTTCTATAACACTGTAATATGACTTTTCATGTGCTGGAGTGTGAAAGGAAGTCTACCACCCTTTGCCTCGCAACGTGTGAGCGTAAATCAGGGTAAATAACAACTTATTGCGCCATATATTCAAAGGAAAAGCCATTCAGAATTTCAATAAAGGATTTGTTTAAATTTCGAAAATTTCCTTTCACATTGCGATGATTTATCAGAAGATTTAAATATTCACGGGAGAAATGAATTAACCATAAAACTTCTCTTAAAGTAAAATAGATTAGTCCCAAAGCGAAATGGATTAGATGTTATTTGCCTCTTCCACACTAGAGTTGGTGTGGGAAATTGAGAAATAGAACACAACATATCCCTTTCTCTATATTGAAATTTTCTATAGAAATTGATAGCTGTGTATACCCCACAGAAAATTCCCATATTTTCCCCACACCACCTGCGAAAGTCGATGCTAACAGGTAGGTCATCATTCATCATAGTACCAACATAGCTGAAAAAATATATATATCTATATGAGTCTCGAAGCATGTTCCAAAATATAAATTTACATCTCTCATGCAAAACATTCACCCACCAGCAGAGTACTCATGTAGTGCATGGTGTTGAGCTTCCCCACCGAGTTGCTCCCTGAGGGTGTATCAATTTTCACAACCTAGCCTCACTTTGAGTTCGCACTTCCCATCCACCCACACACATACCTCCTCTAGCCCACACCCCGTGAACAAAAATTGAGACATGAAAACGCATATAAATATCAATTATGAGCATGTCATCGTGTGAAAGCCCACAGGCTATGAGAGAGCTTTTTTTATTTAAAGAGCTTTCACACTCGTAAAAAAAAGTTGAACGCAGAATTGAAATTTTCCGGGTCATTTTTTCCCCATCGACACCCACAGTCTCCCTTTCGAATAAAGTTCTCCCTCATTTTCCCATGAGAGAGTAGAGAAAATTCCTCAGGAGGAGAAAAACGCAGGAAATTCAATTCCAAAACGACGATTTTCCCTTCTTCAGCACACTCTGAAGGTTTTGTGTACCACTTTATGGGGGAAAAGCGGAAAAATGCTACAAATTTATTCCTGCAACAAATTTATCTCAATACAGATTTCAGATTTCTCTAAATCGGACACAATTGCAAAAGTATATTGTTGGATGGGTAGAAAAAATTCAGTGAATGAGGGGGTGTATGCTTGAAGGAATATTGTGTTGCGCACCTTTGGACAGATTCTTCGATATCACAGAGAAAATGCAATTCCACCCATACTGATGGAATGTGTTGATATTGGAAACAAATGTGTTTTGTAGTCGATTTTGAAATTTAAACTTTTTGTTGAATTGAATTTTTCTCAGGAGAATTTGAGAAGATATTTGCGCTTAATTTATTCATTGTTTTAATTTATTTGGTCACAATGAAACATCTAATTGTTAGATTTTGTGATTTTTTTCTGACTTTTCCGAGAGACTTTAGTTAATAGAGAGAAAACATTGTTTTAATATTAAATTTAAATTGAAAACAAGATGGCTCTGTATTTATTTCAAGGCCCTCTAGTGGGTAATTTATTATTTCTGCTATTTCACATTTAAACTGAAACAACACTGTAGAATACATCATCCAGCGCATTGTATACAAGAGTGTTAACAATGTTGTTAGGATATGAAGAAGTTGGGAAGGAGTCTATTAATGCAGTGTGCTGCAATGGCTGCAATGGAAGCTCTTCCATAGTGTTAAAAAAATCCCATTCTTACATGGAACGCCCCCTAATGGAACATTCCATGCTCCGCAAAAAGCTTCTTGCAACTTTTGGCTAAATCAACTCACCCGGAAGATGATTCGCCTAACATTCTTCGCTTGTCTTTTTAGCCTCATCTCTACCCTTTCTTCTTATGAGCCCGACAATTTGATTAAATTTTCTCTGTGTGAAAAAGGGTTGTCGATTTTGCTGTCGCTTTTTGGCGCATTGTCTCACTTTATGTCTTGTCACGCTGTTTTTCACGTCTTAGGGGTAACATAAATAAATAAGTGGATTTTGGGGGATGTGAGGGTAAGGGTAAGATGGTGAGAAAAAGAATGCGAAGAAAGCTGAGAAAAGTCTCGGCGAAAGCTTTTGGGTGCAAATCAAGATTCTTACGAGATCACAACTGACGCATTAGTTGGTGTTTTATTAAAAGATTTTCCGGGGTTTTTCTTCTTTCTGAAGGAATATTTAATTTATCTGGAAAGTCTTCCCCAAAATTGCTTTTCTTGCAAAACATATTCGTTTTCAATTTTCGAAGAATAAAAAAAATATCCCATCATATTCAATAAATTTGCCATAAATTGAGGATGAAATGGCAGGGAAAAAGGCGTGAAAAAAATGAAGGAAAACTCCTGTATGTGGTCTACTCACAACTGTGGTGGTGGTTTAATGGAAACTAAACAGCTACCCATTTATTAAACATTCAATCCCATTTTCAATACACTTTCCTTCTTCATTTTTTATGTTGGTCAATAGAAAACGAGAAATCTATATACTGAATGGCCACTCTACTCAACCACCACGTCCAAGAATGGGGCAGGCGGGGGTTTGGGGAGCAAATGTTACAAGTCTCGGAAAATCCTTCTGCTTGGTATTCAAATGCCGTACGAATTTTCATGAAAGGAGGTTTCATCTTTTGCAGTTTTTTTTTCTTTTCGATGGGACTCTCTCTCGCTTCTTAGGATTCTCTCGTCATTGCCATCCGACAATCGTAACACTCATGAAAACCCTATATATTCCCTCGATGATTCCTTACTTTTTTATGGGTTTTTCTCTTGATCCAAAATGTCTTGAAAATCCATCTGTGTGTGTGGCTAAAAGGTATAGATCTGAACATTGTGGATAGAGTTGGTTTTTATTGAATTCATGGGGCTAATAACTAGGCTACTGCCAGTAGGGAAAGAAAGGAAATAAAAGCTTTCGTAAAAGCTTTTGTGTAAGGAACTTGCGGAATATATTTTTCGAACGATTTGCTTCGCAACAGCGAAAATAATGAATAAAATATTCCTAAACTTCGCCATAAATCTCGAAAGAATTTTTATTCTTTCCAGCAAAGAAAAAGGAGAGCTTTCCCACGTTTGACTTTGAACTTGAAAAATTGAACTGAATTGACTTTGAGTTGTTTATATGCACACACACCACAAACATTTTCGTTGAATTAGCTCCCAAATGGGAGAGCTTTTACTTTCCACCCAGCACGGTGAATGATGGGAAAGACGAGAGATTTTTGGGAAAACTCAGAAACCTCCTCATCATGGGGGTAACCTAAAAAGACTATTTAATTGTGCTGAAAATAAATTCATCGTGCAGTGAAACTCAAACGGAATGGGATTTGTGCAGTAGAGAAAGAACTTCTACTCGGTGCTAAATCTCAAACACGAAGAGAGCTACACACGTGAGCGAAATGTTCCTCAACTTTTCCCACATTTTCTCCTATATTCTGCAACCCGAATGTACATGGGAAGTGTCTCAAATATTTACTTTAATTAACTGAAACAATTAAACAATGTGATACCATCGTATTGTGGATTGCCTCTGTGTGGTAAAATTGTGTATGTGTGTGTGTTAAAATGCTTAGTGGAATGGGATAGATTAACTGGATGAATGAATCACAGAAATTTTCACATCCTTCTGCAAAGCTCACAGAGGGAGGTTTTTGAGTAAATATCCGCATGTGTACTCATGTCCTTTTCTCAGCTCGCACCTCTTCCTATCTTTCATGTAATGTTCATGGTCACATTTGGGGTTCAGTGACAGCCCCAAAATGTACCAACCTCCCTTGCTTGTTGGAGCTCTAAAAAGGGGATGGTGGTGGGTATAAACATACGGATTCCTCTTCACAAACGGAGATGAAACACAAAATGTGAAGTAGTTCTGCTGTATGTGTACTTGTGGGCAAAATGTTGAATCCATTTCTGCAAATATACCATAAATGTTTCACTTTTCTCACTCTGCATACACCCCCGCATCACTTTTGCTCATAAACTACAGATGTTTCCCCGTATTTCTGCACAAAACTATGTAGTTCAAACGCACTGATTTGCATTAACAGCGTAATTTCATTTGAATTTATAGGAATTGGCGGGTAAATTTTAATCGAAAAAAGCTCTAAAAGCACCTTTAAAAAATTTTTATTTATATTCATTCATCTTAATGTTTCATTCACACAACTGGGGCAAGAAAAGGTACATTTTAAACGATAGAATTCATTCAAAATAAACAAATTGATTGAATAAAACGTTGGTTATGAGGAATTGTAATTACGTATGATGAAATGCAATTAATTTTAGTGAAAAATTTCATTCATTTTCATTTCCCCAAAATTAATTCATTGCACAACAGCCCCCCTTTTACCATTCAAATGCGGGTGGCTATTGATTAAAAAAATTACACGCGTACGAGAGAAATATTTTCATGCCAAGAGGGGTGGAATGCAATTGAAAATGGTTTGAAAAGTCCAGTGAAACTCCCCCAATTCCGCTTTCCTCGCGCTAACAATTCTGGGAAATTCCCAAATGGTGTGTATTTCGGACGCATATCTCGCACGCTTTCTACTATGCTACATTTCGTGGAAATTCATGAATTGTGGCGGATATTAAAAAGGGGGGTGAATTTATAGCTTTTCGATAAATTTATCAATGTTATGATTAATGGGGGAGGCTTTTTGTCTCACTATACTGTGCGAATTTTCAAGAAGGAAAGCCTACACGTGTGGTCATAGTTCCCCTCCCGAAGGAGGTTTAATTAATAATTTAATAAAATATCCACGACTGAAGCACCCACTTTCGCAAATGGCAATACGTCTGGACAATTTGGGGGTGAGCATTTAAACTTCCTCCTCTCACCCCCTTAACAGGGGGATAATATACAAAATTTGAAAACCTCTCTCAATGACAAATGTTTGGGTAATTTACTTGAATTTATGTGTGGGCCACGTTTCACCTGGAAATATCATGATTCTCTCACCCGATGCGCCTGAGTTCAACCATGATGGTGTGTGGCACCCCAGAAGTGGGTGGAAAATACCTCACATAGATCCATTTGTCGAGAGAGCGTGCACCTTTCCGGAGGGTAATGGTGGTGCCAGACAAACCATAGGGATTTCACCAAATTCAAATTATGCCGAATTACCTGAGATTTCACTTTGACCACACACTTGGCGCACAACCGGAAAATATTTCCGCACCATTCACGTGCACTCGTAAAAGTTTTCTTCTACCCCGGGGAAATTGCAATAATTTCTGTGCAATTGCAAAATGCTTCTCATAAAAAATTTAATTATTTAGGTAATAAAGAATTTCTCATTATTTTTTTTTTGGAGCAATAACTGCTCTCATGAAATTTATTTTTCCTACATTGTGCCCCTGATTTTACCCCAAAGACATTTGAAGAAGTCCGATTTTTGACATTTCTAGACTTCTGTCAAAATCATAAAAGAACCAAAAAATTGAAAACTTAAAAGAATTTCATAAGAAAAGATGAATTTTCATTTTAACACCAAACATCAGAGCATTATCACAGAATAGCATGACCTAATACTTTAGAAGAGGAAACAGGATGAAAATTGAAAATATATTAAATCCCATAAAACATTGAATTTTGCAATACGTTGAAAAATGACCATTTCATATAGAGAGATCCCACCCACAGGAGTTTCCACTTTCTTCCGTTCTCAATTGAGCGCAATTTATTTGGATTTTCTCTCCAGTAGAAGATGAATCCATGGCACGTTGTTTGGTAATAAATGAAGTAAATTTATTGAATTTATGTTTAAAAGTCATTTTTCATTTCTCTGTAAATTCCTTTGCATTTATTTTTTTAAGGTATGGCGAACAAATACTAATATTTCTTTTGAAAAAAAAATGCAAAAATGTTTTTTTTAAGAAATTTAGATAAGTTTATTTTCCCGCCATTTTGGTGACATTTAATAGAGTCAAACGTCAGTGTTCGTAAGCCTTCGGGTCATGATCGTACAAAAACGCCCACAAGAGGCGTGGCTTAAGCTGCATTCATTCAATGAATTGAACAATATATTTCGAAAAAAAATGAATGAAAATATATCAAGAATATTGAATGATGGTTGATTAATAGTTCTTTTTTTTGCGTTCCCACACAATGTGTGAGACCGGAACATTAAATCAGTCAAAAGCTCTCGACAAACTCATTCATATTCATTGTGAGTCGAATGAAAATGTGCGGGAAAAAGCGACCAAAAAGCACTGACACTCTGAAGTTCTCCCGCCACTCACGCGGGGCTCATCTAAAGTGGAGGGATATGTGTTAGCATTCTATGTGGCATAAATAGATATTCAATGTTTCAATTTCCCTCTTTTCCAGACCCCCACACACTCTTTATCACCCCACCACCAACCCTTTTGCGTTCGCACGGGCTCCAACGGGGTGAAAGGTGATAAACTGAAAATCCATATGGTTGAGGGCATGAGCCACAAAATCACTGTGACATTTTACACGGCGAGAATGCTGGGGCATGGGGGAATTTTCTCTCGGAAAATTGGCATTAATCCCACCAATGTGAGTGATGGGGCGTATGGAGAGTTTGTGAATGTGTGTATGAGGCTGGTTGTAAATGGAAACTACACTGCTGGAATGAAAATTTAATTTTCCAGCATTTGCATTATATCATGTCGAATTATTAATTTTTCACAGCACTGTGTATATTATATATTTTTTGTATTAATATATTGAGATTTTCTGTCATTCTGCTATATACACGAATTTTGAATAATTCACCTAATAATTATAGGAGTTTGTTAATTTTTTCTGGGATAAATTTTATATATTTTGCAACATTAACAAAAATTGGAAAATTCAAAAATTTATGCAAAAATATTATTTGCTGTAATCTGCATGACATTTTTTTTATCAATATGTCGCCATCTATTGGATGCAGCGGAGAATTAATGTACCTACCTATAATAGTTTACTACATAAATTTAAATGCCATCCTTTAGCAATTTGCATATCGCACAAAAAGCATAAAAGTACAAACATTGCTGGTAAATAGATTAAATAAACAGATTTTTTGTGAAAAGCAAAACGCCAACATTTCATTTAAACTAACAATTAGTGACACCTATTGTGGAAAAAAATACAAAGAAAATGTTTTAAATCATCTCTTAGAGAAAGCAACAAACTTTTTTTTCCATCCTTTTCCCCAATGTACGACAAAATATAAATCACACGACACCAACTGCACACAATTTTTGGCAAGCGTGGAAAAAGCTCTTTTACTTGAAAATTATCATCATGCTTTCGCGTGTCAGCTTTCAGTGGAGCTTCTGCAGCCTCTCTCCCCATCAAGTGCTGCACATCTTGTGCGAAAAAACTTTCAGCTTCCCGGGGAAGTGTGTAATTAAAACATGGATTATTTGGTGAATTTTCAATGCCTGTCTGCACCTGGGAACACGATGGATTTTTTTAGAATGGAGCGACGGCCTATATTCTCCCTCTTTCTTTACCATGTCGGGTATTCTGTTCGTTATATAAGCGAAACATTAAATGGGGGAAAGGGAAATGTTGCGAACGGAATTTTATGTTTGGCATGCAAATTATTTGACAAGCGTGTTGTCTGTATTTAAGCTATGTTGCTGTGTCTCTGTTTTATGCGTTGTGACATTTTGGGGCCATTCTACACCTTCATCAGGTATTGGATTAAATGCAGAATCTCACAAAAAGAAGAAGTAAAGTAAGAAACTATTTTTCATTCAGTTATCTGTTTTTATGCATTCTCTTACTTCTTTTGCATAAGTTTTTTCACTACATTTTACACAACCTTCTTAACAATTTTGTTGTGTGTATTACGACACTTGTCTGTAGTTTTTTTTATTATTATTTAAAATGTAGGTATATAGTTTCATTCCCTTCGTTCATTTGGACTCTATCTGTCCTGGGAGTTGTCCGTCCAAATGAACTGTTTCGCCACTTTTATCACGTAATGCGGTTATTAAATCATGACTCGGAGCTAAATTGCTTCATCCCTTGGCGGCTGTGAGATGTTTTAAATAAACCCCACATAGCGCGCACAAGGATGGGAATGTGGGTGGATTTTAATGAAATTGTAATCACATTGTGGCGCGTCGATGGTTTTTATGTCTGTGTTGAATACTGGGTGAAATAACATGCGGATGTTTTCATCCAAGAAAATATTTTTCAATTTTCACACCACCCTCGCACAAAAAAAATCTCTTCCACATGAAGGAACACGTGAATGTTCTGCGGTGGGAAAATTCAATTATATATAACCAACCGCCCCATGTAACCTCTCGTGATGTTTGTCTAATTGCTCTATGTAAGATTTTATTTCATTTCCCGGACTTCCGAGAGATTCCGAGACAAGGGTTGTTTTTTCTCACTTCCTGAGCACGAGGGATGAAATGATATTTTCCCGGCAGATTTTTTTCATTCTCAGAAGAAAGGTGTCTCTTTTTACATGCCCTTCGTAGAATTGAGATTTCAGTTTTTTTTTTAGAGATTTTTCAGAAATAAGGGAATTTCTAAATTTAATTTTATTCCAAATCTAATCAATAGATCCCAAGAACTTTTAACTTTTTAATTCCTCAATTTTAGAGAGATAGATATATGTTTATTCATCTCATCAAGGATTTCCCATCCCCCCATTACATCAAATATACATGAGTATTGAGAGAGAGGTGCCCCCTGAGAGAGAGAGAGGAGTACCTAGCCATAGTATTGGCTGTTTTTATTAGAATTTTTTCAGAAAATTATGCAATTAACAATAAAGCAAGCATAAAGTATGGATACAGAATAAACATTTAAAATTCGCGAATAAATTTTCCGTCAGAAAACATGGAGGAAATTTGATGTAAAATTGCAATTAGAATTATTACAAATTGCTGGTTATTTATGGGTATTTATGTATGTAACCTAACCATACCCCACATCCCCACTGGCAACAATGCATTTTGCAAATCTAATGCCAATTAATTTAGTATGCAAAAGCCATCAAAATTAGAGATGATGACCCCCCGCTATGGAAACATGCACCTGGGCTTTTTGGTGGTTTTGTAAATTTTGCCACAGTCAAACACTCAATAAATATTTGATATTATCTCCCTAACTTTAATTATCATTACGATAATTAATCACTTTGCACATAATATGCTCTATTTGTGGGGTGAATTGCATGGAAAACAACATGCGTGGTTTGCATGAAATTTTAGCATGGTAAAATTGCAATTTTGGAATTTCGTCAGTCTTTCAATTTCCCCCCCCCCCCCAAATGCTTGTGATATCAATTTCGGGATGCTGGGTAGGTTATTTTCAATCACTGCACCTCAATTTATATTGTCCCACGGCGTGAGGGGAGATGATCTTGATTGGTGGTTGATAAGTGAGGGGTACCTGAAGCATGAAAATTAATGGGTATCACATCCCCCGTAAATGTTGCTAACTATACGAGGGATTAAACATGTAAATTTGTTACTCATCCTCAACTTTTGTACACGATGTCACTCTCTCCACCCCCTCCATAAAAAGGGACACACCAGGCGTCTCCATACACTCTGTTTCAACAAATTCAAACTAGGGTGTACTTTTTGCCTCAATTGAAACTTTTCTCCCCCGTACCCCGAAACTCATTGAATTTGTTACTAAAAAATTTTCCCTAGAATGTCAATTTGGAAAGCGTTTTTTTTTTCGAGAGAAAAGCTCATGAAAATTTTCCCTAAACTAGCATAAATTTCTGTGCGTGTGCTTGAGTCGATAGAGTGGAAAAACTTTCAAGCTAGGCTAGCTTTGCACCACGTATGCGAGAAAGGTATAACGAAACCAATTTATATGTGATATTTCAAGTGATATTTTCTCCTTTTATTCTCAATTTATTTTCCATATTTTCTTCTTTCAGCAAGAAATATTAATTCTCCTCTCAATTTCTTCTTCAATTTTAGAGAATTTTTTTT
This sequence comes from Lutzomyia longipalpis, assembly GCF_024334085.1. Lineage (NCBI taxonomy): Eukaryota > Metazoa > Arthropoda > Insecta > Diptera > Psychodidae > Lutzomyia > Lutzomyia longipalpis. Next base: position 18,899,427 of record NC_074707.1, read on the forward strand.
ATGCACAAGCTACAGAGTTCTTTTAATTGGAGTTTGGAAAATGTGTAGAGGCAAAAAAAAGAGAGAAGCTTTAGAGAACTCAGTTTTTTAGTTGCCCGCATGTGTTGACACAAATATTCATAAATACCTTCAGTGTGGTGCTGTGGTTGCATGAAAAAAAGAGCCCACATGAGTTTAGTTTGTGTGGCCATGTTCTCTGCATTTTTGGTTTATTATTGCTTATGCCTCGTCCAATGATTTTTCCAACCCTTCAGCAAACTGTTAGCTTGAAAAAAAATTCTGTGGTGGGTGGTTTTCACAAAAAGGCTGGGAAAAATCAATGCTGTACGTTTGTACGAATGGATTTTTGGTAGGTTTTGTAAAAAGAAAAATGCAGAGATTGTTGGATGTTGAGGGAAAATATTTTTGGAAGTGATAAATATTAACGACTTGTCCCACTGATTCGATTATTTTGAGCTTAAGAGGGAATTTTCGTTTCAATTTTTATTAATCTTTGTTTTTCTATTGGCTTGAAATTAATGCCGATATGTCATATGATTTTATGAGTAAATTTTGAGATAAATAATTACATTAGTATCAAGTTTATTGAATAATTAAATCCCATGCTTAATTTTATGGCTGTTTAGAGTCTTTGCATTCAGAGGACACAGACAGAGATATCTAAAACCGAGTGAGTTTAAACTTTATGGCAATTAAATCAACTTCATCTTTCCATTCATTAATTTAGTTTCAATCTTCTCTCTATGCTAAAATGCTTTTATTAAGTGAAATAATTTAGAGAACTATGAAGCATAGGAGAAAGACATAAAGCTGAGAAAATTTTCAATCTGTTTTTGTTTCCTTGATAATTTTAATCAAAAAAGGATTTTTTTTGTTTTAATTTTCTTGTCACGTATGGAATATAATTCTCAAAATTCCTTTTGAAGTTATAATGTGATAAAATGAATTTTTCCTTTTGAATAAAAAGGAGACATTTTTTTTTCAAATATTAATCAGAATGCAAAAGAGTTTACTTAAAGTTTTTTTCTCTCGTATTGTTTTAACAAAAAATGAAATTTTTGCGCATAAAATTAATCAATTCTTCTGAATTATTATCACGTGTATGAGTTTGATAGAAATTTAGAAAGTTTTTAAATTTAGCCGTGAATTTTTTTTAACCTTTTTGGGATGCTTAAATCGAGGCTTAATAAATACTGTCTCATATCTCCCTTCATCTTATTAGGTAACTTTACCCAATCGTTTAAAGTAAAAATAAATAAAACCCAGCATAAAAGCGTGGTAGGGCTTTGAAAAAAAAATGAAAAATTTACCCACCATCGCAGAATATTGAATTACTCGCATTTGGCCAACAAAGGCATGCCATACACCCCCGGAAAATTCTTCCTCTTTTCAACAATTTGATCACGTCCAAATACACAATTTAATGAAAATGAACAAGATACACATCGCAATTACATTTCACTGTGTTTTTCAGTGGCCACACTAAATGCCCAACCAGCAGCCCCTCCTGAGAACCGCCCTTGTAGATTTTTTTTTCGTATATGCTATTTGCTTCTGTGTACGTATACCCCGCATACACTATCAAAGCAGATCTCTTTCGCTACACGGCATTTGTAATGTGATTATCATCAAGAAATTTCTCTCAGGTCAGGGAGCTTTTTAATTGCACCTGCTGGAATATTTGCAGAGGGGAGCTTTTTCTCGCTCTTTCTCTCCCTCTCTATTCTGGTTTATTTGTCCCCATGCCATTTTACTTTCTTTTTTTTCTACAACGTTGTGGTTATAGTTGGTTCGCACCGGCAAAAAGCTTCGCACAGTTGATATCTCGAGGGGTTATTTTATAATTGAACACACCAAGAAGGGGAGGGAGGTGGAAAAGCACAAAAAAGAAGAAAAATTTGCACCACTGAGATATTTTGCTAAGGCGCAAAAATACACGAAAACACATTATCACTTGCAATAAATCATGCTTCATGGGCAAAAAATACAAAATCGATTAAGAGTATATCGGAATTCGCCTAACCAGGAGGGATTCTTTGGCATTTAGGGGGTGTGGAGATGGGGTGGAAAATCGAGAATTGGTTGACGATGTGGCATCTTCAATCATCATCATGTGTCAATTTCTACTCTTGACATTTTTTTTTCAGCACACACGGGTATGCTTGAGAATTTCCCAAAAGAAAAACCAATTGGTTTAGCAAAGGGGAGGAAGGGATAAAGTGCCATTTGTTGTATATATTTAAAAACTATTTGAATTAATTTGAAAATAAACAATAAATTTATTTATTTAGTACATCAAAATGAATAAACTCCTTTTGATTCTTAAACTGTAATTTGTTCTTCATTTTCAAATATGAATTGCAAAAGAACTTCTATACTCGTTTGAACTCAACTTTAAATAGTGGAAAATTCAAAGAAATTTTCCAGTCTATCGCGAAAAAATCCAATATAGCGTCAACCCATTCAATTTGCATTCAATCAATAAAACGAGATCCCATTGGCAGTGACTATGTCACGGTTAAACAATACTATCAATTGAATTCAATTTCAATTGTTATTTCATTGTTAAACCCACCCCCGTGTAGAAGCAGAAAGTGGTGGACAATGTTGATTTCAGTCGCGTCCACTATCGTGGAAAATCTCATGTATTGATTTTTTGAATTTCACATTGAATTTTTCTGAAAGAATTCTCCTCGGAAATTCTGCGTCTTTTCGTTGTAGAACACACAGGGTAGATTGGAAGGATGCAAAAGGTTGCAATCAGTGAGAAAATTGCATCGTTTTTGTCGATTTTTCCTTCTGTGCAATTAACTGATTGGACTTGAAAATGTTTAGAAAGGAAACGAATAGAATTTATTGGGAAATGTTTTCTAAAAGGTACTTTTTCCCCACAATCTATCATCTGCACAATTGCCAATGACTTCCGGAATTGTCAAAGAATATATTATTCTTAAATTTTTATCCATAAATCCCCAACATATCCACAAATGTGCCTTCAACCACTTTGCTAGCTTCCCTTAAATAGAATATTTATGCATTAAATTTTCCGAGGTTTCCCTTCATTTTTCCATATTTCATACAGAACTATATAAACGTGGTCAATGTGAGGGGAATGGTTGCGTTTGGAGTTCTATTTCGTGTTTTTCAGGGGATGAAAGAGCCCGGAAAATCACTCCCTGTTTGAGAAATAAATTTTACGGTAATGGAAAAGGGGACTCACATATTGACCGAAAAAAATATCCCATTTAGCTAAAGGGGAAAAAACCACCCCCTAGACAACCCCCTCGCCGTTTGTGATTGGAACACAAAAGTGTGAGAGAGGAAGAGACGAAAAATCGCGATTGCTCCATAATACGATATAAGAGCCAATATCGGTCAACTTTCTCCTCTATTTTTTGTTGTTGTTGGCTTTTGTTTGCATATGAAAATTCTTTCCATCAGGCTGCCGCCAGTTCGCACGAATGGTGGTTCAGAGTGGAAAATGTGTAAAAAATGACGGGATTGGTATTTTATCTTGACACTTATTGATAAGCGGAAATTAAATATCGTAATCTTTTCCTCTTTCACCCAGCTCTCATCATTTTTCACATTTTACCCTTTCTCCATTCTCTCTCTCTCATTCTATTTTACAACCTCCCTCATATTTGTGGGAACTTTATTTGTAGCAATTTCTCATCAAGTTTTTTTACCACCATAAACAGGTGAATGTGTTTTTTCGAATAATTTATATTAATACGTTGGGAAATGGTACAATACTCGGAAATTAATTTTTATACAACGTGCAATAAATATTAAATTAAAACAGTCGAAAAAATTTACCTGGCTGGTTTATATATCTGACATTTCCTACTTTTAGATTATTAGGAAATAATTTTCAGGTTTCTTGTGCTCCACAGAACGAGTTTAGTAAATTTTATGATTTTGAAAAATTTTAAATTTTAAATGGAAAACTCCAAGCAATGTTTAACCATTAAGAAATAATTTTTCACAACCCATTCAATTGCCAAAAAACATTGAAAAAAATTTCCAAGATTAAAATGGGAAAATGGATTCTGAATTTCCACCCAGTACTGGAACATTTGGCCCGTGCAACAGCTCTGAGGGGGCAGTAGTAAGAAGAAATGTTGAAAAATGTTCTTCGGAGGGCACTACCATAGTGAAAGATTTCACCGTCGAGAATCAATTTGTTTCAATTGGATAGCTCTTTCTCGAAAAATGTGGGCGATTCGGTAGGAAATAGAAGAAGAAAAAATAAGCTTCAAGAAACGACCATCTCCCGCCCCAAAGAAAAATACCTTCCTGTTGGCAAGAAGAACGTAACGGGAGTGGTAGTTGGTGGAGAAAAGAAGAAAACGAGGCACATTTTACAGGAAGCGCACGACTGACTTCCCTTTCCTTGCACATACATAGTACTCCGCCAGGAGAGACTAAAAGTGGAAAAGTTCATTTTAAGTGGGAAATAATTGCCATAATGGGTGTGGGGGTGGAACCTCTCGAAGCTTGGCGGAGAATCTATATAAGGAAAAATTTTCACTCTGGACTCCACGAGACGTATGAGGGTGGAAGCAAAATGGCCAATCGTAAATCGAGTGAAACCACTCTCGCACCAAAAAGCTCTTCTTGTTTTCTCTTCCACTATACATAGCTCCTATGTACATTTATGTAGAATGTTATGTATGAAAAATTCTATACATATCCTCGAAGAGACATTGAAAATCTCTTAAACATTCCAAATAAATCAAAGTATAAAGTAGAGAAAGAAAAGAGAGAAAAAAGAGAAAATAAAAGTTGCAAATTGAAGTGCGATAAGTTTAAGCTAAATATTTATGTTAACCTCTATGTGTTATGCTAACAATATTTATGTGAATATTGTATTTTAGTCAATTTGTACAGCTGCAACTCACCCCTCCTCTCTCACACAGACCGGAAATTAGTTTATGACAATTTATTCTATGTATAATAACCCATTTAGTCGCCATTCGAAACCTCAAAAACCGATGTATCAACAAAATAAATTTGCTTGGCTTCTAAAATTGTATACATAACACACACACATGCAAAATTCCCAATAAATCCATTCGTTTCAGCTAATCCACCCACAAAAAGCCACCCCTCCTCTCAGTGAAAGCTCGCTAATATTTGACACAGAAATTAGCAAAAGCTCACGCCTATAGTGGAATCTTAAAGCCAACACACACGTCCTATTTTGGGGATGGTGGAAAGTGTGCGCATTTTGGAATTGCAGACTAATATTCTCATTTTGGTGGCCAAAATTCACATATTCCACCATTGCTGGTGTACAGTGCATAATTTGACCCTTTCATTTCCGTTTATGCCACTGTGCTCGCAACAAACGGAGCCATGTGACTGTGTGTATGCATTTCAATAATTCAAATTAATGTCCTATTGTAAAACCAAAGTGGGGGAGTGTACTCGGTCGATCTCCCCAATGTATTCAGAAGGGGGTAACATGACTATATATGTATGTAGGTACCTTTATTAAATTCATTGACACGCTTGTTGCAAGGGGATGGCATCACCCCGATGTGTTTGCATTTGATTAAGTAGCTTAACCTAAGAAAACCTAATAAAAATTATAGAAAATTAGTAAAAAAAAATATAAATGAAATGAATTTTTGGACCTGAAGAAAGCAAGAAATGTAGCCGAGAAAAACTTAATCAAAGAAATAAATGACTTGAATTAATTAAAATTTTAAATATTTTTGAAAAATAAAATAAAAATGTAAATAATTAAAAAAAACATTTAAAATGATATTGAATAGCTAAAAATTCTTCTTCTTCAAAACTTTTTTCGTTCTTTGAATTCTTTGATTAAAAAAGATTACACCGCACATACCAAATTTCATCCCTTTGTAAAGGAAATTGAATTTAAATGTTAACATTTTTGACTATGTGTCAAACAACTCTATAATTTTTATGGTAAATACTCTCCAAAAAAAATTTTATCAACAACTCCATGTAACATTAATTTTTTATGTTTTGTTTACGCATGCATTCAATTTGGAAAATAAACTAAACATTTTTTTTGCTCTTAATATTGAATGGATATTGATATTAAAATTTCTATACATAAAATGGGATTTTTGTATTAAATTTTATGTATTTGCATAAAATTATGTAATTAGTAGCTTTCATTGATTTTTTAGTTTTTTTTTTTGAATTCGTGTTTTATGAATTTGCATAGAAATTCATTCGTATTAATCTGAAATAGAATATACTAACTAAAAAAAACTATATTTTTGATCCAAAAAGCTGGGGCATAATCCCCCTGAGAAAAAGCGGATAGTACCACAACAATAGATTAAGGATTCAGCTATAAATCTAAATTTACTAAATGAATATTCAAAATAATACTTTGGCAGTAGTGGAATTAAATTCAAAATACAAATAGGCAAATCTTGTGGGTTTATGCGAAGTTTCACAGCATTTATTTGCTCTTTGCACACCCCAAAATCTCTTGGATCATCACTCATCCATTCTCACCAGATAGAGAGGATGCTGTAAGATACACACACATAAGGAGGGTAAAGACAGACGGGTGAACCCCAACAGTGGTTGGAATTTCGCCTATTGTACGGAACAATGTGTATCCCTGTGAGAAAATTGAATTATATTTAACCCCATTCTTGGGTGAACTTGGCCATCGAGAGTCTGACAAAGATTTCCACACATCCACCCACCCACCCACATTTAACACCCTCACCCCTTCACCACGAATCCCCCATTCTCTGGTTGGTATATCTCGCTCAAGCACCCCACAAATGTGTACACATTATCCATGGGAATATTGCAGAGATTTTCCGTAAAAGTGAGCTTCATGGCTTGAGCTTTTGTCGTTTCATTGTTGTACAAATAAGCGAATGTCTCTTGTGTGTTGTCCCCTCCCTCTCGAGGGAGAAGGTTCACACACAGCCTTTTTTTGCGTGCCCTATACACCTGTGTGTGGGGGAGAATCACCCTCTTTTCACACTGCTGTGTGAAGTGAAATCCAGCCAAGAGAAAACACACGCGCTCTTGGGAAAAGTTATCCGATTTAACCTCTTATCTCCTTGTGAGAAGATTTTCTCACACCCACCAAATTTCCTCTGCACAGCACACCGGTCTACCGAAACAAAAAAAAGATTCACTCCAATTTTTTTCCTGAACCATCTTAATAAATTACGAAGGTTAAATGACGACGAAGAAGGCATACGCAAAATGGGATAATATTCACTTTCACCTCTGACGTTCTATATTAAAATTCTTTATTTTTTTCTTGGGGGAAAGTGAAAGAAAATGGGATACACAAAGAATTACTTAAATGTTCCTTGGGGAGGTTTGTTTTTTTTTCTTTCTTGTTCCTTCCCTTTGAGGGGTTAAATTAAACTAAAAGAGGTAAGTTGTTTTGATGTGGCTTCTGTATACCTTTGCTAGTTTAGTTCCTAATACGAATGGTTTAGAGCAAAGTTGAAAATTGAAAAGACTTTTCATTGGATTTTTCTCATTCCCACTCTCTATGCGAAAATCCCCTTTTGATTCTTTTTAATCCCTATTTTCTGCATGTTTGAGCTTCTTCGTATCTTGTGGAATGGAGGTGTCACTGCTTTACTGAAATATTTGTCCGAAACTTCACCTTAGAACTCCACAAGAATATAAACCGACAAATTTATCACGAAAAGCTCTCGTAAAGTTACTCTCAAATGTCTCAACTATTAGAGACAAAAACCCATCCCCTATTCCCCTTTTTGAATTAAACCAAGAATTCCTCAAGGAATTTGCATTCTTGCATGTTAATTCTGCAAATCTTTTCGAGAACATCCAAAGAACACGAAGAGCACATAACAAAAATCCCCCCAAAAGCAACAGGACATGCAGAAAATTACCCCCCTTCCAACCCCTAAAAATATATTGGTTGAGAAGAGAAACCCACCCACCGACTCCTTTGGGGAATGAGGAGGTGCTAAACATTTTCCATTTGGGCGAAGATCATTAAATTCCATGTAGCGGAAACACCTGGGTGACGGTTAATATGGCAATCTCAGCATTGCCCCCAAACTCTTTCATTTAAATTATTAAACGTTGCCACAGGGGGGTGTTGGGTGGTGTAGGAAAATTGCCCCACGGAAACAATCGTATTTCAGAAATGGTGGGAAGTAAATAATTTCGTTTTACCTTACACTTTAAATCTTATATAGAGCAGTTAATCCCTCAAACCATTAATATTACAACCCCCAACTGTGAGAGTCATTTTCCCATGTTGAGGATTTTCTCTTTGCGCTCTCTCTCTCGTAACTTCATCAACATTTTCGCAGTGCTGGAACTTCACTGCAAGTTTACTTAAGACTTACAGGATTTTCACCATGGAGTTGGCCTTTTCCTCTTCCCTAGAACACTGTGAGAGAACTTTTACAACAATTGCTGTCTTCTCAACCCAATGACACCCCATCTCTCCCACTCAGTTTTAGAGGAATTGCTTGAGAAAATACTGATAAAAGATTTAATGATTTTCAAAAGGGAAGAATGGACTGACAAAGTTCATGAAATTTCAATGAAATGCAAGTTGCAGATGATGATTTACCTATTTGTGGAATTATTTTAGCCAAAGGAGCAATGAAAGTTTTTTTTCTTAAAAATATTTTTAGGAGTTAAAAATGAATTTTGCTTAAATTTAATTTTATGTAATATATTTTTAGCATTTCAATATGATTTGTCTTGTAATAAAATCTTTCAGAAAGAAATCTACAAGAAACTTTAAGAGCTTTTTATGACATAAGGTTATGTCAATACATGACAGATGTAAACTTGACAGCTGACTGACATGAAATGTCATAATTTTGACGTTAAAAACAATAACGTTTAAAAAAGCAACTTTTCCCAAATTTTCTCTCTCAAAGTATTTAGCTAAGACGAGAAGACTTATAGAAAACGATAACAATGTAATGAGTATGAATCACATCATGTTAGATTTTGTCACTTTTGTACTAACAACACACCCTGTGACGAACTTTCTTCAAACTACTATTTGTGCTGAATAAAGTCACCTCCCCTTGATGGAGTTGTGCATTGAGAGATTTTCTTATTGTCAACTGTGTGACACAATTACATGATGAGGATTAATTGTCCAAAAAAGCACCCACACCTCATCCTCAGGGGTGGTCCTATAATATTATTTATGAATGTACTTACAAGTCAAGGGGAGACCCACCCACTCCACTAATGGATTTCTTGTTGAACACAAAGTGTCTTAATTACCTGCAAAAGAAGAAGAAAAAATTGGATTACTCAGTAGAACTTGTCAATGCTACTAAACTTATCTTAATACTAATATGAGTTTAAAAAGAACATACTGGATGCAATGGGAGTATAAAATTTTAATCACTCTCTTTCTCTCTCTTATAAGTCTTTTAATGGTCTTCCTTATGGGTGGGATTTTCTATATGACCACCACGCGCGAGAGCTTTATGCTGATAATCTTTCTCTATAAAACTGTCATCAGGATATCATGTTCAATGAGAATTTATTTTATGCATGAATCACTTTTAATTAGATTCCTATGTTCTCACGATTCATTACAAACATATCTGGGAAACTGTAAGAGATAGGGGATGCGGAAGTGTCACGCGAAGAGGCATGTCCTCACAACAAAACATCCCCACTGAAATACTACTCACATTCAAGGCATTTCTTTCATTTTCATTGCTTTTATCTTCTTCTTTTTCGTGCACAGAGAAAAAATAATTTTTGAGTAGAAGTTTCATTAAAATATTGCTGAAATTTCAAAAAAAAGTTTAAGGCTTTTTTGAAATTTTGTTTTTCCATAATTAAAAATTAGTTAAGTTCTCTTATCTGATTAGCTTAATAAATGTCCTATTAATAAAGTTTGACTCTAGTTCCTACAATCGTACATAAAGTCCTCAATGTCAAATTTTCCAATAACCATTTTACAAAGAAAAACATTTTTAAACAAACATAAATATTACATAGAATAAATTAATATGAATTCACTGGATTTTTTTACTTGCAGTGTACAATCTAACAAAAAAGCAAACCCTCATTTCAATCACCTCCCCCTAAAAGCACACAAACCGAGAAAAACTTCACCCCACCCAGGGTAGTTGGGGGTGGAAAAGGACATGAAAACGTTGTGCTTGACACATTTTTTGCCCACCACACCGCACGAATGTAGATATTCGTGTGTGTGTGTGACTTGAGGAATGTCATGCCTTCTTGTGGCATATTTCCTTCAAGGAAGAGAACACGCCTCTGACACGTATATAGAAAACTATCTTTTCTCCTCTAGAATGCTGTTGAGGGGGTGAGGCGAGAATCCCAATGAAAAGGATACAAATTATTGATTTTTCAGTTTTCTTCTTTGCCACCCATACAAGATGTGTGATGGAGGGAAAAACAGACATTTCCTTATACATTTTTTTTTACTTGAGCCTCCCCCACTAACCCCCTTTTTGGTACATATGTTGGAAGAGCTTTTTTCAATCTCTCACCCCCAATGCTCTTCCCTCAAACGAGAGAGGTTTTCTCAAGGAAATTTCTTTCACGTGCACCAAAATCAAATGATTCACGATAGTTGATCCGAAAGTGGAGAAAAAAAAGAACACCTTTGGGGGCATGGGGGGTGATGTGTGTAGTGGCAGAGGAATGAATTGAAAGTGGTTGAGGTGTGCAAGGAAAAAAGAAAAAAAAAGTATAGGAAAAGGCGATGTTGGAGTAATTTTCCATATGTACCCTCTCGATGGTATTTCCACTTGAAAATTTCCCCACACAACAGTGCGAGAGATGAGAGAGAGTGAATGAAAAAAAAAAGCTGCTGGTGCGACAAAGCTTTTCATCCTCCCTCAACTGTCGAGTGGCACACATTTAATACGGGCTAGTTGTTTTGTGGGCCAATTTAATGGGGTGAAAAGTGTTTGTGGAAGGAAATGAGTGAATTGCTGAGCTTTAAGCACTCGATGCTGCTCTCTCTTTTTTTTCACGCGCTATCAACCCCGGGTGGTAGAACAAAAAAAATTCAATTGGAAATGGTGCAGAAGTCAAACCAATATGCACGGTAGGTTGGTGAAATATAAAAGACACTTGACGAAAATTCAATTAAATCCATGACACGACAAATCTGCTGCCCATAAATTTAATCAATATTTATACAAAGTTGCAGAGAGAGAAACAATATATATAATACATTTCCAGCAAATGGGGAGCCAAAAGTGTGCCAATTTGGAAACTTCAACACCATTTGGAATTAATATGCAATGGTTAAGTGAGAAATGAGCAAAATCAATTAATTACTTTGATTTAATTAATCACTTCCCTCTACAGTGGAGACACATTGCTCTGAAAATGGAATTAATTGTTTCCTCAATTCCCTTTTTCGTTTGTTTTGCAAGAATTTAAAGAAAAAAAAACCAGTGAAAGGATTAATTATTAAAAGGATTTTTGGAGAGAAAAAAAAGGAAATTCACATATTCTAAACTATTAAATCTTTGAGTGTTCTCTTCTAAATTCTTCATGCCTTGTTCCTGAATAATTAAATTTTCATTCAAAACTTTTTTGAAAAATTCCAGTCTTTCATTAAAAATTTCCTTTATAATTTTCAAAAATATAATATTTCTTTAGCTAATTTGTAATTCTTTGCAATTCTCCTTTATGGAACTTTCAACATGAATTTCATTTATTTTAATAAGCCATTAAGTTTAGTCTAATTCCTTAAAACATCAACCTTTTTTTTCTTTCCCAAACAGAGACGTAATTTCCTTTTTTCTCATCCAAAAAAAATGCATGAACTACATGCAGAATAACTCCAAGTAGAGTAAAATGTGTATAACCACAGTGAGAGATTTAAGCTCTATTTCGTATGCTAAAACCCTCCCAAGCACAACGAAATATATGTATGTAGTCCATGCCCTCATTCCCGCTGTATAAACATCCCCCGGAAGTCCCTCTGAGTTGGGTCATGGGATGCGTTTTGTGCTCAAACAAACGCGAAAGAACCATCAGAAATTCATGCATCTCTTGCTGTGTCTACCCGCAAATGGAGGTTTTTTTTGTGCATTGCTCTACACAACCCCTAACTATGGTAAAATGGGTCAGAGCTTTCGGGGGGAGAATGCATCAGACGTACACACACTGGGAAAAAAATCAACCCTCTGGCCAGTAGTAGCACATTTAAATCTGCACACTGGCAAATAAACATGGGGGATTAGTTCATTAGCGTCCTGCATTTCAGCGCCTCTGTTCATGGGATTGTTTTAATTTGTTGTCATGGTGCATCCACATATTGTGTACCACACCCCCCTCCCTCCAGGATAGCCACAATGGTGGATATTTCCCTACGGAATGGTCTCTTTCATCTAAATCTGAATTTATTTTTGTGATTTCAATCATTTGGATGTATCAGAGATGAAAGTTTAGATGAGATTGGGAATGATAGGCTTTTAGGATTTTTTTGAAGTTATTTTTTTTTAATGAAAATGACCTTAAAGAATAATTCTGTGTTGGACTTAAATTAATTGAGAATTTCTTTATTCTTCATGGATTAAAAAAAATTATCCTGGGCGAAAACACCAAAAGTTTATTATTTTTTTAGTAGACCTAAACTATCTTTCCATGTTGCCACATCATCAATTCTGTTGTGCATGTTGTTGGTCTCATTTGAAGGTGAAAATTGTGTTTTTCAGTTGTTGCCACAGTCAATTTATTTTTGTCAACTGCAAGAGTGAATGCACACGAATGGCAATGCAATAAACCACAATAAATGACAAGGCGGGTTGAAAAAAAATTGTAACAAACATATCAGATATCAATCCCAATGTCCTGTATGCTGTGCAGTGTAGCCTGATTTATGAAACCCTTGTATGAGATGTGACAGAAACTTGGGGAGGATATGGTTTATCTATGAATATTTTATCATTGAAATCACATGCAAGGGAGCACACCATAACTTTAAGGATGTGGAAAATCACACTGTGAGCCGTGGACTTCTTTAATGTTCTTCCCACCCCAAAACCCACCCCTCGGCATTCACGGGGTGAACACAAGACGTCCGTTGCGATGCCTTGAATGCAAAAATGGGTTTTGCTCCATATCCGCATTTCATGTCGTGACGAAGAAGTGGATTGATGGACGCTGCTGGAATTGTGAATTGCAGCATGTGTGGAAAGGATTCCCCGGTTAAGGAGTACCCAAAGAGAAGAAATTCCCAAGCACGATGGGAAAATTTCTCTGTCTCACATACTCCACTCTCTCTCTCCCCGGTCTGTGTGCACTTATGTTGAGGGACATACTGGATGAGACGTCCCTCCGCAACCAGCTTCTCACAAGACATGTTTTCATCAACATCCAGCCAGTTTGTTGATACGACGAGAGAATGAGCGGTGTATGAAAAAAAGCATAATCGGGAAGATTGAGTGGAGAATGCTACAAGATACACACGATAAAGAGTTTTCGGCAGCACATGCTGTTTTTCTGTGGTCCAGCAATACCCCATGCTGCTTGGGAAAATCTTACACATAGAGCTGTGAGCTTTCCATTAAATCCCAAAAACGAATGATGTATGGGTGAGTTTGTTTTTGCGTGCCTTGATTAATTTCTTTTCAATGTTAGCTAGAACAAAGAAATTCTCTTTCGTCTCGGGACAATGCATCTGCATTGTCTTTCACACAACACACCCACACATTGCAGATAAATTGTCAAATGGGGTAGTTGGAGTTTGGATAGAATGTCAGAGAAATGCACAATCAATCACTCAACGATGCAATGAAGAACCACAAAATGGGTATTTTGTTTTACAATTTCAAATGGATTGAATTTGCAAAAAATATGTGCTTACTTGGTACACTTTAACATGGAGAGTTAAGCTTTTTTAACACGGACTTAATTTCTTTGAACACGCAGCAATGAAGCATATGCTGCATTGCTTAAATTTGTAAAGGGAATGTGAAGAACAATTATTTTGTTGAATCTTTTACACGATCACACAGTTGGATTAGCCTAGGGAAGATTAATGCAAATGTATGCGAATTAATTCGACACGAAGCGAATTATCTGAAATGAGAGATAAATCAAAATTCCTATTTAATCCTCCTCACCAAACCTTGTTTGCATTCCAACCCATTCCATCGTTAATTTGATTTATAACACCCCTCTCCACCTCCCCAGGACCCATATTTTACATTCGAATCAATCGTGATTAATTTTTTTTTCAAACCTCATATTCCAATTAGAACAACATATTTTGTGGATTTTGAAAGATTTTCTTTTTTTTTAATTTGCAAAATAACATATTGCTATTCAATAGCAATATTATCCGCAGCTTTTTGTTGTTATATAATCCACCGATTTGCCAAATAAGCTCCCACTGTGAATGGGGGGGAGGGGAGAAATTCATGGAATTGATCAGGAAAAGTGGATGCACAGTGCAAAAGTTTTATCACTGGAAAATTATTCATAGCAAAAGTTTTTCCGTATATACCTCAAGCTGATATTTTCACAATTACCCCAACTTCCGTCTGTCTTGAGGTTTGTGTTGGAATTTTCTTGCTCTTATATGTGGGTGGATGGGGGAAATGTACATATATAGGTAACTTATTCGCTCGTATGTCAGAAACATTCACTTGTCATGGTGCAATAAAAATGTATGACGAAATTGAAAGTTGATAAATCAGAATAAAAGTTGCACCTGTGAGATATTCAGGAGAATGCAAAGAAGATTTTCCTTCTGACGTACGGCCTGCATAAGACACGCTTGGCGTCTTAGATTGCTAAGGGGTGATTAAATAACTTTCTTTTAAAGTTTGTAAAATAGAAGAATATTTTCTTGGGGGCTTTACATCACTGAGTGGCAGACAAAGAAGAAACGATGCGCTACGTTTAAGCTATCCAGCGACGTTTTGGTAAATTTATTGCTATATAATTTACTTATTTTACTAAGATTCTTTTAAAAATATAATCAATTAGTTAAAAATCCTAAAAAAAACATAAAAATCGCTTCATAAATTGTTCGATTACAGATACTTTTTAGAATAAAAGAAAACTTTAAACTAACACAAAAACTTTTTAAGAGTTTACAATTTATTCTTCATTGTTTTTTCATAGTTATCCACCCCTTTTGAGATTATCCGCGTGGGATGAAGTTGCATTGAGTTTGCAGAAAAGTTCTCTATAAAAAACTTCAAAGTCTTCGATTGAGATGCAGATTGGGGAAAAAGAGAAAAAAAAACCTCCCCAAGCTCATTGTTTTATCGAAACTTTCCATGGAAGCTTATTTTTGGTAAAAAGTTGCAATATACTTAGTAAAGAGATATACTAGGGGAAAAAAGATGCCTATAGCTGATTTAATTTTTTTATTAAAATTTTTCTCATGGAAAAGTTGTTAAATTTTTAATTATTTCTTCCGAGGTTGGATATATAGCTGAAGGGAGTCACAGGATCAAACGTTGAAGTTGAAGTTGTTGGACAGAGGAAGGAAATTATGAAAAAATTCTTGGTAAATCCAACGGAGTTTCTCAACTTTATACCTCATACCACTCTTTAAATTTTTTAATGCACTTTTGCCTGTGAGAATTCTTTTCTCCTAATAGAATTGCTTTGGAGAATATTGTTAAATTTTTTTTGCCCTCTTCGTGGTAGGAAAAGTTGAAAAATCGTGAAGGA
This sequence comes from Lutzomyia longipalpis, assembly GCF_024334085.1. Lineage (NCBI taxonomy): Eukaryota > Metazoa > Arthropoda > Insecta > Diptera > Psychodidae > Lutzomyia > Lutzomyia longipalpis. The sequence continues at coordinate 18,915,090 of NC_074707.1, forward strand.
ATCTGCTGGTTTAAATAAAAAACTTCAACCTCCAAAAAAAAAACTATATATTTAAAAGTCTTTTCGTGCTACTTCAGCATAATATTGACTTTTTTTTAAAACGATGCAAGGTAAACTATTGAATTATCGTGCATTCCTTCACCAAAATACTCAAGAAAATATTTCCATTAGATCCCCTGAATTACCAATAAGACCTACGGAGTTTCCTTGAAGGCACGCCAACACCCAATAACTTGGTTTTCGGTGACTTTTGGGAGGGCAGGGGAAGAGTTCCTCACGAAAACTTTTCCGTTGAGCTTTGACGAAGTTTAAAGTTTTCGGTTGCTTTTACCTCCTTCGGGGGGTTTGTTGGTTTGTTTTTCCATGTCACACTGTTTTGTCTCTTCCCCAACCCCTTCTATTACCCCCCCCATCCCCGCTAAACTTTCATCGATGCGGTGGGGGTGTTGTAGGAACAAGAATTTCTCATGTGGCCCCATTGCTGTCTTATCATGTTCGATTTGTGCTTTTTGGGGGATAAACAAACATTTCGGTCTTATGTGGAGAGTTCTCGCATATCAACTTTAGACTTGTTCTTATGGCTTCTGCAGCCTTATAGTCATCCCTAACTTTGTGTCAATATTTGTACTGCAGCAGCAGCAAATGATGTGGGAGGAATATGGTGAGTTTAGTGAAATAGTCTTCCTGATAGTTTATCTATATAATAAAGAAAGGTCTGTTTGTTGGTAATCTTCCGTCGTGTTCGGCTATACAAATCTACACCGTTTGTCCGATCGCGATGAAATTTGGCACAGAGGCTCCTTATAACAGGCGGTTTCGAGTGGCCGTATTCATTTCCCCCCCAAAGCCCCCCTTCAGGTAGCCCCCATATAACTCTCATGCTTTTTTTGCGAATTTTTGAATTTGGCGCCGGAAATGTTGTATGGAAATGATTTCTTCTCTTTGCAAATTTTTTTTCTTTGGGTTTGATGAATGCTCTCCATCTATCTATATAATAAAGAAAGGTCTGTTTGTTAGTAATCTTCCGTCGTGTTCGGCTATACAAATCTACACCGTTTGACCGTTCGCGATGAAATTTGGCACAGAGGCTCCTTATAACAGGCGGTTTCGAGTGGCCGTATTCATTTCCCCCCCAAAGCCCCCCTTCAGGTAGCCCCCATATAACTCTCATGCTTTTTTTGCGAATTTTTGAATTTGGCGCCGGAAATGTTGTATGGAAATGATTTCTTCTCTTTGCAAATTTTTTTTCTTTGGGTTTGATGAATGCTCTCCATCTATCTATATAATAAAGAAAGGTCTGTTTGTTAGTAATCTTCCGTCGTGTTCGGCTATACAAATCTACACCGTTTGACCGATCGCGATGAAATTTGGCACAGAAGCTCCTTATAACAGGCGGTTTCGAGTGGCCGTATCCATTTTCCCCCCAAAGCCCCCCTTCAGGTAGCCCCCATATAACTCTCATGCATTTTTTGCGAATTTTTGAATTTGGCGCCGGAAATGTTGTATGAAAATGATTTCTTCTCTTTGCAATTTTTTTGGGGTTGATGAGTAACCCCAATCTACGTATAAATCATCACAGTTTTTTTTCTCTCTAAAATTTGCGCGAAGCGCAAAACCCCCCGCGAAGCGGGGCGAGGAAAATTGGAGCGAAGCGACAATTTACCTCGTACTCTATAGTTTATTGTTTAAACTTTTGAAATTATTCAGAAATATGAGATTAGATTTTCCTTTCAAATTAAATTAATAACTTTAATTTGAGAATTTGAAGTTGAATGATTATTATTTAAAGATTTCTTTATGACCACGAAAGGTCGAACAAGACACGAAAGATGTATAAGAAAAAACGTATCTAAGGTCAGGAGTAAAAAAAATCTTTGAGATTAGCACGAATCATAAAAAAAAACTACATATGTATGTGATGTTTCGTTCATCTCATAAGTGCTAAAACTTTTTTGTCCCTCTTATAAAACCTGCTTGACCAAAAAGACTCTTGTGAATAAATTTTAGAAGCACTTGATTAGTTTAATTTTGACTTTTGCACGAAAACATTGTGGAGTTCGGTTTAAAATTTTTTCATTAAATTTCTTGAATATTAGAATTTTTATTTAATTCGAAAATGTTTCGATTCACTTCAATCTTTTTACTTCTTGCTGCTCTGCTAATTTGGCAAAGTAATTATATTTTTTATTCCCAATCTATTCTTGAGTTAAAGAAATTTTCGTGTGATTATTTGTAGATATTGAGGCTGAATCTATTTTACAAAGCGAACATCCAATGAACTTGACTCCATTCGTCAATAAAACTGGTTGTATCTCTGTAACATGGACGGTAAGCGATCAGATACTTTTCTTTTTTTAATTTTTAGTTTATGTTACAAAATTATTTTGAAAATATTTTTTAAGCCTGTTCCTTTGCCTGAACAACATAATCAGGGATTTAAATACAAAATCTCATGGTATATTCGTGAAGAAGTAGAAGAAGAAAATCTACATCCTGGAGTATCAGTATCTTATTCAGTTAATCCTGATTCAATTCAAACAAAATACATCGAAGATTGGATGCAATCGTCAACTGAAATTTGCAATTTAGAATCCTACAAGCCGTATGTTGTTAAAGTAGCTGCTGTAACTAATGCCGGAGAGGCAACTGGTGCACCAGCAATTTTAATTCACTCAGGAGGAGATGGTAAAGTGAAAATTTTAAGAAAAAATTGTATTTTTTGCATTAAAATTTATTTCTTTTACCCTCAGTTCCACTGGAAGCTCCGACAAATTTAACATTCCACGAAGAATTAAGCAATGGTAGACTACTAAGGACTGTTCACTGGAAGCCTGTTTCTGCAGAAACTATCAGAGGAAAATTTCAAGGATATAAATTAGAAATTGACGCTGACCCCGTGGAATTTACTCCGAAAGAAAGAATAATTCCTGTATATGGAAATTCAACGTTTGGCTTGATAAGAAAAAAGTTGAACAAAGATGTGATTTATAGTGTAAGGGTTCGAGCATTTAATTCACTCTACGATGGACCTCTAAGTGAACCTATTTCCTTTAAGATAACTCCTAAGTCTGAATTAATGTGAACACATTTCTCAATGGATCCTTTAACTTTTGGCTTATTGACGGTTTTTGTAATAGTTTTCATTAAAATAAATGGATTATTTCAATTAAAAAAATAAAATAAAATGATTTAAAATTATTCAAAGTGCTTAAAGCTTCTTTCACCTCAAAGTTCTTCAAAATTCCATACAAGCAATGCATGCTCATACAGGGAGCTTTTAAAAGCAACAATACATTGTGATACAAATCGTCAGAGCTTTTCTCTTCCGTAATTAATACGATATTACAAGTTGCATACATTTAATTATAACTTCTCGGTTTGCAAAGCAATTAAATTGCATATATAATAAACCAATTCAGTGCTGTGACTCTTTAAATGTTATGTATATAAATTCATTTTCAGGAAATATTTTAGAACATATGCAATGCATACATTGAACTTTACACTGTTAAATATTCACTTCCAACGCGTCCTCCCCCCTCTCACAAGTGACGCTACATGCAATTATTAAGGTCTCCTGAACATCATTTCTTCAGGCAGTTTGGGTTATGATGCAGGGGGTGATGGTGAGGAGGGTAACATGGCCACCCAGCGAAATGGGGTTATTATTAATTTTCGTGAAAAGCACGAGCTGTTGCTGGTACAAAAACTTTTGCACTAAATTCAACTCTCTGGTAGCACTGTGAGCTTTTTGCCCAGCCAAACGCTATTCACCGAACCACCCCGTTGCGCCCCTCGCTAGTGCGCCATGTCCTCTGTGGCTCCTTAAGAATTTTCGCACTGAATGCTTCCATAAAAAAAAGAAGCCTTCCATCGTGTTGGAACAAGAGTGGGTATTTTTTTCACCTGCACGGCGGTGTTTGTAAATATGTTTATTTAATAAATGAAAATTTCTATACACAAAGCTAAGGTAGGTGCTGCAGGGGTTGAAATGCAAACTAGTGGTGAAAAAGTATAAAATATGGAGTTTTTTTCCACCCTCCGCCTTGGTAAGTAATGTAAAGAAAGTGGAAGAAAGTATAAATAAATTTTTAATGGAAGAAAAAAATTCTTAAAGGCAAAAGAAACTTGCATTGTTAGGGGTTTAAAGTTCTTATATCAAGGTTATCAAACTTTTAATGCTTTTAATAAAAAGAATAAACTTAATGAAATAACTCAAGTTGAATATGAAATTTTTTAACCTTCAACAAATTCTCATTCAATATAACACATTGCTAAATTTATTCAAGTTAAATGAGAAAATTCTTCTTTTAGCAAGAAAATTTGCAGAATTTTCACTTTGACGAAACAATTTGCTAGCAAAAATGGTAAATGGTGAAAATTTTCGGAACAAATGGACGAAAATTTAGCAGTTTTATCTTTGAAAGCTCCTCGTTTCATCCACAAAAGCTCTTTGATATGTTCAAAGTTTTTGACTGACTCTTTCTCTGTCTTTCAGTCTCGTACATGCGGGAAATTACAAACTGCTAACCCCCGGAAGGGTTTAACCATTGGGAAAGAAGAAAATTGCAAATGGAAAATAAGCAAATTGGTCCGAGAATTTCAACATTATTTTTGGGGAGAAGGTTTAATTTTGAAATTCAAAGTATAAAATTAGGCACTCTACCACAAAGTTTGATTGAAGTGCAAGTTTTGCAAATTTATTTTCACTATGTACAATTTTTGCCCATATACAACCCCTAAATTGCACGAAGTAGTCTCTTTTTTTCCCATGGAAAAAATATAATATATTTTCTTGAAATTATTTTCGTCACACATTTCTGACTTCCCTTGAAAAACTTTCTTCTTTTCACCCAACACACCAACTTTTATCTCTCTCGTGGTACTCGGTTTTTGAGATTTAATGCTCTCTGGGATACGCTTCTGGTCACTTTTGTATTATGTAGTTTTTTACACCCCTTTCCATCTCCTTCTCACATGAAAGTTTCATGTGACAAATTTTCTAGCTTTCAACCTTTTTGCTTTTCGGGCAAACTTTTTGGGATTGATTAGTTTGCAATTAAGGGACCAATTTATAGCCCATTTATAGCCACACAGTGAGAATATATAAATTATTCCATGTGAACTACCCCCTTTGAAAACTTTTGGTGCTGTTACTGAATTTTTGGTCAGCCTCCCTTTTCAATGTATTTTTGGAGCAATTAAGGAATTAATACAAAATCATTCCCGAAGAACCATCAATTTTCTCCAAATGTGAATTTCTTCCATTTTGTGTCCTTTCTCCCAGAAGGGGCTTGAATGTTTGTTTATTTATTTTTTTGGCAAACGCCATGAGAAATTAGTGTCTGAATTTTATTGCTGCAATGAATGTTGTGTTATGTTAGTTTTGTGTGCTTATTGTACATGAGAAAAAGGAGCTTTTTGTGTGCATTTGAGGCTTTCGTTTTGCCCATATAATTCACCGGGTGTGTCTTTTTTTGCACCACTCTCTCTCTCTATGGCTTGTCCAGAGAAAATAAATGCTACACAATTCTCATCCCCATTACAGCCATTGTAATACAGAAGAGGGATGGTTTGTGCAAGAATAAAATACAAGAGAAAGGGTGAAGGAATAAAAAAAAAGGTGAAATTGAAAACCATCACGATGGTGAGGAGAACATTTAATACACCTTGAGTTTAGTTGTGATGAAAAGGGTACAAGTTGCACGCGCGCGGAGGGAAAGTTGTGGAAAATAAAATTCTTCATTGTTGCCAGTGTGAGATGGAGTAAAAGTTTAGGATTCTACTTTCTCATTAGCTGTCAAGATGGGAAGGAAAAGAAGAAGAAAAAAAGGAAGTTGAGGGTGCAGTGTGATGCATTGCGAACGCAATTCAAGTGTTTCTCTTTTTTCCTTTCCGGATGAAATTAATCTTTCTGCTTTCTACATTGTAGTCCGGGTAATGTAATATTTTTGATTATTCTTTCCTATTTTTTTACGAAGTAATAAAAATCTTAAAAAAGGAAAGGGAAATGTTGTTCCATTGTTGTTAGATTCTTCAAACTTTTTTTTTCAAAAAATGTTTAAATATATAAAACTTCTTAATTTCTTTCGAATTTGTTCTTAAAAATTCTATCAAGAAGAAAGCAACAAAGAAACTACACAGTTTCTTCTTTTGCTCAAGCAATGGAACACACAGTGTCGGTGTTTAACTTTAAAATTCAAAATTTCCCTCTTTTTATTATAATTGAATTTCTTAACACAGAGACGGTGGTGCTAAAATTTTAGCGAAAATTAGCCATAATAATCATAACAGTTGCTTAAATAATATCAAGACTAAAGTGTGAGAATTTGCACACTTTAACCCCCCTTCACATTTCGTCGCATCATTTAAATTTATTTAATGGGATTTTCGTCTCGCTTAAAACATTCTCCAAACATAAAGGATTATTACACAGCGCGTTACATATACCGGAATATTTAATTAATTTGTAAATTTCTATTTACACGCCGAGTGTTTTCTCTTAAATATCTACGCGGGCGCACTAGGGGCACGCGGCGGCGGTATTAAACCCAACACCTCACTTGATATTTCACGTTGAAATTTAATCAGTTCGCCTGACACAATTTTCTCTCTCATCTTCATCTCCCACTCCGCCTTTTTCTTGGCCAAAAATGTATTGCATCGTGCTGTGGAAGAATTTTTCTTCATGTCTCGTGTGTTATTAAATTAAAATGATGTACAATACCGGGGAGAGCTTTGAGCCTCAACTATGTGGAGCACTGTGTGGTGGGAAAAAAATGGACGATAGAGGGGTTACAGGAATTTCATTGGGGAAATCAATTTGTCGTACAATTTTCCCTCAATTGGTCACACAATATTCCCTGAAACTTAATCAAAATGCTACTATACAAACCACCCCCTATCTATCTATGTATAACATAGCGATAGTGTATTACTTTTTTCTCCACTTCTCTGCTTTTTTCATTCTCTGCAACAATACCGTTTGTTTCACATGACTTTTCCTCCCCCATTCACAACCCAGATGGAAGAATTGCTCGTGAAAAAAAATCATTGATCCGTATTTTTATGCAGTGTATATTTTCCATCTGTAAGACTCTTAGATGTATTATTTCCTCTCTATACTCCTCCCACTCTCTTTCTCAATCCACAATGTCTTTCCTTTTCCGTTCTCTCACATTTTTATTTCCATCAATGGAGAAATTTTGTATTAGACTTTCTCCCTATATATAGGGAATGCATTCTAGCCTGAGGAAGCCTCTTGGTTTTGTTGCCAATAGAGCTTTCTCTCAATTCATTGTTGGTCGAGATAACAATTTGCAACTTCCTCACTTTTTTTTTGATTGGTTGGATAGTGAAAAGTTTACTTTTTCAACCTTTATCTTTCAATTCATTTTTCTTTCTTGATAGAAGTTGAATTGAGTTAATAGCTTGGAATGTATTCCTTTTGACACAATTTGATGCCTTGAGTAAGGGATCCCATGAAAAATCGAAACGTCAATAGAAAATTAATTCTAAAACACGAGAAAGACTGAATTTGCTATTTTCAATTTTTCAATTTATCATTTTGCAGCCACTATTTTCCTCAAAAGAAAACAGCAGAAAGCTTTTATTTAATAATCAATGCAATTCGCCTATTTCAGCCTAATTTATTCATTAAAATTTCAACGATAATTTTCATCAGCACCGGCGATATTCCTGGAGAAAATCAATCCAATACTCATTAGTGTTAGAAAACTCCTTTTCCCGGATACTTTGTGGCCACATGTGAAAGTCACGCTTTAATTGCTTCCTCCCTTTTTACACTACAAACCAAATTCCCCCACCTCGATACATTTTCAACTTTCCACTTTGGGTGTCATTTGTGGGTTTTTTGATTGATTGATGAATCCCTACCCCTCCCATCCTTCAAAAATTCTCAATAAAAGCGAAGAAAGGTAGGAAAAGATTATTTGGATTGCTAGAAATTCAATGTGATTCATTTTCATCATACACAGTGGAGGCGCCAGGTGAGCCTGGCTAAAGAAGTTTAATATTCATTTCAAATGCAAAAAGAACTAATTAATTCCTCTCTTATGTAATTAATCATTTCACACGGGGCGAAATTTAATGGGTTTCACGCATTTGCCAAAGAATATTTGTGCTTCATTTGCCACCCATAAAAGCAGCAAAAAGCAATAAAAGCCTCATTGGGTGGAATTTCTGGTGAGGAGGGATGTGGATGGCGTCTTCTTTGGGTGCGAGAAAGGATTGATTTCACTCTGTGACTTTTGTGTCGTGTGCCTGTGAGTCGTCCAAGTGAATCAAATTACGAAGCTACTCCATCACATTTTGATTCACTCCCTTTTTATAGCCCACCCCCCGCACATCCAAATCCTCAGCAGCGCAGTTTTCCTCCATCCCGGATGGCCCGGGTGTGCCAAAAAGCGAAGTGAATGGAAAGGTTAGAGATGGCACTTTTTGTAGCTCATGGATTGCCATGGAGGGGGTTGGAGTGAGATTGAGGGGTGAAGTACCCACCCCCCACTCCATCACATGCACATATCCGTCCGTCTGTCTGTTTGTCTGTCTATTTGTTGGGAGCGAGAATCCCAGTCGATGGTGGTTGGGATGCCTCTGCAAATGGTGTTTGAAATCGATAACAAATTCCCGTGCACACATGTATGGCGAGGTGCTGCACAGTCACAGTGTGGTGCTACACAGAGCCTTGATTGTATGATGTATGTAGGTGGGAAAGCTCCCAAAATACCATGATGTGTGTTTATATTGGGAAGGACGGTCGATTTCGTTGAATTAATAATTGACACTATTGCACATATAAAATTCAATGCGGGGGAGGAGAGGAAAGGGAAATGCTGTGCAGACTCCCGCGCCTCTCCTTCAAAAAGCATCCACACAGACAGACACTCACCACCCCCTACATGTCTGGGAGAATAGCAGCATGAAGAGACAATGAGAAACAGGAGTGAAAGAGCTTTCCATTTCCATTATCAAAAGCTCCTCCTTGGGTAAGTTTTCTCTTTGCATGATGAAAGTGGAAAATGTGTCGTCTTATGCATTTTGCTGCTCCAAATCCCTAAGAATTGCGATGCCACACAAGCACTTTGATTTCTATCTTCACACATATGGAGATATCTTTGGGGATAAGTCACAATATTCACATAAAAATTGCACATATATGTATGTACTCACAGTTTTCTAAAAGGAAAAGAAAATATCTTCACTTTGCAAATTTATAGGCACTTAAGGGGGGCAATAGCGTCTTTTTGGCATATATATTGAGAGAAATTCCTTCTCAAATGCTCACCAGCAGGAGAGGAAGATTGACTTTAATCCAATAAGAATGTCAATGTGTCGCCTTCTTTTACTTCCAAAGACATGAATTGAAGTGATTTCATGAGAAAAATTTATTTTTATTTTATCTAAATATTGCAGTGCCGTCTTTTTAGATATTGCGCAGGCATTCGACAAAGTATGGCATGAGGGTTTAATTGCCAAGATCCAACATCATCTTCCCCCTGCTTATTGTAAACTGTTTGAGTCGTACCTGTCGGGGCGTTCCTTCAGAGTGAGACACAAATCTGAGACTTCAGGAAGTCGTAGAATTCTTTCCGGCGTTCCGCAGGGGAGTGTTCTCGGCCCCGTTCTTTATCAAATATTCACCTCGGACCTTCCCAGGTCGGACAGCGTTGTCGTGGCCACTTATGTGGACGACACGGCACTGTTATCCTCTCATGTGAACCCCAACACAGCAAGTAGAGAGCTCCAGGACCACCTGGACCGTGTTCAGGAGTGGCTCAAGGCATGGCGCATAAAGGTCAATGAGACCAAGTCAACCCACATCACGTTCTCGCTACGCAAACGTGATTGCCCGGCAGTTCAGCTGAATGATGTGCAAATCCCAAGATCTGATCATGTGAGATATTTGGGTCTACATTTAGACAAAAAACTCAATTGGAGATGCCACATAAAAACTAAAATTAAACAGTTGAAATTGCGTTACAGCCAGCTACAGTGGGTGATGGGGCGGCACTCTAAGTTGTCCATTGACTCAAAGGTATTGCTCTACAAGTCTGTGCTCAGGCCCATCTGGTCTTACGGGATTCAGTTGTGGGGGTGTACAAGTAGTTCCAATTTAAGTGTATTGCAAAGTTTTCAATCAAAGGTGTTAAGAAACATAGTGAATGCTCCATGGTACATAAGAAATGATGAAATCCACAAGGATCTGTGTGTAAATACAGTGAAACGCGAAATTGAACTGATTAGCCTTAGATACAAGGAAAGAGTTGAATGTCACCCTAACAATCTCGCCAGGAGATTGTTCAGTTGTAAAATTTATAGGCGATTGAAAAGGGCAGACCCAGTGAACCTTGCGGAGAGATGGGGGTGTGAAAGATGAATTATTACAGTGTGTGTTGATCTAGTGCTGCGGTATCAATTGCTGAATTGATTCGTAGAGACTCGCGTTGCCTTGTGTTGATATTTTGAAAAAACAGTGTTCCTCATTTACTTATTGTCATTATATGTAACTTACTTATGACAGATTGTAAATTAAAGCCGAAAGGTAGTTAAAAAAAAAAAAAAAAAATTTTATCTAAAAAAAACTAATAAAGCTACAGTTATGAGAAAAATGGCATTAAGATTTTTTCCCTTTCAAGTTTTAATTTTATTGACTTTTTTACAAATTGAGTAAAAGAGATTAAAAGAGAGAATTTTTTAGAAGAGAAAATCTAACCACCATTCCACAAAATACGTAGAGATTTTCCTCTTTAAAAACCAACCTTTATCCCACACAACTTTTATTTGATGAACATTTACAATGTTCTGCTGAATGCTTCCTGTTCGCCTTTTGTTTTACCCACACCCGTGTGATGGCTTTTCATTTTCCTGGCGCCTCTGAACATGATCAAATCACCCACATTTCAATTGAACACACACACATAGAACGAATTAAATCATTAAACTCCCCCCAGAGAGAGAAACATCGTCCCAATCATTAACATTTTTTGCTGAACATCCAGGAAATCCTTCCAAACCGTGTATGGTGGAGGAAGCAATTAATGAGAAAAGAAGTGGATGGAATTCAGAAATAATTGAATTTGTTGAAATATCCAATGCAATTTCAGCTCATATGTGGAGCATTTGTGAGGAAATAAATGTCACACAAGCTACACAACGAAAGAATTGGTAAATGACACTGAATTTCTTTTCTTTCCTGAGACAAAAATAGAAGAAAAAATAGACGAGACATTTAGATGAAAAAATTGCATTGTGACAATTTTTAGAAAATCATTTTTCTTCTTTTTCTTTCCTTAATTTCCTTCCTCTTTTTGTATTTTTTGTTGTAAAACAATTTTTTTCTGTGTGTTGGTTAAATAAATTCTTAAAGAGGAATCTCTCTTCGGGTAATTAATTTTCTTCACTCTCTATTTATGTTTCACGAACAAGTAGTTTTGTGTGTTTTTTGTGGTTCAATTTGTTGAATGATGAGTGCAACACTGAATGAATTGAGACACACTGCATGAACGTCGTGATAGATTAATAGATTTTCCTGTGGATTTTCTCACTAGAATATTGCAAAGATTTTAAAGATTTCTTTAAGAGAATATTTTGTATTGACTAGATTAGAAAATCTCCTAAAAATAATTATTGAAAGTTAACAAATAATTTTAAAAAATATCCATTATTCCTTTTTTTATGTTAAAAAAAAAAAATTCGTATTCTAACCACATTTTCCACCCAGAATATGTTATAATTTAGAATGCATAATATCCGTGGTGAATTTTCCCGGTAAAATTCATAAAACGTGTAGTGTGGGTGAGCAGGGGCAGTGGCGGAGTCCCACAATGCGGACAAAGGCTGTTCTTTCATTCCATTTGTCTCAATTCGAATGTAATTTGTGAAAATTCACCAGCATTTGGGGTGGAGGAGATTTTGGTGTCTCCAAATTGAAAATGCATATAATCTTTCTCTCTCTTGCACTTCTTTTCATCTTTCACGCTACTGCCGCCCCACAGAGTGCAAAGAGAAAAGCCTCTATATGCCGGAGGGTGGGAGGAAATGATAAAAGTTCAACTGTGAGGGAGAATTATGTTAGGTTCTAGGGGCGCACCATTGCGCATCCGGACGACGGATGTTGGATCGTAAAAAGCACCAGTAGCGAAGTGAAAGACCAAAAGTTCTGCACATATACACACAGATACCATGGAAAACCAACTATATATATGGAAGCTTTTCCATTTGAAAAAGACAAACTATTCTCTGGTCCATACATAAATGTATGTAAGTATAGGTATATATGGAAGTTTTTGGCCGATATGGAAACTCTTTTGCAAATTTTCCATTCATATGCATTATTCGGTTGGAGAAAATTCACTTAAAATGGAATTTTTTTCAATGTGGTTGGGGCGAAGGAAAAGCCTCCCTCTTTGTCGTTGAAACTAACGCGAACTTTTGAGCTTTTTTTTTTGAAGCCAATAAGTAACATTTGTCCTTTCAAATTGACAACATACTTATTTTTTCAGTCGTGCTTTTGGCGAGCTTTCAAGAAGCATTTTTAGGGTAATTCTGAACTCGCGTCAATGTGAAAATTAGCTGAATACTTCGGGGAGAGACCACAAGCGAGGAAAACTAACGCGACGCAGACAATCTTCCTTGCTTGTGGGTTTCATATTCCACGCCACCGCATTGTGCATACACACAGTGTGTTTAGATAAACTCATCCTCCTCCGCAATCCCGCACACACATGCAAATGTCACCCGAAACTTCCAACTAAATTCACTCTCAAAACCCACTCCCTTCCACCCCTTTTCAGTGGGTTTAGGATTTGTCGGGGGCTTATTTAATACCACACACCACTTTCCACTCCAGAATGCCATACTGAGCCCCTTTACCCACCCTCTAAAATAACCCCACACTGCGGCTGCCTGAGTTAATTCAATGTGTGTGTGTGAGGAATCCTTGGCTCATCCACCCCCCCCCCCCATCTAGCCCAATTCATATGGTAATTGCCATCCATTGTTAATGTGGCCCACGGAACATGGTGTGACAGAATTTATTAATTAATTTTTTATTCTTTTCATTCCACCCCCATCCCCTTTTCCCTCTATTCTTTTTGTTCCAAGAGATTTTCTCTCTCACACAACTCTAATCCCCAAGTAAACACGTCGCAGGGATTTTGTATAGCACACCAGCAGATAGGCAAATTTTTTTTTATTCCAAATGAATGTGTATGGCATATGAACCCTGCCTGATATCACAATAAGGGTTGAATTAGAAAAATTATATTTGGGTGGATTTTATCAGTTGTATTTTGCGCTGAATTGCGTTTAGAATAAATGATTTTAGGAGATTCTACAGAAAGGAATCATGCTTATGAATAAACGTACGAGCCTTAACCCATCCTCACTTTTTGTATGATATATCATACGCAAAATTGGTAATTTTTGTTTAATTTTTATGACGCGAATTCGCAAAATTTTCTTTCCGGGTGTGTGTTTTCCACTTTTATATACCCCTAACTCTTTATATTAATTTTCCTGGGTGTCAAAAACATAAAATAATGTTATTTTTTGACAAAAATCTGAGTGTATCCAAATGCAAAGTTGTCCGGAAACCAAACTGTGTGTATTTTAAGTGACATTTCTCTTTTTCTCTGCAATATTTTGTGCAAAATCTCTTATTTATTAATAAAACTTTGTGAATTAAGCAAAATATCCGTCTCCGGTCGCAAATTATTTAATATTTTACGCGATAAACATCTGCGTATGATATATCATACGTTGGTTGAATTGAGGTACTTTTTAGGTTAAAGTGCGAGTTTATTTCTGTGAGGGAAGATCTAAGAGTTTGGGAATGAAAATATAAAGTCAATCATAACGCGTCCAGTTATTAGAGTTGGTATACCACAACGCGGATGGGTCAGTCTATGCGTTGTAATTTAATTTGTGAGTAGTATTAGTAGGCAAAGTCGATTTTTTGTAAAATTAAGCAATTTGACAGATTAAAATGCATATATCTTAAGTTCTATTAGACCTACAGAAATTTCTTGACTAGTTCTGGAAAGGTATTGAAATAAGCTATAATCTGACATATATTTTGATACATTTCAAGGTCACCTCCAGAACACAAAATGGCGGATTTATGTTCTACCAAAACAGTTTTTTGCACTTTTTGTCCTCAAGGAATGGTTCTAGAGGTTTCTGATGTTCTAGAAAGACGTAGATAATTGCAAAACCTTTAATTTGATACTAAGTTGAGTCAAATCGGACAAGCGGTTCAAGAGATATGGCTCTTAGAACTTTTCAAATTCAAGAATTTTTCAAATGGATATATCTTCTAAACGGCGACATAGAATTTCTTCATTTTCGGACTGATGAAAGATATTGAGTCAGGCTACAACATATCAAAATTTAAAGGAAATCTATAACAGATGTTCGGAGATATTGCCCCTTAAAGTTAGGCAATTTTTGTTTTTGATTTTAGCGCCTCTTGCGGATGTTTTTGAAAATTGAAATGTTCTAAACAGTTGTAGGGCTTTTCAATACCTTTCATTTGATACCAAGATGGTCAAAATCGGTCAAGCCGTTCTTGAAATATATTGAAAAAACACTTTGTGCTTTAGGCCGCCATATTTGCTAAACCGCTTGACCGATTTTCAAGTATGAATTATTGATGAAAACGTCTCACTGAGCTCTACAACATACTAAAATTTCAGATCTCTAGCTATAAGGGAAGTGGTAAACGGTAGTTCAAAATGGCGGACGGCGGCCATCTTGGATTTTGAAAATGCGAAAAAATGAAAATTTACACCCACATTTCTATAGAAAACTTCAAACCGGAAGTCTCTATCTGTTACTGTTCTCGAGTTATAAGGTAAAGTTTGGCGCAGAGGCCGGCCGGCCGGCAGGCCGGCCGGCCGGAACAAAATTTTTCCACCACCACTTTCGTAATGTGGGATGTCTAAAACGTGCTCATACCAAGTTTGAGCCCGATCTGAGATGGTCGGTTTTTCCGACGATTACAATACTTGGTATGCCACGATTGTGGTATACCAACTAATTGCAGTGAAAAGGAATGCCAGGAAGTGCTAAATCAGATACATCGTAAGTATTAAGAAGTACCTAACAGCGGGAAATATAAAAATTTTAGCAAAAATCTTGATTTTTGTAGGTCTGAGAACGAAGAAGGAGAGTACATCCGGCTCTGTCCGGAGACTTGTCAGCATACTCACAAGAAGTCTCCGTCCTAGAGCCAACCATGCAACTTGAGATGGTTATTTTATTTCCTGGCTACGCAACTGTTAGCTATGAGGACAACTGTGGTAACCACGACAAGTTCAGTCTATATATCCTTAGAACTAGAACTCTACAAGAACGCGGTGAGTTGATTGTGAAACCCAAGGATTGGAGTTCTATTAGAGCAATTAATTAATTCTGGTCCAAAATCTAGTCAGAATACTTAATTTAAGCATAAATTATGTAATTTATGCATTTAAATAAATTAAAGTTTTTGTTTTAAGACTGAGAAAAAAATAGATTTTTTCAGCCCCCTTTCGTTAAACGTATGATATATCATACGGTGTCTACCGACGCCCCCATGGGGGCTAAAAATTTTATTTTCAGGAATTATATTTCTTATAGGCTTATTAGTCAAATTCTAGAAAATGAAGGTCCTAGGTACAGAAGATCTATGACCTCGTTAGCATGGGTTAATTTAGATGTACCTTTATCTAGGACCTTGCGTGAGTGGATTACCATTAAAAGCTTTAATTAATTCAAGTCTTTGCTAAACATTTTTGCAAAATTCAAAACTTCAAAGATTAAAAGGACTGCCCTTAGGTGGCAAAATGGTAAACAAAACCCATATAAAGGGCAGTTGAGGGATGCTCGTTGACGTCTTGGTGAATAATGTTGATATGTTGGAGGTGAAGGAGACAACAACCAACTTCCAATCAATCGTCAATCAATTATCTTAATTGAATATCATCCATCGGGACTGATAAATATCGCACAAGTTTCTTCTACGACATCTGTTAATGCCACATGGGTACTCAATCACACCCCAAAGCCACCCCCAAAGGTCCCCTCCTCATCGTAAGGGCTCCCCAGCGACCGCCGCAGTTGAACAAAGTGCGATGGAGTTAATTAATATGACATCGAAATCAATTACCAATATCTATCTTCTCTACAAGATAATTTATCTCATTTTCCCAAAAGGACTCTCCGTAGCTTCCCCGAAAAAAAATGTGCGAGAGGAAAAAAATTCCCTAATTGGCCCAGAAGGAGCTACTTGACATTCTTTTGATCGATTTTTTTCTATGCTCCTTCCTTAGCTTAGATTTTGTTGGATATGTGTCAGGGGAAAATCTTTGCACTCGCTTTTCTTCTGCATGAGAATAATTTTCGCTATCATTTTCAGCTCAATCACAGAATTTGAAATGAGTTTTCTCTTGAATTTTCTTTTTGAGAAGAAAAGGGTGGGGATATCTCATTCATCTGATATTTATTGGAAATATGAATGGCACATCTTCGAGGTACCAAATGTGCTCCCTTAAAAAATGTCAAGTGTTTGGGGGAAGATTAAAAATGCTCCTCAAGAGCACTCAGTTTCCCTTTTTATGCAGAGAATTGCATTCATTCCTCACTCTCTCACTGATATTGTGTTTAGTGCAGAGATTTCTTTTTTATATGCTCAGTGTCCTACACCCTCTGGGGAATTCATCACAGGTTGTGGTGCTTTGGAGCATTTCACCTCACTCTGGGTTTTGTTGTGAAGTGTAACAACAAGCAGATGCTAAATTGAATATTCCCACAAGATACTTTTTCATTATTTATTTGCTGGGTGTGGAATTTTTCTGCTGGCACACGTGGAAGGGGTGCAGTATAAGCTACCTTTTTGTTGTTTGCCTTCACAACTTTTTTTTCCACTCTCTATACTCTCACTCAAGAAGAAAATTCCACGGGGAAATTCTTTATTTGCATATTTAAATTTTCAACACACACAAAAGATTTACCAGGAGAAGTGGAAAAGTTTAATTTCTAAACCAAACTTTACATGACTTTTTGATGTTCCTTGTAACTCATACTCTCTCCTTTGGGTTTGGTACAGAAAAAAAAGAAAAAAAATCTGGGTGGAGTATGTGTGGAAAAAAAAGGAAATTTATTTATGCTTCATTTCATGCATCCTTATGTGGCTTTGGGCAAAATAAAAAACTTTTCAACAAAACATCAATTGAAAATCTTAAAAATCCATCAAATTAGAGGGGGCTATCATATTACTCTAGAGCCCCCATTTGAGGTGGTTTTAAGGGCTATCTATATCATTTTAATGAAGACTTTTCAAATAGAATGAATAGTTAATAGATTTTCATTTAATTTGCAATCGATTACAACAAAATCGGTTCAGTAGAAACTCAAATATGAATATTTTTATATTAAAATCTTGCTTGCAAAAATTCAACATGGCGGCAAATATAAGAATTTTCTAATTTTGTTTGAAATTTTTTTTTTTAAATGAGTAACGGATAAAAATATCTTTAAGCTTTTCTTGTAGATTTTTTATTCAAATTCCCTAATTATTTTGACTTCATTGCAGTCTTTCAGTGCGACAATATTTTTTGCCAGTCCCTGTAAAAGTTATTTCCTTGATTTAAACCCACTCCACTCTTATCCCTCACAAACTTATTGATGCTTTATCGTTTGGATATTTTTGAAGAGAGATAAAATTGAGAAAAAAAGACGTGGTGTTTTACCCTCAGATGCTTGAAATTTTTTCTCTCATCATTCTGTGGGGATGAAAAGCACACGAAAATGGAGAATTTTCCATGCGGAGAGAGAATATTCGAAATAATTGAATAATTGGTGTGATGGTTTTGGGTCAAGTCTAAATGAATTTGCCTGCTGGGGGCTTTTTCTTCTATCCATCCACATATTCATGTAGATTGGGGATATGATGTGCTTTAGCATGCGAGAAGATGAGTCAAGAGATGGAAATAATTGCACTGACCGCACAAAAGATTATATTCCATGCATGTTTTCGTCTCAACGGGGGCCTCTTCGTCTTGTCGTTTTGATGAAATTGAGCCTGAGGCGACACTTGAAGATGGGAATGGGGGGTGTTGTATTCAATTTTATTCACACTTGAGTGGTTTGTATTACAAATGAAGATAATCCTACGGGAGGTGATGGAGACCACCCCATGTAAATACATTTACACCAGAGGGGTAGTTGGGGTGGGGGTGTACAGAAGCTCTCATTGAAAAGCTCTTCTCGCAAGTGAACGTGCCCAGTGTTTTGTGAGAGTTACTCCGAAAGTACGTGGTGTTGGATTTTATTTGGGAATTTTGTGTTAGCGAACTCCTACTAGAATGCAACTGACATAGCATAGATACTCAGCATAGGTATTGATAGCATAAAACTTACCATGTAAGTTAGAGAGGGATATTTGAAGGTTACCGTGAGAATAGTTCAGCTCTTGTTGCTAAAATTTGATTGAATTTGACGTAAGTGCCATGACATTTGTTGCCTTACGTCAAAAAGCTTCTGTCAAAAATGACAATTATTTAACACTAATGTTCGTTAAATCCATGTACTTTTAAACCAACCCTTTTGCTAATAGATCGTCTTTCTGCCTTTTATACACGATGCAATAACTTTTTAATTGAATCATTCAATTAGTGTCCTTACAAAAGCTTGCAGAGTACCCAGAACATACGTTCTACATCACACAATAATGCAATTGTGTAGAGCAACCCTTAAGGATATAAAGGGATTATATACCATCTCTATGTACTATTTGGATTCTAGAATTTTATTTTAAGACCAAACTCTCGATATTTTTTCCCTTTAAATTGTCTGTGAAGCTTCGAGATTTTCCTTCTGAGAGAAAATTGCGCAATGTCCCCTCCTCCTCCTCCTAAAAGGTCCACCCGCAAAGAATTTTCATTCAGTTGGTTGTCACATCGTTCGGGGTTGAATCTAATTGACCACTTTTGGGGAGACAAAGATGCCACATAGTAGCGGACAATGTGAAGACGAGGTGAAAGGTCATTTGGGGCAATCCCCAAACCACCCCGCGCTAAACACATTGTCGTACCCATTTAATCCATAATACAACAACACCAAAAAAGACAACCCTTTTCGCCATCATACCACACCGCACACATCCCAAATGAAACCCATTGGAATTCCCTCAAGGTGAAAAATGCTACACTTTGAAGCGTAACGGGGATGAAATGATAGGATGAAGTGAGAAGGGTGTCATGAAGTAAAAGAAGTAAAAAGTTGGGGTGAGTACAATGAAGAAGGAGACAAAGTGGTTAGACAAATAAAATGAGATTGAGCATGAGAGGGTGTTGGAAAAAGGAAAAAATCAACACCAGAAAAGGTAGAAAGAGCGGAAAAGTGAAGTGAAAATGAGGAATTAAAAGTTTCCACCGCGTAATTTAATTATTGACTCTTTCTCTATAATGTGTCTTTTCGCCTTTGTGCTATAGTCCATTTAGCGTACTGCCAAAAAGGTATGAGGGGGATGATTAAAATGAGAACACTGTGTGAGGATAAAATGATAGAGACCATGCCAAGAGTGACGTATAAGTTGTACATTAAGGATTAAATTGTATCTACAGTACTGTGCAAACACTCGTAGCGAATAGATCACGAGAATTTACGCAGAATATTTCAAAGAGTTTTTCCTCACATTTATTAGCTCACAAACTTTTAGTGAAAGAAAACTTTAAAGCAAAAATAATAAACTTGATTGAAGTGGAAAATGAGTGAAAAGTCGGGGGGCTCTGGCCCCCCAAATGTGGACCCTTTTAACGTGTACAATTTATTGCATCGTGGGGAGATGCCCACGTTGGAATCATCCACTAAGAAAAATTTCAAAGCTCTCAAAACAGCTTTTTTCACTCATCCTTCGGATGCAGAAAAATATTTTGTCATCGGAGGCGATGCAATAAGGAAGATGGATGTCTTTGATATCAATGAAGGACTTGAGATGATCTCGAAGCAGGATTTTTTGAGCACAACTATTCTGAAAAGCGGAGATGTATTGGTAAAGACGAGAAATTTACAGCAAGTTGATCAACTAAAATCCACAAAAAAATTTGGGTCCAATGAAGTCGATGTCTCCATTTCTGAGAATGGAGCCCTGAACCAGTCGCAAGCGATAATCCGTGTGAGAGAGATAATGAAAGTTGAAGTTGAAAAAATTGCCAAAAATCTAAAACAATACAATGTGATACAAGTGCAGAGATTGAAGAGAAGAGAGGGAGATGCCTGGGTTGATACCCCAACTCATGTGCTCACTTTTAGCACACCGATTATTCCCGCTGAAATTAAAGTTGGCTTCATACACGTGAAAACGGAGATCTTTATTCCTGCGCCTTTTCGATGCGGTATATGTCAAAAACTAGGCCACACCAAGAAACGGTGTAATTCCAAGAGGAATAGACCAACTTGTGTCAACTGTGCTGGAGCATATCACCATTATGGGCCTTGCCTACCAACATGTTGTGTCAATTGCCGAGGAAGTCATCCCAGTAGCAGCAAGCTATGTCCCAAGTACCTCGAAGAACGAGAAATAAATGCCATTAGGGTAACACTCCGGATTCCCTACAAACTAGCAAGAGAAGAGTTAATTCTCAGGCGTGGAAAGCCAACTTCTAATCCCATCAACCCAGTTCCGAGTTCGTCAAGGAGCAACGAGAGTGCTACTCACATGAAACCAAAATCTTATGCTGAGGCAGTTGAATCTTCGGCGGAACCAATAGACATCGATACTGAAAATCATGCAAAGGACATTGATGGACGTATGTTCGTTACAAACAACCGAGAGAGAAAATCACGAGAAGGACAAAAACCCAAAGTGACGAAGAAAGAGTTTAAACGAAACATTCACACCGCTACAGTCAACAACCTGAAAAAGGTATTCTCAACAAACCCCAATTATACGCTCAGAAACAGCTCATCCATTCAACACAAGGAAAACTCCACTAAACAGTTAGCCACATCAGAACAGTCGAAAATTCAGCCGGTTAAATCCGATCATCATGTTGCAGACCCATTCATGGGCTTTTCTTCTTCATCAAAGTCATCCCCTTCATGCTCCTTTATCCCATCTCCCATCTCCATTACCCCTCCACCGCCCGAAGAAGATGCAGAGCCGCCAGATATTGATATATCTGACGCCTCCTCAGATTCAGAAACCACAGGTTATATGTAAAATCATAATCTCTCATGTCTTAATTTTTAAGACATTTTGAGTTAAAATTTAAAAAAAAAAAATTGTTAATTAATCTCTTTTGTATGAAAGAGATCTGTGAAATTACAATATATTGTAAAATTCATTGTCAAATTATACGGCGCGATATGCAAAAAAGTGCCTAATTATCTATGGAATAAATAATAATAAAATTGTATCTAATTGACTAGATAGAGTTTGATTAATTGTAAAAGCTTTGTTCTTTAGCATGCACACAGGAAACTTCTATGGTAGTCATGGCTCATTGGATGAAATGCATCAGAAAATTGTCTTTTTACTCTCTCAGAAAACTAATTGATTTATCTTACTGATTTTGGAAAGAGCGAGGTTGTTAAAATAATTTCCAGTTGAATGGATCAAGAAACAATAAATTGCATTATAAAATACTTAATAGTTCTCCCGAAATCCCTTCGAGTGAGAGCTATAAAATTTCTTTCTCCTCCAATGTGAATTTTATTATTTAATTTATGACCTCTTACAAATTTTTCCTCATAAAAGAGTTGATAAGAATATTTCCTAATTCAATGGATTTTTTTTCTTTTTCTAATTTCTTCTTCCATTTCATTAAAATCATCTACAAAAGGATATTTTATTGAATTAAAGGGTGTTGGAAGTGCTCTCGCACACACACTGTGACTGTAAAAGCTCAAAACTGTGTCATCCAAGGAGGGAATTAGATTAAAACCAGAGTTGATTTTTGCAAGAAAAAAGGGAGACAAAAAAGAGGGACAGTGCTTCATCATCCTCCATAAGGAGTCTTGCTTTAATAAGAATCTCAACGAGAGGGTTATTCTGTACAGTACTACAACAAAAAAAATCTCAAGCGCATTACACATTTTATCTCATTAGTGTAACAACCCCAACCCACAGCACCCAGTCTCCCCCCCCATCCATCGTGCTCGGGGTTTTTATTTAATTACCAGGGTGTTAGTGAAGGTTTTAGCGCAAATGTACTAAATTGAAGGAGCTCATATCAATTAACACCATTTTCCATCCAGAACACCACCGTGGAGCAAGTCAGTGCGGAGTTCACAGCACGATGAGAAGTTAACCCCTTTTCTGGTATTTGCAAAACGTGTCAAATCAACCCTCAATCTCAACCTCAAGTGGCATGTCGAAGGATTTATCTAGATATCGTTCGACACAATTTCCTCTCTTCTCCTTCACCGTATCACCTTCCTCTCTTTGGCACAAGGTATTGAGAAATTCGGTGAACTTTTGAGTATACTTTTGCGGGAATTTCAGAGATAGCGCGACTTATCGGTGTGGGAGAGGTACTTGCGAGGCTATTGTGTTGCTTCATTTAACACTGTGAGATTCGAAAATTCGCAACTGTGAAGAAAATACTGCGGAGTATGGAGAGATTTTTTTTGTTGAAAGCTCTCTGCTGAAGCTTTCACCTGGGAATTTAGCAACTCAAGTTCAATAGCTTGATAAGTTTTTATTCTTAACTGAATATCCTGTGGTGCCGGGAAGCTAGAAGCTGAATTCTTGAAATTCCTGAGGGATTTTTTAGATTGAGTGTTCTAAATCTTCTTAGAGAGTCAGAAAAAAAACATAAGTTTTCATGCGAAAGCTCTTATTTATGCTTTATACAGCTTTAGAGTAAACAAATTAAAATATTTTTCAAAAGATATTTTTCGTCTTGAAAAGAAATTAAATTAAGGGAACTAATTTAATTAAATTGAATCTTTAATAATTAATTTAAAGCCTTACATTAAATTCTGACTTTTCCAGGTATTTAAACATCTCCTAATACGACAAATTTGCAATCTCAATGGCAGCCAGAGATGAACTTTCAATGTAAATATCATGATATACCGGCACACACAGAGAATTGCAAATTCTCCATCTTCAATCGTTTGAAAATTCACCCTTAATGCGAGAAAACGGAGGCTTGCTTGGGGGTGAGGAAGAGTACCTAAAGGGGTGGTAAAAGCGATAATTTATGCAAATGGTGTGTCTTGTATGCAGAAAGTGAATTGTGC
The DNA here is from genome assembly GCF_024334085.1 of Lutzomyia longipalpis. Lineage (NCBI taxonomy): Eukaryota > Metazoa > Arthropoda > Insecta > Diptera > Psychodidae > Lutzomyia > Lutzomyia longipalpis. Next base: position 18,938,343 of record NC_074707.1, read on the forward strand.
ACAAGAACTAACACACATAGACTTCATTTAAATTTATACACACATGGAAGTTATCAGAGAAAATGAGACTAAATTTCAAAGAGGGGTGTGAACGAATCCTCCACATTTCCCCCAAACCCCAGAATGTTCCGCCACTTGCACACATGTTTTGCCACTGGATGCACTTCCGCACAAACCCAAAAACCCCAAAAAGGAACATCCAGAGTCTGCAACTTTGGGTGCGGAGAATTCTTGCTTCGTTTGGCAATTGCCATGGAAAGGCAATGGGGGTTGTGTGTCTGAGTCCAATTTTCTCCGTTAGAAAAGCCACACAAGTTTCAATAAATGATGACAATTTCGGGGTATTCCACGGATATTTTGACACACAAACAACCATTTCAGTAGACGGGTGGTAGTGTGTAGTACCTTCCTCACACTCTACTACCCCCTAAAATGAGGGTTGAAATTCTAATTTTCCCTGCATTTCCCTATATATGCGGAATGTATTATAGACATAGACCTACTTCTTCATTCATAGAACTTATTTAGCACACAGTGAATATTTCATTGGCGACAAGGGTGTATCAACACTAATGCTCTATAACCAACAACCCCCCTTTAGCTAACCCATACCACCCTCACACAGCATAGCCTTGGGGAAGCACGTGGAGTTTTTAGTGTGCAAAGTCTTTTCTCCTATCGCTACATGCCCACCCACTTGGGGTTGCACACAGCATATGTAGGGCGTATAGCAGGCATGCATGTCCTTAGATTCTTTACATAGCATAAATGGAACATTGCACGGATATTCCAGATGGAATTTGGAAGTAAACTTAATTGCTGTGCACAAATTACACCACATTAATGGGCTCTACAAATTAAATTCGTATTATAACACCCCTGAAAACGGGTTATTGTGGTTGCCACATTTTCAAACCCAAACCCACCTCCCCCCTTTCACAGTATCCAACTTGCATTTGCTCCCCAGTACATACTACCCACCACCACCCCTCTAACTCTTTCGAGGGTAACCTAAAACCCAAACTACAAGGCCTCCCGTGGGGACTAGGGGATGAATCCACACACACATACACCCCATTTTAAATTATAATGTTCAACCGTGCTGTGTGTTGGGTGAGAGAGATAGTTTGAGTTTAGTTATCATTTCAGCCCAATCTAATTTGGTTCCATAAATTTTCCACCGAGCTATCACATTTAACACACTCACACACTTAAATATTTATCATATTATACTGCAACATTATATCCTCCCCTCATTCGGTGCCCTCCCCAAATGGGAAATCCATTTCGCAAAATTTCTCCATTTTCCAATATAATCGATTTTTTCACGGAGAAATTAAATGCACCCCGTGGTACAATGGAGTTTAATAACCACACAAGTTTTTTTTATGATAATTTTATCTCATACAAAAGGGGTGATTATTTGTGTGCAAAATATTCAAAATATTCGAAATATTTGGTAATTCAAAAAATATTCGAAATGTTCAGGAAAATAATAATTTTTAAGTATCTAAACATAGTACAACTTTTTTAGTTAAAAATAAAATTTAAGAATATAAAAAAACACGTTATATTAATTTTTGCTGTTTCGCAAAAGTTCGAAGTAATTTGATAGATAAGCTCCCCTTGAACTCCTTTACCAAGGATAATATCTTTGTTAACAAACCTTGCGTCTCTGGGATTATAACAATTTGAAGCAAATATTGAAGAGCTTCCTCCTCGTTGCCTTCAAAAGGCATCAATTTTGTACATTAATTCCCTCTTGAGTAATTGATCAACAATATAAACTTCAATAGCAGTTCATTTATACTTCCAATTAAGGGTTAATTAGAAACTTAAAACCAGAGAAATAATTAATTTTTAATTGAAAAATTAAAATTGTTTCAAAGATGAATTTCAAGTTTTACTTTTGGTTAATTTTTTACTAGCTTTTTTAAAAGGAAAGTTCTCTGAACTGGCAGAGCTTTCAAACAAACATAAACAACTGGTTAGAGCTTTTTAAAATAGACTTTTTGAAACAAGGGATTAACAGCTGAAAAGAAACCCTTTTCTGAAAGAAACCACACAGAGGCTAATTTTAAAAACCTCTCATATTTATTCTAAAATTAACAAATTCCATAATTCTCAATCGAGATTGACACATAATGTTGCGCATGGTATAATAATTGTTTAAAATTTCATGCACAATTTGATGGGATTATTGCGCAAAATGTATGTAAAGTTAGTATATAATTAACCGCGGGAGAGGCATTTTAAATAAACATTGTCATTCATTCAGGGCGGGGGTTACAATATTGATGCTTGCTGTATCACTATCTCACTCTCTTATAAACATTTCAATGCAATGAGTAATGCAGTTATGTACGTATATGATACAGTGGTGTTCGCATAAAACAGCATGTTTCATTCTACCAATTTTTATTAATTTTATTATTCTTTGGATTTTCTTGTGATAAAGATTCTATTAAATTAATTTAGAGCTACTTATAATAGAAAATTTAGATAATAACCAGGCGCCTCCACTGTATACCTACATAGTTAATGCAAAATAAATGGAATCTTCCGCATATAGATTTTAGCAAACATTCAACATTCCAGATACTAAAAGCAATTTTGCATTGTCACACAAAATCTATTGTATTAATTAAATAAACAAATTCAATTCTAAATATGCACTACTAATTAGTTTCCATTAAAATATATTCTAATTAATTAATTTAGCATAACCATATCTATATAGATATTATTGCTATTATTGATGTGAATGGAATTTTGCTATTTTTCATGTTTTTTAATGGCAAAGAGGCAAATGAATTTGAACAACAAACATGCTATATATGGGGATGTTATGTGAATGGGGGTGGTTAGTTCCGAGAATGGGGGGATGAAATTGGTGGTAGAGATACGAGAAATGCAAAATTTATTTCCATTGGTGAGAGTAAAGTGAGTGAAAGAGCGAGAGAGAGAGAGAGAAAGTTTGCCTTAACATAGTGGAAATTCACATGGGCACAAACCCTGGCACAGTTTAATGCATTATTTGGATGGTTTAGGACATTCCATCCACTATGTTGTGTGCAATTTATGTTTGAGAATGGAAGAGAAAGCCGAATATTGCCACATATGAGGCACATTCAGACAATCCAATCGTGTTATTCTAATTAAAATTGGATTAAATGAAACCATCTTGGGTGTATGCCTGTGCCTCCATCTCTATGCATACTGAGCATACCATGTTTGTCCATCTCACTACTGTTGGAGTGATTTCCACATAGCCGCCTTGCATGGAGTTTATCTCTCTCCACTCATCTAGCCATTTTGCAAGAATTTTCCAGCAAATTGCTCTTTGAGGTACCCATTGAAGTGATTTTCACCTCTATGTGTTGCGATACCTTCTCATGCAAAAGTGCTGCGAGAAAGGATTAACCAAAAAAAAAAAAATAGAGAGAGAAAGCTCCACCTGTGATGTTGTCAAATGGGCAATGAATAATTCATAAGGATCAAAATATCGAAGTAAAATTTTAATTAAAATTAAAATTGTACGTAAAGGTGAATTACTTAAAATTTCCACTAGGTATATCATAAAGAGAAATAATATTCACAGCCATATGCGGGTAGATACTGTTCAGTTATGATTTTATTTATTTAAATTTCCACCCACGCATCAGTGAATGTGTTTGTGAAAATTTTGAATATGCATAAATTTTAGTTTAATATACAGTTATGACAACTCAAAATGCAAATTATGTTTAGATATTTATTTTAAACTTTTTTTTGGCATCTATTTTTGCATTTTTGTGGTAGGTTTGTGTGTTATTTCCTTTTTTAGCTGTGATTCTTTCTTAAAAGAATTTTAGCTGTGATTCTTTCTTAAAAGAAGCACAGCTTCTGTGTACACTCAAAAATGCAAAGTCGTCAGATCGGGCTCAAACTTGGGATGAGCACGAATTAGGGTCCCTACATTCCAAAAAACGGTGGCGCCAAAATTTTTCCGTCCGGCCGTCGGTCCGGCCGTCCGGAGTATAACGCTAAATTACAAGAGAACGGTAATAGATAGAGACTTGCGGTCAACGGCAAAGTTCATATATCGGATGGAAGAAATCAGATTATGAGATCAAATCCACCCCCCCACCCCCCCGTCCGCCATTTTGAATAACCCCCAAATTTTGTTTTTGCTATATCTCAGTCACTATTATAGCTAGAGGTCTGAAATTTTGATATGTTGTAGGGGACATCAATACCTTTCCAACGATACCTCATTTTTGAAAATCGGCCAAGCTGTTTAGCCAATATGGCCGCCACAATTTTTCATTGAAAATCGGCCATAACTCGAGAACGGCTTGACCGATTTTGATCAACTCAGGCTCAAATGAAAGATATTAATGAGCCCTACAACTGCTCGAAACATTGCAAGTTCAAAAAATGACCGCAAGTGGCGCTAAAATCGAAAACAAAATTTTCGATGAGTTTTCGATGAATATCTCGAGCACCGCTTTATAGAATTGCTTCAAATTTTGGTATGTTATAGCTGGCTATAATATCTTTCATCACGCCAAAAATGAAGAAAATCTATGTAGCCGTTCCGGAGATATCGCGTTTTAAAGTAAACATGTCATATCTTGAGTTGCATAAGACCAACGCCACGCGAAGCGGGGCGTTTTATATATACACATATAAAATTAAATTAAATATATATAAATGTATATATATATATATACATTATATATACATATAAAAATGCAAAGATAAATATATAAACTGCAAAGATAAATAATAAATATAACATGGATGGAACAGTATAAAGCGAAAGAACGGTAAGTAAAACTTACAGGCTGTGATTCTTTCTTTGTCAGTGAAATGTGAAATTGACTGAAAATTGAGGATGGGCAAATTTTGAGGAAGGCTTTCTCGCGCACCGAATCACAGCCAACGCGCAGATAATTTGTGAAATGCCTTAATCGTGGGCGTTGGCTGTGATTCGGTACGCGAGAAAGCTTTCCTCAAAATTTGCCCATCCTCAATTTTCAGTCAATTTCACATTTCACTGACAAAGAAAGAATCACAGCCTGTAAGTTTTACTTACCGTTCTTTCGCTTTATACTGTTCCATCCATGTTATATTATTTATCTTTGCAGTTTATATATTTATCTTTGCATTTTTATATGTATATATAATGTATATATATATATATACATTTATATATATTTAATTTAATTTTATATGTTTTATAATCAATAGATAAATAGAAATTTGTGGTAAACAGTCTTCTATTGGAATAAAATAAACTAATTTTCATATATTTTTTTTGAATATTTGATTATTTATTTTGATATAAAATATTTTAAATGTTTTTTTTTAAGTTTCATTATTCTACTTGATAAAGTTTAATCTATTTGCTAAAATAAAGACACATTAAACTTTGAATTAAAAATATATCAAAACGTCGCTGTAGGAAATAAAACGCTCTCTTTTAGTTTCTCTATTCAAAACAAATTATAAGTTTTATTTCAAATAATATATTCGTACAATACAACGAACAAATAGCAACACTTTTCTATAAAATTTATAGTTATGCAGAGAAAGCTTTTCTTCTAAATAAAGTTTAATTTGATTAAGTCACTTTACTCTCGAAATATTCCAACATTCGCAAAACAAACGATATAAATTTCATTCTCAGAAATTCCACTCTAATGCATTAAATAAATTCCCCTTGAATAAACTGTTGAATTAGTTTTTATTAGTTTTAGAGACTGAGCAGAGCATGCTCCAAATAAATATTTGGCATTAAAACAAGACTACAAGCATAACGAATTACATTTTCTCCGGCATTTTCACAAAGTTTTCCTAACGGCATATTAGGAATTAGAATTTTCATAAAGTTGTTATTCTTTTTTTTAGTTTAATTTTAATTAATTTTTGCTTAAAAGGTGCTAAAAATATTTTATTTATTTTGTCTCATGATTAATTTCTTTAAAGTAATTTCTGCTTTTCTAAATTTTAACAAATAAATCAAATCACGACATACACCAATTGTAGTAGTACCTATAAAGTATCATCTGTTCTAAATTTCAAGACAGAGCTTTATCTATCGCAATGACTTTCTCAGGGAATGAATGAAAATTTCACTACAACAATTCACTGTCAAAATTTCTCGAAAAGTTTTATGGGTGAAAATTCTTCAGGAAATGACAGTGACATTATTTAGAATGAAAATGAGAGAATGTGAGGAAAATGGGATGCATAAAATGAAGGAAATTTTGTGAATGTTCACAAGAAAATGTCGGACTCAACTGCAAAGCCGAATCTTCACCACAAAAGACTCCTCACTGTCGTCTTTTAGCTCTCTTTTGCCAAGTTGAAGCCACAAAATGAAAGTTTTCGTGTGCACATACACAGAGCTTTTGTGAACTCCGTGGGGTTAAAAGCAACTTATACAACACTTTGTTTTACACCCTTCCTTCGAAAAGCTTCTTGTGTGTACACAGAGAGAGAAAGGAAATTCAAACTGTTCCGCATGGCATCAATTTCATTCTATATGCAATTATATAGTCTATATTGTTGTAAATTTTATACTAATCAATTTTATGGGAAACTTGGAGAGCTTTCGGTGAGAGGAAATCCTGCCTCTCTTGCAGAGCTCTCACAAGGATACATAAAATCCTGCAGGGGTTAACTTATGTAATTTTGGGGATAATCTTCTCCTATGCAGTTCTTCCTTGTTGGCTAAAAGTCTTTCCTCATGCATATCTTCTTTGCATAAGAATTGCAGCTATTGAAATTAATGGAAAACAGTACAATTTCGAGCTCTTAGTTTTAGTTTTTTGCCTAAATCGCTTCTTTTAATTCTTAACGAGAGTTTTACAGAAAATATGATAAAATCTTTTTTTGGAATTGCTTGAGAAAATTATTTAAATTTAATTTTTAAAAAATCGGAATCAAAAATTGACTAAAAAGTTTAAGAGTGAAAGAGATTACCGATAGCTGGGGCTGGGGTAAATTAAATCTTTAGAAAACTGTCTTAAACTTCAAAAGAATCTAACAAAAACTAAAAAGAAATAAAAATAAATGTTGTTGTGTAAAATATAAAAAAGGACTTTCATTTTATGGGAAAAACAAAAAAAAAAGAAAACAATAAATTCAATTTTTCTATATCAATTCACCCCAGCTGACGGTATAGTTTTTTTTTGTGATTCTTACCAGTCACTGAACAGCTTAATATGTAGGGCACAGCTTCATTTCGACTTACCTGTAAAAAAGAAAATTAATTTAGAAAAAAATCCATTTAAAAAAATCATAAAGTCTGTGAAAAGCTCTCTTTGTGTGGTTTATGATGTAAATTTTCAATCAAATTTAATTGCCTCGCACATAATCCAATCACCTGATGCATGGAATCCAAAAGGGAGGCTATGTATAGTAAGAGGTATGTTTAATATTGATGAGAATTAATTTGCAGTGTACTTTAGCAATTCAACTGCGTGCAAGTTAATCAAATCCAACACTCATGGTTCGTTTTTGCATTGACTTTAGCCCTCCACAAATTGTTCTGTGGCAGTTGACTTGGAGTGCATTGGTTCACCCCTCCTTCTCCCCTCATATGAACTGCCCTCTTTGCCACACAGCCTATACCATCATAGCCATTTTGAGAGGTATATGCATGGATGGTGTTGCTTACCATGAGGTCAGTCTGATTAATCGTGATCAAATTAGGTTTATTTGATGAATTGCTTACATTGCGCGACTATATGTAGCTTCTCTCCTATCAGTGGAGAGTAGTTATGCAGAATGTTGATTTTGTGGAATACCTCCATCCCCCCAAAACCCTCCACCTCAAAACCCATCGTTTTGCACATAAAATCATTCGTAGATGGTAAAGTGTGTGTGCTGGAGAACGATTCTGTCGCTTGTTGAATTCAATGTTCTGATGATGTTTGCTTTCTCTTCCATCTGTTCATTTTCATCCACCTTGTGAAAACACATAACACCCCCTTCTCCGCGCATATACACCCAATCATTACAACCATCGCCCCATTTAGGTACCACAGATACACACACACACAACACAACACACACCCAAAGTCATCCTGGGGAAGAACTTAGCCTTAATTAAATGATGAATTGAGCACGTAGAGAGATATCGTAAATAGGATTGAGCATGGTAAACTCTCCTGCTAGCATATACACATTATTTTGTGTTCAGATGACATAAGAAATTTACACACATATTCAAGTGGTTAAACTGGGAAATTTGCGAAAATCCACCCCCGTACCGCAACACATATGCATAATATCCATAAAACCATCATACATATTGCATACAGCTATTAATATTAAAAAGCTCTCGCTCCCATATTACCCATGAACTTCCTCACATCACAGAGAGAGAGAAAGCTCTTTTGCAATAAGCAGCTTCGCATGGAAGAGGGAATAAAATTACCCTCACTGTAATTTTCACATGATATGATTCAAAGTGCATAAAGACACTCAAAATGCATCACATGATACACACTTCTATGCAATACCTAGTTTCCATTTATGGAATATGCTTCTTTTGTCCAACAACATTCACTAATAATTGTGCACAAGTGGGAGGTTTGACAGATCCTATTATAGAGGTCTTCGTTATGTATTTTTATGTACATTTTATATACAATAGAAGCACACACCTCTTCTTGGGAGCACGACTACAAGGTGCTTATTGTGAGAAAGTGTCGGGAATGCAATAGTAATGATTTTATTGAGTCAATTTGTAAAAGGAATCAATCAAACAACATAATATCCCTCCCGTTAGCTACCCTAAGGGTTTCCAGGGATCATCCACCCCACTGCCAGATGACTTGGCGCGATTAAAGAAACACCACCCTTGGGGCAAAATAGGTGCCACATCATTCTCTTTAGGGGGGAGGTGTTGGTGGTGGTTAACAAAAGAATCCCGAACATTATTAATAGCTTATGGCATTCCTTCCTGAGTGTAACGTGCATAATTGACTGATGAAATTCCTAAACAAGCAACTTTGTAGCATCATTCCTATCTTTCGAATAGGAACGTATACACACATCTCAACCCTTTATATTGGGGAATCTTCGGGATCAATATAATGTTAGAATTCCAAAAGAGGGATTTATCCCACAAGACGAAACAATGTTAGTTGGTTTATCCCAAGAATTAGGAACAGAGAAATTCAGCTCTAAATTCTCCTTTTTACGAGGAAACTTTTTGAATAATTTAATTTTTGTTTTACATTGTACATATAGCTCAAATCACCCGAAAAAATGATCATTTTTTCCTCTCATTGACCTCATTAGGACAGCTAGGTATTTTTTGTGCCCCCGTGGAAAAGGTTAAAAGGGCAATTTACCTTTTTAGGTAAACTATGGTACAAAAATTAACAATTTCCCTCGACGATGGAGGAGGGAAATCTCATCACCCATTTTGTGATTCTTATCGAGAGGAAGGAAAACAAACAAATTAGCTCATGGGGAAAAAATTGTCTTTGAAAATGAGGGTAAAAGGTGTTAAGTTCTTGGCACTTTGTCACCTGCGGGATGCGCATAGAAGTAGCTCCTTCTTGGCAAGAGATGTATTTAATTAAATATTTAAGTGCAGGTGTATACTAGTCATGTTCCATCCACCCCAACCCAACAGCTATATATGGGTGGATATGATGATAGTCAACAATGTTTGTAAATTGTTGTGAGAGCTAAAGATTCTCGGGTGTTTGTGGACATTGGGATTGAAGCCTCTTCGCCGCATGAAGGAGAGAGAGATGCTTGACATTCTCTTGTATATGTTTTGCCTACAAACATATATATGTGGGGCTTTCCGGTGCCTAGGACAGGAGGGTGAAAATGCATAAAGGACAGCACATTGAGATTATGTCGCTCCTGGGGATAAATGGATGACCACTCTCCGTGTTTGTTCCCTCTGTGATGACCAAATGACGTTATTATTTATTAATGGTATTTCTTGTGTTTTCCCATTCCCTTGGTATTGGTCCAAATGGAATGACCTTTACACCCAAAGCCTCCCCCACCCACCACCCTTAACCCAAAGGCTTAACCGAAAATGAAACCAAACAGCCACTCTGTGTGGAATATTATCCATATAATCACCCAAATTTCTCTGAGTGGTAGAGCATTCAGTGTGGAGAAGAAAGTTTTTCGTTGATGCACAAAATGCAAAACTCAACCCTCATATAATAGCTCCTCATATTCAACCCTCAGGGACGCCAAGTGTATGTGTGTCTATGTATGTAGTTTGGACAGGCAGTGAAAAAGCTCAACATGAGATCGTTAACAATTTACCAGCCACTAACGAATTTTGTGGTTACTTCCTGGGTGTTGTGCTGGAGCAGAGCCAATTTATGCACAAGTATTTGGTTGTTCTTTGACAAGTCTGGAAAACCTCCACTCAATATCTATGTAGTATTAATTAATTTTCATGATATGCACCCAAAATTGGTCAAACCACTTGAGGAAATAATTTCCAATATTGATTATTTGGTGTTTAGGTACTTGGGAAGGAGAGATAAAATACTCATGTGAATTTAATTTTCATGTTAGATCAATTTTCAATAATAGAAATACTCTCAATTTCTTCTCAACGTGTTTGTAGGAAAATTGAGGGAAATTTTAACACCAAAACAGTAAATAGAAATTAAAGCTTTCTGAAGGAAACTATTTGATTCGCTTTTAATTGTGTCACGATATCGCAATACCAAAGAAAATTCAAAATGTTCCTTAAACGGATTTATTTTTTGGGTTTTATCTACAATGTCCTTTCCGAAATAAGAAAAAGAAAAATAAAGAAAAAAACTTTCCTCGCTTCATTGGTTTGTCTCCACGAATTACAGGTGAAAAATCTATAATACCTCCCAATGCAGTTTAAGAAGAAAAATATCCTTTTATTGTTGAACATTGAATTCCGCTTAAAAAATCATTGCCTCGTTACACTTTTGCAAAATGTCTGTGTATCTGTCTCCCATGTGTGAGTTTGAACAATAAAAAGGAGTCCAAGGTGAGGATAAAGTCTCACATTATATCTGGCGCAAAAGAGGTGCAAAACGATGGGAACTCTGGGGCTTGAAAAAAAAAGCGTCATGGAAGAATAAAAAAAAAGTCGGTCATAGCATCTTTTCTATTCCATCCCTCTATGCAGCATCACATTCATAGGTAGAGCGCACACATTACGCCCCAGAGACCCCGGAAGGACATTGTGAATGGCAACACTTTGAATGGATTTGTTTGAAAGGTGTCACGTGGAAAATATTCCACATAAGGTGTGCGATTATGGCCTCATTTTGCACACCCAAAAACACCTTCATCCCCCATACTCTTCCTCATGCTTAACCCGTTGGCTTGGAAGAGGAGAAAAAAAAGAGAACCCCTCTTTTGAGATGAACGGGTGAGCTTTTGCAAAAAAAAAAAATGAATCAAGAAGGAAACGGAAAATACCTTTTGTCTCTCTCGCATCGAAGTATAAAATTCACGCAAAGGGGGTGCATTTTTCACAAAATGTGCTTTGGAAGCACTGAGAAATGTTGCACAATGTGCATATAAATAAAAAACACTCGAGAGTTTGAGGCTTCTTCCACTTCTTTTAATGGTTTTCCCCAACGGCATCCTCGTGCTGTACCACCATACCCAGAGAGCAACCCATTTTCACCGCACAAAAATTTCCCATCCTGCATTTTTAGTGCATCTACTTTGGGCTATATATGGTTGTGTACACATACAGTACATATACAACATCTACTAACCAGTATCTTGGCACGTCGTATACAGTATGGCAAAAATTTGTGAAGTCACATTCATGTGGGGTGTGGGGAGTAAAGAAAATCATGAGCATTTCAACGGAATTCCTGTCGTTGAAAATTCGTGCGATATTTATGACAAAGAGTTGGAATGAAAATGAGGCAGAACACACTTTTTTTCCCCATGTGGAAGGAAGTTGAGGACAAGGAACACAGACAAATATTTTACAATCTCCACATGCTTTGTATGAATGAAAATATTCGACAGAAATTTCATTGAGATGATTCAGACAGTCAAAAAGGAAATTTACACACACTACCTAAAATTCTTTTAGGGACATTCTTGTATGAAGCAACCAGGCGTTTCCATTGTTATTTAAATTTAAGGGATGGATGGTAAAGAAATTTTAAAAATTAAATAGATAATTTTAAAGAAATATTCTGATCCGTGAGATTGACTTGGCGTCTCCACTGCACTTTTTTCTGGTCAATTTTCTGCAGAATCTTTTTTTACCAGGCGCCTCCATCACGATTTATTCATTATTTATTTATTTAAAAATGTACTGGTAAGCTGACCAAGCTTACGAGAGCTGTGTTTCTTTCAGTGTACCAATTTTGTGAGAGCAAACTTAGAACGCCAATTAATTTAAATACGCGCAAAGTCGGGAAAAGTAGAAAAGTCATACCCTAAGAAATCTTTAGAAGGCCATATCTCGAGAACGGATCCATAGATTTTCATAATTTTTTTTTGTTTGAAAGGTCTTGAAGTCAGCTATAACATATCGAAAAATAAAAAAAAATTATGTCGCCATTTTCGAAAAATTCGAGTTCGAAATTTTCGAAAACTTTGTTTTTGACTTTAGCGCCTCTTGCGGTCATTTCTCGAAGTTGCAATGCTCTAGACATTTGTAGGGTTTCACGAAACCTTTCATTTGCGCTTGAGTTGATCAAAATCGGACTTGTAGAACCCGAGATATGACATACCAACTTTGGAAGGCTATATCTCGAGAACGGATCCATAGATTTTCTTCATTTTTGGCATGAAGCTAGATAATATGGTCAGCTACAACATATGAAAAAATGAAAAAAATTTATGTCGTCGTTTTCGAGATATTCATCGAAAACTCATCGAAAATTTTGTTTTTGATTTTTGGCCCTCTAGCGGTCACTTTTGAAACTTCTGATGTTCTAGAGAATTATAGGGTTTGTTGAAAGCTTTCATTTGAGTTTGGGTTGATCAAAATCGGTCAAGCCGTTTTCGAGTTATGGTCGATTTTCGATGAAAAATTGTGGCGGCCATATTGGCTAAACGGCTTGACTAAAATGAGGTATCGTTGGAAAGGTCTTGATGGCCCCTACAACATATCAAAATTTCAGATTTTTAGCTATAATAGGGGCTGAGGTATTAGCAAAACAAAATTTTGAGGTTATTCAAAATGGCGGACGGGGGGGTGGGGGGGTGGATTTGACCTCATAATCGGATGTCTTCCGGTCGATATTTAACCTTTGCCGTTTAGCGCAAGTCTCTATCTATCACCGTTCTCTTGCAATTTAAGTTTATAATCCTGACGGCCGGCCGGACGGCCGGACGGCCGGACAAAAAATTTTTTGGCGCATACGTTTTTTGGAATGTGGGGACCCTAATTCGTGCTCATCCCAAGTTTGAGCCCGATTTGACGACTTTCGATTTTGCTCGGTACACAAAAGCTGTGTCTGAAGGAAACACAGCTAAAAATGTACTGGTAAGCTGACCAAGCTTACGGGAGCTGTGTTTCTTTCAGTGTACCAATTTTGTGAGAGCAAACTAGAACGCGAATTAATTTAAATACGCGCAAAGTCGGGAAAAGTTGAAAAGTCATACCCTAAGAAATGTTTGGAAGGCCATATCTCGAGAACGGATCCATAGATTTTCATAAATTTTTTTTTGTTTGAAAGGTCTTGAAGTCAGCTATAACATACCGAAAAATGAAAAAAATTTATGTCGCCATTTTCGAAAAATTCGAGTTCGAAATTTTCGAAAACTTTGTTTTTGACTTTAGCGCCTCTTGCGGTCATTTCTCGAAGTGGCAATGTTCTAGACATTTGTAGGGTTTCTCGAAACCTTTCATTTGCGCTTGAGTTGATCAAGATCGGACTTGTAGAACCCGAGATATGACATGTCAACTTTGGAAGGCTATATCTCGAGAACGGATCCATAGATTTTCTTCATTTTTGGCATGAAGCTAGATAATATGATCAGCTACAACATATCAAAAAATGAAAAAAAATTTATGTCGTCGTTTTCGAGATATTCATCGAAAACTCATCGAAAATTTTGTTTTTGATTTTTGGCCCCCTAGCGGTCACTTTTGAAACTTCGGATGTTCTAAAGAGTTGTAGGGTTTGTTGAGATCTTTCATTTGACCCCGGGTTGATCAAAATCGGTCAAGCCGTTTTCGAGTTATGGTCGATTTTCGATGAAAAATTGTGGCGGCCATATTGACTAAACGGCTTGACCGATTTTCGAAAATGAGGTATCGTTGGAAAGCTCTTGATGGCCCCTACAACATATCAAAATTTCAGCCTTCTAGCTATAATAGCGGCTGAGATATAGCGAAAACAAAATTTTGAGGTTATTCAAAATGGCGGACGGGGGGGTGGGGGGGTGGATTTGACCTCATAATCGGACGTCTTCCAGTCGATATTTAAACTTTGCCGTTTACCGCAAGTCTCTATCTATTACCGTTCTCTTGCAAATTAGCGTTGTACTCCGGCCGGACGGCCGGCCGGCCGGCCGGAAAAAAATTTTTTTTGGCGCATACGTTTTTTGGAATGTGGGGACCCTAATTCGTGCTCATCCCAAGTTTGAGCCCGATCTGACGACTTTCGATTTTGCTCGGTACACAAAAGCTGTGTCTGAAAGAAACACAGCTAAAAAAAGCTTAATACATGTATAGCTTTGAGGTGCTTGAAAAATATTTTTCCCATAAAAATAAATAATATTCCGAGATAAAATGACTATCTCTCTATTAAATTAAACTAATAACTAAACCACTGCACACCATAACTGCAATGTTATGCTCTCCAATATAAATCAGAGGGAAATGACATGAGAAACTTGATATGATCTGTACCCGCTGGAGGGTTAATTTTAGCTACTTCGAACGTCTGGGAAAATGCAGTCTAATAGTGGATGAATTCAGCAGCGTCTAATGGATTCTTATTAATCGATTTTCATAATTCATCCCATTCTATTGATCTAAAAATACATAACATCCCGCCCTCCTGCAGCAGCTACATTGACCATCAATGGAGCACATCCAGCAGTATGTTGGAAAGCGCATTATGGAAATTATGGTGAATATAATATTTTTTCTGTATCATCTCATTTCATTCTCTTGCATGTTGATTAAATTTACACTGAAATCTATTTTTATATCCGAAAAATATTTTCATGTGCATAAACACCACAAAAGCAAGCAACATTCATCTTATGCTCCTATATACCCGCCATACCACAACCTTCCTTCCCGCAACCTCCTTCCGTGCGCAGAGAGGAAAAGAAAACTCCCCCACGTCTGTGGGAGTTTATAGTACCTATACATATAGTTGGTTGGAAGTCATTCTATATCTCTCCCTTCTGGCATAACCAAACACAACCCAAACTCAACAACAATAATATGAGAAGCTGAAGATTGTGTATGAGTGTGTTGGGTGGGAGGATGCATTTGCAGAGAAGATTTGTGTATATGTGGAGTAAAAATGTGGAGAATGGGTGGAAAAGTCAGCTGAATCTCTCGAGTTGAGAGACAAGCATCCAACTGATTCTTTATATCCACAAGGCACAGACACAAAAGCCTGAAATTCCACTTGACTTTTCAAGAATATTGCCACATATACACAAACCTCCGATGGTACTCCATCCTGGATGGCACAAAACTCATGCGAGACAGGAGAAGCATAAAATTTATGTAAGACTATATAAATAAAATTGAAAATTGTGCCCCCGTTTTGTATTAAAGGATATGTGCAGTATGTACCGAACCAGGCGGAAAAGGAGGGCAAAGTAAATTTTATGATGTCCCTTCGTGTGGTACTACAGACACACTGTGTGTGTGCACAATTAAAATCCACAAACAGAGTTACAAGAGCCGACTCTTTCGACTGTGAGAGTTGAAGAAAAAAAATCAATGTTTTCTCCTCGTTTTTTTCCACCCCTAAAGCATAAGGGGGTCACGAAGGGTCGCAGGAAATAATCCTCTTTGTGTTATGTATGTTATGCATATTTGTAAAGGATATTTAAATTGATGAATCCAGTTAAAGTTAATGCCTCTGCTTAAATGCCTATAATTTTTGTATTTGTGAGTTTCTAAACATTTTGTAGAGTAGAGCCTTTAGGCTATTAAATGATTTTTCTTACAATTCTTCGTATCTTTAATAATTTTTTAAAGAGAAGAAAACTCTACAGCTTTTGCTTTAAAATTTCTACGTTTTCTTTCACCAAGAAAGTTCCTTAATTCGAAAGAATTACAGAGAAGACAGATAAGGTATTTAAAAATAAGGTATTTAGTTTAAGCTAAAAATCCTCTCACACACACAATATAAATCCAATTTAACGTAATTTTACCCGAAACAACACCCCAAAGGATTTCCGCGATTATCTCACAAATGGTTTTCACTTTAATTAGACAAGCTTTTCACATTGCTAATCATGCGGAAAATTCGCCCGTTTTATTGAAAATCATCCAATATGTACCAACATATATACGCGGAAAATCCCCCATGGTGTATTTGACGCAACATCCCAGTTGGCACAAAAGGTCATTATAAAGTCTAATGTGCCGAAAATGATCGTTAGAATAACGTTGATAATTCATCAAAAATAAGTCATTTTACGTGATAATGGGGAATAAAAAAGACCCACGTTGAAAGTCAGTACACCGTCAGAATAACGTTATTGGAAGAAATTTCTGACCTTTTTCTTACGTTCTACTGACCTTTAAAATTTGAGACCAAAAGGGGAAATTTTTGACATGGCATCCCAAAAAAAATTTCCCAAACATATTTCTCTCTCTAGCATACATGGTAGCATAGGATAATGGTGTCTTCTCTATTTCCCTACCAATATACCATATTTATGGTATTTTACAAGGAATATTTATAATTTTTTTTTCGAAATTTTCTATATCTCAAATTTATATGCCGAAATACTTTACCGTCACAAATAAATCAAAAAGAACCTAAAATGGACTTATTATTAAAAATTAATTATTTTTTATAAAAAGTTTTGGAATATTTCTGATGATGTAAAATAGACTCTGTCTTTACTACTCATTTAAAATGTCTTAGACATCCTTCCTATTGCTTAAAATGCTGACCCGGCTTGATTCAAAGGCAATTAAATATCCTGAATTTCGCTATAAAAATTATTGATACTCCCGGACACTTAAATCTACGCCATATCTCGTAGCTTAAAAATTTTTGTCACATATATTGTATTTGGCCGAAACGTTAAAATGAACAGATAAATGATATATAATGTAGAGGAAAAAGAGCTTTTTTTTAATAAACTTTATTATATTTTTGAATAGATTTCGTATATTATCGAATCAAATCAAAAATCAAAGTGTGTGCATCAGTAAATTATTTTATGTAAAACGAAAACATATTAAGTGCGATCAAATTAAATATTATTTAATCTTCAAGGAAAACAAATATTTACCTAAACCCTTTTTCTCAGAAGTATTTCTTTAAAAGTATGTACCCAAATTGAAAACTAAGTCTAATACATTTTGTCTTATACGGATTATGACCTGCAAGCCTGCAATAAACATTTAAGAGATAAGGAGAGCAACCCTTGTAAACTGCAAAGCAAGGGCAATTAAATTGCCTACCTGGGAATAACTTAGGGTTTTTAAGGACCTTAAATATTTATTTTGAAAAGAAAAATGTGATATTTGGCAATAAAAGTTTATGCAATACATATTATATGTACGTTAATGTATTTTTTTCTCTTATTCTGGAAAAAACTTGAAATAAACTGTAGGAAAATATTGCAAGAAATTGATAAAAATCATTTCAATTAAATGATCTATTTTGATCTTTTTTATTGAAAAAAAGACTGATTAATTAATCTTAATTTTGTGCTCGCGATAGGTTTACATGTGAATCTTAAGAAATTCTATGCGGATTTCCTTACGTTCGGATGTCCCTTTTTGAACGCTCTTTTTCCCTTAGTGAATTTCAGAGAAGGTCTTCCAAGACACCTACGCACAATTTTGGTCATCCGTATAAGCATTCTTCCCTATTGTTATATGACATGCGCGAAATACTAAAATTGTGGCAATAAATGACGTATTTCTTAATGAACAAGACCTGGCGCACCCTCATTATGATCTCCTTTAACGATTTCATTGATCATTTTGCTCATTTTTATTGATTTATTCGAGAAAATCGTGAAAAACCTAAACCAAAACAAACGCCTGTCAAAGGTCAAAAGAAGAGTGCAGAAATACAAAAAAGAAATATCCCACGCAGTCTTTCTCTTTCTGTCTCTCCCTCAACACCAAAGGTTGGTGGAGGGTAAGTATACTTACGGTATTCTGACGTTGAGATTTCGGCAGGAATTTTAGCCAAAGTTGATGGAGGGTCAGAAATTTTGTGCTTTCTTACGGTATACTGACGTTGTTAAGGAAGAAATTGAAAGTATATTTTTATATAATAAATGAGATTCTTCTGCTCAAAATAGCTTCTAAAACTATTTGCTCTCTTTTAAACAATCATTTTAATGCATTTATATGCCATTTTATTTAGTTTTTGATGATAGAAAAAATGATTGATTTTTCATCTTACTGACCTTTAATGACTTATTTCTGACGATATTCCAACGTTTACACAAAAAATTGAATTTATGCGAAAAAAATGAAGTAAATAAAGCAAAAACGTCTTTTAATAGCTTTTTGATCATCTACAAATAGATTTGTAATGTTTTAATGACTAAAACTTTGATTTCTGCAAAATGACTAAAAATGCCTCAATTTTTACTGACTTTACTTACCAAATAATAACGTTATTCTGACGTTAGAATTTAGTAAGCTAATGACGAAATTCTGACCATTTTTTACGATAATCTAACGTTATTATAACGTTAATAAATAGTAAGTAAAGTCAAAGTTATTATGTGTTAGCTGGGATTTTACCGGGAAACACAGCGAATGAAGGGGATGATAAAAAATGACACATAAGAGGATTAAAAGACCAAATAGATTTTCACACCAATTTATACCAATTTTACAATCAATTGCTGATGCCATGTAATAAATTAAAAGTAAACAGACTAAAAGCTCTCCCCCTCGTCGGCTTTTCCTCTGAGATTGCTGCAAAAATATTTCCTGGTTGCAATTAATTGCGGACAAGGGGGGTTGGTTTTGCAACCCTTGTGTGTGTGGCTTCGTTTTCGATGCTTATCGTAAAAACAAATAAATTGGAGGGATTTTTTTACGACCAATTGTCCGATTTTACTCATTTTTTTACGTACCCACTCCCTCTTGTTGTGGAAATCAATACACCAATCGAGTAATAAAAATTATATATACCTCAACAGGAGAGATTTTCTTCTTAAACTAAGAGAGTTTTTTTTCTCTATTCTCGTCTCAATGAAACGTTTTTTTTGTAGGAGGTAAGAATTGAGAATTAACTTTTATTTGTGAGGGACAATTGCGAGGCGGATGATTTCGTTGCATTTAAATTGATTAATTAAAAAGTTTTGCAAATAGTATTTTGTCTGCAAAGCATCCCCATCTCGTGCTTGTCGCATTGATGGGAAAGGAAAAGAGGCCATGGGAAACTTTTCAATTGAGACAATACGCAGAGTCGCGTCTTGCCACAAGAGTCACCACTTTACGGAAAAACATCCCCTTTGGGTGATTATACAACAACAAAAAGTATGTAAATAGAAACTTAAGAGAACGCACAAGGACACAAAAAAAGTCCATGCATTTGTCCACAAAAAAGGATTCTGCGGTATTTTGTTCCTTTTTACCCATCATATTTTATGGGTGTGGTTGTATGCCTTTCACCACAAAAGCCCTCAAAGAGTGTCGCAGAGGATTGAAAAGCCAAACACCACGAAGCTTTTTTTTCTCTCACCCACCCCACAGTTCATTTCTGTGTAGGCGACCAACAAAATTTTTATTTACCCCGTTTTTTGGCAGGGGTAGCAAAAGCTCTCGCGCTGCTGTTTTTTTCCTGTCCCTGTCGGCAGAAAGGGTCCCACTCATTGGGTGAGAGAGGTGTACGAGAGAAATTCAAGGTATTATGTTTCAAAAGTGTTTGCTGTGAGGTTGAATCAATTCCAGAGAGGGTGGGAGCATGGGAGGGAAAAGCGCCGAAAATAGGGAGACGAAGAATTTCGGGGGGTAGTTAGAGCACACATAGCGAGAGAAAAAAAAAGTGCAAGAGTGCCGTACTATTGAAATATGTTCGATATTTCTCTCCTGAATTCCTCTTTGCATCCCCATTTTGGAATGGAAAAATCTATTGGCTCCATCAATCCGTCCGTTTTTGTCTATTTATATTCAAATTTTTAACTCAAATTTATGGCGAACGAGATAAATTTCCCAACGAGTCTCTCTGTTTTCTCTCTCTCTTGTATACCTACATACATACATACATATATTGAGGAGATCCTTTTCATTCGATTCATTCTCTCGCAAATCACATGAATCTCTTTCGGTTTTGGTACATGTACTTCCCAAAAAAAGAAGAATTTAGGTTTCTTTATATTTTCCTTTTTGGATGGAAATGAATGGAAATTTTTCAAATCAATTTCCTGAAAATCTTGTTATATTTTTCTTTTACTTCAATTTTACATGGAACTTTAATTTAATTCTCCTTTGAAGTAAAATTGGAAAATTTGAAGTAAAAATAAAATATTTTTGTAAATAGGGATGTCTTTGTATCTGTTTCATTTCAACATAAATATCATAAAAATTGATATTATTAATTAAAAAAAAATAACAAGAGATCAAGATGGGGACGCCTGGTAGTCTTACCTAGCGCACTCATTTATGAATAAAAATTTTTTTAGCAATATCTAAGCTTTCATTTTTAATGAAATTTAACCCAAAATTTCAAGAATTTTCAGAATATTTCTTCTGAAACTTTAATCCTTTAGTAGTGCTGAAAAACTTTCATTTATAGAGCCCATGTTGCTCATACACAAAACTTGCATGTGACTAGCACAGATATTTCCTAATAAATACTTGGAGATTTTTCACAAAGAAAATTTATGTTCTTATATTCAGAACATGTTCTTGTAGTCTTTTTTTAAGGGGTGGATGGGATTATGTTTGTTTTCTCAACACAAATTTTGGTTATTTCGTCTGCGCAACAACAATCCCCGAATGTGGATAAATTCCAATCTGGAAGTTGAAATTTCAATTGAACAAAGGATAAATTCAGAGCAATAGAATCCAATAGGGTTTATGAGGGCGATGTGAGAGGGTGAGATCTTTATATACAATGCACTTTGTCAATTTTCTCACAAAACATACCAAATATTAAGCAGGTATTTCATTCATTTTATATTCAGATTTATTGTAAGTATACTCAAGTATTATGCTTTCAAGCATAAGCGCATTTTATGCCATCAAAAGCTTCAAAACTTTAACTCTCTTCTGTTAAGCAAATATGTATGTAGGTACTATATATGTATATGTAGGTATGTAGTTCTTCTCGTTTTTTTTCTCCTCATTTAAACATTTAAACTGAAAATCAAATGCAGACAAAGTTAAATTTGAACAGAGGAATTAGGCGGAAACAGTGAAACAATGCGATAGGAAATGACTTAAGTGGAGGACCACTCAACTTTAGTTTGGTCACACTGTGGTGGTGATGGCTTGCAACCCCCAGTCCCTCTCCCATAAAAGCCGCAGCTTTCTCACCCACACTCGCACCACATATCCCCAACATTTTTCCCATTTTCCCACCCACACAAGTCCCCGCAGTTCGGCGTGTGAGAGTAAAAGGCACCACACCATCCTAGAACTGTGAGCAGTGGCGGAATTCACATTTTAGAAAATGCTATTCCACCCCCATTTCAGAAAACCAACCTCAACTGGTCACACCAGAGAACATGGACAGTGGCACAGAAAAAAACGGCTTCAATGCTTTCCCATTTCCTTACACTCCAACCTCCGGACTGAATATTAATTCATTCGAGATTCCATTCTTTGCCAACACCGAGTGCAACATAACGTAGATACATTTATAATTTCCTATCTTCTCCCACCCACACAACGAATCTTCCATTTTGAAATGCATACAAATGGTCACTTCATGCAAGAAAGCTCCTCTCACAGTTTTTTTGCGTCTTCTTCATCCTTCCACCACTCACTCTGTGTTACCACAAATTCCGGAAGACCGGAGTTAATTCAACATAATTTGGCGAATGGCCAAACTTTGCCGCACGCTGAACACATACAATTTTTACGGGTTACCAAATTATTTAAAAGAAGACACAAAAATTATTCAATAAGAGGAAATGAGAGGAGAATTAAAAAATATAATACATATCTATTTATATATTGCACCTCAATGGGAAAATGAATAATTTCTCTCTCTCTTCAATCAAGACTTTAGTCTATCAAGTTTTCAATTATTGAATTCTTTTGCATTTATGGTTTGAAGTTTTTCAAGAATTTGAAGAATTTAGAGCCTCATTTATTTAGAAATTCCTGTGTTAATAAAGCTTTTTGAAGCTTTTGAAAAAAAAAGAATGTCTCATTGTTTATCCTAACGTCCATTAGTCGCCTTTTCAAGCTAATCGGCAAGAGATAAAAACAAGGGAAATTTTCTATAAAAGAATTCTCTTTCCCTGTGAGATAGGTAAAGAAGGTAAAGAATCAAAATATATAACTACATACAAAATAAATACACCCCTCTTGCATATCGTCAAATAAGCTTGTAGGCCTCCCTCCACTGACAATTTTCAACCCGGCGTGTCTCTTTACCATTCACCTTTAAGGTTTTGCCAATTTTTTCGTCTGCCACCCGTCATTGCCAAAAAAAAAAAGAGAAAATAACAAGGAATCCTCGATGGCATATTCGTGAATGGAACGGAAGGAACAGCCGCCAGGATCCGTAAGAAAAGAGAACCGAAAGAGGAAATTGTTTACACTTCCGATTTGTTGTATATTTTATGTAATTTCATCATCAAGAAGTGTGTAATTCAATTCAATGTGATTGTTGATTTTGATTGTTTATCTGTAAGCGTGAGATGGTGTTATTTCTGTTGATTTGATCTTCGTCACCATTTATTTTTCTCTCTTTGCTATCTTCGCAGTTTTTCTTGTTATTTTTTGTCCCTCTTGTGTGTGTGGCATTTTCACAAACTTTCCAAAGCACGAAGATTCAAGGAAAATAATGTACTTTTTGACCTCACATAGAAGAGTTGCAGATTTTTCTTTTGAAAAAATGAGGGGAGTGAGCGTGGAAAGTTTAAAACTCCTCTATGACCATTTGATAGTTCGACTTTTGGACTTGTGTGTATACAAGATTGTTGAGAAGAGGGTGCAATGATGGGGTTCTTCATTGTACCAGAGAGACAGGGGCGGAAGAAAGTGGCTTGAAAGATTTCCAGGAGATTCATCTCCTTCCTAGAATGGGGATTACGGTGACAGATAGACTTCTATCTAGTTGGGAATTGATGGCTACCATATTTTCTGAGACAACTTGAGGCACTGAGTGAGACAGTTTGAGTCTCTTATGCTTAATTCACGCATTTTGAGGTTTTCCATCTTCTGGACGGGCGAAATTCCACACACCCCCTACCCTTCTTTGAGGCTCTCACATGTGCCACTGATTGCCTCATACTCTGTCTTTTAGGGGTAAATGGGGGTCTTTCGGGGCTAAAATCATGTGGACAACACACACACATACCATGTGCTTTGCAGAAGCCTTGGCCAAAAAGGGGATTTCGAAAGACTCCGCTCCAATCTGGGAGGGTGGATGAGGATGATGAAATGATCCCCAAAAAGGGGAGAGTGTGGTGAAATCAAAACCACATACCGACAACCACATAAAGTCCATCTCTAATATTGTTTATTATCGGGGCTTTTCCAGATTACCAGCAACCGTATGTTTCACAGGGCATCACAAGATATTTCCCCCTTTAGCCTTTTTGGGCCTAAAATTTTTTTCTGTCAACTTGGAAAATATTGTGGATTTGGTCAGGAAAAATTCCTTCTCTACATGTTTCGCTTCTTATGGCTGTTTTTCCGGCTTAGTGGGAGAAATATAATCAAGGTCAAAAGGAAGAATTTATTCTTAAACTAAATTATTTTTTAGATTGATCCCATAAATTTTGAAAGCTTTGGGATTTTGTTTTTGTTATTTTACCAAAGAAAAGCTCTGATATATAGCTGAAAGCATCGAAAGAATTATTTTTGCAAACAATTCATGAAAAAATTTCAATTAAATACCTAATTTAATTCCTAAATAGAACCTTACAAAGAAGATAATTTTTTCTTAAAACACAGAAATCTTTAAAATATCCATCAAATGTAAACATAGCCGTATAGCGTCCAATAACCCTGCTATGATAACACGAGAGAGAGTGAGAGCAAAAAGCTGGAAAAATCACAAATTGTCTGACGCTTTTATTGATTGTCGTCGATTTTGTTCGTCTTTCGGCACTCATGTGTGAGAAAATATATCGATGAAAACTTTACTTTGGGGGAGGTGAAGAAAATTGATGAAGAAGCACTTGGATGAGACAAAAAGAAAACGTTGAGCTCACTAAAAGAATGAAGACAATTCACCAAAAGTTTTCCTATCCACGAGAACGAAAAAAATGGCCCAATTTTGTCAAGAAGAAAATCTTTTTGTTAGACGAGGGTGAAAATAATGAAAAACCTGTTGACTCAAATGATATTCGTTCCCCTCCCTATATCGTCTCTGCATTTTTCTCTGTGTTTATGGCGCGGGTGGAAGAGAAGTGAAAGAAATCAGAAACACACACACGATGTTGCTATAAATTGTATGACATGCTGTTTCGGTTTGTATTTGATGTTGGAAACAGAACTTCCTCAGCTCAAGCGCCATGTACAAAATGTGATACGAATCTCTCTCCAGTCGGATTTCGGCCAATTTAACATAATTAACTACACAGCTCTCCGTATGCGTCTCTTTCCCCTCCACAATGCTTGCAACCAAAATCTTCCCAAAGAGAGAGGAGAAGTCTTTAATCTCAATCAAAACATTCAGATTCAATCAAAGTACGACCATGCAGTAATTGGTAGAGAAATCTCTGCTGGACTGGAGGGTAGTTATATGCTGGGCAAGAATTTAGGTCAAATACAATAAATTGATTCCTCGAGGATATTGGAAGGAAGTCAATGGAGTTGTCTCCTTAATCAACGGATGAAATATCAAAAGGATTTGATTAGTACGAAGCCTGACATAGAAATACCTTAGTTACGGTTTCAATGATTTTATACAACCCTTTTACATCTTAAGGTCTTTGTCTTGCAAAATTTCATTTTATGCTTTTAAGCTCTTGCTTTAGCCTTCTAGTCAAACCCGGCGTCTCCACTGTCCCTTGAAATTAATTAATGGGAAAAAGACGTTGAGTTTTAGTTTTACCAGGCGTCTCCACTGTCAAATCCTCACAAATCCTTTAACAAAATTGCCCAAACCGCCTAAACAGAAAATAAAGAATGAAAATTACCTGACTAAACTTCTCCTGGGTGTCAAGAATATCAATGAAGAGCTTCATGCGATCATCCATGACTTGAAAGCCATTCCTTGGCATCATCAACAAATTCTGGACGGCCTCACGAATAGATCCGGGTGTTGTGCTACATGAGCTTGTATCATCCGGTGAACTGTACGGATTATTGGACTGTTGATACTGCTGATGTGATGCAGCTGCACGACGTATTTGCTCCGAAGTCTGCCTCAGTGCCTCTGAGTACTTTTTCAGGTAATCCACTGCATCCATACTGGCGAGATTGTCTGTCATTTGTTGGAAATTGTCCAGAATCTGATTGAAATCCACCGTAGCACTTCCCTTCCCAGGCTGTGGTTTCTTCTGATCCGCAAAACTTTCCAAATCCTGATTCATTATGCGCAAATTGTCGGAAATTTGTGAAAAACTCTGCGTTGTTATTGGACTATGGTGATATTCGGCAAAATCTGTGGACTTGGAACGGAAACGATTCGGATTATCAGCCATTTGGTGTTCTTTTGTGAATTTATGGAATCTCTCTGCACTTGATGCAGTAGTACTTTCAGGAACTTGATTCGAACGGATGGCATCGAGAAATTGACGCAGCTGATCTGATGGGGTTTGTGGTTCAGGGTAGTTAACCTCCTCCCTCGGTTCCTCCTTTATATTGCTCCGGATATTGTCGAGAAACATCCGTAGCTGAAGTGATGGAGTACTAGGTTCCTCCTGTTGCTGCCCCGACGACGTATCAGCACCGTTGAGAGAAAGCTTTGAATCACTCTTTGAGAGTGGAAGTGTGGACATTTGATGCTGCTGCTGCGTCTGTTGCTTCACCATTTGCTGCCGCTTCATTTCGGACAGAATTTTTGCTTGCTCTGAGTACTTCCGGACACTTTCAGTGATATTTTTCAGTTGCTCAGAGTAGAGACGGAGTTGATTTTCGAGGAATGTTTGATCAGGAACAGTTCCATAGGCGTAGGACATGGGACGATCGACTTTTCTACGTGCACCAGTCATTTCATTTGTGTCTAGGCCGATATTCCCATAGCCGTACGGACTTATATTTTGGCGCTGCAGTGTTGGTTGGCCGTGAAAAGTGGCAGATTGACGCATCCCCGTTGTTGGGGGTTGGGACTGCAGTAAGCCCGATTGCGAGAGACGCCTGGTGGTTGTAGGTGGTGGAGTTAATTTGCTGTAGGTTCCGGATTTTTCAAATCCATTGCACCGATCGAGGCTACGTGGTCGAACAGGTGGTGGTGGTGTATTTGGTTGCTGCCCAGTATTCGATGGATGAGCCTGTTGCTGGAGATTCTGAACAGGCCTTGGGGTACTTTGGGAGCGTCTTTGGACAAAAGGTGCAGCTGCTGCATTAATTCCAACTTGATTTCCTGCAACACCACCACCATTCTGTTGGGCGGCAATTGGGGACGGTGGTGTGTAGAAATTGAACTCTTGCTTGCCACCAATTGATCTGGGTCCCGTCACTGCGGTCACGGACGGATGATGGGGCTGATGATGTGCGGTCATATAGTGCAATGGCGGTCGCGTTTGTTGCATTTGCCATTGATGTTGCTGCTGCTGCTCTTTTGCAACCCCCATAGGTCGCTGAGCATAGATCGATGTTGCGTATTCGTTGTTCTGACTACGTGCCTGATTGAGGGGTGATGACACAGCAATACTATGCGGTCGCTTAGGTCGCACCTGGGCATAAATGACCTCATCCATTGGGCCCATTGGGCTACGTATCACATTACTTTTCACCTCACCACCGCTAAAATTTCCTACAAATGGATTATTCAAATGCAAACTTATGTTCTTCTCATCAATCCTCAGCTCATTGCCACCATTGAGCGCTATCCGACGATTCATCGTCTCTTGCTGGTGCTCCCCCAGTCTCCCTGGGATTTTGGGTGCACCCAATCGATACCCATTGAGAAGTGTGACCGTCGGTGGAGGTGCTGATTTATTTTTCTGATACACCGTCGCTTGTTCCCCACCATCCTGGGCCCCAGCAGCTGTTTGGGGGGTGGCTTCACTTGCCGACGGTTCCAGCGAGGATGTCTCTGTGGACGTGGTATCACCCATCCTATCGGCATCTGTATTGCCATTTTGGAATTGTGTCGATGTCATTTTGTATGTTCCCTTCGCTCTTGTATCACTTGCTCTCAACTTCAATTTTGCAACAAACACTCAACACACGAGCTCTTCATTTTAACACACACACTCACTAACCCACCCTCTTGGGTCCAAGGGGGGTCACTCTGCACACACAAAACTTTTTTTTTTACCCCCTTTTACTGCCTCTTTTTTTTAGCAACTGGGGGCGCACTGAATTTTTCAACCACTGCTGTTGGTTCTTTTTTTTTTAATCAGACGAAAACATGCACAACATTCTCCGAAATATTTTACATTCCTCTCCCATGAGGAATTTATTTTTCGCATACCAAAAACACACTACCCCAAAATTTTTCCGGGTAGTATTTTTCCAGTGCCTGAATGCTCACAAAATAGCCATTTTATTTGTTTTTCCTCGCAATCGCACCAAAATGATCTTGATTTGCAGGAGGAACATCCTACCGCTGCTGCGAGATGGGCATTTTATTGACCCAAATGGTGGGAATTTAATTGGCTCAAAAAAAATTGCAATGTACACAAAGTATTGAATTTCCTTCGGCGGGTTGAATTTTTTTCTCACTCGCAAAAATCATCCCAAAATCCACTCATTGCTTCTCTTTTTTCTGTATTTGCACAAGAGTCTCCACACATAAGTTCGTCGTTACACCATCACGGAAAAAAATTCTTTCTCACAGAGAAAAAAAATGTTTATTCAAAGATGAGATTTGTAAAATGAAGAGAAAAAAAGCCACTGCTTGTAAAAAGGATCACAGTTGTAAACACAAGAAAGTGATTGTGATTAAATTTAGCTCATTTGGCGCACCACAGTTTGAAGAGAAGCAGCAAAAAAATCAGCCTCACTCTATATAAATTCCCCTGAAGAAATGGTCCAAAGTAGTTTATAAACTCTTCTTTTTTTTATCTTTTAAAAAAAAGTTCCCAATAAATCATCCAATTGGGCCTTTAAATTCTTTGTAAGATCAAACAAGAATTCCTTCTAGGTACAATGCAATTTGCACATAGACACAGTACACGAAAAAAGAATGCAATCACACGAAAGTTTTTATGGTGTTTCCCAAAAAGAAGGGGGTGGGATTGTGGGGAAACATGTGTGTGAGAAATCCATTCACTAAAAATTTCACGGAGACAACGATGTTGCTGCAAGCGTTGCGACGCTCCAACTGCTGTGTGTTGATTTTCGGTACGATCAAAAGAGGTCCAGCAGCGGCACAGCATCCAATCCAGATGGTGCGCCACGCTCACCCCCAACATAAGCACACTATATTCTCTCTTTCTCACTCTCGCGCACAATACCGAAGCATAACGAGATTAAAAGCGTGAGAGTATTTTGAGAGGAATTTTCTCACATTGCACTTCCCAATGTCATCTCCGCATTTAGACCTTTATTTATTCACAAACAGCACGCCGGCTTTTCCACCAGAGAACCTCTCTCTCTCTCTGTCTCTTCGGCGTGCTCTTGGGAAAATTCTCTCACTCTCTCCTGCGGGAAAATTTCCCCAACTTCCAGCGCACTTTCCAGCCCACAGGAGAGTGGGAGAAATGCTCATGCCAAAAAAAATTCCCATATATGAATAATCCAATTTCGTGTGAAATTTTTAATTTCCACCTGGTCAGAGGGAACAAAAAGAACAAGCGAGGGACCAACCGAGCAGTAAAAGTTTACGATGAAATTAACAGCTATGTGTGAGAAAATGCACGGTGACTCTGGGAAATTAAGGAAAATACAGTAAAATATTTCGTTGCTGGTTTTTTGTGCATTTAAAAATGTGGATTATTTTAATGTAGAAGAGAAATCTCTTGGAAAAATCAAATGAATTTTTCGTTTTGAAAAAAGGTAAGAATTTTCATGGACAGGGAAATATTTAAAATTGTAATTAACCCATTTGTGGCAGCTTGAAAATTTCGGAACATATCCAAATTAAGCGTGAAAGCTTCACATTAAATGGAAAAGCTTTTCAGGGTAATTTTTATCGAAGCTTGCGAATTAATTTAAATTAATTATTTATTAATTTGAGCGTTTTAGTATAATATTTTAATTTTTTGACGAAATAAATATCTAATTTAATGGATTTTAAATTTATTTTTTAAAAATACGTTTTAAATGGATTTTAATGAAATTGAAGAAGATGATACAAAATTCAAGTGGAAAATTGTGGGAAAATAAAATTGATCAATAGAAAATGCGAAAGCACAGAAAGCTTGCCAAATACCTCCATTAGAAAACTTTTAAATTAAACTTCATAATTTATTTGAAGTTTTATTCCAAATTTATGCTCTTATAGCTCTGATTGTAAGTGGTGGTAATCAACTAAGCACTCTTTGAAAATGTATTAAAAATTAAATTAAATTCGGTTTGTTTTAGTATTCATTAAGCTCCCATAAATATCTTGTTCAACCCCTAACAAAAATTTAATTTTTATTATTTTCTATTTGAAATTTTAACATTAAAAGTTTTCAAACTATTAAACCACAAACCGTAAATTTAATTTTAAAAGCTCATAAAGCTCTAAACTCACAGAGAATAATTGTTCCTACTACCATGAAATTGTTGAAAATAGAGAGAAAATCTTTTTGAAAAACAATTCGAAAAAAATAATTTAATAGTTTTAGATTGATTCTGGTGAACTACAGCACAAATGGATATTGTTTATCAGAAATATTTAATCGAAATATTTTATTCAAAACACCCCCATTACACAACACAACCCGGAGCTTTCAATCATTATCTCCGCCATATTTTCTAATGCAATAACAATCTTCAATTTACGTGATTCATAAAAATAACTGCTGGTAAATTTCAAAACAATCTCCCCATTGTGATTAAAATTCAATGCGAATGCTGCAACTTTGGCCATTTTGTGGCTTTTGTGAAAATCAATTTTCTCGAAAATTGAATGTGAAAAATTATTATATGTCGTACAAAGGATGAAGCGAAAAAACATGGAGAGTTAATTTGATTTCATTAAATGATGGACAAGCATCTTGACTGAATAATAAAATATCTTCAGAGTGGATTTAATCACACACAACTCATGCTAATAATTCTCACTTCCAATTCACCTCTGTTTTTTTTTCTACAATTTTCACATTGAAAGCTCCTAAGCTGAGACGCTTTTCATTCAAGGAAAAACTGAGAGCTTTGTGGAGGAAAAATTGGGTTCTTGACATAAATAACTCCCACATTCGGAGCTTTTGTGGAAAATTCAAAGAGAGCTTTTCACCTCAAACGGCGCACATGAGAATTTCCCCCAATAGAATGGAGCTTTTCTGTGTAAATGTAGTTAGGGTGAAAACCTTACCTTTAGCACATGGGGTTCCTGCTCAGCATTCTCGCAGATTGTCTCAGCTTCACTCTCGCGTTCACTCAGCCAAGCAAGGAACTGTGTGTAGACAGACAATGGGGAAAGAAAGAAAAAGGAAAAGAATTAGAGGTGGTGGTGCTTCCTGTATTATTAAATCTCGTCACGTTTTTATTAGTTTCTCGTCCACCTCGAGACATCCCCCCAATGTTAGACTTATCTGTCTGCTTAGTCTCGAGCAGAGAGCGCAATCGAAAAGGAAAAAAAATGTGTACGTAGAAAATATTTCAGCCACATTTATAGCTTTCGATTATGTGTGAGTGCTGTTAAATTACACGTAATAGCTATTCTGAATTTATTACATGGGAAGATTTAAGTTCAGGAGGGTACAATATGAATATTTTATTATTATGAAAAATTCATCAAGAATTTTTTTCTGGAAATTACGACAAAGTTAATAATTTGAAGCTTTTTTTATCCTATTAGTAAACATATCTTGAGGGTCTTGAGGTGTTCAGTGGACTGAGACGTGTTAACTTTTAATAATTTCTCTGGAGCTTTGGAAACTTTAAAGAAATTATTTTAAATCTAAATAGAAATTTTCCCAGTCGTGAAGAATTTAAGATAAAACTTTTTTATTTACAGAGTTTTTATCAAGAATCTCATCAGGAATTTTCTCGTGTAATTTATGTCAAAAAAGTCACGTAATTTAATGCCACTTGAGCAGTTATTTTCCTTTTTCCCATCCCATTTCTAAAGGTGGAGGTTCTCTTAAATAAAAACTCCTCATAACTTACTTGATCCATGGTCCTATCGAATGATTGTAAATTATGGACAGCAGCATGCAGAAGTTTTCCACGATTTATTACCACATTATTCAAATTGTTGTATCTAAAAAAAAGAAGGAGAAGAGACAGACGGCGAAATACGCAATAATTAAAATTAATTCCTTGCAATAAACGCAAACAGTTGGACTGAAACTTTTCCACTTTTCATCATTTTGTTGTGTACAAATAGAGCATAAAAATAAACATACCGTAGGTTCACAGATTCAGTCATACGTTTAATACGCGATGTATCGTCCGTTGGGTAGACGGCGATTAATTTCTGCGTGAGTTGGTTAAATAATTCAATTTGATGCTTATACTGATGCAATTCCGCGTGGAATGACTGCAAAAGAGAGGATTTTTCAGAAGAGTATTAATTTAAAGTTAAAAAAAACAGAATCAGTGTTTATAGAGGATAATGTGTTGCCATAAAATGAAACATAATGGCGCATGGGGGAAGTTTGTGATATACCAACCTTTTGCTCCTTCTGCTGTGCATCGAGGACATCAGCTGTTGTTGCTACACTCCCCATTCTATCAGCTCGATTTTCCATTCGTTGCATCCAAGCTTCAATCTCCAAGCGTTTTGCTTCGTACCTATATATAAAAGGAAAAAGAGCAAAGAGAAAAGAAAAAAAAGGCTTCGTAAGTCTTTTGCTTGTTGCTCTTACTATGGTGATCCTTGATACTTTTGGCAAAATGCCACAAAATCGCATGAATCTAACCCTGGAGGGGTGTGAGAGTGCTGCTCAATATATTCAGAACATGTACATTATTCTGACAATTTAATTAAATTAAATACAGGAAAACTTTATTTCAATACCCATTCCCTCCCCTTTGATGTATCCCTTCCGGACTTTCTTTTTGCTTGCTTCTCCTCTTCTTCTACCATCTATTTTCTACCCTTGTGTGGAATGTCGAAAGAACGTTCGAGGAATGGAGTAAAAAAAAAAACGGTAAAGGAAGTCAGATGGTAAAAAATTGGTCCAACTCCGCCTTAGCTAGGAGGGGAGGATGGAAAGACTTTAAGAAAGTTTTCACTGGGAAGAAAAACTTTTACACTGGACAACAAAAACATAACCCTTCGTGGAACTTTTAAATTTTGGGGACGGGGGATGTTTTTCCGGAAAGGTTTCTGGTTATTCTAATATCTAATTATAATACACTTCATAGGAGGATGTAGCTGTCTGTAACAGAAGCGACAGTGTTACCATTAATTCAGTCTGGAGAAAAGAAAATGGAATAAATTAAAACCTCCTTTGGGATGTTTTTTAAGGCTTCCTCTTCAAAAATTTTAGAAGTTCTATTTAATGTCAAATATAGAGAAGTTAGAAGAAATTAGAGACTAAAGTTCGGCTGTGGTTAGACCTTCTTCAGATATTGAAATAAAATAAAAAACAATTTTAATATTTTCAGGAGAAATACGAGATGTGCTCTCTTTTGATTGTCCAAAAAATTCAAATCTTTACTTTTCTTTCAGTCACAGTGATAAATCTTTTACAATTTTGTACATAGAAAGAACAAATCTGTGTAGAACAATTCGAGGGTTGGAAAATATACTATACTAACTCATTTTTGTTGATTTTCAGGAGAGCGATTTGAAGTTTGAGATTTACATTGCCTCTTATGTAAAATTTTTTACAGTTTTCGCTGTAACTTTGTAGGGAACAAATATTCGAATTTGTCCTTTTGAGGGAAGATGAAGGACATCAAAAGCTATCGAAAAATGCGTTAAAAATATACTATACTAACTCGACTTAGTATAGTGTATTTTCCAACCCTCGAATTAATCTTCAACAAACTATCAGATTGTACGTTATTCGTTAATTTTTTTCATCTCAGTGTTTCTCTACTCTTCCGCTTCTGTTTGATGAATTCCTCCCTCTTTATATCACCACACGAGACAGATGAAGAAATTTTTCCTTCACTGATTCACTTTAATAAATGTTACGCGGCAGAAAAGTAGCAAAGTCCTTTTCAACCCATTTTTTTCTCCATTTCAACCCCCCATCAAACCCCCCATTCTCACACTCCACCCACAATGAGGAACATCTTCGCAATTTCAGCCCTTCTTCGTCGTTATGTCTACGTTTTTTCTTCCAATCTATGCGACGATAAATGAGAAACTTTATTTTCCACTCGTACACAAAGTTTTTAACATTGTAATTGAACAGAAGTTGAAATTGCGAACCTCCCACACCCAAAGAGAGAAGGGGTTAAATTGTGAAAATGCTGAAGATGATTGTGAATGTTGGGAGTGCGCGGGGTGTGGAAACTTGAGTAGTATTTTCCACAGAGCAATTGACATGATTTCTAATGCGGCAGCAAGAGGCGTCTTCCACACCGTAAGAGTATCTTCTCTCTCTTTTCCTTTTTGCTCCCAATTAACAAAAGAACAATACATTGCAAATTATATTAAATTCTAACACTTGTGTTGGGAAAATTGTTCTTCGACCTCTTTTTCAACCCCCCTCTCGCTGATTTTCCATCGCCCCCTCTCAAAAAGTTTTCTTCGCATTTTGCAATTGAAAGAGAGCTTTTGTGTGCTATATTTACTCATGGCTTTCACCCCCTTCTTTTACTTTTGTGACTTTTTCGAGGCGTATATTCTGTTTCAATAAAGAATCTTTTAGGAAGATTTTATACTTGAAAGATGAACTTGTTAGGAAAATTGTTTAATGGCCTTTTTAATGGTACACTAAAGAAATGAAATTGCCATTGATCTTTAGCTTATTAATGTGAAAATTGTAAGTAAAAGAGGAAGAAAAACAGAGAAATTGACTGAAAGGAAGCAAATTAATAGCAACATGCTTTACTTGAATTGATTTAATTGAATAACTGAATTTATTTTTTACGCATTTAGGGAGGATCGTGGTCTCTCGTTGAATTTTTTATAAAGAATTTATTATTTTATCTTCAAATTAATTAAATAATTTCAAAGATTCATGCAAAAAATTGAATTTTCGTAAGATAATTACGAATATTCTCGCTTTTCGGTTTTATACTTTCCACAATTTCATTCCCCTTTTGGCATTTGCTATCACAACCCCTTTTATATTTGTTCTAACTCTCATTTGGATCCCTTACACAAATATAAATGAGAATAAAGGTATAAAATGGCACACAAAACTCACCTCTGAGAATCACCCAGCATGGCTGCAAGTTGAGATTTTCTCTGCAAGACGCATTGTGATGTTTCGTCCCAGTGCTCCCTCAGCCGTGTAACTGCAAACAAGAGATGATGGTAAAATTAATGAGTGAAAGAAGCTTATAATATGTATGAGCTCTAGAGAGCTTTGCTATAAAAGAAGAAAAAAAAATGAAGAGCGATATGAGGAAATTGTTATGAATAAATTAATGCAACTCTTGTGGAAATGCAAATTTTTCACTCACTAAACAACTTCTTTTTTTTTTAACTTGCTTTCTTTTCATTCAACCCTCCCCTTCCGCATTGTAAGACAGTCTTCCATTGCAAGCGATGCATAAAATTTGCAGAGAACTTCTTTACCCATCAAGTTCTTTTTTATTTTTAGAAAGACTCCATTATATGCAAAAATCTACAAAAATATTTGAAGGAAAATATAGAGAAAGCGAGAGCTTTAATAGTTTGGGTGGGATATGGTAAAGTGTTTTTCTACCCGCCCCAGAAAAACCCCACTCAACCCCTTTCATCAACTGAAATGAAAACAAAGCTTACAATGTGTAGGGGTGAGAGACCACAGAGTGAATGTCAACAGCTAAATGAAAGACAACAAAACAAGCAGATTAAATATATTATACATTGCACAAGAAAGCTTCATTGCTACACCCTTGCGCGCGCTCTGTGTAACAATTTTCGCATAGTTTTCTCTTCGTCTTATAGTATTCACATTATTTCCTCACCCACACCTCCCTCTGAACTGAACATTAAATAATTGTGTGAAAATTGTCCCCATAATAATCTCCCTGGAACATTCGCCCGGTTGTTTATTGTTATTTAAAATGTTTTCACACTAATGCGAATGACTGTGATGTTTCAATTAAACTAAATTACTTGTCATCCATTATTTATGACCACGAGAGCTTTCTATATGTACAATATAGATACATATATTGTAATAGCGTGCACTACCCAAGCAACACGCCACGACTACTGACTGCTTTGACAACTTTATGTAGTACTTTAAGACGTCGTATTTTTGGGTTTTCACGACTAGTCAAAACTTTTTTTCCAATATTTTAATTATTATTGGATCCTTGTTCAAAATTGAACCATATAAGTAGTCGTCGCCATTTACTCTACGATTTGACATAAAAATAATATACAAAAATTGAATGCTTAGCAGTTTTTAAGAAAAGTAGTCGTAATGTTGTCGTAGTTCTGACAACATTTTGTAATGAGGATCCGTAAAGTTGTCGTGAGTAGTCGTGAACATTAAATACAATTTTTGCTTCATCTTTTTATATGAATGACATTTGGAAATGCTTTCATCGTTGTAATTTACTTATAAACAATTCCTGGATATATTTTAGTGCAAAATGTTGATTAAAATTACAATAAAACGCAATTAAAGAGAAATATGCGAATGACCACCAAAAGGAAGTCTTAAAGAAGTCATAATGCGTTAAACAAAATATTGAATATTTCCGCGGTTATTATACGATTAGAAAAACAAATTCTACATAATAATTTTATTTACTACATTTATCATTGGAATAAACAATTTTGAATTTTCTTCTTTAATAAAAAATAACTGAAAATTAAAAAATATTAATTTTTAACCGACTCATTTCTACGACAACCAAAAATAAGTCTTTAAGAAGTCGTAAAATTCAGTATCACGCAGCTGAAAATTTTTGTAATTTGATGAAATTGCTAATTATTTTTAAAGTAAAAATATATTCAAAAGGTTTGTTTTAATGGAGCACACATCTTTAGCTGTAATTTTAGTCTCTGTATTATTTAGAAACATGTTAAAATAACATTTTTATGAACGACTACCAAAAAGAAGTCTTAAAGAAGTCGTGAATATTGCAATGAATTTTGCCAAATTTCATTGTTTTTTGAACTTTTTTAAATTAATTAATAATTTTATCATCTTTGTGATTTATCAGCGTATTTTAATATTGAGTATCGCTAAGAACTTAACGATATTTTAAGATTTTTATAATATTGTGTTGCATAACCTCATTCCGGATGAACATTCCGGCAAATTGTTCACAACTCCCAATCATCGTAAGCTTCTCCCTTACCTCATCTTTATGATTCAAATGTATGTCATTGAAGATAGAAATATATTTATAACTTTTAACACAATATGTAATCTAACTATAATATTTTATTTTGACGAATATTTACATTTCTTAAAAACTCTATGCATTTAAGTAAATAATATTTAAATATATTCAGTTCTTGGAATTCAATTATGGGTACCTGAAAAATATACCCTTTTATGACCCACAGACTTAAAAAGTGTTAAGGGCAATAAAATTTGCAGTGCACAGGTAAACTTTTCTCAATAACTATTTTTGTTTTCCAAGAAGTTTACAAGATAATCTTTAAGTTTACCTAATTTCTAAGTAAAAGAACAGCTGAGGTGTCATAAAAAATCTAAAATATTATTTTCTAAATTCCTTTTTGTTTTTAAAAACTCTTATCAAATCTTACAAGATCACACGTTTTTTTATGCTAATAATTATAGAAAGCTCTTAGAGAATTCTTTGTTAGCAATATTTGTTTATTAACAATATTCGTGAATTCTTGCAAAATGAGGTATGCAACTCACAAAAATGGTGACAAAATCGTCGAATTAATAACCACTCTTTACATCTGTTGTAAAAATCTCATGGAACGTACAAATTATGCTGATGTAACTGACTAAATTTGTGAATGCGGCTGCTTTTGATCGCCCAAATTAATTTGAATTTTTTTTAAAAAAATTTGATAAAACTCATATAAATAAAATTCACATTATGCGCTAGTACAAGCATTCGCAAAGCAAATACTTAATATATGAATTAATATGAGATATAAAAATATTTATTTTTAGTTAAAAATTTTAATAAATAGTCAAAATTTTTATTTGTTCTCAATATCTTTGCCATATTATGACACTTTTCCTATCGAGGGTATAGTCTTGCACAAAATTATTAGCATATATACGCATGAAATTTTTTATTTCTATGTGTGGCAAAAGCTTAGAGAATATTTCTAAGAGAAGGGACGACATGAAATTGGAGAACATTTTTGTGCACCCAAAATGTGCTTCACCAGGTAATTTGGAGAGAGAGTGAGTGCAATAAATATGAACGAGAAGGGGAAAAAAGCATACAAAATGTACAAAAATGTTTCACAAATGCAAAATGTTGCAAAAAAAAATTTTGCCTAAATCCAGGAATTTTCACGTCGTAAAGTATTACGTAAAGTTGTCAGCTTCGACCAAAAAATGTAGTACTTGATGATTCCCAAAGTAATGTTATACGACTACTTTACGTATAAGTTTATGTACTACATTATGTACTACTTTATTTTCGAATGTAGTACATTACGACTACTTTGAGTTGCTTGGGTACCCCCCGAAGGGTTGTGAATTAAAATTATGTGTCCACCGCAAAGATTAACATTATGCTACGAAAAAAAAAATTAATTAATATGATCAGCATAAATTATTCACTATCACAAATTACAGCGTTAAAATTTCCACTGTATTATGGGGAGCTTTTGAATTGCTACTGTTTTATATATTTTACAAAATACAGAAGGCGGCCCCCCTCTGTCTCCCGCGTTGACCGTATTTCCCTGAAACAAGAGAGAAAGGGGAGCTTTCTGAACAGTCCTCGGTGGTTGGTGGGGCATTTATCGTATATGGGGTGTCCCCTTTTTTGCATGTGCGGTGGCGCATCCCTTCTAGCCCTGCGGGACCCATCAGATAAATACCCCGTGTTGTGTCAATAAATCATTTGAAGGCGCAATAGGGAGCGCCCGCCAACATTCATTATCCAAGAGCGCATCAATTAGCGAACAACCCTTAATTAGGAATTAATCAAATGCTCTGCAAAACCTTTTTTTTTAGCCGCAACGGCTCGATAAATAAATTATAAATCATTGTATCCCCACACAGATTGACACGCAAAAGCTCACGCAATTCCTTGGTGAAGCTCATTTGCAAAAGCTCACAGGGCTCACAGCATGAGGTGAGGACAATTTTTTTCTGCTATCGAGCACCAAAGGCAGCTGGGAGGTATTTGTGAGACTTCTAATTTAATCACACACCGCATTGTGGATCATATTTCACATTGCTGATGGAATGTGAGAGGCAGAAAAGCTCGCTACACACAGAGTGTCATCAGAACAACTCAAATCGATTTGCCAATTTAGCTAACGAGCACCCAAAAAATACCAAAAGAAAAATCTTAAGGGGTGTGCAACTTTCAAAATTTACAGAGAATATTTTATTTCAATTTAAATTTAAATGATGGTTATTTTTATTTTTTTTAAATACTTCGAGAACTAAATGATAAAAGGTCGTAAGCCTGTTCGGCGCCCGAACCTACTTACGATTTTTTATTTTTTAGCCCTCGACTTAAAACTTGCTTTAACGTTTTTCAAGCAACATTTTATTCGTAACGAAATGCTTTTTAATATTTTTTAAAATTGTTTTTATTTATAAACCTATTTTATTTTTTAATGAATAAACTACAATTTTTATCATTAAATAGTTCCATTCAAGAGATCGTTGAAAAAATCAAATCAAATCCGTTTTTTTGGAATCAAAACTTCAAAATTGTATTCAGTTATAATTTAAAAAAAAACAAACCTCCTCATTCAAAAATTTCCGTTGATATAAAATAAGGTTTTTCCGCAGAATAAGTTTTCACTATTTTTTTATTTAATATTTCTTAAGATTTTGAAATCTTCGAAGTTACTTTTCCATTCATTCGGCCCTAGAAATCGTTCATGAATCGCTTCGAAAAAATCCAAA
Organism: Lutzomyia longipalpis; assembly: GCF_024334085.1. Taxonomy (NCBI): domain Eukaryota; kingdom Metazoa; phylum Arthropoda; class Insecta; order Diptera; family Psychodidae; genus Lutzomyia; species Lutzomyia longipalpis. The sequence continues at coordinate 18,978,021 of NC_074707.1, forward strand.
TTTTGTTTGAACCCCTAAATTTTGGTAGTTGCACACCCCTTTCAATTGAAAGTTAATTTTTCACTTGTCTGCAGGAACAACACGCTCACCTTTGAGGCATGTTCTCAAATTATCCAAATCACATTCATATTTCGATGGGAGGAAGTTCCAACTTTTTCGTGTCACTTTTCCACCATTTTCGCCACATTCCTCTGCTTTTGCACCTCCTCCATCCACCCCCTGTTTTGTCTCTCTATCAGATTCTTTTTCTTACGTATTTTTTTTTTGCACAGAGCATACAAATTGTAAATAATTTCAGCGCGATTGTACGTGCGACGGGCGTTATTTACAGAATACACAACACATATGTATATATAGAGAGAGGTGATAGTGCGAAAGGGCAGGTGATAAAAGAATGTGAATTGGTGTGGCATTGTTGACAACAGTTCATAGAGGAGAAGAAAGAGAAGAAACAAATTTTAATGCAGACTCCTCAATGGGAAATCAATACGTGGAAGTGTATCTATATACATAGTGTGAGAGGTGAAGGAGTTGGGCGTGTGGAAATTTTGTCGCATACAAGAAAAGCTAAAGTTAGTAGTTTTATGTTCATACTCTTTTGCCAAGTTTTATGTCTCCAGCCATTCAACGAAAGGATCTTGATGTCGTTAGAACAATTTGAGTTCTTTAGTGTTGAAGAGCAAAAGTGGGACAATTAGTTGCTTCATTGTCACTAAAAACATGAGAAAATTAACCCCTCTCTGCCATTCAAAGTTCTCTCTTTCTGCTATTCAGTATGTACCTTCCTCCTAAAGCTCCCAAAGAGGACTCAAGTATACCACAAAGGTACATTATGTAGAAGAACCACAAAAAATGAAATCTTTTTAGAATGCACATTGCATCGTTTCAAGGAAAATTTTGAATGGAAATTTTGTTACAAATTCTCCCATAATCAGCATAAAGCATTCTGCATAAAGAGAAGCTCGTCTAACGCGAAAGAAAGTATGGGGAAAAACGAAAGCTCCAAATAAAAATTCTTCGCAATGTGCAACCTTCTCAATTTTCAGTGTTGGAAGAAAAATAAATCGTACTATGAAAAATCGCATGACTACATAGAATGGAATGTTGTATGAAATCCTTTTTCATATTTCATAACCCCCCTCTCTCCCTTTAACCAAAAAAAGCACGAGAAATATTCTCCATAGAAAGAGATGAGCAAGAAAAATCAAGGAGAGCTTTAGGGAACAAAATGATGGAAAATCAATTTTTCTCTCTTTACTTTATACGTCTTTTTTTTTCATTCATTCTTCTTCGTCCACAGAAGAAAATGTGTATACATAATTCACCTCAACATTAGCATTTCCTACGGCGATGCTGTGAGGCGTGGAAAATATAAAGGGGATTGTGCTTGTGTGCCCGAAAAAAAGGACCTTCTTACGGAGGGAGAGAAAATAAAACGGATATAGAACAAACAAGGATCAGGGAAATTGGTGCAAATTTAATTAGGATATACACAAGCAATACGATTCCCTCATGAGATTTTATTGTCTTTCACCCCATGGCTGTAGGGAGGGATTTTTTATTTAATATTTTGACATTTGCTTGCACCATAATCACAGATTTTTCTTAACATTTGACCTTTTAAATCAAACATGATATTTTTTTTAAAGTTCTTTTTTTTTCTACCAAATCTGAGTTCTTTTATTTTATTCTGACGATTCTGACGCATTTTCCCTTTTCATTGTTTAATGTTTTTCGCCACACCAGAAAAACAAACCTCTCACATTTCCCAGAGAAATATTTCTAGCTTTTCAACTGAGCCAGAGAAAATGGATTGTGGATGAAAACTACGACGGAGTAAAAAACGCAAATGTATGCAAATAAAATGAACTTAAATTCAATTTGTATTGTGATTTATGTTCTGTACTGTACCTCCCCCGCCACGAGCACAATTGAATTATTGGAGAAATGTCTTCGTTCATTGACATCCTACACCCATCGACGCTATGGGAGAACAAGTAGCAAATACAATGTTGAAGAATGACAAAATTGCGCACATCCGCAATGATAATTGAATTGAAATCTTTAACAAAAATTCCCACCCCTTATTCATCGTCCCTTTGGCAGTTTTGTGTGATAAACATTCCTGTCATTCCCTTTGGCGATAAATTCCCTAAAATATAAGCACCATGCCGCGTGTTTCTCTTACTTTCTCCTCGCTCACTGTAACTCAATGTAAATTATTCTTCCCTTGTGTTACAACAAAAGCTCCTATTTAGGAGGATATGAAGTCAGGATACTTTATGCAAATTTTGATATTTTCTTACTGTGCGCTGATGGTACACAAAACCACCTCCCCACACTGCCGACACTCATGACAGACTTTGGAGTATAAACTGTGTGAGAGAGGAAAACTTTGGAAAGGACATAAAATTTAACATGCATGTAAAGAAAGTTTTTAAAGTGTTGCTACACACATATTGAATGTACAAAAAAAAAGTCGGTAGAAGAAGAAAATGTTGTGTGTGTTGCTACCAAAAAAAGGGAACATTTGCATAGAAAATGATCTCTCAATTCTATCAGCAAGACATCACTGATTTTCCCTTCAATCCCTCTTAGTTCCACCACAAGTACCCGGAAAATCTACTTTTAGATGAGTTTTTTCTCTCTCTGTATTTGTGTGTTTTTGGGTAACAAGGGAAATGCCTTCCATTTCCTTTTCTACACTCTTGTTTTTTTTCTTTAAGTTGAAAGGGTGGGCATCGTGAAAAATAACCCCCCACCCCTTGCCCCTCGAATAGCATCACTTTATTTACAGGGCGAGGTAATGCTGCACGACACAAGAGAATTGAGAAGCTCCTCCATACTCTTTGGAATTTTCGATCCTTTTCATATGGAGAAGGAAACAACAGAGACCGGAACAGCAATTGTATCTCCGCATGAGGAACGTACATATGTACATATATATGCCTCAGTATAGTGTACGTAAAGTTCATCTGACGCGATGCAATTTCAGAAATCGAATTTCAAATTTTCTATTGGCACCGAATCAAGAGATAGAAATTGCTTCTATGCACTACACACACATACACCATGGCAAAAATCTATTGCTCCATAGCGGTATGGTATTGCCTTAATTTTATCTTTATCCAAAAGCTTGCATTCCCTACGTTGGAGCATGTCTCCCCAACCCTCACATAGAACTTATTTGATGTGCAACATATACCATCATTCAAGCAAACTTTATGCCATACAAAATTACTGTTTGTCACTCATTCTAGAAAGCTTCTCTTTACTGTATGTGAATTGATTAGTAAAAGTTGTAGATTAAAGATTTTTTAAAGAGAAATAATAATTGAAATGAATATCTACATTCAAAATTAATAGGATTTTTTTTTTTCAAAATAGTTCAAAACATAAAATTTCTTGTCGAAAATCATCCACGAAGCTAGCTAAAATGCTTTAAAAAAAATTGAAAGAGACAAAAACCACAATAATGACGTCATTGAAAACATTTTTAGGTAAATTTTTGCAGAATTTATCAGCTAATTTATTGAAAATAAGAAGACTGACGATTTTTTTATCCTGATCCTGATTTTTCTTACAAAAACGAATAAAATGCAAAAAAGAGTTTACAAAATCTTTATTGAATTTTTCGAAAAATTCTGTTGTAAAGTTCTTTTATCCTTAATTTATTTTATTTTTAAAAAATCCCATTCATCACCTACGGTCGTCCCTTTACGAATTGAACTTTTATCCTTATTTCTCCTCTTACAATAAAATAAACAAAGCCCCACTCTTTATCTACAAAATAAAATTTCTCAACTCTTACTGCACTAAAGTAAAATGATAATCTCCTACCCAGATGGAATATGAATTTTCTCCCTAGAACGTTTTGCTTATGTTTTCATGAGTTAAAACAGTTGGTGGTGTTTAGGGGAAGGTGTTATGCGATATAATTGTATTGGGGAATCGGTGATTTATTTCCCTTTTGGTCAAAATCAATGTTTAATGGTCATGGTCCATTGTTGGGCAAATCTCATACTCATGATTCTCTGGTTTTGCTCTCTGTGTGTGTGTTTGTGTGCATGTGAACTCTGACAGCTGAAATCGGACACTGAATTCATTCACCTTTTGCACCCCCCATCCACAATGCTCATGCCCCATCATGCTGTGCGCCTCCCCCAACACCACAATTCGCACTGAATCATTAACCTCAAACCCCAGATGGGAGCCTTCCGAAACAAATGCAGAGTTTGAGCCCTTCAAACGGGCACAGCCGGGGACCCCTCAAGAAAATTCCTCCAGGGGGTTTGGGAGCAATTTTACTTGAGTTATATCAGTAATTAAGACTCAATGCTGAAGGGAAAATCTGTGAGTAGGAGTCACAAAATAACACACAGATAGGCGCACCCTTCTTTTCTTCTTTTTCATCCCAATTTACTTGATGGCACGATTTCTCAACCCTTGATGCCATGGATTATTTTCAAGAGAACTCCCCCACCAACTTGAAACACTTGGTATGCTATTTATGTATATAATATAGGTATAGTATATATGAATTTAATAGGTCATATAAGCTTCTCAAGAAACTGTTGTAGCCCTAATATTCATTTCATCCACCACTCCCCGCCCCATGTAGGCGAAAAGAAACTAATGAGCCTGAAATCAACCCTATAGCACCTCCTAGCAATCTCTCAGGCAATCCAACCCCAAAAAAAAAGAGCAAATGGAAAAAAATCTGCAAAAGCAAAATGATTTGACTTTCATGCCATGTAAACACTCTTGTATACCACCATCAACGGCAAACACCCAAAAGTCGACGCTATGTGGAAAAAATAGAACTACCGGGAAAGCCGGAAAATGCTAAAGAAAAAAATTTACATTTTCTCCTGTTGGTGGAAAAGTTCCATAAAACTATTTCAATTTTAAAAGCATCTCGTCATGTGCTCTTTACGACATGGCAAATCAGTTCACTTTCCAATTTTCATGGGGCTATATATACACCATTGAAAAAGGAGCACAGCTACCATGTAGGTCCATAATATAGGTTTCATGATAGTGTCGAAGGAAAACAGGTGGACGGTGGCAGAGAAAAAAAAGTTATTGTTTGCTTTTCATCTTTTATGGGGAAAATCCGTTTGGACGACTATACGACATGTCGCTCATGGTGGTGCTTTAGTGGTTTTGAATGAATTATTTGTGCTTAAAGTGTTTTCAATGAATTTTATATTGAAACAATAAAACATTTAATGGTGTATTGCAGTTGCAATAATAGCATTGCAATCATTGTTAGTCATTTAATATTCTCTTCTGTTGAGAAAATGAATCGAGATTTACTCAAAGTTTGATGAAAGAAAAGTTTTCTGTACTCTATTTAATTTTAATAGTAAATATAACAGATGACAGAAGGAAAAACCGGTGATCGCCAAGTTATTCTCCCATGGGAAAGAAAAGAAGATTTTCTTGCCCAACGTTTCGCCTCAATGCGAGGCTTCTTCAGGGGGCTAATGGGAAAATTTTATTGAAAAGATTACAAGGACAATTCTACATAAAGCATTTCCCTCACACAATTCTCTCACAAATTATACAAAATTAACTTACTCAATCTTGTCAAAATTCCCATGAGAACGTCAAAAATAATTTCGACGCCTCCGCCACGGGGAAAATTAAAAGGAAAAATTAACGTTTTCACAAAAAACATCACGAAAAAGCGGGTTGCGGTGAAGCCGCCGAGAGTCCATCGTGCACTGATCGCGGATGCAGCAAAGTTCCTTGTCGCAGCCAAACGGTCAATCTGAGTTCGAAAAACCGCCGAAAAAACGGTTGGTCTCCCTTCCTCAAATGTATGACGAACGACCTCTCGCTCACTCACCCCCATTTGTATGCCAAGGTGTTTAGAGGGCATACGGTGCAAATTTGCAATGATGTTGGAGAGGAAAAACCGTGAAAAACCCCGGTTTTTCATCAATGTGAAGACAGTGGATCCTTCTGATGCATTGTAAGAAAATCGCAGATGAAAATGACGGTGTGCAATAACACGCAGAACTCCCAGCGATGCGGAGAAAAGTCAGCGTTCCCCAAAAGCTTTTTTCCCCCTCTCCGGAGGAAAATTCATGAGGAAAAACCGTACCGCCCGCAAAACTAGAGATCAAAGAAGATTCCCTAGAGTATTCCTCTCTCCAAAAAAATAACTTTCCCCAGCGTAGAAGGTCGAATGATCCGGAAGGATGAAGTTTTCTTGGTGGAAATTGGCGCAGATAGATGAGATGACAGAAGGAAAAACCGGTGATCGCCAAGTTATTCTCCCATGGGAAAGAAAAGAAGATTTTCTTGCCCAACGTTTCGCCTCAATGCGAGGCTTCTTCAGGGGGCTAATGGGAAAATTTTATTGAAAAGATTACAAGGACAATTCTACATAAAGCATTTCCCTCACACAATTCTCTCACAAATTATACAAAATTAACTTACTCAATCTTGTCAAAATTCCCATGAGAACGTCAAAAATAATTTCGACGCCTCCGCCACGGGGAAAATTAAAAGGAAAAATTAACGTTTTCACAAAAAACATCACGAAAAAGCGGGTTGCGGTGAAGCCGCCGAGAGTTTCCTCTCCAACATCATTGCAAATTTGCACCGTATGCCCTCTAAACACCTTGGCATACAAATGGGGGTGAGTGAGCGAGAGGTCGTTCGTCATACATTTGAGGAAGGGAGACCAACCGTTTTTTTCGGCGGTTTTTCGAACTCAGATTGACCGTTTGGCTGCGACAAGGAACTTTGCTGCATCCGCGATCAGTGCACGATGGACTCTCGGCGGCTTCACCGCAACCCGCTTTTTCGTGATGTTTTTTGTGAAAACGTTAATTTTTCCTTTTAATTTTCCCCGTGGCGGAGGCGTCGAAATTATTTTTGACGTTCTCATGGGAATTTTGACAAGATTGAGTAAGTTAATTTTGTATAATTTGTGAGAGAATTGTGTGAGGGAAATGCTTTATGTAGAATTGTCCTTGTAATCTTTTCAATAAAATTTTCCCATTAGCCCCCTGAAGAAGCCTCGCATTGAGGCGAAACGTTGGGCAAGAAAATCTTCTTTTCTTTCCCATGGGAGAATAACTTGGCGATCACCGGTTTTTCCTTCTGTCATCTCATCTATCTGCGCCAATTTCCACCAAGTAAATATAACATTTCGGGGATGTTTCATTTCTCCTTCATCAGGCCTATACATAATGACCTGACTTAATAATAAAAATAATTTGCCTGAATTATTTGAAATTCTTTTTCAATTTTAATTTCCTTATCTTTCAATTAAGTCACAAGAGCCATTTCAAAATGAATAAATTCCTTTTCACATAGCTTAACAAAAACATAGAGTTAATACTTTGTAGAACTTAGAGCCACGACGCAAAATTCCTAAGAGAACGACCTAAAATCCTATTCAGTTGCCATAAATTGCCGAGATTATGGAAGAATTTAGAGAATTCCGTCGCGTTTGGACAAACAAGAGCTTCTGTGTGCTTTTTTTTTATAAAAGAAAATTCATCATGGGGGATGGAATTTTCCAACAAGGATGGTGGATGATGAAAATCATCTTTTATTATATTAGCCATAAGGAGCATAAATTTTCCCATTTCCATCTCTCTCTCTAAGAAATTTTGCATCATCATCATTCACACCACCTCTCTGGGGCAAGTTATTCCTCAACGCCTCATACACAGTCCCACACATGTGTTGCTACCTCCCCTGGCTAAATGTGGGAAGAAATATCTAATTGAGACTATAAATTTCTCAACTTTTTGACACCCCATGTCATATATGGGAGCTTTTTTTTCTTCTGCCCAATTCAGAGGCTACCTATTCACCCCGAGAATGGGCAAAGGGATGGAAAAAGACACAGCACACCCTCTTTTTGTCACCCCTCCTTCCATTGTAGCTGGGAATGTGTGTTTTTGGAGCAGAAAAGGGAGAAAGGAAAAAAAAGAGGAGGAGACGACAAGCTGATGGAAAGAAAATCGATGAGATTTTACTTTCATTTGAGCTCCTTTGGGGCAATTAGGGTTCATCGAATGTCACCTTATTATCAGCATCATACAAGAGCCTTGACATCGCCCACCCACGCACAGCCCCCTTTGTTACCACATAATCCCTACCAACAACAACAACACGAACCATCCTTCAAGTCCACAATACCGATAAATAGACCATATCAGCAGAAAATTCTTCTTCATCCAATTCCTCTGTTGTAGAATTTTTGAAGGTCCCTCCTGGGGTGATGGCACAAACCACCCTCGTGTGTCTTGATTTAACCCGCAATGAAATAAACCACGACGGATTGGCACACAGCACCAGGTTTTCATCTCTTACGGTGAGTTCAACCCTTGGCAGCAATCAACCACCCTCACCATAGGAAAATTCCTTTCCCTTCAAATTCCCACTCCAATGACGAACGGAAGGGAGAAACTCCAAAATGGAATGCGCAGACAAAATGTGGATGGGGGGGGGGGGCAGTGTCGAGCGGAAATTCTAATTAAATGTAATAGATTCCAAAAAGATTACACCAGTCGTAATTCCGCGCTGTGAATTTGAGTATTCTTCACCCTCCCGCCGTGGTGTGACGGGTGGTGCACTCAACCCCCTCATCCTGCAGTAAGGCGAATCAACCTGATATCCTTCTCATTAAGCACACCAAATTGAGACTATCCTCGCGCTTTTAATTCCTTGTGTCAGGGACAAAATTTGAATTTCAAAAAAAATTCCTCTGACAGCAAAAATGAGCAAATTAAAATCCACACGGTTGATTTTTGCTTGTGAAAGCATAAAAAGAGGAATTTTGCAGTCAAGAAATTTCCCAGAAAATGAGCATATTGCAGTTTACCCCATTCCTTCATAATGGACCCGATAGGATTAAACATGAATGTGGTGCATTCTTGCATGAAGACTTACAGTGGATGAAGCATAATGTTAATACCGCATAAGCATGATTTTTTTTTCACTAATCCTCCCACATTCTAGGTCATTCAGGGAGCTTCAACAAGTGTAGCCCTCTTTGTCTACATGAGTGTATGGATTTCTGTTATAAAGCAAATACAAGAGATTTAAACAGAAATTCGTGAGAAAGATTGTAAAAGCTTCTTATTACAATATTGTATGGAGCTTTTAGCGAATTAAAAGGAATTACAATTTAGCCCATTATTTAAAGATTAAATGAATGTGCGTGAAAATTGTAAATAAGAATGGAAAATGTTTATAAAAACATCTTTAATTTCCTTTAACTTTCACGGAAAATATTCCTTTTAATCTCCCAAAGCGGAGCTAAATAAAAACTGTAAAAGCTCAAATATTTAACAACTATACATAACTATCCTGCACATAACTAATACTGAGTAATGAAAAACATTGCATATAGCATTTCCTTTTAGAATAACAAGTCTCTCCCACTCTCTCACTTTAAACTTCCCATAGGTTTGTGTCGTCCAACATTAACTAAACATTGAAACCTGCCTGGAACTTTATTTGTATAAGCAGTCCGCAAAATAAATAACAAACAGAGTGAGTGAAAGACTTTTGAATAATAAACCTCCTCGTTTGAGTGGAAATGAAGAATTCCACATGAAATGTTTGTTGAAGCATCAAGCGTGGAACTAATTAAAATTAATTTGCTACCGTGAGCGAGTCAATTGGAGAAAAATCCACCACTCACAGCTACCTATAGCAGCAGTGAGTGCTTAAAATGGGGAAAAGCCCCAAAAATGGCCAATAATTTGAAAGCTTTCCCAAACCTGGGGGATATCCCGGTGTGGAGGTGCAATTAAATGGAAAATACCATTCACACGGACAAAGGGGATGATGAGATAGATGCGAGGGAGCAGCACGGTGTGGGTAGGAAAATGTGCACATATAGTTAAAATTAATTACCGGGAACACCCTGAGCAATTTGGCCCTCATCGTGCGATGAGCGTCGTCTCATTCGTAAATCCTCTCTGGATACATTGCCACCACCTCCACCTCCACCACCCCCTTGGCGATTTATATTTGGGCTCCTTGTCAGTGCTTCAATTTGGCGCACGTGATCTCGAAAGTCCCCGAGATCACTCTGTGCCATGTGCTGCCTGTGCCGGCTGTACTGTAGCTCAAGCGGAAGATTCCTATCGAGGGAACGCATATGATGCTCAATGGGACGCATCTGTTGCTCCTGCTTCATCTGCTTCAGCTCCTCAATTGTATTCCGTATATTCGGGTTGGATTCCATTGAGCGCAATGCCTCCAGGCGCATCTGATCCATACTGAAGCCACGCTCGAGGGAACGCATGTTGTTGCTAAAATGCGACTCCATTGTCATCCGGAGATTTTCCATTGCACGCATTTGTTGCGATGCCGCATCCAGAGCTGGAATTGAACCACCCATTTGACGGAGATTATTCTTAAATTCCATCGGATTGAAATTCATGGCATCCAACTGATGTTGCTCCAATGAACGCAGCGTCATCTGTTCCTGCATTGCACGCTCCATATTCCGCAGGCCACTCTCAATGCCACGCAGGGCATCCTCTGAGCCAAGATCTTCCGATGGGGAGATAGTTTTCGTTGGCTTCCGAAGGGGTGTGACGGGCATACTACCCTGAGGTGTGGGTCTCTGACTCAGCTGGGGACTATTGCTGGCACTACGAAGCGACAGCTGCGGGGAGTTTGTCACTTTGTCGAATTGTTTGTGCACCAACTGTGGCGATGGACGTATCCCGCTGGGCAATTGTGGAGCTGGACCTTTGTCACCGGCAACACTACCCTTCAATTTAATCCCCATTTGGGGGGAATTTGATGCACTCGTGGGTTTCTGCGGCAACGGCGGTGGTATCTTTGCCGGCTTTGGTGGTGGTTGACCCTCTGGTGGCATTGTCTGATTGAGATTCTTTTTCAAACTCAACCGTTTCGGTGGGATCTCCGGTGGGATTTTTCCTTCACCACCACGTGCCGGTATCTCGGGGACTTTTCCCTCTGTGCCCGTTACCTTCTGGAGTCGCTCCTGCGCTCTCAGAGCTGCCTGTGCAGCCAAATCTTGTGTTGCTTTCAGCATTTCCGCCGGAATTTCCGGACCCTTCATCGAATTATTCTGCTGTGCCATTCTGCTCTCTGTCTCAATTCAATTTTCTCACACTCGCACTGCTAACGCCTTTGGAAATTCGCTTTTTAGCCCCCCTCTAAATTCTCCTTGGAGGATTCTTTTGAGGATTTTATTTATTTATTTCTTCTTTGGGAGTGTGGGATAATTATTACAATCTTCCTCTGTTGTGTGTCACAAAAATGTCCTCAAAAATTACATTTCACAGCTCCCATGTGAATTTATTTTGAAGTAGATGAACAAAAAAATACCCTCGAGGGATTTTCTTGTGATATTACAAAAATTCAAATGGATAAAAATTGTGCGTCTCGAAGCGAGAATGTGCTCTGATATGGTTTTTTTCTTGTACACAATGTTGCAAGTAAAATGGTCAGATGAATTGCAAAGCAAGCAAATTGATCATTTCCCACCAAGTATCTTCCAGTTGATGGCAATATGGGGGTTTGTTCTCAATATAGGAGATGGTTGTTTCGGTGTGTGAATCCCTTTCACGACCAATACGAATTTTTATGACCTTCCTCGAGGCAATAGCTGTTGTACAATTCAGCACAGAAGAAAACGACAAATTTATGACGATGGGAAAATTTTCAAAGGGGAGTTAGGGATATGTTGTGCAGTGCATCTCATGGAGTTTTGCCACGCTAGAAATCCACGTGATAATATCCTTGTATCGATCCACACCCCGTGTTTATAGTGCTCTCCAAGAGTTGATGTGAATATGAGCTTCTTTCGATGGATGCAGGCAGAGAGAGAGCGAGAGGTAATCCTACGTGGCACCTTTGAAAAACCAACCACTGCTTTTTATGATCAAACGTAATCACTTCATTAAATTTCCTTTATCCTGCTATTTTCTCTATTTAACGTATCACACTTAAAATCTTATCTCACTCTCAAACCCAGACTGTGGTTGGGATTCTCCTCGTAAAAAGGATACACACCGTTGCCACTCTTGGAAATATGTATAATAAAAATCCTTCAAATCACAAACATCTCCCTTGATGGCACTCACAGTGTCCCATTGAGTGCGTTGGGTGGATTTTGTGAAAAATTTCATCCACAAATAACGTGCACGGAAGAAAGCTCAGTCAGAAAAGCTCTTTAAAATTGAGGTGAGGGGTTAATGTTAAAGTTTTTTTTAATAATGTATATCCACACTGTCGCAGTGATTAGTGTGGAAAATTGTGCAGCACACAGAGTCAATTTATTCAATGCAATTTACCATAAAGTCATTTTTATATCCCCCGGCACGTTAAACTTCCCCTATTTTTCAAACAACTCTCTCACACTTGTTTTATTTTTATTTGTTTTGTTTTTTACTTCACACAAAGTTTACAATGTCGTGCAATTTTTCTACACACTACCTACACACAATGTGTAGTATCACCCTTTTTCCCTCTACTACTACACACTTAATTGATTGGAAAACTTTGTTCACTTTTCCGCATGTATCTCCTGAATTTTCTTCACGCACACACACATACACGCGCGCACGCTCACATGAATATAGTCACTACCAATACACAGTATAAATGGGGTGGTTAGAAATAGCCTATATGTATTATATATCTTGGTCTATATAGCGAAAATGGGTAGGAAAATGTCGGCAGATACAATCCTCCAGAAAAATTTGCAGGAAGGGCGATGAAAAGTCGTGTGGAAGATCTTCAGTGTGGCTACCACGAGCTACCTGCTCAAAGCACTCTCAATCCTTCACCCTTACTTCCCTATCCACCCACTCTGTGGACTTTTTAATACTTTTGCATCCACCCGGGGTGGAGAATTGACAGTTCAACACTTGCAAAAAAATTGAGCTTCTAAAGCTCATGCGAAAGTTCCCTGATTATGAATAAAATGATATATGGAAGCACTTTTTTTTATGTGAAAATTCACAAGAATAAGATTATTTCTTCACAATATAAATCGCAAATGGTGGAGAAGTAAATTCTAGGGGATTTTCTTTGGTGAAAAACAGAAAATTTTCTCCGTCCACAGAAGCACCACCATCACGCGTTCAGTTCAAACACCTTTAGCCGACTGGGGTAGTGAAAATTCTACGTTTGGGTCTTGGAAAATCTCTACAATCCCCCATTGATGTGTGTAGTTGTGGTGGTGTTACGTTTAGGGAAAATTCATGTATTTTAAACTATATCGTTGTGTGTGTGCCTCAAGAGGAAAATGTGGCAGAGATTTATGTGTATTGGTGGAAAACATCCGACAAACACAGGGAAAGAATTTGTTAGTGAACTGTGAAAAGCGCAAGCGTGTGTATACGAAAAATTTTCCCCAGAAGGAAAATTCGTTAGAAAATTTCATATATTGACAACTTTGTCTCGTACAGCGCACAACATACACACACATAGATCGCAATTTGTGTGTGTACATATGTGTGTGCGTAGAGGGAGTAAAATCAAGTGAATCAACATTATAGTTGCGAATGCATTTTCCGGTATATAGGGGTGGAAAAGAGAGACATTGCGCGGTGATTCTTTATTTTATCGTTATAGTAATTTTTCTCTATATACATAACGAGCTTTCCCACGATAATCCTCCCCATCTTGCGCATCTATATAGTTGTCGCAGGATTTTTTATTCTTAGAATTTTTCTCTTCCACCAAAAGAAAAAACAGGAAATAAAGCAGGAAGTATAGTGGTTGGAAAACATTATAAATATTTAAAATGTGAACCACTCATGGAGGGGTTGATTTATTTTTATGCCTTAAGCACACACACGAGTTATGAATATCCTCCCAGGGGTTGGTATTCTCCACCTTTTTAGCATAAATAAGTATCGTGTATTGTAAAATATCTCACCTGGATCAGAGAAGAGAAGAAGGTGTTTTGATGAAAAACTGTTTTCATTTTTTCTCCTTCCTTTTCTCTCTTTTTACGCACCTGCCTTACACGCCTGGTCCTCGTGTGATAAGGTCAATGAGCTTTTATGCTTATTTAGAACTCGGGGTTGGCTTTTAGAAACTCACAGATTATGTAAATAAAATTCTAAAAAATTCCAAAATGGAAATAATTTATTCCAAAAAATTTTTAATGATAATTTGATAATTAATTTTGAAAGTAATTAAATCATGTAATTAATAAATTAATTAATTGATTCATTTATGTTTCTCATATTGCTAAGAAGAGGAAGCTTGAAGAAAGCTTCCGTAAAATTTCTTAAAACTTATCAAACTTCTATCAAAGAATCAGAACATCTAAAAGCTATCAAAGTTTAATGTTTGCAATGAAAATATCCAGGAAAAACGTATGTTTTGCTTTCAATGGAGACACCTTTTCTCCCATTGAGTAGCTTTTACCCCTTTTATATCCCACTTTAGAGCCTCCACAAGTTGCGATTTAATGAGTTAGGGTATGATTTTCTCTTTGAATAGCAGTTGGATCAAACGGGTTGACATGTGAAAACTCGTCAAATCGGAGGGCTTTTCACTGTGGAAAATACACCTCCACCCCTCCAACGGAGGTGTGATGGATGAGTTTGAGGAGGAAATGAAACGAGTTTGGATTTTAATGTGAATACCCAAGGACTATTTTCCATTTTAACCGGAACGTCAACAACAAACCCGCGCACACCCCCTCTCAAAACATACAATTTGCTCGAGAAGTGGAAGTGAAATGCACTTCAATTTTCTGCTATGGATGGCAAAAAAATTTCCTTTCATCTGTGGTCTAGTACTCACCCAGAGGGAAAATGCGTTATGGAAAATGAGAAAAATATACTAAAAGCTCTCTGTCTCTCTTTTGGTTTTTATTGACTCATGTTCAGACTAAATTTTGCATTATTTTCCCATCATTTTCACCTCCTAATTTAAACCTCTGAAAACGTCCGACGCATTCACCATTTTAGATCATTTCATAATTAAATTTTCCCCGAGCTTTGATGTAGGATTATATTGTTTATGATTAATTTAGATTTTGTGCTTTCATGCTGATTTTTTTATTGGATTAAAAGCTCTTCGTATGCAAAATGAAAGAAGTTTTTTTGTATGAATTTCACAAACTAATTGCAGAATTTTATTTTGTTAAATTATATTGCCTGCAAGAAGGAATCTTAATAATGACATTGTATTGCGTGATTCTGTCAAAAGGAACTTTTTCCCAGGACAAAAAAATGTAAAAGGATTTGTGTGCATTTTTGTGTTCTGTACAATACACACCCACAACAAAATGAATTTCACAAGAGAAAAGCGCAAGAGGGAAATTACCTCGAGATATGAAAAACTTTCCCGCTGCTTGGAGAATGCGGAAGAGAGGAAAACTTTTTAATGAGACAAGAAGACATCCCAAAGACTGGGAGATGGTTGTGCTATGGCAAAAAGCTCAACAGACGATGCTACTGGTATATACATACATATACACGAGAAAAAAAAAAGATTATACCAAATGGTAGTGGAAAAAAATCATTTCATCCCCCACCCATTCAATTGTGTACTTGTGCCATTCCTAACGTAGCACACGATTAAATAATCAACTCCCATCAGATACCAGCAATAAACACTTTTGCGTTTATTCCCACTGCAAATTGCTTTTTTTCACAAGTTCTTTTTTGTCACTTTTTTAATTGGAAATTAAAACGTCTCTCGAGCTTTTTTTTTAATATAGGGGAAATTGGGGCTATTTATGCAAAACAGAAAAAAAACCTGCAATGTCTTCTGAAATATTAATTGTTTTATCTCCAATTAAATTAGTAATTAATTCATAAATGAAACTTATTGACCTTTCAAAGTTTGGTTCAACTTAATTGAATATTTTTGATTTTACTTTAATTAAAAATGTAACAGTTAACCCCTGGTTCCCCTAATTATTTGTTCTTGATCCTATCAGTCTGCATAGAACAAACACACAGAAATCTTGATAAATTTAAATTAGAAAGATTAATTTTATAGGATATTACGTAATATACCAATTGTTCAATTCTAATTAAAACTTTTCAAGCATTTCATACGAAAAAAGCTTCTCTAAGATTTTCCTGAGGCTTTTTCCAAGTTTTTTCTGTCACAAGAGATGGACTAAAAATGTGAAAATCCCCAAAAGATTTGATGGATGGCACAAAACAAATCAAAAATCATTTTTGAACTGATTAATATTTTCCTGAAATTACCAAAAAAAAAATCTAAAAACAATTTAAAGAATTTTCCCAACTTCTCACATATTTATAGAGTTTCGAGTGAATAACAAAAAATTCTCATGTTTCCTAATCATCGTGATAAAAAGGATATCAACGAGACTCCTTCCGAATTCCTTTAAATTCTGTACCAGTCTCTGTGTATGATTTTTCCCTTGACAATGATGATAAAAAGGACGAAGGAAAAAACGTCTCAAGATCAAGCGTTTTGAAGAAAATTTCAGTGCTGAGGAAAAGGAAGTTAGGGAGGAGAGGGGGAGAAAGCTCAAAGAAAAAAATCTAAACGATAGAAGGAAGAAAAGGGCGCCTTTGCAATACCATACATGATTTTACACTCTGTATTATCAATTGTGGCACTTTTGATGGCTCCGAGACATCGCTTTTATGGGTGTAGCGTGAGATGATTTTTTGAGTAGAGAGATTTTTTTCGGGCACTTCAAACGCCCCATCTAAGCGATATACAATTGTGCATTCTCTACACGACACCTCTCTCTGTCAATGGGAGATCTCCTCTGGTATACGCTTGGGCCCGAAAGAGACTCACCCACCTGGTGAATTGCACGAAAGGGACAATTGGGGGTGCTCAATATATAGTATGTAGTAAAAATACACACAACAATCTCTACAATATGTGAATTTTGCTATACGCATGCGTTTTTGCAAAAGGGGAGAGAAGGAACTAAAATAAATGATGAACAAGAAAAAAATCCACTAACACAGAGACTTTTCTATTGAAGAGGCTTTCTGGAGGAAATCTTTGGGATTATTTGAGAAGCATGTGTCCTAGAATTTCTTCCTTTTGCCAGTGTCTTTATGCAAAATTCCCTTTATGTATATTTTCTACCCCAAAGTTGAGTCAAACTTGTCGGAGTTGTTGAATTTCTTTTTTGCTTTTTTTTTTGAAAATCATCCCTATACCGGTATAATTCACCCCGACAATTTTCCACCCTCAACAGTTGCAAGAATATATTTGTATAGAGATTTTCCTCCCATTCACACACATACTTTTCACCTCCCCTTTCACTCCTTTTATTCCACCCATTGTATATTGGAAATGTGTACCGTTTGTACACCCTCAAGATATTTGTGTTAACACTATAAAAGCGAACGAGTGTGTACAAAATAAAAGAAATTACATTCTCTTTCCTTCACCAAACATCCACCACGACAAAACCACCCCGCATCACACCTCCTCATCATTCTCGGGCTTTGAATTGAAGAAAAAGAAACCCGAAAATCATCTACAAGATGTTTCACAATTTTCAGCATATACCTATTCGTACAACAATTTCCAATCCTCATCCCGGGTGTTTTTTTTTCTCGAATTGGTGTCGCATCCGAAAAAACTCCTTTTTTATGGAACCACACGACAAGGAAATTTCTCGGTTGCTTCCGGAATATATCTACTTATTTTTTGTCAAGGTGTTTTGAGGGTAGATTGTTTGTTTTCTTTTTTTAATTTTATATGACATAAACATGGTTTTCAATTTAAAAAAATACTTCAAGGGCATTTGCTTAGAAAAATCTAAATAAAGGGGAAAGGGAAATGTCTGAATTTTTATTGATCTTTAAAAGATTTTTAGTTAGATGATTAAATGTTTGAGAACAGAAAGAAATTTTGGACATTTTTCATGAATTGAATTAAAATAATTCCTAGATAATTAAAAAATTTCTTGCTTTTTCTTTGAATTTCAATTTTGTTTAATCTTTAAAAAAATTACAACAAAATGACTATTTTTAAAATTTCGAAGGGGTAAAGGGCATGTTGTGCCATTTAAAAGTATTTTGAAATATTTTCTTTTTATTTCATTAATTTTTTTCCTTCTTTTTAACGAAATAATAAAAATTCTTCAATAGAAAATTTTTGAAGGAAATTAGTTTTTCAAGTTTTTAAGAAATTAATTTCAATGAAAAGAAAATTTTATTTCAAAAAATTTTTAAAGGATTTTTTTTATAAAATCTTCCACATAAAATTCTTTCAATTCACCGCAAAAATATGAAATTGTAAACAAACCCTCAACTCGCCTTGCGCACGTCATCTTCAATATACATTTTGGTATAAGAATCGCTCAAACCTTCATAGATATTGCGCCATAAAGTGTTGGTAAATTGGGTGGTGGAGAATACAACACATTCATGGGTAATTTCAACATGAAAATCAAACTAAACGCACACACAATATTAAAATCAATATCATTTGCCTTTCCACCCACAACAGCCCTTCAAACAGAAAATTATATATGTAAACATTGATGGCTATTTCACAAGTTTTTGCCCTCTCCGTCAATGCTTCTGAAATTGATTATTCAATTATTTCCAAAGCATAATAATTTATTTAATGATTACTTCCCAAAGTATATGGTATGTATGAAATTCCACTCCAACAATGAGATTCTTCAAATTAATTTGCTCCACTTTTATTGTTTAGTAATTTTCTCTGCGTACAGTGAACTAAAATACATGACCCCCCACTTAAGAGGACTCTTTCCACACCATTTCCAATTTATAGTCAAGTGTACATACATATATCCCAAATATATTTACGATGGTTTGGGGTACATTGGGATGGAATTGTTTGGGGAAATATTGCAGAAAATATCTGCGGGGGTGGATGGAGGGAGAAATGGGAAGAAATTTGAGAACGGCCCAAGCGATAAAAAGTTCGAGGGGATACTTGAATGAAGAGAGAGAGCGACAATCCAGTGTTGTATGGAAGAGGAAACCCTCTTGAACATTCCAGGAAGTACTCCAGGAAAGCGAGAACCCCTTGAGAGGATCAACAAGCGACATATAGGAAGAATAATCCCATAAATACAGGGACCGCAGCTAAAACAAACGGATTATTTTTCAATATTTCACTCCAAAAAAGCTTCCTTGCACGAAATATCTCAAGTTAAAAGTATAGGTACCTACTGTATACAAAATATAGAATGAAACAACGCTGAAAACATGAAATACTTCCCTAAATTTAGTCTCAAAATACTCTCAAAAGCTTAAAATAAAGTATTTAATAATTAATTAAATGAGAAAAGGGGAATGTTGTGTTAATAACTTTCTCTGAAGAATGTTCTTCAAAACTTCTTTAAATTAATTGAGTTTTTCTTCCTCTAAAACCTCAAGTACATATGGAAAGAGAAAAAAAACATTAAGCTTGAAAGTTTTCGATTTTCACTTGAGACAGGAAAATACCTCCGAAATGGAAAAGCTTCGTGAAGTATCTGCAAATCCACCGTGCAAATCCTCTTCTCTGCACAGGCAAATACAATAAAATAAATTTTCACGAAACTCTAATACCTTGTTCCACGGGTGGGGTAGGGCGGGGGGGGGAGGTAGGGGATGGGAATGAGGTGTGTATGTGTGGAAGAAAAACAAGGTATGAAAATGAAAATTCTCGGGACGTGAATAAAATGTTTTGTGGGGTTTTTCCTCTCATATCGAAATACTCGCATTCGTGGAAACATTCATTCGGCTCAGCCCCGCACAAGTGCAAACACATTAATGTCGTCTGAGCTCTTATGGTTCCTGCTAGATAAGGCGGCTATATCCTAGTTTGTTGTACCAACCGCTTGTTTCCAAAAGTATCCAGCACCAAGTCAAAAAGAGAAAATTCTCTGGTGTCTCAACTTCCTTTAGTATTATGATGTTTTGTGTCATAAGTTTTGAGCTTTTCCTGGGACACATTGGCACTTTTACCATCATTTCTCTCGCCTAGACGCCTTCGCTCGAACTCCAGAGAATGCCAATTGCCTGGCACTTTTGCCATCAAACCGAATGCACGACGCCTCTGAAGGGGAAACTTATAGCTAAGGAGACTATAAATATGGAAACTTTTTGTTATCCTCCACAATATCCTTTTTTTTTGCTCTCTCACTGGTTTTGGGTGAAAGAAAAACAATTCACAAAACTTTTCTCTCACCCCCCAAAGACTTTTCTTTCTCACTTTTTTTCTTTTGCTTCTTCACTGCCATATGGGGGTGGGGAAAAGGAAGAAAAAGGGAGTGGGTACCACCAACCACCCAGAGTATTACCACAAATGTTATGTGTGTGGTTACGTTCAATGTCCTTCCATTTTCTTCCTTTTCAAAAATACCCAACAACGAGGAAAAATACACAGAGTGGTGAAAGAAAAAAAAACACACACAGTTGCACACATAGCGAAGGAAGATAAACATTAAGTCGATTAGGACATTACCACAAAGAGAAAATGTAGGGAAGGGTGGAGGAGAAAAAACCAAAGAAAACCACCAACAACTGGTGAAATAAAACCCATTAAATTGGAATCAAAATGCGTCGTAGATGGGGATGAAAGTCACATGAAGGCACCACACACATATGGGATAAAAGTCAAACATGGGAAAGTAAAACAAACTATTAAATGAGCTTTCAGTTGCGTAAAGAGATTTCCTTCCTTGTATGTACAACAGAGACCCACCTGATAAGGGAGGGAAAAAACCCACAATTTAAGGGCATTTACTTAATTTCCACTATAGGGTTTATTTTAGACACACAGACACAACAATGAAAAAACACATCTAGATCTCTCGAGAGCTTAGGGTGCAGCTAGTTATAGTTTGCACAAATAGAGAAAAGAGTAAAAGGGATCCTGAAGGGATGGATAGATAAGGGATTGAGTCAAGTGGATTTTAAATGAGCTAATCAAACAGAGGGGGATTCCTTATTGCAGAGCATTCAATACGGTAAAGAATGGGTAACTTTGGGCATTACAATAGACAGATTATTATGGAGACGCTGGGTAGTCAAAAAGAAATTAGCCATCATGTTGGTATTTAAGATTTAAAGATTAAAGAGAAATGTGAGTGAAGACGCCAGGTTATAAATGGAAGATATTCTGCTTTTCTTATGAGCTAAATAAAAAATAAAACGGATTAGATGGAGGCGCCTGGTGGTCCATTTAACGTTCATTTAATCTTCAGCAAAAAAATGTTTTGCATTCAATAATTCTTCTATTCTTTAAAGAAATTTGAGATAAATTAAATAAACGTTTCATTGCAAATTTAAACTATTATTTCCATAAATAAATAATAAACTTAGATTACTCTCTCATAAATCAAATTGAATAGAATAGACAACAGGTTGGGGCGAGTTGAAGAACGTTAAGAATAATTTATTTAAACACCTCCTAATGATCTGTTCAATTTGTGGACAATGCAATGAATGAAAAATGACGCAAAATACAATCCCCTCCCCAAAACAGCAGGTTATATACAAAGAACGTAAAGTTCTTGTCTATGATTTATGATTAATACATCTCCTCCACTCTGCTCCATTGGAACATGGTAATTAATCAAATGACATGTGAGAAAATGAAAATATGTGTATGTACCATACTTTATATAGTCACCAGTAATAGCAAAATATATATAAGATGCATTATGAGAGAGAAAATCGATTTTCTCATCTTCTCAAAAGCTCTTCCACATGGTATCCTTTTGAGCGCATCGCATCAATGTGCTCGGAGAGGGGGGTATAAATTGCAATATATGATGGTTTTAAAGCATACGGAATTTGAGCTCTCAAACGATAGGGCTCCATCTTCCCGCCCTTTCACTAATTATCCCCTCATAATTATTATTCTAGAACATGTCTCACGTTTATCAGAGACTTCACAGAGTGTAATATACACATTACTATGCAAGTATGAAAGCAAAACCACTTCAAAGTTCGTGTGGTGAAAAGCTCGAAGTTGAAGGGCATAGAATGTGTGAATGTTGGAAAAAAAGAGAACAGTGTTAAGTCTCTTACAGAGTATTGTTGTTGCCTTTTATTGGTTGCAATTTTCACACTATACCGCTTGGGTGAGTGAAAATGTGTAAGGAGAGTGAAATTTAATTTTGCAAATGGAAACAATTTAGAAAAGCTTATCCCATAATTTCTTTCCATTTTCTTCTTTTTTTTGTTTCATTCGAATGAAACAATTTTCTCGCCACGTTGCAGCATTTTTTGTGTTTCTTTTAGTTTTCTTTTTCTTTGTATTTTAAATCTTTCTATGTCTGTAGTTGAATTATTAACACGTATTTCCATTACTTTGTTGTAAAAGCAAGAAGCGACGTTTAACAAAAGACTGAAGGGGTGGGATTTTTCTTTAAATTTCTGCATTAAATGGTGTAAGATTTTAAAGAATGTGATTAATATCAAAGCATTTTTCAAAGAATTTTCTTACTTCTTCCATTGTAAATTAAGAGAATGAGATTCTTTGCCCTTCATTCATCTTTTTTTTGTACATCACAAATAGAACTTTTCTCATCTATGCTGCACACAACCCTGGGGATCAGGAGCAAAGGGAAGCAAACGGAAGGCATTATAGAGTATTATAGAACATGAAGAGACACCCTTATTGCCTTGAAACACTGACGATAGACTGAATGATGTTGATAATGAGGTGCAGCGATATAAAACACCCCCTCTTATATGGAGGGAGAAGGTTAATAATTCTAACGAGTGTGTTGATGCACTCTTAGTGGCTCCAGTTGGTGCATCAAAAGCACATAAAGTCTTGCAGTAAAGGCAGTAAAACACAAAAACTTGTTGCAGATTATCGTGAGAGGTTTGATGTGACTTTTTAATTAAAACACCCCCATCAACTGAACTTGTGTGTGTTTATGAAATCCCCACAAATATTTCTCGTTTGAATTTGACGTGTCAATGTGTGTGTTTTTATTTGGTATGCTGCTCATTGCACACCTTTAATCCCACACCCCCATCGCATCCCCCATACACATTATTTAGTTCTCAACTCCAACCACAACTTCCATTTTATGTGGCAAAGAGGAAAAATGAAAACTTTCGGGGTTGTGCACAAGTTTGCTTGACACACGTGAAAGGGTTGAAAAACTTTCTCATGTCATTTTCATTTTAATCACCTCTATCTACCGCCTTCATGCAATCCACCCCCAACATTCCCCCATCGCAATCTTCGCCACCCCTATTTAATTCTGGGGGAATCTCAACACGAATAGACTCTATCCTCGCTCTCGTGTTAGTCCCTCTAAATTATCTACATATACTTCTTCGCCCATTTTCACATTTTCCACGTTGAATGCATATTTTCGCAATAAATCCCCTTTGATGTGGAAGATGGATAAAATTCAATTAACTTTCTTCTATCTCTCCTTCACATTTTTCATTACCCCCCGTGTGCGCTAATTATTCTTGAGTTTTTTTTGGAGTATATAACAAAAAGAACTCTTACCTTTATTCTGCAGCTGAAGACGATTTGCGTCAGTCTTTAGTGCCTCCGCCGTGTGAACTAATTCATCCAGTTGGGGTTTTTTGAACTCCAACTCTCTCAGAACATTCTATAAAGAATTTAAAAATTAATTTATTATTGAATCTCAAATATGGGGTCAGGCTGATCAAACTTGAGAAAGAAAAATAATCCCTATAATAAGAAAATTGTCTTCTATAAGACCTTTTCTTTGCTGCCTAAACATTCACTCAAAGAAGGAGGAGTTTGAATTCACAATGATAAAACATATTCTTCATTATCATATTTCCCGAAATGGCCCTAAAATAATATTTTCCTTATCCCTAACGCAAACTTCTCCTCCTCACTACCCGAAAAAGTCATTTCAGAGATCGAATTTCAGCGTCATTTTGTTTCAGAGAGAAAAAAGAAGAAAATTGTGTATTGTTTCAGTGAGAAAAGAAAATGGGATTAATCAAAAATTCACGATGAAAAGAGAAAAAAGTTGGTAGGTAACTGTCGTTTTAGAGAAAAATATCTCCTTTTTTTACAGCCAACGTGCCATTTTCTTCCTTCCACATGATTTCCCGTTTTGGCCGTTGTTGCAGAGGGAAAAACTTGTGGAGTGTGTTTCCTTGAAATCAATGCCAAGAATTCTCAATGAGAGAAAATATGTCATATTTCTTCCGACATTTTTGCCCTATTGTGTGGTATTCTTCCTCCATTATTGGGAAGCATCGATTGTCAAGGAATCATGAGAGGAAGATTATGTTACATTTATTAATCATAACATAATACACAAAAAGAAATGATTTATTGATTATTTGTGAAGTTTATTATTTATTCCCGAAGAACGCTGAACTCTTGCTGAAAATTCGTGTTAAAAATTTTCCATATTTTCTAATTTTTGTTCTTTGTTTATTCTTTTGATATACTACTGATTGTGTCAGAAAAATATTACAAAATGATTTATTTAAAATATTAGAGATTTATTGAATTTTTAATTTTACTGATTTTACTTTGTCATAAATAAGACCTATGTATTACTGATTTCGACCATAGACACCATAGATATCAATGGAAAGGGAATTTTAATTTTTATTGGCATTTTTTATCTCTACGTTGATTAATTTCGATTTTAGATAAATATCATTTTAAGGAAATTAAGTTTTTACAAAGAAAATAATTTTAAAAAAAAACAATAATAAATTATTATAAAAGAAAAACTACAAACTATGAGAATATTGTTAAAAATATTCCCAAACAACCTATCAACTAGAGACCGAAGTCGATGGACTTTTCGTCGACGACGACTTGATGCAAAGGTTGTATCGACTTCGACGACTAAGTTGAGTTAGTCAGTCGAGAATAAGTCGACGACGACTCAACAACTTAGTCGACTTATATGTAGGTACAGGAAAATTACAGAAAAATTCTTATACAGAGCACTACAAGCATCAAGTCTGTAGTTGTTAAGAATTGTTTTAATAAAATATCGTCACCAAATTGTTTTCTCTTATGAATTTTCCATAAAATATTGAACATTAAATATTTTTTGAAGTTTTCAATAGTATTATTAAAAAAATCTATTAAATTATTAAATTAACTATTATAATTATTATTAAGGGGGGTCTCTTTTGAGAGCTGGTGAAATTAAATGTTTTTTATTTTTCTTGGGGTTTTTCTTAAACTTGATTTTCAAGTGTTGGCCACATTTAAAGACTTATTATTGAAGAGTAAGAAATTCACTTTCCGGCATCTTGAGAGCGAGGCCAGCTTGTAAAAAGAAAATTTCAGAGGAAATACCAATGCAGATTTTGGTGTACCAGAATTGTGAATTTCTATTCTGGGGCTGAGAAAAGTGAAAAAATGTGACTGTCTGCTCGCGAAATCTAGGTGATATTGAAGAGAGACAGTCTGCCGACAAAATCCAGGTTATATACAAGATATTCTGGGTTTTGTCGGCAGACTGTCTGCCGATAAAATCCAGGTTATATACAGGATAATCTGGGTTTTGTCGGCAGACAGTCTGCCGATAAAATCCAGGTTATATACAGGATAATCTGGGTTTTGTCGGCAGACAGTCTGCCGATAAAATCCAGGTTATATACAGGATAATCTGGGTTTTGTCGGCAGACAGTCTGTCGATAAAATCCAGGTTATATTAAGATATTTTTAGTTATTGTGGTTTTTCCGACGTTTTTGTGAATAATTTCTTTCCGGGTTCTTCGTCGGCAGTTGAAATTTCTTACCCAAAGAAACACAGAATCTTCCCAGAGCTTTCGGCCCCGCTCGGAGCCTTCTTCAGTGGCTAGCATAGAAAGGGGCGCTTTTTATTAAGGAAAATATATATAATATATATATAATGTTTGGGTAAGAAATTTCAACTGCCGACGAAGAACCCGGAAAGAAATTATTTTTAGTTATTTTTAGTTTTTCCATGCATTAAAAAAAACTACAGTGGGACCCCAGTACAACGACCACTCAGATGTACTCTTCACACTCATTATTTTCAATGCGCGAGAGTAGCTCAACCAAGTGGTCGTTGTACTGTAATAATAAGCAATTATAATTTGTAATAAAATGATCAAATTATTTATTATTTTTTGAGTACTAGTCGACTTTGAGTCGACTTGAGATCGACTACGACGACTTACGACTAGTCGATAAAATTAATCAACGACGACGACTCAAGAAAATCCATCGACTAGTCACTAGTCGCGACTTCAACTCGACTAACTTCGGTCTCTACTATCAACATCAACCGAGTAGAATCTAAGCTTTCATCCCCTTATAAAAACGCATCGACTTTTCAGATCACGTTCTTTCAAAACGACCAACCTCTTGTAGTCTCATTTTCACTCTAAAATCCACACCACTGTGCTATATAGACTGTAACCCACATGATTAAACCCACAAACAGAAATTTATTATTAGTTCACGCAAGCATTTTATCGCCTTACGGTAGATTTGTTTGGCAGTCAGTGTTTGGGGAAATCATGGGGTGAAAGGACTCCCCCATCGCAACCTAATCATCATTTTTCGCGCGAACAAACCTCTCCCCCACACCTCAATTATCGAGGGAGGTGGTGAATGTTTTTATACCACAAACCCCCCACCACTCTCCGGCCGCCTGGGTAAAGCCACCCCCAACGGCGACCACATCTAATTCGAGGCTCGCACGGTTTAGCAAAAGACCACCCCCAAAAGCATGTTGAACAACAACATACTGTGCACAGTGGCATTTATCAAAGAAATAAGGTATCAGAGTATGAGAAGGTGGGGGTGGGTGAAATGGAGAAAATCAATAAACCATCCCAGAGTGTGTTCAACACACCTACACACACATATGGCACGTTTCTTGCCGTCTTGTTAAAATCTTCGTCCGTTTTTCACACCAAAAGACATTCACGCGTGGAGGAGCTTTTTGGGGGTAAATGAGGTGCTTACCCTCACACCCCTTTCGAACATTATTTTTGGTAATTTAGTACCAAAAAATATTTATAACCCATCTCGTTCATTGAGATAAATCACAAAACCACTTAATTGCTTATTAATTTTTCAACGGATAATAACTTTTTTTTTTTAATTTTTAATCAGCAATAAATTAATTCATCACAACGGGCTAATTGCAATTTCCCACAGAGATTTTCTTACCGGGCTTTTCCCGCCAAATAAAAAAGCATCAATATTGACGGAAAAGTCGACACAAGAAATTCACCACACGGAAGTTTTTCCCAAGAGAAAGGTAGAAATGTGTCTCGACTTTTCCCAACACGTGGTGAAAGTTTTCCACAATCTTTTCCACACACACAATTTTTCCACCCACAGCACACGAAAGCTGTTGGAAAGATGATGGATTGAAAGTTTTCTCTCTATTTGCCCTTTGACTTCTTTTAATGGAAGTAATTGAAGCATTTTAAACGAAGGGAAGGAAAAAATGACAAAATAAAATAATTTTTAATTTTTCTTATCAAGTTTTTCTCCTAAAATTATATTCTTAATAATTTCTTCAAAATTCATGGAAAATAGGGAATTTTCCTAAAAGTTTTATCAGTGTTTTTATAAAAGAAAAAAGAGAATAAAGCTTACGGGACACTGGGGTAGATTTAACCACAGAATGGTTATGAATAAGCCCCAAAAATAATATTTTTCTTAAGATCTCTATCGAGAAAATTTTCTGAGAGGAAATTGTCCCAAAAACATTGAAGAGGATTAAGACGAGAAAGGTCCGTTGTTTAATTTAAAAATAAACTCCAGAGAATAAACTTACCTTTTGCTTATCGATAGCTATCAAAATTGCATCAATATCCCCAACAAAGACACTCTGGGTCTTGAGCATGTCTTTCTCGACGGACAACCAATCAGATATCTGAAGGATGGATGTATCGAAGCTTGATGCAAGAGAAGCTCCAGCTCCGAGAGCTTTGGCCCTCGCTTTCGCGGTAAACGACCCAGGGATGTAGGGTTCGGATGAATCTGCGGGGAGGAAAAGAAAATTAAAATAATATGCTAAATTTTTCTTTTAACAACACCCCCCCCCCCCCCCCTCTGCACTTCAACTGGGCTCTTCCGTTTACAACCGTAGAGCTGTATAGCATAAAATGAAATTCCTGCGAGGGTGCGACACAAAGACCTCGTCATGCTCATTTCTTGGATATTTCATTTTTTTAGCACCCACATCCAACACCTCACAGGATCTCGCGTGACGTGTGTCAAGTCATTGTAAGCTTCTCTCATGAGAGATTTTCACACTCTTCGAGACAAAAAAAATCCCCTACCATTTTTGCTAGATTCTTTTATACTATTCCTCACCAGTTTCCTGGCCATTCCATCTACCTCACAGCTAGAGATTATCACACATTTCTTCAAATGCTACCGTGTCGTTTGATAAAAACCGTAAAAAGTTAGTAAAGGTAGTAAAACAGAAAATTAATTTTTTTGCAGAAGTTTATGAGAAAAAGATTTTTTTTTGTTAAATTTTCTTAATTGTTAATTTTCTTTAATATTTTTAAAAAATCTATTATTGTTTTGTATATGAGTTTTTAAAAATCTTTTGCGTCGCGTGAGGCTGTCTATAGCCAAACCATACTCCTACAAAATTTTTATGCACAAAAGTGCTTCATTAGAGAGGAATTTTATAAGGAAATAAATGAAAAGAATTCCTTTCACAGAACTTATCAAACATCCCAGCATTCATCTCGGTATTAATATCTCGGACACATGATCGAAATATAAGATGCAGCCACACGGAACGTGAAGGATAAGAGAAAACTTTCAGGGATTTCCTGACACGCTGAAGAAATTCATAAAAATGTTAGGAAATCCCAAACGAGGAATTACAAAAGCCTCCCCGCTCGTCTGTCCCTGAAGAATGGAAAATTTATATTTTTACAGCTGCGACTTGGAAAATTTAATTTTCACAAAACTCTCATAGCCTCCATCACTCTGGCGAATTTTATGATGGGGCATACAACCCGAAAGCTTCTGAATTCCTTCATTAAATCACTCTTCGTCTCCCGCTGAGATTTTGATCTCTTCCTCCCCGGGAAAGTAAAAAAAATCATTTAATATCTCCTACAAAAAATATATTGTGGTATGTCACTGACCTCAGAAGGTGGCAATATTTTGGGCTTTGTTTTCCTATAAATATATTTCAAGACTCGAAATGAGAAAAAATCCCATCAATATGTCTATTTTTGTGCCATTCATAAAAAAAACGCCATCCTCTCACACTTTGAGGCACGTTTATTCATATTTTTTTTTCAGTGAATGGTGAAGGGAAAATTCACTGGAGAAAATGGAAAATTCATACACCACAGAAATTCACAGCAGTGGCAACAACAAAAAAATTATTGATAGAAAATAGAGTTGTGTGTTGTGAAAAAAAAATGTGATTGAATGGTAATGGAAGTTGAAATAAAAAGAAAACATCATAACGCTGCATGAATGAAAATTGAAAAACAATACAGCGAACATTCATTCATAGAAAATCTCATTGGGAAATGTATAAATTTCAATTTCAATGCTAATTTCCCGCATGTTAATTTTAATGTGGACTAATTAAATTTTTTTTGCAATTGAATTTTAATTATAAATGTTTTTTGGGATTGGAAGGGAAAAGTTTAAAAATTATTTTTTTCCTCTGTATCTCTGCAAACTACAATATGAAAGTTTTTGGAAGGAAAAAATAAGCCCATGTGAGCTTTTAGGAGACAAAAAAAATGAAGAAGAAAACAGAATATAGAAATTATGTAGATGAGAATAAAAGAGCTTTTGTGAATTTCGTAGAAAATTGAAAAAGCTTTTTCTTCGTGATTTTTTTTTGGGAGGAAGACACCACCACAAGGCAATTGCCACTGAATTTCCTTCGAGAAAAATTATGGAAGGATAATGGCATTTTGCTTTTTTTCCCCTTGCCGAGACTTCTTCATTGACCGTGTTTTCCTTTCCTCAACCCCCAAAACCCCATGCGGTAGGGCACATAATACGCCCCATCCTTTGAGAGCATTTTAATAACGACCAAATGGCATTTTGCTCTGACTTTTTCACACATAACAAATCACGCATAAAAGCTCTTTTCCTGACATTTTCCCACCCATTTTTACCAATCCCCCCGCGTTGATGTTTTATTAAATTAAACCATCTTGTGTAATGGGTTCCTTCCCGTAGAGTGGCAAAATGCCTCCCTTTCGGGGTGCAGTCAAACAACAATATTTCTGGCAAATAAGGGTTGGGATTTATATATAATATTTTTGCCTATATACAATGGTCAAGAGCATGGAAGAATAATTGACACACAAATACACAATACTGACCGACACATATTGAAATAATTGTGAACAAGCAAAATATTTCAACATATTCTTCTTGCTATATTTATTCTATGTAACGTATTGTGGAGGGGACGACAACTAGGCTAGGCTTCTCAGTCTCTAAATGCGGCATACTCATTCTTCTTCCACTCGAGAGGCTTTCCTCTCATTCAACCACCCGCCGCCCCATTTTTGCTACATCCCCCAATGCAAGGATACATTGTTAAAACCACATTCCCTTCTCTCTGCATCATTCAACCATTTAATAAACACACAGAGGAGATGGAGCGGGGTGGTTGGATGAAGAAAATGTGGGATATGATGGTGAAATCTCAATTGCAACTGTACTCACACACATATAGAAGGAATTGTATGTTATCTATAGGGTTGGTGGGATTGCAGAGGAATTTCCCTTTTGCAAAATCCATGCAATATTCTCTCCCAAAGTACTTATTTGTTATGTTTTCAGCACACATGAAATATCACATAAAGTATCTTGTCCGGGGGCGAGTGAATTGTTTAAGTTTTACCCTCCCCCCACATGATCCACCCCAAAATGTAATGGAGCTTAAGAGAGGCAACATTTGCACTTGCAATGCACTCCACCCCCATGGCCCGAACCTTCAAATTTAATAACATACTAAAGGCAAGTGAAGAGCACTAATATGTATTTTAGTGGTAAACATTCAATTTAGCAATTAGAACACTCAAATGGCAAGAGATCGTAAAATATTCTACAATTTCTAAGTGCAACCACTCAAAATGTTCTCTCCGTACTATAGTACTACATCTATCCTCAATCCTACGAGAAATTCATGAACCCTGTACCCCATTCCCACCACCCTGACTGGGGGGAATGCAACACTGAATGGTATTCACCATCATAGCCTTTATTGCTTTAGGCCAACAGCTTATGGTACTCAGAGAACCTTAATTGGTTATGCATAGTATTTGCGTAATGTACTTTTGTTATGAGAATTTTTAAAATTACTTTTTGACTTTCTTTGTGATCTTTACTTCATTAATTTATTAAAGTTTAGTAATTTTCTTTAGAAAAAAAAATCTTTCGGGATTTTTTCTTATATTTAGTGACATACTTCACGTGAAAAACCTTTGCAAATTATCCAGAAAATTTTATTTTTATTAAACTTTAGCAGGGAGAATTGATAATGGAAGCATTATTATCCTTATTCGAATTTTCTCATTTCTTCGTGACACCCAATTTCCCTTTTCTCTCTCCCTAAGCCCCTGAGCATTGCTGCCCACTAACTATATACAGGCACAACTCCCCACTTCAGCCATAAGAATCCTTTTAAGGAAATTTTACTTGTAAAAGCTCACATCTAAAATCCATTTTTCACATCCCTAATCTCCAAAATTCAGCGGTATGATGCTATGTGTGCGTTCGCTTTATTAAACTTTATACCAAATTACTTGGAAGAACATTTCAAACAAGATGAATGAGTCAATAAAACACTTTACAACTTGTTTATAATAGCACCTTCTCCAACACCAACCAAGAATATGTATACCGGTAGTAGAGTTCTCGGTGTAGCTGTAATCTCATTGCCACATTTTGTACTAATTATTTACCTCCT
The DNA here is from genome assembly GCF_024334085.1 of Lutzomyia longipalpis. Taxonomy (NCBI): domain Eukaryota; kingdom Metazoa; phylum Arthropoda; class Insecta; order Diptera; family Psychodidae; genus Lutzomyia; species Lutzomyia longipalpis. Next base: position 19,009,867 of record NC_074707.1, read on the forward strand.
TCTTCGGGGAGACTAAAGTTTTGCAAACGAGACTTTGCTAAATTGTTCTTATTACACAAGAAGAAACAAAATTCCCCCCCACCATCTTCTTACTGTACAAAAGGAACACCAAAGAGACATAAACTCTCAGATATTGTATCATAAATATTTCAGAAGATGGATAAAATTTTGTCATTGAAAGCCTGGGGAAATGTTCTCCTGTGCACCCAAGGAATCCTTCAACAAGTTGCTCCATGTTTATTTTTATCCAAAAATCTTCCATCAGGCACGTTTTGAGAAATTGTCTGTACTTTCCAAGATGAAATCATTCGCAACACTATGAGGATTTTTTATCAATTTATTTTTTTATGCAAAAAAAAATAGCACTGAGAGACATTTTCCATCGAGAAGGAAAAGAAAAAAATCTCTTTTCAGTGTCATTTCCTGTCAATGCAAGGCATTGCGGATAAGGAGACGCATCATTCGCAAGAATTATGTACGCGAGTGGTGAAGGGAGAAAAATGACGAAGAATAAGGAGCTACTTTTTGCAGTCTATAAAATACATAATACAATAATTCTTTTTTACGACGTCAAAAACGGGAATCCTCTTCTACTATCCAAAAATTTTCCCATCTTGGCAACTCCACCGCGTTGACAGGACGACAGGGAGCGAGGGTGTAGGTATAGAGAGTTATGGTGCGAGAGACAAAACACGAAAGGGGTGGAGTAAAAAGCATGTCCAACATTCGTAGATACCACATTTGACAATATTGAGATTTCTTTCAACCCCCTTGTTTACGACTTCTCTGAGCTTTTTTGTTGTTGTTGCCTTCACTTCCCACTTTCCCAGGGAGAAATGGCACAGAGGAATAAAAAAAAAGACAAACCCCCCGTTTACCCCGGAAAGTCGAAACATCCCCCATCAGTGTGAGTTATAAAGTTAGTTGAAAGAAAAATCATTGAAGCTCCCTTGTCTATTCAACTTTTTTTTTTATGTAGGATACCTACTATACATACCTATAAGGTACTTCAAACAATGCAGAGAAACGACAAAAAAGTCTCGTTTGGAGTTGTGCAGAATTTTGATCCTTTCGGATAAATTTCCATGAATGCACCTTTCTTTGTCAGATATAAGTACTCAATTGACGATGGAAAAGGGAAGTATTCTTTAGAATAGAACAGTAGAAGCATCTACCTCCCTTTTTTATGCTCTCACCCCACCACGATGGAGATGATACAAAAGCTCCCTCACAGTGCGCTTGACCTTTGATTAAACATCACTCTTCTATTTATTCAATGTTGTACCTACTGCAGAATACCCATCACGAGGGGGTGGTGCAAAAAAAAAATACTCGTGAAGCTCTCTCGGATGTCCTCAATGGAAAAGGCTCACATTTCACAGGAAAATACATTTTGCCATTTTGGATGAGGAGGAGGAGATAAAAGTTAGAACAAAAAGCTTAAAGGGTATGATTGTGAATTTTATCTCACGTTGATTTATCTCTCAAGTGAGATAGGAATCCTTCATTTAATCCTTTATGTTGGTGATTTTATCAAAATGAGAGTTTATTAATTTTATTTGGTTTATCTAATATCAATAAAGTATCGGAGAATTAATTTCCTACCTTATGGAGGCGCCTGGTAGGCAGAATATTTAATTTTGATTTTAATTTTGACTATAAAGCTCATTAAGCTCAGTCATTGAAGATGGAGACGCCTGGTCAATTTCGTTTTTTAGCAAAATTTGACCGTAAATAAAATAAAATAAACTAGAGGAAACAGTGAAGGCGCTAGGTCGTAAAAGCCTTTGTTTTAACCCAGATTTCCCTAATTTAATCTTGTATAATTTTAGCTTTCTCACTTTGAGTGAATAAAAAGTTTTTTTTTACAAAAATTACAAAAATCAACTAGATTCGATTAAAGAAAGTTTTAGAATCTTTTGCACTTAATTTCAAGAATATTGGCCAATAATTGGCTGTTTTTAGCGAATTTTTAAGTGATATTTCGAGTCGATTTAACACTTGGAGGATCAAGGTTTCCAACCTCAAAAATTTGACCTTCATTTTCTCTCTCAAAAAAAAAAAAAACATTTTTCTAAGTTTTCTTTCGACGATCTTAAAGTAATGGAACTTCCCCACAAAACTTCAAAATCCTTCAAGGTTTAAAAAAGAAACTTCTTAAATCTATCGAATTCACATGTTTACGTTAACCCTTAAATTCTTTCTTCTTCTCTTACTTTCTGTATGAGCTTTTTGTTAAAAAAGAAAATTTAGTTTTTACCAAGAACGTTATGTAAATTTAATAGCATTTCATACTGTGAAACCTCACTGTATTTTATTCTTTGTAAAATTCTTCTCAAAATTATGACAAAACTTATCTCATGTCGAGATAACCTGCGGGATACATCTTCACAATCCAACCCCTCACTTTTGCGTGGTATATATACCACATCGTGTGCAGAAAGTCCCAGTGGGAGTGTAAACAAGAGGAGGGAATTTTATCGAAAAATTGCTTAATCATACTTCTTGAATCAAATTTCAATCTTTCTCCTAATCCGAACAGACTCAATTTCTTTTCCAAACACATTAACAAGTATCAAATGTATATAAATAACAGGGAGGTAAATAGGAAAGATTTCTCTCCCCCGGAAAAGAAGAGGGAAAGTTACACATAAATTGAGCCAAATTCACTCAAATTGAGACGAATTTACTTACACCAGTTACACAGAGAAAAGTTTTAATATCCTTTAAGGAATTCCCATCACCAACTGTTCAAAATATATATCACCATATAAATGCTTTTTTTGGGGGAGGAGTGTGAGGAATGTCACCTGGGGGAAAAATTACACAAAACAAGGAGAATACACCACCTTGTGTTAAAATGTCTCACAAATTCGAACCTCCAAACCCCGTGCCCGGGAGGTAGGTATATTGTGTGCACCACTGAGTCAAAATGAGAAAAGGATAAATTAGTGCGAGACTCGAAATGAAAATTTTCACGTATTCAATTTTCCAACACTCTCGACTTCTCTGGGAGGCATATGTACGTAAATTTTCCCATACACACGGAGGGCACACAAGGGTTCTTCCCACTACACAAGCGCGTGGTTGTGCTACAACTAAAACAGAGGGTTTCCCAAATGGTATCGCAATGCTCCCTTCATTTCGCTTTCCATGGGATTTTCCTCTCGTAACCAAATTCTCTCAGTCTCTCGCCCTCTCTTGCTGTATGAAATTTTCCTCTCTCTCACCCGCAGCTAAAATGCCTTTCACCCTGAAAAGTTGCGGTGAAAGTGAGAGGAAAAGTCTGCAAAAAGAGAGAATAATGCTGTGTGAGAGCAAATGGAGTATGTTGCCAAAGAGACACGTCTAATACAGCGCATTTTTGCCATCCTTTACCTCACCACCCCCCGGGGTCGTCTGTCCCTATAGAAACATATGGGCTTGCAGAGCTACCAAAAGCACTGTGGAAGAAGACGAGGAAAAAAAACAAGTCGCAGAGAGAATTTTCCAGGAGTTTACCCTCGTAAAGAGCAAAAACCACGTGGAAATTTTCACGCAGCCGCTAAATAATTCGCCATAAATTTGTTTCAGCTGCAAGAGGGAGCAAAATACGACCTTTTTCGTGGGGGCAGGAGGGTTTTGGAAATAAAATAAAAAGAAAAACCAAAGCCATAAATTAACCCCCTGGGAGAGAACGGCGTTTGCATCATTTGACAAAAAATTGTAGGTACAGCCGCACCAGGAAAGTCATTTAAATTCGTTTCCTATAGTTGGGTGAATTAAATATCACGAACCAAATTGACCACATATAGCCACTAAATTAGTCAAACAAATAATCACCAATTTAATCCACAACTTTGGTGGTATAATTTTCAACAACACTGTGGTTGACACATTTTGGCACTCAATCAATTTCCATAAATTTATATAAAACACAACTTGTGGTGTATTATGTATTTAAAATTCACAAATTTCCCCCATTTCCGCTCTCTCTCTCATGCAAAAAGGACCCCCACAAACAATTCAAATTTTACAGATTTGACAAGATTACAAGCATTGATGCCATATGTGGGGGAATACATAAATTCTCTTTTGCAAAAAATTTGCATTTCAATTGATTTGCTCAAAAAAAAAAAAGAAAATCCCATCATAAAAAGCCGAATGTGAATGTGAACACATGTTCTTCATTAGCATAAAAATTAATATTTAATAGCCCAATTGATAGCGTACTGGTGCTGTCACATGTAAAACCCTTGGTTCGAATCCCAAAGATGATTAGATTTTTTTTTATTGAATTAAATAATGCAAATTGAAGAATATTGTCTAGAAAAATACATTTTTCCATTCAATATTCATTCAGGAGAAATATTACTCACATTTCCCCAACATTCCTGTACCGTACGTAGATGTAGTGCAAAATACCACCCTTGTATGAGAAAAAAATCCACCTCTCACGTCAAATATTCAACACAACAAATTGAATCTATTGAGAGACATCAATTGAATAACATTGACTTTTTTTTGCAAAAAAAAAGGAAGAAAATAAAGAAACATTTGAGCATTTCATCTCGTAACCCACGTGTACGTACCAGAGGGGAGGATGGTGTGAGAATTTATCCATCCCCCAGAAAAATCTCTCGTAGTTTGCAGTGTGAGGTAAACCCCCACAAAAATGGCCAAGACATGCAGAATTTATTCCCAAATAAAATATCGACCATCTATACTGATTTATCGTTGGTGTTTGGAGCAAAAAAAAAAGTCCAGGGCAGACACTTGCAAGAGAGGACGACGACCATACACACCTTAAAATGCACCAAACATCCCTTTTAGTGGAGTCTCTTGCTCTTACGATGGAAGAAAAATTGCGAAAACTTGCACGAGGTATGAGAGAAGATTTTCCACCATTACCCCCTGCTGCTCCCACCACACTCCCACCCACCCAAAACCCCAACTAATTCAACAGGGAGTTTGTATGAATTTTTTATAGTGTTGGATGAGGGCAGCACACACACAAAAAGAATTTTCTCTTTTTAGTTAAATCATGAATTTTTCCCGTACTCATAAAAGAGTAAAAGTGTTGTGTGTTGAAGCACCCATGGAGTAAAAGAAAAGTCAAACTTTTCCAATCTAATATTAAATGCGAATCATGTTTTCAACTATTTCATCCACCCCATCTACCCCTTTTTTCTCTCTTCATCTTTTTTTTGCCCGCCACACGTCAATTTCCATCACTCAATATTGCTTTAATTTTGTTTATTTTTCAATGATTTTCCAATTAGTTGGTGTTCCACTTCGTGGCCAACACCAAGTATTGTAATCGTCGGATTTTCCGACCACCTCAGATCGGGCTCAAACTTGGTATGAGCACGTTTCAGACAACCCACATTCCAAAAATGGTGGTGGAAAATTTTTGATCCGGCCGGCCGGCCTTCCGGCCTGCCGGTGCGCCAAACTTTCCCTTATAGCTTGAGAACGGTAACAGATAGAGACTTCCGGTTTGAAGTTTTCTATAGAAATGTGGGTGTAAAATTTCATTTTTTCGTATTTTCGAGATCCAAGATGGCCGCCGTCCGCCATTTTGAACTACTGTCAATCACTTCCCTTATAGCTAGAGGTCTGAAATTTCAGTATGTTGTAGAGCTCAGTGAGACGTTTTCATCGATAATTCATACTTGAAAATCGGTCAAGCGGTTTAGCAAATATGGCGGCCTAAAGCAAAAAGTGTTTTTTCGATATATCTCGAGAACGGCTTGACCGATTTTGACCATATTGGTATCAAATGAAAGGTTTTAACAAGCCCTACAACTGTCTAGAACATTACAAGTTCCAAAAATGACCGCAAGAGGCGCTAAAATAAAAAACAAAAATTGCCTAACTTTAAGGGGCAATATCTCCGAACATCTGTTATAGATTTCCTTTAAATTTTGATATGTTGTAGCCTGACTCAATATCTTTCACCAGTCCGAAAATGAAGAAAATCTATGTCGCCGTTTAGAAGATATAGCCATTTGAAAAATTCTTGAATTTGAAAAGTTCTAAGAGCCATATCTCCTGCACTGCTTGACCGATTTTGCTCATCTTAGTATCAAATTAAAGGTTTTGCAATTCTCTATAACTTTCTAGAACATCAGAACCCTCTAGAACCACTTCTTCGAGACAAAAAATGCCAATAACTGTTTTAGTAAAACAAAAAGCCGCCATTTTGTGTTCTAGAGATGACCTTGAAAATTATTGAAATTTATTTCAATTTATAGCCTGCTTTAATACCTTTCCAAAACTAGTCAAGAAATTTCTGTAGGTCTTATAGAACCAAAGATATGACCATTTTTATCCATCAAATTGCCGAATTTTACAAAAAAAAATTAAATTTGCCTACTAATTCTGCTCACAAATAGTATTACAACGCATAAACAAACTTCTACACGTTGTGGGACACCAACTCTTATAACTGGACGCGTTATGATTGACTTTTAAAATTAAATTCCCACCAATAGAATGTTCTTTCACAATTTTTCTTACTTTTTTTCGCTCTCAAAATGGATAATAAGATGAAAAGCCCCGCAACAAAATGCTTAATGGAAAATTCTTTGCAGACTATGTGCATTGATTGAAAGTGAGGGGTGTTTATCTGGGGAATATTTAATAAAAGGAGGTTATCCACTTTTCACGGGGAAAAACTGTCATTCGAAGAAAAATTCAAGATACGCGTAATCGTGTGGAAAATTAATAATAAGTGGAAATTTCTAAAAAGACTTCCTAAAAATCCAGCATAAATTAAATCAAACAATGGACACAATGACGTCATCATTCTCATTTCTCTGTTTCAATGTGTGAAACATGAGCGCTAATATTTCGTCGGGTAGTTTTGGAAACCATACCCTTCTACATTATCTAAATATTTCAGTTTTATTGATCCCAGTTTTCCATTTCTCTTTATTTTTTTCAAAATATTCCGAATATTTATAACAAACTACGAAGCTATGACTTTTTTTTCATTCAGATAAATACCCCCTGATTGAAAAATTTCTGTATATTGAAAACTTTCATTGAGTTTTGAGTACAATACCCAGGCTATATACAGCAAACTCCTATTGAAAATCATTTCATCGTGAAAGTAATTGAGAAGTTTTCGAAACCTCTCTCCTCTATTTTTGGTCCCATTTTCATTTTGCTTCAAGTGAATGAGAGAGAAATTTTCCCTGCTGAATTTTCCCAGTCTTGTGGAATGGAAATTTGTGTGGCTGCAAATTGATTAATATGAATTACAGAGAGCATTTCCCTCCTCTTCTTTTTCATATTAATTCCCATTTTGCATTCTTCACTGTGGCGAATTGAAGACGTGAATGCTGGTGAATGGGCGGAGGTATAGTTGTGCGGTGTAGGGTATTTTCTCTGTTTAAAAGGGAGTACTTGCTGAAGGGGGTAGTTTTGGTGGATGAGTTGGGGGTAGTTATAAAATGGAGTGCACAAAACAAGGCGAAAAGCAGTTCAAATGGCAATAAATCTTATTTAAATTTTCGCTGAGGCAAACTTTTGGCACAGACTCAGCGCGATTAAACCACCCCCGTACGCCCTCATCATACCTGCAATACACAGCCAAAATTGCATTTTATAATGCACTAATAAATGGCCCTCTATTCACAGTCATTGCACAACGACGGAGAGCATTGATATCATTTTCATGTAATGATTCTCCTTATTCTTCGCACAAACACCCCCAATCTCTCTACCCCTACGCCTTTATATGACAACCCGCAGCACTTTGCATAGATTTCAACCCCTCGACACACCCCTAAAACACACTGCAATGGCATTAAACCACAAAAACACTTTGAATTTGCCATTTAGAGATTGCTGACGCTGCACAAGCTGTACCTTATCTCATTTTTTCTCTGCTCAATCATCCCTCATTCCCTCTGTGTTGGAATTGTTAATCACTTGCTCTGGCACTAACCCCTAAGTCATCTCTCTTACATAGAATTTGCTCCCCCATTTTGCAAACAAATTTCCCTTTAACTCCTTTAGGCAAAATACTTCCATCATTATAAACGCTATCGTCTCGTCGTCGTCGACGTTTTTTTTTCTATCCAACCCCCTACCCCTATGAAAGCTATAACAATCCCAAAATAAAAAGAATGTAAATAGGCTTAAGAGGTAAATTGGCACAATAAATAATTTATCATGCGAACACAAAATACTTCTTTTAGTCCACAAAACCAACCCCTACACGCGTTCTCTCTGAGAAAATCCATCTGTAACTCTCCATCAAAGTACACCACACTGACTTTTCCTCGTCGGAAGCCCACCTCCTGCCTCCTAGAGACGACGAAGAAAAAAAGTAGGAAAAGAGAAGAAAAGCCGCTGAACAGCGCGCGAAGAAAAGTCCCGAAAGAACCCACAAACTAAAGACAAATTTCTCCTGAAGCTTTTTATCTCTCCTCCACCAAGAACTCGTTGCCATATCAAAGTGAAAATTTCCCACCATAATGTTGGGAAATTCCTCAAAGTCTCTCCTGACAAAAGCGGCTTACGGGAACTTTTTGGCAACAACAACCCCATTCCTCCGGCTTGGTTGTACGTCCAATTGAATTTTCATGCAAATACCACCAAATACTATCTGAGTGCAATTTATGTCACACTCAACACTTTCTGGCTCAATTTTTGGAGCCCCCTCTTTATTGCTGTCTCTATTAATTTTCATCCTTTAACGTGAAATTTTCTTCTCTATTTTTTGCTCGTTAATATTGCCTTCAATTTACCTGTATGAAGGTAGAAACCTCTCCACATTGGGAGAGGATAAAGAGATCGAGAGGAGAGACAGAAAAACGCGAATGGAAAAACGTATCTTCGTGTAGTCTCTTGTTCTTGGCACTGGGCGTAGTTTTCAAGAGTTTTAGGGGTTTATCAGGGGGGCTGATGAATGATGAATTGTGTCTGGTAATTTAGATTTAATGTCTCTATTTTATTTAAAATTTAAAGATGTTAAAAAAGATTTCCAAGACGTCGCTTGAAAGCTTCAAAGTTGCGTCGTTTTTTCAATTTATTGCAATTCTCTAAATCTCATTACTAGTTTAAGATGTAGTGGAGACGCCTGGTATAAACACTGACTGCCTTTAAAATAATTTTCAGCAGAATTTTCTTTGATTTAATATTAAATTCAGCATGACTTGTTAATTAAAAAACATTTAATCAATTTAATTGAATGAAGTGAATAAATAATTCATTCATTGACGTCTTCCCTATCAACTGACGAAACAAAATTCCCCGAAAGCTCCAATTAATTCCTTTCCAAAGCTTTGCAAAATTATCAGAGAGACAGCAAGAGGAAATGAATTTTTCGCACAAATCCTGGGTCTTAATTTTTGCTAGGCATTTTCTACCAATTTTCATCTTCATTGAAGCGATAGTGTGTGTGCTATGTGGAAATCAATGTGCTGTCTCTCACAGTTAAAGTCAGATACGCAATTCTATATATAGGCAGCAAACCGCATAGCAATAAATATTCCCAAAAAGTGAACAGAAACAGGAGGAAATACCCGAAATAATTCACTGGCAATATCTTCCAATGCATTTAACGCGTCCAAATAAACCTCCCTCTCTATACGGAAGCAAAGGCTATCGGTGGAACACGCAAGAAGTGAAACGTGTCAACCCCTCGTCTTATACATTGTGGAGGGTGGTGGTATTCAGCAGGAGGGTGTCAAATTGTCTCACAGTAGAGAAAAACCTACAATAAGGGTGGATGGAGGAAGAGAATATTTGGTGGTAAATTGTCGAGGGACGTTTTTTTTCTATTCCATACCATCATCCCTCCCGCAATGATCTCACGCAGAGGGGGTGCGCTAAAACTACCCCCTGAACGGCTCAAACCATCGTGTATTGAGTGAGTATTTCCTGAATCTACACTGCAAGAGAGTGGTGGCAGGTGTCTCACAGAGAGGAAGGAAAACTTTACATTGTCTCCAAAACGAAAGGAACTTCTCCTTGTGAATATATTCAGTATATGGTGTATGTGTGTTAGTCAATGGTTTTAAGATATAGAGTCCGGATAATGGAATTTCATGCATAGAGAATGAACGAAGGAATTTTCCGCCTCGTTTTCTTTCGCTCCTTTTTTTTTACCTCCCCCCAGACACAGAGTACACGCCTTCAAAAAGCTCACAAAATCCCACATCCATATAATTCATAAAAGTAAATCTACATTGTATGCCTCACAATCATTATCCACCGTCATAAAACGCAAGTACGGTGGAAGAGAAAAAATATATATACTTCTCCCAACTATATAGGAAGTAAGTCAAACTATATTCACCCACCCACCCCTTCCGGGGGGAAAAAAGGACCCTCTGTGGGTGCTTCTTCTACCCGCCCACACTGCTGACTTATTGCCATTCAATTCCCTTTTTAGTATTTTCCACCACTAAACACGCGCAGGAAGAAAGAGCAGCAAAAAGAAATATGAGAATGGTAGAGAAGGAAGTGTGCCGAATTAAATCGTGATTTAATGAAATTTGTTAGCATTAAAAATTAATGCTATATGCTTAATTCTTCCCACCACCCCCATTGTCCAATATTCCAACACACACACAAATGAAAATGAGGGCAGTTTTGCCGGTGAAAAAAAAATGGCAAATGAAGGCGGAAAGTGTCGTGAAAAATTCCAATTGAATGCCGGGGCTTCAACAATAACAAATGTACGGGTAAGCTGACCAAGCTTACGAGAGCTGTGTTTCTTTCAGTGTACCAATTTTGTGAGAGCAAACTAGAACGCGAATTTCTTTAAATACACGCAAAGTCGGGAAAAGTTGAAAAGTCATCCCCCAAGAAATCTTTAAAACGCCATATCTCGGGAACGGCTCCATAGATTTTCGAGTTTGAGCTATCGTTGGAAAGGTCTTAACCTCAACTATAATATATTAAAATATGAAGTAAATCGATAATGGCATTTTCGAAATATTCGAGTTCGAAATTTTCGAAAATTTTGATTTTGACTTTAGCGCCTCTCGCGGTCATTTCTCGAACTTGCAATGTTCTAGACATTTGTAGGGCTTCACGAAACCTTTCATTTGCACTTGAGTTGATCAAAATCGGACTTGTAGAACCCGAGATATGACATGCCAACTTTGGAAGGCTATATCTCGAGAACGGCGACATAGATTTTCTTCATTTTTGGCATGGAGCTAGATAATATAGTCAGCTATAACATATCAAAAAATGAAGCAAATCGATAATGGCGTTTTCGAGATATTCATCGAAAACTCATCGAAAATTTTGTTTTTGATTTTTGGCCCCCTAGCGGTCACTTTTAAAACTTCGGATGTTCTAGAGAGTTGTAGGGTTTGTTGAGATCTTTCATTTGACCCCGGGTTGATCAAAATCGGTCAAGCCGTTTTCGAGTTATGGTCGATTTTCGATGAAAAATTGTGGCGGCCATATTGACTAAACGGCTTGACCGATTTTCGAAAATGAGGTATCGTTGGAAAGCTCTTGATGGCCCCTACAACATATCAAAATTTCAGCCTTCTAGCTATTACAGGGGCTGAGATATAGCGAAAACAAAATTTTGAGGTTATTCAAAATGGCGGACGGGGGGGTGGGGGGTAAAATTTGACATCATAATCGGACGTCTTCCGGTCGATATTTAAACTTTGCCGTTTACCGCAAGTCTCTATCTATCACCGTTCTCTTGCAATTTATGGTTGAACTACGGCGGACGGCCGGACGGACGGCCGGACGGCCGGACGGCCGGACGGCCGGAAAAAAAATTTTTTGGCGCATACGTTTTTTGGAATGTGGGGACCCTAATTCGTGCTCATCCCAAGTTTGAGCCCGATCTGACGACTTTCGATTTTGCTCGGTACACAAAAGCTGTGTCTGAAAGAAACACAGCTAAAAACCTTTCCTCCTCCACATGCTCCACAATGGCCCTTCAGCACGAGATAGCTCTGGGATTTTTATTGCAAAAACCTCCCGTTCTCAAAGTACTTCCGTGTTTGGAAAAATCACACGCGGGAAAATTGCCAGGAAATTGGTCCTTTTGAACCACACACAAAACCATCCTCAATTGTCACCACCTTGTGCTGAACCTCTCGCCTCGCTCTCGCCATGCTTTTGTGTACCATAAAATTTGAGGAATGTCTGCAAAATTACATAACATCCTCACCAGCATGACTTTGCACCAAATTCTCTCTCCACCCTCCCACGCGCGCGTTTGCAAAATTCCCTGTCGCAAAAGAAGTGGAAGAAAATAATATCCTTTGTGATTTATTGGCAAAGAAAGGCGTGAATATATATTGGAAAAATATTGGCATCCCGTGATTAAGCTGTTCTGATGGCGCGGGGTGGTTGATGGCGTACAAATCTGACAAGACATTGATTTTATTGTTAAGGAAAAATGTTGATGGGAAAAGCCTCCCTAATGAGGGGGAGCTACTTCTCATATTGAGAATTAGTTGAGAGAGGGGGGATTGATTAGCCTAAAAGGGCTTCCCTTTTCGCAAATTCCAATAAATTCCAACATTTTATACCAAATTTCTTGGGGTTCTATTTTGTCCCTTTCAACTGTGCTCTCCCTGTAAATTCAATAAGGGTGCTAAAACGCCTCTATTGCCACACTTCCCTTTAAGTTCAAAGAGAAATCTTCAGCGGCACAGTGTGGAAAAGCTCCCTAAATTAACTGAATATTTGATTTTTTTTTTTTCAAATTAAAAATAAGTTACTTTTAAAAAAGTCAGTTAAATAGAATAAAATAAATCTTCATCAGTGGCTTTGTGAGTTTTTAGTTAGAATATTATAGAGATAATACACGCCATCTAATGTAGATTTTAAAGTAAAAAGAGCCATCTGTTGGAATTTCAAGACAAAGAGTCTCCATCTATTGAGAATAATAATAAAAAAATTAGCCAAAATGATTCTTAAACCTTTTTCTACACTTTGCAACTCTTAATATTCTTTAAATAAAATATTAAACGTGGAAAAACCAATGACTGCTGTCGATTTTTTAAAGTTTCTTCATCTGGAAATTTTTGTTCATAAATATTTAAAAGAAATTGCTTTAAGTCTCTTATCTTTTTTAGAACTTTAAACTGTGTTTCTTTCAGACATAGTTTTTTTCTCTCTCTCTGTCGATTTTATAAAGTTTATTGAAGTTTATTCCCCAATACCAGTTCTCTCCACATGCAAACCATTTGCATAAATAATTTGCAATTCTCGTTCTTTGTGCTTCATCTTGTGTATAAAAGCCATCATCTCCATGCCATAAGGTTTAGTCATTGATCTCTATGCTGTGGTTGTGCTTTGTTTAAATTTTTAAAATGAAATCTTTAAAATCTTTCATTAATTTTGCACTATTTTGCAGTGTTTTAGTGATAATTAGTAATGTCAGTGAAGCACAGGACACTAAGACGAACTCTACTACTGCAAAGGGGCGTCAAAACTTCCCTCCAGTTGAAGAAATCGGTTCTTATGGTGTAGAAAAATTGCTAAATTTGAATCCCACAGACATGTTGGAATATATTAATGAATTTTGCTCTCGTGGTGCTCAAATTAACAATGCAGCCGCATTTGACTACAAAGATATCAGTTTAACTCTCTACGATGGCAAGGAAAATACTCCCTTCCTTTTAACTAATATGGGAAATTTAATGCAACATCCTTCATTCAATAAGACGCAAAATGTGGTTGTTTTCGTCCCTGGATGGCTAAGTAATTTGCAGGAGAGTCCAAATGCTGCAGCTGATACAATCTACAAAGCCTACGAATGCCGAGGATCTACTAATTTTCTCGTTAGTTCTTTAAATGATTCTTTGAGAAATTTTAAGAAAATCAATTAATTCTTTTTCTCAATCTTGTCTTCAATAGGTAATGGATACAACAAAGCAGATCAATACGTTGGGAGCTTCAACAGCCGAAAACACCCTCAATATGGGACAATATCTCGCCAATGCCCTCAAGGACCTCACAGAAAGCATCAAGATCAGTCAAATCCATCTAATAGGTCACAGTTTAGGGGCCCACATTGTAGGAGCTGCTGGGAGATTTTTCAAATCAATAACAGGCAAGAATCTCCCAAGAATAACTGGCCTTGATCCAGGAAGGGTGTGCTTCGTGGAACAAAATGGGAATTTTGATCTTGAACGCGGTGATGCAGATTTTGTGGACATCATTCACACCAATCCCAATAGTTTAGGCAAGGAAGAAACAATTGGGAATGCTAATTTCTACCCCAATGGCCTTAACCTCATGCCTGGATGCAATGATGCTATTTGCTCCCACAAAATGGCTTGGCGCTACTACGCTGAAAGTGTCTATCCGAGTAATAAATTTGGATTTTCAGGAAAGAAATGTTTAACAGAAAACTTGAGGAATCTCACAAATACGGACTGTGGAGGACAGAGTGAACCAATGGGCTATGCTACACCTGCAACAGCTACGGGAAATTATTTTCTCCAGACAAACCCTAAAGAACCCTACGGGAAGAATTCTAAGAATGACAAAAAGTGTGGCATTGTAGAGGCCAATATAATTGATATCTTTTCAAGTATAGCCACTGCAGAACGTACTGATAGTCCTGATAATTTACCTGTTTGGAGTTGAAGGAAATCCTTATTTTTCTAATACAATTAAATTATTTTTAAGGCTTATAAAATGCCGGTTCTTAACCTTTCAAAGGCTAAAAAGTTTGAGAAAAAGTTCTTCCATTAAATTCTTTTTTCAGTTAAATCGAATTTTCTTCTCAAATTAATTTTTGATTTAATTTTCAAGCTTGTAATGTTTTTGTGAAAGAAATTAATTCTCTTAAGGCAAAATTAAAGACTAGAGTTCTTTTGTAACTTATCGAAAAGATCAAAATGTACGTTAATTTAAAAGTTAAAAAATACTTTAGGCTACAAAATAAATGTTATTTTATGAAATAGGATAAAATTTTTAATAAATTTGAAACACTTTAAGGATTATTGAATCACTATACAAAAATCTTAATCTCCAACCAATTAAAAACATTATTACAGTTAATAGAATATGTCACATTCACAAGATACTCACTCAATCTATTCATTCACAAACCACTCTGGCACTGAAACATAAAAATGTAAACACAAGAAAACAATTTATTCTAAATACAGTCTCAAAAACCACCACATATGGCACACACTCAATAAAGTTTATAGCAATTAACGAATATAATAAAGTATTGAAAGAAAAGCCCGATATAAAAGACATGAATGTAAGAAAACTTAAAAAAATATTGCTTGAACACAAAGAAAAAGTATGATGTAAAATGTTATGTATTTTCCTAGCTTGTTTTTATAGTATCTTTAGCATGCGCGCCCCAATGTATTTCAACTTTACTGTTTTGTTATTATAATTGTAAGTATAATTTTAAATGCAGCCCCACCATGTACCTACACATGTACAGGGACAAGAAAGTGAAATAAATAATAATAATAATAATATGTTAACCTAAAATTTAAATTATTCTATTTTATTATTTTTTTTTCTTTATAATTCAGACATATCTAAAGCTTGGTAGTGCGCAGAGTTTATGTAAAAGTCAAGGAAAACATTTTTTTTAATTAAAAGAAAGTTTTCTAAAAGCATTAAAAGAATAAATATTGCGATAAAATAATCATTTTTTTAAAGTATTTTAATGTGTTTTAGCTGGACACAAAGAGGTTAAAATTCAAACAATTTTTGTAGGTAAAAGGATTTCCTCTGAATCTCTACACAAACCTTTACCATACTCCTCATGAATTCCAACCCCGAGAAAACTGAGAAACCCTATTTTAGACCATCCTCAAATATCATCAATCGGATTAAAGGTTCAAATTCGTAGCATATATTCTATTACTATTGATGCCATGAGTACAACTATCCCACCAATTTGGCTTTATTAATTGCCTAATAAAATCCCAGACAAGGGGTTAAATTGGATTTCCCTCACAACACCCGTCACACACACATGCTTTCAATATAAAAAAAACTGTGTGTTAGCCAGGAGGTCAACTTCTGCGACGAATTTATAGCTCCCTAAATGGCGGAGAAAATTTCATTTAAATGCAGAGAATTGAAAATGAACTTTTTCAGCGAAAACTCTCGAGAGCCAATTTTTGATGACTGCAGAGAAATTCAATCAGGAAATACTCTTCATGGCTATTTTCCACAACCCTCCCATATGTCCCTCCTCATGGGGATTTTGAAGAGCTTGAAAAGAATTCTATGCTGGACATTCCTCACACACACCTTCCTGCCAGACATTTTTATGCTCTGTGTGCACCATGAAACACTTTGAGAGGAGATTTCAGTGAGTGTTCAACCCTCGAGGGTGTCAAAAACATCTGTTCAAAGAGAGCAAAATGTTTAAATCCGAATGAGGAATTGAATGGGGCTCCAAAATAAAATCTATAATGCTATGACACATTGTATGTAAGCAATTTCATAGCAATATCTTCCCAATTTTCTCACTCAACGATGAAGAAGGCAAAAAAGAAAGGAAAGAAAAATCATCCCTTTCTTTTGCTTCATGCTAAGAATTAAATTTTCTCTCTCACATGAAAGTAAACAAGAGCCGGAGGGATGAAAAGAAAAGTGAAAAACCACCCTTGAGCGACAATTTTCTTCGTAAAAGGAAATGTGATAGTATCACGACAATTGTCGGTTTTATGATTTACACTGTTCTGTGGTAGAGAGAACTTTCACACAACTCCTTTTTTGGCAACAAGAGAGAACGACAAAAAGAAACAAAACGGAGAACTCACCCCCCAAAGAAAATTTTCACACTGTCACCCCTTTCCATCCATCGAACCCTTCCCCCCCACCCCCTGCAAAAAAACCAACGAAACTTTCAGCATAACATACACACATAATTCAAAATTCCTCCGTGGCGGAAGAAGGAAAAAAAAAAGAACTCAGGTGTGGCACTAAATTATTGCAACCCCCATTAAATTGAACTGAGGGGTGGGATGAGTACAAAATATGTCAAAAAATACCCTTTTCCCTTCCACTTAAATGCACATTTACTGCGGCATTAGTTTAGGTAATAGTTGTTCTATTTTTTTTTTGTACAAAGCTTTGGGGGTGACTTTTAGTCTGTGAGGGGGTGGTTGGGTTGAACAGACACCATTAAAAATCGAAAGCAGAAGCGATAAATTTTCATTATGTAACCTTTCGTCATTTTTTTTTGCTCTCTCACAACTTGCCCACACCCCCCAACAACATGCGAGTTTTTTCCGGTAGTCCCTCAACGCCAAAATATTCCCCCCAGACATCGCGTCAACACAAGAAAATTTTGCTGTGTTGTGATCAGAGTTGGGAGAGAAAATTATTTTTAATTTTTCTATGCTTAGGATTGGATGGAAATATATTTTTTTATTTATTGTTTAAGTCTAAAAATTTTAATTACATTTTTATGTGAAAGGGAACCCTTGAAGCTGTTCTTAAGCTCCTTATTTTATTTTATTGAAAAAAAAAAATAATAAAAACGGTTAAAGGAAAAGATTTAAGACATTTTGTGGGAAATTTAAGGAATATTGGCTAAGAAATGATTTTAAAAAGCAATTTTGTAGTTAGAAAATTTGCGAAAATTTCAAAAATTTAAATTCCTAAACATATCGAGATTAAAAAGAATTAATTTGCTATTTTAATCTTTAAAATTTGGATATAAATTTTCAAATAATAATTTCCTTTTCTTGCCCTAAAATTAAAATTAAAGTTCTCCTCAAATAAAGAACATTTTCACTGAATTTCCCATCAAACTTTCACACCAAAAACCTTCCGAGATTAATCCCAAAAATCTCCAATCTATCTTCCTCGCACGTCTGGAGGTGATAGATGATGCCCATACACAGAGACAGGCAAAAGGGAAGCGAAAGAGAAAGTTTGTTGCGAAAGAGCTTTTCCACTCACCTCTACGCTTCGGTGTACTCTCTCGAGATGGCGTCCTCCCATTTTCCAGCCCAGACTTATCCCCCGCATCTCGAGATCCATTCCCAGCTTCGGCAGATCCGCTGGTGCGATTGAGACTCGCCAGGGTGACGACGACAGCATCGCAGTGCGACGAGAGGTCTGTCTTTGCCTTCTGCAGGGACTCCATTGTAATTTGAGTCTTTGGGCACGGATTTGCCTGCGATGCAATCTCAATGGCCAACTTTAGGTCCTCTTGACGCTCCTGCGAACGTAATCGTGAGACTGAATGTTAGAAAATTCTACTTGATCATCATACTCTCCCCCTTTCCGTTCAATTTTCAAACACTTTTCCCAAAAAAAAAGAAAACTGAAAAAAAACTTCAATAAAGCATGTGATTTATTTATTTCCTCTAGTTAAGAAAATATTTTTAAACTTGAATTCCGTTTTCACTTCCTTTCGGGAAATAACAAACACCCCAGAAGAAGAAAAACTCAAACAGAAAACCCAAAAAGAAAAAAAAACAGCGATTAATGTCAACACTACATAAAGAAAAGAGAGAGATTTAAAAAAAAGTTATTATTTGCAAAAGTACAACATACACAAAATCTGAGAAATTCTTTGGATTCTTTTGATGAAATGTCTAAAAGATTTTTTCACAAAGGCAAACGAGTAACAACCAGAAAAAAATTCACACGCCTTCCGGCAAAACGTTTCGTATCAAAGTGAAGAAGAAGGAAAAAAATACCGAGAGAGATGTTCAAAAGAAAATCTCAGATGGGAAACTGCGATGAAAAGTCAAATGCAACCTGTACTAGAAGCGCCAAAATATTCTCTCACAGAGACTATCATCTTTTTCCACCAGGGAGGAGGGAGAATCGAAATAGAAACATCGCGTCCACAGAGGCAGAAAATGTACAAATGAGTGAGAATTTCTCGCTTGTGGTGATTGAAGGAAAATTCTAACAGAAACATTTTTCTCACTGCGAGATGGGGGCATTGATGACAGGATTTTTGCTCTTGGAAAATGTACACAAAAAAGTCAAAAATTTGTCACAAATTATTGTAAAAATTACCTACTTAAATTCTTTGCTTTTTTTTAATTGTTTTTTTTTTATGTTTAATCTTAAATTTAATAAGAATATCTGTTTTTTTAATATTTTAATCATCAATGTGTAAGATTACAAAGAAATATTATTAAACTTGTTTAAACTGAAATAATAAAAATTAGATTAAAAATCATTAAAGACAGAAATTAAAAATAAAAACATAAAAAAAAGAAATAAAATTAATAATATATTTTTACAGGTTTATCTAATTAAAATATTCGTTTTTATAGAATTTATTTGGGAAGAATAAAAAAAATATTCAAATTTATTCAATCGCGAATATTTAAAAAAAAATCAATAAATAAACATTCCTTAAAATAATAAAGCCTTTTCTGAAAATCCAACGACGGATGGCATCCTCGTAAAGTAGCTCTACTGAACGTTGATCCTCTTGAATTCAATATGGTGGATGTTGTTTTATAATCCGACATTCGAAAGACTTTGAATTTGATTTGGATCTAAAACTGTACAAAAAAATGTTCCTTAAACTTCTTTTTTTTACTAAATTAATTTAATTTAATTTAATTTATTTAAAATCGTTAAATTTCTAACGTTTCAATGAAATATTTTAAACAGCTTAGTTTCAGTTTTTAATACTTAGGAGAACGTGGCCCACTTTCGATCTCCTTCGGCCTTTTTTCAATCAGCTATTACTTAAGCCCGATAACACTTTAAATGTAGAAAATTATGGGAGTAGAAAGAGCATAAAATGAGCTTTAGAATGACACCAAATTTAAGAATACTGATTTTTATTTTATACAATTTTCTTATCACTATTCGCGGACCTCTGGAGGTCGGAATTGGGCCACGTTCCCCTAGTAAATTTTTGAATTTTTCGACATTTTTTTTGTTTTTCCGAATTTCAAATGTTTACTTTCCGATTTTTTAAATAGAAATAAAAAACACCTTAAATTTTATTTTAGTCCCTTCTTTCTTTTAATTTCTAACACGTATCGTTTTACAGAAATTAAAAAATTCTTTAGCTTAATTTTTAACGATAGTTTTTTACCCTTTCTAACGGGTTTTGAAAGGATTAAAAAAAAAAATTTCATAACACAAATTTATTCATTTTGGTTTTAAAAATCTCTTTTAATTTTGCTAAACTGTTTATTAAGATCTTAAATGGGTTAATGCTTTTACAGGCATAAATTTTCATTGAGCAAGAATATATTTTTGCACGATTTTCTAAACAGCTAATTCACAAAGAAATAATTGAAAATCAGAAAATTAATTAATAATTTAAAAAGAATAAAAGAAAATCAATCAAGCACAAAAATATTTCCATTCAATTCCGCTTTTATTTTAAAATCTATTCAATTTACAGAAAAACATTGAAGAATTTCAATTAATAACCTTCTTTGCAATCAAAATAAAATATTAAAGAGTTTGTTTCTTCTGAGGTCAAGAAATTGGGAAATGTGGAAGAATTTTGAGGGAAATTCCGAAGGAAAATTCTTGACATTGTAATGAATTTTTGCCACCTCTTTGTGTGAGAAAAAAGTAACAAAAAGTCATCAAACTTTTCTTATTTTATCCACACACAAACTCATCACACTTAAATAGCGCCTCAACTGAGAGAAAACTTTCAATCTCACTTTGGCTATTTGGAAGAAGTTTCTCTCGTGCGGAATTCCTTCTTCTTTTTTTCCTCACTCTCACTCTCTTTCTCTCTCTCTGTGGGGGATAGATTTATTGAGAAGAAGACCAGAAGCTTTGATTTTCTTTAGTTGCTCTGGCTTTTCATTCTCAAACAGCAAAGGAGTTTATAAATATGTGGAAAAAATAATATTACGCGAGTTTGTGTTTGCAAACAATCAATCAAAACACCCACTTTGTACCATTTTTTGGGTGTGAGGCAGCTAATTTTCTCGCGACTTTTCCCACAATTGAAACGTGATTTTGTTGATTAACAAAAATTCTCTGAATTTATTGATGGTGGGAAATTGCGTGCAGTTCTGAAAACATTTTCCCCATTTTCCACACAATTCTGTGGCTTTTTCGTTCGATATGTGCATTTTGTATACAAACCGAGAAGGTTCTAAAAATAAATTTTAGAATCCAAATGAGAAATCCAATCGGCAGATGCAGCAAAAGAGAGAAGATACACGCACACACATGTTAGACTATTGCATATTGACTTCCGCATAATTCGAATTATGTTGGAATATGTTCTTAATATAGAATTTTCCATAAATAGAAACTTACACGAATGTCCAGGATGCGTTTGGAGAGCTCATCGGCTGAAGAATCATTGAGGGGCTTCTCAATGAGATCTCGTGTTCGTTGCAACACTTTATTCACAATATCCTCAATTTCCGTAAGATCCTTACTCAATTGCCTCTGTCTGGCTGTCTCAGAGCTCACCAATTCAGCAGACATCTTCCTCACGGGCTTCTTCTCCCCACCCGCTGTTGCCTCCCCATCGGAACTCGATGAAAGCTTCGCCATCCTGAGGAAAATTTTCAATTTAATAAATTCCTCCTTGCGCTACAAAAACTTCACACAAAGACTTTACTTTGCATGCTGCACCTCGCGGAATTTCTCCCGGAGCTGCCCCTGAGTCGCCATAACACGCTGCGACAGCTCCCCCGCTTTGCCGTGCGTCTCCAGCACGAGACTATCACCCTGGGAGATGAGGGTGGCAGCATCTGGTGCAATTAAATGCTTGAGATGCTCCACAGCACCAAATCCATCGTCGCACCGTTCAATCTCCTGCCTTGTCGCCTCCAATTTTCTCACCATGTACTTTGCCGTCTTCTCAAATTCACCCACCCGCTGCTCCAGGCTCCCATCGTCGTTTGGCACTTTATTTGATCGCGTGGCGGGCTTTTGAATTTTCGGCGTCTCAATTCGACCCTAAAAATTGGAGAAAGTGTGAATGGGAACAAAGTGTTCAATTGATCCCCATCTTCCCATTTCTTTTTTTTGTATTTTAGAGTTGATTACATCAGGGAAATTGTAGATTTCAGATTAAATTGCAAAGAGAAATCTTTCAAAATTGTATTAAAAGTTTTCATTTTTCGGTAGATGGTTAAAGAATGACAGAACTTTGAAAATCGGTAAAAATTGTTAGAAATCGCAAAAACGCAAAATGCAATAAATTGTCACAATTTGTACAAAAATTGTCACAAATCTCTTAAAGATCATGACAAGTCATTTTTTAAACAAAAAATCACATAAAATTGCAAAATACTATCAAAAATCGTTTGCAATTAGTTTAGTTGACATTTTTCAACAATTGTCAATTTAAAAACGTCACAAATCGCATAAAATCACAAAAAAAATTGTTAGAAATCGCTCAAAAATTCCCACAAATCGAAAAAATGCTAAATATGGAAGAAATTGTCACGATTTGTACAACATTTGTCACAAATCTTTTAAAAATTATTACAAGTCATTTTTTTTAAACAAAAATAGGATAAATAGCAATAATTGGTCGAAAATCGCTGGCAATTAGCTTAAAAATGCCCAAAAATCATTAAAAAATTGCCAGACATTTTTCAACAATTGTCGATTTAAAAATGTCACAAATCGCATAAAATCCCAAAAAAAATTGTTAGAAATCGCTCAAAAATTCCCACAAATCGAAAAAATGCTAAAAATGTAAGAAATTGTCACAATTTTAACAAGAATTGCAACAATTTGCATTAAATTGTTACAAAATGCATAATCCTTTCACAAATTTTGTATAAAGTATTAATTTTTTTTTATATTACATAAAGAGTCAAATTCGTTCCAAATATTAGGTAATGAAAAAAAAACTGCTACAATCGGTGCTTATTAACAAACAGTGCTAAATTAAAATGTATTAAAATCATTAAAATAAACATTTCTTAACGTGAAAAATTAGTAAAAAGAATTGTAAAATTTCTGTTTTGATTAGAACGGCCAGAACTTTAAAAATTAATTGATCAAAGACGATTCAATTCTATTTAAATTTTTGAGTCTTTCACGTTTTTAAGCAAAGTGAGAAAAAGAGAAAACTTGTAAAAAGTTCCATAAAAATTCTTTTACTTGTGGCAATTGCGAAGCTTCTAACAATAGCCGAAAGCTCAGGGAAAATTTTATACTTTCAATAAAAAATTAAATTATTTTATTAAATTTATTTCTTTCGAGTTAAACTTAATGCACAAAAAATTTCTCCTTTTAAAAAAATCATTTATGCAAGAAAAATTATAAATTTTCCAGCATAATTTTCAAAGTTTCTCAAACGTTAATCTTTTATCTACAATTTCCCTATTTCACTAAATTTTCAACTCTGAACTACGAGTAAAAGATAAAAATAAAGAAAATCGTGGAGAGAAAATGGAAAAGTGCGAGAAGAGATGATTAAAATTCAGCGGATTGTTTATCTTTTGGGGCAAGTTGTGAAAAAGAAGAACACAATTCAAATTTTATGAATGTTTCTGTATACCGTATCACTGTCAGAATCATTTGCTGGAGCCATCTCTTTGGAAAAACGTGGAATGTCTTCATCTTCACTGAATACAAGAGGTTCATCGAAGTTCTCCTTGTCGGACGCATAGAAACTATCTCTTTCGGGTTGCGTGAGAATATCCCGGAGATTTGGACGAATTTTTCGTGGTGGCTTCTTCACGAATCCCACCTCTGAATCCCGCAGAATGTCCCTCTCTTTGTCCTCAAGATTCTCCCGGCGTTCCTCGAAAGAGATTCGTTGCTTCTCAATTCGTATCACTTCACGATCAATATCACGGAATTCCACATCACTCGATGTGTTGTAGTTCTCCAGTTCTCGCTCGAGTTCATCGAGGCAGCTGAGATTTCCGCGACTTCTATTGCTTAGCTGGGGCGTTGAGCATGTGTCCGTATCGGAGGTATCCTCCGAAGCATCCACAATATTCACAGTCTCCACAAATTCAGGCTCAAAAGCATCAACACTTTCAAGCACAATTTGTCCGACTTTTAGCTTTGGTGCATCTCCCTCCTCTGTCAGGGATAAATGGACATTCTTCACCTTCATCTTGGGCGTGGTGTTTGTCTCCCGGATCTCCACAACGGAGAAATCATCATGACCACGTTTCCCACGTTCATCCTCCTCCTCAGTGAGTAGCCTCGAATCATTTCCTTTCTGCGAAATATGACTGAAAAGTGAACTTGTTTCAGCCAAATGGAATGTTTTGGGCAGAAGATCAGGCATAACTGTGCTCTGACCCCCATCCCCATTGGAATTCCCATCTCCCGTCAATGGGAATTCCTTGAGCTCAGTGCTATCGACATTAGAACTCGGTGTTCGAGCACGTCGTTGCCTCACTGTATCACTCACAACGACAATTTCCGTCTCATCATCCTCCATTCGAACATCCTGATCTTCCTTTTCCACCAGCTTTTCCTTTTCCTCTTCCTCATCAGCCACGGATGTTCCTCCCTCAATTGCCTCCTGCGTACAATTTCAGCATTATTTCCCACACTTTTTCTTTACAGATTTTTATATCCAATTAAGACGAAA
Source organism: Lutzomyia longipalpis (assembly GCF_024334085.1). NCBI lineage: Eukaryota > Metazoa > Arthropoda > Insecta > Diptera > Psychodidae > Lutzomyia > Lutzomyia longipalpis. Next base: position 19,034,324 of record NC_074707.1, read on the forward strand.
CAATCACTACACACAGATTAACAACAAAACAACCTTTTAGCTTGACAATGGTAAAGGAAATTTTCTTTACAAGGAAAAAGGAAAAAAAATCTGTATGATTTTTGATCAAGATTTTCATTAAAAGTTTCTAGATTAAAATAAGCAATAAAGTTGCTCTAATAAAAAAATTCTCTACAAGAAATAAAATTTACAAAATCTACTTTTTCTCTAGGTTCTCTAGGTCCTCTAGATACTATTTTTAATGCTTTCCTTCTACTCTAAAACATGCGCCAAAGACAGACCAATTTTTTAAAGAGAAAACTAAATAATTTTATTACTTTTCAGTCTTCATAAAAGTCAACATTTTTATTACGGAGCTGATCATAAAAGAATATTTCCCATTTAAATAATTTCTAGAGCTTGAAAGATACGTCTTATTGGCTTTCGCTGATTGATGAGGAAATTGCATTAAGGTTCAAGGTTGGATTTTTATTTGTTTCTCACTTTGATGAGCCTAACTATTAGTAATTAAAATTTATACAATTTCCTGATAATTTTTAAATAAAACCTTGTAAGAGATCGAAAAGAATATCATGAATAGCTGATTGAAGAATTTAACGACTGTTTAAAATTATGTTGCTTTTTTGATCGGAGACAGTCAATTAAAACGCACGTCTTCACGCTTTCAGCGACGTTTCGGTTTATTTTAAACCATCATCAGGCTCTACAACAACATATATATACATCTTAGCACCAGCATGGTGACATAAATGTGGAAAAAAAACATTCATAAAGCGCATAGAAATACAAACTCACTTCAGCTGTACGACACCCAGATTTATGTCACTATGCTGGTGCTAAGATGTATATATATTTTGTTGTAGAGCCTGATGATGGTTTAAAATAAACCAAAACGTCGCTGAAAGCGTGAAGACGTGCGTTTTAATTGACTGTCTCCGATCAAAAAAGCAATATCAAGAATAACTTTAAGAAAAAATACTTTAAATTTTCTTCTTTTCGCTAAAAAGAATTCTTTAAAAGTTTCAACTGGAAATAAAGATCTTGGGATAAATTTTGACACAAATCTTTTTTTCTTTTCTTACAATTCGTCAATTATAAGGTTTTTGATTTTCTAGGAAAAATCTTGTAAGATTTTGACATTTTATTTGTTTCTTTAATCGGGTTTATGATGGAAAATTATTTTCCAGGGCTCTTTAAATATTTTTCTAACTATTTTCCTGAACAACAAATTCTTTGTTTTTTGTTTTATAGAGCGACAATAGAACGATTTAAAAATCCCATCTGTCAAAATCTTACCAGAAGCTTTTAAATTGTTAGAAAAAAAAAGATTTTTATCAAAATCGACCCCCATATATAATTTTTTTTTAAATTTTTTTAAGAAAGAATACTTCAAAATTTACTTCTTTTCGCTATGTAAATTCTTTAAAAGATTTAACTGGAAATAAAGTCTTTATCTCTTATTTCCTACATTTATTTAAATTATTTAATAATTCCTACAACTTTACTTATTTCCCCAATAAAAGTTTCTAAAATGTATAATCATTGATCAAAAATCTTGTAATATTTTGCCAAGGGACAGAAAAAAGGATTTTTCAAGGAAAGAAAAATGAGGAATTAGTTTGCTCGGCCACCAAAGCTTTTTTCCACGTGAAAAATTATAAATTTTTCTTTACGGGATGTGATTTATGATTATTTTTAATGGACACAACACAAATCCATGTCTTTTAATGGTTTTTTTTTCTCTTCTTCCTTCCAGTGTATATCCGGGAAGAATTTGGGATGTTTCCTGCACCACAACACAAATGTTTCTGAACTTTTTTAACATAAAGGATTGTGATTTTTATGAGGACAGTTCAATGGGACTACCCTGTCCCATTTGTTACCCCACAAACACCTTCTCCAGCAAGTTTTCTTTTTACTTATTTTTCTCTGAAGTCAGTGATTGGGTTTTATTTAAAACAGAAAGTTAATTTGAATTGTGTTCTCTCCTAAAACCTGGGATTAATTTTAAGGAAATATTTTATTTTGATAAAAGAAAATGAAAAAATAAGAGGAAGGTTCATGCAAAAGAATTCTTAGGGGAGGAAAACATTTAATGATAAAAACAGATAATTTTACTAAAATTCGCTCAAAGCAGAAAGGAAAGCAAGATGATGATTTATTAAAGAGTTTTTTGGGAGTTTTTCTGGAACACAAATGCAACGCTAGAAGCCACATAGAGACACAGAACTTGAGCCATTCAGGGACATTTTTGTACAAAGAAGAAAATGAGCTTTTTTAGAGCTTACCTGGACAATCTTCTTCACGTGGGAATGTAGCCTTCGAACGTCGTCATTTCTCAGGGGCATTCTCTCCAAATCTTGTGCCATTGTTCTGAAAAGAAAAGAAAAAGAATCATTAATTAAAGAAACAGATGGGATTCGAATGAAAAAACAAGAAACTCACTTGAGAGACTCAGCAGAAATATTGTCCATATTTTGAAGAGTCATCTTCATTTCGTTTAACACTTTAACCTCATCAGCATCCCCAAAATTAAGCTGATTAAATCTCCCCGTGAGATTATCAATGCGATCACGCACATCTTCCAGATAAACTGGCTCACAGATCTCCGAGTATTCTTCAAGAATTTCTCGACATCTTCCCAGAGCTTCCTCTGCATGATTCTTTCCCTCTTCCAGCTTCACTTCATCTTCACTTTCCGCCCCTTTGCGTTTGTGCACGAGAAACATTTCGACTGTTCGGAAATTCTCATTTAGCTCTTTTGAGAGCTTCAGAAGAACCTCCAGCTGCTTCTTGGACTCTGTCACATTCTCCCCAAGGGCATTATAGAGATGCTTTAGAGCATCAATTCTCTGTGACAATTTCTTTGGATTCTTCGTCGTTGGATCATCACAAATCTTCCTCCCAGTCTTTATCACATTCTCCGTCTCACCCTTCACTTCCGACAGCACTCTGTACATCTTCAGGCAGTGCTGGAGTTGATCCTCAACATTATTGGGACTCGCCGAAGACACATCGAGCACAATTGAGCTCCTTTCGACATTCCTCAGCTCCCCCATAGCTCGATTGAGGCGTGACTCAAAGCCCGATTGGGGTGATGTGAATTTCTCCAATTTTGCCCGACACAGCTGGAAACGATCTTCGAGCAAATCAACTTGCTCCTGCAACCTCTTCGACGCTTCGACTTTATTATTCTTCTGATAAATCATAACTTGCTCCTTCATTTCCTGCAGAGCTTTCTCATTATTCTGGAATTCCTCAATTAAGCGCTGTGAAAATTTTATTTGTCATTTAATTTAGAACTCTTTAGCTCTTTAATGACGTTAATGATTTTCTAAATTCAATTTTAATTTTTGAAAAAAAAAAGCTTGGAAAGAAAATTCTTAGAGGCTAAAACTTTTAATATTTAAATTAAAGCTTAAGAAGTTGTTGAGAATTTCTTTGTGATTTTAGGAACTTTCTTGGGCGTATTTTTAAATCCTTAATAAAAATAAAACTTGTAAAAAAATTTACCAAGACGTCGCTGGACTTTTATTTTCGTTTTCTTGTTTGTTTATTGATTCTTAACCTTGTTTTCGATTTATTTTTTGTTAAAATATGTCAATTAATTACCAAAGAAGTTCTTTTGAACGTTCATTTTAATAATTTTTAAAGAACTCTTTTATAAAATAAAATATACCAAGACGTCGCTGGACGTTACGTTTTGCTTTTATTTACGATAATTTTTGTTCTAACCTTTTAGTTTAGTTTAGAAGCTCGGTCTAGTTTGTTAAAACTAATTTAAAAAAAACTAAATTTTGACATTTAAAAAAAATCTTTAAAAAATGAATCAAAGACAAATTTTCGATTTGTTAAGAAAATTTTTAGCTGAACTTTTCTTTAAAAAACTATGATTTTACAAGACTATTAGAAGAAGAATTCTTAAAGTTCCTAATAAAAAAATTTAACGTTTTGTTTTCATTTACAGTAATTTTTATTCTAAACTCAGGTTTGTTTAGAAGTTCGCTTTACTTTGTTTAAATTAGTTTAAAAAAAATACTAAATTTAAATTTGATAGGTATACTTTTTAATTAAATCTTTTTAAAAAAAATTAAACAAAGACGTTTCTGAATATTAACTGAACTTTTCTTTGAAAAACTATGATTTTACAAAACTATTAAAAGAATTCTTCAAGTTCTTAATAAAAATGTTTTTTTCATAAAAAAAATTACCAAGACGTCGCTGGACGTTAAATTTTTGTTTCTTTTATTAAACTTTAGTTTTAAATTTTAAAAGAAAGCTGATATTGATCTTGAGAAAGTCAGTAAATTGATTATTTTTGGCATTTTAACAATTTTATTCAACGTTTTTGATTTTTCTCTCAAAACTTCCCCTTAAATATCCCCTTTTAACCCCATTAAATAAATCTCATTTTCATCCCTTAAATTAAATAATTAAGAAAACATGCAAATAATTGTGAATAAAGCTTCGAAATTAAAATCCCCGTGATTGCTTTTAGCGCGAGAGAAATGTTAGACACATAGAAGGTGGATTTAATAAATGCAAAATGATGATTAAATTAATTCCATCCCTAAATCTAACCTGAAAATCATGCGGTAGATCCTCCATTGTGATATCATTCTCAATGTGCTCCGTCAGGATTTCATCAACTTTAAAAATCCAAAGCTGCAAATTTGAGACTCTGCCCTCACTCGTTTGTGCCTCATTTACAGCCTGTTCCAGCATCTTGCCACGCTGTTCTGCCTGTAACAGAGGACGATCACATGGGGGAAAGGAGTAGCGCACATCATGCAAATGCCATTTGATTGTTTTTTTTTTTTAGAGGGGGTGGTGGGCGTTCATAGCATTCATGCGAACCACAGATTTGATGCAAAAGTGTTGCAAAAGTGCTTGGAAAAATGTTTTAATTTTTTCTTAAGATTTCTTACCTGATGCTGCAGAAGATTCCATCGATCGACAACAGCACGAACATCATCTGTGATTGTTTGAGCCATAAACTGCAAATCCACCAATTCATTGCCAATCTCCTGAATCTTCTCCAGACGTTCCTCTGAGTGATTTCTTATGCAATTCTCGAGATCCTATTTTTAGGAGAATTTAATTTTTTTCTGAAAAGAATTAATTAAAATTCAATTTTTTACTCACATCCAATTCCTCGGAGATTTCTTCTGCATCTGCTGCACTTTCAGGACTCTTCCGCAGGAGCTTCTCCACCTTGTCCAGGTATCCATGCTCCTGCACAATGAGCGTCTTAAAGTCCCCCAATTGACTGGAGATGTGCTCAAGGAGAGCTGTTCGTGTGTACACGAGTGATGTCACCTCATTCCATCTTGCATTGAGTTTTGTAAACTTCTTCGCCAGATACGAGACTTTGCTGTCCGTTCGCTGTTGCACTAAATCATCCACCTGAATTAGAATCTCATTCCCCGCTTCAATGAGCTCGCGGAATTTAACTGTCTCCTGCTCACACGTCTCCTTGAGACTCTGAAACTTCAGTTTAATCTGGAAGAGCTCATTTGAATTCGAAATTTCGCAATTTTCATTCTTTGGCGTATTCATTTGCAAGTCATTCAACCAGAATTCCATATCACGCACACGTGTCACGATATTCTCTGTTTGTGAGAGTGTCTGATTGAGTTTCCGGGAATTACCGTGGAAGAGATCAATGAGATTCGTGTAGCGTTCACTGAGTTGGTGAATTTGCTGCACCATGTGTTCAGCATGGGGCTTCTGACTTGACTTCACGATGATCTCACTGAAATTCTTTACGCTTATCAAGTCAATTTCCATCTTTTTAATCTCAATGGCATGCACCTCGTACTCCTCACTTTTCTTCTTCAGCATCTTGTGCTCCCCGAGGATGAAGACATCCTCCCGCAGGAGTCGCTCAATCTTCTCCATTTGTCCCTGAATATTATCCATTTCTCGCTGGAAGTGATTGTGATTTTCAATTGCTGTATTTTGCTTAATTATCTTCTCATTCACAGCACTCGGGATCTTCTTCCATGCTGCGGAGAGTGAGGAAGCCTCCTGAGGATCGGCATTTTCGCAGAAATACTCAAAGAGTTCGTGCATTTCCTCGAATTTCCCGAGTAAATCATTGAGCTTCTTGAGATTTTCCATCATTATTTGGGGTGTATCATTGAGGGCAGTTACCTCGTCGGATGCCTCAATGACACTCAGGAGTTTTTCCTTTTCCTCCGATAAATCCTCCGCTCCACCCATTTCCTGCACAAGACGCTGAATGGCTCTCTTGAGATCTGACCAACTTTCACTGAATTGATCAAATTCCACCTTCCATTCCTTCAGCTCACCCACACTCAATGTCCGGGCTTCACTGATCTCCGGATTGAGGGACTCCATGTCACTCAAGCGTTGTTCCAACTCCTCCCGGGATGCCTTTCCAGCGTGCTGCTTGAACCAATCCCTCGAATCAGCCAGTACAAGCTTCAGCCCTGTGAGAATTTTGTGATATTTCTCCCGATTTGCATCATTCTTCACCTGCCCCGTAAGATCTTCCAGCTTAAACACAAACTCATCATACTTTGAGCCAATCTCCATCAACTTCCTCTCCTCCAGCTCCAAATCCGACACTGTCATCTCCGTCTTACACGCATCGAGAAGTTCCTTCACCTCCGCGTACTGCTCAATCTTCACCTTTAGCTCCTCATCGAGATTATTGAGGAAGCTCGTGCGACGTTTGAGCTCCATCCCAACGAGGAATTTCGTACTCTCCTCAAATTGATCAATAAAATTCAACATTTCAATGAGTTTTCCCTCCAATTCCAGCACACGCTCCGTTTTATGGAGCTTCCGCTTCTTTTTCTCTTGCGGCGAATCATCCACTTCCGCCGCTTCATCCTTAATGATCTCTCGTTCCTCCCCAATGTCCATCTTCTCATCGTGATTTATCATCTCTTGGAAATCCTCCCAACTTAGAGGCTTTTCAATTACCTTCAAATCCATCGGCAGAAGGATTGTTTACGTAAATTAATTAATTATCAAGGAAAATCTTTTCCACTAACGGAAACTACTTTTTTTAGAAAAATTTTAGTCCAAAAAAATTTCAAAGCCAAAAAATTAAGTTTTTTGCTGATTCTTTATTAAATTTTTTAACGAAAATTAATATTTTTTAAGAGCAAAATAACAAAAGAAACTCACCTCATTGGAATAGATGGGAAACTGGAAGCCCATACTCTCAATCCGCATTTGTTGAACTTCCAGAATTTGCTTGAGAGCCTCACAGCGATCATTGAGATTCTCCAGATTCTCCACAATGTCCGCATTGAGGGCATTTGCCACAACTTCCAACTCCTGGAGGTGCTTCGCGAAGATCTGCAAATCCTGCTCACCATACCGCAGTTCCTTCATCCTCATCACAACACCCCCAATTTCCGTAACTTCCCTGCCTTCCATTGACTTCAAATCCCTCTCCCGGGCATCCATCCAGCGTATAAGGATGCGATAGTTATCCGTTAATTTTGTCCATTGATTGCTCAATTCCTGCAACTTCTCCCAGCGCGTTGAAGTCCATTTGAGCACGTGGGACCATCGCTCCCCCAAGGCAGCCAATTTATCCTCCAAATCACTCGAATTCTCCGGTTCATCCTCCACAATCACCACGAGATTACTCAAACTATCCACCAGCTTTTGCTGCTCCTCCAGATCACGTTGGAATTTCTTATGCTCCTCAAATTGCTCCTTTAGATCCTCCTGACTCGGTCCCACCTCCCGGAAACGCGATATTCGATCCTCTGTGTTTGTCAGGAATATCCTCAACTCCTCAATTTTATTCGCCTGCAATTCCGTCAATTGATCGTGCACCTTCCCTTGCATAAATTCCGCACGATCTCTCACGGAATTCCAGCGTTTATTGAGCAATCGCATCTGCTGGCGAACTTCCTCCTGCTCTTCCTGTGTCAATCCTTTGGCACCCAAATTTTGCGATTCCGTAATCAACCTTGCTCCCTCCTCCAGGGCTGCACCGACAAAATTCTGCTGAACTGAGAGCTTCTTCATAAAGTCCTGATACTCAAGAAATTGCTTCCTTGCTTCGGGTAAATCCACAGATTGCGATAAATCTCTCCCCAGAACTTCTTCAGCCTCTAGCAAAACCGTCAGAACTTCCTCCACGGCCGTTTGATACGTTCCAATGTCAATTGAGGCATTTGTTGCCGTTGAAACGGGCCTTGATCTCACTTCTGGAGCCTTCAATTCCTCCTCGTGCATCACTTCCTCTTCCTGACGCCCCCTCGACGTACTCAAACTCTCCGTCACAATTCGTTTAACACTCACACTGGGCAATCTACTGAGATCATCAGCACTCTTTGCCAAGGAAATCTCATCGAGAGCCGTAAGATTACCCACATGATGTGCCCCAACTGATGATGCGTCCTCCACACCACCAACTTCCTGCCTCCCAAGTTGATTCCCATCGAGAATCTCCTCAACTTTGGTCTCATCCAGCAACTGTATCTCATCCATACTCTCACTCTGTTGCACCAAAAGACTCTGATTCTCACTCAAATCCTCCACACTGCGGAGGTTCTCAATGGCATGATATAAATACATCACATACATGAGAATTGACTTTTTGTCCGGCTTGTTTGTGTTCACATCTTCGGGATCTAAGAGTTGATCGATGTTCAAGTAGCGACTCGCCAAATCGAACGCCATTCTCAGTCTGTTGAAAGTTAAAAGAGACATACATCATATTTCCTCTAGCTTTAGCTAGTTAGCAAGCAATGCGACTGTAAACAGACCCATTTTGCTTTTAGGTCATCATCGCAAAAAAGGGGATAAACATTTTTAGCGGAAGTTTCATTTTTTTATTTCCAAATTTATATAATTTATTTGAAAAGTTTTAATTTTTGAAATTTTTTGCCATTAGGTGGTGCTAGTCGTTGAAAGCGTCTTGGGTTAAATTTTTCTAACCAGGGGAAACTGATATTGTGCTGATTTCGACGAATATATCACGATAAAAGGGATAAAAACATTTTTTTTAAAGCACGTAATTGTAAAGACATTAAATTAAAGTTCCAAAAAAATTAAATATAATAAAAATTCAAGGATATGAAATTAAATTTCATACTAGATGGCGCTAGGTGTTGAAAGTGTCTTAAGTTAAATTAAGAGATAATTGATGCTGTATTGATTTCGACGAAACTGATACGATAGAAGAGATAAAGAATCTTATAAATGACGTAATTTAAAGATTAAAAAAAAACTTTAAAAAAAATTAAAGATTATTGCCACTTTTTGCAAATTAAATCGACTACTAGATGGCGCTAGTTGTTGAATGAATCAATGAGGAGAGAATTGATACTGTATTGATTTGAACAAGACTGATACGATGAAAGAGATAAAGAATTTCAAAATGAACAAAAGATTTAATAAAACTTAAAAAAAAAAACATAAAAAACATCATTGCCAATTTTTGCAAATTAAATTAACTACTAGATGGCGCTAGTTGTTGAAAATGTCTCAGCTTAAACATTTTCAAATAACAAAAATTAAAAAAAAAATGAATTCATAACTAAAAATAACTCAAAATGGGTAAAAGGCACAAAAATAACATTCCCCTAACGCTTCAAAGAAATCCTCATCCATCATCCCAAGTCCCACCAAACAAATACACACATCTCGTGATCTGTGGGATGTGATCTTGAAGATGTGAGAAAACACCACTAACCTTGCCATTGGATGCTGCCTCACGGATCGCTCGAGATCGAATTTCGGCACGTGCTCGTGCAGAATGTAGAGGAAAGCACGTCCATCGGACCAACTTGCCGAGAAGTCCCCAATTTTCAGTCCATGCGGTTCTGTGTACTTCCGCGCCCACAGGAGGAGACTCTTCTCAATCCCACTCACCCCCTGCGAATTGACTAGCTTCTGCCCATCGAAGCACAAGGCAATGGCCCAAATGAGACCCAGCGTCAATTTAGCACTGCCCGCTGCAATGTCATCACTACTGATGTTCACCAACTTCACACCGCTCCTCTGCAGCACCGTCAGGGCGGTATTGATGTTATTTATGTGATGTACCCGCATACGACCCTTTTCGCGCTTCAACCGCTCCCCCGTGAGTACCTCCAGGAGCGTGAGGAGTCGATGCCCATCCCGGAGATCAACAAATAAATCCCCAACTGGTGGGCATGTTGTCTACAGATGATGAGACAAAAAGTGGCGAAGGAAAATATTATAATAGAGACATTCTGCTATATAGATATTATCTCTCATCTCACACAGCTGGGTTGTGCAATTGGTCAAGAATTCTCTATATTTTTTATCTTAAGTATCTCACTAATTACATTATTGAATGAAAGTTTCATGAAAAGAATGAAATTTTGAGAGAAAAAATAGAAAAAATCGGAAAATTTGGTTTGTGTCTCGGGTTAAGAACTCAGCTGTAACTCTCTTAGAATAAAATGTCTGTTATTGAATTAACGAAATATAGAATTTTACAGACTCTTGTGGAAAAACTCAGAATCTGATACATCTTTCTTAAAATTTACATTAAAAAAACTTCTTAGCAAAGACACACTACGCAAAACAATAAAAAATAATATTTTGATTATTAATTTAGAGAAACGATGAAAAACATTTAAATGTTTTAATATAAATCATTCCAATTCACAAAAAAAATCATTTGAGAAATTATTTTAGTGTCTGCTCAAAAATGAATAAACAATTGAATTGATTTTATGGTATGTGTCTCGGCTAAAACAACTTTTCGCCTAATCGAATATTTTAGAAGAATTCATAGAAGGCTAAATACTAAATAGACAGAAAAAATTTTCTACTCAATCGTGGCTAAGAAATTAATTTTATTCATTGTCTCCAAATACGTTTTTCTCACATTAAGTTAATGCTTTCCTTTTACAACATTTTGAGCAAAATTTCCTTTAAAAAATCATGTTCATAAATTACACAATTTAAAATTTTTGCATTCAATTAAAAATTCTAATTTGAGATAAAAAATTCACAAAAAATATTAAAATGTTTTAACCAAATTTAACGAATTTTTCATGAAAAAATAAAAATAAATTCCTCCTCATCTGTTAAGCCTAACATTCTCAATCATTCACACCAAACACTACGATGAATGATGCTACTAATTAGCGGGTGTCAGAGCAAAAGTGCATGGGGTCACAAATTAAATTACTATACCTTGGACAAGTGCGCATTTATCCACTTTGTAAAGGTTTTCTTTTGCACATCTTGCCGTTCGTCTGAAAAGAAAAAGAAAATTCTCCCTCAATTAAAAAATCCTCAACAATTTCTTCTCAAGCACAAAATCATTTGTTTGCAATAAAACGCTCAACTTCTTCACCTTTCATTTTCTTCCACCCATTCTTGCAAATCTTTTCTTCTTCTCGCATTTGTGTAAATAAAAGTCTTCAAGTATTTTGTGCTGAGAAAAAGATAAAAAGCACACCGTTTATGCAAACATTGTGCGTTACATAAAATGTGGCAAAAAAAGTGGTCAGAGAGGCGCAAAATTTTTCTTCTTTCATTCAAAAAATTTTTCACACAAACATTGTTTTTGTGGACGTTTTGTCCGGGAAAGTAGCGGAGGGAAAAAAATTGTTTCAAACCATTTGTAAATTTTTAATTAAAACTAATTGGAAAGACAGCACTAATTGTAATTCAATTCAGATAGTAAATTAATTTAATGTTGCTTTGGTAAGATGAGAAGCAAAATTCTCCATTAACTTTTTCAACCTCCTCCCCCCCTCTTTTCTCTTCCCAGCCGCCTCTCTTCTCATAATAATCTATTTCGATCATCTTTTTCACGCTCTGTGGGGTAATTAAACGTGCCTTAATCATTAAAATTTACTATTTTTACAACTTTGTCATCTCCTTAAACTATTTTATTATTATTATTATTTTTTATTATTACTATAGAGGGCAAGAATGCTGGGAATTTAAATTTGACTTGCTTGCAGTTGTAGCTTTTGTGAGGAGAAAAATTTAAATAATTCATACACGGTGGGGGAATTGAAGTGTCAAAGTTTTATTTGGAAGCTATATTTGACTTTGATTTTTTTGCAATTTATTTGTTTTTAAATTTGGTAGATTCAAATAAAATTTTTAACTAACGTAAAATTGCAAAAAAAACTCTTTGGTAGATACAGAAGCTAAGAAAAAAGAATATTTTTCTAATCTTCAAGAAGACGGTAAAAGCTGAGTGTAGAAAAGAGAAACTTTAGGATACCTTTCGAAGGAGTATCTATTCTTTGAATCCTTTATAAGAGATGATTAATTAATTTTGGAAATTCGAGGAATTTCAAGAGTGATTTCAGATTTGCTTGCTAAATATTGATTAAAATTTAGAATTTTCACTTTTAAAAGTAAATTTTTGTCCTAAAAAATTATTTGGAATTCTCAAATTTTGTTCGTGTTGAATTTCCAAAACTACTTAACGATCTCTAATTCGTAAATCAAATAATTAGTTGGTATACCACAATCGTGGCATACCAAGTATTGTAATCTTCGGAAAAACCGACCACCTCAGATCGGGCTCAAACTTGGTATGAGCACGTTTTAGACTTCCCACATTACGAAAATGGTGGTGGAAAATTTTTGATCCGGCCGGCCTGCCGGCCGGCCGTCCTGCCGGCCGTCCTGCCGGCCGGTCGCCCAAACTTTGCCTTATATCTCGAGAATGGTAACAGATAGAGACTTCGGGTTTGAAGTTTTCTATAGAAATGTGGGTGTAAATTTTCATTTTTTCGCATTTTCAAAATCCAAGATGGCCGCCGTCCGCCATTTTAAACTACCGTCAACCACTTCCCTTATAGCTAGAAGTCTGAAATTTTAGTATGTTGTAGAGCTCAGAGAGATGTTTTCATCAACAATTCATACTTGACAATCGGTCAAGCGGTTTAGCAAATATGGCGGCCTTAAGCAAAAAGTGTTTTTTCGATATATCTCGAGAACGGCTTGACCGATTTTGACCATCTTGGTATCAAATGAAAGGTATTGAGAAGCCCTATAACTGTTTAGAACATTCCAAGTTTCAAAAACATCCGCAAGAGGCGCTAAAAACAAAAACAAAAATTGCCTAACTTTAAGGGGCAATATCTCCCAACATCTGTTATAGATTTTCTTTAAATTTTGATATGTTGTAGCCTGACTCAATATCTTTCACCAGCCCGAAAAAGAAGAAAATCTATGTAGCCGTTTAGAAGATATGGCCATTTGAAAAATTCTTGAATTTGAAAAGTTCTAAGAGCCATATCTCTTGAACGGATTGTCCGATTTTGCTCAGTTTGGTATCAAATTAAAGGTTTTGCAAAACTCTACAACTTTCTAGAACATCAGAAACTTCTAGAACTATTCCTTTAGGACGAAAAGTGCAAAAAACTGTTTTTGTTCAACAAAAATCCGCCATTTTGTGTTCCGGAGGTGACCTTGAAATGTATCGAAATATATGTCAGATTATCCTGTGCGGCTGGTCACCCATCAGGCGCGTCCCCAGGTGGCGGATAGGGGAGCGACCGTTGCAAGGTTCATCAGGGATTTATGCCTCGGCGGAATGTTGTAGGCGTACGTCTGGATGAACTTGTAACGGCCAATTCGTAAATAGCACTGTCATTTTCGTGTAGTGTAATAGCGAGTCGCGGACCTGACCAACACACCCATAATGAAAGGTCGTAATCAACAACGCCCCGAGTATCCGGCGCCGAAAGGCACGGGCTTCATAATCTCCGGAGACCCAGTCGGTGATGTTCCTGGGCAGTGCATCATCGATGGTCCTGCTAGCTCCCAACCAAAAACAAGCCACCCAAAAATTCACGTCGTTCAAGCCAACTTGCATCACTGCCGCGCAGCCATGTTTTCCATGGATGAGAAGCTGGCGGTGCTAAGAGGAGGCGTTGGATTATTTCAGGAACCCTGGGTAGTTCGACAGGAGGTGAAAGGGATTAACCCATCTAGGGGGAAGCTGTTCTATAAAAAGGACAGCAATACTAAGGTCAGAGCCTGTGTGTTTATATCAAAAGATATTAATGCTTTATTTCTACCACAATTTAGCACTGGCGATTTGGCAGTTGTTAAGGTAGATATAAAGACCGCCAATGGGACGCTGGAGGCGATCTTCGCTTCGGCATATATGCCATATGACTCCAAAGATCCACCACCACCCGTGGAGGTAGCTCAGCTCGTGGAAGCTTGTGAGAAGAACTCCTGGGAATTGATTATTGGAGCGGACGCTAATGCACATAATATAATATGGGGCAGCAGCGGAACCAATAAACGTGGTGAGCTTCTGTTGGATTTTATTGTTACAAACAATTTAGAAATTGCAAATAAAGGAGATAAACCTACATTTGCAAATAGACGTAGGAAAGAAGTAATTGATATTACTATCTGCACCCCTGTTATATCGGGGTTAATCGATGGTTGGATTGTCTCTGATGATCTCACTATGTCAGACCATTCTAGGATCTATTTCAACGTTGCGGCGTCTGGGGGAGAATCCAAACCTTTTCGGAATCCGAGGAAGGCAAATTGGTCATCTTTTGAGAAGTCCTTTAACGAGGGCTGGGAACGAGATGATATGTCGCCAAGGAACGCAGAGGAAATTGAGCATTCAGTAACAGAGCTTAATCGAGCTCTGATTACCTCATTTAACGACTCGTGTCCGTTAACAACGGCGCCGCTTCAGGGAAATCGTAAGATGCTTCCCTTGAATTTGCGTCAATTGAAACGGAAAACGAGGAAGTCCATAAATAGAGCTCGTAACACTATGGGTGACGAGGATTGGGATTCAGCAATTCAGCTGAAAAAAGAATATAAGAAATCAATAAGAAGGTGGAAAAGGGAGGGCTGGAAAAAATTCTGCGGCGAAATTCTGTCTGTGAATGAAGCTGCTAGAATTAAGAAAGCCTTTTCAAAAGACCCTTCTGAACGTCTGGGAATGCTTAAAGCTCCAGATGGAACGTACACCAAGACTGCGAGTGAAGTCTTGGAGGTTTTACTCCAGGAACACTTTCCGGGGTGCTCCATGGATGCGGGTGAGACGGTGGAAACAAGTCGCACCACATCATCAGCTTCTGATTGGAGAAAAGCGGGGGAGATCGTTACAGGGGATGCAGTTAAGTGGGCCCTAGGAGCATTCTCTCCTTTGAAATCAGCGGGGCCAGACGGCATTATTCCAATAATGCTACAAAAGATAGCACCGTTGATAGTCGATGGACTTACTAGCATTTTTAGAGCCTGCCTGGCTAATGGCTATGTACCATTAGCATGGAGAAAAGTACGGGTTGTATTCATACCGAAACCGGGAAAAAGCAATTTTGAGGAGCCAAGATCGTTTAGACCAATAAGTCTGACATCTTTCCTGCTCAAGACCTTAGAAAAAATTTGCGATAGGCACATTAGGTGTTGCATTCTGCAAAAGAACCCCCTAAGTCCTATGCAGCACGCTTACCAAAAGGGAAAGTCGGTTGAAACGGCATTACATCAGGTCGTGAGTCGTATTGAGAAATCGTTGCACCACAAGGAGTCTGCCTTGGTGGCATTTCTCGATATAGAAGGAGCATTTGACAGAGTCAACTCGGATGTTCTAATTAGGGCTATGAAGGATTTCAGGCTGGGCCACACTCTTGAAACCTTTATTGCCAAAATTGTCCAACAACGTCTGGTGGTAGCTGAAAACTGTGGGGTAATGAAAACGGCAGCTGTTAAAGATGGTTGCCCTCAAGGTGGGGTACTGTCCCCTCTACTATGGTCAATGGTAGTAAACAGTTTACTGGTAAAACTGAATTCAGCAAATCTTTATGCTCAAGGTTATGCTGATGATATCTGTATAATGATCCGGGGTCCATTTATTTCTACCCTATGTGATCTTATGCAAAGAGCAATGAACCTGGTGCAGAGTTGGTGCATCGAGCATGGCCTGAATGTCAATCCTGGTAAAACAGGGCTAGTTCTCTTTACTAGAAAGAAGAAACTAGAGAACTTCAGGAATCCTGTTCTCTTTGGCGAACAACTAACACTCAAAAGGGAAGTGAAGTATTTGGGGTTGATCTTTGACCCAAAACTTTCGTGGAAGAAGCACTTGGAGAGCCGCGTTCAGGTGGCTACGAGATCTTTTTGGAAGTGCCGCAGACTCTTTGGTAAGACTTGGGGCATCTCTCCAAAGATAACGATGTGGATGTATCGGTCCATTGTAAGACCGATTATATCTTACGCATCTATCATATGGTGGCCGAGAGCTGATGTTAAAGCGTCCGCTCGACTGCTACAAAGGCTTCAAAGAATGGCTTGTCTCGCCATTACTGGAGCTATTAGAACCTCTCCTACTGCTGCATTGGAGGTGATTCTTGGCCTGCCACCGCTGCCGCTCTTTGTTAAGGCGGAGGCGGAGATGTCTGCTCTTAGACTATCTTCGGTCAATGAGTGGAAATCAGGCGGGACTCAAGTCGGCCATGGGAAAATTCTCAATAAGGCTTACAAACGCCTCCCAAAACTAAAAATGAGGGAGGATTTCACAGCGGAACAGAAAGTTCCGGAACAATGTGTCCAGGCATTTCTCCACTCAAGGGACGAGTGGGCAAATGAAGCTGAGGCGATAATCTCGTCAAATTCCATATCCCTATTTACAGACGGCTCCCTCACGGAAGGATCAGCCGGGGCAGGGTACAACTGTCTGGACCCACCAGTCTCTGGTTCAATTCCATTGGGTGAAAACACCACAGTTTTTCAAGCTGAAGTTACAGCTATCATACTTGGTCTTCTCGAGGTGGCGAATGCTAACATTGAGAACAAGAGTATTAGAATTTTTTCGGACAGTAGAGCTGCTATCCAGGCCATTTCTGGCTGGGATACGCGTTCCGCTCTAGTGTCTGAATGCCAAAAAGTGATAGAGTCGGTCTCACAGAATTGTGGGGTCACTCTTCATTGGGTACCAGGTCACACTGGGATTATGGGCAACGAGGAGGCGGACAGACTTGCCGTGGCAGGTGCACAGTCATCCTTCATCGGACCAGAACCAGCTGTAGGAATGGCCCTACAATCTAAAAAGTCCCTCATTAAGGACGATCTAAGGAATAGCCACCAGTTGGCTTGGAGATCGACACCCAAATGTCGGGTCTCCAAAATATTTATGGTGGATCTTCTGAAAAGCAGAACTGACTTCGTTGTTGGAAGTAATCGCTGGAAATCCCGGCAATTTTGCAACCTGGTGACAGGCCATTGCTTACGCAAGCACCTTCACCGTTTGAAACTCTGCAATGAGATCATTTGCAGAGGATGCGGCGAGGAGGAGGAGACTGCTGTACACTATGTGTGCGAATGTCCCAGCCTCGTCAATCACAGGAGATTAGTGTGGGGTAAGGGGTTCCTGACTCCTAGTGAGCTCCCACTACTGAATCCAGTCAGTCTTATGCGATTTGTTCGCAGAACTGGCTGGATGAATTAAAACACCATTTCGATGGTTAAAACTCCTTACGAGTTAAAAGGGGATTGCATAAGGGGCCCAAATAGAGGCCTGGGTGCAGTCGGCTGCTCATGCAGCCGCCCCCTTATTTTAATCTAATCTAATCTATGTCAGATTATAGTTTATTTCAATACCTTTCCAGAACTAGTCAAGAAATTTCTGTATGTGCAATAGAACTTGAGATATAACCATTTTTGTCTTTCGAATTGATGAATTTCATAAAGAAAATCAACTTTACCTATTAATACTACTTAAAAATTAAATTACAACGCATAGACTGACCCATCCGCGTTGTGGTATACCAACTCTAATAACTGGACGCGTTATGATTGACTTTTTTTTTGTCGATTTAAATTTCATTTCAAAAGTAAAATTTCTAACTTATAATCAAAATTTGGCAAAATGAAGGAATACAAGAAACAATTTCATTTATTATTCATTTATTTGATTCAAAATTTGCTCAAAAATCATTCATAAACTGAGTTTCAAAAATCATTTAACTATCCGTAGAAGTTTACGTCTTAGTCAGTGCTGTATAAGTTTATTCCTACTTCGAAAAAAAAACTGAATTCAAAATACATTTAACAATGAGCGCAATCTAAGAGCAGAAGTATCTCAAATAAAAATTTTGATCTGTTATTTAAACACAATGAAATTTCAATTAATTTTTGAGAATTTAACGATAAAATTCAAGAAAGAATTCTACGAAACATTCTAACTTTTCCCAATTCTCTAATATTTCTTTACAGTCAACGTCTATACAAATAAAACCGTTCTAAAAATGTAAATTTTTTAGAGGCCAAGATAAGATAAATGAAAAATTCATCAGCTGAGATTTTTTTTTGACATTCTTTAGCGCGAAAAAAATCGTCATCATTGTTTTCCCACGCAATCATGCAGAAATGTTGAATGTCACGCCGTTTGTCCACAAAATCTTGTATGTAATTGAATGTTATGTTGAGAGTAAATTGCTCCGTAGCAGCTGGAGGAATGAAATTTGCATTAATTTCCCTGCCCCATGGTCGCAAACTTTGCAAAATGCATCCAAAATGCCCCAATTACCGTCCCCCCTCCAATCTTTCTTCTTACACTCTGTGCGTAAAGAAAAACTTCTTTTGCTCGTACTTGGAAGATTTAATGTCGCATAAATTGACAACTTTCTATTTGATGTATCTCTCGCTCTTGTTGTATGTGCCCTCTTCAAGTGCAATACATGCCACCCAAATCAAATGCGAATCGACATCTCTGATATTAATGGTGTGTGTGTGCGCCTCTCAATCAGAACACGCACTATATTACTATTAATATGTAGGGGATTGGGTTTCTTTTTGGAGGGAATCTGTTGGTTGAGATAAAAAGCCACAAAGTGGTTTATACGGCGAGCAAGATGAATTTATGATCTCCCCAATGGGTGTTAATCGCTTTTCACATTCCCTCTCCTTATTGCATTTTGTGCGCAATGACATGGTGATAATGTGTTCTGGGCTTGTTGTATAAATCCAATATGATTTGTTGGGCTTCGTGGCTTAATCATCGTGGGTTTTGTAAAGCAAAGAAAGAAGAAATCTTATTCTTGTTTTTATCTTGTTAAAAATAGGAGAGAGAGTTGTGAAGCACTTAATCGGGGGAAAGGAATCTTTTTCTCCCTTCAATTTTGACTCTTTTTGTCTTTTATAGAAATAGAAGAGCAGCAACATGGAGAAGAAAAAAAAGAGCTCCCACATTTTGTGCCATGAACATTCAATTGAGATTAATTGTGAATGATGAGAATGTGGCGGAGGAAAGTGGGAAAATATTTTGAGAGATACATTTATGTATGTAGAGGGGGTGGGGACCCAAATGGGTGGCTCCTTCATGGTGATATTGGAGCTTATTCTCACAAAAATATTTTCTTTTCTATCTATTTCGTCTTACAAGGGATTTTGTAAGATTTGGTATTCCAGCAAAAAAATCTTTTATAGCACCTTTTTAGAACATTCCCCTCAAAACAGCAAAACGTAACTAGATGTCGCTATTTGTGACGTTTGACATTGAGAAAATAAATAAAATTAATTCGGATCGAATTTTATTACAGAAAATTTATTGAAAAGGGACGTTTATTTTCTATTTATTTCGTTTTACGAGGGATTTCGTAAGGTTTGCTGTTCCAGCAAAAATTTCTTTTTCATTATTTTATAGTAACAGACCTCCGAAACTGGAATTCGAAAACAGATGTCGCTGTTTACGTTGAAAAACGAAGTGAAACCGAAAATAGACGAAGTGAAAAAAGTTAATGTAAACAAATAAAATGAGGTTAAAGTTAAGTGAATTTATCAACAAAACACAATGGATTATTCGGGATTTTTGGTAAAAATTTAACCCTATTAAAGTATTTTTGCATTTTACATTATGAATAAAAAGTTTTTTTAAATTTTTTTTTATTTAGACTGTCATGGAAAAAAATTGAATCATCCGGAGCTTTTGAACATCTGTGGCATCCACGGATTCCGGGAAGAGATACCCGGACAACTCCGAGTCAGCATAAAATGGTTGTTTAATAAGCAGAATCTTATGCGGAATGATGGAAGCATTTGTGAAAGAGTGGAAATTGGTCGGACCAGCTCTACAGAATGGCCATAAAAAGATGAAGTCGCGAATTTAGAATATTTTTAAATAAAACATCTTTCCATACTCCAACTTTTGCCTTTTTCTACACTACAGAAGTATCTTTTAATGCAGAGCCTGTGTGAATGCATAATTCTAATCATCTTCCTCAAGGCCAAGTCTCTGGAAATTATTGACATTCGTTGGCATAATTCACAAAAAAATGGTCAGAGTTTTTCCACATATTTCACAATATTTTTTGTTAAAAAACAATTCCAAACACTCAGATTCATGTAAAATATCCGTCAAAGTAGTCAATTGCTGCTTATCATGACGATGAATCATGCTTTAGCGGTCACAAAATTCACAAAAAGATTGAAAAAGCACCTCGGCAGGACCTTATAAATCATATGATTTTGTAAGATTTTCTTACAAGTTATAAGAAAATATTCGGCCGGAATACCAAAACCTTTTCTTTTCTATTATAGCAAAAATGTTTCTCGCGACGTGTTCTAAAAGTTGAACTGTGAAACTTTTTAGATCTTACAAATTTATAAGTTTTTTTTTGTGAGAATGCCAAAAAACCTTATAACTCACGAATTGTAAGAAAAGAAAAGAAAATATTTTTGCCAGAATTAGCTCCATTGTCACGATTCCAATTTATTTGGTTTTGTTGCTTTGCCTTTGCCCCACGAAGGGGCTCCAAAGTGTCGTCATTTTTGCCTCCTCCTCCCGTCCATTATTATTGAAACGCCACACATTTTCTTCTTTTTTTTTGGTATATGCCTTCGTGACGTCTCATTTTGGACAACACACAGCAAGGGAATACGCCAAAAAGAGGTTCATCGAACCCCCCATTCTTTTTGTCATTGAACGAAGGCACTGAAATTGCTTTTAATTAGTTTGCGTCGCGCGAACGTTCAACGAATTAATAAAAGAAATTTATTTTATATTGAATGTGTCGGTAGAAAGAGAAAAAAAAAGCAAAAAAGTCAGTGAATCATTTGTCCAATGAGTGTTTAAAAATGAATTTTGCTATCAATTTATTACCCTCCACCTCTTGTTATTATGCCTTCTCACCACAACTAACTACTGACGAGTATTCAATGTACAACAAACTGCTGTTTATGGGCACGAGCACACGAGGAAAACATTTTTGAACATCATGTTGAGATTGTTTTTGGAACAAAAAGTAGCATTTTATCGTTTTAACATTTCATGTGGAACACAAATTGAGATAAAAATTCACCTTGCCCCTTATCGTTCTCTTTTTCTCTTTTACCCCTCTTAAACATTTGCCAAAAGAATATTTCTCAAGATTCGTTTTTTATGTCAGAAACATTTTTTAAGGAAAAAAATCTTTTGAGGGACAACTAAGAAAAATTGACAACTAGTGAGAATCGAACTCATGTTTTTTTAGGTTTAGAAGAAGACAACTAGAAACTCTCGGCTAACAGACGACCATTTTTAAACCAATAAACGTTAAAAATTTAATAAATTTTTTTCTTAATCAAACCTTTATTTTAAAATTTTAAAAGGAAAAGAAAATTCTTCAATCGCGCCGAATGAAGACGAAATGTTAACCAACAAATAAATCTCCGCCTTTAATGGTTTAAAGATGAATTCTTCAAGTTAGTTACCTACTTTGAATTTAAATAACGATACATAGCTCATAAAAATAACAAAACAAATACTATTAACATAATATTCAATATTTGCTAAATGTTGATAAACTTCTATGGCGCCAATTACCTTGAAGAGTACTTCAACACCTCTTCAAAGCCCCCTCTAAAGCTCATAAAGTAAGTCAAAAGTCTTCATAAATTAAATCTTTGCATATGGGAGATAATTGCAAAATCTTCTTTGGTATTTCTGCAATGCATCTTCTTTGCATCTTAATTGGCAAAATGAAGAGATTGAGGGAACATCCCGGGGATTAAATTGTCTCCATCAAACCTACATTTTATACAGAAGAAATGATTAAAATTTCAACTGATTGACTGGGTGTGAATCACAAAATGTGTGCAGTTTGTATGCGATAGCGCGACTCTTGTGTTTGTCTTTTCCCTCTTTAAGTTTATCAACAAGCGCCTTTATTTAACTTCTTCTACATCATTTATTCCTCCATATAATATACTTTGTGAAGTCATTTGGAGAGCTTTCCTCACTCAACCGAATCTATCATGTGGTGTTTGGTTTATTTAATGCCCAATAAATCCCACGAACGCACCTTCAGAAGCAGCACTAATGCTCTTTTTCACTTTAAAACTCAACACCATTTGTAGGGGAGAATCTTCCTGCATGCCGGTAGTACTCAGGAAAGAAGGTGTTTAAAATTTATAATTGTAATGTAAACTTCCAATGCTCAGCAATGCCAGCAAATTAAATTTGAAATTTATTCTCAACTTGCACCACAGATAATTTTCACTCTTGATTTCTTTTACTTTCAGCCCTGGAAGTCAGTGGCGTTTTTAGAAATTTTGTTTCTAACGTTTGACAGATCTTTTCTGAAATTTGGGTTTTTTTCTAACATTTCTATTTAATGATTGACAATTCTTTTCTTACGTTTCACTTTTCTTTTCAAATTTTGTCATATTTTTCTAAACTTTGACATTTATTTATTTTTTACATTTGACGTTTGTTTTTAGATTTTGACATTTCCTCTCTTACATTTGACATTTCGTCTCTTGACGCTACTTTTGTCGTATCTGTCTCAAATCTCCATAAAGAAACGTTTTATACGAAAATTTCTAATCTACGAAATTAATCTACGTTTTATTAGAAGATTTCTAATATTTATTTTTTTTTTCTAACGTTCAATGATTTTATCAACGTTAGAAAATACTTTTTTTCATAATTTTTTTCAGAGCTTGGAAATATCTTTTAGGTCTCTACAGAAGTGTTTGTAATACGTTAATTTGAGCGGCCTAAATATCTTTTAGAATAAAAAGATGCCAAATTTCGCTCTATTTATCTACGCCACTGCCTTAAAGTATCTGCAAATGATTTTAAAGTGAACATTTTAACACAACATTTGGAATAATATTCTTGTACTCGCTCTATGCAGAGAGTCTAAGTAGATGTTTGCCCACGTGGGCGCAGAAATCGAGAGATTTCTCAACAAACTCCCTATTAAAAAAAAATAAAACAACTTGTGAGACATGCGCTAAGGCAAGATTCAGATGTGAGGCCCACACTCTTTTTCCTAAAAAACAATGTGCCTGGAAAGAATAACAAAATACATTTTGGTCAATTGAGACGACATGGGAAGGTCTTCGCATTTATGTGTCGTCGCTTGTGCACCAAACGGACCAGAAAATGACATTTTCTTATCAAAAATTAGCCTCTCCGTCTTATCAGAGTGAATTCAACCAAATGGAAGCCCAAAGTCAATCTAATAGCGGAAGAATTCTTCTAATTATCTTGTCTTCCCTTTTATGCTCTTTGTTTCCCTTTTCTTCTTTTCTTCTTTTCTTAATTTCTTCGTGAACATCTTGAACCTGGTGAACCCATTTAAAGGGGCTGTGTCATATCTAAATCAATCTGTTATTATAGTTTGCTTAAAAATAGTTATTAGAAAAGTTATTTTAGGGAACAATTGAATTTGCATTTCCGTTATAATTTCTCCGCCTTCCGCCCCCTTTGCAAATGACGCGACTTGGCAAAAATGATCATCGTGCACGAATAATTTCATGGATCATTTAATCTTGTGTCGCCTCCCCCGCCCCTTTGCAATTCGACAAGAAGATGTGGAGACAAACAAAGCGCCAAAAGAAGAAAATTGTCAATCTTTCAATGACCTGAAAGTATTCTTCGTCGTTGGAGTCTCTGCATAAAATCTACCTTGATAACGAGAGACATTCGCACCCAGGTATATTTTCAAATGCATTTCTTCACCATTCTTCCCCGCCATCTCCATTGCCACGGAGATTATGTGTGTACGTTGTCGAAGCTCTCGCGCGCGCCTCCGGAAGATAATAAGGAGAGGATTCACCAAGATCGTGATTCGAATAGCAATTTAATGGCGAGGAAAGGAATTCTTACGAACGTGGAGTTTACGAATGGCGGGAGAATGAGGAAAATGTGCGTGCCTCTCTTTCTTTTTCTCTTTTAAAATGAAATCCTCATCATATAGAGCTACATGTAAAACATTTGTGTGAGTCAGTGAACTTCAATATTTTGGTTCATTGCCTCCCAACGTGGGTGATCTACTTTAAAGTGGAGGGGAAACTAAATATCAAAAGGGATCAAATCAATAAATTCATGATTGGCGACTCTATCGCGAGAGAATTGATTGATGACAATTGCGAAATTATTTTCTATTAGACAATTCATTGAACCAAAGTTAATTTTGTCTTTTTGAAATGAGGAAGTAAATAAAAAAGTTTTTTTTTGTTTTATTTTTGTTTATTAAAAATTTTATTTTAAAAATAAATTATCACAGTTAATGGACCTTAAACTTATAAAACAAATTATTTAATTTTTAAACAATAATAAGTGGGCTCACATGGAAACGTAAGATGTAGAATGCGTAAGGAGTCAGTTAAAAGCGTTTAAATATTTTTCTTTAAACTTGTACGCAATTGAACATTTTGAAGACAACTACAGAAGTTCTTTAATATTACAATGAAAGATCAATCTTTCATTGTAATAAATTTCTTAACAATCGGTAAAGCCGTTTAGCAGTTTAACTTTACTTCGTATAGGAAAAATTCGCCCAATACGCATAATTTTGTAGAAAATCAAAAGGAAAAAAGAAATCACCAAATAAACTTTTCATTGTCAAATCAACTGGGAAATACATGGCAAGATTTACTCAAAAATGTAAGCAATGACGTCACTATTGTATTTTTTGTCGCTTTAAATACTTAAAGAATTAAAGGTCTTTGTCCAAAATCATTAATTAAGCATTAACATGAATGCTTCAAGGTACTGCAGACGAAATAAACAGCAGAATGACGTCATTGTTCACATTTTTTAAGCAAAACTTTACGGCCTTTTTCCAGCAGATTCGATTGCGAAATTAAGTTCTTATATCGAAGTTTTTTTTTCTGTTTTGATCCTTCACACGATTATATGTATCCTGATTAATTTCTTGAATGAAAGATTTTCCCTATAGGAGATGGATAAACTCCTTTTCCATATTTTTTTAAAATAAAAACAAACTGTCATTTTTTTTTTACTATGGAAAAATCAGATTTTTAAAATCTATTAAAATTCATTTTTAAACAGCTTTTAGTCCATGGGTTAAGCAACTTTAATCCTTTAAGAATAAAGCCCTAAAATTGAATCCCAATCATCCAATTTATCGTCCAACAGGTCAAATAAGAAAATCTTCAAGGAAGCCTTTTCAGCCAATTCCTACTTTCCACTTGAACTGCCCAAGAAGATAAGATTGTTTTTTTTTTCCTAATCAGCCAAGATAATCTCCCTGAACTTCCCACTGCTGCTGAAGACGGTGAGCTAATAAGGCCGAAAATAAATTTGCCGGAAAATCAGGGAGGACCATTGAAGCAGCTTCCGTCCATGCGGAATCGTGTTGAAGTATTTATCGATTTTTTATGCACATTAATTCACGCACAACTTTATGACGAAATTATGCAAATTGATGGCTAAACGTTTTGCAATTAAATCTCAATTCACCCACTCGGTTTGGGCGATGGCTGGGGCCCCATTTGGGGACATTTTCTGCACTCTGATCTTCCAATCACCTGTTGCTCTTCACAAATTCCGTGGAATTTGGCTAATTTCATTGGCAAACAAGGAAAAGAATTCTACCTCTTCATTAGTTGGTATTTCACATATTTTAAGAATGCTAATAAGACGTCCGGAGAGGGCAACTAGAGGCCCAGAGAGTCCCCAAAAACATTCATCAGGCGATTTTTTTGTTTCTTTTGGATTTCTTGGGAAGTTCTTGAATTTTTCTTGAAGGAATGTGAAAAAATTGTTGGAGAAGGTGATAAGAGAAATTCCCTGACGTCTTGGAGCTTACCGATAAAAACTGCCGGAGCCTCCATTTCAACCTGTGGAGCCCCGTAAACTGCTAATCCATCAATGAGAGCCCCTGTTTTGTGAATGAACTTCTCTATACTTTTGAGCTTTGTTTACACACAAATCACACCACTTTTCCCCCACACAACACCCCTCTGTCGTGTCACGCGCACACAACCGGCACTACTGGGGTTTCGTACACCTTTCGAGTCACGCGAAAAGTACTCCCGGCACGAAGGAAAAACGTGAAAATCACCGCGAAAAACGCGTCTGCTGCAATGAGAAAGTGAAATCAACAGGTGTGTCCAATGTCAACTGAGAGTTTTCGCACAATTTTCACACTGAAAATTCCCGGAAATCACACGGCAATCAATGGGGGCACACTATTGGGGTGTAGGAAACATTTTTGGGGTGGCAGAAGCCCCGAAAAGGGGTGAAAAATGCAACAAAATCACGAGAAAACGTCCAACTTGGCGGAGAGAAAAACACGAACTAAAAAAAACTCTCCTCTTTCATCCATTTGCCCATGCAACATGTGAGGCACACTAATGGAAAGCAATGAATGTGGGTGTTTTGGGACACACTGATGTGGGTTTAAAAGTGGGAAAACGCAACGTATAAGAATTTTAATTGAGCAGCGCGCGCTCTTTTTGATAAGAAATTAGCGATAACAGCCAATAATTCTTAC
Source organism: Lutzomyia longipalpis (assembly GCF_024334085.1). Classification (NCBI taxonomy): domain Eukaryota; kingdom Metazoa; phylum Arthropoda; class Insecta; order Diptera; family Psychodidae; genus Lutzomyia; species Lutzomyia longipalpis. The sequence continues at coordinate 19,061,032 of NC_074707.1, forward strand.
TAAATCAGCTGGATTTTGCCATAACAGCACTTGACACGCAGCCACGGTGGCGAGAGAGTGGGTGTTATGTAAAGAAAATTCATAAAAATTGGGGCATCATTGCTAAAATTAGGGGAAATCGAGGAAGTCAATGTTTATAATTTTCTGAGTTTTCTTTGAGAAATTAAACATCTTGAGGGTATTTACCATAGATTTTCTGCATGAGTATCTCATACTCCACACTTTCAGCTATCCTGGATGTGGGAAAGTCACCCTCGTACTGTATCCGGTAGATGAGAATCTTCTTCATCGTCACACCATGTTTCGGGGGCTTTTCTGGGGCGCAAAAAAATCACCTTCACCGTCCGTCTAATCGAACCTGCTGCCGAATATCAACTAAAACGTGTTCTTATCTTGCGAATTGTGTGGATTTTTTGTGCTGCCACATTCACACGAAGAACGCGAAAATGCGCGCAATAAAATCCAGTAGAGCACAACGGGCAAGATTTTCGTATCAATTAGGAACTGTTTTGAATGGAAATTTCAGCCAAAAAAAAATCTCATTTGCTTGCAAATCAAATGGATTTTCTTACATTTTTATTTCCACTATTTAGACACATTTTTTGTTACGATCCATTTGAGTAAATGTACAAAATACAAACATAAATTGCGCTCTGGGAATGATAAATTTGAAGAGAGAGAAAGTCAAAAGAAAAATTGCACAGAGTCCAAGAAGAAATGTTTGTCCTGCTGATGGTACTTTCAGGGGGATTTTTTTGTAGAAAAAACAAATTTATGCAGTTGATTCCAACGTCAGTCGTGATGGGGGGAGAGCCCTTGAGAGTTGAGATGTCCCGCAGGTGCCTGAGATGAGGGCGTCCGGAAGGGCAGCAGCAGCTCACGCCACACGAATGGATTGGATAATCTGGAAGATGGCTGATCCGCATACGACAAAGATGAAGAGCCCCAGTAGCCATGGACCCACGGAGTACTGCTCATCCTTGTTCTTCTGCTCATCCCACACACACGCAGGCGGTTCCCGGAAAGAAAACGAGGAGAAAATGCATCGTGACGTCACAAGGTTTCACAGAAGAGAAGAAAAATGTTGTGATGTTGGTAAAAGGAAACTCACCGAACTTTTGGGTACATTTCCGCGCATAGTGATGTACTTCTCGGCCTTTTCGTTGGCAATCTTCATCCTCTGCTTGGGTGCCATCGTGTTGGGTTGCAAATTGAGCGATTTACGGGTTGGGAAAACAATTTATATGTGGAAAAAGCACTTTCTCTTGAGAAAATCTGACACGTCGCCACTCGATCCGAAACGTCAAAGGGAGCTGGCGCTGTTGCTGAACAGCCTCATCTCTTTCGCTGTATGCTCGCATACTGAGATTAAGCCTTATTAATTTATATTTCGATCGATTTCTCGGCGTTTTCCCGATTTATTTTGAAGAAAATAAAAAAAGAATGTTCACTTTTTCAATTTTTTTTTTGTAAAAAATCATTGAGAAAAGAAAATAATTATTTTTGTGAAATATAATTGAATTTTTTCTTCGGTTTCTTGTAAAATAAAAATTGAGGTTACTTCTAAAGATGTCTGATTTTTTGAAATTCTCCAATTCAAGACTTTCAGAAAGCTTTAAAAACATATAGAAATGTATTTCTATGGCCGAATGTTCACAAGATTGATTTAAAAGATTTTTGCAAAATCAATCTGTCCAATTTGATTCAATTGGCTCAGAACAGACGGCCGTGGCTTTTGGTTGACGTCTTCGCGATGCAACTTTTTGGATGTGACTTTTTTGCGCAGACATAACCTCAAAGCAACTTTTTTGTGTGCAAAAAAGTGAGAAATACGGGAAAAAATGCATTGCAGTGCTCCCGGGGGGCTTCCCGTATACTGTTAATGCATTTTCCAGGCGGAAATTTGCACAATTCTGTTTTTTGTCAAAAAAATCTTTCGATGCAACTTTTTTTGACACTTGGATGCGATTTGGGTGTGACTTTTTTGCGCACACATAACCTCAAAGCAACTTTTTTTTGTGCAAAAAAGTGAAAAATACGGGAAAAAAATGCGTTGCAGTGCCCTCGGGGGGCTTCCCGTATGCTGTTAATGCATTTTCTAGGCAGAAATTTGCACAGTTCTGTTTTTCTATCCGTGAGAATCTATTCCTATCCGTGAGAATAATTTCCTATCCGTTAGAATCTATTCCTATCCGTGAGAATCTATTCCTATCCGTGAGAATAATTCTATCCGTGAGAATCCATTCCTATCCGTGAGAATCATTTTCTATCCGTGAGAATCATTTTCTATCTGTGGGAATATATTCCTATCCGTGAGAATAATTTCCTATCCGTGAGAATCTATTCCTATCCGTGAGAATAATTTCCTATCCGTTAGAATCTATTCCTATCCGTGAGAATCTATTCCTATCCGTGAGAATAATTCTATCCGTGAGAATCTATTCCTATCCGTGAGAATCTGTTCTTATCCGTGAGAATAATTCTATCCGTGAGAATCCATTCCTATCCGTGAGAATCATTTTCTATCCGTGGGTATATATTCCTATCCGTGAGAATAATTTCCTATCCGTGAGAATAATTTCCTATCCGTGAGAATCTATTCCTATCCGTGAGAATCTGTTCTTATCCGTGAGAATAATTCTATCCGTGAGAATCCATTCCTATCCGTGAGAATCTATTCCTATCCGTGAGAATAGTTCTATCCGTGAGAATCTATTCCTATCCGTGAGAATAATTCTATCCGTGAGAATCCATTCCTATCCGTGAGAATCATTTTCTATCCGTGAGAATCTATTCCTATCCGTGAGAATAATTTCCTATCCGTGAGAATAATTTCCTATCCGTTAGAATCTATTCCTATCCGTGAGAATAATTTTCTATCCGTGAGAATCTATTCCTATCCGTGAGAATCTATTCCTATCCGTGAGAATCATTTTCTATCCGTGAGAATCATTTCCTATCCGTGAGAATTATTTTCTAGCCGTGAGAATCGCATTTTCTATCCGTGAGAATCGCATTTTTTCCTGTATTTCTCACTTTTATGCACAAAAAAAGTTGCTTTGAGGTTATGTCTGCGCAAAAAAGTCACATCCAAAAAGTTGCATCGCGAAGACGTCAACCAAAAGTCACGGCCGTCTGTTCTGAGCTAATTTGTTCAATTTATAAAATTAATTTTATTTATTCGATTGATTACAATAGGTATACGTGAACACTCCAAACTGGACAAACCCTAATTGTTTTCCAGTGTCCCAAACATTTTTCCAGCGCAAAACTCTGGAATCTTCTACGACACAATTCATATTTTTCCAATTGGAACGTCTCAAGACTAGTCCTGCAATTAGATTGAGACAAAGTACGACACTTCCTTGGACATTTGGGACATTTGTGACATACAATTTTGCATCCAAGTTCTTTTCGTGCTGAGAAAATTCAGTAAAAACTCCGGGAAAAATTGCATGAATCGTGCGTGAAAAGACTCCTAGAGGTGTGTTAGTGTACCCTCATTGGCCGTTGCAATGGATTTCGCGTGAATAACGTGGTATTTTCAGTGAAAACTGCGTGAAAAAGGAGATTTCTGTGGCATCGCAGACTGTCAGATTTTTTTTTGGCAGGTTCGTGCGGAGAAAAACAAGGGAAAAAAAAGTTTGGGAGTGATTTTCGGTGGCAGTGAAAAAAGTACATTTTCAGTGAGGTGCCGCGGGGAAAATGTCGTCCGTGCCAGTGCCGAGGATCCTCAAGAAGAAACACTTCCGGGTGAAGCACCAGAAGGTGAAGCTTTTCCGGGCAAATGAGCCACTCGTCAGTGTTTTTATGTGGGGAATCAACAGCACGGTGAGTTTGTTCCCCTTTTTCCTGGGCTTCTGGGGCGCTATAGGGTCTTCAGGGTGTGGCTCTGGGGCACAGAAGGGGGCTCTGCATGTGTTAGGGGAGATTACGAAGCTTCCCTTCGTAGTAAAACTTCCCTTAAAAGAGATTTTTTCCGGGAATCTTGTTCTTGAGAGAATCTTCCTTCTTTTCCTGCCCAGATAAATGAGCTGAGCCATGTCAACATCCCTGTTATGCTGCTGCCAGATGACTTTAGAGCCTACTCAAAGATCAAAGTCGACAATCACCTGTTCAACAAGTAAGTGCCTCCGCCCCAACTCCCGGAAAAGATCAATTTTCCACAAAAGCTTTTCCATTCTTGTGCAGAGAAAATATGCCATCCCACTTCAAAGTCAAAGAATACTGTCCACTCGTCTTCCGGAATCTGAGGGAGCGCTTCGGTGTGGACGACGTTGATTACCGTGAATCCCTCACGCGGTCACAGCCCCTGAAAATTGACTCATCCGGCAAGAGTGGCGCTCAATTCTACATGAGCTACGATAAATTGTTCATTGTGAAGAGTCTCACATCGGAGGAGGTTGAGCGGATGCATTCCTTCCTCAAGCACTACCATCCGGTAAGTCCGCCTCTCTGCCCCCCATCATCATCTCCTCCTCCTCCTCATGTAATCCAACCTCGTCATTCGATAAGATTGCTCATTTCCCAGAATCTGCCTTGATAAGAGAGTTGAAAAAAAGAAACTGGAAAGTGTCGGTTTTTCACCTTTTTTCTCAGGTGATTCAGGTGCAAAGGTACATAGCTCACTAACTAAATAAACCGCAAAATCCTTCCGGCCACACACAGAGGGTGCCTTTTCCGGACAACCCTCCTGTGTCATTTGCAAAAGGGCGCAAAGGGCAAACAATTGACGCGCCCCAATGTCGCAATCTTTCACCGTGATTGCATGAAAATGCTGTGAGAAAAAGTGATTCAGCTGTTATAATGGCAAATCACGCGAGAGAGGATTAATTTCTGAGTTGGGGCACAAAAGGTGGATTTAAAAACTTTAATTGTTTACTCCGCAGTCTTGGAAAAAGTGAGATTCCACGCAGAGTTGAGAAATTTTGCATTCTATAGATTAATGATAAAGATTAAAAATCTCAAAAATTAGATCATTTTTTTGCTTTTTTTGTTTATTGTTTTTTTTTTAAATTATTTAATTAAAAACGACAATTTTTTTTGTTTTATTTATTTATTTATTTTTTTAATTTTATATAAAAAACGAGGTAAATTGTCGCTTCGCTCCCATTTTCCTCGCCCCGCTTCGCAGGGTTTTATTGCGCTTCGCGCAAATCTTAAAGAAGAAAAAAGTTGTGATGGTTCAAATTTTTATTTGTATATAGTCCCATATTGTGATGTATCACCGGGATATTAAACCCAATAAAATTCAAATTCAAATTCAAATGGGACACTTATCAAACCCAAAAGAAAAATTGGCAAAGAGAAGAAATCATTTTCAAACAACATTTCTGGCGCGAAACATTTTCAGGCGTCACGGATGCATTTTTTAGCGTCACGGATACATTTTTTTAGCGTCACGGAAACATTTTTTGGCGTCACGGATACATTTTTCAGCGTCACGGATACATTTTTGGCGTCACGGATACATTTTCAGGCGTCACGAATGCATTTTTTAGCGTCACGGATACATTTTTTTAGCGTCACGGAAACATTTTTTGGCGTCACGGATACATTTTTTAACGTCACGGATACATTTTTTAGCGTCACGGATACATTTTTTGGCGTCACGGATACATTTTTTAACGTCACGGATTCATTTTTTAGCGTCACGGATTCATTTTTTAACGTCACGGATACATTTTTTAGCGTCACGGAAACATTTTTTGGCGTCACGGATACATTTTTTAACGTCACGGATACATTTTTTAGCGTCACGGATACATTTTTTGGCGTCACGGATACATTTTTTAACGTCACGGATTCATTTTTTAGCGTCACGGATACATTTTTTAACGTCACGGATACATTTTTTAGCGTCACGGATACATTTTTTGGCGTCACGGATACATTTTTTAACGTCACGGATTCATTTTTTAACGTCACGGATTCATTTTTTAGCGTCACGGATACATTTTTTTAGCGTCACGGATACATTTTTTGGCGTCACGGATAAATTTATTGGCGTCACGGATACATTTTTTGGCGTCACGGAAACATTTTTTGGCGTCACGGATACATTTTTTAACGTCACGGATACATTTTTTTAGCGTCACGGATACATTTTTTGGCGTCACGGATACATTTTTTAGCGTCACGGATACATTTTTCAGCGTCACGGATACATTTTTGGCGTCACGGATACATTTTCAGGCGTCACGAATGCATTTTTTAGCGTCACGGATACATTTTTTTAGCGTCACGGAAACATTTTTTGGCGTCACGGATACATTTTTTAGCGTCACGGATACATTTTTTTAGCGTCACGGATACATTTTTTGGCGTCACGGATACATTTTTTAACGTCACGGATTCATTTTTTAGCGTCACGGATACATTTTTTTAGCGTCACGGAAACATTTTTTGGCGTCACGGATACATTTTTTAACGTCACGGATACATTTTTTGGCGTCACGGATACATTTTTTAACGTCACGGATACATTTTTTGGCGTCACGGATACATTTTTTAAGCATCACGGATACATTTTTTGGCGTCACGGATTCATTTTTTAGCGTCACGGATACATTTTTTGGCGTCACGGATACATTTTTTAACGTCACGGATACATTTTTTAGCGTCACGGATACATTTTTTTAGCGTCACGGATACATTTTTTGGCGTCACGGATACATTTTTTGGCGTCACGGATACATTTTTGACGTCACGGATGCAGTTCTTTAGCATCACGGATGCATTTTTTTTAGCGTCACGGATGCATTTTCACGGATTCATTTTTGATCGTCATTCATTTTTGATTTTCTGGAAGGAAAATTTTGCAAATTCGCGTCATAAAAATTGATCAAAAATTACCAATTTTGCCTATGATATATCATACAAAAAGTGAGAGTGGGTTAAAGAAAATGTAGAAGGGTATTCGAAAAGAGAAATAACGGTCATGCTGCGGAGAATTTTTTAGAATAAATAAAGTAGTCACGTCATATCATGTGCTGGTAGTTTTTTTTTTTTGCTTCTTCCTTTACTTTATCAGTGTCAAAATTATTGCGAACGACGTAGCAAATTTTACAAAGAGAAAAATTTTGATGAAACATACACTTATTAATATCAAAAAAATTGCAAAGAGAAAAAGTGAATATCACACATAATTTATGGCGCCAAATTCAAAAAGTAGTCAAAAAAGCACGAATTTTATATGGGGGCTATGTGAAGGGCGGCTCTGGGGGGAAAATGAATGTCGTTGGTAAAAACCGCCTGGTATCAGTAGTCTCTGAACCAAATTTCATCGCGATCGGACCAACGGTGTAGAAATGCATAGCTGAACAGACACCATATTTTAGTGAGACCTTTCTTTATTATATAGATATAGAAGATAAATAAAAGAAAAAGCCTTTTAAGGACTAAAAAACAATCAAAAAATTCTCTTTTGGTTTTTTTTAAACACATTAAGAACTTATATAAAGAGGAACTAATAATATCAAAATAGATTACCAGACTTATTTATAGACGATTTTATTAAAAAAAAAGCAGAATTAGGTCTTTTTAATTTGTTCCTGGTCAATCAATTCTTTACAAAAAGACTGAGACTAAGAGGAACAAGATTCTAATCTTCTGTTTTCTTAATATTCTTTATATAATTTAATTGTTTCTTTCTTAAATCGTTAAAAGAACGATTCTATTCAGTTTGTCTTTAAAGGATTCTGGAGAAATCTTTTATTTCAATTTTAATAGAAGGAACGTCAACAGAACAATTTTGAAGATGCTGTCAAAATCTACAGATATTCTAAATTCGGCAGCAAGAAAATAGTAAAAATCTGACCAATCTGGCAAAATCTGAATTTTGCCACGAATTACCCCCATAGATCTAGATAATATTGTTAAAAACTTTGTAAAAATAATCTAAAAATAACAAAGAATGTAATAAAAATCCGAAACTTGTTTCGCAAATGCTCATCGAACGAAACAAGACTAAAAGTAAGTGTAGTCATAAGTAAATCATGTATAGTCCAATATGTTTACTCATTGATGTACCTCAGGGCAAGAATTTTTAATAAATCTAAAAAAAATCTAATAAAGCGCCAAGGTAAATTAATTTCGAAGACAACTGTGCGCTGACTTAAGAGTAGGTACTTCAGTGTCTCGCCATCTCGCAAAGCTTTGCCTACGATCGTAGAGCTTCGTGTTTGTTTCGCTATACGTATGTCTGCGAAACCTAGTTTTGTACTTTCATTTTTTTTAATCAGATCTCACTACATCCTAAATAGTGTAGAAAATTGAATAAAATTGCGTGAAGATTACACATAGAAACAGGTTAGACGTCACACAGAATCTTAAGAAAAAAGAAGAATAGAGTTTGTTCCGGTTCTTGATTTTTTTGAAATCTATCAAATCGGTCCCTTCAATTGCTTTTTTCTTGAATTTCCAACAATTTTTTTCCTGAATTTGCCACAAAACAATATTTCCTGAATTTGCAACAACAAAATCCATTTTTTTGCAGTATGTCGTTGAACGGCATGGGAATGTCCTTCTACCGCAGTATTTGGGAATGTATCGTCTCACAGTGGATGGTGTTCAGTCATATTTTGTCGTGATGCGGAATGTTTTTAGCTCCCACCTGCGTGTACATCGCAAATTTGACCTAAAAGGTAGCACAGTTGAGCGTGAGGCGTCTGACAAGGAGTTGGAGAAGCAACTGCCGACCCTCAAGGATAATGATTTCATCAAGTCCGGCATTAAAATTGCAATTGGGGATGAAGCCAAAGAGAAACTCCTCGCCACACTCAATGCCGATGTTGATGTTAGTTTATTTTTTTTTTTTGATCTTTAATCTTTTATCTGGATTTTTGTTCAACTCTGATGTGTGTTTTTGTTGCTGTGATAATTATTTGCAGTTCCTTACAAAATTGCACCTCATGGATTATTCCCTGCTGCTGGGTATCCATGATTGCAATCGTGCCGAGGAGGATTTGGCCAATGAGGGCCTGCAGGGGGGTGCAAGGGGTGAGACGAGTGACAGCGAGGAGTGCGACAGTGGCGAGCGGTGAGTTTTGTGCTGATTTAATTTCTCTTAATTTTATTTTACTGACTGAGGGGATCATTTAATAAATAATTTTGCATTTGAATTAGATTCAACTACAACACACCACCAGACTCACCGAGGTACATTGGCCCGGGACAGTACAATGAGATCATCCCTGAAATTGATATCTATGCCATCTCGAGTCTACCCGAGAAGCGGGAGATCTACTTTATTGCAATTATTGACGTTCTCACGCACTATGGCGTGAAGAAGCAAGTAAGTGCTTTTATCTAAATCATTTTTTTGAAGATAAATTCTTGTCTTTTATCAAATTAATGACAAAAATACTTGAAAAAAAGGGGGCTGTACGTAAATTAATCCCTCCACGACTTTATCGTTAATTAGGAAAATCATTTCAAAGTCTCTCTCTCGTCTCGGAGTCAAGTAAAATGAAGAAGAAAAAAATCTTTCATTACGAAGGGAATGAAGCTGAAGAAATTAACATTTAATGTGATTTTTTTCTGTGATTAAACTGCCAAAGAGACCCAATTGACTCTTGATCCTCACCAATTGACAAATTCTCTTTTTTTTTTCCTTCCCAACACGCAACTCTTTGGCATTTTTTTTCTTCGTTGTAACTAATTCATTTATTCATTCACAATTCAGGCAGCCAAAGCAGCAAAGACAGTCAAGTATGGGAGCAATGTGGATGGAATTTCAACTTGCGACCCTGAACAGTATGCCAAACGATTTATCGACTTTATTGATAAGGCAATTGAGTAGAGTATTTTGCCTAATTTTACAAGCACACGATGCGTGCGATAAAAAAAAAACACAAACAAGAAAAGTTGAAGAAATTGAGCAGGAAGAAGTGAAGAAAAAAAGTTAATTGAGATTACAAAAAAAAACAACAACTTTTAATGGAAAGAACGTAAATTTTTCTCAAAGTTTCTTTATCTCAAATTTATAACAAAAAAAAATTAAACAAATAAATTTCTTTTTCAGGATACCAAAATTATTAATTAATATATTGAAAAAAAATTAATGAATATTTTTAAAAGAAAAAAAAAACTTTAAACACTCCTCTTAAACACTCTTTAAACTTCTCGAGATTTTTACTTTTTAATTAATTCTTCTCTCTCACAAACACCCAACTTTAAAAGTTAAAAAAAACAAGTTTAATAAATTAATAATAAAAGAAAGTAAACTCTGTGCAATCTTGAGAAAAGAAGAAAACTAAACAAATTAATTAAACAAATGCTCGACGCGGATTTTCAAGCAGGTGTTAATTACATATATAGATTTAATAAAAATAAAGAGAAAGTGAAAAAATGGTAAGAAATATGAAATCAACAGAGATTTATAAAGGAGAAAATTAAAGAAGAAAAAAAAAATATCTCAGAAAGTATCAAAAGAAAAGTCTGGAGAAATAAAACTCCTTGATGTTTTTAGGGGGTGAAGCGTGTGCGATTTTAAATGTAATTGAAAAATAAAAATACTTTAAGACATTCAATGCAAAGCATTTTTTGCATTTTCTACTCTTTTTTTCGTTGTCCTTTAAAAAAAAAACAAAAAAGAAAATATTCACAGCTGCTGGGAAAATTCTTGCATTTTGCAGAAAACATATTCACCAGAATAAACAACAATTTTTCCTATAATAAACAATGTGTGAACAATAATTTTACTATTTCAGTAAAGATACAAAAAGAAGCAAAAGAAAAAAAACTGATAAGTATTTAGAAGGTAGATGAAGAAAAAATTAAAATATTATATCTAATAAAAAGATTTAAAAAGGAAAATCTGGAAAAATATTTAGGGATGATTTTTGGTTCATTTTATTGCAGCCATCGGATTGATTTTTGGGATGAGAATGATGCGGGGAAATGAAATGGAAATTAAGTGAAAATATTCATGGAAAATTGTAAAGTTTCACACGTCAGGGATTGGGCGGAAAAAATGGGGGAATTAATGGTAAACAAACAAAGTCAATACGGGAAATAAACAGAATTATTCAGTGAAAATAAAATCAAAGAAATTAACTTAAATTGTTGCAGATCAATGTGGAAAATCTGTGTGGGAAATAAGTAAAGAAAAATAATGAAAAATATTTTAGAAAAAAGGAAAATAATTACAAATGATAATTTTAAAAAATATATAAAAAAATAAAAATAAATCTACTGAAAATAAAATAAGAAACTAATAAAGAAAAGTAAAAAAGAAACACGATAAATAATAATTTAAAAAATAAAAATTTCAATTACAAAAATCTATCTATCTCTATCTGTATATACAAAATTATTTAAACGGAATAAATTGAAATTAAAAATCTACATATTATATATACAGAAAATAATGAAAACATATAAAGTTTGAACCCGATCGGACAACGTTACATTTTAAGTGATACACAGAAGCTGTGCTATTCTTTTCTTTGAAAGAATCACAGCTAAAAAGAAGAAACAGAAACTCAAATTGAAAAGATTATAAATTGGAGAAAAAAACATTCTGAAAACCTTTTAAAAAATATTTAAAATTGTTTCTATTTTTGACTTTTAATGACATTGAAGTTTACTGAAAAACTTATCTTCTGAATTTTTCCTGAAAATTCTAGATCTTACATTAAACTTCATATCAAAGTAAATAAAATATACTTTAAAGATTCTAAAAAAAACTAGAGAACGTTTGAAAAATTTGGCATTTTTTAAAAAGATTTTTGAAAAGAAAATGTTTTATTGATCGTTAAAGAATAAAGAGTTATTCTACGAAAAATATAAAATAAAAATCAAATTTGGAAGAAAAAATAACAAAGAAAATTTATTTAGAAGAGAAAAAAAAATTAAAATTATTTTAAAAAAATCTATTTCTAAAATTATCTAAAAATTAACAATTAAAAAATATAATAATAAATCGATTTAAAAAAGAAAATGAAATGAAATGAAAACTTTGAAAAACAATGCGGAAAAATCCTTCAAAAATCAATTTGAATAATTTCGATGAACCAAAAAGCCAATCTTGAACCAATTCTAGATAGAAAAATCATCCCTAAATTTGTTTTCAGTGTGTTAGAATTCTATATAATAAAAATATAAAAGAAACCCCTTTTTGTATGTGTAAATATCCTTTTCTAATTTATTAGATGTTTTTCTTTTCTACAAAGTATAAGAAAAAAAAAACTTTTTTAAAGAGAAAAATTTAAAGACAGATTAGCTGTTTATTTTCTCTTTTTTTGTTGAAATTTTTACTTTTTCAGAAATCATTTTTTATTGTACTCGATAAGAAGACAAAGTATAATAAAATTCTCAAAAAAGTTCTCTTCTTTTGGGAAAGAAAAAAAAATTAAAAGTATTTTTTTTTCGGAAAACTTTCAAATGAAAAAATCCTTTTTAAGAAAAGAAAAATCGAATATGTTTTTATTTTTGAGACTAGTCGCAAGATAATGAGCTTACAATTGAGAATGGCAAAAAAAACAAACAAGAAAATAACAAAAAATGGTAAAAGCATAAAAATGATAGAAGATACATGATGAGAGTGTTTGAGTTGAAGAAAAACAATTCTTGAGTCTGTGATTTTGATTTTATTTAGTGTGTGTTTTTTAAACAATTGTTTTTCTCTCTACTTCATGAATTTTTAATTAAAGAACAAAAAAAAGCAAAAACAAAAAAAACCAACCGCTAAGGACTAAAAAAAAGATGAATAAATGAAGCAGAGAAGTGAGGTGAAATTTTTCTTTGGAAGTTAAAGAAAATAAAACAAATTTTTTGAGAAGAGAATAAATTTTGAAGAAAACGCCGAAAGGATTTATTTGAGACGAAGGAATATGAGAGGTTGAAAAAAAAAGAGCCGCAGAAAGGACTTTTTTTTTGCAAAGAAAAACTTGATAAAAACAGCGAAAGTTCAAAGTGCAAACTACACTGGAGGACAAGAAAAATCAAATTAAATTCTAGGAAGGTTTTTTGCCAATCGTCATTGCAAAAGCATTTGCAGTTTTTAACCCAATACTCCGGCTTCTAAACTGATTTGTCAATTTAAAATTGATGATTTGGTTGATGAGTGATCCGATGAGGCAATCAAACCGCATGATTTGGCACTAATTGATGTTCTTGTCAGGGTCAGTCAGTAGAAGGGTATTAAATAGGTTTTGATTTCAAATCAAACAGTTTAGGTTGTCAAACATGGTTGAAATATTTTCTTCTTTCACCAAACAATTTATTGCAAGAACTTTCCTCGAGTTTTCAGCCGTCTGCAAAGTTTATCAGTTAGTGCAAAAATAGATTGAAAGCTTTATTGCTAAACTTTAAGAATATATTTCTCATTCATAAAATATTATTAAATTCTTACGCTACTTACCAGTAGAGTTACCTGTTGAAGCGAACAAGAAATCAGTTCAGAAATTCAAAGAAAGTTTTGCGAAAACTCATGAAAAATTTTCTTTAGAAATAAAATGAAAAAAAAAAAATTGAGAAAATAAAAAGAATTCCATCAAAAAATTGTCGTCCAGTGTAATCATCTTTGCATAAAGAAAACTCTCTGCAGGAAAGATAAAATTAAAGAAAAAAATGCAAAAATAAAGGAGAAAAATTCTTAACAAAGACACAAAATTAATGAATGGAAAATGAAATCAAACAATTGGACTTTTCAACGTGAAAAATAAAATAAAAATTCCACCTTAGTTTTTATTCTGGTTCATTGCTGTTTATTAAACAATAAAATATGATATAATCTATACATCAATATTTTAGTGATAATTGATAACAATAAAATGAAAAAAAAAAACCTGTACTCAAAATAAGGTCGTTCGAATTTTTTTTCTCATGGACTTGGGATTTTTTCTTTCTCTGCGAAGAATTCTCTTTTTTTCAGGGCGGATACGCTAATGGGGATTAAATGGGGTGGGGGAGGAATGGGGCGAGGTGGGAATTAAATGAGAAAAATGCAACGTAAATTGCGGTGTGAACTGGGGAATATTGGGAGGAAAAATACTTGCAAACTTTAACGCCATTCCGTGCCATCGTTGTGATTTTTTTTGAAACTTTTTTAATACAATCTTTCGCTTTTTTTTTAGAGTTAGTCGCACTTTGTTTTAGCCGTGGGTTGTCGCGCTTCCTTTGAATGGGATGAGTGTGCAGAACATCAAGGGGTGACCTGCACAATGTACAGCTGATGGTGGCTTGAGGGTAGGTCAGGATGGGTCACCCCTTGAAAGTCCGCACAAAGCCTTTCTCTGTTTTATAATTTAAAAAATCCTTTTCAGATTTTCTTTATGTTCTTCTCCTGAAATCTCGCTTCACCTTAAATACTAGCGATGCTTTTTCTAGATCTAAAAAACGGGGATTGTTTTAGGGGAGCAGGAGGAGGTGAAAGAGGAAGGGACGGGAAGAGTGGGGGAAAAGTGCTTCCGATTTTAAGTACGTACACATATATATTTTTTCCGTACTGCATGATATGTTTTCTCAATACTCGTCCTCCTCGTTAGTTTTCTTGTTAAAATTTTTCTCACAATTGTAGTTCCTGATAAAATTGATATGTCAGCTTTTATATAACATTTTTTTCATTAAATCTTTAGACAGTATATGGTATATATCTCACATTATATATGTTTTTTAAAATTCATAGATTTTAAGGATTTTTTCTCATTTAATTAGTTTTTTTTTCATTTTGATATGCATTTTTGTGTTCCATAAAAGGTTTTTTTTTAAATATCATTTCTTCATTTTTTTTTTGGTTTTTTTTAATAAGGATATGCAATATTAAGATATGTATCATTTCTTTGATTATATTCTACGATACACAAATAGGTAAATTTTCATTAGATAAATATATTATGTATGTTCTTATGACATAAGTAGATTTTTATCTCATTTTTTCAGTAAACTGCTTTGTATCTCCATGTTTTTTATTACATTTACATTTTTTTCTTAATATTTTTTTTCTTTTTTAATATAGGGCTGGGTTTTCTTTAATTTTTAATTTATTTTTTTCTTTAAATAACTCCACCATCTAAATCTTTTATTTCTTCCTCCCTTCCTAAAATGTACAATAAATATTAATCAAAATTGACCATCACTAGCAATATAGTGTGTATATATATCTTATCATTTTGTTTTTAAACACTTGTTGATTTTTATATATTTTCTAAATCTAATTTCATTAAATCTTTTTTTTTCTTTTAATATAATATATTTAAATTCTAAAACTTTTTTCTCTCACATTTTTTTGGTGAATTGTTTAAATTCATATCGCAACATTTTTATATTTTATCTCATTTCATAAAATGTTTTTAAAACTTACATTTTTCACCTCAATCAGAAGTCTGTCGTGTTTTTTCTCACATATTTTTTATATCTCAGCTTCTTAAGCTTTTTTTTATTCATCTTTTTTTTTTAACTTAACTCCTAGATCCTAATTTAACATTGTTTTTTTTAGATTCCATAAAATAAAATAAAAAAAACATAAATTAACGAGAAATGAAAAAGCAGAAGAAAAATAAATTTCTTAAGCTACAAGATTTGTAATCTTTAATTTCTTTTGTTATTTTTTTTTTTTGTATTTTAAGGTACACAACTCTTTTGTGATTTTATTTAGTATAATTCTTTTTTTTTTAAATATGACTTTAGCTTATTTATTTTTTCTCTCATGGTAAATACGAAGATTGACAGCAAAATAACCACAAAATAGATTTTTTGTCAATTTCTTTTGTTTTTGTAGATTTAGATTTTTAGGTTGGGTTTTGTAGGGGCTTTCGGGAAGTTTTTCTGTCCTTTTTTTCGCTATAGAAAGCTGTTGAATATGCCTTTAAATTTAAAAATTTTGTCAAACTTAAAGCCTGAATTTGCAATAATAATTTTAAAAATTATTAAAACTCTTTAGAAAATAAATTTAAAAAAAATACTTTTCTGTAAAAAAAAACAATTTTTTGAGCTGATCTTTAGATTGATCCGTAATTACTTCTTAAATAAAAAGGGTTTAAAACAGTAAAAAAGGATCAGCATAACGAAAAATCTCTTCAATCTCAGTCAATACTTTGAGTTTTTGCAAATCCTAAAATTTAAAAATTAAACAAAAAAAGAAAAAAAAGGTTAAAACTCAAGCCTCAAAAATCCAACAGGCTCAAAACAATCATTTAAAATGATTCCTTAAACTTCCCGAAAGCATTTGAAGTTCTTTCGGTTTAAAGCCTTTCTAGTTTAGAGACAGTTTTTGTTCAAATTTTGAGGATAAGGTAGGATCCTTAATTTTCTCTATACAGACTGAAGAATTTTAATGTACTTCTTCAGACGGATATGGGAGAGGTTAATTTTCTAAGAAAGAAAAAAGGTGTCTGTCTCTCTAAGATTCTCCTTAAAAACCTCTTTTATGCAATTCTTACATTTACAGTTCATACATTTACATTCTTACAGTTACAGAGACGAATGTCTTTGAGTCAGAGACATAAGAATAAGAGACACATATCACAAGACAAGTAGAGTTTCTTAATCTTCATTTTTTTTCCTTTTATTTATAAGCTTAAAATGGACTTCGAGATGTTCTTTCTCTCGATTTTTTTTCATGGTTTTTCGCACAGAAATCTTTTGGTGTGATGAAATCCTTAATTTTTCTTTTTTTTTTGTTAATTTATTCTCATTATCAGGACGCTTATAGAAGAAAGTTTGTATAATAATAAAAAACACATATATTAAAGAGATACAATTCTTATAATAATTTTTTTCATATTTTTCTTTAGAGATTTTCAAAGGAATTTTATCGGGGAGTTTTCTCCGAAAATACTTTAAGAATTCACGTCAATTTTTTTCTTTGTGTTGCGATCCTGCTTCCGTTAAAGAAAAGGTTTTTTTTCATTATAGAGATTTAAATTGAAATTTTTTCTTTAGATAGAAATTCATTTTTTTTGGTTTTAGAAAAGACAACAAAGGATTTTGTTATTGGGTGCATAGAATTTTTAAAAATCAAATTTGCGTTTGCTCATTTTCCATTTCTAATCTACTTTTGATAAAT
This sequence comes from Lutzomyia longipalpis, assembly GCF_024334085.1. NCBI lineage: Eukaryota > Metazoa > Arthropoda > Insecta > Diptera > Psychodidae > Lutzomyia > Lutzomyia longipalpis. Next base: position 19,078,043 of record NC_074707.1, read on the forward strand.
TTTCTAAATTTTCATTTATACTTATTTTATGTTTTTTTTCTTTTTATATGTTTTGTTAATTGAATTCTTCGGGTTTCATGCATATCCTTAGCAGTGGTACGGCAAAGGGAAGTTAAATTGGCCACAATTTGGGTGATTTGCATCGTTCCTGTGTGTCAGTCCAGGAAGGAGCAGAAGTCCTTGGAGGTAATTTAAAGTTTCCTTTGGGTACCACCGCGGGATGAGCTTTTTGAAGTTTTCTATGGCTAAGCAATCGTTTTGTTTCTTTTTTTTTAATTCATTTTTTTTATAATTCTTTTTGTGTCCTCGTTAACCAGAAAAGAGGATCCTTCAGCTGCCTCTTTATGTCCTTTTTTTTGCTTTCTCTCAGTACGACCAAAAGCACCACGCACACAATTTATGACACCACTCAAATCCATCTCCCAGAAATTATCATCACTCCTCTATCTTCTCATTTTTTTTTACCTTCACACGCCAAACAACCCAAACGCAAAATTAATTGAAAGGGGATGATTTTTTTTTGGGTGCCTCGAGCTTCATCCCTTCATTCTCTTTCATGATTTCTCTCTGCTCTCTCTCAATATGGCCATTTGGCAAATGAAGAGGATGAATCTCGAAGCGATTTTATCGTTTTTTTTTGCATACTCCTTACTCTCTCAGTCAACAACAAAAAAATCCAGGTGATTAATGATGCAGAAGAAATGGGGAGAGATAGATTAAGTAGAACGAAAAAAAAATGGGGTTGAGAATTAATAAACATATCCCTCGAAGGATGAACCGAGATAGGAGTAGAACTGAGGATTGATAGGAACAGCATAGTAGTATGGGGAAGCTGGATCTGGCGCTACTCAGTCGAGGAAGCCAGTGTTGACCAATTTCTCCAGGAAAAACTTCACATCCCCCAATTCGGAGTCTTTGATCCCCAGTGATTTCAGCATACCCAAATCTCCATTCTCAACTGCCATAAAAACCGATCGCAAGTGCTCCAAATCCGACCTGTGGGCAAACAAAACAAATGGATTTACACCAATTTTTTTTTCATCTTTTGCCCCGTCATCCCAACATAAACCCACCCGCATACACCCCCTCAACAGTGTTGCTAATCCGCTAATCTGCCAGAGAAAGAGGTTTGTAGCCCCCACACAAAGGTCTCCTCTTTTTCATTATGTGTCACAAATCCCACCACCCACACTCCGTGTCACCACCTTCAGTTAATTTGGTCTAATTAAGTCACAAAGAGAGATTTTAATCATGCAACAATTTTGGCGTGATCCCTCTTCATGCCGCGGAAATTGATTCGTGTTGGCGGAAATGCCAAAAGGAAAATACATATATAAAATAGTTTGAGGGACATTTTCACCATATAAAATGCAAATTTCCCAACATTTCATCTCTAAACCAACCACTAAAATGTAGAATATTTCGTGAATAGGCCAATTAAAATGCAAATTTATTGCACCTCCTTTAGTCGAAATCAGGTGCAAATTGCATGGCTTAGAAAATATTTAATTATTTTATCGTCACTTATCGCTTTGGACACGCCAATATTAATTAATTCGCGTTTGATGTAGGTATTAATCAATACAAAATTATATACGTACAGCTTTGTACGCCGTAATGTAATTTGGTGGTGGATTTGGGGTTGAAAAAAGGATATTATGCATTATGATTCCTGTATGGTGTGGAAATCTTACGTACTTTTGTTTTTAATTAAACAATTTTTCATTTATCCATAAAGGGTTTTTTTTCTGAATATCTAGTAAGGGCGTTGCTAGAAAATTAATCAAGAGGATGTTTTAAGAAGTCAAATAAATAATAATTTGATTAAAAAACAAAAGGTTTCACATTTAATTTTTTAAGTTCGACGTTTGTTTTCTACAATTTGACGTTTCTTTTTCAACTTTTAAAATCCTTCTTTTCTAAGTTTGACGTTGCTAAGTTTAACGTTACTTTTCTTATCTTTGATATTTCTTTTATAAGTTTAATGTCTGTTTTCTAACATTTGACGTTTCTTTTCATACGTTTAGTATTTCTTGTCACTTTTGACATTTCTTTTTTTTTTAAGTTTGACGTTTGCTTTCAAACGTTCGACATTTTTTTTAAGTTTGATGTTTCTTTCCTATTTTATGTTTCTTTTATAACATTTGATTTTATTGTAAGATTTTTTTTAACCGTCCGTATACTGTGGCCAAAACACTTACGCGCATTACTATTGGGATAGCTGACCGACCCCATTGAATTTTTCACTAAAAAAGCAAATTCATTCTGTCAACTGAGCTTTAATAGACTCCTTGGTACTCCCTAAAAAGTCTTTTATTCATTTTAGAACACAAAAATAAATTTCAGATAATTTTTTGATGATTTTTGCAATGGTTTTTTGAGGTTAGAATCTTCTAGAAAGAGACAAAGAGTGACAAAGTGAAGAGAAAATAGAATAAATTTGACCGTTACATCAATTTTTGAATTCCCTCTTCTTACATTTTTGTTAATAACTTTTTTTCCGGTGATCGGATTAACCTCTAATTTTTACACAATCTTCTCAAATTATCAAGGAACTTATTTCCAAAAGCTTGGTTCTATACCTCAAATAACTAAGCCGCAACTAATCAAAATATAGCTCTTGGGTCGGTCACCTATCCCTCACAGTATACGACGGGTTAATGTTAAAAAAATGTTTTATGATTTTTTTTCATGTCATTTTTAAGCTTTTTTTTTAAGGAAAAGCTATTACTTTTAACGCGTTTAAAGTGGTTTAAATACTTAAATAATCTTCCTGACTATACACCACTAATTTCTCATACGCTAAAAAAGCAAGATGGCCTAAAAACTGATTTTTAAACCGAATTTACTTGTAAAGAAGATTAATTCATTTGATAAATATTGAAATAAATAATCCTTCATTTACTTCTTCCTTATGTAAGAATCTTTGTATTGAAAAGGAAAGATAAGAAAGGGTTTAGTTAGGATGTCTAGAAGGTTATCAATTTGAACCATCTTATCATGGCAAACATCGGGGTTAAAGCGTTTGAGTCTTTTTCACCCTAAAACCCCTTTTGGATGAAAACGATAGAGCTTTAAAGGAAAAGCTTAAAACGATTATTTCGTGGTTCTTATGAAAAATTGAGAGATGAATTTAAACATTTTATTCATAGTGCAACAGGTTTATTATATATAAGATTAATACGCAAAAGAGGGAAAATTTTAATTGGTTTCTTGGAAATTATAAATTAAATTGAGCCATATAGCTCAAAGAGCTAATATGGAAGAGAGAGAGCTAATTTGCGGAAAGAAGAGAAAATGAAAAGGAAGTAAAGAAATGGAATAAAAGCTCTCACCTCATGAGATGGAGTGCAGCCCCAAAGTCTTCGATGGTCTGTGACTCTGATAGTGCAATGGCAACCTTCTCAACACCCCCCAGTGGCTCCAGGGCGTCTCGAGCTTTGCTACCAAAGAGCTTCTCCAGGTAGTTGGGTCCATGGCTTGCCAGGAGACTCTGCAGGAAGGATGCCGTTTCCTCCACAGGTGGTCTCTTTGCTGCATGATAAACACACGAAAATTTCATGTTATGAAAAATCCCTTTGGGGGTGACACGTTAGTGGGTACAGAAAAAAAGCTTGCACATGCAATTTCTTTTTTTTTCTTGCTCACAAAGCTCTCGAGGCAAAATATTTGCTTTCTCTCAAGCTCCCTGATTTACGACCGAGAGACTTTTACTTCGTTTTAGCTTTTGAAACTTGATATCGTTCCTGTGAGACGGGCAATCAACGACAAATCGCTTGGGAAGAGAATTTCCACATTCTTTTGGGGTGTTTTTTCTCACCACACTCCCCCCCCTTGTCCCCCAAACACACATGTCTTCCCTAAATTGAAGGTGTTTTCCCCCCCAATATTGTTACAACTCTTGTCTACTTTTTTCCTTACACGCATTTCTTTCTTCGGCTTACATAAAAAGAAACACCTACATACAAGTTCTCCCGCCACCCCCTCCCCAACCCCTGAAGACGAGGTATTTGGATAAAGAGAACAAGAAGCTCTGTAGAAGCAATAGGAAGCTTTTTCTTTGCAATTTTAGCTTCCCCACAAAACAAACAACATAAGGGAGAAGAATTAGAGGGAATTGTATGTGCTTTTAAACTATATAGGGATTCATTTTCTCCTTCATTTAATTCATCCAGGGGGTGGTGTTTTCTACAAAAATAAAACTTCCACCTCTTTTACCGTCTGATTGGCATTCAACACAAGTTTCGTTTTTCAATTAAACTCTAATTGAATGTTGGAACTTGATTGATGATTCGATGGAGAATTTATCTTGAAAAAGTTTTAAGAAAATAAAGAAAAACTTTAAACTTTACGGGAGGATGGTCTTAATCCGATCTACTGTGTTTATTTGCAATAAGGAGTTTATTCATTTTTATATGGAAAAACTTCTTTGTTCTGGAAAACAAACCCAAAATGCAAAATCTCGTAAATGAATAAAAAGAAAAAGAAACTTTACAATTTTTTTTTATTTTTTTCATACAAATCAGGTAGAAAAAGTTAACAAATATTTTCAAAAAATAGAATCAGTGACGTCATCATTCTTTATCGTTTTCAGTACATGAAACAGACGTATTCACGCTTCAGCGATAGTTTTTGCGATTATTAACTTATCTGTATAAAAAATAAGACGAATTATTCAAAATCATCAAAGGAAACTGATAAACAAATTATGTAAAATGTCACGTGACAAAATATGACGTCTTCAAATGACAAACCCAAAATGAAGTTGGTGAATTCAAAGGAATTTACTCAAAACAACATAAATAATTTGTAAGTAGGTATAATAATAAGTCTTTTTTAATTAAGTACAAAATATCAAGAATTTAGTACACATAAATGCTTTTTGTCCTGACAAACAGATCAGTCAACTACTAAACAATTCGCGTGACTTTTACAAATTAACTTCAACGTGTGATTTGCATTTCTAAAAACAATTCCCTCACTTTGTTGGTATTCAGTGGAAATTCAAATGAATGTAGAAACACACAAAAGTAGGTAGACCGTAAAACTTACTAGGAAATTGCAATTAAATTTTCAAACTGAACGTTATACCCTAAATGTCAATTCTACAGAAGTGAGGAATGGCAACAAAGTTCCTTCGTATTTACCCTCATCGTCAAGGTATGTTATTCAAAATGGGAGGAAACAACCAAACATCTGCAACAATTCAATTCAAGGACTGGAATTAATTTCCTCAAATCAGTCACAGGACAATAGCACTTCTAACCCACCATCCCCTAAACCACCCACATAACGTTTGAATGCTCTTCAGATGGGAAACATGGGAAAATCTGAATTTCTCAGAGATGTTGCTGCAGAAATTTCCGTCACACATCAAAACACCCTCAACCCCTTTTTGGTTGGGGCATGTGGAAAATAAAGACACACTGCCACCCCACAATTACTGAATTTTCAATTACGAGCTATGTGTATGTATGGCAGATGAATGGTTGAGGAGAGTGCTTTTTCAGAGTGAGTGGGAATATCTCAATTCATAATTGACGAGCTTTTCATCTCTCTTCGCATTCAAGAGTGTCTTTTCTCTCCTCGTGCTATTCAATCTTGTGTGGAAAATTTCACGACTTTTCCCATCCACAGTCAAGCGTGACATGCACCGTGTATGGGGGTGGATTTGATGACTTAATGGAGGTACACGCGCTTTGATTTTACATTATTTGACAAATTTGTTGAGCAATTGAGCGCAAAATGTGCCAAAGAATAATAATGAAAGCTCTGCATGGGGCTTTTGAGTGATTTTCTCAATATAGAATTTTATTTTTACAGCATTTTCTTGAGCTTTTTTTGTGTTGAGTTGAATGTTTAAATTATCAAAGTTTAAATTCCTGTGCAATATAATTTCTTAGTGAAAGCTTTAAGGATCGTTTTTAGACTATTCTCCCCTATGTATTTATTTCTCTGAACAATCAATATGTAGAAAATAATTTGGTGAAAATTACATGACTTATTGCGTGACAGTCCAAGTCGTCCAAGCATAAAATGTCACGCGACACATGTAAAAAGAGAAGTTCTAAAAATGTAATGTCTCTGGATGATTTTTCCTCATAAACTTTTCGGTTTTCGTTAAAATTTTCTTAAAGGTTACGTACAAATTGTTAAATTTTTTTTATTCTTCACAATTTTTTTTAAATTTCAATTATTAATTTTATTTAATTTGCTTTTTTAGCTGTGTTTCTTTCAGACACAGCTTTTGTGTACCGAGCAAAATCGAAAGTTGTCAGATCGGGCTCAAACTTGGGATGAGCACGAATTAGGGTCCCCACATTCCAAAAAACGTATGCGCCAAAAATTTTTTTCCGGCCGGCCGTCCGTCCGGAACCTTTTGCTAAATTACAAGAGAACGGTAATAGATAGAGACTTGCGGTAAACGGCAAAGTTTAAATATCGACAGGAAGACATCCGATTATGATGTCAAATTTTACCCCCCACCCCTCCGTCCGCCATTTTGAATAACCTCAAAATTTTGTTTTGCCTATATCTCAGCCCCTGTAATAGCTAAAAATCTGAAATTTTGATATGTTGTAGGGGCCATCAAGAGCTTTCCAACGATACCTCATTTTCGAAAATCGGTCAAGCCGTTTAGTCAATATGGCCGCCACAATTTTTCATCGAAAATCGACCATAACTCGAAAACGGCTTGACCGATTTTGATCAACCCGGGGTCAAATGAAAGATCTCAACAAACCCTACAACTCTCTAGAACATCAGAAGTTTCAAAAGTGACCGCTAGAGGGCCAAAAATCAAAAACAAAATTTTCGATTAGTTTTCGATGAATATCTCGAAAACGCCATTATCGATTTACTTCATTTTTTTGATATGTTATAGCTGACTATATTATCTAGCTTCATGCCAAAAATGAAGAAAATCTATGTCGCCGTTCTCGAGATATAGCCTTCCAAAGTTGGCATGTCATATCTCGGGTTCTACAAGTCCGATCTTGATCAACTCAAGCGCAAATGAAAGGTTTCGTGAAACCCTACAAATGTCTAAAACATTGCAACTTCGAGAAATGACCGCAAGAGGCGCTAAAATCGAAAACAAAGTTTTCGAAAATTTCGAACTCGAATTTTTCGAAAATGGCGACATAAATTTTTTTCATTTTTCGATATGTTATAGCTGACTTCAAGACCTTTCAAACAAAAAAAAATTTATGAAAATCTATGGATCCGTTCTTGAGATATGGCCTTCCAAACATTTCTTAGGGTATGACTTTTCAACTTTTCCCGACTTTGCGCGTATTTAAATTAATTTGCGTTCTAGTTTGCTCTCACAAAATTGGTACACTGAAAGAAACACAGCTCTCGTAAGCTTGGTCAGCTTACCAGTACATTTTAAATTGAAAACTTTAAAAATTCTTAAGATTTTTTTTATAAAGATCTAATAAAATTATATGATTCTCTGACAGAAAATGATTGTTTATTATTTTCTTATTTTTTTTATTTAAACTGTTTGTAATTTTTAGACAAAGAAAATCAATAATTTCCCAGCCAATTTCACTTTAATATCCGATGAAAAAATATATAATCCCAATCTTCTTCGATTAAAAAAAAATCTCTCAGAAGCTCCTGAAATTTTCACTTTTCCACCCTCAAGAAGAAAATGCAAAATCACTCCCACCCACCCTTCTCCCCAAACCCCCAAAATGGATAAACAACCTCCTGGCGGAGACGCGATGTTCGCATGAAAACAATAAAAAGCTCTTACTGTGATGTAATTAGGAAGATTGTAAGACTTGTAATTTTCTCACGAATCCACCTCATTTTAGCGCCCAAGTGGGAGTGAGAGGAGATAATTAAAATGGGCACGATGGGGTATTTGCATAAGAGAAAAACATCCCGAATAGAAGTGGAGCTTTTAAAGCTCCTCTAAAGGTACTTTTTTTTCTCTCTTTGCATCTCACCAATTTTATCTCGGGCGGGGAGTGAGTCATCGCCTGGTGGTAAGAAGTTGTTGAAATTTTCCTCCTTGCTCGGGTAACCACGTGTATGTATGTGTGAGAGTTCAAAAGGTTGGGCACGTCGTAATGCGGGATGAATGGGAAGAAATTGGAAATCACACACAAAAGCTTTTGGTGTAACGAGAAATCTCAAAGTTAAACCGAACTTGTTTGGATTTGTGGCTTTTTTTCCACCATCCCCTTTCCCCTCCGTGTGGCTCAGTGGATCAGAATCGCCGTGTGGTTGGGGGTGGAGGATGTCAGTGAAACTCCACACCATGTCGAAAGTCAATCATAACGCGTCCAGTTATAAGAGTTGGTGTCCCACAACGTGTAGAAGTTTTAATATGCGTTGTAATACTATTTGTGAGCAGAATTAGTGGACAAAATTGATTTTTATGTGAAATTTTATGTGAAATTCGGCAATTTGAAGGATAAAAATGGTAATATTTCTGGTTCTATAAGACCTACAGAAATTTCTTGACTAGTTTTGGAAAGGTATTAAAACAGGCTATAAATTGAGATAAATTTCAATAATTTTCAAGGTCACCTCCAGAACACAAAATGGCGGCTTTTTATTTTACGAAAATTGTTTTTAATATTTTTTGTCCCAAAGGAATAGTTCTAGAGGTTTCTGATGTTCTAAAAAGTTGTAGAGTTTTGCAAAACCTTTAATTTGATACTAAGATGAGCAAAATCGGTCAAGCGGTTCAAGAGATATAGCTCTCAGAACTTTTTAAATTCAAGAATTTTTCAAATGGCTATATCTTCTAAACGGCGACATAGATTTTCTTCATTTTCGGATTGGTGACAGATATTGAGTCAGGCTACAACATATCAAAATTTAAAGGAAATCGATAATGGGGATTCGGAGATATTGCCCCGTAAAGTTAGGCAATTTTTGTTTTAGAATTTAGCGCCTCTTGCGGTTATTTTTGAAACTTGAAATGTTCTAGACAGTTGTAGGGCTTCGCAATACCTTTCATTTGATACCAAGATGGTCAAAATCGGTCAAGCCGTTCTCGAGATATATCGAAAAAACACTTTTTGCTTTAGGCCGCCATATTTGCTAAACGGCTAGACCGATTTTCAAGTATGAATTATCGATGAAAACGTCTCACTGAGCTCTACAACATACTAACATTTCAGACCTCTAGCTGTAAGGGAAGTGGTTGACGGTAGTTCAAAATGGCGGATGGCGGCCATCTTGGATTTCGAAAATGTGAAAAAACAAAATTTTACACCCACATTTCTATAGAAAACTTCAAACCGGATGTCTCTATCTATTACCATTCTTGAGCTATAAGGCAAAGTTTAGAGTCCCGGACGGCAGGCCGGCAGGCCGGCAGGCCGGCAGGCCGGCCGGATCAAAAATTTTCCACCACCAGTTTTGGAATGTGGGTTGTCTGAAACGTGCTCATACCAAGTTTGAGCCCGATCTGAGGTGGTCGGTTTTTCCGACGATTACAATACTTGGTGTTGGCCACGAAGTGGAACACCAACTAATAAAATACAAAAGGAGAAAGCACGAGAAAGTACAACATAAAAGTTAGCAAAGAGTCGTTTTGGATGTTTCGTTCGCACCGTTAAGAAAAGTATTTCGTTTCACCCGCTTTTGTCGCTCGCGTCTAATTTGCTAAATGTGTACCAAAAGTACCCACAAAAGGGATGATATTCCAGACATTTTCTGCTGCAATTTTGCATAACAAGAATGGAAAATCTCTTAAATAGAATTAGCTGGGATTTTTCCTTCTACCACACATATACACTTGTTCTCATCTTTTAGAACTTTTGTACACGGTAAACTTTTATAAAGCTTTGAACTTCTTAAGAAGAATGGATTCTTCACTGGCTGTGCAGTGACTTTCTCGTTCTTTTTGCAGTAAATGCTTGAAAAAATAAGCTCTAAAGGTAGTATGAGGAAACATTTAATAAAATATTCCAATAAGATATTTCAATGGAAATAATGTCGCAGAACTTTTGATCTTTTCCCTACAGAAAATATGTATGTAGGTATAGGAAAGCTTGAGAACTTCAGTGGAAGAAAATTTTATATTAAAAGAAGTTTTTGAGAGCAAGTTTTGTCATTGCTTTCCAAGCAAAAAAATCTATTTAAATTTGATTTTCATGTAGACTGTAGAGCTTTTAATATTAAATTATATCTAACCTATAAAACTTTTAATGTAGTTAGTTTATTCAAATTCTGTTAGAAGTATGTTTGATTTTTAAAATATTTTTAAGTTTTGACTTTTACAAACTATATTAAGAAAATGTTTGAGTTTTAAATTAAAAATAAAATTGAGGATAGATTTAAGCAAAAAAAATAATGAGCTTTAAAAACTTAAAAAGCTTTAACATTTAACAATTATTCCTTTAAGGAATAAATTAAAGCTTTCGACCTATAAAGACAAAATATTAGCCTACATATTAAATCAAGAAATCTAACCCAAAAAAATCATTCAATTTCGTAACAATTAATTCTCAAAAAGAAAATTGGAAGACAAGTAGCGATCAATTGTTTGACCATTAATCTTCTCCTAAGAACATCGCACTTCAAGAGTGAGAAATATTGAATTTATCCAACCCCTAATCCTCTCGCACACAGTCCCAAACATTCTCCTTTCCCTTTCATTGAGCGTGAGAATTTATGGGGATTTTTCTTCGATGTTGTGTGCTTATTTAATTGATTCAGTTCCACAGCTCGATGGGCTTCTCTCGATTTTTTTGCCGGCCTCGTTCAATAAATCATTTTGTGCGTTGAAATAGAAAAAAAATATACATTTTTTTTGATTGATTGGTCGTTTGGGTGGAAAAATATATTTTTGGCAAAATGCAATTCTCTCTTTTTTTCCTGCTAAAAAAGTCCATTGAGAGTAACTTTCAATTCGACGCGAATAACTGCGTGGATGCCCAGAGGCTCGTTTACATGAGCCAAGTATTATTGCTTTATATTTTATTCAATTTCACCCCGAAAAACGAAAGAAGAAAAAAGGCAGCCGAAACACGTGGAGACAGAGGTTCTGTGTGTGTGTTTGATGGGGATGGTTGGGAATCCCTCCATAATATACAATTCATCTCGCACACGATAAATAAGGGATGCTGGAGAGCACAAAAAAAAACAAATAAAACCATCGATAATGGAATTGAATGAGAAATTTTTGTGGGCCACAGAAGCAATTTTCAGCCATACATGGCACATTATAAATAAATATTTGGACAGGCCAACCGCGTGGTATTCATACGGTGATCCTGCTTCATTAAATCCCCAAACACAAGCTGAAACCACAAAGTTGATCGTATATTTGAATTTCAATTACTCCCAGAGAGGGAAAAGCGTTCAATGGGCAATTGAGATGGACAATTGGACAGCCAACAAAGGGCTAAGGAAAAGTGTTTGTACACTCTGTGGGTGTATTTGGGAAAGTGGAGGAGGTATTCTAAAGGAGATGGGCGAGAGAGGAACTTTTCGTGAATGGTTGGGCAATCGAGAAGGGGGTGAGTTTAATAATAAATTCCATTCAATTGTGCGATAGTAATGTGAGGAAGAATTCTTCTGCAAATAGATGGCCATCAAACTTCCAAAAGCTCAGTGTGTGTGGGTGTCAAAAGCTCCGTATTCATAAAGAAGCGAACTGCAATGGATGTTTAGTACATAAACCACTCGGATTGGTAGAAAAGAAGTGAAGGAAGCTCCCGAAAGTGGAAGCAACAAGAAATCCTTCCGGACGGATGAAAAAAAAATCAATTGAATCCTTCTTCTTTTTTTTTTATTATCATTGTATATACATAACGAAGTGAAGCTTTTCAAGAATTGAAGGTTGAGTTATTTTTCTCGTCTTTTTCTATATATGGCCAACCCTTAACCCACTCACTCCCATGTTAAATGCAAATGGGATGAAGGATGCGATCTTGTGAAGGAAGGGAGCTTTAGAAAGAGCTTGGTGTGAGAGTCAGTTGGTTTTATAAAAGGAGCTTCAACACTTTCGCATTGTGGATGTTGTTGCGGGGGCGGGGGGGATGTGAGATAAAGTGGAATTTTGTGTAAAGAGAGGGCAACTTTTTCCCACATATACTCCAGTATATTATGTTTTGAGAGGAAAATGAAGGGTTGTGAAGGAAAAAAAATCAAAAACATCCAAGCTTTATCCCAGTTTTCCTTCTAAGAGTTGAAAAGCTTGGATTTTCTGCATTTTTATGGATTTTTCCACATTTTCACGGACTTTCCTTTAGAAAAGAATTAATTTAAATTAAACCACCTCCTTAGAAAGCTTTCCTTTTGCAACAAGTCCCTGTACTTGGCCCGTATTTTATTGCAGAAAATAAACGCCAGGTACCTGGCGTCTCCTCTTTAATGTTCCCCTTGCTTCACATCGCGAAACGTGATGGAGATACAAATAGCAACATTCTCAGTGCAATTTTTGAGTGAAAACAATTCTCGTAAATTAAATTTCCATTCATTTTCTATTAAATTTCTCAATTTTCTTCTCCTCAAGTAATTTAACCAGATCAGCGCGAGGTGCAATAAATTAGTGGGGGACGTGTGCTAGTTGTAAATTTTTACAGATCTAGCATTAAAAGTCCATAAAAATTGCTTAGTCTAGACTTATAAAACAATTCGGGATTCGAGATATATTTTATAGTGTTTTATTGCTGAATTGTCTCTTGTTTATTCTCTATTTCTTTTTCGATGTAGTTTTTTTTGACAAGGGGTGACTATCTGAATAAAAATCATTCGGATTATTCGAGAGGAAGAATATCTATGTAGAATATTAATTTAAGGATTGACTATTTAAAATAAATTAAGCAAGGAGGACTCAATTGATTGTCTCTTAAGCATAATATAATAGATATTTAATAAATTAATTCATGAATAATTTATCAATCAGCTTGACTATTAAATTTCCTCAATTTGCATTAAATTAAAATTTTATAACCACTAAAATTTAATTTTAAACACTTAAATTATTCTTTTAAATTATAAATAAAGCCAAACATTACATCCCACTTTATGATCCATTAATCAATCATTAAAAGATAGGTATCACTAAAAGTTTTCCAAGCATTTTCTCATTTTCCACTTACAAATATAATCCATTTATGTAAGTCGCGAGAAATATCCGAACATTGCAATTTATCTTCATCCACCAACTTCTTCCCTTTTCTAAAGTTCCTTCAACTCTTTTTCCTACTCTACCTATACCTATATAAAAAAAGCTCAGAGTGTCCCAATAAAAAACTCCCCTTGTGTGAAGTTTCAGTTGAAAACAAGCATTTGAGTGCACAGAGTAGCGTTAAAAAACCCTTGGTGATGGGAAAACACCCCATCAAGCACAGGAAAAAACCCTTGTGAGGTGAAAAAAAGCTTTGAACTCTGACACGAAACATATTTCTCTGGAGGAAAGTCTCTCACTAGGCTGCGGGGCATTCAAATCTGGTAACGTCCATTCGCATTGTGAATAATTAATGAGATTCTGCAGGAATATTTTATGTATATTACATAACACAAATGTGGGTGTCCAAAGAACATCCTCCTGCCGACCCATCACCATTCACAGACCCAGATGAGAATTCTACGCACTTGCGTCCTTTTCACGTGAATGAACTTTACCTGGGACATTTATCAGATGCGATAAATTAGTTTTTCTTCGGGATTGTTTTCATGTACACGTGGTGCTTGTTACAGGTGATAAATCCCTTTCTCTTATTGCGGAATGTCTTTTGGGTAGAGAATCAACCAACTTTTTGCTTAGGGAGCTATTCTCTTTAATTGCTATGTACAATAACAGAGAGAGAGAGAGAGAGAGAGAGAAGCAGAGAGTGGGAGGTATTTTAATAGAGTGTGGACTCTTAAAGTGATATAAATCTCAATAAATTATTTACAACATTAATCGAACGCTCCATAATGATGCAAACTTTCAACCTATTGTCTGTCTATGGAGGATGTTTTGTAGGACTCGTAAAATTGCTAGAGTGGTATAAATTCTATTCAACATTTAACATTATTTCTTTTGTCTCTTTACCGCGAAATGATGCAAAACAGTTTTCTGAGAAATATTCTTCTTCATCAGAGCTTTCTCGGAGCTTTATCTAGAATCATTTTTCCCATCTCGGCGAAAAATGCAATTTCCAAGCTTTTTTTGAAACCCTTACACGGCCGAATTTACCCCGATTCTCCTAGTACAAGAAACATTAAATTCTCCCCACTCAAACCACATTAAGATTAGCGAATGTCGTTGATGCCTTTGAGAGGCAAATTAACTGTGTGTGGGTGGTACACAACAAAGGCTCAATAAATTTAATTCACTCGCAAAACACGATCCTGCTGCGAGGGGTATGAGATAAGTGGGTTGAACACCGTGGGAGACATCCTTTGAGCATGGAATTTTATTAGGATTCCTCAACAGTGTTTTCTTCCCCTGTATTATCATGTATCATTTTGAATATAAACAAATTTAACGACTTAACCTTTTAATTAGCCGTTATTTTATCGTGAAATAGGATGTTCTATTTTTGAAATATTTTTTAATGAAATTCTCCTGAAGAATCATGTAATAATTAATTAGGATTTTGCTTCCTTTTTTACATTAAGGGGGGTCTCTTGAGAAAATTGTTAGAATTTACACATTTTTAATATTGTCATTTTTTGGAGTTTTTCTTAAACCTGGTTTTCCGATGTTGGTTACATTTGAAGCTTAATTATTGAAGTGTAAGAAAATCACTTTTCGCTATTTAAAGTGCGACGCCATCTTGTGATATTCCGACTTTTCCGCAGAAGTGCCTTAAAACATAAAGGTAGGTTTTTCTCAGGATCTACTGGATGGATTTTGATGGGGTATAAAGCAAATGAAAGAGGAAATACCAATGCAGATTTTGATGTACCAGAATTTTGAATTTCCATTCTGGGGCTGAGAAAAGTGGAAAAATGTGATTTTTTAAAGATATTTTTGACGTTTTTCCACTTTTCTCAGCCCCAGAGTGGAAATTCAAAATTCTGGTACATCAAAATCTGCATTGGTATTTCCTCTTTCATTTGCTTTTTACCCCATCAAAATCCATCCAGTAGATCCTGAGAAAAACCTACCTTTGTGTTTTGAGGAATATCTCAAGATGGCGTCGCATCTAAGATGGTGGAAAGTGATTTTCTTACTCCTCAATATTAAGTCTTTAAATGTGACCTACACCGGAAAACCAAGTTTAAGAAAAACCCAAAGAAAAATTAAAATATTTACTTTCACCAGCTATCAAAAGAGACCCCCCTTAAATTATGCAAAAGACGTTGATGGGGACGCCTGGTAGTCTAACAGAGCTTCTGTATTAAATACAGAGGGAATATGTAAGAGCTTTCAAAAGTTTTATCTTTCAACTGACTTATATACATTCTATTCTCAATTACAACAAAGAAAATTGGCGTGTAAAAGCTCACACTTGGGCCAACATATTCTATGTATTACATTTAATGGAAAACATAACTCACCTGCCGTACATAGCCTCATATCTTCATCGTAACCATCTGCACAGTCGGGCGCACCATCACAAAGATACTGGATGGAGATGCACTGGTCACTTCCAGGGCACTTGAATGGCTCGTAGGGATGGCAGGACTCTGCAAGACAATAGAGAAGATATTGAGAATAATTTGTCAAACACGAAACAATTGTGCTTTGCACCCAATTCATCTCTCATAGTTCCCTTTTGGTGAAATTTCGGGATAAAGTAGCGGTGTGGGTGCTAAAAAGGGTGGCATAATGGGTAGGATACCATCAGTTTATCCCTTCGTCCGTTGATACAATAACTTCCTTTGGGGCAAACCGTCAATTAATGGAACAACAATAAATGGACAATGGATGGAAATTTAATTCAGAACTATTAATGGATATTTCCACACCTCTTGCCCTATTAGCTACCGCCATCTTCTCACATATACCAGGCACGTCCCTGAATCCTCTATATATGTATGTATATATAGCATTATGTGAAATACTATCGGGTAGAGGAAAAGTTTTTCCATCAAGTTTCATTCAACGAATCAACAGTAAATGAAAAAATGAACAAGAGGAAAAGTTTAAAATGTCAAAGAATTTAAAATCACGGACTTTCCATTAAGGCGACAAGTGCAACAGGATATCAGCCGTCGGGAAACACCTTCTTTTAAACTCTAGCTTCATTGAATTTTTCTTCTCAAGCAACGAACGTGAGCACACAGCAACCACGAGTGAAAAATACTTAGATAATATCGGAAAGCTTTTGTGGAGTAAAAAAGAAGAAAGACGTAAAATTGTCCGACAACAATTCATTTATTGAGCTTTTATATTGTTGTGCAAGCTACACGGGGGGAAGACATTGCGATGATTGTGAAAGTATATTGTGTGCACATTAAATAAATTGAATCGTCATTAGATTAAAAGCTTCACCATCGCATCGTTTGCACATAGAACGATGAAAAAAATTACATGTGGGAAAAGTTATATTGGAACAACTGAACAATAACTGATGAATCGCATAGAATAATTAGGGGAGATGGTACCAAGCGCCTAAAGATATGCAATTTTGAAATAAATGCATTTCTCCATGAAAAGGAAAATGAATAATATTTTCTTTGTCTTTCAATTTAATTTTGTTGCTTGAATTATTGAGAAAACATAATTGAAAAATTTATCTTTTTCTGTGCTTTTCTAATAAATAAACCTTAATTTTACAGAAGGCTTCTCAATTGAAAATTAAGAGCCCTAACAACACAAAATGCAATTCAATCACAATGCAATTTCTCAATGATACAAATGAAATTCAATATTCCCGTGTGCAATCAATCTACTTCACCTTCATGCCATTTCAATTTTCCAAAGCAATTTCCACTTCATTTACGCGTGATGCTTTAAAGCACCCATGGATGCATTCAAAATTGAAGGGATTAAATTAGAAATTTACGTGGGGGATGAAGCACCGAAGGAGATAATTCAAATAATTCATTGAAAATTAATTCCTTCTGGGGGAGTATCTACCTCTCTCTAAAGAGTCGCACCAATTAATTTTACTTTCCAAAGTTAACGCAGAATGTTTCAATTTGTTACGCTTAAATGATTCTCTTCAGTGAAGTCATTTAGGGCCTTATTCCTTAAAAGACTAGTGCGGGAGGGGTAAAAGGAGGTGACTTTTCACAAAAAGGTCAAAGTTTTCGGAAAATTTTGCCAAAGAGTAAATCAGAAGGTATACATAGGAAAAGTTTAAGATGGAGGGGGTTTAGGGAAACCAATAACCCACAAAATGGCTTAGAATCACATTCGCACCTAATCACAAGCCCAAAAAGCTCCCCGAGCTCCCCACCTCTCTTAAATGTTTTGGGTGAAAGTGGATAAATATATTGGAAATTACATTTTCCTCCCTTTTCTGTGAAAGGAAGTTTCCACAACGCTAAAAACCCCTCCCAGCTGTGAGCTCAATGAACGTTGAATTACTTTTAGATGGGAGCAGCATATGAGCTTTTTACCCAGCAGTGTGTTTAAAAGCTTTCTCACTGAGCAAACTAAAAGGAGACTTGTATTAAAATTAATAGGTTTTCACAATCCACCTTATTCGCACAGAGCATAAACATAGCTCTACGTTGCTTTTCCGAGAACCTAAATAATATTCATTTGGGGAGATTTTACAGCGACTTCAACATAAATGTGCAGAAAACTAGCCAGAATACCCCCGTAGAGCTTGCATTTCTCTACATTCTCACAGCTCGTTTGATTCGCCCCCCATTGATGTCCAAATGCCAGCACAAAAGCTCATTTTCCTTCTTGCATTCGAAGGATTTTCTTTGTGAATTCCGGTGAATTGTAAATTCTCTCTTTAGCATGAAAAACTTGACTCTTGATAATTTTATTTCCGCTCAATTTTTTCCCCTTAAAAGGCACGTGTAAAATATTATTTTATATTTAATGAGAAATTGCGTAGAAATTCAAACATTTTGGTCTCGACTAGATATATTTTCCATGTAGGGCTAATAGGAGGATGACTTAATAATTTGGGTTTATTGGGAAAGGAAGGCAAAAAGGGCAAAATCATTAAGTATTCACAGTTGGGCATGGAGAAAGATAATCCAAATGGAGAATCTCTGCAACTTTTATATCAAGTACTTCTTAACCAACAGATTACGGAGGGGGCATACCCCATTTACATGACGGGGGGAGCTTCAATAAAAATTCATTTTTATCTCCAACCTCTTCTTGGCCATCTGTTTAATATTTAAATATCCACTTTAGTAAGTTTTCTTCAAACATCAAGCTACTCTTTTGCAACACTCAAGGGAGATATTTTCTAAAAGGAAAAGACGTTTTCGCCGAAACTTTCTTTTCTTCTAAAGGAATGTAGAAAATTAGATTATAAAACTTTTTCTTACCCGAAAAAAAAAGAAAACTTGAATTGCAATTTAAACCCCAAGAAAAGCTTGATCTTTATTTTATCAAGTTTCTCTATCGATTTTGTTGGTTAAGAAAAATTTCTTTTCTCGTAAAACTCTTTGGGGAATTACAGATTTTTGTAAAATATTCAATAGAATAAATTTTTCGAAGCAAATTACGTGATTTTCAGCTTTAAAATGAAGTTTCCTCGTGTTTAATTTTTTTCACAAAATTTTCCTTACAAGCTTGATAAATTAAAAGCTTTCGCATAAGTTTACAGAGAGCATAGCCAACAACATCTAATGACTATATATCACTGGTGTTGCATGTTCAACCACGTGAAAAGATTTATTTAAATGAAAAGAGGGTGTTGCAGCAGATTTTCCATGGAAACAAGTACTTGAGAAGTGATAAAAACAAGCTTAAGAATATTCAGAGAAGAATTTTCTCCTCAAGTTCTACCCGCGAATGCTTTTTTATGTATTCAAGTGCCATGGGTGGTTGATAATACTCCCTTCCTCGTGGTTTGTTTCTGTTTGCAAATTTTGTAAAATATATCTTTTTTTTTTTCGATGCAGAAACTCTCTTTGCAAGATGATGAATAAATCTCATTTAAGCTGCAGTTGGGACAAAACTTTTCATCCCCCATGCTTTTCTTGTGAAAGTTTTTCCTCGTGTGTGTAAGGAAAACTCTCCTTCTCACAACTACTTCATGCTCTTGGCCTCTTTTTGTTACCGAGTGGGTGGTTTTGCATGAAATTGAGCATTCCTCGTGAGAATGCGGGAAAATATTGTGAAAAGTGGGTCATGAACGTGGTGTGGAGGCTGGAAAATTTTATGCGCTATCCATGGCTTTTTATTGAATTATGGTGTGACAACAGGGGTGGGATTCATGCTGAGATTTTATATTATACATATATACGATCAATTGGAAGATGGTGCAAATTGTCGCCCAAAATTGATTTCTTCTTCGATTTATTAGCTAAATTCAATGGGGGGTTGGATGAATTGAATTTTCTTCTCACATGGAGCTTTTCATTTTGAGCTTTCTAGCCGCCTTTTTCACTTTTCCTTTCACCCCGGAGATATACTGAATTTGTGGTTTTAGAAACGTTGAGGGTGTGTGGGTGAAAATTTCGCAAAATTATATACAAAATCAATACCTAATACATCT
The DNA here is from genome assembly GCF_024334085.1 of Lutzomyia longipalpis. Taxonomy (NCBI): domain Eukaryota; kingdom Metazoa; phylum Arthropoda; class Insecta; order Diptera; family Psychodidae; genus Lutzomyia; species Lutzomyia longipalpis. The sequence continues at coordinate 19,097,593 of NC_074707.1, forward strand.
AATCAATTATGAGGAATTATAAAATTAATGCTCATTGATGTGAATAGTTCTCAAGTCAAGAATATCCAAGTGAGCTTGTTGAAATTGGTTCAAAATAAGCACGGGGAAAGCGAAACTAGCACATTTCCGTTTTAGCAAATACAAAAAAAAAAACGAAGAGAATGGAAATAATTAATTTTCCACACTGATGGGGATGGAGAAATGATATAAAATGGGGGTGGGGAATCGGAAGTCACTTAGTAAGTAGGTGGAAGTGCTTCGCAATTACGGCAATTACTGCGCACCGCAACTTCTTATTTTAGCACCCAACCATTTGCACGATTCCTTCCCATTGTTGTTGAGGCAGTCTAGACGATTTGCAAGGTAATACAACCGAGGGTTGATTACACATTCAACACCTCCCCCGCATCCCGTCAAAAACGGCAGCAGGGAAAGGTGCTTATTTTAGGGGGCAATTTCCCACTCACCTCATGTTCATAACCCGAAATTGCGGTACTTTCGCGATTGCTGAATTGGCTTGAAGCCCAAATTAAAATCCATTCTTTTGCACGCCACCTCTCCCGTCATTTGGCCACCCTTCCCCATGTGCACAGCATCCATATCGCGCTCAAACATAGAGCCATCTGTTGCTCTGGTAGAATACCATTTGCACATCGTTGGCAACACAGATGATGCACAGTACCTCATCTTGTGGGCAATTTCGTGCAGAAGACGACTCCCGACCACGGTGGTAGTGAAAGAGAGAATAAAAAGCAAATGACTTGATCCAAATGGGATCCACATAATGTGTGCGGGGGTTGTCTGAAAGTGAACCTCAGTTGAACATAAATCCTGTCATAACACCCAACTCTCTCTCTTACACCCCATTCGGGTATAGTCATTGTCGCATTTTCATATTCATCCCTTTTTTTCTGCGCATCCAACCCTGAGGACTTTCAGCGTTAAAATCTCACACACAACAGGGGGTGGATTTGAAAAGCCGCCATTGGAAAAGTCAAGGATTTATTTATTTTTTTGCCTATTTTAATCCACTGAATTTGCCATGAATGATTTAAATTATAAGCTTTTGGCTTAATGAAACGTTCTTTCAGTCAAATAAAAAAAAACTCCAATTAATATTTATCTCTCTACCTCACAGAGGAAAGCTTCTACGACTACCAAAAGCTCTAGAAAAATTCCACGAGTAAATGAAAGGGTTGATCATGTTAAATTTTCTTTCTTTTTATACACCATTTGCACGATTTTTAATATTCTTTGCAAAATCTTAAAGTATTTTGACACTTTATTTATTTCTTTAAACGTGTTTTTAAGGGGATTTTTTTCCAAGGCTCTTTAAAGATCTTTTTGACTGTTTTCTGGATCGTTGATCGATTTTTTATGGAACGACAATAGAACAATTTAAAAACGTCAACTGTCAAAATCCTACAACTTTTAAGTTGAAAGACAATAATAGGTATAGAAAAGATTTTGTACAGAATCAACCCCAAAATAACAATTAAAGCTTCAAAGCTTTAACTTTATCTGACTAAGAGAAAAATATATAGGTCATGCGGTATTATTTATCATAAAAGAATCGACAACAATTTACCCCTCAATTTTCTTGTTCTAACAAAGGTTATGGATTCATTAATTAACCCCCCATCATCCCTCTCCGTGTTGTATATTTAATGAAGAAAATTTCAATATAGGAAAAAACACTCCTAAAAGCTTCAGCTTTTGCATTTTCTGTACGTTGTTTACAGGAAGCTCAATGTGAAATACGCGTATTCTACCCATCCATCCTCTTCGTGTGTTAATTTTTAATTATTCCTCCCTCAGGGGAAATTGCTGCAGAAGTTGTTGCTTTTTTTCTGTTGTGAAAAATTACGGCTACATCCGTTGGATGAACCCCCGATTGGGGTTGAGAAGCGACTAAAATGTTGTGGGAGAAGTTCTGAGGTCGCTGAGGGTGGACGTGTGTGTGTGTGTGGGTGCTGGGGTAGTCCTCTGTGGCAATATGTGGCATATGTGGGTTTGGGGCATTTGTTGGGTGAGTCACACAAGAGGAGGACTCACAGTGAAAAATCGATGGGAAAGTATGGCAAATGTGTGCGGGGGGTGCTTTTTGTGTTTGACTCCAACATGTATACATTGGGGAGTGAAACATCACAAATATATGGCTTTTGACGATGGGTAATCATGGATGGTACTTGAGGTGCTTTTGTGAACTTTTCACCAAGTAGATTTACAGCTCATACCGATAGCCATCCCTCCCCTTTTAAATTTAACACCTTTTACCAACCACCCACCCCCTACATGCGTAGCCCCTTGAACAACGTAAATATCGCACTGCGAGCCCACACTCTGCACAGGTAGGTAGGTATATAGCCCCGTGGGAGTGACACACTCAAACACGAATAACAATCATTGACGGAAATGAGTGTAAATTTATGGGAGATGTCGAGGGAGAACTTTTTACGATCGCAGCTCTACCTGTCATTACACGACACCTCACAGAGTTTCTGAGTGTAGAAAAAAAAGTACGTTCGTGTGCCATCCTCACCAATTCATCAAACTTTGGGTGTCAATGATGAAGCCACATTGAGGAAGGTACACACTGAAAGTTCTTTTTCCACCCCCTCAAGCCAAAATATATATTTGCAAAGGGACTGACAGACTTTTTCTCTCCCTCTCCCTCTCCTATTCCACTTTTCCTTTTCCACTTGATAAGGGTCTCCTATTTGGTGTCTTTTTGCTCCATCAACGCACCACCACACACACACAGACAACCCTTATTGATAAATTTCCAGGCAATTTTCACCCTTGAGCAATATTTTATATATGTGGCAAGGGAAAGGCAAAGTTTAGCCCCAAAAACTATATGGAAAAAGGAATAAAAGGTCACAAAAGCCTTATGGGAAATTAATTAAACGTTTCGTGTAAGAATTTCAATATTTCAGACCTTTCCTTCAATGTTTTCATTTCTCAAAATTTCATGTTATTTCATAATTTGATTTAATTTTCTTGTTAAATTAATATGAAAATTTCCATAAGTGATTTTATAAAATATTATTTTAATGCATTTTCTGTACTTTCTTCTGCATTTTTCTATTCCTTTGAGCGCTAAAATCATCCCCCTTAAAGTCGATAAAGTTCTTCAGTGCATTAGAATCTTACAGCTGAAAAAAACTACACCAAAGTTCCCCTATTATATTGATTTAAGCTCCCTTCGCACCCTGTTGCTTTCAGTTTATTGAAGAAAAAAAATTGATAAAACTGCCAGTCACATTTTTTAACAATAAAATAAGGGAAGAAGACAGCATTTGGATTAGAAGATTGAAAGTGACAGCAATGGTGTTTCTCATGGGAGAGAAAATGCAAACATTTTCCCAGCTCACAGAACCCTTCGCAATCGATACAATTTGCATAGAGATTATTTCTGACGACGCCAAAAATGTACACACCGCAAAAATATACATCGTAAGACGCTCCATAAAATGTGGTGCTGATGCGCCACCAGGCGTCCCCATTGCCACCCAGGCGTCTTTATTGCATTGTCACTGTCGCACAACACGAAACATAAACACATAAAAGTGAACAAGAATAGGGGAGCAATGATGCTGCATGAATTTTCACGTGCGAATGCTCAGCAATAGGGTGCAGAGTTTGGCTGAATTTTGCACAAGAGCAATATTATTTATTTATTCTACATTGGGGTTGTTTGTGCTCACGTTGAAGCTGTTGCATCTCTCTTGTTTTCGTGAATGTGTGTGTGTGTGTGGAATCATGATGGTGAACCCTAACAAGGAGCTACGACGAATTTTATCGATTAGAATGGAAAAGGTAGCAAAATATTTTCATTTATTGGAAAAAAATGAAGAAAATTTTCGAAATGAAAGAGGAAAAAGGGAATAAAATCAATTTTACATAGAATGGGTGTAAATTTTTAAAAAGTTGCCGCATGTAAACTCGTCTTGAAAAGAAAGGTAGACAGACAGGAATGACATCACAGGGACTTCAAATAAAAACTTTTACCGCAGAATATGAAATGGAATTTTATTGAAAAACTTTTAATAAATCTGTCAGTAAGTTTTATGATTTTCTTCTTTTAAACTTTATACAAATTCAAAGGATATTTTGGATTTATACGACACGACGAATTTTGTTGGAATTTAAAAATGAAATAAAAAAAGGAAGAACGTGACATTTGGATAATCTTTTTATCATTTAGAACTCTTCTAGTTTCTCTTCCACTCTGAGATTATTGTATTTTGTGAAAGGAATCTCACCGCATATTATTGTGGAAATGTTTTCAAAGAAAATTTGGGTGCTAATTTACACAGAAATGCAAATATGGCATTGAAAGCATTCTAACTGAAGCTTCCCACATTAAGGCAACAAATTAAACGTATGTGGTGTACACATGTGGGAGCTTTTGTTATACATATGTATATTTTACGTAGCTTTTCGTTATTTCTCTGCTAATTGCTTTCACACTGCAAATTCGCAGCAACTTTTGGGGATGAATTTCACCCAATTAGACAATTCCATCAAAATTTGCCATTAACATTCATTGGATCCACTGCTGAACACCACCTCCGCTCTGAGATCTCTTGTGTGGCAACAAAGGTATCTCACCTCGCCCCCGAATTACATGATATATAATTAAGTGTATTAATTAATTTTCCTTGGCCGACGACATTAATCCATCATCACGTCACCATCTCCCCTTAATGAAGCAGCTTTCGTCTTTAAGCAGAGTGTGACAGAAGGAGCGAAACGATCCTCTTTGTTGGCTCTTTTTTTCTCCCTATTTGATTTCCTGCCTGACCTCTGTCTGCTCATTTTTCTACCCTTATTTCCCCATACCTCGATGCCTTAAACATTCTCCACACCCACTTGTAACAGTCTGTCAAGCAATATGGATATCCACAGTAAGAAAATATTTTAGCTTATTAACGAATATTGAGTTTTCTTAAGAAAAACAATTTCCTATATGAAGAATTATTGAATTATTTTCATTTTTGTTGGAAATTATTTAAGAATTAAAAAAATAAAATGTTTTTTTGAAATTTGTCGTAAATTTTTTCTTTGCTATGTAAAAAAAAAGTTCTGAATCTGAATTTTACAAGGAGCTTTCGACAATTGTTAAGAAATTAGATTTTAGGGATTTTCTTAAAGCATTTTTTTTAATAAAAAAAATATTTTCTAGGCTGAATGTAACACTTGTTAGAAATATATCACACTAGTCAACCCGAACCCCCAATCACGTGTGAGCAAACACTATTTTAAGCTATAAATATAGGGCGTATATTAATAGGGGGATGAATAATAATACGGTACCCCGAAAAATTTTTAAAATAAAAAAATCCCGTTATCTGACTCTTCAGCAGGTAGAAAATGGGAAAAATCAATTTTTCTGTGAGGGCGCTATAAAGGGGGGAGGGGGCGGAATCCCATATGGCGCTTGCAACTCGTATTGACCCCCTCTACCCCCATACCAAATTTCATCAAGATCGGCCCAGCCGTTTCGGAGGAGTTCATGTGCCACAGACAGACAAACAAACATTTTCAGCTTTATATATTAAGAAGATTATTGTTTTTAAAATAAAATAAAATTTTATTGTTTTTAAGTTTACATTGTAGAATTAAAAAGTTTCTTTAGTTGTGGTTTGTTCAAAGACTTCAAAGTCGGATTAAAAAATCTATAAAATTATTTCTTTTTTTAGATTCTTTTATTCTATACAATACATAAAAATTAAAAAAAAATGAAAATCTTGTTTCAAGATTTTTTCGTTTCAGATTCGCAGTGTAATAATGTGAATAGCATTAGTTGCACCGATTGTCAGTGGAACGATGGAACACAGGTGATGGAGGAAAAATTATAAATTCCATTATGAATGACATGGAAATTTTTTCTCCTAACTTTCATCCATTCAATTTATTAATCCACTTCACTTGTTGTGCAAAATTGCTTCAATTCCCGCCACATTGTACCCCCACCCAGCACATCCTCCCCATATAACCGCCTGTTGATAGCCACAGAGAATAAGCTCCGGAAAAAAGCAGGGGTGGACTCCACCACCCACCCATAAGTGTTTTAGTTCACGCCAAGCGCTTTCCGTCTTTGGGAGCTTTCATCGAATTTTGCTACGTTACACCAAATGTGCCTTTTATACGTCATTCGCCATTTAATTAAATCGAAATGTTTGCTGAGAAAATATTTCGCTGGAGAATGATCAGTGTGGGAAATTCCCATGGGGTTTCCCAATGCCGTCTGGGTATTTTTGGGGGTGGAGAAAAAAAACCTTGAATTTTCCAGGTAACAGAAATCCCCAGCAAGTCTACGCGACTTTACGTCATAGTGGGAGGAAAGTAACTCGTTGCTGATGTGAGGGATGTTGGGTGAAATTCTCGAATTAAAAGTAAACATTCAATCTTTAATTATAATATTATGCAAAATGACCAAGGGGTGTAACTCATTCATGAATTTTGTGTCTACTTATTTTTGGATTTCCTAGAAAATTTTAGTCAAGTTGTTCAAACATTTGATGGCAATAATTTTCAATATTTAATTCAAAATCGTAATGAAAAAATTTGCAACTCAATTAAATCCGTCTGATTTAAATAATCTACTGAATAGTTAAAGTTTCCAAAATCGATATTCACTAACTCTATTCACCCTTTAATGATGATTGAGAAGAGTATGAGAATATGTATTTAATTTTCTGAGAAATATTTAATGGAACTAATAGAGTAATAAAAGTTTTTACTGAGCTGCTGATGGTCATGCGATAAAGCTTTATATGTAGCAAAAGAAAAGTTTCTATTCGAATAAAATCCCTTATTCCGTAAAATTTTCCAAAACTAACTAATACGTCATCTATTTTTTAATCAAAAATTGGTTGTAAAACCCTGTCAAATATCCGAAGCTTTCAGTTTAAGCTTTTATACGTTTTATCTGTGATTATTTTTTAAGTCCATTGAATTAAATTAGCAAATTCATGAAGAAGTTTTTCAATTTAATGTTCATTTCACAGAACTTTAATCAAAATTAATTGAAAATTCTTTTGCAACTCAAGAAAGAAAGAAAAACAAGGAAGAGAATGTAATTTTCAAACTTTTCTTCGCTCAATTAATTGAGAAAAAATTGCTAATTTGAGCAAAGTATTCAGTTGGATATTCATGGAGTTGTGAGCAATTATCTTCGTATTATACGTTGAGTTTTACTCACTGAGAGCATTTTCACAGTTCAGAGGAAAATCACACTGTCGTGGGAAACTTTTAGAGCTTTCGAGGGTTGCAAAATAACAGTTGCAAAGAGATTAAAATGTCCTCCGAGTGCGTTTAGTGCAAAACGACACAAAAACTGTGAATTTTTTAGTTGTCATTTTCATAAGCTCTATTCTTCATAAAAATAAAAATCTCTGAATTATTAACAAAAATATTTCAATGTAGAGAGGTTACTGCTCTCTGTTGGCCCCCTAATCCATGAGAATCATTCGTAATTCCCACCCGTGCAATAAATAGTTGTATACCTGAGCTGGGGTGTCCGACTATGAAAATTTATGCATCACAAAACATTCGCAGGTTGATTTATGAATTGTGTACAGTAGGTGGGCCCACCCACCATTATCCCATCCTCCCTTAGCATGTTGGGTGATGAAGACCAGAGAAATATTTTTCATTTAGCCATACACACATGAAACTCATATGTAGTTCTTTCATAAAAAAAATCTCATGGAAAATATTTACCAACAAATTGGTATATTTTTGCATAAATATAGGAAGTGAACTCTCTTGAGTCAGGTAATTGAAAAGAATTGTACGTTGGTTATTGTTGTTGATGCTTTGTGTGGAATTCTTTTCAATGGCAAAGAGGAATTTTAATACTTCCTTTTTACCATGTTCTGTGAAAAATACAAAAATGGTAGCTTGCATATAAGCATTATTGTGTTGCTCGCGTAGAAAAGAAGTTAAATAGCTATGCATTTATTCATATTTTAATTTTTATTAATACAAATTAAAGTATAAAATTTTGGTAAAATTGGTAAATGGTACCTAATTAATTATTAGAACTTTTACTAAAAGCTAAGTGCTAAAAATGTTATTTTTTATTATTGTTTCCACCAAAATATTGATAAACTTTTACTTTTTGTATTCAAAATTAACATACAATTTACCAAAATTTACTCAAAAATTATTTTAGTTGTTGGTAAATCATTTAGTTACCTAACTATAATATTAAAAAAGATTAATGCAAGACGTCGCTTTAACTTGAAATTATATTTCTTTTTATTTCTCAGAGCCTTCCAACTATCAATAATTTTTATCTAGTATTGTTTACCAAAATTTACCAACTTACCAATATTTTATTATTTTTTTCTTTAAAAATCTTCAATTTTATTCTTAAACAAAAACTATCTTAAATTAATGCAGAGGTTACTTTTTAAAAAATTATGAATTAAAAAAATGTAATAAACAATGGACAATTTTTTTCGGTGTTGTACATAGAACAAGGGAAAATAAATTATGCTTTGCGCACACGTATGAGGGTGCGAAAAAAGAGAAGCTACGGACGTAATATCTGTGTGTATGTGTAAGAGATGAAGCTGTGTAAATATTCATTAAAAGGGGTTGAATATCAGAATATTTTTTATTTATTTATTTATGCCATAATATGGGTATTTGCAGGCTATGAATCATTCATGGGTCACTTCCGAATGACGCCAGCCCCCGTATAGCTCAAAGGTCTATCAATACTCCCCCCAAATCACATTTCGACACCTCCACACGCAGGAAAAAATGAATAGCCTGTGGGGGTAGTTTTATGGGGGTAGTTCCACCCGCTATGTCCAATATTTTTTGATCTTTACCAATTTTTTTTTGTGAATGATACAGAATACTCAATGACAGGAAAGCTCTACGCTCAGCATCGTTTAAGCATGACAAGTCAACGGTATAGAATTACGCGTCCTACACTTCCCTGTCCGGGATAAATACAGGAGATTGCAGGAGAAGCCTATCAGATTACGCGCGAAAGCTCAATCGGATTTTCAGAAAGCGGTCTATCTAGTCACACACCAAAGGGATCATCATTAAAGATTTATGCTGCTCACACCACTCAGCTCAGCCTTGCCTCGTCGATTGATACTGTGGTCGGACCACAAAGCAATTATCATCACTATATACGAAGGATTTTGCTAAGAATTGCGTCAGAGAGAGGTGCAAAGGATGAGGGCGCATGATGATGAACATCCTTGAACTCGGGTGTCGTTTAATTCCTCTCCCATCTCACACCGACGGCCTCTTTCTCGGAATCTTTAGCAAAATTTCACATAAAAGAGAAACCAGAAACCATGGCAGGGGTATGTGGAATGGGGGCGAGAAGCGGGTATGAGGTGGAATATCAAACCATATAATCTTCTCAGCTTCTTGGAAATAAACAAATGGTAGGTACACTTGAGAACCTCTGGGGCAAATATACATGGAGCACATCGCTTTGAATGCACATTACAAATAATTATCCTCCCTGCAGGATATTTTATCACGTAACTTCTCAAGGGGAGATATTGCAAATTTTACAAGCTTAAAAGCTCTTCTTATTGCAATTTATCCTCATTCACAGAACTTTCTCGTTATAAATAGAATTCTCTTGTGTTGAAAATTAGCTAAGAAGGCTAAGAAGCTTTAGCAATTTGCTTCAAAGTCGTGAGAAGTATTTTTTTTTTCGTTGAAAATCAACATAAGCCAATTGAAATGCCAATGGGGGCATAAAATCGAATTTTTATCCCACACGACGACAAGAAAATATCTCGGACCATTTGGAAAATTGCTTTACGCACCATATAAAATCCACCCCCGAAGAGAAAATTGTTGGTGCCGATTTATGGTGGTTGGAATTTTATCCTCTCCAAAGCGATGAAAAACAACACTCTCGAAGCTCTTTTCCCCCACACATACACTTCCATTGTGCAAAAGCTTTTCCAAAAGGAGCTACTCCACACCCATTTACAGCCCCTATTGAGCAACCTCCCCCAACAAGTGTTTGTTGTGTATGTTTGTGAAGCATTTTCTCAAAGGTTCTTTATACCAAATAGTTGATGGAGATAATTCACAGTTAAGTCTTCCATGGCATTCAAGTGGAAAAGTTGAAAATTTATTAATCCACGAGACACATTTTTTTCCAAGGGGACTTTCCATCCCCCGCCGACCATTTGGCCTACCCCAAAATTCAAGAGACGCAAAGGGGCGGGGGTTGGGAAATTGTGAATTAAACTTCATTCTTTTCTGCCTCCGTATACGATAAAATATTCATAAAATTCTGAAAAGTTTCACGTCAAAAGAAAGAAAAAACTTTTGTGTCAGAGCTTTTCCTGCCGGAGCTTTGAATGGCCTTTTTTTTCTTTTGCCGTCTTGCGTAATGATTTCTTACCCATCCATTTGAGTTTATGTGATTGCGTGCTTCTCTTTTCCTCACCAGCCGTTAAGACGCCGACGAATTATTCGCCTCATAGATGCAGGGGGAAAGAACCCACCCCCCCAAATACGATGGCTGTGAGAGGAGCAATTTATGAAGTACATATTCATCCTTTCAAGTTGCCCTCCGACACAACCAAAAATAACATACATACACCCTCCAGACAGACACTCTCACAACACACCATGCTTCCCAAAGATTATCATTCCATGCACTCAGGAAAATTTCTTGCAGTGTTTGCATGCAAAATTGTTTGTGTAACAAATTGAAAATGTTTTTGTTTTCCATTAAAATTCATTTGAATTTTTGGGAGGGAGTGGGTATAAATTTTCATAAATAGCATGATATTATAAATATGAGGAGTTGGTCTGACTTTTTGTTTTTCATTTCATTTTATTGCATAAAGAATAATATTTAAAGTCTTGAAAGAAAACGTTAAGAAACTCGTGTAAGAAAATAAACTTTCTTTCAAGTTTTTCTTTGATTATTGAAATTTTTATTGTTTTATGCTTGAAACTCAGCTTAATTATATAAAAAAAAGTAGTTTAAAATTCTTTTATAGAATTTTTAATATAAAAAAAATACTCACACTGCCCCACGTTCCCCTATTCTCTTTATAAATAAAACGAAAAAAATGTTACGTTTAAATTTAAATTAAACTTCTTGTTATTCTTCGAGTATTTCTTGCGGTTTTTCTCCGGGGTGTATCTTCATACAAGAAAATGGGGGTTGAAATGAGGCAGAAAAGGGGCAAAATGAGTGTGAGAAGGGTGCTCATCAAGTGAGCGACCGACACAATTGTCGGAACAAGGAGATAGATACACAAGCTTATTATTATTTCTCCGGACTAAACCATGGTATTTTATTCCACCACCTCTCCCACGCTAAGCTCACCCCCTTTTTGCCTCTGCGTGCTTTCATTCTCTCTTGGGCTTTTCATTCATACGAAAGCTCTCTTTCCCTTGCACGCTATGTATATTGTGACCACATAGAGGAAAAAAAAACTTGAATGGTTTGTCATGAAAATAAAAAAGAGGAAGAACTACGATAAAAAATCATATTTTGTTGATATTCAATAAACCACAATTTCAATAATAGTTTCCTGAAAAATTCCGTTCATTTATTCTACTTTCTTGACATATTGACAAATAAATTGAATTATATCTGGGGGTGGAAATTTTATTTTTGGACTCATTTTAAATGAACCTCCTCCGCGCGCAAAATGTTGCCATTTATTTGCTTCTTCATCCATAATTGTCTTAAAAAGATATTTTTATGATGAATAATTTGGGAATCATTAAAAACACATACAAGCTATCAGATGTCTTGGCAATAAAATTAATAATTTGCTATTGCTTCATAAAATTGTGCGGAGGATATTGAATTAAATTGCAAAAGTCATAAAACCGCGCATATTTTTGGGGCGGGCGGGAGTATGGTGAGGAGATCCTTTGGGATTTATGGCAAAAAGGTCAACGTAAATATTCAGGAAGGTAATACATTTCGCGAAAATGCAAATAAAATCCCCGCGAGGGTTGAAATCCAAAAATAATTCTGAACATGCTCTGGAGAGGAGCTTCTCCACCTTTCATCTCACAGGGTTGAGGTAGGCTTTCTTGGAAAATCTCTTTGGCTTGTGTGACCCATCCGTGGGGAAGATTCTCTGTGTGAGGTGAAAACTTAAAATTCCCACTGACTTTGAATTCATTAAATTCTCAAAGGAAACTTCCTTGGTGGCGCTCACCTGTGAATTGTATTGTGATAAATTTGTGTTAATTTCGGCTGTTGTGCATGTGTGGGGTGAATGTGGTGTGAATGTGGTGTGGCTGTGCGTACCTGTAGATATGTGTGATAAATGTTAATTATTTAATGTTCTGTGTTGTCCTTGTGTACGTCTTTGATTGTTCTTCGTACCTGTGAATTATATTTGTCATAAATTAATTGTCCTAGAGCCTTCCGGCTTGCTAAGGAGCAAAAAATTTCGACAGGTACGGCTGGAGTTGTTGGCCCCTCGGTGATGTGTCCCGCAATTGCACTTCGCGCCAAATTTGTGATAAGCTTTAAAAGCACCTTGATCTGTGATACAATTTCTCACTCAACTTTCTGTGATGATTCGCCACCAAAATATCGCACGTTGTAAATAATTAATTCACTGTATTTGTCTTGTAATTGTACATAAATTCACAACTCCAAATTGTATATATTTTAGCTTTAAGTTTTATTCACTTGTAAATACTATTTATTTTAACTCAATTGTACATAATATTTTATTTAACTTCAATTTTATTTCAATTGTACATAAACTTATTTAATTCTCCCGTCACCAATAATTTATTCTCCCCAAAGTCCAAAAAATTGCCAAATAATTTCTGTGATAGAAATCAACTGCTCTGTGATATCAATTGCCAAAGACTCACTCTCTAATAGTGATTTTTCTTGTGCATTGCCAAAATTTCATTTGATAATAATTCCGCTCTTGCGGTTTTGCTTGCACGCGCATCATTTGTGATCGCGATGATCCCTCTTTGGAGCCTAAGCGGCGACATTCCTTATAAACATACCAAGGAAAATGTCGTGATTTTCTTAATGGATTTTCTTTCAGTCATTGCGATAAGCTTCCACGCCCCCGCAACCATTTGGAATGCTTATAACGTCAAACCCACCCCGAAGACATTCTTGGGCAAATCGGTGGCCTTAAGCTATCCTGTACACATTATCCATAAGCATTTATCGATCTCACTTCGAAAACTGATGTCGCACCTTTCCGGGGGGGGGGGGGGGGATCACAAAGAAATCCCTGCCTCGGAGGTAAAAGGGAATCTGCTCCGTAAATTTCCATAATTTCCCCCTCTAAAGTTCTACCAAAAACAAACTTGTGATGCCCAACTCATGCAAAAACAATAAAATTTTATTGAAGGAAAATTTTCATAAATGCTTCTCCCCCAAACTCTCATGGGCTCAACGTGCCCAGTTTTGCCAATTAACTTTCATGCTTTGCCTCACAAATATTCTCGTAAAATGTTAGTGAAATTTTATTGATGGGAAATAGTGTTTTGGAATCACGTTGAATGGATGATTTCACAAAACATGTTGCATAGAATTCAGATCCAGCACGTACTCACTGTTTGGTTTCAATCACAAAATGCATAATAATGCTATTTGTCGGAAGTTTTCCTCTCAAATTGTTTTCATGTGGACAGGATTCCGCTATGATTCCGTTCAATTTTATGATTTGATTGGATATCTTGATGGAATCTAAACATTTATTTACATTTGGGGAATTCACTTAGGGGTATATAGCCAGATATTTGTGAACAGAGTAATACTCGCGTCGTGATAGTTTATTTTTAAATTTTTAATTATTCCAAAATATTATGCGGATAAAGTCTTGATTTGTTTACAGCTGACCTAGATTTTATCTACCGACTATCATGTCTGATAAACTACATTCCTGATTAAACATTTCGATTTAAAACGCAAAATATCGTTATCAAATCTAATTTGATTTAAATGGCAAAGTATTCTCTTGAATTGTCTGTTATTTTCCCATAACTTTCTTCCTCACTCCTTTTCTCAATTGCCTCGAGGAATCTTTAAGAGTTCCATGAGATATCCTCTGTATCAGAATAATTTATTATCCTCTATTTACATATACCCTGTGTGAGGTCCCATCCTTCTGCCACGTGTCCCTGTGCCAACTTTGCACCATTAATCAGGCAAAAGCCAGACACATACTTGTCGCACAATTTGCTGTAGCTGGGTGGTTGGGAGAAAATTGACTTTGTGGACTTGTGTGGAAAATTGCTTGCGAAAATTGCCATTTACTCATTTATACGACGCACGGTATTGCCATATGAAATTGCGACGTGACCTTATGGTTTTTCTTTTATACATTTTTTTTGTTGTACTCTGGAAAACTCCTGTTGATTGTCTTCCCGAGATAAATCTTTCTGTGTTCTGCCACCCACGTATGGCATCTTCCAGCATCCATCCACAAATTTGCCCCAAAACTGCAAAAGTTTCTTTTTTTAGCGGGGGGAAAGCCGCACATCGTATAATTTTTGCTGATGGTCCCAAACTGAATTATAAAATACATCCTTGGGGTTGAAGAATGAGCGTTTTATGTGGTTTTTTGTCTTTCATGCGAATGGGGAAGGGGCAAAACACGTGAGTTTGCAATTTTTCCATCGTGTGGAAATTCAGTTTGTGAATCAGCGCTTTCTTTTTCTCAAAAAATCACATGAATGGTTGCATAGAGAATAGGTACTGCACACATAGTCAATTCAGTACAACAAAAAACCGGGAAATTGCTGTAAAATATGCATAAAGTGTGGCATTTAGTGTTGGGTTTGGTTATTTCAAGCGCCCACACACAAGTGATGAAATTTACATGATTCTATTGTGGGTGAATGGAGTGCAAAATAAACCCCGAAGCTTTTTAACCACATGCAGTTTGAGGCAGTTGTATGATAAAAGACAACATCTCTATGTATTGTGTGTGGGTGGATGAAATTTGAGTGAATGGTCCACTCTGATACTCAATCTCCTGGCTAAAGTGAGGCTCTAACATGCGGCAGGAGCTTTCAACCCCTTTTTGGAACCTGATCATTATATGGCATCCATGGGAGATGCGTTATGACACCTCCCTTAGAGAGCCCCATTGTGTGACTTTTGGGGCATCATCTGGCATAGAAATATTATGTACATACATATATCTAATCACCCTTTGGGGGTGAAGTAAATTTCCTTTCGCTTGCCCTTATAATATTGAATTACATGCATTACATTGTGCGGAGAAGTTAAAGTGAACAACCACAGGGGAAGTTTATCAAGAAAACCCTTATCTCAAGTGGCTGAAAATTACTTTAGAATTAGACCATAAAATGAGATTAGTTTGCCCTTAAGTTGTGAAACTTTGAGTGAGGCAAGTTTGCAGTCAACAAAGAAAATCACATCTTCAAAGGAATTTATCATAGCATCACATCACCATGTTTAAGGCATTTAACTTAATTTGCAACAATGGGATTGCGGGAATTTCAAAGATTTAGCAGCATTTAAAAATACGGAATTTTATCCCCTACCTCGTCACATCCTGTCCGATGACATTTCTTGTAGATTAGTGTAAAAGTACACGAACTTTCTTCTTTTTTTTTAAAGATGAATTAAGAAAGAAAAATTCTGAATTATTTAACCTCCGCATGCTAGTCGATTGGGTTATTGAGCACAAGAACATGGCACGAAATAAATTGCATTTGGAGTATACGGAAGGATTTTCTCGTATGCCAGAGACATTCTGCTTCCGCTGGTACGATTGGGGGGCGGGCATTACATACGTACCATAAGGATAAAGTTGTTATCTCATCCCTTTCGAAATAGAAATATTCTCTCAAAATTTTAGAGCTCAATGGCATTGAATTCAAAATTGTGTGAATACAACTGCGGAGAGAATTGAGACACATTCGATTGTGCAGTCACGTGAAATGATTACAACCCCTTGCTTTTCGTTATCACAAACCGAGCTTGCTTGACAATGCACCACTTGCTCCGGGGGCGGAAAGAACATCTCTCCGGAGGAACTTTTCCACCTACACACGTACATGAGATTCAGTCATACTGATAAATTCAACATGCACACAATTATCATTTTGCGAAGGTGGGAAACTTTTTGAATTGCAAGTAGAACTCAAAAGTTCTCTGATGGCATTTTCTCTCGCTTTTCAGTCAATGGAAAGTCATTTAGGCACGAGAAGTTGGCATACAATTTCACACATGATGTACTCGTTCAGTTTTGAGCTCTTCTGTATTGATATCTGGGGATTTGCACGGCAGGGGAGTCCTCGACAATTAGATGGAAGATTTCCCACGAGGAAAGATGAAAGAAGCGAAATTGTACCTTGGATTATGTTTATGCTTTATGTAAATTCTTGTACCATTTCATTTTATCTTGTTTCCTTCTGCTGAGAATATGATAAGGGTCGTGCTACCTTGTGGTGTATAAAAATGATGTCAAAGTCAATTTTATTGACAATTTGTACCATTTTAATCTTATCAAAAGCACACACCGCTCAAACTAAATTCTAAATAAACTTTTTTCCTAAATAAAACCTCATAAAATCTTTATAAATAACACTAATAAGCTAAAGCCGCTAAAACTCAGGGAGGATTAATAACAATTTCATTAAAACTTTTCCCCTATGTCCCTTTTTTGCAGCAAAAATATATTTTTTAATTAAATTACAATGTACGTACACTTTAAAAGCTCCGCAAAAAACTAATAAAAGCTCATTTTTTCGCACACAAAACATAATCTGTGTAATGTAATTGAGATAATTTGCAATTATAGTGCTTTAAAAGCTTGTTTACAAGTACCACCCATTGAATCATCTGCAACAAAATAAATAATTGCACACAAGCCATTTATTGGAATAAATGACAAATTGTCAATTTGCATGATGAGCTTTTTCCACTTTTCCTCCGCTTTTCCACGCAATACAATGCAAAATGGATTGTGCAGCGCTCTGAATGAAATATTTTCATTCATTTTTCATGTGAAATTTTGCATTTAGCACTGAGAGGAAATGTCTGTTTCAGCTACCCCCAATATATTCTCGTTTAGATGAATTTTCCATGGCATTTTGTCAATGTCCTGAAAAGGGGTGTATGTGTGTGTGCGGGAAATTCTTTGATAGATACAAATGCATTGTGAAATGAGAATTTTTCAGAATTATTCTTTTATGAAAGGAAAAATTGCCATAAATTTTTCCATGGAAAAATGAAAGGTGAAAGTTCGTGGTGGAAGCTTTCCTTTTTGATGGGTCGGCATGAGTGCGATAGGAGGAAAAAAAAAAAGATTAAACACTTTCGTGCCAAGTGGAAAAGTTAAGTTCATTGGAGGGCACGACAAAGTTTCGTAATGAAATGAACATTTTTGCACACCCCCGCATTGGATATAGTATCTCTATAAGTAAATTAGATGGGAAGTTATGGTAAATTGTTCCGTATATTGATGTAATAATATTAAAGTTCACCTCACACTGTGCCAATGAAGAATTGTGATGTCTTTCTTTAAGTAATGAAGGCCATAAATTCTACACTCTGTGGAGATTCTTGAAAATATTAGCTGAAAGACAATTTTTCCGCATAATTCTCAAAGGATTTTATTCATTTTGAGGCTAAAGTAAAAGATAAGAAAGAAAAATAAACTTGTGTTGGAAATCTACCTTTAAAAATTTAAGCTCAGCTTTTTTCTAGGTAATGCATGCACCATAAATCCCCCACAAGACATGAGGGGAGGGGAAAAATTCATTGTAAACTCGCGTGCCACGAACATGAAGATTCTTCAATATTGATTTTCATCCTCAGGGGCTTTTCTCTTTTAATATCCTTCCACCACCTTGCAAATTTAATTACATGTAATTGCACATTTACTCCCACCCACCGCCCCTCTATCGCGTCTACGGGAACATAAGAAGAGAGACAGACAGGACGGACGGAAAAGTCTCCGCGTGTGAGGGTTAATTGGAAAATATTGAAGAAAAAAGCAATGAGAAACCTTGTGCTTCATTTCCTCAGAGAATTCCTCATTGGAGATTTATCCCACCGCCACCCGATACATCCGTATTGCATGCGGGGCTCAGGGATTCATCCCTTAATTGACTGATGTGATGTACAATTGAGTGATTTATTCGAGCTTTCCTCATCACCATTCAATCTCTTTTCTCTCTTGACCTTTGTACTCTCACAGCATGATCCACCCCCTTCTATTCAAGTTCAAAGTTTATCTTATGGTTTTCTTTTTTAGAGAAACTTTTCATCCCTCCTATACAGCAAAGTTTTAAATGCAAATGTAGCCCCTGAAAGAAAATAAAACCGAAGAATTTTCCTTTTTTAAAGTCATCCTTGTGATTTGTTTTTCCTACAAAACATCTGGATAAATATTTAATTTCCACAAGACTTTTTTTTTATTCCAGGAATATTTTAATACATCTCCTCGGCATTTTAGCCTTAATTAATAAAAGATGATTTTGAGAAAATTTTATGATTTAATATTCTCTCCTATAAATATTTAATTTTGTGAATTGGAAATTATTTCCCCAGCAAATACGATGAAGTTTTCATTTGGAAAAACTTCCCAAACACTCATAAAAATCATAAACTACCCCTGCTCTAGTTATTTGTTTTCTTTCTTTACCCCCAAACACAGCGCTTTATTTTTTTACCCACACTGTAAGTGAGTGTGAAATAAAGTCTTGGAACGTAACAATCTTAATTAGGTTATGGCATTTGATACTTTTGTGCTGGATTGCTCACACAATGGGAAAATAATGAAAATGAGTGTTATTGCGAAATTACACACAATTCTCCAATTCAACCAAAGGGGCGGGGGAGGGCAGCACAACAACTAAATCTCCACCTTTTGCTTCTGCTGAAGGAGGTGGAATTTCTAGGAGGGCAATTAATTTCAAGTTAAGATTGTCTATCAGATAATTCGACGATTTATACGCCATTTTCCTGGCAGATTTCCACTTCGTAGGAAAATTCATTTAATTGACATGCATACGAAAATAACCCTTCTGTGGCCGTATCAACAAGTTTTCGGATTAATTGCGGACGGATGAAATAAATTGGACATACCCGTATTGATTTAATTACTCACTATCCACCAACGCAAAAATATGCTCACTTCACCGCAGAATTTTCATTCGAGCCGCAACATTATACGTGGAAAATAGAGGGGATGTAATATTCCAATTTCGTGGAAATTCTCCACCCCCGCGAACTGTGAACTTTCGCGGGGTGCGTGTCAGAGTGATAAATTCTTTCCTTAAAATGAAATATAAACCCCAGAGTGTTGATAAGAAAAAATAAACTTACAGGGGCGGAGCTTTTTCTCGCACCTCGCATAAAGTTTATCCCCATTGGCATGATGATGGGGTGAGTAAAGTAAACAAGAATTTTATAGAAAAACTATGTAATTTCATACACATTTAGGTGGAGCAAAAAAAAAGTATATTTAGAGCGACAGCTGTGAGGGGCTGTGAGAGTGGAAAAAAAATTCCAAGATAACGAATTTCATGGCGTTCGAGGGTAAAAAATTGTGTCTGGGGTATGAAATTACATAACACGGCGATATGAAGAGAATATTTTTGCATTCCGTTCCACTATACCACGTCCCATACCCATCCCTGTGGGGAACGTAGGGTGGGCGGAGGGAGGGAAATGTATACTTGGGGACCAACCCCATGCTGTTGCACTAAACAGACCCTCCACAGAGTTGAAATAATTCTGGAAAAAAGCTCTATTTTCAGGCAAATGAATAAAAGCTCTTTTATGAAACTTTATTATTTTAAAAATATATAGCAAAAGCTCATAATTTTACAATAATGAAAGTCATAAAAACTGATCTTTCTTTAGCTAAAAATTATTAATCTAGAAGATCTTTAAGTCAAATCGTCCCGTAGAAAATTCTCTGGTGTATCACGTTGAACTTTTTCCCTATGTCTGTTTTCCACCCATCTCTATGAGCATCTAAATATCTTTGGGGGAAATGTTTTCTGTCTCTCCTGCCACCCTCATCCCCCACACCCCCGTACACATGTTGAATCCAATACACCAAATGGCTGGATAATATGGAAATAGAGTCTATTTGTTTTAGCTCCCAGCTCTGTGGTTGAACATTTCCTCTCAGGCAATTGTTCTTAATGCTTTTTCTCCTATGACAACACCAAGTAGTGCTGAAAGTCTTGTAATCCCCATTGTGGTGGGAATTTTCACAATTGTCCAATGTCCATGCACTACAATATTATTGCTTTCATTTTCTGAGCCCACAATTGAGGCGACAATAATTTTCAGGCGAGATTCATCGTTTGAATTGTGATGCGGGGGCGGTGTGAAATTTGTATGTTGGCGGATGTGACGTGAATAGTGGATGGTGTCCATGGGGATGATCCACACACACACGGGAAATTTCCCATCACGTTCCAAAAGCCAGAAAAGACCGTCTCTGTGATTTTATGACAAGGACGTTGTCGGAAATTGGACTATGGCTCATGGTTACTGATCAAGTGCATTCCACTTCCTCCTGCCACCATCAACAACACCGCGGGGTGATATTTTATGCAAAATGAGGGAAGATGGTAAAAATCATACCCACATTGTGCATAATTTTGAGTTAATTTAAAGGAAAATTTCCGGACAACATTTTCAATTTCCCACCCACATCCTGCCAACTAAACATTCATCCACCCCCCTCATCTCTGTGGGCGACCACAACTGTAAGTCCCGAGGCTTCTGTGGAAAAGCATCCTCCCATCCTTATAAAATTGTTATTTTGTACGAAAAACCTCTTCTCTCTGCTTACTCTCTTGCTGCTTTTTGTACAGCATTTTCAATTAAAATTAAAATTGCTCCGCTACAAGAAAACCATTTCCATACCATCATGGCTTCGTCATGTTGCTATGAGTATCCACTCTATTGAAACCCTTTTTGTGCGCTATAATCAACATCTCTTGTTCGTTGCCACACTCTCTAAATTTGAAGCTGTACCCTGTGGCTAAATGAGTGCACCATTTGAAGCGTATACGTGGGTGAAAGCTCCGCCAGAATGAGCTTCAAAATGGACAATATTGAATGACTCAATTGGTGGATAATCAGACGACAAAGGCCACTAATTGCAAGAAGCCAATAGCCACCGCTGTCAATTAATTCCATGCGTGTGTGTATGGAAAAGCTTCGAAGCAATATGGCTCCATCAAGTCAAGTGATGATGATAATAATGATAGCAACAGTTTGGGGGTAGGAATAACCAACCAAAATTGATAATAATTAAAGCTCTACGTCAAGGAGTTCATTCAGCAAAATGTTCCTAATGGATCATCCATCATAGATTGTTATTAGTTAATTATGCTTTGTGCTTGCACCATAATTTGCCCCATTATCCACCGAAATTCATGTACAAAGCATTGGTCAGTGCACTTGTTTGGGGTAGAGGGAGGGAGACAAACCAAATCGCCAGACAGCACGGAGAACATTTGGGGGAGATTTTGTGGGAATTTTGTGAAGCATTTTTGTGGTTTTCATTCATTAATTTTCATCATGTTGTAGTCTCTCGGAGCTTTTGAATTAATTTCCCAAGAATTTTCCTAATGGAATTTTCAGAGAGCTTTTGGCAAAAGCTCAACTAGGTATTCAATTAAAACAACTTCAACAATAACAACTAAAAATATATAAATAAGTTTAAATCATTAAACTAATTAATTGCATTGATACCGTTGATTGCAATTGTTTATTTATTTTAACAATTTAATTTAAAATAATTGTCAATTTGTAAAACCCTAATTACCGACTGTTTTTATCATAAATTCATTCGCAATAATTAAAAAAAATCTGGTTCATTTTAAATCATTTGGAAATAATAAAAAAAATAATTTGAATTAATACAAATATAGAATTCCAATTAAATGGCGAATTTTCAATATAAAATTACCTAACTAATTGCTTTTCATTGGAATTTCTTCCAATTATATTAATTTGAATATTCAAAAAAAAATTTACTGTGATTTTTATGCGCATATAAATCACATTAATGAAGTTAAAAAGTCTTTTCCTGGAAAATCTACAATTTTTCGAACTTTTTTCTCTCCATTATTTATAGTCATTCTGGGTTTCGCTTTTTTTTCATTTTCGCGAGTTGAAAAGTTTTCCAAACACCCGCTACAAACTGTAAGATACTACTCCAATAAGTCAGGTAGATAATTCAACTTTTCTCCCATTTTCCACAGACACTATTCATATTTATCTATATTATATTGCATTTATATATATTTTTAAGCAATTTAAAAGAGCGGAATTTATTATTCTTCCCAGAGCGAGGACAAACTTGGGAATAAAACGTGGTGAATTTCGTATGGATACAGTCATTTTCTGCAGACTATAATAAGCATAAATTGTGACTAAAAAGCAATGCAATAACTAAAGGGAGTGCAATGGAGCTGTGCGGGAGCGGTGGGTGGCAAAATCGTACATTAAATTGTGTATATGTGTTGTGTAGAGTGCTAAATTTAACACTTTATCGGGGAGATTGCATACGGGGGTGGTTTTGGCATTAAAACTTTGCCGTAAAATACAAGAAATAAATCATTTAAGAGAGATTTTTTTTTAAAATAAAGAAGTTAAAAAGCTGTGGAGAGAGGGAAATTTAGTCAATTTCTTTTAATAAATCATTTAATTTGTCACAAACTTAAGAGATTAGTTCAGTCACCTCACTTACAGTATCCTTCCATAGCACTTAATAATAGAACAATATAGGGTTAAAAATATACCTTATGGGACTTCTTTTTTGTCGCACAATCTCACACAAATAGTGGGTGCAAGAGACGCATTGCGGCTACCCTTTGTTAATTATTCACCAATTTAATCAAACTCTATACAAAAGTCTGACTCAACCAGGAGAGTTGTGCAAAAATGAATGGAGAAAAAAGGGGCTTGGTAGATTAATTTGATATTTGCATGATATACCTTACCCCTGCTGTGTGGGGGCGGCATGCAAATTTTCCATCCATCAGGGGATGGGTAGGTCGCGAAGGAATTGGCAAATGAACAAATAACATTTTCTTAAATAATTCATACAAATACAGCACTGATACTGCGTGTAAATAGCATTTGAAATTGAATATTTTGTTGAAAATTTTAAGGGTAGTAAGATGAGGAAATGGGTGGCTTTTCCAACCCCCTTCGTGTTTTCTCTGAAAAGCCACAGGAGACAACTTTGGCAGAGTTTCCTGAGAAATTTGCCAAACTCACGCACAGGCTAACCGATCGTCTTCTTGTGGAATTCACTTTGAACAGCCAAAGTGCTTTAACCAGACACTGAAAGCTTTCACTTTTTTTTTTTGAGAGAAAATGTGGAAAATTGTTTGAGTTTCAAACACTTAATGAATTTATTTGAATGTTTTTTGGAATATTTTTCAATTTGAACTAGAAGTTAAAGAATTTGAAGGAAAATACTTTCTGAATATTTAACAAAAGTTTAAAGATCTTCTTAAAGCTTTCTTTGTGTGCAAAACACAAACATGAACGAGTCAAGCAACCTTGCATAGAAGACACAAAAGCACCATTGTAAATATGTA
This sequence comes from Lutzomyia longipalpis, assembly GCF_024334085.1. Lineage (NCBI taxonomy): Eukaryota > Metazoa > Arthropoda > Insecta > Diptera > Psychodidae > Lutzomyia > Lutzomyia longipalpis. The sequence continues at coordinate 19,121,179 of NC_074707.1, forward strand.
TATATACAATTATATGCCCTAGAAGGCAGGTATATCGAGCTGAATTATACAATTTGAAGTTACTCGCGGATTTTCCGTGGATTTCTTTCGCAGCACCTCTGCCTCTGTTTCGCCTGAAAGTCAACACACTGGGAAATAATATTCCTCCCCCACCCCCGTTCTCATCCCTACAGGAAATTATCCAGAGAGTGTGTGACAGAGAAATTGCCACAATTTCAGCATATTTCCCCATGTATGTTGGGAAAATAAAATAGTGCTGTGTGTGGCCTACAAGAAGAGGTGTTTCTGGGGTGACATAAAACACACACTACCACAATTTATTAAGGTGCCTCCCTTTACGATTTAACAATTTATTCACGCAATAAGGAAGGAGCAGAAAAAAAACGAGAAGTGCGTCGCTCAATAAAATGGTCACGTCTGTCATGAAAATGCGTTCTATAAGTTAAATAAAATTTCCTTGGGAATTTCTTCATAAGGTCTCGGAGGTGGTTGATGACAAGGTGGGCAAATAGCTGACGAATGTTACTTATGCATGGAACAATAAAAACGCGCGAACTTTGTCAATATATGGGCAGCTTTTCTTTTTTATATTTTTGTGAATAGAGGGAATAGAAACAGATTTTCATTATTTATATATTTACTTTTTTTTTTAATAATTGTTTAATTGTAAAGGAAAATGAATGCCTCATGATACAAATCTTTAGAATTCATTTATTAATTTTCTGGCTAATTGCGTCATGTCGCCAATTTCCTATTACCACAGTTTTCCTAAAAAAAAAACAGCAGAAAAGCTAGTTTTGAACAATTCGTAATTAACATAATCATAAAAAGCACTAATTAAAGCAATAATTAGCACATTTATCTAAAAATGCTTCCCTTTTAAAGAGCCCACACAAAAGAAACTTTCAATGGAGCTTTCGGGGATGAAGCTCAAGCAAAATTGTTTATTTAGTATAAAACTTCCTGTAGCTATTAAATTTCTAGGCACCCATAGAAGTTTTCAGTTGAAAATTTAATAAACATTCATGCACGAGGAAAACCTTTTGTGGGGGATCCACGAATATGATGTTGATGCAACAAAATGACTAAAATATGAGGAGTTTTGTCTGTGAAAACTTTTGATTAACTCCCGAGAACTTTTACAATTTTCTGTCCTTTCAAAAATAACCGAGAGAAATGTCACTGAATCCATTGAGGAAAGGAAAATAATACAGAGAGAAAAAAAAAACAGAAACAAATTGTATCAAAGTTTGGGATAAAGAATGTCAAAAGAAGAAGGTTCCATGAGTGTGGTTGTGAATGTTTTCGTTGCTTGAGAGAAAAAGTTCTTACGTATCGTAACACATCTCAATTGAAATTCAACCCTCGAGACAACAGAGTGGAAAAGGTCAGAGGTGTATGCAATGGGCTCGTTAGGAGCTTTTAATATTTTTAATACATACATAAATTAAAAATTTCACAGAACAGGTAATTCAAAAAATATATAATTCTGTACAAAGTTTCAAAAGTTTTTAAGCTTGAATACAATGGAATTTTGCAAATATAATTTTGAAAATAATTTCCATCTATTCTATGCTTAACATAATTAAAATTATATGTAATTCAATAATAATATTACATATGTAATATGAAATAAAATACCATGTACCTTCAGTTGCAATTGATATCAATTTATGTACGAGAAAAAAATTTTTCCCATTTTCCCATTAATGTTAAATTAAGCAGGAAAATTAAATTATTTATTTATATGCGCCAGCTTCTGTGCTTTGGAACATATATCAATTTGCACGCGCACCGAGTAAATGGCAGAAATTGCATAAAGCTTTCATTGTATCGCTTTCATCATGCTTTCATCAAAATGTGTAACATTGAAAAATTCGCAATTTCCTTCGCGCATCGTTGCCTTTTGGGGGGTTGAATTTCAATTCCGCGGAAAATATTGATTTTTATCACCCCCTTTTTCATTCCTCTTATGTGGTGCTACCAAACAAACCCCAAAGAGTGCGTCTGACAGAGCACAATGTGGCGAAAAGGTCAGAGAATATGGGGGTGGCTTCCAAAGGTAAAATTGCATATACAAAACATTTCAATGCAATTACAAATTCAGCATTTAACAGAGAACTTTGGAATGGCAAAAGTGAACAATTTCGGTTATGAACCATCATGATATTTTCCAATTAGCACCTACATCATGAATTTTCACTGCGAAAATGGCGAAAATGGACGGAAAATTATGCGGATGGTCAACATTTGAGCTATAACAGAACATATTTTAATAAATGGCAACATCAGACGTCGTAAATATTTGCAATTAATTGGCAGGGAGCGTGCTTTTTTGGCGGTCATTCCGACTGTGAGCGTGTTTTTCAACACAACATACAAAAAGTAAAATTCTCTTGGGGGCTACACAAGGTGGAAATTTCATTAACCATAAATTGGACAGAACGTCACGAATTGACTTTACCCACCTTCCGACAAAACTTGCCGGAATTGGAGCATGAAATTTCCCTCCAGCTTAACATGCTTGAATAATAATCATTCCTCAGATTTTCAACCACTCTCTGAAAGTATCTTTCTCTCTCAGCGAATATTTAAATTTTCTAATTTTCCCACATAACTGGAGGGTATACATATTTAGCGGAAGAAATGTGAACTTTCTCAAGAAAAAAGCTCCACAAAAAATTTCTTAGAACACGTTCTAAAGCAACAAGTGCAGAGAATAATAAATTTTGTATAGTTGGATTTAAGTTAGTCTCATAATCTGAAGGAAACTTTTAATTGACCCTTGAGGGTATCAAAATATGTTGAAACTTTGAATATCTAGCGAGGAAATCAGTGGGTTTTCTACAAATTCTCCAAATTGGTGATTAAAAACACGTCGAAGGTCTTGAAACACGGAATGGGTTGAAATTCTTGGTGAATTTGTTCAATTAGTAGGTGAATTGTTAGGACATTCTTTCAGAAAATTAACCTTCAAAGGACTTAAAGCTTTCTAAGTAACTTTTTAAAGATTTTTTATTAAGAATTTAATTTCCAGGTAATTAACTCTGAATTTGAAAGACAAAAAGCTCTCAAAAACCTTTGAAAAAGCTCTGGAAATTTTCCTTTTACTTTAAAAATTCACCAAAATATCTCTAAATTCCTAAATGCTCCAGTAAATCACAACAGAATAACCTTTATTTCACCCTGAATGTGCTTTTTCATGCAAAAACCCCACCACACCTACCCCCTAAAACCGCCGTATATGTAACCAAATGTATTTTTTCGAGCTCTCCTATCACCTCCTAAAACAGCAGAATTTGTTACTTTTCAGCAATAATATGCTCATCCTTTTGTTCCAACATTATGCTTGGCAATAAAAAAGCATCCTCTCCCCACTCGATATTATTTTATTTTCTGTGATTTCTTCTTTTTATGCATTCCTTTTTTTATTATCAATAAAATATCTTGGGAGTTATTTTTCTTTTCGGGGGAAAATAATAAAATTGCAAAGAATTTCTATTGGTTTTCCAAGAATAGAACGGAAGAACATGCACTCAGCTAAATTAACTTCATTTTCCTCTACATATGAGAAAGGAGGCAATTTTCTGGGGAGATATTTTCATTGAATTTATTTTATCATTAGAAATAAATGATTTTTTTTGGTAATCAATGAATTTTATTACACCTTAAGGGAATGCTGGGTGGAATAGGCGTAGAACTTTTTTTAGGTCAAGATAATTAGGGTGTATAAGGAAGCCAACTGTCTATGAAATTTTCACGAGCAATGATGTTCCGTTTAATGGAAAAATGAATCAATTTATGAGAATATCTGTAATTATATTTTGCTGGGACAGGAAAGGTTAAATGTTAAATGAAAGGAATTTTTGTTCGAAAAAGCCTAAGTGATAATAAAATGGGTAAGAATTACATAAAGAATTTTAGAAAATAAATTAATTTTAAAAGATGATTTTAAATTGTTTAATCTTTTGTAAGTTAATAAAATAACTAAAACACGGGCTGGGACTTTCGCCCTTTTTCATGCTGTGGAGGAACACAGTCTGCGGTGACGTGTGTTCGCTCTCACAGCAACAGCCCAACTGATCTTTCTCAATTGGGCTGCAGTCCTCAGCACCGTTATGGGAGAGAGAGGAATTTAGGGAGAGGAGAGGGTTACATTTGACCGTCGAGAGGGCTCTCTTCTCGAATTGGTCAATGCGCTCCTACATTCGGCCATTCTGATCTTGTTGCCGTCCCTTGGCAACTCACAGTGAATAGTAGGAACCTGAGCTAGGAGATTAGCTCAACTAGCCCGTTCCTTTAAACCCATAACACCGTGAGTACCAAGGTCCGTTGAACTCAATCAGAACTAGGCGCGAATACCTTTAAAATTCCGCAATTTTATGAGCGCTCAGTTCTACTTCCAGAACTGAAAGACAGAACACATCTGTCAGTGGTAGATTCGGTTCTACCCTAGCATCTCTGTGCTACGAAAGACAGAATACATCTGTCAGTGGTAGATTCGGTTCTACCCTCGCATCCCTATGATACTTTACACACAGCAGCTTTAACCTATGAGGCCCAAAACCTTCATAGGTGAACCACTATGTGTAAATGATCACTTCAGATTGGATGCTTCCCTTGGCATGTCACTCATGCCATTGGTGGCTAGTTTCCACCACAACATCCCTGTGATATTCTTTCACGCACACCAGCTCAACTCATGAGGCCCTAAACCTACAAGAGTCAACTACTGTGCGTAGAAAAATACACTGGATGGCTCTTAACTTCTCAGTGTCCATAACTTCTGTTCGGACTGTTCCCATAGAGTCAAGACATATGCGATCTTTCTCGCACACGAAACTTGACATCTATGAGAGGCTGACTCTCAATACAACTGATACTCCATTTGGAGCGACCTTTGGCAAATTCTCATACTCTTTCGATCTCTCTTGCAACGTTTCCATCTTCAGTGAACTTATCCTTCCATCCTTGCTATCCTCACTTTTCATGGACAACGGATGCACAAATCCTACTTGCCAAACTGATGGAACACTGTGCAACGCAGGAAATTGAGGAATACACACAGGATATTGCTTTCAACACACTGCAAGCCTCAATTCCGAGACTAACGACACAAACGACACCTAATGAGAACCTTAAGAACTGGAGCAACCAACACAACCCGTGATACCTTTATCCTTGGCACACGGCCATTGATAATATCACATACCGCACTACAGACCCATTTCCTACGCCACAATGAGAATTTTAGAACTTAACGCCATAAGACCTCATTGTCTGTCTACCTTGGGAGACCTCTAACCTTCCAACATTTACTATACTAGCAACGCTAGACCCCTGAAATGTGGAAGAAACAAGAACTCTAACACGACCGATTGAATAATCCGCCAATTATATCGTCTATCGTATCCAATCCAGTAAGCACTGTTCTCCTGAGTCTCTTCCTACTAGAGACACCACGACTTCCACAGTCTCATTCCTAGCGGTCACACCATTGTTCACCCTATATCAGATGTACTCGTTCTCCGCAACAGCACCCACTTATTGATGATATTGTTTCTGCTGTCTGGGACCAGATATGGTGCATTCCTGTGCCATCTCTCTAAGCCCCCAACACGTCCAGCAGTAACCTCGCAGTCATGCATGTCATTCCTTCGCGTCCTCATGTCAACCCGGTACTCATCTCTCTGACGCCTGGCATTGATCTTCCGTGATCCAGCACTTTGAATGCTCCCCTGTAGCATTACGGCTCTTTCCATTCAGAATCAGCGATATATTCGACCCACTCTGCTGTTAATGTGCCCGATAAAAGACTGCAAACATTCTCTTCTGTTGCCAAATTGGATTTTTTTCCCTCCTCAGAGCTCCGTCTCAATGACTTCTCTCGCCTCAGTGGCTGTCGGAATCTTCTCACGAATGTATATCATTCCATGATGCAGTTAGGATGAAACAACTCTGGTAAATTCACCCTATTCTGATCCTCTATAGAAGTTGCGGATTCACAGCCGCAAGTTCTGAGCCTTATCTGACAAGCCATGCGTATCACTACGCATGCCCGTGATGAGTTACTGAATTCCCTTCATACCTCGCAGACGCAGATGCATTAAAAATTTTAAAGACACATCCTGGGCCATCAACTGTCCAAAAACCGCATAGCACATACAGAACTCTTTGTTGAGATGAAGATAGTGGTATCCATCCATTCACACTCCATTCATCAACGAACAGCTATATCTCATTACTCCAAACTCCCTACCTTTTGTGTCTCCAACCCACATGGTTTCACGCCACTGACCATCTATCTGAATTTGAAGTTGGTGAACTCGATCGATAAGGCTTTGGATAAGTACTGGTACTTTCATGATGTCCATTAAGGTAACCATAGATTCCGTCTACGACCAATCTCCCTGCTCATCATACTTCCATGAATCTACACTTCATCCTTAAAATGCTTTCAATTCCGAAGCACATCTTTCGTTATATCTCAACTAACTACCGAACCGATACCCCTGACGACGATCTACGATGCTTTCAACTCCACCTGGCAACAGCTCACGTTTCTCAAACATCCATAGCTTCCTGCTGTCAGGACACATCGTTGAGAATATCTACTCCCACGACTGAGGTGCACAGCAGTCTCACTTATTAGGTGCTCCCTATGCATAATTGAGGTATTCTCTTGTACCTAATGTGTTGCTAGGTGCCCGCTGTCGACATGAATTGAGTTATTAACCTCTTTTCGTGTCATCTATTTTTTTTTTTCATCCGGTGGTGTACAGTCACCCACACCATAGGAATACTGCAGCACCGTGTCATGTAATAGCTCCAAGAAAACCTTCTGATCCTCTCTGTGACCTTCACCTATTGTTTCCTACGCTTATAACCCGGGGAGGAGAGCAATTCTTCACTGATCATCCGTGTCCTTTTCGCTCTTCACTCGCAACGATCTTGAAGATCCTCCACCTTCATAAATGTCTCGTCCTGTTGGGTCTTCACGACGAGACACAGACTTCACTGCAGAACTCCTTAATTTGCGTAAATTCACAATTGATGAACATCAATTTCTCCCGTCTGTCGATGCATCTCATTACAGTTACCCCTATTATGTCACCGTGGCATGTTCAATCAAGGTCATCAGATACTACCACCATCACTGAAGACTGTGCTGGATGTATCTTGGTCTTGTGTCCACCATGAACTCTTTCGCGGGTTAGTACAACCCAGCAGTACGCTGCCTCTGAAAATATAGCTCAAGCAGAGAGCAATTACTTTTCATTGAAAAATTGTACCTAGACGCTTGAAATAATACACAACATTTCACAGCACTCGCTGTACAATTATTCATTCAATCATTCACACGGGGCCCCTCATTCAACAAACATGCACACTTATACTTCTCTGGTCTTCCCAGGAAATTGTTTCTCTCTAAGAGGCATCTCCGGCTGGAACACGAACCACACCGCTACGAATGCTGTCATTCATCATTAAAGATACTATCTGATAGCATGGGAGAACTTTCCAGTCGTCAAATGATGCTCGCAGGATCTTCTCATTGTGTTACTGCATCCGGTACACTCCACTGCTCAAACACGTACATCCTCTGCAGCCGAATTCCTTCTAAAGGTGTGCCATCACGCGATGCTGACTCCTGTTTCACAAACGCCTCTTCACGCATCTCTAACAGCAATCATTTGTTTTCTTCTGCCCTTGGCGAGCATAATCGCACCTCCGAAGTTTCCCTGATGCTAAATTTCATTCTTGTTCCTGATTAGTGGTCACCATGATCTCGTATTTCTGAGAAAATGCTCATTTCCCGATTTGTTGCTATTTTCTGGGCCTCCAAATTCCCGTAGAACGTTTTTACGATGATCCGAGCATCTCAAGGTGATTATTCTTCGTTTGGTTGAGATTTTCCGTCACCAAGATTCTCCTTGATGCCACTGAATCTCATTTTCTGCCATTTCGGATATCTTCATGAAGTTCCTGGAATTTGGTGGCATCCATGTCGGAAATTTCCTAAATTTTCCTCTCTTCCACATTGAAAACATTGATCTCGTAATCAATCACGTTTTCCATGGCAGCAGCCGCATCTTCCGGACTCTCACACTGAACGAAGGCAAAACCCCGGAGATTCACAACCAATTGGCACCCGGACGTCAACCAAATCCCCCAAAAGGCATAAGAGCATCGTTCAGGAGCCTCCCAGCCGCTTTCTCCGCCAATCCTCCCACAGACTGCTGTTTTTTTTCCACTCATTTTCTCATAAATAAATAAGAATGATTTCTTTCCATTTTACACAAAACTTAACCTCACTTTTTATCACAATTCACTTTTTTGTGAGCACTCTTTATTTTCCAACACATTTCCGGGTGACTCTTCCGGAAATAAAAGCTCCTGAGAAACCGCACAGTACATTTTCACTCACTATCAGAGTTCACCCGTCCCGTGAATTCATTTTTTTTTGTCACATTTTCCGACCACGTGCACTTTTCTTCACTTCGTGACCGTGGATAAATCCCACTTCTGAAATGTAAGTTAATAAAATAACTAAAACACGGGCTGGGACTTTCGCCCTTTTTCATGCTGTGGAGGAACACAGTCTGCGGTGACGTGTGTTCGCTCTCACAGCAACAGCCCAACTGATCTTTCTCAATTGGGCTGCAGTCCTCAGCACCGTTATGGGAGAGAGAGGAATTTAGGGAGAGGAGAGGGTTACATTTGACCGTCGAGAGGGCTCTCTTCTCGAATTGGTCAATGCGCTCCTACACTTTGAAAGAATTCTTAATATTAAAGAATAAAATTAATTTTCTTTCTCTCGAGTTGTCGTGAGAAAGATGAATTCATTAAATAAGAATCTTAATCTTATAAGAACTTCTTAAAGTTCTTAATCTGTTATATTAGTTTTCTTACGGATTAAATAATTACTCGAGATAAATAAAAGGAAGCGCCTTGTTCTAAATTTTCTTTTCACAAATGATTCAAAAATTTTAAGAAAAAACGACAATTTTTAGGTAGGTATTTAAATTCTATTCAATTTAACGTTGTATTTAAGCTCCACCCACATCTAGAATTTAATTCAAATCTTATCTACAAATAAATTATCTCCAACAAATACAAAGAAACTTTAAGGGATAAAAATAATCTTCGTTTCAGAAAAGATACCTGATTTGTGAATAAATTCTTTCAAAGCGTTCTCATTGGCTACCTCACTTTTTCTGCGTCACAACTAGGTGGAGCGTCAGAGCAAGGTTTATTTGAACAGTCAACTTTTTCTTTAAAAAAAATCTAATTTTCCATTGTTTTAGCTTTTCATGAAAATTACATAAAATTAGCAAGTCTACCGAAAATGAAAATCTCCTTATTTTCCATTTTCATCATTGAGATTTCCCTCAACTTTTCAATATATTTGCAATCACACTCAATAAAGAATAAAAAAAAAACTAAAAGAAAATCCATTTCTCGCCAAACTTTCTTAATGGAAAGAAAACTTTCCCTTCTGAATATTATGCAAATTTTCACCAGAACTCTCTGGAAGAAAATTTACTCCCATCCCGTAGCATTGAGTAAACTTAAATCGATGATGATGGAAAGTTTATAGCGTGGGACTCTTTGTGTGTTGTGTTGGTTGGTGGAAAAAACAAAGAGTTTGACCAAAAAGATTTCGTTGAGGGTGTTGTAATTGGAAAAGTGGTGTGGCTGGTATAATAAATTTTTTCTGTGGTAGGTTCGATAAGGTCGCACAGTTTGGGTTTAACCCCCATCATCACATAAAAACTTCAATTTCCGCCTTGTGGTATCTCGGAGTGTTGCTGCTCGTTAAACCACTAATTACGAGGGGGGTGTGAGAGGGTAGGTATGTAGGTGTATGAGTGGGGGAGCTTTGAAACAGATCCACACCGCATTCGTTGAAGGGGGTGTGCTTTTTTTGGGTTCTACGAGTGTGCCCAAGTGTAAATGATGATTTACTAAATTAAATTAACTGTCGTCATGCGAGCTTTTTGGGCTCTCAATGCGTGGAGGTGAAGAAAGGTTAATGCGAATTTCGGCGGGAGCAAGAAGGGAGGCTTTTGAGAAATTTCCTAATCGAATTCCGGAATTTTCTTTCACTTGGGGTGGGTCATTGGTGTGCGTGTGAAGGGAAAAAAATTGAATTGGAAGCAAATGAATGGACTTACCTCCACGTTTCTGCATCGGTGGCTCCAGGTGGCCATAGAGTCTGCTTAAATCGATCCCAAACGTCGGCGACGCCAACAGGACGATTCCCAGAGACGTAAACCAACTAACTTTCGGCATCTTTTTGCACACTCAAATCCAAATGAACTGCAGAACACACGAATTATTTTTTTTTTTAAATACTACCTACCAAAAAGCTCCTTTTTGTGATTTTTTAGATCCTCTCCGATGCTACGGAGAGTGGTGCCAAAAAAATCACAAAAAGCTTGAGCTTTTATTGCTATATATTATTCTTTTCGTGAGAGTGACTTTAGCTTTCGGCGCGCACTTCACACAAAAAACGCGCAAGGACAATGGACGTGGAGCAGAAAGTTTCTTCGTTGTTGAAAAATAAAGAGAGAGAGTGAAAAAGGGCCAGGAGAAGTTTAGGAACAAGGAAAAAGCGCAAAATGGGATTTTGTGCGTTTTACCGAAAAGCGGAAAAATTGCTTTTTCCGATCCTCTGTGGGTGGGGTGGCGTGACCCGTCGACGGTGTGTCACTGAATGTCCGCGGCCGTTCCACCAAAAAAACAAGGAAGTAGAGAGAAAGGACACAAAATCAAACTGTTGATGAGCAGTTTGACGTTGTCCTCTTGCCTCGTGAAAGCTCAACACCGAACTGTGATGTAGCCACCAAATGCATGAAAGTTTTATATGGAACACACGAGACATTCGCGACGCCGCCCCGAGTGACGTCGCTCACGCATACAAACACAGCGTCGGCCACCAAAAGAGACCACTCCCCATATTGCCGCTTCTCTCATTCTCTCTCACTCTCTCTCGCGCGCGTAAAGAAGGAAAGCTCATGCAAAAGCTCAGCTACCTGTTTATGCTACCTATACTACCCATATGATGCATATGCTGCATGCCAAGCTGTTGCTTTCTTTGTGTTCTCATCAGCTGGGGTGAGCTTTTTTATTAAAAAGAAAAAAGTTAAAATAATAAAAAACTATTCAGAATTTAAATAGGATTGATAAGAATACAAATTAACTGTTGAATAAAAAAATTACTGAGATATTAAATCAAAAAATCTTTCTTAAACTAAAAATTATATTAAAATTAATCTAATCAATTTAATTTGTTTTTTATGTTACTTTTTTTTGTATTTTCCAGAATTTTTATTTTTTTTTATTCTCAAAAATTCACATTTTTCGCAAGATAAATGCATTTTTTCTTTTATTTTCTTTCTTATGGGCTCTATCAGCTTTCTCATTATTTTTGCGTGATGAAATGCAATTTTTCCAATTTTTTTTATTGGTTTTTGCTGAAAAAATCAAAAATTGTATCAACTGTAATGATTTTCAATTTCTTCTGCCATAGCTTGTTTTTCCGGCTCATCCTAAGTTGATCAGGAGATTATTTTTCACTTTTTCGCGTCTTATAAGCTTTTCCGATGATTTTTAACAAATTTTTCTTACAAAAACCCATTTTTTTCGTGCAAAATTGGAGTACTCTCGCTGTATATTCCTCGGAAAATGCATCTATTGGTTTGTCCAATATTTACACAGATTTATAACCTAAGATCTTCACATAAATTCAGTACAATTTTGATTTTCTGTCTCATTCATCCCCATTGAATGCAATATGTAAATATGTTAGGTTAGAAATCCGGATAAATATTGGACAAACCAATAAATTCAAAGAACTAGCGATGTGAGGTATGCAGTGAATAAGAGATATATTTTTATATTAATTATTTTACTAAAAAGCCTTTAAATTTTCATTTTATAGATTTTTTTTTTTTTGGTAAAATATTTCAAATATTTCGTATAAGGAAAAATATGTGAAAAATAAGGAAACAATACAAGTCGCCAATATCTTCGTAGGTCCCGCCGGGTTGTGGTATTGAGGTTATGTTTTCTTATCTCGCGGAGTGTAAACAAACAATGGCAGGGTTTGGCATGGACTGTCAAAGTGAAAGGAAGTGTAGTGAAAGAGCTCCATTCAAATATTCTAAATAAATCAAATAAAAACCCAAAAACAAAACGAACATTAAATAAATTATATCAAATAAGCAATAAACAATACACAAGTGGAAAAAAAAAATATAACGGAAGTAAAGGGTTCTATCCCCCAAATAAAGTGGCCCATAAGGGCACGAACAAAGTGAAACTAAACAATGAACTGATAACAATAGAAAAATACCGAGAAATAGAAATAAACAGTGAAACACTTAATATACTAAAAAAAAAAATTAAAAATAATACAAAAAGAGATGACAACCCACATAATAATCAAATACCCCTACACCCTATTCAAACAATAGAAACGATGAACAAAGGAAAGAAAAAAAACAAACCTGGAAAATCCCCACAGAAGAACAAAAAACAAAAAATGGAAGCCGCATCCTCCTCGTCAACACAAATAGACGAACCATGCACGAACATGGCCGTGGACGAAGATGAGGAAACAGAAATAAAAACATGGACAAAGGAACCCTTACCCCAAATCGAGGAACAAAGAAAACATATGTTCCAAAAGATGACCAATACCCAGAACGAGATCCCCGAAAAAAACAACAAACAAGAAACGGAAGAATTAATTAAGTACAACAGGCAGGACAAAGGTCCCTTCATATTAATGATGGAGAAGGACAACGCAAACACAGTTGAAACTGCCAGAGAAATCTGCAGAATAATTGGACGAAACAGGATTGTTGAGATAAAAAAACTCTCAGCAAGAAGAATAAAGGTAACTACTAACAGCTGGGATTCAGCTAACAAAATTCTGCAGGACATAAATATTACAAGAATCAAGCGCTACAGAGTATATGTGCCATCAGCGTACATACACTCCATCGGTGTCGTAGACGACATCCCAATTAATTTCGACACAAAAGAAATAATACAGGAGTCAGAATGCGAATCACCAATCATAAAAATTGAACGCATGATGAAATTAAACGCGACGGAAAACAAATTGGAGAAATCAAACAAGGTGAAGGTAACCTTCAGGGCCTTCCACCTCCCAACAACCATCAAAATTTACGGGGCGAGTTTCAGAGTGAGACTCTTTATACCCCCACCCACATACTGCAAAAAATGTCTGTGCTACGGACATTTTAAAAAAATCTGCAAAAACGAAGAAAGATGCCCCAATTGCACCAATTTGAACGTAAATGGACACGACTGCAATACTTATTGCAAGTATTGTAAGACCGGGGAACACCCAACAAATGATAAAGAATGCCCTGAAAGGAAAAGACAAACAAAAATAAAAACAAAAATGATTGCAAAGAAATGCAATTATAGAGAGGCAATAAAGATGATAGAAGAAAGCGAGAGAGACACACCACCAAACAAGACAGAAAACAGGAACGAGAAAACAATGGCTCAAATCATCAAAATCAACCAACTAAATGAAGACCTTAAGAACAAAAACAACAAGCTGATTGATATGGTGCAGATAATAAGCAAAATGGCACACGCAGACAAAACCCCGAACGAAGAAACCATTGACTACATTCGTGACGTGCTGGATGGAAATCAACCACTCTTCACGTACAAAGAATAAATCCAAACTAACAACTAATCAATGATAATCACACAAATTAACATAAGAAGTTTAAAATCAAATAAATCATTACTAGAACAGTACATAAACGAAAATAAAACTGAATGTGCCTTACTAAGTGAAATATGGACAAATAAAAAATCAAAAATTAATATCCCAGGATTCAGAAAACACCTACACAGCCGTGAGAACGGATACGGAGGTGTTGGTATACTAATAAATAATAAAATTATCAGCAAAAGTAAAGTGAGAAATGATCTAGAACCTCTAGAAGTTATAGAAGTGCAAATAAAAAAAGAAAACAAAGACTACACATTGATCTCAATATATATCCCACCCCAAATTAGAAATAGTGACATAAAAGACAAACTAGAAAAACTCTTAAATGAACTAGTGAACAAAAACAATGTGATTTTAGGTGGTGATTTCAATGCAAGACATGATATGTGGGAAAACAACTCAATAAACAATGGAAGAGGTGTACTAATAGCTGAACTAATCTCAGAATCAAACCTAATATGCATCAATGACGGCCAACACACCCACTACAGCAGTCACTTCAACACAACATCAGCAATAGACCTAACTCTAATATCCCCCAACCTTATAGATAAAGTACAATGGAATATAAATGAAACAGAGATAGGATCAGACCACTTCCCTATAGATATAAAAATTAGTGTAGGAAAACAGAACCAACAAAATAAACTTAAAACAAAACTAGATTTAAGCGAAATTAAAATACAACTAAAAAACAAGCTAAATCTTAATGAATGTACAACAGCAGAAGAAATTGAAGGAGAAATAAAGAAAATAATTCTCAATAATATAAAAACATTCAAAGACAATAATGACAAATATATACCAAAATATTGGTGGACTGAAGAAATAGGAAGACTGTGGAAAATAAAAAAAGAAAAATTTAAACTATATAAAAAACATAATACAGAATATACAGCTAAAGAACTTAGAAAAATAACAGCTAGACTTAAGCTAGAAATAAAGAAATCAAAAAAGAAAGCATGGATTACTTTTATAGAAAGTATAAACCCAGGGAGCAGCCCTTTAGAAATATGGGAGAAAGTAAATAGATTCAACAACAAAAAAATCAAAAGAAAAAATAACATAATAGAAACTAGGGAACAAGGAATAGACTTTATAGAATACAACTTCGTAGAAGAAGAATATAAAACTATAACAACACAATCTATAGATATAGACTATGATTTTTGCACATTCGAAGAAGTAAAAGAAATAATAAAATCAAACAAAAATACAACCCCAGGCATAAATGAAATATCACATGAAATGATGAAAAAACTAACAGACGAAAACATTAAAGCCATAACAAATATATATAACAAAACATGGAGAGAACAAAAAGTCCCTAACAGTTGGAAAAAATCAAAAATAATACCAATACTAAAACCTAATAAAGACGAAATGGACATTGCAAGCTATAGACCAATAGCACTCCTAAATGTAATAGCAAAAAATTTCCATAAAATACTAATAAATAAAATAAATAACATAGTATACAACAACAAAATACTTCCAAGTAATACATATGGATTCAGAAAAAACAGAAACACAACAGACTACCTACTAAATCTAACAAATACTATAAAAGAAAATAATAAAAAAGGCATGAGAAGCATAGCTATAATAACTGACATTAGTAAAGCATTCGATAACGTAAACATTGACATACTAATAAAAAAATTAAAAGAACTTAACTTTCCCACAGAAATAACTAACTGGCTCGAACACCTACTGAATAATAGAGAAATAATAATAGACGAAGAAAGCTATACAGAAACTATATTAACAAGCACAGGACTACCGCAAGGTAGTATACTCAGCCCAACACTATTTAACTTATATACCATAAACCTACACAAAATTAACTCAAGAGACTGCAAAATATTACAATTTGCAGATGACATAACACTAATAGTCTCAGGAAAAAATAACACCCAATTATACCAAAATGCAAACAAATTATGCGAAACACTCAAGAAAGAACTAAAAAAACTAGATTTAGAACTAAACCCAAATAAATGTAAATATATACAATTCGATAAAACAAGTAAAGATAAAGGAGAAATAAAAATTAACAATATAAAAATAAAAGAAGAAAGATACCACAAAATACTAGGCGTATATATAGACAAACAGCTTAATTTCAAAATCCACAAAAAAGAAATAAAAGCACAATGTGAGAAATACATAAATCTCCTTAAAATATTTAGCAGAAGCAGGGGAGGAGCCCATCCAAAATCATTAACTATGATATATAAATCTCTAATCAACTCCAGAATCAACTATGCTGCACCAGTAGTATGGGATCACAAGGAAAATCTATTAGAAAAAAATATTTTACAAATAGTTAAAAATAAAGCCCTCAGAATCGTAATGGGATATACAAAATCCACACCAATAACATCTATGTTAGCAGACGTAGGAGAAATGCCAACTAGATTAGAACATGAAAAAAACACAATAAAACATCTTATTAGAAGAATACAAGGGCCAGACAGCTGTCCCAACATTATAAACCAATATAGAGAACTAGAAAACATAAACTACATCAAAAGCAATTACGAAGAATTTGAAGAAACTGGAACAAATACAGAAGAATTAGATAAAGAAAAAATACTAGAAAATCTTAAAGTTAAATGGAAATCAGACTATCAAAACATAACAGAAAATGTAGGTAAATACAACAAACAGATAAGAAATAACAAATTAGAAGATAAACCCTGGTTCAAAAATAAAAAACTAAACGCTAGAGCAACTAAACTAATAAATAGACTTAGAAGCGGACACTCTTATGATAAGAAATTCCTTAAAATAATAAAAATAAGCGAAAACGATCAATGCGATCTTTGCAATACAGAAGAAAACGCGAATCACATCATAATAAACTGTAAAAAGTATGATATCTCAAGAAGGAAATACAAATCCATCACCAACGCCCCAGACCTCCAGAGCATACTCAAAGAGAACAAGACAAACAAATTGATAGAAATCTACGAGTTCACCAAGGAAAACAACATAGACATTTAAACACAAACAAACACTCATATATTATAAGTAACAATAAGAATGTACAACTTTACCATATACTATTATGGTATGATACATCCTTATAGAACAGGATAATACTCTATCCTAAATAAGAGTAAACAAAACCAGAACAAATTAAACCAACGACAAAAATTCAAATTCAAACAAACTAGTAATATAAGAGTATATGTATATTGTGTGTAGACGTCAAATGACGTTTGGCCTTGTGGCTTGAAAAGGCTGGGGCCGTAAAGCTTTAAAATAAAAAAAAAAAAAAAAAAAAAAAAAAAAAAAAAACAATGGCAGAAGGAACTATTGGCGGTGTTTCCGGGCAAATCCTGGCCAAACCACTTCACATTCAGCGCCTCGAGGCTGCTCTGGATATGGGGCCCCTCATGGCGTATGCGCGGGAAGTTCTCTCGCGCCCCCTGACAAGTAGCGATGAAAGTGATGTGGAGTGCCAAGTTCCGGGAAGAAAGATTCGCGGCGTTGTCTCATCGAAGGAAGACCGGACGAATGATAAAATTCGCGTGTACAACTTTGCAAATGTCGGACCGGAGCGGAAGTGGCTGCAGGATGTCCTGCTTAGCGATACGGAGAGTGAGGCGGAGATGGATGAGGAGGAGCGTGTGCGGGAGATGCTAAAGGAGCATCTGAAGGAACGTCAGATGCGCACAAAGTACTACAGGAATGCCAATAATGCTCAATTTGGGTACTACGGAGCTGGGTTGCTGTCCAACTGGGATATGTTCCCAGAGCATCAGCGCTCTGTTATTGGTTCCCGGAAGAAACGCGGGAAGGATAAGAAGAGGAAGAAGCGTGGAAAGCTACCAAAGATGCTGGAGAAGAAGCCACGGAAGAAGCGGGATTCCATGGAGGGAGATCTTGATGTGGGAGAGGTTGATTGGGATGAGCAAATTGGCGGGATGAAGGTGGAGATTGAGGATGATTTTGATTCCAAATCTCACAGTTCGTTGAGTGCTGCAACACCGAAAATGTCCGTGAGGGCACGGAAGAAGGCTGTGTTGATGAAGACACCCGAGATGATGGCCCTGCGACGGCGGAAGGTGTGGCAGCAGATGGCTAAGAAGGAGCTGGGAAAGGTTCAGAGGGCAAAGGTGAACAATCACAAGGAAATGCTGACAAATTGCAAGCGAGTTGCCACGCTGTGCATGAAGTTCTTCCGGCAGAAGGCAATGCAGTCGCAGAAGAACATGAAGGAGACCGTCTGGCGTGCCAAGAGGCTCACGCGAGAGATGCAGGCTTACTGGAAGAGGTGAGTAGTGCCCGTTCCTGTCTTTCCGGAAAGGGGAATTAATGAGGGAAACTCTCTGATTTGTTTTAGATACGATCGTGTGGAGCGAGAGACACGCCGGAGGATGGAAAAGGAAGCTGAGGAGCAACGGAAGATGGATGTGGAGATGATTGAAGTGAAGCGACAGCAACGGAAGCTGAATTTCCTCATCACCCAGACTGAACTCTATGCGCATTTCATGTCAAAGAAGATTGGCTTTGCTTCGGAGGAGGAACAACGGAGGATTCTCAATCAACTGGATGAGGAGAGTAATCCTCGACTGGCGGCAATTGATGACTACAACAGTGATGTGATGAAGCAGCGTGCCCATCAGAATGCCAGCGATGCATTCATGACAGAACGCGCCCGGACGCAGGAATTCGATGTGCACGCCAATAGATGCCCTCAACCGGGTCTGGAGGTGATTGAGGAAGTTCCGCAGCCACAGATGTTCAAGGGAGTCCTCAAGGGGTATCAGATTAAGGGCATGACATGGCTGGCAAATCTCTACAATCAGGGAATCAGTGGGATTCTCGCCGATGAGATGGGTCTGGGGAAAACCGTGCAGAGTATTGCCTTTCTCTGCCACATTGCTGAGCAGTACGGCGTCTGGGGACCCTTCCTGATCATCAGCCCTGCTTCGACGCTCCACAATTGGCAGCAGGAGATGCAGCGCTTTGTGCCGGGCTTCAATGTTGTCCCCTACTGGGGTTCACCGCACGAAAGGAAGATCCTTCGGCAATTCTGGGAGCAGAAGGATCTTCACACGAAAGATGCCAGCTTCCACGTGGTTATCACGAGTTACCAGCTCGTTGTGAGTGACTACAAGTACTTCAATCGTATCAAGTGGCAGTACATGGTGTTGGATGAGGCACAGGCCATCAAGAGCTCATCCTCCGTGCGCTGGAAGCTCCTTCTCGGCTTCAACTGTCGCAACCGGCTCCTCCTCAGTGGGACTCCCATTCAGAACAGTATGGCTGAACTCTGGGCCCTCCTGCACTTCATCATGCCCACCCTCTTTGATTCCCACGAAGAATTCAACGAGTGGTTCAGCAAGGACATTGAATCCCACGCAGAGAATAAGACAGGAATCGATGAGAAGCAAATCTCACGCCTTCACATGATTCTCAAACCCTTCATGTTGCGACGCATTAAGAAAGATGTGGAGAATGAGTTGTCTGATAAGATTGAAATCATGGTCTACTGCCCACTGACAACGCGTCAGAAATTCCTCTACATGGCGCTGAAGAAGAAGATTCGCATTGAGGATCTTCTGCACTACACTGTGGGTGGGGGAGATGGGCATTCAGTGGATAAGAACTTCACGTCGAGTCTCATGAATCTCGTCATGCAATTCCGGAAGGTGTGCAATCATCCGGAACTCTTTGAGCGTCGTGACGCAAAGAGCCCCTTTGCAATGCGCTGCCTGGACTACCCACTGGCACGCCTCGTGTTCGACGAGGGCCTCCTGAGCAGGAGTTTCCCGAGTCAGAAGCACATCCGGGAGAATCGCTTCAACATCTTCAAAGCGGAGGCGGTTCAACGATCGCTTTTCCCGCACCACAAAACGGACAATCTAGTCAACTACAGAGCCTGGACGGATCTGGCATTGGGCAGTGCATTCTCAGTCACGCGTTTCAGCAGGATGTCTCCCGAAGAGGTGGAGCATCATGGTGTTTCCGGGCTTATTTATCTGTAAGTAATTCCTGTTTTATTTTTAAGGGTGAACGATAAGGCTAAGCATTTTATGGGTTTTTGTGATTCATCTGGGGGGCTATGAGATTTGTGTTGAATCTTCAAACAACAATGAAAAACGAAGAAAAAAGTAAAGTTTGATTCTCTAACAATTGGATAAGTTTAAAATTCGATAAACAATTCAAAAAAAATTAATTTCTGTATCTATTCCGGAAGCAAAATTCATTCTAAACACATCAGTAGGGGAGACCGGGGTAAAATCAAAAGTTAGTGGAAAATTTTCAAATGCCAATTTCTCCTGACTTATAAATCGGAAAATCGGAAAAATTATGGTAAGAAGCTCTACCAACCTCCAATAATTGACTGTAATTTGGGGTGTAGCACCCGACTCACTATCCAGCGAATATTAACCTAGCTCATAGAGTGAGTACCCTTAGATTGGCGGTAACTGTAACGGCTGCCCTTCCCTCGGCAACGGCTTATGCCCCCAGGTTACAAACCCTCAAATAGGTGAGAGAGAGTACGAGAATCCTCAAGAGAATATAGGAGAGCACTGAGAGAGTAATTATATGAGAGTAGTTAAGAGGGATGATGAGAGTAGAGTCAGTCGGAGCTCAGCCTTGTGCGGGTATGGCTGCGCAGTGAAAGTGCTCTGTAGATTTAGTTGAGGACTACGAGGGTGGAGGTTACTGGGGGATTTGATCAAAGCCCTGTGGCGCCCCCTATTCAGGGCGCCACAGGAGGTTATCCGATCAGAACTTTAGGAGAAAACAAACCAAACAAAATATTGAGCCCATTTCCCCATTTCGTGTTTTTATTATTCTTTAATTTTCTTTTATTCTTATTAATCTTTACCAAATTTTTGGAAAAAAAAATTTGTTTTAGAACAGAAGATACGTTAAAGAGGAGTTTTATAAAAATAAGGTCAACTTCCGACTGAAAGCTTAGGTACTTACTTTTTTTTTAGTTTTTTCTTTGTTCCTGAGTGGTAAAAAGGCCTTTTTAACCCAACCAAATATGGCTTTAAAACAAACAAAAATTTTGCACAAAAAACATTTTTTTTTAATAGTTAATGGGTTCTGAGATATTCAATTCCCGGAAAAAACTCTTTTCTTTTCAAACGAATGTCTTGGCACGTATCCAATGTAACCTTAATCATTTTATGACTTTTTAAAAGATGTAAAATATATCTAAAGTTTCAAAACGCTCAAAAGCATTCTCAATTTTTCACAAATAAACTTCCGAAATTTGCCATTGAAACTTCCGGAACAAAAAAATCATGTAAATATGTAGAGAAATGATTTCTTTTACTTTTTTAATGAAGTAAATTCTATTAATTTAACTTTAAAACAATATATTAGTTCTTACTAAAGTGAAAAATATTCTGAATCAATAACAATAGCTGTTTGCAGTGAAGCATGCGAGTTAACGAAAATGCTTTTTTTTCAAGAATAAAATACATTGAGGGAAGAATGAAGCTCCTTCAGTTGCTACGCCATAGGATTATGTGGTGGGATAGGACATCCTTCCCACGGGATTGTCTCCTCTTGCAGCCAATGCTGGAGAATTGTCTCAATAGGATTTTCATCACATTTGGCAGCTGCCTCCAGCAGCTCGTTTTCACGGGAATAACATCACGCGTGTACACGCACACAGATCACGCGTACGTTGCCATTCCGGAATCCATGGAGCACCGGATTATTCGGAGCAAGAATCGACGAAGTGGGAAGTTTGAGGAGCTGAAGATTGACGTGGAAGTTGGACAGGGTGGGAGTATGAAGTCTCCAACAGCAGTGAGTCCCCTGAAGAGTCCGACACATGTGAAAATGCCCGCCAAATCTCCCATTTCACCCACTCCGAAGCCCAGTCAGGGCAGCGGATTGGCTCTCCTGGCGGAATTTCCGCACAAGCAGCACTCACTTGTTGTGCTTGAGTGTCGTCCCACGGAGATGCCGGGATTTGTTTATGGGCTCCCGCCAAAGGTGCAAACTTCCGGAAGGAGTATGTACTGCAATAGTCGCGCTGCGAGATGGGTAGAGATCCGGCATGAGCAGTGTGAGAATGCAGAAGGGAAGCAGCTCATGAGGAATGGCTTGGAGGTGGCACGACCTCATCTGGGATGGTCGTACATAACAATTCCGGACAAGCAAACCCTCGTATCGGATGCAGGGAAGCTTTATGTGTTGGATGGACTCCTGACGCGTCTCAAGGCGCAAGGGCATCGTGTTCTGATCTACTCGCAAATGACAAAGATGATTGATTTGCTGGAGGAGTACATGTGGCACAGGAAGCATCGCTACATGAGGCTCGATGGATCCAGCAAGATCTCAGCCAGGAGGGACATGGTGGCTGACTTTCAGTCACGTGCTGATATCTTCGTTTTCCTCCTTTCAACACGTGCTGGCGGATTAGGAATTAATCTCACCGCAGCTGATACGGTGAGTCGCAAATTCTTTTTAATTTAGCTGTGTTTCTTTCAGACACAGCTTTTGTGTACCACCTAAAATGCAAAGTCGTCAGATCGGGCTCAAACTTGGGATGAGCACCAGCACGAATTAAGGTCCCCACAATCCAAAAATGTATACGCTAAATTTTTTTTTGATATGTTGTAGGGGCTATCAAGGCCTTTCCAATGATACCTCATTTTCGAAAATCGGTCAAGCTGATTAGTCAATATGGCCGCCACAATTTTTCATCGAAAATCGACCATAACTCGAAAACGGCTTGACCGATTTTGATCAACTCGGGCTCAAATGAAAGCTCTCAACAAACCCTACAACTCTCTAGAACATCCGAAGTTTCAAAAGTGGCCGCTAGGGGGCCAAAAATCAAAAACAAAATTTTCGATGAGTTTTCGATGAATATCTCGAAAACGCCATTATTGATTTACTTCATTTTTTGATATATTATAGCCTACTATAACATCTATTTATAAAAGAAAAAATTTAAAAAAAAATTGTCGCCATTTTGAAAATATTGAGTTCCAACTTTGACATGTTATATCTCGGGATCTACAAGTCCGATTTTGATCAACTCAAGCGCAAATGAAAGGTTTCGTGAAACCCTACAAATGTCTAGAACATTGCAACTTCGAGAAATGACCGCGAGAGGTGCTAAAGTCAAAATCAAAATTTTCGAAAAGTTCGAACTCGAATTTTTCGAAAATGCCATAATCGATTTACTTCACATTTTAATATGTTATAGGTGAGGTTAAGACCTTTCCAACGATAGCTCAAAATCGAAAATCTATGGAACCGTTCCCGAGATATGGCGTTTTAAAGATTTCTTGCGGGATGACTTTTCAACTTTTCCCGACTTTGCGCGTATTTAAATTAATTCGCGTTCTAGTTTGCTCTCACAAAATTGGTACGCTGAAAGAAACAGAGCTCTCGTAAGCTTGGTCAGCTTACCTGTACATTTATTCTGTTTTGTTGAGTTTTATTGGTCAAGAAATTGAATCATTTTAAGTCGGAAAAATATTCCATTTTGTCTAGTTCTTGTGGGATTTTTTGACTTCTTTGAGGCTCCTTTTCTGATGAAATTTGAAGGAAAAAATGAAGATTTTACTGCCTTTACTTCCTTATCTCGGGGAAAACTTTATACTTGAACCATCTGTTGGCTCTGTTGCAAAACTTTCAATGAATTTCAATGGCTTTTCAAGAGTTTCCTCAAGTGGCCCTCAAGTCCCTCCGATAAGAAGTCTTTTTAGTGGGTATAAAAGCAGAGCTTTCGCAGCTTTGCGACGTTTAGAAGAAATGGATTTATTGGTGGTTCTTTGTCTTGTGAATTTCCTCCTTCCCGCTCATGGATTATCGAGTCAAATCTTCCGGAAGCTTCATGAGGAGCCTCATCTGTCGCGAGAAAGTTGTAAATCAACGCGGAAAATTAGTGAAGAATGGATTTATCAGTGGTTAGATCATACAAATCCACAGGATGATAGAAAGTGGCGAATGAGGTTCTTTGCAAATGAAGAATTTTACGTGGAAGGTGGTCCAATTTTTATCTTTGTGGGTGGAGAATGGAGTGCTTCGGCGGAATTTGTAATGGGAGGACATGTGTACGATATGGCAAAGGAATTTCATGGGTATCTCTTCTACACTGAGCATCGTTTCTATGGGAAAAGTCAACCAACGAGTAATCTTTCCCTGGAGAATCTCAGATACTTAACAAGTGAACAAGCTCTGGCGGATTTGGCGCATTTTATTGCAACAAAAACGGAGGAAATTCCCGGAGCAAGCAATAGTTCGGTATTCCTCATTGGTGGTTCATATGCAGGATCTCTGGTGACGTGGTTCAGTCACAAGTATCCATTCCTCGTGACGGGAGCTTGGGCCTCGAGTGCTCCTCTCTTGGCAAAGGTGGATTTCAAGGAGTATTTTGAGGTTGTTGCTGAGTCCATTCAACTTGTCGGTGGGCAGGAATGCTTCGCAAAGACGACAGAAGCTTTCAAAGCAATGGAAGATCTCATTGCTGAAGGGAATTTCTCAAATCTCACCCAGGCGCTCAATCTCTGCCAAAATATCACGAGTGATGAGATGAATGTACAAAATTTCTTCCAAACCATGTCGGGGTTCTTAGCAGTTGTCGTTCAGAGTCTTTCCTGGGCAGGAATTGAAGGTTTTTGCTCAGGAATGCTCGGGAATGATGATCCCCTCGTGGGCTATGCGCAGAATCTGAAAATCCTCGGAGGTGGATGTCTTACAGTGGACTTTGAGGAGGACAATAAAGTCCTGAGAGACACTGCGTGGCCAGCAGATGAGAGTCAAATGATGCGTCGGTGGATTTATCAAACTTGCAATGAATTTGGGTGGTTTCAAACGTCCACCTCGTCCAAACATCCCTTCAATTACTTCCCCGTTGAATTTTTCATCAATCTCTGCCAATATGTCTTCGGCGAAGAATTTGTTGGGGAGAAAATTGAGCAAAATACTTGCTTAATTAATGCAAAATTCGATGGTTTGGAGCCAAAAATAAAGAACGTCTACTTAACTCATGGGCAGTTGGATCCATGGAGGGCTGCTGGGGCACAGAAAAATATTAACGACGATTCCCTGACTGTGATCCTCCCCAATCATAGTCATTGTAGTGATTTTGGATCAATGAATGTTAATGATTCCCTTGATTTGTACATTTCCAAGTCGAGAATAAAGGCCTACGTGAAGAATTTGATTGGTTTGTGAGAAAAAAAATTGTTTCTTTAACTTTCCTTTTTTCTCTAGAATTAAATTCCGAGGTGATTAAAAAATATTTAGAAGGAGCTTTTAAAAAGAATTTGAAATTATACGGTGCGATATTGTATAAAAAGTACCTACCTAAATAAAATAAATCTAATAATAAAAAGAATTTTCTTTAGAATATTCCTTGGAAAAACTTTGGGAAGATTTTTCCAAAAATTTGTAAATGCCACTATTTTAACCCTTTTGCGTTCTTTAGGTCATAGGTAAACACAAACGTGAAACATTCTATTTTCTTGAATTTCAATCAATTTAATAGTTTTTCTAGGATTAGAATGAGTTGAATTTACGTAAATGAGGCCATAAAAACACGTTCTTATGGAAAAATGTTTTCTGAGAGTATTCATAGAATAAATATCGTGATAAAAAGAGCGCATGTTTCAATGTTTCTATGTTTCATGTAGACGCGAAAGGTTTAACTAATTTTACTTTATTTTGTTAATGAATTAAATGCATCAATTCATTGTCAAAAGAAAATCTACTTAAATATTAAAATCTGTATTAAATTTAAACTAAATTAAAAGAAAAAAAGAAAAATCTGGTCATGATTTTCTCATTTTTGAAATCAATATTTTTTTCCAGATTTTTTTTTAATTGAAAAGGAAGAAATTAAGGAAATCTATTAAGCTTTTTTTGAATTTTCTTCTTTTTTCTTCTTTTGAATGCTTATCATCCCCTAAAAAATATTATTTTCATGTCTTTTATTTTTAATTTCTCATGAAAACTCCAAAATGAATAAACTTCTTTATTTTAAAATTAAAAGAAAAATGTCAAAAGGTCTTCAATATGTTTTTTTCTCCACTTCAAAACACCTACAAAATGCAAAGAACTCAGCCTATTTTGAGATTTTTTATTGCCAAAAGCACTTTGAGGGTTTTTTCTCTCTCTCTCTGAAAGTAGTTCGATAATTGTCTTAAATTATGGAATTCAATAGAAGACTAATAGAACCTCTTTGAGCGAAGAAAATTTCATCAACACTATCGTCTCCTCACTCAAAACCACACACTCTTCGTTTGAGAGGGTACACATATAGCACATTAATTGCATCATTAGGAGTTCTGTGGGGAAAGGGAACGTCACACAGCAGAGACTTCTGAAGTATTCAAGACAGGTGATTGAAGGGAATTAAGAATATTAAATATTTGAAGGGATCAAACAAAAACTACGTTAATTTTTTAATTTTAATTTTTTGTTCATAATGTCTTTTTTCGAGAGATTTTGTGCAGATCCTTACTGATTTTTTTTAAACCTTTTTAAATCTATAGAAATTTTTTTTTAATTAATTGTTTGCCTTATCTGCTGCATTTTTTTCTATTACTCCTTTAAAAAAAAAAACAGGAACGTAGCCAGAATTTTATTCTAGGAGCGTTAAAATTAGAATTAAGAGTCGAAATTTATGAAAATTTGTAGCTTCGTACCGTATTTTCTAACGTCTTACGTTCCTTCCTTAATTTTTCAAATTTCTTTTCTAACTTTTGACTATTTTCTAAACTTACGTTTTGTCTCTAATTTTTGACGTTTCTTTACTATTTTTTGACGTTTCCCATTTAACATTTGAAAATTCCATTTTGAAATTCATTTAATGAAGATTTCAGCCGGGAAATAATTTATTTTGACCTCTAAAACGAAACCTCCGATTTGTCTGAGCCTTAAAACAAATTTTTAGACATTCACACACCCTTCTCATGCCTACATATTTTAAAACTTTAATAGCAGAAAAACTTTGAAATTTTCAACATAATCTTCTGCTTGAAAAGTTTTTACCCACATAAATGTAAATAAATTCACAAATACTTTAAACCTTTAATCTGTGTGAACATTATTTCACACGTTGATAAAGTTTTTGAAAAAAAAAAGACAAACAAATAAACAAATCAGTTGCATAATGTTTCGGCGACAGGAAGGGAATTATAGAAAAGATCCAAAACAACCTGATAAATGGCCTGCATTTGCCACTATAGCTGTGGCTGGAGCTTCTTGTCGCTTGTGCGTGAAATACCGCGATAATTAATTGTCTGTGTGCCACCATTGAATGGGCAGGAAGAAAACGAGCGCCCATATGGAGGTGAAGGAGCGGGGCGAATTTATTGAATAGAGTGCATTAAAAGTCTTCATAAAATTATTTGATTTATTCGATGAGATTTTATGGGTTTGAATTTTTCATTTATATAAATAAATCTCCTCAAGGCTTTTTTTTGTTTTGCTTTTTCTTGTTTCTTTTGGACAACAAAAACCAAGAGAAGACGACAGTTTTTTTTTGCAGTGATTATTTTGTCTTTTTAAATCAATTTCAATGTGTGCAATCTTTTCATTAAATGCGTGAGAAAATTATCTAATTTTCCTACATTGAAATTTATTTTCTTTATTGCGCCGTGTGCGGGTTTTTGTGCAAGAAAAACTGCAAAGTTAAATATATATAAACTGCAAAGTTAAATATATATAAACTGCAAAGTTATATATATATAAACTGCAAAGTTAAATATATATAAACTGCAAAGTTAAATATATATAAACTGCAAAGTTAAATATATATAAACTGCAAAGTTGAATATTGCATAGATGGAACAGTATAAAGCGAATGTACGGTAAGTAAAACTTACAGGCTGTGATTCTTTCTTTGTCAGTGAAATGTGCAAAATTGGGTGAATGGGCTGAAATGAAGGAAAGGTTAAATTCTAAGGAAAGACTGACTCGCGCCATGGCTGTGATTCGGGCGCGCATTATATATATTTAACTTTGCAGTTTATATATATTTAACTTTGCAGTTTATATATATTTAACTTTGCAGTTTATATATATTTTACTTTGCAGTTTATATATATTTAACTTTGCAGTTTATATATATTTAACTTTGCAGTTTATATATATTTAACTTTGCACATTATATATATTTAACTTTGCAGTTTATATATATTTTACTTTGCAGTTTATATATATTTAACTTTGCAGTTTATATATATTTAACTTTGCAGTTTATATATATTTTACTTTGCAGTTTATATATATTTAACTTTGCAATTTATATATAAGCGCCCCGCTACGCGGGGCGCTGGTTTATATTGAAGTAGCTTTGAAGTAACTTTATATCAGTTTCTATTGTAAAATTCAAAGTCGTCAGATCATTCTTAGAAACCTTTCAAAAAAAATTTTTTTAGCAATATGTTCAAACTTTTTATTAATTTTACATATTAAATATTATAAAAAGTTCCCCCTGCCGCGTCTGCCACTTATTCTTGAAAAGAATGAGCGCCCAGGTTCTACCACGGGGAGGTGCGGACAGAAGTTGAATAAGAGAGGCTATATGTGTCGCGTCTTATTCCATTAAGAACCCAAAAACTGGAAAGAAAAATATTATTAAAAATATTCACAACAAAATATTACAGAAAAACTTGCCTAAAAATTCGTATGTAGAATACTGCGTTGGCCGCTCGTGTTGTCGCCTGCCCGTTGATCTGCGTTGCTTGTAGATGCTGGTTGAGGTCGTTGAGGTAGCCTGTTTGTCTTATAAAAGAAATTAACTACATATTATGTTATTTTATCTATTTGGTAGGAAAAGGAGTTATTACTCTATTTTCCAAAATATATTTTATGTGTTTTCTCATTTTTGTTATATCATATCTTTGTTGGCATGGGTCTTTGCCTAACACGTAACTGACCGCATTTGCCATAGCAAAAATGCCACACATGATATAGTCTGGCTGGCTCATAACTTTCTTAATTTTAATATGATTAGAAATTGGTTGTAAATAGGGATGCAATTTGCTCAAAAAATTTAAGGCCTGATCATTAATTGTTGAGCCGTTCATCGAATCATAATAATCTATCGTGTTGTCACCGTTATATATCGCGAGGGTAAAATGTCCTATGAAATTAGATTCTTGTCCAGAAGTAAGTATTATTTGAATGTGTTTTCTATTGGGAGGAATTATGGGGCATTCGTCTGTATTGTGGACTCCAAATTCAAGATTAACGTTTTTAAATTCGGGGTATTTTTCGGTGAGAATATGCATGAAACGGTATATATGAAGTGAACTTGCATAAGTGGAGTCTAAACTTATATCTTCAGTTCTCCATAGTTCAAGTAGAACGTCAGGTTGGTCAACAGGTTTTTCTGGACTTTTGTCTTTGACTATTTTCTTAGTAGTTGATGGAGAAGAAATATTTTGGGGCTCTTTGACAATTTCGGGGGGTGGCAAAGAATCCGGCGTATGAGATTTAGGAGGTGATTTTGAAATTACTTTTTCTGGTTTCTTTGGATCAGGCGTATGGGGTATAGGAGGTGATTTTGAAATCGGCGTATACGGTTTAGAAGGTGACTTAGGAATAAATGTTTCGGGTTTCTTTTCATCGACTATGCAATAAACGGGACGATGATCAGAGAAATAACTATCATAAATTCCAACTGAACAATTTTCATTTGGAATATTGGTTATAACGACATCTAACTGACTGTCATATTTGGTCGTAGTTTCATGAGAATCTAATTTAGATTCCAATTGGAATTTTGCAATAAAGCTTAAAAATTTCTTATTAACGTTATCCGCATGAATATTGAAATTAAAATCACCTGTTAAAATAATTTTTGAATTCTTAGGAATTTTTGAAAAAATATTTTCAAATGAATTTGCGAAAACATCGAAAGGAACTTTAGGTGATTTGTATCCAGAAATGACATAAAATTGATTTCCGTAATCTAAAACGAATAAGCTTAAAGTGTATTTCTTCTCATGATCAATTTTTAAGTCTTCTGCTAATACTTTAACTTTTGACCTATCTTCATTTTTGACCAAACATAAAAGGCCTCCAATATTCTGTATTTCATTATCTTGTCTATATAGGGTAAAGTAACCCTTAAAACTTGGAATTGAATAAGATTGAAACGTTTTAGTTTCAGAGAATATTAAAATATTGAAGCATTTATACCACGAATCGGTATCAATATCTTTGAAATGTTTATGCAAGGATACGATATTGTGGTAGCAAATTTTAATCTTTTTCCGATCTACTTTACGAACATCTTCAAAAATGTCTTTTAATGGTTTTTTTGTTCGTAAATTATGAATTTCATTAATGATTCGTTGTCCTACGTGTGAAATTTGTCGTGGGTAAAATGTACCAATTATATATAAACCGTTTAATGACGTTACTCTACTCAGTGCTACGTACATCATGCACAAGCTAATATTTTCTTGTTTAGTAAGATCAATACATATTGATTGATATGTTTGGCCCTGACTCTTATGCATTGTTATAGCCTCCGCAGGCATAATAGGAAATTGTACCCTTGATACTGTAGTGGTACTATCTCTATGTAATTGGAAACTGAAATTGCACTTTTCAAGTGGAACTAAATTTTCATTTAAATTATTTGTCTTTAAATAATTTTGGTAGCGCTTTTCCTTATTGAGTTTCTTACCAACTCTGTCTTCTAAGAATTCTAACCATATTAAAGATATATTCTTCTTTGAATCAAAAGTTATGTGACGGAGTATTCCGCAAGCTCCATTTACTAAGCCGTCTTCTACATCTATATTCTTAATTACCATATATTTAATTCCTAGTTTTAAATGCAAAGTGTAGACGGCACCTGCACTTTTATTGGTATCTCTAGTTTGAAGGTCTTTTAATATTTTATCCGTTTTCTTATCGCTTATAGATTTGGACTTTTTACTAGTAACTACTTTATCTTTTGCTAACGATGTGTGCAATTCTCCTGGAAATTCGGAAATTTTCCTTTCATTGAACGCGTCAACATTTGCACGTGTGGCAAATAATCTAATAGCTTCTAATGGAACGTCCTTTGCATTCTTAACCGTTCTAGATCTAATTAAATTTATATCTTTCTGTGTCATTTTTCCGATTGACATATTATTTAATGCTATTGTGAAATCTAAATCACCCTTTTGGCGCATTATTTCGTTTAATTCAAAGTATTTAAATTCTTCCCAAAGAGGATTGATATCTAAAATATTAATGCTACTTTTAGTCGGTGCACGAAATATTGATACATCTCCAACAGGAGCTATTTGATTGAGATCTCCTACAACGATAACTGATTTACCACCAAAGCTTTGATTTACTCCAAAAATTTGTTTTGACCTTTGATTCATTTTCAAAAACATATTTGAACCAACCATTGAAACTTCGTCAACTATAATAAGGTCAACATCTCTAAGTTCACAACGAATTGAGTTAGCAACATCTTCTGAGAGACGATCAGTATTGACAGGATTTTGTGTATTGGGGAGCGCGAAAGCTAAATGAATGGTCATACCATTTATTAGAAAGGCTGCCATGCCACTAGGAGCACAAAGTAATACTTTCATAGTACCTGGATTACTATTGGGTAAATTATCAAAGTGGTGTGTTATTAATTGATATAAGCAGTTTATTACGCGAGTTTTACCTACACCAGCTGAGCCTGATAGAAATATACGAATTGGCAATTTATTAGAAGTGAAACACTTATAAATATGCATTACGATTTGCCTCTGACGTTCATTAAGAGATTGCATTTTTAAGCATAAATCATCTTTGGTTATTCTAACGGGGGAAACATATTTTCTGGGTTTATTATCACCGGGTTTATCATCTTTGGGTATAGGATCAACTTCTTGTGATTTCGATACAGGTTTGTTTATATCAGTTTCTTCATCGCTTTGGACATCACGAACTTTACCTATAGCTTCTTCTATTTCTTCTTCAGATACAAAGTTATACTTATCGCGCACTAATTTTATCGCTTCTAAGTTCTTCAAATAAAGTTGCTTGCAATCAGCATCTTCAATTTCAATCTTTTCATCTCTAAATGGCAAATACAAGAGACATTGAAAACGGTAATAATTTTCTTCATCTTTAAGTTTATCATATGGTTTAAATCTGACTATTTTGGAACGAATTCTCATACTTATATCTGTTTCATCGTCACTATCATCCTCTTCTTTACTTCTCTTAACTTCAGTATAATCTGCCGCATATTCAATCAAAGTTATATTATTTAATTCAGACTTTCTCTTCTGATATTTAAGAATTATATCTTCGGCAAATATATCAGTGGAATCTGGGGGTAAATTTTTCAATTGTTTCGTCTGTTTTAACATTCTAGCCCTTTCGTTAATTGGCCTAGTATTGATATATACATTTGATCTACTACATCGACTCATAGGAAGTGATAAGCAATAATAAGAAGCTTCTTGAGCACCTACTAATTTAGCATTTAGAAGTCCATGTGCATATTTTCGCATTCGTTCTTCTAAGGTATAATTCTTATTAACTTTAATTTCTGCTGATATATCTTTTAAAATTTTCGCTAGACCAGAGTCTGCTTTTGTCACATAATCAACGACATATTTTGCCAAAGCAAAGACTTCTAAAACGGGTTGAATATCCATATTGGATTCCGTATAATTTAAAATATCTTCATTATACGCATTTATATTGACTTCCCTACTGGTTCGTTTAAGGAACAAACGGGGACGTTTAATATGTGCCCTAATAGCTAATATATATTTCTCTCTTGTGATATTAAGTTTAAATAATAAATCTTCAAAAGACATATCGACATATTTCTTCGAAAAATTTTGAACTTCATTGTCAATCTGTTGATAGATTTCATTTAAAGTTTTACGATTGTGTAATTTTCTCTCTTCTTCGTTAAGGGGCAAAAGAATTTCAGTTTTATCCATTGGTGGATGTGGAATATTAAAACGACACCTTTTCCGTTTGCCTTTGTAGCAAGTTTCGGAATGTCTATGCATTTGTCTCTTAATTAAGGGATATTTAATTGGATCTTTATATTTGCATGTAACAAATTTATCTATAAATTTAATGACGCCTTCAAATGTGTCAGGATTTTCTGGATCAAACTCTGGAAAATCTTTACACCATAGAAGCATATGAATATGAGGGCTTCCTCTCATTTGAAATTCTACTCTTTGGAAATAATCAATTACGAAATTGTCTTCAAATGGACCACATTTCTGAATTTGGTCTTCACCTACTTTGACTGTTTTACTTGGATCAATTGTTAGCATTTTCATTAAATTCTTTGATTTATTTTCAAAATATCTAACACACGTAATAGGGTCATTTTGAATCATTTTGGTCCTATCGGCCTTTTCAAGGTTCATGCTTTCTAGAAAACTTATGTTTTTATTTAAATTTTCAGCTAAATTTTGCAATAGCTCTGGGCAATGCATTTCGGAACATGTTATTGTGAGAAATAAATGTGGTTTTCCTAATTGTCTAATCATTGAAAGAATTATATTCTGTTTCTCTATAAAATAGGCAGGAGTTAAAGGATTTGCCTTAAGGAATCTATATCCATCATCAATTCCAACGAGTTTATCGACTTTTGTTGGGTTAAGAGCATCACCTGCAGTAACATTTTTAACGTTTTTGGATTTTCGTAAACATATATTGACTGTACTAGAAACAGAATTTCGCAATTTTATATTAGCGCAATATAAAACTTTCTTGGGAATACGACACCGAGGGTCTTTTCTACGAAGTTCTGATTTGACACGTTGGTGATAGAAAATTTTATTAATTTTGTAAGTTTGTCCACAATAAATTTTTGGAAAGGACAGTTCTTCTAGATTTTTATGGGTATCGAAATAGACGGGTTTCTTTCCTTGACCAGGGGCCATAATACAAATTTTACTAGCCGCAGCTTCATATGCATCAAGATCTAAAAGCATAACATCTTCATTCGGTAAATTATCGTCATCATCAAAAATGTCTACAAGGGGATCTTTATTTTCGTCTTTCTCACTTTTAATCTTTTTATTGGGTTGTGATAAAGGCTTTTCTACCTTAATTTTATTTGTAAAAGTAAAAGTTCCTGTAAATCCACAACTAATATTATCATCAAGATCATCATCTTCGCGTTTTCTCTTCTTTGGGCTATCTGGAATTTCTTCAATTTCCATTAAAATATTATGGATAACATCACTATTATTTTCATCAATTTGGGACGTTGAAACTATAGGGAACATTGTTACGGTTTCGGTATTTAACATATTATATAAATGATTTCTCATTTCTTCAATTTTATAGCAAAGATTACTGGGGTCAATATTATTAAGCAATGCTACACTATTTGCAATGGCATGAACACCACAAGAATAACTATCATTCTGCTGAAATGTTTTCATGAATTTAATTGCATCTTTCTTCTTCATTGTTGTAGGGTACATTTTCTTTAAAAATTTAATGCAATCTTCATTGAGTGTTTTCCAATCTAAGGAATCGTATACGTAAACAGTTTTATCTTTATGTACTGTTGTTACCCAATGACCTATTTTATTATCACCTTTGGGTTCTAAAAACAAAATTTGAACGTTTCTTCTATTTCGACCTTTTGCCTTTACATGCTTGAGGCCCATATCACAAATATAAAAAGTTGGAAACATGTAATTATTTTTAAATAATTTATTTATTATTTCGATAAATCGCTCAGTATGATCACTATTTACGTAAATTTCAAAATTGCGAACATCTTGAATGTTCCATTTAGCATCTGGTTTAAATGAGGATGGTTGTGAATTATCTTTACCAGATAAAGTAAATATTTCTGGGGGAATTTCTTTCTTTTCGGGACTAACAACTTTATCATCACCTTTTGGTTCATCTTTAACTTGATCTTCTGGGTCAACTATAAATGAAACTTCTATATCTTGAATATCTTTTAAATAATTCGGGTCAACCGTAATACCTTCAGCTATATAAAGAGGGGTTGTAACAAGATAGTTAATAGCTTCTAATACTTTCCTAATTCGTACCGTTTCAAACATATAATGACTCTTGTAGTCTTCGTGTCTCTTTAATTTAACTTGAACTGTATTCATATTATCAAATCTTCGCGGTAAAACTTTAACCATGTCATTTATTTCAACGGGAATATGGACGACACTACCTTTTAAGCCTTTCTGAGGGTTTAACGCGTATTTCTTTAACTCTCGAATTTCCATGAAATTTATTATAGGGGCTACCATTCTCTCTTCTAATTCACTTAAATCTCTGAGGCAATCAGGAATTTCGGGAAAAGCTAATCCGTTTTTAATTGCAAGTGTAGGTAATTTATTTCTATTTAAATAAGTGTGACACGTAGTGCAACAATACTTTGAAATTCTGAGGAAATCTTCAAGGTCCGATTTATTCTTATACTTGCATTTATTAATATTTAGTTCTTTGACATTATGCTTGAAAAATTTGCCTTCGCAACATCCGCAAATAACATTTGTTACTTGTTTGCGTTTTTCAAAAAATTCTATAAGGGTACGATTTTTATCTTTCATCTTCTTAACCTTTAATTTAAAATTTTTGTTTCCTAATTTCTTGTAGTTGTAATTAATTTGGAATTTCAAAGACCGTTTTAATCTGTCTCGAAACATTAGGATTTGGTTTTCGAACTTCGTTTGATCGACGGAAGAATATTTAGATTTTAATGACTTTTCAATTCGTTTATCTATAAAATTATTAGGTTTTAATTTTGCATGGTGGGACTTTATACTACTTTTCTGCCTTCTAATCATTCTAAGTAAATTTTCCTTTCTTCTGAATGCCGGATCTTTTCGTTTTAAAATGTTTCTCATCTTTCTCTCTTTATTTTCAGATAATTTCTTCTTAATGTTTGTCCTTTCAATTTTACGTTGCACCTTTCGCTTAGCGTTTTCAAGGGATCTTATCACGAGATTGTGCCTTTCAATTTTATGTCTAACTTTTCGCTTAACGTTTTCAAGGGATTTAATCGCGGGATTTTGTCTTTCAATTTTACGTTGTTCTTTTCTCTTAGCGTTTTCAAGGGACTTAATCGCGGGATTTTGTCTTTCAATTTTACGTTGTTCTTTTCTCTTAGCGTTTTCAAGGGATTTAATCGCGGGATCTTGTCTTTCAATTTTACGTTGTTCTTTTCGTTTTAAATTTTCGACTTCCTTCTTTGATGAAATTGATCTTTCCTGTTCATGCAATTTTCGACGCCTTTTGTTATCAACATTTTTATAAAATTTGCTTTGAGATCTTAGAATTTTCTTATATAATTTACTGTACTCACGATTTTTATCCGCAATTGTTTCGTCTGTTGAATTCACATCTTTATCAGTATTAAATGAACTTAAAGTCGTTTCATTAGACTCACTTCGCACTGGTACGTTTACTAACTCACTATTATCTATATTGTCATCTAATTGAACATTAATCGGTGTTATTGTAAAAGGTATCTGGCCATTAAATGAAAGATTTCCATGAAGAAAATTATATTTTAAAATATTATATAAAGAAATAATATCTGTATAAGCACATAAAATTGATTTACCATTTTCAACAAATTGGCCAAAATTTCCACGTGAATGGCTATCAAAATAATAGTATAAATTGCCAATTTTAAATATCGCAATTGATAGTAAATTGCACGTAATTACGCCGTGTGTGAATTTATCGAAAAACTTGTGGAGTGCTGTTTCAAAAATTGAATTTTGATCATTACCAAATATTTGACCTTGCAAACCGATCATTGCTTCATTGAATTCGAAACCATTAAATTCTTGTTCAAGAGAAATGTTGATCTTAATGTTTTGAATATAAAATTCGGTGTAAACTTGTTCAACAGTTAAATAATGATTAGCGGAAGCATTATTGGCACGAGAAGTTATATATAGTTCATTTCCTGTCAAAAGAATTTCATCTAATGTATTTGTAAGCCAACTGGAAATTGGTATCACATGAGCATAAGCAATTGCTGCAACTGAATTAGCTGTGCATTGGTTATTATTAGAAAATGGACCAAAAAGTGTAATGTTATCTTGATTGTAAGAACCATGGACAAAAATATGGGGTTTGATTATTCCGAACTGCTTGTAATAAGATTCATTTTTCGCGACTTTCTTCTTCTTCTTGATAAAACCGGCACCGTATTGTTTTGGCCGTTTATGAAATAAATTTTGAAAATTTGAATTTTCAACAGTAAAAGAAATTGGTAATTGGTTGGGCGCAGCGGGTGCCACGACCTTTTCTCCTGACCTTCGACCTTCGGTCTTGATCAGGGCGACTTCGGAGCTATGGTCAAGCCATGCCACGGATCCAGTCCTCCCAGAACAGCCCTGTAAAATTTATTTTTCAGTATCACGAAAAGAAATTCTACTCATAATTCATTTACGTCCCTTCAAAAGATATGAATAAATATAATTAATAACTTTCCTTACACATATTCAATCTTTAATCGACCAAACAAACTCATTTAAAAATCGTGTTGTTTTTCACTTTTTTCCTCAAAAAAAAAAAACTTTCATATCTCATTGCATTTTGATTGATTTTTATGCACTCAGTACACATAGTTTATTCAATAAAATAGCGTAATTAAGCACTAAAAGTACACTATTTAAGTATAAAATTTAAAAAAAAAATTAAGCTCATGGCCACTTTCACGACTCCCCGTGACGTCACTTGTTTAATTTTCTTTCAAGTCCCGAGAAAATTGTATGAAAAAATTAAAAATTTTCAGAGAGCTTAATCAAATCAAACGGAAAAGCTGAAAAAATTTCCACATTTTCACGGGATTTCCCACACAAATGCCACCCGTACCAATTCTGTACCAAAATAATTTAACGGAAAATTTGAATATGAAACATTTTAAATTTTGGCACAACGTTTTCTTACGCGTCACAAATACTTGCATGATTGATTGCAATTTTTCTCAAAACAACGCGAGATTCCACACAAAATAACTTGTTCCGATAAATTATGCCAAACACAACGAAAAATTTCAGAGAGCTTAATCAATTTCCACATTTTCACGGGATTTCCCACACAAATGCCACGCGTACCAATTCTGTACCAAAATAATCTAACGGAAAATTTGAATATGAAACTTTTTAAATTTTGGCACAACGTTTTTTTAAGCATCACAAATACTTGCATGATTGATTGCATTTTTTTTCTCAAAACAACGCGAGATTCCACACAAAATAACTTGTTCCGATAAATTTATGCCAAAAACAATGAAGAACACAATTTTCACGAATGAAAGAAACGCGGCATTTAATGATTTTGAAGGGAAACGTAAATGAACTTTGAGCAATTTGTCCACGCACTTTTAGAGAGAATTTTCAAAGGACTTACGTCAATGTCGTGGGAGGACACGCCTGACGATTTGGCGGCCTCACGTCCGAGGGCGCGCCCCCTGTCCCGACGGCTGCTTGCTGTGGCCCTCCATGCGTCTGGTCCTCCCGTTGAGACGCTGATGTCCTAAGATCTCTGAAAATAAAGAAAGAAAAGAAAAAGAAAGATTAAAAAGCGGCGGCCCTGTGAGAGAAAGAAAGAAAACACTAAAAGCACTCCCGACGCGACGCGATTAATTTAATTCTCTCTCCCTATCACAAATTTACACCAGTTTTCTCAAAAAATCTAATCCTAATCAGCAAATGAATGAAAAATGAATGGAAAATCAAAGAAAAATCAATGAAAATTAATGAAAAATCACTGAAAATTGCCCGATTTGCTTAGCACGACGCACTTGCTTTTGCAATTGGCAACAGACTGAGCGATCATCTGGTACGACATGGCGTCCCCTCGTCGAGCCGTTGGGAATTTGAATTTGAGTTTGGTGTCACACACACAGTCGTTTGTCCTTACACTGGGCGTGGCTTCTCGCACACTTAAATGTTGTTCACAAACACAAATCACATGAAATATTCAAAAATTCAACGGAAAAAAATTTTTTTTTGACGGAAGAAATGAAATGACACGGAGGCAAAAAAAATTCTACGGAGTTTTTAGAAATAATTTTAATTTTTCAATGCAGTTTTTCACCACGTTTGTTACATCAATCAAAAGGGGATAAAAATTGATCGCGTATTTTTCCAGTAATTTATCTTTAATGAAATTTTCATAAAATTTTAGGGTTTCGCGAAACCTTTCATTTGTGCTGGATTTAAAATCACAAAAATATGACATGTAAAATTTAAAACGCGATATCTCCGGAACGGATACATAGATTTTCTTCATTTTTGGCATGATGAAAGATATTATAGCCAGCTATAACATATCAAAATTTGAAGCAATTCTATAAAGCGGTGCTCGAGATATTCATCGAAAACTCATCGAAAATTTTGTTTTCGATTTTAGCGCCACTTGCGGTCATTTTTTGAACTTGCGATGTTCCGAGCAGTTGTAGGGCTCGTTAATATCTTTCATTTGACCCCAAGTTGATCAAAATCGGTCAAGCCGTTTGAGAGTTATGGCCGATTTTCGATGAAAAATTGTGGCGGCCATATTGGCTAAACGGCTTGGCCGATTTTCAAAAATGAGGTATCGTTGGAAAGGTCTTGATGGCCCCTACAACATATCAAAATTTCAGACCTCTAGCTATTACAGAAGCTGAGATATAGCGAAAACAAAATTTGACAGTTATTCAAAATGGCGGACGCCGGGGTGGGGGGTTGGATTTGACTTCATAATCGGATGTCTTCCACCCGATATATGAACTTTGCCGTTGACCGCAAGTCTCTATCTATTACCGTTCTCTTGCAATATTGTGTTATATTCCGGCCGGACGGACGGACGGCCGGACGGCCGGACAGATTTTTGGCGCCACCGTTTTTTGGAATGTAGGGACCCTAATTCGTGCTTATCCCAAGTTTGAGCCCGATCTGACGACTTTGAATTTTAGAGTGTACACAGAAGCTGTGCTTCTTTGAAGAAAGAATCACAGCTAAAAAGTACGTGAAACGGCCAGTTTAGCTCTTTGAGCAAGATCATAAAGAAGTTACTTTTTAGTGAGATGATGCGATCATCTCTTGAGAGGCTGCAAGAACTACTTTTACCTGCCAATTGCAGCGCAATTCAATGAGAGAAATGTTGATGTGAGCAAAAAGAGCTTTTGCATGCTTTTATGCTTTTTTGCAGCTGCTGCAGTAGCCACCCCAATTGGAAGCATAAAGTGAAGTTGTTCAATATTTATGTACCAAGTAGCTACACACCACATATTTTGTTGATTAAGAATTCAAACGATGATTGAGGTGGTCAGTTATAGAGGAGGTGCTCTATGAGGCGAAGTACAAAAAAAAAAAACGTGTACAGAGTCTCTTTGAGGAACTTTGAGTATTTATCGAATGAATATTTGTTTACTTTTCTCATTAATCTATGTTTTATTTCATTTTTTTGCGTCATGTAATTGCATAGTTCTCATATTACATATGAGAGTGTATGGCAGCATGAGAAATTATTTGCAATTTTATGATCTTTCCCTCCTCAAAACCATCTTCATAACTCAATCTTCTTCCTTTTTTTTGCGCCTCATAAGAGATGCTATGTGCAAAAACATTAGGGGCAATTAATGCTCATCTTTACCGGGCGGTGGAAGGAAATACAATCCATTTTGTTTTACGTTAAAAAAGAAATTCTTGAAAGTTCTTTAGTTGCAAGATTTTCCTCAATAACTGAAAGTTCTTTTTGTAATTATAATGATGGTGGGGATCCTTTTTTGTGCAGATTAAATTTCTTCTGCGCAGAAATTGCAAATTAACAAAAATATTCAGACAGTGAAAGCACACACGTGATGAGCCTGTGAAAGAGGAAACTCTAATGGTAAAAGAAGCTAGTCATTATCATCAAAATGATGAAACTGAGAAAAGCCATATAGCTGCTGGGTGGATGAAAAGATGATGATAGCAGCGATATGGACAAGAGGAAGAAATTCTATATTAATTTCCTTCGCTCACAGCTTCCATCATAAACCATAAAATGATGCAGTTGAGTATGGATTAAAATTATGAATATTTTAATCATTTTCCGTGTCTACTCATTGGTCAGTGACACCTTCGAAACTCAAGACGTTACCCTTGGTGAATTTCTTCCTAAAGAGAAATCATTTGATTAGAGAAGAAATCTCAATGAGTTTCGGGGATAAATTAGCAGGACAGCAAATCATCCAGAATGCCCATTTTATTTAGGGGGAAAATGGGAGTCTTTTAATGTTCTAACCACTTCGTCTATAGAAGACAAAAAACGCATAAAAGACGAAGAAGCTCCATTATTTATTGAGCCCAAGATACCGCCCAGTTGTCGATAAATAAACTTGGTCGTTAGAAAAAAATACACGCCGGTATTTTGTGGGCATTTAATAAACATTTTTTTCTCCTCCGTACCAGCGTAAATTTGTCATTGAGGCTGTTTTTGCATGTGTGAGAAATTTAATTTATGTTCAACGCATATACTTCAGTGGAGATATTTCACGCGGGAAACGCGCAAAAGGCACACAAGCACACCGAGAGGTCGCCCAACTGAACTTCAGTGGTCTGGAGTGCAAGCTTCAAACTTGTAGTCGATTCACGTCGAAGCGGTTCGATTCCGCCTGTTGGGCGAATCCCCATTAACTCTCGAATATTTTCCTCTCTCTCTCTAAAAAAACATAAAAGAAACGAATTAGGATGTCAAGGAAGCCACAGGATGTACGCTTAACCCCTTCATAGAGCGGACAATTCTCACTAATTTGATCGCTATCTGTTTATTATTTCATATTAATTTTTTTCTTGACTTTTTTTTTTACCTCCATTGTTGGATCGATAACCGTCGTGGAATTTTTTCCTTCCTTTTGGGACAATTTAAAGTTTTTTTTTTGTATGTTTGTGGTACCTCTTCCAGTGGGAGAGAAGAATGCACAGAAAGGGAAAGAATAGGATGGATAATGAGGGTCCCTCGGGGTTTTTTTTAGTCTTTTTTACATATTGTTTGGCAATCAAGGAAAAGAAATGACCAAATTAACTCAAATCGTCACGCATAATGACGAAGACGTTCAATTTTCACCCCAACCCCTTTGCATTTAGCTCGGAGAGTGAGAAAGCACAGCTATGTGCATTTAGTTGGTTTCTTTGGGGAACTATTTCAATATATTTTCTATTGATTAATTTTGTTTGAATAATTTTATAAAATTTCTGTTATTTTTCGTGAATTATTCAAACATTTAATTGACTTTTGGAACAGATTTAAATATTCAAAATTATTTGAATTATTGGAGTTTTTAAAACAATAATTTAAGATTTCAAACAAGTAAATAATTTGATTATTTTATGGATTTTTACGAATTATCGTTGACTGTTAAAAATGTTTTTAAATTTTAAGATTTAAAAATTATTTCTTTTTTGAATTTCAAAGCAATTTTAATTCCAGAAATATTCAAAATGATTTTTAGAGATTTCTGGTAAAACATTATTTTTTAAATATCGAATTAAAAGAAAAACAAATAAAATTATTAAACTTTTACAATTTTTTCATAAAATCGACCCCAAAATTAAAATATCAATAAAAATTCAAATCGAAACAGAATT
This sequence comes from Lutzomyia longipalpis, assembly GCF_024334085.1. Classification (NCBI taxonomy): domain Eukaryota; kingdom Metazoa; phylum Arthropoda; class Insecta; order Diptera; family Psychodidae; genus Lutzomyia; species Lutzomyia longipalpis. Next base: position 19,163,521 of record NC_074707.1, read on the forward strand.
ATTAAATTAAAATGAATAAAAATGAACTAATAATTATGCAAAAATTGAAGAAAAAACCTTTTTATGTAGAAAACTTTCTCAATCTTTATTTTCGCCAAATTTTCTTAGAATTCAGTTTCGATTTAAAAAAAAAGAAATCTTATCTTTTCCTTTCAATTTTGAAGTACGTGATAAAGCTATCTAACGATAGCTGTCTTATCTCGTACTTGAATTAAAAGATCATCAACCACTGCCTTACGAGGGATGTTGTTCTCTGTTTACTGGCCAACATTTCGGGAGTATCACTGGGGCTGATTGAGTACAAATCCATACAATGTGAAGCTCCGGGAATAACGACAACAGGGGCGAAGGAATTAACATTTGTTTGCACTCCCATTGGTCGCCATGGGTCCAGTTGTCCGTGCGTTGAGTAGACGTTCGTAATGATGGGATACATGCCATTGTGGTCGAGATTAGTTACATAGATGTTGTAGTTGATGGACTCGTTGTAGAAGCTTTCGTCGTAGATATCGTGGCACCATTGGTAGTAGAATTCAATTGGGAAGCTCGAACCGAAAGGTTGATCGGGGGATCCTGAAGTTTGGTACCAACCATATTCGTTGCAAGTTTGGAAGAGCCATTGACGCATTATTCCTGATGTCCATCCAGTGTAGCGATAATAGTCCACAAAGGAGGCATAGTTTGATGACCAACTTCCCCCATATCTCTGTCTTGTGTATTCAGCAAATCCATCAATGTCCGTTTCTCCACTCATAATAACTTCGCAGGATCGTTCAATGTCTCCTGGCCAGTGGTATTGAACTACCCCAGCTAGCAGGCCTGAGAGACTGTTGAAGAAGTACATAATGTCGTCGGGATTGTTTGTCAAAGGTGGACTGAGGTACATTTTATTGGAGAGAGTTTCAAAGTCTCCAATTTCCACTAGACGTTCCATTTCAAGGAAGGCTCCTTCAATTGTATTGTAGCAATCGTCTCCACTGACAATCCTTATTGATTGGCCAACAGTTTCAAAGTATTCCACAAAGTCTGCTTTTGCATAGAGTGGTGCACTTGAAGACCAAGCTCCATTAACCAATTCCGGATATCTCTGCCTAAACCACGTAACCATTGTTGCGGAATACGAAGCTCCAACAAGGATAACGCCTGAACTAGAAGCTCCGGGAATTTCTTGCTTCATAGTTCGAATGAAATGAGCCAGATCTGCAAGAGCTTGATTGACATGAAGATATTGGAGATTTGCAAAAGATAAATCTTCCGTAGGACGTGTTTGACCGTAGTATCTGTGCTCAGTGTAGAACATGTACCCATTCATCTCTCTTGCCATGTCAAACATGTGCCCACCTAGGATCCATCCAGGTGAAACTGACCATTCGCCCCCTACGTAGATGAATAGAGGCCCACCAGGTTGGTAGAATTCATCATTGGCCAGGTAGCGCATTTGAAACGTGGCATTGTTGTATTCATCGAAATTATCAAGCTGCTGTTCAATCCATTCCTCCCTAACGGCCCTTGCATCACTTTTAGGTGCAGGCGGTGGAGGTTCTCTGTGCAGATCCTCCAAAACCTTAAATGGATTGCAAAGCACTTCACTTAATCCAAATGCTAATAGAACTAGGCACAAAACTCCCGGTGTGGTCTTCATTTTAACTTCACTGAAACTCTCCAACTGGCGGATGTTGATTGAATAACGTGGCCTTTTATACCAATGCTATCGGGTAATCTTATCGAAACAGTAGCTCTTAAGACGACGGATTGATTGTAAATTGGGGGGAAATACATACAGAAGATTTATTTTCCTGTTTGATAATGAGTTGATTATGATTTTACAAAAATAGCAACATCAATGAATTGTAAGTTTTATTAACCGGAAGGTCTGATTTTGGTTGTAGAATGTTCGTTGATAAAGCAGGAATGATCAATTGATTTTTGTTTAATTTGAATACATAAAATAATTAGAATATCATCAACCACTGTCGTACGAGGGCTGTTGTTCTCTGCTTACTGGCTATCATTTCGGGGCTATCATCAGGGCTTATTGAGTACAGATCCATACAATGTGAAGCCCCTGGAATGACGACAACAGAAGCGAAAGAATTAACATTCTCTTGTACTCCCATTGGTCGCCATGGGTCCAGTTGTCCGTGCGTTGAATAAACGTTCGTAATGACCGGATTGAGTCCATTGTTGTTCAGATTAGTTATGTAAATGTTGTAGTTGATGGATTCGTTGTAGTAGCTATCACCGAAAACATCATGGCATATTTGGAAGTTCATCTCAACGGGAAACATTGATCCGAAAGGTTGATCAGGAGATCCAGATGTCTGAAACCAACCGAATTCGTTGCAAGTTTGATACAACCATTGTCTTGAGATATCAGGAGACCATTCAGTATTCGCATAGTACTGAATAGCTTCGTCGTAATCAGCATCCCAACAAACCCCAATGGTTTGTCTTATAAATTCTCCATAACCCTCAATATTACTCTCTTGTCCCATTATTGTTGCGCAAGCCCATTCAATGTCACCTGGCCGATGATATTGAACTAAAGGTGCAATAAAAATAGCAGCAGTTCCGAAGAAAACTGCAATGTTATCCGGATTATTTTCTAGAGTTGAGCACATATTCGTTTTTTCAGCTAGTGTCTCAAAATCTTCGTCTTCAACTAAGCGTTCCATTTCTCGGAAAGCTCCTTCAATGGCGTTATAGCAGGCATCACCACCAACAGTTCTTATTGACTGACCGATTGTTTCGAAGTATTCCACAAAGTCTGCTTGAGCTAGAAGCGGTGCACTTGAAGACCAAGCTCCATTAACCAGTTCTGGATACTTTTGCCTAAACCACGTAACCATTGTAGCTGAATAGGATCCTCCGACAAGGATAACGCCTGAACTAGAAGCTCCGGGAATTTCTTGTTTCATAGTTCGGATAAAGTGAGCTAGGTCTGCAAGAGCTTGATTGATGTGGAGATATTGAAGGTATTCGTAGGATGTATCAGGACTAGGTCGACTTTGTCCGTAAAATCTATGCTCAGTATAGAAGAGATATCCATTCATTTCTTTTGCCATATCATACATATGGCCACCAATTACAAAATCTGGTGTTATTTCCCATTCTCCTCCGACAAAGATGAAGATAGGCCCACCAGGTTGATAAAATTCATCGTTAGCCAAGTATCTCATTTGATATGTTGCATTATTGTATTCGTCAAAATTATCTACTAACTGCTCTATCCATCCTTCTCTAACAACTCTGGGATTGCTCTTAGGGCTAGGTGGTGGTGGTCCTCTGTAGATTTCTTTGTAAAAACTCCCCCATGTTTTGCACTTAACTTCACTCAATAGAAACGTAAAGAAAATGAAACAAATTAACTTTGCCAACTCTTTCATCTTGAGTACAGGAAAGTTTTCTTCAAACTGACAAAACTCTGATAAACTGCCTTTCATTTTATACTCAAAGAAATACAATCAAATGGAAAATTATCAATCACAAGGGCTCTTGAGATACATGGGATTTGGATGAAGATTTAGGAGATTTATGACCTGATATTTAGGAGAATTTTCAGTCAGTGATAAGCAATGTGAGTTGCGACATCATTGATGTTGAATGTCTTCCAAAAAGCTTCGTCATTGATTGAAAGAATTTTCTTATTTTCTTTTTTTTTATTCTTAAAGCTTAAAATTAATCTTTCTTGAAAAAATAAAAGTTAGAATATCATTAACCACTGCCTTACGAGGGATGTTGTTCTCTGTTTACTAGCTATCATTTCGGGAGTATCAGTAGGGCTGATTGAGTACAGATCCATGCAATGTGAAGCCCCTGGAATGACGACAACAGGGGCGAAGGAATTAACATTCTCTTGTACTCCCATTGATCGCCACGGGTCGATTTGTCCGTGCGTTGAATAAACGTTCGTTATTACAGGATTAAGTCCATTGTTGTTGAGGTTCGTTACGTAGACGTTGTACTTGATGGATTCATTGTAGAAGGATTCATCAAAGATCTCATGGCACCATTGTAGTTGAAAATCAAGTGGAATATTTGATCCGAATGGTTGATCAGGAGCATTGGTTGTCTGAAACCATCCATATTCGTTGCATTGTTGATAAACAAATGGACGGGTAATGTCTGTAGTCCACGTAGGATTTCTGTACTGTTCGATGAATCCTTGATTGTCAGCATACCAGCATTCTCCGAATAATAATCTAACCAAGTCTCCATAACCGTCAATAGGAGTTTCTGCATTCAGAATGAGGTTACAAGCTCCCTCAATTACTCCAGGTGTATGATATTGCACAACAGGTGCCATTAAACCGGCAAGTGATTTGAAGAATACAGAAATATCGTCTTGATTGTTAGCTAAAGGGGAGCAGAGATACATTTTTTCTGACAAAATATCAAATTCTTCAACGTCAATCAGGCGTTGCATTTCCTTAAAGGCTTCTTCCATAGCATTGTAGCAGGTATCTCCTCCAACAATCCTTATTGATTGTCCTGCGATTACAAAGTATTCAGAAAAATCTGCTTGAGCAAGAAGTGGAGCACTTGAAGACCAAGCTCCATTAACCAGTTCTGGATATCTCTGTCTAAACCATGTAACCATTGTTGCTGAATACGAAGCTCCAACAAGGATAACGCCAGAACTAGAAGCTCCAGGAATTTCTTGCTTCATAGTTCGAATGAAATGAGCCAGATCTGCAAGGGCTTGATTAATGTGGAGATATTGAAGATTCTCAAAAGACGTGTCTGGTGTTGGACGGCTCTGTCCATAAAATCTATGCTCAGTGTAGAACATGTACCCATTCATCTCCTTTGCCATGTCGTACATGTGCCCACCGATGATAAAATCCGGTGCTATTTCCCATTCTCCACCTACGAAAATGAAGATAGGTCCTCCAGATTGATAGAATTCGTCGTTGGCTAAGTATCTCATTTGATACGTTGCATTATTGTAATCGTCAAAGTTATCCAGTTGTTGCTCTATCCATCCTTCTCTAACAACTCTGGGGCTACTTTTAGCCGCTGGAGGTGGTGGTGGACCGTGGAGATTTTGAAAAATTTTCCATTTAAGAGAAAACACTTTACTAAATCCAAGAAATAGTATTAGGAAACACAGAAGAAATTTCTTTCCAAGCTTCATCTTCACTGAAACTTATTTTCCGATTGACTACTGTTTGTTGATATACCCCGTCTTTTATAGACGCTTCTCTTATCCATGGCGCTATAAATTCAGCAGAGAATCCTGTGATAAGAACTGATTAAGTATTTGGGGAATTATGACGAGTTGATTAATCAGAGTAATTTTTGATTATTGCAACATCAATGGCTTTAAGTCTTTCATTGGACTACTCTTACAGATCAAAGGAATTCTTTTAAGAAAATAAAAGAATATAAGGAAAAAGAGAGCCGTTGCTTACTAAATCAGTTAAAACTAATAAGAAAATAAATTAAACGACAAACTGTCTTAATTATTTAAAAAAAAAAGTATTTTATCATCTCTTAATAACAATTTATAAAGTAAGTATAATTTTAGGCGCTCAATGTGAAAATTTTTAATTGGTTCCTCCTAGATAGCTCTACTAGTAGTTACCGCAATTTTATTAGATTTCGCAACTGTTCACTTATCTGCGTTTTATCTGTGGAACTTTCCATCATCTTATTTTTGGGCGGTTGATTAAATTTCTTTCATTTTCTTGAAAATAGACCAAAAGTACTCCAGGTCAGTTCCGCAATAAAACGCCATAAACATGAAGCAACAAACCAGTATTATGGTGGTTCTTTCGCCCTTGATTATTTTAAGCAACAAAGCATGTGAGACAATTTGGAGAGTCATAAATAGCGCCGAAGAATAATACGCAATTTGTCTTACAAGTACTTTATGCGGAAATGATTAATCTTCAAAGAGAAGTGAGATAAATTTAGCCGCGGGGTGTTGCTCAATTATACGGCGTGATCCCGATTGTTGTTGTGGTTGCTTCTGTTGTCGTTGTTGTTCCTTCTGTTGGTGCTTCTGTGTGCTCATCGTCAATTTCCAGCCATTCAAGGAGAAGAGTTCTAACTCGCTCCTGAACTGCTCTCAAGCCTTGGAAAACAGTTGTGTTCATAGACTCAAAGTCTGCTCCTGTTCCAAAGTAGGGAATAACATCGGCAGGTGCTTGATCATTGAGGTCTTCCAAAACAGAGAGAGTCTTCTCAGAGTCAATGTTGCCATTTGTAAAGTAAACTCTGGTTACGTTGGGAGACAATCCTCCGAATAAGGCGTTGGTATTGTCCACACTAGCTAAGAGTTCTTCATGGGTTATCCTGAAGGATAAAAGTCAGAGTATATAACGCTGATTTTCTACTATAGTAAAACAATTGAACTTACGTATAGTTTAGGAGGAAATTGCATTGCTCATAGAAGCGTTCATAAGGGAAACGATCTCCAAAGGGATGATCTGATGCATTTGACGATTTAAACCAGCCGAATTCATTGCAGCTCTGCCAAACCTGCTGACGTCCTCCAATAATAACACCCTGATCTTCCCAACTCGTTCCCATATATTCCGAAAGGAGGTCATACATATTTGCCGGTAGACAACCTTGCTCATTGTAAACATAGTAATAAATCCAATCTGCAAGACCCATCATGTCGTTTTCGCCTCTTTCCAAATATCCGCAAAACGATGTGATTGCTGGAGAGCTATAAAAATTCAAAGAAAGCGAAGATTTTTATCATTAACCCGCTTCTTTAGGAGCCTTCCGAAACAAGCAATTAAACTGATTAGATAACAAGAAATAAATTACTTACTGCATCATACTGATAATCTGTCCAATCATTGTGGCTAGGGTACCAAAGAAGAGAGCTCCTGCTACTTCTTCGTCAAATTCCTCCTCAGCTGGGCACATTTTGAAGACTTCCACAAGTTTGGTGTAGTTTTCATTTTGGAAAACTTCTTCAAGCATGGCAAAGGCATTTGCCATTCTATCGTAGCAAAGAACTCCTCCGTAAATTCTTACAGATTGCGTAGTTGTTGTGTGGAACTCTCCAAAGTTCAGTATAGCATTGAGTTTGGCACTTGATGCCCATGCGGCGTGAATTAGGTCAGGATATGCTTGTCTTAACCATGTTGCTAGAGCGCCTCCGTGTCCAACACCTGCTGCAATGACTTTGGCTTCTTCGAGATCAGGCGAAGATGATCTGATGAAGCGAACAAGGGCAGCCATGTCCTCTATAGCTTGAGATGAAGTCAGGTAGACAAGATTATCAGCAGTGAGATCAGGAACAGGACGACTATTGCCGTAGTATCGATGCTCTGTGGCTACAAGCAATGCTCCAGCTTCTATGGCAATGTCTCTAAAATGGCTGGATCTGATACGGTAATCTGTGAAGTAGAACTGCATGTCTCCCACGTAGAGGAAGATCGGTCCACCGGGTTGATAGAATGATTCATCAATGTAGTAGGTATTGTCCCAGGTTTCCGTGCAGTTCTCATCAAAATGATCCAAGGGCTGAGTGAAGTTTCTCATTTCAATTTCACACTGAACACATGCTGCCAGTGCTCCAATTGCCAAGATGACTTGAATAAACTTTTTCACCATTTTGTAAAGATTTTTGCTGAAATTCCGTTTCACTACTGATCACCTGGATGACCACTGAGGCGTCTTTATAGTCGAATTTCTTATCACTTTTGAGTAGCGATTGCTGCGGGTAATCCCTTTTAGACGTTTCCAATTGCCTTATCAAAGCCATAATAAATTACGGAAAAGAAAATCAACCGCGTGCTGGAGCTTTACGATGGACGGCGTGCGTGTCATATGGGGCGGAAGATTAGCATCTCCACAGGTCTCATGCTACGGCGTGTTGATCTTTTTCATATGATGGTTCGTCATATGAGTGGAAGAGTCATTCGCGCCTTTGGGGACTGACCTACCGCATTGTCGCCAGTAACTGATAAAATGTGTATATGCGTTGTTGATAGATTGGAATGTGATGCGAAGCTAATGAGTGGGGCTCTTCAATTGAGACATTCTCGTGACCACACGACTCGTGAAGACGTCTGGACGCGTGGTGAAGGCACAGAGAACGTGCCATGGGGATTTAATTAGTATCCCATTGATTTTCACAAAATAAACCTTGTTTTGTAATTAAGTGCAGCCATTTGAAGAGGTAATTGTCGGAATACAAATCACCTCCTTTAGCTTCGATGTTATTGGAAAGAAATAAAAGAAGTTTATTCCGTGATGGATTTGGAATTTACATGAAGACTTTGCTTAAGGCACGAAAGGAAGGGTTGTTGATGAAATGTTTGGGCTGTAGAAATGCATTTATTTGGTTTAAAATGGAAAGATTTTGGTTAATAAAATGGATATTTATTCTTTAAATTTACTCGTGGTTTTAACAGAGAATATCCGCCAATTTATCCCTGTCAGCTTTTCCGATTAACCCTCCGTGAATTTTCCCTCAAAATGAAGCCAAATGAAGAGGCGAAAATAGAGGTGGGAAAATGGAAAAGCTAAATATATTGAGGAGTAATAGTCGATATTGGGGTTGCTGAAGTAGTTCCTGGATTTCTATTCTTGGATTTTATATATTTGTCAATTGGCTCTCTGAAAGTTTAATCGATTTCAGTTCATTGCACAGACATGACAGCTTTTTATTCATACAATTTGGTGCTATATGTGGAACAATTTCCCAGCTTTTTTGTGGGATATATACATATTTCCCAAAGAATATTTTCCGTAGTGGAATTGTTTAACAGGGATAACAAACATATTTCGCATTTTATTGCAGAAAATTCACGACAATTTCTCGTGCGAGCTATCATTTGCTTTGGCAAGCCCAATTCAAAAGGGAAAAGCAATCCATTTTCCTCATCAATAATTTTCTTGTTATTTCGTTGGGAAAATATAACGGCAAAGAGGTTTTTCTGCAAACATTGAAGGGTATATAAAATGCTGGCATTCAAGAATTGCTTGTGACAAAGTATTTCTGGGAGTTGTTTCAGAAATTCCTTGTCTATTGAATTTGCATGTCCAGAATTTCTTTGCGAGAAGATTTTCAGACTCTTTCATGTTCTCCCCCCTCATTCTTGGACGTTTTTTTTTATTCACAAACTTCTTTCTCATCTGGTCTCCCTGTTGTGGCATCGTTTGAAGTCCACCAGCCACAGCAAATAATTCAACTCATGCAGGAATTTCTTGTCAAGAGCCACAAAATATTTTGGAGGATTTTTCTCTCTCTCTCCCGAAAGACATAAAAATATTTCTCTCTGTGGTATTTTTTTGGTTGAATAAAATACATCCAAAAGAATTAGATAAGGTTCCATCTATTTCTGGGTTATGTAGTATAAAATAAAATGTAAAGAATGGGGGTTGATTTTGGTGTTTGTGCCAAGGAGCAAAGTGAGTAGCTATTGAACACTTTCTTATGGTACATCAAAGACAAATTCCGCTCCATCAATGAACTGCTACTGAATTCATCCTTCTAATGAACATTAATGATTTTATTATACACCACATTCTCCGGGTGGAAATTGAACCTTTTTTTCTCCATCATAGGGCGGAAAAATGCATTTCAATGGGACGCAATTGAGAAAACAATGTTGTTGAAGAAGAAAAAATGGAAGAAATTTAAACTAAAGGCAGATGTAGAATGTTTAGCATTTTTTTACTTTACAAGTGAGATTCCTTCCATGGTCTTGTGTCGAGGAGAATTTGATCCTTTTGCACCCTAAAGGACAACAATCAACCGCGAGCACCTTCGTCGTGGTTTATTTTTTTTGTACACTTTGCATTTGATACACAATGTTGGGTGCTTCAGGTGTCTAAAGGAGTTTATTCATTCTTAGCATGTTTTGATGATTTAAATCAGATGTTGAAAGTATTGTAGATGATTAAACTTTACTTAAATGTGGAAGACTTTAAAAAAATTTGTAAAAGAATTAGTTAATTTTCTCTTCTTTTGATTCTTAATTTTATTAAACAATATTTTTCATGGCCAAAACGCATACTTAACAAAATAAGGGAACAAATTTTAGATAAAATAAAAAAAAAATTGAAAATACTAAAAATATTTTTATGTTTTTCAAAATATTTCATCTTTTATTGTACCTAATGGGCCTTATTCAGCGACCAAGAAACCCTTGAAAATCGCTTGAAATCTTGAAATTTCAGTACAAAATTTAAAGATTTCTAGGGTTTCTTGTTCGCTGAATAAGACCCAATATTTCACTAAAGTATTTTATGGAGAGATTGACAAATGTTTTAGAAAAATATTTTGTGCAAAATTACATTTAATGTCAAAATCTTTTATCTTTTATTTTGTCCAAAATTGCTCCCTAATTTTCATTTAATTTTCTTGTAAATTATATTAAAAATATATTTTTAAGAAAATTTTTCTTTTAAAGACGTTTGAGGTCTGATATTCATTTTTTTTAATAAAAAAAAGCTTTTAGAAAAATCTTTTTAAAGCACTTTTTTCGAAAATGTTAAAAAAAGGATATTTTTTAAAAAATCTTGAAAGGCAATTGTAAAATTTATTCAAAAATATAGGTAGATTTGACTACCTAAAAAATTGTAAAATTCTAGGCAGATCTATAACTACGACAACTAATGAGTTAAATTATATTAGGCCTTAATTTAACTCTTAATTTATAAAGAAAATGCATCAAAAGTTGATATTTTAATATTAATTTCAATAAAAAAAATTATCAATTAAAATTCCCCAATGGAAATAATTCTAACATATCGACTAAGCCACTCTGTAGTGGGACTGAACCACGAATAAATGCGTTGAAAGTGTGATGAAAAAAACAATCATAAACCACAGAATGTGCCACGGATAGGCAATGAGAAGGAGGATAGCGTCGGGGGCCTACAAAAAGCCACCGGAAATGTATCTTTCACCCATTGTGGGCCTCTGAGGAACCATACGACATATCCTGTGTTGGTTTTCTTCGCTCTTTGCGTCTCTTGCGTGAAGAAGAAAAACCCCTTTGAGTATATCCGGCTGCGTCCTTTCGTCTACAATGACATCTCAATTGTGAATTGATTTCTTTTTTCTCCTACCACTACCCCATTGTTTGCAGAGGTCTCCCTGAAAAAAAGTACACACCAAACTTCTTTCAATTCGTTCCTCTTTCTAATAAAAAAAAAGAAGTGAGACGATTGAGACATTCGATTAAATTGCAATGCAATAGGGGAGAAGATTAATGCTTCGGGGTTTGTCTCTGCCAAGTGGGGGTTGTATTGAAACATTCACACCATGGGTAAAGAATTTAAATATTTGTGCAGACACTGGTGCAGTTTTAATTAAATTGAGCACAAAATTTCCTTCTGGCACTTTTCCCCATATAAATCCGGGTGTACGATTAATTCAAATATTTGGTGCCGCGCTTTATTTATTCTGTTGTATTTCCGGCATTCAATTCAATTAATCAGTATACCGATTGGATTATGCAAATATCACACCCTCAATTTGGGATTTAAGCTGCTGCTGTTGCTGCTGCAGACTTGCTTGAAAGGCCCCTGAGGGAATTTGCATTTTAGCCTGACTGAGAGGGGTTGGAAGACACAGGCGCGCCATAAGCAAATTATTTGAACGTAATTTTCTTTCCTGCAGGTGATCTTCTACGATTCAGATTGGAATCCAACCGTGGATCAGCAAGCAATGGATCGTGCCCATCGTCTTGGGCAGACAAAGCAGGTCACGGTGTATCGGCTCATCTGCAAGGGGACCATCGAAGAGAGAATTTTGCAGAGGGCTCGCGAAAAAAGTGAAGTAAGTACCCTAAAATTTGTTTTTTTTTTCACTCTTAATTTGTGTGTAGAAGCAATTTTTAGATGTGGCCAACAAAAGCCATACGAGGCAGGTGTTAGAATTTAATTGAACTCCCATGGTCTCGTTCTGGGGGTTGAATGCCCCTAAATACGAATATTTTCGCTAATGTGGTCACCATTAGAATGGAGCGAGCGTGGCGTGTAATTACAGAGCAATTTTGAAGGCTATATCACAAAAGGTGCAATACCTAAGAGTTTCTTCGGGATAAACTGTGGACGTCCCAGGAAATTGTTGAGGTTGACTTTTAGGGACTTCTTTTGGACTTCTTTGGGTGGTCGCGCTTACGAAAAAATGGGCATTTCTTGTGGGAAAATATTGCTAAGTAAATAACCATTATTAAATGCAACATTTTATCCCTCAATCTCGCTCCTTTTTGATTTGCGAAAGCGAGGATGTCTATAATCCATCTCTGAATTGACGACCTGTTTTTCTTTTATTTAAAATGAATTTTAAAGGAGTTTATTCGTATCCTTATTAGGTAATTATCCCATATTTCAATTAAAAAATAATTATTCTAAGTTTAGGGCTTAATTATTGATTTTTAATTTTATATTATATGACGAAAGTTTGTAGAAGTTTGTCAAAAAAAAGAACAATTTTTCTCAACTAATTTCACTAATTTTTAGAAATACTTTCAAAATCCTTTTTTTAAATGATAAAAGTATTCTAAAGGGTATTAAAAATTATATGGGAGTGTGGAATGTGGAGTCGATTAATTATTTCAACCCTCCACACCCCTAGAAAAATTTAAACAACCTCAAAAAAATTTTAATGTTAAAAAAGCATTTCCAAAAATTAATGAAAATTAGTTAGAAAAAAAAGATTTTCTTTTGCAAACTTCTACAAATTTTTAACAAATTAGAATTAATTATTTCTACAAATAAAAATATAAATAAATTTTTAAGGATTTTTTCATTAATTATTTGAGTAGAATTATCACAAAAGGCAGCATACAGCGAACTTGAGAGTTCCCATAGCTCCTCCACAATTTTTTTTTCTCCAATAACATAAAAGGAAGCCGCAACCGATTGAGATCCTATTGTAATCTCCATGGTGTGCGGTTGTACGTGATTTGATAATGCCTTTGACGGGATCATCGGCAAAGAGAAAGCCTAAATATAGGTATATAGGCAAAAGGAGCCGAACAGCTGACAAAGCGAAACAAAATGCGTCTTCTAAAAGACAAAAATACAACACACCTTCTTTGCCTTGATCTTGTGGTCATGGAGGCACGTGTCGTGCTGCTGATGACACAGTGAAAATGACAGAAATTAATATGGGAGCCTTCAATTTCAATTCCGCATCATCATTTATATTTCTTTCACAACAACATAGTATAAAGTACATAAATGTAGCTCGCGCATTGTGGGAGGGCAAAATATTAAATTCTGTTCAAGTGGCAATTAATTTTTTTTTCATTCATTCATTTTTCAGTTTCTCCCGTTCCTCCTAATTTCATGAAAAATTTCAATGTTACGCTATCTCATTACAAAATCTCCTTCTCAGTGGCCTAAGAACAGAACCCTCAACCATTTTTTTTCTTCTTTCCTATTCCTATATTTTACTTTATAGTCAGAACTTCTCTTTTGGGGATGTCTTAAAGAAGAAATTGCTAATGAAAAGATCCTATTGTTCTATTGGGGGAAGGAATGAAAAAAAAATGAAAATTCTTTTTGATTCACAACAATGGGTGAATTAATTGAAAAAAAAAGAGGAGCAAAAGTGAATTTTGAGTGTGAAGAAAATAAGAAGGAATGATATGAAATTATATGAAAACACTGGCGTGCGATAATTTATTCTTAATGTGTGACTCCCAAAAATAGTCATTTGTCATCTTTTTTTCATCATCTTGTCGGAGTGAAGGCTTCGTATATTTTTTTTGCTCAGCCCCATCAACAATTAGTCAAAAGGAAATCACTTTTGACTTCGGATGGGTTCTCTTGTGAAAAGACACACGCTCCATAAATGGGGAAGACTTTACGTGATAAAGAGAGCGATTTAGAGGAGAGAATGAATGATATTCAATTGTATGACTATGTGTGAATGGTTTGTGGATAAATGATGAAATAATTTGTCATAAGAGCTCGGTGATTATCGAATATAAAGTATAAGAAGTTTAGAGATGAAATATTTAGCTATTTTTGTGCTTTTTGAGTCATTTAATGGGAAATGTCTTCAAAACTCTCAACGAGATTTATTTTGTGGAGAATAATGATTTTCCGGGTTTTTCGTCGGTAAAGTGGGGTTTCTCACCAAGAAAAACTCACGTTTTCCAGAGCTTTCGGCTCCGTTCGGAGCCTTCCTCAGTGGCTACAGAGAGAAGGAATTTATTTACAAAAATATTTGCTACAAACAAGACAATTTTCCACTCACTTAAGCGTGGGGAAATTTTCCTTATCTCTGGGCGCGTCACAATTTGGTTGAAAGAGAAGGCATCTATAAACTAACAAGAAATAGAAATATCTAACATTAAAAACAAGAAAACACGGAAATTTGAGGAAAAACCACCTGGACGGAGCTCCACTACGTATATTTTGTGGAGCTTTGGAAGTAAATTTTAGGGGAATTTATTAATATTGAATTTTTATAATTTGTTAAAAGTTTGTACAAGTTTGTGATAAAATTGTAAGAATATTATTTTTTTTAAATGTTTTTCAAAATAAATGCAACTCATAGATCGAACTTTGTTTGTTATTACAAACTTATAAAAACTTTTAACAAATTATTAAAATTCAATAAGAATAAATTCTCCAAAAATTTGCCGTAAAACTTGATGAAGAAACAATTCTTACACAATTCTTATTCTTCTTAATTCTTCTTGGGAGAGGAAGTTAAGTAATAGATTTTCCAGTTAAAAACTTAGAACTCTCCCAGAATTATTTAAGAACTTTAACAAACTTTTAACAAAGAAGAAAACTCCACAATAAAATGAATTTTTCTTCTCATTTTTTTTTATCAAATTAAAGAACTTTTCCTTCAATTTATTTTCGCTTTTAAAAATAAAATTTCCTAATTATTAAACGGGCATTACCTCCTTGATGACTGAATAAAATATAATAATAAAAATGATGGGTATTTTGTGAAATAGAGGAGTGACTCTGAAGAATTTTTTTGAGGTAGCTCCAAGTTCTACACAAAAAAAGTGTTAGTGGTTAATTTCTTAATTGCCCAATTCTCCTGTGTTTGTGTGTGCAAAGGAGAAAAACGTGACCATGACCCGTGAGTCACACAACGCAGTTGAAGGAGAACTTCTCTTCAAGGTGCGCATCAATTGAGCGCGAGAGAATATTTAAGTAAATCCGAATAATGCCCGCTTAAAAGAGAATTTTCTCTTCTAAACATTCTAATGGGAGGTATTCTATGGGAACAAGACATCACAGACATACATTTCCTTTTTAGAAGAAAAAAAAGAATCCTTTTGATGATTCTATTATGTGTGGCGCATGGTATGTTGGATACATTACACGAAGTTATTGTTGCGTCAAAGAGATCAAATGGGAAGGTTCTTTTTTATTAATTCTTTTCTCCTGTACTTGTTGGCTTCTCAATGTGAGAGCTCCTAAAAGAGGAGCTTGGTGAGAGAGAGCGAAAGAGGTAATTAATAAAAGAAATTCCATTTTACCGCCAGATTCAACGGATGGTCATAAGTGGAGGCAATTTCAAGCCAGACACGCTGAAACCAAAGGAAGTTGTATCTCTCCTACTTGACGATGAGGAAATTGAGCTGAAGTGTAAGTAGTATGTTTGAGAAATTAATTGAAAGCTGAAAACCTCGAAAAAGGGTGATCAAAATATCTTCCCAACTGCCTGCATCCGCAAAGTGGATGGAGCACGTTGGGAAGGGTTTATTTTTCTTATTTTCTTTCTTGAGTAAAATTTCTTTTTTTAAATTATTTTCTTTTATATTTAAAATTCATTTTTTTCAAGTTTATTCGTTAGATTCTGATGTGAAATTTAATTTTTCTATAAGATTTTTGTACAAGTTTTTTATCTAGATTTATGTGAATGTGTTCAAGTAATTTTTTGGGTGTTTCATCTAAGATTTTCTTTCCGGAAGCTTTTTTGTCTCTTCTCTGGAGTTTTCGGCACATTAAAATTCACAAAAAAATGATAGAAAAATCATACAGAAAAAGTTGCTTTTCACATGAGAATTTAGCTTCAAAAAATTCTGAAAACTTTTTCCTCAAATTTCGAATTTATTTATCCGGGAAATTTGATTTTACTCAACAAACTTCTTTTTTAGTTGTGATTCTTTCGAAGAAAAGAATAGCACAGCTTCTGTGTACCACCTAAAATGCAATGTTATCCGATCGGGCTCAAACTTGGTATGAACACGAATTAGTTTTTAATTTTAATTAAGTTTCTTTCTTTCCGCGAGTGTTAATTCTGGAAACTTGCAGCATGAGCCTTTTCACCTCTCTTACTCAATCTTCTCAATCATTCATCAATCTTACTTGCAGATCGCCAAAAGACAGAAGAGAGGAAGAACCTGGAGGAATCATCAAGAGCTGAGAAGGATCGCGATAGAAAGAGAAAATTACCTCCATCGAATAAGGTAAGGAACTGATGGTTTTTTCTTTCATTCGCCCATCATCATTTTGCAAAAGAAACCTCCCCCCGTGATGGCAAAACCATCGTCCGGAAAAAGAAGTATTATTATTAATATTTGCGCGCAAAAGAGTTTTGTTGTCTGGGGCTACCTGAGGTGGTGGTGTGGCATTAAAAAGGGGAATTCTCTCTCCTTTTTTCTGTGCATCTTTTGAGTGTTTCACGCTTCAATAGGTTGCAAGATTGCTCATTTACTCGTGTAATACATTTTAATGGATAAAAAACACATTTTGCAGTTTTGTATGTTTTTAATGTTGTGCTGTATTGTGTGGTGTTAAGAACAAAAGGACCGCGCGTATTTCCTTTTTTGCAAAAGAAAAAAAAATACACACGCAAAGAAAATATTGTTGAATAAGACGTGAAAAAAATAAACAAAGAAGCAATAATTAATTTTCTCCTCAATATCTTGTGCGATTTATGACAAATTTTATTGCACGCACACCTCAAAGTTATATATTTTGATGAAATTCTTCGTTTTCATTATTTAATAATGCTTCGCATATTAAATTTAACATTTAATTACCCTCAAACATATATTTATTTTTCATAATTACTATTTTTATTTATTTCATTTTTTTATGTAATTCATTTGCTCATCGTAAGGTGTTTGAGTGATTTCCTCGTGTCATCTTCATTTTCCCTTTACACCTGTGCGGTGTGAAATGAAGAGGTGCGCACACAGACTTTTCCTTCGTTTTTTTTTTTCTAAAGCTTCGCGGTTTTATAATAAAAGAAGAACCAAAGAGATGCTTATCATTCACAATTTGTTGCGCTATAATGACCATTTGTGTGTATTTTGGTTGATCATCGTATGTAGCTTTGGTACAATTTTTTTGTATACCTACATTTACTTAATGACCACCCACACACTGTCCTGATTTATGCCACACACTGCATCCAAGTCAAACGCTGTGTGCCTCCAATTTGTCTTCCCAAAGAAGAGATTTTTTTCTTATAATTTGAATCATGTTTTTTTTCTCTGTCTGCTATCACCTTCGTAAGTAATGTTAAAAATTGCTTTGTAAGGGAATTTATTTTAATGAATTAAAGGAATTTCGTCTGAAGAAATGAATGCAACTGTGCACAGTTGAGTGCTCACAGGGGGGCAATAACTATGGCCTAAGGTGAACCATGAACGCAAGATTTGCGATCTTTATATGGAGTGATCGCAAGATCGCAAGTGTGAGCGCAAAAATGTATGGAGTGATCGCAAGATCGCAAGTGTGACCGCAAAAATGTATGGAGTGATCGCAAGATCGCAAGTGTGACCGCAAAAATGTATGGAGTGATCGCAAGATCGCAAGTGTGACCGCAAAAATGTATGGAGTGATCGCAAGATCGCATGTGTGAGCGCAAAAATGTATGGAGTGATCGCAAGATCGCAAGATCGCAAGATTGAGCGCAAGCAACTGAACCATGAACGCAATAGTTATTGCCCCCCTGAGTGCTCATACAAGTCATATTACTATGAATTTAATTCAATTGAGCTTTTTTCAACCATAACTTGTAGTTTTATTCCATTCTTCATTTGCAATTTTTTGAGATTATTTTTTTCATTAAATTTTGGTGTTTTTTTTTAATTTAAAAGATTAGTGGTTAGATTTTGATGTGAAACTCAATATTTCTTTATGATTTTTCTACAAATTAGACAAATTATTCTTCTATATTCTCGAGAGTTTTTGTGTGCTGAAAACTCCCGAAAAATACGTTAATAAATTGGAAAGTTAAATAGACAAATATAGGTTTAGCTTGGCGAAAATTCTTTGTTGTTGCATTTTATATGAGAATCCTACCACAGATTCCAAAGAAAAATTTCAGGATCTGAATATTAATTTTTTTTAAGAAATTGAAGAAAAAAGATTTTACATCCAGAATGTTTTTTAATTTTAGTGGGTGGAAGTGAAATTTGTGAAAATTTAAATTTGATCTAAGTGATGTATGAAATAAAAAAGAAGAACAAAAATTACTGTGAAAAAGAGTGAAGTGAAAAAGATTGAAGAAAAGGAAAATTCGTGAAAATGACAATGAAATGGGCGCCCATCGCGTGTGAGTGATTTAAGAGGGAAAGAATTTCATCAATTAAAGGTAGGCCCTACCATTTTGGTCACTATCGAACCGGATAAAAAGGGACCCAGCGCCCAGCATTCCATCTTGAAAATTCCCTCCTCACAATGCCACCTAAAAGAGGTGCCCCCGGCCTCCGCGCCACTATTGGCGACGCCACCGCATCCACCAAAAATATTCGCGACTTCTTCCAATCACTCAGCCAAGAAGATCTCCAATGCTCCACAAATGCTGCCATAATCCAGGGCAAATTAGATAGGCTCTCATTGATGCAAGAGAGGTTTTGTGATGCCCGTGATAAATTGAATGAAGCCCAGAGAACCCCAGAAGAGATTGAAAATGATTCCCAAGCTGAAATTGAATTCTTGGCAGCATTTGAAACCGCGGAAGACATGGGTATGATGAAGCGCGCTGAGATGAAAGCCTTTAATGATGAGCATCGTGCCAATAACGACATCATGGCCAGGCTTACTCACGCGATTGAAATTATGTCCGTAAACCATTCCCAATCTGCCCAGCACCCCAAGAATCATGTGAAACTGCCCCAAATTACCCTTCCAGAGTTCAGTGGCAAATATTCCGAGTGGATGGGATTCCGAGACATTTTTGTTTCCACTGTACATGAAAATTCAAATCTCCCCGATGCCGTGAAAATCCAATACCTGAAATCATCGGTGAAAGGACAAGCATCTTCACTGGTGAAGCATCTTGCAACCACTGCCGAAAATTATCCCATCGCCTGGCAAATGCTCACTGAACGTTTCGAGCGTCCCGCAAATATTGCTATGGATTATGTCCGTCGACTAATTTCCCTCCCAAAAATCCAAACCGCCAATAAAGACAATGTTCGAGAGCTTACTGCTCAATGCCACGAAATTCTTCAGGCCTTAGATTCCCTAAAGGTTACTGAACGTGATCTCTGGATTATCAGTCTTATCTACGATAAACTCGATGCCGAATCCCAATCCCAATGGAATAAGGACTCCCCTGAAGGCATTCCCTCCTGGAATGATTTCTATAAATTTCTGGATAAGCGAAGTGAAGTTCTCGAGAAGTCTCCTGCCTTAGATTCGGTGGTCAACAATATTAAATCGGAAACCTCGAAAGCCAAGACCACTCCATGGTCAAAGAAAAATACCACGAATATTGTGAACAACACAATTGTCAATGGTTGCTCTCTGTGCCCAGGAGAGAATCATCCAATTTTCCGCTGCAGCGCTTTCACTGCGAAATCCCCAAATGATCGATTGCAACACATTCGCACAATGAAGTTGTGTCGCCAATGTCTTACCGATACCCACATGACCAACACCTGCGCGTTCAGGAAATGCAAGAAATGTGATGGGAAACATAACATACTCCTCCATGATGCTTTCGCGAATTCCACAGCTCCATCCGTCCCAAAGGATGATCCAAAATCATCCAAAGAATCAGCCCCAGAAAATACAGTCCAAAAATCCAATGTTGGTAAGGAAAATGTACCAACCGCCAGTATTACAACCAATGTGAATACTGCCAATGTTTCCCACAAAACTCAAGTGTTCCTTGGCACTGTTGTTGTTAGAATTCTGGACAAAGATCGAAATGTTCATCTCTGCAGAGCTCTTCTTGATAGCGGTGCGCAACGGAGCATCATCACTCAGAGTCTGTGCGATAAACTTCGCATCCCAAAGAAATCGGTGAGCATAACTGTGTCTGGAGTCGCCAATAGGCTCTGTGGCGCAAAGCATCTCGTGAATGCTACCATTTTCCCACGTCATACAGAAGATTACATCAATCTTGACTGCTTGGTGATGCCATCGATCAATGGAAATATGCCAAACTGGAAGGTCAACCCAGCAGACTTCAATATTCCACCAGACATAGTGCTGGCAGATCCTGATTACCACGTACCTCGACCGGTAGATCTTCTCATCGGTGGTGATAGGTACTGGAGAATTGTCCTAGATAATCAAGTATCATTGGGACCCAAGATGCCAATCCTGAAGAACACCACATTCGGTTATGTGATCGTTGGAGAACATGAAATCAGCCAAAATGATGGAAACTCTAATGATGACGACAAGGTCAATCTGAATGTTGTAACTATTGAAGAGCTTGATTCAACTCTTCGCGCCTTCTTTGAAATGGAAGAAGTTCCTGCAGATAAACCCATTTCAAAGGAACATGAAGAGGCAGAGAAATGGTTTGTCGAAACTCACACACGAAATCCTGAAGGTCGATTCGTCGTGCATCTCCCTTTCCGAAAAGATTCTCCTCCCCTAGGAGAATCTCGATCCCAAGCTATAAGTCAGTGGCTTCGTACTGAAAAACGCTTAGCACAACATCCCATCCTCAGAGATATCTACAATGAGACCATGAAGAATTATCTAGCCAACAATTGGATGGAACCCGTTCCTCCAGGAGAACTTATGAAGCGACCATGTTTCTACCTACCACACCACATTGTGTACAAGAAAGGTGCACCATTGTCCAAAGCCCGAGTCGTCTTTAATGCTGGTGCTAAGTCATCAAGTGGTGCTAGTCTAAATGATGCTCTTCTTATCGGTGCTGCAGTCCAATCTGATTTGTACTCCATTCTAATACGATTCCGCCTCAAACAGTACACCATGACTACAGACATCTCAAAAATGTATCTACAACTGAAACTCTACTTACCTGATGCCGATTACCAACGCATTATTTTCCGTGCTAGTCCACAAGACCCAATTCAAGAATTCAGAATCACATCTGTTTGTTTTGGAGTTGCATCATCAGCTCATCATGCCACCCGAGCACTCAAACAATTGGCTGATACATATGAGAAGGAATTTCCACTTGCTGCGAGAGCCATCAGAGAACATTTCTATGTTGATGATGGTCTAATAACCGCTGATTCTCTCCAAGAAGCTCTAGAAACGCAGAAGCAGCTCCTTGAGCTATTTGCATCCGCTGGATTCCATTTGAGCAAGTGGACATCCAATAATCCCGATTTACTGATCAATATTCCACCAGAAGATCGCCAGGACTGCATGAAGGAAATTTCTGGAAATGTCAAGGCCTTGGGAATTACATGGAATCCCAAAAATGATGTCTTCAATTTTGCAGCTCCTAAAATGTCAGATGGACCCGTGACTAAGAAAACCCTCGTTTCTGACGTAGCAAAACTCTTCGATCCTCTCGGTTTAATTGGACCAGTAATTACTGATGCTAAGATTCTCATGCAGGAAGTTACTCGTCGAAAATTGGATTGGGAAGAAGAACTACCTATGGATTTGCTTGAAAAATGGCAGACATTCAAGAGTCGCCTGAAGGATGTGGAATCAATTTCTGTACCTCGTTGGATTTCTCCAATGGAAGCACCCAAAATTCAACAACTGCATGGATTCTGCGACAGTAGTAAACTTGCACACGGTGCTGCAATTTACTTGGTCAGTATCAACACAGAGACAAATGAAATTACCTCCAAATTGATGACTTCAAAATCACGAGTCAATCCAATTGATCCCATTACCATTCCCCGGAGCGAACTCTGTGGTGCTGCACTTTGTGCTAAACTCATGGCAAAAGTTAGCAAAGAGTCCGGCATTTCCGACTGCTATTATTGGACTGATTCTGAGATTGTTCTACATTGGATTAATTCTCCACCAAAGGATTGGAAGATCTTTGTCTCCAATCGTGTACGCGACATTCAAAACATTTCTGATGTGAAGAAATGGAGACATGTTCCATCAACAGAAAATCCCGCTGATATAATTTCCCGTGGAGCAACGCCAAAGCAACTTGCTGATTCCCAGCTATGGTGGAATGGACCGACGTGGCTCAGTCAAGATTCTTCATTATGGCCACCTCCTTTTACCAAGCATTCTCTCACGAATGAGGAAGCTGCCATCAATCTAACAAATGAAGAGAACAGCAATGGATTCTCTCAATTTGTGACTGCACATTCCAAGTACATGCGGCTACTACGCGTTACTGCCTATTGTTTAAGATTCAAGAAAAATCTACGTTCCAATCCTGAAGATCGTTTTCTCGGTCCACTGTCACCCGAAGAACTCGATGAAGCCCTCAATTGTCTGTTGCGTCAAGAGCAATCAGAGAAATATCCTGATGTATTCGAAGCAATAAATTCTGGTCAAATCCTAACCAGCAAGAAATGGAAATCGATTGCTCAATTCAATCCTTACATCGATCCCAAAGGAGTGATAAGATTTGGTGGTCGTATTGAACGTGCAGCAATTCCGTATGATGCCAAACACCCGATTCTTCTACCGAAAGGACATCTTTCTGAGTTAATATTTCGTCATGAACACCTTCGCAACCTCCATGCTGGACCTCAATTACTTCTCAGCACAATTCATCAAAGATATTGGGCTATTAGTGGACGGTCCATCGCTCGTAAAATCACTCGAAGCTGTGTTTGTTGTTTTCGACGTGAGCCTCGTTTCCTTCATCAGCAAATGGCACAATTGCCAGAGTCAAGGGTTAATCTCGAGAGTCCGAATGACCTATTCAAACATGTAGGTATCGATTTTATTGGACCATTTAAAATGAGAATGACTATACGAGGAGCAGCCACTCGACCAGTTTGGATTTGCATTTTTGTTTGCCTCGCAGTCAAGGCAATTCATTTGGAATTGGTGACGAGTCTTTCTACTGAAGCTTTCATAGCCGCCTTTCGCCGTTTCACAAGTCGAAGATCATCTCCAGCTGAAGTTTATTCTGATAATGGGAAGAATTTCATTGGCGCTGAAAGGGAGTTGAGGAGACTTTTGTTCCAAGAACAAGGACAACGTGAAATTGTTGATGCCACTTCCGGCGACGGCATAAAATGGCATTTCCAACCAGCAGCATCTCCACACCATGGCGGAATTTATGAAGCAAATATAAAATCCGTAAAATACCACCTGAAACGAGTAATTAAGGATGAACCTTTAAGCTATGAGGAATGGCTTACAGTGATTAATCAGGTGGAGGCAGTCCTTAATAGTCGCCCATTGACTGAACAACCAATTTCACCCGTTGACGACATTCAGCTTACACCTGGACACTTCATTGCTCATAAACCATTGAATGCACTTCCGGATCCATCACTGGAACATCTCCCTACAAATCGATTGTCTAGATGGCAATTGTGTCAACAAATGATGCAAAATTTCGCAAAGAGATGGAAGACCGAATATCTACGACTTCTCACGAAGAGGAATAAATGGTTGAAGCTCGGAGACAATTTGAATATAGGAGATGTCGTTATCTTTCATGATGAACGATTCCCATCTCAACGTTGGCCACTAGGCCGTATTGTAGCAGTTCACCCAGGCAGTGATAATTTGGTGAGAGTTGCTACTATTAGAACCACTCGTGGGGAATACACGAGATCTGTGGAGAAGATCGCTAAGCTGCCGATCCATCTTTAATTTGCTACGTTCCAAGTTCCATGTTTATTAGTCCTATTCAGAGGACGTGTTATTGTTCAGATCATCAAGAAGATCAGCCCGGGGAGTATGGAAGTGAAATTTGTGAAAATTTAAATTTGATCTAAGTGATGTATGAAATAAAAAAGAAGAACAAAAATTACTGTGAAAAAGAGTGAAGTGAAAAAGATTGAAGAAAAGGAAAATTCGTGAAAATGACAATGAAATGGGCGCCCATCGCGTGTGAGTGATTTAAGAGGGAAAGAATTTCATCAATTAAAGGTAGGCCCTACCAGTGGGGTTAATAAAGATTATTATTTTAATTTTAGTTTTAAAGAAAAGCTTAACGATTTAATCTTTCTATTTTAAGGCTACTATAAGAATTTTATTGGATCATAAAAACATAAAATAAAAAGACGATTAAATGTCTTTTTTGTGCCTGAAGAATTTTCTGATGTTTACTTTTAAATTTAATAACAAGAACTTTCTAAAAAATAAATTTTAAACAAAGATTTAATTTTATAGGCTGAATAAATTTCAGACAATTTTGCATTCTACTGTAAATTCCTTAATTCTTGTGCAAATATCATTAGAATTATTTCTTTCATAAATTTCTTGAGAACAAACATACAGAATTACAGCACTTTATGTTTCTTTCATATAGAACATAGTTAATTCTCAATTCTATTCTTAATCCCGTGGGTTTCATGGCTTAAAAAAATTAAAAATTCCTCATTTTTTTCCCGACATCGCGCCCGGAACAATTATATTTAATTCACGTGCATAAAGTTAGTGTCAAAAAGAAATATTTTTGTGGGTTTTTGGAGATGAGAAGATGAAGAAAAAAATAAAATTGTATAAATTCAGAGAATTTATTACAACGAGAGAAACATTGGGAAGGGAAAAAGAAATAGAATTTTTGTAATTTCTTCCTCATACACAGCATCACATGAAAAGAAATATTGTTGACATGTCTATAGTTTCACCTGCTTTTATTGCAAAAGGAGGCACCAACATGAGAGAGAAAGATGAGATGAAAACAAGGGGAATTTTTTTTTGTTTAAAAAGTTCAGCAAGAGATGTTGTGGTTGGGTATCATTTTCTGAAATCTTAATCGCTTTCCATGTTTAATTTCCTAACTAAAAGTTTGTTTTACTCGTTGTGATTCTCGGCTTTTCTTTCATATATGGTACAAAAATATAGATGAATCTCTGTGCTCGAGTTTAGCTGTGAGAAAAATTTCTCATGGGGTCAATGTTGGATTATTTTTTCGTGTGTTGTGTGGCAGATGAACCCAAAGGGAGCCTCTCTTGGCGTGGAGACCAAAAGTCGGGTGGTTTATTTGATTTCTGCCAAATCAAACCAATTATGTAGCATAAAATTGGTTTACACTCTGTTGCTCTTGCAAATTGTGACACGGTTTTGACGGAAAGAACCTGAAAAGGAGCCTCAGAAGACGAATCTCACACTGAAGAGCCCCCATGTTATGTGGTTTGTTTTAAAAGGGGAATTCACAGAGGATTTTTAACAAAGAATTTTCATTTATTTTACGCAATTCATAATCCTACGTTAGTTAGTAGAAAACTTTGAGAAAGATTCATTTTAATTTAAGAAAGATTCCAAAAATTAAACAAACCTAATTTAATGATTTGTTTAGTCATAAGACGTGATGTTACTTGGGGTTGTCGTTTCAATTTCCTCAGTTGTTGTTTCTGTTTCTCCGTCATCTATTTCCAACCATTGGAATATAAGACTCCTCACACGCTCCTGAATATGTCTTAAACCTTCGAAAACTGTTGTGTCCATTGAGGCAAAATCAGCTCCGTAACCAAAGTAAGGAATAACATCGGCTGGTGCTTCATCATTCAGATCTTGCAAGATTGAAAGCCTTTTGTCTGAATCCAATTCTCCATTCGTGAAGTAAACTCTGGTTACATTGGGAGTCAGTCCGCCGAATAGGGCATTGGTATTGTCGATGTTATTCCGAATATCTTCATTCGAAATCCTAATAAAATTTTCAAGTGTTAAAGATTAGGCTCTTACTCATGATACCGAAAATATTACTCACGTCCAATTGAGAAGATATCCACACTGTTCAAACATGATATCATATGGGAAACGATGTCCAAATGGATGATCTGATGCATCGGATGATCTGAACCAGCCGAATTCATGGCAAACTTGCCAAACTTGCTGCCGTCCTCCAATAAGGGCACCAACAGACGACCATTCTGGATCCATGTAGATCCCAATAAGATCATCAAAACTGCCAGGAACACAACCCTGTGCGTTGTAAATGGTGTAGTAGATCCAATCGGAAAGACCCATCAGTGGATCTTCACCTCTGTCCAAGTAACCACAGAAACTGGTAATTCCAGACGCGCTAAAAGTTCAAAGAAAAAGAAGATTTTATCAGTCTACTATAACCACTTAAAAGCATGACATAAACAGACTTTCATCTGCCGCTAGAAATCAGACCATAGTGATTAGATTAGTTTGAGTACTTGGCATGAGTAACTTACTGAAGCATACTGATGTACACTCCAATGGTTGTTGCTATTGTTCCAAAGAAGAGAGCTCCGGCTAATTCTTCATCGTAATCATCCTCATTTTCACACATTTTAAAGACTTCCATTAATTTCGTGTAGTTTCTCGCTTCGAAGACATCTTCAAGCATTGAAAAAGCTGTAACCATGTTGTCGTAGCACAAAACTCCTCCGTAAATTCTTACTGATTGCGTGGTTGTCTCGTGGAACTCTCCAAAGTTTACAATTGCATTGAGTTTAGCACTTGAAGCCCAGGCTCCATCAATTAGATCAGGATATCCTTGTCTTAACCACGTTGCCAAAGCTCCTCCTTGCCCAATACCAGCTGCAATGACTTTGGCTTCTTCGAGATCAGGTGAAGATGATTTAATGAAGCGAACAAGAGCAGCCATGTCTTCCAAAGCTTGGGATGAAGTCAGATAAACAAGGTTTTCAATGCTTAGATCAGGAACAGGACGACTCTCGCCGAAGTATCTGTGCTCAGTACCAATGAGCAAAGCTCCAACTTCCCTGGCTATATCAGTAAAGTGACTAGAATTGAGGCGAGCATAGGTGTAGAAGAACTGCATGTCTCCCACGTAGAGGAAGATCGGTCCACCGGGTTGGTAGAAGGATTCATCAATGTAGTAGGTATTGTCCCAGGTTTCCGTGCAGTTCTCATCAAAATGATCCAAGGGCTGAGTGAAGTTTCTCATTTCAATCTCACACTGAACACATGCTGCCAGTGCTCCAATTGCGACTAAGGCTTGAATGAACTTTTTCACCATTTTGTAAAGATTTTTGCTGAAAGTCTCTTTCACTACTGATCACCTGGATGACCACTGAGGTGTCTTTATAGCCGAATTTCTTATCACTTTTGAGTAGCGATTGCTGCGGGTAATCCCTTTTAGGCGTTTCCAATTGCCTTATCAAAGCCATAATAAATTACGGAAAAGAAAATCAACCGCGTGCTGGAGCTTTACGATGGACGGCGTGCGTGTCATATGGAGCGGAAGATTAGCATCTCCACAGGTCTCATGCTACGGAGTGTTGATCTTTTTCATATGATGGTTCGTCATATGAGTGGAAGAGTCATTCGCGCCTTTGGGGACTGACCTACCGCATTGTCGCCAGTAACTGATAAAATATGTATATGCGTTGTTGATAGATTGGAATGTGATGCGAAGCTAATGAGTGGGGCTCTTCAATTGAGACATTCTCGTGACCACACGACTCGTGAAGACGTCTGGACGCGTGGTGAAGGCACAGAGAACGGGCCATGGGGAGGGGATTTAATTAGTTATCTCATTCATTTTTATTGCATAAAATTCAATAGGAACGGAAGTTTTAATTAAGTTATGTTTTGGGCGTTTTAGAATTTGCCAAATAATTTTATGACTAGTAATTAATGAAAACAAATTATTGCTGCTTAAAAGGATATATTTTTAATGTTTGGATATTATATTTTTGGGAATACATTTATCATCATTTTTATGAAATGTGTCAGTATTTTAAACATTTCATTTTGTTTGCGAAAGAGTTCCAATATAGTTGATATTAGTTGCAATTATTTCTCAATTGTCTGTTGCTAACCATTGGAGTATAAGACTTCTAACGCGTTCTTGAATACGTCTGAGACCTGCATTAGTTGTTGTGTCCATGGACATAAAATCAGCTCCGTATCCAAAGTAAGGAATAACATCAGCAGGGGCTTCATCATTAAGATCTTGCAAGACTGAAAGCGATTTATCCGAATGTAGTTCGCCATTTGTGAAGTAAACTCTGGTTACTTTAGGACTCAGTCCACCGAATAAGGCGTTGGTATTGTCAATTTTCTTTTGTGCATCATCAATCGTCATTCTGAATAAGATTTTACGGCGTTTGAGATTAAGATATTGAAATAAGGAAAAGAATACTTACGTCCAATTGAGAAGAAAGCCACATTGTTCAAACATTACGCGATATGGGAAACGGTTTCCGAAGGGATGATCGGGTGCATCGGAAGATCTGAACCAGCCGAATTCATTGCAAATCTGCCAAAGTTGTTGACGACCCCCTGATTGAGCACCAGCAGAAGACCAATGAGAATCCATGTAGATACCAATGCGGTCATCTATGCTGCCTGGAACACAACCCTGTGCCCTGTGAATAACATTGTAGTACCAATCGGAGAGACCCTTCATCGGGTCTTCACCTTTCTCCAAAAAGCCACAGAAACTCGTAATTCCCGGTGCGCTAGAAGTTCAATGAAAAAGAAGATTTTACTCATCTAAAATTGTCTGCAGGACTAACATGAATAACTTACTGGAGTTGTCCAATGTACACCCCAATGGTTGTTGCTAATGTCCCAAAGAAGAGAGCTCCAGCTACTTCGTCATCAAAATCATCATTATTTGGACACATTTTAAAGATTTCCATTAGTTGTGTGAAATCTCGTCCTTGAAACTTGTCTTCAAGCATAGAGAAAGCCTTCGCCATTCGATCGTAGCAGAGGAGTCCTCCGTAGATTTTTACAGACTCCGCAGTTGTTGTTAGGAATTTTTCGTTATTCAGTACAGCATTGAGTTTAGCACTTGATGCCCATGCGGCGTGAATTAGATCAGGATATCCTTGTCTTAACCACGTTGCCAGAGCACCTCCTTGTCCCATTCCTGCTGCAATGACTTTGGCTTTTTCTAGATAGGGTGAAGATGATCTAATGTAGCGGATGAGAGCAGCTATGTCTTCCAAAGCTTGCGAAGTTGTCATATAGGCAAGATTGTTAACTGAAAGATCAGGAACAGGATGACTGTTGCCGAAGTATCTATGCTCAGTTCCGACAAGTAATGCTCCAACTTCCCTGGCTATATCAGTGAAGTGACTTGAACTGAGGCGAGCGTATGTACTGAAGAATTGCATATCGCCTACGTAGACGAAAATCGGTCCACCGGGTTTGTAGAAGGATTCATCAATGTAGTAGGTATTGTCCCAGGTTTTAGTTCCGCTTTCATCAAAATGATCCAAGGGCTGAGTGAAGGTTCTTATGTTGATTTCACACCGAACACAAGCTGCTAGTGCTCCGATTACGAGGAAGGCTTGTAAGAATTTTCCCACCATTTTAAATTGTTTTTTTTTTTTGTAGAAACTCTCTTTTTTTACTGATTGCCTAACTGAAAACTGGGCTGCTTTTATAGGCGAATTTCTGATCACCTGAGTAGCGATTTCTGCACAATCTTTGACACTCTTTGCAATTATTTTGTCAAAACAATAATAAATTACATATCAAGCGCGTGCTGGGGATTTTTTCTTTCTAAGGGTGGCATGTCATATGGGGCGTATGATTAGAATCTCAGACGATATGCTGGCCTTATGATGACTGGCTAAAAGGAAATGTCACTCACCTGAAACTGACCTACCGCATTGTTGTGAAATTGATAAAATATCTGTGCTTTCTTTGCTGATAAATTGGAGTTGTACCTTGTGAGACCTATGAGTGGCTTTCAATTGAAACATTCTCGTGACCATGCTCGTGATCAATCGGCTCTTAAAGGCGTCTAGATGCGTAGTGAAGGTAGGAGATCAGAGCATTAACAGATTTACTTCCAGAAATATGTATTTTAAATATTTCTATGATTTTATATTTTCTTTAAAAAAATTTACGCCAAGACTACGTTGCTACACACGGTCACAGTGAATCCCCCTAATGCGCGGGTAATTGAAATCTTATCTCTTCCCTCTGTGAACGTCTACCGATTTTGATTGTGTTTTCGCTTCTTTTTTTCGCGCGCTCTATGGCACACAACACACATAATATTGACTCGGGGAGTGTGTGGGGCTCAATAAACAAAATGTTTTCCACATCATAAAAGATTATTTTTCAGCTCTTGATTTTTACACCATTTGATGTGAAATGAAGAAGTTTTCGCTTTTGCGAGGAATCATCCAAAATCATAAAGTTCCGCAGTAATATTTTATTTTTTCTTGGATACCTCTCCAATATATGGCTAGTTTTTTTTCACGAGAAGGGGATTATTAAGACAATTTTGTGTGAGTATTTCACCTTTTCCGGGGCTCGGTATGGCAATTAAAAAATTAATGGTTTCTTGGAGGTTTATCGTCTTTTTTTTTCGTCTTGTTGTGTTTGGGTCGTTGTGTAATGAAATCTCAACGAATTTGAGGGTCTTTCGAGGGGTGTGTACGGGGCATAGAAGGGGGGAAATGTGAGTAAATGAGATAGATGGAAAATTGTTGTAGAATGAAAATAAAAGAATCATCCAACAGTCACCGATATTAAAGGTAGAAAATAATGCAAAAGAATAAAAATTGTGTGGAATATTGAAAGAAGACACAAAACTTCCAATGAGATAACCCATAAAGGGGTACTAAATACATGAAAAAGAGAGAAAGAAGATGAGCAAAAGAACTTTCAGTGTTTCGGTAAATGATTTTGCTCATTCAACGGAACGGTGACG
Source organism: Lutzomyia longipalpis (assembly GCF_024334085.1). Lineage (NCBI taxonomy): Eukaryota > Metazoa > Arthropoda > Insecta > Diptera > Psychodidae > Lutzomyia > Lutzomyia longipalpis. Next base: position 19,194,380 of record NC_074707.1, read on the forward strand.
GTATAAGACAATCAAATAAGAAAAGAAGAAAAAATAGGCAGAGAATGAGCAAAAAAAACAAGTCAAAATTTTTATATACATTACTTGAATATTGTGTGAGATATTCTCATATTGTTTGCCAGCCCATAAACTCGAAGGGGAAACTCAAAGAGAGTGAAAATCTTTGCTGTATGATGGTTCAACGTATTGCTCTATTATGACGCGTTTCTTTAGAGAGAAAATTGCCCCCTCATCAGTGAGGTCAGACTCTGTGTGAGGGACATGAAGTGCATTAGCTTTTCTCATTGCGTTTGAGACTGTAAAAAACATTTGCAAATTGCGGAAAATTCCTTGACAATTTCGGCGGGGGATCAATGGCCACAGCAGAGATGTGCCAACTCACCTTGCTCTAAAGGAAAATTTTCTCTGATATTTGCCAAAATGTTTATTTCAATTTACGAAGGCTGATTAATGCCCGTGTCCTCTGGAAAGTTTAATTAAATATTTTTTTTTAGTGCGGGAAAAGCCAAGAAATTTGCGCGAATTTTTTTCTTTGTTGTTTGAGAGTAATTTAGCCTCTGCAGAGGTTAGACCGGGGGTTAGAGTTTTTTGTATAAAAATGAAAAGTATACCCTCTGTGAATTATCAGTTCTTGTTAGAACATCAAAGTGGAACCAAGTAGAGCAAGAAAAGTGAGAAAAAATGTGGAAATTTGTGATTTTTCTTTTTGTGGGAGTTGGTGCTCAGTCAAACATCAATTGGTGCAATATGAAGACACAGTATTGCAGAGGACTGGATCATATTGCCTGCGAACCGAATAACTTTCCATATGCAACAGGTGTGAGGAATATTCAGATTGTTCCAATGACTGATGCCATCAAGACAGCAATTGTAGATCGTCACAATTTCTATCGAAGCAGGATTGCAAAAGCCGGAGAATCAGGCGTTCCAGGTGCAGCAAAAATGGAGAAGATGGTGTGGAATAATGACTTAGCCTATGTGGCTGAGCAACATGCAAAGCACGCTAACTTCCAGCACGATGACTGCAGATCCTTCACAACTTTTCCCAATTCTGGACAAAATTTAGCCTCTGGCTCCTCCTCAGCTCCCTTCTCCTCTCTCGTTGATAACATTCAGACGCACATTGATTTGTGGTACGGAGAGGTGGCAGCCATAAAGGATAAACTTAAATGTATTGATTCCTTCACCCTCACCGACAACTGTCTCGATGCAGGACATTTTACAGTGATGGTCAAAGATGTCAATAATGCAGTTGGATGCTCTGCTGTAACATTTGAGCAGCAATACGGCACAAGGTGGTTTTACAGCCTCCTAACAACATGCAACTATGCCGATACTAACGTTATAAATCAACGTATCTACAACACCGGAACTTCCTGTTCCGCCTGCGCTTCAGTTAAAAAATCCTGTGAATCATCATCAGGGTTGTGTGTTTGAAAAGTAAATAATTTTATTTTTTTCAAGCATATTTCCTGAATGTTTCGAAATAATTTCGAGGCTCTCACTTGCTATTTAATTCCTGTATTTACCTATTTAACAAGTGCCAAACTTTTTTACAAGAAACGTAGGAAAATTTCTTGGAAATTGTGAAAGAAATGTGCGGAATTTTTGATTATTTGCTTCGTATCACGTAGATAAATTTAAAAAGTCGAAGATAATATGATATTGGTAGTATGCTCGTATTTTATTTTTATTTTAAGAATTTTTAAACTTCTAATCTTATTTAAAGAGAAGTTTTAGATAGAGTTTGAGTTTTTTTTAATTGAAATATTATTGATTTATTATTTAGTTTGTATGTAAAATAGAAATTAAAAAAAAAAACAAACAAAATATTAATTAAGTAGTCAGAAATGTCTTAAAAATGTATTTTCATCTGAAATAAAAAAAAGATCCTAATGAATTTAGTTAAAATTAAAAACCTAATTAAGAACCTATATTTTGCTAAATATTTATTAATTACTCAATTGTTTTAAAAATGTATTTTCACTTGAAATAAAGAAAATCTACATATTTTTATTGTTTTTATTTAAAAAAATCGTTACAACTCTATTAAGGATCAACATTTTGTTAAAGATTTACAAAGAATGAAAAATCTTTAAAATAAATTATTAAATTTGATCAATGATAGTCAAATCTTTTGCATTATAAAACCAAAGAGATTTCAGGAGATGTTTTCTTTTAAATTGACATCACTTGATTAAATGATCTTCGCGTATAAAATGTCGTAATTAAATAAAGATAAAAATTAAAAACATATTGAGCAAGCTTCCTTCGCATTATGGTTTAAAGAATGCCAACTTCCACTTGATTAAACAAAACTTATCACGCGGTTTTTCATTATAAAAATTCCACCCGCATCTTCCATGAACAATCAGTTTTAATCAGAGTGTCGAAAGTTAAAGAATTTTTCTTCTGAGAAAATGCTAAAGTTGGTGATTTTTGTGGTGGCGCTGGGTGTTGGAGCTCAGGCAATTGATTGGTGTCAGATGCAGACTACATACTGCAAGGGCAAGGAGCATATTGCCTGTGAACCAAACAGCTTCACAGATGCAACGAATGTGAGGAATGTCAAGCTTGTGACGATGACTCCGGAAATCCAGAAGATGATTGTGGATCGTCACAATGAATACCGCAGCAAGGTGGCTCTTGGAAAGGAATCCGGAATCCCATCGGCTACCAATATGTATGCCATGAAGTGGGACGATAATTTGGCCTATGTTGCTTCTCAGCACGCTAAACACGCCAAAATGCAGCACGATCAGTGCCGTGCTTTCACCGATTACCCATATTCTGGACAAAATTTGGCTTCTGGATCATCTTCTGCTCCCATTTCCGATGTTACTGCTGCCATCAAGAAGCACATTGATATGTGGTACAACGATGAGATGCCAATTGTGAGGGATCAAATGCCAAGCTGCACTGGGAAATTCACTTCCTCCCCCAATTGCCTCCAGGCTGGACACTACACTGCTGTTGTTCATGGTGACAGTGGTGCTGTTGGATGTGCTTCAGTGACGTTTGAGCAGCAAATCAGTGGAAATTGGTGGTACAGCGTCATGACCACTTGCAACTATGAAGGAAACAACATGAGTAACCAACCTGTCTACACCGCTGGTACTACTTGCTCCGGATGTGCTGCTGCTGGAAGAACTTGTGACGCCGCCCGAGGACTCTGTGTCTAAAATTCTAAACGAAAGATTTTCTTTAAAAACTTGCACTGAAAAAATGCTTTTTCAAAATGTAAAATTTCTTCAATAAAGACAATTATAAAATGAATATTTTTTTTATTTTCTTATTGTTGAATTCTTAGAAAACTTTTAAAGGTAAATTGAAAGAAAATTCACGAAATGAATCGTTTTTTTTATAATTCTTGGGTTGAAACGTATTTTAATTTAGCTGGAAGGTAAAGAGCATGAAAAGAGTTTTTAAATTTAAGAAATTATTAAAGTTTTCGTTTTTGAAAATTTGATTTATTTGTTGAGCTTAAAGTTGACATGAAAGATCAACTTAGAAATTCATTAATGGGGTAATATTATTCATGATGGCTAAATTCTTTTCTTTGAGAATAATAGCTACAATCTCTCTACTTATTTATCCAAATGAAAGTTTTTTCAAAAACTTTTCTTAATTAAATAATTGATTCAGAATAATTCCTAAGTTTATTTTCAGGAAAATATACGCAAAAAGGATTAATATTAGAGCACTTTAAGATCATTCCTTGAATGAAAACGTGTCAAGGTTAATAAAGAAAAAATAAATAAATTTAAACAGCTGTATAAAATCTACGTCTAAATTGCGTAAAGAATACTCTCATTAAAAGCTCCAATATGTTTGACGTAAATTATAATTGTGAAAAACTTTTAGGAAAAACTTTTCTCGGAATTTGTTGTTCAGCATTTTTCTAAGAATATGTTACAAAAATATTTTTTCTGGAAATATCCTGATTAAAAATTCCATTAAAAAATGTTAATAGAATTTGCTGTATGTTCGCATTTCTAATTTATTTCGCATGCACATATGCATAACCTACTTATTTTTAACTACGCTTTTTGAGCTTTATTGTATAGCGAGTTTTAACATGAAAATTGACTAATTAGGATATTATTTCTGAAAATGAACCACGAGATTTTACTTTTTAAATTACCTCGATATACATATATCGGTACTGCACGTGTCGAAGCTGTATTGCTATCTTCCTCATAGTAAATCCTTGAAGTCTAAAAGTTCAAATCTCTCACAAAACCGTAACTAACTAAATCCTTACCGGTAAGGTTTGACTAATTTTAATTTATACATATTTCATTCTTTTTATAAGATGAGGATTTTTAACGCATTCAGAACCACTTGACGCCTCAAAAAATTTTTTTTATTCTACGTATAAAAATGACTGGAAACTTTTGTTTGACATTTACCCGGCTGGCATTTATTGGGTGGCAAAAAATGCATTTTCATATAAATAATAACTTTTTAGAGAGGTCTTTTCTAGGGCTACCTACATAAAATTTTTATTTTTTAGGAAAAAAGTATAAATATGATGATTACTAGAACTCTATCTCACGTAGAAATTGTAGGAATTGAATAATTTTGTTTTTCACGAATTAAGAGCATCTGTTTAAACGATTTTCTCTACAATGTTGGGATATCTAATTTTAAATTCTATCTTTGACGTAACTTTACCAGCAATACATTGAAAATTTTCTCAATATAAATCGAACCTGAATTGCCCCAGTTTTATCAGTTTGTGCAAGATTATCAATAAGGATTCCAAGGAAGCTTTTTGCAGTGAAAAATGTTAACCTTTGTGATTTTTGTGGCTTTGGCCATTGGAGTTCAATCTGTGGATTGGTGCAAGATGGAAAGTCAATTCTGTGGTGGCAGGGAGCATATTGCCTGTGAACCAAACGCCTTTCCCTACGCCACGAATGTGAGGAATGTAGAAGTTATCCCAATGACGGATAGCTTGAAGCAAATGATTGTGAATACGCACAACAAGTACCGTAGTAGGGTGGCAAAAGGACAAGAACGTGGTATTCCTGCTGCAGCTGATATGGAGAAAGTCAGCTGGAATGCTGATTTGCAAACTGCAGCCGCATTTCATGTGAAGCATGCTAAATTCCAGCACGATAGCTGCCGCGCTTTTACTGGTTATCCCAATCCTGGCCAAAATATCGCCTTAAGTACATCCTCGGTTCCTTTTAGCAATGTTGCAGCTACAGTTGAGGGTCACATTAATAGCTGGTACAGCACAGAGATGCCATATGTGAGGGATAAGAAGTCCAGTTGTACGGGAAAATTCACATCGGATTGCATGCCTGCTGGGCACTACACGTGCATGGTTAATGGGAAAAATGACGCCGTGGGCTGTGCTGTGGTTAAATTTGAGGAGAAGAATGGTCTAAGATGGTGGTACAGGTTGATGACTACCTGTGACTACACTGTAACAAACTTCCTCAACTTACCTGTCTACACGGCAGGAACTACGTGCTCCAAGTGCTCCTCCGCTGGAAAAAGTTGTGATTCCGCAAGTGGACTCTGTGTTTAAAATAATACAGAATTCATCTTAAGAGGATATTTGGCTGATTAAATGTTGCAGCCATAAAAGCTTGTTCTTTGAAAAGTAAAGTTCTTTACAAATTAAAAGAATTAAAGCTATGAAGAAATTTCTGCAGATTTTTTCTTGACTGTTCTAATCTTTTAAATTTTTTTAAAAGATTTATTGAAGACTTATTTCTCTTTTTATGTTTACAATTTTCTTTTCTTCACCTAAAATATGCAATATTAGTGAAGCAAAAAAAACTCTCCCTGCAAGAGAGGCACACGATTGTTGGATTCTGAGTATTTGGCATCACTTTGCGAAAAGCAAAATGTGCAAAAATAACCGGCAGCAAAGTGATGGCATGACTTTCTTGTGCAACTTCGGTGCGCACATTCATAATAAACATAATATATATAAAACTGTGGCATTCCAGAGGCATACAAGAGTGCCCCTCTTATGCAATAATCACACCTCAAACACCGCAACCTTCTTAATTGAATAATCCAACACACAAATAGTGTAACAAATTTGTGGAAAAATTCCCTCCATTTAGAGACCTATATTTTTTCCAATGTTTTTCACATGTTTTTTTTCCTTCCATAAACTGGGAGGAAAGCATAAAGAAAAACTTCAAAGAATGTTAGTGGAAAAACATTTTATTTTATTTTTCAATCACCTTGGAAAAGAAGTCAGCAATTTGTGTCAAATATGTAGCATTAGAGAGAGATGAGAAGTCGATGGGAATTTTTTCAAAAGGTGCATGATTTTCGTGCAAATAGAAAACAAACGGCGCAAGAACAAATTACAATTGCAGGTATTTCGGTGAACAGGGTAAACAAATTGGAATTTACTTTTCCATGGCGGTGTGTGTTGAGAAACAAACTGATATTCACCTGATTAAACATTGGAGGTCGGGAAGAACAAACAAAAGGAAAGTTCATGGAAAATTTCTATATTAATATGGAAAAATCACAATGAAAATTTAATTTGTTTTTAAATAAAAATAATTTCACAACAAAGAACTCAATCAAGGTTATTTCAAGGTTGCGGGAGAACCTATAATTTAATTTGATTTTAATTAATTTTGATCTAATCTAGATTATATAGAAAGTCTTGCGGGAGAATGGAATTATTATTTGGGCCGATTCTATGGAAAATTTTTATTTTCTTTTAATTCTTTATTCACTTTTATTCGTGTCCAAGAATATTTTTTATTGATTTCAAGATAAGAAAAACTTTTAGAAAATATGAAATTCTCTTCCATATTTATGGGCTTAAAATTCTTAATCAATTTTACCTCTATTTCCTCCCTGAAACACATGATTATTTTAATTAATTTTAAAAAAATATTAAGCAATAAAAATTCTTCTAAAATTCTTTATTCAATTTAGAATAAAAATTAAAGAACTGAAAATTAATGGATTTATTCTATAAAATTTATTCTATATTTCCAATCATTTGCATCACATTTTCCCGACGCAATTGAAAAGCGGCGCGACGGTTGAACTTGAGAAACTTTCATCATTCAGAAATATTTTCACATGATGATCATATTTGATTAGCTGTGTAAACGCCTATGTAGGTATGATAGCACGCATATCATGGAATGCGTAGCGATTCGAAGCATAAATTGGTATTAAAATCACAATAATTTACAATTCTAATCCATCAATTGATCAATTTGTGGGTATATTGTGAGAAATTCTGTAAATTCCACCAATTTAGGGGAACATTGCTAATGACTTTCCCACACACAAACACACTTTTCCATTTCCCTGATATCGTAATCTGTGCGCTGTCTTAGCAATTTTCCATTCACATTCTACCGCATTCTGTTGGGGCTTTTTATCGCGTTGAGATTTATCGCACTCAGAAGGAGATTCGTGAAAGTTCTGCTGATAAGGTGATGGTGCGTCTATTCTAGATGCTCGCTTATCTTATCTTGAGAAACTTTTTGGCAGTCTTTGAGGCCAAAATGGTGAAAATTGTCGTGTTTAGTGTACTTTTTTGTGTCGTGGCGGTTAATTGTGCCAGCCCAAGTACGATTGATTGGTGCCAAATGGAGGAGAAGTATTGCAATGGGAGGGAACATATTGCCTGTGAACCCAATAGCTTTGAATACGATCCAGATTCCAGTGGCATTGAGATTGTGCGAATGAGCAAGGAGCTGAAGAAAGTTGCCGTGGATACGCACAATCGGCATCGAAGTAGTGTAGCTTCCGGGAAGATTCCCGGTCTTTCCAGTGCCACGAAAATGGAGAAGATGGTGTGGAATGATCATCTTGCCTACGTGGCTGAGCAGCATGTCAAACATGGGAACTTCGAACATGATCAATGCAGATCATTCGCACAGTTTCCGCTTTCGGGACAGAATCTCGGTATAATCTACTCGTCCATTCCACTGAGGAATCTCTCACAAACCCTCGAGGATCACATTAATCTCTTCTTTGACGAACTCACCATCGTCAGGGACTCCATGCCGTCCTGCATTGATACTTTCACATCCTACAGCCCTGCTTGTATTGAAGCTGGACACTTTACAGTAATGGTCAAAGATATCAATAATGCTGTGGGGTGTGCAATGGCCAAATTCCAAGCTATCTACACAGGAAGGCCCTACTTCACAGTGCTAACAACCTGCAACTATGCCCACACAAATCTCATTTCCCACCAAATCTATGCCAGAGGAAAGCCGTGCTTGGAATGTGCTTCCATTGGGAAATCCTGCGAAAAAGCAACGAAACTCTGTGTGTGACACGCACTGCCAGCTACGGGTCAATAAGCACGCAAAGATATTTCAAGCATCTACGTTCTCAATAGCTGTGTTACAATTTATTTATTTACTTACCTTTGTATTGATGAAAAAATGCAGCAGTTTAGTTTTTCCACTTCATGCTTGCAATTTGTTCTAAAAAAACAATTCAAATTTATTTAACGTTAATTTTGTGTGAAATTTCTTCTATCCTAACTCGATTGAATTTAATTAAATAGCCCAATGTTCCCAGATTTTTTTTTAATAAGAATTAATAAAACAATTTTTATTGAAGAATATTTTGTATTTTATTTGCCTTTAGGAACGTTCCTTTTAGACACAAAGATTGGTTGATGCATCACATTGCCTCCCAACTCCAGCACATGCAGAACAGGATGTTCCTGTGGCGAAGATCCTTTGACCAATCATATTATTTCCTGCATAGTTGCACGTTCCCATGACGGAGAACCACCAGCTGTTGTTCATTAATTGCTCAAAGGTGACAAGAGCACATCCCAAAGCTCGGTTCACGTCATTGACCATCACTGTAAAGTGCCCCGCTTCCAGGCAATTTGGGTTTGATGTTGTAAAAGAATTAATGCACGATGGCATTCGATCCCTCACAATTGGCATCTCATTGTACCACATATCAATGAAGGAGATAAATTCTCCGGTGAAGTTTGTAAAAGCCACAGATGACCACCTGATGGCAAGATTCTGCCCAGAGAAGGGAAACTCCGTGAAGGCTCTGCACTGATCATGCTGAAAGTTTGCATGACGTGCATGTTCAGCAGCAACGAAAGCTAAGTCTGAATGCCATGCCATCTGTTGCATTGCCGTTGCACTGGGTATCCCTGCAACGCGTCCTGCTGCAACATTGCTGCGGTGGAAGTTGTGTCGATCGATTCCAGCTTGAATGAGAGCTGGTGTCATTGGAACCATCTGAATATTCCGCACATTCTGACCCATTGGAAAGCTATTCGGTTGGCAGGCAATGTGTTCCCTTCCACTGCAATACTGTGCCTGCATTTGACACCAATTGATCTGACCATTGATGCCCAAAGCTCCCAAAACCACCAATATAGGCACAATTAACGAAAATTTCAACATTCTGCACTTGTTTTAGGTGTTCTTGCGCTAAAATTCAAACTAAGACTGTCTTCTAATCTAATGTATTATCAGTGGCAAAGCACTGTTCTTTTGTCACGCTTAAAAACATATTTCCCTAATGATGCATAACAGATTGGAGAATATATTTGCGCGGGCTGAAATGCCTTTAAAGCTCACTTAAGCTTTTGTTGTCTTTCATTTTTAATGAAAAAAATGGAAGTAAATGAGATAAGAGGTAAATAAGAAGCAATTAGAACCAAAACTTTTGCGAAGTATAACAAACAGATATCAAGCATAGCTGCTTAGCTTAAATAGCAACATAAATACATAAATTTTGCAGCTAATCCCATGGGTTTATTATATAAAAGTAATTCTAAAATGCCGGCATTGTTAGACATAATTTTGAGCAATCAATTTTCAAAGAATCTTTCAATGGAGTGTTGATTAGGCTTCGGTTTAAGCATCATTTAGATGCAAAGATTCGTTGATGCTTCACACGTCTTCCCAACTCCTGCGCATGCTGAGCAGGATGCACCAGTAGCGAAGATTTTGCGGTTCATTATGTTGTTTCCTGCATAGTTGCACGTAGCCATGATAGAGTACCACCAGGTGTTGCTCATGAGCTTCTCAAAGGTCACCAGAGCGCACCCAACAGCTCGGTTCACATCATTGACCATCACTGTGAAGTGTCCAGCGTTCAAGCAATTGGGGTTTGATGTAAAGGAATCAATGCATGATGGCATTTGATCCCGCACAATTGGCATCTCATTGTACCACAGATCAATCATACTTTGGAACTCCTGAGCAGGATTCGTGAAGGCTACAGATGAATATTTAATAGCAAGATTCTGTCCAGACATTGGGAATTCCGTGAAGTAGCGGCATGAATCGTGTTGAAAGTTTCCATGCTTAGCATGGGCCGTAGCAACGTACTGCAAATCCGTATGCCAGGACATCTTCTCCATGGCTGTTGCACTGGGGATTCCTGCAACACGTCCAGCAGCAATGTTGGAGCGATAGTAGTTGTGACGATCAACGCCGACTTTAATGATTTCCGGAGTCATTGTAACCAGTTGAATATTCCTCACGTCTGTCCCCATTGGGAAGCTAAGGGATGGTCACGTTATTTTGGAAACTCTACAGGAACAAAATGGCCAAAATGTGAGAATTTCAAATAATTTTTTTGAGCACAAAAAATTATTTTTTAAAACGAAAGTACTGAATTCTCATCAGTATTTGGCCATTTAACAAGAGTGCAAGCAAATTTCGAATTTTTGGTTTCAAAATTGGCTTGAAAATCGCTTTTGAAAGTCCCCGAGTTTCCAAAATAACGTGACCATCCCTTATTTGGTTCGCAGGCAATGTGCTCTTGACCACCACAGTACTGGGTCTTCATCTGGCACCAGTCAATCGCCCCATCCACATAGGTTGCACCTATTAATGCAACAATTACAAAGATTAGACGCACCATCGTAAAGTTTTTAACAAGTTTTTTTTTTCGAATGAAAATTCAAAGCAAAACTGAGAAAGAATGGTTGAAGAGAAGCTGAGGATGAGTCTTTTATACCGTCTACCTTCTTCCAAAAAGTCAATTTCTCCAACCGTCCTTTACAACGTTGAGAACGGGCCATGTTCGTTGTATGGGCTGAAATTGAATTTTGCGCTTCAATGTTCCTTCATTACTTTTTATTAATTAAAAAAAAATCCTAATTCAAATTTTGGCGCCAAACTAGAGTTAGGTCGGTTAGGTCCTTTAGGATTTTACTGCTAGATTAATTTTAAAAAAAAAGAACTAAAAAAACAACCAAAATTATTCTTTTTCAGCAAAAATCTAATTTAGACAACACACTTCTTTATAAGACGTCCAATATTTTCCCACCGTTGACGTAGATTTTATCCCGCGATTAATTCATCAAATACAAGACTTATCGTACAACAAGCAGACTTTACCGGAGAAATTTCCAGGAAATAAGCACGTGCTTCCAAAATATTCTATCAGTTTTCTCAAAAATCGTGCTTCCAAGAAATTGTAAATATGTCCACAAAGTCTGCGCACACGAATCTGTGTTTGTTATTCTATTATCGTGTACTAAGCTGATAGCAGGTTGATAAGGTTGTGGGCGGAGCAGTCTTGCAGAGAGTAAAAGTGACAGGGGAGAAGGGAATGAAGAATTAAAAATACAAGCATGAATTATGCTGCTTTAAACCCTTTATTTACCACCACCGATGTTTTGAGCTCAAACAAGAAAAATTAACTGATTAATTAAGGACTTTGTGTACTTAGGCAGAGGTCCATGACTGTAGATCAGGATAAAATCTTTCCTCGTTGACTTTAAAAGCTCTGTTTTTATACACAGAGACTAGTTGAAGCATCACACTGCCTTCCAATTGCACCACATCCAGAGCAGGGTGTTCCTGTTGCAAAGATGCGCTGGTTCAGCATGTTGGTCTCAGCATAGTTGCATGTGACCATCATGGCGTACCACCAGCTGTTGCTCATAAACTGCTCAAAAGACACGAGAGCGCATCCCAGAGCTCTGTTGTTCTCCTTCACCATCACTGTGAAGTGTCCAGCAGGCAAGCAAGCGGATTGGAAGTTGTTGATACATCCTGGCATTTGATCCCTCACAATTGGCATCTCATCGTCGTACCACATATCGATGAAGGAGATAAATTCACCGGTGTAGTCGGAGAAGGGCTGAGATGACCACCTGATGGCAAGATTTTGCCCAGAAAAGGGGAACTCTGAGAAAGATCTGCACTGATCATGCTGGAAATTAGCATGACGAGCGTGTTCAGCTGCTACGAAAGCCAGATCAGAATGCCACGTCATCTGTTGCATTGTTGTTGCACTCGGGATGCCCCAAACGCGTCCTGCTGCTACGTTGCTGCGGTGATAGTTGTGACGATCTACTCCAGCTTGGATGAGAGACGGAAGCATGGGAATTATTTGAATATTCCTCACATTCTGACCCATTGGGAAGCTGTTTGGTTGACAGGCAATGTGTTCACTTCCGCTGCAGTACTGCGCCTCCATCTGACACCAATTGATCTGACCATTGACGCCAAGAGTGGTCAAGATCACTGCCAAGATTGTCCAAAACACTTGCGCCATCTTTTTTTTTCTTTTTGTTTTCTTGAGAGTTGTTCTTGCTCAGGAGTACTTTGCAAATCTGTACCAATAGCACCCACAACTGGGCTTTTTATATGATTTAGGAAAACTTATCGACAAGGGGTGACTTAGCTTGATAAGGTTTAACTATCAGGTAGTGAATCAGATTCTTCTCAGGAATATGGTACTGTGTATAGTATCTGTGTGCGTGACATTCTGGCTTTTCCACTGCATAAATCATTCGGCATAGCTACTAGGAAGTTGCTTTAAGATTAAAAGAAAAAAGTCGGGAGGGAGTTAGGTACATTATTAGATGTCTGCACTCTGAAGGGAAACACTGATATTTGTTGCTAGAGGCATGATACTTGATTCATTGTTCTTTAGAAAATTTTGGGAACAATTTATTGCTTCTTATTTCAGTTTTAAGCAAATACAATGACGCCTGATTAATTCTGACAGGGCTCTATAGATGATTATAGTTTTAACTAGGACCTTCCCAATAGCTCATTTGCATTCGAAGTCTTCCAAAAACTGAGTAATTATCTAGAAATTTTAATGAGTTTTAAGTAATATTTTTATGAGAATCTTACGTTTTATTAAACTTCGCATCTCATTTGGGGATTTTGGGAAAATTTTATGAGTAAAATTTACATGAAAATTTTGAGTACCTACCTATATTTTGTAGTGAGTAAAATTTGAATCACCCCAACATCCATCTTCTCTAATCTGAACGCTATAGTTTCACAGAAAATGTTCAAAAGGTGAGGGTTATATGAAAATGATTTTCTTGATCTTTCCCGAAACATATTTCCAAGAAATCAAACTAATCTACAAAACTTTTTATCAAAACATCTTCAAGATTTACCGAAAAAATAAACATTGATTTACTAGCCTGCCGATAGGGTCATCAGCCGGGAGCCACTGTGTCGTATCAATTATTACATCACAGAGACTAATTGGTCATTCACACATTAAATTGGCTCAAGTGGATTATTTTTCTTTTGGGAATTGTTTTTATCACGTTTTAGCGTGGAAGTAAGATAAGAACTCATGAGACTTATTTCTCGGGGAAATAAATTTCTCAGGGGAAATACAAGAGTTTTCTACTCGATGGATTTTTTCTACTCAACGTAGAAAATTAAAGGGAAAATATCTTAAATTTAAGAGCTAAGTTTCAAAGGTTTTTTTTCAACTTTTTCTTTGCAGGGAAGTCAGGATGGAGCAGCAAAGAGAACACGCGACGGTGGAAATGGAAGCAACCAAGGAGCCCTCCTGGAGGGCGATGAAACCGCCTTTTTGGAATCGGGAGCCCCAAGTCCAGTGGCTAGCGAGATGAGTCACAGCAGCGGAAAAATCGTCCCGGATTCCATTCAAGCCGATGACTCCAGCAATGAGGCTCTCGTGGTGGATTGCGACAGTCCAGGTGGATCCACGGCACCAGGTGAGTTCATCATTTCAAATCTCAATAGACCTTTCCCTCATTTAGCAGATTGGTGGCGTTTGATATCCAAAATGCGAGGTGACAATGTGCCATAGTTTGTCAACAATGTGGGTGGGATGGCACCGTCTTTGAGTGAAGAAGGAAATTTTTAAGTGAGGCATAGCGTGGGAAATTATGGGTGAGAGAAGACAAACGTTTATTTGTTATATAGAAATATTGAATGGTTTTTATGCAAATCAGATTCATTGTTTGTGCGCAATTTAACAAATCTTCCTACAATAATTCTTCGCCTGTGCCGAAAAAAGATCCAGCGACACATTCAGAGTGGAACAGGTATATATGGGGGGAAGGCACAAAAGAAGCCAAAAAAACAGTGGCTAAGTCACATAAAAAAATTATAATTCGTGAGAATTTTTCAATTTTGCATTTTGATATTCTCCGCGTGTAATTTATCATCATTTTTATGAGCAATCCAATTTTGAGAGCGTGTGTATTTTTTCAGATGATCTCCATGCACGATGGAGGCTGTAAATGGAAAATTAGAAGCATAAAGATGGGAAGAATTCTCTACTATTTTGTAATGAATGGGGAATAATTGTCATTTTATTTGAATTTTTAAAATATTTTGTGCCTGATGTGTGACTGATTTCGACCTAAAAATTGCCAAAAATCTCTCCATTTTAGTCACAAACCATACAAACTGAAACTTAGCTATTGAAGTTATATGTTTTTAAACAATTTAACGAATTTATCGTTCTTTTTTTCGAATAAATAAAGAAAAACATTTTTTCCACCAAAAGCTTTCGACTCCTCTATAAAGTCAAACTTTAACATAAAAAGCTCTATATATAACATGTAGTCTTTAAATGTAATTAATCCATATTTTCTACATTTCTTTACGTATAACATTCAATTGAATTTCCAACCTTACCATTAAAAGACTCTCATTATTGTCCCGTCTATTTGCTTGCCTTGATTTCCTATATATTGAACAATAATTGCAAAGATCAAACATTGATAAGAATCTGCAAAGCGCGAGTATTTTCACTGTCGATCAGTAGCACTTTTGCAAGTCAACAAGGAAGCTTTTTTGCTGTACACACATTCACAGGCTGAAAAGTGACCCATTGCTCCCAAAGTTTCCCCGCGCGCGCGCTTAGTCAGAGTGCTCCTAATTGGATGTGACATACGGGCGAAAATTGGTGTAAAATTACCTTTTCCATCAATTGTATGCCCACCAGAGGGATGTCAATCTCGTCTCTTGACTCCTCTGATTCTCTTTGCCTTGACTATATGGGAATTTTACACCTATAATTCAAGTTAATTGCCAGCATGTGTGTACGTGGCCCCGTGCAAAAAGCTCATGTGTGCCAAAGAGAAGCTCGCGTAGAGACAGCCAAAGTGTCTACACCATGGGGTATATCGAAGAATCAAAAAACCTTCAATCCACACACTGTCCACTTTTGGCTTCAACCGTGTACAGAGTGAGCCGAGAGAATTGGCGAGAAGTAAAGCAAAGTGGAGGGCATATCGAGATTTCAATCAACCTGCTGAAAATTGTGGCGCGTCGTGTGTCTCCACACAAGAGATTGTGTGACTCTGGGGCTTTGAGAAAGAGTAGGTATATAATGCGTCTCGATTCAAAAAAGCAAATCAGCACGAAAGTCACCTTTTCTATGGAACAATTTACACCTTTTTTGGCTGGACGGGTGAAATGTGTCGCGTTTGCTCGCGGAAATCTGCATGATTATCATGCCTTATTGGTCGTACGTATATGAGGGAGATAGGATAATACACCCGCTTCATATTTCGATAACGCATTTGGTTAGAAAGTGATTTATTATGCATGTGATGGAGCTAACAAAAAAGGGACACTTCTTGTGTACACCACTCCATATGCATGCAATTTCCTTCCAGAGAGTCTCTCACACATTCTATTCATTCGCAATGATCAGTGAGAGTCTTTAGCTATGAAATGACCAAGTTTTTACAGATCAGGGATGAAGTTCATTAGTAAGTTTCGTTTATTCCGTTCCTTAGCCTAGATTAAGGTTTTAAAACTTTTTAGTTTTTTAGGCCGAAATTAAGTTTCTTAAATTTTGGTTTTTGAGGTTTTAAAGTCGGATCGGGGAATGAAAGTAATGTTAGACGATGTTCTTACGAATACTGATGCCCAGTCGATCAAAATATGTTCTTGGTCGTCTCCTGATCTTAAAAGCCCAAGTGTAGCCTAAAAAACTAAGGCCAAGTTTATAAAACTTAAACCTAGTATAAAAAGCTAAGGTCTTAAGTAACTGAAGCCTGGATTAAGAAGTTAAGGCCTAGTTTACAAATCTTGAGCTGTTCTAGTAGTGAGTATTGCCTCAGTTGCTAATATTTTGGAGAAAGTTTTTATTTTAAGCTTCAATTTGTCAACTGCTACCTAAGTTAGATTTTACTGGAGAAATTTTTATATGCGATGACAGGTTCCATAAGATAGCTTAAACTTAGATAGTTGTTTAAAAATCCTTTAAACCAAATTCGAATAATAACGTTCGGAAGTAACCTTACTTTACTTTAGCCTGAAGTCTTAAAAAACTTTTGGAGCAAAATCAGAGGAGACTTGCTGTTACAGCTTTAGTTTTTGAAGAATTATTCCCAATATCAGTCGTGGTTTTCTTTTAATTCACTTCAAGCCTCTTTCGGTTTTAATGAATTCTTAAAGACTTCTTTAAGAAAAGATCAAGAGTAACTTGTCTTTGATTTTTATTAACAGGCTATTAAGATTTCTAAACAAGACTCAAAGCAACTTGAAGCGATAAGAACGGAAATTTCTCAAAAATTGACTGATATAATAACTTGTCCAAAGTTTTATGCATAAACTCACTTTTCATGCAAAAACGTGTGTCTGGTGACAAATCTTAATTATCACACCGTACATTTTCTCAACCACTGACCATTGCAGAATGCACCTCAATTCCTTGTAGGTGTTTTTACCACCATTCCTCTTTGCTACATAAAAGCTAACAAAATGCGAAAATAGCGTTAGATTGATCACGCGGACATAGTTGGGATGGAGTGTGTGGAGAGAGGGAGGCTTTTCTGAAATGACGAAGAATTATGGCTTGACATTCCGTATGGACGAATTGATTTCAATCAGTCATGGGAATTGAATCACCCAACAAACATTTCATTTGGCTTAAAAGACTAAAAGTTCTAAAAAGGTGTTATAATGGTGTAACACAGAACTTTTTGTCTTATAAAGGGATTAAATAGGCTATATGTTCTACTAGAATTTTGCTCTTATAAGCCATGATTGTAGTTCTCTATAGGACTTCGATATGAGTCTTTTGTTCTCAGGAAAATAATTCCAATAATGTCTTCTTATAAAAGCCTACAGCCTATCCATATAGAACCAATAATCTACAAGAAAATATGTTTCATAATGGGGTATTATAAGATAAATATACTTAAAAGAATGCTTATAGCATTCATTAAGAATTTTATAGAACTGCTTATAAGATTTTTATGAAACCTCTTTCTCCCTTAATGAAAAATTATTATTAAAGTTATATTTTCATTGCTAAATATAAATTATTTTTTGAGATCTAATCGATCTAATACATATGCGCAACAATACATCATCTAGTTGATTTTTCAAAGAAAAAAAAAAGAAAATATTTTTTCTCGTATTTAATTAGCATTGACATATCGCCTCTACCATGCAAAAGTATGGTAGCTGAGAAAGGCAATTTTTCACATGAAAAAGTAAATTTGTCGCGTACGTACAATACTTTCTCAAGGGAGATGCGAAATTTTAATAGAGAGCATTTTTGAGGAGCTAACTAGATCGTTATAAGAATTCAATTCTCAGAAGGTTCTAAAGAGTTCCCATAATGTTCTACGAGTATAAAAGTGTACCAAATATCCCGTATACTTCGGTAGAAATAAATTCTAAGGAGTTTTGTTAAATACGAAATTCACACATTTGCCTTGCAAGATATGTGTGTATTCTCAACTCTTTCAGATATGTTCCCGGAATGCAGAGGAAGTTATCCAAGACATATGTTCATCAATTATACATACCTATGAATTAATCATATAATATAATAACAAAATAATTTAATATATAAATACGAAATATGTATAAAAAAAATCAAAATAATATAGAAAATAGAAAATTGGAAAAAAAATAATAATTAAAAATCTTTTTTAAAATTTTTACGAATTTTTTCGTAAGTTTTATAACGTTCCTATAAGCAGTGCTATAAGTTTCTCATAGTGTATTACAAGACGGCACTAATAAGTATTTCATTTTCTTATAATATTTATTGTAGATAGTTATAAGACTGTTATAGGATAAACCTAGAGAAATCTTGTAGGCCCTTATTAGTGCGCCAGATTGGCTCATAATGGTCTGAGAGACTTATATGAGCTATCTACAAGCGTTCTCTAGGAAATTCATGGTTTTATAAATTTTACTTGAAGTATTCAGTGAGAATACTATAGAACCTATTTTGTTTGTTGGGCAGTTGTCAACCCGAATCGAAAGTGCAAATGGATTTCGATGGGCTCTTTTTGCCAACACAACTTAATTTATGGCCCCCAAGTGCTCTATGGTGCAAGAACCAACCCATGTAGCCATCTCTTCAATTTAAACCCAAAACTCCAATCCACACACAGTCCCCGCGCAAATTTACAATATTTGTTGCGTGAGGTGAATTTCTGAGGTCTTTCTGTGCATTTTTTTTTACCTGCAAAATTAGCAGCTACAAAAAATATTCTCAATTTCCAGTGACTCACGTACATTCGTGTTTTGGGTCAGGATTTTTTTTTCGCGACTGTCTGCATCTTTGCTGCCGGTTTTTCTCACATTTTCTGAGACACCTTAAATTGTCTCGGTGCGCACACAAGAAAAGAGGCACGTGTGAAAAAAGCCATACTCTTTTCACACTCAAAATGCTCTCTGTCTGCAGAATTTCAATGAAAGTCCACATCATTGTCCACCCCCGCATTTTGGGATTTTTGCAAAGAATTCCTAATGTGTATCTAATTGATTTTTCTCAGCTCCAGAGCCACGCGATTGTGTTGATTAAAATGGTCAGTGTCGCCATGTGAGGGAGAAAAGGTACTACAAAATGGTCAAGGTGGTTAAACGATGGACATTGCGTTGTTTACGATTTTGAATTTGGGGTGAAGAACAAAGTTTATTTTTTAGGAAAATTGTGGATTTTCTAAGGAAAATTTTGATCTTGATAGTTCTGAGCTAGAGTTTGAAAAGCTTTCTGAAATTTCTCAACTCTTAAGTAGTCAGAAAGTTAGTTTTCTGAATTTTCTAGTTTGATTTCTAGCTGGAAAACCAATTTTATCTACTTGAAATTCTATACAAAATCCTTTACAAGAAAAATCCACAAAAATTCCTCAAAGATTTAATAAAGAAAACAATTATTCTGTATTGTATAGCGTTAACCCACCTTGGTCTCGTGAATATAAAATAAGAGACAATTTTGAGAATTATTGACTCACAACTCACTTTGAGGAAATCTCTTTTTCTTTCTTTAATTTTTTTTTCGTCAAAACAGTGTGAAATTCCCACGAAGCTTAATTTCTGGGACAATTTCTAATGTCTGTTTGTCATTATTTGCTCCATAGCGACGCTGATTATTTCTTCTCTTGCGACTTATGTATGCACCTCTCTCGCTATGTACGAGACACCAAACAATGGACTAATTTCACTGGCAGAGTGCTCGTTGTCGACTACGCACATACATATCCCAAAAATGATGAATATATTGCCCAAAACGAGAGAGGCTTCTGGCATACACAATATGTTGCCATATACCATCTAAATTGCCCATATTGGACAAGCTTGTGAAGTCAAAAAAAAAAGTCATCATCATTCATGAGAGGTGGACACTCTGAATATATAGCTACATACATATTTCTTCAAATGTAATTGCGGATGAAAATATGGTTCCCATACTGCACACTCGATGATTGAAGGCAAAAACTGCGTGGCAATATTTGGGATATTAAACAATATGTTGCCAGATGAGGTGAAATTCAATTTTATCTTCGTCCATTTTCAGCATTTGCCTGATGATTTATAGGGTGCGTCTTATTTGTCCATTTCATGGAAAAATTTCATTAATCCATCAATCACCTAAAAGTCAAATTTCTCACCGCATGTGAAATTCAGCGTCTTTTATGGCGCGTCGCGGCAAATGCAACTCACATTTCACCTTCTCTAGACACTGCGCGAGATCTCGTCTCACCCAAAATGTCCACACAATTTAACGCCAATTAAAAGGCAATATCGATCGAAGGCTATCCCGTGAAACCCTTTTAGCACCTTCGTATGGTCCCATCCACCTGCACAACATACCCCGGAAATTTTCCTCAATTTCATGATTGATGACGCGACATTTCACGGGCAGGGATTTTTATGGTCTACACCGTCATGGTGTGTTAAAAAATCAAAGGAAAGTGCTCGAGATTTGTGAGATGGAAATTAGCATAGATAGTGGTTTTGATGTGAAGTATTGATTGCACTTTTGACCAATTTCAGTGAATTTATGGGTGTTTTTTTTGATTACCTTCCATTCATGAGAAAGGAGTTTAGTGAAAGTTTTTTTTTGGGAAAAAATTGTAGCACAATTTATTTCTCATTTTAATTTACTCACGGAGAAATTAGAATCATTTGCAGAGAGATTATTTTATGCTCTGCAACATTATTTTTATTATCTCTTTTAACACTGTGGAATACATGCATTAAGGTGCTTTTTGGGAGTGATGGGTTATTCATGATGATTTGTTGATTACTTTGATAGAAAGAAAACTCAATTCAAACAAAATCTGTGCTCTTTCATAGACTCTTTCATAGGGACTAGAGAAACCTTCAGCATGGCATACAAAGTGTTAAAATTCGCATCTTCAATTTTCAATAATTTTTATGTCAATGAAAAGCTTTTTATTGGATCATCTTTGCATTTATTGGAGTAAATATTTCTTGCAATAAAGCTTTAATCATCAAGAAGGGTGTGTCACATAAAGCTGCAACTCCTTCATCATCTTCCACGTCCAAGAAAACCAAACTTTGTCGCATTATTAAGCTTTGCAATGTGATTGAAATGTGAGGATATTTCCACTGGGTCGTTGTCAATTTATTTGATGGCACAATTGATTTAATTAGCAATTAAGTTAATCCATCTCTTTGCTCTGCACAAATCTCATTCAACTTTATTATATTACCTACGTGTAGTCTCTCTCACAGACCAAAGTGAATTGCGTTGTCCCATCACATCCATTCCTTTTGCACATTACCTCGGTGGAGAGTTAGCAAAATGTTGGAGCTTGAGAAACAAGAAGGGAATGTCATTCATCATTTAATGTTGCGGCCGATTGAATTGTAATCTTTATTATTACGACCACATTGGGTAATTAAAATTGAGATTTGATGCTGTCCCCAAGGGGGCCATTTTCATTCACTCTGCAACGTTATTTTGCACAATGATGTAGGAAAGAAAGAAAGAAGGAAAAAAATGAAAGAATTATCTCAATTATTGGCTGTAAATTGAGATTTTGCGTCCACAAGAGGTTGACTTTTACCCATTAAATTGCTTATGTGGCTCTTTTTTTCGATTGTGGTGCACCATCGCGTAAACATTACGATTGACAATTTATATGTTAATTCCATTAATGTGGGGCGAGGGGGAGAGAGCAGGAGAGACAATATAATGCCCAAAATTGATTGGCGTGTAGGGGGTTCTGCGTGCACCTGACTTTGTGCCAAATTTGTCTGTGGGAACTCCATCAGAGATTTTTCCTTTGCGGCTGTCTTCAAGTTTATTTTTTATTCCCTCAGCACCATGCCCAGGTTAGCTCTGCGTGTTAATGTACTCCAATGAGAGTTGCAGAAGAGATAACATTTGCATTATTGTTACCATTGGAAGTTGATGTTTTCATCAGAATGCACTCAACTCTTGCGAACGAAGAGATGAAGACATCGATTAACAGCCCCCAAGAGCAATCTAATTAAATTTTATTGAAGAAGTCATTGCAATTAATCTAATTGCTCCACATGTTCTTAATCGGTGATTTATGAGAGGTGTTTTTTCTCTCTTCTTTTTTTTTCTCCTGTTATAAATTCTCAATGTGAAAGTGATTTTCTTGTTTCAGCACTCTCAATGCACAAATAAAAAAAAAGATTTAGACCGTTTCTTCCTTTGGAAGATTCTCGCGCTTGTTCTTTTAAGAATATCCCTCCGCGACTCTTCTGTGTGGCGGTGATTGCCACGGCGAATAATGATGAAGAGGCAGAAGTCACAAAGTAGCAGAAAAAAAAGAAGCTACAAGATAAAAGAAATCTCTCAAGAGTTATTTTATATTCGTCAATTGGCAATCATAAATCAGGCAACAACAGCATGTTGGAAGTAAATTGACAAGATATCGAGAATATTAAATTATAAAATGTTATTTATTAATAAAACGCAAACGGGAGAAAGAGGCTCCCGAGCACCCGACTGCCACCGTCTTCATGTTTGCGTCTTTCATGCCAATTTCTTGCATTACTTTTTAGTTTTATTAGTATAAAATAGGAGTCTCTCTCACTCCAAAGTACTTGGAATGCCTCTCTTTTGAGCAATTTTAGTGCTTTAGAGGTTTCTCATTATTCAAATTCATGTAATTTCATTTCATTTAATATGAATTTAATCAAAATCTGACTGAAAAGCTCCTAGAATGTAATGAAAACCTTTTTAAAATCAAAATGGCGTCATATCATAACTTTTATAGGCTAAATTTTTAGGTTATGTAAAACACACTTAATTGAGTTTATGGGAATATTGGTTTTTCAAGGAAAACTCTGCATACGCTTAATTTCACAAAAATTTAAAAAGAATAAAATCAGCTAGAAACATTAGACGAAGATTTGTCCAAAAATGAGAGCAATGACATCACTCTTTGAATTTTTGTGTCTTTTATAAGTGTTTAATTTAGGGAGATTTTACTCTATAAATTGTCGTTAAAGAATTTAAATTATGAAAAACATGTTTTTACAAAGCATCGACTTTTTATTATTGGTTTTAAAGGTTCTAAAAAAATTCTGAAGATATCATTAAAAGTTTAAAAAAATATATATATATACATATAAGAAAAATGAAACGATCCTTGAAATCTTCAAAAATTATTAGGAAAATAATTTTTTAAACAATCACTTGAATGGAAAATAAGTAATTTCTGTGATGTTTTCCCGAAAAATCATTAATCACATTCACATGGTTAGCCCCCTGTAAAGTTAGTGCTCCACCAATATTCATATAAAGCAAATTTTTCCCGTTGACTCTCTCTCATTCGCCAAATGAATCGCGTGCAGAATTACAAACAACACTTCAATATGCCTTAAAATATAATAAATTACTTCTTTTTTTGGTTTTAATTCACATGAGGGAGAAAATATTTTAAATAACCGCGTGTTTTGTCTGCTTTATATGAATTTTTTAATGCTCCTGAGAAACGGAGCACTTTCTAATACAAGCAGTTGTCTCCTCAAAATGCATTTTTTATGGGAAGCCAGCATGATCTATCTGCTGATGATCGGTGTGATCATCCTCCCACGTACAAATGGGAAATTTAAGGGATATCATGTGACGCCATAAGTCACATGCCTGCGCGCCGAGCCCACAGACTCATCTCATGTAAAACATCTGTGTTTTGTGTTTTTTAAGTAATTTTCCCTAGAAAAAAATATTAGTTTTTTCGCCCTATTTTTAGGCGATTAATCATGAATTTATGAAGGAATAATTTTATCCCTTCATTCAGGTGATTTATCTCAAATTCCTAACGGATGGATCATCACTGCAAACGCATTCCACACGAGTAGTTAAATAAAATAATTTTATTTCTTTTGCAAAATGTGCTTAAAGGAAATTTGTCTGGTGGTTAAAAAAAAGAAGAGAAAAGAAAGAGAGACGACAATGTACTTCCCAACAAACAAAATAGGTTCTATAATATTCTCACTGAATACTTCAAGTAAAATTTATAAAACCATGAATTTCCTAGAGAACGCTTGTAGATAGCTCATATAAGTCTCTCAGACCATTATGAGCCAATCTGGCGCACTAATAAGGGCCTACAAGAGTTCTCTAGGTTTATCCTATAACAGTCTTATAACTATCTACAATAAATATTATAAGAAAATGAAATACTTATTAGTGCCGTCTTGTAATACACTATGAGAAACTTATAGCACTGCTTATAGGAACGTTATAAAACTTACGAAAAAATTCGTAAAAATTTTAAAAAATATTTTTAATTATTATTTTTTTTCCAATTTTCTATTTTCTATATTATTTTGATTTTTTTTATACATATTTCGTATTTATATATTAAATTATTTTGTTATTATATTATATGATTAATTCATAGGTATGTATAATTGATGAACATATGTCTTGGATAACTTCCTCTGCATTCCGGGAACATATCTGAAAGAGTTGAGAATACACACATATCTTGCCAGGCAAATGTGTGAATTTCGTATTTAACAAAACTCCTTAGAATTTATTTCTACCGAAGTATACGGGATATTTGGTACACTTTTATACTCGTAGAACATTATGGGAACTCTTTAGAACCTTCTGAGAATTGAATTCTTATAACGATCTAGTTAGCTCCTCAAAAATGCTCTCTATTAAAATTTCGCATCTCCCTTGAGAAAGTATTGTACGTACACGACAAATTTACTTTTTCATGTGAAAAATTGCCTTTCTCAGCTACCATACTTTTGCATGGTAGAGGCGATATGTCAATGCTAATTAAATACGAGAAAAAATATTTTCTTTTTTTTTTTCTTTGAAAAATCAACTAGATGATGTATTGTTGCGCATATGTATTAGATCGATTAGATCTCAAAAAATAATTTATATTTAGCAATGAAAATATAACTTTAATAATAATTTTTCATTAAGGGAGAAAGAGGTTTCATAAAAATCCTATAAGCAGTTCTATAAAATTCTTATTGCATGCTATAAGCATTCTTTTAAGTATATTTATCTTATAATACCCCATTATGAAACATATTTTCTTGTAGATTATTGGTTCTATATGGATAGGCTGTAGGCTTTTATAAGAAGACATTATTGGAATTATTTTCCTGAGAACAAAAGACTCATATCGAAGTCCTATAGAGAACTACAATCATGGCTTATAAGAGCAAAATTCTAGTAGAACATATAGCCTATTTAATCCCTTTATAAGACAAAAAGTTCTGTGTTACACCATTATAACACCTTTTTAGAACTTTTAGTCTTTTAAGCCAAATGAAATGTTTGTTGGGTTGCAAGCATTTCTGTGCTCTTAATTTTTAATGCATCACCAACAATAAATAACAAAACCATGGCAGATGACAATGCAATCATTTTGATGGCAAACTCAGCTTAATTAATTTTGTTGATAAATGAAAAAAGCAGCAGCTTTGGGAAGATGAAAGAGCGGTGATTTAATTTAATTATACCAACTCTTTTTTTTTGCATGAGCACCTAAAGAGGTGAGAATTGGGACAAAACACAAGAGTCTGTGTGCATAAATCCATCATGAATGCGGGAAAGTTTTTTTTTTTGGGGTGTTGGACAAAAATTAATGGACAGAGTCACAATGAAATGTCTATTTTTGCATGGGATGGCTTAGGAAGAGAATTCTCTCGCTGCCAGAGGCACTAATCCGATTATGCGACAGTGATACAATCACATATTTTTTGTGGAAAAGCAAAGAAAAATCAGCAAAAGGGCATAATGGTTGACTTTTGGTCCTTTTTGTGACACAAACCAACTCGCCCAAATCCGATTAACATCGCACAAAACTTACTAGAGAATGCCTGAAATGCGCGCATGAAAACATTGATTTTATATAAATTCTCTCTCTGTGTGTTTTATATGAATTCCTCGATGGTTTTTTATAAGTTGGGTGTTGGTACATTTGTTTGATTAAAATAATGAGAAATGGTCAGGGAAATTGCGATGTTTGTTGAAGCTTTTTGATTAATTTTTTTAGTCTTTTCGTAATTAATTAAAAATGATTGGGATTTGCTTAACAAAGAGCTTAAATCTTCCTAATCTGCCTTATATGCTTTCAAAAAATATAGAATTCAAATGGAGGCGCCTGGTTCTTCCTAATTTCTTCTTTTGATCAGAAAATAATCTAGAAAATTTTAGTGGAAGCGCCTAACTCTATCTGATTTATATATTTGCCTAAAAATTCGTTTGAAATTACAGTGGAGGCGCCTGGTGAACTTTTAGTATCTAGTCTTTCAAAAAAAAAAACTTTTAACCTAAAAAGTCTAGACATCTTAAAAAAAAGAAAAAGAAGAATAAATTTTTTTTCTAATAAAGATATTAAATTTAATTTAATTCATTTTATATGCGCGCAATTCATCAAAATATTTCAGCATATTTTAATGTTTAATAAAAGTCTGAATAAAAAAAAATACCTTTAAAATATTATCGATATTAAGACACTCTCTCAAAGAAAATCCATGAATAATATTTTACAAGCAAGGAAGACCTCGTGCTGTAAGATTTTGATATTTTATGGGTGCCTTTTGATCTCTATACTGACGGAATGGTATGTGTTGTGCCTTGTCCCCTAAGCAAATCTCTCCCTGCCAATCTCTCGGCGCAAATCTTCAAATAAGCGTCTGGGAGCGTGTGGAATTGTTAGATTCCGTGAAATATTATTCTTCATCTCTCCTCACCAAATACCATTGGTCACACAGCTTCTTCCCCATTTTGTGCAAAATGCAATTTGTCATCGACACGAAGCCCCTTTTTTTCGCAAAGCCCCAGCAAGACAATAGCTGGGCTAATCAATTGCAAATTTATTCGGTGTCAGACGCGAGAATGAGGTACTCGCGGAGAGGGGTCAGAAAATGAAGTATAGACGTACAATGAAGTGCTTGAGGGAGGAGTGTTGGAGCTATGTGAGTGTCAATGCGGTATTTTAGCAAATCTGATTGAAATACTCCGGGAGTCACGTAAAGTATCTAATTAAGTACTTTCTACGGCCCATTGTGTAGTCCCTCGTTTGGATGATCTTCTCTATTTATGCTAAACACCCTGCTTAGGGATTTTTTGCAGCAGCAACAATGTTGCGATTGGCACGCGGTGTGGATCCTGAAGAGATACAGAGAGGAACAAATAACTTGGACATAGTGGATGGAGAGACAAAGTCAAGAAAAATCTTTTTAGAAAATTCTAAAATTTATTTTTTTCCTTCAATTTTGCGAATTTCCCGCGGTTTTGCTAATTCAATTATTCTCGATGATGCTTCATAGATTAGAGCGGACCGTTTGACTTTGATTTCCTTCTCAGGAGTAACTGATGTTGAAGTTTTAACTACCACAGGCCTTGGTTTGCTGATTTCATTGATTCTCGGTGGGAGATTGTTAAAATTTGTGAGAATTTTCACAGGAATAGGGATGACACATTTCCCATCAATTCGAATTGGGATGCTGAACCGTCGATATGGTGGATGAATGATAGGCTTGACAATTGGTTCCTTCTTCGCAATTGGCTTTGCTAATTCCACAATCCTGGCTGAAGGTTGGTACACCAATGCTGACTTCTTTACCTTGAAAATATTCTCCCTAGAATTTCCTCTTGATCGGATTCTTACTGGCTTTGCCAGGTATTCCATTCTCCTGGAAAGCTTTTGCTTAGAATTGCGGATTTTTCTGAATTTCCTCCTTTTCCTAATCTCAACCATCTTGATTAATTTAATTTGTCGGAGAAAATGAAGCCCAAAAAACCGTTGCACAGAAAATTTTCTCAAACTAATTATTAAAAAAACAAAGCTGCGTGATTTTACTGGCTTTCTAAAATTTGAGGGGATGAAGTTTGCAGCCCCTTTAAAAAAATCTCAACAACCCCTTTAATAAGCATAAAATATGATTAAGGAATCAGGAGTTATTTTTAGCAAATTCAACGGAATTTCTCCAGCTAAAACATACTTTCTAACCGTCTAGTGGTGGCAGTTGTGAAAAAAATGAAACACTTTCGATTACGGTTTTGTGGGTTTTCTTTTTTATTTAAAAAATAGATGGCAATAAATCACTTAATATACGGCTCTTAAATATGACTCGGTGGTGAAAAAAATGTGATGCTGGTAAATGAAGCCACACGCACGCGGGGGTGATGAATAAGATTCACATATGGTCCGTTTTTTTATGCTGCAAATGTTTCATGCTGAAGAATTCTTTCTAATAAAAGTTTTTAAAAACAAATTTTCAGAATTTGAATATTTCTTTTAAATCGTTTTAATCAAAATTTCTCCTGGAATTAAAGGAATTTCTTATCTTTGCAGCATCCCTGAATATCCACAAATCCCGAAGGCGCCACAATCCACGGGGAACAAAGAGAGGCCGTCCCCGTGGCTCTCGTCGTGGTGGCGGAACCGGCAGCACAGGGCGCTTGGATGCTCATCTAACATCCCCCGGAGACTTTCAAGCAGGTTAGTCCACCAAACCCGCATTTTCACGCCACACACCGCGGTGTCTTTTCCTCTTAATTCTTCTCCCGATAAAAAATCCGATCGCTATCACCACGTGTTTGTTAAATATTTCCGTTAAAGTGCTCGCACCCTCTTTGTAGGAACAATTTAATCGCGATTGAAATCACTTTGGGGGTTGCTTCAACACCTCTCACGTTGAATTTCGAGTGGCTCACTCATTCGTATCTTTTGTAACGATCACGTTCACACCGTGGACAATGAGTTAATTCTGTTTTTGTCTTGTCTGGGGTGCAAGAGGGTGCGCTTAAGGGGGGTGGATGCCACCGGAATTGAGAACACGTGCTAGCTCAGCATGGAAAATTCACCCCCACGCAATTTCTGCACGCACCGAAAATCCACTTAAATGAGAGCTATAGACGAATTGAAATGTTTCAGGATAATTTGGATTATTATGCATTGGGTAGATTTTCTATTAAAATTATGTTTAGAGAAGAAATTAAATTGGTTTTACAATAAAATGAATTTGGAGGCATTTTTGTTGAAAAGAGATCGCCTAATAAATTGCCTAATTGAATCTTTGACTGACAAACTCTTATACTTTGCTAAGGAAATATTCTTAATTTTTTTTTAAATTCCTTAATAAAAAAATATCTAGAATCCTCAAGGAAAATCTTTTGGGAAATCTATAAAATATTCAGTTCTGTGCACAATGTTGGGGGGTGCGTTATAGTGGTGCCAATGGCCTATGGGCATTGTCAAGAAAACTATCATCAGCAGCATTCCCTCCACACTCAGTAATTGCTGTCAATTGG
Source organism: Lutzomyia longipalpis (assembly GCF_024334085.1). Lineage (NCBI taxonomy): Eukaryota > Metazoa > Arthropoda > Insecta > Diptera > Psychodidae > Lutzomyia > Lutzomyia longipalpis. Next base: position 19,223,624 of record NC_074707.1, read on the forward strand.
CGCCAAAATTTGCCGCGAGCCTTCTCACTACGCATGATGTGTAGCAAAATGCGTGATTGTTTAGCAAATTTATAGATTATCATCCCTTTCTCTCTTCTCCCTTCCACACGCACCCACACACAGTGCCATCGACAAGTGGTGGAGATTTAGCAGCTCAACCGCCGGCGCCAATTGTACGCCGTGGTCCGGGAAGGCCACGCCTGAAGATGGCTGGTCCACGGAATCAGGGCTACAGAGGCAAACCAAGACCCAGAAAGCCAATTGGGCCACTTGTGGTGCCTCTTGGACAGAGTCCTGGACCCACACCACCCGGAAGGAGTCCTGCCCTAAGTCCAGCACCGAGTCCAGCACCTGAGAGGTCTCATGGCTTCTATCAGCCCATGAATGACAACGTCTAGACTGGATGTTCTCACCCTTTAGTCTTTTCCTCTTCATCTTTTTCGGGAGGGGATTTAAAAGAAAAAAAAATAAAGAATTTTCTGTATGTGCATTTGCTTAATGGAAGGAATAAAAAGCTGTGCAAGGTAAGATATTTCTTTTATGCTTCTTTTTAACACTTTGTAAAAAAAAGTGTTCAATTGATGAAAAAAGTGCGATAAAAGACTCCCAATTGGTCGTAAAGCCACACAAACACTTTCATCATCAATTCATTGTGGCGCGTCCGCGAGATAAATGGTGGTCAATTAGCACTTGTTCCCGCCATAGTCGAGTCTATGATGAAATAGCCTGGATTTGCATGTGAATTGCGCTCATTTTCTGCTTCATTTATGTATGAGCCGGACAAAAACATTGTGTGGTGGCTCTTTTTTCTTATTTAAAAGCATGATTCACAGCCTCGATGGCAGAGGAAGTGATTTTGTGTGTTTTTAGCACCACAACGCATTCTTTTTATTTCATGTAACTCACCTATGGGAAATTAGTTGGAGTTAGTTTGTCTATGAAGAACTGAGATTCTTTCTTTAAGAGAAATTAATATTTTTAGAGTATTTTTTGAGAAATCAGGCTCAGAATTTCCCGAACTTTCTTCCTAAATTCAATTTTGAATTGAATTATCATTCTTTTATGATTTTCTAACGATTTTTCATTAAGATCTTTGCAATTTATATTGAGGAAGAATTCAAAGAAATATTTTTACGCACAATGATGATTCAGATCTCTTCAAAGGCTTCTAAGAAAGTCTCAATTCCGACGTAATAAAAAAATATTTGAACTGTTTTTTTTTCTGTAAATTATATGGAACAAGTAATTATAAGCTTATAAACTTATCCTTTTTAATATTCGATTAAAAAGGAAATAATTTCTTATAAATAATTCATTTTGTCAATAAAATGTCTGGATGAATTGCTTTGGAATTGCCTGAAAATTACATTATGGGAAGATTTTCTTTAAAATTCCTCCCAAAATTTGTCGTTTCATTGAATTTGTGCTTTATTTGTCAATTAGATTTATTTATTTCCCCTTGTTTTGGACAAAAATCGTGGGTCACGTCTCCTGAGGAAAAAAAAGGGGGCGTCTGGGTATTTTGGGTTGTTTTCGGTGGCAAGTTGAAAATAAAGATAAAATAAAATCGGAAAAACGCCGTCGGAATGGTTAATTCCCAATTGCTTTGTGTTAATTTGATGGGATCGATGGGAAAAGTTCGTGATAAGAATCTCGTTAATCCTCAAAGTTGTTCTTTTTACCTCAAAATTTTTTTCTTACAAGATTTTCTTGAGTCTTTTTGCTGTTTCTTTGGCAATTCTTTGTACCTTTTGTAAGTCCATTTACCGGGGAGATTCTCCATTTCAATGCATATTATGTGTCTTTTATGGTTAAGAAAAGAGAATAATGGGTTAAGTGGAAAATTGTGATCTCATTTGCACGTCTCAATTGCCCCTGGGGAGTGTAGGATTATCCTGTTCATATTGCAAAAAAAAAGGATTGGACTTCCCACTGTGAGATGCTCTCTTTTATGTTCTAATTGTCCGCACTGTTGTCTCCGGGGATATGATGATCTTTTGCCGAAGAAGCACCTGATCCACTCCTCAAGTGGCCTCTTCATTGTTAAGCTGCAAAAGAACAAGCAATTTGTGGGTAGACAATGCGGCCACTTTGTTGGGATCATCTCCCTTCACAAATCCTCCCGCTAAACTGACTCATCTCCTCCTCTTCATGTCGCCCCGGCAAATCTTGAGGAATCTCCGAAATATTTCTCCTCAGCTTAAACTCTTCATCATCCACAGTTGCTCTTTAGGCTGCCTTTCCCGTCCGAAGAAAAATCCCTGACGGCGGAGAATTTATGTGGTGCAGATTTTGGGCGTCGTCTCACCCCATTTTGTGTGTATGTTTTAAAACCCCAACAAATGCCGCACATAGTTTTCGCACACAATACAACAAAATTATAAATGCACACTGAAAATCTTCCCGCGAGCACACCTTTTCAGCCGTCTGGGAGGGGGGAATCGGGTGTGTGTACCCGGGGGGCGACAGAAGAAGAAATTAATCGGCACATTCCCATTCAGTTTCCCACAATGCACACTGAGGTCACGAAGGGGCGCGCGAGGGACCAGCGCACGGGAGATGACCAAGAGACGCGCCGGCTGCCGCCCAAGACAATAAAAGTCACATTACCTGTTTGCCCATTTAATTTATGTAAATCGCAAAGAGGAAATAAATTCCTTTCGGTGCAATTTCCAAGCAAAACCAGCAGAGAGAATGAAAGATCAAAAGAGCTCCTCCACCAGCAGTGGGAATGAGGATTCACCATTTGGGATGGAAAGAAGAAAGATTTTTCGGGACCGCGAGAAACTTGAGTGAAAAAGAATTCTTCTTTTTTCTGGCCTCTCTCTCGCTCAAATCTTGGCGTTAAGGGCTTTCCTTTTACGGTAACTACGCGTGGAACGAGTATTGGTAAATTAAGCCCAAAGTTGGGCCAGTGTGCCGTTTTGATTTTTAAATTAATCGTTTTTTTTTCTTAACCATGAGAAGAAGCTGTCCAATGCAGGTCAATAAATTCCCAAATGAAGTTAAAGAGATTTGACAAATTGAAGATTTGTTTATGTATTTTCTGGTAAATGGAAGTACATTTTTGCTTCAACTATTTTCCAATATCTCCTTAAATGCGTTCTGGTTCCCCAGTTCAAAAATCGGCGTATTTTTTAAGTTTTATTTGATTATTAAAATAAAACAATTCAATATTTAATATTTATCCAAATGCTTGAACTTTTGAAAAAATTTTCTTTAATTAAGGAAAAATTGGTTTTTCCGATACACGTGTGAGTTTAATGAAACTGCAAAAAAATTCACCTCTTCAGTAACAAGATAAAATATTTAATCAAATATTTGCTATTCGGATGGAATATTTTCTGAATTTCACGATTAATAATGTCATTTGTTCAAATAGCCTACAAAGCTAGATTAATCTAGATATAATCAGTCTAATTGTTTTATATAATTCCTTAAAAGAAATATTTAGAATTCCTCTTTTTATTCCATAGACTAGTCAGTCTTTTACAGAAATTGGGTCGTTTTCTGCGATCAATAAATCCTAAAAAAAAGTCTTTGAAATTTCTGCAGAAATTCTTGAAACTTCAAAGATTTCTTGCTCGCAGAATAGGACCTATTATTTAAAATAAAAAAAATCGACCCAGTTCACCCTAAATATTTTTTCGATCATTGCATAATTTTTTTTTTTTATAAAGCATAATTCGAATAGTTCTCACAACAAAATGCTCCAATATTTGATGAAGTAATTCTCACTCTCATTTAGATTATTGCTATTTGTCTGTGAAAGATACAGAGACGCCCAACTGGCGACAATAGCCAAAGTCAGTTACTATTTATCGAGACAATTTGTATCAATTAGTTGGTATACCACAATCGTGGCATACCAAGTATTGTAATCGTCTGAAAAACCGACCACCTCAGATCGGGCTCAAACTTGGTATGAGCACGTTTTAGACATCCCACATTACGAAAATGGTGGTGGAAAATTTTTGATCCGGCCGGCCTGCCGGCCGGCCTTCCGGCCGGCCTTCCGGTGGTCCAAACTTTGCCTTATAACTCGAGAACAGTAACAGATAGAGACTTCCGGTTTGAAATTTTCTATAGAAATGTGGGTGTAAAATTTCATTTTTTCGCATTTTCAAAATCCAAGATGGCCGCCGTCCGCCATTTTGAAATACCGTCAACCACTTCCCTTATAGCTAGAGGTCTGAAATTTTATTATGTTGTAGAGCTCAGTGAGATATTTTCATCAACAATTCATACTTGACAATCGGTCAAGCCGTTTAGCAAATATGGCGGTCTAAAGCAAAAAGTGTTTTTTCGATATATCTCGAGAACGGCTTGACCGATTTTGACCATCTTGGTATCAAATGAAAGGTATTGAGAAGCCCTACAACTGTTTAGAACATTTCAAGTTTCAAAAACATCCGCAAGAGGCGCTAAAAACAAAAACAAAAATTGCCTAACTTTAAGGGGCAATATCTTCGAATTCCGATCATAGATTTCCTTGAATTTTTGATATGTTGTAGCCTGACTCAATATCTTTCACCAGTCCGAAAATGAAGAAAATCTATGACGCCGTTTAGAAGATATGGCCATTTGAAAAATTCTTGTATTTGAAAAGTTCTAAGAGCCATATCTCTTGAACGGCTTGACCGATTTTGCTCATCTTAGTATCAAATTGAAGGTTTTACAAAACTCTACAACTTTCTGGAACATCAGAAACCTCTAGAACCATTCCTTGAGGACAAAAAGTGCAAAATACTGTTTTGGTGAAACAAAAATCCGCCATTTTGTGTTCTGGAGGTGACCTTGAAATGTATCGAAATATATGTTAGATTATAGCTTATTTCAATACCTTTCCAGAACTAGTCAAGAAATTTCTGTAGGTCTATTAGAACTTAAGATATAAGCATTTTAATCTGTCAAATTGCTAAATTTTACAAAAAATCGACCTTGCCTACTAATACTACTCACAAATTAAATTACAACGCATAGACTGACCCATCCGCGTTGTGGTATACCAACTCTAATAACTGGACGCGTTATGATTGACTTCACAATGAAAAGAACGCGCGCGCGATCTCTTGACCAAATGATCGTGCACAACATCATTTCGACAAAGTTTCTTTGGGTGCCTGCACGCGTTTCCATTACATTCGTCGTGATCTCTTTCTTGGCTCTTAAACCTTCTTTTTATTATTTTCTTCTCAATTGCATAACGCGGAAAGTCTTTTTCCCGCGAGGACTGTGTGGTGATCGTGCCAATAAATATTATTTTTGTATGATCATTAATAGATGATCACCAGGACAGTCGCTCTCTCTGGTGCAACAAGGTCGTAAACATTGCACGTATGTAAGAGATGAAATAATACGGGGCGCTGGATCTATACAAATAAGAGACGCATTTGCATTTCAACACCTTTTGCACCTGACCGATCATAAATCATTCCCCGTGTGCGCTTGATAGGTGATTCGAAAGTGTTTTTCGTGTTTTGTTGTTCTCTTTAACCCTATAACGTGTGCATTTTGTTGATTGGTGCACACAGACTGCGGGAAAATGACGATAAGTGTCGGAAATGTGGTTGAGAATGCGCTTCCGGACAGCGCGAATGATGTGGGAAAGTGGAGGATTCTCAAGAATATCGCCATCATTTCCGTGGCATTTCTGTTGCAATTCACCGCCTTCCAGGGTACGGGGAATCTTCAGTCGTCAATCAATGCGGATGGGGGTTTGGGCACAATGTCACTGAGTGCTGTCTTTGGGGCCATCATCATTTCGTGCATCTTCATCCCAACACTGGCCATCAAGAAGTTAACAGCTAAGTGGACTCTTTGCTGCAGTATGCTGTGCTACGTTCCCTACTTGGCTGCACAGTTCTACCCGCGAATTTACACCCTAATCCCAGCTGGATGCCTTGCAGGACTCGGAGCTGCTCCCATGTGGGCTTCACAGTCAACGTACCTAGCTCAGGTGGCGCATGTCTACGCGAGAATTACCAATCAATCCATTGAAGCAATCATCGTGCGATTCTTTGGTATTTTCTACCTCTGCTGGGACTCAGCTGAACTCTGGGGTAATCTTATTTCAAGCCTCATTCTCTCACCACCTCCTACTCAGTCTTCCAACGCCACTGAAGACTACTCCCTCTGTGGAGCTAATTTTTGTGCAGCCAATTTAAAGGAGATCCCCAATCTACAACGACCTGCTGATCGAGAAATATTCCTTATAATGGGAATCTACTTAGCTTGTATCTTCCTAGCTGTGATCCTCCTGGCTTGCTTTCTTGACCCTCTTACCATGTACGGTGAACAAAAGGGTGGAGAAGTCAGCATAGCAAAGCTCCTGCAGGCTTCATTCAAGCAATTCTGCAAGACAAATCAACTCCTAATGATCCCTCTGACAATATCCGTTGGTATTGAGCAGGCAATCCTAGCTGCAGATCTAACGCAAGTAGGTGGAATTAAACGAAGAAGTTTGTAGTTTACCTACTTTAGGACTTTCCTCTATTTTCAGGCTTTTATCTCCTGTACCCTTGGAATTGATGAAATTGGCTTCATTCTCGTTAGTTTTGGTATCTTTGACGGTTTCTGTTCCGTTCTATTTGGTTTCCTTACAAAACGACATGGAAGGATAAGAATTCTCGTAATTGGACTATCTGCTATGTTTGGCTCCTACTTTGTTATGCTCTTTTGGCATCCAACTCCTCATGAACGGTGGATGTTCTTTGTTGTTTGCGGGCTCTATGCCCTTGCTGATGCAATCATGCAGACTCAACTCAATGGTGAGTAAAGCAGGCGTCAAAACCGACATCAGGACAGTCCTTAAGCTTCCTTTTGTTCTCCAGGAATCTACGGCGCAATCTTTGCTCAGAACAAGGAAGCCGCCTTCTCAAACTATCGCCTCTGGGAATCAATTGGCTTCCTCATGACGTACGCCCTTTCTACAACTCTGTGTGCTCGTTTTAAGCTAATTGGCGCCCTGGGGGTTCTTGCTGTAGGTGTTGCAGGATGGACAGTGGTTGAGTGTCGGGAGAAGTATAGCAAAGTTAACCGTGCCACATAAATCCACTTCATGATTTATCTGAAACTTCCTCACTCTGGGCGAATAATTTTCGTGTGTTTTGTGATTAAGCAATTTGTTTAGGAAATATCATCTACATACTACCAACAGAAGCCATCCAGAGGTAAGGAATAAAAAACAAGCAGAATAAGACCCTGGTTGGCAATTAGTCATCAAAAAGAGAGATTCAACGCAGTCGGGCATGCGACGTTCCCACACTTCTAAGCAAAACAATGCCGCGATATGAGGCCGCACGACGATGGAAAATGATCGGAAATTGTTGAATTTCACAGTCAAGATCGCAAATTGTCATCCTTCATCTGGGAGATTGATAGTGTTAATTAAAATTAATCACAAATAATAACTGAAATTTATTAATATGCTAAAGTTTTTTTTTAATCTTCTTATGGTAAAATTCATCAAAAAATAAAAATATTTTGTGCTTCCTGTACAAAAAAAAAACTATTTTTAAGATTTATAAAACTCTTCGAAGCCTTGCAAATAAACTAAAATGTTCTTGATGAAAAATTTAAAAGTAATTTAATCTTATTTCTAAAAAAACAAAGAAAATCATCTCATAAGATGAGAATTAAAGAGGAAAAAAAAACAAGATGAGGATTAACCATTCTTGGTTGGGACTCCATATAATGTAGGAGATCCGTCCACACAAGACGAAAGGCGGGAGAGGTCTTTTATGAGAAAAACAAGGTGTAAAGTGATCATCCACCTTGCAGTTTAAAACGCACTCACACCTCTCTTGGGTGGACGATGACTCGTCAAAAATACATATATCTCACGGTGAGATGTGTCAAAGCGTGTGGATATCAGGGGAAGAAGGGGGTGCGCAACAAGAAGCAGAAAAAAAGCCAACCTTCGTGAGATAAAATCGCTGGATGATGGACAAAATGCAATTTGTCAGGTAAACGATATGCGGAACGATCGGCAGATTGATTTTAATTGATTGCACACCGTATTTGCTCTTTAGTGTGCAAAAAAGGTGCCAAACGCACTCAAAAGACGCGGCCTGTTTGCTACTTTGTAGCCACTTTTCAATTTTTCCCTGTGATTCTGCAACTATTTCTCATTAATTCACCTGCAATGTTATACCTACCCTTGCATTGCAAAAATTGCCTCTTTATCCTCCATTGCGCTGTACCTTTTTGCAATTTGATATGGAAAATCGCGCGAGAACTTTTGCTGAGAGGACGCACCAAAGTAAATTCCTTTGACGTCTCCACACCTCACTAGGGGGGAGAAGTTCTTTTTCTTTTAAAAACTCTGATGATGGCACATTTTTTGGGGGGTAAAAAAAAGTAAGTTGGGTGTTCTCTTATACCTGATGCACGTGTGCAGTCCAGTTGATTTGGCTTTTGTGAGGTGATATGTGGCAGCTTAAAATACATTTATACCTACAATATACATTTACTTATATTTATTTAAAATTCCACCGCGCGATCTCGTGACAAAGTGATCGAGCTCTGGACAAGATCGCGTTGAGATTGTGCGGTGCGCAATGCAAAAATGGCAAGACAACGTTTTTACCTTAATGAAGTGACATTATTGAATTTCAGGAAAAGATCCCATCACGATAAGATCAATTGGTTAATTTAGTTAGACAGAAGAGAGAAAGGGCCTCGCGCGCGATCCTCTGCCAATTCCCCATATTCAGTTTCAATTTATGCAAATGATCAATTTTATGGCATCCAATGCAAGTTGATGAAAATTATACAAATTTTATCGCACAGAAATACACAAAATTGTTTTGTTTTTTTTACAAGGAGTGAGAGAGATAAGATTCGGAAAGAAAGGAATTTAATTATTTTATTTCTTTAATTGGCTCCTTATATTTATTTTGATTGTAGAATTAATTTATTCTAAAACGATTGATATTATTTAAATTAATTTTAAAATTCCCATAATTATTTGAGAGAGATTTCTTACACAAATAAAATTAGATAACAAAAAACATCGAGAAAGAAATAATGAAAGAAATTATTAAAATAATTTCAGAAGCAATTCTCCTGCTAAAATATCATCAAAAATTTAAATAAAAATGAAATTTAAAAATTATTGACTTTAGAAAGTCTTCTTAAAGGAACGAATTCGGATTTTTCCATTCAAAATTAATTTTAATTTAAAAATAAAATTCGACTTTGTAAGAAATTATGAGATCATTACTATAAAATGATTGATTTATTTAAATTCTATCTTAATTCTTTTCTAATAATAATAATAATTTATTTCACCCTTTTACAGACTAGTGTTTCAGGGTAATTCTTTTCTATTCTGCTTAAATACTAATTATGAAATCCTTTCTTTAACCTTGAAAAAATCCTTCTTAAAAATTTACAATAAGAAAAACTTTGAAAAGATCTATAAGGGAATGTGACCCAATTCGGACCTTCAAAGGCCTACGCAGAATGAGAAAAAATTATATAAAATAAAAAACAACATTCTAAAATTTGGTACCATTTTAAAGCCCATTTAATGCTCTTTTATTTCCAATAACTTTCTACATTTAAAGTTTTTTTTTCAGTTTTATGTAATAGCTGATTAAAAAAAAGGCCTTAAAAGGTCCGAATTAGGCCACGTTCCCCTACTAAATATTTCACAAGTGGAACACTCGTCGAAGAATAACTCCTAAATTTGTTAAAATAAAAAAAAATTAATCTTCTCCAGCCCCTGAGGAAGGTCAGCAGTTATTTTGGGAGTCACGTGCAAAAAAATACTGATTTGCAAATATTTTGTCTCGTCTCTACCTTGAAAAAAAAAAAACAGAAGAATCTCCAATCTTAGCTTTCAAACAACATTCAGCTTCATCTTGTCTCCTCAAGTCTAATTGAGGCTTCTTTCCCGGTTAATAAAAATGCAAATGAGATGATTCTCCTCTATCTCTGAGATCTGTCGATCTTGACATGTTGTAATTTTTTTGCAACGACTCTTTGTCTCACCAAAGTCTCTCTCAGCCAGGCAGGCAAAAATTCCCTCCATCAATACTCGCGCCAGGAAGGTCAGCACTTCTCCTCTCCTCACTGCGGAAGCTGCCAAGCATGAAATTGCTTGTCCCCGGGAGAAGATCTTCCTCTTTACTTTTTTTTAAACTAAAATAAAATAAGTCTAAGATCATCCCTATAAAGGCTTTGCTTGGGGAGAAGAAATTTTCTCCATATATCATAGAATGTTTCTCAGCATGTGCTCAGCAGATTGTTGCAACATCGGGTGTATCAATTGCTGCTAATATAACACACAAGAGAGTGGCTCACAAATGCGACACCATGTTTCCATTGCGATGTACGCGCGAGCATAATATACACACAAAAAAACGCGGGGCCCTCTATTAATTGATGGTTTTTTGCTGCCACAGTTTGCCCGCGGAGGCTCATTGTCAGCATGTGGTCCAACATAGGCAATTTGCAAACTATCGCGCGGGTATGACTCTCGATTTCACATTTTGTGCACAAGTGCAGCAAATTTGCAATTTTTGACCTTTGTCGAGGCGAAACACTGGAATTCACTTTGCTCTTGCAAAATCCACCATCGCGCGAAAATTCCTTATCTGGGTGCGAGATTATCGCGCAAGTTCCGTTGATGGAATTGCTTATTTTTTTTTTACCAGCTCCTTCTTTTTTGTCTTCCATAGCAGGGCGGCTGCCATGGAGTGTGTTTGGGAAAGACAATATTGTATGAAAGATTTGTGTCTGTTCAACACTTGAGATTTTTTTCTCATTGGATACTCTGAGAGTTCTGAAAGGCAGTCTCCTGCATTGATGGCGCAAAAACAATCAGGGTTTGGCATGAGAAAGAATTTTTGCTTCTTTTTCGATTCTTTTTTTTTGTTGACGGTTAAAAGAGAACACCAAGTGTGTGGGACAGAGAGTATGGATAGGGAGGATTGAGAATCTTTGCAAAGGAATATCAAGAAAGGAGTTTTGATTTTCATTTTTCCCCTTTTTCCCTAAAGTAAAAAAGATGATTAAATAATTTAAAAAAACTCTAGGAATTATTAAAGTGATTTTAAAGTCAATTTTGAAACAAAATATTTTAAAAATTTGCCTGAATTCTAGTTAAATGCCCAAATATGGATTAAAATTTAATATTTTCACTTTTGAATTGAACTTTTTCCAAAATTATTTGACTATTTTCTAGCTTGAAACCATCATAAATCTTTCTTCATTTTGTTAATCACATAAACGCGGTATTAAACGCGAAATTAGTGAAACTTCCCCCTGCTGGGATGGCGCGATAAGAGAAATGTGACAGGAAGGAGGTGAACTTTTTACCATACAATGTTCTCTTTCGCAGCCACTTCTCGGGCACAGATCGCACGTAATTAATGGCGTCACGATGCTACCACAATTGATTTGCTGAGTGATACGCGTCCGACTTTTTTTTCGTTCAGTGTGGAAACACATCGCATTTTGCTTTTGTAAAATATGGCTAATTAATCGGAAACTCTATATGTGAGATTTCCGCCAAATGGATGCTGAAGGAGAAAAAAAAAGAGAACAAACCCTAGAACAATGAAAGGAAGCTGCGCGCGGGGAGAGCTTTTTATGAATGAAAATGCCGGCAGGGAAATAATTTGTGTATTTATGCATTGCTGGTGTGTGGCTATTATTTCACTCAACATTTGCATTTTTAGCACACAGTGTTTCAGTGATATTCTTTTGCCCATTCAAGGTCACTTCTCTCTACGACTCTCTGTCCATTCAGTTTCTTATTTGAACCTCTAAAAAAAATATGTCTTCGTTGCATTAACTTCCGCTCCTCTTTGGGTGAATTTCATTCGGGGGTTGGTTTTTTGTTGCCTTCTTCTTCATCGTTGTTTCCCCTCTTGGAAATATATGTAACTAAAAATGCGAAGGTCATGAAAATCCTTGAACCATTTCTTATGGGATTATGCAACAGCACTGAGGCAAAAGTATCGCTTTAATCGGCTTTCGAACCCCGCTAAAAAGTTTTTATAAATCGTCTCGTAAAATCCGCAACGCTGCAGGATTGGGGAATTTCCTTCTCATGCCCCTTAAGAATGGAATTCATGCAGTTCGATAGTGAGAAGGATTAACCGTGATGATGGAGTCTCAAAAGAAGCAACATTAGGTACATTTAAGCTACATCCCTGCGTCTCATTGATAAGGCTACAGAGAGTAGAAAAAAAAACATTTCATAAAAAATGTTTCCCCTCTCAATGATTCATAGTAGAAATTAATTCAATTGGCAATTGTCGTGTCACCGAGAAAAAAACATTCTAAAAGAAGAAGAGAGTGGAACAATATAAGAGAGGTGAAGAAAAAAGAGCAGAGGAAACTCGTTTACCTCATTTCAGGTGGTGTGTCCATAAATTGTGGAGTAAATAGTCCAAGAAGTCACTTAAAATTTATTAATTGAGCTTCTTCGCATCTTCCACCGTGCGTCTTCCCCATACACAACACCGTGAACCCCCTCCCTTGACCTCCGCTGGATGGCATTTTCTCTGAAGGGGCCATCAAGCGCGCGAGCTAGCCTGTGAGGAGTTCCTTCCGCCCAGAAGCCACCAAGAAAAATCACAAGCGAGCCACTTGCGAGACGCCCGCAATGGTCTACTGGGCTTATGTTGTGATGTTATTGTGCTCCAGTGCCGTACGCCATTTGCTGATATAATAATGTTATATATGCCTCAATTCTTCTACACCTGGGGGCTCTTGTGGGGGGAGAAGGGGGCGAACTCTTTATGTAAGCAAGAGGCACTGTAGTATGACGTACCCAACGGGGAGCTTGCTGTCTTCTCAAAAATTTGCCACAATTTTAGGTCTTGCACGGGCCTCTGGAACTCACCTCTCTCTCCCACTCTTCACCGAACTTTCGCCCGATTTGCTTCAGTTCGTCTTAAGAACGAAAAATAAATTATTTAATCTACATACCTATGCATAAATTAACCCTTTCGCGACAAGAATTAATTACGAAGATGTGGGTTCTTTAACCAAGATTTTGTCGGCTTTGATCCTAAAAATGACATAAAAAATTTTATTTTTATTTAAATTGTTTTGATTGAAGAAAGAGTTTTTAAATTCATTTAATAACGCTTCGCGGGGATTTGTTGCGCTTCGCGCAAATTTTTAAAAGAGAAGAGATTTGTGACGAATTGAAAAAATCGCCTGGTATCAGTAGTCTCTGTACCAAATTTCATCACGATCGGACCAACGGTGTAGAAATGCATAGCTGTACAGGAACGAAATCCTTTCTTTATTATATAGATGGGCCATGCAAAACCTCCAACAGATATTGCAAAGAGAAAAAGTGAATTTCACACAACATTTATGGCGCCAAATTCAAAAAGTAGTCAAAAAAGCATGAATTTTATATGAGGGCTATATGAAGGGGGGCTCTGGGGGGAAAATGAATGTCGTTGGTAAAAACCGCCTGGTATCAGTAGTCTCTGTACCAAATTTCATCACGATCGGACCAACGGTGTAGAAATGCATAGCTGTACAGGAACGAAATCCTTTCTTTATTATATAGATATTACAAGGACTTTGGTTTAGAATTGGCTTTTACAGACAATTTTCAAGTCAAACTTAGCGAAAATTCCGAGACATATCTGTTTTTAAACTCTGTGCCTTCAAAAGATCAAAATAATAAATTCAAGGAAATAAAGAATGGTCCAATAAGAAAATTTATTAGGAGCCTGTAAAGTTTTCAAAACGAAAATTATCCAGATTTGCCAAAAGTTTAAAATTTTATTTTAAAATCTTCTAGGAAAGAATAATATTATCAACTAATATTCTTAAAATTTTTCACAAGAACTTCTAAAACTCTTCCCTTAAACGACTCCATTTGATTTTTATTAAAATTGAAACATTTTAAGGCATTTTATGAGTAAGAAAAATTGTTTTGTATTTTTTAGAAAATGTTTGTATTTAAATTTATTGTTGACGTTAATTAAATAAAAATCTATCCTTTACAGCCACTGAGGATGACACACAGAGTGTCGAAAGCTCTGGCAATTCGAATGTTTTATTTACTGATTCAAAAATCGACGCTTACCGGAAGGAGAATTTCAAAAACTCCCAATTTCGCAAGCATTTTATGAGGTTTAAAAGACAAAAAAAAAATAAATAAAAATTATTGATTTTGAAAAGAAAAATTATCATTAATAATAAATATCTTAGAAATTTTGAAAATTCTGGGCAATTTATTCCTGTAAAAGGTTAAAAAATTATTTCAATTCTTAAACTTCTTGTGTCAGTAAACGCAATGGTCGTGAAAGGGTTAAGTAAAAAACAATTAAGATCTAAATGGGTTATGAAGAGCGACAATAAGCTCAAATTAATTCCTGAATTTATTTGAAAAAAAAAATCATTTTTTTTTTTCATTTTAATCATATATTAAAAAGAAGGTCTCTTGCCAACATAGTTGCTAACCAGGCGTCTCCATCGCAATCATTATTGAATTCTAAATTAAAACTAAAAATCTTCCCCAAATTCAGACAATTTTCTCATAAAATAATTTCATTTTTTTTTGTAAAAATAAATATTTTCTTTGATTAGCCACCTTTTATTCATTTAGTAGCTCAATAAAATTTATGAGACTTAACACGATTCAATATTTTTTCTTCTATAAAGATTTTTCAATGAAGAATTCTTATACTTTTGTACACCACGCGATTCAAGTTCAAATTCACAACAAAACTGATCAAATGAAAGATTTTTTTTTCAATTTGAAAATCTTTCAGCCCGTATATACAAAAAAAAGATGTGAAAAAAGTGAAAAAAGCAGAGAAATAGAAAAATGTTGGATGGCAGATCGTGGTACAAAAAAAGAAAAAAAAAACGAATGGCCCAGAGGGATACACCTACAAAGACTATGTCTGTTTTTTCGGGTTCACTGTCGGACGCTGAAATTGGAGGAAACATCTGCTAGAGATTCTCATGCTTGCTAGAGAAGAAATATTACAAAGTGATTCCCACAGGGTCCTTCCCAGAGGCTTTTTTTGCCTCTGCATCACCTCATTTACGTCCAAAAATCATCCCCGTTTGAGCACAAAAGACAGCAAGAGTGTGTACATTGAGAAAAAAAAATATGAAGAAAATGAAAGATTTGAGAGCCCCAGAAGGATTTTTCGGGCATAAATTCTGAGAGTTTGTTACTCAATAAAAATCATTCTATGGAGGTTTTTGCGCACGCAGACAATTGGCAATAAAACGGCGCGTTTTTGAATTTGCATTTGATGAAAGCTCCTTCAGAGACGCGCGCGTCAATACATGAAAAAGAAGTGAATTGTTGCTGAAGAAGTTGCCAACGCGATCGTAATTCTTTTTGGGAAGTTTTGCCATTCATCGTGCGCCCGGCACAGCTAAAAGATGCGATTGAGAGGAAATCTCCGGGAGTGTGATGAAAGACAAAAAAAAAACTTTACAGCCCCGGCCATTGAGAGTGACGAAGGAGGATTAATAAATTCACAAGCTGTGTGTCTTTTTTTGTCTCTCAATAGTCCATGGAGAATTTCTCACTGAGTCATAGATATGTATGTAGTACAACAAACCCATTGCGCGATGACAGAAATAGCCACAAAAGTTTGCGCGCCTTTTTTTCCCACCACCTCCTCAATGAATCGATGTGTTGTCAGCGATGTACCACGAAATCTCGCACAGAGATCGTTGGATTTGATTAAATTTGTCCTTCACATTGCTTGAGAGATTCACATGAGTCTCATCATTTGATAGTTTATAGCATGTGCTTTTGGCCTTTGAGATGCTGCGAGGAGAAGAAAAATTAACTGCGACATCCGTTTTATATATGTATTTTTTATTTTTTTAAGTGGATTTTTTCATATTCTTCTAAATGAAGATCAATTTTATGACCAAACGCAGAATTTTTAAATAAAATATTTCATGTTTCTCTCAAATCTTTTAAGTATTTCGTTGCTAAAAACACAAGAAAAATTAACAAGAAAATCTTCTTTCAATAATTTTAACAATTATATACAATTTTTTTTGGATAGAATAGAAAGGGGTTAAAGTCGTTAAAAAATTCTCAATTTGTATAAACTTTGTTTTTAAAAAGAATAAAGAGCTGAATTATTGTTACTAAATTGCTCCTTTTATGACCTTCGTGAAAAAATCGAAACACTCGTAATCTTGTAGAGTAAGTATTAATAAAAATCAGAAATAACCTAATTTGCTCCAGAAAAAAATCCACTGAGATCACCTGCGATGTGTCTAAAAATATTCACCGAAATTGCAAAAAATGACAATGCTTTGTCAAAACCTACCGATAAAACATAAACATTAATAAAACACAATAATGACGTCATTTATTACATTTTTCTACAAATATTTACTTTCTTTATACAGTTTGTTCCTGAAGAGACTAGAAATTGTTTGAGGCATATTAGGCGTATTTTTATTATTTTAATTCTTTATATAATTACGCTAGTCCTGATTATTTTCTTGAATAAGGATTTTTCTCATATAAGAACGAATAAACTCCTTTCTGGGGCTTCAACTTTCTCTCAAAAAAACATTTCTCTGTCTCACTGAATAAAGAAAATTTTAAGCTTTTCCCAGACACTTGCAGGACCTTATTAGTCCCAGTCTCCCTTATTTGCCATTTGAGTAACTTCTCCAACAACAAAAAAAAAATTAAATTAACCTCCAACTGGCATCAACATCAACCCTAATCATAAGATTGTTCGGCTGCCACATAAATCATCATGTTGCATTAAATTCTTCATTTATCTCAACAAGACTTTTTTGACTTCATTAACAATGCAAATTCAATTCTTTGTGGGGAAAGACGATGGAAATTCTCCCCCAAAAATTAGGGAGTGCATTTAATTTCAATAATTACACCAAAATATTTTGTAAAAGTACTTTTTAATATTATAATTAACGTCCATGCATTTAGGTCAGCAATTTTTCCTGTCTCTAATTAAATCACAATTAATTACTGAAAAACGTGGGGAAGTGCGCAGCACCTTTTGCCTTTCCCACCCTCGCGGCAGGAAATTGCAGCAACAGCTAAGAAAATTATGCAGTGAAAGGGAAGGAATTTAATTTCTCTTTCGTAGAATTGTTTTTTTTTATTAATGAATTCCTTCACCCTCTGCGGACATCCTGGTTATGCGACGTTGCTCGCAGAAAATGCGTTGATTCCCTCCTCTTGTAGAAAAAAAATTAGGTCAGGGCTGATGAATTTCTCACAAAAAAAACTGCCCAGTAGCACCTTCTCATCTTAATATATTCCCCATCCAGGGGCAGAGTGTCTGAGAGTGCGAGATGTGGGCACATTGAGAAACAATGTGCCAATAATTCTGCAGCCTTTCCGGCCATTTGGATGCAAAACAGTGGCACAAAGAAGCCCATTTTAGCACCACAACACATGTTTTCTCACGTTTCTCGTCAGATTTCCAATTATGTTGCATGTTTTTGGTTTCTTTGGGGGAAAATTGGGTCGTGTTCTCCCGCACCTTTAGGAAATTCATAACGCAAATCCTGCTTGAGGGAAAGATATTTTCTGTGAGAGAAAAATCCTCCCTGAGGGAAATATCCTGCTTCAGGGCCTGAAAAAAATCGTCCGGATGTGAGAATTACAGCACATAGAGAGAACCCCTTCATCATAACTTTTTTATGGACTTTCTCCTTAAAAAAAACTTTCATCTATTTTAGGTTGTATGTTCTGTTTTTTTTTCTTTCTCTCAGTGCACCCTCCTCCACCAACTGCTGGACTTAATTTTTTCCCTTTGTGGAAAATGACGAATAGAGCGCGTCTAGTATTTCATTAGAGCATATTTCTGACGATTAGTGGCATTTAATTTTAGACAAGAACAAGATAAGGCAGAAGAGTTGAATTTATTTCAATACAGCATATAAATTATAATCAGAAAAACGTGCCTGAATTCGGGGAAATTCTTCACGTGGCTGAAAAGCTGTGTAAGGAAAGGGTTACACATTCGGTGCAGCAACACGCTATTTTTAAATGTCTATTAAATGACTTAATTAGCATCCCCGAGAGAGGGACCGTGATGGGAGGCAGCTGAACATGCGGTAATCTGCATTGGAGATTGTCATTTCTCATTGTTCGGGGGTCATAAAACCAAATTTCAACGGACAAACAAACCAAATTGCATTCACAGGGCGGCTGCAGTTGCTCAACTGAAATGAAATGGAACAAAAATGCCCAACTTTACATTGTATGGAAATGAAATGCGGAATTTTGGAAAGAACTGTGAATGCATTAGGAGTCCTTCTAAGGAAGTGTGAAAAAATGATGAAGAAATTAATAATTGAAAAGGAGAAGGAAAAGAAAGAGTATTTAGGTAGGTAGGTAGGATACTGAAAATAAGGTATTTTTTATTTAATAATTTTGAGAGGGAAATTGTTTCGCCATCCGATATAGAATTTAAAACCACTGCTCAAACAAGAAATCTATAAAAATTATATTATATGCAAATTAAATTGTGAATAATATTAAACTAGTAAAATGAAACAAAAGAAAACAAGAAAAAATGTTAATTTTGAATCAAAAAGTCAGTTAGGAAAATCACTGAAATAAATTAAATGCTTAATCAAAGGGTTTTGAAATTGGAGGATTTTTCAGCGATTTTTAAGACCATTTTTTCTTACAAAAAAATCTAAATTCTCATTTAAATGTTCAAATATTGATAGCAATTTTCAAGTATCATTTTTCAAAATATTTTTTCTTACTAATAAGATTATTTACTTTTTTGTAAAAATATTTTACAATTTATTCCTGAAAAGTGTCCTGTGGACCATTAGTTTTAATAACATCAATGAATGAATGAAATTAAAAAATTACTTCCAATTTTTTAAAGAAATAAATTTTAATTTATTTTTAAAAATAATTAAAAATTAAACCAATTTTTTAAAGTTAATTTTCTTTTTAATTAAATTATGTTTTAGTTTTTTCATATTTTTACTAATTTAAATAAAATCAATCAAAATGTGGATTAGAAGAATAAATTTAAGTGGAGACGCCGGGTACAACCAGGCGTCTCTATTTTATATGTTTTTGATTTCCTCTTATCGTTTCCAGCTTATTCATTTATGTGATTTATGTTAAAAAATGAAATTAAATTACTTCATTTTTAAATTAATAAATCCTTTTTTTTAATCCCCCCTACCCTGTAGGTCTTTGGTCAGTAATGACCATTTTGACCAATTAATAAATCCTATTACGACTATTTAAAAATTCAAAAAAAATCCTAAAATCCATAAATTAGTTCAAATAAAATCGGACAGATCACTTCCATTCACCTATACAAGTCACCTCAATGCAGTGAATGATTCAATTCGTGGTGACACTTCGTCAATAAAGCCTCAAGGGGTCTGCATTTATTTTGCATTTTGTCCAATTGTGTCGACTTGGTTGTAGCTGCAACTGCTCGAGCGCATGCAAATTTCATTGATTCTTTCCTCTTGAATTTTTGGTCTGATTGGCGTGACATGGACATGAATAAAAGCGAACGTCTTTTTGGATGTGAATAAAATAAGACTCATTCCTTTTGGAAGCAGTGTATATTTTTCGTGTGAGAAATACTCACCTTAAAGTGCTGCCCCGTCATAAATCATCCCCATCTGTCCAGGTGCTCACAGTAGTGGTGGATTAGAGAAAGAAGCCAAAAGGGTGGAGGTTTTTTTCCTTGATTAGGAAGGACCTTCTGCCTTAACCCTTTTTCTCCGTCTGGGCTTCATTATTTTTTAAACCTTTTTTTCGTCCTCATAAAAAGTCCTTTTAGGTCCATTTTTTTCCTTCAATACGTTGGAAAGGACAAAAGGAGTGGATTTGGCTATGCAATGTAACAGACAGAATTTTATTCTTTTATAAAATTAAAAGAAAAAAAACGATAACATTTGGAAGACTTTTTTACCGTCCGCCCTACATTTTTAGTTATCCTACCAAAATCATGTTTATTTTGATCATGTCTGTCATCTTCATCTCACTTTTTACATTTTTTTCTCACTCCTCCAAGACGCTCCTTTTTTGCTCGATCTTCCGAAAGAATTATATAGTTAAGAGGAGCTGGAGGAAAAGAAAAAAACACGAAGCAGCAGATGATGCGACTCCCTCTTCGCAACATTCAGAGATCATCACTCATCATCGTCAATTTCTTTTACTTTTTTGTTCATCCGTTTGGAAGATCCTCTCTAAGGACATCTCTCACGTTTCCAATTTCATGCACTCATTGGCGGGAGAAATTTTCTCTTTTAGCAGTGAAAATGGGAAGCAGATTTTTTCTTCAACATCTTCTTCTAAAATAGCGGAGATCATTTTGCCAGGATCTTCTTCCTCCCACGGTGTACTGCCAGATGATGGAGGGTGCGAAAAAAATGCCAAAGACCCTTCGTTATATTTTCCATCTAGAGATCATTCTTTAAATTTTTCCCAGAAGGGAGAAATGTCAGTTGCAAAACAACTTCTGCAGATGATCTTAATGATCACATTTTCTTTCAAAGGTAAATTTTAACATCTTGAGAAAATAAAATTGACTGGTCGTGAAATTTTAGACATAATTGCAACAAAAATAATAAAAGAAATTTCCCACTCTTTGTGACTAATTTGGCAGTGCCTGCCCATTTTTCCCTAATTATACTAATTATTTGTCTTTTATTGCCTGAATATTGTATTTTCAACAAATTTTATTTACTCAAAAATCTCATTATGCAAATTTATTCTGCAGACTTTCAGATAACTTTGCAAGGTTCCTGTGAGAATAATTTAGAGGTAAAGGACAATCTTCTTGGCTTTTTTTCGCTGTTTGTTTATTTTAAAGTCATAAAATGAATTTCTTAAATAATTATAATATTTCCAGGAAATTTACAAAATTTTGATGTGAAATTTCCTTTATTTTTCAAAATTAAATTGTAATAAGTTAATAAATAAATAATTTCTATTTTTTTTAAAGAAAAACCGTAGTGCAATCGATAGAGCATTCAGTTTCAATCTCGCTAGATTTAGGTTCAAGTACAATTCAAGTTTTATTTTTTCCACTACAAAAAAAAATTTCAATAATTCAAAAGAAATTGTTGAAATTCATCTCAATACAACAAAACATTGGAAAAAAATAAAAAATAAAATACTTTGAAAGACCACCTTTACCTTCTTTAAAGCAATTTTTCTTTCACTACAGTTATTATGCAAAAAATTACAAAGTATTTGTTGCTAATATATGCGAAAAAAATTCAATCATCTGCAGGATCATCTGCCTGTCTTGAGAACGTTTATTTTCCGGATTTTGTTCGCAGGCGCTGATAAATTACTTCCTTGTATTGAAAGAAAATGGTTTCAAATTGAATTTGGCGGGAAAGTTTCACGGAAGCACCCGCTTAATTGCCTCCAAAGGAGCGTCAGCACCTTCATTGATTTGCGTGGCCAGAAGAATGGCTCTGAATGCCTCTGAAAGGCTCAGAAATTAAATGTAATTTTGACCATTTCGTGCCAGAGAGTTGTAGAAACTCCCCAAAAGAAGAAGTGATGGCATTCCCAAAATATTCAATTTATTCGTGCATTTCAACTAAATACTTAATTACACTTTCATCGTGAAAAGAGAGAATTGCATCGTGATAGTGTACATTTATTGTGTGATGTGCTGAGATAAGAATTTTTGCCATGTTGGCCGTGCACGCTACAATCCATAAGAACGGGGCCCCGGACTGATGTACATACATATACAAGACTTTCCGCTTTGGTGACTTACGGCGATCACCCCATGTGAATGAACTGGGTCTCTTCCTCGTGCTCAAAAAGCAAAGAAAAATAGCAAAGAAATGGAAGTGAGGCCTCAACAACAATGAGGAATAACAAATAAAACAACTTCCATTAATTTTAGAGGTTTCTCTCTCTCTCGCTCTCTCTGTTGTGGAAGGAAGGTATATAGATATTTTTTATGGCGCGCGGGGTACGCACATTTACCCAAGTACTAGTGGTTTTTAATTTAAAAATTATGCAAAATGGTAAATATTCAGCGCGATCATTCATAAACATTTTTTCGGGGAATTCTTTTTTTATCGCACTCCACCATGAATGATGGACAGAGTATTTTTTTTAATTAGTTGTGCAGCATAATTTGAGAAGTTTTTTCTACTTCTTCTGTTCTTCTGGATTGGGTTTTCGTACAATTGTTTAAATTTATTATTTTTTTGGTAATGATGCCAGGAAAATGAGAAACTGTCAACAATGTTGAGGGCGTTTTTCCGTCTTGCCCCAAAAGACGAATTGCGCTCAAAAAGGGACAAAGGGGCATATATTGAAATGAAAAAAAAATGTTAATATACCGGAGAAGGAAGAGTGCCTAAGAAAAGTTTCTGCGAGCACTTGACCGTATCCAATGTGAGTGTCTTTTGCATTTCCGGTTGTGAAGATCGTTGTACACGGAGAAGGGTTGCTCAGCTCACGGGTATGATGCCTCAAAAGAGTGGTGGCCCCTAAACGGATGAAGGGGACGCCATGATCTCAATGGCGATCTTCTTGACGATCGTACGCAGGAAATGATCGTCCATTGTCTAACTAAACTATCTCTTGCAATTGATATAATTTATCGGCTACAACCAGTGAAGAATGGACCCTTAATTTTGACACACCAAACATACGTACAAAAAAAAGTGAGCTTCAAATTAGTAATCAGTGATCGTGGTGTGCGATCAGTGATCCTCATGAGTTGATCTTGTGCACAGATTTTTTCACAGCTTGAACCACTCAATGTATCATTAAGTTAACACTAATCACACACCATTTGATTGTTTCTCTATGCCCCGGCGCAATACATCGCTCCACCGTCTATTTTGATTGCTGTTTATTGTATTAAATTACACCACCCAGACACGCATTGAAAGAACCAAACACCCAACCAAATACCGAAATTTTTGGGAGGTGATTTAATGATGCTCCATCTAAAATTACGCGCGAGTCTTCATGGAGAAGTGAAGATACACACACCGCAACCATGTCCAATGTGATTTCTGAAAAATTGATTTTCTCCACTTAATTCCCCATCATGGGGGGTGGTGTGTGGGGTATTTATGCTGTAATTCAATAATTTATTGTTCAGCCACAATTGCTCCACTTTTTTATTTAGTAGAAAAAAATAATTTAATATACCTCTATCTTTCTTTTGATTTTACTTCACGTGCTCACCTTCATCAATTTTGTCGAAAAAACTCGCACAGCAATGGGAAAATGGAGGTTTATTGTAAATAATCGATTTTTAAATTCAAAATGGCGTATGGAGAAGTGTAAAAGGACGCCATACCGAAGCGCCATCTCGCTGAAATTTAATGCATTTTACTGGTTTTAAATAAAACGTTTAATTTCTTTATATTTGGGTTGAATTACATTTTGTATTTAAATTAAAACAATAATTAATAATCTTGAAAGTTTGATTAATTAGGGTATTTTTTCTACAGACTCCTGATTTAGTAGACAAGGTTTACTAAATTATTGCAAAGAAAATTCATTTTGGGAAAGAAAATTACTAGAGAGAAACGCGAGAGAAAGATATTAATAAAAATATTTTAAAATAATGTAACTTTTGGTTTGTAATTGGTAGAGAAATGAATAGACAGCCTTTTTTAGGAGATTTTTTTAGGAATCTTAAACAGAAATATTCGATTAAAATTCATCCAACCATCATCATCATATATTTCATTTCAATGTATATCTACAAGTAAAGAATTTTAGCAACAATAGCCATATGCTGTGCTGTTGCGATTATGGAGTGTATCTGGATGTCACTAATCCACCGACGTCATCAGAATTGGAAAGATACTCCAACAGTGCGCTCCTGGTTGGAGCACCGATCACGTCCCAAACATTGTTCATGATGAGAGGAGCCAGGTACAGGAAAGACCTTCTGAACCCCTCCGATCTGGGCATAGGGACATTGAAGTGCTCCCTTCTTCGTACGGAGCTCTCAGCGAAGCAGGCGGGGTGGTGGCCTCTAAGAAAGGCGTCAGCAACGACGTAGATATGCAGGCATTGTAGGGGCATTATGTTCCACGCACGGAACAGTGGTTCCGAATGCTCCCTGAACCTCGCAAATGACATCGTTCTGATGGCACGCTTTTGCGCCACTACAAGAGATCCAATGTGGACATCCAGCGCTCCCCCCCAGAAGAAAAGGCAGTACCTTAAGTAGGATTCCACTAACGCAAAGTAGAAGACTCTGAGGAGCCCAGGCGAGCACGCAGTTCGTAGGGCATAAATTTGACGCGTCGCAGCCCTTACTCTCTCCTTCACCCTGCCAATGTGAGGAGCCCACTTCAAACGGCCATCCAACGTCAGACCGAGATATCTGAACTCCTCCACAGCCGTAACTGTGACGCAGTTCCGCATAATGCAGCGCGAAGACGGATCCCGACAGCACTCGTCCGAGTGAGACACGAACGAGGCACACCTGTGGCAAGGCGAACCAAACTTCATAAAGACAGTCTTGGGACTGATGATCATGCCATGCGAGTTCATCCATCTGTGGATCCTCTCAAGGTCCCGTTGCATTTTCGCCTCAACCTCATCCTCAGAGTCACCAACATAAACAATGGCAACGTCATCCGCATACGCTGTGGTGCTGCCACTCAAGAACTCGGCGTCAAGTAGGCTGTTGATGTAGATAAGAAAGAGCAGTGGGCCAAGCACCGACCCCTGCGGGACACCCAGATCACAAGGTGTGGGCTCTCCGACACAGTGGTCTGATAGTCTGACGCACTGGGTTCTTCCCGTCATGTAGCTCATAAGCCAGCTTAGAGGGGCTCCTCTGAATCCAGCAGACTCCAGTTTGGCCCCCATTACATCGTGGTTAACAGAATCGAAGGCCTTGCTGATGTCAACGAACAAGGCATAGACAGACACTCCCGCTGGACTGTTCTGGGCACGATACACCTCGGCCAACACTCGCAAGACCGCATCCTCACAGCCCATATTACTGCGAAAGCCGAACTGCGTATCAGCAAGGAAGCTCTGCCGGTCCAGGAAACTCATCATCCTCGAGTGAACCAACTTTTCAATGACCTTTGAGATCGAAGAAACCAGCGATATGGGTCTGTAGTTTGATGGGAGCATCCTGTCACCCTTCTTGAAGATTGGCACAACAAGGGCGACCTTCAAAGCCGAAGGGAAAACTCCAGTCACAAAGGATCTGTTGATTAAGCAGGAGAGGACACTCGCGAGATTGTGGGCAGTACTCTTCAAGATTTCATTCGTGACACCGTCGATCCCTGGGGCCTTGTGATTCTTGAGGGTGGACAAAACATCCAGGACCTCAAGAGACGTAGTTGGATTCATAAAAAAAGAGTCAGTAACATATCGCTCATGACAATGTAAGGAAGCATGGACGTCCAGATGAGAAGTTAGTCCAGCGATGGCACCGGCAAAATAGCGACTCATCTCCTCGCAAATTTCAGGCTGTTCACGTAGCACAGTACCGTCTGCCGCAGCCAAGCAGTCAATCCCATGAGATTTCCTGCCTCTGTTGGACATCTCATTTTTGCAATTTATCGAACATCGTTCGAATTCGTTGATATTCTCCAATGTTTTGCAATGAAGAAAAATTTTATTAATAACACTTTGTGCCCCAAATCACGCTAAGTGAGATGAAAAGTTGTGTTGTTGTAATAACCGTTGACTTATTTTTCAGAGGTAATTGACAATTTGAGGATTTTTTCTGGATCTCTGTCCAATTAATTTTTTAAAAATATTCACAAAATAAAATATATTAAATTTTTCTTGATAAATTCTATATCTGCATATGTTGGGAATTTCAATTTTTTCAAATTATTCGAGAGAAAAATAGAGAAAAAGTTTTAATTTTTGAGAAAAAGTGTTAAATTTTCAAAATTTTATACTATTTATAATGCAAAGAATTGTGCCAAATAGCAGCGAGGTAATCGAGCACACTGCACAGTCACACACCCTCAGTCTACACAACTTTTCATCTCACTTAGCGTGATTTGGGGCACAAAGTGTTATTAATAAAATTTTTCTTCATTGCAAAACATTGGAGAATATCAACGAATTCGAACGATGTTCGATAAATTGCAAAAATGTGGATTAATTGTGGAATGAGATGTTAAACATCCATAAAACAGCAATTTTCATTCAACGACATGGATGTTAATTAATTTTTATTTCACTTTTGCGAGCACTGAAAGTCCGTACGCGCTCATCTTTTTTACTGCCAATGAAATTTTTTTTATTCACTCATCTTTGGCTTTTTTTCACGTTTGGTTTTTGCCTGAAATAATCGTGAAGCATATCTCAGTGAAAAGTTATTGAAGATCTCAAAGCTTATATATGACATTAGTTCCGGAACATTAAAATATTTCTTTTCTATGAGGATGGCTCAAAGAAGATTGGGTTTGTTTCGATGGCGACGACAGAGGGGCCCCCGAGTTTTTGGGTTCTTTTATAGGCAAAAGCGACTTATATATGTATATAATGGCTTTGGGGAAGCGCAGGCCGCGTTTTTGTGTGCCTTTGCGCAGCTTCAATTAAATTGAAATTTAAGTGGTGTAAATTTACTTTTAAAACTCGTGAACAAATTGACAAAATTCCCAGAAATTGCCTCATTTTCTCGGCGTATGAGATAATTTTAATTTAATTTGGGACAACCGCCGCATGGGCCCCCAATCTCACATGTCACAATTCCAGGGGAGAAGGAAAAGGGAAAATTTATTTGTTTATGGGAGGTGAAAAATGAAGGGGTCAGTGTTGATTTGTGATGTGGTGGATCATACCTTTTGCATTGGCCCCCAGAGACGGGCCCCACTGGCAATGTTGCTGCACCTGAAGCATTGTGTCGGTCATTAACCCATCCTCCATACAGCTCTCAGTCGCGTCTTCATCATAATCGCCTCGGTGTGTCTTCTTCACAACCACGTCTTCTTCTTTTGCACCACCGAACGAGTTCATCATCCAACAATACGTTTGTTTTTACGATGCCTCACTAAATTCATCGTGAGCAATTAAAGGGGCGCACTTTTTCCTTTCAAAATAAGTCACAGAATATTGTGTTCTCTCTCTTTCTCTTTTCCCCATTTTTTTTCTCAATGCATTGGAGCCTTCACAGAGCATTTACCTCCATCTAATTAAAAATCATGATTAAATTCGAGTAAAATGAAAAGGAAAAATTGCACCAAAATGCACATAAAAATTTAAGTAATAAATTAAATAATTTAACCACCTCACCTCCCTCCCCACAGTCATGGAGAGACATGGCAAATCTAATCGTTTATTACATTTTCTGTATATGTATTGAAAGAAGGAAATTCCAATGAGAATTCCAGCGGGAGAATTAATTTTAATGATTACATAGCACGTTGCGCTCGAATTAGTCCACCTAATGGAATAATATTACTGGTGTTTGGATGTTACAACAAATAAATTAGAGCCACTTGCTGGCTGCCATAACAGGCCTTATTATGTGCAAAAGAAGAAAACAGTCGTCGAAATTTTTCCACCACCTCTAAAAACTCGCGTGGACTTTTTATCATTTTCAATTCCATTTCACCATCAATGCCCACGCACAGTGTTAATTTTCTGACAAATTTATTTTAAAGAAATTCATCAACATCCTCCTGCGGGGGGAATTTATTTTCTTTTTCCTAATTTTTTGGCCATCAACAGAAATGTTCTATGGGAGAAACTGTTTAACGTTCTCTAAGCATGATCCATTGAATACAATTGGTGATCATTCAGGTGCTTGTTTGCAAAGACAGGAAGGTTGTTTTTCTTTTCTAATCTTGAGGAAGAATGTTTAATGTTTTCTTTTGTACTCTCACGAATGTTAAGAACATGTGAAGATTGGGCGAAATTACCATAAAGATCAATTTCTCAATTAATTTTGAAAAAGAAATAAAATTTCCTCTGAATTGTGTCCAAAGTTCCTGGAAATAATTATTTAAAAAATTAATTTTATGACTTTAAAATAAACAAACAGCGAAAAAAAGCCAAGAAGATTGTCCTTTACCTGGAAATTATTCACACAGGAACTCTGCAAAATTATCTGAAAGTCTGCAGAATAAATTTGCATAATGAGGTTTTTGAGTAAATAAAATTTGTTGAAAAAACAATATTCAGGCAATAAAAGACAAATAATTAGTATAATTAGGGAAAAATGGGCGGGCAGCGTTAAATTAGTCACAAAGGGTGGGAAATTTCTTTTTTTTTCTTTAAATGTTAAAATAAATTTAAATATCTACACCTGGAAGAAAAATTGTATCAAAACTGCTTCCTGTTAATTTTTAAAAATTAAATTAAAAAAATCATTAAAATAAAGTTTTTTTTGTGATTTCAACTTATTGTTTTCCATCTTCTCGTCATATAAATTCTTAACAATTTTCTAAATCCCTTCACGTTGTAAACCAATAAAGACCCAGCAAAAAGACGTTTTCCAATCTAAATATTTCTTCAATATTGCCACATTGCCACAGATCACTCAATGATGGGGAATTTATACTACATACAAAATCCACCCGCAGAAGTCTCTACTCTTCAGATTTCTTCCATTCTCTCAATAGTAAAGCAATTGCTTCAGCTGAATGTCTTCCATTATGCATGAGGTATTTTATTGACTAATTCATTGTGGAATTTTTGCCGTTTTTAGAGATTCTCGGGGAATCGTAAAAATTGTGCCCTGAATATCACAATTATTGCCCAAAAAAAATTGCGCCGAAAATTCCATTCAAATCTCGCATTAATTGTGCTTAAACAACAACAAAATAAATGAAGAAAAATGAAACTTGAAGAGAAAATTGCAAGTGATTTCCCAAGAAGAACATTGGCAAAGGGAGACGTAATGCGTTGTTATCAATGCGCATTATCATCGGCACCAGGCGACCGTCGGGCAGCTCACGTGCAAATATCTTCGCGTACATTGATGGCTACGCGGACAAGCGCACAGTTGACTTCCTGTTAGTTTGGCGACAACTTTTTTTACCAAACCACGCCGAGGGTTGACAATCCCGGGATGTGTGTGCACGGCGCGGATTGCAAAGGAATGGGAAAAGGGGGGTTCTCTCACAAATCATCGCAACGATGGCAAAAGTGAGTCTGCGGAAGGTGCAGGTTGACAAACTGGATTCACTGGCAATTGGCTCTGGGTAAATGAAAAAGCATCAATAATTCATTAAAAATAGTTTGGAATTGCTTTTGTTGGGTTGGCGTGCACAAAAAGGGGTAATGCAATTCATGGAAAGAATGTCTTTTAATTTTATTTTCGAATTTGGTATTGTTTAATTTAAGAAAACTATCATTGAGATCAAGAAAAGTGTTGGGCAAATTGAAATGTTTGTCCAAAATGAATGAGAGAGAAATCATTGGACAAAATGGTCAAAATCGTCCTCTTGAGGAATTTTCTAAATTTTATTATCAATTAAGAAAAAATATTTTCTCTCAATTCCCAACGTCTGTCACTGATTTTTTTCAAACAAAATTTAGACTTAATACTCATAAATTAAAAATAAAATCAATAACTTAAAAGAAATTCATTTAAACAAAAATCATACAACAGCTTACCCCCTTCTATTGGATGATGCGCCTTGTTTCGCATCTCTTTGCTCTTTCTTTTGCACCATCTCAATTCAATGAATGGAGCCGGGCTCCCCGACTTTGTGTCACCATTGCGCGCGCGACCCCAACGCGGGAGTTTAACGTCCTTCGTGTTGGACCCCTTTTGCAGCCAATCTCCCCGCCACCACCATGGGAAAAGTCCAAGAAATGCCTCCTCAATGAGCATCACAACTGACCGGGCGAGATTGCGGAATAATCGGAGGGTTGTCGTGGTACAAAAAAATAATAAAGAAAACGAAAGACTGCACCCAAAGGCGACGAACCCGGGGCTAAGGAATGATTTAGGGCGACAAAATGATGGAAATTTATGTCAGCCCCATTGTGCGTGGCTGTGTAAACATTCAATATTCGGGAGATTCACGCGCGTATACGGGGAATTGTTCACGCGCATTCAACGTGCTAATGGATTTTCTCTCCTTACATTCACGATCGATTGATTGTCTTTGCACCATAAATCTCCCCAGGAAAGTGTCCTGGTAGACAATGCCGGTGACACGCTCAAGCACTCGAAATGTGTCACAATAGGACCTTCACCATTTTTCATCGCCCATCCACAAACCCTGGGGTCAGCGCGTCCCTTCGCGTTCCTATATAGTATAGTTATACATATATATTATTTCTTGGATGCAAAGGAGAATGCAATCGTTCCCTTGAGCCTTTCACGTGATGTACAGTTGCTGAGAGGAAAATAAGGACAAGATATTTAAAATATTGGTAGATTAGTTTAATTATTATTATTATTAGATTTATTTTATTTATGTAGGTACTTTTTATACAATATCGCATCGTATAATTTTAGTTTAATTAAAAACAAAATACATTCCTATTTATTTGACACTGAAGAAAAAGAGTAAAAAATACATTCCTAAACCATAAATAAAAAGGATAAAAAAAGTGAACAATATCAACATGTTTTGTTTTCCTATCACCTACCTATCGTCCCTGAAAAAGTTTATATTTCCACATTAACAACGATTTTAATTAATTTCAAGTCATTATCATTAAAATTTTTTATCTTATCTCCTTAATATATAAAGCTGAAAATCTGTCAGTCTGTAATTATTATACTATTGTCCGCGAAATAATTTCCCTTAAATAAACATTAATAAGGTACTGGTGTTGTGGAAGAAAATCGTGGCAAATTTTCTCAGTGTAGTGTCTTTGTTACAAAAAAACAGATGTTTTGGATTCTTTTTGGGATTATCCTGGGATGTTTCCTTGGAGGATTTTTGAGATTGATGAAGAGATTAAGATATTGGAAGGAACGAGGTGTACCCTATCTTGAAGCAAATTTAAATTTTATAAAAAATCCAGTAACATCTTTCGTGGCTGATTACGTGGAAATTAAGAGAAAAGCAGGAAAGTTTCCTTTTATTGGAATCTACGACTATACAGTACCAATGGCCATGGTAACTGATTTGGACTTCGCAAAGAAAGTCCTCATGAAGGATTTCGCGTATTTTAGAGATCGAGTTGATTATACGAATGTCAAGGAAGATCCCCTATCGGGAATACTTATTTTTAAAAATAGTGAAGAATGGAGGATGTGCAGGAGGAAATTTGGTACAATTTTCACGTCAAAAAATCTCAAAATGTTCCACACCCCAATGGTGGATGCTGCAATGGAATTCCACAAACATATGGTTGGACAGATGAATGGTGATGTCAATGTTAGTGATCTTGTTCATCGACAAACCGTGGAAAGGATGTTATGCACAATACAAGGGCGAAGTACCTAATTGAAGGAAACGCAGAAAACAATTTTAACCCACCCAGTCTTGTAGGAAATCAAAAAAGGATAAAGAATCGCCAAAAATATTCACCTTTTTCCACTGGGGTCACAGAGAAAAAAGACAATAAAGTTTTGTAAAAATTCAAAAAAATTGGCCGCCATTCGCCATTTTGTTCATTTCAATGCATGAATCATATGTTTCAATGCTTCGTCATGAGCTTGTCGATGACAGTTTGACATTTCATTTATTTTTTTTTTGGGAGAAAATAAAAAAATTGCGTATTTTTTAGTTTAATTATCGTGGTAAATGTGTTTTACGTGTTGTTCGAGAGTGATTTTTATATCTGAATACCTGAAGGATGAATTCCCTCACACCTTGTGACCGTCTCAGCGAGCACAACATTGGTCGTGGAAAAGGTCTTGGGAAAGGATGTGCCCAGAAACATCGTAAGGTTTTGCGTGACAACATCCAGGGAATCACAAAACCAGCAATCCATCGTCTTGTCCGTCGTGGTGGTGTGAAACGCAAAGGATTCCAGCGCAGAGGATCTCTCAATTCGTGAAAAAGTCATCTTCAAGACGATCCACGACCATTGTTTTTGGATTGCTTTGTTTTGTAACGAGAGATGTGCTCGCTGAGACGGTCACAAGCTGTGCGGGAATTCATCCTTCAGGTATTCAGATATAAAAATCACTCTCGAACAACACGTAAAACACATTTAGCACGATAATTAAACTAAAAAAAAATACGCAATTTATTTTATTTTCTCCCAAAAAAAAAATAAATGAAATGTCAAACTGTCATCGACAAGCTCATGACGAAGCATTGAAACATATGATTCATGCATTGAAATGAACAAAATGGCGAATGGCGGCCAATTTTTTTGAATTTTTACAAAACTTTATTGTCTTTTTTCTCTGTGACCCCAGTGGAAAAAGGTGAATATTTTTGGCGATTCTTTATCCTTTTTTGATTCCCTACAAGACTGGGTGGGTTAAAATTGTTTTCTGCGTTTCCTTCAATTAGGTACTTCGCCCTTGTATTGTGCATGACATCCTTTGTGGAAGGATTTCTTTCGGAACGATTTTCCCATTAATACGGAATCAAGAAGAATTCCGGAACCTCTTGGGCAAAATTAAACAAGTGACAAATAATATCTTTATGTTTTTATTCTTTACAATTTGGTTTCCGACCTTGTGTAGACTTTTTAAAATTAAAGTTGCTAATGCCACACATGCAAAGCTCTTCACAAGGCACATGGAAAAAAGTCTGCAACAGGTAGCGGAAAATATCTCAGAAGACATAACCATGGCAGGATTATTTGTGAAAAATCAGCAATCGGGAAATTTAACATTCAACGAAACAATTGGATTCTTTTATAACTTCTACAGTGGTCAGTTCGATGTAATAAATAAGACCCTGATCTATGCTTTGTATGAATTGGCACTGAATCAGGAGATTCAAAATCGTGCCAGAAAAGAAATTGTTGAGAAACTTAACAAGTATGATGGTGAATGGAGTTTCGATGCCTGCATGGAGATGAATTACATTGATCAAATTATCTATGGTAAGTTTGCATTATGCTAAAAGATTTATTTCTTAATTAAAAGCTTTCTTACGATGTGAAACAGAAACGCTTAGGAAGTATCCTATTTTGTTCATCCTGACAAGAATTTGCAGACAAGACTACGCAGTTGAAGGTACAAATTTTACAATTGAAAAAGGAACTCGAATTGTCATTCCCGTTTATAAAATTCATCTTGATACGGAAATCTATCCTGATCCAGAGAAATTTAACCCTGAGCGATTTACAAAGGGCGCCATCGAAGCTCGACATTCCTGCGCATGGCTGCCATTTGGTTATGGTCCAAGGGTTTGCATTGGCAAAAGATTTTCATTGATGCAAATTAAGTATCAGCTAATGAGCTTCATTTCCACGTATCGCTTTTGTATTTCACCCAAAATGAATAAACCGATTCAATTTGAAGAATTTGGAACAAATCTGCCAAGAAATATTATGTGGCTTACATTTGAAAGGATATAATGAATGAATTCTATACATATTAGAGGATGAATGTTATGGAGGTTTGCTCAGGAGCAGATTCTTAAAATTGAAGAAATTGAAGGAAATGAATGAGGATAGTCCAAAAGACATTTAAAAAATACCTGACGGATCAGGATCAGGATGATTTTTTTTTCAAAGTTACAGGACATTGCTAGTTTCCATTTGAATTTGTCCAAATTGGTTAACCACACCCTGAAACATTTCACTCAAGAATGTATTTTTTTTTCAATAAATTATAGCTCACTTAATGGCTCCCATGACTGAACCGCTTGACTGATTTTAAAAAATTTACCAGGTGGGAAATGTAACTTTTCTAAACCTGGTAAATTTTTGAAAAATTAAATTTCTTTTTGCTCAAAATAAGACAAAAAATTTTAATAATTCTTTATTCTCACCCCACATTTGATTACACACACTATTCTATACATTTTTATCTACAAATTCAATTTGTGATTATGATGTACGATGGGCGCGCAAGATCATCTGTGGAGCGGTACGCCGCGCCGGAGTCTTGTAGACTGTGTTGGCTACGGGGGGGATGATAATATCCTGTCGGCGGCAGAGGTCAGTCGGTCCAAGTTGGCTTCCGTAACTTTAGGCGCAGGCCGCCAGCAGTTGATCGTCTTCAGTCACCGGGAGACAGTTCTGGGCACTCGGTGAGCGTAGTTTCATCTTCCACCAGATAGATGGCGCTGCAGTTAGGCTCCGCCTCAAAGCGACACAAACGTGCGTTAGAGCAGGAAAGGATGAACTGTGGAATGGAAAGGAAAGAGAGGATAGGAAGCACGGGCCATGAACGGCGAAAAAACCGCAGGGGGATTCGAACCCTCTACTCCGGGGAGGTATGACCAAGAGTCGTGCTTAAACCCTCTCGGCCACCGGAGCTTTTATAGATTCAAAAGAAAATTTTATTCTTGTAATTAAAATTATTTTTATTGCAGTGATTTGTAAAATTAACATGAAAATATTTTCCCAAATTATTTAAAGACAGCATAAATGTATAAATATATAAAAGCGTAATCGCAATGTTTTATTTACACTCCACGTTTTTCAGATCGTGCCTGAGAAAAATTTAATTTCCAGATTAGCAACGATTTTTACTACTTTCAAGTCATTCTCATAAATTTTTTTATCTATAAATACTTATGGAAAATTGTCCACGAAATCATTTCCCTCAAATATACATTAGGTGCTGGTGATGTGGAAGAAAATCGTGGCAAGTTTTTTAGTGTAGTCTTCGTTACAAAAAAAAACAGATGTTTTGGGTTCTTTTTGGGATTATCCTGGGATGTTTCCTTGGAGGATTTTTGAGATTGATAAAAAGATTGAGGTACTGGAAGGAACGAGGTGTACCCTACATTGAAGCAAATTCAAATTTTACAAAAAATCCAGTAACATCTTTCGTGGCTGACTACGTGGAACTTAAGAAAAGAGCAGGAAAGTTTCCTTTTATTGGAATCTACGACTATACAGTACCAATGGCCATGATAACTGATTTGGATTTCGCAAAGAAAGTCCTCGTGAAGGATTTCGCGTATTTTAAAGATCGAGTTGATTATACAAATGTCAAGGAAGATCCTCTATCGGGATTACTTATTTTTAAAATTGGTGAAGAATGGAGGATATGCAGGAGGAAATTTGGTACAATTTTCACGTTAAAAAATCTCAAAATGTTCCACACCTCAATGGTGGATGCTGCAATGGAATTCCACAAACATATGGTTGGACAGATGGATGGTGATGTCAATGCTAGTGACCTTGTTCATCGACAAACCGTGGAAATTTGTGGAAGGATTTCCTTCGGAACGATTTTCGCATCAATAAGGAATCAAGAGGAATTTCGTAGCCTCTTGGATGAAATTAAAAAAGTTACATATAATATCTTGATATTTTTCTTCGTTGCAACCTGGTTTCCGACCTTGTGTAGACTTTTTAAAATTAAAGTTGCAAATGCCACACATGCAAAACTCTTCACAAAGCATATGGAAAAAAGTCTGCAACAGGTAGCGGAAAATGTCTCACAAGAAGTAACGATGGCAGGATTATTTGTGAAAAATCAAAAATCAGGAGATTTAACATTCAACGATACAATTGGATTCTTTTATAGCTTCTACAGTGGTCAGTTTGACGTAATAAATAAGACTCTAATCCATGCTATGTACGAACTAGGACTGAATCAGGAGATTCAAAATCGTGCTAGAAAAGAAATTGCTGAGACACTTAATAAGTTTGATGGTGAATGGAGTTTCGATGCGTGCATGGAAATGAACTATATAGATCAAATTATCTATGGTAAGTTTGCTTATATGGAACACACAGAATAAATTTTTAGACCTTATTCTTCTTTATAATGTGAAACAGAAACCCTCAGAAAGTATCCTATTTTGTTCATCCTGACAAGAATTTGCAGACAAGACTACGCAGTTGAAGGTACGAGTTTCACCATTGAAAAAGGAACTCGAATTGTCATTCCCGTCTATAAAATTCACCATGACCCGGATATCTATCCTGATCCAGAGAAATTTATCCCTGAGCGATTCACAAAGGACGCCATCGAGGGTCGACATTCCTGCGCATGGCTCCCTTTTGGGGATGGTCTAAAGGTTTGCATTGGCAAGAGATTTGCAATAATGCAAATTCGAAATCAGCTAATGAGCTTCATTTCTACGTACCGCTTTTGTATTTCACCCAAAATGAAGGAACCACTTCAATTTGACGACTTTGGATCAGATCTGCCCACAAATACTATGTGGCTTACATTTGAAAGGATATAATGAATTTTATTCATATTAGGGAACGAATGTTATGCAGGTTTACTCAAGAGCAGAATCTTGAAATTGAAAAAGTGAAAAAATGGAAGAATTTGAAAGAGAATAGCCCAAAAAAAACATTTAAAAGAACCACCTGATGGTTCCAAATGATTTTTTTTTAAATTAGAGGACATGGCTGTTATCATTTGAATTTTAATTTGAATTTGTCCAAATCGGTTAAGGACCACCTGAGATATGGCTCAAAAATGTATTTTTTCACTATAGCTCACTGAATGCCTGCTACGACTGAACCGCTTGACCGATTTAAAAAAAAATTATCAGGTGAGAAATATAACATTTTTAACCTGGTAAATTTTTGAAAAATTAAATTTCTTTTTGCTCAAAAATAAGACAAAATTTTGTAAAACTATTTAAAAGAAAAATTTATTGTTTATATTAAAATTATTTTTATTCCAGTGATTTGTAAAATTAACATGAAAATATATTCCCAAATTATTTAAAGACAGCATAAATGTCTTCTTAATATAGAGCTGAAAAGTCTGTCTGTTTGTTTGAGGCACATGAAGTCCTCCTAAACCGCTGAGCCGATCTTGATGAAATTTGGTATGGGGGTAGAGGGGGTCAATTCGAGTTACAAGCGCTATATGGGATTCCGCCCCCTTCCCCCTTTATAGCGCCCCCACAGAAAAATTGATTTTTTCCCATTTTCTACCTGCTGAAGGGTCAGATAACGGGATTTTTTTATTTTAAAAATTTTTCGGAGTACCGTATTATTCATCCCCCTACTATGGGGGTACTACGCCCCCTTTTTATAGCTTAAAATGGATTTTGCTCACACGTGATTGGGGGCTCGGGTTGACTAGTATAAATATAAAAGCGATACACCACGTTTTTCAGATCGTGCCTGAGAA
This sequence comes from Lutzomyia longipalpis, assembly GCF_024334085.1. Classification (NCBI taxonomy): domain Eukaryota; kingdom Metazoa; phylum Arthropoda; class Insecta; order Diptera; family Psychodidae; genus Lutzomyia; species Lutzomyia longipalpis. The sequence continues at coordinate 19,260,709 of NC_074707.1, forward strand.
AAATTTAATTTCCATATTAGCAACGATTTTTACTACTTTCAAGTCATTCTTATTAATTTTTTTTATCTATAAATACTTATGGAAAATTGTCCACGAAATCATTTCCCTCAAACATACATTAGGTGCTGGTGATGTGGAAGAAAGTCGTGGCAAGTTTTTCAGTGTAGTGTCTTTGTTATGCAAAAAAGAAGATGTTCTGGACTCTTTTTGGGATTATCCTGGGATGTTTCCTTGGAGGATTTTTGAGATTGATAAAGAGATTGAGGTACTGGAACGAACGAGGTGTACCCTACATTGAAGCAAATTTAAACTTTACAAAAAATCCGGTAACATCTTTTGTGACTGACTACGTGGAACTTAAGAAAAAAGCAGGAAAGTTTCCTTTTATTGGAATCTACGACTATACAGTACCAATGGCCATGGTAACTGATTTGGATTTCGCAAAGAAAGTCCTTGTGAAGGATTTCGCGTATTTTAGAGATCGAGTTGATTATTCAAATATTAAGGAAGATCCTCTATCAGGAGGACTTATTTTTACAAATGGTGAAGAATGGAGGATGTGCAGGAGGAAAATTAATAAAATTTTCACGTCAAACAATGTTAAAATATTCCACACCCCAATGGTGGATGCTGCAATGGAATTCCACAAACATATGGCAGAACATCTGGACGGAGATACTGATGCTAGTGATCTTATTCATCGTCAAACTGTGGAAATTTGTGGAAGGATTTTCTTTGGGACGACTTTCTCATCAATACAGGATCAAGAGGAATTTCGGAGCCTTTTAGGCGAAATTAAAAAATTGACGAATAATGTCTTGATGTTTTTCTTTTTTGCAACTTGGTTTCCAACCCTGTGTAGATTTTTTAAAATTAAAGTTGCAAATGCCACACATGCAAAACTATACACAAACCACATGGAAAAAAGTCTGCAACAGGTAGCGGAAAATGTCTCAGAAGAAATAACTATGGCAGGATTATTTGTGAAAAATCAACAATCGGGAAATTTAACATTCAACGAAACAATTGGATTCTTTTATACTTTCTATGGTGCTCAATTTGATTTTATAAAAAACACTCTAATCTATGTAATGTACGAATTGGCACTGAATCAGGAGATTCAAAATCGTGCTAGGGAAGTCATTTCGGAAAAACTTGACAAATTTGATGGTGAATGGAGCTTTGATGCGTGCTTGGAAATGAATTACATTGATCAAATTATCTATGGTAAGTTTGCATTATGCAAAAAGATTGTTTTCTTAATTAAAAGCTTTCTTACGGTGTGAAACAGAAACCCTCCGGAAGTATCCTATTTTGCATATCCTGACAAGAATTTGCAGACAAGACTACGCAGTTGAAGGTACAAGTTTCACCATTGAAAAAGGAACTCGAATGGTCATTCCCGTCTATAAAATTCATCATGATCCTGAAATCTATCCTGATCCAGAGAAATTTATTCCTGAACGATTCACAAAGGACGCAATCGAGGCTCGTCATTCCTGCGCATGGCTGCCATTTGGTGATGGTCCAAGGGTTTGCATTGGCAAAAGATTTGCAATAATGCAAATTCGAAATCAGCTAATGAGCTTCATTTCTACGTACCGCTTTTGTATTTCACCCAAAATGAAGGAACCACTTCAATTTGAAAAATTTGGATTACATCTGCCAACAAATACTATGTGGCTTACGTTTGAAAGGATATAATGAATTTTGAATTAAAGGGCGAAGGTTATGTTATGCAGGTCTAAGGAGGAAATTATTAAAATGAAAATTTAGCGTTAATATTTTTTCTGAAAGGGTATATTTCTGGTAGAAACTCGCAAGTTTTCAATAAAACACTTCGACGTGTCCGAAGTTATGAACCATATTCCTATCTTTTAACACAGGAGTATGTTTCATAATCTTCGGGAGCGTCGACTTGCATAACCCTTTTTGATTATCTCTTAAAATAAATTAATCAATACTTTGCGAAATATATGATATGAATATACAAAAAAAAATACGTGGTCTTAAGAAATTCACAAAATTCTTCTTATGTATTACCATTGATTCAATTCGCATTTAGACGAGTGTAGCCCTTGTTTTTTTTTTTCATTCCCAAACAGCTGAGGAGTATTGGCGTACATCTCTCACACACTTGAGGAGCTTCTCATCCTTTGTTCCATTCACAAAAGTGCCATCTCTTCTTTTCAATAATTCCTCCTCGATGCAATCTCAACAAAAGACTTTTCATCTTCTTTTTTTTTCACCTTCGTCTTTTCATTTTAAATGTATTTCTCTTGCAACAATTGCGGTTTGCGTATTGCATTTTGGGACGCACATAGATGTTTTTTCTACTATAAAATTCTCAACAGTAGCTGGGCTGCGATGGTGCATTCGGGAGCGTCTTAGCAGTGGCGTCTGCATAATGCAATTTTGTACCAAATGGGGACGGTCGGAGAATGAAAATGTTAATTGCAATTAGAGGCTGAATTATTCATTGCACGGCAGACAAATATATGACGATGACCAAGCAATTCTAACGAAGAGCACACGCCAACAACTCTTTAAGATGATCATTACGTTAATGGCGAAGCCCATTTGGTGCACTGGAAGGTGTTTCGCGCCAAAAAATCAACCCTTTTGCTGCTTTATTTTTCTTTTCAATTTTTTTTTCGTTAGGGTGCACGAGAGCAGATGCAACTCACCATTTGAGGGGTTCACCTTCAGGTTTCTCACCCAAAAACCCCGCATGCGATCACGTTTCGAAGGGCTAAAAGGGTTGTTGTGTGCAAGATCTAGGCTAGTTTTCAAATGCAATATCTCTCTTTTTCTTTGCTTCTCCTTTCGATACGTCTCGGAGTCTTTTGAGATTCTTTCAGTGGTGCAGCATAAAAGAAAAAAGGGGGAAAATGTCGGCAAAGAAGTTGCTGTGGCACGGTGGAGTACATAAAGTATAAGAAAAACCAGTCGAGCATTTCGTCTTAAGTAGATTCACTGAAGCGACCTAATTTCAACCAATCCACCGTCAATTTTCCATCAAACATTTTTTTCGAAGTAAATTCTAATGCTGGAATGGCATCAGCTGCTGCTGCACTTCTCCACAAAACATAACTTCCAAATGCCTCTTTGGACTGAAGGCTGGTTTTTTCGAACTTCTTCTTTATGAAAAATATTTAGCCAGAGGAGTGTTGGTGTCGTTCCACTAAAATGATTTTCTCCCCTCGTTATGATGGCTCACAAAAATTGTAATTACGTAATTATTATTCAAATTGAACAGTGCTGGGTTGAGGAGACACCCGGATCCCCCCACGTGGTTTTAGCTCGGAGGGAGAGAGTGAGAGAGTTGTTTATGGTTTGGCGGAAGAGATGATGGAACCACGTGGCTGTTGCGCGCGCAAAAGAGCGGCAAAAGCACGCGTCCAAGGGCAGAGTCTGACCAGATGGCCAGGTGCTTGCTGGACCTGTTGATCCAGAATTCTTTCAGCATTATACCCTCACGAAAACAACAATCCCTTCACGCAAATTCAACACTTTTTACTTCCGACCAACACTGTCCTGAATTTATTTATTTTGTTTACACCACGGAGGATGGCCTAAATTGAACTTTTTTGCGATTAATTTTATGACGCTTTTATTGTTGTTCTGTAAAAACAAATTAAATGTAAAGAAAATGTAAAAACTCGGCGCCTCCACTGTTTATCTTTTTTAGTTTTAACAATTTTATTTAAAAGTATTTCATGAATTTTTATCGTAGTTTAAGCAGTTTCTTTTACAGAATAGAGGCTTTTGATAACACCCCGGTGGGTCTACTCTGTAATGTCTAATATGTAAATTGAATAAAGACTGTTTAACCTGGCGCCTCCATAGTGGTTGTACTTACTTCAAATAAGATTAATTTTCTCACCTGAACAAACTCTTAAAAAATTATTCATAAACTTAGCAGTTATAATCCAGAAAAAATCCCTTAAAATTCAAATGAAGAAGGCAGTTCAATCGCTCACTTTTGTACTTCCTGAACGTCTTATGTAAAAGGCTTTTCTCCTCCAAAATTCTAAGAATTTTGTGGTAAAGAATTTCCCGATAAATTCTTTTGAGAACCTCTTCCCGGCTCATTTTCTGACCGCATTGCTGATTGGTTGGCATCAGAAATCTGTCGAGTGTCAACCAATATAATAAGTTTGTTTACCAAATATCGACGCCGAGGAGCCGCAGTCGCGTGGCAGATGCAACACCCAACCGCCAGATGTTTTCTCTCTGTGCTGCCCTCGGATGGTGGGGGGGATTCATCAAATCCAGTATATGAGTTGCTGCCGCGTGGCCCGGAAGTGGATCATTTTCCAGCTTGAAGGCCCCTTATCAATATAGGTGCCCTGATAGTGCGGGCGACCCCAAATGCCTCCTTCATACCGCAAGATCTGTCGCAGCTGCTCATACAACGCATTGCGTGATCCTTCACTTGGTGCGGTGGTGAGCTTTTTAAAACCCGCTTCACGTGGCTCCCAAAGACTCTCTTTCTCTCTGCGAGATCTTTGCAAAAGAAGATCCAAAAGAAAAGAATATCCAGAAAAAAAAACTCCACCAAAAAATCCACTTCTGCAGACAAATCGATGTTGAACGTGATGGGAATCCCAAATGATGCACAGCTTATATGGCACAAAAGGCAGGCACTTGAGGAGCGTGGGAGTTTCTAGAGTGAGACACTTCGTATTTGATGGCAAAAAGTCCTCAACTATGGGAGAAAAATGATCTCCGTTAGCAGCTGCAAAAGTCCTCAATGGGGCATTTTGAACAACATATAGACAGAGAAGATGTTCTCCCTGGATGGCTTTTTGAAGGGCCACGTGCGAGGGTCAAAATTCGACATTTTCTCAATTCATAATTCTTTTCCCTCTCATGTGTGTCTCTGTGCGATCACGATCGTTGCTCAATAAAATGGTCATAAAGTGCTCTCCATGGAAATTAACATGAATTTGAGAAATTCTTCGCGTCATCCAACAATAAAGCTAACCCAGCGGCAGCATATTTTTCAGCGCAGTTGCCACAAGAGAATTTCGGGGGTGATTCAGCCCATCATAAATGCTCTCTCACCCGTAGAAGCTGCTCTTGAGGTTGTAAAATGCAAATTTAAAGTGCTAAGCCGTACGATGGATTAATGTTGTTTTTTTCTTATTTTTACTTTTATTGGAGATGAAATTAAATTGTTTGACTTGTGCTGGATGCCCTCCCGGGAAAAAGCATCAAGATATTCCAGAAGTTTTATTAATGTTGAAAGTACTGAAACGGTTGGAATATTGTTGGAAAAATTGCAGGTATTTTAATAAAATTTTTAATCGAAAATATTTAGAAAATATACCGTAAAATGGTTTTAATTTGTTCAAATCTTGTTTAATGATTTTGTATAATTTAGAATTCTTTCCCTTAAGCAATTATCAATGAAATTGTTAAGGAGATTGCCTAATTTCCCGAATAAATTAAATGAAAAATTATTAGAAGATAAGAGTAAAATATAGGAGAAAACGGGTCAATTTGGAACTCTAAAACAGTTTAAAAGATAGAATAATACAAAAAAAAAATAATAATCCAAAGTCGAAAATTTTTTTGATTTTCTTTGTTCATAAAAATTTAAAAAAAAAAGAAGTTAATTTTTTCGCAAAAGCCGAATATGTAGATTTATTTGGAGATAAAAACTTTTAGGCGAAATTTTCATGAAAATTGGTTGAGAATTGAATATTCTAGACTATTTTTAAGCAAGACTTCGTGAAAATTTTAAAGATTTGTGGACATATTTGGGTTAACAAAATCTTATATTAATTTGGTAACGATTGAAGCTTCATAAATTTATCCAGAATTGTCTTTGAAGTCTTTTTTCTCTTCTGAGTAGTTAAATAGTTGATTTAAAAAATGTGTTTAGAGGGTCAAATTTGGCCTTCCTCCGCTACAAATATATTCTTATTGCTTCCATTAGTAGTAGAATTTTATTCTAATTAATTTAAAATGTTCTTTTAATGCTGCAACTTCAAAACCTCCTCCTGTTCTAGTTTAGTTTTAATTTTCCTCATGTTTCTGTTGTAATCATTTGATTTGGCATTGACAAATTTTAAGTTTATAGCACTCTTGCTGCTCTTGTCGGTGCTGTTGCTGTGAATGTTGGCAATGTTGTTAAGTGAATCATTCGTTTAAGAGCAACCACAAAAAAAACTTTGGAAAATTCATTTGAAGAAACTTTTGCTAAAGCAATCAAAAGTTGACGCAAATCTTTGCAATTGTGCGACATAAATTGTAGCTCTTTGAATGCTTCTCTTCTTCTTTAAGAAATAATATAATTTGTGGGCGTTTGATGACTTAATGCGGGTGTTTCCCTCAATTTTTGTCTATTTGAAAATGAAAATGACTGCATTTGCTGCGTGGTCGCTATATGGGTACGCGGGGTAGGCAAATGGGACGCCGAGGGCCAACACCTGCTTGCTTGGAACGATTAAAACATGCATCTTGTTGGGATTTTGTACCCCCAAATTTTGGAATGGGCCTCAATGGTGTGTGTGTGGTGGAGCGCAAGGTGAGACCATCACTGTGCTATAAGAAAATATCACGGTGAAAAATACATGAAAAAGAAGGTAGTTTTGTATGGGAAGCAGATGTAAATTCATCGCAAAGAGAGGGCCTCGTGTGCAGGATTTCTCCTCATCGTCATGTTTGGGTGCCATCAAAACACAAGCTGATGAATATTTTTTTGAGTAATTTCTTCTGCATTTTTTATGAGGCACTGAAAAAGGGAAAATTGTATCGCATGACTTTCCACGGTGATTGTGACACCAATGAGGGTCGCAATTGGATGTGCAAATGCGGGTTTTGATTGCACAATTACAACACAGATACAAACACACCTCAATCTCGAGGCGAAGTTCTTCTGCCACCACTCTTAATTCCCATTTGCACGCACAAAACCGAGAAATGGGTGACAGGTGGTTGACCAAATTTCTGCCGTATAGGATACCATCAGAGTGGTTGACATTCAATTAAATCCATCCTAAGAAGGGTCGTAGATATGTATGTTTTCTTGCTATATATCGCGCCGAGCAATGATGACGAGTCAATAGAGCCGTGGGCTCATAATATGGGGCAAATGTTCCGTCGTGGTCATAGAGAGATGGAGAAAAGTCGATCCCAAAATTCGGCAGGTGAAAAAGAAGGTGATGGGCAGTGTGTGAGAAAGGTATCAAGATGTTTTCTTTACGACCGGATGATCAGGTGCAATGCTATTACATACATACATATTTTAATAGACATTTCTCTCACAAAATCCACCCAAAAGGTTTCCATAAATTGACTTGCATTGTTATGATTTTTTTCAGCACCATCAACTGATCCCATTGAATTCGTCTCCTCCTCAAAAACATCTTCTTGACTTTTTGTCCTGTCCAAAAAGGATTCCGCATATCTCCTCATAAAATTCAACTGACCCAGACACCTCAAAAGGTGGATTCATTTTTTTCTTTGCTCTTTCTTCCACTTCTTGCTTTTTGCTCTAATACACGTCCAATGAGGACTCTCAAGTCCCAATAATACCTCTAAAGGGAAAAGAAAATTATTGAAAAATTTATTATGATTAATAAAAAAATGCTGATGCTTTATCGACCATCACTGAAATAATTCCACTTAATTGTGCCACAAGAAAATACAAATTTTTCATGGCAAATACCATCATTGCTGATGTACGGCGTGGCTCCTTGCATGCAATGGGCTAGGTCGCCATGAGGCACAAAATTTCAAGAAGGAACAGCTGGCGAAATTTATGTGCTCCATCGAGTCTCGATTTATTGGCAATCTTGCACATTGTGTTGTTTTTTTTTGCCATGCCAAAAAGGACTTTGCAGACCTTTTCTTCTTCACCTTAATCCTGCAGCAAATTAAATCGATATTTGTACCACAATGGGTTCCTTTCTCCTCGCGACCATGAGGAAGTGATGCGAGTAAGGGCAAACCCATATACACACCCAGTAAACAAATTTTGCCAATCATTGATCAATTATTGAGGTCAATATTGAGTCAATATAGGTCCGCATAGATGATCAATAGTTGATCAATCGATTGATATACAATTATCGCTCAATAGGTAATCAATCCGATTGATTTTCAATTATCGCTCAATAGGTAATCAATCCGATTGATTGTCAATTATCGTTCAATAGGTGATCAATCCGATTGATTTACAATTATCGTTCAATTTGTAATCAATCTGATTGATTGTCAATTATCGTTCAATAGGTATTCAATCCGATTGATTGTCAAAAAATGACGAGAAGCGATTATTTCTGCGCATGGATTTAAATTAAAAATCTACTTTAGTTTGATATTTAAATTATCAGGCGTAAAACTCATCTAGTGTATGTTCTCAGAGTCAACCAGAGCCCCCAATCACGTGTGAGCAAACTTTATTTTAAGCTATATAAAGGGTGGAGTATATTAGTAGAGGGATGAATAGCCGTTTCGGAGGAGTTCATGTGCCACAAACAGACAGACTTTTCAGCTTTATATATTAAGATATATAATATTAAATACACGTCAAAAGAGTTTGAAAATTTTTCGAATAGCCATATGATATACGTCAAACTGAGCTACTATTTTTTTGAAAAATTTTTGGCATTGGAGCCAACTTAAAATGGAATTTAAAAAAAAATAGCATTGGAGCCGGATATTATTTTGAAAATTTTTACCCTTGGAGCCATGCAAATTTTCAAAAAATAAAAAAAAAACAACATAATCTTACTTAGCTGTTTATCATGTATCTCTCTTACATGATTTATCATTTCTGGGGAAAAAATGTCGAGATAGGGATATGCCTTTTGCGCACCACGGTATGGCAGCCGCTTTGCACATTTGGCACCCTATTTTCGAAAGCCGTTTACCATTTATACCACCATAGAGTCTTTATAATACTTCTCTAGATAAATAAAGCTACATACAAGTTGCTTTATAGTTAATCTAAAAAAATTGTGTATTATTTTTACTCTATCAACTATACACATCTTTTAGTTTATAAGCTTTTTGTATCAGTGAGGTTGACAGATGCAATATCTGAAATCAACATGAACATCAATTCCAAATCAATGAAATATTACGTCCTTTTGATTGCCCTCTTGATTAGCTACTAAAAGCAGTATAGTTATATACAACACCTCTTGATTAAACCATTTCTCTCTTTTTGCTTTTCTTAAAAGGAATAATTTTAAAGAAAAAGCAAAAAAAATCCCCATGCTCTATGAACATGGGGATATTATTCATGCACCACCACCATTATTTGCAACCAGCTCATTTGCAATATATTTCTCTTAATATAAATACTTATTTTTAGGCAATACTACTTAAAAGTAGCATGGCCATACACGACACCTCTTGATAAACCATTTCTTCTCTCTTTGCTTTTCTTAAAGACACCCATCAATAGGAATGACTTTTAAGAATAAGCAAAAAATCCCCATGTTCATAGAACATGGGGATATTCATGCACCACCAAGAAATGCAACCAGCTCATTTGCAATATATTTCTCTCAAATAAATACTCATTAATAGCAATAAATTGCTATACCATCTCATAGTTACTCTCATTTAATAAATCATCGCATATTTACTCTTATTTTGTGCCATTAAAATCCATCTCTTATACTCCACTCCACATATTTCTCTTACTCACCAAATTCTCTCATTTCCACCAAATCTCTGTGAAACACAGTATCATGCATCTTTGCATTACCGAAACTCAATACATGTGTACATTGTACAACTTTTTTTGTATAGTAAGACTTAGTAACTCACATCATTCTATGAGAAACCATATATCTTGCTTCAAACCTTTGCTCTAAACTGTGGTAGAAAAGGGGTATTAACCATCTTGAGATCATCATAGAACATTTTTATATTTTTAATTACTTCTAAACGACATCTTAAATCAACAAAAGGGTTAAATTAATACGTTTCATGCGCAAAAAGTTGTGCACAAGGAATTTATGGGAATTCCTCTTGTGTGTGGTCAATACTTAATCTTTTGGTCAAAATTGCAAAAGTTAATTCGCGGTTTTAGCAAACTCATAAAAATTCCATGTGGCGAAAACTTTCACAAATATTAGCATTAATAATTGCTAAATATTCCCAAATCAAAATTGTGGGTGATTGTGTACTCAGGGGAGGGAGGGGGAGATTTTTCTATTCGCCAAATTATACAAATGTAAGTTACATTATCAAATCTATAAAGAAAACATGGGAAAACTGAAAAATCCTTCGTCCGAAACATAGTTTCCCGCCTTCGTCTATGTATTTTAATTGTAATTTAATTAATCCTTTTTTAATTAATTAATCCCCTAATTAGTTATTGTAACACAAAGGATTATATGGGAGACTCACGCTCTGAATTGCATATAGTACACGTCAAAAACAGTCTCATTGGTCTTAGAGTAATTCTTGTACATACTAAAAGTAAGATGTATAATAATCAGCTTCTTTCGCAGTTGGGTTTATGTAAACAATAATTGATCAATACTTGGTCAATTTATGATCAATCCTGATTGAGATAAAATTGAGTCAATATTGACACTCTCAATATTCAATCAATCATATTGACTCAATATTGACTCAATCAGATTGATTGAATATTGTCAGTGTCAATATTGACTCAATCAGATTGATTGAATATTGGCAGTGTCAATATTGAGTCAATATTCAAACAATTGATTGAAATTATGAGATTGACCAATGATTGTCCGCAAATTGTGTAATTGACTGATGATTGACGGATGATTGCCCGTAAATTTCGTGATTGACCGAGGATTGAGCATAAATTGAGAAAAATTTAGAGATCAATAGTTGATCAACAGCTGATCAATCCATGATCAATTTGATTGAGATAAAATTGACCTAATATTGATGCTATCAATATGGATTGATCAATAATTGAGTATAAATTGACCAATTGATTGATAAAAAAATTGAAGAACAATAATTGGTCAATCCATGATCAATCCATGATCAATAATTGATTGAGTTGTAGTTGACTCAATATTGATAGTATCAATATTGAGTCAATATAGGTCCGCATAGATGATCAATTATTGATCAATCGGAATTGATCTGCGATTGACCAATAATTGACCAATGATTGATCAATCGATTGACAGGCTCAATTGATTTATCAATTATTGATCAATCATTTATCAATCCGATTGATTCAATCGTGATTGAACTTTTATTGGCTCAATCATTTGTTTACTGGGCACATGTGGGCCTCTTTTTGTACCTTCCCAAAAATTCATTTTCACAGCGAAGAATCCCACGCAAAAATGCAAAACAATTAAACGAAAGTCGTTAATTTTTTTCTTAATTTCCCACTGGACGTAAAAGAAGGTAGTACTAAAATCAATGATCTTGACATAATTATGAAATAATAATCGTAAAAAAAGCGTTGAAAAAATGTCGTAAATGAGGATTTCTATTGGGAATTTTGTGAGTGTGAATTCTTTTGAATATGCTTTCAGGTAATTTCAATCAAGGCTCCGTATTTAATTAATTTCCTTCTGTGTCTCTGTCTTAAAATAAAGTTGATTGAGAAATTCAAAGAGAAATTCTTTAAATATTAATTTTGTCAATTTTTAATTACAAAATTGGTAAATAAAAAAATATAAATTCAACGACAATTCGCATACGCATCAATTCCGCATAGCTAGACCATCTTAAGAGGTGCGTGCTACTGAAAAAAATCTCCAAGGATCTCCTTTCTGGAACTTTAGCGTGTGCCAAATGTTTCCTTCCCATTTTTCCTCTTGATTTCCATGGAATAAGCTCTACTTCTTAGAGACGCAGAAGAAGCAATCTCCCTCAAGGGAGGGACATATGGACTCCCTTTTGGCAACATTGTTGCATTCAATGAAGATGCTACGCTCTTGAAGCAACAGTAGAGACGCAACAATGGATACCGATGTAATTATTGAGTGCTCGAGGGGGTGTCAATGGATAGCGCAGCTGTCACGCCGAAGATTCAGCAGCAATCTCCTTTTGGAAGAAAAAATCGCACATGTTCTCACCCTCAAATCCACCCTTGTTGAACGAAAATTCCGCTGCTGCAGCATCCGATGGAATGTGCAGCAACAGCTATGTGAGTTGCATTTCCGGACGGATTTTTGGGTTGCTTTTGTATTTTTCTCAAAACAACGTGCAGCACCTTCCCATTGGCATGCAAAAAATGCACACATATCAACAGGCTTTCCGGAAATAGGCCGGATGGTTGCTGTGCGTGGATTTTTTTGTTCTTTAGCCATGTCTCTTTTTTTTGGCAAATGTTTTGCGAATTCATCGTTCAGCTGGCGCACAATGAAGCTTCATTCATGTGAGATTTTCACACTGAAAGATTTTTGCTTGAAGAATTAAAGAAAATTTTTCATAAAATGTGAAGAAAATTTAGAATAGTTTTTTTGGAAAAAAGTGCAGAATATACCTGCCACGGTGGGTAAGACAGGGGTACAGGGAAGGTGCAGCCAAAAGTAGCAAAATACGGGGAAGCGTTGCAGCTTGCACGGGGGAATATCAGTGCGTTAATGTGCATATGCCCATGAGGGAAAAAGTGGCCCACAAGAGCGACTTCTGCGGATTCAGCGAGCAGGTGAAGTGGTCAAGTCTCTCGCTCTGTCTTGAAATATGGACACCGAATGTTCATTGCCAAAAAAACGAGACGCATGGCAATCTCTCACTGGCAGAAGTATTAAATGTAGTAACCTCCATTTCTCAGCTATTCCAGGTTCTTTTTTATACCTTATTTCTCCTCCTGCACAATCATCTGCTGCAGTTGTTGGCCTAGGCTTCCCTGCCTCTCTCTCTCACTCATACTTTTTTTATCCATCATCCAAATCAATGTTTGCCGAAAAAATATGTGTGCACATGCCAAAATTGAAGGTCCCTATAGATTGAAGATTAAGAGTACTAAATTATTGAATTTTTAAAAAATATTTAGTCTAAGAATAATTTTTTAATCAAAAACTAAAGTTTGCTTTTCATAACCACCAGTCGTCTCCATCTTAATTCTTGTTGCTTTAATTTATAGAATTTATTAGGGCCTAGGATTTTTTTTTAAAGTTTTCGCAAATGTCTCATTTCAAAATTGTTTAGAAAAGACAAAATTTTAATCAAAGTTCACGAAGCTTCGTGTATGAAATTCTAAAATTCTTCCTTTAACTGAATTCGTTTGAATTTTATAAAAATAAATTTTTTAGACGTTAAAATTTAACAAAGATTTAGCGAATGAACTAGATTAAAGGGACAAATCTAGATTAAAGTCTGAAATATCTTAAAATAAATCCAATACAATAAAAATAAAATGCTAAATCGCTTTAAAGCTTGATAGATTCTGATTAGGTACATTATTTAAATTCAAAACACATCAATTTTATAACAAAAAAATCTTTTATTGACTGAAGAATCAATTCAAGTTAATCTCAAAACTACAAATAAATCAATAAAATTTTCCATTCAACTCTGTTGCAAGAACTAATGTTTCCTTTGCAGCCCTCTCTGTACCCCTCTGTACCGTCTCTGCTGGAAATGTGATTCGATGAATAGAAGAGGGAGTTTAGGTTGTGAGTTTTTGGTGGAGAATGGTATAAAAAAGTCGAGCAGATGTCTTTTTTTTCCTTTACACCACTGACGCTATTTGGCACGTGCTGAGCATCTATTGAACAGAGCCAAGCATTGTCCTGAAGATTTTCCCAAAGGCCCGTACGTAGTATAGATAATCTCCACATGGAAGGTTCTTCCTGGAATTCGCAGAAATATTTGTTTAGTTTATCAGGACGCTCTGGCAGCTTTGGGTAGCTTCGAAATTTGGGCGTCTCAGAGATGGATCAAATGACATGCAATGCGTCTCCTCTGCAGCAGAAGCACGTGCCATTTGCAGAGGAAAGATGAAATCCATCAGAAAATCCTTGTGAAGCCAGGTGGTTAGCTGGTGGAGTGATGCGTACAAGCAGTAGCATTTGGGAGGATGTTTTTCATGCAGAGAGATCCTCTCTTGAAAATTATTTCCATCTTTGCCTGTTGCTGATCGAATATCGCTGGGAGTTTTTTCTTTCCAGTCTTTTTTTCCTAATTTCCGTCAGATGGGCTCTCCGGGAGGGGGATGGTATCGGAAATGGAATCTCTGAAGATGCGGAAAGAATTATGCGAGGGGGATGGCAGCCACCATCATCTCAGAGCAGAGAATCAACAGATGCAGAGAAAAACATTCTCCCAAAAAGGACCACGTCGTTCATCTGTTCAACAGGGGTGGGAGGTGCATCCTGTTGCATTTTAGGCAGCCTGCCAGATTTTGCAGCCTGTTGGTGGATGGAAAGGTGGATCCACACTCTGTGGCAATTTGTTAACAGATGTCTGTATATTGTGAGCATAATGAGAGTGGTTGTGGCTCTTTTTGCCCAAAAATTTCAATCAAAATGCTCAGGCGTCGAGACATTTCCATACAAACACCGTTCGACACCCACGACACCATCTGCCTGTCCCTCAATGCCTTTTTTTACCTTCTCAGAAAAAAAATGATAAGAATATTTACCGTATCACACCTTTTAGCACCTGGATTCTTCCTTCGCAGCTTACCTTCAAGCAGAATTCCTCAAGCAAACTCTCCCGCGTTAAAATAAAACATACAAAATTCCTAGAAATCGCACATAGGCCCGCACAGAGAGAGCCTAGGCCTTGAGTATCGCGCATGGCATTTTGGCGCGTACAATCTTGCGTGTCTCAATGAAATTTATCGCAAAGAAGTGCCTTTAATTGCCGCATGGCAGATGGTTTTGTTTACCAAAGAAGTAATATTGGCGAGAAAAAAAGGCAGCAGCGCGGAAGACCGGCTTTTTGGCCCGTCGATTGAGATACAAACATTTTTAACTTCGACGATGAAGAAAAAAAAGTCATTTGGATTTTAAACCATCATCTTTTGGTGATTTTTATTGGATGTGACATCTGCCCCATAATCCTCGCGAGCTCTCCACATTGACCGCCATGCAGATTAACATGGCCACACCACCTTCTTGGGTGAGATTTTTCAATTTTAGACGATCTTTTGGGGCAAAAAGAATGCAACAATGTCTCAATTAATTCCAGAATTTGCATTAAAATTTAATGTGATTTTATTATGGGGATTTTGGATGATTTCGATAAGAGTCATACCTGAAAGTTTCCTGTGAGGGATTGAGATGAAACGAATAATTAAATCTTTAATAAAAATTTATACACACGCAGCTTAAAATTAAATTATGCTCTTATTCGGAAAAATACAGGAAAAATCTTGAGTATTAAAGAAACAATTAAGAATATTTTGGGTAACTTAAGAAAATTAATCAATTTACAAAATATTAAGCTAAATATTTTTATTGATGTAAAATATGCTTTGAAAAAAAACTAGGAAGGAGTTCCTAAAAATCTTTTGAAAAATAAAATCAGTTTATTTTTCAATTAATTTCTCAAAAAATAATTTATTAAAAATTGCAAAAATTCATCAGATATAAAAAAAAATCAAAGAAGTACAATAATTAGTTTGCTAAAGAATTGTTCCCCTAACATTCAAATTCACTCAAAGAAGTCTTCTTGAGGAAAAAAATCTACCACAGAGCGAGTGAATCAGTTAATGAGGGTGAGATTGGCCTCAATCTGCAAGCTGTTGCACCCTTGAGTTGATTTCTGGACACAAAGTTTGACTCTGAAATTCATTTCTTTTGCCTGCTGTTGCAACCTTTCTTTCTGTGTATGCCCAATTCCTCCGTATGGGATCTAATACGCGCAGATTTTTCCACAAAAAAAGAACATCTAACATATGCCATCTCACTCCTAATTTGTGCTACATTGTAAGGGAATTTATTAGCTCTTCTGGGGCCACCTTGCTCGCCTTCGTGGCACCCATTGAGGGCCCCGGAGGAGGCACACCAGATGATCTCTCGATTTTTGTGGAAGAACTAGAGCAAAATGGAACATTTATCGGCTGACGCCTCTTTTTGGCTCATCCAAAAGCCATCCTCCCGGAAACCTCAAAGCTCACAACTAAAGATGGATCTCTCGGTACCTCGTTAGGCACACAGAGATCTCTATGAAGGCCTCGTGGGCTCTATAATTTTGTGGTTGCCCCACATTGAATTTATATATTTTTCTAAAATCAAAAGATCCCCATTCTTTTCGATTTATGCAAAACCCAATGGCGTCTATTGAGCGGGCGGGTGTTTCTTGTACAGCAAAAAAAAACATCCTCCGTGGACAGGCGGACCAACTGTTCCTTCCGTAATGTGTTGAAATTCAAAGCAAAAAGAAACCTTCCGGAGCATAGAATTCTATTGAAATCTAACAAACATCTGACTGTTTTTCATGGCAGCCGGGCAAAAAAATCTTATCACTCGCCTTTCGGGACGAAGGAGGTAAAGAGGATGGAATAGGTGGAACAATAAAATACAGAAGAGCGTCCGGGAGGATCATAAAAAGTTGCCATGCCAGAGAGCAAAAAGAGTGAAAGAGAATAAATTATTTTGAAAGGGTTTTTCCAGCTGACAAAACGGCCTAAAATGGATCTCACAGAAATCCCTGAATGAAGAAAAAATGAACCCATTGGCGTTCCTTCTGCACGATTCGTTGCAACTGCTCCTGTAATGTGAAGAAAAAAACAATTATATTTTTCTTTGGAAGCCACAAAAGTTCCAGGGATGCTTTTGTGGAATAACAAAATGGGAATTTTTCATTGCTCCTCGCAGGAAATTAGCTTCCTCCGTTTGCAGGAGAGACGAACATCCGCGATTTTGACCTCATTTCCATTCAAAGATGATTTTTTTCAACTTAATTCAAAAGACGAAGGGTGCAGGAAATTCGTTGAAATGAGAGGAAGATGCAGAAAGAAAAACATCCCGCCAAAGGATACGAAGGATTTACGTTACTACAGGATACTTTGCAAAAATAATTTTTGTTTGTAAATTATCGATCCGAAAAGTTTGATGGGTTTGATTCTTTAAAAAAATAAAATTAAATTAAATGAATTCAAAAAATTACTAAATTTAGAATAATTCTAATAAATAATTACGATTAAGGTGATATTCGAGCCACAATTGATCAACAAAACGATTAAAAAAATATTTAAAGTTTTTTTTCTAGTTTAAAGCGTCTAATTTCTTATAAGAATTCAAAAATCCTCCAAAAGCGACAAAAAAATCCCCAAAAAAAGTAAATTCTTCGAAGCATCTTGTACAGGAAATTCTTGTGAACCATCCTTCGTGGAAATCAGTGATGCAAACGTATGAAAAATCGCGGAATTTCTCACAAAATTTGGCACATAATGCTTCATTAATTACCTAGAAGCGCACCTCTAGGGTGCTCTCGACACAAATCGTCACCTCTTTTTTGCTGACCAAGAAGCTATACTCCAGAGATATTGGGATTCAATGGGTGTAAAAATACTTTTCTTGACACTCCCGAAGGACACACAGGGTAAGGCGCCCAAAATAGAGGCGCTTGCAGATGTTGGCAATAGCGCAGGGGCTTATGCAAATATTCAGGTAGTTCCGCACAGCATAAGAAATTGGATATTTACACAATTTCTTGGATTTCCATCCCCTTTGAAATTTTTATGTGTCTTCGCCCTTGACAGCCAAACAACAATCGATCATTCATTTTGGCACAGAAATGCTGACTAAAGAGATATCACATTATAGCGTTTTTGGGGTTCAAACAATCACGCTTCTCTTCCTCATTTTTATTTGTAAAATGATACAACAAGAGTTCACGGTTAAAGATCACCGTGTAGCCCTAGAAATGGGGTGTTCGATATTTTATTTTTGGGGGGTGCCTGGGTGAGGGTAAGAAGAGACTTTATGGCATTTTCTGAGGTTTAACTTTCCCTCTGCTGCTTGTCTTTTTTTCTTTCTTCGAAAAGAAAAAAAAGGATCTATCAATTGCACAATCGCGATGACTCTATTTGAGATATCCTCGTAGGATTAAATATTTTATCCCATCAGTACTGGGGCGAGGACTCTGAGCACTCAAAATGCCTCAAACATAAAGTTAGGTTTTTACTTAAAACGCCACGCTGATGGTTTTATGAGGTGCTCCTTGGCATCCCAAAGCGCTCAGGCGCAAACAAGAGAGTGTTTGAGAAGAATTTACAGCAGGATTTTCCCAAACTTTATCACCCTCTCTGGAGTCCTCGTAACAATGTCCCTCCTCGCCCAAGTAAAATCTATGGGAGGGATGTCCTTGGAAACTTTTACTCAAAAACGGAGAGATTTTATCCAACATATGGCGCCAATATGCGCACTCATCCACACAACAGCCCGCAGGACTTCCAAGAAGACCCACACAGGAGTTACTGAGAAAATTCTGAGCCACTATTTACATGCAAACAACATCACAACAAATCCTGGAATTGAGAATCCGAGGACAATCAAGAAACCCCTTTTTCCCTGCGATTGAAAAGCCATTCAGGATTCAACTCAATGGGGACTCCCCCCTGAAGGGACTTTCTCACACACCATGGCATTTATATCCCTCAATGGAGATTCTTCTCAATTTAATCCTTTGCTCTTAAGGAGGTATATAAAAAAAATTAATTGAATCGGAAGGTTTTTCTCAATAGCGTGGGACTTTTTTTCCTCCTCGAGCTCTTCGGCAAAATTGAATCTTCTTTGTCCTCCGTAACGGTCTCTATCCTCCCTTTTTCTGCTCCTCCTCCTTTGTGTCCTTCTTTTTTGCCCTCACGGCACATAAAATTCCATGACAATTTCTTCACGTTTATCATCCCTTATGTGGGGAATGTCTTTTACGACCAACTTCGGTTATGTTTGATTTGCTTTTAAGACGCAATGATAAATGTTTGAGGTCTTAATTCAATTTTTATAGCAAAAGGATAAGAAAGCCAAAGACCAAATGGACGTTAAATATTATTAAAGGATTAAAGCGTGATGTAATAAAATTGAGTGGACATTTTAGGAAATTAAAAAAAAAGAATTTATTAATATGACTAAACGCTTTGAAATGTCTGCGGAATCTCTATTTTTTGTAGGTCAGTAAGTTAAATCGTGGAAAGCATTTTATTTGTTGTCTGTTTTAGTCTGACTTTAATTGAATTTTCTAGTAGAAGAAAACTTTAAAATTTATTCTTGTGGGTTTTTTTTAAAAATTATTAAAAAAAAAAAAATAACTGAAATTCTTTCAGTTCTTTAAAAAAATAATGTGCTTTCCTAAACCTAATAATTTTTTTAGTAGTTTTAAGTTTTGAATTTTATATTTTTTAGGCTTGAAGTTAATACTTTTACGAATTAAGTAACTACTTTTACAGCTTTAAATTAGTACTTTTAGAATTTAATTGAGTACATTCTAAAAGTTCTTCTAAAAAAAGATTTGAATTTAGTATTTTTTTATTTGAATTTTATACTTTTTATTTCCAAATATCTGAATTTTTTCCTTCAAAAATCACCCCTTAGCTCAAATCAATATAAAAGGAAAAAAAATGTGCAACAGGACAAAGGATTGTTCAATTCAATTCAAAAAGGATCAACCCCCGATCGACAGATGATCGAGGAAGTGAATCCACCTACTTCCTCGTCACAACATAAAACTCAACAAGTATTTTGCAGAAATTGGCGCATTTTTCAGCTATAAATTCATCACATGACGCACATTTGCTGCATCCCTCTGAGAAGATCAAACATCCACTTCCGCCAGCGCGATCGTATCTCAGTCCTTATACCATCCGGATGTTCTCTCACTGTGATGGGAGATCTTGAAATATGATCTCCAATTTATTTCCGGTGTGTTGCTCATTTATTGACTCTCTGCATCAAATTCTGTCTCCTCCAGTTTGTGGAAGCTCAAGGTGTTTTTTCGGGGATTTTGCATATGAAGTGCCTGTGTCTTTTTTGTTGTTGTTGTTGTTTGCTACCATCGCGCGTATCTCGAATGTCAGCTTGCACGAAAAATCGTTTGAAGAGGGAAGTTTGGAAGTCCGGGTGTATTTTTTCGTGAAAAATAAAAGATGAACAGCATCGAGAGAGAGCGAGAAAGACAAGGATGGTGTGCGACAGAAGGAGCATTAGATGGTGCTTTCTTTGGAATTGATCGCAGGTATATGTATGTATACATGCTGCATATATCAGTGATCCTCAGCGTAGTAGAAGAAGATGGAAAAGAAAAAAAAAGCAATGGGCCCAGAAAATCTTCCACACCGGGCACATGGTGACTTTTGATTTGCCAAAGAGAGGCGAAGAGGCAACATTTTGTGAGGCATCTTTTTCTTTTTTTTAATTTTCGTAGTATACGGCGTCCACATGGGACATCTGCTTTCGCCCCGTAGCTATATCGCGAATGGTGGAAGAGAAACACCAAGAAAAGTCTCTGCTCTCAGATGGTGTAGATCCCACCATTGAAGATCGCTCTAGAAAACCACACACAAAACCGATCATCTACGCACGATCCGCGACTTCCATTCTCGTAGTTTTTCGGACGCGTGGCTCACACAATTGGCGATTGAATTAATTGCACTGTGCCCCATTGATCCGATGATCGTGACACTCGCGATCGCATGATTGGGATGCTTGTTTTTGGGGTTTTCGGCTGATTAGCCCCTCATTTTTTAAAGCTTGTACTTGTCTGATTTCGCATGAAGTGCCAAAATCACATCTGCCTCGCAATTTTCATAAATTTTTGCGTAATATCGCTGCGATCAAGTTCCTCAATGATCGAAGTCAGTGATCAGTGATCAAGAGCCCAGTGATCAATTTATCCATACCATGACGATCGCTGTGACATTCCAGCGTTGTCGCGAGCGATGGGGCCAATTACCCAAATTACAGACTCGCCCGGACCCACCGCCCCATGCCACCGCATTGATACATTTTTGCTGGGTGATCACCCAAAATAAATCGATGGGACGTGAGACACGGGGATATTCGTGAAAGTGCAAACTTGCAGATGGTGACAACAGCACGCCAATCCACCCGGCAGATTTTCCACATGATTTCCCGCCAAAATGCGGCACCTGCCCCCCATCGATCTCCCAATCGTGATCGTTAGATCACTAATGAGGATCCGGAGGAGCATTTGTTGATCCACAAGATCAACAAATACTCCTCCAAAAGACAAGATAAGGATCGTTTGACGATCCTCTCTCACGATCAATAAAAATTCTTATTAGAATTTTTAAACTAGCAAAAACGATCGTATGGGATCAATTCAAGAGGATCATGAAAAAAAAATTAGGAAAATTCTTAAAGATCGTTTGTCGATCCTCTCGCATGATCAATAAAAATAATTATTAGAACTTCAGAATCAATCCATGAGGATACAAAAGGACCCAAAAGATCCCTTAAAATTGCAACATTCACAAAATACTTTCCCACATATGCAATTTCTCACTGATCATGACGATCGCGATCACCTGAAGATAGCACTTTGGCGGCATCATTGAGTGAATTTGATAAACCATTGCGGCGCAATTCACAAAAAGACTTGAATATGCGCTCCATTGGCTGGTTTTTGGCAACGCGGGTTGTGGAGCCCAAAAATGATCAAACCGGAAATGGCATTATAGTGGCATTTATCTTTCTGCAATTAAAGAACACAGAGAAGGTAAGAAAAAAAGGTAATTGCGGGCCGTAATGACAATTGAAATATTTCAACAGAGGGCCCTGTCGAAATTCTCTCGTGCTTTTTAAGGCAAAAAAGCCACGCGACCGGTTCGATCGTTCTCAATTGCTCCGGTGTGTGGAAGTTAATTAATAAAACCATCAATTTGCCGGGGAAGAGTAATTAGAATTTTGAAGGTACTTCTTACAATTTAATCCTCCCAATTGGGCACCTTTTTAAGGTGAGATCTTTCATCATTACTCCTATAAAAGGGGGTAGGAAGGAATTAAATAATATTATATGTAGTATGAAGTTAGCAGAGCAGGGTAGGCAATTTCAGCATAAGTGCACCACTTACCGAAATTGCAGATATATTGCGGAAATTGTACGCTTTTATTTTGAATTGTTTTTTGGCTAATTGCTAATGGTAATAAATTGTGCAGGAAGTATATTTTTCTTTAGGAGAATAGGATGCATTTTGGTCGTTATATGTATAAGGGAACGTGGCCCAATTCCGACCTCCGAAGGTCCGCGCAGAATGAGAAAAAATGGTATAAAAGAAAAAGCAATATTCTTAAATTTGGTATCATTTTAAAGTCCATTTAATGCTCTTTTAACTCCCATAACTTTCTACATTTAAAGTTTTATCAGTTTTAAGTAATAGCGGATTGAAAAAAGGTCGAAAGAGGTCGAAATCGGGCCACGTTTCCCTACATGTTAGAGGGAAGAATTGCGGATGGTAACAGTGTAAGAAAACTTCCCCTTCGACTCAGTAGCGCCGCACGTGGCGGATACCAGCAATAGAACATCTCATTTCCCCTCGTGAATGAGCAGTTGTGCGCATATGAATACAATGGGTGGGGGGCAGCTGCTCTCGACGAGCCGCCGTGGTTTCTCCTTCTCCTTCAACTCGTCAGTTGCTTGATGTCGGTTGAGTGCGCTACACTGTATGTCAGAGACACGGTACTTTTGCCTCACATTTAGTGGAACACAAGGCAAGAATTTTGTGAGCAAAAATTGCAAGTTTTCTGCCCACATCGAATAACAACGAAAAAAAAGTTGAGAGTTTGCAATTCCGGATAAAAGGAATCCCGGTTCATGGAACGCTGAGTGTCCGAACAATTGTGTGTGCCCTCTCCAAAAAAAAAGTATTTGGATTAATAATACTCTAAAAGAGATAAAAAGAGTGGTGTGGTGCTGCACAAACCTCGTGTGTCGAAGGATTTGCAGAAATAAAATCGCGTGAAGTGTGATCCTCGCGGAAATGTTGAGTGTTAAGTGAAGAAAAAAAAATAAGAAAGATCCTTAAACAAGAAAGAAAAAAATCTCAAGGATCGCGAAGATGCATCCTAATCCCCCAAATGGATTAACCATCGTGTTTCAGCACTGTGATTCCACGCATCTATCTCACTGAAGAGCAAAGTTCTTTTTTTTCTGTGTGGCAAGAGGATATACCATTTAACCGCCTCCTCCCCCAAGTGCTTGAGAAAAAGAAAATCTTTTTGCTTAAAAAGTTTGAAAAAAAAACCTTCCCCTATCAAGACTCCTAGCATTTTGTGGATTAACCCCCGACAACGATCTGCAACTATGAATTGGATTAATTTCACTCTAGCTCTGTGGATCTTAACCATATCTTTGGTTATTCAGGTACGAAATTAAAAATCATCATAAAAAATCCAGAAGATGGTCCGCGAGTGATTCCTTTGTGTGAGAACCTTATAAGCAATCCTCGCGACTTTATGTGCGATCTTCGCGAGTGATCTTGTGCACTTTCGTAGCTATTTTTAGGCATTTCCCGCAGTTTTTATTCCACCAACAAAATACTTTTCTTTTCGGCTAGACGACATTGCCGAGTCTGGCATATTTTTTGTTGCTCCCTCAATCCGTTCTTGGATCATTTTCATCGAATTTTCATGATCTTCTCTCATGTTATTTTTGAGTGAAAATTGAGGACGAGAAACATTCTAGGCCACAGTGGTTAATTTTTCTCAAGTTTTGAATTATTTCTTGTTCTTTTGTAAGGAAAATTATGTAAAAGAAAAAATAAATAATATTTTTTAAAGTTTTTTTTAAGAACTTTTTTGGGACAATTTTATTCGTGATCGTGTCTTTTCTTACAAACGTTCCATGTCTTTGGTGATCCTTGTCTCTTAAGTTTGTTCTTCACGTGAAAATTTTTCTTTCCTCTGTTAATTTTACTTTATTCTTTTAATTTTATTAATGATCTTAGGTGATCAATTTTCTTTTTCTTATGATCGTTTTTCAACCATTTTTACCTCGTGATGATCATTTATTTTCCCGCGACATTTTCCTTTTCTTCATAATTATTTTCTTTTCTCTTCAATTTTTCCTTTTCTCAACAAAAATTCCTCTTTCTTTATGATCATTTCTTTTCCCTATGATCGTTTCGTTTTCTTACGATCAGTGGTTTGTGAATGATCATTTACCATCTTCTCTCTGCGAACTACGACAAGAAATAAGAATCCCATGGAAGAACCACAAATTGCCTCTGGGCCTGAGGAAGTTTTGTTTTGCTTCTTGCGATCGTCAAGAATGATCATTTGCAATCGTTTAAATTATATACTTTGAAAAAAAAAGTGTCTTAATGTTTGCTAACTTGCCTGAGATATTTTCGTTCTTTTTGCTGCTAATTGGTTTGAAGTTTTGTGATCTTGTTCGTGTGATCGTTTTCATTAGGAATTCTTTCAATGTCTTTACTTTTGTGGTCTTAGCGATGAGAAAATTTTTCGAGAAAAATTTTAAAGGGTTTCTTTTTGAGTTTTCTTTTATTTTCTAAATATATTTTCTTGGAAAAACAAGCGGTACGTGATTTTTGTGATTTTTCTGATAACCTCAATACTTTTCAATGTAATTTATTAACAGAATTTTCTTACAAGACATTTCAACTGGAATCTTGCTCGATAAAACTTCTAATTTATTTATAAAAATTCTGAATTTCGAGCAACTTTATCTCAACTGATCGTTATGAATCTGTTACATTTTTCAAAATCAGAAAATAAATAAAAAAAACTTTAAAGTAATTTTCTTTATGTACTTGTTATTTCAATTAGGAATCTAAATTATTGCTCACATTGCAAGTTAAGACGTCACTGCAACAAAAACTAATATTTCATCTATATTTTACAATCTTCAACCTACGATCAGTTTTCCGAAGGCCAGATTTGCCCACTTTTGTAATAAATTATTTTGTGTGATCTTTGTCAAAAAAAATCCTTCGTGATCTTCAGCGATCTTTTGAGAAATTGCATAAATTTATATGCTTAATATGTGACTCGCTTTTAATTCAAATTGAGATCATTTGAAGTAATCGATCACCCATGCTCGCCAACCCAGCTGTGGTGATCATTTCCACCACTTTCTCATGTGATCCTCGGTGCGATCTCATTTTGGTGGATTTTCTCACCATTTGAGAATATCCGCAACATGGGCTTTTATAAATTTATGCTTATCATCTTGGGGACACGTCAAAGAAGTCATCTCACGCGAAAATGTCCACCATTTATCGATCGATACAAAGTTGAAAGATTAATAATGTGTCATTTGCCACTAAAATGCAATTAAGTGCTCGCCTGGCATGTCAATGTGTCTCCTCGTATGATTTTGAACAAATTGAAATGAGCTTAACCGCTATTTTAGCATTATCTCAAATCGAATGTGGGCTTTTTGAACTTTTTTTTTCTTAAAATTAATTTTGAATGTGATGACCGTGTTAAGGAAATTATTTTTCTTGAAGAAAATCTCAATTGGATGATGATCGTGGATCTTTGTTAGATGTATTATTAATTGGTTGACAAATGACTAGGGGTTTTGCTGAGATTCTCTGCTCGCTAAGCATGCGAAAAAACGTGATCTCATGGTGATCTCGTAGTGATCTTCAGTATTCTCCTCAAATGGACCATATTCTTCACACTTTAATGAGTTGTGGGCAACATAAGAACTTATGTGCATGAAGAGAGGTGCAGTGTTGTAGGGAATGTAGATGTTTTGGATGTTGTGAGGGTGCCCTTTTGGGCAGGAGAATTTTGCACACACGAAATGCAATAAGTCTGCAATGGCAATTAATGATCAGTTCTCATTTGGAAAAATCTCCACAATCTCTCGGTGCTTTTTTTTCTGTTGAATTTTCATCATTAGAGCCCACCTCATTCGCGGGATGTTGTCCATGTTGTCTTATTTTCATTTTAATACCTCAGCACCAACTCTAAATCACAACTGAATGCTATGTGCAGGGAATATTGGCCGATGCTCAACATCATGCTACAGCAGCGCGTCTTCAATCCCCGGCGAATAAAACATGCCTCATGGAGGCTACAAAAAATTCCTCACACACTCCGACGTCTCCGGAGAAGTGAATAAAATGTTGGAACCAGAAAATTTTTCCTTCCAAAGCAAATGTATATGTTTCTTGTACATAGCTAAAGATGGGATGTTTCCATCTTTTGCACACCAGCTGCCACATCCAGTGGTGCGACCGAGATGTGCAATGTGAATCCCGGAGAAGGGGCAAACCGTGCTCGATCCAATACAGTCGTGGTCGTTGTGGATGTGTTGGGGGCTACACACACGTGTGCAAGAACCACAAACGGTGATCGAAGTTTCTTTTAAAAAGAACGAATTGGAATTGTTTCCCACGGCATGCGATTCGCCGGTCATGCCAGGGCTGTCCTCGGTTATTTTTCAAAAATGTCGCATTTTTCAAAAAAAAAATCTTTTCTTTTTTTTTTTTTCAAAGCGGGAAGTTTGAATATTCAAATTTCCTGGCACGTTTGACACACACCCCTGCTAAATGCATACGGAAATTACCACTTTGGGTCAATGTGGGTGGAATTATGCACCCCTAATTGCAACATACGTCGTCACATGATCACGTGCCACTTTTCCGTTCAATTTTCCCACCCACCTGTTGCGTCAAACTTGCAAAAATTTCCCCCAAAGGCGAGGTAGATTTTGTCCAACCCTGCATGGACTCTAATCACAGCTCATCGAATGCTTTTACCATTTTATTGTGTGTTCAGAAACGGATGAGGCGGAAAGAGAGAGAAGAAGAACACCACGGTGCACAAGATGATGAAGGAGACAAAAATTGTGCTATATAAATAGCTCCTATGAATAAAAAAAAACAACGTGATGGAGTTTGAAAAGAAGTCTTATTTGTATAAATACGATGATGAAAAAAAAAAACTGTGGACCCGTTGATAAAAAATTGATTTTAAAAGTATAATTAATTGCAAGCGATTAATTTTATTCAATAGACAACTGTGCGGAAGATTGGCAAGATGGAATGGAGAACCACAAAAACGGCCACATCAATTTGTGTGTCAATATTTCCTCATTTTAGCTAATTAAGATCGCAGAGAGGCGATCTTTCGCTCTCACTATCGCGGAAGGTCTTTTTTATTGAAGTGTATTTGCAATAGGCGAATGAGGTTAGAGGATCGGTGATTGAGGTTAGAATTTGAGGATTGCTAATTAGGGACAGAGTGTTTGTGATCGTTCTGTAATGAATAGAATGCTACGATCGTTGAATGATCATAGAATCCAGAATATTTTCAATGGCGGCAATTTGTGGTTAGAAAGAACAAGAATTGAGGTTAATCAAACTAAGAAATTGAGGTTAGGATCATATGATTTCAATTGATGTTTAGCGTCCTTTTCGGCAAATAATCCTCTCGCGATCTTTTCTGTGATCGTGAGAGACAAAAAAAAGTAATTTATGCCACCTACTTTATCACTTATACCACAATCTATCTCTCTCGCACGCCATCTCCCTCTCTATTGCTCAATTGTGATCCACGGGAGCCATAAATATTACGGGTGTCATCGATAAATCACACAGCTATGGCTCTTTTTTTCTCTCTCCATACATTTTCTTCAAGAACATGCGCAAAAAATGGCGCTCATGAAAAATGAACGCGGAATACAATGAAAATGTACAATCCTCTAAACTCTCGGGTCTCTCCTTCGTCGCGCCACCCTACTTGGCTACAGCATGACAACCCCAATCCCGAGGATCGCCCCAAAAGTATGCGCCGCGGAATTTGTCGAGAGTGTGAGATTTTCAATGGCATAAGTCAACAGTCTCGAAATCTTGTGCTAACTTACTATTTGCTTTAAGAAGTTTCTCTATTTATAGACTTCTCTCGCTCGCACGACAATCCCAAGATCGGCGCTCCTTCTTTTTTATCCTCTTCTTCTCCATCTCCGCAATGCACCGCGACGCTCCTCCATTTTTTCTTCAACTGTGGCAGTTTTTTGGTAGCGCGAAAGCCTCTCACGGGAGAAATGTAATAAATTCATTTTGTGAAAATTAATCAGTTTGCAAGGTGCTAAGCCGATTTACTTCCATAAGGTATGCACCATTAGGTTTGCTAACAGCTGCTAATCCGACAAAATTTTTCAACTTCAACGAATTTTTTTGCGTAATACGCGATACGATCATGCAGAGTGACATATGTCAATTTAACCTAATTCCTCACAGGATTGAAGACAAGTGACAAATTTTCACATGAGCTTTTTGCATTTTTATTTATGCTCAATAAAACTGGTGGTGGTTTAAGTGAAACTTTTTAAATGAAAACAGGATGTTTTTTCTTTCAATGTTATTAACATGAAGATTATTTGATTTTAATTATATAAGCTGTAGCAAGATATGCTTTGAAATGTACGTTTTATCGGTTATTTTTCTTAAATTTAATAAAGTGAAATTTAATCTAATTTTGAATTTAATCTAAACACGTTTGCTGTAATGTTTAAATGTTCTTACATTTCATGATAGTCCGAAAAGGGTTAAAAGAGTTTCAAATAATAGCATTTTTCAATTTTTTCCAATGCTCATAAGATAAGAAATTAAAGAAAATCAAAGATAAAAAAAACACGAAAAAAGCAAAGTTTTCCAATATTTTTCCATTTAACTTAACACTTTTAGAAGAATTTTCCCATACAAAATGCATAAAGTCCTTTTAACGGAAAATTAAAATTATGCTTCAAGGCCCCCAAGAACATGATTCAGAATAAATTCTATGGAAATGCTGCTGTTGCAAAAATAATCAAATGAGAAAATCTTGCTCTAAAAAAAGAAAGCGATTAGGGAATTTGTGGAAAAATTTTATCTAATTTTAGCCGTAAGAGAAAAGGAGATTGTCACAAAAGTCTGCCAGAGCATAAGGCGAGTTTTAGGTCTCTTATGCGATATATGCGAGGCCTCCCCCTCTTGAATACGATATTGTTGATCTTCCTCGTCAAGATGACGTGTGTGCGTCAGGGCGAAGAGAAGAGTTGACGACAGAAATTGCATGCGCGGAGTGTGGATGGAAAAATAAGAACACAGTGTAAACATCCATGGAGCTATGATGTATCGGAAATGATAACCACTTTTTTTTCATCTCTCT
Source organism: Lutzomyia longipalpis (assembly GCF_024334085.1). Lineage (NCBI taxonomy): Eukaryota > Metazoa > Arthropoda > Insecta > Diptera > Psychodidae > Lutzomyia > Lutzomyia longipalpis. The sequence continues at coordinate 19,289,724 of NC_074707.1, forward strand.
CTCTCCCTCTCTCTTCCTCCTGCCCCGCGGTAACATGAGATTCCCAGCATAGTTCACTGCAATAGCCTGGGACTTTCATAATCATCGGTGTTTTACTGATCAATATAAATTGCCCGCGATGTGAGTTGGAGATATGTGCGCGGGGAAGGCCAATAAACAACGCTCTAATCGCTCAACTTGTCTCACATGCCACGGGTGCACGGGGGTTTGCCCCCTTGGGGCCGCTTTAAGAAGCCACCAGCAAACTACATATATATTATGGCACATGGAGGAATCTTTTTAGCATTAGGAAGGGAAAGTTTCGTGTGTTGCTGCTTTGCCCCAAGAAGTCGGGGCAGCATAAAAAAAAGACATGGCAAATAAGACCAAAATCAAAATGCATAAATTGCAAAAGTCTATAAACATGCTCTCGCGGATTCTCTTCAAATACACAATCATTTTATCTTACTCTAACCATCCTTTTTTGCGTGCTTGGTGCGCTGCTTTATTTCCTCCTGTGATCCGCTGGCTCACAGCGAAGAATCTCGTGGACCAATTGCCATGTAATGCGCCTTTCTTCTCTTCCCTCAATCTTTACCAACCTTTTTTGCCACTCTTCGCGGATGCACGGCACAAGAAGAAGTATATGTAAGAAGAGGTAGGGAAAAAAAAGAAGTCCAGCCTGTGAGAGCCCATCGATCTCCACATGCTGGTCTTTTTGCCAATTTTCCTCCACATTATCCTTCACCTCCTTGTGCCTGGATTGCGTGTGTGTTGCTTTTTTTTAAACCTATTTATAAGAGATGGAATACCACATTGGACTCACTACCCTACAGTGATGGTCATTGAAAATGCACCATTTAATTATTATTTCTTTTCTCTTTAGATTTCATTCAATACTTTTAGAAATTTAAATATTTGTAACCGATTTTTCTTTTCTTTCGTTCAATTAATTTTTAATCAGTCAGTAATCAAAACATTTGTTTAATCAATATTTTAACACAAAAACATAAATGATGAAAGTAGAAAAACAAATTAAATCACAAAATAATGCAAAATAAAAATTCGCAATAATCATTCCACGGCCGTCACTGTGTGGATGGTAGGAGAGGTAAAAGCAAAGAATATCGTGAATACACAAAGAGGTGGAATATGATGATCTGCGCCGATGCACCTACTTTATATTAATTTGAGAGATTGGCGAGAGAAACCATTTGACTTTGTTTCTCAATGAAACTTCTCAGCAAAAAAAAAGCCAAAAGGAAGACACACCAAGAGGTCGAGGAGGATGAAAGAAGAAAAAAGCGTCCGAGTGTGTGCATCAATCTCTCTTCTGCCTCCTCTTTCACCGCGCGCAGCTACTTCACGAGAACTCCGTGTGTGATGATGATGAAGGTGCTTCAAATATTCGGACGATCATGGGAACAACCAACACATGGGGGGCTCTCTAAGGGGGATCACACACATTATACATACCTACCCAAGATAAGCCCCAAAGACAGTGTGCAAAAAAAGCAGCGCTCAGAAGATTTGCACGAATCTTTCTCTTCTGGATTGTCTGCTGAAGACGAGTCTCTCTGTGCTATGGGTTTATGTTTTTTGTGTATGTATAATGCTTGGTGTTTTTAAAGGAGATCCAAAAAGATTGCGCGATTGCAGAGTCGAGGTTAATTTGCGATAAAAGGCTTGCTTGCCAGAAAAATATGAAGAGTGTCGGTAGGAAGCGAGAAGATGTAAAGGAAGAAAAAAAAATTGCTCAACATGATTTTCATATTAAGTGCCATCTCACACGCACTCCAGCTATCCCAAAACAGGATTGCTCTGTAGCCCCCTTGCATCATCACCAAAGCCGGGGATTTAGCCACGATTTTTAATGCGATATTTTTGTGAATGAAACGATCACTTTTCACGCCGCCGTGCGAGATCCACGCGCGCTCACGTGAATCACACCCAAGTGGCCCGGGGGGTGTGAGATGAAGAAATTTTATTGTAAGAAAAAAAAAACGCTCAAATATTTATTTTGGCACATTAATATTGGGAGAAAGAGGAAAAACAAGCGTGATGATGAAGACAATGATGATCCACAAAAACAAACATATTTAAACAAGCATCATCTTCGAGAAAAGAAATGTATTTATGTGGATTTTCACAGAAGAACGCGCATTGGGCTTTCATTTTGTCGTGCCGCCGCTATATTCCACCAACCTCTTACTCTGTGGCCACTTTTTGTCGATTTATACTTCGGGTGCTTATTGAGGGATTTCTTCTAATTAACTCCATCTCTCATCTCTTGGCCTATACATATAGATGTTTTTCGGGCTGAGAAGCGCACGCTGTTGTGGAGATCGCGCATGTTATATACTTATTTTTAGTACCTCCTTTGGCACACTCAGAGAAATTCCCAATGGGTTTAGAATCACACAAATTCCACACAATGTTACTGTTTCATTCTTAGTGTGGAAAAACTCGTGATTACACTCAGAGGAAAGCGGGAAAATTTCTTAGGAAACGCGGATCAGGTAATTCGTCAGGAGTATCTTCTTCTAATAAGAATGTTTCAGAATTTTAGTAAATTCTTGAAAAATTATCAAGAATTTCTGATTTCAGAAGTATGTACGTACATAGTTAAGAAATCTCTGAAATTTTCCTTAGACAGAAACAATCCTGTTATCTAGAATTTCTTCTGGATAGAGCACTGAAATCTAGAGGAGAAGACAAAGAAGTTTTTTTGTTTAGTTGCTATTGAAATATTTTTTTTATTTTTTATTACCTATTTATTTATTTATTTATTTATTTATTTATTAAAATTTGCCCTGAGTATAAGCAAGACATACATATATCGGACTATATTCTCAAGAATTTTGTCTAAACTTCTACTTGGTAATTCCAGAAATCTTTTCTAGACCGAATAACCTAGAAATCCTAGGCCGCTCTTCTAATCGGTAAAAAACAGAAATCTCCTGTAAGGAGAAAATTCTGAATACTTCTTTTGTACATTTCTCGTATTTCTCTAGTTCTACTAGTTGTCAGTTCTTCTAGTTTTCTGATAGCTCAAGAATTTATTCTAGGTAAAACTACCTAAAATTTCCAGAAATCTTCTAGGCAGTACAATCTCAAAATTCTAGGCTTTTCAGACAGAAATCTGTTTTAGATTAAAAATTCTGAAAATAGTTCTCTAGTTCTATTAGTTCTCAGTTCTTCTAGTTTCCTGAAATCCCAGAAACATTTTCTAGTTAACACAGCCTAGGAATTTCTATATTTTGAAAATTTCCTAACAGAAATTCCTGACCATATTTCCTTAAAAGTTTTCAAATTGTTCATCAGAGTGTATTTATTATACCAGTTGGAATTTCTGTGCTTACATTGGACAACAGCCAAAGTGATGGGAAGCACAAATGTCTCGTCTGTCCAAATGCAATGGAAAGTGGGTTATCAGCAAAATACAATTGTGTGCGATTTGCAAGAATTCCTCGCATGTCAGCTGTGAGCGCGCCCGTATAGCTCATTTGCTTTGAGAGGAAATCCGAAAGGAGGAGAAAGAAAAGATGCCTTCTTGGTGACTTTTGATTTTCAATGGACATCAGTAGACATCAACGGTAGTTGGACGTGCCTGCTGGAGATCCGTGGTTGTACACAAGGATGTGTGACGTGTGACATTTTGTCACGATTCGAGAGCAAGATTTTGCGACCAAATGGTCACATCGTAGTTAATTGCCCCGGTGGTGGAATTACGCAGTGCTATGTTAGTTTTAATCTTATAATTTTGTAAAAAAAAATCAGTGTATAGTCCGCTATATGTATTACCTTTATACTCAGGGCATATTTTTAAATAAATAAATAAAAATAAATAAATCCCTGGACACAGAACCTCCCGAGTCCGCGCAATGATGCTCTTTTTTTCCCGAGAAATCAATTACATGCCAGAATAGGCTGGGGTATTACATTAATTGATGTTGAATCACGCTTCTGTCTGCGCGGCACTTTTTTATGCGAATTAGCGCGCGAGAGAGACTTTGTTTGACCATAGAGAATCTACATATTCAATTAATTATAATTATAGCAATTACCATGTTGAGGAAAAATTTTTGTACATAATATATCCAACGAAGAAATTTCTTTTGAGGAAGCTCCCCGCGTGATTGTCGATGGTCAGGCTTGTTCGTTTTTTTTTCTATACTCCCATGTTTTGGGTATATCTTGAAGATGCGAAGCGAATGATGCTGTGAGACTCTCTGAGAATCTTCTGTAGGAACACGTGTGTGTCTGTGTGTATGTGTGTGAGAGGAATATTAGAAAATTTATGCATTAATCATGTCGAAATGTGGATGGCTAATATGAGATTTTAATGGATTTTTGTGTCAAGTCATTTTTGGGAAAGAATCTCCTGCGAGATTCATGGAGCGGATATGGAGGCACACACAACACCAGTGCTGTGCCTAATTGAATTAGTGGTGGATTAGAATTAAACCCCCATCCGAAAAATCAATTGAGTGCGTAATTTTCTGTAATCAAACAGTGCTTATTAACACAATTTCCATCATGCGGACCATCTATACAACAATGTTGTATATATATTTTCTTTGGGTATTCGAGGAGTACCTACCATTAGCTCTATGTATATAAGGTCTTTTTTATTTAATTCTTTTACGCATTTCTGTAATTTTTCTTCTCTTGCAGGTGGAAAGTTCTGGTCTGTTTGAGCTTAGGTTAAAGTATTTTAAAAATGACAACGGAAGGGACAACACTGGCGTATGCTGCAGTGGACGATCGGATTCGGTGACCGGAAAGTGCATTGGAACGTGCAAGACACGATTTCGCGTTTGTCTTAAGCACTACCAAGCTAAGATCGATACAACATCCCAATGCACCTTCGGTGATGTCATGACCCCCGTTCTCGGTGAGAATACCATCAACATGACGTCACAGAGCCAGCAAATCGGCTTCGTCAATCCCATTCAGTTTCCCTTTGATTTCGCCTGGCCGGTAAGTTTATTTAATTAATTGTTCTTTTTTTTATTATTCTAAATTCAGCATAAACATAAATCCATAAACGTTCCTAATTAAATTCAATTTTTATTAAATTCCCCAATCCAACCCTGACGTACACTCCCCCCATACCTCCCCCCAGACTTCCCCATAAAAACTCAACATATTTAGTTCCATGGAAGAAGAATTCTTTGAGCACCTTTTAAAAAGCCAAAATGAAACTGAAATTCACAGAGAGAGCGCAAATGCAATGTTGCTGAATATGTGGTTGGGTGAAAAACGACAAGAAACATCTGCCGTTCAGGTTGTGCACCGTGTTACTTTAGGGCAGGGTTGTATCGAGGGGGTCTCACATGAGTTGCGCGCGCGTGTTTTCACAAGAGGGTCGCGCAGAGGGATTTCTATTGCATATAGCATGACAACAATATCAACAAAAAAAAATTGGCCTATGTAGGTAACAAAGAGCGTAGGGTTGAATGTGCGTAACGGACGTTTTGAAAAATAAAAGAAATTGTTAGCAAATGGTGGCGCATTCATCAACCCCCATCGATACAAGTGATTTTGAAAGGTATTTTTGCTATTTTTGGGTCATACAACTAAAGTATGTAGCTCTCTACTCTCTATTGCAAATAAAACCGTGGGGTCACATCAAGTGATGAAAAAATATTTGGTGTGGCTGTAAAGAATACATATACTGTTGCTGCTTCAATATTTGACATCATTTTGGCACCACACAGAAGTGCAAGAGAGTGAAGATGGAGGAACTTGGATTGGCAACCAAGGTTCAGCCATGCTAATGATGTTGACTTTTGCAAAACAACGTCACATGCACACCTTAAGGGGAGTAAAGATGCAAAAGAAAAACCTTTTGGGTTGGGTGTGCTCCCCAAAATTCCAGGTGAAAGGATTTTAGCGATTGATGGGTTACTTTTTGTTCTTCAACATAAAGCATAATTAGTAAAAGATTGAATTAATTCTTCTTCTAATCATATTCTATAATTTTAATTCTGATTCAGCAGAATTTAGTATTAATCTAGCTGCAAAAAGTATGTAGTTTTCTTCTCCCATGAGCCTCAGGTTTATCCATCACCGTAAAGCAGCATGTTTTCGGTTTTTCCTTTTCCATTTACGAAAATGACAAATTGCCATTAATCTTGCAAGCCCCATTCTATCGAAACATGGTCTGTGTGTGTAGTATTATTAGCCTCTAAACCAGTTGGGGCAGTCTCGTCTTGAAAATCATCTTGGACCGATATTAGCCCCGCGACGAGACTTTATGCACCTTGTGGAATATTTTCACTTGTGTGCTTATAGCCACAAGAGATTCTCTCAATGAAAGCTATATCCATTGAGGTGCCATTGAGGACACAATTTAAGACTTTTTGTACTTTTGTGATGCCTTTTAAAACATTGTGGCTCCTACATGGCTGATTTAGCTGATTTAAGACGTTGATTTTGAAAAGAATTTAAATAAGAAAAAAATGAATAAAGAGTGAAAATAGTTGGAGGCACATACATTGATGATGAGGAGAATGAACAAGAAAAAAAATTGGCAACAATTGCTAAACTATTTAACCTAGCCATTGAACATAATTCACGTATTAAGCTCATAAATCACCGTCACGATTGCAGTTATAATATTGTTACATCCAATTGTCCATATTCAAACACACCATCTCTTGTGTGCGCGAGGTATTTTCTTGTACTTATGGGGGAATTCTTGTGCCATGTCGCGCCATCTCACTCACAGCAACAAACCAACTCCCGCTCATTCCAATAGGGGGGGACCTACTATGTATTATTACCTACCAAATGCATTCGCGAAAGGAAACACAACAATTGCGGCGCGCGGTGCTTCAACGAAGGCATATTGTTACATACTTGTGCCCGAGATTGTACATAGTACGGGATGCTCCACTCTCTTACAGAGAGCTCCATACCATTGGGGAGAAGGTGGTGGTGTGAGCGAGATGGTTTTGCCATTCATTATATATTGAAACGATGCGTGACAAAAAAGCCAGACATTGTGTTCTTCTTTAACGCTTTGGTGAGAATTTGCCGTGCAATTGAATCCTCCCTGGGTGAACCATAAGAAGATGCCTCTGTGGATTCAAAACCATATATACACACATAAAACTCTTTTGCCTTCTTCTCTCTCTTTCTTCGGTTCTTTTTTCGTTCAAGACATCTCAAAAAAAAAAAAAGAATTGAAAGAAGAAAACCCCACAAGAGATGCTCCAATATTAGTCAGACAAATGGCGAGTGGGAGATGTTCCATCTGAGGAGAGAATATAACTGCGGTGGTACGAAAGATTGTGGTTGCTGGAAAGAAAGAAACCCAATGTGTTGGGGGCTTTGTTCGTCAAAAAAAAAAGTTGAATGAAATCGAAATCAATTGGAACATTGTCTGCTGTACGGACAATGAGGGATTTCTTCGGAATTGGTTTTCGTGTAAACCACGGGAAGTGCGAGGAGTTAAGAAGAAAAAAATTCGGGAGGCAATTTCCGTGCCAAAATTGCTGCCGGTGCAAAAACGGATACGGAAGAGGTGAGATCTTAAGTGAAGTACCCAGTTTAGGAGCTAACATTGCAAAATAATTCAAGAAAAAGCTCAAAGAAGCTTTTTAAGGATTTAACGAATATTTACTTCAAAGCTTTCACCTTGAAGAAAATTTTAATTTTTGCTTAAGAAACATTTAACTAATTCCTCAAAAAAAAGAACTTAATTCTTCTTCTTAAAAGATTATGCTCCCTAACACCATGAGTGTGGGGTACTTTGGTCTCTCCTCATTAGCTAATTGCCAGTTTGAAATGCATATAGCATTGCTATCAATTCGAAGGGATCTTACACACACAGGGGAGACAAATCCAAGAGGAATGAGTTTTAAAATTCCAAGAAGATGTTGGACACAAAGTGCGTGCAGAATTTTTATCTGTCCCACTTTATCGTATACGACAACTCCTTAATTGGTTTTCTTTCGCAGCTTTAGAGAAAAAAAAAGACATAAAGCATATAAAAATTTCAAAAGAAGCTCCACACACAACATATTTTCCCCCCAAGAGCAAATATCTTTTTGGCGATGTGAAAAGAAAAGCCCTCTCTTGTTGGCGTAATTAAACCAAAAAGAGTTGATGTACAAAGAGCGTGAAAAGGTGAAGAGAAAAAACGATGAGAATATAATTTTATGTCACCCACACTTTTAGAGAGCCCTGGTTGGATTGACAAATATTTGGCGGGCAGGGCGCGTGAGGAAGATGTTGTGTATGGGCCAGAAGAAAAAGAGAAAAAAGTGGGATTTCTTGTGAGACAATGCACTCCAGTATATATATGGAGATTTGTCCATCACGCCTGATGGGTCGCGGTATTGACGTTGCTTGAAATTCCTATTGACACATGACCAACATGACCAGAAAAGACATCAAGTACAAAGTTTTGAAGCCCACATTCAATTTACGGTTAACATTTTTTCCACCAAGAAAAAAAAAACTCTTTGACTCTCCTCACCATCAAAAAGCTCACCCAAACGACATCTCATATCCATACACGAAAAAAATTAAATAAGAAGCCAATCCAATGTTACTAAAAAAAGATCTTCTCTCTCTCTTATGTTCCAGGGTACATTCACATTAATTGTGGAAGCATGGCATGACACTAATGAGACGATAACAAGATCACCTGGTAAGTGAATTAATTCCATTCTTTCTCCTCCTTCATTTCTCTCTCTTAGAGTACTCTGCTGAAGACTCTGCATTTCTTCCCTCATTTTCTCCTGCTTTTCGGGTTTTTCTTTATCCACTTTAAAGAGATAAAACACCGCGTGGAATTTTGCTATAGATACATGGAGAGAAGGTAAAACATCTCCACTATCTGTAAGTTTAAACTTTGATACAAGGGGAAAATCGTGGTTGTCACTCTTGTTTCCGGTTCTAAAGGCCACGACAAGGGTTTCCATTGTTGCTTTTTGGATTCAAAAAGATCCCTTTTGCTTCTTTCTTCATAGGAGTATCTTAAAGTTTTTTTTCTTTATTAACTTCTTAGGCCCTTTTAGAAGGGCAATGAAGTTTAAATTCAACTGGTTTTGGTATATTTAGGGCATATTTTTTATGAAGAATCTCAAACGAGATTTGAGATTTTCTTTAAGTGAATTAAATTGATAGACTTCCCTCCAGGTCAGTTGGAGATTATTTGAGAAAGAAGACATTTGATGAGATTTTTAGTTGATGCAGTATATTTTAATTGACAAGCTCAACTCAATTTTCTTCTGAAAAATCTGAAATTTGAAGATTTGAAGAGTTCTCCTCTTTTGATTGACAAAATCTCACAGAAAGAGCAACTTATTTGCCTTGAAACGTTGAAACATTTTGGTGTTGAAGGAAAAGAGGATGTCTTGCATTGCGAAGGGTAGAGAGATGCCACCGACAAAACCACAAACAATATGAGAAAAAGGCAGAGAAATCTCATCAGACACGTCAGTGAGACAACATCGACATTTGATCATGTGCGCTCTCACAGGGAGGAAGGAGCAACTGAATAAAAACCTCTTCGCCAAGTGGTGGAAGACGGTAAAGAAAGGCGAGCAGCAGCAGCAAAAAAAATCAAGTTGTTTACCGCTTCCGGTCGGTGGTATACCCGAACATTTGATATATGGGGAAGCATCTTTTGGTGCGGCGGTGGTGGAAGGAATCACAACGCAACGATGCACATCGGGGCCCAAACGACAAACGATGTGACATGGAGTGAACACAAGACGACCGGAAGTGCGAGGAAGCACCAAGGCAAAAAAAAATCACACACACCCAGTCTTCCTTTTGAATCTCCCTCACCAGGAGGTTGCTCTTTCGTTGCTTTTTTTGCCACCAACTCTTCGTGCGATGTTTTGCTCAATTTTGTGGAATTAATCGACCCATCTTCCAAGTCAGAAGAGTTTCACTTTTTTTTTTTTACAAAAAAAAATCTTTTTTAGTGTCTGAGGGATTTTATAATCTTTTTCTGAGGAATGTTTTGAGTATCAGTTTTCAAAATAGAGGTGTAGAATTGAGAAGTGAATGTTTAGAGCCTAGAGAAGCATAGGGCTTTGTTTAATGCTCGAATTCTTCTTTATTCAAGAAGTTAATTTTTTATTAAAGAACTTCAATGACAAAAAGCAAGTCAGAGGTTTAAAAAGAAGTAATAATTTAATAATTTAATTAATAATTTAAAATAATAATTAATTTTTCAAGTAAGTCAGAATGCAATTTTATACCTAAAATGTTTTCAAATAAATTCAAAGAATATTAAATATATTTTTTAAATCTCATTTTCATTAATCAAGGCTTTGGAATTAAAGAAAAATCGAAAAATCTTCACTTAAAAACCTTTTAAGATGTTTTTAGTTAATTATCTGTACCCCATTCCCTTGTTTTGGGGCAGAAGAGAACTCATATGGAGAATCTCCTTTGGCAGTTTACATTGTAAGACTCTATCGCCCACCCAAGGGTGGATGAGGAGATGAAACAATATAATTGGGTTTGTCTCCTCTTCCCTCCCCCTCGTAGAGTCTTAATGGGCTCTGTGAGACCCAATTAAGTCACACTCTCTCGCCTCCACGCGTGATGACTCGCAGTTGATTGTAAATAAACATGCGGCAATGATTTTATAAACATCACAAAAGAATTATAAACCATTGGAATTCATGTGAATTTGTGGTAGGTTCTCCAAATAAACAAATTGTGGGTGCGATGCAGTTTTTTCTCGTCTGTGAAATTGTGCCACGAGACTGAAGGGCTCTGAATGACTGCGCCATAGCTATGTGGAGAAGGGTTCCTGACCTTCCACTTTGAGTACAGCATAATCTATGTAGTCTTCGGCAATCATGTCTTTGAGCAGCAGCATCCTCTGGGGGTTTTAACATGGCAAATAAATTTGCAAATGAGAGCATTCAAATGCTCAGCCGGTGGTAACAAATTAAAATGCAATATGGATGGGTTTTTGGTGAGAGGGACATTCGCATTGGATGGAGGAATCAGTTTACGATTTGTGCAATAATGCTGGAATTCTCATCTATACTCCCCCCATGTATAAGAAGTTACATGCCTACCTACAAAATGAATCTCTTTTCGTTGGTATTTGTAAGAAAATGTGAACAAACAGCATTTTTTTGCATGAACACAGGAGGGAAGTTCGAGGCGATGTATGAGAGAAGAAACCTAAGACTTCTTGTACTGTAACCTTGGGGTCCCCCCTGATGGGTGTTTTTGGTGTTCTCGATGCTCGTCCAGGCGTTTCATTCGCGTTTTGTATGTTCAATTTGACCTTTGAGGTCTTTCGTTGTGTGTGCGTTTCCCAAAAGAAAAAAAAATCATCCAACGCCAACAACGAATGGTCCATCTTGAGAGAGGAGCAAGATGAATTCGGTACAAGGGATGCATTTTACCTTTTCATGGACAAAAGACGCAAAATTCTTTTGTGTCAATCTCCCTTTGCTTTTCTGGTTCAACTTCTTCTTTCTCAGGGTGATACTTTTTCCTTTCCATTAAGCAGATGCACATCGCAAGTTTTCAAGAGAGTTACAATCAGAACGAAATTCCTCAAGGTACATATATGGGGTTTTTTTTGTCCTTTCAGTGTGCAACAAGAAGATGCAAGAAGTTGCATCAAGAGAGTACAAATTTTTTTTTTTGCGAAAGAGAAAAAAGCCGGGTGAAAATGTCACATAAGAAGTCGAATTCCACAGAACAACTCATACCTACCTCCCTGTGTAATATGGAGAAAAAGTAATCGAAAATTATCTTATTGGAATTTTTTAAATACATCCCTTCATTTGTCGTCTTGTGGAATGTCGCGCCGGTATAATTTTTATGTTCACCGCACAATGTGGCGGAGAGGAAGTTGAAGAAAGCGAGAAGAAATTGATCAAAATTGGGCAGCATTCTCCAATGAAAAAAAGCAGCATATATACGAAAAAGTTGATAATATGGTTTGGGTAGCAATAAGAGGAAATTTTCGTTGATGGCCACTTTGCCATAATGTCGACCGGTAGGCAGATGTTTTTTTCTTTCCATTGGTACGATCCTTATTTCAGGCTCCAACTCTCTAGGAATCTACCAGCACATTTCTCTCTTCTTTCCCTTCGTTTTCTTGCGTGAAGAGCAGTGAAGGGAAGGCGGGCGTCTCAGCCATCCCGGGCATACTATGAAGAAAATAGGAATCCAATTTTGATATAATTTTCCCCACACGCCCAACAAAGACTCCACATAACACAACAGACCTCAGCCAGACTCAAGAGATCGCGACCGGTCTCACCAGAGTAATATACTTCGGCGGAGAGAGTCGTGAATAGAGTGGAGATCTTCTGCCTTGCAGTGCAATTTATCAGCAACTGGCAGAGGGATGAAGAGGCAAGAGTTGTGACCAATGTGCGAAAGATGGAATGGATGAAGAAGTTGCGCATTCCACAAATTGGATTTCATTCCTTCACCCCCGCCATTCGCAATCTTCGCACGGTGTGCGGTGATTTCTTGCCAGGGGCTACTCATTAGGCTCTAGCGAGGACGTTTGTTTGCTGCAACTTCTGAATGTTCTTCTGCTCTCCTTATTCTCAATGAATCAATGATACCGCAGAGCCAAATGACCCTCTTGAGCTTTCTTTTGGTTTCTTTTATTTTGATCTTGCCATTATGCTGAGAATGCCCCTAAATGTTGAATTGTTTGAAATGCAAAAAAAGGATGCAAATATGTACATTGGATGCTCTACAATACGAACATTTTTGTTGCATTTATAACGAATCAAAATTTCTTTTACCAATTTTGCCTTAATTTAGATAAAATTCATAGCCCTAGAGTAAGATCTTGAAAATTTCTTAAGCCTCTCTTTGAAATCTTCATCATCAACACTAAAAATTCCTCTATGAAGATGTTGGAATCGCTTTCTCTTCTCTACATCATGTTCTTACGCATTATGTTTAGTTCCTAATATGAGATTCTCTTTGGAAATTGTTTAATTAGTCATCGTCATCAGTCACATGATCATTAAGCCCAATGGCTCCCACCCAATCTCTACCACTCCATAAAATATATAAATCCACGGTACGATGGAAAGTGTGGTGTGGATGCTTTCATAAAGGAGAGTGATGCAATGAATGGAAAATTGAGGCAAGAAAAATGACTCAATTTGATCCAAAAGCACCATCAATTGCCACATTTCAACTTAATTCCCCGTGAAGGAGGTAAAAGTTCAAGACATTGCTGAAGCAATTAGCCCCTTATGGAATCTCTCGGCTCTGGTGCTTGGTTTCTGTTCCAGCAAAATGTAAAAATTCCATCGTCTGCAGTATTCTTTCTCCTTCCCTCAATTTCTCTCTCAATCTCAAAGTGTTCTTGGGCAAAGCTACGAGGAATTTATGCTGTGTCCGACGGGGATTTATTGCATCTCTCCTGGGAAGACGATGGGCTACAGCATCAGAGTGTTTTTCGGGAGAGGGCTCTTTATCATTTGTGGTACAAAAAATAATTTTACAAGCTGAGTTTGTTCTTAAAGAAGCTACGCGCGGAGTCTCTAAATACGGTGAAAATGGGAGCAAAAAAGATCCTTTTGAGTGTGGATAAAAATCGGTTTGTTCTCCTGAATTTTTTTTCTTTTTTAGTGTAGCAACAAAATTCTGTGATATGTGACTTCTTTTGCAGGTGGAAGGCGCAAGAGGAGAGGTAGGGAGGAGAAAAAAAATGCGAAATAGCTTTTGTGAATTGGTTTTTGGTATTGCATGTTATGTTGAGCTCCTCAATGTGCAGAAAGGTTCACCCGAGAAATGCAAGAATGCGATTTTGGAGAATTACACGCGGCGATCTCTTCTACCTGCCGCCGTAGAAGGATCATAGCTGGAAATTCTGAGAAAGGACGAATTGGAGGTCCAATTGAATGAATTTTCGAGCTCTTTATGGATTTCTTTAGATTGAATCCCGGCACCAGATTGAGTCTTTGGGTTGGTTCCGAGGCGGTTCTGCTTCTTGATTGCGTTCATCTCGATGTTGATTCTTCTTCTTTCCGAAAAAACCCATTCCATTCGTATTGGCTCTCCCGGTAGAAGAGGTTTTTGCTGGTGCTGTGGTAGCCCCCCAACCTCATGGTGCATATTGTTTCTCCGTATAGCGTTAATTACACCACACAGAGCTCCCTCCGCCATATACCTCACACCAAAAAGAAGCCCGCGCGAAACAACAGGCAACATATAAGTTGGGGAGTCGTTAAGGGAACGCCTGATTTTATGAACTTTAATAGTTTTCCATCCATACCCAGATGATGATGAACCATTAAGCATTGTTGGTTGGAAAAAGAAGTTATAACTCTAAATTCAAGGTGAAGTTTTTTCTATCTCGCCAACAAGAGAGAAAGAACACAGTGAAAAAAAAAACGTTTCCAGTGTCCGAAAAAATTTAATTAATTTCAAGACGATCATTAATGACTGCTGCCACGGCTTCCAACGCCAAGATCATGATCTCTCCATGTCTTGTTTTTCTGCGCGGCGCATCTTCTTAGAATCATCTCAAATTCATAGAGAGATCATCGTTCCCTCGGAGATGGGCAGAGAGATGTCAAATCGTGGCACAATCATCAATATCAGATGCTCTCCTCCTGTATAGAGATAAAAATGAATTAACATTACACTGTGCGCTCTACACAACGAAGAAATGTCTTTTTTTTTTTTAGTATTAAAGGAAAATGATTTTTTTAGCAAAAAATTCTCTGAATTCGTATAAAATTCTTCAATATCTCGTGTTCTATAAAAACTAAGCAAAATAATGAATTTAAAATAATTCCTTTTCATATCAAAATAAGACCTTTTGTATGTTAAAAAAAAACATCTCCCCCGACACTATCAAAAAGCAATAAAACATAAAAGAAATGTTGTGTGCATGAGGACACTGTGTATGGTATAAAATGAAATATGTTTTTAGCATTAAAAATTCGTGCAAAAGATGTCTTGTGGCATTAATAAAAATTTCCGCGATACCGCGAGAACCTGTCCTGATGTGGAAACACCTGCACCTCATACTTTGGTACCATTGGATGCCCAAAAAGAAGCCCCCCTTTGGACGACACGATGTTTTCTGAGCCTCCTCTTTCACTCAGTCTTCGTTCATGCGAAATTCTCCTCTCTTGACCCCTTCTCGTGCATTTCTTGCCAATTTTTTCTTTAAATTCTTTTTTTTGCTAATCCATTGTGGCTGTGATTTCCCCCAAAACCACACAGCTTCCAAATTAATTAGCACTTCCTCTTCTATCTCGCTCGGGAGAAGGAGATTATTTTTTTTTAATTTTGGGAAGATGCAAAATTAGAAATTTAAATTCGCGGCCAATGATCTAAATGTTATTCTTTCTTTGGGGTTGTTTTGCAGGTATTTTAATATCGAGACTGTCGATTCAACGAGTTCTGGATGTATCGTCCAATTGGACTGAGGACAAGCATGAGTCCGTCTATACGACCATCCAGTACGATTTCCGGGTAACCTGTGACGCCCACTACTACGGAACCGGATGCGCAAATCTCTGCCGGCCGCGCGATGATCAATTCGGGCACTACACCTGTTCAGCCACGGGGGGTATTGTCTGTCTCTCCGGATGGCAGGGGGACTACTGCACCAAACGTAAGTTGACAATTTTATTTTATTTCAAGGAATTTCCAATCTTTTCTGGAGGTCTCAATCTTTAAGAGTTAAATTTTATATCAAAAGAACTGAACAACCTTAAGCCATAATCTAAACTTAATTCAGAGTTCCTCTTGAGAAACATTTCAAATGAAAGCCGCGCGCTATTAAACTTCCTTTTGATGTTTGAGAATTTCTTTTTGGTAATTTTCGGCCAACGCATGATAAATATAGCTCAACATCTAATCATAAATGATTTTCTCCGTGAGTGGGTCCCGAGGATGTCCTCATTAAGTCGCATCGTATTAAATTCTTCTTGGCTCTCAAGAAAAATACGATAGAGAGAAGAAAAAAAAAGAAGTCATGCTCCAGTTGGAAAGAACCGTAAATTTCATTTACAATTTAGCCCCTCGATCTTCTCCATAATTCACTATGTGTGCGCGCATCTTGGTCTATAATTTTTCCTCCATTTGCCATCAAATGGCCCCTTCCCCGAAAAAAAGAATAGACGATGATCTGGAAATGATTCGCGCGAGAGATCATCTCTGAAATTGCGATGAGATTTGAGAGGAAAAAACAGAGAGATTTTTTTTTCGGTGATTAATGAAGCAGCTATTTGGCATTAAGAAGTTCACGCACGCTCAATTGGCTACTTGAGGTCCAATTTGTGTGCAAGATTAAGTGCAATAAATCAGTTACACTTCTAATCGGAGTATTGTGTTGGGTAAACACTGGAAGTGAGACCGCGAGATCGCGTTTTTTTCTTCTCCTCACTCAGCCACAGCTCTTTTAACGCCGGGAAATTGCTGGTCCATGGCCAAAGCAGAGAAATCCATGGCGGCGGGAAAATGACGATGGAGCGTATCATTAAAATTATCCATATATTCTTTCCGCGCGCCAAGTGCCTCATTTCTGCGAGACATGCTTGTGGTGCGCCCCAAGGCCCGCGCGGGGGGAAGCATCGTTATTTGGGTACTTTAAGTGTCTCTCCGCGTGTCTTTCTATCTCTCCTTTTTTATTCAAAACGAAAGATGTTGACTCTTCTGAAATAAGTGTATCATTGATTCACGTGTTAAATGCCCAAATACCCTCCGGTTGAGTTGTTTGTTCAACAGGAGTGTGCAAGAATTAATTGAGAAAAGCGAAACCATTCCTTTGTTTTTTTTTTTTTTTAATTTATTTTAAAATCTTTTAATTAATTTAAAGAAAATTTGCTTTTATTCAAATAAATTGATTTTCATTTGCAAATCTTTCAATTTCATGAATTGGAAAAAAAAATTACAAAAATTGACAAAGTTTTTACAAATAAATTTTATGTATTGATGAACAATTAGAAGATAATTCGTAATTCTTAAGAATTTTGATTTAGAAAATTCCTGTAAAATTGGAATAGGGCCATCCTTTTGCTTAATTAACTATTTTTCTAGCTAAGAATTTTTATCAAACTAATTTGTAAAAAGTTTGTCAATTTTTGTAATATTCGAATCAATTTAAAAAATAAATATTTTTAGAACAAAAACAATTTTAAAAAATTCAGGGAACACTCTTAAGATTATATAGCCTTGTAAAGAATTAAAAAAAATCAACTAATCAAGAAGCACGACCACATAGAAAATTCATCCATTTATAGAACAGACTGTATCGTTGAAAGAACCTGCTCAAAAGCATAAAGAGCGCATTTATTTTCAGAAAGAAAAAAAAAAGAAGAGACCCCAGCAAAGATTTACATACCTTTATGTCTTTTTCTGCCACCAATAAACTCTTAGTTTGAGTGCAGAGACAAAAATTGCTCCACTCGAGGTAGATGGAGCTTAAAATTTTAATTATTGCCAAGTCTATGTGCGCGCAGTGAGACTCGTTAGAGGCATTCTGATGGTCCTTTTGGATGTGGGAAAGAGAGAAATTAAGCATCAATACGAGAGAAATTCTGGATAATTGTTGCAAAGTGCAATGCAAAGAGCCCATCTTCTGCGCGAGATTGGATCACTTTGCCCCAACAACTCTGGAGGTCATGTGTGTGTGTGGAAGAATATTTATGAGATTGTTGGGGGGATCGTTAAAATCTCTTTTAAATCTCAAAGACTCTGTCAAAAAAAATAACTCCTCGTGGACTTTGTGGGGCAATTTCTTTGGGACTTTGTGATGTGGAGAATGAGACGGAGGAAAAAAACGAAGAATAAGATGAGGGCTTCCCATTGATATTCATTCACAAAATGTATGAGAGAAAATTCGCCATGGAAATCATTTCAATTGAATTTATAATGAAAAGATGAGACACACAAGTCAATTCACAGAGCCACCAAAAGATACATCGAATTGTGCTCCAATTTGGGGCAATTTATAGAATTTTGCACACATACACAGGGTTGAGCAAAAAATCTGCAAGATGCGTGTTTGTGGCGATGAAAGAGGATGGGCAAAAGAAGCCAAGTGTTTAGACGTTCCTCTTTTTTTTTCGGCGGAGAAAATTTTATATACAAAATCTTCGCAAACACAGGTTTCCGTCTGATGTTTTTGATCTTCATCTTCTCATTCGGGGGAGCCCTTCTTGCCCTTCAAAAGCCCAGACTTTTTGTGCATTTTTTCTCGGGTTATTTGGTGTTTCTTCCCACGCCAGGAGCTGCACCACTACACTTTAGGTAGCTGCGTCGGAGATCTCTTACGCCTCCAAGGGAAACAGATATGAATGATCTCGACTGTTTTCTCCTTTTTAGTCTCCTCTTTCTTCATCTTCTTCCCAATCTTAACGATAAGACCCCCGAAAAAGGGAGTAAACAGAAAAAATACGTGCTTCGAAAAAAAAATGAAGCAGAAGAGTATCCATGTCAGCTAGAGACCCTTGTTTTGGTCCTCTGTACCGAGATTATAGAAGAGAAACGGGTAAACAGCCCCTTGGGATATTTCCTCGATCTCTGTTGCCCAACTGTTGTGCATATCAATCTCATGGGGACAATGTTGATCCGACATGGAGAGAAAGACAAATCTCTATAAGAGCTATAAGATACAGATCACTGATTTCCATACAAAATTACATGGAACTTTGATTTTGGGACCCTTTAGGGTAGGGTTGCGAAGTGAATTGTGAATTGAGGCGTGAGATTAAGGACAGGAAAGTCCTGCCAATCATCGACGAATTTCTCTTTTTCGTCTTCAAAAATACTATGTATATGGCAGGTTGCAGAATTTGGTATTAGCTCGCGATCGATATTATGTATATTTTCTACTTGATCGCATTAATTGCATGTCACTCCCATGGAGCTTTCAGGTGCGTCAAAAAATGCTTTCTTCACCAACTTTCGCGCAACTAATTCATCAGATATATTGAATAACTGCAGTCACAGGGCTTTCGCTTTTTTGTATGATTTTTTACTTAAAGGCAAAATTCAATTTAGGAGGTTAAAATAATCCATTCGTAATTCGTAATGATTTTTTACTTGATTTTTTTAATTAAGTAGAAGAGCGAAAAAATTCAACAGACTTCAAAAATAATCATTAAAATTGAGTTTCCTAAATCATCTGTGTCTTCACCAGAGTCTAAATAAATAAATTTTTGAGATTTAAATTGAGAAAAATTGTTTTTATAAAAGTTTTTCAAGAAAATTCATCAAGAAAACTTTCAAAATTTAGTTTTCTTTTCATCCCACAACTCGCAGAAATTTCAGAAACTCATTCAATTGTACTAATGAGCAGATTAACATTCACACAACAGTGATGGTCGTAAAATTTATAATTTCTTTCAGTGACAAAACATAAAAATTTGTTGATTTCCGTTTAGTAAGTCCCCTTTGGCGTTTATTGCATTGCATCAAGCCAACTTTTGCCAATCCAGAAGTCACGCATGGACCTCTAAATGTGCTTCAAAAACAACAAACCAGATCCAATTATCGAGATATCCAAACACCTTGCGATTATAAATTCAAAATGAATATTTCAACTACTGGAAGTTTTCTTGTTGAACTCTTTGAGGTAAAACATTCCACGCATTCCTCGGTATTTTGCATTGTACTTTTCGGTGGTTATGCAGAATGCTTTTTACATTGGCGAATTAGTTGTGAACGCACTGAGATTGCGAGTTCTTTTAGACGTCTAAATATGGAGTTTTGTTTGTCTTGTGATTCGGTGCAATTACTTAAGAGAGACCAAAATGCACATAGCGAGGCACTCCATGTGACCCAGAGAGTGGAATTTGAGTCTCAATGGGTCGGGTGACAGGTGCCCATACAGCTCAGCGGACTTTGCCACCACACTGTGAAGTTCTGCGTACGCGGGGGCCATGCTGGCGCGGTGGATGGTAATAGAAAACCATCGTCTGGGTAAGACGTCGGAATGTCGCGCGAAGTTTTCTGAGTCAAAGGGGGGGGGGGGGGGCGCAGCTCTTTTCACTCTCAATTTTTATATAAGTAACGTACACATTTATTTAAGACCTCGCAAGCAGCAGCATAGTGAATTTTTGCCCTATGGGATGCCTCTGGAGGAGACATGAACATAGATATTTGACTAATGCCATCTCTCATTGCTTCAATGATGGTGTGTGCCCCTTTGGCTATATGCATAGAGGAGCAGAGAAATAAGAGCCATGGGAATTGCCCATAAAGGAGGGATTCGTCTTTTATTTCTTCTTTTCTCTCTGACATTTGAAAGAATGAAAAAAAAAACCAACCAATGCAGCAATAATTCAAATCCTCGAAATTAATCCTTTTTTCTCAAATTCCATCGCCACGGTATTCCCACATTGGGGTCTCTTGTCTCTCTGTCCTTCCACCACACTCTACGCAACCAAGAAATGCTAAGTTGGCACCCAAATAAAGAAAGAAAAAACTGAGAGACAGAGAGAGGTTGGAAAAGAAAAAAAAGGCAGTGAGACATAGAATCAGAGAAAATACCTCCAGAGGTGTACATAAAATCTTCACTGTATTGACGAGAAGAGATGATGAGGAGCAGAAGAAAAAAAAAAGAAGCACCCAAAACCGCGCACACAAATGGTGGGAACAATCAATTTGAATGTGGAAACAATTTCATTAATTTCTTACGTTTTTTCTTTCTCTCCTCTTCTATCTCAATATTTGTGGTAGCTTTTAATGCCTCAACATCCCGACGTGGACCTCTTCTCTCTTTTTTTTTCTTTGGCTTTTTGGGTGGAATGTCTCCAACATATAGCGAGATTCCAATCGCAGGCGATGCAACTTTGTGTTGCAGCCAAATTCACTGGGATATATTAGTTTTATATATTGTGCAGATTTAATCCCAATCATTTGGAAGACTTTGCATTAATTTGTGCCAATTTGGCGCGAAGGATCTCCTAAATATGGATTAAAAAGCAATTTGAATTTGCAGAGAAATCGCATTTAAAATTGGAGCCAAAATGTTAAAGAGAATAATTTTCTTTTTATTTGAATGCTTTCAACGGTTTAAAAGTGACATAACTTCCTACTTTGACAGCACTTGGCACAAATGACATTTCCGACCATTCACGAAGATCACAAAGTAAATTTCCGAAGACAATTAATCCGAATTTCAAAAAAGTTCCCTTAATGACAAAATTTAATCTCAAACATTCATCAACTTTGATATTTCCCCTCCTTAATTAACACACGATGATACCTGCAGTTACGACAAATTTTTATAAAACGTTTCCCATGTTGTACATTTGCGTAAATCATGGGATCTTCCTCAACACTGAATTCCATAATCTTCTCTCTTTTTTTGCATTAGATTTTCCCCGCATTTAGTTGCCAAAAAAAAAGAACCCATGAAGAACTTCTTCCCAAGATATTCTCGCAATCCAATTTGCATAAACCACAGTAATTTTGGATTAAAGCTGGTTGGGGAGCACAAGAAATAATATAATAAAAAAAATTCGCAAAACGATAAATAAGGCAAGAAAAAAGTCAATGGCTAGATTTTTTCTTCGTTCCACCACATCCCAAGAACTGCGCCTTCCTGTTTGCTGGGGATTGAGAAGAGATGTTGAAGGAAATTTAAACATCAAATCGATTACTGATTCTGAGAGACTGATAAGACCCCCATCGAAACATGAATGTTAATTTTTTCCCGCCACTTTTAGCAGTCAGAGCGTGACAGGAGAGAAAAAATCATCTTGCTGCCCATCAATGGTTCTCTAATTTGTGCGCGATGGTGTTCACGTCACCTTTTTTTGTACTTTGTTGTTGTTGTGTTCTTTTTGCTGGCAATAAGATGTACTCGAATTTAACCAATAGGGCACCTCTTGAGTCGAATGAATTAATATGTAGGTACCTATGTTTGTATGTAGTATGTGGGTATAGGCCTGGGGTGGGCCCGGTGACGGAAGTAATTTTTTTTATTATCACCTCAATTTGAGCACAAGATCGCGTGCAAACTTTTAAGGAAGCCCAGCAGGGAAGGGACGATTACGTGGCATTTTTATTGTCTACATGACAAATATTTGAATTATGTTAAAAACTTTATTTCTTTGTTCAAATAATTCTCTTAAAATTTTTAAATTATGATTTTTTATTCAGTTTAGTATCTCACAATGCTGATAACATTCAGCGCTCCCCAAAGGGAAATTTATTTCTTAGTCAACTAGCGCCATCTCTTGCCAAATAATCAGTGGAAAATTCTGTTTCCTCCCAGAGAGACATTTAACACGAAAGGAAGTTGTCTTCATTTTATCACCAAACTAATTCATTAATTACATTCCGATCACGTCGACATCTCCATCACAAGGAAGTTGTGGCTAATATAGCCAGAGTGAGTCTGGAATATGTAAATTTTGCAGCGTGTTATATAAAATGTAAATAATGACCCATGCCTGGAGCAGATGTGCAAGAATCTTGTGTGTGAGGTGCGATCGGGAAATTTTTCTTGAGTTAAATGTAATTTGGCGCACAAGAGAAGTCCCCAAAAAGTCACCGAATGCTCATTAATTAATTATTTTTGCCGGTCGCTTCTGCCATTTTCTTCCGTGGTGCTGTTAAAGCCGGCATGCGTCGTCAATGATGGTGGGACAGCTGTAGCGATCAATGTTCAATGGAACTGGGCAAAATACAAACTTTTTTTTCTTATACCTCGTGTGTATGTATCTTAGTGCCCTTGGGAGATGGGAAGGGCCCACAAAAGAGCAACAAAGGTAGTACCATACTATGTATAAAAAGTCTCCCAGAGGGAATAAATAAACATCCAGGGAGTGCGCGCGAAAATATATTTATTATTTCGTGGGCCCTTCTTTTTCCTCTTGCCAAACTTCCATGAACATCTCGCGCTGACACGAATGTCTTTGGCGAAGATGGTGTATATATTTTGTTTGTGGCTTCACGAGAAAAATAAATGTGACTGTATTGCAATTTATATATTTTTGATACTTTGGCTTTTTAAGTAAAATGCAGCTGCTGCACGTGGCAGACGCATTCCAATTAATTTGCTCTCCTTATTTTTGCCACAAGTACGCTGTGAGGAGTCGTAAACATGCGTTGTTTTTGGGATGGATGAGGGGCATTTAAAGAGTCCACGATGGTGGGACATTTTTCTTTCAAGAATCTCCCATGATACCCACATGTCCATCCAATGCCACATAGCATCGATCCATTGATTTTTTTTTGGAGAAGTTCATTGGACTTACCTTGCCTCCTTCTCCCGCGCATATAGCGGTGATGGGAGTGCTACGAGAAAGCCAAATGTGCGAAAAATGTTTTGATATTTTAATCTGCAAACGCCAAAAGCACCTGAGAGCTCAGATCTCTCGGCACCAAATCACCACAAAAAGCAATAAACTCGCCAAACTGTCCGGACATGGTTTGCGATTAATTTGCGCTGGCTTACTGAGGGCGGGGGCCACAAAAAAGCTACATATAATTGAGACAAGCTATATAGTGATTGAGACCTCATACATATAAAATTTATTGATCTGCTTCTGTGAGTACAACACACGAAAATAGCTTCAACTTTTCTTCTTCTTCTCTTCCATAGCACGCTGCCTGCCAGGCTGTGACGAACAACATGGACACTGCACGGTGCCCAATCAGTGCGTGTAAGTATAAAGAAATTTTTACAAAATTAATTTTGTTCTACCTACACCCTACTAATGTCTGCCCAAAATCTCTGACCTGCTGACCCGGAAAGTTGAGCCTCATTGGATGGATGAAAATTAATAAATCCGCCAGCTCAAAGTCTTTTGATTTGCAATTGGATTTTTTTTACTCAATATTGGAGTGTTGGGGAAATTTAATTAAAAAACACACACCAAAGGGGAACACCTTTGGACAGGTTAACATGCAGCACGAAAAGAGAGCTGATGAGGAGAAATTACAATTTGAACTGCCTTTTGGAAAGGTTTTGGGTTGGGGCATTTTTTCTCAAAGTTTGATAAATTAATTTAGTTTTGGTAAAGTTGTTTTATGAAAAGAAAATTTTAAGAAAAATAACATTGAAAAGTTCTTAAGAAAAACGGGAAATATAACAAAAAATCTTAATGGAAAATTGAGAGAAAGATTCAGATGATTCAGAATTATTGAAATTCTCATTTCTGTTTAATTTTATTTAAATTCTGATTTAATTTTCATTTGTTACCTATCCTTAATTAGCATCTAATTAAAAGACTTCTTTGCTTTTTAAAAACTGTAAAATAATTCCAAACAGTGCAAAGATCTCTCCAACAGCTCTCCTTTCCAGTATTCTTATTCTTCTTCTTAAAGAATTAAGTACATCAAACCTCAAAGACCGCATATAGCTCTTGCTTTGTTGTGGAGTAAAGTAGAAAAAAAAATAAACATCCCAACAAGAACCAGCAACAAGGGATTCTAAGTAAATACTCACACCGTCAATTGAATGAGTCGAATCAGCACGATTTCCTGGGCATTCCATGCATTTTCCGCGAATAAAAACAAAACAACAACATGGAGCTTTTCCTTCGCTGCACGTTCTTCCGCCCTAGAACCACCTTTGGCGGGAAGAACTTTCGGCGGCGCGAAGAACTTTCATTTGGTGATTGAGAAATAAGCCTGGGCAAAAATCGCGCTATGTATCTCACGATCTGTGACCTGGAATTCCCGTGAAATCGAATGTTTCTTGTTTTGCCACCACAAAAGTCGGGAAGGCTCGTGTATTTGGATCACTTTCGCGCACACCCGCAAAGAACTTTTCCAATGCCACTGTCCTTCATTAAATTGAATGGCAATAAAAATATATTTTACTAGAAAAAAAAAACTACAAAACATGGAGACAATTTCCGCTCCAATTTCCCTCTCGCGAGCGCGTGGTCTTTGGCCAAAAAAATAGTTGCTGTTTTGCTTTCAATAACGCAATGGGTTGCAGAGTGAAAATTTTTGCATTCGCGCGGGGTCGTAAAGTGGAGGCTATAAATTTTGATAGTCGCAAAAATCAAGACATTTTGGTGACACTTTACGATGGGATCCCATTTGTAGTAATCTTTTATTTACCGGCCAAACTGTTGAGTTTCATGTTTCATTTCTTTTCTAATTTTTTTTTGCTTGCTTCTTCATTAAAATCAACTGCTCCCAAAACCCCGAGCATTTCACCTTTTCTGCATTCGCGCTCAATTGAGTGAAAGAGCTAATACACCGCATGGGATTTCTATTTTTGATATGTTTGAGCTGGATGGCAAAGAAGAAGAGGAGTTTGAAGAAGTAACAACGAAAAAAAAACTCCACAAGATTGGAGAGAATAAATCCCATCCAAAGCCATCCAAATATGGCATCACACCGGGTTGTGGAGGAAGGTGTGCGGGGTGGTGTGTACGATGCCTCTCGTTCTTTAATTACTATTTATCACCATTTCGTGGAAGTACAGTTTGCCACACTCACACCTGCTCTACGATGAATAATTGGATGGAGGAAAAATTGTTTTCTCGTATAATATACACAATATTTCTCTATTCAGCACCACGACCCGGCGTACGGGACACTATGACTTCTGAATTTACAATGCATTCCCACAGTTCATTGAAGAGGCATAATTTTTTCACCATCCTTTTCTTCTTTTTTTTTTACTTATATACCAACATCATATTGTAGGTATGTTGGTATATTAAATTCATGAGCCAAACCACACATGTGAGTCGCACTCCCAATAATCCACACGAATATCTCATATTCATTCATGGAATTTCAACGTGGAAGACTCACTCAAGAACTCTTGTGCAGCTGATTGTTGTAATTTCCCTTCGTTTCTATCCATTTTGCCAGCAAATACTTCGCACGGCAAAAATACTCAAAGCTTGGCGGGTTTTGCAATAAATTCGCGGGGTGTGTCTGTAGAAATGTCGTGTAGGTGGTGAATGAGAATGAAGGGCACGATTTTACACAAGATCTCAGAGAAGAATCTTTCGCGACTTTGGAGTTTCCTCCATTTCTTCATCAGGTTTTATGAAAAATAATTGGAAGAACTTTATTTATTTTCTATTTCTTAAATTTTGAATTTAAAAATGTTTTAAGAAAACTGTTTCCTCCGACTTTTTATAACGGTTTTGACGGTTTTGACGCTAGTTTTCTAATTATTTTTTAATTTCTATATTTTTCTTTAAATTCTAGAAATTTTATTTATAATTTTTATTTAATTAATTTCAATTTAGGAAAACAAATGATTTTTATAAAAATTTCTTAGATCATTGCCTAAGCAGAATAACGTCTGATCTTCGCCTTAACTAAGAAGTTCGATAAACCCGTAAACAATTTAAACCATTTAAGGACTTTTAAGTCTTTTCAAGCTTTGACGAATAAAATCTGTGAAAGCTTCATATTAAGCTGCATTTCCAACAGCAAGAACTAGCTTTGTTCCAAATGAACAGGTACAACGAATTTTCGCATCAACCCATGTTGGGTAGCACGGAAGGGAAGGGCGCGCATGGTGAAGAAAAAAATAAAATATTAGAAACGGATGGAGCACTAATGTGGTGTTGCTTTCAATTTAAATTAGTCTCAAATTAACGACACCAGCACACAAATTAACGTGAGCAACCCCACAAAATCACGTATTAGGGTCATTGGCGTGTCTCCGCGCGAAGGAGTTCACATCAACCTCAAATTGGCAATTGTTAATCGAATTGTTGCCTCTTCCTCCCAAGGTATTTGTATGCATAACTTGGTGGATTTTTTTCGTGTGTTTGCTTCTTCTATACTCCCATTGAGTTCTTTTGTGGAGGAGACGTATGGAGTTTTGGTATTCAGCAACACCCGCGATCGATTTAATCATGATCATACGGCGTTTTGTCGTCATGATCATCAAAAGTTGTTGTTGGCAATATTGTTGCATCACCCAGGGCACAACTTCTTTTTATATCTCTCTTCACTTTCCACCACGTCGCATGCCATTCCTTTCATCTCATCAGATCTTTTGCATAATATTTATTGTTATGCTTAGTTTCTACTATTCTTCTAGCCCCAAGGAGAGTGTGAAGATCACAAAAAAAATAAGAGAGAGAAGAAGAAGAAATATATGATCCAACTCATATCTCTGAACATGAATTTGGCTTGAATTACAATGTGGCGACAATGCTTTACTATATATGTTATTGTTGTGACAAAATAACCATGATGATGATTGACTCTCATCAAAGCGTGGTGTGTGTGAGAAGAAAGTCTCGCAAGGCCTCCGAGAAAATACCCCCCTCATGCGCACCTCAATCGGGATTATTTAATGCTGAATTTGATCTGTCGCGATAAGGTGTGCGATGGTACTTCTTTGAGTGATCTCACCCAACTCAAATAGACTCCAACCAAGATTCCATCACGATTCACGATCACCGTGCCATGGAGTGAAATGATCCGCGCCAGATCGAGTGAGAAGATCACTAATTGCCGTCAAAATATTTAACAATTGCCCCGGATCGTGTGTCGCTTTTGCCACGCTCACGGACCCCGAAAAAAAATATTATTTGGACAATAAAAGTTGTCCAGTGCTTTGTACACACATATACACAGATGAGATTACACTGCCCCTCCTGCAACATAAGAATTGAAGAAAATAAAAAAAAAGAAAAACAGTGTGGATGAAGAGCTGAAAAAAAACGAGAGATAGCCTTTAAAATTTCCGTGGATAATATAACACGTGAAAAATGCTGTATAAGGGAGTTTGTGGCTTTCGTGGGAAAGACTTTGAGAAGAGGCGTGTCGATCGTTGGTATCGCGCCGCGCAATTTAATAAGCTCTGATTTTATTGGGAAACCTACACGCCACAATTTATTCCTCATATTTTCCTTCTTCACACACACATCACTTATTAAATAAATACCCTTCCAATTTATTCTCTCCCGCACTTTCACAATTTCCGCTCAATATGCAGGAATGTGCGTGCGAAATATTTTTCATTGACCGAAGTTAGTTTGACAGTAATTAATTTGACATAATGCCGATTTGACGGAACTTTATTTGACAGGAGTTAAAGACGAATTTCGAAAGAAAATAAATTTATTGGCTTAAGATTTACAGAAAATAGCTGAACGAGAGTTAGTTTATCAGCAAACTTTAAGGAAGAAATTAGTTTAACATGATTAGTTTGACAGAAGCGAGCTCAACGTTAGAAACAGTTCAACAGAACCGTCAAACAGATGGTTTAGAGTTTAGAGTCAGGAGTTAGTTTGACTGGCACTTGTAGGATCAGGCTTAACGTTAAAAGCTAGTTTGACAGAACCTGGTTTAGCGTCAGGACTTATTTTGACTATAAGATTTATTTAACGTCAAGAAATCGTTTAACAGGTTTGAGCTTAACGTTAAAAACGGATTCAGAGTCAGGAGTTAGTTTGACAGATACAAGTTATTCGTTAAAAGCTTAACAGAACTTGATTTAGCGTCAAAACTTATTTTGACAGAACCTATTAATTTAACGTTTGGAGACACGTTGTTAATGAACCTAATAACTAATCTGAAAAACCTGACAGCCTCGTCAAGAGATTTCGGTCAAGACTCTAGATTTTCTATGAACTTAACATGATCTAGCTAGAGAATAAATTAAAATCTACAAGTTTCCAACAATGTTTTTTTTCTTCTTCATTGCAGATGCCAGTCAGGTTGGAAAGGTGAACTGTGTGATGAATGTGAACCCTACCCGGGTTGCATGCACGGTACATGCAAGAAACCCTGGGAATGTCGCTGCAACGAAGGCTGGGGTGGGCTTTTCTGCAACCAAGATCTCAACTACTGCACCAACCACCGACCATGCCAAAATGGTGGCACATGCTTCAATACTGGTCAAGGATCCTACACGTGCCAATGCCCACCCGGGTTTACGGGTGTTGATTGTGACATTGTGATCAGTAGCTGTGAGAATTCACCCTGTCTCAATGGGGCCACGTGCAGGGATGAAATGCCACGTGGGTACCGCTGTGAGTGCCGCAAAGGTTGGACTGGGAAGCACTGTGATCGTGAGACCGTAACGTGCGCCGATAAGCCGTGCCTGCATGGGAAGTGTCGTGATACGAATCAGGGGTTTAAGTGTGAATGCCCATATGGGTATAGTGGACTGAAGTGTGACACGCAAGTGGATGAGTGTAGCCCATCGCCATGCCTCAATGGGGCGACGTGCATTAACAATGGCAACAGCTATCACTGTCAGTGTCCGTCTGGTTTTGCGGGGAAGCGATGTGAACGGAATATCGACGACTGCCAGGGCAATCCATGCTTGCACGGTGGCACGTGCATCGATATGGTGAATCAATTCAGGTGCCAATGTGTACCCGGGTACATTGGGTCACTGTGCGAGAATAAAGTGGACTTGTGCCTCACGAAACCCTGTGCCAATGGGGGAACGTGTACGAATCTCAAGAATGACTACCGATGCACGTGCAGAGCGGGCTTCAGTGGCAAAGATTGCAGCATTGACATTGATGAGTGTGCATCGGCACCGTGTAGGAATGGTGGTACGTGCGTGAATCGCGTAAATAGCTTCCACTGTGTGTGCACGAGTGGTTTCACGGGAGCACAGTGTGAGCAGGAGTACAATGGAACAGTAGCGTGGGATTCGTCAAATATTTCACGGCACGTGTCATCCGTGAGTGGGAGCCCTGAGGCACACAGTGGACGCAGTGATGAACTCAATTCAGCCCAAATTACATTGATAGTCATCTTCTCAGCGGCCATACCATTTGTCGTGATCAGTGCTGCCGCCGTCGTGATGTGCATGAAGCGTAAACGGAAGCGTGCCCAGGAGAAGGATGACGCTGAAGCGAGGAAGCAGAATGAGCAGAATGCCTCGCACGGCGGGATAGCGCATCATCATCACAATTCAATGTCGTCAAAGAGGAGTAGCGCCAGTGGGATGGGTTTGGATGCAGCATCGCACAACATGATAAAGAATACGTGGGATAAGAGCGTGAATATGTCCAGCTCTGTGAGTGTGGACGACTGCCTGCTCAATGCAAGCCTCTACGCGAGTCCGCCGACCTTCAACGGTGCCGGCGGGACAGCAGATACGGCTGAATGCTACGGCAGTGCCCAGCTGTCACCGCTACAGCGTGCCCGGTCGCAGAAGCAGCTGAATACGGATCCGCTGGTGATGCATAGAGCAAGCCAGATCATCAGCACATCACCATCCGCCAAAGATTTCCACGTACCGCCGCCAGAGAAGCGGATATCGGTGCTGTCGGATGCAACACTGTGCAACACACGGTGGATGCCGCCCGTCAACCGCCAAATGGGACCATGCAGTCCGCCCCATATGTAGTGCTGTGCCCCTAGCTGCGCCGACACGCAGGTGAGCATCCACCCGCCACGTGGTGCAACCTCT
The DNA here is from genome assembly GCF_024334085.1 of Lutzomyia longipalpis. Lineage (NCBI taxonomy): Eukaryota > Metazoa > Arthropoda > Insecta > Diptera > Psychodidae > Lutzomyia > Lutzomyia longipalpis. Next base: position 19,320,025 of record NC_074707.1, read on the forward strand.
TTTTTTTTAATTCCTAATCCATGACCCCAAAGTGATGATGCTAAATGAACTTTATAACCAATTTTTTTCTTATGTTCTGTATGACGTGGTAAAAGCATAATTTAGTGAGAAAATTTTCATTTTGCCGCCCTTTTGAAAAATTAGAATTTCTCTTAACTGCGACATCTATTGGTTAAGGGACACACCCCTTCTGGGAGGCACGAAAATTACGACCTTTAACACTTCTTTTTTTGAGCTTCACGAAAGCTCCAGAACTGAGTTGAAATGAAAAGCAGCATGTGAAGAAGAAATTATTGAAGAAAAAAATCTCTTTAATTAAATAGAAATAATTTATTTATATTATATAGAAAGATGAGAGATTGTGTGTAAAAAAAATTGAAAAGTTTCAATGGCCAGTTTGCTGCTTTTAGGTGTTCTTTGTGTGTGCTTTTGTGTCCCATTCTTGGCTAATTTCTCAAAATTAAGCTTTTCAAAAGAGATCCTTAAAGAAGTGAGAAAATGGCCAAGAAAACCACCAAATGAGAGAATTTGAAGAGAAAGAGAGGTTAAATGGGCAAGAAGAAAAGGTTAATCAACACGAGAAGAGGTGAAGTTATAACAACAAGAGAAAAAAAAGTGAAAGAGCATCGCGGAGAGAAAGAAAATCTCGAGCGTTAGAACGAAGAAAATAACAAAGTATTACGGCGTGTTTGTGTTTTGTGTGCTTAAAAAGTTTTTACGTAGATTGCGTATAATTTCCTCTTACTGTTAGGCTACTTATTTAAAATAATAATAAATCATTAGTATTTCCATTGTTTAATTGTATTGCCGTTCGTCTCCGTACAAAATTTTTCATTCCCCGTCTTCACGTGATCTACTGCGAGCATTTTTTTGACGAACCCCACATACTGTCGAAATATTTTTCCTACGAAAATTGCAGGTAAAACAATGTGTGTGGGGAAAAATACCTCCAATTACCTGCAATCTTCACATAGTTGAAGGGAAAAAATTAAAAGTAGCACCTCAAAATTGCCATTTGGCAAAATCATTGATGACAATTTTCTCAAACCCCCGCGCAAAAGAAATCTCTTCACACAATAGGAGACGAATGGAATGCAATTCAACATGAGAAATCCTCATTAAGACGAGAAAAAAACTGAAAAAAAAACGAAAAAAAAATTGAATGGAATGATTTTTTGAATGGACTGAAGTAAGGAGAAAAATGAAAGTTCTGCTGTGCAGAATTTTTTATCCTTTTGTGCCCTTGGCCTGTTCCCATAACACAGAAAAAAAACATTAAGCTTTGTTATCAATTTGTGAATTTTTGTAGAGTTTTTGCCAAAATTTTACAAACATTTTGAACGAAATTTCAAAGAAAAATGTTGCCATCTAACCTGCAGCTAGAGCAAATGAATTTATTTTCTACAAATTGGATAGAATAAAATTCTTTTTTTTTTAATTGTAACAGAAAGAAAACGTATTCTGTATTGGAAAATTCTTTTACCTTTTTTCATATTAATTGCATGTTTTTCTTTTAAATTATTTGATTTTTTTTTTGGTTTTGTAGCGATGATCTCAGAAAGGTAAAAGGATTTAAAAAATACGGAATAAGAATATTTCGAAATTTTCTTGATAAAAATTAGGAAAGCCTGATGAGAAGAAATAATTGGTAGAAATTCCTTAATTATTAAACTTAAGGAATTGAAGACATTTTTCTTTCCATTAGCCTTTTTTGTTCCTTTACAATTTTTAAATTAAATTAATTTGAATAATTTTTATCTTAAACTTGACTAGAATTTTTCAAGAATCAGGATTTTATTGCATTAACGTTTCAATTCAATTGATTTTTAAAAGACAATAAATTTTTTTTTTAACAAAATTTTATTTATAAGCTTTTTGCATATTCATTTTTGATTAAAAAAAAAGGATCTGATTAAAAGAATTAATCTTTGACAAAAAAAAATTCTGGCTAAAAAAGAATAATTTTCAATTCGAAAGAATTTTTTGTTCCAAAGAATATATTTTCGTGTTTAAAGATTAATTCTATGGCCAAGAATAATATTTTTCAGAACAAAAGAATTTTTTCTAATAAAAAAAATAGACAAATATGATCATAAGAATATTTCGCTGAAAAATTTCTTATAAAATAATTATAATTTTATAATAAAAAAAAATTTTCTATGTTCTTATTCTCAGAATAAATAAATACTACAATCTTTTTTTATTTTTAGCATGAAATAAATAACATTCTAAGTTATTTTCTTCGGTAAGACGAATTAAATTTTTTTTTATGTCTCAAAAATCTCATTTCTTGATTAATTCTAGTCCAAATGATTTCAATATTTCTTGAATAAAATTAAGTTCTCTTTTACATCAAAACGTAAAATATTTTTTAAAAGTTTAGAAAATGTCCTTTTGGGAAATATTCCAAATCTAAGAAATTAATAGATTTTTTCCTTAGCCATTTAAAAAATAATTACAATTTGCTTGATTAAAAAAAATGTTTTAATAATTCATTATCCCAATAAAACAACATTTTTATATCAATAAATCAATGATAAAATGACACGATGAAAAAAATAAATTATTTCTGCACCAGCTCAGGTTAGATGGCTTCTCATACAGCATAACTATATATAATATAAAATTTACAAAATTCTACAGGTGTTGCCAGAGGTTTTTTTTTCAACATCCTCTAATACTTGAGAGAGGCATAAAATTCAGGTTTCATTGAGAATGGTGATCGTGCAACAAAGTTTTTTCTTTTAACAAGACTCTCTGGCACACGAGACTATTGAGAGCAAGTGCATGGGAATTTATATAGTTTTGTGTGTTGTTGTATATATATAATACAATTCCAAAAGGCAAAGAAAACAAGGCGAGATAAAAAAAAAAAACAATGAAAAAAAAATTTTTAAAAATATATTAAAAAATCCCAGTAATATATTGTAGAAATGAAAATTGAGATATTTAGTATAAATTAATTAAAGAATGATAAAAAAAAACACTCTGTTAGTTTATAGAATGATGAAAGAAAATAAATTTAGACTCTTAGAATTATCCAACTTTTCAATTTCTCGATGTAAGATAAATTTATATATAAATAAAAATATAAATATAAATAAAAAATTGTAATATTGTGATCAAAACGATTTAATTTATAGTAGAGTGTACGTTTATTAGGCTATAATAAATAATAAAAACTAAGTCAAGACAAGGAAAACGAGAAAAGTTAGCGAAACATTGAATCACATTTAACACGAGATATCCAACACCTTTTTCTCAGACATACAACAACAAAAAGTAGATTTATAGATATATATGAAAAATGGATATATATTATTTGTATTTCAAAATGGACTGAACAAATTTATTCTTAATAATTCTAAAATGTAGGTAATTTAATAAAATGAAAAAAAGAAATATTGTGAATGAAAATTTAGAATGAAATAAAAATTCCAAAAAAAGAACTTTTGATGATGTTTTTTTCACCATTTTTATGCAAAACATGAGACCAACTTTTTCCAGAATTTTTTGAAAAGAATATTGCAAAAAAAATATGCAAAAAAAACGAACAATCTTAACACTTTATACAAGAGAAAAGAAAATGAGGAAGAAATATGCAAATAAAGAAAGAAAAGAGGATTAATATTAAAATATTTCAAATTTGTACTTAATTCCAATGTCAAAATATTTAGTCGCAGCAGATTTAGCGCAGCACCCAACCGGCTCACTTTTCTATAAGGAAGCCAAACACAGAATGTTCTCACTGAAAGCGCAAATTTGAATAAAATAGAAATTATTTAAATTTTTGTTGTAATATAATTTGTATCATATTTATATATATTTAGCATTTCTTTTTCTGTGTATAATTTTTTTTATGTAGGAAAGGAAGAAAATGAGAAAGAAAATGATCAGCATTATGTACATAAAAATTACATTGCATAAAAAAGCCCATTTTAAAATACACGAGAGACAAAAAAATCAATAAAAAATGATATTTGATGAAAAACCAAAGACTTTTCATTTAATCCGCATATTTTGGAGCTTTCCTTGGTTTTGTCTTTTTTGTGGTTGAGACTTTTCTTTGCACGATGGATTTTTTCCTTAGTTGGTGTGATCTGCAAGATCACAAAATACGCACGATGATGATCAATTAGCGGAGACCTCGGTGTACGATGCGGATGGTTAATTGTTATTTAAACATTACAAATTAACTCCGAATGGGAGAAACACGTCCAAATGATCGTAAAATGCGCATTTTTATGGCGTGAACGTGCGTGACGATCGCGATCTTCTTCGATTTCCCTCGTAATATTGGATGCGATGTGAGAACCACCTGATTTTGGAAGAATTATATTGCCCAAAAAGAATAAAATTTGTCGTATTGGATCTATTGGTTTTTAAGCAGCAGCAAAAACACTAGAATGGTGTCGCACGTTCACACAGAATTCCAAAGCGATCCATTGAGAGTAGAGGCCTGAGCCGAGCTATTTGCAGAGGCGTTATTAAAATTATTGCAAATAAGTTTGTATAAAATTATTAATTTTAAAGTTATTTTTGCAATGTTTAATAGTTTGTTCAAATAATTCTATTTTTTGTTATTGTTTAAATGAAATTTTTATATTAATATTTTACGTTAACCCTTTCGTGACCGCGAGAAAAATATAAAAATATTTTGGCACTACGTCCCATATTAGGAACAGGGCCTGCCGCCCTATTATGTTGTTGTTCCCCTTGCGGAGAAGTAGTGGGCGGCTTGCGAGATACAACCACGTGTGGGCCATTTTACGGATAGGAGTGTATCAATCTCCTGATCCAACCGGTCAACGTGATCTAATTGCACGTTGGCGGATGGGGTGCGTTTGCCGGGTTCTGTATTCGAACCGGCGACCTTTGGATGCGCACTCAAGCGCTCTATCCATTGCACCCCAGGCCCACCCGCGAGAAAAATAGAAACATTATTATAGATATTTGTTGTCTGAATGATTTCATGAAAATTGAAAAAAATGCATTTTTTTTAAATTCCTTAAAGAATGATAAAACATTAGCGCCAATATCTCATGTATTAAAAGAGATAAACAAGCTGATGGTGACGTCATGTCTTGCATTTTCGAGAAAATCTTTGCTTAATTTAGACAGATTTATGAAGAATTTAACAAAGAATGATTATAAGTAAAAATAAAATTAATTTATTATCAAAATATTAATTCTTTTCTAGAATTTATTTGTTACTAGTAAAAATGCCAATTGGGCCAATTGTGACGTCATTTTTTCCTTTTTTAAGCAAATCTCTATTGGAATTTTCCCATATAAGAAAAATTTATTACATTGTTTAATTTATCATTGCCTGAGATTCAACAGAAAATCATAAATTAATTAATTTATTAATTACATTAATTATTAAAAATATTAATTTCCTTAATCTTCTGAATTTTTTAAAAATATTTTTTTTATATTTAGATTGTATAGAATTGTTTTTTAAAGTATTCCAAATATTAAAACTGTCTCAAATTTCTTCTTTCAAAGATTTTTAAAAATTTGTTTAGCTTTTAATAGTCCTAAAATAAAATCCCAATTAAAGAAAATTCAATAAATTCCCAAAAAATCACCACGAAAACCGAAATGTGTTGCAGCGCAGTCCTCTCTTTTGTCCAGGGAAGATATTGGAGAATGATATGGAGAAAACACCCACGATCTGCGGGGCTATTTTCATTACCATTTTTAATTTTATTGGTGAATTCTACTCTTTTTTATGGCGTCTTAAATTACGACTTTTTCAACACTTCCTGAGAGTTCTATGCTGTGGAGAACGGTAATTTATGCAAATCTCTCTCTCACTCACTCCCATTTCTCCCCACAGGCCATGATCGCGCGCAGAAGAATCTCTATTTTTGCCTCCTCCCTCCTCCTGCACAAAAGGCCAATCGTTGGGGAATTTATATTTCGTTTATTCCCAAAATCATCATAACTTCATCAAAAGCTATCACAACAAATACGCCATGGGCGCACACAGAGTCTTCCTCCTCCTAGGCCATGGCAGCATTAGCTGCGGATCTCCAGCCTCGTCCCAATTCCACAAAAAGCCAGCAAGCAGTGAGATCTATATGGAACCATGGCGTCCCGTTGTGAATGTGAATCGAATTCACGGCTAATTCCCCGGGAGGAGTCGAAACATTTAAACTTCGCTCCTCACCATGTGTGACAAATTTATCGATGTGCCATCACGATGGTGATGGTGTGTAGTGTAGAGACCCCAACGCATTCCCCCAGATGTTTGGCTAAAGTAACATCACACAGAATATCAAAAAGACGATAGGCCCCCAAGATGATTCAGAGAATGAACTGCGCGCGGGGAGATGATCTCTCAGCGCGAACAAACAGTGAAAATTAGTGGAAGTGTGTTTTATGTAAACATACAGCGGTGATGCGGCTCAATTTATATATGTACATTAATCCCCCCATATTCTTGTCCAATGTGGTGAAGTTGACCCATCAGCCACGAAAGGTGAAATATTTTCCAATTGGCAAAGAGAACGGACAAGACTTTCCGCGTGGTAAAATTAGCCGTGCACACTACAAGATCTTTCTCGTGGAAGATGAATCGATCGCGAAGATGCTCCTCAGTCTAAAAAATTAATTTGCCAACATTGCGAAATTCTCCGGAGAATGTTTCCGGTGGTGTGGAGCTCTCACCATCCGCTGATTCTCAGCATTAAGCGAGGAATTTCGCAAGTTTATGCTCATAGTTTGGTCACCTACCTCATCATCTGTGTGGCGGTTGCTCCAAAAAGATGATCCAATGCGTGAGGAATTCCGTATTAAATAAAAAAGAGAAGTTTTGCTTAAAAGACAATGGAGGAAATGCGTGAAGAATTTATCATCAATGAATCAAGAAATATTTAAAATTAAATAAAAAAATCAGGACATAAAAGATTTAATAAAAATTTCGAGAGCATAGAAATATTTTGTTGAAAAATTGTAAAATTTTTCTTCATTTTTGGAAAAAATAATTAGGTGAAACGAGTCAATTTAAAGTCCCTACAAAGGTCTGAAAAATCGTAAAAATTGTCTAATTTTATTCCAATTATTACATGCATAAAATATTTCACAATTATCCTGATAACTTTTCCATGAGAAAAGCTTCCGCTTGCAGCCCATAAATTTGTGGCAATTATTCCAATTTTGATGCTGCAAAATTTATGACTGGAAAATCGTGATCTCTTCAAGGAAAAATTTTCCAATTCATCGTATTGGTTTTTAGATGAAAAGAAAAAGAAACAAAAAACTGGAAAAGCGTGAATCTGGGAAAATGCCAACAATTAAAATGAAGGCCCTTCATGATGGTACGTCCGACATAAGTATTTATTGAAGGAAGAGCACACATTGCACATTTATCAATCAATCTCAGTACATTTGTGGATGATTATTGTGGTTTATGGGTGCCTCCTGCAATAAATTCACTTATAGTTTATTGATTAATGGCGATCACTGGGTGATTCATTCGCAAGCCAAATTAACTCCTCTTCCACTTGATGCAAAATACAATAAGTTAGTGGCGAATAAACATGAGACCAAAATGTCGTGTGAATTTTTTGACTTGGCCACACGAGCTCAAGGTTGTCGCGCATTAAATTGAAGATGAACGGGGATTTCGCGCAGCATCGTTGGGGGCTCGATACATGGTGGGACCACTGAATAAATTTAATTTGTATTAAGTTGATTGTGATGCAATTTATTTGGATTTCTCACCCATTGAACGCGGAAACGTCGCGGCTTTAAAATGCTTCTGCTGCAAATGCATGATGAAATTGGAATTAGTCTCCTCTATGCGGATCAAAAACTTGAATCGGGTTTTAATTTTTGTTGAAACATTATTAAGGAGTAGATTATAAATACTTTCTCATTTTTTGGGTCATACGCTGACCCAGACGTGAAACATTTTACTTTTTTTCCATTATTTATGAATTTAACCCTTTAACGTTTTTTGGGTCATACCCTGACCCAAAACGAAAATGATTTTTTAGAGATACTTCTAGTTAATATTTTTGGATGCTTTCTTCGCCAGTATAAAGCTAAAGGATCAACCTTTCAAGACATATTTTTTTGATTCGTCCAATTAATTCCTTTATAGTCGATTTTTTGCATCAAACTTGGGAAAAATTGGTCGATTTTCAGCACATTGAAAATCGGCATTTTAGCTGTGTTTCTTTCAGACACAGCTTTTGTGTACCGAGCAAAATCGAAAGTCGTCAGATCGGGCTCAAACTTGGGATGAGCACGAATTAGGGTCCCCACATTCCAAAAAACGTATGCGCCAAAAAAAATTTTTTCCGGCCGGCCGTCCGTCCGGCCGTCCGGCCGGAACCTATCGCCTAATTACGAGAGAACGGTGATAGATAGAGACTTGCGGTAAACGGCAAAGTTTAAATATCGACCGGAAGACATCCGATTATGAGGTCATATCCACCCCCCCACCACCGCGTCCGCCATTTTGAATAACCTCAAAATTTTGTTTTCGCTATATCTCAGCCGCTATTATAGCTAGAGGGCTGAAATTTTGATATGTTATAGGGGCCATCAAGAGCTTTCCAAAGATACCTCATTTTCAAAAATCGGTCAAGCCGTTTAGTCAATATGGCCGCCACAATTTTTCATCGAAAATCGACCATAACTCGAAAACGGCTTGACCGATTTTGATCAACCCGGGGTCAAATGAAAGATCTCAACAAACCCTACAACTTTCTAGAACATCCGAAGTTTCAAAAGTGACCGCTAGGGGGCCAAAAATCGAAAACAAAATTTTCGATTAGTTTTCGATGAATATCTCGAAAACGACGACATAAATTTTTTTCATTTTTTGATATGTTGTAGCTGACCAAATTATCTAGCTTCATGCCAAAAATGAAGAAAATCTATGGATCCGTTCTCGAGATATAGCCTTCCAAAGTTAGCATGTCATATCTCGGGTTCTACAAGTCCGATCTTGATCAACTCAAGCGCAAATGAAAGGTTTCGTGAAACCCTACAAATGTCTAGAACATTGCAACTTCGAGAAATGACCGCAAGAGGCGCTAAAATCGAAAACAAAGTTTTCGAAAATTTCGAACTCGAATTTTTCGAAAATGGCGATATAAATTTTTTTCATTTTTCGATATGTTATAGCTGACTTCAAGACCTTTCAAACAAAAAAAAATTTATGAAAATCTATGGATCCGTTCTCGAGATCTAGCCTTCTAAAGATTTCTTAGGGTATGAATTTTCAACTTTTCCCGACTTTGCGCGTATTTAAATTAATTCGCGTTCTAGTTTGCTCTCACAAAATTGGTACACTGAAAGAAACACAGCTCTTGTAAGCTTGGTCAGCTTACCAGTACATTTTCCTATTTTATAGTTTTCCGATAGTCTAAATCGACTTGAATCTTATAAATAGAATAAATAACAAGAAAAAATTGCTTTATGGGAACCTTGAAAATCGAATGAATTTTCCAAAACGCTTTTCCAAACTTTTTGGGTCAGCATATGACCCAATGGACGGGAAGGGATACAAAACGCGGAATTTTTGACAACTCGTTTCCCATACATAAACAGTGCGGTGAAGTGGCTGGATGAGCCACGATTTTCAGTGATTTGAGTGATTTCCTGGCCAGAATCTCTGGCCAGGATGTGTTCTGATGGAGGGATGGGTATCCTCCTTCAATGTTGTGTTAAGTTTAATGCAATTTTGTGGTAAATAAGTGATAAATTTAACGCAAAACCGTGACAAGGTGCGTGTTTACAGTGCGGAGAAGTGGCTGAATGGGCCCCGAATTTCAGTGATTTGACCGATTTCCTGGCCAGAATCACTGGCTGGGATGTGTTCTGATGGAGGATTAGGTATTCTCCTTTACTCTTCTGTGAAGTTTTATCCAAATATGTGGTAAATAAGTGGTAAATTAACCACAAAATCGGCGCAATGTGTGTGATTAGAGGAACCTTCACCTGGGATGACACTGAAAATCCTGACCAAACCACTTCTGGTCGGTCTGAATCTCATTGTAGTTCATCCCAGGGTGCTTCCGAGGCGTCTTGGGGGTAACGTTACCGGCCACGGACACAGAGTGCTTCTTAATTGTGAATATCAAAAATCCGTGTTTTGTATCCCTTGCGGTCCATTGGGTCATATGCTGACCCAAAGCTTTTCCGGAAAATCCCCCATAAAGAGTTGTCCTATTATTGTAGACATGTCTATGGACATGTCTAACAGCAATCCAATGTGATCTTTTTTCAGCGAACATATCCAATGAAAGTCCAAAGGATTATCATTGGACATTCGTTTGGGATATGTCCAATTACAGTCTTATATCTAGTCTAATGATTTTTCTTGGGACGTGTCCTTCACTTGTCCTATATGAGTCCAATTTCCGTTTACATTGAACGTTTCCAATGCCAGTCCAATGGATTATCATTGGACATTCGATTGTGATATGTCTAACAGTAGTCTAATGTTTAATCCTACGATTTATGTTAGGACACCATAATCAGACGTCCAATGCTACTCCAAGGTAATTTCATAGGACATTCTAATTGAACGTTTCCAATGCCAGTCCAATGGATTATCATTGGACATTCGATTGTGATATGTCTAACAGTAGTTTAATGTTTAATCCTACGATGTATGTTAGGACACCATAATCAAACGTCCAATGCTACTCCAAGGTAATTTCATAGGACATTCTAATTGGACGTATCTAATGCCAGTCCAATAGATTACCATTGGACATTCGATTGAGATATATTCAACCATAGTCTAATGTTTAATCCTACAGTTTACCTCAGGACACTTTAATCAGACATCCAATGCTAGTCGAAGGAAAATTTATAGGACATTCTAATTGGACATATCCAATGCCAGTCCATTGGTTTATTATTGGACATTTGTTTGAGATATGTCCAACGATGGTCGAACGTTTAATCTTACGATTTATCTTAGCACATCTAATTCAAACGTCCTATGCTAGTCCAAAGGAATTTCAGAGGAAAGTTTACGTTAGACGTATCCAATGCCAGTCCATTAGTTCATCATTGAACATTCGATTGGGATATATCCCACGATTGTATAATATCTTGTACTACGATATCTCTTAAGACGTCTAATTCAGACGTCCAAAGCTAATCCAAAGGAATATCATAGGACGTTAAAATTTCATATATCTAATGCTAGTCCAACTATTTTCATTGGACTTTCGACATATGCTTCCATCGATATGTCTTACGTTTGTTCAAATGTCTTTGTTCTGTGAAGAGTGCGTGTGTAGCAGCGTTGGAAAATGGAAAAATGGGAAAAATATCCGGAAAAATAGCAAAGTAAGTACATTATACACTAATTAGGATATAGTTAAACGATGTGTATAAGAAATTAAGTTGCAATTTATATAATTGTACGCGAAAATAGAAATTTTCTTTTTTACAGGTTACGTGTTTCGACAAGTCCAGGTGAGAGATTTTTTTCGAATAAAAGCAGGTAAAAAGAGAAGTATTTTAATTAAAGAGCGCTCTTCTGTAAATAGTAGTAGTAGTAGTAGTAGTAATAGCAGTAGTAGTAGCAGTAGTATGTAGTAGAAGTAGTCGGGGTAGTAGTAGTAAATATTATGTATGTAATATTTGACAAATTTTTCTATTATTCCATTATTATTCATTGATTTGTCTTTTCATGCTACATGTTCCCGGACAACTTCTATTCTCCGGACTCTCCCAGGCTCCCCAAAAAGAGTGTCCATGGACAACCCAATGGATTGTCAATGGATTCGTCCCATGTGTCCCATGGACTTTTCTTGTTTTTTTCTTATATTCTGTAATATTCTTACAGCTACATGTTCCCGGCGTTCACGGACAACTATCTTACGGATACTCCCACGTTACAAAAGCTCGCCAAAGAGAACTATCAGCATTTATGACGAAGGGAATGGAGAAAAGAAAAGGTACTTATCATTGATTGATTATATCTCATTTTATTTTGAAGATTTTACTTAATATTCATAAAATTATTTGTCTTTTCAGACCGTGCCTTGGAAAACAGAAGTAGGAGAGCATCCCGTGTCTTGGAAAACAGAAATTGCAGAGCATCCCGTGTCTTGGAATACAGGAGTTGCAGAACATCTCAAAGACCCAGGACGTCAGAGTTCAACCGCCGAAGGACAAAGTATCATACATGTAAGATTTATATATATAATTTTTAAATAAAAAAATAAAAAATTAATTCAAAGCGTTTTTTAGTAAAAAAAAAAAATAGAAAAAAATTGGACATATCCTAAGCTATTCGTATGAAATGTCCTACGACGCGTCCGCTAGAACTTTTCTAAATACGGACCTGTCCTATGCTATTCGTATGGACTGTCCATTGATGTATCCACTGAAAATTTTGCACACTGGATATGTCTTATGCTCTTTGTATAGACTGTCCCATGGATTGTCCTCTGAGGTGTCTGCTAGATTTTTACTCTACACGGATCTGTCCTATGCTATTCATATGGATTGTCCACTGACTCGTCTTCTAAAAATTTTCTAAACACTGGATATGTCCTATGTTCTTTGTATAGGCTGTCCATGGACTGTCCCCTGACGTGTCCAATAAAAAATTTTGTAAACATTGGACAAATCCTAACCGGAAATAAGTGACAAGTCCTATGATCTGTCCAAAATCTGTCGTACGAAAGCAAGACTCGGAAGTCATGAAAATGTCTTTGAGGATGTCTTATTTTGTCGTAGGACAGAATATAAGAAAAAAACAAGAAATTTCCATGGGACACATGGGACGAATCCATGGACAATCCATTGGATTGTCCATGGACACTCTTTATGGGGTGTCCAAAATCTGTCGTACGAAAGCAAGACTCGGAAGTCATGAAAATGTCTTTGAGGATGTCTTATTTTGTCGTAGGACAGAATATAAGAAAAAAACAAGAAATTTCCATGGGACACATGGGACGAATCCATGGACAATCCATTGGATTGTCCATGGACACTCTTTATGGGGCGGACTTGCTCCTCGCTCTCGCTTAAGGCATTGTGTCTCTTTGGGCTTGAGCAAATCTTCAGCTCATCAGCACTTTTTCTCCCTGCCTACCGGGTTGGGTATATTTATGAGGTGCCCCACTGTATGGGTTGAAAGGAGATAAAAGCAAAGTGGCATAGTTCTTTATTCGCGTCCACATACGCGGGCAGAAAGACCCAACATCTTCAGCCCCCATTATGATTATTGCTTTGATGACTCAAATGGAAGGTTCTTGTTGCTCTTGTTGGTGTGTGAAGGTGGTGCTCAAAAGGCACGGCAGAGGGGCAACACACAGTCAGCTCTCTAATGACTTAATCGATGAGGATTAGGGTAATGAAGTACTCAATGGTTGTGCCCCGCCGCCAACATCTTAGCTGTGTCTCCAATGCACAATTACGTGCGCGCGGGGTTATGTGGGAATTTTTTATGCCATGTAATTCCCATCTCGTTGTGGACGCATTGAGGATGATTGTGAGGTGAGTGTGAAGAAGATTTCGCCCTTTTCGCGCATCCGCCATCGCGCAATGAATTGTGGGGTCTTTAAATCAATTGCGCGCAAAATAGCACCTGATTCACGCCAATGCATTTCAATTCACAAAATGACTCGCGAGAAAATTTTAACAGAAATGCCTCTAAAGTGATTCTCTACGTACATTATATTTGAGGGCATTTGAGCTATTGAATGGAATCCGTTTTAGCACCAATAAAAACAACGACAAGAGGGCCTCTCAATACGAGAGTGATAATGCTAAAGCGAAATATGTGCATTCTTTCACACCTCCCGACTCATCTCAATGAATTTATTTCAGAAATCTTAAGTGCAATCACTCTTTGATTTTATTTTGCATATAAAATGTATTTAAAATGTTTAATGGAAATAAATATATCTACAGTGGAGGTTCAGAGAAAAGATTCGGATCTTTTGTAAGAACAATATGTTAGTTTCCTAAATTTTATGCAAATATTTCTCCATATTTCATTAATAAATCCAGGTAAATTAAAGAATAGATCACGATTTTTCAGTCATAAATTTTGCAGCAACAAAATTGGAATAATTGCCACAAATTTATTGGCTGCAAGCGGAAGCTTTTCTCGTGAAAAAGCTATCAGATAGATATGATATATTTTATGTATTTGTAATATCTAACTAAATCAAAATAAATTGGATCAATATTTTTTTAAATCAACTCTTTTACCCAAAATTCATTGAAAGAAATTTATTTAACGAATAACCTGTATTGATTTTTGTTTAAAATATTTGAATTTTCATCAAACGAATTAAGGATTCGATGCTGATTTAAATCTTTTCGGTAATAAACTTAAAAGTTTTTGTAAGATTTTGACAAGTCTATTAAAAAAAACAAAGAATTTGTTGTTCCCAGAAAGAGTCAGAAGGATCTTTAACAAACTCTGGAAAAATAATTTTCCTTCAAAAACTCGATTAAACAATCAAATAAAATGTCAAAATCTCATAAGATTTTTCCCAGAATACCAAAAACCGTTAAACTTACGAATTTTTAGAAAAGATTTATATCAGAATCTACCCCTAAATTTTAAATTTATTTACGAATTTCTTTTATTTCCCTTCTTGAAGAAAAAAAAACAAATTAAAGGAAAACTCTTTAAAAAATCATTCAATAATTCACAAAGTAAGAAAGAAAGAAATAATAATTTTATTTAAGAAAGAAATGAATAAAATTGAATGAATAATAATATTTTTAAAGAGGATCCCATCAACATGGGTTAAATGCAATTAAAATGGCCACACGGCAATTAAAAAGCACCATAAACAGTTTCCACCATAAGCGTGCAATATTTCGAGAAATTTATGTGAAAACCCATTGAAATAAATCCCAATTTTGATACATTTCACTTTGATGGCGCACATTAATTGCAAATTGCATTTTATCCACGCGATAAAAAGGCAAAAAATTTTCGCCAACCAATTTAACGTTTGTGGAGGCTATTTCATTGCTTTGCAACTTTGTTTAGCATATGACGCAAAGTCTCGTAAAAAAGCTTATTAGACAAACATGCGGATTTCATTGCAAAATACTACATGAAGAGCCAAGAGCAATATTTTCTAATTAAGCATCCAGCAAAATCCCTTTATTGGAAATTTTTCTTCACTGTTCTAAAGGCCAATTTGGCTTGAAGATTGGGATGATGCGATGATGCTGTGGAGAAGAGTGTGAGAAGAAGTGCGTTAAATGAATTATTTATTGCTTTGAGGATGTGTGCTGGAAATTATGATGTGCTTCCTATTTCGTGGCAATTGCATTAATTTCTACGCGTCAGACACCTAATTGCAGAACATACCCAATTCCTAATTGTCTAATCACGAATAAAATTCACGGAGTTGGTCTTTGTCTCTCCCAACTTACTCTACAAATAATTAGCAATAATTTGCCAACAATGGCAAGACCCACGAATAAGGAGGAGGCACCTCCGTGGATCGTGCTGCTCGCTACAAATAATTTTTAGTGTTAAATTGAGAGAAAAGAACAAAAAAGAGAAAAAAGAGCATCTTCGCACAATTTGCAACAAATTGTGAATAAATTTGCCGCCGATGGAGCGTAGATGAGGAGTGCTACTTACATGGCTTATTGGCTGAGCAATGTGTGTCTCATTATGGAAATTTGATTGAGTCAAATGAGCCCCCAAGATGAGCGCGTCTTCCTTCTCGTGAACCATCTCGGCGGCAGTCAATTTGGTATGAATACCGCAAAATACACGCTCCGCTTGCAGCAGCAGAATCTTCCAGCCAAATTGTACCGTTCTCTCCAATTAATGTCTTCAAATATTGAGCTTTCTTTTCTTTCTCCAAAGTCTATTGAAATGCTCCAACAGAGTGGACAAAAATGCCCATGTGAACCTGCCGCTGCTGCTTGCTCTTCTTGCTTACATTTTCCATCACATTTCACGCAGAAACCCAGAGACAGATGTCCAAGCACGGGGAGCTTCTAGGCTATAGGTAGGTATGATCTGTGTTACTGTAGCTGAGATTCATTAGTTCGAAGTTTGTGAGCAAAGATAAAGATTTTATGAAAAAAAAAAATAAAATTAGATTTTTATTCGTTCAGAAATTATCAAGAGTTAGAAAATAAACGTCAAGCGTTAGAAAAGAAATGTCAAATCTTACAAAAAAATTGTCAAAAGGTGCTAATTCAAATGCAAATGTCGTGAATATTATTTAGTAATCTCAATTTTCATAAATCTCGACTTCAAAAGCTTCAAAATCATTTTTAGAGTAGTCTAAATTAAAAAAAAAAATGTTTTCAGAAGCATCCCGGATTTTCGCCCTCTGAACATAGAATTTTACATCCCTGCTAACAATATAGAACTTTTTCGGAAAAACAAAACAACCTTTTGGAAGTTTTCATTTAATAATTTTTGTTGTATTTTCTACCCTATACTGCTTTGATAAAATTCTTTTATTTTAGAACCCAACAAAAGGCTCTTCTGGATTGATATAAGATCTAGTTTTTCCTCTATTACGACCTTGATTAAAAGGTCATGCCTTAAAGGACTTTTTGAGCTGATCTTTAAAGAATCTTCCTTCTTCCTTTAGATACTACTTTCAGATCCTTCCAAACTCAACTATAAAATTAATTTTTAATTCTTTATCTTCTGCTACAAAGCCAACGACAATATCAGTGATCTGTACCAACTACTTACAACTTACTGCTGTATAACAGCTAAGAAGTGATCAGCCCGTATCTCTTGGAAATCACGCCGTTGGGCATTTGGGCCCAACGGCGATTGATTCTCAGTTCACATCGGAAATAAATCAATAGATATTGGATCGTTTGGATGATATTTCTTTTTTGCCAAAGCTGATGATCCCCCATCAACGTCATCCTACACACAGCATCTCTGCACAGCTCTTACCACCAATTACACATCAACAAAAATTCTTTCTCATCGCCTCATCCATGGCCATAAATCAGGTTACACGGTCGTCAAGTG
Organism: Lutzomyia longipalpis; assembly: GCF_024334085.1. Lineage (NCBI taxonomy): Eukaryota > Metazoa > Arthropoda > Insecta > Diptera > Psychodidae > Lutzomyia > Lutzomyia longipalpis. The sequence continues at coordinate 19,337,006 of NC_074707.1, forward strand.
TTAATTAAATCTCTATGGCTGAAACTGTTTGTTTTCGCTGGCTTATTATTGAGGCAAAAAGGCGAAACAATAACATTGGAGAGTGCGCGAGTGTTGATTTGTGTATTTGTAGCATGAAGACGTCTCCACCGAAGGCCCCTCAATTGGCGACATGGAGCAAAAAGTGCCGCGCAACATTTCTTTCTCACATCTCTCTTGCTTCTCTCCTTCATGATTTTTTTTTGCACCAATGCTGAATCTATCAATCAAATATCGAAATTTTTAATTTCTAACTTCTCGCACGTTGGTGCTTTTTTTGTACATCCATCCCTATGCAGAGCTTTCTTCTGGCGTGCATAGATATACAGGATTTTTAACCCATTCTGACCCTGCGTCACTTTGCACTGTCCAACTGATAAATTTCCATTCGGTAAATCAATTGCGCGATGTTCGTTTTTTTTTTGCCCAAAGCGACGACATTTTGCATGAAGTTTCCTCCTTTTCCTTTTAATTAGCCACGTAAATGTGTCTGTTAATTTTTCAGACGCCAGATTGATGGGAGAGTGAAGTGGGAAAGGTTGCGAAATTTAGGACATTAATTAATTTAAGGCACTCTAATTGCTTAACATTAAGGCCAACTCCGAGCGTGTTGGTGTGGGCCAATAGTTCACATGGAAGGAGAAGAAGAACAACGGATTGGCTTAATTGATTTGGTAAAGCAGTTTGTTTAAATTTTAGGTGGGAAAATTACTTTTTAGGATTAATTATGAAATATGGCGAGATAGGAATGACAGGAGTTCGTTTGACAGTTGTTTAGGAATGTCAGAATTTTGTGACAGTCAGGTATTCTAGAAGATTTTCTAGAAGCATTCAAAGAAAATGTTTTAAAATTAAATGAAGATTTGATTTAAAATTTTTCCACTTACATTTTTAAACACATAGGTCAAAAATGTAATAAAACCATTTTTTATTAAATTTTCTTTATTAATTTATTACTTTTGAAACTCTGGGTAACTTTTTTAAAGCTTTTGCTCTCTTCAGAACTTTCATTAGGGCTTTAAAAAATTAAATTTAAAAGTATAAGAATTTTGAAAATTAATCATTCCTTCAAGATCTTCAAGATCATTCACCTTACCTGTCTCTCTGCATAAATTGAAGAAAATGAGCATCAATTAACCTTTCAAAGAAGAATTTTCTTTAAAACTCAACACCACAAAATTGCAGCTGTCGGAATAATCATCCTTGCACCCTTCAATAACGATTTAATTCGGTAAGAAAAAATCGAAGCGATTATTCACTAATCGCCACCCCATTGAAATCACCTGGATTGTCTTCAATGCACTGTAACCTTTTCCATAGCAATCTTGTGGTTTCCTGTCCATATTGAGGCATTATGGTTTTCCATTTTTCCATCCCTCAAAAGCTTGTAACAAACGGATTAATGATGATGAAAGGCAAAATGCAGGAAATGTTCATTCAGTTGCACAGCAAGCAAATAATTGAAGCTCATTATCTTTTAATTGATTTCGCGATTGCCTTTTAATCTGCCCAACAATCGTCGGCAGAAAAGACTTTTGCATCACACAACCCTGTGGGACAAAAAAACAGCAACCGCAACTTTCAATTAGGAAATGCGTACTGAATGTGTTAAGCTGTGAACGGAGGAAATTGGCATTGTGGCGGTGAAAGAGGAAGAAGATGAATTAATTCGTTTAGGTTTGCTTACGAAGGTTTCACTCGCAGATGAGACCCGTGGGAAATCCTTGGATGTGTTCACTTTCGCGCGCTCTCCTTTTGGCATGCAATCCCGCGGGCAATCCCAGAGACTCGGCTGTGGAGGAAGTCTTCCCGGTTTTGTGGTGCTGATTGCACCCAAAACCCCCCGAGGGTGCGTTTAAGCTTGAATGTTGCACGGAAGGGAGTCTCAGCAACCCAAATTGACTGCTCTTCTTCTTCTTCTGTGCTGCCCCTTGGCGCCTCGCACTGAACCAGCATACACTCCCCATTGATATACTCACACCGCCTCACACCTTGTCCTCGCGACCGATCAGGTGATCCAGCAAACCTCATGAATGTGCAATATTGAACACGGGTAGCTCAATTGCTTTGCTTTGGCATCTCTCTGTGCGTCCTCCTTCGCTGCCGGAATGACGATGAGGACCCAATTCATTCCACGACCGATGACTTCCAAGAATGGCTCGAACGAGTCATCTTCTCTTCGCGAAGAGTCTCTCATGTCGCTACTCTGGACATGGGGGGAATTTCACAATTTAATCGGGGCGCAAATGTGGTGAGAATTTGTAATTTTCTCAATCAGAACCATCATCGCCAGCTTTTGCACAAGTTGTATGTAGTGTGAAAAGTTTCGCGCGTTGGAAAAGCGTGAAGAAGATGGATGTGGAAGATTTCGGGCTCATCGGCACGTTTTTAGGCTTCCTGAATTTATTTCATTTCAACCATGAGGATCCCTATCTCGCTGTTTTACTTATAATGCCCTTATAGAGAAGCAAGGTAGAAAGCCAAACAGATGATTAATGCACAAAGATTTAACCTTTTGTGCAAATGTTAGTTAAAGAAATTCAGGAAGAATTAATAAAAATTTGAATAAAGAGGAAAAATCTTTTTAGAATAAAATTATTAAAGATTCTCTCAGTTATTTTTAACCCAGATATGTCAAAGAATTTTGTCTCTGATTTTAAAATTGTCTGGAAAATTCAATTCTCAAGCAAAATTCTTTAAACACGTGAAGTTCTAAAAATCGTTTCATTCACTCAAAATCCACAACAAATATTTTCTGATTTTACTAAATACAGAAAATTGGACAAATCCGGGTTAAGAATAGGTATAGAATCCTATTTATTTTTCTTAATTAAAAACAAGATTTTTCAGTTAAATTTTCTTTAATTAAAACAGCCTAACAAATAAAATTTTTAATTTATTATTTAGCGGTAATAAATCAGCAACAAATTCCTCCAACTACTTATGCGTTATATATATTTTTTCATTCAAATCAACGTAAAAGGAAAAGAAGCATAAACCCAACCATATATTGCGTCGATTCAGAGCGCATTTACATCGTAAACTATCATCAGCTATTTGTATCATATATAATATTTCGATTGCGATCTCCATGAGCCCATGACAGGCCTCTCACTCAAAAATGCGCAAAATGTCAATGTTTTGGCAGACCCACACCCTCCAGGCTTAGTGGTGTGCTCGTTAGTTCTTCGGCAGAGTCGCACAGAAGCAATTAAAGTCTTGCAAAACACATGTGATTGAAAGGTACTCCACTTGCTAATTGATTAATGGTCTGCTAATTGCCTCCTGATAATAAAAGTAATAACCACCGATAGACTCTTTTTGCCTTTTTCTGGGCCTCTAATTAGCATCTCCCATTGGGCATTTTTACGTGAATAAATAATTAGATAGTTCGAACGGCGTTTGATTTGTCGATTCCGCCACACACACATTAATTAATTTGCCAATAAAGTGACGATGATTTGTGGAACCTGCGATGATCCATGGAGTGTTTACTCTTGCATCACATAAATTTGCATAAATCGATTCTCTTTTATTTTTCTTAAACTGCTCCGTATGGGGACTTTCTATGGCTCAATGCATGGCCCATTGATCGCCAATGCAGTTGAGGTGCAACGCGATCATTTATCAAACTTAATGCTCCCTATTCTTGCGCTAAATTGACTTTTGCTGGTGATCGAGAGGGAGAGAAAAAAAAGAGAACTTCTTCTTAATTACACACGCGGGAGAAATCGGATCAGCATACATTGGGGGCCGGCCAATCGAGAGATTGTTATGTTGTGGTGCAATGCAATATTGAGGTGAATGGTTGGGTTGGGGTTACGAAAAAAAAAGTAGCAAAAGAGCGCCCTCCCCCCTCTGCAATGCAATCCACAGAAATCCCTCAACATTTTATCCTTTGTTGCGGAGACCCCGAGAGATCCCCGTGAGTTTCGATTTACGGCGGATGTTGCATAATATTTTATATTTGCACTTTTTTCGCATGTTTGCCGGTAAAAGAGGCGCATTATGTTGCTTTCTCACTGTACAATGCATAAACAATAAAAGATGATCTCCGGCGGTTCCCGGCACTCTCCCCCTCAACACGGCAGGCGGCCGCTTTTTTCGCCTTCGATCGCCATGGCCGTGATCGAGGCAGATTAATGGTCTTCTGGTAGTTAGCAGCATCTCACAGGCTCTAGAGTTTGTAATAATGTGCGCTGTTGTTGGTGTGCAAAAAGTTGAATACAATGCACAATCTCGCAAGTGAATTGACCATGCCACGGAGCATGGCTCTTTTTTTCTTTTCTTCTTAATCTCGCAAAACACAAAAACTCTACCCAATGCGCCGCGAAGAAGTCCAACCGATGAGAAATCAATAAAAGCCACCACCACCGATCGATGGTGATTGCAAAAGTGATCGCTATAGCACAATTGAATGGCCGACTTTCTTGAATTAACTGCCAATAATAAGGCTGATTAATTTGAAGCAAAAAACCAGAGATGAGATAAACTCTCTGCTATCTCTTTGCAATTTAACCTACAACATCTCTTAAAAAGATTCCAATAAAAAGTTGTCTTTGGGGACTTTTTTATAATGGGAAAATTTAACTTTATTAAAGCGATCATGAAGTTGTTTTTAGCTGCGATTTTTCTTTAACCCTTTGAGGACAATTTTGTCGAATTCTTTTCTTATTGAAAGACTAGTCAACCCGAGCCCCCAATCATGTGTGAGCAAACTCCATTTTAAGCTATAAAACGGGGTGTATATTAGTAGGGGGGGATGAATAATACGGTACCCCGAAAAAATTTTAAAATAAAAAATTCCCGTTATCTGACCCTTCAGCAGGTAGAAAATGGGAAAAAATCAATTTTTCTGTGGGGACGCTATAATGGGGGGTTGGGGCGGAATCCCATATAGCGCTTGCAACTCGTATTGACCCCCTCTACCCCCATACTAAATTTCATCAAGATCGGCCCAGCCGTTTCGGAGGAGTTCATGTGCCACAGACAGACAAACATTTCAGCTTTATATTAAGATAAGGCTTTGAAGGTACCAGGCGCCTCCACCACTAAATTATTTACATTTGTTTTTAAAAGCAGAAAAGAAAATCTTTGACGATCGTGGAAATTGGTTTTTTCTTAAGTTACTTTGTAAAAAACTATTAACATTGAATTTTCAGGAATTCTTAGACCCTAAGGAATAATAATAAACGATTCGAAACGTCGCTGATTTAAAAAAACATTGCTTTTTGACTGTTTCTTCCCGATCACTCTATTAATGGTTTTTCTAACAAGCGTTTTTTTTATTTAAAATACTTTTTTTTAATTAGGAAAAAATATTTAGAAAATAAAATTTACTTGATAAAAAATATTTAATAGACAATAAAATTGAAAATTTTTTCAATAAAATATTTATCAATGAAATTATAAAGTTTTAAAGCTCAACTTTTGAATTATTGCTATTAAAGCTTTATTATTAATGATTCTTTTGAATATAAATTCTGAAATTAGAACCTTTAAGTAGAAAAAATATTTAAAAATTCTCTTGAAAAAATTATTTAAAAAAAAAACAGTTTAAATTGATATAAAAACATTTTCTCAAAACATTCTTTAGCACTTCAATTGATGTTTGAGGTCACGATCACTTGATGTTGGTTTTTTTATGTTGATGCTACAGAAGTTTGTTGTTTTTGGGTGTGTTCTTTGTCTTGGCGTTTCCGTCCAATTATAAATTAGCCACAATTTGCTTATACACAGAAGAGACTTTGCTCCGCACAATCTATACCTGCGCGATGTGCGAGATGGATGAAAAACGATCACAGAGAGAGCCAAGAAGAGCTTCTTGCTTCACACACAGCCCCATCCTTTTTGCCGCGGGTTTGGATGGACAATTCGCAGGGCTCTCTCACATGACCACATGATCACAGCCATCAATTTGATCCTCTCGGGTGGTGGTGTGAGCCGATGTGTACGCGTTTGGGTATATAAATAATTGGTGATCGATAGCTGTTTAGGGGGATCTTCGATCACTTCATTTTGATAAATGCTCTCGGGGTCCCGGGGGTAATACACACACAGCAAATTGATTGACGTTTGAATAAAAAGCATGCGATCCGGGAATCAACTCTATTTGGTATTGAAAAAAAAAAGAAACGAACCCAGCCAATAATATACTTCCCAAGAGAAGCGCACATATTATTGCCCACAATAGATGGGGCTTTTAAAGTGCAGTTGGATGATCTTTTGGGCATGCGATCGTGGCATGGTAAAACATCGGGGAGGGGACAAAGTATGGCCTCCGTGCGTGGCTGTCCGAATGAATGCAAACGGCGGTGAAGTGCGCCCGCGATGAAAGCTTCCGATTACGCAAAATCAGCGGACGCATTTGAGTGACGGTAAAATAGCCCCACGATCGCGATCTTCAAATTGTATTCTGTCAATTGGTGCATGAGAAAATTTGTTATTAATCCCAGCGCCTTTTCTTCTGTAATGCAGCACCCCCTTCCTTGTGGAAATACCTCTATACATACCTTTTATTTCTTTCTCGGGTCAGATCACTGACGTGCCATTCCAAACTCTCTGCATGTGTGTGCCTCCCTAATTGGATGGAATCATTTTGGGTGCCCCTCGTGCGGATCCCGCGGGATGTGGTTGTAGCGGGCAGACGCAAAAGTACAAAATATAAAAATTACGCATCAAAGAGTGAGTAATGACCCAATTCAGCTGTGGCACAGGATGCTCTGTGCGTGTGACGATCGACGCAATTAAAGCTCCCCATTCGGCGGCTCTGGCGTGCGCCCCAAAAGATAGTTACAAATGGGGCCCCGGCGGTGGATGGCCGCGTGAGTTTTGGGCGATCATGGCGCCACAGGTGATCGCCAGCATTTGTAATAAATCAATGAGTTCATGCGCCACGGAATAATCAATATTATTGCTTTGATGTATTAATAAAAACACAAAACTCCATCAATCTCCTCTCAATCTCTCTGTCTCTCTATCGCCCAGCTATAACTCTGTGGTGGACTTTTAATCTCTCCTCCTAACTATGTACAATACATAATATGTACCTAAATAATATAAAAGATGCTGCACATCGACTTCTCACCTCCCCCTGATCATTGTGAGACTTTCGGTGAAGGAGTTAATGAGGAAATTGTTCTTGTGCCCGAAGAATGAGAAGAATTGAAAAGAATTGATTCGAATAACCTTGATGATGATTGAGCTTCTTTGATATTTTTTCCAAGTCTTTCCATTATATCATTTGTACACGCGGGCAACAATATGAGTTTAAGACGACATAAAAGACGAGAAAATATGATTTCATATTGCTAAAAGCTCTCAAGAAGCATATTATGATTCAATCTTATTGCTAAAGAAAGAATAAATTAGTTATGTATCTAAAGAACCATTAGTTGATGAGGTACACAACAGGGACGTAGCCAGGGAGGACTTTTGGGTGTCTAAATACCCCTTTATAGTTAAGAATGTTGAGACTTTTCTTTAGAAGCCGAAAGAAATCATTTTCATTGTTAAAATTGCATTTTAAAAAAATTAGAAAGGGAATTTCTGAACGTATTAAAAAGACGTTAAACTTTTGAGGAAAAATTGAAATAATTTAAATGAAATGTCAACCGTTAGACAAATAATGTCAAAAATAGAAAAGAAAATTCAATTCAAAACAACTTTTTGAATAAACTAGCTACGCTCCTGGTCAGGTATGATTAATTAATATGTAGGAATTGTTACATAATGTAGGTACTTATATGTATATTTTTTCATTGTTCTTTTATTTGAATCCTTTTTAACGTTCCAGAAAAATTTCTTAGAAATTATCAAAAATCCTTCAATAAATAAAATTCTCATTCTTGAGGAATATCTTAAAAGCTGAAAAATTTGTTTGTTTGTGGCACATGAACTCCTCCGAAACGGCTGGGCCGATTTTGATGAAATTTGGTATGGGGGTAGAGGGGGTCAATACGAGTTGCAAGCGCTATATGGGATTCCGCCCCAACCCCCCTTTATAGCGCCCCCACAGAAAAATTGATTTTTTCCTATTTTCTACGTGCTGAAGGGTCAGATAACGGGATTTTTTAATTTTAAAAAATTTTCGGGGTACCGTATTATTCATCCCCCCTACTAATATACGCTCCCCCCTACGCTATATAGCTTAAAATGGAGTTTGCTCACACGTGATTGGGGGCTCGGGTTGACTAGTTAAGAAATATAATATTTGATTAAAGGAAGAATTTTATATTTTTTCATCACTCTTTTGAGCTCTAAAGCAAACATTTTCATTAATAAAAATGTAGTTAAAAAACTAATAAATTTTCTTGCACATAAGTATGATTTTCCTACAGAAATTCAACAATAATTGCTTCATTTATTGCTTTTCAGAGCCTTCCAACAAGCAATAATCATGGCACTTTTGCGACTTTTGCACTGAATAAATCTATCTTGGCTCTCTTGAAGGCTCCTTCTTCCCTCCTCTGGATACCCTGATCAACGCTGCCTTCCCCGTCATGTGTCACACTGATTAGCAAACGTTTTTTTTTTTTTAATTTAAACTTAATTTTCATTTCATAACTGTGAGTGAGTATATCTTTTAAAAACCTGGCCAACGGTATGAATTATGTATTTCGCACTTGAATTGTGAGTTTTTTCTACACTCCTCCAACATCGCTGAGAGTTTTTCTCTCGCGCGATTCTGTGTTGCTTTTTCTCCCGATATTTTTCTTAATTCATTTTTGAGAATAAATTCCATCGATTCATGAGATGGTGCGGTGTGGTGAATGTGAGGCGCTGATCTGCTTCGTTTTTTTCCATCTTTTTGTAGTGTACCATCGTGGTAAATTATTTATGAGGACTCCCGCCACTGTGGATAATTGCACGCGGTCATACGAGCCCTGTGCCATGCAATAATTGAGGGGCGATTGAAAATTTTTATATACCATATTTGAGTCTCACGGATTTTGAGTTTAACGGTTGGCAAAGTGGGTGGGTGGCAAAAAGGGGGTAAGCATAGCATGAAAATATGGCTTCAATGCGGGAGGGAAAAACAGCAAAAATTTCCCATAGATAGGTATGCGCGCTGTAAGTGAATTAGCAGATATGCGGATAAAAAAGTAATCCGATGATCTGCGACCTGGTGGAAAAGCGATCTGTGTTGGCGTCTCTGTGCCACTACTATCTTCATTAAATTAATAAAATCACAGCGTGATTGCAGTACTAATTGGTTTAGAGCCGCACAGTGGACACGGAGATTTTTCTAAATTAGCTCCAAATGCTCCAAGACACGGCCCAAGAGAAGTCCGCGCGAACTGTACCGGGAGGCGTGCAACTATTTGTCTCTCAGATGAACTTTTTCCATCCCATAAGCACCACCTTTTCTTCTCTTTTTTTTTGCCCCTCCGAACAAGTGCCATAGCTCACATACCAGGCTGCCAGTACATACATATTATTTCCTACGTGCTGGGGGAAAAGGAGAACGCACACATGGAATTTGTAAAGTATAATAAAGTTTCACTGGGATTTCAAGGAAAATTTTATATTTATTGTCAAGAGCGGTGTGTCTGGAAAGTTCTCTCGCACGCGGTCGGTGCAATTTCCGCGCGACCCACCGTACTATATACTTCCGCTTTTCTTGTCCAACTTTCCCCATTAATCATTTTTCAACCCCGAAGAAGGGGAGTGATTCTAATGCAAATACTTCTTCCTCTGCTATTGTGCGAAGGAACTCACTGGGATTATGTGAATTAGCTCCTGCATGTGGTCGCTGAAGTCTTCAGTATGAGCTAATTACATTCCTCTTGCTTCATAAATCCAAGAACTTTTTAATTCTAATAGAACACAGGTTTTGAATTCTTTGTAAAACACTAAAGTTTTTTATTCTGATTTAAGAACTTTGTTGAACATTTTGAGAAAAAAAAGGATTAAAAAGAATGTCCCACAGACAATCCTAAAAAATAAAATAAATTGCAGGAAATTACACGAGATTGAGTTGATTAGATGGATTAGATAAATGCAGCATACAAAGTATTTCTCATCAGAAAGAGATCCCTAAATGAACATTCAGTGCATCTGCTAAGGAAAAAAACTTCCTCCAAGGTGGCAAAAGCTCATCGTGGCTGCGAAGATTTCAACAGAATCGCCAGAGCCACCAAAAACTCCAGCATCCCATGAGATTTGGGAGGTAGATAAATGGACGTCAGAGTGTGGTCCAGGCCATTTATTTCATGTCGCGACCCCTTTTGCCTCCAAATTGCAGTGGAGCTCTCATTCGCACAACGATCCACCAACAGGTGATTGTCTCTCGCAGTTGGTATCTGGTTCATTGAATCTCACATGGGGTTTATGCAGATTTCACGAGGATCAAGTTGACGGCTTCTACCGCGCGAAGGGGGATTGTGACCATGTGGAGATCAATTGGCGGAGATATCAGGGAGATATATCGTCGAGTAGCTGAACAAACGATGGGGCGAAGTGAGATGGCAAAGAACAAATACCGCAGCCAGAATTCACAAAATTAAATATCACCGAAATTTATGACTCCCGTACATCTCCCATTCGAACTAAACAGTTTGTCTTACAAGAGAAAAGGACAGGAAAGAGAATACATGAAATTAATTTTTCTATTCTGAATTTATTTGTTTGTTTTCTTTTTAGTTTTTCAATAAATAAAAAATAATAATTGGAACGTATTTTTTTATGAGTTAAAGCTCTCTTTTCTAACGTTAAACGTTAAAAAGAACATTTGAAAATAATATGATTTTTAGCATTGGAATATTCACTTCTTAAGGGAAAAATTGGAAAATCTGTTAGGTTTTTGAATTAATTAAATTCATTACAATTCTTTACTTAATATTTTCCTTTTCTGTTCTATGTTAGTATTAAATTAAAAGAAGACAAGAATAAATAAACTCCCTCATCCTGTTTTGATTTAATTTAATTTAAAATATCATTGATTTAATTCCTTTTTCACCCACTTATTGTACAAACTGTGCTATCCAGCTCCCCATAAATAGGTCGAATGTGGAAACATAAAAGATGATAATTTAAAATTTTTATTAGTTTTAATCATTTTTTTCTCTCTTGCTTTTATTGTGGCATTCACGAAAAAATAATCTTATTATTGTTGTCTTGAGCTGGAAATCTTGTGTGTGGGAATGAAAACGCTAATTATTTATTTTATTTAAACATTTAATTTATTTCACCACAACCAAATGAATCGCTTACATTATCGCGCGAGTATTTCAACCTTTATTTTTTATTCTTTTTGGGGGCAAAGAGAAAGAGGAGGAGAGTCCCACAGAATGGCGAGATCATCAACAACGGGAAAGGGACACGAAACAAGATCATTAGCGGTCTTGCTTGGTGATAAGATAAATACAAAAGTTTTACTTTATAAGAAAAAGAAGTTAAATGTCTTGGGAACTTTCACTGTGCAGGAGGATTAATTGGGAGGGTGTGCACTTGGAGGCACAAAACAGAGCCCAACAGATCGACTTTATGGCGATGTCGGTATTGGAGGCAGCATTGGTGCAATATCGATGATCGTTGGAGCTTTTATGGGTGATCACTCCATGGGCATCTCCAGTTACAATTGCGCCCCGGCGATCCATTGCAAATTGGAGTGATTTGCAGAACGATCACGTGTTAATGGGCAACCTGTGGATCACATTCGAATTGAATTTATCACCCATGTGATGATGTGCGCGGAAAAAAGGCGGCAAATTGACGAGAGTTGCAGAAATTGTAGCAGAAAAAAAAACTCCTCTGACTGAGCAATTTCCCATCCAATCCAAGTCATTTGTATTGGGAAATTGTCTCTCCACTTGCAATATTGCTGCGAGCTCATTAGATGTGAAAAATCAATTTTTGCACCTGGCGATCTCAACGCGATCTCTCGCATGCAAAAAAGATCGGCACGGTGAGAATCAATTGGCAAAGTGCGCCCCAGTTAATATCGCGCAAAAATTCCTCATACAATTATTATCTATTATGCCACACTCTCATACATGCTATATATCTATATAATAATAATCTACAATTCATAACTAAGAGCTGTCAGTCCATATCCATTTTTATCCGTACGATCAGTCGCATTTTCGATGGTGATCTCCCCGCGAATACACGGGCACGTCACTTTCAATAACTCGCCAGGCGCGACATAATTTTGTAACGAATGCACTCCCATTAATTTCATGAAATTTTCCTTTTGCCCGATACTTGTGCTGAGTGGTTAGCTCGGTGCGATGGCATCTGATTGAGTACCCCGATCAGTGGTGATCATTGGACAAACGCGAGATTTCCCATGTGATGCGATATGAAGATGGAACCCATGGGCAAGGAGAGACACGCACGCAACATCATTCGATGCGACACTCCGTAATAGTATCAATCAATTCAACTCCGGTGTGTAGAAGGAGTGCTGCTAATTGGCTATTTCAATAATTAATACAACAAACGGCCGATTAATGAGCTGGATCAGATTTATGGGCTTCCACACGGTTGTACAGTGGTGGACGGCAGAAAAAAAGCGATCACGCAGGTCGGAAGCGGAGTGGGTGAAATCGCAACGTGCGTAACCAATCGTCCCGCAATCATGCAGAAATGCGCGCGTAATTCTTTTCCTCGTCATCGTGGGACTCACTTCAAAATAAAATATCATTCACTTCTCCGCACCACAGGATCATCGTTTGGGGCAATCATTGACCCCCTGAGAAAAGCAAAATCCTCACAGAAAAAAAATCTCCGCGCATTGAGATGCCCTGCAGCAGATCCGATCGCTGAAATCACCTTCAGCGCCATATTTATGCAAAAGATCCACATGCACGCAAAGAAAGGTAAAAAGTAGCATTTCCGCTGCTCCTCCATGCGAAATCCCAGCATCGACCCAATTTTGCAATCAAGCCCACTACTTAATTCCCCCTCCCAGATGCCCTCCCGCCCCTGCGGGGCAATTATTGACGTCTGCAGGGCTCATCTCTATGATGATGTCTGCGAGATTGAAGAAGCTTAATTGGTGGCCTCTGTTCCATTTTTTTCTTCATCTGTTTTTTTTTTGGTTGTTGTTAAATCTCTTGCTCAAAACTATAATCTCATCGCGTGAATGGGACCGCTTTTGGGTAAAAGTTCAAACTCGGTGGGATTTTTTGGGGAAGAGTGGATGGGAGTGAGTGAGAAAAAGTGCAGCCCTGGAGGGGCTTTGTTGTGTATTTTGGTTCAGTGGCTAAATTCATTTAATTTTCACTCATTTATGATTGATGGCATTGTGCGAGGTGAATGAATTCAATGTCCGCGGCATCGTGGTTGAAGACATAACATTGTATGCTGAACAAAACCAGCATGGAAGATCCTGCGCTGAGAGACTTTTTGCGGCAAGAGAGAATTGCATTTTTTTTTTGCCAAGAGGGAGCATTTTTTGCCAAACAATCTCTTTGGGGACACTGTTAAAAATACTTCAGCTTTTTTAACTGAAAATTTCGGTCTCGATCTTCCACTGTTTTACTTTGGTCAAAAATTTGGTCTTTTTAACTAATTTTTTTGGTCAATATTTGACCATTTTTTTTTCATCGAGAGTATTTTGACTAATTTATTTGGTCGAAGATATTTAACCATTTTTTTCATCGATTTTGACCAATTCATATGGTTAGAACACTCACGCAAAAGGCTTTAACTGAATTATTTTGTCAATTTAATTGAAGTTCATCGGTCGTTTTGACCAATTCAAATAGTTGAAACACTCCGGCTAGGTGATTTAACTGAATTATTTAGTCAATTTCACTGAAATAGTTCGGTCATTTCGACCATTTAAAATGGTTGAAGCGGTCCTGCAATGTCACTTAACTGAATTATTCAGTCAATTTTACTAAAGCATTTCGGTCGTTTCGACGAAATAAAATGGTGGAAGAGCTTCGCAGAATGAAATTTAACTAATTCATTCCGTACTTCAGTCTTTTTGACAAATTAATACAGTGGAAGATCAGGACTGAATTATTTGGTCTCGGTCTTCCACTGTAGTACTTCAATCTTTTTGACAAATTAATACAGTGGAAGATCAAGACTGAATTATTTGGTCTCGGTCTTCCACTGTAGTACTTCAATCTTTTTGACAAATTAATACAGTGGAAGATCAGGACTGAATTATTTGGTCTCGGTCTTCCACTGCAGTACTTCAGTCTTTTTGACCAATTAATACAGTGGAAGATCAGGACTGAATTATTTGGTCTCGGTCTTCCACTGCAGTACTTCAGTCTTTTTGACAAATTAATACAGTGGAAGATCAGGACTGAATTATTTGGTCTCGGTCTTCCACTGTAGTACTTCAGTCTTTTTGACAAATTAATACAGTGGAAGATCAGGACTGAATTATTTGGTCTCGGTCTTCCACTGTAGTACTTCAGTCTTTTTGACAAATTAATACAGTGGAAGATCAGGACTGAATTATTTGGTCTCGGTCTTCCACTGTAGTACTTCAGTCTTTTTGACAAATTAATACAGTGGAAGATCAGGACTGAATTATTTGGTCTCGGTCTTCCACTGTAGTACTTCAGTCTTTTTGACAAATTAATACAGTGGAAGATCAGGACTGAATTATTTGGTCTCGGTCTTCCACTGCAGTACTTCAGTCTTTTTGACAAATTAATACAGTGGAAGATCAGGACTGAATTATTTGGTCTCGGTCTTCCACTGTAGTACTTCAGTCTTTTTGACAAATTAATACAGTGGAAGATCAGGACTGAATTATTTGGTCTCGGTCTTCCACTGCAGTACTTCAGTCTTTTTGACCAATTAATACAGTGGAAGATCAGGACTGAATTATTTGGTCTCGGTCTTCCACTGCAGTACTTCAGTCTTTTTGACAAATTAATACAGTGGAAGATATTTGACCATTTTTTTCAGTGAAGGAGTGATTTAACAAATTTCTTTGGTAAGTGATATTAAACAGTTTGATTCAGTGAAGGAGTACATATTTTGTCCAATTCAAATGATTGGTACGCTTTAACTGAATTATTTTATCAATTTTACTGAAGTTCATAGGTCGTTTCGTCCAATTCATATGGTTGAAGCACTCAGGAAATACGTTTTAACTGAATTATTTGATTAATTTTACTGAAGTTCATCGGCCGTTTTGACCAATTCAAATAGTTACAGCATTTTCGCAATGTCATTTAACTGAATTATTCAGTCAATTTTACTGAAGTACTTCGGCTTTTCTGAATTCCACTCTAAAATGTAAAATCTTCAGATCTAACTTAAATTTGGGATGAGTCACGCAAACAGAATTTTTAATAAAAAGACAGAAAAAAATTTTTTCTTGGTCGAACTAACAAAGATCTTGGGTTAAAAGACATTAAAGCAGAATAAAATTATTAAAAAGGCCAAAAAAAATTGTCAAAAATACAGAAATTCTTCGGTCAAAAGTCGTAAAGCAACTCAAGTAACAGAATTTATTTGGTCGAAATAACAAAGATCTTTGGTTAAAAGACAAAAAAATCTAAATAAAATTATTAAAAAGGCCAATAAAAATTGTCAAAAATACAGAAATTCTTCGGTCAAAAGTCGTAAAGCAACTCAAGTAAGAGAATTTATTTGGTCGAAATAACAAAGATCTTTGGTTAAAAGACAATAAAAGTTGAATAAAATTATTAAAAAAGGCCAATAAAAATTGTCAAAAATACAGAAATTCTTCGGTCAAAAGTCATGAAGTAACTCAAGTAACAGAATTTATTTGGTCGAAATAACAAAGATCTTTGGTTAAAAGACATTAAAAGCTGAATAAAATTATAAAAAAGGCCAATAAAAATTGTCAAAAATACAGAAATTGTTCGGTCAAAAGTCGTAAAGCAACTCAAGTAACAGAATTTATTTGGTCGAAATAACAAAGATCTTTGGTTAAAAGACATTAAAAGCTGAATAAAATTATTAAAAAGGCCAAAAAAAATTGTCAAAAATACAGAAATTCTTCGGTCAAAAGTCGTAAAGCAACTCAAGTAAGAGAATTTATTTGGTCGAAATAACAAAGATCTTTGGTTAAAAGACAAAAAAATCTAAATAAAATTATTAAAAAGGCCAATAAAAATTGTCAAAAATACAGAAATTCTTCGGTCAAAAGTCGTAAAGCAACTCAAGTAAGAGAATTTATTTGGTCGAAATAACAAAGATCTTTGGTTAAAAGACAATAAAAGTTGAATAAAATTATTAAAAAAGGCCAAAAAAAATTGTCAAAAATACAGAAATTCTTCGGTCAAAAGTCGTAAAGCAACTCAAGTAACAGAATTTATTTGGTCGAAGTAACAAAGATCTTTGGTTAAAAGACAATAAAAGTTGAATAAAATTATTAAAAAAGGCCAAAAAAAAATTGTCAAAAATACAGAAATTCTTCGGTCAAAAGTCGTAAAGCAACTCAAGTAACAGAATTTATTTGGTCGAAATAACAAAGATCTTTGGTTAAAAGTCAATAAAAGCTGAATAAAATTATTAAAAAGGCCAAAAAAAAATTGTCAAAAATACAGAAATTCTTCGGTCAAAAGTCGTAAAGCAACTCAAGTAACAGAATTTATTTGGTCGAAATAACAAAGATCTTTGGTTAAAAGACAATAAAAGCTGAATAAAATTATTAAAAAGGCCAAAAAAAAATTGTCAAAAATACAGAAATTCTTCGGTCAAAAGTCGTAAAGCAACTCAAGTAAGAGAATTTATTTGGTCGAAGTAACAAAGATCTTTGGTTAAAAGACAATAAAAGTTGAATAAAATTATTAAAAAAGGCCAATAAAAATTGTCAAAAATACAGAAATTCTTCGGTCAAAAGTCGTAAAGCAACTCAAGTAAGAGAATTTATTTGGTCGAAATAACAAAGATCTTTGGTCAAAAGACAAAAAAATCTAAATAAAATTATTAAAAAGGCCAATAAAAATTGTCAAAAATACAGAAATTCTTCGGTCAAAAGTCGTAAAGCAACTCAAGTAACAGAATTTATTTGGTCGAAGTAACAAAGATCTTTGGTTAAAAGACATAAAAAAGCAGAATAAAATTATTAAAAAGGCCAATAAAAATTGTCAAAAATACAGAAATTCTTCGGTCAAAAGTCGTAAAGCAACTCAAGTAACAGAATTTATTTGGTCGAAATAACAAAGATCTTTGGTTAAAAGTCAATAAAAGCTGAATAAAATTATTAAAAAGGCCAAAAAAAAATTGTCAAAAATACAGAAATTCTTCGGTCAAAAGTCGTAAAGCAACTCAAGTAACAGAATTTATTTGGTCGAAATAACAAAGATCTTTGGTTAAAAGACAATAAAAGCTGAATAAAATTATTAAAAAGGCCAAAAAAAAATTGTCAAAAATACAGAAATTCTTCGGTCAAAAGTCGTAAAGCAACTCAAGTAAGAGAATTTATTTGGTCGAAGTAACAAAGATCTTTGGTTAAAAGACAATAAAAGTTGAATAAAATTATTAAAAAAGGCCAATAAAAATTGTCAAAAATACAGAAATTCTTCGGTCAAAAGTCGTAAAGCAACTCAAGTAAGAGAATTTATTTGGTCGAAATAACAAAGATCTTTGGTCAAAAGACAAAAAAATCTAAATAAAATTATTAAAAAGGCCAATAAAAATTGTCAAAAATACAGAAATTCTTCGGTCAAAAGTCGTAAAGCAACTCAAGTAACAGAATTTATTTGGTCGAAGTAACAAAGATCTTTGGTTAAAAGACAATAAAAGTTGAATAAAATTATTAAAAAGGCCAATAAAAATTGTCAAAAATACAGAAATTCTTCGGTCAAAAGTCGTAAAGCAACTCAAGTAACAGAATTTATTTGGTCGAAGTAACAAAGATCTTTGGTTAAAAGACATAAAAAAGCAGAATAAAATTATTAAAAAGGCCAATAAAAATTGTCAAAAATACAGAAATTCTTCGGTCAAAAGTCGTAAAGCAACTCAAGTAACAGAATTTATTTGGTCGAAGTAACAAAGATCTTTGGTTAAAAGACATAAAAAAGCAGAATAAAATTATTAAAAAGGCCAATAAAAATTGTCAAAAATACAGAAATTCTTCGGTCAAAAGTCGTAAAGCAACTCAAGTAACAGAATTTATTTGGTCGAAATAACAAAGATCTTTGGTTAAAAGACATTAAAAGCTGAATAAAATTATAAAAAAGGCCAATAAAAATTGTCAAAAATACAGAAATTCTTCGGTCAAAAGTCGTAAAGCAACTCAAGTAACAGAATTTATTTGGTCGAAATAACAAAGATCTTTGGTTAAAAGACATTAAAAGCTGAATAAAATTATTAAAAAGGCCAAAAAAAAATTGTCAAAAATACAGAAATTCTTCGGTCAAAAGTCGTAAAGCAACTCAAGTAAGAGAATTTATTTGGTCGAAATAACAAAGATCTTTGGTTAAAAGACAATAAAAGTTGAATAAAATTATTAAAAAAGGCCAATAAAAATTGTCAAAAATACAGAAATTCTTCGGTCAAAAGTCGTAAAGCAACTCAAGTAACAGAATTTATTTGGTCGAAATAACAAAGATCTTTGGTTAAAAGACATTAAAAGCTGAATAAAATTATTAAAAAGGCCAAAAAAAAATTGTCAAAAATACAGAAATTCTTCGGTCAAAAGTCGTAAAGCAACTCAAGTAACAGAATTTATTTGGTCGAAGTAACAAAGATCTTTGGTTAAAAGACATTAAAAGCTGAATAAAATTATTAAAAAGGCCAATAAAAATTGTCAAAAATACAGAAATTCTTCGGTCAAAAGTCGTAAAGCAACTCAAGTAACAGAATTTATTTGGTCGAAATAACAAAGATCTTTGGTTAAAAGACATTAAAAGCTGAATAAAATTATAAAAAAGGCCAATAAAAATTGTCAAAAATACAGAAATTCTTCGGTCAAAAGTCGTAAAGCAACTCAAGTAACAGAATTTATTTGGTCGAAGTAACAAAGATCTTTGGTTAAAAGACATAAAAAAGCAGAATAAAATTATTAAAATGGCCAATAAAAATTGTCAAAAATACAGAAATTCTTCGGTCAAAAGTCGTAAAGCAACTCAAGTAACAGAATTTATTTGGTCGAAGTAACAAAGATCTTTGGTTAAAAGACATAAAAAAGCAGAATAAAATTATTAAAATGGCCAATAAAAATTGTCAAAAATACAGAAATTCTTCGGTCAAAAGTCGTAAAGCAACTCAAGTAACAGAATTTATTTGGTCGAAATAACAAAGATCTTTGGTTAAAAGACATTAAAAGCTGAATAAAATTATTAAAAAGGCCAAAAAAAAATTGTCAAAAATACAGAAATTCTTCGGTCAAAAGTCATGAAGTAACTCAAGTAACAGAATTTATTTGGTCGAAATAACAAAGATCTTTGGTTAAAAGACAATAAAAGTTGAATAAAATTATTAAAAAAGGCCAATAAAAATTGTCAAAAATACAGAAATTCTTCGGTCAAAAGTCGTAAAGCAACTCAAGTAACAGAATTTATTTGGTCGAAATAACAAAGATCTTTGGTTAAAAGACAAAAAAATCTAAATAAAATTATTAAAAAGGCCAATAAAAATTGTCAAAAATACAGAAATTCTTCGGTCAAAAGTCGTAAAGCAACTCAAGTAACAGAATTTATTTGGTCGAAATAACAAAGATCTTTGGTTAAAAGACAAAAAAATCTAAATAAAATTATTAAAAAGGCCAATAAAAATTGTCAAAAATACAGAAATTCTTCGGTCAAAAGTCGTAAAGCAACTCAAGTAACAGAATTTATTTGGTCGAAGTAACAAAGATCTTTGGTTAAAAGACAATAAAAGCTGAATAAAATTATTAAAAATGCCAAAAAAAATTGTCAAAAATACAGAAATTCTTCGGTCAAAAGTCGTAAAGCAACTCAAGTAAGAGAATTTATTTGGTCGAAATAACAAAGTCATTTGGTTAAAAGACAATAAAAGCTGAATAAAATTATTAAAAAGGCCAAAAAAAAATTGTCAAAAATACAGAAATTCTTCGGTCAAAAGTCATGAAGTAACTCAAGTAACAGAATTTATTTGGTCGAAATAACAAAGATCTTTGGTTAAAAGACATAAAAAAGCTGAATAAAATTATTAAAATGGCCAATAAAAATTGTCAAAAATACAGAAATTCTTCGGTCAAAAGTCGTAAAGCAACTCAAGTAACAGAATTTATTTGGTCGAACTAACAAAGATCTTTGGTTAAAAGACAATAAAAAGTTGAATTAAATAGTCAAAAAAGAAAATGGAATTAATCAAAAAAACAAAAGTTATTAAGACTGAACCCGATTTTTTCTCCTACAAAAGTTATTTATTTGCAAATGAGGTTGATTTTAACAAAAATATTTTCTTTTCGTTTTCCTACAATTCGTGAGTTACATGGTTTTTTGACATTTTCACAAAAAGCTTCTAAAATTTTAAGGTCTAAAAAGTTTTACATTTAGACCACGTAGCCGAGACACATTTTACGCCATAATAGAAAAGGAAAAATTTTATATTCTGGCTGAAATTTTTCTTATTACTTGTAAGATTTTTTTTACAAAATACCTGTCGAGGTGCCTTTTCAATTTTTTTGTGAGTTTTTTATCCATAGAAATATTATTTAGCGTCAACATATACACCATATTTACGATTATTCTACATGAATTTGAGTATTTGGATTTGTTTCATAATATTTTATGTGGAAAAATATTGAATTTTTTTTTTTGTAACCCCCCTTACCTTCCCCCCCATAACCCAGTATTAAGCTATACAGCTTATATGGACTGCCGAATCAAAAAACATACAACAAATAACATATTAATACATTCAATCACATTCACACTTGCACTGCATTCATTCTTATAAACGAAACAATTTTTCTCAGTGGTTCTATGAGAAATTGAATTTTTTGTGAATTATGTTTTGAAAGACCACATGAAACATTTCCAAAGATTAAAAAGCAGTCTGTTTTAGAATATGGAAAAAGGTTTGATTCCGAATATTCTGGATTCGCTTCTACCTGCCAGGAGCCTCTGGGATTTGAAGTCAAATTCCTGTGCTTCTGCGCTCAAAGGCCAAGGAACGGACAAGGCCACAGTTCTTCGGAAAAATACCCCTGTTATATTTGGACCAAAATCTCAGTAAATATTTTTAACCCCAGGAGGATTTTGCTGACAAAAGTAGCCAATTCGTCTTTTTTCAATCGTCATAGAATTAAAATCTATTCATATTTCGTGATGAATTCTACATCGGTGTATAGGGGAGTTTTATTACTTCAAGATCGTGTAAAGAAAATTAGGAAATGTACTGGTAAGCTGACCAAGCTTACGAGAGCTGTTTCTTTCAGTGTATTAATTTTGTGAGAGCAAACTTAGAACGCGAATTAATTTAAATACGCGTAAAGTCGGGAAAAGTTTAAAAGTCATGTCTTGAAGTCAGCTATAACATATCGAAAAACGAAAAAAAAATTATGTCGCCATTTTCAAAAAATTCGAGTTCGAAATTTTCGAAAGTTTTGTTTTCGATTTTAGCGTCTCTTGCGGTCATTTATCGAAGTTGCAATGTTCTAGACATTTGTAGAGTTTCACGAAACCTTTCATTTGCGCTTGAGTTGATCAAGATCGGACTTGTAGAACCCGAGATATGACATGCCAACTTTGGAAGGCTATATCTCGAGAACGGATCCCTAGATTTTCTGCATTTTTGGCATGGAGCCTAGATAATATAGTCAGCTACAATATATCAAAAAATTAAAAAAAAAATTTTGTGACGAAATTTACCCTTATCAT
Source organism: Lutzomyia longipalpis (assembly GCF_024334085.1). Classification (NCBI taxonomy): domain Eukaryota; kingdom Metazoa; phylum Arthropoda; class Insecta; order Diptera; family Psychodidae; genus Lutzomyia; species Lutzomyia longipalpis. The sequence goes on from NC_074707.1 coordinate 19,358,767, forward strand.
ATTCGGCTTTAAAGTAGCCCCAAAGAATGAGATTCCACGAGAGCCTAGAAGAGAGATGGGGAGGGGGGAAGAAAAACAGCATAGGTCACCTCAGGAACATCTATTTATTTTTAAGAATAAGTGTGGCATAAATTCTGAGGAATAATCCCAGGTAAGAGTTAGGGCAGCCTCCGGGAAAGCAATGGAGCTACCTTCCGGATCTATTGTTCCGCCGTGAATCACTTCGTGATGAATCTTCTTGGGATGCAGCAGTGGGCATTGATTTCTTCACCAGTGTGGGAGATGATCAAAGCTTGGTCTATCTGGGTACGACCTCGTGGCTCCTGATGGGGATGAGCCTCCCTGGAGCGAGGCACTGGGCAGGAAGTGGACGATAAATGACTCCAATATGGTAGATCATCATCCAAGACATCCTTCGATTCGGGCCCACTAGATTCTCCGAGAGATTCTCGGGTGATTGGGGATTTTGTGAGATCTCTCCTCACGCCCTCGATCCCGGTGTGACTTGACATCCTTCCTGGCTCGACACTGCCACAAACGCTCCTCTCAGACTGGGGGCTCGTGGAACCAGGGTGTTTCTTCTGCCTTCTAGGTGGCTGGCTACCAACAGCTCCTCTTCTTCTAAGTGTGGAGCTCATGAAATCCGAGGCACTTCTGCAGTCACTTCCCGCACTTATATAGGGTTTTGGGGGTAAAACTTTGAGGTTATGACCTCTCCTCCCCATTAAAAACTAGCTGCCGAATTTCTGCAGAAAAATTCGAAAGCACTAAAGGTATTCTGAACACGTGTTCTTTAGATATTTTGTATAGCGCTGGGACACTTTTTCTGCAGAATATTTCCGCAGTTTTCTGAAAAAATTCATCAATCTGTTATACCGTTGAAATTCGTTTTGAATATAAAAAAAGCGTTTTTTTTGCAAATTATTATTAACGAGATAAATTGTCGCTTCGCTCCAATTTATCTCATCCCGCTTCGCGGGGATTTGTTGCGCTTCGCGCAAATTTTGGAGAAAAAAATTGTGATGGTTTATAAGTAAAAAAAAAAAACAGGGCCACTCATCAAACCCAAAGAAAAAAATTTGCAAAGAGAAGAAATCATTTTCAAGCAACATTTCCGGCGCCTTTAAAAATTCGCAAAAAATGCATGAATTTTATATGGGGGCTACTAAAAGGGGGCTTTGGGGGGAAAATGAATACGGCCACTCGAAACAGACTGATATAAGGAGCGTCTGTACCAAATTTCATCGCAATCGGTCAAACGGTGTAGATTTGTATAGCCGAACACGACTGATTACCAACAAACAGACCTTTCTTTATTATATAGATTTATTTATTATTTTTAAAATTTACAAAAAAATATTGAAAAAATATATCCGGCGTTGCCTTTTCCTTCTCCTGCTGTCTCCTTTGATGCTGGGCCGCTTTTCAGATGATCTCTCCTCTTCACCTTTGTGACTTCCGGGACTTTAAAAAATAAAAGAAAATCTTAGGAAAAAGCATATTCTAAATATTTTTTCTTCTTTCTCACCTTCCATTTCCGGAAAATTATGTTGCATAAAGTTGTGTAAGACCGGATCCCAGAAATTGAGGACTGAAGCCAGGCACGGACAGTTTTGTGCTTCAAACGGATCTGAAATATGGAAAAAAAAGTTTAGAATAATAATGAATTTTTTGAAAAAATATGAATTAGAAGAATTAACATACATTTCCGCATTTTCCAATGTTGTCAAAAATTAAAGCAGAAGCGGGCAGGGCATCCGGGTAGAGCATCCAGGCAGGCCATCCGGATAGGGGTCCGGGCAGGGCTTCCTGAATAGGGCATCCGGGTAAGGCTTCCGGGCTGGTCATCCTGGGCACTGATTGTGTTCCAAAAACGATCTGAAATATAGAAAAAAATTGATAAATTGTTCTTTTTTTTCTTGTTTACAAAAGTTTTTGTTTTTTTATCTTGAGAAAATTAATTAAAAAAAAAAAAAGAAAAATCAATTTCGGGCTCTTTTTTTGCAATGAAGAATTTTTAGATCAAAATAATTAATTTTTTCTCATTGTTTTCTATCAATTTCATCAATCTGATGCTACTAAAACATTCCATAAAAGATATTTGTGAAATCTAGTAGGATCAAAGAGATAAAATTACACAAATTAATTAAGAAAATCGTAAAATTACTTACCGCATTTCTTCTGCGTGAATTTTCCATCATTTTTGCACTCTCAAATTGACGAATTTTTGAAGAAAACCGCGGAAATTTTCTGCACCCACGCCGAACGCTCCCGAAGCGCGATAAATGCACTTGAATGAAAAAATAAACTGCAGACAAAATTTTAGCTGCCGACCGACCTCGAAACATATTTTTGATGGGGTTTCGTTTCATTTAAATTCATAATAACCGTTTGTTTATTTCCGGTAATTTTATTTCTCCCAAAAATCGTAACAATATGTCGCCGTTTTCGAGATATTCATCGAAAACTCATCGAAAATTTTGTTTTCGTTTTTTGACCCTCTAGCGGTCACTTTTGAAACTTCGGATGTTCTAGAGAATTGTAGGATATGTTAAGAGCTTTCATTTGACCCTGGGTTGATCAAAATCGGTCAAGCCGGTTTAGAGATATGGTCGATTTTCCATGATAAATTGTAGCGGCCATATTGAATAAACGACTTGACCGATTTTCGAAAATAAGGTATCGCTGGAAAGGTCTTGATGGCCCCTATAACATATCAAAATTTCAGATTTTTAGCTATTACAGGGGCTGAGATATAGGCAAAACAAAAGGACTTCAAGCGCTTGATATGGGCGGAGTACCTAATTGAAGGAAACGCAGAAAACAATTTTAACCCACACAGTCTTGAAGGGAATCAAAAAAGAATAAGGAATCGCCAAAAATATTCACAATTTTCCACTGGGGTCACAACGAAAAAGGCAATAAAGTTTTGTGAAAATTCAAAAAAATTGGCCGCCATTCGCCATTTTGTTCATTTCAATGCATGAAGCATATGTTTCAATGCTTCGTCATGAGCTTGTCGATGGGAGTTTGACATTTCATTCATTTTTTTCGGAAGAAAATAAAAAAAATTGCGTATTTTTTAGTTTAATTATTGTGGTAAATGTGTTTTACGTGTTGATCTAGAGTGACTTTTATATTGGAATACCTGAAGGATGAATTCACGCACAGTTTGTGACCGTCTCAGTGAGCACATCTCTCGTTACAAAGCAAAGCAATCCAAAAACATTGGTCGTGGATCGTCTTGAAGATGGCTTTTTCACGAATTGAGAGATCCTCTGCGCTGGAATCCTTTGCGTTTCACACCACCACGACGGACAAGACGATGGATTGCTGGTTTTGTGATTCCCTGGATGTTGTCATGCAAAACCTTACGATGTTTCTTGGCACCACCTTTCCCAAGACCTTTTCCACGACCAATGATGTGCTCGCTGAGACGGTCACAAACTGTGCGTGAATTCATCCTTCAGGTATTCCAATATAAAAATCACTCTTGAACAACACGTAAAACACATTTACCACGATAATTAAACTAAAAAATACGCATTTTTTTATTTTCTCAAAAAAAAAAAAAAATGAAATGTCAAACTGTCATCGACAAGCTCATGACGAAGCATTGAAACATATGCTTCATGCATTGAAATGAACAAAATGGCGAATGGCGGCCAATTTTTTTGAATTTTTACAAAACTTTATTGCCTTTTTTCGTTGTGACCCCAGTTGAAAATGGTGAATATTTTTGGCGATTCTTTATCCTTTTTTGATTCCCTACAAGACTGCGTAGGTTAAAATTGTTTTCTGCGTTTCCTTCAATTAGGTACTTCGCCCATATCAAGCGCATATGGTCCTTTGCATATGGTCCTTTGGAGGTTATTCAAAATGGCGGACGGAGGGGTGGGGGGTAAAATTTGTCATCATAATCGGATGTCTTCCGGTCGATATTTAAACTTTGCCGTTTACCGCAAGTCTCTATCTATCACCGTTCTCTTGCAATTTAAGTTTATAATTAGGCCGGCCGGAAAAAAAAAATTTTGGCGCATACGTTTTTTGGAATGTGGGGACCCTAATTCGTGCTCATCCCAAGTTTGAGCCCGATCTGACGACTTTCGATTTTGCTCGGTACACAAAAGCTGTGTTTAAAAGAAACACATCTAAAATATAGAAATTCTTCTAAAGCTGAATAAAATTATTAAAAAAAACAATTTGAAATTGTCAAAAACACAGAAATTGTCCAGTCAAAGTTAACAAGGTAACCCAAGTAACTGAAGTTATTTGGTTAAAATAACAAAAGTTGTTTGGTTAAAAGACAAAAAAGCCGAATCAAATAGTCAAAAAAGAAAATATAATTGATTAGAAAAGGAAAAGTTTTTCATTTATATAATATTATAACAGAATTAATTAATCAAATAAAAGAAAATGTTCAGCGATGGAACGGCATGTCAAAACTTGTTTGATTTGTAGAAAAACGAATATATATAATATATTTGCATCACTCACCCATTCGGATTTAACCAATCATTTCAGTCAACGTACTCACAAAGGAAAACAAAATGGCTTCGTTTTTTTTCACTCACAACGCAATACCTCAATTTTAGTGCTAAAACTTGCTAATTTCATTACAATAGCACTTGAAAACTCTTGAATAATCACTCATGAAGGATTTTCATTGCTTTTACACTATTTTTTCACAGTTTTTCACTCCATAATTACAAAGAAATCAGGAGAAAACAGAAAGCTGTCAAAAACTTCCGTCAATCTGCTTTAACTGAATGCTTCGGTTGAGGAATGGAATTTTCCAGAACACACCAAAGTATTTGACCTTTCTACTTCAGCTAAACACATCATTAACCAAACTAACATATCTCTATTGACGAAGATTGCAAGTTAAAGAAGTGAAAAAAGGAAAATATAAAATAGTATTTGGTAAACAATTCGGTAGACAAAAGATAATATAGCTGAATAAAATTATTAAAAAATCAATTTGAAATTGTCAAAAACACTGTAGTTTTTCAGTCAAAATTCATGAAGCAACTCAAGTAACTGAAGTTATTTGGTTAAAATAACAAAAGTTGTTTGGTTAAAAGACAATAAAGCTGAATAAAATTATTAAAAAAAGCAATTTGAAATTGTCAAAAACACAGAAATTTTCCAGTCAAAGTTAATAAGGTAGCCCAAGTAACTGAAGTTATTTGGTTAAAATAACAAAAGTTGTTTGGTTAAAAGACAAAAAAGCCGAATCAAATAGTCAAAAAAGAAAATATAATTGATTAGAAAAGGAAAAGTTTTTCATTTATATAATATTATAACAGAATTAATTAATTCAAATAAAAGAAATGCTCAGTGACTGAATGACATGTCAAAACTTGTTTGATTTGTAGAAAAACGATTATATATATGTAATATATTTGTACCACTCACCCATTCGGATTTAACCAATCATTTCAGTCAACGTACTCACAAAGGAAAACAAAATGGCTTCATTTTTTCACTCACAACGCAATACCTCAATTTTAGTGCTAAAACTTACTAACTTCATTACAAAAGCACTTGAAAACTCTTGAATAATCACTCATGAAGGATTTTCATTGCTTTTACACTATTTTTTCACGGTTTTTCACTCCATAATTACAAAGAAATCAGGAGAAAACAGAAAGCTGTCAAAAACTTCCGTCAATCTGCTTTAACTGAATGCTTCGGTTGAGGAATGGAATTTTCCAGAACACACCAAAGTATTTGACCTTTCTACTTCAGCTAATAACTCATTAACCAATGACAGAATCATTTCTGTCATTTTGTTAATAATTTAATAAGTATATTAAATACTGAAGTTAATTAGTAAATATAGCAAAATTAGGCAGGCAAAATAATAAAAGCTCATTTGCCAAAATAACTTGGGATACTTTACTAACTTTGACAGAGTAACTTGTGTTTCTGACAATTTTAAATTGCTTTTTAATAATTTGATTCAGCTTTGTTGTCTTTTAACCAAATGACTTTTGTTCTTTTGACCAAATAACTTCAGTTACATGGGTTACTTTATTAACTTTGACTGAATAATTTCTGTATTTTTGTCAATATTAAATTGCTTTTTTAATAATTTTATTCAGCTTTTATTGTCTTTTAACCAAACAACTTTCGTTATTTCGACCAAATAAATTCTGTTACTTGAGTTTCTTCATGACTTTTGACCGAAGAATTTCGGTATTTTTGACAATTTTTATTGGCCTTTTTAATAATTTTATTCAGCTTTTATTGTCTTTTAACCAAAGATCTTTGTTATTTCGACCAAATAAATTCTGTTACTTGAGTTGCTTTACGACTTTTGACCGAAGAATTTCTGTATTTTTGACAATTTTTTTTTGGCCTTTTTTATAATTTTATTCAGCTTTTAATGTTTTTTAACCAAAAGACTTTGTTATTTCGATTAAATAACTTCAGTTACATGGGTTACTTTATTAACTTTGACTGAAAAATTTCAGTGTTTTTCACAATTTCAAATTGCTTTTTTAATCATTTTATTCAGCTTTATTACTTTTTTTTGAATAATTTTTGTTATTTTAACAAATTAACTCCTGTGTTTTTTTTTATATTTTAATATGCATTTTTAATGTGTCACTAAATAATTTGTGACATTTTAGGATATTTTAAACAGTTCAGTTGGTTGACAAACTACGACAGTAAAAAGAAAATTGCGAACATATGAAAAGATATCACAGAATTATGTTGTCATTGGATCACTTCTGTTCTTCTGACAATTTGAAAATTTCATCACTTTTCACTCACTTCTGCTAAATTATCTGTTCCAATTTGCCTATAATATTAATTAACTAAATAGCTTCAGCTTTTTTAAAAAATTTGAATTGGTTATTTTTCATGAAACCGAATAACTTCTGCTATTGTAACTGATTAACCAAATAGCTTCAGCTTTTTGTAAAAATTTGAATTGGTTATTTTTCATGAAACCGAATAACTTCTGCTATTGTAACTGATTAACTTCTGCTAAATTGGCTGTTTTAGTTTGGTACAGTATCCGATAACTAAATAGCTTCAGCTTTTTTAAAAAATTGAATTGGTTATTTTTCATGAAACCGAATAACTTCTGCTAAATTGGCTGTTTTAGTTTGGTACAGTATCCGATAACTAAATAGCTTCAGCTTTTTTAAAAAATTGAATTGGTTATTTTTCATGAAACCGAATAACTTCTGCTATTGTAACTGATTAACTTCTGCTAAATTGGCTGTTTTAGTTTGGTACAGTATCCGATAACTAAATAGCTTCAGCTTTTTTAAAAAATTGAATTGGTTATTTTTCATGAAACCGAATAACTTCTGCTATTGTAAGTTATTAACTTCTGCTAAATTGGCTGTTTCAGTTTACTGCAATATCCGATAACCAAATAGCTTCGGCTTTTTTAAAAAATTGAATTGGTTATTTTTCATGAAACCGAATAACTTCTGCTATTGTAACTGATTAACTTCTGCTAAATTAGCTGTTTCAGTTTACTGTAATATCCGATAACCAAATAGCTTCGGCTTTTTTAAAAAATTGAATTGGTTATTTTTCATGAAACCGAATAACTTCTGCTATTGTAACTGATTAACTTCTGCTAAATTAGCTGTTTCAGTTTGGTACAGTGTCCGATAACCAAATAGCTTCAGCTTTTTTAAAAAATTTGAATTGGTTATTTTTCATGAAACTGAATAACTTCTGCTAAATTGGCTGTTTCAGTTTGGTACAGTATCCGATAACTAAATAGCTTCAGCTTTTTTAAAAAATTTGAATTGGTTATTTTTCATGAAACCGAATAACTTCTGCTATTGTAATTGATTAACTTTTGCTAAATTAGCTGTTTCAGTTTGGTACAGTATCCGATAACTAAATAGCTTCAGCTTTTTTTAAAAAATTGAATTGGTTATTTTTCATGAAACCGAATAACTTCTGCTATTGTAACTGATTAACTTTTGCTAAATTAGCTGTTCCATTTTGCCTATAATATTAATTCACTGATTAACTTCAGCTTTCTTGACGATTTAAATTAGCATTTTTTCCTGACACTAAATAACTTCTGTTATTGTAACTGATTCACTTTTGCTAAATTAGCTGTTTCAGTTTGGTACAGTATCCGATAACTAAATAGCTTCAGCTTTTTTAAAAAAATTGAATTGGTTATTTTTCATGAAACCGAATAACTTCTGCTATTGTAACTGATTAACTTTTGCTAAATTAGCTGTTCCAATTTGCCTATAATATTAATTCACTGAATAACTTCAATTTTCTTGACTATTTCATTCTGTTATTTTAACCAAACAACTTCTGTTCTTTTGACTTTCGCTGTTTTGTGACCAAATGACTTCAGTCATTTTTACTAAATGGTTCAGTCATTTTAACCATTTACATTGATGTTTCTTTCTTTCATTGTTCAACTTCAGTCAATATAACCTAATGAATCGGTTATAAAAACTGAAATAATTTGGCTAAAATGCCATATGACAGATTGATTTGGTCAATTTGACCAATTTTTTTTTAAGAGTGGAAAGACAGACAATTAGACAAAAAAATCTTTTAAAATTATTGAAATATATATTAGTCAAATTAAAATTAAACGAAAAAAACAGTTTTCTTGATAAAAAATGAAAAATTTTAAATAATTTGAAATAAATAAATAAAAATTGGTTGAAAAGGTTGAAAAATTAGTTAAAAGCAAGAAATTTTCCACAGAATTGTTGCCAAATTGTGGGCAAAGTGAAAAACCACCTATAATTTTAATTTCAAAAAAATTAAAGGACTTTATGTCACTTCAATATGTGAAAATTCCTCATTCGAAGAACAACATTTGGGACAGAAATAATCACATAAAATATGAAATATCGTAAAGAAAAAAAAATGGGAAAGAGACTTTCAATTTTCTACTGAATTAGTCTGAGGAAAAGAGGAAAAATCTGGCAAAAATTTGATCGAATATGTAAAGAATGACGTCACTATTGTGTCTTTGTAACTTTTAATGCATGAAACATAAAGATTCCTTGTCAAAAATCATCGAAAAAGCATTAACTTAAATGATTTATGCATTAAAAGCAAAAAATCACAAAAATGACGTCATTCTTTGGATTTCCGATCAAATCTTTGTTGGCTTTTCTCACCTAGCTGCTCCCACTGAAAAATGGTAAGAATTTTTGTAAGATTTCTTATTCTTTTTATTCTTCTACAAGATTAATGTTCCTTGAACGAGGAATTTTTTCATACTTAACGTGACTAAATTCTTTTCTAGGACATAAATTCTCTAAGGGTGAAAAACTCCCATGATAAACTCCTGAAGGATTTAGCGCTTTAAAAGAAACGTAAAAACCGAGAAAATCTTACGGGAGTTTATCACGGATGTATTATTTTTCTTGGAGGATCATGCTCACGTGAAGTTTGCTTCACTTTTCATTGCAAAAAAAAGCCTTCGGGAGTTTATCTCGAAAGTTTTTCACTCTTAGAGAATACAGCCCCAGGTGAATTTTTCCTTTAAAAACCCCAAAAAGAATTTAAAAAGAAAACGGAAAAAGTATGATAGAAGGCATTTTTGAGCCGGCTGGCAATTGCACGGCGCAGGATGTCCTGGCTGTTGGATGGGAGATGTCTCCTAGCCGGGGAGCCAGTGTGTATGTCAGGGACCCAAGCGGAGGGACAAAAAACTCACAGAATAGAGTCACGTTATTGTGTTGTACGACAAGCGACAAGTGGTGCACCAGAGAGATGTGCACAGTGAGATGAATGCTCTCTGATGGGCAAAGCGATCCGCTCGATGGAGGAGGTTGGGGTGCGACACAGTGGTGGACAAGAGTCTCAGGTTGTAGTGAAATCTCTCACATAGAATCTCATTTGCACTCTCAAGGAGGTAACAGCAGAGAAAGAGATTTGGAGTGCGCGACTATGTATACTTCCCTGATGCAGCCAAGAATGAAGAATGTGTGACTTAGAAATTGTTCTGCTATATTGAGTTGTCGCGCTTCTTCATCCACTCACGCCTCAAAATGTGATCTCCCTGTGCAATCGTGAGGAGATCACCACACATGGAATGCAATGGCAGTGGAGTTGAGTTAAAATATTCGGCAAGGGACTTGACACCTTGCATGGCATCTCATGAATAAAATTCCCATCGCGGCGACAGCGCAAGAAGTTGGCAGTGGTGAACAGGCAGTGAATAAGGTGAGGATTGATGTGAATTGGATCGACATCACTCTCCATTCGCGATCATCCAATTTGACTCCACTATGCAAATTTTCAGCCGTATAAGCCCCATTGTATGCTACCTGTGTACTTCTTCTTTTACCTTCTTTTTGCCTTCCACCACACCGCACCAGCACCCAACCACTCTCCTGCCACATAGCTCTTCTGCCCATAGAGAAGTACTTGACATCGATTTCAATTAAATGTCCGTGTTTGGATTTATCATTTGTCGTTTCCTGGATTTTCTCCTATATAGCATTACCTATATGCTGCACATATATAACGAACGGCGCAACATTTTGCGTTTTGTTGCCGCACACCGAAGGGAACAAAAACCATGATAAATTATCCCCCGAGAGAGGAGTCCGTTCGCCGGGGCCAGCCACTTGGCGACAAATCGCACAAATGCAGAAAAATGCCCACCTCAATCATCTATCGGACAAGACTTTCCACCATTTACAGGTAACACAGAGTGCGCCATACGCACGATCGACGCCATAGAGAGATGATCGCGCACACAGCAAGAAATTGTCGGAATTATGTGACTTCTATGCTCACCTCCCCCCTTTCCCCCAGCCCCTGTATGCCTTTGTGGAGCACATGAGATTTAAAAAAAAACTAACTCACTGACTCTTATTAAGACGCTCCAGACGAGATATTAATTTTCCTTGGAAAATTTTAATCAAGATATTTGAATTAATACGGAAAGGTGTAAACAACGTCTTGCACTTGAGGAAATCCAGCAGATTCTTCATGGAAAAAAAAACAATAGAATTGTTTTAATTTAACAATTGATTAAATGAGGTTTTTGTATGATTTTAACATTTTTAAAAATTAGTTTAAGATTTTTTTTAAATAAAAAATTTAATAAGAAAATTATCAAGGAAATGAAAATAATTTAATTTGAATTTATTTTTAAACTTCTTTCATGAAAATTTTGTATTTTTTCAATATTTTAAAACTTATTAATTAAAACTTATTAATATTCTTCTTTATGTATATATGTATTTTGTAAAAACTTTCTTCAGGAAATGTAATAAAAGAATTTTTATTTTAAAAAATCTATTTTTTTTTATTTACTCGAGATCGGGATCTATCTAAAAGATGATTTTCCGAACAGAAATTCTAGTTCTGCAATAAGAACTAAGAAATCCCATCATCCCATCTCTAACATTTTTGGTTTAAAGTTACATTACATGTCCATTTCTGCAAGAACAACTTCTAAAAATAAAAGATGAGATATAGAGAAGGAATAATATTGGAGAAATATCTTTGTCAATATTGCAAGTTCAGGGTAGAAGGAGATCTATTTATTAAACACGATCTCCCATTCTACACGTTGGAGCACATTGGGGTATACAGAGGGAAGAAGGCGCAGAGAAGTAACTCCATGGCGATCATTTTGCCATTTGGTTTTGTGTTGGCAAAAAAGGAGAAGAAAAAACTCCTTTTGGAGTCTTCTTTATGCAGTTACATATAATTCATGGGCTATCGGGGAGCCCCGAAGCGGAAATGCTCTATTTTCTCTGTGCGCGTACACCACAAAGAATTTATTCCTTCGCTCTTGCGACATTGCGAGATCGTGTCGTTGTGCTCGAGAGAGGACCCCCGGTGGATGTCTTTGGGGGGATTTTGTGGATGATGAAGAAGATGGAAAAAGTCTCGGAGAATCTGTCGCAATCGCACCGCGAGGGTCCCCTGCTGGCACGAATATCGAGTATTGTTCGCGAGCAATGACTCAAAAGCACATGGTTGTTGGCAAAAAGTGCGAAGAGTCACATGGTGGAGGGCGAAAAAAAAAGTGCCCGGAGGAAGAGATTTCCTGTTACCCATATGCCCAAATTGGGCGTCTGTGGAGCGCCACTGCGGGCGCGGGAGAGCTTGGCAAGAAGATGTTGACCCCCATTCCTTTGGGGCCGCAAGCGTACACACACACACACTGGCGTGGATGGTCAGGAGGCACGATAGCGCACTTGGCACTCGAGTTGTGGTTCTGCATACAAATGAAGGTGATCCGAAGAAGCTGCAAGTTCGCGGAGTTGCGACTCTCGCCGAGGTGCATCATTCAGAGAAGTTCTCCCTGTAAAGGGGGCAAATCAGTAGCAAGGAAGACGTCTCTGAAAGAAAAGAAATTCTACTTTTTAATTCAAATTATTTTGCAATGAAATATTAATGACAAAAGACCACCAGGCGCCTCCATCCACATGCTTAAAATGCCGTAAAGAAAATTAAAATGAACTAAACATTAAAAATCAATAAGAAAAAAATATGCTAAAGTATAAAATTATTCAAAAATATGCTCTTAAGTAATTTTCAGAGCTCCAAACAAAACCAAATCACCTAACGTCGCTCCTACAAAAAAAAAATCAAGAAAAAAAAACAAGCAGCAAAGCCTTAAGAGCAGAGCATCAATAATTTAGGAAAAGCAATACCATTAATTTCCCCAAAAAATCCATTTCTCTGCTATAATTTTCATAATGCTTCTTCAGCACCAATATCAATAAAATTCCAATTCATCTTATGAATATTCTCGCCACTCAATCGGCTATACGCAAATGATGACTAAATTGAGACAAAACGACGCGATAAGGGATGGGCTGAGGCACAAACGAAAATTCTTTCGCTTGTCTTTTGACACGTTTAAATCCCCTCCTTGATTGAATATTTTCCCAAATGATTATGTCGCCGAGAATTTAGTGGCTAAATTGAAAATTAATATGGAAATAGATGGTGTGTGCTGTTTTTGCCAACACACTTTTAGAAATAACAATTTTCTTCCACCTTTGTGCGATAAATCTCGTGCGAAAGAATTTTAAGCGCGATTTCGGTGCATTTTCATAAATTCCCAATCTCTTTTAATCCATTATGGAGGACAGTTGAGCAGATTTGACCAAATATTTGCTTATAAATGATCATGGGGGCTTTAGTCTCGACTAAATATTTTTCTTCTTGTCTTGTCTTTTGAGGGGGATTATTTGCAAATTTTCTCATCATTTTGATAGGGGGAAATTTTGATTTTTTAAAATTTAATTTCAGAGATTTTTTTTCAAATCTTTAACGACTTTAATGACTTCTTTAAAATAATCCTTTAAGTATCCCTTTAAACCTCGTGTTAAATTTTCTACAAAAAAGTTAAAGAATAAAGAAAAGCGAACCGTGCGTGCGAGGGGTAGTGATCAACCCCCTGGGACTTTCCTTTGTGCCAGAGGCGCGGGGTTATCTCGCACAACGGCAGCTCATCAAGCAATAGGCCAAGCAGAGACGCGCAGAGATTCTTGGTGTTTCGCTGTTAAAAGTCAATCATAACGCGTCCAGTTATAGGAGTTGGTGTCCCACAACGTGCAAAAGTTTGTTTGTGCGTTGTAATACTATTTGTGAGCAGTAATAGTAGGCAAAGTTGAATAATTTTGTGAAATACAGCAATTCGAAAGATAAAACTTCTCATATCTTAAGTTCTATAACACCTACAGAAATTTCTTGACTAGTTTTGGAAAGGTCTTAAAACAAGCTATAATTTGATAATTATCTCAATTATTTTCAAGGTCGCCTCCAGAATACAAAATGGCGGATTTTTATTTCACTAAAACAGTTTTTGGCATTTTTTGTCTTGAAGGAATGGTTCTAGAGGTTTCTGATGTTCTAGAAAGTTGTAGAGTTTTGCAAAACCTTTAATTTAATACCAAGTTGAGCAAAATCGGGCAAACCGTTCAAAAGATATGGCTCTTAGAACTTTTCAAATTCAAGAATTTTTCAAATGGGTATATCTTCTAAACGGCGACATAGATTTTCTTCATTTTTGGACTGGTGCAAGATTATTAGTCCGGCTACAACATATCAAAATTTAAAAGATTTGCCTAATGGGGATTCGGAGATATTGCCCCTTAAAGTTAGGCAATTTTTGTTTTTGATTTTAGCGCTTCTTGCGGATGTTTTTGGAACTTGGAATGTTCTAGACAGTTGTAGGGCTTCTCAATACCTTTCATTTGATACCAAGATGGTCAAAATCGGTCAAGCCGTTCTCGAGATATATCGAAAAAACACTTTTTGCTTTTGACCGCTATATTTGCTAAACCGCTTGACCGATTTTCAAGTATGAATTATCGATGAAAACGTCTTACTGAGCTCTACAACTTACTAAAATTTAAGACCTCTAGCTATAAGGGAAGTGGTTGACGGTAGTTCAAAATGGCGGACGGCGGCCATCTTGGATTTTGAAAATGCGAAAAAATGAAATTTTACACCCACATTTCTATAGAAAACTGTAAACCGGAAGTCTCTATCTGTTACCGTTCTCGACCTATAAGGCAAAATCCGGGCGACCGGCAGGACGGCCGGCCGGCAGGCCGGCCGGCCGGATCAAAAATTTTCCACCACCAGTTTTGGAATGTGGGATGTCTAAAACGTACTCATACCAAGTTTGAGCCCGATCTGAGGTGGTAGGTTTTTCCGACGATTACAATACTTGGTGTTGGCCACGAAGTGGAACACCAACTAATTAGGTTCCCACAGTCCGTGCCGGGCAGCCAACTTCTTGTTGCTCTTCTTCCTTCATCGTCATCTTCTTTCGCAGTGTCTTCGCGCGCGGGGATGTGGTGGTGGTGCTTTTGCTTCACTCTTGGCCAAGGCATGCACCTGGCGTGCGCAGTCCGGAATAGCATTAAATCGACTTTGCTTGGGCAATCTTGGGGACGATGAGGCTTGCGAGGGGGGCAGTGTGTTGGGGATGGAGGATGAGAGAGAATTGGATTATTTACGATGAAACACCATTTGCGCAGAGGAAGAGTGGATGGATGTCTCATTGGGTAAAAGAGGGAAGGAGGAGAGATGTGGTGGCCCCTAAATTTATTGGAAAATCCACAGTTCTCTGTAATTATGACAACTTGCAGCAATTTGTACACACAATATTGCGCGAAGGTGAGACATTGCCTTTAATGCTGTAGAAGAGGAGTTTTGCACCACGTCGCGACTCCCCCGAGATGGATGACCGGTACAAATGGACATGGCAATCGAATAATGTGTCAAGACCACCTGAGGACGGTCTCTTCTTTGCCCATTTCCATTCCAATTGATCGGCGCGGGGCTTCTTCCACACCGCACCACGATAGAGACATCCACACATTGGAGCAATTAAATTATGCCATATTCGTCTCTCCTGTAAAGCTTTTATAGCACTCTTCATCTGCTTCTCTCATATTACCTACATATTAATATATTTTTACCATCTTCAATGCCCTCGAGACGGCTTTTTTTTCGGGAGAGAGATGGAAATGTTGTTTGGTGCGCCTCCCGACTTTTCGTCAGTTCCATCGATCATAAAAATTCCTCAGATTCAGAGATTCGATGGTTCGGTGTTAATGCCATCACAAAGCACTTCATCAAGAGTCTGTGAGTTCATTCAAGAAGTTTTTTTCTCTCTGATTTACATTTCGCGTCATCTGATGGATGAAATGTGAAGCAACTGATGGGTGGAAAAAGTTGTTGAAGGAATTTTTATTTGTTAATAACATCCTGCAGCATCCTTTCTCAAAAATTCTCCATTTCATTACACAAGTTACACAAAAGTTCGTAAGGCAAATAAATATTCATATTTTGATAAGAAATATTTTCTTGGTAGAATGTTAAGCAGAAAAATAGCAAGAATGAATTTAATCTCGTTAAAAGTACTTTAAGGACTATTTAAGCTTTTTTTATTTCAAAAAGTTCTCTTTAATGATTTTTAGTGCATAACAAGATGAAAAAGTTATAAATATTTTAAAAATAAAATTAATTCGGTTAAAGAAAGAGCTTTAGATTAGAAGTTCTTTATCGAAATTTCAAGAAATTCTAAATTCTAGACAATTTTGAATTTATACCTTTTAAAAATTTCAAATACTTCTTGAGAATATCTGGATCAAGGACTTTAATGACCGAATTTTAACAAAAAAAGGATTAGGAAAAAATTAAATTGATTAAGAATATTTTTTTATAAAATTCATTTTTTCATTTTTGATAATTTTTTTTTTAATTTTTGTTAAATAAATAACTTAAAAATAATGTTTTAACTGATTTTTAAAATTAGACAATTTTCTAAAATAAAAGTCTAGCTTTAAAAATATAAATAAATCTTCAAATTTATCAATAACTTTTTCTTTTCTCACAGATAAGAAGTCGGAGAATAATTAAAAACTTTTATAAATCTTTTTTTTTATTAATTTAATGACTAAAGTTTATCAGTAGGTAAGTTCATAGTAAAAACTATCCACTGTCTTGAAGAAAAAATATAACGGTAAAATATAAATATATATAGCTACATGGTACAGATTAAGGAGAAAAGGGAATGTACATGGTAAGTTTCACTTACGGGCTGTGATTCTTCCTTCAGAGGCCAAGTTAAATATATGTAAATTGTAAATGCAAAGTGTAATAGATAGCTGCAGAGTATGGATTAATCAGAAAAGGGAATGTACTGGTAAGTTTCACTTACGGGCTGTGATTCTTCCTTCAGAGGTCTGTCTAAGTGTGATATTTGATATAAGTTTGGTGGTGCAAACTCTGGGGGAAGGCTAACTCGCGCATTGGCTGTGATTCGTGGCGCGAGTCATCCTTCCCCAGAGTTTGCACCACCAAACTTATATCAAATATCACACTTAGACAGACCTCTGAAGGAAGAATCACAGCCCGTAAGTGAAACTTACCAGTACATTCCCTTTTCTGATTAATCCATACTCTGCAGCTATCTATTACACTTTGCATTTACAATTTACATATATTTAACTTGGCCTCTGAAGGATGAATCACAGCCCGTAAGTGAAACTTACCATGTACATTCCCTTTTCTCCTTAATCTGTACCATGTAGCTATATATATTTATATTTTACCGTTATATTTTACTTTGCATTTATATTTATATACCTTATATATAAGGCGCCCCGCTTCGCGGGGCGCCAAATAGTTAGCGTACTAATTAAACATGCAACTATATATATTTATATTTTACCGTTATATTTTATTTTGCATTTATATTCATATACCTTATAAATAAGACGCCCCGCTTCGCGGGGCGCCTAGGAATTTACGTATTACTTAAATAAAAAATAAAAACCCTTATATCTCCTGAACGGCTCCATAGATTTTCTTAAATAACCTGTTGTTGGAAAGGTCTTGACCTCAGCTATAACATACTGAAATTTTAACGAAATGCATAGTACAGTTTTTGAGATATTTAGACTTAAAAATTTTGGATATGCAAAATATTGACTTTAGCGCCTCTTGCGGTCATTTCTCGAAATTGCAATGTTCTAGACATTTGTAGGGCTTCACGAAACCTTTCATTTGCGCTGGAGTTGATCAAAATCGGACTTGTAGAACCCGAGATATGACATGCCAACTTTGAAAGGCTATATCTCGAGAACGGCGACATAGATTTTCTTCATTTTTGGCATGGAGCTAGATAATATAGTCAGCTATAACATATAAAAATTTGAAGAAAATGCATCGTGTAGTTTGCGAGATATTAATCGAAAACTCATCGAAAATTTTGTTTTTGATTTTTGGCCCCCTAGCGGTCACTTTGGAAACTTAGGATGTTCTAGAGAGTTGTAGGGCTTGTTGAGATCTTTCGTTTGAGCCCAAGTTGATCAAAATCGGTCAAGCCGTTTTCGAGTTATGGTCGATTTTCGATGAAATATTGTGACGGCCATATTGACTAAACTCCTTGACCGATTTTCAAAAATGAGGTATCGTTGTAAAGGTCTTGATTGCCCCTACAACATATCAGAATTTCAGACTTCTAGCTATAATAGGGCCTGAGATATAGCGAAAACAAAATTTAGGGGTGTTCCAAAATGGCGGACGGAGGGGTGGGGGGGTGGATTTGACCTCATAATCAGATGTCTTCCAGTCGATATTTAAACTTTGCTTTTGACCGCAAGTCTCTATCTATTACCGTTCTCTTGCTATTTAGTGTTATACTCTGGACGGCCGGACGGCCGGACGGACGGACGGACGGCCGGAAAAATTTTTTTTTGACATACGTTTTTTGGAATGTGGGGATCCTAATTCGTGCTCATCCCGAGTTTGAGCCCGATCGGACAACATTGCATTTTAGGTGGTACACAGAAGCTGTGCTATTCTTTTCTTCGAAAGAATCACAGCTAAAAAGTGATTAATAAAGACATTTTAAATGTGTTTCAAATATTTATTCACCCACTGTGCAAACAAACCTGTAGTGTAGTATATGCGAATGTCTGGGCAAAAACACACCACTTGCTCCAATGTCTTGGAGGCGCATTTTTTCGCAAGATTTATGGACAGAATCCACTGTGTGGCCAAGAGAGAATTGCTGGGGAACAGGTGAAAGTCTATCAGCGGCAAAATGTTGCCCCTTTGCGGCTCTAAAGAATAGGGTCCAAGGACGCTTGCGGACTCTTATGAGGCCTCGTGTTAGCCCCAAAATTATGCAATGAGCGTGGGTTTATCGATTTGTATACGAACGAAAGCTTTAGGTGCACGACAAAAGAGTCCCAGCAGCAAACGTATGGCCGGAATGCGGATTACAGATCACCAACTTCTTTGCGAGCATAATCATAAATTCATAGTGCACTTTCGGACTGACGGCTTCACACGCCAAAATATCACCGTGGACACCTTTACGAGCACTCGCCATTGCAGGTTCTTGCCCAACACGGCCAACGGGTGGTTTTATGGGGTTTTACTGCTCACTATACAGCTGTTTCGGAGATTACTTCTGGCAGAGATGAATATTTGCTCTTTTTTCCCTCCTTCTGCACTACAACACCACGACTTCCGCTATGTAGGATCGTGCGAAATTTGTAGATCACCTCCAATCTTCTACAAAGTGTTTCGCACATCCTAGTTTGTGTTGGACACAATCAACAGGAAGGATCGTACTTATTGACACTTTCGCTGAGCATCGTATAGCTGTGGTGCTGAAGAGCTCTGTGGCGTTTTAAATTCCCCCCATATCGCCATGGACATTTTATATTGCAAGTTCATGTGTGATAATTCACCTGAGAA
Organism: Lutzomyia longipalpis; assembly: GCF_024334085.1. Classification (NCBI taxonomy): domain Eukaryota; kingdom Metazoa; phylum Arthropoda; class Insecta; order Diptera; family Psychodidae; genus Lutzomyia; species Lutzomyia longipalpis. Next base: position 19,377,994 of record NC_074707.1, read on the forward strand.
GGAGATTTGTACCTTTCACGTCTGGATTTCCATAATCAATAATTTATTGCACCACATCGCAGTGCGGTGTTATTAAATTTAATATCATCTTCACCTTTACACGCTGTAAATTTCACAGCCTGTTCCCAAAGAGCGAGGGGGGTTGGCAGTTTTCGGGAAGATTACATAAAACACTCTTCAAATTCACATCTCTTTTTGGATGTTGCTGGCAACTTGCTGCGGTGAGTTGCTGCCAAAAGGGGCAGGTAATTGTCCAAGAATTATTATTTTTATTCCGAATAAATTCTAATTTTGTTAAAAAAAAACATTTCTTTTGTTTAAATTGATTTTTTTGAAATTAAATAAAAAATACCAGGCGCCTCCACGTTTCATTTACATTTTTCTTTAAAATTTAAATAGAAGCGCTTGGTGGTTAGAATATATTAGTGTAAAGGATTCTGTTTATTCACAAAAGAATTCACAGTGGAGACCCCGGGTGAAATATATAAGTTCTTGTTTAGAATTTAAACGACCAGGCGTCTCCACTTTCCCATTACGTCTTTGATCCTCAGAAAGCTTGGTGAGCTTACTCAATTAAAAGCAAATTAACAACCTGGCGCCTCCACTGCCTTCTATAGATTATTTTCTTATTGAATTTATAACTACCAGGCGTCTCCATCGTTCAATTTTGAATTAATATTTTGAGTTTTTCTCAACTAAGACTTTTAAATGAGACATTTGGAGATCTTAAATGAAATTCCATCAAGTACGATCATTGATCAATTATTCCGCCAATTGATTGCCCCTTGTGAGATGGCGTGTTAGCTGTGGATGTTGGCGATTGCCCAGAAGAAGATGTCTCTCATGGGATCTTTTGGCGATCATAAAAATGGAGGCGAAACAGTAAACTCTTTTTCATCGTCGCGCGCGATGGTTTTTTGTTTCTGGGTGACGATGCTTCAGGTGGACGCATATAAGTGGTGTGCCCTCCCTGGGTGAGAAATGAATTTCAAATGGCGACCATAAATCAGGGTCCGCGCTTTGCGTCACAAAAATACCAACAAATGTTTATGGGCCGACAATTCGGAGAAGTTGATTAATTTAATTACTCACCCAGATGATGAGAACATAAAGCGATCATCGCCATGTAGGGCATGAAAGCACGGCAATTACACAGAATATTTGTTTTCCTCATTTATCATTGCGTTCATCCCCCATAAATGGGTTGACAGGTGAATGACAATTTCGGCGGAACCGTTAACATACAAAACTCCCAAAAGATCCACTGCTGCACTTCTTTCGTGCGCAGAGAGAAGGGGCCCACCGGATCCGTCAGTGATCGGAGGAAAGAAAAAACTTCCTAATTATGTTATTGAAAACACCACCGTCTAGCCTTTTTTTCCACCCATGCTGCTTGCTGGAGCTTAATTTTTTATCCATCCCACCATAATCTCCTGCCGTTACTTTTCGATTATAATTTTCGGTGGTGGTGCGATGCATTTAATTCTCCTCACTTATTTGCCCGCATTAAGATCACGGTGCGATCACGTCAGGCTTTCCGGCCGGCATAAGAAGATGTGGCCGCAAAATGGGAGGATTAAAGAAATGCTATGGCCTAAATGGTCACCGTCACGCCATCCTGAGGAGTGTTCTTCAGTGTGCGGACGATTGGCAGATAGGTGGTAAAAGTTTTGCTTCATTATACCCCGGATGAGGTGAAATTATTTAAATTAATTAGACATGGGATTTCTACTGGCGCGAAAATAAATCGTCCCAATTTTTGCCATCACTAACTGTTCAGCCGTGGATTCTGTGTGTGTGCTAATGCTGCGCTGAAATCATCAGGTGATGATCATCGCATAATATTTGCAATTCATTGCGCTTCTAAAGAAATTTGCTAATAGGCACTGAGAGAGAGAAAAGATCTGCTTAAAAAAATTATCAAGAAGAAATTTGATTAGAATTTTGAATTTAAAATTGATTTAAATATAGCTCTGTAGACACCCTCTGTACTCTAATTTCCTAATCTTTACCTTACAAAACAATCAATAAAATGAGCCAGTCAATTAAATTCTTTCCCAATAAATATTTGAAATTAAAGGGAAGTCTTTAAATTAAGTAGGTACAAATTTTTCAATTTCCGTTTTACTTTAAAATTCCATGAGAAACATGCAACGACAAATTCCTCGGGATTTTTCAATTCATTTTCAATCATTTACCGCTTCTGATGAAAATCTCTGTGTAGCCAGGCGCCCCTCTTGGGCCTCGTGCGTTCCCCCCAGGGCCAGGCTCGCGAGAGAGTCTCTTTTCAGCAGGTATTTTTAGTAGTTCACTTTTAACATAGCCATCATGGGCAAAAAACACATAATAATTGTGAAATATCGCTGCAATTGCGGATTTGTACGCTGTGTTCCCGCATTTTTCCACCTCTTTAATCACCATTTAGTCCACACAACAACATCTTTCCGAGGGAGTTGAATAAGAGAAAAAAAAAGTAAAGCATCGAACCCAAGTCAGTGTGTCTCTTTGTCTCTTTATTTTTACCTTTTGGTTGTTGTGTCCCCGCCGTAAACGTTTAATCGCCGCGAAGAGGAACAAGGTGTACCAACGCTGAGGAATTAATATATTGTGCAACAAGTGTAACAATTACAAAATGAAGGTATCCCAAGAGATTTTTCCACTTTCACGAAAATGCCACCAATGCGAAAATGTGTAGCAAAATGCTTAACAACTATCCAATAATATGCTTAACATGCGATTGCAAACGGAGGGCACACGTTTTAGAAAAAACTATTAAAATTATTGTCTAATTGTTAATTCCTTCTGTAAGTCGTACCATCGACAGACAAACGCAGAAGTTAATATACAATTCGCAATTTACAAGTTCTCTCCTCTCTCTCGCCCAATATTGTGCACGACAGCCCATTAAATGGGGCCCCAGCAGTGGTGGTCGTGTGTGTGGTGCAAAAGCTCGGCACGGCATTGAGGTATAAAGAGGAGAAAAAGCGCGTCAATGTGCAGATATTAATTTAATTCTTGTACACTCAAGAAATCTCTGCTTTCTTGAGTTAAACTACATCCAACAACACGACGATATAATTCTTGACCGATTCATTTCGATTACAATCGCCCATTTACCGCGCGCGGAGGTGAGGGTCGGTATGGAGGAAACACACGATTGCAGGTTGCATGCGGGGGGCTCCGTGGACGCGCGGCGGCTACGTGGACAACTCATCCGACGCCACCACGTTGGGGGCGCGCGCAGAAGTTGCATTCGCGGCCCGAGGAGACAGCCACTTGCGCAATCGCAATCAAGTGCATTGAATTCGTGAAATGCTCATAACATGCGACTACAAGCACTTAATCGTTAATTTTAGAGAAGTTAAATGTGACACTTTGCCCATACTATCCGTCACATATTCTCAATGGCTGCGAGCTATCTCTCCTTCAATTTGCTCCACATCCACACACTGCATTGCAGAACATTTCAGACAGGTGATTGCTTAAATAATTTAATATTTAATGAAGTAATTTTCTTTCAAAGTTCTGATTCAGTTATAATTTGTGCAATGATTTGGACTCTGTTTAAATAAAAATCTCTGAATTTTGAGATAATTTTTTATTAAGCTTAAGTTTGAAAAAGCTTGAGGAATATAAAATAGAAATTTTCCCCTCAGTGTTTTTAGGGAAAGAAACACAATTTCAAAAAAAATCGAATTAAGGAATTTAACTTTGTTCTTTTGCATTTTTTCATTAGTAGAATTTTTCCAGATTAAAAAATATTTTTTTATAGATTTAATGAAATTTTGATTAACCCATTGAAGATCACAACTTATCCAGAGAGGTGAATTAAATAAAAGATATTTTTAAGTTATTTGAACCTCCTAATTTGACAAATTTAAATATTTTTTAGCAAAAACACCTTTAAAAAAGAATCACAGCTAATATAATTGTAAAAAAAATGATGACAACACCCTTCTACAAATTACAATAGATTTTAAGAATTACTTTCAATAAAATTTTTATAATATTTAAATCCTCTTAATATATTGTCTCGATAATGCAGATGTCAATGGTCCATTTATAATTTATCTTATAAATAAAAAAATTGCGATGTAAAATGCAAAATAGAGATCAATTTTCTATCAAAATCTTTTCAAATATTTTATTGCCATCTTTCCCAAATAAATTTTCCATACCATCAAATCTCTTTATGTTCCACTGCACGAAACAGTGAGAGAGTTTATCACAAAGACGATCAAGTAGCAATATTGCATAAAGGTGTTTTTATTAGTGAAAGAGATAGCATTTTTTAGTACTGCATTTTTCTATCACGTCGTGAACTCTCAAAGAGGTTCACCAAGAATGATTTGAAAGAGAAAAAAAATTGAGTGCATTAGCCATAAATGTGTCAATACCATCGAGAAGAAGGCTGACTTTTTCTCCACTTAAAACCATCGTGGTGCGCAGAAACGACATTTTCCCATCAATCGGCTGGAAAATCGGTGACAAAAACACAATTTAATACTCTTTTCTCGGGCTAAATGAAAAAAGAAGAAAAAATAGTATGTGTGTGACGGACATGAAGCCCGGCGACCACAAATAATGCTGTTGTGTGGCAATAAAGCATGCGTGTGCAACATATTGATCACAATCCCGCACCGCTCTGCCCCTGCAAATAAGCCATCGATTTGCTATCATTTTGCTAATGTTTGTCAATTATTTGTGTTCTCAGCACAATTAACTTGTGACGTGATTAAATCTTCAAAGCGAAACAGACAATTTGTGATACGCACCACATTTTTGAAAAGCGCGCCGTGATTTGAAATGTGTCACATTTGAAATTTAAAGAATTGCACGACCGTAAATAACACCGCGTGCATTATCTCCAATGCACTATCCCATTGCTCTCTTCCATCAATTAGTGAGTGCATTTTCTCCACGAGTAACCACGTGGTGGAAAAATCGTATTTGCTGCGCATTTCTCTTCCCATCAGCTCACCAAAAGGAGCACTCTTCATTGGTAGAGAAGAGGCCCTGTCACTTTTCTTTTAAAGCTTGCAGCATACGTGGAAAGAAGAAAATTTTCTCTGGAGTTTCCTTTTGATTTCTTTGTTTCTTGAACTGATTTTAACTGATTTAAAAGTTATTAACTACATTTGGATTGAAAATTGAAAAAAAAATTTTTTTGAATAAAGCATATGCTTCATGTTAAGGATTAATTACAATAGGGGCGTGGTTTACACATATTTAAAGAAATCACGGACATTTTCACAGCAAATTCAGTTGGAAAATCTTTGAGATTTTCCTTGCCTTTTTCACCTGCTTTTCATGATCTTCTGCAATATTTTCCTTGTCTTACCCTTCTCTTGTATCACGTGAGAGCCGAAAATTGAATAAACTCCTTTTAGTAATAAATTTAAAATAACAAAGCGAATGGCCACGCAATGTATTAGATATTTTGCTGAAATTCGCAAATAACTTTATGGTTTTCGCAAAATTTTATGGAATTCACCATTTTCGCGTCCAACTGATTTATGTAATGTTATTTGCCATAAAAATCAATTAATTCCTGCGACATTTATTTATTTCATCAAAGACTGAGAAGAGCCTTTTTGATGCTTCTCGGCACACAGAAAAATTCTCACATCACCCCAAAATGGATTCTGTGAATAACCAGCGAGTTTTCGTTAATTGAATGTGGTGTGGTTCCACTGTGAGAGATCCCAATTAAACCTTCAGGCCAACCATCAAAATCTAATTGATGATTATTCGGTGTTTGTTTATTAACCCCGGTGAGATCCCGGCTTTCCATCCCAAAATGCGGGCGAGGATTCCGCGGTTTTTCCGCGGAGTAATTAAAGACGCGTCTCAATTAATCATGCTTCGCACCATCTTGTGGTATATTTGCTTTGTTAGAATTTCCGCTTAAATTCATCTTCTTCCCATATATAAATTATCTATTGCGTGGTGTGCGTTATCAAAATGGCAATAATTTTACGGGTGATTTATGTTCAGAAGCCCCATAAAATGTTCTTAATTTCGCATTGCATTTTCCGTATATTAAATATTCTTCCATTTGCGCGCGAAGATGGGAAATCTATGCTCAAATGCAACCTCCTCGGTAATTTATGCGACTGCATGCAGCAGAAACGAAGTTTAGAAAGTACCCAAGATGCCGTAGAGCTATAAAATCAATCGCGTATGGCGTTTCCCACCAAGGACATCAAGGTGTTCATCAATAATTTAATATTGAAAAATTTTTCGCAGTCCGCACAGTGATTCAATTAAATGCTAATTATTCAATTTATTTGCTCTGCTGATGCTACATAAAAGAAATCAAAGTGCAGCTGGTTGTGCTGGTGCATCATCGTGGTTGTGGGATGTTGACTCTCTTAGAGAAGAAGGATGATGAGGTGAAATGGAATTCCTGGAATAAATCAGTCCTCTGCGGAGCTTTTTTTTTTCCTTTGAACAATCCTCTGCTTGGACGTGACCTCGAGACGCCCTCAGCGTGGGTCAAAACTTCCACGGGACAGGATGGGGGGGAGACTCACTTGCCCCGACACTTCCGTGTCCACGCGAGATTCACGATGGGGGCACCACGGTGTGCGCAGTAATCAACCAATTGCACGGCCTGTCTGCAAATAGAGTTATATGGAATCCAAGGGGTGGAGAACTTCTCTCTCTCTCCCGCAAAAAAAGCATCCCATATGATTTTCAATTAAGTCCCCCGATCACATAAATCACTCCCCAAGGCAGTTTCTTTCACTGCGCTGGAAGGGCGTTCCTTGGTGCCCTTCATTCGGCTTTCTTGACTTCTTATTGCGGATAATGCTTACCTTATCGAATTTGTAATTATAATCCATGTCCAAAAGAATAAATTGCAAAAATCAATAAAGACGTAAAAGGAGTTCTTCGAGTTCTTTTTTCTTACTTATTTATTTTCTTGAAAAAAAAATCATTGGAAAATTTCAAGGATATGCCAAAAAATCATTTTTGGGAACAAAGTTTGAAGAAATAAAGTGCTAATTTTTATTGAAAACCATCTATAACTTATAACAGGGTGTACACTAACCTGCAAGTACAGCAGAGCCTTACTCAATATTCGGGCTCGCAAGGAACAAAATTTTTCTCCTTGCTGCTCCGAGATGGGTTTCCGGCTGACTTGGAAACGTTGCAGGGTAAATTCTTCGGGATTCTCTCAGGCGGAAGGCACTCAAAGACTTTCTTTAAAAGCACTTACAATATATTTAAAACTAATTACAAATGATTTTTCACAATAAATTTGGGGTTTTTCTTTAATTTAATTTCCACTGTGCCACACTCACGTCTTTTCTCTGTCAAAGTCAATGGAATAATAATTTTGGGTGAGATTGAGAAAGGGGCAATGATCGGGTAAACCCGTTAATTGTTTAGTGTTCTACACTATGCAGCAAATTTATATTTTTTATTTCCCAAAGTTTTTTAACTAATAATATTTCTTCCCAATCTTTTGGTGTCAATCACCAACACAGGGATGTGAAAGGATACTATATAACTCCAGGAGCGGCCATCTAGGATCAGTGGATTAGTACAAAAGGACACAGTATCCCGTACATCCTAGAAGCAATTAATTGCATTTCTGTGAGAACTTCTTATCATATTAATTTTCGTTAATTTTCAAACGTTTTTATTTTCACATAGTTGTCAGATTAGTTGTCAAAATTAGTTCTGTCAAAATAAGTTCTGTCAAATACAGACATTTGTGTTTGACATATGTGAATTTTAATTGATTAGTAAGTATTATTATAGGTTTCGATTTTGTTGTTGGAAGAAATCAGAAAAGCAATTAAACAGAACTAAAAAATATTCTCTGTCATAAAATGACGTTTCGACAATTTTTACTATCTTCTTCAGGCTTTAATTATTTTTAAAATCTTTCAAAAATCAATGTATTTTTTACTAAAAAAGAAAGGGAATTCTGTGCATGAATGAATAAAATATCTTTACTGATTAATCTTGATAAATATTTATTCAACCAATCATTCAATAAGTGAACTTTTCCGCCCCTTTTTGCCTATCACGTCCGCACGATTAATAGCGCGGGAGACGCGACACCGTGAGGTAAATGATTTTCATGCAAAATGTTGTGAATAATAACGATAGTTGGGGTACTCTCCATGGTCGAGTATATTTTCGTCGAAGAGTACTCAATAGCTCGAGAAGACACCTCGCGAGCTCTCATTCATCACCTCCTCGGGAAATATATGGTTGATGGGCAAAGAGCCAATTTACATATTTTGCACCATTCACTTAACATGGTGCGATTGCATCGTGCGCGCAGTTTGGGTGAAAACTTCGGGTGTATGAGATTTGTGTTTGAATTGGCGCGCCGGCTATTTTGAATTCCGGTTCTCTGGAATTTTTCTGCAGCAGCATCTCCCCAGTCACAGATTGGCGATTTCCTCTTTCTTCTCCCTCGCACACCGCGAGGCCTAGCTTGCCCGAAAAAAAATTAGCCACACTGATATTTAATTAAACTTATGGCGCGCTGTGCAAAAAAAAATAAGAGCTCCATAAATTATGTCTCAAACGAGCTTTTGGATGGACAGTCTTTTTTGGCTTTTTAGGGGATTGTGGTGTGGAAAATGTTTTTGGTGGAATGAGGTGAAAATGTGCGCGATCATGTTCAATAATTATGCGATCAAATGGACAAAACGTGGCTCTCAAAATCGCTCACATTTGTCTTACCTGCGCGATCTACCTTTCAACGGAGATTTTTCCCGCGAAAAATTAACTTTTGATTTATCATCGAACGGAACACGATTTTTGATCACCTTTCAGGTGCTGGCTCTTTTTTCATTTTGTAGAAGATTTCACTTTATAAGGAAATGTGGAACTAGCTCGCATTTTATTTTGTGCACAGAAATCACTCTAAAGACAGTGATCATTCAGAGGCAAAAGAACTCCCCAATAATTAAAGATTCAATCAACACCAAATTTCCCCGCAATTTAGGAAACACTGAGAGTAAAATTCTATTTAATATTGAAACAGCATAAGGTCTTCAAGCTTGTAAAGTCGGAGCTTTTTTAAAGAGCCGAAAGCTTTGGAAAAATATGTATTTCATTCATTAAATTAAACATTTAATGATAAAATTATTTTTTTTCCGTTAAAAAGTTATTAATTTGAAAACTTCTCTAAAATGTCTTCAAACAAACCGATATTTGTCACAAATATTTTCATTTCAGTGCTCCCAAAAGAGAAGCGGGAAAATTTAATTATGTTAATCGTACCACACTCAATGGCCCCTTGAGAGTGTTTTCTTGAGAAGAAGAAGGAGAGAAAAAAGTGATATTGTCCATAAATAAATCCACCTTATGGCGGTGTGTTTGGACAGCCGGGGGAGAAATAACTATTCTCAAAAGAAAAAAAAAAGAAAATGTATCAAATTACCCAGCACAAATTTGGGCTTTTATGAATGAATGTCTGTGGTAGAGGTCAAGCAGCTCAACACATTTTCCTCCAAAAGAAAAAAAACCCGAATTCCAAAATCAAAACGCTCTCATTGATCCACCTTTAAAATTATATGCGTGCGATGATATGCTGTGGAAATGTCTATTGATTATAAATTGGTATAGAGCGCAGAGATCACAATAATAATCTCTCAACACGCATCACCTATGCGCGAGCAATACAATAAATTAAATATTATCCACAAATTATTTATTCGATGACAAAACTCACGATGGAGTGTGAAGAATCTGTGAGAGAGAATTTATTTTTTCTCCAACATTGAAGACGCTCCTCGTGTGGATTTTCTTTTTTGGAATGGAAGAGACTTCGCATAGTTTACAATCTTAATGTCGTGTTTATTCTAATTTAATAGTGGATGACGTCAGATTGGTGACACATGGGCTGATAAGTCAATTAGTACAAAATTAGGGAGGATCTGTCTTCTATATCTCAATAGTGAATTTTTTTCAATAAATTCCCAATTTATTCAATCATCTCCCCCGAAAGCCACTCATTTAGATACGCAACCAAAGAAAAATTATACACATATCCACATGTTGAGGTATATATGTATATTCCGAAAGCTGACAATTTATTGTTGTATTTATTGTGTTATTAACAAAAGACGAAGACGAGGAATTAATGTTGGACACTCTTCTTTTGGGCACCACACCGAAGAATGATTCTCAAAACAGGGTTGTACTGGGGGAGCATTCTTATTATTATTTTAAGATGTAAAATGTAATTTTTAATTAAATTGTTCTTGGGAATTGTAATTTTTTTTCAAATGAAGCTCTAAAAATTATAAAGATTTTAATATATTTTTTACAAAAACTATTTTTTTTAAATATAGACAGAAATCTAATAAAACATATTTTTTAAGACAGACTTTGATAATTAAAAACAAAGATTAGAATTTGCTTTGACATACCTACTTCTAACGTTTGACGTTTTTATTTTAATTTTTGGTGTTCTAGGAAAATTACTTCCGATTGCGTCCGATTTTTATTTTAACTTCGGCATTTCTTAGCTTTTAACATTGCTTTCTTAATACGTTAATTTTTACACTTCGAAGTTCGTTTTAATCTGACATTTTTTTGAAATTTGACATCTTTTTTCTAACACTTGACGTTCATTTTAACGTCTAGGTTTAAAATGTCTTTTTAACGTTTGACATTTTAAAAGTTTCTTGTTGCTTTTCTTACCTTTGACGTTTCTTTTAAAAATTTGACATTTTTTCTAACGTTTACTGACTTTAAAACCTTTGATTTTTTATATTTTTTACGTAATATTTAGCATGAAAATGATTCTTTTTGATTATTGAAGACTTACCTAATCTTCTAGAATTCTTAGGGGGTGTTTAGATACCAAAAAGCCCTCTCTAGATCTTCTCGGGTATGAATTTTAAAATTAAGACGTAATAGAAAAACTCCAAATGCAACCCTGGTACAGAGGAGACAAAGCTCCACAAGTGGATTATCTCTTCCACTTCTTCGTCTTTTGGTTTCTGTTGTGGAGAGAATTTCGGTACCAACCATAGATATAAACTTCGGCATACAAATTTCCATATTATACGAGAAAATCACATAGTGTCTCGCATGGTATCTCGCATGGGCTCTTTGTGGGTCTATTGAGGAAGAAGAAGCTCAAATATGCAATCATTAATCACCCAAGTTAAGTGCCCAATTAAAGGCATTTACCATGGGACAAAAAAGAGAGTTGTGCTGCATTGGTGCGAAAAATGGTCAAGACCGTGCAATTGGGGACGAATGGTGCTAAAGCCATAGCTGGGCATCCATTTCTATAACTTAAGACACACCGTTATGCACGCAGAGGATGGGGTGCGCGTACCAGGAACTGCACGACGCCTCTGCCGAGTGCGTTCGTTATGTGCGGGGAAAGGCTCCACCACCATACAAATTGATTAATTCCCGCGGAAATTAACATTTTGAACTGACCAATTAGCATATTACACATCGTGTGGCGAGAAATGGTCGCTTGACCTGGGGCAGCATCTTCCCAAGCAAGCATCTCCCCGCATAAAGAAAAGCACCTGAGAGTGAGGTCCATCCGAGATCATCATGCCCAATAAACTCATGTGAAATTTGACTCCTGCGCACGCAGTTTGGGGACCATTTGGGAATGGGCTCGATGACAAAGCGACAAAATATGGCTTAGAACAGCACATTTTCTCTTTGGGTGGTAAATTGTTGACTAAATGGCCATTGGACTTCCATATTCTACAAATAAAAAAAACCACCTCGCGCGGGATTGTCCAATAATTTAGCGTTTGGCATTTTGCATAATGTTTGGAATGATACCACAATTTCCCACAACTCCAACGCATTTTTTTCTTCGTCTTCTTACTTCAACGCGAACCTTCCTTAGCGATGACTTAACCTGTCTCCTGGGCCGCCCTGGCGGTGCATCGCTCACCTGCAAAGCATGCAAAATCTGCATGAGACGACCCAAAGGCCCCATATTGAAAATGTGCCACCAGAGACACCCAGAACGAATTGCACACGGCTGTGGTGGAAAAGAATTAAACGTCGATGGAGCCCGCGAGAAGTGATGTCAAATGTCGTTATGATGTTAAAATTTTATATCTTTTCCTCTCTTTGCAGGCATTTGAAAAATAACTTTACACGCCTATTGACCCCATTTTCACGTGGATTCTCTCTCTTGTGGATGCCTCACCGCAAGCCACAGGTTTTTTTTCCTGTGTGTGAAGTGTGAAGCCTCTTCGCGCCATTGTCATCCTGAGTTGACTTTCGCAATCTTTCTCTCGGTTAGACGATTAATCTGAATTAATTCTTTGGTTTTTTTTTTGAACAGACTAGAGGCAATTTTGGAGCAATATTGAGTATCTTCTTTAAAAACTTTCTGCAATGGTGAGGAGTGCTGGGTTCGTTGTCTACTGCACGTTGAAGTCTTTCTCATTGAAATTATTTTTGTAGGCAAAACAAATCGTTGTAATTTGGCATTTTAAGCTGTTTTATTTGCAAAATTATGAATTAAAAATGCTACATTGTTAACATTTCAATTCTGAGCTATAATTAAGCTTAAGTTTGCTTAAATTCAACAACCTAAACATTTTGATTAATCATTATTAATTCTTTTAAAATATTTCATACAAAAATACATTTAAATAAAGAAATTGTCGTCTAAATGAAATAAAGAATCTGACAACTTCAGCTCCAATAAGTCGGAATTTCCAATAGAATAAATAACTTCTTTTAGAAAGAATTTTAAATCTTTTGCTTGGACATTCTCAGTTATTTTTTATGAATATCGCAGTCAATTCTTCTTCTCAAAACTTTCTATTAAATGGCAATTTAATCTTGAGTTTTTGGTATGGATTACATTATTTTGTGACAGATATTAAGTCACATTTGTGAATTAACTAATAAAAGCAGGTAATATTACAGATTCCTCTCCAAGAGATTTTATTCACGCATTGGAGCATTGACTCCACGTGAAACAATATATGGGGATAGAAAGAAATTTCATCTGTGTACCAGCAGAAATTTCTTTGGTCACCACGACCGGACAAAAGCCCCCATTTATTGGCTATTCAATGGAAGAATGCATAATTAATAGGTTTATTTTTTTCACAATTAGACTTTAGGTAACTTCACATACCCAAAAAATCTATTCGGGCAGTTGTGTGAAAAATTACTGCAATTTATCTCTTCTCTTCTTCGTCTTGTGAAAATGAAAATTTGCATACGAAAGTAAGATGGAACGTTTGGATGCTGGTGGCCAAAAGAGAAAAAGAAGATTAAAGGAAAAAAAAAACAGACTCTAAAAGGCCCAGTTCTGAATGTAACCTCACCGCACAATTGATCCTCGTTTACTTTCATTCATATGCTTTTGGCGTGGAAGGAGGTGGGATCATACAGCTGTGAGAGAGCTTGAAGATTGTAAAAAAAAAAGACTTTCACTCCTCGAACAATTTCCTGTGCTGCAATACAATTAATTCGCATAATGGGGGAAGACCCTCCTTTGAAACTATGAAATGTTGCGGGGTTTTCGTGTAATATGGCTTTAACGACAATTTAATATTGGGGGGAATTTATTTGCCAATATGAGAAAAATCAAAGCAAGGAGTGGCGCCAAATGGTGGGCAGATTTCTTGGATTGTAACCATTTGTGTGAAATTCAAATAATTTCAATAATCGCTCCATGTCTCTCGGTGGATGCTTTCCTCTTCAATTCCATGGTACTCTCTGCCCATAATTCCACATACAGCATATTTGAAGAGGTTGCCATGTCGCACATGGTAAATTCCCCAATACTGAGAGACTTTTCTGCCATTGCCTTTGGTAGGTGTCAAGCGGGCAATTATTGCAAAATACAGAAAAGACGACAAAATGTGCGCGCACGCAAATTGACAATTTTGTGCTTGGGAATTTTTGCGTGGAAATGGGGTCAGGAGATGATTTCCGTGAACAATTGCATCAATTCCAAATGTATTATACGCGGCGCATCCAAATTGGAAAAAGCCAAGCACATCATGGGCGATAAATCAAACAAAAAGCTGCCGGAGCAGGTGAATAGCTTTGTTGCTTCCTTTCTCCCTTCTTTTTGCACTCGCACACACATCTCATCCAAATCGACATCGATAGATACGACCGAGGTTCTCCAACGAGATCTTCTCTTTTCTAGCAGCAAGATGTGTTCTTCTCTCCTGTTTGGATCTCGCACGAAGATGCTGCATTGGAAGAAATGCAAACCTGCTACACAGATGGACTTTTTTGAAGGCTCTGCATCGTATCGAAGAAAGGTCTGCTATATGGCAAAGGTTTAGCACAGAGGAGTCCTCGTAAGGACACAATTTGTAAAATCTTTGCAACTTTAAATTTTGCATAAAATATTTGCTCAATATTTTCCTTTTCCTGAAAATTTTTAAGAGGATTTTTTTTTTGTATAAATTAAGGGGCTAATTCTGGCAAAAATATTTTCTTTTCTTTTCTTACAATTCGTGAGTTATAAGGTTTTTTGGCATTCTCACAAAAAAGGGGCTAATTCTGGCAAAAATATTTTCTTTTCTTTTCTTACAATTCGTGAGTTATAAGGTTTTTTGGCATTCTCACAAAAAAAACTTATAAATTTGTAAGATCTAAAAAGTTTCACAGTTCAACTTTTAGACCACGTCGCGAGAAACATTTTTGCTATAATAGAAAAGAAAATATTTTGGTATTCCGGCTGAATTTTTTCTTATAACTTGTAAGAAAATCTTACAAAATCATATGTTTTATAAGGACCTGTCGAGGTGCTTTTTCAATCTTTTTGTGAATTTTGTGACCGCTAAAGCATGATTCATCGTCATGATAGGCAGCAATTAACTACTTTGACAGATATTTTACATGAATCTGAGTGTTTGGAATTGTTTTTTAACAAAAAATATTGTAAAATATGTGGAAAAATTCGGACCATTTTTTGTGAATTATGCCAACGAATGTCAATACTTTCCAGAGACTTGGCCTTGAGGAAGATGATTAGATTATGCATTCACACAGGCTGCATTGAAAGATATTTACTGTAGAATTAAAAGCAAAAAGTTAGAGTATGGAAAGATGTTTTATTAAAAAATATTCTAGATTCGCGGCTTCATCTTTTTATTGCCATTCTGTAGAGCTGGTCCGACTAATTTCTATTCTTTCACAAATGCTTCCAGCATTCCGCATAAGATTCTGCTTATTAACTGATAAGAACTGACTGGGAATTGTCCGGGTATCTCTTCCCGGAATCCGTGGATGCCACAGATGTTCAAAAGTTCCAATGATTCAATTTTTCCCATCACAATCTAGATAAAAAAAAAATTTTAAAAAAAGTTTATTTATCATGTAAAATGCAAAAATACTTTAAAAGAGTTAAATTTTTACCTAAAATCGAATAATCCATTGTGTTTTGTTGATAAATTCACTTAACTTTAACCTCATTTTATTTGTTTACATAAACTTTATTCACTTCGTCTATTTTCGGTTTCACTTCGTTTTTCAACGTAAACAGCCGTAAACAGCGACATCTGTTTTCGACTTCCAGTTTCGGAGGTCTGTTACTATAAAATAATGAAAAAGAAATTTTTGCTGGAACAGCAAACCTTACAAAATCCCTTGTAAGACAAAATAAATAGAAAATAAACGTCCCTTTTCAATAAATTTCCTGTAATAAAGTTCGATCCGAATTAATTTTATTTATTTTCTCAATGTCAAACGTCACAAATAGCGACATCTAGTTATGTTTTGCTGTTTTGAAGGGAATGTTCTAAAAAGGTGCTATAAAAGATTTTTTTGCTGGAATACCAAATCTTACAAAATCTCTTGTAAGACGAAATAGATAGAAAAGAAAATATTTTTGTGAGAATAAGCTCCTAAGCTTCAAAAAATTCATCAAAAATATCAAAATTTGAAATATTTTTTTAAAGAAATATTAGTTTAAAATTACTAAACTAAACTGCACAAAACTTGAAGAAAATCTGGAGAAGAAAAACTGTCAAAGATGCTAAAAGTGATATTTTATCGAAAAAAGAAAAAGGCTCAATATTACTAAGAATATTTGCATAATATTTTCATTCCCCTAAGAGTTCTTTTCAAAGAAAAGTTTTATTAAAAATCGGGATTAAGAAAATATCCTCAGAGGTGCTAAAATTTGTGATATTTTTGGAAAAAAAATACTTCAAACAAATTTATATAAGTTGCGCAACAATTTCCTTTCTCTGAAAGATTTTTTTAGGGAAGTTTTTTTTTAAAGAAGTAGCTCAAAATAATTAAGCTAAGCTGCACAAAATGTCTCTTTCCTCGAAAGATTTTTAAGTGAATTAAAAAAAAATTAAAAGTATTAGAAGTGTTTAAAATGTATGATAATTTTAAGATAATTACTCAGCTCATGTATAGAGAGCTACACAATATTTCCCTTTGCAGAAAAGATTTTTTTTAGAATAATTTTCTTAAAAATCAAGGAAAATGAAAATTTGTATAGAGAGAAATTTTCTAATAAAAAACCTTTTTTTTTTTTAAACTTCGCTTAAAATTTAAATGATAATTAACAAAAAACATGATTTTTTATTATTTGATTTTAAAAAAAAAACTTCAGACCTTTTAAAATTAAATATCTTCAACAAACTTTTAACAAGAAAATAATTTTTTGATGGAAAATAATATTGAAGATCTTTCTAGACCACAAAAGGGTTCCACCTTGAGCTCATGGCGGGCTTATCTCACCTGGTGGAAGCTTTGGAAAGTCGGCAACGGTACGTGCCAAACGGTAAAGTACATCACGGCGACAATTCCAAATCTCTCCACCTCCTGATCCTCCCGCGGGACTCACATCGATGGGAAGCATTTACCATTCAAATTGATTGTGGACATTTTAAATGGTAAAATACTGTCTCTTCCACCATGATTTCTCATTGCTGCGGTGAATTTACAACAGAATCCCCGTTCCTCGTCTGTTCAATGGCAATTCCCTCACGTGCTATAAAAGCCTGGATAAGCCTTCCCGAAATGCAAAAAAGATCTGGTTGCAAATTGTCATCAAGTACATTTTGAGCGTTGTTGTTGCGCGAAAAAAAGCGGAACATGAAAGTCTCGGGATGCCAAAGATGCTGCTCAAACGATTCTCGAGACTTTGGCGCACATTCCACAGCGAAGATGAGACTTGTTGCATTTTCTTGTACCATCACCTGAGAAAGTTGCAGAGTGGCTTTTTTTTCTTGTGTGGTGCATCTTGTGGGTACTTTGGACACTATATTGGCAACTTGCCGTGTGCGGTATTACTCTGACTCCTCGCCTTGTTTATGAAGACACCAAAGTTGCGATTCACCTATGCCAAGAAAGCACTACAATCTGCACCAGCTCACCTCCTCGCGGCGCGTTCCACCCGGTGGCCTTCTCCTGACCAATTTTGCATGCTAAAATGCAAAATTGGTTAATGTGGTGTTTTTCCCCTCACATTGCAATTGTAATATTCAAATGGACTCTGTAAGTGCGAAACGTAATACCACAGAATCGTTTAAATGGACGTTTTTCCTGGTTTCATGCGTGCACGCAAAGATGAGGTCTCCACGAGCAATTTATATGCAAAAGAGCGAGCTATTTGTTTAGAATAAATTTTCACAAATCAATGTGTTTGAAAAGTAGGTAATTGCATCTTCTAATAGGGTATCGACGGGTGATTTTGGACACTTTTCCTCTTAAAATATCTCAATATTTTATCAGTCTGAAAATCTTTCTTCAAGGGGTGTTTATCTGGCGAATATTTGGAATAATTTAGGGAATCATTCGAATCTTGACGAATAATTCGAATTTTAACGAATAATCCGAATTTTGACGAATATTCTGAAACTTCTTGACGAATAGTTCGAATTTTCTTAACAATAATCCAAATCTGGACGAATAATTCGAATCTTGACGAATAGTCTGAACTTTAACGAATAGTACGAATCTTGACGAATAATCCGAATCTCGACGAAAAATTCGAATATTAACGAATAGTAAAAATTTTATCGAATAATTAGAATCTTCTTGAAAAATAGTCCGAAACTTCTTGACGAATAATTCGAATCTTCTTAACAAATAATCCAAATCTGGACGAATAATTCGAATCTTGACGAATCATTCGAAGATTTTCGTTCAGATAAACACCCCTAATTTTTGTTTTTCCTGATGGGAAAATCTCAAAATTCCTGAGAGTAATTTGCATACGCCGCAAAGATTCCACGCAATATTGAAAACTACGAAAATTTTCAATTTGGCTCCATCCATTAATCACGCACAGAGGCATTTGGTGGAGAGATCACACGACTTTTGGTGCGCAATTATTAATTTACCATCATTCCGCCGAGAATGGGGACTCACAACTGAGACCGAAGCCGGAGCATTATCTTTCGGGGTAATGATGATTGGATTGAGTGCGTGGGTCGCTGCTGGATTTACACTGCGCACGCCATGTGGAGATCACTTGAAAATGACTTTCACTTGAGGATGGCGCGTACTCCACCAACATGAGCGGGCAGTGAGACAAAGTGACGGTGATGAGGAGACATACTGTGGTAGTTGGGAGATTTATGCTGAGCCATGTGCGTGCATCCTCCAGCGATGAGTGGCGTGTGGGCAACTCTTGTGGTTGGGTACAGCTATTGCCATCCAAATTGCCATCTAAATAAGGAAGTTACATCAATACCAAATGCCTCTTCTTGGGCGAACGCAGTGTCAAATCCAATGTCGTTAAGACACCCAAATGGGTTTGTCACCTATTCTCCAACAACAGCACATAGCATCTCACTCGCATCTCTTGTTCTTTGGCCCATAAGCAACTCTGGATTTGAGGATCGTCGTCATTTTGCTGCTATTTCAGTTCTGTGGGAGACAAACTACCAGCACATCGCACCGCACTAATGATCCCCATCTCTAAATGGTGTATTTGTTATTTTCTCCAAATGGCAATACTGATAAATACTAATTTTATGTCTCTTTAGAGTGGATTGGTTTCTTGTACGTCAATTTGTCAGATTCCAAACGATTTTCAACTCTCTTGATCTTTCTCTTCTTTTCATTGAATCTTCCTCTGAATTATCACAACATCCATATTTGTCGCTTCTTTACGGTAAGTTCTGTTATTTAAAGCATCATTACTTTTAATCTATTGCAATTGGAAGCAATTGAACAATCCGCAGAACTACCTGGAATTAAAGGGAAAACTTTAAGCTATTTTATGCAGAATTTTTCGTCAGTTTTGTCTTTTTAAAGAATTTTTTAAACAATAATTTGAATTTTTTGAAAAGATTTGAAGTAAAATCTTTAATATATTCCTCTAAATAATTTTTTTTATTAAAAAAAAATTTAAAGTAAATAAGAATTACCAAAAAATGTGAAGAGTTAAATGCAGAAGGCTGTTACATTCGAATCTTTTCTTCAAAACTTCTTTTTTTCAATTCTTGTCGTGTTTCCTAAAGTCTGACATTTTTTTCTGACGTTTTTATTTAAAAAGTTAACGTTTAACGATTTTTTCTAATATTTGACATTTATTTTTCCATTTTTTTGTTGTTTATCCTAAAGTTTGACATTTTCGAACGTTTATTGTTTAAAAAGAACGTTTGACGTTTCTTTTGTAATTTTTGACATTTCTTATGTGACATTTCAAACCGTTTACGTTAGATTTCCTCTTGCTTACATTTGAAATTATTTTTACATAATTTAAAAATCAAATAATTCAATTTTTATCAAATTTTTAGCCTGTAAATGATTTTCTTTTATATCTAAGAACGTTAAAACACCCAAAGACCCTCTCTGGCTATGTTACTAAAAAATTAAACTTGGGAATTGCAGCTTTGATGAACTATCTTCATTCTTCATTTTCTTACAATTTTTGCTCACTCCCATTAAAACAACATAAATATGCATTCTTGAAATACTTTCGTATGTGTTTCAAAATAAATCTTTCTCCTCCTTCTTGTTCTCGCGCAGCACTCTCACGGATTGAATCAATATTACATTGAAATTATTATTATTCTCACAATTTCCAGTAATGATGCTTCATTAGTTTAACAATTCCATTTGGGAAGGTTGGTGTTTTTGGGGGGGCTTTGTTTTGCCTCGCACAGAGAGCTTCAAATATCAAAATGTTGAGTAAACTCATCCTCGCGTACACACAACATAGAATTCCATCTCGTGACCATTTACATTTCATTAGGAGACGCGCATGAAGAAGTGAAATATTTATCATCCAATTTATTTGAACTTCTCGCCACTCTTCTGTCAACTTCAAATATTTGTATCTTGTGTTCGGGGTATTGGGTTGTTTGAAAAAAAATTCAACGCACAAAAAATATCCACGGGAAAATCAATTCCTCGCGAGATGATATCGTTTGATAGAGGTAAATATTGCTGTGTGTGCTTGTGCGGGGAATACACATTGTGCAATATCTGTTTGATATGAGGTAAGTTTTATTTGGGAATTCATGCGCTATATGTAGCCTAATTTCCGCGCGCGGGATCCTCACGATGCAATTCATGGGGATTTCGCGAAAGTATTAATTACCTCAGCATAGCTCTGTATGGCGGAGAAGATTGTGCGATTTAGCTGTTTGATTTTGAAATTCTTCTCTTTGCATTTCATTAAAATTCTATTTGAGCGAGGGCGAGATTTGCAATTGTATAGAATTTGTTGCCAATTTGGTGCATTTATGAGAGATTCCTCTGCCTATATAGATTCAAAAATTCCATTTGGCATTGCAGCCTCTTCCTCACAACTTTCTCATAAAAAAAAATCTAAACGTGTGTGCCCAACACGAAAATACTCCTCTGAGAGGGGGAGAGATCACACGGAGGAGAGCTACATAACTGCGAAATGGCGAAATGTCGCTCAACAGTTCAACACTGGAAAAATTCCTCTTGCTCTCTGCACCAATATCAAATTCCCTTTGTTCCAATCCCACAATCGTCTTAAATATTCAATTGACATTTCGCCAGTATTTCGCCGAGGAGGACACGGCCTGAGCTCAATCTCGATCGAATTCGCGCCACACCTTGTCAATATTGTGTTAAAATGTACCCACAAAAGCCCCGCGCGATGTGTGGATGGAACACCTGAGCGAATTTGTTGAGAAGGTATATAGATCCCAATCTCATTTGTTTGCACAAAACGATGATGATTATATAAATTGAAATTGTTCCTCAGGATTACTTTTTAAACTTCCCAATGGCTCTTCATTTAATGTACCCAGTACATTACGTACCCATTGCGGTGTTTTGTTGTGGCTCCAAACAAGATCGCGTGGTCGTCTTTGAATTGCAATTTGTGTTTATGGCAATTGTGGTGTACTTATAACGGTTTAGTTTTGAATTTTTCATTTAAAACAACATTTATTGTCATTTATTACTCACTGTTGTCGCTTCTTTGCATGAAAAAAATGCAGGAGGACAAGGTGGAGACGCCTGGTAAGTACATGCCGTTGCAAGTTTATTTTACTGCAATTTTTTATTAGATAAATCATTTAAATAATATTATTTTCATTAGTCACGTAAAGGCACTGGAAGAGCCTGAAAAAAACTTGATAAATGCATTTCCTGATTTTACTAAGCATGTAGGAGAAAAATGTAAATATGTAAAGGTAAAATGACCGATTAAAATATATATTAATGGAGTATTTAAATCAAAGAAGGCGCGAATTTGATGAAAAATTACTGTGGAGCCTCCAAAGTTTACTAGGGGCTGTATTATCTAAGAGTGAAAAACTGTCGTGATAAACTTCCGAAGGCTTTTTGCTAGAAAAAAGTGAAGGAAAACTTCACGTGATCCTTTAAGAAAAATAATGCATCCGTGATAAACTCCTGAGCAGTATTATAATGAAGAAGTAAGTCCTAGTAGCGTTTAATATGAAAGTTAAAGGAGCATAATTAAGCTTATATGGGTGATTCAACAATAAACTCATCGACGAAATATTGACGGAAATGTTTTGAAACATTTAACGAAGCAAAAAAGTTTTTTGTCAGTTTCTTATTCCTTTTTGATTCTCTAAAAGATAATGTGGGTCAAAATTATTTCCTTGAGTGAAATCTTCACTAATAGAAGCTTGAATAAGTTCCTTTCAATTTAGTTCTTCTTTAATAAAGAAATGGTACAAAATCTCAGTAGAGAAATTGATGAAAAAAATGATAAAAGAACTAAAAGAGACATTCCTGCCCAAGTAAGAACAGAGTGGATTTTCTTCTAAACTCCATTTAGCTGTTTTTGTGGGTGAAAATGTGTAGTGTTGTGGTATAATGTGGAAGAAGAAATCGATGACAGAAGGAATATTAGAAGATACCTTTCTCGATTTCTCACTTCGTGACCTTACTTGTTTTTTATTTCGCGAAAGAAACAAGCCAACAGTGCATTCCTCTTTTCTCTAACCAACGACACGGAGGTGCGCTCTCCGGTGCAAGAAGAAAGCACACATAGCAAATCAATTAAAACGTTAATATTCATATGCAGAAAGGCACATGAGACTCCAAAGTGCACGATGATGTCTCTTCCCAAGTAAAAGATGCTTTTTCCCATTCGGATCCCATATAGCGTGTCATGGGGCATTTAAATAATCATTATACAGCCATTCTGACTACACTATTCATGTAATTCATGACTCTTAGCCGCTGTAATGAGTGGTGTACCACCATTTCCCAAAAAACATCGTCCTGTATTTTGTGTGCAAAAGTTCAGTGCGAAGTTAAAAGCCTTTTACCTGCCCTTTTTTTTCTTTCTCTCTCGCTTTAAACCTGCAGAAAACCACGAATTCTCGTGGTTATTGCGCAATTGGGTTCTGCAGAAGCTGCAGTGTGTTGTACAGTGCACACACCTCACCGTAAAAAGCTCATGGATGCTCAATTTATTAATATATCTGTGCAAAAGTTTATTTTTCCTTAGAGAGATTGCCGCAAATGGTAGTTGTTTTGCGTAAAAGAGATATTAAAGATGTGTAAACATGCCTTCTGTTTTGATTTATGCAAGAGCATTTCAAAAAATCCCAACTCCGAGACTTTTGTGGGGTTTTAATATGAAAGTGATCTAACAACACCACTCACTGTTTCTCTACTGAATTTATTAATGGCATTAAATGCCTATAATTTCCTCAAACACCCACCTCCGAAACTTTCATGGATAAGACATCCGAAATATTTCTTTTTTATTGTGAAATTAATTGAAGTAAAACTTTTAGGAAAAAAAATAAGGTCAGTCGGTTTTTTTTCAAGATGGCGGTGAAAGTTCAGGGATAAAATTAATGTTTTTTATAAATCTACTCAAAAATGTATCAATACAAATTCTTAATTGATATTTTGTCGTACATTTGCAACCAATTTTATTAAAATTATTTAAGATAAAATTGGAGGTAAACAAGAAATTGTAATGGAAAATGTTCAATTGGAAGTTCAGGAAAAATCCAATATGGCGCCCAAAAAGAATTTGAAAGTAACGCTTTTTAATCACGAAAGCCACCCTAAATTAAATTTACAGTAAAAATCGACTAATAGTGACAAAAACATTAAATTCCTCGACTTCTAGAGCATCTTAAAAAATTCTCCTCTCAATCCCCCTTCAATTGCGATGGAACACAACATAAAGGTGCCTCAACATCCACGAGTTAATCGCCCCGTGTGAACCTTTTGCCACGGAAAATGAAGAACTCACAAATATGCGATAGATTGGGAGATCTTGAAGACGTACAACTCAATTACATACATAGCTATATACACGCCAAATGGGAAAGATGAAGAGTTGAAATGGAATCGAACGTTGCTGTGGCGAGTCACGTGGAAGTTGAGCGACAAAATCGGGTGTCAGCACAACCAAGGAAGTCTCTTGCCGTAGCACATCGATCGGGAGATTGAAGTGACATGATATCCGTGGCAGGGAATTTGATGGTCATTGGGCACCACGTGCTAGCATCACGTTTGTAGCGCTAAAAAGAAACACGGATGTTGCGTCACTTGCGCATGAGACGCTCAATCACGATCTCCACGTGAGGCTGTTGTTTTAATTAATTCCCGCGCACCATTTGCCATGGGATGATTCATCGCAAGAGGGCTGCGTGGAGCAAGAGATTCTCTGCCACAGAACATCTCCACACTACAGCTCATCTAATATGTTTGCTGTAGCACAATCAATAAAACAACCATTTACTGTCTCAAACAGAGAGAGAGAGAGAGCACAGAACTATGGGGGAATATATGGTTGGAAGGTGCGCGATTTTGTGGGCGGAATGTGATTTCGAATGACGCGAAAAAAGGCATCTTGCGATGACGTTTACCGTGCTTATCCCCCCATACAAGAGGAATTCCTTTACTATGCACGACCACGAATAATTAGGCACCTTTCCATTTCCCATTCAGCTGCACTTATATGTCTCAGAGTCATCTGAAAAGTTCTGCTGCAAAATCCTTTTCTTTAGGCTTTTTCTTTTCTTATTGAATTTCTTGAAAATTTTTCGTTAGTTTCAAAATTTAAAAAAATAAATTAGAGCGTTTGAAATAAAGAAGTTACTAAGAAATTACCAGACGCCTCCATCAAAAATTGATTAATTTTTAGCATATGGAAGTATCAAGTACAACGAGACTTTATCATAAATTTGCTGGACTAAAACAAAAAAAATAATTTTTAGTCAAATTTTAAGTAAACAACAAGCTAAATATTCGATAATTTACATTCTTAATGCTTCAAAAATAAATCAAAAAAATCACGAATATTCCCTAATTGAAACTCAATCTAAAAAATGAATTTTTAAGACTATTTTAGACTAAATTAAATTTAAAATATTTGAATTAGTAGAAGAATTTAAGCCCTGATTTAAACGACAAAATCTTAATCTTTCTGATTATTGTAAGAGGCTTCCGGTGTTCGTCAGAGGAAAATTCCCGCTCACCCAAGGAAAAGCAGCAATTTATGCCAAAGCTTTCGAGCCCAATAGTGGCTCTTCTTCAGTGGTTTTGCTTGTTATTTTCCTGGGGATTGTCCTCCACTCTCGATGTTCCAACACTCATTAGGATTTTCCGCAGACTTTTCCTTTTCAATTTTCAATTTTTCTTTTTCACTCTTTGTTTGTACGTTTGTATTTGGCGGATATTCTTTTTTCTGATTATGGATCTTATTTCAATTTAACAATTTAGAGCAAATATGGAGCCGTCGGGTATAACCAGGCGTCTCCATTTTAATAAATAAATAATTTTTAGGATTAACCCTTTCTCGTCCACATGAAATATAGAAACATGAAAATATGGGATCATTTTATCGTGATATTTATTCTATAAATGCTCTCAAAGGCCATTTCGGAGTCAAAATATCTTTTTTGCCCTCTTCTATGTAATCTTAACGCTCTTAACGCATTTCCAATTTCGAAATTAATTAAATTTATTTAAATTCGACAAAATAATTTTTTTCACGTTTAGGTCAGCGTATGACCCAATAGTCGCGTTAGGGTTAAGAGCTATTATTTAAGCTCCTTATTTAACAAAACTTCTGATTTAACTCACAAACATTCCCTCTTTAATAGCTTTTTAGCACCAGAACTTTCAGGAAAACCATTTTATTTAGCTGTACGCGAAAATAATTGCATATAAAGGAGGACAAACATTTTGAGATGAATGCACACACATTTTCAATAGAGAGACTCGTGTGGTATTCAAATTTAAATCAATTATTATGATTTGTTGGCAATTTCTTGTATATTCAGTGTCTCTTTAGCAATAAGGAATTGATTTATTTCCAATTACACAGTTGGTACGGCGGAAAAAAGGCACGTATCTTTGACGAGTACTTTACGAAGGAACTTTTGCATCATCCCATTGTTGCGCCCATATTGTGCCCAAGGAGGGAGGTGCAGAGCTCCATTCGCACACCAATGAATTAGATGTGTTCAAAATGGGTGAAAATATGTGTGCAATTATTAGCACCTAACCACTAATAGTGAGCCTTTTTGCTCATATTTGATGTTTCTGTTAAAATATCTTCCTACACCCATAATGAAGTTGCTAATTAATGGACCCCTTTTTACGTGCAAATTATAAAATGTGCTCATAGTTGTGCAAATATTTGGATAGTGGTGATCACTTGGCACTTTCATTTTGTTTTTCTTTACTTTTAATGAGGCTGTGGGAGTTTAATTGCGTCACACAACCAATCCTGACGCATTCGCAGAAGAAACTAAAAAGGAGCTTTTTTCTAAAAGCTCCGCACTGTTGCAGCTTTTCTTCCTGTCCAGATTGCAATTGAGATACCTCCATCAATATGAGAAATATCTCGCTCTCTGGGTACTCTTTCTCCGTGCAATTGGATGGCAATATCGCAACGACAAACTAATGTTGTGCAGCATTGCGATTTAGCAGTGTAAAAAAAGCAATTTACAGAAAGATCATGTAGATGAATTTCAAATGAAATAAATTTTAATTTTCACGATGCACGCGGGTAAAAACGCCACAATCCCAAGGAAGGGGCCTGTGTGAAATGGGAGAAATAAAAAAGAAGAATGAGGGAAAAAGTAGCAGACAATTGCGATGATGGGTCTTTCTCCCATAAAGATTGGATGCTGGCACGTCGGTAGTTTGAAGGATTAATTTCAAGCATTGTTTTTCAAGATCAGCGCTAAGTGGTAAAATAAATCCACTTACATTGTGTGCTTTTCCTACTCGTTTTGCCATGGAATTACCAGTGAGATTTGAAGAAATTAATACGCGTTAATAAACACCACACCACCGTTTGAGCCGCGAGGGAAAAAAAAACGTCTTAAATCTCCTCAGATAGAGAGAAGTGAAAGAAGAGGCACGTAGAGGTGCATTTTGTAGGCGAAAGCTGGACTAAAGCCGGCATAAGGTGAGATTCTTCATGTTCATAGTGCAACCACAGTGTCATTGGTGTGGATGAGACAAGGTAAATGCAGGTAACTACCACCACTAGGTAAAATTAAGAGAAAAAAAAGGCGCGAAAGGGAAAAAAATCTCTTGGATGGTGTGTGGAGGAGAGAAGAAGAACCTGAACAATCCGTTAATTAAACAAAATCACTCTGTGGACTCATGAATATCTTATAACCATCGCGCGCGTACTATTCATCCTCCTTTGGGAAGTTTTACATATAGGCATCGAATGGTTTATGGAGAGCGTTTTGTTTGCACATACACTACCCGCCCCGCGGAATGCACATGGAAAATAAATAGTCATTAATGAATTATATTGGTTAAAAGGCACAAGAGGAACTTCACTTGGCCAATTGACCGCGCGACTTTGCCGTGTGATGGACATGAGATAATCATTAATTTTAATGAGTCTAAGCACATTTTCTCGTGAAAATGCCAATTCTGCAGCTCAAACTCTCACCCCATTCTGTCCCTACGTCCAAACTACATATAAACATCCCAGCATCCACATTGCGCGCCATTTCCCATCTGGACCATTGCTGTATACCGAAATTGGCCAGCAGTCTCTGACTCTCTGTTTCCGCATCTCAAGACGAAAATTGCCCTCCCGGACGTGCCGAGACCATTGCAGAGCATTTTTTCGCAAAGCACCACTGAGGAGATAATTTAGATGGAATGCTAAAAGGTCGCTCGGTACAAAACCTGGTATACGAAAGGAAAGCATCCCAGTTGACCACCCAACAGATGGACACAAAACACTTTGCCAACAGCTAAGCATATTTTACTTCTTTGTACCACTTTGTTGACTAATAAATAATGTTTATTTATAATAAAAAAAAAGACTTTTTTATTTTAATTGATCCAATAAAAATTAAATTAATAAAGAAATGAGGAATTTACTAATAAGATTTTAAATATAAGAAGATTCTTATGCACATCATATGGGTTAAGCCCCCTGATTGTAAGCAAGTCAAAGATGATTAAAAAGCAAGGACAAAGTACTTAACTAACCTT
This sequence comes from Lutzomyia longipalpis, assembly GCF_024334085.1. NCBI lineage: Eukaryota > Metazoa > Arthropoda > Insecta > Diptera > Psychodidae > Lutzomyia > Lutzomyia longipalpis. The sequence continues at coordinate 19,405,867 of NC_074707.1, forward strand.
TAGCAATATTGGTAGATTTTTATATATTCATCAAGTTGTTCTTTTTGGCAGTCATTTCGTTAAAAATATATGCGAAATAAAAATTTTCAGATTTGCACTTCAACCTTTTGGATATCGGCTCCTAGTGCACTGATTTTGATAAAGAGACTATCGTTTGAAAGGTAATTAAATTGCCTTTCTAAAACTGGTAGAATTTTGAAAATCGGTTAGGCGGTTCGGTCGTGAAAGCCATTTTAGTAAACTCAAAAAATTTAGATTAAGATTTAGATAAAATTACATAAATCTTTATTATTCAGATAAAATTTCATTCAAACTTCTTGTGAGGCTTTAACAATATCCTAAAATAACATTTTAAAAACAAAATTTGGTTACACCGACGGGGCCTAACCCATATAACGTACATAAGATTCTTTTACTAAATTTTACTCAAAGTATTTTTTTATTACTAGTGGAGAGCGGGGTTAAAAAAGTCACTTAAGGGTTTATAAAAAGCTCAAAATATCATATTTCCTAAATAGATAAAGCGAAATGTATATCTCATTTCTTTAGGAAATTTACTGCTCTATAACTCTTTCTCAGATCATTTTGTTCTATCTAGCTAGGAAATATGATATTTTAAGCTTTTTCCAAATCCTTAAGTGACTTTATTAGCCCCGCCCTCCCCTACGTACGTTTTTATCTTTTTATTTCTTTTTTATTATAAAATTTTCCAATTTTCCCAACGAATCGCAAAAACCTCCAGCAATCCATAAGAGGTTTTTCATCACACACCCCATATGGTTTCCTTTTGCACCGTCAACCGGGTTCTCTGCATATGCAAAAGATCACGAAATTCATTGAGAATTTTACTATTTCTCACTAATGCTCGCAATTATCTCATTCCGAGATATTTTCCTCCGCATGTTGCAAAATACATTCAGAAAAAAGCAAACCCAGCAATTTGCAGTAAAAATTCTCCCTTCAACTCCTTTCTCGACAGACTTCTTGGTAAAGTCGCTGGCGTCGCATCTCAAGCACATGGTATGGTTGGGCTTTTAGCACACTTTCAGGTGGGTTTTTAATTTTTATCAGCAAACATACAGGGAGGGAAAAGCAATTGACCGTACCAAACGCGAAGATTTCCTCATTTGGCCGCCGCTGTGGCATTCCTTCGAGCGTGACCCGTGTTGTGAGATGTTGGCGGAGCGCGCGCAAAAAAAAAACGAGAAGAGAACCTCAAATGGCGTGCACTTTATCCGAAATATTGTCGCGCGAAAGGCGATTTGTCGATGCGGAGTGGACTTTCTCACAAGAAGCGAGTCCGAAAAAAAAAGTCAATTAAATGCTGCAATCAGTGCAGAAAGTGGTCGTAAATTGCATTATGTGCTCTATTGCGTATCCATTGAGAGTTACAAAGTGATAAGCATAATTAATGGCACAGAACAGCTCATGTTCATTTTCTTGTAAAACACATAACACCACACGTGGACATTGGTGGGAGAAGGAGGACTGGGTGAGGAGCGAAAGAGGGTGCAATGGAGATGGTGGAGAATTGAAATTTAATAATTTATAAATAAAATCCTGCCTCAAAATGAAATATGAGGCGCGATAATCAAAGACGATCATCTGCCACGCAGCAGACATTCAAATTTATAAGGAAAGACAGCTGAGGGTGAGTCCTGTCCCGCTGATTAGTAGCCGAAAAAATTACAGCTGGATGTACCACACTGTGACGCGGGGAGGGTCCAACCAAAAGGGTTCTACCCGCTCTAAGAAAGTATCGATGATAGGGTTTAATTTGCCCGATGACTCTTGGGTGAACTTTTGAGCTCTTATCGGTCGTTGTAATCAAACACTTTTAAACAGAAAGGGGATTCCTTGTGGTTGGACTTTTTTCTTCTGCACCACCATTGAGGGGGAATATGCAGCACATTTGTCAATCCAGAATCCACCATCAGCATATATTTTATCAGAGAAGGGAGATTTGGGAGATTGGGGATGGCATTCTCGACGAAAGGACCTCATAATTTCTCATCTCAACGACAGAAAGGGAAAGTTTTTGCCCTTTTTGCCTCGCATGAGGCAAGTCAATTTAATGATGTTGTCTTCCTAATAAGAAACCCCTTTCAAGGGGAATTAAATTGGTAAATTGAACTGGAGAAAATATAAGAAAATTGAAAGGGTTTGAGGAATATGTCAAGGCAGTAGCTATCTATAGTTCATCTCCTTCAGCATAAAACATATTTTAAAGTCAATCAGTAGTGAATAATTAAGCAACTGACCTATATTGTGTCCTGTGAATGTTTGAATTAATATCTTCATAATAAAAGTTTTTTTTTACTTTAAAGGTCAATTTGCACAAAACATATTTGAAATTTTAAGATGAGCTTGGAAAATGTTTTCTCTTCCATCAATTTTAAGCATATTATATGCACTAAAAATACAACAAAATTTTGCCCTTAATGATTTTAAGAAATTATAAGAGCTAACTGAACTATAACGTTTTTTGCAATAAATAAAAATTCCACCTTTTTGCCCTCGGAAAGGTATTTTTCTCTACCTTTAATACAATTTAGAATCAAAAATTAAATATTTTTCACTTTCCCCCAATTGATGGTAAATCAACCCTCTCAATCAAACGTCTTCATTACTGATACAAAGATAATTTTATTGATCAAAAAATGGAAAAACTGTTAAATATAATTTTACAAATTAATTAAGCCTTTTTATAAATTGTATGTACATATAATACCCTAAATACCCACCTTTTATCATAACAATCATAGTCTAATTAAACAACATTTAACAACTCAAACAAGATAATTAGCGTAATTAGCTCATTCGAATGAATTCTTCGGGCTAAAAAAAATATTTCTTTCCCAAAAATATTACAAACTATTGCCCCAATCTTCTTCCAATCCGCAATTCAACCTGATTTTGTGATCCACAACTGCTTTTCTTTTAATGTTTCGTTAATTTGCAATTGAGATAATTGGTGCTTCGCCATTTCATAATTGCATTTATTTTTTTTATACGGTGAAAGTTCCGAGATTAAATTTGACGGTAGGTATAATATTGTAAATTTCATACAGACAAATTTCATCACACAAAGTTACCAACGAAGAATATATTGTATAAGATTTTTGCGAAAGAGCCGCCGAAGAAGCGGAACCAGATGGATCATTTATCTCATCGTTTAACTTTTTTGTACATATCCACCAAACTCACCCAATTTCTTGCAAAGCAATGCAGTTTCGACCAACAGGAAATAACCTTTCGCCTCCATCATCTCGGGACACAATCTGCGTGTATTAATCTTGAGGATGGTCTCTTTTTATTATATATTAAATCTTTCTTCGGTGGGAAAAGAACAGATGAGAGAGTTGGGATGGAAAAAAAATCATGTGGATCGCCATGGGAAAAAGGTACAGCAGGACGCATCCCTTATCGCCTTTATGAATCCCTCCTTGGATGCTCAGGGAGCCATAAATAGGCTGACGAGGGCACCACAGATGGACCATCTCTTTTGTCTTCCTCATTTCCCGCCCTTCTGTATCAAAATCCAGGAGCTCAGAGCATTTCTCAGATGCCGGGGGATTGGGATCTCTCTCACTGACAGGGTTCTTCTTTTCTTGTGCGATATAAATCTCTTATTTAATTGCAATAAGTCAAAGAGTTGAGGAGGTATATTCTTTACAATATACGTACACTAAGGAGAAGCCACCGCGCATTGGACCCCCAAATTGGACTGATCGTTTTATAATAATTTTTTGATAAATGACCGCCATCGAGTCCAAATGTAATGAGGTTTATGGAGGCAGATGCGCCGGTGCTTCTGTTCAATAGACAATGGCAGGAAAAGGATTGAGGAGAACGTCTCCACGCAGCTAATTCACCTCAATCCGACAGATGTACATTAATTTCTCACAAAGAGATCAACTTTTGTGAAGACGTTTTCTCCGCCGTATATTATAAAGCATAATGCTCTACTTTTATGCTTTATTCTATGATAAAATATAAGAAAGGGATGAGCGCGCTTTGGTGGAAAATTTGATATTCATTCGGGTCTGTCATTCAAATTGCGTGATTTCAATTTATATCTGTGCCCAACATCTGTCTTCATTAGGAGACCCTCTGTATGTGCGCACAGCTTCTGACCATTTGTGGGAAAATCGGTTACGAGGAGAGCCTTCAAATGGCGCTAAGAATTTCTTCCTCCGCACAGCATCTATTTAGAGCCAACCTTTTGTGTTTTTGCCACACATGCAATCGCTCTCTTTGGTGGAGTGCAAGACAAAGAACAACTCCAACTTCTTATCATCGCCATACTTCAATGATGATGAGCTCAGTGTGAACTTTACCCATTTGCAGATGCTTTTTGCAGATGATCTCTCAAAACGGAGACTCCACTTCTTCTAATGCAATGGGAAAGACTTTATGGGAAATCTTCCAATCTCTTCATCAATGAAAATTAACCCCATTTGTGTATTTTTGGAGAAGAACTACAAATGTATATAATATGTTGAATACATTGGGCTGAAATTATTATGCTATAATCTTAATCCAGATTTTCCCAAGAATTTTTTGAAACTTTCGCAGTCTGACTTCAAAATTTGATAGAAAATAAAATAAAATAAGATAATAAATTCAGACCGAAAAAGTACTAAATGAAGCCGAAAAATTACTAAATTTAAGCCTAAAAAGTACTAAATTTAAGTCGAAAACGTACTAAATTCAAGCTGAAAACATGCTTAATTTAAGACGAACAATGTATTAAATTTTAGACAAACAGAGTACTAAATTTAGGTAAAAAACGTACTAAATTCAAGGCGAAAACCTGATTCAAGACAGACAAAATACTAAATTTTAGACAAACAAGTACTAAACTCAAGCTGAAAACGTATACAAAATTCAAGCTTAAAAAGTACTAAAATTAAGTCGAAAACGTACTTAATTCAATAAGCAAAACATACAACATTATTCAATCCAAAAAAATATTCTGGATTTTGTTCTAAAAAAATACTCATATTGAAAAAAAAAGCAAACGTACTAAAATCAAGTCTAAAAATACTAAATTCGAATTAAAAAGTTCTAATTTTAAATCGGAACAAGTTATTCAATTCTAGATTTTTTCGAAAGGGAAAATCTGGGATATTTACGTTTTTTACAAAATTCCTTGTAAAAGAAATTTTCAAATATTCGAAGGTTAACCTTCGAAAATTCTCAAGAAAAGGATTCAAGAATTTATAATAAATTGCGCTCGGGAAAAAAATTAAATTGAACCCAAAAAAAGTCTTGCTGTGAGAGTCCATTCGCATTGTCCGTGTAAAGGGGATATAAATAGAAGGAGAGGTGAAAGAAGTCAAATTGTGGAGTAACAAGAAGTGAAAAAGAATTCCAATTTGATTGATCACGAATCGCTGTGGAATGCTGTATTATGGAGGCATCGGAACAAAATCTTTAAGAGAAGAAGTCTCGAAGAAATCGATGGCGAAGGAGGCAAAAGATGGGTCTGCCGAAAAAAACGAGAGAGATGTTCTACCCGAGAAATAATTGTAGCTGCAACTTTTAAAGCGGGTGAGACGTTTAAAGAATAAAATATATAAAAATTCTTCAATCAGCAGCAATTTTATTGAATCACATAAACGCATAAATGCACTCCCGGGAAGAGGCGTTTAGGAGTTCGCAGAAGGACAGCTGAATGGGTATGCGAAGAGCCGGGCTCAAGAACCAACATTTGAGTGGAGTTCAAGAGCCATCGTATGGGCAGGTACTTGTGAAAAATTGTGCGAGTGTTTGTGGGCAAAAAAAAAGAAGGAGAATAAGAAAGAAGCCTGGATGCTGCACAATATAAATTTATGTCCATAATCCCCTTGAGAATCATCCATGAGTGGAGAGAAAGAGAAAAATTTTCATTTCGACAAAACACTCTTCTCCATCTTCGCCAACACTCAATCCCAAATGCTATATACAGAGCTTATGTGCCGGCAAGTGATTTACCTTTGGGTGGAAGGCAGAGGTAGGGTACCGCGCCAAGCAATCACCGGGAGTTTAGTGATGGTCATGGCCTCATCATAGTCACGGCGGTGCTGGGAGAAGGATGCCGATTAAATTGCTTAATAGCTGGGCAAAGGAGGGGATTTGGTGTTTAGGAAAATTGACAGCTCAATAAATTCAACACCTTCAAATGCATCAAACGCACTTCAATCACTTCGTGGAAACGCAGCCCATCCTGACGTGTGACGCCCCGCAAAAAAATCCCTTCCTCTCTATGCCATGAGGGTGGTGGCAAAGGGCACAGCCATTTATTAGGGGTTCTCTTTTTTGGGAATTTTGTGGATATATGTGGGAAACCACACTGCAAATATCCTACTGACTCACTGACGGAAATTGATGTGTAAATATTTACGATGATCCACTTGATTCACACGGCACTCACTCGAGAAGATCAACTTGTCTTCAGCACACATAATGTGCAAGATTTGTGAGACAAAAAGTGCCTCTGTTGAAGAAGTTGAAAGGAGTTTGATACACTCACGGTGTTGCCCCTAAAGAGGGAGAAACAAAAAATATAGGAAATGCTTCATTTACTTATACCACGCAACTACCCCCGATATAAACCATCTTCCCATCATTCAGGACTTCCTGCTCTTGAAAGCATCTCCATCACGATGGAATTTATTTCAAATATAGATGCACTCGCACTTGGCTGGATTTTTTTTTAAACAGGCGTTAATGGAATGAAAGGCAAGGAGCAAAATTATGTATATTTATAAATAGAATAGGATAGGAATGTTAAAATAGTTCTTTTTTTTTAAATAACTGTCTCTCAACTTTTTATTTAATTTTTAGATCTTTATTACTAAAATATTTTTTCATTTGTTTCCCTAAATATATGTATATTCCTAAAGGTACGAAATAAAATTTTGGAGATGTTTTAGATTTTTTTCTTCAATTTCGTTAGATATTCCAACATTTTATTAACGACTGTGACGTACGAATTACCAGATTTTAATAATGTATGTATTTGTACAAATCTAACGTTTAACATTCCTATATATTCAACTGTTTGACGTTTTTTTCGAAGATTTTACATTTCTTTTCTATAATTTGACATTTTTTGTCTTTCTTTTGACATTTTTTCTGAAATTTGACATTTATCTTTGGTTTGACATTTTTATCTAATATTTAACATCTTTTTGTTACATTTTATTTTTTACAATTTTGTTTCTTCTCTTCAATTTAAAATTTATTTTCTTCCCTTTGACAATTATTTTCTAACGTTCGAAGTTTTTTTTTTATATTTCAGAATTTCTTTTCGTGTAATTCTAAGAATTGGATTTTTTTTATTTGTGAAGAAAATCCTGAATTATTTAATTTTTTAGGGTGTTTTAGGGAGACACCCAAACAAACTCTCTAAATCCCCACTGAGTTTAGCATTCAAAACATTTCGCAAGTTCTTTAGCATCAAATGACTAACGTATTCTCTAGTGAGGCAATAAAACATTCAAATTGTGTGAAAGAATGAAAGAAAAAAATCAACAAAGGTTTTGGAAGCAATGATTCTCATTGTAATTGAGTCAGTGATTTAGTCTAAATAAGAAATGAACAACAAATACGCCTCTCAATCATTTTATTCTTCCCCACATTGACCGCCAATAAATCACTCCAAATTGATTCTCAAACATTTCTCATTCCTCTAGCATCTAATTGAAAATTAAGCAAGAATAAGCTAACAAATGCGCGCGTTCCCCGCAAGAGATCTACTTTTAACTTTTATATTATTCATTTGGTAAATGGGAGAACACGAAAAATGTTGATCATTTTCCCCCATTGATCTGACAGGCTGAGAGCGTCCGAGTGAGTTGAATGTCTTTTGATTGGTGATGAATCGGTGAAAAATAAATTCTATTTATTACACACCGTTTCACAATAAATCTCCGCAATTGCTCGCGATGTTGAATTTGATTGATCAACAATGATTTTGCACGGGGGCAACAACAATTGATTGTCATTCCTCAAGTGCCGCATACACACACCTTGCCCCACATTCCCCTATCCGCATTACTAAAACTTCCGCGGGAAGAGCACGGGAATCCCACGGGGTTGTAATACAATGTAAATAAAATGCAATTACATCGTTGATTATGCTTTTTTCTCGCACCTGGGAAGCCGCGCTAATATATTGTTGAATCTCTCTATATATTATACCTATACATACATACATACATACATAGCCGAATGATTAAAAGAAGATGCATCCAATATGGATGTTTTTTGCTCTCACCAATCCCTTTGATTTATATGCCACCAATGCAACAAAAGAGCTCCAACGTAGCCTCACCGCCAGAAATCGATTTTGAGCCCGCACGAAACCCTTCTCCGCACCCATCGTGTACCCCCTTAATGATATAATCGGTGGCAAAGATAAATACTTTTGTGAGGTGCTGTGCAAAAAAGAACCAGGAATGGCTCATCTCGGAGATATGGGAAAATGACGACGACGACGACTTTCTTGGGATGAGAAGAAGATGGCTTCTTGAGGAGCAAAAAGGTGTGTGTGTGCCTTTGTGCGAATTTTTAGTCACGCCAAGTCCTCTCCGTTCTGCATGGCTGATTGACGGGTCCTGTGAGAATGTTGAGAGGACCCCACTTGAGATGTGCCAAAGTACGACACTCGAGATTTCTTCAACGTCGCAATTCTCATCACTTTCACAGTCATCCCCCATTTTTTATTTGGCCTCAAGAGGGTTAAAAGGAAGAAGAAGGTAAAATAGGGGAGACAACCTCCTATCTCAGTCAGCTTAAATTCGCACCTTTTGATCATTAAACATGATGAACATGTTAAAATCTGTTGTAAGTGTTGAAAAAATTGAGCTAAAAGAGACTTGGATGCTTTTCAGTGGCGACAGAGATGGTATTGGGGTGTCTAAAACATTTTAAATATTTAAATTTCGTCATTAGGGAAGATCAAAATAAATTATTTAGAGACCAAAAATTTCAAGAAAACAGAATTTTAATCATTAATTAAAACAATAAACGTTAGAAGAGAAAAATTAAAAAGAAAGTACGTCAAACGCAAGAAAATGGAGAAAATGTCATCAACTCCTACTATACCCCCTAGAATTGATTTCTAGCTCCGACACTGTATCAAATAATCCTTAGAAGAACAATAAATTCGTATAGAATTTGAACAAACAATTTAAAAATCCATCGAAACTTTAAAAAATGAATTTTACTTTTACATTTTTTATATAACGATTCTCAAATGAAAAAATTATAATTTAACTTAAATAAATAATTTTAATTTCTAGACGTGTCTGCTGCTAATTTACTATTCGCATATTTTTCTTGGGAAAATGAAGGAAAAATTTTATTCTATTTCAAGGAACTTTACATTTTGGTTCTACCTCGAGTTTGCATGATTTTGTGCTGCTTATTTGTTTAAATAATTAAATAAGAAAATGTTTTAAAATTCTTTCGGATTGATTGTTAATTTGGTTAATCTTGCGCAGAGTTTTCATTGGTTCTAGCTAGTTTTTAGTTTTTGTACAAAATTTGTTCAACAATGATTTTAAAGAAATTTTAATTTGTTTCAAATATTTTAAAGATATAGTAAAACTTTGAAGAAAAATTCCAGAAGAATCTTCTATTCAAACATTTTATAAAATTACTTAATTAATCTCAGACATCGTAGTATAACTTTTCATGTAATAAATAATATTTGTTTTATGGGTATAGAAAGTCTTGTGGGTAAAAAAAGTTCATCAGGAGTGGAAGGTTAACAAATTAATTTCCCATCAAAATGATTTACCTCTTAATGAAGAAAATCCACTTTATTGCAGAAATCTTTCACTTTACTTGCAAACGGTTCTTTTGCGACCCAATAAATGTATGTTTTAATTAATTTAATAATAATCTATGGGTACTCGTGGACGCCCCCTAAAACACCATCAACATCTTTTCTTAGCACACAGTCTTATTATAACCCACTTGGACGCTGTGAGAGAGACTTTTTCACTCCCACCGGATTTTTATTTTATTAATCTTAAAATAGCGGAAAGGATTGTGCTGGTGAACGCCTTTCCGTGATTCTAAGATTACGACGGTGAGGAAGAGGGACTGACTCTTAGAGATCTCTGTAAGAAGTGATGTGAATGTGGAAATCCGGCCACCCCTGCCTAATCACGCGGATGGATTTGTCTCATTGTCTTTGATTGCCATTTCAATGCAAATTAGCAAATTGTCCGTGAGATCTCATTCGCGATCGCCAGGAGGATTTTTCGATTGACACAGAGACTGTGGGAAATTTATTAATGCGAGTGGGTTGCAAATCACGATGGGGCTCTGCCCACAAATCTGACATTCTCGCGGTTATTGTCTTTTAAAAGAATTTTCTTGCAGCACTCTCCCGCGTTCTGTGGCCTCTTTTCTCAAAATGTTTTACTTCCTTCATTTTCGGCGAGGGGAAAAACTCATCGAGCGGCATAACCTTTCATCGTGATAAGCACATGGCTGAACCCTGGGATAAGGCTTCTGTGTGTGCGTTTGTTTACATCACACCCACATGCCGTACACGGTCAGCTGTTCAACCCACCCCCTCAATCACCCACTATTGATTATTTCTTATCCAGCCCATATGAATGTGTGGGTGAATTTTTCGCGATTCTGTGCAGAAGCGTCGTGCCATCAGTTGACCCAATTTTCATCTCTCAATCGTGTGACGACATTTTGCAAAGCTCCCGCGGGTGGAGCTTTTTCCTTTGAGAGAAAATCCCAAAATTAACATTAAAAATCCCCCCAAAAAGCTCCCAAATTAGCAAAGTGAAAAGGTTTAAGTGAAAATTTCCCCGGAAAATCTCCCCATTTGCCAAAAATCATACCCATTTGCAAATAAATCAAGGCGTCAACCATGGAAAAGTGAGTGTGTAGCACCCCCGCAAATTTTCCACATGAAGTTTTTCTTGCACCCACACTTTCTTAGCAAAATTCTGAATGCAAAATTTTATATTTCCCTCCTTGCCACATTTATTAATGCAAATTATTCTGTATCCGTAGATTGTTTTATTCCCCGAATTCGCAAAAATAGATAATTTGGTGCGAAAAAATGTAGAAATTTAGCGGACGCCATCTTTGAAAGTGCAAAATTTGCCTGCGAAGCTGTGCGAATTTTATATACAATAGTACAAAAAAAGAAACCTTAAGTAGTGTTTTTGCGCTTTAGAACTTTTGAGCTTCTAGCCTTGCATCTAGCACAACCACACTCAGCTCTAATATTTATGGTTTTTCTCTAAAATTTAATGACGGGCAGTTTTCGGGTCCAACTCATCAATATGGGCACCAGGGCGGCTGCCTGTAAGTTACCTACTTTTATATATAATTCATGAGCTTGAAATTGAGGAGAGCTTTCGTTTGTAGATCAAGCCAAACTTCGAAGTCTCTACGATTACCATCTGAGGCTTCTGCACAACATTATTCCACTCCCATCCGGAGTGGACATTGCCAATACCATCAAATATTTCTCCCAGACACTCCTCAGTAAGTTTCCATATTGAATTTTTTGCAAAAGCTCAAGGGGTTGATAACTACTGAATCTCATAGATAAACTTAATTTTTATTTAACATTTTGTTAGAAAATTCTTTGAATTTTTTAATTTACTTAATTTATTTGCGTCCAGCGCCGTCTTACATGAAAAAGACCGAAAATGTATTTTTTTTAGTTTTCTGAGAGAATTTTCACAATCAAATTTCTTTGATTTGTATTGGATTGCCGCATATAAATCCTATTACATATAATTAAAACATAAAATAGGGTATGAAACTGAATGGAGATCAATCTAGGTTTTCCGGTGATTTTCAAAGTATTAAAGTTAAATTTCTTTACAATATAAATCGACCGCCATTTTAATTTTTTTTTCTTTTTTTGAATTAGAGAAAAATTAATATGATTCTATATTACAAAATAAATTGTAATAAAAAGAATTTGATTTTTTAATGAGTCTATTCCTTTTTGAAAAATTTACTTATACATTTGGCAAAAAAATCATTTTTTTTTTCAATGAGAAAAACACAAAATTTGGTAGTTATCAACCCCTTGACGGGAAGCTCAATCCGCAAAATGCCGGGCAAAATTTGATTTCTGCGCAACTGTCGCCGGTAGCACTGCTGAAGGATGTCCCAAGCTCCCCGTACCAGATGATTAAGGACCCCTCGCAGGATCAAGCGCGCATGTCCGCCTACCCCAATCTGGAGTACGGTAATCTGTACAATGCCCTCAACATGCTAATCGATGTGGCGGCAAACATTCAGTACGGCCACGTGATGTTCGGCAAAGCGGTGCTTCAGTGTTTAGGCTGTATTCTGCCCTTCCTGGATCGAGATCTCATCGATAACCTTCCCTACTTGACGGCATCGTGCATTTCCGTCTTACCGCCATCCCTTCATCAGGATGTCATCAACTCACTCTGCTTCTACATCCTACCATTCACTATTAGTGAGTTTTATTCTACAATTGAGCCTTATTCAATTTTTGCGTTACTGCCGCCATTTTACTGCTACTGACGCCAAAGAAAAAAAATGGCGGAGAATTCAAAACTTTGTTTTTCTTGGCAGCTCGTCAGAGCGTTGAAGATCAGGAGTGTCAGGCATGCCAATCAGTCTCAGCTGTAATCATGCTGGTGTTCCAGTACTCTTCAAATCCAGCACATCATTGTCAGCTCTTAGAGTGCTTGATGACGCTCAAGCATAACGTTGTCAAGGACCTTCTCTGTGTTATTGCATACGGAACAGCAGCCTCCAGATCTTCTGCTGCTAAACTGCTCTTTTACTATTGGCCTGCATTTAATACTAATCTCTTTGATCGACGTGGACTGCTCTGCAAGTTTACAAGTATGCTTCTTTGCTTCCTGTTAAGCATAATTTCAATTGGCTCAAGTTTCGTCTTTCTTCCAGATGACTTGGTTCCATTTGTTTGTCAACGAGAATCCTGCCCGAATGCAGGAAATGCTGAAGCCGTGAAAGTTTGCTACAACCACAGCATAAGTATAATTTATGCTCCTGAAACTCCACCACCGCTCTATCTCTGCATTGAATGTGCCAATGATATTCATCGAGAGCATCCTGATCAAATTTTCTCCGACATCCTTCACTCAATGCAACAGGTGTCAATGGTGTGTGAGAATAAGAACTGCAGATCAACGGATAAGTCAGCTGTGTCAATTTGCTTCTCAACTGAATGTGCAAGCTACAACGGCAACCACCCGATAAGGTATTGCCTTCAGTGTCACGGAAATCGCCACAACAGCAGACGCGGAGGAGATCACATTGTTCATCGAAGTCTCCCTCCGGCATGGCAGATGGATGCTGAAATGCAGACTTACATGGTGGAGGCTGTTGTGAGCTTGCTGAGGGAAGCAAAACCGCAGAATTTTGAACCTGGAAAAGATTCAACGGTCGATTCGACAAAACCTTCCGTGTCAAATGCTCCGCAGGACAATATAAGTCTTGAGGAGAGACAGCAGCTTGGTCGCTACGGTATTTGGTTGCTTGTGGGCAGATGTACTCCAACGCAAGATACTCCTGTTGAGATTCTAGGACGTTTGCTCTCAATGCTCTTTCATTGGTTCCACGTAACGGCCTACTCGTATGAAGGACAGCTGGAGAGTCCTCTTGAGAAGCTGAAAATGGATCATGTTTGTGGATGGTTGAGGGATATCTGCAAGAGTCACTACAAGGTAAAATTTATTTAGCTAGTTGTTCTTTGTAAATTAGTTCTAACAAAATTCTTTCTTTAGGACTTTATTGCTTGTCTCCTGCCGCATCCACCGGAGTATTCAAGGGTTGGAGGGCATTGGGATACCCTTGCATCCCGGACATCCCATCTCAAGGAAGGTCTTCAGCGATTAATCTGTCTAGTCCCGTATGAAGTCATCTCATCGGAGATTTGGGACTTTGTCATGCCCCACTGGATGGAAGCCATAACAAATGATGTGCCCGAGAAGGAACTCTCAGAATTGAAGATTGTTCTGAGCAAAATTCTAGATCCAGAAATGTCTCCACTGGGATTTGATGCAAAAACAATGTACAATTTTGTTGCAATTCGCTTTGAGAAAACTACGTCGAAGGTTCAACAGCAAGCCCTCCATTGGCTGCAGATTCTCACAAAGCTAGAAATCCTGATTCCCCTTTCGCAGCTCTTTGCGATGTTTGGCGATGGAGTAAGGATTATGAAGCTGGGTGCGCACCATGAGATGAAGGAGAAGGACAGGAAGGATGGAAAAGCGTCTGAGAAGAAGGATCAACCACCGAGGAGGTCTTCAATCTCACCAGTTGTGGAAGATGATTCAGATGGGAATACTTCGGCTATATCAGATGATGAAGCACCTCATACGAAGAATACGGAATTTGCAACGGATTCTGAGAATAATCTCACATGTTGCATCCTTATGCTGGATATCCTGCTGAAGCAGATGGAACTGCAGGATGTGGAGCAGCACATGGGGATTCATACGAGTGTCTGTGAGAATGTTTGCAGGTTACTAAAGTGCATGGTTACAGCAGCTAAAGTTGGAATGGGTAGTCATACGTGTGGACTAAAGGTAGCAGATTGTGGCTACTGTGAAGCATCAGTTATGTGGCATCAACTATCAACGAAACTTGTGCAATTTATGGCTCCTATGAATCCTACTCGGCCACCAGATGTAAGTAAAGTCTTATGCAAATTATGGACGAAATTTATTACTAAATCAGACTTAAGTTTCTAGAAACAAGCCTTAGTTTTTCTAGGTTAAACCTAGGCTTTTAAGGCTTTTTAAGTCTAAGTTTTCTAGGCTAAATCTAGGCCTAAGCTTTTTAGCCTAAGCCGATATTTTTTAAGTTAAGCCTAACTTTTTTAATCAGGCCTAATTCTTTTAACCTAGGCCTAAGTTTATTTAACGAAGCCTAAATTTTTTAGGGCCAGGTTTTAAAGTTTTTAAAATTGTTTAAAATTTTTGTTCTAGCCTCCAATTGAGGAAATCTTCGACGATGAGAGATCCGTTCGGAAGAGTCCACCGGAGACGGAGAAGGAACCAAAAGGACGTGATCGGGACATTTCGCTGTCAATGGCACCTCTACCAATACCCCTTGGACCTTTAGGTGGTTTTTCAGGTATTTCTATGGGTGTCTTCCTCCACAAACTATACCAACCATCTCTCTATCTATCTCTATCTGCACTCTACACTATCCGTCTTTAGTCCATCTGAACGACATTGTGTTGAATCATTAATTGTTTTGTACTAAACTAACTAATAACTGTCCAATTTTCTTCAGTGATCTTCATCTTCCTGCAGCTGCACTTTCTTCTTCTTAAACCTTTTCCTTAAAAAAAAAAAAGAAATCCAACTTTAACAATCCCTTCCTTTGATGTCTTAAATGGGTGTGATGAAACATAGTGTCTCATAGATGCGTAACAAATAGTTCCTCTCTATTCCAGATGATCCTGGCAAGTTAGTTATTATGGCAGGTGATTCCTCAATCTATGAAAAAAAAGTCAAAATGTTGTCTCACTGTCTTATTGTCGTCTATCGCTGTTTTCGTTAACAAAACTGCCTTTTCTTATTACAAATCTAACACTTTTTTGTGGATCGATGTGTGTGTCTCATGTAAATATTTTAAAACAATAACACAAATCGTCATGCTTCTAAACGTTCTCTTCGTTAAACTTTCTTGGATGATCTCCCAAAAACACATCTCACTTTATACAAATTGTCCTTCCAAAAATCACACCAATTGGCACAAAATACTAAACAAGATTTAGTAAAAAAAATCAAAAATAAAATTCCAATCACTCACAAAACAATCAGAAACACTAAAACACAATGCTCACACCAAGGATGACACTCTAGGGGTCAATAACTCTGCGAAAAGTAAAGAGTCTTTACATGAAAAAAGGAAAATTTTGAGTAAAAAGAATGATAAATTTATTTTCTTTTTAAATTTAAGAAGAACTTTTAAAATTTTGAGGTAGTTTTTCATTCAGAGCAGAAACAATCTCAGCATAAGTTAGATTCTTCACTTCAGGAATGAAGAAATACGTAAAAATTGCGCCAAAGAGGCACCAAATACTGAAGGTAGTCAATATGACAGAGTTCCCAATTATTTCGCAAAGATATAAGTAGTAATGCATTGCAAATGTAGCCAGAAAAAGATGTAGAACATTGAGAGTTCCAAGAACACTGCCACGAATTTTCAGAGGCAAAATCATGGCTGCAACACTGTAGCTAATGTTGTGAATTCCCGTTGACGGGACCACGATTGAGATTGTTAGGAAAACAACAAAAGACCAAGTTAAGGGGTTTAAGTCCAGTCCATATTGATGAAGGAAGTAGTGAATACCAATGCCTAGAAGTCCTAGGAATCCTATGGTGTAGCAGATTAGTAGGGAGAGCCGATTTCCTAATCGACGGGCAATGTATATTGAAATTAGGCATCCAATGATTTGCAGCGAAGAAATAGCTGTGTCCACTATTGAACGGTTATCCAAATGAATTCCAGAATCCTTCACAAGCACCTCTGTAAAGGACGTTGTAATGCGTACGCCTCCAAAATTCAGGGTACTAGTCAGGACGAAGCATATAATGATAGCCAGAACTGTTGTTGAGTCACCTAAAAAAGCAAAATTAATTCAGGACTAACCAAAGGCAAGATAAAAAATAATTTCTTACAGTAATCCTTAATAGTAATTGTAGTCCTTTCACTCCTGAGGCTGACCTGCTTCTTCATCTCCTCAAACTCCAGAGCATATGACTCTGGAAGTGGTTGATCGTAGGGCACTCCTCGGTAGAATCTTAACGATTTCTCTGCCTCATTGATCTTCTTACGAAATAGAAGATATTCCGGAGTATCAGGACATATCGTAAGGCACGCAATTGAGCCAAAAATGAAGAAGAAGGAAGCAAAGGGAATTGCGTAAATTCCAAATAATCCAGTTAAAAATTTACTAAAGAAAATTCCAAGATTAAAAAGAACTCCACTTAATGTTCCCGTGGTTGTTTTTAGGCTATGAATAATAAAAAAATAATAATAATGAGAATAATTAAACAGAAACATCGGTTTTAAATGTTAGGGGAAAAAAGTTAGTGCCTCGGTACCTGTCTTCTACAATTTCAGCTACAAATATTGATGGAACTACAAGGGCAGCCCCTACAACTGTTCCACAGAGAAATCTCGAAATCCAGAGTAGTAAAGTTCCTTCAGCAAGGATCGTTAGGATATTAGCAACAATCACAGGGAACAACCACACAAGTTGGCTCCATTTCCTGCCAATCACATTAACTAGCCACCCACTGAGAATAGCTCCTAGAATAGCCCCAATATAGAGCAAGGAGGACATCAAAGAGATCTCTTCCGTTGTCATTGGGCCGCTTTGCAATTTAGTACTATTTGATGAAAAATATGTAGTCATTGGGGATGTCCATCCTACGTATAATCCGAAAAAATATGCCAGATAACATCCTAAAAGAAATTCACGAATAAAATAAAATCTTTAAAAAATATTTTTTAGTTTTATAAAATTAGGAATAATTCACCTAAAACTGACACAGAAACCTGAATAATTTTACCGCGACTTATTAAGAAAATCATGTTTCCAGATTCTCTCTTGAACTAGTACTGAACACCTGCTACTAACTACCGTGTTCAGTGCCTTGCGGAAATCCACAATTTCTCTTGTTTTAGTATTGTTTTATTGTTAAATTTTAAAGAAAAAAAAACAATTAAATTAAGATTTCTGTTCACATGGTTCACATTCAGTTCAAGTTAAGATAAAATATCAGTCAGTAGTGACGACAAGCCCAAAAATTTTTTCTCCGTTTTTCTTTACGGCTTTTTACAGACTAATAAAATGAATCATTGTTAAAAAAAAAAGTAAAGAAAAAAAAACTTTTAAAGAAAACTTTTTCAGTAAAAATCGGACAATATTCTAAACATGACCTTAAAAATAGATCGAAGAACCAGTCCACAAGTCTAAGTCGTACTGAACACATGGTCTTACTGTGAAACCGATAAGAAATTAAATGTCTCAGACTTTTTCTAGTTTTTCTAACACATGTTTTCTTTTTTTTTATTTCCTCATAATGTCTTTTTATACATTTAGGTATAAAATTATTTACTTTTAGCTCATTCATTTCTTCAAATGACGTCTACAACATTTTACATAAAGTTTTTACGAAGAGCACCTAAATCTTTGAGGTAGTTTAGCATTCAGTGACGATACAATCTGCCTAAAAGTTAAATTGTTTACTTCAGGAATGACAAAATACGTGAAAATGGCGCCAAAAAGGCACCAAATACTAAAACCCGTTAATATCATCGAGTTTCCAATTTCCTTCATCAGGTACAGGTAGAAATGGACCATAAATGATGCAATGAGCTGTTGTATAACATTTGTAGTTCCGAGAACACTTCCGCGAATTTTTAGAGGTAAAATCAATGGTGGAACACCGAGGCATAGAGAATTAATGCCAGATGAAGGGATAACAATTGCAATAGTTAGAAAGATTAGAAAAGACCAATAGAGAGGACGTAAATCATATCCAAAATTGTGAAGAAAGTAGTGAACTGCTGTTCCAAAAAGCCCTATAAAGGATAAACTGAAGTATATAATGAGCGAACGGCGAATTCCCATCCGTCGGACAATGTAGATTGAGGCTAAACACCCGATGACTTGTAAGGAAGAGATGCACGTGTCTACCAAGGATAGATCCATCTGTATTCTGGAATCATTTATGAATTCCTCAGTGAAGGACGTAAGGATACGAGCTCCACATAAATGTATGCTGTTCATAAGGATAAAGACTATAATGATAGCCAGAATGGTTGTTCCATCACCTACAGAGAAACAAAGGGATTACTATTTAAAAATAACATCAGTTTCTCAATAAATCTCATATCCTTACTAAAATCCTTAAGAGTAATTGAAGTAGTTTCACTCCTGAGGCTAACCTGCTTCTTCATCTCTTCAAACTCCAAAGCATTTGGCTCTGGAAGGGGTTGATCTGGAGGTAATCCTCGATAGAATCTTAGGGATTTCTCTGCCTGATTAATCCTTTTGCGAAATAAAAGATATTCCGGAGTATCGGGACAAATTAAAAGAGTTCCAATGAAGATGAAGATAAGGGGAAAGGAAGCGATGGGAACAGCGTATATCCCATAAAGTTTAGTTATGAATTTACTTATAAAGACCCCTATATTATATACCACTCCACTTACAACTCCCATCGTTGCCTTTAAGCTGTAAAAATAGGAAGTTATTAGAACTTTAAAAAATACTGAAGTTTTGTAAACTAACTTATCTTCAACAATTTCTGCCACGAATATTGATGGAACTACAATTGAAACTCCTGCTATTGTACCACAGAGAATCCTTGATATTAGTAGGAGTAAAGGATATTCAGCTAGTATGATTAAAACATTGGCAATAGTCAGTGGAAGTGTCCAAATGAGTAAGCTCCACTTTCTGCCAATCACATTAACTAGCCACCCACTGAGAATAGCTCCTAGAATAGCCCCAATATAGAGCAGGGAAGACATCAAAGAGATCTCTTCCGTTGTCATTGGGCCATTTTGCAATTTAGTATTGTTGGAGGAGAAGTACATAGTCATTGGAGACGTCCATCCAACGTACAGACCCGTAAAAATTGAAGGAAGACCAGCTAGAAAATTTAATTAATCGAAATTAGACACTTCACTACTTCGCTGCCACTAATTAATCACCAAATGTTGCAAAAAAAATTTGAATGAATTTTCCTCGTTTTATTGCGAAAAGCATGTTGTTCGTATCACTTTTCAAGTCGTACTGAGGAGACTTATTTTTCAGAAGCATTACGTATCTTACGGAAGCTCTGATATATTGTTTTTCCAAACTTTTTTCTCCTGTTTAATGATCATACTTTTTCTTTATAAATTTATTCATTAAAATGAGACCTATAAAATTTTTACATGATTTTTACGAAGAGCACCTAAATTTTTGAGGTAGTTTCTCATTCAACGCAGACACAATCTCGGCATAGGTTAAATTATTCACTTCGGGAATAAAGAAATACGTAAAAATTGCGCCAAAGAGGCACCAAATACTGAAAACTATAAATATCGTGAAATTCCCGATGGTTTGGCTAAGATATAAATAATAGTGCATTGCAAATGTGGCTAGAACAAGTTGTAGAACATTAAGAGTCCCCAGAACACTGCCTCGAATTTTAAGAGGCAAAATCATGGCTGCAACACTCTGACTAATGTTGTGAATTCCCGTTGACGGGACGACGATTGAGATTGTAAGAAAAACCACGAATGACCAAGTTGAGGGGTTTAAATCGTGTCCTGATTGATGAAGAAAGTAGTGAATTCCCGTGCCTAGGAGTCCTAAGAAACCTAGGCAATAGCAGATTAACAGAGAGAGTCGATTTCCTAACCGACGGGCAATGTAAATTGAAGTTAGACATCCAACGATTTGTAGGGACGAAATAGCTGTATCCACCAAGGATAGGTTTATCAGGATCCCAGTATCCTTTACAAGTGCCTCTGTAAAGGACGTTGTAATACGAACACCTCCGAAATTCAGAGTACCAGTAAGGACAAAGCTTACAATGACAGCTAGGATTGTTGTTGATTCACCTACAAAAACAGAATCCTTTTTCAAAATGATTAAAAATTATATTGCAAACATCATTCCTTACCAAAATCCTTAAGACTGATTGAAGTAGTTTCACTCCTGAGGCTAACCTGCTTCTTCATCTCTTCAAACTCCAAAGCATTTGACTCTGGAAGAGGTTTATCTGAAGGCAATCCTCGATAGAATTTTAATGATTTCTCTGCTTCATTGATCCTATTGCGGAATAGAAGATATTCCGGAGTATCAGGACACATCAAGAGGCATCCATGACAAATCAAAATAATAGGAATAGAAATTATGAGAATTGAATAAATTCCACACAATCCAGTTAAGAATTTGCAAAAAAAGATTCCAAGATTAAAAAGAACTCCATTTAGTGTTCCCGTGGTAGTTTTAAGGCTGTTGTAAAAAAAATTAACTAGAACAATTAAAGAGAAACATGGGTTTTAAATTTTATAGAGAAAAGTTAGTAGGTACCTGTCTTCCACAATTTCAGCTATAAAAATTGATGGAACCACAAGAGCTGCTCCTCCAATAGTTCCACACAATAATCTCGATATAAAGAGTAGCAAAGGACCTTCCGCTACAAGGGCCAGGGTGTTGCCAACAATTACCGGAAATAGCCATACAAGTTGGCTCCATTTCCTACCAATTATATTAACTATTAATCCACTAATAAGAGCTCCAAGAACGGCTCCAATGTAAGCCATAGAAGACACCAAAGAGATCTCTTCCGTTGTCATTGGGCCGCTTTGCAATTTAGTACTATTTGCTGAAAAGTATGTAGTCATTGGGGATGTCCATCCAACGTATATACCAGAAAAGTATGACATAACACAAGCTGAAAGATTTTAACAAAAATCTTTTTAAAAACAAAAGTCCTTAAAAATATTTTAAAATAAGGAATAATTCACCTAAAAATGACACAGAAACTTGAATAAGTTTCCCTCGACTTATAATGAAAATCATGTTATCAGATTCACAACTGAAATCGTACTGAACACCTGCCTCTAACTATATTAGTGTTTAATGTTCAATCAGTGCTTTGCGGAATTACGGGAATTACATAATTGTCTTTTTTAGTATTATTCTTTTAAGATAGACTTAAAAAAAAGGGAGCAATAAAACTGGGAAAAAAATGTTCAGTCTGAAGTCTTTAAGTTTTAATAGACATTTTTCTTTTCTCAATTAATTTTAATGTAAAATTTCGTGGGCGTATGTTTGTCTAATCTTCAGATCAATGTATATTTTACAATCTTCAGTTGATATAATAAAATAATTCTCTTTATTGTTTCTGAATTTTAGTATTTTTTCCCTTTTTAGCTGTGATTCTTTCGAAGAAAAGAATAGCACAGCTTCTGTGTACCACCTAAAATGCAATGTTGTCCGATCGGGCTCAAACTTGGGATGAGCACGAGTCCCCACATTCCAAAAAACGTATGCTCCAAAAAATTTTTCCGTCCGTCCGTCCGTCCGTCCGTGGTATAACGCTAAATAGTTAGAGAACGGTGATAGATAGAGACTTGCGGTCAACGGCAAAGTTCATATATCGGGTGGAAGACATCCGATTATGAGGTCAAATCCACCCCCCCACCCTTCTGTCCGCCATTTTGGAACACTCCTAAATTTTGTTTTCACTATATCTCAGCCCCTGTAATAGCTAAAAATCTGAAATTTTGGTATGTTGTAGGGGTCATCAAGACCTTTCCAACGATACCTCATTTTCGAAAATCGGTCAAGCCGTTTAGTCAATATGGCCGCCACAATTTTTCATCGAAAATCGGCCATAACTCGAGAACGGCTTGACCGATTTTGATCAACTCAAGCTCAAATGAAAGCTCTCAGCAAGCCCTACAACTTTCTAGAACATCCAAAAATTGAAAAGTGACCGCTAGAGGGCCAAAAATCAAAAACAAAATTTTTGATTAGTTTTCGATGAATATCTCGAAAACTGTACGATAGATTTGGATGAAATTTCAGTATGTTATAGTTGACTATATTATCTAGCTCCATGCCAAAAATGAAGAAAATCTATGTCGCCGTTCTCGAGATATAGCCTTCCAAAGTTAGCATGTCATATCTCGGGTTCTACAAGTCCAATTTTAATCAACTCTAGCGCAAATGAAAGGTTTCGTGAAACCCTATAAATGTCTAGAACATTTCAACTTCGAGAAATGACCGCAAGAGGCGCTAAAATCAAAAACAAAATTCTCGAAAATTTTAAACTCAAACTTTTCGAAAACTAGATCATAAATTTTGATTAAACTTCAGTATGTTATAGCTTATATCAAGACCTTTCCAACGATAGCTCATTTAAGAAAATCTATCGAGCCGTTCCTGAGATATAGCGTTCTGAAGTTAGCATATAATATTTTGGCTCCAATTAATCTGATTTTGAGCAGATCTTATTATGTGAGCTTTTGTAGTAAATGAATGTTGAAATTTTAAATAAATATAAGTGTATAAACAAATACTAGTATATATAGGTATCGTGCGCCCCGCGAAGCGGGGCGCCTTATATATACATATATAAGTATATAGATACATAAAAATGCAAAATAGAATTCAAACATTTTGGCGCCCCGCGAAGCGGGGCGCTTTATATATACATATAAAGCATATAAATGTAAATGCAAAGTAAAATATAACGGTAAAATATAAATATATATAGCTACATGGTACAGATTAAGGAGAAAAGGGAATGTACATGGTAAGTTTCACTTACGGGCTGTGATTCTTCCTTCAGAGGCCAAGTTAAATATATGTAAATGCAAAGTATTAAAGATAGCTGCAGAGTATGGATTATTAAGAAATGGGAATGTACTGGTAAGTTTCACTTACGGGCTGTGATTCTTCCTTCAGAGGTCAGTCCAAGTATGATATTTGATGAAGATTGAGGTGAAATGTGGCAGAAAATTCAAGTGTGTCATAAATTGGGGGTGCAAACTCTGGGGAAGGATGACTCGCGCCAGGAATCACAGCCAATGCGCGAGTTAGCCTTCCCCAGAGTTTGCCACCCCCAATTTATGACACACTTGAATTTTCTGCCACATTTCACCTCAATCTTCATCAAATATCATACTTGGACTGACCTCTGAAGGAAGAATCACAGCCCGTAAGTGAAACTTACCATGTACATTCCCTTTTCTCCTTAATCTGTACCATGTAGCTATATATATTTATATTTTACCGTTATATTTTACTTTGCATTTACATTTATATATGCTTTATATGTATATATAAAGCGCCCCGCTTCGCGGGGCGCCAAAATGTTTGAATTCTATTTTGCATTTTTATGTATCTATATACTTTTTTCCTAATTCTAGTTCTAATCTATTTTAATAACTGATTTAAGAAAAGCCTGAGAATATTCCAAGTCTTCTAAAATCGTCTTAGATTGAATTCTTTATAAAATTCTAGAACTAGAACTATTTAGGATCTGAACTTATCCAGATAAACGGATAAAATTTAATCCATTATAGTACTTAAGATAATCCTATATATTCTGTAAAACTTTTAATAAAATATTAGTAGAAAAAGTTTATTGAATTTTTCCACATTGTTAATTACGGCACTTAACACACTATAATGTAATTAAACATTTAAAGAAAAAAATTTCTTTATAAAAAGTGGAAAAATTCCACGTAAAAACTTTAAAGAAAAACTTTAAAGAAAAACTTTAGAGAAAAACTTAAAATTAATGACTTTTTTTAAATGAAACCCTCAATGAACCCAAATTTCTGTTCAGGTGTTTAGTACGAATCGGACAGCGATACCGCAAACATGATCTTGGAAATAAATCGAGGGATAGTGATCCAAATTTCTGTTGCACTTTTATGTAAGATTTATTTTACTTTTTATTCTTATTTATACGAAGGTTTTTTTTTTATTTTTGAAAATATATGTATATTCAGCTTGTTATGCGTCTTTTCTTACGGGATTTTGCTCTGGTTGGACCTCTCCAATGACGACTTACTATACATCTGAAAATACAAACTTAGAAAGCGGCCCAATGACAATGGAAGAGATCTCTTTGATGTCTTCTTTAGTTTATATTGGAGCCATTCTTGGGGCACTTCTTAGTGGGTGGTTAGTCAATGCGATTGGCCGGAAATGGAGCCTTATCATCTGGTTGTTCCCTCAAATTCTTGCCAGCATCCTAACCATCCTTGCTAAAGGACCTTTATTGCTCTTAATATCAAGGACTATCAATGGAACAATTATAGGACTTTCCCTTGTTGTTCCGCCGATATTTGCAACGGAAATTGTGGAAAATAAGTAAGATTTAGAGACCTTGATCTTATTTTATGTTGTTTTTATTGTGCCTTTCCTCGTTTCTATATTACTCACTGATTTTTTTTGTTGGTAGACTGAAAGCAACTGTGGGAATATTTGTTGGAGTCATTTTTGACGTTGGTTTGTTCTTCTGTAAACTTTTAACTGGACTATTTGGAATTTTTGCTATTCCCATTGTTTCAATTCCCTTCATCTTAATCTTTATTGGATGTCTTTGGATTTGTTCTGATACTCCGGAATATCTTCTATTCCGTAAAAGGATCAATGAGGCAGAGAAAGCCTTAAGATTCTACCGAGGATTACCTTCAGATCAACCCCTTCCAGAGACGAATGCTTTGGAGTTTGAAGAGATGAAGAAGCAGGTCAGCCTCAGGAGTGAAACTACTTCAATCAGTCTTAAGGATTTTGGTAAGAAACTAATATTAATTTATCTATGATTAGTTTTAAGTTAATTTTTAACTTTTCAGGTGAATCAACCATAATCTTAGGCATCATTATAAGCTTCGTATTAATCAACACTCTTAACTTCGGTGGTATACGTATTATTACAACTTTTACTCAAGTCTTCATAAAGGATTCCGATCTAAATGTAGATCTAGCCTTGGTAGACACTTGCATCTCTTCCCTGCAAATCATTGGATGCCTAGCTTCCGTCTACATTGTCCGACGTATTGGTTCCCGTTTAGCTCTTCTGATTTCCTTCTTTATTGGATTTGTCGCATTCCTTGGAACGGGAATTCACTACTACCTCCACTATAGCTACAATTTAGATTTAAATTCAATATCTTGGTCTTTCCTGATCTTCTTCGCCATCTCAGTTATTGTCCCAACAACGGGTCTCAATAATGTTTGCCTAAGTATTCCTGCATTAATTCTACCACTAAAAATTCGTGGAAGCGTCATTGGATTTGTGCATGTTCTATCATTTGCTCTTGCAGTGTTTTTTATGCATTTCCATTTGTATTTAGTGGAAATAATTGGGAATTCTACAATATTGATGACTTACAGTTTCTGGTGCTTTTTTGGAGTCATTTTTACATTCTTCTTCATTCCTGAAGTAAAGAATTTAACCTTTGCAGAGATTGTTTCAGCTCTTGATCAAAAACTTCCTAAAATATTCAGAAATTCTTTGTAATTTCTTTTATTTTTAATTAAAGGGGATTGTTTTAAAATTTATCGAAGAACTTTAAGATAAAAATATCCAAAATAAAAGTTCTACTTAATTATAATTACGATAATTACTAAAATAAATGCGAGTTATTGACCCCCAACACTTGAGTCCCATCCAAGAAAGTGACAATTTTACCAATGCCTGTGATCCCTTTTAAAGGGGGCTTGTGTTTTCTAGGTCCAGTCCCAGTTGTCCTGCCACAGCCGCCGGAGCCACATTCCATCGGAGGGGTGCTCGTCTCCATGCCCAACGTGTGCTCTGTATGTATCGTTCTTAAGTCTCTCAAAATATCTCTATCTCTCCCCCTATCACCCACCCTTGTTTTATTTTAATCTACAACCACCTACCCCGACCTAGCCCCCTGCCCCACTAAAGATCTAGATAGAAAGCGCGAAACGAAATCACCTAGGATTCGTTTCAAAATTTAAATTAAAAAAAAAAAAGAAAATTCGCGCGTGTTTAGTAAACTGATGAGGGAATCCTTCTTTTTTCTGTTTTCTTATAATTTTATTATTTCCCTTTACTTTATCCTCCGTATATATATTTTCTTTTATTATGTATTAAATTAATTTGCTATATACTTTCCTTCTCAATTAATTTTTTCCCATCACAGGGACGTGAACAAGACATTGCGCGCTTTATTCATGCCACAGACGAGGTACTTTGTCCAACAATTATCAATGTTGTAACAATTAACTCTTGCTGTCTTCCCTATGTTTTATTTTTGATTATATATATTTCATTGTATACTTTTTTAAACCTTTTTAGTGCGAAAATTAAAAATAAAATCTTTCCTAAAACAATGAATATAAAATTTGCAAAAATAGTTGCACAGCATTAGAGAACACAAACCTTTAGTTTTTCATGAATAAAATAAGAATTAAAAAAAGAACTTAATAATTTGCTCGAAGAATCAATTTAAGAATAAAAAAACTTTTTATTTTCTCTGTTGTGTAAATATGTGGATATGTCATATATGGTTAGTTTTATTTGTCCTTTCTTCTTCATTTTCTAAATGAAAAAAAATCTTTCAATATTCTTGAGAAACAATGCAAGAAGCAAGAAAATATTGCAACTAGAACAAAATCATTCTTATTCCATTTTCTCATGTGCTTCAGTGTATGATTTTCTTAAACGCATTTTGCGAAATTTCGCGTTTAACAGTGCGCAAGAAAATAAAGGAATCCGTGTGCTATATATAAAAGAAACAAAAATATACATATTAAGAGAATATAATGGATGTTTGTCCCAAAGTATCTTGTATGTGTGTTTTATCTATCAATCCTCTCTCTTCTTTGATGTACAACAACAACAAGAAAATCCACCTTAGTTCTCATTTCTCTTTTAGTTCACTATCCCACCCCCGCCCTCCTCTCTTTTGTTGTATCTAATACATACCACTTTAGTTCTTATATTTAGTCATTTTGTGAAACTTCATTAACATCAATTAGACGAGATGATAATTATGCAATAGATCCAGAGATTATTTAACATTTTAATTAATAGACACTCAATAGACTCCGCTCTCGACACTCTGTGAAAAGAGAATTTATCAGATAAAATACTGGTAAACACCTCATGACGAGCTGGACTCCTCACAGGAGGAAAAGAAACTCCAACGCCAATGCTTTTCATACCAATTAGGCAATGAGATTAGCCTACAAGCTATTTTTGTGTTGTACCTTGCTGGAAACCTTGTCAATTAATAAAATATTTTGAAGCAATTATTCTTTATTATTTTTATTTCTGTAAAATAAAAACTTTTGAATTTGAGATTTTTTTCCAGAGTTTTTTTTATTTTAAATTTCATTTTTTTTCTCAGTGCAAAGGAGTTTATTCATTTTAAATAGAAAAAAAAGACATCAGACGATGAAAAATATTTAAAAATTTTAAGAAGCCTTAAAGAAAATTAAGACAAACTTTCTATTTTTCATTAAGGTATTAAAAGAAAATAAATTGTCCTAAAATGTAAAAGCCACGCCCCCATATTATCTCATCTTCTCTTTATATGCATAAAGCATGCTTCTCTGCGTCGACTAATGATCTCTAATTTTATTTAAATAAATTATAACATTTTATTTTTCTGAATAAATGAAAGCTTATCCTTTTTAAAAAAAACTCTAAGGAACTTTAATGACGCATATGCTTCAGTGGCTTTAGAAAGTTAAATAAATATATAAGAAACAATTTATGCGTCTTTTTTTAATATTTATTCATTTTTAGAATATATTTTTTTTTAATTCCATATAAGTATAAAATCTATAAAATAAACGATCTTTTCATGTCTTCTTAAATATTTTTTGGTCTTCTTTAAGTACTTTTGTGTAGTGTGTTTCTTTTAAAGAATTCAAATTAACCCCTCAATGAATAAACTCTTTTTTAATTCACAAGTAACTTTACAATATTTAGAATTAAATTCATTGGAGAAATTAAAAAAAATAAATTTTTGTTTTTTGAATTAGTTTATTGAAGAAATTCTTTAAAAAATAACAAAATTTTAATAAAGAAAATAGTTTTTAAAGATCTTTTTAAAATGTTAATTTATCGTTGTAGTTTAATTTTAAGTTATTGAAAAAGCAATTTATTCAAAAACTATTCAAATCATTTTTAAATTTTATTCAGATCCTTAAAGTTCATTACGGATGCTAAACAACAATCAATCCCTTAACTTTGAAAAATTTCCCTACATTTTGTTTCATCACAATCTACCCCAAAAATGCAGAATCCTCGAGGGGTTCAGCCAGGGGGTAGACAAAGTCCTTTTTTACCCGAACACAGCAAATAATGGCCGACGGTTTGCAGAGAAATTAAAGGAAGAAAATGACGTCACTTTATTTCCAAAAAGTGCATCAAAATTTTTAAAATCAGTTTTAGTGCATTAATCTTCGTGAGACACCCCTCAAAAGCTATCAATCGATAGAATATTAAATTATCTATCCAGTGGTGGTGGATTTTTTCAGATTGAAGCATTTTCCTGGGTGTCTCAGCGAGTGAGCAGTGAATTCCTATGGAAATAGAGTTTTTGTCTACCCCCTGGGTTCAGCTAATCTCTTCCCCATGAAGAGTGTCTCTGTAAAATTTGCTGTATATAATACTTGTTTTTGTATATTCTGTTAATTTAGTTTCCCTACAACCCCTCCTTAGTTTGTCTCTACTATAAAACAAATGGCACTCTTTCTTCCAATCTCTCTCTGTCTTCCTCTGTCTCTCTCACTCTATGATTCATCTTCCCATATGGATGAGAAGAAGGGAATCGTGAGACTTTTTATCAATGTTCTTTAGATGTATAAAAAACGCATTTCCCGCGCAATTTTGTCAAATATTCCTCAAGCGCTCAGTTACCACTCCAGTGCACTTAGAATTCAGCCATTGTTTCAGATAATGACTGCCACGGTGGAGACTGTGTCGGAGCAACTGGATCTTGCTCCTATTATGCCCTCCGAGAAGGTGGTCACGGCTGTGGCGAGATCAGTTACCCTTTCAGATGCAGACGTAGGTGAGTGCTGCTCTACTGTTACTGCTTAATGTTTACTGGAACATCCTTCTGAACTAAATGATTATTTTTAGCTACTGCAACTGTCCAGGTTGCAAAGCCAAAGTTAGTAGGTCCAGGGAGTGAAGGCGATCGAAGCGGTGAAGGTGAGGATGCAGGAGATGAGCTTGAAGACGGGGAGGACTTCTGGCACACTTCTGTTGGGAAATTTAAATTTGCTCTGGATTCCCTACCACAGCAGTTGCAGTATATTCATCAACTGCTAAAGGTACAAAGAGACTTTAAGGGCATAAATTTCAGATCTAATCTTTCCCTCTACGCTAGGAGTTACCAAACATCGAGAAGCCCGACATTCTGTACAACATGCTACAGTGCTTGAACATTCTAGCTCTTCATGGAGATGCTCTGTCAAAAGCAGCTCGTGATCAACGGGGATTCTTCATCTGGTGTCAGGAGAATTTAATAATAAAAAAGTAAGGACGAAGATAGTTTCTATATAATCCTGCTCTAACAATTCCTCTTTCCTGCAGCCTCTGGGATTTGTGCAATGCCGAACATTCACACATTTGTGAATCAGGAGTACCACTCCTGCTTCACTGCATCACCCTTCCACATGGATCTGATGTATTTTGGCGTATTGTTCAGGAGGCTTTTCACGATTCAGACTGGCGAGTTCGTTTCACAGCAGTTGAGCGTGTAACCGTCATTACGCGCTTCATGGACTCAACGCCGTTGCGTTCAGAAGTTGGTTTGCAGACTGCTCTTGCAACGGCTTTCTGCCACCTTATTGCAAGCATGGATGACATTAATGTGCACGTTGCACAGCGAGCAACTCTCTATTTGGGAACAATTCACGATAATGCCGTCAAATCTCTGCTTTTCTGCTTGGAATCGCAATTCGATCTTTTCATTGTAGATCGCCCTGTTGTCCTACAGAGTGTCTACCAGCTGCATAATTCTCTATCAGATCGGAATGTTCTTGCGTGGGATTTCTTCCTCAATCGCTTTGATACACTCTTCGTGGAGGCACAAATTAATTTGGAAAAGAACGGAGATATATCCTACTTACGCGGTAGGTTCAAGCCATTAGAGCTTCATCAGAAGCTAGCCTGCTTAAGATCCTATTTAAATTTTTTTTGTTGTTGTTTTATTTCTTTTATTAATGCGCAGATTTAAGGAATTCGGAGAACGGCAGCGAGATCCTGTCGTCGAAGATCAGCAAAGCACGCGAAGCACTCAGTCAGTCGGATGGAACAGGGAGTATGGCAAAGACACTGAGTGCTTCATTCGGGCCCAAGTGGCCGTACAAGCGCACCATGTCAGCCCCTGCGAGCATCATACCGCGGCAGGACTCGAAAATGGGTATTCCGCTGACATTTCCATTCCCGAAGATGTTTTTCAGTAATCAAGTCCCCTCCACAACAGAGAAGGAGAAGGTGTACAACCGCCAAATCTCGGCGCCAATCCTCAAGCGGAAGAGCTCACGCTTCGGACTGGGTCAGTTTCTCTCTGGAACTAATCATAGTCACACTTCAGTAGCCACACAGCATTCTCACTTACACCACCACCATTTTGCTCATCCCCATCCGCACCACAGCTCGCACGCCGGCCCCGGCGTTGCGACGCCGGGGGCTTCGCAGTCGGGCTCTGGCACGGCCCCCTCGACGCCAAATCTCACCGCCGCGCACCAGCATGTGTATCAGTTTCCAGCACCGGGCGTCCCAGGGTCCGGTGCAATGGGGGCGCCAGGTAGGTGGCTAGTGCATGTGTGTCTCTCGATCTGGGCCAGTGATGACCACGTCTCGGCAGCTTTGTGGATCCCCACTAAACAGACAAACTACACCAGAGTGGCGTCGCACACTTGAGTGTCTTTCTCGTTGTCTTTAGAGATCCTTTTCTCCTTCTTTTTTGTGTTTATTCTCTCCTAATATTTAATCTATGTTTTCTCCTTTTAATTCTTTGTCATTTCCTTAATTTTGAGGCTCTCTGGATTAAAAGATTTTGCAGATTTTTGTATTTCTTAATTAAATTAGGCGCTTCCGAATTGCGCCTAAATATAGACTAAAAGTCCTTCCAAAAAGGGAAATTATTTAATTTAAAATTCTTTAGCTTAGACTTGTCTTGTATTATTCTAGATTGAAAATCATTAGAAAATAAATTCTTTATAAGAATAAATTTGGATCATCAGGGAACAATCCAATGCTTCCATTTCAGCCTGAAAGTAGACGATAAAATTGAAAATCACCCTTATTTGAATTTTATTATTCAAAATAATTTTTTGAACTAAAAAAAAATTAATTTAAATGCCGTTTTTATTACATAAAAATTTCTAAAGTAATTAACCAATAAATAACTTAATAATAAAGGACAAAACCCGGCGTCTCCTCTGTAATTTCTTGAATATTTAATGACGAAAAAGCTCATTTAATCAATAAATATTTGTTAAAGATTCTAATTTTTTTCTAAAGAATTTTTTAAACTAAAAATTGCAAGAAATTGTCGAATTTCTTGGCATAAAAGGGTTAATTTTCCAAATTTGTTTTACTAGTTTTTTTTTTACTTTGTTGATTTTTAATGCATAAAAATGTCTCAAAAAACTTCGGTTGTCCCAAAAATCGAATGGATTCGATTAAAGGAAAAGTTTTGGATCATGTTACGTGAAATTTCAAGAATTTCCGTTAAGAATTTACATTTCTAGGCAATTTTTGAAGAGAGAATTTGCGAAAAATTCAAACATTTCCTGAGCAAATTTGGGTTAAAAGATTCTATCAGCCCGTGAAAAAATATTTATCTTGAAATTCTAAAATCTGCTTCTGCAAAATTATAAAAAGTTAACCAATTAATTAATCAATCAGTTCTAGAATATTTGTTAAGTAATTAAAATGTAAAAGTTAATGACCATAAAAATGTTCAGAACATCCAAAATTTAATACTTTTGCCCATAAAGATCATCTCTCTATCTCTTTTGCTTTTATTGGAGATTATCTTTTAATTACCTCCGATGTGATTTAGGAATTTTATTACTTTTGAGATTTTTTTTTTTGAGGGAGAAGAGAAAATTGTTGGATGATCCAGAGAGTACCTCTGTTTGAAAAAAAAAAGAAGAATCTTCCTGATTTTGATCTGTTTGTTCTTTTGTGGTGAAAATTCCGCCTCTTTTGGTTCGATGTCTTCTTCTCCATATAAGTATATATTTTCTTGAGAACTTTGTCATCTCTCTCTTTGAGTGTTCTTCTTCTCGGTGTGATTTCGTGACTCTATGTAGGTGTACCTGTGTCTCTGTCAACTGAGCCGGTATGTGATGAACTCTTTAGCCATACACAACAATTCAAAAATGCCAGACAATGGATGTAGAAGAGCAATGAAAATCCGCTTACATGTGCCATTTTATCCCCAACAACATAGAACCTTCTTCTCCTTTTGCCCTCCCTCATATCATCTTGCAACAGCTCTTTCTCCATGATCCCCCCCACGCCCGTCCTCACTCCTCCCTCCTCAACACACAGTAGATGATCTTTTTGCATGCTTTAACGTTAAAATTTAAAAAAAAAAAGAAGAATCTTTTTTTCTTATAATAAAAAAATATATTTACACACAGCACGGAATTTAACGTGAGTTGCGCTTTTTGACACAGATACCACTCAACACGTTTTACCTTTTATCGATGAGATTATCAACGGTGTGTCTCTTAGAAGTGACCTCTTGTTGCTCCTACAGCTCTCAGTGTCACACGTGCACGGTGCAACATATGCATGCCAAAATGCTCAATGATACCTTTTTGTTTGTTCTTACAGATGGGCATTTCCATTCATTCGGTGGGGGTGGTGAGGACTCCCTCTCGGGATGCCTCCAGCGCATTATTGATCTCGAGGAGCAGGATAAGGAGACAATCCATCTGCTTGTCTTCCTGCTCATGCAATTTATGTCGCGTCCCGATCAGGCCTTCCCATCCGATGAGAAGCCCATGGCGAAGGCTCAATCAATTGTCCTGCGTCACCTCTACCTCCTTCTTGGCTTTAGTCAGCAGGAAAAGAACTTCCACCTCTCCCCCACACGCCTACGATCCTCAACGGTTTTCAATGTTTTCCTGGCCAATTTGCCACAGGTGCTGGATCAGAATCACCTCATGGGCTGGTCAATCCTCCCAACAGCCCTCACGGTGCTCCTGTATGCACCGAATCCAATGAATGGTGGTGCACCCCCAACAGCTGATGCCCTCGCCAATCTCTCCTATACCTACTCTCTGTGGTACCTTGAACCGCATCAGCGGAGGAATTGGCTTATGGCAGTGATTGTGGTGCTCTACAAGTACCAATACGCTCAGCCACCATTCTGCACGCAGATCAACAATGTTATCCGCATTGTCCTCAATTGCTTGGAAGCACAATTTCATCAATGCAAAAGGATTCCCGCCACAGTCATCATGGATCCCGTGCCATCGAGATCTCGAGGTAAAGATCTTTATTCTTAAAAATTATTAATCATTGTATAATTAATTTAATTTTTTTTTTGCATTAATTGGAGGGTGATTAATCCCTTTCCGTTCAATGTGGAATTTTAGCTGTGATCCTTTCTTTTTGTATACGTACAATTTTTTGGCATTTTTTTGGGATGATTTTGCTCAACTTTTCATTCATTTTATGAGAAGGAAATTAATAATTTTGTCAATCAAAACAAGGTTTTGAAACGATTTATTTGAGAAACTTTTAATAAAATAAAAAAAAAATATTAATTGTCGAAAATGTGTTAAAATTGAGGAATTTTTCGATACAGCTCCTTGTGAAAAATAAAGAAAATTTGAGTTATTTTTATTTCTTTTCCAAACAATCTTAAAATTAGATTTTGTGATAATTTCAAGGAATTCTTGGAAAATCAGAGTTAAAACTGCGTAGATTTTTTTAAAAGAAGTAACAGAAGTAATGTTTGCTCAAAGAGCTTTGAAACGAAATCAATCCCAAGAGAGAGAATAATTCTTTTATAGGATCGAAAAACTATTTCTAACAAGGATATGTCGAATGTTTAGAAATATTTGTTTTAAATGAAAATTTCACTGAAATTAATGAGATTAATGGATTTATAAAAACCAAAATCATGATTTTTTAATTAAAAGGAGTTTATTCAGGCCAGTATGAAAGATGATCCTCTATCGCAGAACAATTTTAACCCATTCTATCTTGTAGAGAATAAAAAAATATTGAAGAATCGCGAGAGAAACTCCCCAAAATCCACTGGGATCACATCGAAAAGTGCAAATAAAAATTGCCAAAAAATGAGAAACATTCCGTCGCCATTTGCAATTTTTGTCGCTCAAAATGTTTCAAAACATTCTCTGTCACTTTTGTTGCGCTTATGGCGCTGAGTTTTTTTTTCATAAAATCAATAAAAATTGCCGATTTTGGTGATAAATGTTTATTGTTTCCGTGTGGGAGTGATTTTTAAGGATTTGTAGGCATCTCAATCAGGTACATCGTGCTGGATGAGCCCCAATTTGGTGAGATAAAAGCTTACATTTTCACTTCGGCCAAAACATAAAAAGAGATTTGTTTTCATATTCAAGGCGCTGGATCTGTGAACCTTCCTCAGCTGCTTCACTAGAATCCTCTTTTCGCTGGTGCTGCATTCACGATCTTCTCCACAAGGCGTCGTGAGACTTAAAACTGTGCTGGCGGAAAAAGTACAAAAATACATAACCTCAATTTTGAAATGACTGAAATGAATTGGACGATTTCCATTGTGCTCTACCAGCATTGCCTTACCGTCAATGAGAATGCCATTTGAGGATCATCAGACAGTACCCAACACTTACAGGTAAGGTTACATTGCGTTACAATGTGAAAAGTCTTTCCGGACAAATGTTGTTTTTCTTGCAGATTTCTACGATGATGCGTGTGAACAACTCAAACATACCAACTTTATGGACTTCAGGGTGGACAAAAAGAATCAAGAGGGGCGTAGTGTACTTGGCAGATATTCTCGAGAAGCGTATGGACGGGGAAGGAGACCCTCTACCAGTGACGAAGATTCATAGACTCTGCCTCGATATTGCCTCCGCTCTATATTTCCACTTCCAGAAAGTCTGAATCTTCCCGATGAGTACCTACAATCTGTACATAGGGCTCTCCTATGCATGTATTTACGAGATTCCGGAAGATTGCTCCACAAGCCAGAGAATTAAGACTATGTTCACACATTTTTTATTTACAACTTTTATTTATTTCCAACTAAAATAAAGTTATTTACGGGACTTCTTGGACTTCTTAACTTTTCAACTCTTTCCTGTCTTCCCGGATAAAGTTTTGAATGTTTTTTTGCTTCATTTCGGTCATTCCGGGCTTCCCTTCGTAGAGTTTTCTTTTCTTGGAGTGTTTTCCCCTAGATATGGGTTCAAAAGCAGGGCGTTTCCTGGACTTTGGTGGACGTTTTGGGTCTACGGGAGTGAAAAGATATATTGCGGCATCTGTGTCATAAGCTTCAGGTGCTTCCCTTAACCGGAGAAGCTGTTGAGCACCACAAGGGGAGTTGTGTTGTGGACTTTGTCATCAATGTACGGCTTTTTGGGTTAAAATTAATTCCTAATTCAACGAATCTGAAAAATAATAGAGAAATTGAGTTCTGGGGACTTGCGAGAAGTTTCCCGGAAACTCACCTTGAATGTCAGTCAAAGTGTGCCCTCGTGGGAGTCTCGCTACTTTCCACGAAAACTGCTCCTTGCAACGATTAGACAGCCGTGTGGAAGAAGTGAAAAACCCCTTTATTACTTTTCCTCTTCTTGAGATTCATTGCCTGGAAGGGGTTCCATTATCTTCCGTATCTTTGCAAAAGGACGCAAATGTCGTGTATGAATGAGTGAATGCAGCACCAGCGAAAAGAGGATTCTAGTGAAGCAGCTGAGGAAGGTTCACAGACCCAGCGCCTTGAATATGAAAACAAATCTCTTTTTATGTTTTGGCCGAAGTGAAAATGTAAGCTTTTATCTCACCAAATTGGGGCTCATCCAGCACGATGTACCTGATTGAGATGCCTACAAATCCTTAAAAATCACTCCCACACGGAAACAATAAACATTTATCACCAAAATCGGCAATTTTCATTGATTTTATGAAAAAAAAAACTCAGCGCCATAAGCGCAACAAAAGTGACAGAGAATGTTTTGAAACATTTTGAGCGACAAAAATTGCAAATGGCGACGGAATGTTTCTCATTTTTTGGCAATTTTTATTTGCACTTTTCGATGTGATCCCAGTGGATTTTGGGGAGTTTCTCTCGCGATTCTTCAATATTTTTTTATTCTCTACAAGATGGAATGGGTTAAAATTGTTCTGCGATAGAGGATCATCTTTCATACTGGCCTGAATAAACTCCTTTGAGTATTTATGAGTATGGTAAGATTAACGAAGGATTTGTGATTGGATATGTAAACATTCGACATATCCTTGTTAGAAATAGTTTTTCGATCCTATAAAAGAATTATTCTCTCTCTTGAAATGTATCCGTGACGTCAAAAATGTATCCGTGACGTCTGAAAA
Source organism: Lutzomyia longipalpis (assembly GCF_024334085.1). Lineage (NCBI taxonomy): Eukaryota > Metazoa > Arthropoda > Insecta > Diptera > Psychodidae > Lutzomyia > Lutzomyia longipalpis. Next base: position 19,442,979 of record NC_074707.1, read on the forward strand.
TGTATCCGTGACGTCTGAAAATGTATCCGTGACGTCTGAAAATGTATCCGTGACGATCAAAAATGTATCCGTGACGTCAAAAATGTATCCGTGACGCCTGAAAATGTATCAGTTACGCCTGAAAATGTATCAGTTACGCCTGAAAATGTATCCGTGACGTCTGAAAATGTATCCGTGACGATCAAAAATGTATCCGTGACGTCAAAAATGTATCCGTGACGCTAGAAAAAGTATCCGTGACGCTACAAAATGTATCCGTGACGATCAAAAATGTATCCGTGACGCTACAAAATGTATCCGTGACGCCTGAAAATGTATCCGTGACGTCAAAAATGTATCCGTGACGTCTGAAAATGTATCCGTGACGATCAAAAATGTATCCGTGACGTCAAAAATGTAACCGTGACGCCTGAAAATGTATCCGTGACGCCTGAAAATGTATCAGTTACGCCTGAAGATGTATCAGTTACGCCTGAAAATGTATCAGTGACGCCTGAAAAAGTATCCGTGACGCTAGAAAAAGTATCCGTGACGCTACAAAATGTATCAGTGACGCCTGAAAAAGTATCCGTGACGCTAGAAAAAGTATCCGTGACGCTACAAAATGTATCCGTGACGATCAAAAATGTATCCGTGACGTCAAAAATGTATCCGTGACGCTAGAAAAAGTATCCGTGACGCTACAAAATGCATCCGTGACGATCAAAAATGTGTCCGTGACGCTACACAATGTGACGCCCGAAAATGTATCCGTGACGTCAAAAATGTATCCGTGACGCTACAAAATGTATCCGTGACGCCAAAAATGAATCCGTGACGCCAAAAATGTATCCGTGATGTCAAAAATGTATCCGTGACGCCTGAAGATGTATCAGTTACGCCTGAAAATGTATCAGTGACGCCTGAAAAAGTATCCGTGACGCTAGAAAAAGTATCCGTGACGCTACAAAATGTATCAGTGACGCCTGAAAAAGTATCCGTGACGCTAGAAAAAGTATCCGTGACGCTACAAAATGTATCCGTGACGATCAAAAATGTATCCGTGACGTCAAAAATGTATCCGTGACGCCTGAAAATGTATCAGTTACGCCTGAAAATGTATCAGTTACGCCTGAAAATGTATCCGTGACGTCTGAAAATGTATCCGTGACGATCAAAAATGTATCCGTGACGTCAAAAATGTATCCGTGACGCTAGAAAAAGTATCCGTGACGCTACAAAATGTATCCGTGACGATCAAAAATGTATCCGTGACGTCTGAAAATGTATCCGTGACGATCAAAAATGTATCCGTGACGTCAAAAATGTATCCGTGACGCCTGAAAATGTATCCGTGACGCCTGAAAAAGTATCCGTGACGCTAGAAAAAGTATCAGTGACGCCTGAAAAAGTATCAGTGACGCCTGAAAAAGTATCCGTGACGCAAGAAAAAGTATCCGTGACGCTACAAAATGTATCAGTGACGCCTGAAAAAGTATCCGTGACGCTAGAAAAAGTATCCGTGACGCTACAAAATGTATCCGTGACGATCAAAAATGTATCCGTGACGTCAAAAATGTATCCGTGACGCCAAAAATGTATCCGTGATGTCAAAAATGTATCCGTGACGCCTAAAGATGTATCAGTTACGCCTGAAAATGTATCAGTGACGCCTGAAAAAGTATCCGTGACGCTAGAAAAAGTATCCGTGACGCTACAAAATGTATCAGTGACGCCTGAAAAAGTATCCGTGACGCTAGAAAAAGTATCCGTGACGCTACAAAATGTATCCGTGACGATCAAAAATGTATCCGTGACGTCAAAAATGTATCCGTGACGCCTGAAAATGTATCAGTTACGCCTGAAAATGTATCAGTGACGCCTGAAAAAGTATCCGTGACGCTAGAAAAAGTATCCGTGACGCTACAAAATGTATCAGTGACGCCTGAAAAAGTATCCGTGACGCTAGAAAAAGTATCCGTGACGCTACAAAATGTATCCGTGACGATCAAAAATGTATCCGTGACGTCAAAAATGTATCCGTGACGCCTGAAAATGTATCAGTTACGCCTGAAAATGTATCAGTGACGCCTGAAAAAGTATCCGTGACGCTAGAAAAAGTATCCGTGACGCTACAAAATGTATCAGTGACGCCTGAAAAAGTATCCGTGACGCTAGAAAAAGTATCCGTGACGCTACAAAATGTATCCGTGACGATCAAAAATGTATCCGTGACGTCAAAAATGTATCCGTGACGCCTGAAAATGTATCCGTGACGCCTGAAAAAGTATCCGTGACGCTAGAAAAAGTATCAGTGACGCCTGAAAAAGTATCAGTGACGCCTGAAAAAGTATCCGTGACGCAAGAAAAAGTATCCGTGACGCTACAAAATGTATCAGTGACGCCTGAAAAAGTATCCGTGACGCTAGAAAAAGTATCCGTGACGCTACAAAATGTATCCGTGACGATCAAAAATGTATCCGTGACGCCAAAAATGAATCCATGACGCCAAAAATGTATCCGTGATGTCAAAAATGTATCCGTGACGCCTGAAGATGTATCAGTTACGCCTGAAAATGTATCAGTGACGCCTGAAAAAGTATCCGTGACGCTAGAAAAAGTATCCGTGACGCTACAAAATGTATCAGTGACGCCTGAAAAAGTATCCGTGACGCTAGAAAAAGTATCCGTGACGCTACAAAATGTATCCGTGACGATCAAAAATGTATCCGTGACGTCAAAAATGTATCCGTGACGCCTGAAAATGTATCAGTTACGCCTGAAAATGTATCAGTGACGCCTGAAAAAGTATCCGTGACGCTAGAAAAAGTATCCGTGACGCTACAAAATGTATCAGTGACGCCTGAAAAAGTATCCGTGACGCTACAAAATGTATCCGTGACGCCAAAAATGAATCCGTGACGCCAAAAATGTATCCGTGATGTCAAAAATGTATCCGTGACGCCTGAAGATGTATCAGTTACGCCTGAAAATGTATCAGTGACGCCTGAAAAAGTATCCGTGACGCTAGAAAAAGTATCCGTGACGCTACAAAATGTATCAGTGACGCCTGAAAAAGTATCCGTGACGCTAGAAAAAGTATCCGTGACGCTACAAAATGTATCCGTGACGATCAAAAATGTATCCGTGACGTCAAAAATGTATCCGTGACGCCTGAAAATGTATCAGTTACGCCTGAAAATGTATCAGTTACGCCTGAAAATGTATCCGTGACGTCTGAAAATGTATCCGTGACGATCAAAAATGTATCCGTGACGTCAAAAATGTATCCGTGACGCTAGAAAAAGTATCCGTGACGCTACAAAATGTATCCGTGACGATCAAAAATGTATCCGTGACGCCTGAAAATGTATCCGTGACGTCAAAAATGTATCCGTGACGTCTGAAAATGTATCCGTGACGATCAAAAATGTATCCGTGACGTCAAAAATGTATCCGTGACGCCTGAAAATGTATCCGTGACGCCTGAAAAAGTATCCGTGACGCTAGAAAAAGTATCCGTGACGCTACAAAATGTATCAGTGACGCCTGAAAAAGTATCCGTGACGCAAGAAAAAGTATCCGTGACGCTACAAAATGTATCAGTGACGCCTGAAAAAGTATCCGTGACGCTAGAAAAAGTATCCGTGACGCTACAAAATGTATCCGTGACGATCAAAAATGTATCCGTGACGTCAAAAATGTATCCGTGACGCCAAAAATGTATCCGTGATGTCAAAAATGTATCCGTGACGCCTAAAGATGTATCAGTTACGCCTGAAAATGTATCAGTGACGCCTGAAAAAGTATCCGTGACGCTAGAAAAAGTATCCGTGACGCTACAAAATGTATCAGTGACGCCTGAAAAAGTATCCGTGACGCTAGAAAAAGTATCCGTGACGCTACAAAATGTATCCGTGACGATCAAAAATGTATCCGTGACGCCAAAAATGAATCCATGACGCCAAAAATGTATCCGTGATGTCAAAAATGTATCCGTGACGCCTGAAGATGTATCAGTTACGCCTGAAAATGTATCAGTGACGCCTGAAAAAGTATCCGTGACGCTAGAAAAAGTATCCGTGACGCTACAAAATGTATCAGTGACGCCTGAAAAAGTATCCGTGACGCTAGAAAAAGTATCCGTGACGCTACAAAATGTATCCGTGACGATCAAAAATGTATCCGTGACGTCAAAAATGTATCCGTGACGCCTGAAAATGTATCAGTTACGCCTGAAAATGTATCAGTGACGCCTGAAAAAGTATCCGTGACGCTAGAAAAAGTATCCGTGACGCTACAAAATGTATCCGTGACGATCAAAAATGTGTCCGTGACGCTACACAATGTGACGCCCGAAAATGTATCCGTGACGTCAAAAATGTATCCGTGACGTCTGAAAATGTATCCGTGACGTCTGAAAATGTATCCGTGACGTCTGAAAATGTATCCGTGACGATCAAAAATGTATCCGTGACGCTAGAAAAAGTATCCGTGACGCTACAAAATGTATCCGTGACGATCAAAAATATGTCCGTGACGCTACACAATGTGATGCCCGAAAATGTATCCGTGACGCCCGAAAATGTATCCATGAGAGAGATTTTTTTTATATTGGAATAAAAGTTTGCTAAATTCATGGAATTGGCAAATATTTTGTACTTAGATTTTTAATTTGTATTTTTTAAAGACATTTAATATTAGGTTTTTGGAGATTTAGAAAGAAAATAAGGGAAAACCGGAGATAGTAATTTTGGTTTAAGGAAAAACTAAAATAAATATATCATATTTCAGCAAAGTCTTAGGGCAAGAATTTTACCAAATTTAAAACATTAAGCAAAAATCATGCAAAAGAATTTTTTTTTGTTAAACAATTTAACAAAACCTTTAACAAAAATTAAATCAAAATGATTTTTAGGCGCGTCTCAATTTATGTTTACAGCAATTTTAAACATTTAATTAAACATTCGCAAAAAAGGCGTCATTTTCTTAATTACTTACTCGACCCATAACATCGCGAAAGGTCCGCAGCTTCATTAGGCCAATGGACGTTTTACACCTTCATTTTATTTTTAATTTTCCTTTTGGACGAATTTATCGTGGAGATTGTGAAATTTCTTCTCTAGAGAGTGAGGGTTCGTTAGCTCTTCCGCGCGATACCGCCGTAATGAGTCGATTAATCAGTTTTGATTGCAATTTCGGTCTGGCGGCGTTAATTGTTACAAACAGTTGGACAAAACTCTTAAATGCAACAGCCCCAATCAATTTTGCACCGTGATGTGAGTGCTTTGCCCAATTAGGGTTTTACCTCCTTCTCCTCCATTTTTTTTTGTCTTCTTGTTCCTTTCTTCTCCTTAATTTCCCATTAATTTCCCCCCTCAATGAAGCACATTCATTGTGGGGATTTTTAATGTTTATTTTTATTCAGCACGAGACATGGAAATTTATGTTTTTTTATGTTATACTTTTAATGAGATAAGCGCCATTAAAGCCATTAAAATAAAATTATAGAGAAAATAACATTTTTAGAAAGAAAATTTTATTAAGGATTTCCAAAGAATTTTTTTTTTAAATTATTTTAACTCATTTTATCATATTTACCGAACTTTATTTTTTAACTTAATTTTTATTAGGAATTTGAGAAAAATCATAAAATTTAGGATAGAGAAAATAAAATTAAGAAGAAAATTAAAAGTTTTCAATAATTTAGAGAAAGGCATAGGAAAAGTCGGAAATGTCCTGATTTTTTAAAGAAAATTTAGAGGTTTTCTCAAACTGTTCTAGAACCTTTAATCTTATGAAAAATTCTTACAAATTCCTATCACAATAATTTTGTTCTTAAAATACTGAAAGAAATAATTTTTATTTACAAAATTAAAAAAAAATTATAATTATTTTAAAAAATAAATTAAAAAGGATTGATCATTAAAAAACCAAAAAATAAATCTTTCCTCCCTAGATGTGAGCCAACCATCTTTGGGCACAGAACCCGGTGATGATAAGATTCAGGAAACTCCTCCGGCATCTCCCATCTTGGCACCAGCTGAAAGCTCAAGTTCAGCCCCTCGTGCCAAGACAACGCCCAAAGCAACATTCCGGAAGTATCATGATTCAAGCCTCGAAGCAGATGACACCGAATCTGAACTTGTGGCAATTCCTGAGAGTGATTTATCCGACAGTACTCTCCATGGAAGCAGCGCTCCTGGATCCTTTGATGATCCGCTGCATTTTGAGGAGATCTGTGCCCCGTTAAAGCCTGAAATCCTGCGGAATAAGGCTACAGCACATGTGACAACGGCTAATCTGGCCACAGCTCACGTGGCAATGTCAACACTCACTCCTGGAGATCGTGTTGATGAGAAGACGGAGATTACAACGTCCCGGAAGACTCAGAGGACAATCTTTACGTCTGGAACGAAGATCAATGAGCCAGTTGTGCATAAGACAACAACACTGGAGTCAACGACGGTTGCAACGACAAAATCATCCGTTTGCACTGTTCAGGATGGCGTGAAGTTGCTCGTAGCTGCAGGTCAGGCCAAGGAGAGAGCCATCCTCAATCCTCCAGTCTCCGTACAGAGAGCCGTTGTTGTTACCCAGAGTACAGCGAGTATTAAGGATACGCAGAGGATGCAATCAAATGGTTCAGAATCTGATGGGAAGAAGGTGAAGAATGGAGGGTCAAGTAACTGGACAGAACAGCCTGCACCTTCACCCACTCCGAGAACTCTGGGCAGGCAGAAGAGGGTTGTTGAACCGAGTATTACCCCTGCAAGTACACCAACATCCAATGCTGGACTCCCATCACCATCTGGAGAGGATTCCAAGGGCAACAACTCCAAGGCGATCAACAAGCGTGGCTTCAAAGTTGTCGATAAGCCCGAAAGCTTCGGGTCACCGGATTCTCCGCTCTCAAAGATGAGTATCATGACGCAACCATCGCAGGACAGCAGTGATAGTCTCCTATCTCCAAAGAGTATTCAGCAGTTGGAGATTCCAACTCCAGAGCGGCTTCTTCCGATCGGCCAACACGGGAAGGATGGCATTGCTCTACTAGCTGAACGGGTCAGAGAAGCCCTGACGATCCCCGAAGTTTGTCACATCAAACAGGATAGTTTAGAAAAATCAGACGTAAGGATAAGTTCCATAAGGCCTCAAACAGGCTTATAAGTCTCCTTTCTTTTAAATTTTAGGGTGAACTGAAAGGCTCAAGTCGTGGAAGTTCTCCGAGGCGTCTCATTAAGCAGGTGGCTCTGGTGGAATCTCCCCCGAATGACCTGCATCAGAGTATTCTCCGTGCAGTAGCCCATGATCCAAAGGACAGATTTGGTGGTGCCAGAACACCTGAAGTGATCAGAGCTCAGCGACAACGGGCTAGAAAAGCTCTCCCGGAATCCTCTTCACTCGATCGAACAACATCAAAGTATGCCGGTTCGTGGCAGCCACTAAACTTCAGGCAGGAAGATTCCGAACCTGAAGAGGACAGTCATCACTCTCATCAATCTCAGACGTCGGAGAGTCGAAGGGTACGCTCTTGCTTGAGTTAATACTTTTTAACAATTTTCAATTTTAACTTTTATCTGTCCTTCAGAGTTCTTACCGTGTTGGCGATGATTGCGTCTGCGGCAGATGTGGGGAATGTGGAGCAGTCCTCGAGGAGTACAGTGATGAAGAAATTGGGATTCTCATCATAATCTTGGGAACCTTTATACACAGAGAGCCAACATTGGCAGCACCTTTCCTTCCTGAAATTCTTCTTGTTGTCTCCAAATTCGCCATGCAGTTCACCTTCCCTTGGCAATGTGAGAGTACAACGCATCTGCCTGGTGGATCCCAATCCGTTGCGCATCAGTTCATCCGATGTGTTCTGCATCAACTAGCGCCCAATGGAGTCTTCATTCAGATGTTCTTGACTCAGGCCAATGGTAAGAATTTAATGCCTGAAGCTAGTTCTTTTGTTGCATGAATTGTCGGAGTATGAAAGAGATTTTTGTAATAGACCGGTTGGTACAGGCTTAAAACAGACTGCTCTTAGTCGTCCTTATATCTAAAATAAAGAAATCTGGAAAAGCTTCTTTAAAGTCCAGGAGCTGCTAAGAAAATTTTATAATCTGAGTGATCTGAGCCTGAAAGGCCTGATATTGATCTTCTGTAAAGTATTCATTACAGAAGATGAATACTTCTTCAGAGATTGTAAGCCTTGTAAGCTTATTTGACCACAAAAGGAAGAACTTGTTTGTTAGCTTCCTACTCCTTTTTCTCTTACTCATTCTTTACTCCAGAAGTGGAAGCTTCTTGAAAATTTTTACAAGATCCTGTTTCTGTAGTATCCTGCTCCTACTTCTATAGCTTCTTGTTCTCCAACTTCTTCTTTACAACAGAAGTATGAGCCTGTGAAAAAATTATAAAGTCTCTTAAAATCTTTTAAGTTTAGTAATCCGTTAACGCCAATACTCCTAATTAAGATCAGAAGTAAAACAGATCTAAACTGTTCCATAGCAGGCATAATCTGATCATTTGATGTTTATTCATTTTTTTTTTCCAGAAACCCACCGAAGGAAATTCTTCAAGAGCGTTGCACAGGCTCTGATGGACTTCAATGAACTCAATCCAACAAGCCCAATTCATCTTCTCGTTGAGAGTCTCAATTCCAAGAAGACTCTCCCATTGGACACCCTCCCTGTAACCCTGCGCAACATGTCGGAGTATCTTCAGTGCGTCCCATCGGATCTGGGGCCTGGGGCATGGTCTACAACTGTTCAGGGCATTGAAGCCCTCTTTAGGCGTTTAATTCTCATTCTGCACAGTTTGGAGGAACCAGACAGTCTGCTCGACATCATGGTGTCCCTGCTGAAGATTCAAGGAGTCACAAAGGCCGTACTTGATCCATTCTCAAAAGTTCTCAGCTTTGCTATTCAGAACTTAACGCTGAAGCACAAAGTTCTGCAGGATCTGTGCCTGTTCAGTAGCAGGGCGTTCTCCAAGGAGCGCGATAAGCTGCAGCTTTGTCGTCAGATTATTTTTGAATTGGTCCAGGCACTGAAGTTCAAGACAAACATCCCTGATGCGAATCTCTTGCTCCTTGTTGGCTTTGTCCTGCAGGATGCTGGTGGTGCTATGCCTCAAGGTGTTGTAGCTGGACTACCTGATCATCCGCCGATCTATACAAATAACGCCGGAGAGTGCATGAGGCAGTACTTGAATGATGTCTTGGACTTCCTGGCTGACTTCCATACGCTGAGTAAGATTAAGAACTTCAAAAGTGGGGCTGTGGCTGCAGGATTGAGTGAGGATACTCTGGGGGGTGTGTTGAAGGGAGCTGTTGCGCAGTATTTAGCCCTGGAGATGTCTCGTGGGAATTCAAGGGATAACAAAGCCGTTGCGCGATACCTTCCGTGGCTCTACAATGCTCCGTCATCGCTGCAACAGGGTCCGAAGGAGTTTACGGAGTGCGTGGGGCACATGCGGCTGCTTTCGTGGCTCCTTATGGGCTCACTCATGCACACAGCTCTGATGGCACAGCGGAGTGGTCCTATTGGGCAGCATGGTGCATCGGTGCACTACCATCTGCAGCATCCAGCGCACACTGTTACGCAGCCGGTGCCACAGGAAGCCAGCTGCCACATTGCTGATCACATTCAGGTCATCTTTGCGGGTTTTGCTGAGCAATCAAAGACTTCTGTCCTTCACATGTCCTCCCTCTTCCACGCCTTCACTCTCTGCCAACTGTGGACGGTCTACTTGGAGCAGGCTTCATGCTCAGCAGCTCCATCATCTGAGCCACACAACGTCACCATGTCCATTCTCCTGGAGTTCTGGACAAAGGTCACTCCGTGTATTCTCCAGCTCATCACCCACTCCAAAGTTGTGAGTTTTCTGTTAAAATCTCAAAGTCTTTTACAGGATGAGTACGCCTTTTCTCTGATCTTTTAGCTGTCGGAAATGGTCAATTTGCACTTCCTGAGCCTCCTGGAGGCTCTCAAGGAGACAAAATCAACAATTTTGGGTAAACTTCTGCCTCTCTGGAGCCCTGTACTGTCATCCAATACCCAGCTATCGGGGACACTCCATGTTCGTCTCCAGAGCTGCAGAGATCTTAGTCCTAGCCCTGAAGAGCAGGAGCTGCATTCTTCTGATGCTCTCCTCAAATGGCTCCAACGGCTACAATTCAAAATGGGTCAGATTGAACTACAATCCTCCACAGCAACGCAATTTTATTCCATCTAAAGGAACTTCCGGGAGAATTCAACGTAGGAAAAAGAAACTTCCGGAAATAATTTGTTCAATTGAGAGTTTATTGAGAAAAGAAAAAGAGAATTTGTTGTCTAAATAAATAAATGGAATTTAGTGGGAAAAATTGACCACCACAACCCCTCCTCGGGGCTCCTCTGCATCCAAATCCTTCACTTCATCTTCGCTATCCAGCTCCAGGGATTCACTGGATTCGGAGAGATCAGATAAATCGGATTCAGGCACTTCACGGTAGGTCTTGAAGAATTGACTGAGATCCTTGGCGTGGACATTACTGGAAACCATCTTCAGGGACTTTTCCAGGAGTTTCTGCTCAGCATACTTCTTCTCCAGAGCCTGGAAGAGGAGAGAAAATTTAGAAAATGCCAGGAAATCTCCGGAAAAACGTTTACTTTAACTTCCTCCTCCTTGCGCATCTGTAGCTCAATGGATTCCTGCAGGGAGAGCATCTTAACACCCGGATGTGTGAGCTGGGGCGGAGTCGCTGCCGTTACATCCCATTTCTTCCTGCCACCACGTTCTATCTCCTTCTGTGGGCTGTGGACGTGGCTTTTTGTAGTCTGATAGGGTCTGAATTTCTCCTTAACCTGCGTTATGGTCTCTTTGGCGCACAGAAGCAGAGCATGGGGCTCCAGATCTGCAGCAGAATTCCCGGAAAGGGATGATGTGCTGCGAGATTCATCCGATTGTGGAGGTTTTGTGTATTTCTCGCGCAATTTTCGCAACTTCTCCTCGCTCTTGAGCTCCGTTTCCACAAGATGAGCTTGCTGGGCTTCCCCGGAGAATGATTGAATCTCCCGGAAGTCTTCTTCAGTGATTAGAGGCACTTCCTTCACGACTTTCACCTTCTTCTCCGTATTTCTACTCTGTGCGAGGACTTTTAGCGGGTTTGGAGCTTCCTCATCATCACTATCCACTACAAAGTCACTCTGAGGGTGACATTTACCCGTCCATTCGAGATTCGTGAGGGCACTCTGGCCACGGGAAGCAATATTGAGCTCTGAGAACATTTTCGCGGCTTCATCGACTTGATTCACCTCCCGGAGGCGCTCTTCAATGCGATCATACATCTCCTGGATCTTTCTACCTCTGTCCGGAAGTTTCTGGAGGCGATTTCTGTGGACAGAGAGGAAGAATTAGAAGCTTCAATGCATCCGGAAAGGGAAATTCCTTACTTGTTTTTTAGCAGAAGCCCCTGGCGATCTCGGAGCTCCATCAGCTGGGGTTTTGTGAGCTTCTCCAAGTTTGGCACAACATTTCCTTCAGATTTATTCGCAGGACGCGTGAGCTTTGCCGCTAATTCATTCATTTTCTCAGAATTTTCCATTTTCGCGTAATTTCTTGTGGGACAAAATAACAATAAACGTGAAGTTGCTGCGATTCATTCGGATTCCGTCGGGTTTTTCTAACCTAACCTCAAAAATTGCTCCGTTTTGAAATGTTTAGAAAAAGTGGTATTTGAAGTGTTTCTGCAAACTGTCAGTGTGTGAGATTTTACCGATTTTACCGAGATTTTACGGTGGAAAATTAGGAAGATTTTTCACAAGAATTTCCCAGCAAGTAATTGAGAACAGAAAAAAGTACCCAGAAAACTCCCCAAAGATGGCAAATGAATTGATGGAAGGCTTAAAATTGATTGTTTCCCTGTGGGATGAAGTGTATGAGAAGACTGAAATAATATTGCGGTTCATCTACACTAGCCAGAAGGATCTCATGGATATCAATTTGATAATACAAGAGCTGGAAGCAAAGAATACAGCCACTATGACCCCGGAAGAGCTGCAGCAGCATTGTGAGCGCATTGAACACCTCCGCAACAACAGGGAAATCATCACAAACAATGTGGTGGCTTTCAAGCAAAACATCAGGAACAGCTGCGAAGTATTGTACAAGTTCAAGGAAAGTGTTGATATAATCAAGAATTCCGGTGTCCTCGACTAATGGAACGATTATGGAAAACTAAAAAAAACTATGATTTTCTTGAGATTCTGGAGAGAATTCAAAATGGAAGTAATATATTTTTTTAGATGGCGAATATGAGGAATTTAATGAATTATTCTTTCAATTTTCTTCACAGAGTGTTTAAGCTTTTGAAATAATTTTTTCTTTGATTTTTAAGAGAATTTATGTACTGAAAAATGGAAAAAAATGAATGTCTGAAATAAAATCCAAAATGGCCGACAAATGTTTTAACACCGGAGGACTTTACTGGTACTTGCTACCAATTTGAACCTTAAAATCGTCACAGAATAAAATCTGTGGGAGCGAGAGAACGGTTCAGTAGAGACGGGAGGAGACAGAGAGGGTTTGTCGTAGTGAGGACGTTGGAGTGTGCAGAAGTAATGGGCGAGAGTGATATTGAGGAGATTCAACAAGAGGAATTAGGAGAGAAGGAATATCAAGAAAACGGTGAGTACCGCAAAATCTATTGGACTTATCTCGATGAATTTAGCATCTATGTGTAGGGAATTTTAATTACTTTAAGATAGCAGAAAGAAAATCTCGTGAAAAGTCTTTTCTTTGGAAGATAATTGAGGTCAAAGTCAGAATCCAACGCGGAGGATCAAATTGGTAATAACTACCAGTCAAAATCCCATACATTTTAGCCATGGTTTTGAGGTTATGTTTCCCCATATTTCCCAAATAAAGTACTCTTGTTCACTTTTCCTCGGTAAAAATCATTAATGTGGACTAATTTTATTGCCGGAAGTGACTAAAAAGTTACTTTAAGAATCAAAGTTTGTGATGATTTAGGCGGAATAATAAATTACCGTAAAATGGGGTGAATAGAATCAGTTTTCAACTTTGAGAGGCTGTAACTAAAAAACTATTTGAGCTAGACCTATGAAATAAAAGCGAAATTATGGGTCTCTCCTTCTACTTTGAGGATACTATTTCACTTTTTCACCGCATGGTGCTCCTTTTCGTTAATTTAAAAAAAAATAGTCCTGATTCTATTCACCCCACCTTGGGGTGAATGGGATCACCTATTTTATTTGCGATTTTTACGTGGAAAATCACTAATTATTGTAAGAAAAATCATTTTTAGTTAATGTCAATTTAATTTTTAACCAGTTTAGCCAGGCTTTGAGCGAATTGGTGATCCTTAATCGTTTAAGGACCAATAAAACGTTATCGTCCCATAGCTCGTTTTTGAAAATGCCTAATTTTGACAAGTTAATTATTTATTCAACCAGAAATAATGGAGAACTAAGTTGTAATAGCAACTGAACATTTTTAAATCACAAAAGGACATCCTTGAGGACTAAGAGTATTAAAAAGGACGAAAGACCGAAAATTCAAAAATCGGGATTTTTGGTAAAAAATGTCATACTAGAACTCAAAAGAATCACCAAAATATTTTTTTTCACGCCATTCTGGAGTCCTTACGATCCTTAGGCAGTTAAGGATCGAAGGGCGACATTTTTAATCATAGCTTGTTTTCGAAAATGGCATGAGTTTAACCCTTAAGGACCATAAGATATCCCAAAAATTTATGTTCTTTTGATTGCACCCGCTGAAATCCTTATAGTCTTTAGGATTAAACTTACGCCATTTTCAAAAATAAGCTATGATCCGAAAATGTTTCATTAGTCCTTAACCTCTTAAGGACCACAAAGATTCTGGAATGGCGTGTAAATAAATTTTGGAAGTTTGAACTCAAATAAAACATTTTTGGCCAAAAATCTCAACTTTGGAATTTTCAGTTTTTCGTCCTTCTTGATCCTGTGAGTCCTTGGGGATGTTCTTTTGTGATCTCAAAATGTGTAATGATCATTAAGACATAGTTCTGCATTATTTCTAGCTAAATAAATAAAGATTAACTAGCTAAAAAAAGAAATTTTCAAAATCGAGATATTTGCGAAAACGTTCAATCGGTCCTTAAAGGGTTAAAGGATTAAGGGTAAAGGACTAAATCTTCAGATTCAACATTCTTCTTGCTTGTACATCTCATATCTTATCTCATTTTTTAGCACATTAGTCAAATAATCATTTTAGAAGCCCCTTGAAGTATGAAAATTAGTGATCCTATTCACCCCAAATTTTTAAATTAAGTAACATGAAATCAAAAAAGCACTAAAAATAGAAAAAAAATAATTTTTTATATAAAATGTCTTTACTAATCTCTTTTCCTGAATAAAAAGAGCGTTGAATGGCAATAGAATTATATTTTTAGAACTTTCGTACTTTTCAGAACAAGTAAAGTTTTATGGGTTAACCAATTTAGGGTAAAATACAGCATTTTTAAAAAATTAAAAAATGTAAGAAAATTTTTTTTGAAAAAAATTCTAATATTCACTAACTAACTCTATATAGTCTAATGTTTCTTTCGGTGGTATGATTTCAAAATTTAAAAACATATTTTGGTCAAAATTTACGATCAAAGATTTTCCCAGATTGCTGATTCTATTCACCCCAGTGATCCTATACACCCCATTTTACGGTATGTAAAATTATAGCTAAAAAAGTCGTTTGAATTGGCAATTTTGCATCGATTCTACACAATTTTTTTTCAGTGACGATTTTCTCAATTAAATATTTAGTAATTAAGTGTAGCAATGCTTGAAGGAGATTGAGAATTAGTGAAACTTTCGATCCTTGTTCAATAAACTGATTAATAATTAATTATTGAGCATATTTTATCAACTGGTACTTATTACCAATTTAATCCTCTGCGTTGTGCCAAATGTTGGGTCCTCCAGTGTTAATTGAATTAAAAGCAAGAAAATAAAAAAAAAAAACAAATCTAGTTTTAAACGTATTTTATCTAATAATTCATATTTTTTGCAATTTATTTCTTTGTTTTCCACTAAATTTTCTTCGTTTTCTTTTGAAAAAAAAACCAAAGAATATAACAGTTGAACATTTGAAAGGTTTTGTACCAAAACCTTTCCTCAAAAAACCGTTAAACCGCCTTCAATTGTCGTCCTGTGTAAACGTGTTTACCTCCACGAAGAAAAAAAAAGATTTTAGACATGGTTTTAGAGAAAAAAGACGACAAGAAAGCCCAGAATCAGGATGCGAGAATGAGGAGGAATCAGCTGATCCGGGAGCTATGGAGGAAAACTGAATTGATGAACCTATGGATGACGAAGCAGGAGAAAATGATTCAGGGCTATTACCGCGTGCTTGCGAGATTGCGGGAGGAAATCTTCAGTATGTGGCGGATGATTGCTGCGAATAGCACAAAGTGCAGAAATGGTAAGAAGCACACCTCCGGGAACTCCTGAGTAGCCCATTGAGACAATGCGTCTTCCTAATCACAGATTTCATGAGATACACAATTGCTGGACGAGAGATTGGTGTACGTCGTCTGTGGATGGTGGAGAGGAGAATTTATGGGAAGCTCAAAGCTGGACGGAAGCTCTTTAGACGTATCCAAAAGAAGACTACGATGGCCAAGTACTTCGGGAAGTCTTTCTTGCAGATGATTAGAGACAGAACTAATGAGATTCACAAGTCAATTGAGCCGCAAAAGGACAAGAGTACTAAAGAGGCGGATGAAGACACGACTCGTGGTTGTCCTGATTCCAAGAATCAGGATGATTAGAGATCCTCAATAAATTAAATCCTTAAGAAATAAATTTCTTTTTATTTCATTTCCTTAAAATGGTTTTAATTCAGTTTTTAACATAAAAAGTTATAAAGAATAAAGAAAATCCGGAAGGTTACTTTCTCAGAAATCCACAAGAAAAGGATTGTGATCAGGGAGTCGACTGACTGCAAGTAAAACTTCTTCATCATCTTCAAAGGAATCCCAATATTCCTGCCCAGCAATTCCCATCATAAATCCTCTAAGATCTTCCTCCTGCCTCCTCAGCATCTCAGTCAACTTGGTCCTTGTATCGGAAGAATTCTTCGTTCCATTTGGGCACTGTGGGCAAGAGATTTTCAACTCCTCCAGCTCCTCAATAAATTTGAAAGACTCAAAAAGCACAATGACCCACCCTGCATCGGTTGGCATGTACTGGAGATTACTGATCTCCTCCTCCGTAAGGCCATCAAAGTTTCCCGCACTTATTTTCCTTTCTAAATTTCGTGTAAGAAAAAAAGGAAATTACAAGAAAATCAATTTTTATTCAAAATGGGGCTTACCGAAAGCAATGATCATTGCACTGAGCTTCATATTCTCCTTGAGACGAACGTAGAGTTCTTGTAAGAACTCCTTTGCAGCACTTCGATCCATTGCAGAAGATTCTTATTGTTCTTTCCACCAAAAACCTGAAGAGAAATATGTGAGGTTAGGTTTACTTGTTAAGGCAACGATCGTTCATCACATAACCTCAAAATTGAGAACTTTAAATCTTAACGAATAAAATTATTCCTTGAGAAATTCATTCGTTTTATTTCATTTCCTTCATCTGAGTTGTTTTATAATTCAGTTTTAATTTTTTATAAAGTAATGAAGAATGAGGAATATCCGGACGATTATTCCTGGCAATATCCATTTATTTGTAGTTTGTGAAGTGCTCAGGGAATTCACTCATAGCAAGTAGAACCGCCTCATCGTCTGCAAGGGAATCCCAATACTCCTGTCCAGCAATTTCTCGCATAAATCCATTGAAATCTTGTTCCATCCTCCTCAAATCCACATCCAATTCGTCCATTTTATCAGCAACACTCTTCGTTCCGGGATTGCCTAAAGCTTGTACATCCTCTAGTATAGCGTAGAAGTTGATAGATAGTACGATGAACTCTTCCTCTATCGGCTTGTTCTGAATATCAATGATCTGCCCTTCCGTAAGACCATCAAAGTTTCTCTCCTTAAATCTGCCATCTATAATATGAAAAAAGAAAATTTACATTTTAAATAAATCATAAAGTTAAATTATACAAAAATGGAGCTTACGGAAAGTCAGGATCATTCTAAAGAGCTTCACATTCCGCTTGTAGCAAATGTATAAATCTTGTAAGGATTCTTCCATAGAACGCTCCATTTTGCAAGAAAAATTCTTTGTCTTCAACAAAACCCGAGAAAACCTTTTGAACTGAAAATAACAAATGTGCGCGTCCAAGCGAAAATTTATCTGACATAACCTCAAAATTGAATACTTTGAATTAGTCGAGAAATTCCTTGAATTTTATTTCATGTCCTTCACTTAAATCTTTTTAATTCATATTTTTTATAAAAAATAATAAAGAATAAGGGAGATCCGGAAGTTTATTCTCCGGATACCGTTTATTGTTAATTTGCAAAGTGCGCTGGCATTCGACTCATGATAGTCCGAACCTGCTCATCGTCTTCAAAGGAATCCCAATACTCCTGCCCAGCGATTTCTCGCATTATTCCTCTGAAATTCTCCTGTACGACCTTCAACTTCTCTTTCAACTCGTTCAATTTATCAAGCATATCCGTTGCTGTTCCGGTATCACCCAAAATATCTAGCTGCCTCATTATGCTGTAGAACTCAAGATATATAGAAGTGTTTTCTACATCTACACCTAACGGCCTGTTCCGGATAGAAGCAATCTGCTCTGCTGAAAGACCATCAAAGTTTCCCGCCTCAATTCTATTTTCTATGAGAAAATACAAAGATATGATTATTTTTATTATCTCAAATTCCACATAAATTATTGAGCTTACTGAATGCAATGATCATGGAGCCGAGCTTCACATTCTGCTTCACACAAACGTATATTCCTTGGACGAACTCATCCGGAAAGCGCTCCATATTGTAAGAGAATTAATTTGCCTTCTGAAAATTACAAAAGTGAGGTTAGATTTACTTGTTGCAATCACGTGTGAAGTTTATTCGGGAAAATCTTCATAAATTCAATCAATTTTTGATAGAAAACTGTTAAATATCTTACCTTTATGCGTGAAATTAAAAACCTTTGTCTTTTTTCTCAATAAATTTTCAAGAAAATCCTCCCAAATTGCTTTACCTCAAAAATTCCAAAGCCTACTAAATTGCTCTGGCCTTGACAAAAGCTCGATCAAAGCAATCCTCCAATTGACTTGAATTTAAATTTAAATCGTTTTATTTTTGGTTTCTTTAGAAAAGTATTTGCACACACAGAAAATAACAAGAATTTAATAACTTTTTCTTGGGAATTATTCCTCCATTTGAACGTCTTCATCAGACAGATCAGATCCATTGGATTCATCGCTTGTATAGTCTGAAATGTAGCCAGCAGGCCATACGATGGGGATACTATCCCCTGAACTCTGACCCTGCGATGATTCCTCATCGAAAGTGTCCCATTCATCCGATGGACCGCCAATCATCCACATGCACGGCAACATTTTCTCATCGTACTCATCAACCTTCGTCTTCAGTTGCTCCAACACAACGCCCACCTCCGCTGAACCCTTGTCCAGCTGAGCAAGCTTGTTGATATCATCATGAATCCCCCTTATTCGTGTTCGGATGTCATCGAAGCTGTTCCGGTAATTTTCCATTTGGGTCGCTGTGAAGTCTGCCAAGAAATCTGGGGAATAAAAGAAAGCCCAAAGGATGAAAAATGGAATTCCTAAAGAATAAATAGATCGAACTTACATTTAGAAAGATGCCAGAGTTTCACTATTTTGGAATGTCTTCTGTAGATTAGCATCATTTTATCCCTGATTGCGATCAATTTTTCATAATTTGTCTGCCTTACTGGCAGGACGACAGCCTCAGCTTCACAATTGCACACTTTTCCACAAAATTCCATCACTATTTGTTTAATTTAAGAGACTTTTATGAGGAATTTGTGAGTTTTTTTGGCGATCTTCACAGCTTTGTTTGTTGTTTACACTTCCAACGATCAAATCGAGGATCAAATGCCGCGTATAACAAGTATAACAGTTTTCTTTTTCATGCGTTGGCGCTAGCGTCGTTTAATAACGAACGTACATAACCTCAAAGTTTTCTTCCGGTTTGTTGTTCAGCACGTTCAGACTAAAACTAAAAAAGCTCCCGAAAGTGAAAAATTCTTATCCCACTTACAATGAAATATATTATAACTTATGATGAAGCATTGGGCATCTCCTGGGATGATGTTAACACGTTAAAAGAGATTAAGCTATATGAGTTTGAACGCAGTAGACAAAGCACCCAAATGGTTTTCTCAATCCGCTATGCAAGTAAGTTTCTTCTTTGTTTTGCTTCTTTTTCCTTTTTTTTTAGAAAATTAGAAAAAAAACATTTTATTTTCCAGTTCAGGATGCTGAAAATGGGACAAATCATTTTAATTTAAATGTTGAGCATTTGGAATTGGTTAAAAATATGTTGAAAATAGTATTTGAAGAAGCCTTTAAGTTTGGAAGAAAGATCAGGTATTTGCACCAAATGGTACGTGATCGTTCAAATGCAGAAGACTTTAACGCAATCTTGCTATACTTGAGAGAAACGATTGATTCATATGACCAATGCGATGAGATGTTTAGCGCCGTGATATTTACAATTGGAGATCAGAACCAATGGAACACTTTTTCAGTGCCTGATTACAATTCAATACGTGAAAGACTTCAAGGGCCGGAACGCAACTTGAACAACAGCATTGATTCCCTGCTTGGTGATGAGTCTGAAAATGATGCTGAAGATCTCTAGAGGGCCTACTAGAGAATCAACAAATCCGGAAGAAAAAAAAACAGGTTTTTAATTCCCTTCATTCTGTGATGATCACTCACTTTTTCAAAATCTCAAATGTTCCATAACCTCAATTTTTCTTGTTACCTCTAAAAAAATATTCTTTTCAAACTTTTTCTTTGTAATGACAATCAAACATAAACTACAAAGTTCTTTTGTATTTCAACACATCACAGAATTTTCCTTTATTCATTAAAAGCAGTAAAAATGTAGAAAAAATTGTTTTTATTCTCTGGATGTAATTGCATAACAGTTTTCTTTTTCATGCGTTGGCGCTAGCGTCGTTCGATCCACAACGAACGCACATAACCTCAAAGTTTTCTTCCGATTTGTTGTTCAGCTCGTTCAGACTAAAACTAAAAAAAAACTCCCGAAAGTGAAAATTTATCATGCATCCTCTTGAGGCTCCTCAATATCCTGCAATGAAATACATTTATACTGAAGATGAAGCACTGGGCATCTCAAGTGATGATATTAATACATTAAAAGAACTCATGATATATATGTATGAACGTAGTAGAAAACTCAGCGTAAGAGTTTTCGGAATTTACCACGCCCGTAAGTTTTCTTTGTTTTTATCTTTTTATCTGTCTTTTGGACAATTTTCACTATTATTTTCCAGTTGAGGATGCTGAATACGGGACGAATCACTTTAATTTAAATGTTGAGCATTTCAATATGGTTAAAGATATGTTTAAATTCATACTTTTAGAGCTCATAAGGTTTTCGCAAAAGATCAATTATTTAATAAAATTGATCTGCCTTCGATCAAATGCGGATGACTTTCGCGTAATCTTGTCTTATTCGAGAGAGATCATTGAGTCATATGACCATTGCGATCAAAACGTATTCCCCGTATTGATTACTATGGGAGATTGGGACCAATGGAAGACTTTTCTTAAGGAACTATTGCCACCGTTACCGTCAGATATTGCAAACTTTTGGCCTCCTGAATTCGAAATATATGAGCCGGAATCCATCTTATACAACAGCATTGATTCCCTGCTTGGTGATGAGTCTGAAAATGATGCTGAAGGTCTCTAGAGAGCCATAGAGAATCGACAAATCTGGAAGAAAAAAAAAGGTTCTTGTCCCCTTCATTCCGTGATGATCAATTTTTCATAATCCCAAATGTTCCATAACCTCAATTTTACTTGTTTACATGTTAAACATTGTACATGTTACCTCAATCTCTTAAAAAAGTCATTCTTTTCAAACTTTTTCTTTTTGTAATAATAATCAAATAATTTCTTTTGTATTTCATCACATCACAGAATTTTCTTTCAATTCAATAAAAGCAGCAAAAAGAGCAAAAAAAAATGTTTTTATTCTCGGGATGTATTGTTCGTGCGTCATTAGCGTCATTTAAACGGACATACATAACCTCAAAGTTTTCTTCCGGTTTGTTGTTCAGAACGTTCAGACTAAAACTAAAAAAGCTCCCGAAAGTGAAAAATTCTAAGCCTACTTGCAATGAATTTTACTTATACAGAAGATGAAGCACTGGGCATCTCCTGTGATGATATTACAACATTGAGAGAGATTATGCTATATAGAATGGAATGCAGTAGAGAAGTCCGCATGAGGTTTTACAGAATCAATCAGGCCAGTAAGTTTTTGATTCTTTGTTTCAATCCTTTTTTTTTTTCTTTTTTTGGACAATTTATATTTTATTTTCCAGTTCGGGATGCTGTAAATGGGATAAATCATTTTAATTTAGATGCTGAGCATTTGGAATTGGTTAAAGATATGTTTCACCTCGTACTTGAAGAAGTCCGTAAGTTTACAAGAAAGATCAACTACTTGATAAAATTGATCTGCCTTCGTTCAAATGCAGAAGATTTTCGCGTTATTTTGTTATACTTGAGTGAAATGATTGATTCATATGACCAATGGAATGAGAACCTAATCATCGTGATGTGGACTATTGGAGGAGAGAATCTGTGGAATACTTTTCCAAAGCCAATTTTCGTTGTACCGGAACAGCTTGAATACATAGAATACGACAGCATTGATTCCCTGCTTGATGATGATGCGTCTGAAAGATTTGAAGAAGATGACTAAAGAGTATCTCTAGAGAATCAACAAATCCGGAAGAGGTTTTTAGTTCCCTTCATTCTGTGATTTTTTCTAATTTCCAAATGTTCCATAACCTCAATTTTACTTGTTTACCTCAATCTAAAAAAAAATTAAAACCTTTTTTTTGAAAATCTTGATAATCAAACATAACCTACAAATTTCTTTTGTATTTCATCGAATTTCATCATATCACAGAATTTTCCTTTATTCATTCAATAAAAGCAGCAAAAATGTACAAAAAAATTGTTTTTATTCTCTGAATCCTCTGAATTCAAAATTGCGATCAAAAACGGATTTTTTTATTCAAAAAACACCTTCACATTTCGACCGATATTGTCGCTCTTGTCGCTAGTAGTTGTTCATCCGCCGTGGCAATTTGTTTGCTTTTCTCGCGGAAAGAAAAATTCATTTTTCTCAGTTTCTTATCGCTAATCCTATCTTATTTATATATTTATTACCCCATTGATTTCCATTAAACGCTTTTCCGTTGAAATTCAGTGAGAAAATTATTTCTGCAATAATTTTTGCTCATTGTGAAATTTCCATAACCTCACTTTCTATTATTTTCTCATCCACAGATCTTCCGGATTGCAAAAATGGCCAGTGAGGAGCTTCTGAAGCAATTTGTGGGGCTCGGTATGACAGAGCAGAAAGCCAAGGAGACCCTTAAGAATGCCAATGTGACGAAAAATCTCACAGAAGCCCTGAAAAGTGTGGATCCGGGAAGTCTTACGGATGGAGCTGGGATGCTGCTGTACCATATGGCTTCCAAGATTAAACCACAGATTGTGACGCACATTGCCTTCCTGGCGCATTATATAAAATCCCAGAAACTCGATACAATCCCCCGTGTGGATGCAGCACTGGAATTCCTCCTGACACACGGAGCTAAAGGATCAGCTGTCAATGTGAAGGATTTCGATAAGGCATGTGGAGTGGGTGTTGTAGTCACGCCGGAAGAGATTGACAGGACAGTTGAGGGAGTTATAAAGAAGAATTTGCCAGCAATCCAGGAGCAGCGGTATCGCTTCAATGTGGGAAAGATTATGCAGGAAGTACGCACTGCACTCCCCTGGGCTGATGGGAAGGCTGTCAAGAGTGAGGTTGAAGTGCAGATTTTTGATTTATTGGGCCCCAAAACGGAGGCAGATCTCGCGCCAGCGCCAAAAGTGGAGAAAAAACCGAAGAAGGTGGAAAGTGAGGTTAAGTTGCCGTCGGCTGATTCTGGGGCAATTTGTGGCGATGGGGCGAGCAATATTGCTGAGCTAATGCGCACGAAAGTTCATTTTCACGCCCCTGGGGAGAATTACAAGACAGATGGGTACGTGGTGACCCCGTTGACGGATAAACTCCTCCAGGAACATCTCAAAGCCACCGGGGGGAAGGTCAGGACGCGTTTTCCACCAGAACCAAATGGGATTCTGCACATTGGGCACGCAAAGGCGATAAATATCAATTTCGGCTATGCCCAGGCACATGGGGGCACGTGCTATTTGCGCTACGACGATACGAATCCGGAAAAGGAGGAAGAGAAGTTTTTTGTGGGGATTCGGGACATGGTTGAATGGTTGGGCTACACACCGGCCAAGATTACGCACTCCAGTGATAATTTCCAGCAACTCTATGAGTGGGCAGTGCAGCTAATCCGGAAGGGGATGGCGTATGTGTGTCATCAGAAGAGCGAGGAGATGAAGGGCTTCAACCCGATTCCATCGCCATGGCGTGATCGTCCCATTGAGGAGAGTCTCCTGCTCTTTGAGGATATGCGAAATGGGAAGATTGCCGAAGGGGAGGCAACGCTACGGATGAGGATAACGCTGGAGGAGGGAAAGATGGACCCCGTGGCGTATAGGATTAAGTTCATCCCTCATCCAAGGACCAGTGATTGGTGCATCTACCCCACGTACGACTTCACGCACTGCCTCTGCGACAGCTTGGAGAATATCACGCACAGCCTCTGCACGAAGGAGTTCCAGTCACGTCGCAGCAGCTACTACTGGCTCTGCAATGCCCTGGACATCTACTGTCCAGTTCAGTGGGAATATGGGCGCCTCAATGTAAACTACACAGTCGTGTCGAAGCGGAAGATTGCACGCCTGATCACGGAGAAGATTGTCCAGGATTGGGATGATCCACGACTCTTCACACTCACTGCCTTGCGTCGACGTGGCTTCCCCCCAGAGGCCATTAACAACTTCTGCGCTCAAATGGGAGTGACTGGAGCTCAGGGGAGTGTTGATCCAGCCATGCTGGATGCTTCCGTGAGGGATTTTCTCAATTTAACAGCTCCCCGGACACTTGTTGTCCTTGAACCACTCAAAGTAACCCTCAAAGATTTCCCCCACACCGCCCCTGTGACGATCTCCGTGCCCAATTTCCCCGGAAATCCCGAGAAGGGAACACACAGCATCACCCTCGATCGTGTGATCTTCATTGAACGATCAGACTTCAAGGAAACCCCCGAAAAAGGCTATCGCCGCCTTTCCCCCACTCAATCCGTAGGTCTCCGCCATGCTGGGCTCATTATCTCAGTGTCTGAAATCCTTCGTGATGCATCTGGTGCTGTGCAGGAGCTCATCTGCTCCTGTCATGCTGTTGAAGGGGCAGAAAAACCAAAAGCCTTCATTCAGTTTGTCTCACAGCCCCTTCCCATTGAGGTACGCCTGTATGAGCCACTCTTCCGCCACAAGAACCCAGAAGATCCTGCCGAAGTTCCCGGAGGTTTTCTCAGTGATTGCAATCCGGATTCCCGGACAATTGTTCATGCGCTGGCGGACAAACATCTCGCCGGGGCAAAAGTTTATGAAAAATTCCAATTTGAGAGAATTGGATTCTTCTCCGTGGACCCAGATACCACTCCCGGAAAGCTGGTGTTCAATCGTACAGTTACGCTGAAGGAGGATGCTGGAAAAGTTTGATTTTTCTCATCAATAAAGATCTATCCGGGAATTTTGAAGCTTTTTAATTGTCTGTTCGGGGAGATTTTTTGTTCATTTTTTGGGAATTGAAAGGTTTCTCGAGTCACATAACCTTACTTTCGGGTTTTGCGCGTTTTGTTTTTTGGCGTCCATAATTGGAAAATCTCGAAGAATTCTTGCAAATTTCCCTGGATTTCCGTGAAAACATCGAGAAAATGGCAGGAAATGAAGAAGTTGAGCACGATGTGAGCGATCCAGAGGATGATTACGTATTCCAGGCAGATGAGTTGATTAATAAGCTGCAGGAACTTCGCGGGAAATCAGAAGATAATCACGTGGCCATGCTAACCGTCTACAAGCGTCTTCAGTCATTGGGAGTGGAGCTCAAGGAGACGGGCATTAACTGTAAGTTCCTTTTGGGTGGTCAGGGAATGAGAAAATTCCGGAAAATTGATCGATTTTGTCTTTTTTTCAGTTGATTATGAGGACAAGAAGGATGAATTTGAGCGAATCTACAGCGAGTACCTTACGGAGGTGGAGAAGAATAGGCAGCTGACCAAGGTGATTGAAGCCAATCATGAGATTTTGACTGAGCTCAATGAGGAGTTGGCTCAATTGGAAGTTTCAGCTGAGAAAGCATTGGAGAGTGAAGCAGAAGAGGAGGATGACGATCAAGAAGCTGAAGAGGCGGAAATGGAAGATGTGGATAAGTTGGAGGAAGCTTCTGAGGAAGAGATTGAAGTACCCGAACTCCTTGGGGAAGAGGATGATTCTGAGGAGGAAAATGAAGCTTCTGAGAAAGGCAATGAGGGTTCCAATGAAGACAATGAAGCTTCGGATGATGATTTAAAGGTGCAGGATTCGAAGGATGAGGAGATGAAGACCTCAGAGGGAGAGATGAAGACTTCGGAGGAAGAAATGGAGTACTTAGAGGCAGAAGCACAGCAGGAAGCAATTGAATCTCGTGTGGAAGAGCTCAAGACATCTGAAGAAGAAATTCCTACAAGCCAGGGTGAAGCTGAATCCTCCGAGGAAGGCTCAATTCAGCAGGATGCCAAGAATAAGCAAACGGAGGATTTGATGTTTACAGAAACTGAGGACTAAAATCTCAAATTTAGATTAATCCAGGAAGGATAAAATCATCTCATTTTCATGAAATAATTTCCTCAAAAATCATTTAATTTAATCAAACCATTGAAGTTTCCAATAAAATCATTTGAATTTTATTTTTCTGTCATTTATTGGGTTTGAAAATCCGAGTGAAAATCATTCCAGTTCAAGATAAGTTAGTTTTACTGGCCAGGAAAAGCTCAAAATATAAAATTGAGGAAAAACTTCGAAGAATTTTAATTTTTCTTTTGAATTTATAAAACAAAATCAGTGAGGGAGGTGTGGTCACCTCCAGGGAAATAAAAGTGCTTTCCAGTGCCCGTAGGTTCTTTGAGGAGCAGCCAAAAACTGCAGAGAAGCGCTAGAAGGTAAGATTTTCACAATTTCCTCTCATTTTTTTCCGTTTAAAACGGATTTTCTTGTATGAAATTCACATGACAAGCAAACCTAACCTCACTTTCCACACCAAGTTCATTTTCCACAATCTCGGTGTTTTGGAAAAATGTTTTCCTTGCGTGTTCACGCTCGATTTCCTCGAATTTTCCGTCAAAATTCGCGTCTTTTTGTGTCTAGTGCACAGCCCGCGAGTGATGAGTACGTGTCAGAAGCGCAATACCCGGAAATTCTCGATCCATCGTACAGAGCAAAGATTCTGCGGAAGAAATTGGCATGGCACGAGAAGCTGAAGAAGGTAGCAACGGTGGAGGAGAAATTGCTGGGTATCAACATGCCACGGTACTTTGGGTACAAGTGTGTCATGCTGAATGATGAGAAATTCCCCTACAATTGCCTGGGATTCAATCAATTCGCCACCCGGACGGTTTTCCATGAAACAGACAAACTTCCGGATTTCTACCGGCAATACGATGAGGCTGTGGAGAGGATCACCAATGCTGTGAAAGGGGCCATTGAGGAGGCTCTTGTGCATGAGCTGACGGGCTACAGGAAAGCCCATGAAGGTGCGGGGAAGAGAATAGATGGACAAGAAGAAATTGATTTGGTGGCTGCAGCAATTGTCCGGGAGCTCAATAGAATCCTCATAAATAGCTTATGTGAGGAATTCCCGCACCTGGAAGCCATTGATGTGGATCTCCAGCCAAGGCATGAAGCTTTCTGGGCAGTTGGTGGTATTCAGCCACCCAAGAGGATTGAAAAGATGCTAGAAAAGAGTTCCTGGGCGAAGGAATACAAAGATGATCCTGTGGATAGATTCTTCCAGTACAGGGGGACGCCCTATGTTGCAGTGCGTCATGAATTCCCTCTGGAGCCACTCACGAACGTCCTGGAAGCAGCCCAGGGGCGGCAAGATCTCAAAGTTCCGGAATTCTTGTACGATCCCCACACCCTTGGCTACTCCACAGATCACTGCCATGGCACGAGTATTCCGGGATTCTGGCCTGGTGAGCGTAGGGAATTCGGGACGATCTCTTTCCAGCGCAGGAGCTTCCTTTTCACGCGGAACAAGAAATTCGGAGCTGAGGATGAGCAGGAAGCCCTCCATGCCAATGGAATCATCAGCAGCTATTCCTGGCTTCTTGGTCAAGCTGCCATGCAGGGCTTTAACACCTACAACGAGCTAACGTACCCCCTGGTGGGACAAACAGTTCTCACAGATGGCCAGCGATGGTCATTCTACGCCTACCAGCTGAATACACTCCTCCTGCACTCAAACTACTCCCTGGAAAATCCACGTGCCAATGAATGCTGGGGCACACGGGAGGAGAAACTCTTCGAAGGTGTGGATGAAGCTGGAAAACTCGTTGGCTTCAATCAGGAAGTTCTTAAGCGTCTCATTGCGTTCTACTGCAACACCCCACGGGAGCGACAGCACGAGATGAAGCCCTATGTGAAGTCCACAGAGAAGCACCTGGCGGAGATTGCGGATCCGCAGAAGCGAAAATGGCTGGAGGAGACCTTCAAGCACATCATGTCCAATCGTCCGCGTCACTGGCAAATCCCAGAAATTCAGCATTGGGAAAAGATCTATCAGATTGATCACGACAAGCGCCCCATGGATGCCAGGAGGAAGTTCTTCCAGCTCGGGGAGAATCCCTACAATAGGCGCCTGGACAATCATCCTCCCAAATACATCCCCAAATCTATCCGCCCAGGAGGGCCCAAGAGTAAGGATAAATTCGAGAAGCAATACTATCCGGATTGCTGAGGCATCTCAAGTGGTGCAGGAGAGCATTTTTTATGTTAGTTCTGATGAATAAAGAGAATTCAGGAAGGAATTTGTTTGTTTTTTACTTTTTGGACTGCCCTTTTTGTAGATTTTAACCTAAAAAAAAAATTCGAAAAGATCGGAAATCGGAAATTTCCGGTCCGGATATTGTGACATAACCTAATTTTTTTGTGT
Organism: Lutzomyia longipalpis; assembly: GCF_024334085.1. NCBI lineage: Eukaryota > Metazoa > Arthropoda > Insecta > Diptera > Psychodidae > Lutzomyia > Lutzomyia longipalpis. The sequence goes on from NC_074707.1 coordinate 19,471,250, forward strand.
TTTTGGCGTCTACTGCGTTCTGCTGCTAATAAAAAAGTTTTTGAGAATATTTGAAGAATTTTTGGTGATTCAGTGTGATCATTGTCAACATAATGAAGCTACTGAGCTATCAGGAGGTAAAGGTCCTTTGGATGGAATTCACGGAGAATTGGAATGAATTCATGGAAGTTTGGAGGCCAGTGCAGGGGGATATAACTCGTATTTATGCGCTGTTTAATAGAGTTTACGAGGACGAAAAATTTGAAAGCCTAGAAGAGAATGTTGGGAGAATTAATAGACTATTCACGGATGACTTCCTGGCAAAGAGAGCGGCTGAGGCCCCACAGGACATACTAGAAGCCAAACAATTTCTTGAAGGGATAAATGAGGATCTTCAGGAAGTCAGACAGAAATGGGGAAAAATTTTACAAGATTTTGAAGAGTTAAAGAGGATGCTAAATGATCTGATCACATCTCCATATGCTTGTCAGCTATATCAGGATCAGAACAATCCGGGCAATCAGAACCCTGATCAGAACAACCCGGACGATGAAATGAATGCGCCGGAAAATTAATTTTTGCCGAAATCCCAGAAATGGATAAAAAATGATCAAAAACATTCAATTTAAAGGATCTCATGGAGAGTAGGAAGTTTTAGATAATTAATAAGGAAGTCTAATTTGAAAAATTACTTTTTTTTTAAGTGTTCGATGTAAAAAAACATTTCTGTAAAATAAACTCAAAATGAATAAAGAGAATTTACAAGGAAGTTAAAGTTTCTAATTTGAAGGAAAAGAATTAGAATTTTTCACTTTCATTTCATTTGCAAAATTTAACCTCAAAAAAAAATACGAAAAGGCGAAAATTTTCGAACATTCGAACAATAAAACATAACCTCATTTTTTTGGCTTGACTCTATTGCAAGTGCAAGCGTTGCAGGCGTTGCTTGAAAGAAAAGTAAGTTTTTGAGAGATTTTGGCGATTTATTGTGAACTTCGTGAGAAAAATGGATTTAGTGAGCTATCAGGAGGTGAAAGTACTTTGGGATGAATGGTTGGAGCTATTGAAGCTGATAAGGGAAGGTTTGAGGGGTATGCGTGAGCAGTTCAGTGAAATTGGTGGCAATGAAGAACTTCAACAAATGCTAGCTATGATTGACGAGGAGATTGATGAACAACCTTTACTACAATTCACGGATGATATCCTGGCCAAGAAAGCAATTGATGATCCACAATACGTACAGCAAGGCAGAAAAGTCCTTAAAAAGACCTTTGAGAAACTTCAGATTTGCAGGCAGATGTCTATAAAAATTCTTAAAATGATTGAAAATAAAAAGACAAGGGATCAGGACTTGCTCACATATTATCGACAAATTTGTGAGCTAGCAAATAAATCAGGACAATCAGGACGATCTGGACAATGAAATGATTGAACTACAAATTTAATTTTTGAAAACGATCTTAGCTTGTCTTATGAATAAAAAACATTTCTTGTTATAAAAAGACTTGAAAAAAAAAACTATTTTTAAGAATTAATTTTTGAAGTATTTTTTCTGTACCTAAACTCAATAAAAATGAATAAAGAAAATTTAAAGAGGCAAATGAAGTTTTTAATTTGAAGGAATTATCCTTAAAAGTTTCATTTTCTTTGTATGGTGACGTTTAAAAAATTGTTTTTGTTGTGAGAAAAACCAGTTTCAATTGTAGAGACAAAATGGCCCCTATGTGGCAGCCATTTTGTATGTGTTTCAAAGGGCGCTAAATTCGAATCTTTCTTGTTTAGATCGTTGAGATCGTTTCATTTTGTGCGGAGTTTCGTACAATTCTTTGTAAAGATCATGACAACTATTTAAAAAAAAAACTATTATTTATTGAAATCTATTTTCTTTTTTCTAAAGCTGAATCTTAAGATTTCTTCCTAAAAAGAAAATATCGAAGTATATTTTCATTTAAAATTCATGCAATTGATCCAGTTTATCTGTTTACAATAACTCCACCTAAATCTCAAGCAAAATAGAGATTTTTCCTTAGTAGAAAAGAATTTTCTTCCCATATTGACTTTTACTTGAAAGCTACAAGAAAAACAAAAAGTGCAATGAAAAGTTCCTCCAAAAGAAAAAAAATTAAAATTTCTTGTACGGAAAGAGGAGAGAAAAAAACTTCTCACTGCATGATTTCTGCACTCCATGGCGAATGATTTGATAGCGAAGAAAAATCGGGAAATGGAAAAGTTTTATTGGAGAGAAAATGCCGGCAGAAAGTGGCTATATGAAGAAAACTTGCCCAAAAGACCATCACACCAACTTATTCCATGCGGCCATTTCAACGGGGAGACTGAGAGAAAAAGCTCTCATGGAATTTTCTTCTTTCCCCCTTTTTTCACCCACCCTCGCTTGTTGGAGGAAAATCAAACAGACGGACGGCATGCAGTTTCCATGTCACGGTCGAATGCAAGTGGATGTAATTGGAAGTGGGATGGAATTGCAGTCTTTTTTGTGTGTGGATTTTCCTTTTTCTCCCCTCAGGAATGGGGCTGTTTTTTTTGAATCGTAACGTTGGCAAAAAGAAGAACGAGGAAATTGGATAAATTTGTCAGGAAAAGATGTCGAATGTAGATGGAGGATGTCCCCGAAGGGCTTATACGGTGTGAAGAGTTCTTTTTTCTGCAGTCAGTCACCAATATGTTTTGTTCAGTTCATCCACCATTTGAGATTTTTGCAGACTTTTCCAAATGACTCCATTTAATAAGTACCTACATTTTTTTAATGTTTTTAACTAAAAAATATGTTTTGTAAAAATTCATGAGATTAAATTAGGGAATAAAAATTAAATATAAGTTTTAATTTTAACTAAAAATTAAGAAAAAAATAAGAAAAGAATTTATGGTATTTGAGGGATTTATTGAAAAGGATTAATGGTATTTTGTTGAATTTATGCGGAAGAATTTGTAGGACCTTGAGAATATGATTTAAAAAATTATATTTATTATGCATTTTTTTTATATAACTCTGTGGTAAATTACAAAATCCTGCAAATCTCTGCTGGGGCATCCTTTGCAACATAAAATGCATCCGATGAACCACAATAGGCATTCCTGGAGCACTGCTAAATAACGGAAATTGATTCTCACGGATAGAAAAATTTTCTCACGGATAGAAATTGATTCTCACGGATAGACAATTTTTCTCACGGATAGAAATTGATTCTCACGGATAGAAATTTTCTTACGGATAGAAATTGATTCTCACGGATATAAATTGATTCTCACGGATAGAAAATTTTTCTCACGGATAGACAATTTTTCTCACGGATAGAAATTGATTCTCACGGATATAAATTGATTCTCACGGATAGAAATTGATTCTCACGGATAGAAAATTTTTCTCTCGGATAGAAATTGATTCTCACGGATAGAAATTGATTCTCACGGATAGAAAAATTTTCTCACGGATAGAAATTTTTTTTGGAATTATTTTACATAATTCTTTAGAAAATTACCAAATCCTGCAAATCTCTACTGGGGCATCCTTTGCAACATAAAATGCATCCGATGAACCACAATAGGCATTCCTGGAGCACTGCTAAATAACGGAAATTGATTCTTACGGATAGAAAAATTTTCTCACGGATAGAAATTTTTTTTACATAATTCTTTAGAAAATTACCAAATCCTGCAAATCTCTACTGGGGCATCCTTTGCAACATAAAATGCATCCGATGAACCACAATAGGCATTCCTGGAGCACTGCTAAATAACGGAAATTGATTCTCACGGATAGAAAAATTTTCTCACGGATAGAAATTTTTTTTACATAATTCTTTAGAAAATTACCAAATCCTGCAAATCTCTACTGGGGCATCCTTTGCAACATAAAATGCATCCGATGAACCACAATAGGCATTCCTGGAGCACTGCTAAATAACGGAAATTGATTCTCACGGATAGAAAAATTTTCTCACGGATAGAAATTTTTTTTACATAATTCTTTAGAAAATTACCAAATCCTGCAAATCTCTACTGGGGCATCCTTTGCAACATAAAATGCATCCGATGAACCACAATAGGCATTCCTGGAGCACTGCTAAATTACGGAAATTGATTCTCACGGATAGAAAAATTTTCTCACGGATAGAAATTTTTTTTACATAATTCTTTAGAAAATTACCAAATCCTGCAAATCTCTACTGGGGCATCCTTTGCAACATAAAATGCATCCGATGAACCACAATGGGCAGTCCTGGAACACTGCTAAATAACGGAAATTGATTCTCTCGGATAGAAATTGATTCTCACGGATAGAAATTGATTCTCACGGATAGAAATTTTTCTCACGGATAGAAATTGATTCTCACGGATAGAAAATTTTCCTCACGGATAGAAATTTTTCTCACGGTAGGAAAATTTTTCTCACGGATAGGAAATTTTTCTCACGGAAAGTAAATTTTTGTCACGGTAGGAAAATTTTTCTCACGGATAGTAATTGATTCTCACGGATAGAAATTGATTCTCACGGATAGAAATTGATTCTCAGGGATAGAAATTGATTCTCACGGATAGAAAAATTTTCTCACGGATAGAAATTTTTTTTGGAATTATTTTACATATTTCTTTAGAAAATTACCAAATCCTGCAAATCTCTACTGGGGCATCCTTTGCAACATAAAATGCATCCGATGAACCACAATGGGCAGTCCTGGAACACTGCTAAATAACGGAAATTGATTCTCACGGATAGAAATTTTTCTCACGGATAGAAATTGATTCTCACGGATAGAAAATTTTCCTCACGGATAGAAATTTTTCTCACGGTAGGAAAATTTTTCTCACGGATAGGAAATTTTTCTCACGGAAAGTAAATTTTTGTCACGGTAGGAAAATTTTTCTCACGGATAGTAATTGATTCTCACGGATAGAAATTGATTCTCACGGATAGAAATTGATTCTCAGGGATAGAAATTGATTCTCACGGATAGAAAAATTTTCTCACGGATAGAAATTTTTTTTGGAATTATTTTACATATTTCTTTAGAAAATTACCAAATCCTGCAAATCTCTACTGGGGCATCCTTTGCAACATAAAATGCATCCGATGAACCACAATGGGCAGTCCTGGAACACTGCTAAATAACGGAAATTGATTCTCTCGGATAGAAATTGATTCTCACGGATAGAAATTGATTCTCACGGATAGAAATTGATTCTCACGGATAGAAATTTTTCTCACGGATAGAAATTGATTCTCACGGATAGAAAATTTTTCTCACGGTAGGAAATTTTTCTCACGGTAGGAAAATTTTTCTCACGGATAGGAAATTTTTCTCACGGAAAGAAAAATTTTGTCACGGTAGGAAAATTTTTCTCACGGATAGTAATTGATTCTCACGGATAGAAATTTTTCTCACGGATAGAAATTGATTCTCACGGATAGAAATTGATTCTCACGGATAGAAATTGATTCTCACGGATAGAAAATTTTTCTCACGGATAGAAATTTTTCTCACGGTAGGAAAATTTTTCTCACGGATAGGAAATTTTTCTCACGGAAAGAAAATTTTTGTCACGGTAGGAAAATTTTTCTCACGGATAGTAATTGATTCTCACGGATAGAAATTGATTCTCACGGATAGAAATTGATTCTCAGGGATAGAAATTGATTCTCACGGATAGAAAAATTTTCTCACGGATAGAAATTTTTTTTGGAATTATTTTACATATTTCTTTAGAAAATTACCAAATCCTGCAAATCTCTACTGGGGCATCCTTTGCAACATAAAATGCATCCGATGAACCACAATGGGCAGTCCTGGAACACTGCTAAATAACGGAAATTGATTCTCTCGGATAGAAATTGATTCTCACGGATAGAAATTGATTCTCACGGATAGAAATTTTTCTCACGGATAGAAATTGATTCTCACGGATAGAAAATTTTTCTCACGGTAGGAAATTTTTCTCACGGTAGGAAAATTTTTCTCACGGATAGGAAATTTTTCTCACGGAAAGAAAAATTTTGTCACGGTAGGAAAATTTTTCTCACGGATAGTAATTGATTCTCACGGATAGAAATTGATTCTCACGGATAGAAATTGATTCTCAGGGATAGAAATTGATTCTCACGGATAGAAAAATTTTCTCACGGATAGAAATTTTTTTTGGAATTATTTTACATATTTCTTTAGAAAATTACCAAATCCTGCAAATCTCTACTGGGGCATCCTTTGCAACATAAAATGCATCCGATGAACCACAATGGGCAGTCCTGGAACACTGCTAAATAACGGAAATTGATTCTCTCGGATAGAAATTGATTCTCACGGATAGAAATTGATTCTCACGGATAGAAATTTTTCTCACGGATAGAAATTGATTCTCACGGATAGAAAATTTTTCTCACGGTAGGAAATTTTTCTCACGGTAGGAAAATTTTTCTCACGGATAGGAAATTTTTCTCACGGAAAGTAAATTTTTGTCACGGTAGGAAAATTTTTCTCACGGATAGTAATTGATTCTCACGGATAGAAATTGATTCTCACGGATAGAAATTGATTCTCAGGGATAGAAATTGATTCTCACGGATAGAAAAATTTTCTCACGGATAGAAATTTTTTTTGGAATTATTTTACATATTTCTTTAGAAAATTACCAAATCCTGCAAATCTCTACTGGGGCATCCTTTGCAACATAAAATGCATCCGATGAACCACAATGGGCAGTCCTGGAACACTGCTAAATAACGGAAATTGATTCTCTCGGATAGAAATTGATTCTCACGGATAGAAATTGATTCTCACGGATAGAAATTTTTCTCACGGATAGAAATTGATTCTCACGGATAGAAAATTTTTCTCACGGTAGGAAATTTTTCTCACGGTAGGAAAATTTTTCTCACGGATAGGAAATTTTTCTCACGGAAAGAAAAATTTTGTCACGGTAGGAAAATTTTTCTCACGGATAGTAATTGATTCTCACGGATAGAAATTTTTCTCACGGATAGAAATTGATTCTCACGGATAGAAATTGATTCTCAGGGATAGAAATTGATTCTCACGGATAGAAAAATTTTCTCACGGATAGAAATTTTTTTTGGAATTATTTTACATAATTCTTTAGAAAATTACCAAATCCTGCAAATCTCTACTGGGGCATCCTTTGCAACATAAAATGCATCCGATGAACCACAATAGGCATTCCTGGAACACTGCTAAATAACGGAAATTGATTCTCACGGATAGAAAAATTTTCTCACGGATAGAAATTTTTTTTACATAATTCTTTAGAAAATTACCAAATCCTGCAAATCTCTACTGGGGCATCCTTTGCAACTTAAAATGCATCCGATGAACCACAATAGGCATTCCTGGAGCACTGCTAAATAACGGAAATTGATTCTCACGGATAGAAAAATTTTCTCACGGATAGAAATTTTTTTTGGATTTTTTTACATAACTCTGTGGAAAATTACAAAATCTTGCAAATCTCTGCTGGGGCATCCTTTGCAACTTAAAATGCATCCGATGAACCACAATAGACCAGTGCCCCCAGTTGATGAAAGCTCAAGCCGCTTAGGCAACCGCCCGCCGATGCGATTTTTCATTAAAAGTTTTAAAGTATTAAAAAATTAAAAGTATTAAAAAAACTTTTATAAGCCGCCGCCACCGCCGTTTCAGTGTGCGGCTGGGGGTCCTGGAAGGTACTTAAAAGATTTATAGGAATTGAAAGTATTTATTGGATTTAAAAATAAGGTACTGCGTATTAAACGATTTTTTATATTAAACTTAAAATTATGGAACTTTTTGCTATTAGAAAAAATGGATTTGTGGGACTTAGGTTTCAAAAATATTTATGGGAATTAAAACATTATAAAAAAAATAAATTAAATTTTTAACAATAACCTTTTTTGACTTTAAATAAAAAAAAATTATCTATAAAGAATTAACAACGAAAAGAATAAATTCCATAAAGCTTATGAAGCAATAAAATTCTCAAAAGCTCGAAAAAGCCTCCACCCCCCCCCCCTACATAGATGTAATCTTTCGCTTTTTGCTAAATCAAGGGATTTTCCATTAACCCAATTTCATCCAAAAATATCTTTCTCTCTAAAGGACTCAAATCTAGACTCTCAAATATAGAACGGCTTGAAATTGTCGAGCACAAGAAAAAGAAAGAAAAAATCCTCATATGAGGAAACTTGGAAGACTTTTTGGGAGAGGGAGGGGAGGAGAGTAGATATGTAATGAAAAGAAATTGGATGCTGGGGGGTGAAGGAAGCAGCAGCAACGGGGGGTTGTGTGCCCGTCGTCCCACGTAGACGTTAATACGGTAACTTTTCATTTCTCTGAAAAGCTCAAAACTCACGACGTCACGTGGCGCTGTCGCTTGGCAATTTTTCTCCGTCCGTCGACTCCTCAAGTGGCTTATTAGCCCCCTAACCTGACCTGGGTCCTTTAGGGGGGAAAGGTATGGGTGCCCCAAAATGAAGTCATGACTCGTGTGGAAATTGCCCTCAAATCCGTACTTCATCTGCCGCATGTAATTAATTTGAATTTTCACGTGCCGAAAGCTCTTTCTCTGTCCCTACATATGTATACATACATAGTAAAGAAAGCTCCCAGAAATGGGCATCAGGTACGAAGGCGATTAATTTTGCATTATGCGGACATGGGGCGTGTGTGAGCTTGCTGAGTATAGAAAGAAATCTCACATCCTTGGGTCCTTCAACATTAATCATCCAATGGTTGAGGGACAAAATACTTTCTTCCCAGGACCAAGATGACAATTCCTCGGTGGCGCATAATAAAGTACGTAGCAACGAAGGAAAAGTAATCGCCCAATCGACTACGTGACCTCTTCAATAATTAATAGTTCACGTTCTGAATGCCATTTCCTTTCTCGCCTCACCTCCAACCACTCCTCCCTAAGTTAGTTATATAGGCAAAAATGTCCCCACAGGAAGATTAATTTCCATATTCCCGAACACAATCTTCCTTTTGCAGTAAATTCCTCATGCAGGAACAATAAATTGATAAAATTGCGCCAAAATCATCACAATGTGCCTTTTTTATTGTATTTTACTTAATCTCTCGACCTACCCTCCCATCAATTGGAAATATATAATCAATTTTTGCCCTTTTTTATTTCATCTTCCATCTCACAGCTCCCAAGGGGGGTGTTGTGTGGAAAAATGTCTCTTTTATAGCATTTAAGGGAGCAATTTGATGATGCTGATAAATGTTGAAAATGCCGCCAAATGGGAGGTTTTTCCCCCAATTCACCCCAACATAGACAACCATATTTATGAACCGATTGCTGGGTGATTATTTAGCCAAAATGGGGGTGGTGAAGATTTCACCTCCTCCCGCACAATGCACCGCACACACAGATCTAGGTCATCGCGGCAAAACGGCATGAAAATGTGCCAGCCTATGCAAAAGCTCACAAGTGCGGAGCTTTAAATTGCAACGGGATGATGGTGGTTTGAATGGCGTGCCAGGCATAAAAGCTCGATAAAGGTACTGATTGGGAAGAATTTTATGCCATCAGAAGGCACATAAAATTCCTCATAATAACTCCATGGAACATAAATTCACTTTTGCACAGTTTGCGTCATAGAGAGAAGTTTAATGTTAAATTTTTATAAGAGAACTTTTGAAAGTTTTACAGTTTAAATTTTTTATTGACTGATTGCATTGAGATTAACCTATAGAGATAGGTTAGTTTAACGTTTAAACAGCTCCCAATTAATTAAAATGATTGGAAATAAAATTATATTTCCTATAGTCGATTGCGACGTTTACCAGTTAATGTTAGGAAAATGCGGAAAATTCTGAAAATTATTTTTAAAATTATGCATTTGCGTTTAATATTGCGAGAAACACTCTACTTAAGTCTGGCTTAAGTTTCCTAAGTCAGGCCTAAGTTTTCTTAAATCAGGCTTCCGATTTTAAGCTAGGCCTAGGTTTTTAAAGTTAGGCCTAAGTTTCTTTAATCAGACTTCAGTCATCCTAAAGCAGGATAGTTCTTTAATCTTGACCTAACTTTTTTTTATCTAGGCCCAACTTCTTTAAGCTATAGGCCTATGCTTTTTTTTTTAAATTTAGTTTAAATTTTTTAGACTTAAATTTTGTTAGATCAGACTATAGTTTTTTTTTAAACTGATCCAATTTTTTTTAAGATTCAGTCTGGCTAAATTAGAGCTGTGAGTCTCAAAGTACATTGAGCCGTAATTCTGCTTATTCTAATCTTAAATCCTTCAAAATCTGAGCATAGAATTACTTCAACCTGGTCTAACACACGTCTAGCTCATATTTTATAAACCTGGCTTAAAAACAAACTAAGCTACACTTTTTTTAGTAAATTTTACCAATTATTTTACTTGTAAAACATGCGTTTTGACCCTTCGCAATGAGGGTGGAAATTTTAAACGTCCGAATATGCCAAGAAATTGCCATGAATCAATGGCAGGAAGGAGCTTTCTTGTAACTTTTGCTGACAATCTGCCTAGAAAAATGTATTAAAGATTCGGGGTGGTGTCTTTGGTGGTGCGAGGATGTTGTGTGGGTGGGCGGGTAGGGGGTGTCAGAAAAAGTGAAACAAACGAAAAGGATGATTTCTCCCCCCCAAACCGCCTCCACTCACTCAGTGCTCCATGTCAGGCAGGAAGAAAGACTATTAGTTATACACACATCAGCACATTGAAAAATGAGCTCCACTTCAGCTTCTCTCCATCATTGAGGGTTGTACGGGTGAGGGGGTGGGCATGACACGATGGAAGGGAGTGAGGTAATAAAGTTCTTGTGTGGCATTGCACGCCCCAAAAGTGGCGCATGAAACAAACCAAAAGCTCGCAGACGGAACTTTACCAGGCTCAGTAAAGTGCTTCCGGATCCATTCATCCCACCATCATCCTGACTTTCTGGTCTGTGGAGCTTTTGGTGGGCGGTGTGGGGGGAGGAGGGGGGGACATGCCTTCCCCACATGGGACAATGGAGGGTGTTGGCTGAGAGGGGAAAAAATCCACCCACAAACATTGTGTGAGTGTATGTGGATGAATGGCAATTTTGACGATGGAGTGCTCTTTACTGAATGTCACACATTTTCACCTCAGCAGATCCCCACCCCTTGGACTCTGCACCCCTCATGCTACCACCCCTTGGTGAACATTCATTAATTTTCCTTCCACTTCACTTTGTCGCTCAAGCCCTGATGGACGTGCAATTCTCTCTTTTTCATCATTGTGTTAAATATTTAACCAAAGAATCGGAATTTCCAATGAATTTTCTTCTTGGAAAACTTAAAAATAATATTTAAACTTCATTCCCAACTGGAAGGATTTTCTTTCAATTTCCCACATAGATTTGCCAATTTCATTGAAAAATTTTTCAATGATACTTTAACGTGCTCTGTGGAAAATCAGGAAAATCATTGGGGATTCTTTTCATTTCCTCTTGAATTATTAAATTGAAACATTTTACAAATATTAAATTCATTAATTATTACAGAAACATTAATAATTTTGTTTAAAACAGTTATTTTCCCTTTAATTATTTTTTAAGGTAAAAAAGCATTTAATATTCAATTTGAAAATGCATCTCATTAAATTTTTAAATTTTCCATGTGTACACAAATACATAATATTAATTTAATATACATACCTACATACATACATTGCAAATTATGCAAGATCAAACGCATGGTTTGAATACAAAACTCTATTGGTCGGAATAAATTAATATTAATGAATTTTAATTAGCTTAAAAAAGCATGCAAAAATATACAAAATTGGTAATTTGCAATTAGATTTACATGTTTTTTTTTGTAATTTGTAAAGGAAAAATATGAAAAAAAATGAATTTTTCAATGAGAAAAATGAAAAATTAAACATTGATGAAAAGGAGTTTATTCATTGACATATGAAAAACTTCCTCATTCGTCGGTTAATCACGTAGAGGAGCAAAAAAGATTAAGAATGTTAGTGAAAAGAAGTCTTTCAGTGCATAAAATTGATTTATTTTAAATTAATGATTAAGTACATTGAATGGTGTCGATTGCATCAACTTCTTCTGGAGCTTCTAGGTGGTTTTCTTTGAAGCTTCATATTGTACAACAAAGGTTGATAAATAAGCAAGTGCTAACTGAATTCTGAAAGTTAAAAAAAGGCAGACTTAAAATATCCAATTTGTTTCTTATTGCGTTTACAATTTTACTTTTAACGGCATTTAAAACATTTTAACGCATTTAATTTTAAAACAGTAAAAGAAATTAGGTAAAAATTAAGTAAAAGTAAAGAGAAGAGCACAAATTGAAAAAGAAAATTTAACAAGGTTAACATAGGCAAGCATATTAATTTCAAACATGCCAGCAGATTTTAAGCTAAACGGTTCAATTGTCTTCCTCATCATCAGGAGAAGGATCATCTTGTCTTCTTTCTCAAGCTCATACCACCTAGTTAAGTAGAGCACTGTAAAGATTGCTTCTGTCCTTGACTTAATATACTCCCCAAATAGGCAGACTCCGAAGAATTGTCCGGATATAATAATACCCATGATGTGGTAGATGATTTCATGCGGATACATTTGAGCCAAATAGACACAGCCCACAACCATGGGTAGACTTGAGCCCAGTTGAACTACCTGAACAGCCGAGAAGAGAGTCTCAAGTATCTCTAGTTTAGAGAGGATTTCAAGGTGCTTCCAATGATAAGTTCGTATAAATTGTCTTGGCAACTCCCTCGTGAAGGCTTCATTATCTAACTTTGCAATTGCTTGCGCAAAAATATCAAGAACGGCTACAAAGAAGAAGCCTTCAATGAGGAAAAAAATCTCAGCAATAAGTACAAAAACTACTAAAGTTGTCAAGAAGAAGTGTTGACAAATTAATTTGTAGACACGCGGTAGGAAAGGAATATTGAAGACCAGGCGATCAGTCACAATGTACTGCACTCCTATAAATGTCACCGTCATAAGGCTCACAGCTATCATGCATCTAGTTTATGAAAAGTCAACAATTATCTTCACACAAACATGCTAAAAAAAGAAATTTTTATATTATACTTAATTGTCACTTTAAGGCAGCGAAGGGTATCTTGGAGTTTTGTTGCAGCCGGAATTTCTAAAATTGCCCAGTATGGATCTTCTGCGACTTCACCACACCACGTTATTAAACTTTTAATATCCTCCGAATAGAATGAAGTTGCTGCAACTTTTGATGTTATTTGAAAACCAGCAACACTAATTATTCCATTTAAGGCAATTGTTGAAATTTCCGCGTTCTTTAAGGCAATTGGTAAGCTTAGAGCACAAGAAAGAGAGATTAAAAACGCAATTCCCGGGAAAATTAACTTTTTTGCAAATGAAAAGGAACCCTCTGCACCAAAATCATATGTAAAAATTTTTAACAAGAAGAAAGCTTTCACTTTGAGCACTTCAAAGTTATCTTTGAAGGATTTTTGAGGAATTTTTACAGATTTCTTTGCCATATTCTTTGTTTTTAGTGTACTGTATTACGTGTTCTCTTTTGTAATAGCTATAGCTGTTAAAGGAGACAAACTAAAAAGTTTCTCTTGTTGCATCATTTTATAACAATATTTTTACCCTCTTGGAAAAGTTTTTAAGATTAACCCAAATCGGCCCATTGTTTTGCAGGTATTTACTATGCTTGGCAAATTCTCTTTATTGAATTTTTGCTCATAGTAATGGCATTGCAGATTAAAAAAATGAATAGCCTCACTCAATTTTTTGCCGTAATTCTAACCGCTAAAATGCGCTATAACTTTTCGCCCCCTGTCGGGGTGAAAAGATTCGTTCAAAAAATATAATTTTCAGAACAATTTTTAGGTCTGAAATCGACGTTATTCCTCAAACTTCTACCAAAATTCTCTCAAGAATCTCTTTTTGACCACGGGAAAAAATATTTCTCGCGATTGAAGTATAATTGTATCTTTTTGTGAGTTTAATTAATCTCATTTTCTCATCAAACTTTTGCGTGCATTTTTCGAGAGTTTAATGGATATCTTTCTCTCCTTCCTGCCGTTTGCTCTGAAAGAAAAAAAAACAGTAGAATATCTTGCTCTTTGCCTTGCATTTCGTATTCAGATGATGAAGGGATTATAATGCAAAATAATTCCTCCGCGCATGGCTTCAGAAATTCATTTTATTGGTGAACGTGAGGAAATCTACCATGAAATGGCGGTCCTCTTGATTGACCATAGCTGGAATTGCCGCTAATAAACAGTGCGGTTTCGTGGAACTCTCAGCTTAACACAGAGTTTTGAAAGAAGAAAAAGCTTTTGATTTATTTTTATATCCTTTCAAACGATGACAGCGAAGGGGTTAATTGGTAGGGAAAAGATTCAATTATGAGGACATGGTGAATTTTTAATAAATTTTTCACATACACGTCCTGCATAAATTCCCAGGTAAATAAATAAATTACCCTCAGACGATGGTGAATAGAGAGCAACATTGTCAATAATAACTTACTTAAATAATCCATGTGAAAAATTAACAACTGGACTACACAACACAAAGAATGCTTGAAAATGGGAGCCATTAGAATCATTAAATGGAAATCAATAGGAGTTAATTATTAGGAAAATTATTATATCTTGCTGTTTTTAGCTACATATATAGAAAATTGTTTAAAGAGGAAGAAAAGAAGAAAAAAAGCGGGCTGGACGTAGTAGTTAAATTACATCTTTAAGTTTATAAGTGAAATATACAAATGAATAAGAAGAAGAATTTGTCAGTCAATGAAGAGCTCTGATTGGTTGATAAAATCTTGCAATCTCTTTTCATTGGCCATCACTCGCTAATAAGGTGGAGCATCGATACAAGCTTATTATGAACAGAATAAACATTTAAAAAAAATCACAAAACCTTCATCATGTCTTTGTAAATGTAGATCTCACTGCTCTATGGGATGATTCACTCCATATTTTGAGCTTTATGTTAATTTCTAAAAGGTTTGCAAATGGATTTTAATTTTAGAAAATATTCCCTGTGTTCCTCTCATTAGATTTGTGGTAATTTCTGTGAAAATTTCGTTAAAATTCCTCTCTTGCTGAAAATTACTTTGGCGACTAAATATTTGTTTAGCTTGCGGTCAAATGAATTCATCACCATCATCCCCCTCTAGCTTTGCAGACAAGCAACCACCCCAACACTAAGCATTCTTGGTGTGTGAAAAAGGGGGTGGACAGAGGATGATGGATCCCTCAGGAAAGGTTGGTTAAGGGGGAGGGGGAAGAAGGAAGCCCCTCAAGGAGCACCCCAAGTCCCCGGGATTAAAATAAATACACAACAAGGGAGATAAGGTGATGAAAATGTTATGACCACATGGAACCTTCCGTCTCGTGATGTGACAGGGTATTTAATCAAACTTTTCACACTCCCCTCCATCCACCCCTGGTTGTTCCTTTTGTCACCCTCAATAGGTATTACAGGGGCGATAGGAATCGAAATTAGCGAATTTACATAAATTTTCTATGATGGAAAATTCAACGTCGTACATTGCAAGCTTTTCCCAGCATCACGCATCGTGAAAAGCTCCAGCAATGCCAAGAAATTCAATAGATGGGGAGGGAAAAATATGGGAAAAGGAATTTTTTTCTCTGTAGCATGAGGGGGATGTTTGGGGAGATTTATTAGTTTCGAAGTAAATTTTCTTCAGATAAAGTAAGATGAGGGAAAAAAAATATGTGAGAGGGGAGAAAGTTTTGGACTTTTTCCACATATCGTTGAGCATTCTTTTTTTTGTGAGGGGTTTGCTCTCCTTCTTCACTTCACTAACTTCACCCCGGAACCCACATCAAGATGGAATAATTCAATATGATTCCCATTGTACATTCATCTCTCGATAATTTATCTTTTGGTGGACAATTTTGAGCCTTAGCCATTTGATAAATTGCTCAATAAATATTAGTTTTCCACGCCAAGGGGCTTGTTTTGTCACAATTGAAAGCTTTTAAGCTCTAATTTTACCTGCATTTACAAGCACATCTCTCAAGCTTCCATATCCGGAAAGCGCATTTATCAATATAGCTTTTCGTCTAATTCAAGAGCAATTTGCAGCAGCACGGCAATTGTTCACACCACACCAATTTATTGTTATTTCAATATTCCTGCAAATGTGAGAAAATTCCTCATATTGGAGCACTTTTGGTGCTGAAAACTTCAAGAATTTATAGTTTCTGTGCCACTGCAAAAGTCCTGTGTGAGAAAGGGAGTCCATTTTGGCCACAACCTCATCAATCTGTGACGCAAAAGATGGTATGTGGCGGATATTAAAAGTGGTTGCTGGACAACAAATCGCCAGTGGTGTCCGACCGGAAATTAGGATTACAAATATATGACTTCTGGAGCTAATGTGAATTTTCAGGAGGTGGAGGTAAATCGCTCTTCTCTGCTCTTCCTGTGAATTTTGATGCTTGATAAATTGCATTGAAGAATTTAAATTTATCATTTTGAATTATTTCTTCCATTTCTGATTGATTTTTGAAGATTTCTGACCAAAAGACTTTTTTTACATTAATGAAAATAGTTCTTTTTGTGTTTTCCGGCCTTCCTATGCATCAGAAGCGTAGCTAAGAAAAGCGTTTGGGTGCCTTAATATCCCCAAAATGTTTAGACTCAATAAGTTAAAAAAATCATGCTAAAAGTTAACTTTAATAAAAAATAGAAATGGAATTTTTAGGCATTAAAAAAAGCATTAAAAGTTAGAAAAAATATAGTTTTAAATGTTGAAATGAACATTAAATGAAAATGTTTAAAGAACGAAGTGTAGGAAATTAAAACAAACGTTAAATTGAAAATAATTGTCGAATGTTGAACAAAAAGAATCGTCAAATGTTTGAAAAAATCGCTAAATGATGGAAAAGAAACTGCAGACGTGAAAACGAACTTTAAAGTTGAAAAAAAATAAACTTCAAAGTTAGAGAAAATACTTCAAATAATTACTTTAAATGTCACACGTTTGTAAATAAATGTTAAGACGTTTTCAAATAATTTTCAACGTCTTTTAAATTTAACTATGCCCCTACTGTGCGTCCTAGTGCGAAAGGGGCTTAATAAGTGATACTTAAAGATGATTAAGAAAAAAATAAATATTTTCTTATGTAATAATTAGCTGCACAACTAATGTCTAAAATAATCTTTACTCATGTCTTCAAACTATTTTCTCGGCAAAGAAAACATTTCTCTTCTTTACTTTTGAAGACAACGTGCTCCCAACTAACCGACAAACATAGTTTGTTCTCTAACGCAACCCCATTTTGTAGTTTCAAACCATTTCACCCCATCCCACAAATTTACTCCCATGCTTTGTAGCGTAGTAGAGAGAGCAATTTACCAGGAGTGATGTCCAATGAAACGTGATGGAAGACGATTTGGGGAATGTCTTGTGCTTTTGCCTTGCGGCCGGGATCCGCCGACAGAGATTTCACAGCAAAACCACTCCGCAAGGACAATTTGCCTGGCGTTGGTTGGGCTGTTATGTGTGGCCGGGAAGACGTGACCACATCTAACCACCCTCTTAGTTTGCTGTAAAATGGAGAAGACACAACTCCACATGCTGCGGGAAGAGCACAATGATGATGGGCCATTGGATCGTGTTGCAGACCAACTTCTTCATCGTCTGCCTCAAGCTCCTTCTAAGAATTTTCCCGGGAGAGCTGAAAATTTTAGGGTGGGGGCGCGTGGGTGGAATGTTTTATGTTTACCAGCGTGCCAAAATATAGGGTGAGATTCCACACTGCTTGAGAATTTGCATATTTCATCTCACTCCTCCTGGTGCTAGAGTCCTCCAATTCTTGCTGAATACGGCACAATAATGCTGTTTTATTTCAATCTTGCACTTTTCCTGAAATTGAAGAGGAAATTGCAAAAAGAATTCAACTAACTATAAGGCAAAAGGGTTGGACAATTCAAATTCCCTTTGATTTATAGCATCCTTAGAGCAATTGAATATATATCATCAACACCCCCTTTGGCGCCCACAGCCTGTCTGCTAATTATCATGTTGGTGTGTATGCATAAAATGCACAAGTTTGGAATGTTGCAACAATGCAGTACTGCAGTCATAAATTGCAAGAATTTATGAGTGGAAGACTCGCGCGGGAATCATCAAAAAGTCGTTAGAAGTGTCTCAAAATGAGGGGCTACGAAACTATAAGAGGGCTGTGCTGGGGGTGGAGTTGTCGCTGTGAGCTTTACCAGAGGCGCCCATCGCTCATTGTGACCGTCAGTCTGTTCAGTGTCGCATGACACTTTTGCACTCCCATCAACCTCACAATCCTTTTGCAATTCACTCCCACCACGTCTCACCCTTAGCCGCCCCCACATGAAGAGGGGGCTGCAATGGGCAGAAAAGTCCAAGGAGAGGGAGCATGTGGCGCAATGGGAATTTATTCTCTTCGGTTAGACCAGAAATATACACATGTGGTCATAGAGGTATTTGCTGTCCATGACATTGTGGTCAGGGAAACTCTCTTCGCCCTTAAGCTCCCCATGAGGGACGAGATTTTGTGAAAGTAGCGTTGTCAAGGGGATGACTTTTGATAAACCCCCCATTGTGTTTGCTCTACGACTCATATTTCGGATTATTTCAAATGCATACAGTTCTGAAGGAGATTTTCAGGAAATGCATAATAATTTTCTACTAATGCTCATTCTAAATTTATGTATTACATACTTGGTTTGTTGCTTGGGGTGATTTGGGAGTATAATTTTTTCCATTAAATATTTGTCATTCTTTTTACATTTTTTTCTAAGATTTTTCATTGAAATTAAAAAAAAAAGTTCTGATATAAAATTTTTAACACTAGGTAGCGCTTGAGTAAAACTTTAGCCCTCTAGTGGAGAAAGATATTTAAGGAAAAACCTATAAAACTGTTGAACAGAACTTAGAAACTAAAGCTACATAAATAAGTGAAATATGGTGAGATTTCAGTAAACTAGAAGTTCTCAGCTATATAAATAAATAAACAATATGTACATTATACAATGAAAAAGCTCAGTGACGCGAAAGCTTTTGCTGTACAAACAATAATTTAGAACAATGGAAATGATGCTCTGTGTGGCTTATGCTTCTCATTTTCCTCTCTGTTACACACCCATTATTGATAATTTTTGTGACAGTACAAATGGTCATGTATATAGAGGAGGGATAAAGAACCCATCCCAGCCCCCTCCCACCATAATCTGCATATAGCATTGATTTTGATTTAGGAAAGCTCAACGATTTATTGTGGTGAATAATATTAATTCTCTGCGAACTGATGAACTGACACATGATGAAATTGAGCTGAATGAGAGTGAAAATGACTTTTTTTTGACTAACTCTGCACCACCCCCGCAATATGGTATACAATTTCCTTGAAATATGGGGTGTAATTGAGCGTTTGACACTCATTTCAATCTCATGTACGTTAATTTAGTGAAATATGGGAGAGCTTTTTTGCCATAGCGTAGGTCAAAAGGTCAAACATATCCTGCTGTTTATTTTATTTTTTAGGGAAGGAAATTAAATTTTATAGCATGAGGAAATGGCACGCGGGGGCGTGGAATTTATAATGGATACACGAAAAATTAAATATTTTCCCCGGAATATTAACGTGCAAATTGATTTTGTAATAAATTTGAGAATGCTATTTTATTGCTTTCAGCAGCACTTTTTAATTATTCAATTGAATTTTATTAACAATTGATTATAATTGCCCAAAATGCATCCGTTTACAATCAAATGCATGATGGGTGGGGATGAGAAAATAAATTTTTAATTAAACACCTGTCTGTGAAAAGTCTGTGACACCATTGGAAAAAGCTCTAAAAGCTTCATAAATAAATCGGAAGATTAACTCTTTGTCATCACTCAATATTTCCACATACATTACGAATTGTGAAAAAACTCCTTCGCTGTGTAATGGTCATAAATTTCAACACGATCTCTTCTTGTGAATCTCTTCATTGGGGGAGGTTTGTCTCAAGAAAAAAGAAAAAGTAGCTGGTAGTGCGATGAATGGAGATGCCAAAGACGAATATGCGGGGTTTGAGCGACAAAAGGGAGAAAGGCAACTCCAATAGATTATCAGCGCCACATTAATGTCAACCCTCGCTGAAAAGACGATTATGGTCGCCCCATTGAGGGATTGGCATAGCTTTCATGCTTCCCTGAGCTTACCGTGATTTCTCACACGGAGGTGGGGGACTAAGGGAGCTTTTTTGTAGCAATAGAAAGTCAATTTTATCGATAGTTTCCCTGATGCTTCACAACCCCAGCGTGTCAGTTTTAAATAATCACCCTCAACTTGTTAAACAAAAATTCGCGGAAGCTTTCTTCATTTTCTATGAGAGTTGAGAATTTTTCCAGATTACAGATAGATCGAGGATTGAATGGAAAATTAATTAAAAATTTATTTATATTTTTCAAAAAGTATTTCATATAAAATTTAATTATTTGAAGACTTTTTAACCATTTTTTACGAAAATAATTTTATAGTAATACCAGTAATACCCACTTTGAGCTCAGAAAATGAGTTTTTGATTTAAAAAAAAATTTTGACCTTAAACGCTTTTCGTTTTTTGATGTTGTGAATCCTGTCTTTGAAATATTTTAGTATGTTTAGAAACTACCAAGACATAGGATGTTTACTCCTAAGTCCTGCTTAGTCCGTTTCTTAAACCAGACTTAAGGTTTTGAAGAAGCTTTAAGAAGTTTCTTAGAGTTAGGCTTTTAAGGTCTTAAAATTAGGTTAGGCTGAATCGAGAATGAATGTATTTTTGGGCAATTTTTACGAATTTAAACCTAAAAAGCTTGACAGACAATTCGGTCTAAGAAAACTTAAGCCTAGCTTGGGCAACTAAAGACTGACTTAATCTACTAAAACGTAGTTTGAGAAACTTAAATTTATCTTTAAAAAAAAAGTTAGGCCTATATTCTTAAAAACGAAGCCTGGCTTAAGAAATTTTTTTTCTAGTTTAGCTCCGATGAAGTTTGTTCTGTTTATCTGGTTTACAAAAATACATTTCAATATCCCTTACAAATTCCAATGAAACCTTAATTCATCCTTCTTGTTCTTGTAGACCATGATGATTAAATAATTATCTTGAGCTGCTTTTTGTCTTTTGCAAAGAATATTTTGTAATTTTATCCTTATCCAGAAAAAATCTCATCGAGCGAAATTCTCTCAACTCTGACGCAATGATTGAGACTTTCCCGATGGTGGTAGCATATCTTCTTCCAGGTGGCGTATTCAACAGGGGAATGACAGCGGGGCTTGGTGAGAAGGGTATATGTTCCGTTGTGCGGGACTCCCAATGGGGGTTCCGCCGACAATGTGAAGTGACATGGTGTTTTGTGTTGGAAAATGTGTCACCACCAAGAATTTTCCTCTTTTGCAACTCTTTTGTTTATTCTTCCCCCACACAGTGTGGGGGTGCATCAACCCCTTTTTCTACCCTAGAAAAAAAAATGGCGTGGTAGATTTGCACCACAAAAGAGCGCGAGAAAAGCTCTCAGAGAAAGGGTCCAACGGTGGTGGTGGCCTTTAATTAGGGAGATGGGGCTGTAGTGCGTCAAAGGGCATTCATTAGTCACGGCACCAGGGGTTGGTGTGGAGGTGGCTAAGGCGCTCTCTTGGGCAGCAATGAGCAAATTAAAACATCATGAAAAATTAGTTGAGCTGAGAATTTTGTAGCCACAATTTCAATTCCATCCTCAAACCTTCACAAGAATGTTTCGGGGGGTTTTGTAGGAATAATTATGAAATGGTCGGCCCCACAATGATGAGGAGTTTGGTTTTCTTTTGGCCTTTTTCGTGTGATTCTTCGCACTTCTTTTTTTGTGCTCAAACCTCAGAGGGATTCTATTTATTTCTCTTCTCATCTTTGAAACTCAGAAAGTTTGAGCGGGAGACAAAGTACGTAGAAGGGGTTGTTGCCATAGAATTCGCTGTAGAAATGCTTTGGAAATGAAGAGAGTATACGAGTGTAATTGAAAAATTCTTCAGCCTATATAGGGAGCGCTCCTATATCTCGCCTCATTTTCGGCTCTACTGAGCTTTTGCGCCACAAAAAGGAAGATAAACCATACATGAGGGTGGAAAGAGGAGTTTTTCTAGCATGAGAACTCATTCCTCATTCATCCCAGATTGTATTTCATTGCGGGAAAGTCATCAATTCGCTGAGGCTTGTTGTGAATTTATTAGCGAGTTCTTCATAAAAGAAAATTCTCAGCATGAACATTAGACATTTTGAAGAATCCCCCGAAATGCCTTTTGGAGGCTCTACCCCTATGTAATATTTCTTTGATGAAGGACTTTATCCATACAAACACACTTTGGAAAATTAAGCATTTGAAGAATTAAGAAGCATTTGAATTTTTGCTGAAGGATTTTATATGATTTTCCCTGCAAAATTTTCTCTTTTTAATCTACACAATATAAGATTTTTTTCCCATGAAGAGATGAATCAATATTATTCAAGCTTTTGCATATTTTAGAAAAGAGAATTTATTGCCTTCTAAAGTTGTTTGTCTTCCCGGCTATTATTGGCTTAATTCTCAATCTCATCTCGTCTGCCTCATCTCGATTGTTTTGTCTGCACTTAGAAGCTTACACAGCTATATGCAATGCAAGTAAAGCATCCTCAATCCTCCACACATTGACGGTGAGGAGCTGTCAGAGAGAGAAGAGAAAGAGGAAAAAGCCCTTCACGAGAGATTGCTTTTATTTATTGCATTCTCATGTTTTGATAGAGATAAAAGATTTAAAATGAAAGCTTGCCCTAAAGCTCTTTTCATACTAAATATCATGAAATATTCTTCGTAAAGAATTTCTTTATTGAAGAGTCTTTAAATGCATTTTTTAAAGCACGGAGAATTAATGATTTCCTTTAAGGACACACAGATTGCAATCTATTCATTAAGATTAATTCCAAAACAACTTTTCAATAGGCCTTAGAAATACACATTGATGCCATTCAAGGCAACAAAAGAGCTTTCACGCGAGAACATTTCAGAGCTTTCAGTCATCATCCTCAGAGAGTGAGAGAGCTCTGTGTGATGGTGGTTGTCTCTTGTCTGGAATTGCATCCTCATCATTTGATGGGATTCCAAAATAATACATTATGTATACACAGAGCCTCCCGTGCTGTCCGCGATTCCCAACGCGAGAGCTTTTGCAACTGAAGTTGGCATTCTTCAGCTCTTCGTTTTGTTAATTTGTATGCCACAAACACAGGCGCATGTTTGTGTACAAACAGGATGGCAAATGCATTCATTGAACCCCATCCATGGGCATTGTTTCCACACACCCTTTCCTGTGCACTGGGGGTAGCCTCAAAATGTAATACTTCCCGGACCTTTTGCCTCAAACCACCTACTCAAAATTCCAAATGCATGGCATGAATATTAGGACTAGAAATCCCATTCATGGAAATGAATTTATCTGTATATATCGTCTCCATTGGATACTGTCTACCTACAATACTCTTCTTTTGTGAACAATATAACGGAAGATTCAGGCTTTAAAAATACTATTTTGCATTTGGAAAATATTCAAGGAAATATTTCTTGCTGAAATTTCCAGAATTTTCTTTGTTAATTTGAATTTAGATGGGAAGTAAAATTTTATTCATGAATATTTTGAATTGTTTTTCATTGAGCTTTTAAGTAAAAGTAATCAAAGAAAAATATTATTCTAGTTAAATTGAGAGAACTTTTCTTTTAAAGAATTAAAGTAATTTTACTGAATTTAAATCCTTTAAATCACACAATAAAATATGATAAAATTGAATTTTTCAATTTTCTCAACGGATTTCTTCTTCTTTCTGGATCATCCTTTCACTTTGTACAAGAAGAGGGAAAAATCAACGAGTACCCAACTAAAAAACATTCAGCACACATTGTGCTACAAACTCGTAAAAATAAACTGTGAGAATTGAAATGCAATTTTCCTCTGCATCTCATTTAAAAATCACAACATAAATCCCAACCACAAGTGGTACGATTGAATACAAAATTTGCAGTCATGACAACAAAATAAGGTATTCCCTTTGAAGAGAGAGAGAGAGAGAGAAATTCAAACTCCAAGGATAGTGCATGAGGATTAAAATTTTACATTGATGCTTTTTTTCATCACGTCCTTTTGCATCATTGGGTTTTTCGGGGAGAAGTTTTATTTATAAATAAAATAAAATAAGACCCTGAGATCCATCCACAAATGAGCTTAATGCAAAATTTATGAGAGCAATAGTGAAAGGAGCTTTGAGCTTTCGCAGCAATGGTGGTTACATTTCCAGATGGTGCGGTGTGTGGGTCAAAAGAACCTTCATGTCCAGCACAGAGTGAAAGAAAAAATATTGATAATTTCAATTTACTCACATCAGTGAACATTGTTGGACTGTCTGTGACGCATCCCGCAGACGTGGTGGATGCAGCAGCAACAGTACGGGGCAATCCGGGAATTGCAGCAAATTGAAAAGCTTCCGCTTCAGTGGCATGCCCACACCGCCCACGCCGGCTCAATCGGCTAATGCATCTAATGCGATTGACAATATTGCAGTTTTCCACCCGCAAAAGCGGAAACTCGTGCAGCTGGTTGGAGCTTTTTTTCGCTCCGCTTGGTTGTCGCGTTGTACACGCTGTGGGATGCATTTTGGGGGTGAATTGTTGTGAAATATATTGCTATTAAAAATCCATTTTTAATGCTAACGGTGACATTTTCTCAAGGAATTTTTTTATCGAAAGGCGAAAAATGTCTTTCTTCTCATAATTTTGAGAGCTTTTTTTTCGGAAGAATTTTCTGGAAGATAAGTGATTAAGTTTTTGTTTGTAGTCTATACATAGTTTGTAAAATATGTTTCATTTTGAGAAGTTTCTTAACGTCTTCAAAGAGGATTTTTTCAGTCAATTTAATAAAAAAAATTCATATGAAAGATTATTTTCACTCTAACTTTTCTAACTTTTCAACGTGATAACACAATCAATTCTATATTTTCACTGGAGCTTAGTAAATGAAATGGTACACCCAGAGTAAATAATTTAAAATCCCTCAAAGCTCTCCGATGACTTTCAAAAGCAAACAGAGTGGGAGAGAAGAGCTTAAAATTACAACAAAAAGCTTCAAACAGAAAATTTGTCGGTTTTATCCTTCAAACATGGAGAGTTGGGTCCCTCTTATCTGGTGCTAAATATTTTCAGCGATAGCTGCTGGATGAACTTGTTGAAAATTTATGAAAACAACACCCTCTGGTCGTCTATCAAGCCCCAGCGGGGAGTGGGTTAGCTCATTGTAAAAGAGCTAAAATAGCACTGCTGAGGGTCACACAGGGGGTTGCTTTTATACAGTACAACACAGAGTTTGTCTTATCACACTCTTCTTCACCCCCAAATTAGGATAATTGCACACACACTCGCTTCTTCCGGGAGGTCCCTACCGTTCAGCACATAGGGCAACTGATAAGAGGAAATGCGATGTGTGTGGGTGGAAGGAGCATCCCTTCGGGGGTGTATGAATTAAAAATTGTCACCCGGTTAATTGGAATGCCATGGCGGGGGCGAATTGGGGAGGGTTAGAACCTTTTGGGGCGTTCTGTTTCCTCCATTTAACCCTCATTCGTCGCATCCGCACTCAATTACTCCCACAGTATATAGAGAAGTTTGTGTGGTGTTGTAAGAAGTGCCGCAAGATGTAGTAAAATTAGCAGAATTATTTCTTCCTGAGAGGAAGATTCTTGAACACAAAATATGTATATGTGGGTGTAGGGGGTAAAGCTCTATGCTGTCGAAATTTGAAAATCTTAACGTGATAAGGGGGCTCTTCTCTCTCAAGCGGGGGCCCTTATAGAAGAGCACAACACGGAAGTCGCAAGTCAAGCAAAAACCACACGGAAGAGTTTTTAATTTTTAATCACACGGCAAACAGGATAAAGCTCGCGAATTTCATTGCAAGCGGGATGTGGCGCAGGAGTGGAGCGCGGCAATACAATTTCAACAATGGAGTCTGAAATTTCCGCTCAAACACTTGAAACTTACCACGAAAGGAGAGGATGAACTTTCATAGCAAGAGAGAGCTGAAAGTAAATCTTGTATGTGGGAATTGCAATTAAGTCGGTGTGGGGAGATAACACGGAGCAATTATGAGGTATTAAATTACTAAATTCATACCATCCACTTAAGGGGATGTTCCCTTGTGTGTGAAAGTGGTCGATGTAATTAATCGCCCCAGAACACGGGGAGGGGGGTTCAATCGCGCGTACACAGTGAAGGAAATAAGAACAATTAAATTGTTGAGAGAAAGTGCTTGAAGGAGGGAAGAAAATTGATCCCTTCGTGAAAATTAAGAGGGGAAGGATGAGAATGGTCGAACTTTGCAAAAGTGATTGAGTTTCTTTACTTTCAAGTAGGATGTGTTTAGAGCTATTTTTATTAATTAATTTATTATTGAATTTTTAGAGCATAAACTTTGGTTTATTTTTCATAAGAAAATAATTAATTTAAATTCATTTTATTAAGAAAATACGGTGAAGATCCTAAAATGTAAAAAAATCTAATTTTTAGCCATTCTCTTGACCCAAAAGGCATCCCTGCTGTAGCTTTCGAAGCTTTAAGCATTCTACTGAGCATAACAATAATTCTTCACACACCATCTTATTATCGCACCCATAATGTTATCGGGTTTATATTTACAAGAATTCCCCTCGGTGTGGTGGCTTTTCCCAGCAGCAGCAGCCTTGGTGCTCACTATGCCACACAAGGAATTTACGACATGAAGAGGATAAAGGCCTCGGAACCAGGACACAATCCATGGCTCTATCTCTCGTGTTTCGAGCGAAAATACCCCCTCTCCTTCCCACCTTCTTGCTATCCTAGAGTGAGCTTTTCCACCAACAACAAGGAAATTTACAAGTTTTCCCTTCCTTTGGTGTAAAAAAAAGGCGCACAAAAGTGTAAGAAAAGTGCGAATAATTAGCACAAGGTGGTTGTTTTAATTTTTTATCACGCACAGATATTGAAATTAATGCCTTTTAGTAGAAGTGTCGTAATTTTTTCTTAGTGTGTGGGTAGGAAAAAAAGCTTTTCCTTTTTCTTAAAAAAAAACAACACAGCAAAAAAGCCATTCTATGGAGAAATTGTTTATGGTTAAAGTACTATGTGTTAGCAAAATTATCTTGTTGCTGAAACGGAACGTACAAAAAAAAATAAATTGCAAGTCTCACAGAAAAAATTTCTCAGCAGCACATAATATTAAATTTTGCACAAGATGAGAAATGCTATCGTCTCTGAATTATTGAAATTTATAGTGGCGCGGAGAAAGTTGGTGAGACCCGGAAGTAGGGCTTCTTATCATGGTGGTGGTGGCGGGAAAAAGAAAACGGGAAATTCACTAAATTTTCCTCTATTTATTATTCTGACTGTGTGAGGATTTTTCTTCTCTCTCTATCTTCTCTTCTCGCACCAATTTTCCAAAAAAGGGATGCTTCAACAAAAGGATTCCCCTTTGCTTTAGAGCCTGAAGGCAGAGGGAGGAAAAAAGTGCGAATGATGAGCTACAAAGGCATAAAGTATAGTCCTTTTTGGAGTAAAGGAATCTCACACTTGGAATGAGCTTAAAGTGTTCATTGAAACAGAATTTATACATTTTAAATGAGACACGTGCCACAGAGTGTTTCAATATGTCCCTGAGGATAAATTTCCTGGATGCAGTCGCACACAATTTCTGACTTTATGCTGCAATTGGCTGCCACAGGGGAACCCATAAATTCCACTTAAGGACCTCCTCCTACCCCCACAAAAGTACAAGAGATGTTTTGGTGTGATTTTGACACAGAATAGTTTAATTTTCTCCCCGTAATAGGGAAAATGCATGAATTTCCTCTGCCAGAAAATCGTGCAAACGATCAAATTTTCCATCGTACAAGAGATTTCTTGCACACGTTTACCATTAATGGACATGTCGGGGGTGATGGAGAGCACATATAGAGATTTTCTCATTCCCATCGTCCTTTCTTATTCTCCCCATCTTTCTTTAAAGCAAGGAAAGTGAATTGAAAGTTTTTCAGTAAAGAATTTACATTGCAAAAGAATCATATCAAATGGAATGCATCAGAGTTGATGAAACTTAAAAATATTGAATGGTGGATTGCGGTCGGATTGAAGTTTATGGTGTGGGTGGGCACGGTTTACGACCTTCTGCTGAAGGTCGTAAACCGTGCCCACCCACACCTTAAAAATATTGATTAAAGATTAGAGATTTTACTTTTACAAAATATGTTTTTGTGAAAACTACTGATTTAAAGAAAAAGAATATAGTTTGTTGTGTAGTTTTCTTTACCCTATTTGATCAATCAGGAAGCTAAAAATTCTAAAACTTACGTATTTGACAGAATTGGTCACTGCGGCCAATTAAGAAGATATTTATTAATAATTTTTTTCTTTCAATAGATGCCTACATACTAAATTTAACTGATTATTTCAAGTTAAGAAATATTAGGAAAACATCCTATTTATTCGTTAAATCTCTTTTTCAAAAGAATTTTCAATCAAAAAATAAATCATCTAGAATTCTCTTTTAATCTCAACTCTACCACATTGATATCGCATGTAAAGGAAGTTTGTGAACATTGAAGGATTTCTCCAATGCATCCCTATGTATACCTTGAATTAGGGGTTGGACAAAGAGGAAACGGAAAAGTGATTGTCAACGAAGGAAATCGGTCAAGAAAGTTTCCTTCCATTTCTTTTGTTGGTTTAGCAATTCACGTAAATTGAACTTCGTGTTTCTCTTTTTTTCTCTTCCCAACTGACTTTTCTTTTATGCAGAAAAGCTCGCACGTTCTAAGGGGCGATTGCATTTATTGAAATTCGGACATTTGGAAACTTTCACGTATACCTCATAAATTTCTTTTGACCCTTTTCGGCGTGAGGCTCTTAGGGGGCTCATATGGATAGAATTTCCACGAGTTTGAGGCTCTCTTTCTCTGTCTATGGAGGAAAATAGTTGAGTTTAGAGGAGCTTGTTGCACACGAGGGAGGATTTGCATAAACATGACAATCATTGGGGAAGTGCGATGCTGCAGAATTTTCTCTCATGCGAAATTCCATTGAAATTCACATCATATCTCACAGGCGATGGGTAGGGGGTGGTTATGAGGAAAATTTCTAAGCTTGTAGATGAACTATGTAGGAGGATTTGCGGGGGAGACAGAGATGGGGTTGTTTTTCATTTTGAAACACGGTGTGTTGGCTTCCTCCTGAATTTCTGGGGGGTATATGATTGAAAAGCTAAACCTGCTGTATAATCCATGATATCCTCCCAAATGTATTTATTTGGGAGTTTCAGTGTTAATCCATGAGCTGGGTGGGATTGCAAAATTCCAATTAGGCAAGTCATTTGTAAACCCCTTTTGCATACCCAGAGAATGTTTGTTTTCTATGTGTGTTTGGGGTTGAGAGAAAGTCTTTACCTAGAAGCCACATAAATGGGCCACAGATTCAACCCACAGAGGCGACATATCCGGTGGTTTATTGAAAATTCATTGCGACGATTACGATGTCCTTCTACCACCACACATCCCTGAGGGATGATTTTGGAGAAAACACTCCAATATACCCCTC
This sequence comes from Lutzomyia longipalpis, assembly GCF_024334085.1. Lineage (NCBI taxonomy): Eukaryota > Metazoa > Arthropoda > Insecta > Diptera > Psychodidae > Lutzomyia > Lutzomyia longipalpis. The sequence goes on from NC_074707.1 coordinate 19,500,836, forward strand.
ATTCTTGGAATATTTACATATAGTAGCAAGAGGAAATCACCCATTTCCCATCCTTTTTAGCTCCACTGATGCAATTTACTGCAACAGAATTGCATTCACCCCCCGAAAGTGGATTTTCTCATCCAAAACATACTCAATGGAAGGGGGGTTGGTTTTGGGGATGGAGAAAGAAAATTTCCATTTGCAAAACGGATTGAAGGCAAAACTTTGCAAATGGCTTCATTGAATTTTAAACTCAAAACTACAACATTGTTGTTCCAAAATCATTGTGACTTTTGCATAAGCTTCTCGTTTGGGTGACAGCATATAAGAAAATACTACCCTCAAATTGCAAATACTTACCAATATCAAGGGGATGCTTACGCTGTTATATGCTTGATGATTTATCAATGTTTTAAGGGGGTTATTGCACTACATACTCTAAAAGCTCAAAGCTTTTTAATATCTCTGATTTATCTCTTATTTATTAATTTTTCTTAGAGATGTTGAGCATCAATAATAATTTCGAATAAAAATGCAAAAATTATTTAAAATAAAAAATCTCCAGAAAAATCATAAAGTGTTTAAAAGAAAGCTTTCAACCCCCTCGCAAATACAATGAACTTTACAATTTATGACGATCACGATCATGAAATTTATAGTCCTTCAAATGCAAACTATTTGCTTTAGAGAATATCCCTTGCATACGGGGGTGGATGTTTACAAAAAGGATACAAAGTGCTCAATAAAGAGCAACATTTTACCACCCTCACATGATGCTTTGCATGCTCTCTCAGCATCTTCTTGAAATAATGACAAGATGTGCATACGCTTTGCTAGCACACTGACTGAGATCCAATTACCATTCCCCTCTGTTTCTCCCTTTTTTTAGGGGTAGGTGTGTGTACATTAGGAATTGAAAAGGAGACCTGAGAGTGGTGAATTTATTGCTCCACGCCTTTGGGATTCAAATTTTGACACTTCCAAAATTACCAGAGAGCATATCCTCTTCAATGGACTCATTGAGACAAGCACATTGCAGAGCTTCTCTATACCTTCGCTCCATTCCCTTCCTCATTCACATTGAAGACAAATTGGAACACGCGGAGAGATCTCATGAAAGTTTGCCATATAATTCCTTCATTTTCTCTGTCTCTCTGCATTATCAAGTGAAGCGTCTAATGCGATGCGCGACACGGCAATTTTCACGAAGACATTCCTCATTTCAGCACGAGGGGGGTGCTGAAATGAAGGTGTATGGAAGAATGTGACAAAAGAACTCAACATCATGTATGCCAAGAGTTTGGAAAATATTATTGTCATTTGGTTTAGGGGATGTTTGCGGGGTTGAGGGGGTGGAGAAGCACGAGGGAATTCCACATTTATTCTCGACGGAATGAGAATTGGGGGTGGTTTTATACGCACCCTTCATACGGAATCTGGAAAACATTGGTGCTTTGGGATGTCAATTTTGCGGGGAAAATAGGAAAATCTACCCACCCTCACATACCTATCAGGGAATGAATGTCACGTTCCACGTACGCATATAACAAATTTAATCCTAAATTACTCGCTGGTACGCACTTTGAGTCCCTTTTCGCACTGAATATTCAATGGTATTGATGTGTGGAAAATTGCAGCAGTGTTTGGGAAAATTCCCTTGAAAAAGGACTCGTGCGGAAATTCAATTGGGCCACCGAAAGGACTTTTTTTTGTTCTGCCTGCGTCCATCTAGACAATTGCATCCATTTCGAGGACAACGTTTTGGATATAGTCCGCATGGTTCTCGGGAGAAATTGCTTAAATTAGTGCGAAGTTGATGAATTTCCAAGCTCCTGTTCCGTATGAATGGAAAATGGGCTCCATGGATGACAATCAAATCGTCCTTTGACGTCCACACATACCCCCTATTCAGGCTCCTCTACCCCATTGACGCACACAAAAACGGGGTTTATTAAATTCCAACATACACGCCGGGACATGAAAGAGAAATTAATTAAGAGTACATCCTGCACTTTTGAGCTCTAACCCACACACATAATATACATACCTTGCTATTCTCACGTGGATCGATTTTAATTTCATTCCCAGAATATTAAATTCATGCCTTAAAAGCATGAGATGAAGCAGAAAAGTAATTTTTATGTATTTTGTGTCAAGCTTAATTGAAATTAAAAATCCATTCCTGCTCGGGTTTTTTCTTCTTGTTCCTGAAAAGGATATTCATAAGAAAAGTATTTACTACAGAAGAAGAGATAATTAAGCAAAGGGGGACACCTTTAAATAGGAGAGAGTTGAAAAGAAAAAAAAACAGCTGGGAAAGAATTTATTAAAAGCACAACATTTACTTTTCCCCTTTGAAATTTTAATTGAAAGTTTCATTTACACGGGTTTTCTTTTTATGCAATTTCTTAGAGGATTTTCTTGTATTAATTAATATTCAATTAAAATTGGAAAAGAAGGATTTTTTGCTACAGTTTTTGTTTTTAAAGGAGAAGTTTTAAAAGATTTTTCTATAATAGAAAAGCTCTCTAATTCTAGCAACTTAATCAAAATACAATTTATGTGTTGTAGTGACTTAGTTTTCAATTTTATTATGTTCTCGAAATAATTTCATATAAATCGTTGAGAGTTTATTAACAAGAATGGAGGTTGTTTCCAACAAGTGGATCCACGTATTATGTGTGTAGCAATGATGGAATAATATTGTAGGTATTTACTTGTCAGAAAGCTTCTTCCTTTCGGCGGAAAATTCTCCGTTCGTGATTTAGATTACAAATGTTATGAGAGTTTGTGGCAGTTAATGGTGGAAAATATGAAGCAAAACCAATATAATGTTCAAAAGTTGCCCCCCTAACCGCAACTTCATCTCCTCCCTCATCGCATTTGGGTCGAGGGAGGACGGTGAAACTTGTGCAGGAGAGGCAAAAGTTTCTGTCATTAATTCTTACTCACCCCACTATGTACTACCCAACCTCCCGTATTTTAGTAGTGGCAATAGAGAAGAAATTGCGGTGTCTCAATGCGTGGAATTCACCCCACTACGTTGCATTATATTAATGTATGATCACCCCCAAGTATGTTGAACAAAATTCCTTGCATAAGATGCAAAATGTAACAATAACCCCAGCAAAATTGGTTACTCCATGCGAAACCAAAAGGCCAATATATAAATTGCCAATGATGTTAACTTTTGCTCAAACACCGTTCCACGATGCGCGCGGATTGTTGCACTTTGGACTTCAAAATTTTCAATTTTCCATTACATCGCATAAGATATTCCAACTGCGAATCGTTTTCCGTTTCAAATTGAAATTCTTCCTCCCAAGAGTAGCATTCTCATACCGTCCTTGCAACCTCTTTTACTGTGCTGTGAGGACTTATCTTCCCATCGATATAGAGAGAAACTTTTGACTATCTTTTATGCAATTTTCTGGGGTGAATAGGTGAATCTTGGGGGGTGAGGTTTACATCTAAGCAGCAACTTAAGTGGATTAATTCAGTTTTGTGTATTTTTTTGATAGAAAAAAACGTGAATAGGAACACTTCTTTAACTTCCTAAACCCTCGCGCAGCATCCCCCACAGTGGGGGTGCTTTGCTGGAAAAGTGACCGGATATCTCTGTCCTAGCAGGATAGGCTTTAGGATAGATTTATTGAACAAGAAATTTTTGCGATTTTAATTAAATTTTAAGAATTTTTTCTCATGAAATTTGAGTAATTTCAATGATTTCTTTGTCGTTGAATAAGACCGAATATTCGATTTTAACCTTTTAAGGTTCATTGGGTCATACGCTGACCCAAAGGCTCAATTTTGAAAATGTTTCATTTTGTATAGTTATTTTATGAATATTGAGTCAAAATTAGTATAAGGCTATGTCTTTACAATCCCTGATCATTTTATGACCACTAAAGGACATCCCCAAGGATTCACAGGATCAGGAAGGACGAAAAACCGTAAATTTTTGAGTTGGGATTTTTTGCCAAAAATGTCTTACTTGAGCTTAGTTAGTTCAATCAATTCGCTAGATTAATCGCGGTCCTTAAAAGGTTAAGTCAGAATTTCGTTTTTGGCATTAGAATAAAACCAAAAATTTAACATTAAAAAATCGTTTAAACAACCTTTAAAAGTGTGATATAAAAATAAGATAATCGTGGGAATACAAATGAATGTTGGTCTTGAATAAGATTTTCCTTGGAAGTTTTATTTAAAAAAAAAAATGCTTCAAAAATGAATAAATTCCTTGCAAGCTCTCCTGCAGCTTTTCTGCATGTCTTGTCACATTTTTCTGTTAACATCTCCTTGCATGCAGAGTCAATCGAGTTGAACGACAATTGAACCACAATCCAAATATGATTGCCACCTCACTCTTTGGAAAAAGCTTTGACGCTTAGTTGAGCTGTGATGAGCTCTATTGGCATCCTGCCGTGCAGATTGATGCCCTCACAGGGTGCGTCTGAGTGCCAATGCGAATCACGAGAGTGGGAGTATTACTTGATTTTTCACTTTACTCCCACACTGAAGGGGGTGATTCAAGAACTTCAATCACGTCTGCGATGCTTCAGAGCATCCCCCCATTCCCTCATGATTCAGAAAAGTGAGATGTTGAGCTTGAAGTACTTGGTGTATGTATGTTCAAAGCTCTCCAATTGGGACTTTCAGCGCGGGGGGTGTGACACTCACTTCCTCTCACACATTGATTCCTTTATGTGCACAGTGCAGTCCTCCTTGGAAGGGTGCACAAACTTTCCTGTCTAGACGATTATTTTCAATTATTATGCATTAGTCCGTGTCATGGATGAAATATTGCATCCGTTGGGTATATTCAACACGAAACATAGGTACACAACTGCAATTAATTTAGATGCCCATGGGCGAGATTTGGGACTTGTAAACAACACACACACACCCCTATTTTCCCGGTGAGGGGGTTGAAAAGCAATAAACCTGGGGAGATGGGCATCACAAATTGCACAACACATTCGTACAAAATGTCCCTTCTATTTGGCAATGAATGGTTATACTTGGAATTTCCCTGGGCTTTTGGGTGAGGTCATTTGGGGATTTCTTCGCACGAAAGCTCCCACACAAGAATCATTCGGAAGAGCCGTCCTGGGAGCTTATCTTTGGAGCTTTCAGGATGCATCAGCAGTTTTCTAACGCTCGGTGCACATAAATCAATCGAGGCAGTGCAATTTCAGCTTCTGTCCAAATTACTCAAGACTCAAAGCTTTCCCGCCTCCTTTAGTGAAAGCTCCTTTCCAGGGCGAGGGGAGTATGGGCGCCTGGGAGTCTATTCTGCGGCACAGTCCATTCGATTGCAAAAGCGAAGAGACTTGTAATCTGTTTATGCGGACAAAAGTTTAATTGTGCGCTCAAAGTTTGCACAACTTGTCGGGGGGTCGGTCAAGTCGCTTGGAGGCCACCAATGCAGTTCCCAGTCACTTTAATTGGTGGTCTCGTTCAATGTGGTTCACTTTTGCAAACTTCCCCCGAAAGTATATGAAACTTTAATGAATCCCTTACATGCTAATCCGCACAATTAACTCTGTGGCAATGTGTCCGGAATTTAGGATTGGAAATACGATTTGCTCTGGTTCAGAGATACTTCTATTGAAAATATTCAACAGGATTTGTTTTGCTTTTACTGCGATTTTATTTAGAACATTCTGTCTGAAAATATTATTCGAAAGGCACGAAGAAAGTTTAGTTTTTCATTCCTTCAATCATCTTGGAAATAAATTGAAAAGCTGAGCTATCATTAGACAATCACAACACAATATTTGCTCAATTTTCACTCAATTTCGTCTCAATAAAACTTTAATCAATTTTTCATGTGAAAAAAAATTTGAAAAAAATTATTTTCTGGGATAAAATGAGAACAGTCTTGAAACTTAAATTTTTCTCTCACAGAAAAATCTTTGGAATAGAATTTGATCTTTTAAACATATAAAACTTAAACCTTTTCCATTGAACCCTCACGGTAAAATATTAGCATCATTTTTAGCTCTTCAACAACAGAAAAGTCCCCCAGAATACGTAATAGATTCGAGGGATTGTTGGACCCAATATTTGTATGTGGGAGATGGTCATTTGTGCTGGAAAATTTCATTCCTGACGGGCAATGACTCTCCTCATGAAGGTGTGTGAGGTAAAAAAAAAATGTTAGTGAGACAGAATTTTTCTTTTGCTCATTTCTCAGCTTCTTCAAGTGCCTGGTGTAGCCAAGTTATTTACGACAATGACTTTCTTACGAAATTTTGCCCCTTTTTTCCATCCCACGCGACGTGATGTATTTCCCTGAAGGGTTTCACCCTCTCCCCCTGTCTTCCCACACAGTTCACCGTGAAGAAAAAAAAGGGAAAGTCTCGGCGCTATAAAAGCAAATCGTGCCAAGACTATTAAACACATCGTATTTACCTTATTAGATGAAAAATTATACAAATCACAAATTGGATCTGCACACCAAAATTCCCACCACCATCGGCCAGGTGCAAACTTTTGAGATTTCTCCATCCCCGCTGCCATGTTGTATGGGGGTTGTTTATTGCGTGAACAAAGTTTTGTGTGTGCGAAACAAAAGTTTCTCATAGGATGAACATATCCAGAGCCTGGGCCACAGGGAGAACACTGGGAGTCAACAAATTGATTGGAATAAACTTTTGCAATATTAATAAGTCATCTGTATATTGCGGGAATAATTCTCACAAAACGTACCACTAAGGATAATTCTCAATTTCTTCCGATTGATTGTCTACTGGAACATATTTCACATCTTTCACATAAAAGAACATAACTTTTGGCTTTTTCTCGGAGCTTTTTGGAATTTATACATATTACCACAATGTATATATAATTTTTCTCACCTTCCTCGCGTTCTTTTTCTGCAAATTTCTTTTATGATGCAGCATCATTCGGAAAATTGCAAAAACACATTTTTATAGTTTCCTTTTACATTTAGAAAATGCTTCTTCTTTTAGAGAAAATATAAAAAGAAATATCTACGGAGCAAGAGAGAAAAACTTCCTTGACTTTCTCGCGGAAGGAATAAAGTTTTCTTATATTGAGATGCTGCCTTGGATGTTCCCTTGAAGGAATCCCCATCTTGCATACGAAGTTTCACAACATGGTTCTTTGGATGATAAACTTTTATTTAAAATTAGTATCGAAAGATAAATTTTCTTGCTGAAAAATTCCCATGAGAAGTTGATAGAAGAGTTGGGGAGCTTTTTTTTAAGAGAAATTGGCACAAAATGATTTAAAATCGTTCCTCAATAAATTATCTCCTTGGGGGGTTACAAAAAAAAATTATCTCCTTCTATATTTACCTGAAGACTACATAAAATGCTTTGGGGGATTTTATGTTAAATATAACAGGGGCGTAGGCAGAAATAAAGTTTAGAGGGTTCTTTGAAAGTGAAAAAAATTTTCTAACGACTGACGTTTTTTTTTGGTAATTTTCTGTTATTTGACGTTTATTTTCTATCACTTGACATTTCACAGACACAGTTAACAACTTCTGCCATTTAATGCTTGACATTTCTTTTCTATAGTGATGTTTAGTTTCATTTCTTTCATCAAAAGTTTGATTTTTCTATTGTGTAATGTTAGACTTTTTTTTTCAAATTTTAACGTTCTAACGTTAACGTTTCATTTAACGTTTTTAAATCGTTTAAAAATATTCGTTTTATATATTTTTTCAAAGCTCCAAAGAAAAACCTGAGCCGCCTGAATTTCTCGGGAGCTTCGACACCAAGTTATCTACAAGGTATCTACCTTGACACCCACCCCTGATTACGTCACTGGAGTATAACGTTCTTTCGGGGGTAGATGTATTTAAGAGAAAATTATTTATGATATATTCCATTTTCTTTCATTCAACGCTTATCGCCATGGGAAAATCATATGGCATCCACAAACACACATTGCGGGGATGCTTTATCCGATTTTCGTGCAGGTGGAAAATAAGAGACGAACTCATTCACATGGGGATTTCATGTCTTTTAATACACTTGAGAATTCCTTTCATTTGCAAAGATATATTTTCAAAAAGTTTTACACGTGAATGTGGGGGCTGAGAATTTAGCTGAAGGAAAATATCTTTTCTAGGAAGGAATGTATTTAAGAAAAAAATCTTTTTAACTTTCTGCATGACCAGCAGTGAAAATTATTCTTTTCACAAATTTTAATTTATAAAAAAAGCTTTCTAAAATATTAAAAAATCACAATGCAACATATTATAAAAAGCTTTATCACTATTCCATCACGATTATTGGATTTTTTTCTTATTTCTCGAGGGAACTTCAAGAGAGCATAGGTCATTACATCATTGATTCGCGTGAGAATAAAAAAGAAAAAAAGAGCAAGCCTGTAGTTGGGTGAAGAAAAAAATGTGCATTCTCTGCTCTTTTGCGTTGGAATGCAAAATGGTCAAACGCTGCAAGTTGTAAGTAATTTATTCAATTGCTGACGATGGTGAAGATGGTGGAAAAATTATGCTGAAGATGCTGCTTTTTTGCCCCATTCAAAGCCATCAATTTCTCATTCTCTCACCCTCAGGACATCCATTAAGAATTAAAACGGAGAGTTTCTTTTTTTTTGTTACAACCAGCAGAGATTTTTCTTAGGGATTTCCTTCTCTCAATGAGGGTCAGGAAGAAATGGTAAATTATTGTCAATTATTTTTCCAACATCAGCAATTTGTCATTCTTTTTTCAAGGGGAGGAATGGGTAGTAAAACGTTCAAAAAGCTTCTTGAAATATTTTTGTTTAATCGAATTTATCGTTTTTCTTAAATACTTTGTCATAATTTTCTTGCAAAATCTCTTCTTTTGCTCGCCCTGATCTCACTTTATTAACATTGTTGTGAGCCCCACGACGATGCCCCCACAAAGTTATAAGTCCGTGATTGCAAGAAGTTAAAAGTTATTAAAATGAGGGTGCTTTGCGATTATTGAGTGAAGCACCAAGTGGCGAATATTTGGGGGGTAGAAAATGTACAAAAAAAACAATGAAGGACGCAATGAAAAATTAATAAAAAAAACTTCTTCCTCACGTTGGGACCCATATAATTTATTATTTGCTCAAATGAACCAACTTCTCGTGCAACTCAAATTACTTCACATTACGATCTTTTTATTACCCAAAGTGACTTCCTCAAATGCCCGAGTGCTACTTAATGAGTTATTATATTTAAATGGGAACTCAGTGGGTGGTTTTTTTGGGTGCTAAATTCCCGTGTCATCGTGCGCGAGCTGCCCCAGCGATGGGGGTTCATTGTGAGGGTCCCCACCGTGATGCAGGAGATTCGTGCACAGTAATCCTGTGGGGAGCGAGGTGCAAATTAATTATGAATTTCTGTAACATTCGGTTGGCGTGTTTTGTCATTAAATGTCCCATAAAAAGGCGCAGATGATAAACCTGGGGAATTAAAAAAAAAAAAAGCATCCAAAGGGTAGTAAAAATGACTGCACACAGTAAACTTTCAAGGGGGTCGTGATAAATTTATGAGGCCTATCTTTGCCTTTGGGAGCATATAATCTCTCTGGTGATCTCAAAATCACTGATTAAATTATATTAATATCAAGTAGGTAATATTCTTGATTAACTTTAAACTCCCTATAGCTCAAATGAAGGTTAAGGAAAAGCTCAAAGGTCTTGAGAAAGAATAATAAAATTCAATAGTAAGGTTCTAACGGGTTCTAACAAATCCTTCACCTTTAATAGGAAACGATTCTTTAAACTTGAAGGGACAATGGCGAGGTTTCTGTGGCCCCATCTTCTAAATTGAATTAACCACCCCTCCACACTCATCCAGACAAATCCCAATGGGAGAATTGTTAGAGCGTTGGTATGACGAATTTATCAGAGTTGGTGCACAACATTCCACATGACAAACAAGATGCAAACACTTGTCGGTCTCAGGCACCCACAATTCCACTTTCGCAAGCGAAATGTGGGTGGCTCATAAACATCTTGGAAATTTGTACTACTCTTGTTGTGTGATGTGTCAGCATCACTCACTGTGCTTGCTGATTGCCGCAAGAATCTGCAGTGTTGTTTGCATGCTCTTGCCCGGCTATTCAAAAGGGAGTTCCTCAACCCGCTTTCTCACCTCCTTGTACGTATGTACATACATAGTATGACCTGGAGGATGACCCGTGGCTTGTGCAATCAATCCAATTTTGCACGCACGTCCCCCAGGAGAGGTTCCCGGTGGGATTTATTTGAGTACTATCGCCGAGTGGCTTCAGTGGCCAAGGGGCACGTGCGGTGGTTAGTTTTAGCAGTGAAACGATGACACGTATGGAATTCACTTTGCTGAGACATTCACGTATATTTGTGGTTTTTTCCCTTCAATCGTAAAAATTTAGTTGATTCTGCATCATTTAGGGGGTGGATAATTAATCTGCAAAGTGAATTGAATCGTTAAAATAATAAATTTTAGATTAAAAGATCGAAAATGGTACGTTTTGTGTATTAAAGAGACTCATGTTGTATAAGAGTCATTCATCATCATCAAATGATAAAAATGATTTTTTCACTAAAAATCAAGCAAATAATTATTCCAAACCAACAAACGTTTTATAATTTTTGAATAAATTCTGCAACATTTTGCACGTTTCGCATTATAACTTTTCCGAATTTTCCCAACAATTTTCTGCAACTGAATGTGGCACGTTCTCGAGATCATGCCAATTGTATATAGATACCTGGAGTTTTTATTGTAAAGCATCACAAAAGGATGCCGAATAACTTCCACCCTGTGGCACAAGTTTCCTCTACCTCACTTTGTATCCTCAAATTTGGAGCTTTTGAAAAAGCATGTAAAGCTCTCTTTCTCTTACACCCACAAGTTGCAATATATTATCCAAATTGTGAAAAATATTGTAGATTTTCCCAATTATTAGTTTCACCGGAAATATTTCTGTTGGACTTTCCATGAAGCTTTCCATCCTCCCAATTCCAGAATTATCATGCAATGAAAATTAATTAGATTCTATGTATTTTGCATTCAAGAAGTAACTGCAGGGTGGGGAGCTTTTCAGCAAATTCCCTTCCCTGGGGAATGATGAGGGGAAGGGGCAGAAGAATGTAGGACGTCACGGAAAGGTGTTACCAGACCCATTTTGTGTTATGCTTCACCCCAAACACTGACCATTGTGTTTGCACAATTGGCAAATTCTCAGTTAAGGGGTGGCTAAAACTACTTTCACAAGTTTGCTCAAAATTACAAAATTCATTATTTGCATTATTTTGTATGTACCTACATAAGTATTTACGTTATATATTCATGTGCAGTACTTGAGATTTTATCGAAGATTTAATTTAGTTTAACCCTTTAACGTCCAACGTGAAACATAAAAACATTGAAACATGCGCTCTTTTATCGCGATTTTTATTCTATGAATTTTTTTAGAGGAATTTTTTTAATCAGAACGTCTTCTTTGACCCCTTATGCGTGAATTTGATGCATTTGTAACATGGAAAAACAATTACATTCATAAATAATTGAAAAAATAAAATGTTTCACGTTTGGGTCAGCGTATGACCCAAAAAACCTTAAAGGGTTAAATGAGAATCGAAAGAATAAATATGTTGAATTTTTTTTAGTGATTTTATACGAATTTTAATATAATTTAAATTCTGTTTAAAAGAATTTTTATCTATTTATCTCAATTATTGATCAATTTTTGCACAATTCTTGAACAAATTTTGATCAACATAATGACTAACCCAAAGGAATTAAATCGAAAAGCTTAAGCTTTACAAATTTCGACTAAAGAAAATAAATTCCTAGGTCTGATTGCAATTATTAAAAAGCTCATTCTTCACAAAACTTTCAATAAAGCTCAGAAAAATTTTAAAAATAAAGAAATTCTTTCGTAATTCACCCCTTGATTTTGAACGGGGATGTCTGGAGATGGAAAACAAGGCGCTTAGGGCATTCCAGAGTGAATCGACCAGATAGGAAGGTATATACCTACCTATACTACATACTCAATTCCTCCACCGCAACGACGTTCATTTGTGAGGCAACCGCCTTCGCAACACATTGTGGGTGGGAATTCTCACTCATCCGGTTCAAATGGATGGATTTACGTGCAGTTACATGCTTGTCTTTCGTTCCCATCTCTCATCCGGAATCACCTTTCTTTTCACCACACTTGTCCGCACAAGGTGGCAACCCACCATAGATTTATTTCGTTTTTGCCACCCCCTCTGAGGCGCCATAAGATTAAAAATTTATTTGTTACACACTGATTTACTTTCATTGCGAGGTGAATGGCTGCGAATAAGGGTCGTATGGCACGGGGGGATTTTCCATCCAACGACCGGGTTGATGTTTACGCTATCGGGTTAAACGCACCGGGGTCGTATTGATTGAGATGGGCTGTGTAATTGATACGTTTGCAGAAATTCAGCAAACAGTCATTGGAGCTCAATTAGCCTGATTAACCTTGTCTGGTCATCAATTGTGCCATCGTGCGTCCTGAGAGATGTTTTCTAGCAGTTCAATTTGGTATTTTGGGGAGTCGAAGAGTTTGTAATGGAGACTGTTGTGGCAAAAAAAGTTGAGGACATCTACAGTGTCGTCTATCCCTTCCACATCATATCCAAATTATTGGGCCTATCCCCATATCCTCTTCGTTCACCAAAGTCGAGAAAACTCTTTGTAAAGAGTCTTCTTCTTAATCTCTTTTACCTATTTCTCATTCTTACATTAGAGCTCGTAATGATGTTTAACTTCTTCTCGAGTCGCGATGAATATCTCATCTATACAAACTCAACCATTATAGATGTTACATCGCAAGTCCTCATGATTGTTGTCTTGATAAATTACTTCGTTTCCCTTGGAATGAATTGCCTTTTCCAGCGACGCACTCAAAATCTCTTGGCTGATGTGGCTAGCAGTGACCTGCTTATGACGAAGATTGGTATTACCATCAATCATTCCTCTCATCGTAGATTCGTTCTCACCTACTTAGTAGGGACAGTCATACAAGCCTTGATAGTCGTTACGATTTCACAATCTGTTCTAAATTACGTTAACTTTGAACTTCTTGAAATTGAAGCTATTATTGCCTACATTGTATCAACTGTATCTTATACAACCTTCCTTGGTCACATGCTTCTAGCCTTGGTAGGAATTTACGCAAGATTCTGTCTTCTCAATGAATTTTTTGAGAAGAACTTTATCAGCTACCAAACTGTATGTTCCTATACGGAAAACTTTATCGTCTTTGGGCCTACATCAGGGCTAACGAACGACAATCAAGCTGAACTTGTAAAGCACATTACATCAGTGCATGACAAATTGAATGATATTGTTGCTCAGATTAACTCCTGCTATGCTTTCCAAGTAATAATACTGCTTCATTAGTTTTATTCCTGATCGTTAATTGTTCGAATCCTCTAGGTCATGATCTACATGGTTACGTCCTTTGTAAATATGATTCATGGATTCTTTGCTTTCTACCGACTATGCTACAAAGTTGTACCTGGTTATGAGTTTCTGGGATACCTGAATGTTATGTGGATCCTCTACTACTCATCCTACCTAGCTGGAGTTATTGTAATGAGCAGCCTGGTTACAAGAGAAGGGAAGCGAACAGCTGTTCTGGTTAATAAGGCCATCAACCTGCATTGGAGTACGAAAGTTATTGACAAGGTTAGTGGATGACGAATAATTTAGAGAATAAGGATGTGTTTAGTTTAATAAGCTCTGAAAGTCGTATTGATTCCTACTTCCGCTTTGTCTAACAAAATAATGGTAAATTGACAAAAGTAAAACCCTCCAATTAACATAATTAATCAACCTTTGGTTATCATTTAGTGTGAAAAAATATCAATTAAGAAGAAATTTATTCAGACAGTTTCGGGTCGTGACAACGTAAAGTTGAAGTGTTAAGTGAATTAAAATGATGTTTTTTGTAGATGATAAAGTGAAGGATATCTACGATGTAGTCTATCCCTACTACATCATATCCAAAGTCTTGGGATTTGCGGCTTTTCCTCTTCATGTCCCGACAACCAAAAATGAGTTTTTCAAAAATTTTCTTCTCAACTTTATCTTCGTCATTGGCGTTATCTTTGCTTACCTATTTGTACTCTCCGTGGTTAATAAGGAACAAAAAGACTACGAAGCTTCCTATCTTGCTTCATTCATAATTGACATTACCCGATCCTTTCTACTAGCTATGGTCTCGATAAATTACTTTGTTGGATTACTGATGAATTTTATCCTTCAGAGACCAATTCAGAATCTCTTAGCTAAGTTTGCTTCAAATGATTTGTTAATGGAAAACATTGGAATTGGTATTGATCATCGTTATCAATACAAGATGATCTTCGTCTACCTATTGGCTATATCTGGTCATTCTCTTTTCCTTATTACATTCACACAAACTATTCTTATGTATCAAAATTTGGCATTTCAAGTATCTGAAAGGATTGTTTCCTACATAGCAGCAACGGTTATGTATACGATTTTTATTGGTCAAATGATTTTAGCTTTAATGGCTATTTACACGCGATTCCGATCTATCAATGAACACATCAAAAAGTATTTTATAACTGATCAAAGGTTCATTGCTGTGCGATCTGTAGAAGAGAATAATGCGGAACTTGTTCGGAAATTAGCAACCATTCATGACGGTTTAAGTGAGATCGTCTGTCAGACGAACCTGTGCTATGCCTTTCAGGTATTTAGGATCTGTCTTTGAATTCCCAAAGAATTTTAAGTAATTTTCTGATTTTTTGCATGATATTTAGACAATGATCTATATGTTTTCTTGGATCGTCTATGCCATTCACGGAGCATTTGATTTCTATCGCCTGTTTAGTGCAGGCTGTTCTCAGTATAAATCCTTTGGATTCATCGATATTATGTGGATTTTCTATTACGCCGTCTACTTAGCCGGAATAGTGATTTTGAGTAGTTTTGTAAAACAAGAAGGACAACAGACTGCAACGTTGATTCATCAAGCTATCAATTTGCGTTTGAAATACTTGACAACCAAAGTAATTGAGGAGGTAAGAGAAGCTTTAAAAAAATATTTTCATTACACCTTTAGTCTTAGGAAAATTAAAAGCTCTAGGGGATTTTCTTAGAAATCTCTTAAGAGAATGAAAGAGCTTTTATAATTAAATTATTCGTTGAACTGTAGGTTCATCTAATAACATATATCCTTCTGTAATTGATATGTGCAGAAGGTGCCGAATTATTATATAAGTCAAATTGATGGAGACATTGTTTGCTCATACAATTACCTTAATTGCTTTCTTATCAGATGGTCAGCAAACTCTTGTGCTCAACCCATTTTCGTCATATTGTTTTAAGTTTCAGTCGAGTGAAGTTCATGTGTTGAAGTGATTAGAAAAAAAAAAATGGTGTTTCTTAGTGGTGGTGAAGTTGAGGATATCTACGACGTTATCTATTCTTACTACATAGTATCCAAAGTCCTGGGATTTGCAGCATTTCCTCTCCGAATTCAAAAGACCAAATATCTCTTCTTTAAACACTTTATCCTAAATTCAATTTATATTTTATTTATTGGTTCCACGATACTGGGAGCTATGGACTATTTTAAAGAAAAACAAGATGAATATTTTGCACATGACAATTCAAAAGTTTCAAATGTTACGAGATTTATGCTACTCTTAATGATTTCTGTAAATTATTTCGTTGGATTGCTAATGAATTTCATTCTTCAGAGACCAATTCAGAATCTCATAGCTAAAATAGCGCAAAATGATGGACATATGAAAAAAATTGGCATAAGTATTAATCATCAAAAGCACCGTAAAGTAACGATAATTTACTGGATAGAAGCTCTTATTCATGGATTAATAGTTATTTTATTAACTGAAACTACTTTACGAAGAAATTGAAGTACCCGAAGTAGGGGCTTCATGGATCTGGAGGACTCCGCCCCCTTTCAACTCCCGGCACTGTACCCAAAATGTCACATACACTAACGCTCTGACTCCTGATGAGTCTTACCACTTGTCTCAGCCGAGGCGGTCTGACTCCATCCTCGAAAGACACCCCTAACAGTGCATTGTGGGAGAAGAGAGAGTCCTCTTACGCAAAACAGCCTAAGCTGAAGGGGTAGGCATTCGGGCTTTTTGAACACCTTTTGGGGTCATAGAACTACACTCGGCCATTCCTGAATTTCGACGTCCTCGGCGAAAGATTAAATGAATCAATGATTTGTGGAGGACATCAGCCTATCTCTAACCCCACCTCACTCTTCTATCTCCCATCTCCTAACCTAGTAATCCTATCCCATCAAGCTAACCTAAGCTTGGCCTGTATCTCTTTGAAAGTTCCTTTCCTTTACTCGGGTCATTCTGATTATTAGCGTGCACGCTTACCAATTTCCTAGTAACATGTTACCCTTCTGGTCCCAAGGCCCTTCGCCTTTCTTCAATCTGCTTCAACAGTTCCTTCTGTAAGCATGTATACTGCATATTGACGTTCTCACATATCCGTTGAGCTAGCTTTGTCTTTGAAGTTCCTTTACTGCCATCTCCTTTCGGGTTCCACCTGTAGGCAAGTGCAGGTCTTTCACCCATACACATCCAGGTTAATCGGGGTTATCTCCGGGGTTTGGTGAACAATGCCATGCAGCTATCTGGGAGGAAGTTTGGCAGACGCGTCTGCCAGGCGGTCCCAGAGGCAATACACAGTGACAATTGCTCGCCCCTTTGATTACCCTGCTGTTCAATTCCATACATTTGGACCTTCATTGTCCTGGAGTCCGTTCAAGATCACAAGATGGTGCGTGCATGTGTCTGACTCACCACGCCTACAACATTCAACTATGTGCACTCTGTCTGCCAATGAACTCTTGGATCTGAAATGATACTCAACGATATTTTTAATTTCCAAGGATCTACTTCTCACTCTCGAGTTCATCCCAGAAATTAAAGCCTCTGTGTTCTTTTATTACATTTTATTCAGAAAAATCGTCATCTCTCAAATCCACTTCCATTTCCTCTTCTAATTCCTCTAATCCTTCAGGAACACCACACCTCTTGAGGCGATCAGCTGCATATATGGCCTCAAATGGTCGTATTGTCACTTGTGTAGCTGGGGTGTCCTTTATCAAATATCTATCGCGACCCACCACTTTGGCAACAATGTAGGGACCTCTGTATCTGGGTATCATCTTCCTTGATCCTCCTGTCGCTGGAGCAGTGTATCTAACCAACACCAGATTTCCTTCCTTGAATTGTGTGGGCTTCTTCTTCATCAGATTATGTTTTTCTGCTTCAACACGTTGATGCTCCAACATCCTTGCTTCAGCCTTGCTTCTTAGGCTCTGCAAGTCTTCCATCGCGGTGTCTGTTCTTTCTACTGCGGTGGTCACAGCAAATGACAACAGATTCTCCCGTTGTTGTCGAGGATTGTACCCCAACAAGAGCTGATAGGGAGTCTCCCCTGTTACTCTATTTATTGATGAATTGATTGCCCATTGCACAGTCGGTAAATGTTTTGCCCAATCCTTGCCAAGCTCATCTTCTGACAGGCAGCGTAATGAGTCCTTGACCACCCTGAAGATGCGTTCTACCTGACCATTGGCTCTAGCAGTGGCCACAGCCACAGGGGAATGCTGAATGTTATTCTGCTTGCAGTATTCCTGGAATTCGCGAGATGTGAACGCAGACCCATTGTCGCTCACTGCAATGCATGGGAGTCCGAAGAATTGTGATATTTCCTCCAATGCCCTTGTTACAGTGAGTGTTGTGGGACGAGCCACAGGTCGAAGAATCGTGAATCGTGTGAAGGCATCCACAATGGCCAGAATGTGTTCCTTGCCTCCCGATGTACGTGGAAAAGGTCCACAGAAATCAAGATGAACTGTGTGAAACGGTATGGGTTTCTTCTGCATAACGTGCCACTGGTATCGATGTTCGTCTGGGCTGGCTTTATGCATGGCACATTTCATACAGTTTCTGACATATTTTCGCGTTAATTGTCGAAGTTTTGGGAACCAAAAGTCCTTTTGAATGCTCTTGATGGTTCGGTCGGTTCCCGGGTGTCCACGCTCATCGTGTGCTGCACGCATCACAAAGAATTTCAATCCTGGGGGCACTACAAGGCGATTTCCCTGGGGAGTGAGTCTAAATAACTTGTTGTCCTGCACCACGTATTCTTGCAGAATTTGTTTCTGATCCACCTCTCCTTTCAACTTCCCAATGACAACTGAGTATATTCTCTCCAATTTTGGGCTTTCCATCTGTCGTGCCACTACCCAATCTTCACCAGATATTCCAATTACCCTTACCCATGGATCTTCTTTGTTCCCGTCCAAAGGTACTGGGCATCGGCTAAGAGTGTCTGCATGGGTCATGGCAGTTCCTTCTCTATGCTCCAACACAAAATCAAATGCCATCATCCGTATCCACCAACGTGCCACGCTGTCTCTTATCTTGTGCTTGTTTTGTGTCATTTGAAGAGCACTACAGTCCGTCACCACTTTAAACTGCTTTCCCAACAGAAAGTAGCGGAACCTCTCCATTGATTCCACAACTGCCAAGGTCTCCATTTCATATGATGGATACCTGGACTCTGCATCAGTTGCTGCTCTGCTGAAGTATGCCACCGGACGTAGGGGGTCGTTTCCGGTACGTTGCATTAGCACACTTCCTATTCCTAGCTTTGATCCATCGCAGTGTAGCTCATGGAATGCCTCTGGGTTGTAGAGTGTCAACAGCGGTTCACTTGTGAGAAGCTTTTTGATTTGTAGAAAAGCTTTTTCCTGACTTTCACTCCAAGTTATTGTCTTCTCTTGATGAGCTTCCGCCCCTTTCTGTTTCTTCAACAATTCCTTCAAGGGCTGAGAAATCTTTTGAAAATCCGGGATGAATCTCCTGAAATATCCTGCCAGTCCAAGGAATTGACGCACATGGCGCTGGTTCAGTGGCTTTGGGAATTGTTCCACTGCATGAACTTTGGCTTTACCCGGCGACATGCTTTCCCCATTGATGTCATGTCCCAGGAAGTTAATGGAGGAGTGGAGGAATTTACACTTACTGAGTTTTAAAGTCAGGTTGTGCTTCGCCAATTCAGCGAATAGCTTTTCCAACACCGCCAGATTTTCTTCCACAGATGTAGTAGCTACGATTATATCGTCCACAAAACAGTGCAATGTATCACCCTTTAGTGGCTCTAGCACATGGCTCATTGTGCGCATGAACACTGCAGGGGAATTGGCGAGACCAAACGGCACCCGATTGAATTCATACTGCCCCGATGGTGTGACAAAGGCAGTGAGATATTTAGATTGTTCCTCCACGGCAACCTGGTGGTATCCCATCATCAGGTCAACGGTGGAAAACACTGCTTTTCCCTGCAGCTTATGCACCTCCTCTTCTACGGATGGCATTGGATAATGCTCCTTGACAATCAGTGCATTTAGTTTACGATAATCCACACATAGTCGCAGATCACCGTTCTTTTTCTGCAGAGCCACCATTGGGCTTGCAAATTCTGATGTGGACTTCCGGATAATGTTGTTGTCTAGGAGCTCCTTTAGGGCCTCATCCACCTTTTGTTGCAGCCGCAGGGGAATGCGATAGGGAACATATCTCACCACCTTTGCGTTGTCCTTGAGGGAGATCGTCATTGGGAGCTCAGCATTGTGCCCCAACTCCTTGGAAGACAAAGCAAAGCATGTGCGGTACTTGTTGACCAGCTGCACAATAGCCACGTCATCACCTTTGTCTCCAAACTTGAGATCCTCCATCTTCAATTCCCGTCGTTGCATCACATTGTTCCTCATTTGGTCCTCACGTGTCTCAAATGTCGCGTCTACAGTGGGGATAATTGTCTGACTTCTCCTTTTGCTTGCTTCCAAATAATTTTGTCCCAGCAGCAAAGGAAATTGTTGGTACTTTTGGGGCACAACATGTATTTTAATTCTGCAGTACCCATCTCCTGATTTTACACTCGCGCTGGTGGCCCACAATGTTTTCCTCCGTCCTCCTCCATACACCCTAAAGTGGATGGCACGTCCTTCCTTCAACAATCCCAAACTTGTGGCCACGTTTTCCTGCAGCAGGGAGATGTCGCTTCCGCTGTCCAGGAGTGCGTCCAATTTCCTCCCTTCTAATTCGATTTGAGTGAGCGATTTGCGGATGGGGCTCAGGCTGGTGGTACGCTCATGCACCAGCCTAACCCGAAAATCCTTCTTCTCCGGGCACTTAGACGCCAGATGTTCATCAGAGTTGCAGATGAAACATCTTTTCTGCGTATTTCCCCGGCGACTTCCACCCCATTGTCCGGATTGGGGCTTCCTTCGCTCAGTCTTGATAGCATCATCTTTCCATGAATTGCGATATTGACGATCGCGTGATCTTCCCCTATAGTTCGGCTTGTGTCTCCCTTCACAGGAGCGGGAGCGATCTCGCCTTGGGCTTCGGCTTAGATGTCGGCGATCCCTGCGTCGTTCTCTCATTCTGTTGTCCCTCTCGCGTGAGCGGTTCCTCTCACCTCGACGGAAAGTTCCACGCACTGAGTAGCGATTGCGTGAGTTGTGATTGCTGTCATCAAGTCGCTTTAACGCCAGCATCAGATCAGGTATTGTTTGGGGATTGGTGCATGTTAATGATGAGCGCTCTACATGCCCCGGCACTCCCTGGATTATGTATTTTATTATTAACCGTGTAGACAGTCCAATGCGCTGGCCCAGGGCATACTTGCCCATGACATAGGCCTCCACCGGTTCATCCCTCTTGCGGGTGGCCTCCATTTTCACCATGGCGCTCAAGTCGTCCACATCATCCGGGAAGAATTTTATAAGTGCCTCTTTTAGCTTGGGCCATGTATATGCCAAGTCCATGTTTCCCTCCAGCCATGATCGTGCTGCCCCTTTTAGCCTCATGGTGGCTATGATTACTTTTTGTTCATTTGTAATGCTGAACTGGGCGCAGCATTTTTCGACCATTTCAACCCATTTCTGGGCTGACAGGGTTCTGTCTTGGTCCGGATTAAATTCGGGAAGCATGGATTCAACTTCCCTTTTTCCTATGGACATGCCCAATCGCGGCACAGTGGGGTATTCCCGTGTTTCCGGGAAACCCCTGAATACAGAGCTGTCGGTCTCACTGAGCCTTGGTGGGACCTCACCATGCTCCTCGGCATCTCCAGGGTTATTTCTCCTGGTTGATGTGAGCCAGCGTTGGAATTGCACAAGAGTTTCTTCGTCCATTTCACTAATCACTTTTCACTTAACGCGTGTTGCTTGAC
This sequence comes from Lutzomyia longipalpis, assembly GCF_024334085.1. Lineage (NCBI taxonomy): Eukaryota > Metazoa > Arthropoda > Insecta > Diptera > Psychodidae > Lutzomyia > Lutzomyia longipalpis. The sequence continues at coordinate 19,522,074 of NC_074707.1, forward strand.
TGAGAGCGATATGCGGAATGCTTTGTCCCGAGAGAAACGCAGAGTGCTTTGCCTCGACAAAGAAGACTTAATGCTTTGTCTTCCTGATGACTCACACATTTTCTCAGGACTTGGAAATTTTCCACTCGCCCGGTTAATTTACACAAAGCTTACTCACCGCCTTCGGCAATTATCGTTTACCCTCTTGTCGGTCGATGAGTAATCCTCACTTTCTCCTGATCCCGGTCGATCTCGTTCCCCTTCTCTCTTCTTTTCTTTCTAGCGATCTGAAAAGCTTCAGTTGCATTAGTATTGGGGTTCTTTTTCTATGACTGGTAATTTTCCACTCTTTCGTTCTCAATCAGCATCATTCATGGGCCCCATTTCTCACACACATACATACGTGCATACATACATACATATATATGCATGCCCACGCCATGTCTTTGCGATTAGAAAAAGAATACTTATCTTTGTGAATTGCTGAATCCTTTTTCCATCTTTACACTACACACTTGGGGATCTGTTCAGATCCCACTTCTGAATGAAGTACCCGAAGTAGGGGCTTCATGGATCTGGAGGACTCCGCCCCCTTTCAACTCCCGGCACTGTACCCAAAATGTCACATACACTAACGCTCTGACTCCTGATGAGTCTTACCACTTGTCTCAGCCGAGGCGGTCTGACTCCATCCTCGAAAGACACCCCTAACAGTGCATTGTGGGAGAAGAGAGAGTCCTCTTACGCAAAACAGCCTAAGCTGAAGGGGTAGGCATTCGGGCTTTTTGAACACCTTTTGGGGTCATAGAACTACAAAATGGAATAGATCCAAGTGATTATGAAAGATTTGTTACTTATACATCTACAACAATTACTTGTACAACTTATCTTGGTCAAATGCTTGGAAGATAAAAAATCTACGGAAATAATTTTTGTTGCATCGAAAGCTGAGAATCAAACAAAGGATTTTAACGCAAATGATCCTGCGGAGCTTATAAAGAAAATTTCAACAATTCACGATCAACTCAATGGCATTGTTTGCCAAATGAATCTCTGTTTTAGCTTCCAGGTAAAACAATTTAAATTCTAAGGTTGAGTTCTACTTTTAAAATTTTGACCTTTTATGCTACACAGATTATGGTCTACATGGTATCATGGATTATATATAGTATTCATGGAACTTACGAATCCTACCGGTTAATTTACTTGCATTTACCTGGCTATGAATTCCTAGCTTTCATCGATATTATGTGGATCATTTACTACACTGTCTATATAGCTGCTATTGTAGTTATGAGTAGTCTTGTTAAGCGCGAAGGACAACAGACAGCAACTTTGGTTCATCAAGCTATAAATATTCAACAACAGCCTCAAGTTATTGAGAAGGTTAGTTTAAAAAAAGTATTCTAAAACAAAGTTCAGGTCGTTAAAAGGTAAATAACGCAAAAAATGTATGAACTTTAGTTGTAGTATAGGCGCCTGGTAGAATTAAATATATTTATTTGTTTTAAGGTCTAAAAGTGTATCGAAGGATACCATTTAAAGATAAACAATAGCATAAATCACCAGGCGCCTCCACTTTGATTTAAGAATTAATTTCAATTTAAATATCTTGTACTTAAATTGTAGTAAAATTATAGTATTTTGTAAGTATTTTATGAAGCAAATTTAAGAACCAGGCGTCTCCATTGTGATTGATCCATTGTTGAATTTGATTTTATACAGTTTTGTTTAAAACTGAAAGTTATTTATTTTATTCGATGTAAGAAGGATAAATCCTTAGAAGAATTATGAAATTTTATCCATTTTAACACAAACTTTAATATGAAACCTAACCTGAACTTTGAGCAGCTTTAAGCTTAAATTGTATGTATATATATACAATACGGATATTTTATTGAGCATGTAACTTGTCTACATCAATTTATCCTTTTATAAATTAGGTTTCAAATTATTTTAATTCAAACAGATGATGACAAATCGTTTTTTCATTCAATTACGTTAATTGCTTTCCTTTGAAATGGTCATCGTCTTTTTAATGCCGCTTCAGTCATATTCTATCCGGTTTCAGTGGAGTAAAGTTCACGTGTTAAAGTTATTCAGAAAAATGGTGTTGTCTTTTTGTGGTGAAGTTGAGGACATTTACGATGTTATCTATCCTTACTACATTGCATCGAAAGTCCTGGGATTTGCAGCATTTCCTCTCCGAATTCAAAAAACTAAATATCTCTTTTTTAAACACTTTATCCTAAATTCAATTTATGCCATTGTTGTTGGCTCTATAATTTTTGGATCTATGTGGTATTTTAGGGAAAGACAGGAAGAATATTTTGCCTATGATCAATCCCAAGCTGCAAATCTAACAAGAAGTATCCTTATAATAATGGTTGCAATGAACTATTTTGTTGGCTTTGTGATGAATTTCTTTCTTCAGAGACCAATTCAGAATCTTGTAGTTAAATTTGCGCAGAATGATGTGATTATGGAGAGGATTGGTATCCGTTTTAACTACGCCATGCACCGTAAAGTTGTTCTTCTCTTCTACATGCAAACTCTTGTTCATGGCGCTTTAATGATACTCTATGTAGAAGTTGCATTTTCATATAGTGGAATTGAGAAAAATATTTGGGAACAAATCAGTACCTATGTATCTACAACAATCACATTTACCACCTATCTTGGCCAAATGTTCCTCACTTTGCTCGGAATCTTTTTCCGATTTCGTTTACTTAACAAATATTTTGTTGAAAAATTTATGGAAGATAAAAAAACCGCGAAAATAATTTTTGTTGAATCATATAGTAAGGAAAAAGCTAAAGATTTTTACGGTAGAAGTATGAATGATCCTGCGGAGCTTGTACGGAAGATTGCAACAATCCACGATAGTCTCAATGGCATAGTTTGTCAAATGAATTTTTGCTTTAGCTTCCAGGTTTGCCTCGCATTTCATTCTAAATCAGAATTCAATTTTCACGCTCTGATTTTTTATTTATCTTCAGGTCATGATTTATATGCTTTTAGGGTTAATACTAACAATTCAGGGAGTCTACGACACGTACCGATTTTATTTTTTGTTGCAAAACTGCGAATTTCTACTAATGCGCTATTCTTGGGTTGCTTGGATTATTTACTACACTATCTACATAGCTGCAATTGTAGTTATGAGTAGTCTTGTTCAGCGTGAAGGAAAAGAAACAACAACTTTGGTTCATCAGGCCATCAACTTACAACAAACTCATGAAGTTACAGAGAAGGTTAGTTTTAAATATTTTTATATTTTTCTTCCCCGATCTAAAGGGCCTATATCGCTGACTTAGGAACTACTTTAATTGACTTTATTGGGAACAAAACTGAGTAATTTATTGATTTTTTTTCATCGTATATTCCTCTTAATTAAATTTATTGTGAAAATCATTAATTTATCCTTGAAAATTCTCCATTAACTGATCAATAATAATCAAATTAAAGTGCTCATAAAATATAAAAGAAGATCCCTAATCAGTTTGATAAATTAACAGGTAATAATTAATCTATCAACTGATGAGTAGAATAAATTACTTCATTCAGTCATATTTGAATTAAATTATCGTAAAGTCGCTTTGAAAGTTGAAAGAAAAATGTTTTCTGTCAATAAAGTGAAGGACATTTACGACGCAATCTACCCCTACTACGTTGCATCAAAACTTCTGGGATTTGCAGCTTTTCCTCTTCGTGCTGTAAATTCCAAAAAGCTCTTTTTTACGCATTTTATTTTGAACTTTATCTACTTAGGTGTTCTTGTATACTTCCATGCTAGTGCTACTTTGTACTACGCTGAGCATAGGGAATCGTACAAAGCTTACAAGGACTCTACCATTACGAATATAACGAGACATTTACTAACAACAAGCATATTTTTGAACTTTTTCGTTGCTTTGGTGATGAATTTGATCCTCCAACGTCCAATTCAGAATTTATTATTTAAAATTTCTGAAAGTGATCGAGAAATGCGAAAGATCGGCATTGAAATAGACTATAGGTCTCACTATACGTTCATTATGCTATTCTTGGTGGCAACATTGGTCCATTCTGTAGCTGTGGTCGCAATTACATATGTTATTATGATGCCTTATCCCATTGAAGGGCGTAGTAGTGAATCTGTGGAAGGGATTTTCAGCTATATTACATCAACGGTTTCTTTCACGATTTTCTCTGGTCAGATGCTTCTGACTTTAGCAGCGATTTATTCGAGATTTAAGCTACTAAATAAGCAATTTAGAGAGATTTTTATTAAACGTAGCATTACTGAAATCCATTATGACGACTCAGTTGAACTTATTCGGAATTTTGCATTAAATCATGATCATCTTATTGATATAATTTGTCAGACTAACTTGTGCTTTAGCTTTCAGGTCTGTTCGAATGACTTAAATTGCTTTAATAGGAATTAATCTAATAAGAATATTCTTTCTTTCTTCATCCCTAGATCATGATATACATGATTCTGTTGATTATATCATCAATTCAGGGAATTCATGACTTCTACCGACTTGTTTTTGTCCTAAATTCCGAAATTGGACTAATCGGTTGTATCGGACTTTTATGGATTAGTTACTATGCCACCTATATAGGTGCTATTGTTGTAATGAGTAGCTTAGTGAAGCGAGAAGGTAAAGAAACAGCAACAATAGTTCATCGAGCTATCAATCTACATTGGACTTCTTGTATTGTCGATAAGGTTTGTTAGCGATTTCATTATTAAGCAAATATTTATCAAAAAAAAATTAATTAATTATATTAGTTGGTATACCACAATCGTGGCATACCAAGTATTGTAATCGTCGGAAAAACCGACCATCTCAGATCGGGCTCAAACTTGGTATGAGCACGTTTTAGACATCCCATATTACGAAAATGGTGGTGGAAAATTTTTGATCCGGCCGGCCTGCCGGCCTTCCGGTGGTCCAAACTTTGCCTTATAATTCGAGAACGGTAACATATAGAGACTCCCGGTTTGAAGTTTTCTATAGAAATGTGGGTGTAAAATTTCATTTTTTCGCATTTTCAAAATCCAAGATGGCCGCCGTCCGCCATTTTGAAATACCTTCAACCATTTCCCTTACAGCTAGAGATCTGAAATTTTAGTATTTTGTAGAGCTCAGTGAGACGTTTTCACCAACAAATCATACTTGAAAATCGGTCAAGCGGTTTAGCAAATATGGCGGCCTAAAGCATAAAGTGTTTTTTCGATATATCTCGAGAACGGCTTGACCGATTTTGAACATCTTGGTATCAAATGAAAGGTATTGAAAAGCCCTACAACTGTGTAGAACAATCAAAGTTCCGAAAACATCCGCAAGAGGCGCTAAAAACAAAAACAAAAATTGCCTAACTTTATGGGGCAATATCTCCGAACATCTGTTATAGATTTCCTTTAAATTTAGATATGTTGTAGCCTGACTCAATATCTTTCACCAGTCCGAAAATGAAGAAAATCTATGTCGCCGTTTAGAAGATATGGCCATTTGAAAAATTCTTGAATTTGAAAAGTTCTAAGAGCCATATCTCTTGAACGGATTGTCCGATTTTGCTCAATTTGGTATCAAATTAAAGGTTTTGCAAAACTCTACAACTTTCTGAAACATCAGAAACCTCTAGAACTATTCCTTGATGACAAAAAGTGCAAAAAACTGTTTTGGTCAAACAAATATCCGCCATTTTTGTTCTAGATGTGACCTTGAAAATTATTGATATATATGTCAACTTATAGCTTGTTTCAAGACCTTTCCAAAACTAGTTAAGAAATTTGTGTAGGTCTAATAGAACTTAAGATATAAGCATTTTAATCTGTCAAATTGCTAAATTTTACAAAAAAATAGACTTTGCCTACTAATACTACTCACAAATTAAATTACAACGCATAGACTGACCCATCCGCGTTGTGGTATACTAACTCTAATAACTGGACGCGTTATGATTGACTTTAATTTCTCTGCAATGATCAAAAACCAATCTATGATATTAAAAATACGTTTGACATGGGTACTGGGAACTGTTATTTTTAATTGAATGATAAATTTCGTAGCTTATTGACACGGTGTCAAGTTTTCGGTAAACAAATAAGTCAATTAACAAAATTAATTTTCAATTTAGTGAAACTCAAAAGAGAATTTTCATCAGATAAAATTGAGTTGTCAAAGTGAAGAGTTCTAGTTTAGGTGCTAAAGTGATTGAAAAATGGTGTTGTGTGTTGGTGAAGAAGTTGATGATTTTTATGATGCAATCTACCCTTATTACCTTGTTTCGAAGATCCTGGGATTTGCGGCTTTTCCTCTACGCATTCAACGGACCAAGATACTTTTCTGGAAACATTTTATCCTGAATTTTCTCTTCATTGTCTTTCTCGTCAATGCTTATGCAGCTATATGTGGCTACATTCTTCAAAGAACGGATGAAAAAGTCTACACAGGATTCAAGGATACTTCTGTTACGGGCAAAACAAGACCTATTATTATGTCAATTATTCCATTGAATTACTTCTTCATGATTGCAATGAATTTCGTCCTCCAGACACCAATTCAGAATCTCTTGGCAAAGATTGCAAGATGTGATCAATTAATGTGGAAGATTGGTATTCAAATTGATTACCGTTATCACTATAGATCAATCATTGCTTACCTTATTGCTACGGCTTTTCATACACTGATGTTAATCCTCTTCATGACTTTTTTTCTGTTGGAGTACAACTTCCCAACAATCAGCTTAAAAGGCGTTGTAATATATCTATCAGCAACGTTTGCATATACTACCTTTACTGGGCAGATGCTTTTGACTTTGGTGGCCATTAAAGTGAGATTTAGATTGATCAATAAACACTTTGAGAAGCATTTTCTGAACCGTAAAAATTCAGTCGAGGAAATTTCTGATACATCTGGATTAATTTGCAAAATTTCTACAGCTCATGATCATCTCAATGATATTGTTTGTCAAACAAATATCTGCTATAGCTTTCAAGTAAGTTTTGACTACTCGCAAAGCAGAGAAGAGCTTTTAATGATTTTATGGTATTTTCAGATCTTAATGATGATGCTGGCTTGGATTGTTTACACTATTCATGGAATTTATGACTTCTACCGGATTGTTTTCCTCTATCGTGCAAATAATCAAATATTTGGATACATTGGGATCATTTGGATTAGTTACTACACCACGTATTTATCCGGTATTGTGGTTATGAGTAGTCTGGTTAAACGGGAAGGGATGAAAACGGCAATTTTGGTTCATCAAGCCATCAATTTGCAGAGGAATCAAAAAATTATTGAAAAGGTTTGTTTTTGGTTTTTTTTTTTTTGTTAATTTTGCGTGACCTTTTTATTTTTTAAGTCCAACCTAAGTATTCTAAAACTAGATTTTGGTTTTCAGACAATGCCTAAGTTCTTAAGGTTAGGCCTGAGTATTTTAGTTTAGAATTAAGTTATTTAGTTTAAAACTAATATTTTTATACTATGCCTAAGTTTTATTAAGGTAAAAAAAAGTTTTAAAACCTATGTCTTTTATTAAGCACAATTTTAGTTTCTTAGGCTGTGCTATTGTTTTTTTTCTTCATAAATTGAATTTTTATTAGGGAACTTAATTCATTTCCTACCAGGCAGTGATATATTCTCAATCGTTTGACCTAAAAAAATCCAAAATATCGTTTAATGAATAAAAGAACTTTAATCAGTCGTATAAAAGTTTCTGTAATTTACATCAATTATGCGAAAGCTCAGTGTCAATTCACATTACATTACAATAGTACTTAAATGCTTTTATTTTAAGAGACAAAACTAATCCAATTTACCCCATTAAGGGATGAGAATTGCGATGAAAACTGATACGTTTGCTTCCAGTATGTGTATGTGTGTGTTGATAAATAGCGTGACACGAGGAAAGAGTTTCAATTTAATTTATCTAATTCCCATTTGAGGGGGAATATATCAAAGAGCTTTTCTTGAAATTAAAAGCATTCTCACGGCGTTCGAGTGAGCGAGTAGTTCAAGCTGCAGGAAAATATTGTGACGGTGTAAAATGAAGTATTTTACAAGTGAACCAATTAAAAATATTTACGACGTTATCTATCCATTCTATGTTATATCAAAATTATGTGGTTTTGCTGCTTTTCCACTACGTGTGCCTAAGAGCAAAAAACAAGCAATAAAGCTTTTCATTCAAAATTGTTTATTTGCAGTGATGATTATTATTTTACAATGGTACGTCTTAACTCTCCATTCTAGTGGGGCGGAAGATTATTTTGCTATTGCTACTTCAAGTAGTATTTCCCAATTTACATTGGGCTTACTCACAACAATTGGCTTAATGAATTTTTTCATCTCTTTCTCAATGAATTTCATTCTTCAGAAGTACATTAAAAAGCTCCTGGAGAAGTTTTGCATTAACGACCAAGACATGGAGAAGATTGGAATTAAAGTTGATCTTCGATCACAACGTAGATTTATCTATATCTTTTTAATCATTTCGTTCTTGCAAGCTCTCGTAGTTGCTACTCTCACACAAGCTGTGATGAATTACTATGAACTTAGCTTTCTCTACATTGAGAGAATCACAACCTATGTATTCTTTACAATTGGCTACACAACTTTAGTTGGGCACATGTTCCTCGCACTCGTTGCAATCTACGTGAGATATAAATTACTAAATCAATCATTCCGAAAGCGATTTGTTATAATTCCCTCAATAATTGAGAATATTGATAAAAGTTCCGAAGTTACGATTGATCCTGAAGATCAAGTTATTCGAAAGTTTGCGATCATTCATGATCGTCTCAATAGTATAATCAGGGAAACCAACACCTGCTTCTCCTTCCAGGTAAATTTAACTCTTTTTGGGACGTATTAGGGACTTAATTAATCTCCTATCTATTTAGACTATGACCTACATGCTATCTTGGTTTGTTTATGCCATCCACGGAGCTTTTAACTTGTACCGAGTTGTCTACAGGGAAGATTCAGAAGAAGTTTTAATGAATTATCTTGATATTGTGTGGATTGTGTACTATGGGATATATCTCTCTGGGATTGTTATTGTCAGTGCATTGATTAAGTATGAAGGACAACGTACAGCAGCACTCGTTCATCGAGCTCTTAATTTTCACTATTGGAAACCCAAAATTGTAGAAGAGGTGAGAGATTAAAGCTTTTTCCCTTTTGAAATTGTAACATAGTGTGATGGAGACGCCTGGTATTAATAATTTTCTGAAGTTAAATCTACTTTTAATTAAATTATGTTCTCTTTAAAATTTATTTTATCGACACTTAAAAGTTTCACACACAGCATTTAATATCCAATCAATACCAATTAGTATGTAAGATAATCCTAATGCAAACGTGTTTTGCAGACTAATTGCAAATTAAAGAAGAAGGGATGACTGCAGAGTACTCAATTAATTTAATTAACATCTAGTTGATGATAAATTGTTGCATATTATATTACTTGTATGAAAGTGTAAAGTGTTGTGTATAAAATCGAATTAACTACTTAAGTGAATTACTCCTTGATTGAACATACAAAATATTGCGAAAGAAAATTGAATATTTGTTTGGGTTCTTCTTGAATTTATTTAGGATCTATTTAAATAAATAAAATTTGTAGATTTCTAAGCTTACAATTGTATGTAAGAGTTCTCGTGGAATTTATGGATCTGATGAAATGAAACTTTGTCCTGAATTCTGAGAGAAAATGATTAAAATTCTGAAGAATAAAACAAAGAGAAATTCAAAAAATTATATAGAATTTCCTTTAAGTTAAGGGATGAAATATATTTGTAACTGATACATTTATTGTGGTCAAATAGTCAAACATTGAAAGCATATCCATCAATTATCTTAATTACTGTGGTGTGCCCAAAAAAGAAAGACTACATTACATACAAAATTCAATGAGTTCAGTGAGCTTTGAACCCTCCTGTGGTGAAGTTGATTTTGTGAAAAGAGTGCAAAATGAATTTTTACTTTGAACCTAGAATCCGAGATATTTACGACGTTATCTATCCATTCTATATTCTCTCAAAGATTTTAGGCTTCACGACGCGCCCTTTGCGTCCTCAGAAAAATCAAAGGGAATTTCTTAAACATTTTATTCCAAATCTCTTCTATTATTTTCTCCTAATTTCCATTGAGTTGTATTTAATTTCAAAATTTATCATTGCATACAATGTGCATACAAATGTACCGGATACACCAATTGGGAGCTTTTCTAATCGAATAATCATGCCAATGAGCATTATAAGTTATTTTGTTATGCAAGGAGTTACTTTTTGTCTTCAAAAGCACATTCAAAAGCTCGTACCGAAAATTGCTAAAACAGATGAACTTATGGAGGCAATTAATATTCATCAAAATTATCAGTTTCACTTCAAATTCATTTTCTTCTACGTTATTGTAATAATCCTACAAGCTCTTGCAGTTTCCATGGCGAGTTTCCTATTACAAAATTATCATGGAATTTATTTCAATATTGAAACAATAATTTGTTCCACCTTGGTCGCTTCAATTTCAAACACAACCTTCGTCAGTCATATGCTGCTCACAACTATTGCAATCTACATACGCTTCAAAGCTCTCAATCGATTCGTCAAACACACCTTCATCAGTCATGTAAAAATTCGGGGAGAGATTGGTAATGATTTCGCCTCAAACATCATTAATGGCGTTCATGAGGAAATTCGTTTAATACGAAAAGTTTCAACAATTTATGATCGTCTCAATGGCATTACGAGTCATATGAATGTCTGCTTCTCCTTTCAAGTATGACATTGACAGTTAAAACTTGTCAAAATTTAAATTGAAACTTTTGTCAACAGATTATGATGAACATGATTTCGTGGTTTATCTACACAATTTATGGAACATTCAATTTCTACCGACTTATTCTTATTAATTTCAAAGGATACGAATTATTGGGATATGCCAATATGATGTGGATTGTGTATCATGCTATGTATCTCTCAGCAGTGGTTATTTTTAGTAGTTTGATAAAAGCAGAAGGGAAGAAAACTTCAATTTTACTGCATCAAGCTATTAATTTAGAATGGAATTCAAAAATTGTCAGAGAGGTAAGATTTAGTGTGCTAAAGGAATGGAGTTAATTTGGCGTTGCAGCATATGCTTCAAAATGGCAGCTTGGTGTCCTTTTTTTTTGAACTATTAACGACATTAACGATTTTGCAGCTAAACAGTAACTTTTGAGGAATATTTTTGTAAACTTTAGAACTTTTTCCTTGCAGATGCGTATCTTCTCGCAGCAGCTTGGACATCGTCAACCAATCGTCACATGCGGCCTGTTTCCATTCGACTGGAGTCTCTTCTACTCGGTGAGTCAATTTTCCGGGCGAGAGAGCAACTAGCTTTCGCCCCGAGAATGGGGTTGGATGGGTGCTACTTTTAAATTATTCAAATCTATTTTAAATAAAAGTTACTCGCTCTGTGCACTTTTCTCTCTCCCCGCACTTAGTTGGGGATGGGAGGTTGAATTAACTTTTACACAACCCACCACCCCATCTTGGCGAAAAGTTTCTCTCTCTGGCGTCTCTCTCTCTCTCCCTTGTGGGAAATTTTAGTGCAGTGCTTTTCATTAAATTCAATTTATTCAAATGTATGTCGCTCCCCCCACCCCTCTGCCAACATGTTGGAAGTTGTTGCAGTAACTCACTTAAAGTACATCTACAACATTATACTTTTCAGTCTATTGGCCTCTGTGTGACGTACTTGACGATTATGATTCAACTGGATTCATCCTACAGCAACCCCCAGCTGAATGTCACCCTCCCAGCAACATGAGCTCCACGACGATCGCAGCCACGTGGAAGAGATATCAAATGGTGCGCAATGTCTGGTACGACAACTGGTGCGAATTTCTTCAATTCCTTCCGATTAATTTACTCCCGAAATATATAGTGAAACGCTGAGTATCTCGCACAATTTTCCAACCATTCCCCACATTGTTTTTCCGCATGTCAATTTCCACTTGACATTCTCGATTAATTAAAACTCCTCCTAAAGCGTCCTAAAGTTTTCGCGAAAGCACACAGGGTGATGGGTTTTACCCCAGATGTACAAAAAGCATCACTCTGCCACACGTTATTGAGCACAAAATACGACAATTCCCAATGTTTCATGCGAGAAATTAAGCGCGAGCGCTAAATTGCGTCCCAATTTAGAGCTTCACCGGTATTTCCTGTAGTTGAAAATTTACATTAAATTTTCCTGCTTGGAAAAAGGGGGAAACACATTCAAAAAATATTGTCCTCTTCCTGTGGGAAAAATAGAATGGAATTTGATCCAAAGGGGATTTTAAAAATTATGCTGTTAATGAAAACAAAAAGAAAAACTCGCGATCAATATTCTTTAATGGGAAAGTTTGGAAATGACTGCGTGGAAATTCTAGGAAAATTTTCTCGAAGGATAAACAACAATTAGATAAAAAAGAGAGCCGAAAACCTTCTGAGAAATTTTCCAGCAATGTGGATTTAATGAAAATATTTTCTTGGAAATTATTTTACAAGTTAATATAAATTATCTTATTTTGTGATTTATTCTTAAAAACAAGAGATCAAATGCGTAATTAAAGGATAATTGTATTGAGGAAGATTTAATACTCTTCTTTAGAAGTGGTGTCAACTTTCTGCTGGTTAAAGGGAAACAATTTTCCCTAAATTTACAAGATATTTGTGTATGGGATTCTGATATGAAATTTAACTTTTCTTTGCGATTTTTCTCCGTGATTTTTCTTCACTTTTGTAAATGTGTTTGTTGTGTGTTGTGTATGAAAGCTTTGCTCTGGTGAAAAACTGACGGAATTTAATGCTTAAATTGGTGTAGGACAAATTCCTTCCGATTGCGTCAGCCAAAAGGGACGGTAGGTCAACCCAAACGCATTCTTTCAATTTTAGGGCCATAAAATTGAATTTGATAAAATTATTTCTAAAATTGAAAGGATGCGTTTGGGTTGACCTACCGTCCCTTGGCTGACGCAATCGGAAGGAATTTGTCCTACACCAATTTAAGTATGAAAGCTTTGTTACGTTTGGGAGTTTTTTTTTTATCTTTTTTTTCAAAAGCTTTTGACACATTATACATTCAAAAACACATAGAAAAAAAATCGTAGAGAAACGTTACATTCTACATCAGAATCTAACCATTTATTCTTTGCATGATTTTTTCTTTAATAGTAAATTTTATAATGATTTTTCCGAGCTTTTCTCAATTTCTTGTCTTAGAAATTCCCCCTCGCTTTCTCCTATAACATGATTAATGCTTAATTTTATCGGAAAACTTGGAAGAAATCCAAATTTTCGACCAGAACTTGCGCCAAATCAAAACTAAATGTTATTTTATACTTTTTTAGGAGATAACTTTAAAATATTTAATACTTTGTCATAAAATTTCTATTTGCCAAAGAAGGAAAACTTGGCAAACCCGTACACTTTACAACAAATCTCTCCTCCATGTCTTATAAAAAAAAATAAGACAGCGATTTGAATGGGAATTATACGGATAAATCCTATGGTTAAACGGGCTAAACATTCCTACACGGAAAATCCTCCTTGTTAACCATTTACGAACTCACCTTGTGATTTTATGTGCGCCACATCATCCCTCAAACCACCATCGGAGAAAAAAGGGATGACGAAGAATCACACCCCCCATCAAATTCCAATATCTATTGAGACACTTTCTATTTTTATCAGCTAAATGCTCCGTCGTGGGTAATACGTGGAAAATATACGTGGAAAAAGTATGTGTGACATTGAGATCACGATTTACGGGTGGGAGACGTCTCGGGGGTTGACACGAAATGGCCCACAATACGCAATAAAGCCGCATCATCCCGGCGGGATGACCTTTTATCGGCACTTTAGGTAAAAATGTTTCCAACACAATGTGTGAGATTCGGTGCGAAACAACCGACAGTTGGAATATTTATTCGTCGTACTAAAAATCCTTTCCACCCACAGCTCTGAGGGGATGATGGTATTAGCCAACTCCAAAGGGAGCCACTAATAAATTCTCCTTTGGGGCTCTTTTCTCGGGGAATCTCCAACAAGAAATTCGATTCTGCAAAATTGCCCGACATTAGCGCTTTCTTTGGCATTGGTTATCGTATTTCTTACCAAATACTCCAACGAAAAATTGCTCTAGGGGGTGGGGTGAGTCCTTTTTTTTTGGGGGGAATGCTCTTTGTTTTCCATGTCTTGTAGGAAAAGGATTCAACAAAGAATTTTGTGGTTCTTGCAAATATCTTGACGGTTATTTTAATTTTTTTTGAATGAAAATGCATTTTTTGTGGATTTTTTTGAAGGAGGTTTTTTTTTGCATGAAGAGGAGCGTGTTGAGTTGCCATTCAAGCAGTCTTTGGATCGAGTATAGGGATATCTTTGTTTTTTTTTTTACTTTGTTTGAAAATGTTGTTTAGTTTAAAAATGAATTTTTGATGTACTTTTTGTGTAAAAAGAAGATAAAAGATTATTTTCTGTTGTTTTTTTATTCAATTTTCTGATGAAAATTTTTCCTTGGAGAGTTATATTTTGAAATTTATTTTAAAAACTCTTCATCCTTAAAAAATAATGGAAAGGAGGTTATTTGAAGGATTTTTTGGAAGAAGAATAATATTTTTCGTTTAATATCATCAATTTGAAGAAGGAAGAAAAACGTGAAGAATTAGAATATTTCTCTTGTTAATATCAGTCCAATATTTATTAGCAAATCTTATTCTTTTCAATTTTAATTTTTTTTTCTTAAACTCAGGGAATTATTTTGTGTGGTTTCATTCAATTCTTATTTTCAAAATCCCGGACATTCATCTCTTTCATCCGCCAATCGTTTGTACGTGGGAGGAGGAAAAGAAATCTTCCTGGCGATTCCCATTCCCCGCACCTTGTTCCTCAGGATGCCATTTCATCCATATTTTCTTCCAAAAAGCATTTTCTGTTTTTCCCCACCCACCCTCTAGAGGATGATGGGAAGGGCGCAATTCAGGGTATTTGGGGGTGTCGAAGTACACACAGAAAAAGCAGCTGCAGAAAAGCTCCATCCCTCTCCTTGCATAGTGCCCTAGATAATGGAAAAATGATCTTTGCCATCGAGAACATCTCAGAGCATAGCGTGTGTGTGTGTGTGTTAAGAGGAAATGGACTCAAGTTTGCTGTCGTGGAACATTAGGGGTACATAGCATGTGGTTGGGCGGTGAAAAGTGGACATGTTATCATGAAAAGAGTATCGGAATGGAAAAATTCACGACGTTCGGTGAGAATTTATATGCTTTCCATTTCACTGGGTACACCTCGTCAATCTGTGCCATATTCTGGGGGGTTCATCCCTCATTCTCACGCCGAGGAAGGAGATGGTGCAAAAAAGTAACACCCCTGAATGCCAAAAGACCCCAAGAGGGAGGAAACTAAATGCAAACAAAACACCACTTTGGAGTATACTCAATAAATTTCCATTTTATTCCACCATCGCATTATCTCGGCCATTTAATTTTTTTTTGTTGCCTACGGGGCTTGCCCGTCTGTGGGGGGATGTTTTACGAATAAAATGGAAGACATGTTCAACAAATTTCCCAGCGAGTTGCGAAAAGAAGTGCTGATGATGTTGCTGAAGAAAGTTTATCTGACTGAGGAGAAGTTTTATCCCCAAGAGCGGGGGAGTTCTTATTAATTGTTGCGAATGTTTTAAGAAGGCGGTTCTGAGAGCATTTTGACTCCACCTTTTAGCTTCAGGTTTAAACAGTTGAAAGTTAACAAGTTGAAGAGTATCAACCGCGAGGGCTTTTGTTGTACTTATAGTTGTATCACAACCTCCAGCTGTTCTCAAGCTCTCCTATATAATGTTAACTACAACTTATTAACTAACTGATTTTCCCGCCAAAACTTTCAGCCGCAAAAGATTTTTAATAATTAAAATTGGGATCAGCAGCAGCAGCATCCCTGTTCAAACTACCCTCCCATCGAGCGCTTCACGTGAAATATGATAATCTGGTCTTATGGTATGCTCACCACAAAAGACAATAAAAAAGCCACACAAGAAACATTTCTTCAGCCACGACAAAGTGGGATATTAAGTGGGAAATACCCATCCCATCATCAAGGCGTTATATAGGGATAGCTGGGGGGAGACTTTTAGTTGACGAAAGCACTTGGAAATCTCTTTCAGTGTCTGGCAGGACAATGTGATGAGCCCCTTTCGGCATTGCAGTCACGTCCAGCAATTTGCTTTTGTGTCATTTCATCCTCGAAATCCCTCTCTTTCCCCTCACATTTGGGCGGAGACGCCCATTTCGCACATAAATATCCCCCTTCGTATGCATAAATTGTCATCTATCTGCCATGCTAAGAATGTGGCCATTCATAATCCACCCCCGTATGAGGGACACCCGAGGCGTGAAGATGAACTACGGAGGAAATTTCAATAGTTATCAACGCAGATGAATTCATACATTGCCACGCACGAAGAAAATGGTACAGAAATCATTTTTCACTGCGTCGGAGAGGAAAGAAAAAAACATCCCTCAAATTCATCTTGATTTTATTTTGTGGCTAAGGATATTTATTGCTTATTTTGCATAAGAAAATAAGTACAACTACTCTATTTCTTTTTTGAATAATTCTTATGGGGGTAGTTGGATGAGCGAAATATTTTTTTTTTTTTTTTTTTATTTCCCCCCCAAGCACCCATAGGTCAGCGGAAAATGATTCCATTCGTGACCAACAGTCCAAAATCTTACAAATAGAACATTTAAATACAATTATTTACAAAAAAAACATGGGGAAGTGCTTGATCAAAAGGCCCTCTATCCACGGAAGAAGAATCCCTTTAACGAAACTCATCATTCCTTCGCTGCACTCCATGGTGGCAAAAAATCCAAGAAACACGTCCTTCCATCCAAGACTACTGCTTCCCGCATTGCTATTCACAGGATCACTGCGACGAATCACAGGACGCTGCTGAGCTTGAGGTGCCTCTGGTGGGCTGATGGTCCTTGCGTTTTTCTGTGTCCTCTCATCGTGGTCTTTGGCCCAGCGAAAATACCTTCCTTCTAGTTCCTCTTGGCATTCTACATGTTTCCTCTTATGAGCGAAATATGTTTCCATTTATGATGTAATTTTGAGGGAAAACCCCAGTGGCGTAGTTAGGGAAAGGGTTCGAGAGCTAAAGACTTTATAAGGTTAGGCAGTTTCAGGCAAAAAAACAGACGTTGCTAATTCGAATTATACAGCCTTTAGTATATAATCTTATTCTTTCTTTCTAAAATCAGGCAAAAAGTGTCCATTAAATTGATTAAATTACATAAAAGATATATCCTCTATAACAAATTTCTAGCCTTATGCTTAAGAAAACATTACCTTCAGAAAGTATTTTGTTGAAGAAAAGTTTAAATATTTTAACCTTTAAATGACCATTGAGACGTTGTGGTAGGGGTTTTTTTCGCAGAGAGGGATTCCTCCGTAGAGGATGGCCACTCACGGATTTCTCTATGAGTGGGGAGCGACTTACCACCGGAACACTCGGGTTTCTGCTGTCCCCTCTAACACTGCACTACTATTCCCATGCCTCCGCTCACGTTGAGCCACCAAGCAAGACTAAACTCACTCTCTCGATGATGCAGAGACCCATCGGCACAAGCTCGCCCGCAACCAGACGTGTGGAATAATTTTACAAACCCATCGGGCCCATGCTAGGACTATTTTTGGCATTCGACGAAGGGAAAGCTGACTACAACGTTTTATCCCACAAAATTTAACAAAATTATTTTTTTATTATATTGAGCGACGATATCCCGAAAATGTTGATTGACCTTTGATTGACTGACGATTGTCCGGAAAGTGCCTATTGACTGATGATTGAGCATAAATTGATAAAAATTTTAAAGAACAATAGTTGATCAACAATTGATCAATCCATGCTCAATAATAATTGAGTTAAAATTGACTTAATATTTATACTATCAATATTGATTAATCAATTGGTTAGCATAATTTGACCTACTGATTGATAAAAAATTGAAAAACAATAATTGGTCAGTCCATGATCAATTCATGATCAATCAGACTTTACATAAGATTGATTCAATCGTAATTGATCATTTATTGGTAGAATCATTTGTTTACTGGGTAGTTAAAGTTTGATAAAGAACTGAATGGATGAATGAAGAAATTTCATTCCTTGCGGTGCTACGCCATGAATTTTTGCGCTATTAAAAGAATTATTTGCTCCCATGATTTAAAGCTTTTAAAAGTTCTAAAAAGAATTATTTGTAGAGGCTTTTTAAAGGCTCAATTTTAATTTTAAAAAATCCTGAATTTCACTCACTTAATAACCTCTTAAGGATAGTGTACCTTACAAATAGAACATCAGATTCATACAATTTTCAATTTTCATGTAGCCTCAAGATAAACGTGCAAATTACCCTATTTAGGGAGGCAAATTTATCCATTTGAGATTTGCAGGAACGCACCCGGAAAAGCTCTGGGAAATCAATATTTTCCCACCTATTTTCACATTGGCAGAAATCTTCAGTGTGCGAGCATATTTTCCATATATGCCTGTGCATAACCCAGATAGAACTTTAAAATGCTAAACATGTGGCGTCATATTTATCACACGTTGTAACATCCTTTTTATATGCCACACACCCAGCAAACTCTGTGCTCATGGGGATGGCAAATAAAAATAAATTCAGAGGCGCGTTGATGCTCCTGCCCATAATACCGCCACAAGGATTCCTTGACAAATTCCACCCTCAATCCATCCTCCGCCGTCTTTTGTGCACCATAATTTGTCAAGGTGTAATAGTTTACAATTTTTACTCATCTCCACCACTCCTCATACTCGTTTCTCTTCACGATTCTTCATGCCGGAGTGTCTTTTGTCACTCCATATGACCTCCTTGGTGAGCTATGTATACCACGCTCTGTATATAGGTATGTATGGCTCTAAGCCAGGGCAATGGGCGCGCATGAAAAATGATGGTTCATTCCTTGATGTGAGATTTTCCGCCCTCCATGTCACACGGAGTTGATGTGCGGCGGACTTTTTGTGACACCCCCCATACATAGCATGGGGAGCATCGAGAAATGTCAGGAATTCATTCTCTTGTCACGAAATTACGGAGCAAGAAAAGCTGAAAAATCATGAATTGCGCCCATGGAAGTTGTGGGAGCATGGCAATGGATGAAAATGTGGATCCAAGGGGACAGTTTTATCAACTTTGGGGATTTCCCTTTTGTTCTTACACTCCAAAGATTTTCACCCAGCCGTGAAGTTTTTGGAAGAAGGAAAATATCCACCATCCATCCCAGCTGTCTTGTCTTCTAACTAAAAAAAAAAGATTTTTCCTTCAAGGAACATAGCCTTAAATTCTCTTCCTCGCATCTCTCGCTCTCTCTCTCCGTGAAGGATAAATTCCAATCGATTTTAAATTCCTCTATCTAAATTCAAACGACTTTCCATCACTCACACAGTGATTATGTGTTGGGATTATGAGAGTGCTATTGTGATATTTAATTAAAATTTAAATTAGTTTGTATAGTTTTAGGGGAATAAAGCCGATTTATTAGTTAATGAAATATGCAAATATTGACAAATAAACATAATAATAAATTCTATATAGCATAATTCCGTTAACTTGCAGGCTTTTTGCGTGCTAAAATTGTAAAATACCTGACAATGAGGTGCCAATTGTCATAGCCAGGTACTACGATTCAGACTTATGGGGTGGGTCCGTCCGTACGACCCCATGGCCCACGAGTAACTGAGCCAACCGTACTAGGGTGGTTGGGAGAGAGAGTCACCTTAAGACTCCCGCCAACCCCACACACATAAGCCAATCTGTCCTATACCATGACAGTTAGTACCAGCGGTACTACATTCGGCCATTCCTGACTTTTGTGACGTCCTCGGCACAAGCTAGGAAAAGCAAGACAGATTGACCGAATTTTCCCGTGATCTTCGACCAGTATACTTCGCAATGAATGCGATAACAACTGCGGTCCTTTGTATAGAGTACAAGTCTGTATTAGACAACAACTCTTTGCACAAACTGAAGATCATATCAAAATGTTCCAGTGGAACCTCTTCCGACCAGTATACTTCGCAAAGAATGCGATAACAACTGGGTTCATGTGTTCTAGAGTGCAAGCCCGGCACAGTGGACAACAACTCTATAGACAACTGGAAGAATATATCAAATTGTTCCTAATGGAACCGTACCTGGTAGTCCAAGTACACAAGGGTTCTGTTTGATTTAGTACGCCAGTGCACATGACACAAAATCATCACACCCATGAACCTACAGGAGGTTCTCTCAACACAGCTTTCGCCATGTTACTTGTTTCTCATGGAACATATGTCTAGACTTAGCCTACCCAGTTCCAGGAACCGTAAGCTCGTTCCATGGAGACTAGTGTCTCCGAGAAACCATTCGCCGTATGACTAACTATCAAGAACCTTCGACCTTAACCTTAGATTGATATTAATCAATACGACATTTCAGATTTTCAACGTAACAGGCCCACCATGCAAGCATGATGCCTCTCCGCGAAAACCTCGTCATGCTTTATCTACACCAGTATCATTTACTCACAGACTCATGAATCTATATGTCATCTGATCAACGAAGACTCATGATTGTTGTCTTTAGTATTAACTGGTTGCATAGATACATGACCTGAATGTCTTGTCTAGCTTACAATGCGTCCATTGATCGCCCAGACCTACATTCCTATTCATCCATTCTACCATATCTATTGAAAGATTAGGTTGGTTCTATGGATGCTTGAAGAGCCAGTTTATCACAGTATTTCTACTGATCACTTAAACATAGTGAATTGCTCTTCCATGTGCACAGGCACCTTTCTCTTCTCCTGATACCTCACTATGCGAACCATAACCTCAGAGAACTTTCTTTCGCCCAGGTATCCAAAGTTTCAGTAAACCTGATCAGAAGAGAAACGCTACTTTGACACACTACCTCTTATCTGTGTCCACTATACTGCAAGCTATACTTCTACGCTTCACAGTGAAACAACTATTTATGTACCAATACAGATACCTTTCCCATAGCATGATACCACACCAGTGATAAGAGCGATAACCTCGAAGAACTTCCTTCCGCTCAGGTATCGTCAGATGCCTCGGTAGGCATTGCACAAAAGAGAGACTACCTATGCTACAACGCTACTAGTCCGTTTCACTACATTCAAGCCCTAACTAGGCTTCAGTGAAACCACTCTCTTATCTTCATAGACGCACATTTCTCTCTCTCTCTCTATAGATACCAAATATACCAAGCCAAGATGCTGAGGATCTTCTAGCAACCAAATTCTTCTACTCTTCCCTCTTTTTTTTCCAAGAAGAGTCCCATTTATAGAATTTCCGAACCGACATACTTTTTAATTGCAACCAATTTTTCCTTCGGCTCCTTTGTTGCCTAAGAAACCAAAAATCAGAATTCTCCTCTTTTTTTTTTTTTTTTTAAATTTTCATTTTTTTTTTTTTTTTGTTGAAGTTTTACTCAACTGAACTTCCCTGAAAATTTCGCTGCTTGATCTCTTAATCTTCATGCAACTTAAAATCCATAAAACAAACTTTTTTTTTTTTATTTCCATATTTCATTCCTTTAATGCTGTAAAGGAATCTTGCAATTAACATTCTCTTAAATTCAACATGTTACACATAAACATAAAATTCATCAAGAGAATGACAGGGGTTGAAAAGCGCTTTTCAGGGTTAACCATAAAAATATAATTCATCAATTATAATTAATCGGAGAATACCACTCTCCTACCAAGTGAAAATACTTGCGATTTTCCTTCTCTTTTACTCTACATGCATCGTCCTGCATGTCTTCTTTTCCGCCGCATCATCCTCAGCGTGTCAGGCCGCTGCATGATGCTCCTTCTTTGTTGTGTGTGTGTGAGTCGCTGTCGTCACGATGTACGCTGCGGAGCTCTTCGTCACTCACCGCACACACCCATGCCGCATTCTCCGCATGCGAGTCTCGCTGCATCGAGGAGAGACTTCGTTGGTGTGTGTGTGTTTCCGCTCTCTCGATGAAGATGCTGCGCCGCTCTTCGTCGCTCGCACACACACACACACATACGCACAGAGTCTTTGCGCGCACCGAAAATGTACCGTTAATCGGTGCACGCGCAACTTTTGTGTCCCATTGCGTCGCCAATTACGCAATTTCTTTCACTCGCGGCGATTTTTCTTTTTGCGGAAACGTTTTCCGCCTCATAAAAAAAATCACGACGCGAATTCCCATGCCACGGATAAGTCCCACGAAGGACTTTTTCGCGCACATTTGACGACCGACAAACGCCACAAATGCGCAAATGGCACTTTTTCCTTCAAGTTTTCCCGACATTCCCGACGCGTTTTCCCATAACACGACACTTTTCCCGATAGAAAAACAATGAACGGCACTCACGGGTGCCCCAACGCGGATTGTCCACGCCACAAAAGTCCCGAACGATCGACTTTTTTTCCGCGAATTTCACCACGTGACGTCAAAGTGACGCCATGAAATTTTTCACTCGCGATTTTCGCACGAATTTTACGTACACGCACTTTACCACTTCCGCGAACGAGTTTTGGGCTAATCCCACTTCTGAAATGTAAAATACCTGACAATGAGGTGCCAATTGTCATAGCCAGGTACTACGATTCAGACTTATGGGGTGGGTCCGTCCGTACGACCCCATGGCCCACGAGTAACTGAGCCAACCGTACTAGGGTGGTTGGGAGAGAGAGTCACCTTAAGACTCCCGCCAACCCCACACACATAAGCCAATCTGTCCTATACCATGACAGTTAGTACCAGCGGTACTACAAAATGTCATTTTGTTATATAATTAAAATACATTTCAAGCTGATTTAATTTCTAAATCTACTTTTATTTTAAATTAGGGGAGAGGGGGGCGAATACATTCAATCAAACTAGTGAGTTTGGAAAGAAGCTCAAAATGTCTAATTTCCCAACTTAATAAAGCTTAAATGAAAGTTCAGTAATTTAAGTTATTATGCGTTTTCTTAGTAATTATTGCAAAACAAATTAATTAATTCCTGTCTTTTACCCTATTTTCCTGCAACTTTCCATCTCCTTGGCGTTTTCCTTGAATTTCTGAATCCCTGAAATACTTGAAAAATAACACGGGGGTTGTTTGTTCAAACCACACCACTTTTGCTATTTTCAATCATGCATCCTCTTTTTGTAATTCAAAATTAAATTACTTCATTGCGATCCTTGAGGGTTTAACTGAGCATTCAGTTTACTTTTCTCCCTCAATCTCCTCCCAGAGAGAGTGAGAAAAAAAGCCCCAAAGCAACGAAATGTAGGAAAAAGTCGGGGAAAATCAACAGAAATCAATTAAATCCTCCAGTTGTGCCGTTGGCAAATCGTCTGAGGTACACACACCCTCCTTGAGAAGAAAGAAAGAAGCTCAAGAAAAGAAAAGTTGTGTGTGAATAAATTGAGGCTTCTACCGGAGGAGCTCACCTGTCTGACTGAGGGGTTCTTCTAGGCGCACCCCTCGCCGATATCAATGATTGTTAAGGGTGAAGACGCACGCTTAAGTTTGAACTCCAAGTTGAACTTGTGAAGGGAAAATAGCAACAAATAAGACTTTCATGGGGTTTGTCTGGCTGCGATGGGGTGAAGTGGGGCTTTTGATGGGGCGGAAGGAATGAGTGGGGGGGGGAGGGGTGAGAGAGTGTATTAAGCGAAACTCGGTTTAGCACTTTCAGTATTTTCTCAAGTGGCAGATAACACCATGAATGATTCAGTGGGAAACAATCGGAAAGCGTCCATGTTTAATTCAGAGGAACTCTGTGAAGGAATTGAAATTCTGCAGAGGGTGTCTTGTGGTGTTTTGCCTTGGGGGGCGGGGTAGTGTGCTCAGCTCACATCCAAAAGCACGGCAAGTGAGCGAAAAATTATGCCAAAATACTTTGCGGATGGGGAATCAACGGCGAGGAGCATTTCATTTTACCAAAAGACTCTCCCTCCTCCCATTATGTGAGGGATTTTCACTCACCCCTTTCCAAGGTGGATGGGGGTGGTTGCCATTCGAGACAAATCCTCACTGTATGTAAGCATCACATTACATACACATTCTGTATACAATGGGGTGGTGGATGGGGGGTTGTGTGAATGAAATTCAGACGAGGGGGTGTGTGTGCCTGTGTCAAAAGAGTTAAGAAAATGCTTGTAAACATGTTTTTCGACATTTTCATTACGCAAAACCCAACTATCTTCCACTTTAACCAATCTGTGTGCCATACTGTTGTGAGAATTCCTGCAGTGCTCATAACATTTCAAACATAACACACACACCCCCACCGAATAAGGGATGTAATACACTTTTCAGTCCACACAAGGGGTAGGTACTTCTGCTGAATATTTCGATTTTTTTTACAAATTGTTTGAATATTTGCGAATATTTGGGTATAATTCGAATATATTCATTCAAATCAAAACCTATTGTAAAAAAACCAAAATAATTTTTTTCGGCCTTAATTTAGCATCACTTAGGCTTGAATTGCTTAAATTTTAGCATTTTTAGACTAGAATTTAGTATCATTTATGCTTGAATTTAGTACTTTTTAGACAATTTTGTTCCATAATTTAGAGCAAAAAACTTTTTTCGGATCGAATTTATTATCTCTTGGGCCGCCATGGAGGCCCCAATATAATCATGTGATGTGTGAAAAGAGCAGAAAAAATATGTTGTTTGAATTGAATATCATTGGAGAGAAAGAGAAGAATAATGAGGAAATCAAGGCAGTACATGTCGACATGCTTTCGAAAATTTTCCCTATTTCTGCCCTATTTCGACGGTCCGTCGAAATATGGTCGGCCACGTTTCGACATCACTTCCCAATTGGGCAGAAATAGGGAAGATGCTTTCGACGAACTTTCGACAGAAAAATTGGGATTTTTATTCCCCATTTTTCGTCAAGGCGTCGAAATTTTGACCAATTCTCGCCCTCTCCCTGCCGACGGATTTTCGAAAATTTTCCCTATTTTCAAGCGATTTCTCTCCTTGGGTTGTAGCGCCCGACTCACTATCCAGCGAATATTAACCTGCTCATAGAGTGAGTACCCTTAGATTGGCGGTAATTGTAATGGCTGCCCACCCTTGGCAACGGCTTCTGCCTCTAGGTTACAAACCCTCAAATAGGCGAGAGAATATGAGAATCCACAAGAGAATGTAAGAGAGCACTGAGAGAGTAATTAGATGAGAGAATGGCAAAGAGTGCTGATGAGTGTAGAGAGAGTTAGTTGGAGCCCAGCCTTGTGCGGGTATGGCTGCAAGCTCAAAGTGCTCTGTAGTTTAGTTTGAGGACGAGAGGGTTGAGGTTACTAGAGGAGTTGACCAAAGCCCTGTGGCGCCCCCCTATTCAGGGCGCCACGGGCTTAAAATTAGATTTAATCTAGAGTCGCTAGAATTTAGTACTTTTTAGGCTGGAATTTAGTACTTTGATTACTTGATTAACCTCTCTTTAGAATTTTGCTCCTCGATACTTTTTAGGACTGAAAGCCGAATAGTTTTTTTTTGGCTTAAATTTAGTACTTTTTCCGCTTAATTATGCCTTCGTAAAGTTTTGCTCCTTAAGCTGTGCCTCTAACGAATCTTTTGCTTTTTTGGCGAATTATCCGTATATTTTCATTCAGATAATCACCCCTTGGGTCCACATCATTCTCCACCATGAGCTGTATTTTCAATTTTCTCACCCCTCGACACATTGCTGGAAAACATGGAATAAATCTCATTTTGGGGTTTTGCTTTGTAAAATGGACAATGTAAAGAAAGCTTTCATGTCGTAGAAGCTTTAATTAATTTGTCTGCCAATGCAGTTGCGAATAGGCTCCATGGGTCTCATCTGGTGATCCTTGTTTGATGCTCAAGGGGATGTACACATGGCTGATATTGGATGTATCCTGCTGACGCTATTGAACATTAAGTAAACATCTTCACAGAGTACTCGTCCACACCGTGAGATTTCTCACTATACGGAAAGCTCTTTGACCTGAGTTGAAAAGCTTTCATTTGCACACAGAGTGTTAAGAATTCAATAATTCTTACTGAGTTTTACTAAAATATTCCCTGAAAAAGAGACACAAATCCCTCAAGGATGGTTACAAGACTTTCTTATCCTTCTGAAAGATTTTTTTTGAATTTTTAATTCAAACTCAAATCCTTTTTTCTCTGATAAAACTATTAATTTTAATTTTCAATGCAATTTAATGAAACAAATAGAATTAACATGGATGCATCGTCTATGTATAAAACTTAATTGCATAAATCCATGCTATGCATCATTAGCAAGTCAGAATGACCTCCTTGCATTTCCCATTCATTCAAATTAAGCACGATCTTGGAGACAATCGCTATTTGTTTTCTTTCTTCCTTCCAACACACTGTCTCCTCACTGCAATTATCCCATTTAGATTGATTGCATCCTCAACTATCATCTAGGGAAATGTACAGCTCTCCCGGCGGCATAGAACATACATCCCCTTTCCCTTTGGCTTCTCAACATTGCACATACCCCCCCTTTGAACTTAATTCCACCCTCCTGAGCACGAAATGCAAACGCCAACATTGTGCACGGATGGATGTTATGCTGTATATAAATGCCTTAGCTGTTGATGACATCATCTCTCGCCCTCTCCATGCTCCGTGGTGGTTGTAGATGTGAAAGGGGTTGATGTACCACCGCGCGCAGAGCATGGGGTGGGTTGCATGCACCCCCAGAGGGGATGAGCTGCACACACTCATGTTTATTGTGTTAATATTTTGGCAAGAATCTTGCTCGGGTATGCACTTCATATGCGAGAAAGCCAATTTTGTGTATATGCGGGCGAGAAGTCAGGTGAAAATATTTGACTTTCTGCCTCTCCTTATGGAAAAGCATTTGCGGTACTTTGGGGGTTGCTGGAGGGGTGATGGGAAATATGATAAATGTGTGTGCTTTCTGAGTTGTGACATTAAGTGTCATGTGTGAGTCTTATTTTTCGGGGATTCTTATGCGGGGAAAAATGGAAAAGACAGTGCGAGTATTTTTCACGGAGGGATAATGAAGTGATCCACATGCCAGGCAGATCATATCAGTACCCATCAATTCATGTCATACCAAAACCCTCGCCACCCGGGTGTGTCTGGTCGTATTTTGTCGCACAAAACGTTCCCTTTCGACATTCACCATATGCTAATTCCATTATTACACTCGACTGCATCGAATTTCTTCCTATCTCTGGTGCTATCGCAACATGCCCTTGCTCCCAACGCGAGAGATTCATCTAAATATCACAGCTATTGTATTTGATTTTCCTTCAACTTCTTGTATTGAATAGAATCAAGGCTTGATGCATTAGAATCCATTTTTTTACTTTATTTTTCTATATTAGCTGTGTTTCTTTCAGACACAGTTTTTTCTTTTTATTTTCCCCTGAGATCAATTTGTAAAATCCGGAAAATTTTGCTCCAAAATACAAACAGTGACGTCACTATTAGTTGGTGTTCCACTTCGTGGCCAACACTTTTATTTTCTATCTATGTCGAAGCATGAAACATAAAGAATCCTTCCCATAAATCATTAACTAAGCATTGGTATAAAAGCTTCATGACTTAAAAGACTCAAAAATACGAAAGTGACGTCATTGTTTGCATTTTTGAGCAAATTATTGTTTTCTCTCAGCTGATTCCTGTGGAAAATCTATTGGTGATTTCTTAATTATATTTTTATTCTCTATCTGCAAAATTCCGCATATTCTGATTGTTTTCTCGAATAAAGGACTTTCCCTATGAAAAACGTGTAAACTCCTTTTTAAATAATTCACAAAAAAGCATCTAACTTATGAATCACAATAGTTGCAAACCGATTCTCCCTACATAGCATGCTATTTCCTCACCGAACCCTCGTCCACATCCTTTGGATGTGATTTCACATCCGCCAATTTCCTCACTATTCCCTCCCCCTTCATCGCCCCCTCCCACGTGGGAAAAAGGGCAAAGATGATGCCACATTGACGCTTTTTCTCCCGAAAAATGAACTTTATCTCTCACTGAGCACGGATTCACCGTTCTTTCGCTTTTTTGCCATCGCCATCAATTTTTATGTGGCCTCCATGGAGAAAAATTGTCCATCTCAACGGGGTGAGCTTTCGAGATCAGCGAAGATTGGTCCTTCTTATGGATAAGCAAAAAAGCTCCGTGTGTGTGGGGGGTGGGGAAAGTCTTGAGAAATGCAATCGAGATAAGTTTATGAGATGGAAAGCGAGTGATTTTAAATGCAGACAACTCTCTGCTCTATGGTTAAAAAGGAAACCTCCCACGCTCCTTATTTCGTAATGTATAGCATGTTAAAGTAAATGCCATTTCGCCTTCATTGATTTTTCAACCCCTTTCCTCGCTGCCCCGTGCAAGGTCTTCGTTGCAGCAATGTGACACTATCGGGGGGATGCGGGAGCACCGGGTGGTTTGGGTCTATCGTAATGGAAAATAAATATTAGTGAAGCAGATCTCATGGGGATTTTATAAGAAGGTGAAATACGAAATAGTATCTTTGACTTTGCAGCATTTGCGGGGGTTTGTTGACCGACTTTCGTGGACTCTCGTTGCTTAAGAAGGATCGAATCGTCCTATTCAAATATTTCAGGACAGAAATTATTATTTGCACCTCTTCCGCATTGAATAGGCGAAAGGAGGAAGCTTTCTGTACGAAGAGCTTGCCAATAAATCTGTTTTTTCTTCACCCACCTTAAAAAAAATACCCCCCGTATGAATTTGCTCATTTTATAACTCCCTAAATGTGTTCTGTGCGAAGGAGTGTGGGTGAGGCTATAAAATCCAATTGAAGATACATGATTTATACACCCCATGGTGCACAATCTACCCCCCTCAAAACGAGCTTGTGTTTGTGGCATGAAAAGTTCACTGAATTGTTTTCCTGCAAGAAAAATTGAACGGTCTCCCGAGCTTTTAATTTATACCGTCTACTTATTAAATGGGAAGCTTTTTCACCCCCTCAAACGTTCTTTCCTCGATTGGCCATACAGGGTGCTGTGTGCCAGAGCAGGGTGGGACGCCCTCTCACTCTCCCTTTAAACCCAGCACAAATGTGAGGCTGGTCAGAGATAAATCACCACCACCGGAGATCGCATGGTGCTTGCCGGAAAATTTCCAAAGGTTATAAATTTTGTAGCCCTTGAAGAGTTCACACGGCAACAAATAAGGCAGCAACAGCCATTAGTAGAGAGGAACATGGATTGAAAGCTCTCTCGCTTTACAAGAGCTGCACAAAAGAGCAACAAAACATACTGGATGTATACTGCAAGTCTTGCTTGGAAGCTTATTAAACTTGAGATTCTTCGGTTGAGCTCTATGTACATAATTTGTACGTAAATATATATTTCTTTGAAAGCTCAATTAATTCTTAGCTGTGTTTCTTTCAGACACAGCTTTTGTGTACCGAGCAAAATCGAAAGTCGTCAGATCGGGCTCAAACTTGGGATGAGCACGAATTAGGGTCCCCACATTCCAAAAAACGTATCCGTCCGGCCGGAGTACAACGCTAAATTGCGAGAGAACGGTGATAGATAGAGACTTGCGGTAAACGGCAAAGTTTAAAAGTCGACTGGAAGACGTCAGATTATGACGTCAAATTTTACCCCCCACCCCCGCGTCCGCCATTTTGAATAACCTCAAAATTTTGTTTTCGCTATATCTCAGCCCCTGTAATAGCTAAAAATCTGAAATTTTGATATGTTGTAGGGGTCATCAAGAGCTTTCCAACGATACCTCATTTTCGAAAATCGGTCAAGCCGTTTAGTCAATATGGCCGCCACAATTTTTCATCGAAAATCGACCATAACTCGAAAACGGCTTGACCGATTTTGATCAACCCGGGGTCAAATGAAAGATCTCAACAAACCCTACAACTCTCTAGAACACTCTCTAGAACATCCGAAGTTTCAAAAGTGACCGCTAGAGGGCCAAAAATCAAAAACAAAATTTTCGATTAGTTTTCGATGAATATCTCGAAAACGCAATTATCGATTTGCTTCATTTTTTGATATGTTATAGCTGACTATATTATCTAGCTTCATGCCAAAAATGAAGAAAATCTATGTCGCCGTTCTCGAGATATAGCCTTCCAAAGTTGGCATGTCATATCTCGGGTTCTACAAGTCCGATCTTGATCAACTCAAGCGCAAATGAAAGGTTTCGAGAAACCCTACAAATGTCTAGAACATTGCAAGTTCGAGAAATGACCGCAAGAGGCGCTAAAATCGAAAACAAAGTTTTCGAAAATTTCGAACTCGAATTTTTCGAAAATGGCGACATAAATTTTTTTCATTTTTCGATATGTTATAGCTGACTCCAAGACCTTTCAAACAAAAAAAAATTATGAAAATCTATGGATCCGTTCTCGAGATATGGCCTTCTAAAGATTTCTTAGGGTATGACTTTTCAACTTTTCCCCACTATGCGTGTATTTAAATTAATTTGCGTTATAGTTTGCTCTCACAAAATTGGTACACTGAAAGAAACACAGCTCTCGTAAGCTTGGTCAGCTTACCAGTACATTTTTGTTTACAATTCGGAAAAGAAATTAATAAATTTTCTATGTTTCTGCTTATATACATCTATGTACATATAGACTATTATTCAAGCTATCAATATACCATCGTACGATGTAATTAAACACTTCAACAGAATTCTAGCTTTCCCTTGCCTATATATTATATTCGAATTAATTAGCAACAATTCCAGGAGCTTTCATGCTTCTCATATTTTTGGGGAGGGAAATTGGGAATGCCGACGTGTTATTAAATGTCTTAAGACGTGTCTGGAGCGGTATGAAGAATAGCTTGGTGAAGGTGAATATTGAAAAGATCGCGAATGTGTGCATCATATCAATCCTTAATCACACGAAACGGGGTCACAACCCCTCACACACATTCATATGGAAGGCAATGGGGGGTGGTGTGCACCATTAAGATCCCGATATGGAATAAACTGTAATTTCTGCTCCTTGGCGAGATAGCAGCGTCATAAATTCCACCGTAAAATATCACTCGGGGAGTCCCGGAGATACTTTTGTCGACTGTGGTGGGTGGGTTTTTGCGGTAGCTCTGTAGAGGGGGTGTGTTGGGGACATTTGGAAAAATTGCAGGGACTGGGTTGGAAGCAATCAAAGGAGATTCAAGGAAATTGCCAGCTTTGCGAGAATTTTTCTAAACAGCTTCAATATAAGCTCAAGCACGGGATTTTTCGAAGGGAAAAGCTTTGGCTAAAAGTGGGAGTAGTTTAGCTGCTTAATGTATTTTTTTTTTTTTAAATGGAATGGGGAATTATTGAATTTAAAGTCTTTTAATTACTTTTAAAAGAATTTAAAAGATATAAAAATTTTAATTTGAAAACTAAAAGATTAACAAAACAGAACAATTTTCTGTATAAATTAATTTGGAAAGCTTTCAGAACTTTGCAAAGTGTATTTGCTTAACAATATAATTAAAGCAAATCAAAGTTAAAACAATCAACCCTTGTACTAAGCTTTAGCAATTTTGCTTTATTGCAAAGAGAACTTCGCGTTGGAATAAAATAGAGAATAGGAGATGAAAAAAAGTCCAATACAAAGTACCAAATCGTCCACCATAAATCCTCTGAAACCTCTCCATTTTGAGCTTTTGCTGGGAATGAACAAAAAAAAGCTCAAGTGAGAACTTTAAATAGTCCATTGCGGTATAGTTCGGTGTGATGGCTCATCTATTTGGAGAGAAAATTAAACTGCCACCGACACGAGCGAAAGCGGTTCGCCCAAAAGGGTGGATGAATGGAGATAAGGGGCGCATAGAGCCACACCCCGGGTGCAGAACTAGTGTTATTTTGTTAATTTCCCTCAGGAATCGGCACACAATGTGTCCGAATGGAGTGAACAATGGAGAGGTATAAATGTCGGAGGGAAATGGGGAAGGGCGCAAAAAAAGGCGAGAGAAAGCTCTCAGTGACACCAAAAGCTTCGTATCTGGATGAAAAATAAAAGAGGATTCCTTTTGACATTCTCTTTTGTAATAATTTATATGAGTACTTGCCACGTCTTGTTAGGCTTGCTTTCCTTCCTTCGGAGTACTATAGGCGTTCACTTTTGACGTTCCTCCTCACTCAAATATTCCATCAGAAGAATGTGGCTATATATAGAAGTGTTTGAAGGCTTATTTTGAGGTGGATGGGGTGGAGAAAGGAACTTCATGGTTCGGCAATTTTTGGAGTTCACTTACTAAATGTTCTTTGAAACCGAAGATCTTAATCTCATCCTTCGAGTGGGTACCAATCATTTCGAGATTCTGAGATTTTTGATATTGGACCGAGGTTGTTGAGAATGAAATGTTTTTGAACGTTAAAAACGGATTTTTTTCAAGAGTTGTAGACGCTAAATAGGTCGCCATTTTGTTTTTAACCTCAAAAAGGCCTGAAACAGTAATATTAAAAATTAATTTTGTTATAATTCAGATTATAGTCAAGGGTCAGAAGAAAGTAATAAATTAGGTAATAAAAATGATTTTTTTCACCCACAAGAGGGCTACATTCCCGTGTCGCCATCTAGTGGCATTTCCACTTCATTGATACAAAGAGAAAAACCTTTAATTCACTAGAAGTCTGCGGAAATTTTGCAGCATTTCAAGCTCACTGACCCGCATCATATTAAATTGGTATCAATCCATGTGCACTGAAAGTGACCCCATTGTGCACAAAGGCAATATAGACTTTGGCTGAAGTGTTTCTGACGTGGATGATGAGCCTTCATCCCGCAACAACTCAATAAGACGGCCAATTCAGCTTCAACATTTATCTCTTATGCCATTCATCGGATGAGGGGAGTTTTCGGGGTGTGTGTGGAGTGTTGATGGCCTCTTCACTTCCAAAACTTCCACACACACAGAATGAATGATTTTCACCATGCTCTCTCAAGTGGTTCCAGGAGATTCCAAAAAAAAAAAACTCCCAGCTCCACCATGGAGAAAAAAAGTAAGGGTTGATTTTCAATAATTCACAGAAAAGAAAAATAAATCCATGGGCGGAAAAACATTTTTGTGTAGGAGGAAAACTCAACTCCTTCCGGAGAGAAGTGTGTGTGTGTGATGATTGACAGGAAAAGGGGGGTATTCGAGGGGGATGGGATTTCATTTTGGTGCGAAAATCATCCCCAAGGGTAGCATTACAACTTGACGGAGGTGCGGAGAGCGCCCAGTATTTCCCGGAAATGTCTGAATTGAACCACCTGGGGGCGGTGTTGGCAGTGAGGGAGAAATTTCCCAGCACAGCCTGCAAATTCTCTTGGCAATCTCACCTTAATCCCACCCAACACACCCAACCTCTACGGGCTTTTCTCTTCGTGTAGAAAAGGAAGTAGTTCATGTTGGTGAATGAATAGGATATGCTGAAGGAGCACAAAAGAATCTCTTTTCTCACGTGAAACATCCTAAAAACTTATATGAAGGGAATTTTCTCATCTTGGCGCATCCCGCATTGATGTCGGAAAATTCTGGAGAGCACCCCCCCACACATTGCAACCCTCAACACATCATCACACCTTTCCACCTTGCATGGTGTTTACACATAGAATTCGATGGAAGTGCATCTGCATGAAACAATATGCAAATTCCTCACAGTCTCACAGATTCATCTTCATTACATTGAAGGGATGTGGGGGGAGGTGAATTAATTAGGATCATAGCATCAAAGGGTTGAATAACTACTCAACTATTGACTAGACGATACTCTATGCTTGATGCTAATTTTGTATTTTTAGCATTTTTAGCGCCTTTGTGATTTTTGCGTTAATTAAAAATGTTTTTTTTTTCCTCAAAGAGATTTTTTTTCATTTTTACCTTGGAGTCTATGTTTTCCTTCAACAAAGAGTCTTTAAGAATCTTTAAATCTGTATGTTTTACATCCTGAAGTTTTTAATCAGAATTCTTTAGGGATTTTGGGCTCTTTAATCTGCGATTGTGAACATAAAAAATATTTTGAAATGTTCCAATCACGACGTAAGAAAAAAAGAAAACTTGCTGGAAAAACATCGTCAATAGGGGAAAGAAAGAAAATTTTCTTTCAATACTACTTAAGCTATTATCCTCTGTGATTCTTTTCACCCTCACAATTCCTTTTCAGCATGTCCATTCGCAGACGCGTTGCCCCAGCCCTGAGGGGGAAACAAGGGCATTTTAAAGCCATTAAGATTAGCATCTTTTTGGGTGTGGTGATTTTTACTTCCACGCGCACGCATAGATTAATCCTTAATGAAAAGAAATCACCGAGGTTCGTCCACCACCCTCCCTGAAGGAGAAAGAAATAACAGAAGCTACCCACGAGAGGGGTGGGTGGGTGGAAAAAGCTCTTCCGGCCATGCAGTGCCGACATTCATTTTATTTGTATAGAGAACATTATGAATTTCATATATAAATGAAAATGCTGTAACTGATATTAATGGACACACACCACAGAGGAATTATTGATTAATCCGATTTATATAGAAACATCAGATTGTCACATGGGAGTTGGAAAGGGGCTTTAGGAGTGAAAGGCGGTGGGTAGTAAGAGTATTTTGGGGTAAGGATTTCATTAATTAAAATCAAGAATATGCTTTGATATTGCTTTGAGGGAAAATTATGAGGATATCTTATTTATTGACAGGGAGACAAAACAAAATAATTTTGGGGGAGGATATTAATCTAATGAAAACATCAAATATAATCATCAATGTTAAATTGTCTAATATTGGGCCTAATTCAGCGACCAAGAAACCCTTGAAATTCGCTTGAAATCTTGAAATTTCAGTACAAAATTCAAAGATTTCAAGGGTTTCTTGGTCGCTGAATTAGGCCCATTGTATAGCTTTGACATTATTTTAAAAGATACTTTAAACAGTTTTAATTTTATTTCATAAATTTGCTAAAAAAAATCTATAAATTCCGGCAAAAGAAAATCCCGCAAGAGGGCTTCTGGTTACACAGAGGCGACATCTGGCGTGAGAAATAACCATTAGACTAAAAGTCGCTTCAATAAGCTTTTCAAAATTTCTAGAAAGTTTCTCTTAATCCAATTAATTAAATTGATTCATTAAAAATACAACAGACAATGTCAAAAAAAAAATAAAGAAATCGTAGAAATAACTTCAAAGAATCGATTCGTGAGAAGTCATCAGCAAAAAGCACCTGAATTTTCCTTGGAAAGTTTCAAAGAACGCACCATTGATTTTCATTTCGAGAATTTCTCAGGCTTGTTCTCAGGTGATGTGCACAAAAGAATTGAGAAATTGCCTTCCTGCACAGATGTGTGCAGAGATGTTTCTGAAGACGTTGCATCATCGACATGTCTTTTAGCTTTGGCTTTTCTCAATGAATTATTCAGCAACATCTGAGACCACTGAAACATCTTCGTCTTGATTTTCCACACACAGCCGAATGTATGCCATTCGGAAGGGTTTCTCCACGAAAGGTCTTTTCCCCATGGAGTTCCCTTTTCCGGTTAACCGCTCGAGGGGTGGTGGAGCTTGCGCATGAGGGTGCCAACCACCCCTACATATCCCCACAGGTAATTTTGTCTTCATCCGAACATCACTCAATGGGTCTGCATGATGCACTTTTTCACCTCATTTCACGGTGTTTCTTACACAAAAAACAAGCTCACAGATGCTTACCCTTCATACCTACATAAAATGTTTCGCCACGGCACAACTCCCCCCCCCCCCCCAATGGTGTGAGATCTTATTAAGTGCCAGAATGCAAATGCGCTACAAAGCAGTGAATTTGTAAAACTAAAGTCTTTTACAGCAGCTTACGTTTTCAATGTTGCGGCGGTAAAAAGCTCATTACTCTATTTAAATGCAAAACCACATACAGGGTGGTCTCATTCAATTGGTGGAGTTTTCTATTCCAAATTTATTTATTGGGAAAGATTAAAGATTAAGAGGAAAGGGGGGAGTTTGTTTCATTTCTGCTGAAAGGATGTATAGAGTTCGTTTTCCTCTTTTTCCCCACACGGGGCTGTTTATTCTCCTCTCAATGTACAAATTTGTCTTCTTCTTCTTGGGAGAAATCTTGTGTCGCTTCCTTCTCTTCTACGACGTCTTCTGCTTTCTGTGGCTTCTCGAGGTAGGGTGTGGCCCTCTGGTGCTGTCGGTGGCTTCTTGGGGCCAGAACGTAGCCCTCCTATGCGGTGGCTTCTGTGGGGCAGGACGTAGCCCTCCTGTGCAGTCTTCTGAACCTCTCGTAGATCCCCAAGGGTAGGGCGTAGCCCCTCTAGTGGTTCTTCTGGGACTTACAATCCCCTCGGTACAATACAGGGGGAAATTTCTTCCTTCCAGCTCCTGACCAGCAGAATTCCGGCACAGACGGATCCTCGTTCTCTTCACAGGCTTCTGGATAGCCTCTAGCTTCACGGGAGGAGTGGTAGAGCACTCCTCAAGGACTTCACAGAATTTATCCCTTTTGGGAGAGAAGAAAATTTAATGGGTCTTTTCCCCAAGAGAATCAAATCGAGACTGCTGGGCCCACTGACAGAGCAGAGGGCAACCAGCTGATACACACACACACATATACATAGTTTTCAGCACTCTTCCCCTTTTTGGAGACATTTTTGAATTGAACGTTAATTCCCCCATTACGGATAATTTTCAAAAAAAATATGCACGTTACAGATGTTTTGTGGTTTTAGGGACATAAATTATGTATTTTCGTAGAATAATTAAAATAATTAAAAAATTTTGAATAAAAATAGTTAAAACACATTTTTTAAATAAGAAAACAAAGTAATTTCAGAAATAAAAGCGAAAATTCCTTTTTGATTTATGAATGGAAAACTAAAAAGTCAAATTAAGCTTTAGATCACCTTTTAGGAGCTTTGTTCACATCAAAAGCATTAAGTATTGAAGCAAAAAGCTCGAGATTTAAAACAAAATGAATTTATTTCTGACTTTATACTTTTTGGTTTATTTTAACCTGTAAATTATAGTTAAATAGAAAATATAAAAAACTTTAAAAATCTTTTGAATGAAGAGCTTAACTATCCAAAAAACTTAGAACAGAACATTTTCATCAAAATTAATTAATTTAAACTAATTTTGCCCCTCAACTTTATATTCCTGAATTTTAATTCCACAAAATATAATGAGAAAAAGCTTACAACAGATTGAATAAAATTTTTAAGCTTAATGCTGAAACAATAAAATAAGCTCAACAATTTAATTTTTGCTCTCCGATTGAGAGCTTTCTTTCATTGAGATAAATAGCAAACATAGTTTATAATGAGCTGAAATTGAATTTCAAACCAGAAAAAAGAACCTACCACATTATGCAAAGTTTTTTAGTTAAAATAATTATTTCTATCATGCTAATGAAGAACATTTCTCTCACAAAACCATTTCTCTCGAAATGTTCTATACGAAAATTCCATTTGAAATAGAATTTTCTCCCGTGTTGTAGAGCGAATGAGGTAGATTTAGCACTAATTTGTGGAGTTCATTAAAATACTAACAACCATCCTCGGTGCATTCTCTCCTCCGTCTGCTCGTGTTAACACTTTTATATTGAATTATATGTGCACCAACATGGCATTCAATGGTGTGCAACTTGGTGGTGGGTGTCGAGCGGTGTCTCTTGTACCCATGAAAATTATGTTTTTCATTTAAGTGCATCCCAAAGAGCATAAAGAATACGCGAAATGGGTCACCAAATGAGCCAACCTTTTCCCTTCTTTGTGTTCAGTTTTTTTTTTACCTTGCAATAAAATGAACTTTTAAGCTAAAATGATGGAGTTTTCAGGGGAGTTTTCCCAGCATTCGTCGCGAAAATTCCCAACTGGCAAAAAGTATATACTTGAAATTCCGGGAGATGGGATGAAAAAGGGAGTCCCATCAATTCCAATGGTGGTGGGAAGAATCTCAAGTGGGAATTATTTAGGGAGAGAACGAAAGCACCTTGTGGAGTATTTAAGTTGTGCACGATCATCGAGAAAATAACAGAAAAAACTCCCATCTAAAGTGCCCCAATAAATCTGCGGAGGATTTTCCACTGCAAATGTGCATTCCTCTCGCGCCATCTTCACCGGTTGTACATAGTACTTCTTCACACATTCACGGAGCGTGCATCGAAGGAAAATCTCCCCCACGCGATGGTTAGAGCCCTTTTTCTTGCACACACAATGTGTCTCCACCAGTGATAAATTTGATTCTATCTCCGCCGCATTCTCCATGGTTTTCTCCTAATGAAGGCGATATAGCCACCACAACCGTTGAAGCTTTTGCCGAAACTGTGTGTGAGAGCTTTTTTTTCTTCTCCTCACCAATTCGACGGAAACTTTTCCGTGTGCCGGAGAAAATCCCTCGAAATTGCTATATACTCCCCACCTCCACAATACAACTTCTGGGTTTCCGCTCCGTAGAAAAATGCTGAGAGCTGAGAATTGCATGATTTTGGGTTTCATCTGCAAAAATGTATATACAATTTACTCTTGTGAAAATTCAACAAATATAGAATCAATATTTGGTGGTGTAGAGAGAAAAGAGCGTCGCATTTCAAGCACTAAAAGCTCCTAACGCTGTTATATATAGCAGATTAAATTCTGTTTATTTGCCAACGACTTCTCATAGTTTAGAATTATCATTTTAATTTGCTAAAAGTTAAATTGAGAATTATTTTGTGGCTCACTAGATTAATTTTTGTTAAAAAGAGCCTTTGTGCTTTTTTAGGAACTTGATGAAACATTTTTCTTTCAAATTATATTTTTATAGTCAGCATATTTTTTTTACATGAAAAATTGGGAAAAAAAATACTTAACTACCAGGCGCCTCCATCGATTTTTGAAGTAAGTTTTGTTGAGGAAAGTAACTTGCCTTAAGTGAAAAATAAATAAATATTTTTGAAATTGAGATGAATGATATAAACCAGGCGTCTCCGTTGGAGAGAAAATAAAATTAGGTAGCTCAATTGAATCTTTTGTACCCGATTTTACTTTGATCTGCTAAAGGTAATTTCAAAGATAGGAAAGGCAGTGAGAGGAATATTTCTGATGAGCAAAGAGATGAAAATGAAATATTTTCTTCGTATTAAAACTTTATTTAACTTAACAGAGTGGGATTTAGGGGACATTTTCATTTGTTTTTCTTTAAGAATTTTATCTTTAAAAATTAAATAATTTTCTACCTCATAAATGGCAAAAACTCTTTTATTAAATTTTATTTTAACAAAAAAAATTTAAAATTCGTCTCGAAAGAAAATTCCTGAATTCTTTGCACTCTATAAATTTTTTCGAAGAAAAAAAAAAGATACGATATTCAAGCTGTAAACATTTGAGTTCTTGTGGGGAGAACATATAGAACGAGGAAGAGGCTGTTTTCTCCGTATAGTATATGGAAATCTCATTACCCAAGCCTTGATGTTGCAAAAATTCTGGAGAGCATAACTCGCTGAATTATGTTCGCTCCGTATCTTTTTCATCGCTGGCGCCAACATATTCGCCGTCACATCGCGAAATGCAAGCGCGGAATCAACATAAAAGAGCTTGTCTTCTTTGAGACAGTCACAAAAAAGCACACACACATACGCCCTTTAAAGCTCCAACAGAGTCCATACATAAAGTAAGAGCTTTATTAGTTTTCATGTCGACTCCACACCGGCATAAATATTCAAGCTCCATCGTAAAGTTACTTTGAGTGTCAATTTTGTGAATAACTCCGGCAAAATCTTCACAGAGTACACCATCTTCAGACGGGAATGTTCGTCGTGTGTTGTCATATAATTTTTTTTCTTACCATCTCTGGTGGATTCTCTGTGTGGCACGAGCAAAGGGATAAAGGGTGCAGCAAATCCGTTAGTCTCACACAAGATAGGCGAATTATGCATGAACATTGTGATACAACTGAGGGATTATGGTGGGCATCATCATACTGAGCCTATCTCTATCTCTGGTAAGCTTTCAAACTAATTAATATGTATTTAGATAGCATCGAATTATCGCTTATATATACATCTGTTTGAATTAATCGAACCCATTCATTGCTGCAATAGAAACCCTCTAAAGTTCCATAAACGCAAAAGCTCTAAAGGCTCAAAGTTTATGTGGTAAACTTTTTCCATTTCCGCAATTGTAATTTTTATAAAATAAAAGAAAGTTTTCATAAAAAAATCATTTTCTTCAGAGGCAAAGAGGAAATTAAATTGAGTACAACTTAGAGGAGCTTTCAGAGCCTCTTTTGCGTGAAAAACACCTTGAGCTTTTTCAATTAGAAAAGTACAGCTTCAGTGTGTAGCACAATGGAAGTCCAGAAGAAGCCTCTAAAGGTAATTTTCAACATCTACGAGGTTCTTCAGCCACTCTACTTTATAATTAGGGTCTTTGGCTCCTTCGTCTTTACGGTGAACTCAGCTGAGGAGGATAAATTCGAAATTCGTCCAGCAAATTGGATTAAGGTGGCCATATTATCCAGCATCCTTCTAGCCCTTCTC
Source organism: Lutzomyia longipalpis (assembly GCF_024334085.1). Taxonomy (NCBI): domain Eukaryota; kingdom Metazoa; phylum Arthropoda; class Insecta; order Diptera; family Psychodidae; genus Lutzomyia; species Lutzomyia longipalpis. Next base: position 19,562,601 of record NC_074707.1, read on the forward strand.
ATCCTCAATATCTACATCGACGTACATGCCCTTGAATCCTTGACGGATATTGTGAGCAGAATGACTCGCTTCATTGTCGTAGTAGACATATTCATGATCATTGAGTTCACATTCATGAATCGTTTTCTGCTGAAGTATCTGTGGAAGCTGCTACGTTGCCTCAACAGCTTCGACAAAAAGGTCAAATGCAATTAATCTTCTTACCACAAAGATAAGGTGAAATAATGCTGAACATTCTTCCAGATGGCGACCCTCAATGCACCAGTTAATCACACTCTGCACCGAAAATTGATAATTCGTATGATGATGGCCCTTATGGTCCTGTACATGATTCTTGGATCTGTCAATGTTGGTGCTATAACGATGATTTCACACAGGAAACTCCTTTTATTTTTTGTTTCTGTAACATACACCATCATTTCGTATGCTTTTCTGTTCTACGTCAGTCATTTTATTGTCATTTTAATGAACATAAAAGAAAGGTTTCGTCTACTGAATCGGTGTTTTAAGTAAGTCAATTAAATATTCAAAGATTTAGCATTAAAAACTATTTTTTTAAATGTAATTTTTATGGATTTTCCATTCTTTTCCTTAGAAATCATTTTGCAACAAATGACTACTATACTACAGTTAAAACTTCATCAGATGAGAGCTGCATCTTCGTCACCGCCCTGTCAAAGCTTCATGATTCGCTTTATGACAGTGTATCCCTCGCTAATAGCTACTTTGCCATTCCGGTAACCAGGCGCCTCCACTGCAAATCAATCCTTAAAAGCTTCTAAATCTTTTTCTTCTCTGTAGATGCTAATGGCGCTCACGTGCGTCTTTGTCTACATCGTCGTGACTATTTTCACGATTTACTGCGTATGCACGCGGAGTCATACTGAGACGGATATTTGGACATCATTGATCTATGGTTTTGATTGTTTTTTCTATGCATCCTTTATGGTAGCTGCTATTGCTATTTCCAGCGATCTCACGAGTCAGGGAAAATTCACAGCGACACTCATTCACAAAGCCATCAACAGGACGGAAGATGCAAAAGTGGCAAAAAAGCTGAAAGAATGGTCACTGCAGATGGTCCACAGACAACCCATCATGACTTGTGGCCTTTTCCCATACGACTGGACACTCTTATATTCAGTTGGTGTTATGCTTCTTTTTTTGAACTTTTTAAAAATTAATTTTGATATTTTTTCTATTTTAGATTATCGCTGCTGTTTGTGCATACGTAACCATCCTTATCCAATTCGATACGTCAAAGAAGTAAATTAATTATTTAAGAATGTTGGAAAGTAAATAAAAAATTAGTTGGTGTTCCACTTCGTGGCCAACACCAATTTGTTATTCAAATCTTGAATCAAATTATTTTAAGTTATAATAATAATTTTAAAATGTTGTGAGGATTGAGAATAAAAATATAATTGGATTTTCCATCTCAATTATTAACTATTTATTATTATTTCAAAAAATATTATTTCCATAAATTCATTGAGAGTGGATTTTTATTATCAATTCATTTTTATTTGTTTTTACTCATTTTAATTTGCAGGTAATTGACGCCAATAAAATGAAAATAAATAAAAAATATTAATAATCAAAGATTTAAATGTTTTTTTTTAGGTAAAGATTTGTTTTTTAAATTATTTAATCTTTCCGGAAGGGGTTAATATTTTTATACATATTAAGTATCGAATTTGCTTATTTTTCATTTTTCATTTTTACAAAAAGCTTTTAAAGCTCAATATAAAAAAAACATGAAATAAAAAAAGGTTTGTACTTTATTTATCAATATTTTATGTAGGTATTCATACGCACTTTAAGGTCACTTCTTATCAAATTCATTATTAAAAGTTTTAAAAAAAATTATCAAAATATTGATTAAAATTTTCAATACATAAAAGTCATAGGAAAAATTAATTTTTATGCTTCTTCGTTAATTCCCTTTCGCCATTAGGTCATGGTGTGTGTTGTTGAGAATTTTTTCAGAATGTTCATCGTTTTTCCTTCCATTTTGAGGGGATTCTCTGATGAAACACAAGCAAACAGACAAGGAGGTACAATCCGTTGGACTCACACATGGCAAGCGAATTATGTTGGACATCATCATATTGAGCCCTCTCTATTCCTGGTAGGCTTTCAAACTAATTAATATTTAGATAGTATCGAATTATCACTTATAAATATATCTGTTTCAATTAATCCAATCCATATTCATAGCTCCAAGAGAGGCCTTCCGAAGTCTCATAACTCTTGGTAAAAGCTCCAAAGGTTAAAAGTTTTTCAGGAGAACTTCCTCCATTTTCACAATTTTAATTTATCTGTAACTAAAAGAAAGTTTTCTTTAAAAAGAATACTTTTTTCAGTGTGCTGTAAAGGAAGAAAATTTAATTGAGTACAACTTAGAGAAGCTTTCAGAGCCTCTTTTCTCCGCGTGAAAATCACCTTAAGCTTTTTCCATTAGACAAGAGCAACTTCAGCAAAATGGAAGCCTCGAAGAAGCCTCTAAAAATATTTTGCAACATCTATGATGTTCTTCAACCACTCTACAGTGTAATCCGTGTTTTTGGCTCCATCGTCTTTACGGTGAATTCAGCTGAAGAGGATGAATTCGAAATTCGTCCTGCCAATTGGATTCATGTCGCCATCTCATTCAGCATCCTCTTGGCCTTTCTCATCCTCAACATTCAAATGGACATGCATACCCTTGAATCCTTAACGGACATTGTGGGCACAATGACACGCTTCATTGTTGTAATAGGCATCCTCGTGGTCATTGAGACTACTCTCACGAATCGTTTTCTGCAGAAGTATCTGTGGAAGCTGCTACGTTGCCTCAACAGCTTCGACAAAAAGGTCAAATGCAATTAATCTTCTTACCACAAAGATAAGGTGAAACAATACCGTATGTACACACTCTCTTCCAGATGGCGACCCTCAACGCACCAGTTAATCACACTCTGCACCGAAAATGGATGGTTCGCTTGATGATGTCTCTCGGGGCTCTATGTTTCGTACTTGGAGCTTTCAATGTTGGCACAATAACGATGATTTCACCAAAGAAACTTTTGGGATTTTTTTCTTCTCTAACATACACCGTCATTTCGTATGCCTTTCTGTTCTATGTTAGTCATTTCATCGTCATTCTGGTGAACATAAAAGAAAGATTTCGTCTTTTAAATCAATGTTTTAGGTAAGTTAATTAAAATGATTTTTTTTAATGTTATTTTTTTCTTACGAGTTTTCCATTCTTTTCCTTAGAAATCATTTTGCAACAAATGACTACTATACTATAGTTAAAACTTCATCAGATGAGAGTTGTTCTTTCATCACCACCCTGTCGAAGCTTCATGATTCCCTCAATGACAGTGTATCCCTCGCGAATGGCTACTTTGCTCTTCCGGTAACCAGGCGCCTCCACTGCAAAGTCTTAAAAACTTGTCCCAAATTCACATTTTTTTCTTTTCTGTAGATGCTAATAGCGCTCACGTGCGTCTTTGCCGACATTGTCGTGACTATCTTCACGATTTATTGTGTCTTCACGCGTAGTCACGCTGTGGAGGATTTTTGGACATCAATGATTTATGGGTTTGATTGCTTGTTCTATTCATTCTTTGTGCTGATTGTGATTACAATCGCCAGCGACCTGACGTTTCAAGGAAAATTCACAGCGACACTCATTCACAAAGCCATCAACAGGACGGAAGATGCAAAAGTGGCAGAAAAACTGAAAGAGTGGTCACTGCAGATGGTCCACAGACAACCCATCCTGACTTGTGGCCTTTTCCCATACGACTGGACGCTCTTCTATTCAGTTAGTGTGATTTTTTATTGTTATTTTAGCTTTTAAAAAGATTGACTTTGGGCGGTTTTTCTATTTAGATTATCGCTGCTATTTGTGCATACGTGACCATCCTTATCCAGTTCGACACGACAAAGTTTTACAGCCAAGCAGCCTTCAATGGGACAAAGTAAAATTTTCAGAGGTTTGGGGGTGGCGTGAGTCAATATGTGGTAAAGTGTCGTGATGTCTCATGAATAAATCATGATAAAATATTCAACAAAACTTTCTATTTGCCCAAAATCAACAATCCAATTTCAGGAGGTAATCTCTGCGGGATTTCCGGTCAGTCTTGGTGAGATGGGGCAGACAAGTGGGTGCAAGAGTGTTTTCGATGTGATCACACCCGTGCATGCGTACAGCAAAGTCTTTGGCTTTCAACTCTACACCGTGTATCGTAGGGAAAGGGATGGTGTTCACGAGATTAAGACATCTCTCGTGGATGTTGTGTGCTTCACGTATTCCATAGTTTGCTATATTATTCTTCTGGGAGTAAATATCAAGTGGAATTTCTTCGAGGAGTACAGCCCGTCGAATACTGTGAACTGGGCCAGTAGATTTCTGGTCATCTTCTGCTTTGGCGTGCAAACAATTGCAGTTGTGGGGGATCTCTTTCTTCGCCGCAGGGTTTTCCGATTACTTCAAAATATCCACAGATGTGACAGCATCCTCCAGCATCATCACATTGACGTGAACTTCAATCGGCAATATCGGATTATGTTGTTATCTGTTATTACCGTGTTGGTGTCATTTGCTATCCTTGGTGCCATCTCACTCCTCCTACGCGGCGAGATGGTCACGAAATTTGCCCTCACCCACACCTGGTACTACATTGCCTCCCTCTCGTACACATCATTCATGCTTCAATTCATCTTCATCATCATGTTGGTGCGATGGCGCTTTTCCGCCATCAACGATGCCTTCAGGTTAGTTTTTTTGGTTTTGGGCTATGACCAGAGCCCCCATTCATTGCACACCCCCATTTACAGGAGACGCTTCGGCCTGGGGGTGGTTCAAGAGGTGGTGGCGGCCAAAGTGGGTGCACTAAAGCTCTTTTGGCACGATGACACCGCCTTTATCACAGACCTGGCCATAATGCACGATTTATTGACCGATTCCGTGAGCCTTCTCAACTCCTGCTTCGCCCTTCAGGTGAGCTACACCCCCCTATCCATTAAAGAATAAAAAATTCCCTACTTTTGCCCAATCTTTCGGCAACTTTCCAAAAGCACTTTGAAGCAATTCCAACGGGGGAGCTTTTAATTTTTGAGCAATGTTCTTTATTAGCCTTTTGTTTGAGGGAGTTGTTTTCAATACATTTTATTGGTGGAGTAGATTCTATGTTATGTGGGGCTACCATTTTGAAGAGAACCCAAAAAAATCTAAAAGAAATTTGTAACACAAGAAGTGAATTGTTGTTTAAAAGCGTGCGAAAGTAAGATTAAAAATTTATCATCTAATGTCTAAAGCTTTCAACAATTCTAATCAAGTTAGTTATGCCACGTATGTGGTATACCAACTAATTCAATTTATTGAATTTTTTTGTAAGTAAAACATTAATTTTTAATGTAAAAATGTTTTCTTCGATATTGTGAGAAGTTTTACCCAAAACTCATTTCAGCTTTACTTTTATAAGAATTTATTAAAATAATTTATTGAAATTTCTCAACAAAATATAATTTATTTAATCGAATTTACCTAACAAACTACAAATATAAAATCAATTAAAAATTGTTGTATGAATTGAGAATAAAAACTATATTAATTGGATTTTCCAACGCAATTATTATTATTATTTCAAAAAATAAATAAATTCATTGAGTGCGATCATTTGATTTTATTTTTATTTGGTTTCAATATTTATTAATTTATTAATATTCAATAAAAACAAATTCATTTTTTATTGGTTAGATATTTAATTTTTATTTTTTTAAAACTTTCTGAAAGGGGTGAATGTTGAAAACGGAATTTACTTTAAATTAAGAGGATAATGGTAAAAATTTCAGAAAGCTCTTAAAGCTCAATAATGTATGAAGATCAAAAATAAGATTTTGCTTCATTTTTCTGTATTTTATGCATTAAATATTACATATTTAGCTCTTTTTTTGAGAAAATTTTTGAAGTAAAAATATTGATTGCAATTATCAAAACCCTTAAAATTCTAGAAAGGGTTCATTTTCACATTCCTTCAGCATTTAATTTCTTTTCTTTATTAGGCCATGGTGTGGTTTGTTGGGACTTTTTGCCTCAATATTATTGGTTTCTTCACCATCTACCGCTTTATTGTGCAACAACGTGTGGACCAATTGATGGTGGCTGTGGTCCACACAATGTGGCTCTGCTATGACTGGATATTTGTAATCCTGGCCGTCATGGAGGGTAGCAACATAGCCCGTCAGGTAAGGCGGCATCCTCTGCAAAACCCTTCAATTTAATGAGCTGGCAAATTGAAAGCTTTTCTCTCGCATCAGGGACGAGCTACAGCAATCCTCGTGCACAAAGCCATCAATCGTCACTTTGACTCACCACCGCTCACAGAGAAGGTGACCACTATTTCTTCTCTAGGCGCTCTTTACAAAATTTGAAGGAATTTTTCTCAAATGTTTTGATTTTAAAATTTTTCTTTCTGTGTGGCCGTACAGCTCAAGTTGATTTCTCAGCAACTTCTCCACAGATATCCCGAAGTTTCATGCGGCCTCTTCACATTCAATTGGCCGTACCTCGCATCAGTAAGTGCTACTTCCCAGTGACTTTTCCAGTTGAATTTAAATTAAGAATCAATCATGGAGTTTCCCAACAAGTCGTTTAATTTGAAAGTTTCTCTTTCTCCACATAAAACAGAATGTCGGCACCATGGCGATGTATCTCTGCATCTTCATCCAGTTCGACATGGCCCAGCCAGCTTCTTAGTTGCAAGAGGAGGGAGCTTTCACCGGATTGGGGAAAACTTGCACAAACACACACAGAGTGGGGGAAGGTGTATGAATGAAAAGTCACAAGAAAAGCTCACATATTAGGTGTATTATTGCCAGCACTATCGCATACCCCCACACACACCGGGGGTACTGCGAATGGCAATTATTTTTGGTGTAATTGCAAAAGTTTCGCTATTTATTTTATGCTTATTGCAAAAGCTTCCTTGTAAGGTGCCTTTCAGGGGTATGAGTGTGGGGAAGAAGCAGCAGGGGTGCCTGACTTAGGGGTTGAAAGGTACACACATATAAATTTTAATTATAGCATAGAGCACTGTGCTTTTTAATTGGGCCTGCGTGGGGGTGAATGAGGAGAGCGAGCAAAAGAAGTCTCGCGCGGTTTTATTTGTCACAATTAAGAGTAATCTATATAGTTTCATTTTCCGAAACACTAATTTCCATTGATTAAATTACACCTCCCCCCGGGGGCTGTAAGGCACCACCAACCAACACGGAAATTGACTCAACCTTACACACAGTCGACACTCAGCCATGGCACCTGAAGGGGTGTCTTTCAATTTAGCCCCAATGGTTAGATTTGTACATCGGTCGTATCGATTAATTGGATTATGCCCGTATAAATTGCCGCCGGACATCAATTCTAACCACTTTGGTGTGACGATGCCAACAGCTATTTACTCCATCGTCCTGGCTACCTTCTCAATGGCTGCCCTCACCTTTCACGCCATCCGGGATGCCCAGGAGATCCTCTCGAGGGCCAATCTAGTCAATGTCAGTACGAAATTTATGCTTGCCGGTGGTGTGGGATTCCATTTATTTTACATACTCTTCACCATCTATGTGCGCAAAAGTATGTGGAACTTCCTCAGGGAGATCAACAATATCGATGATAAGGTATGTGTGCTATGTAGCAGCATGTAATTTATTGCTCCTGAAGCGAGAAAGTAACATCCTTTTCCTTTTTAATTTGTTTACTACGCATTGTGAGTGCAATATGTGACCACATTTTGATATTCTCCTCACAATTTGGTATTAGCTTCGTTTGCTCGGTGTCCAATTCAACTACAGCCGCCAATATTGGTTCACCCAATTGTTCACCGGGCTGTGGATATCCTTCGCAGGGCTCCTCCTACTCATTCACAGCTACAACAATTTGCATGCTTTTGGTAGCATCAGCACGTTTTTCGAGAGAATTTTCTCCCATTTTGTCGCCGTGGGAAATTATGGGGCCTTCATGAGTGAGTTCTTCTTTTGCCTCCTGCTGATTTACACGAGATTCGTGTGCTTGAATACTGCCTTCAGGACGCAATTGCTGCAACATGACGCACCCAAGAATGTCGACATGATCGTCACGCACTTCCGTATTGTCCATGATGCTATTACGGATGCTGTGGGGAAAGTGAATTCTCTCCTTTCGCTTATGGTTGAGTTTTGCATGCGGCAAATAAGTCTTTAGCTTTTAGCGAATAATTCACATTTCCCTCTTCCAGGCCATGACCTGTATATCCGTAACTATTATCCTGGCTGTCCTCTCAATAAGTGCCCTTTACAAGAGTTTAGCATTCAGAGAAGACGACACAGCGACAACCATTGCACCGCATGCATGGACTGTCTTTTTTACCATCCTAGCCCTTGTCAATGTAATCCTGGCTAGCTTCTTGACATCCGAGGGGAGATCGACGTCAATTCTCGTCCACAAAGCCATGAATAGAGACATCCTGGCGGGCAATATTCGCCATTTGCGCCTCTTCAGCCAACAACTCCGTGTCCGTGCACCCCTTGTAACGTGCTGGCTCTACAACTACGACTGGGAGCTCATTTACACGGTAACTACCCCCCGCATTTCTCTGTCACTTGTTTAACAAACTCTAACCACCATCTCTCACCTGTATGCAGATGTGCGGCACAATATCCATGTACACCCTAATCTTCATACAATTCGACATTTTAGCAGCTGAAAAGCAACGCACCAAATACGTACCGTAATTTGGTGATTCAGCAGAGTTGCTGGTGATACAGTTTGCAGATTAATTAATCGTCCTTTGAGTGTTTTAAATTGATGTTAAAATTTTGAAAGATTTTATTAATGTTTTGTCAAATAAAAATCTTGATAAAGACCTTTGATTTTATTTGTGAAAATTGCTATGGATTGTGGGAAAATTTTTCTGATTTGAGAGATTTGGGATTTTTCTTGAAGAATTCCTCATGGAAAATCATTGTAGGCAGCTACCTAAGTTCCAGCGACGATTTGATTGTTAAAAATTCGATGTATTTATTAACGAAAAAAGCTCTCCTTCCTCTGTGTGTTGTGCACAAAAAAAACTCTCAAAAGTTCATCAAATATCTCTCTTCAAACAATTTAAGAATACTTATTAAACATCCTACTTCTAAGCTTTATAGTTGAATGAATCAAATTGAATAAAAATCGTCGTGTAGATGGAGATGCTGCCCAGAACAGAGTAGAGAAGGGTGTAGTCATAGGTGAAGAGGCCACAGCTGGCAACAGGTTCCCGACTCTGGAGTTGCATTGAGAAAATCTTGAGCTTTCGGGTGGGTAAAAGCTCAGATTAGTAAGTTTCAGCAAGTCAAGCATATAGAATTTCCTCACCTCTTGCAAATCCGGATGGTTGGGGTGCAAATTCATTCCCTTGTGGATGAGAACAGCCGTTCGACGACCCTCACTCGTGACCCGACTTGCCATAACGATGACTGTTACCACGAAGAAGGCAAAGTAGGAGCTCCAGAGGACATAGCCAATTGGTGATAAGAGGAGACTTTCCCTATCATCGACATTCCTTTTGTACATTGAACTGCACGAGAGGACCCAGAGGAAGATGGACAGGGTGATCCCCGCCATAGCCTGAGTCAAAAAAAAAATTTTTTTTAAAGAAAATTTAAAAGATCTTTCAAATATTTGCTTAATTTCCTACCACAATTGAGAGAAAAGAGTTCACGCAGTCAAGGAGATCATTTAGCTCATCGTGAGCAATTCGTAGTTCCTTCACTTCCCCATCATCCTGTCCAGGAGTCCTTTCTTTAGCACTTTTGGTGAGAAAATGGCGACTAAAGTTAATATTGATGGCTGCAAAGCGCGAATAAATGGCAACGAGCATGTAGAAGAAGTGACTCATGAAAGCTCCATAGGCCGTTACAGCTACATAATGGCTCGTAATGTGGATGCACATTTTAACATAATTCATCGTGCCCAAGCTACTGTAGAAGCAGTGGTAGCCAATAAGCAAGAAAACGAAGGTTACCCAGAGAATCGTGTAGGCAATAGCCATGTAAAATTGCCTCTTGTAGTTGAACTGAACGCCCACACTTGAGAGCTTTTTGTTTTAGAAAAGATTAAGAAAAACAGCTCGCATTTATTCAAAGAATTAAAACGATTAAGATGCTCGAAATCTATCTTGAAGAACACTTAAAAATCGATTAAATCTAAATATGAAAGAATAGATTTTAAGAAAAGAAGATTTGTTTTCTTTTAATAATATTAGAAAGAATGGGCCATTATTCAGCGACCAAGAAACCTTTGAAATCTTTGAATTTTGTACTGAAAATTCGAGATTTTAAGCGAATTTCAAGAGTTTCTTGGTCAAGGCCCGATATTTCTTAAAGAAAAATATTATTTTTAATTTTAGTTCATTTTATTGAAAAAAAAAAGAACGTAAATCCTTTACAAAAGAAACCATTAAACATTAACATTAAAAGCTTTTGTGCACAATAAACCAAAAAGCTCCCTTCAAATTAAATTTTTAAATTAAAATTAATTAAATCAATTTTTTGTTTTTCTAAAATCATTTTAAAAGAATTTCCTTAAATGGAAAATAAATAGATTTTGAGTAAAAGCTTCGACTTACCCGCGTATCAATACGATGCAGAAGTCTCACCATTTCCCAGTTGCTCTTCCTCATGAGAGAACTGACAAAAGTGAAGAGAATGGTAAAAACGAGTCCCCCCATGAGGACACCTCTGCTGATGAAATTAAGAATACTCGAAGATGAAAGTTCCCCGTAGATGTCCACAATGACATTGAGGTAGACCACCGTGCAGGATAGGGCGATAAAAGTGACGGTATTGAGGAGCCCAAGAGGGGACAGCGGTAGGTGTTCGGAGGTGATGTCCTGCGGCAATTTGTACGGGCACATGCCAACGAGGCGGTATGAGAGGTGAATTATTCGCACTGCTGGCAAAACACTCGAGAATGTCTTCTCCTCCATGGCTATGTTGGAATTAATTGGTGCGGACTGTGCGGAATTGGGATTTGTGTGTGGTATGGTAGGCATTGGAGTTTGCTTCAAATCGATACAAATTAAATTGATTGAAGTTGTGTTCTTAAGCACAATTTGCTGCCACACACCCGTAATCGCCATTGGATGGTACCCACAATGAATTAGGTTAATAAATTTACTGAAAATTTAATGCAGCCACCCACACGGAAGTTGACGCACTACGTGGAAATTGGGGCAAAACTGACCTTGTCAAGGAGCAGAGTTGAATTCATCTTTACAACAAGATTGCTGTACATTGAAAATTAAAAATTTATTGCTTGGCTTTTTAGAGAATTTTTTTTTAATTTCAAAATTCCTTGCAGCTATATTTGTTTTACATAAATATGATTTTGTAGCCTTGTTTCTACTATTAAATATTTTGTCTTAAAAAAAGGAAGAATGAATTTTCGCAAAAATATACAAAAATTAGAAAGCTCCTTTTCCATATATCTTTTTCGTTGCCTACTTTCCACACAACTTAGAATGTCTGTAGTCTTAAACAGCTACTAAACTCTTTATCTAGTCCTTTATCCATTTAACATAAAGCAACATACACAGGAAGCTTGTCTAGTGGGTAATAAAATTTAATAAAATGAAGCCATCTGGTAATTAACCGATGTCTCCATTGCTAAAAAAAAAAAATTAAAAAAAAAACTAAAAATAATAAAATTCAACTGAAAATTTAATTTAAAAAGAAACAAATATTTAGCTTATAATAAAATCTTTCCCATTCCAACCATTACGTTTAAATATTGAATCAGTATATATGTACGTTTAAGGAATAAAGGTAAATACATATGTATGTAACAAAAAAGCATTCACTTAGCGTGTAATGTGCAAAAGGTGCAAATGAACTGTTATTCAGGTAGTTCATAGAGATTATTTCAGAAATTCATAAATCATGATTAATAAATCATAAAACATTGACTCAGTGCGTCCGGCTGTCATCCCGCGAAGGTTTCATCAGACTTTTTCTTGAGCTTTCAGTTAAAGGCGTCCTTCAGTAGGAGAAAGTATGAGTAGAGGGTTTTGTAGATGGACATGCCCGTCTCAAGATTTAGTGGCGCCAAATGACCCACCGTCAGAGCTTTTACAGTTTGTGCACGTTGTAGCATAAGCAGCAACTTCTTTCTGTTGCTCAAGCTCATGTAGAACCAATTGGTATTGTACAATTCAAAGGCAATATCCTGGTTCTATTGGAAGAAAAATATAACCATCGTTGAATTATTTTTTTTTTGGGAAGAACTTCCTTTGGATTTTGGGCTTACCTTTGTCTCAATTATTGATCCCAGGGAGTTGTAGAAGAAGAGCTGGAATAGTGATGTGAGTACAATGCTGTAGAGGGCAAAGTAGTCAGTCTGAAAAGCAAGTCGAATGAAATGGGAGGAAAATCTCAATACAGGGAAGGAATTCACGAGACCAAAATACTCACCGACCTTCCGGCGTACATGGCAACTGACCCGCTGAAGGCAAAGCTTCCAAATTGCATGAGAAACATACCATTGTACATCTCATCGAGGTTATTGATGTAGCTGAGGTATTCCCAATGCAGCTGAATGATGCGCTTTATTGCTTCTGCGGTGTCCTCACTGCTTGTCCTTTCATCCAAAACAGCCGTGGACATCCTCTGAATGGTGACAATGATGGAATCCCCCATTGAGACACCACTGAGGATAAAATAGGCAATAAGTCCATCGAGAGCGATCACCTCGTACACCCCAATGACCAAGGCGCCCAACTGATACAGCAACTGGATCTCATAGTCCGGAAATCCGGCTTTGGGATCTGTATTGAAACCTGGGATGTTGAGTACAAAGATGAATTGGGGACTGCCCAGCACAATGCCCAGAAAGGCATAGAGGGAGAAGAAAATGATGTTCAAGGTGAGGGTGTAGAAGAGTAGTTTGAGCAGAACACTGAGCCTCTTTGCCCATTTCAGGTACATTTCATGTATCTCAGCATCATTCTCGCTCTCTGTTTGCTTGTACGTGATCATGTCGAAAATCTTCCTGATGCGCTTCTGGTAGATGTAGGCGTTGATGGTTTTAAAGCTGCACTGTCGGTGCATTAATAGAAAATGCAATGAATCCATTGAATGAATGCGAGACAATTTAGCTTTTCTGTGAGGGATGAATGAGATGATTTTCAAATTGACTTATTTGAGAACTATGAGAAATACGCTAAAATTGACTTCTTTTGAGTAATTTAGAGCATCAATAAAAAATTGTTATTTGTGCAATTTTTGTGCAATTATTAGGTAAACATGGTATTACTTTCTTGAGTTTTTATTGATTAAAAAATATTTTCTGCGAATTGTACAATGTTTTTAATAAATTAAAGTATTTTTTTGCTATGAAAACTGGAAATTTTTAAATAAAATTTACTTTTTAAATTGATTAAAAATTGCGAGTTTTATTTAATCCCTGGATGGAACCTTACCACGAATTCGATAAAAAGAAAATCGAGAAATTTCCTCATTTAATGGTCTTTTTAAGTTTTTAGCATTAGAAAAAAAAATTAAATTTTTAGCATTTTTCCACATTTATTGGACCATTTTGGACCATCGTTTACGTTAAAAAGAATCCAATCGAGTGAGATTTTTAGGAGGGGGTAGAAAAGCCTCAGATGTTAACTTCTGAATGGCAAACCACCCCCACATTTTCCGAGGGCAGAAGAAACAAAGCTCAGAAATCACGTGCTATCGCCACCAAATCACCCTGAAGCTGAAATATTAATTTCTTCCCCAAAAAAGAGCTCATAAAACCCCGCAAAATGGTACCATTTGGATGCTAATCACGTGCCAATTTGTGGATAAATGGCCTCCAAACCTGACCAGCTGCTCCCCAAATGGAGATGCATTTGAGGAATGTTTGGATGTCATTGCGATGGTAGTACAGGGTGTACAGGGTGAAGCTGTGAAAGAAGAATGGATAGATGAAGCAAGCGTAGAACAAGATGGTCCTCCGACGGTCCCTAATTAGTGGATCCAGGTCAATGATCCGGCAAAGTAGCACCACAAAATCCCGACTATCGGCCACAGTGCGTGTTGGTCGGAACATCTTCACGAAACTACCGTGTCCAAAGCCTCAGTGGGTCCTTTTTGCTGCTTCTCGCATCCTTGGAGGGGTTCATTAAAAATTGACCGACCTCTCGTTGGGGGGTGATGAAGTCCAAATGATTTCTCAAGACAAATTATTCAGATGTTTTTGTCCATATATCCCTGTGGGTTTTGCCCCAGAAGTAACATCCACGCACACATAACTTATATAGTTTGTGACTCGTTAATTAATTAACTTACGAGTTTCTGTCGAGACATCACCCCAAAAACACCATCCCTTTGAAGGATTTTACATTATATTGAAATTCAAGGGGAAATGTTTGAGCACGGAAATTGTGGAAAATTCTCTTGTGCAAAATTGCAAAGGAATAAAGTGAACAAGATAGGGCATCAATAAGGACTTCTTGGAAAAATTTTCTTTATTAAAGAATTTATTAAGAACGAATAAAGTTAATTCGGAGAAATTTTTACTTTTATTTCTTTAACGTTTCAACAATTTAACACAATAATTGGGTAATTTTAATTCATCTTTTTTGAAGCTTTTAGAGCTTTTTGTAGCATCTCCAAAAAATATATTTTTCTTAAGTTTTAACAGCATCCATGAGAAGGACAGAGTAGGAGTAAAGAATTTTGTAGACATCCATCCCAGTTTCCAGATTGAGCTTTGATATATTGCCCACCGTCATACCACGCTGTGTCCTTGCTCTTTGCATTATAAATATCAACATTCGACGATTTCTCACATTCATTGACGTCCATTGAGCTTTGTAGAGTTCTTCGGAAATCTTGAAGTTCTGAATTAAAAAAAAATTAATACAAAAAAGTAGGAATCAACTAAAAAGAAAATAAAAAAAATTTTACAGACTTTGCTCTCAATGACAGAGCCCATAGAACAAAAGAAGAATAGTTGAAAGACTGCAGTCATTGCTAACCAATATGCGGCATACCAATTGCTCTAAAAATAGTTGCAAAAGAAGGTTAATTTTGAACGAATTATCCTACAAAAAAAAGACTTAATAAACTTACTACTCGTGCTGCATAGAGACCAATAGAACCACTGAGAGCAAAACTTGCAAACTGTATTAAGAACATGAGATTGTACATCCTGTCAAGGCGATTCACATAGTTGATGTACTCTTGATGAAGCTGTCCCAGGTACCGGATGAACGCTGTAGTTTCCACGTCAGTGAGAGACTCCCGAACCAAAAGAGAGGACATCCGACGCACGTGGGTGATTAGAGCATCTGCCATGGCTGCTCCATTGAGGACAAAATACCCAAACATTCCATCAAGACAAACCAGCTCATTTGTTCCCACAAAAAGGCATCCAATATGAAAAGCTGTTTGGATTTCATAATCTGGAAAACCCGCTTCTGGGTATGGATTTAAACCTGCGTGAAAAATTAAAAAAAAAATCTTTCCTAAATGTAATCCTGATCAAGGATTTCTTTGAATTTACCAGGAATATTGCAGATCACTACAAACTTTCTTTTTCCATAAATTACGAAATACAGCACTGGGTATATAGCGAACATTACTAAATTCATATTGATGATGTACAAGAGAAGTCTCTGAAGAATGTAGTGAATGCGATTCTTCTTGCAGTAGTGTTCTTCAATTTCAGGATCATCTTGAATTTCGTCATACTTCCTTTTTACAAATTCAAAGACTTGACGAAGGTCCTTTCGATATATATGGGCTACATGTGCCTTGAGGCTGCACTAAAAGACAAAAAATATTAAGAGCTAAAATTATCTATTCAATAGGGCTATTTTGTACCTGAATAGCACCCCCACAAACTGAGAGACACTGAAAAACCGTTGCATGATCACTTCGATGAATATACGAGCTATATACACAGAAAACCATATATAATCCCGGTACCCAGAAGCACAGATAGTACGAAATAGTTTTTCTGCCATCCCTCAAGAAGATATCTAGTCCTGAAAAAGCACATCGTTTTAACAAATATTCCCGCCCTTTTGCGACTGTAAAAGCTCCCGAGGCCATCACTTCCAGTTCCCTTCTAACAAAGTTTGAAAGAAATTCAAGACACCACCTACGTATTTATATTGCATACACTACATTTTGAATTGTATAGGGAATGAAAATTGGAAGGTTTATGAATTAGAAAAGTTAATTTTCCATTTATTTCCATATTAATTGACGAGCTTAATTACTTTTAAAACTTTTTGTCTCTCAGTGAAATTAGAATCATTGAGTTTTGTTGAATATTTTGAATAATTAATTTATACTTGACTAGTCATTGATGATTTTTTCGGACAAGAGCTTTCCCTTTTATTTTATGGTTATGAGAAATTAATTTACAGAAATACACGTGTTTGTAATTAATTTTAATTTAATTCTTTCAATTTTCGTTTATTGTTCTTGTGGCTTTTATAGATTTTGTGAGTATCAATTCAATATTTTTCTAATGAATACTTACAGAAAATAAAAAAAATGTTATAAATATGTAATGAAAAAGTAGGGAGTTTATAAAACATTAAAACTTAATTTATAACTCATACATTTTTTAATAAAAAAATTAATTTCTTCCTTTTTTTTTTAAATAGAGTAAGGAAGGGATATGGAGTTGCCTTTAAACGAAGGTAGAAAGAGTCTGCATGAGATATTGCAAAAACAACAGTGGTTATACTGGACTCAGATGGCTAAACAGCTGTAAGCTCTGCCACCTTATCCTGAATTTCTTTAAAATTGTTTATTTTTTTGTTAATAATACTCAATGTAAAAAGAAATCAGTTGAAATACATACATAGATACATACAAAAGGGATATATTAAAGGACTCCTCCATCAATAGAAATGAGTTTGGAAAAGCATGGGTATTTTGCAAGAAAAAGAAAAAAAATAATTTAGAATATTCATAACTGCTTGCATCAGCACTTGTCGTAAAAATTGTTTCTTATATAGAGTTTTTAAAATTTATACAACAAATGCTGATGCAAGCGGCGATAGGAGTTGCAAAAATATACGATCGGGGCCAAACCTCCCAAGGAAGGATACTTTTAGGGTCCGGGAAGGAATTTTCGGTATCCTGAACTCAGTTTCATCCATCTAAATGGACAGAAGGTACCTCTGGAACCTATCCGTCATGATTGGAGGTACTCACAGGATAATCCACAACGAGTATATCGTTTTTTAGCGAGGATATAATCAAAATTCAATAAAAAATAAAATTTTTGAATTTGTATTTAAATTTTGAATTTATTCAATGATTTTTTTCTAAGACGCATCATTTACGATTTTCAGTTGGAATTTCAACATATCAACAACTCAGCTGAAAAGCACAATGTGGTTTCATTTTTTTTAAACTTAAATACATTTCGATAGACTTCAAAGAAAGCCTTTCAAAATAACAGGGATATGATCAAGCTTCAACAGCATCCATGAGAAGGATAGAGTAGGAGTAGAGAATTTTGTAGATATCCATCCCAGTCTCCAGATTGAGCTTTGATATATTGCCCACCGTCATACCACGCTGTGTCCTTGCTCTTTGCATTATGAACATCAACATTCGACGATTTCTCACGTTCATTGACGTCCATTGAGTATTGTAGAGCTCATCCAAAATCAGGGAGTTCTACATTGGCAAGAAAACCCGCAAAATTGAAAGTTTTGAGGGAATAGTCGTAATTGAGGGGAATATGTGCTATGCACTCACCTTGCTTTCGATGATGGAACCCAGAGCACAGGAGAAGAATAATTGAAACACATTACATATAACAATCCAGTACACGGCATACCAATCACTCTGGGGAGATGAGAAAATATCAGTTGAGGGGGTGGTTGAAAATACACGAGAGAGATTTCAATAATAGATTGCAAGGAGACTTACAATTCGTGCTGCATAGAGACCAACGGAGCCACTGAGAGCAAAACTTCCAAATTGCATTAAGAACATGAGATTGTACATCCTGTCGAGGCGATTCACGTACCCAATATACTCTTGATGGAGTTGACTCAAGTGACGAATAAAGGCTGCAGTGTCGCTATTGGTGAGAGAGTCTTGGCCCACCAATAAAGACATTCGACGTACGTGGATGATGAGGTTGTCTGCTATGACCGCCCCATTGAGGACAAAATACGTAAATATCCCATCAAGAGCAACCAGCTCATTTATCCCAACAAAAAGGCACACAAGATGAACGGCGGTTTGTATTTCGTAGTCTGGAAAGCCGGCTTCTGGGTCAGGATTTAAGCCTGGAAAATTACATAAATTTTCCCTCTTGGATTGAATTTATTTGTTTGGATTCTTAACTTTTAGAATTTTTAAGCGAAATATTAATTTTTGTATTCAATGTTTAAGTCTTTTGATAAAATTTTCAAAAGAATTTAATATTCTTGAATATGTTTCAAAATTCTAAGAATTAAATAATTTTTTTATAGGGAGCCTAATCGTAAATGATTTTAGCCAATTCGGACTAAATTATAAATTCTTAACTTACCAGGAACATTCATAATCACAAGAAATTTCCTTTTTCCGTAGACAAAAAAATTAATGAGTGAGTATGAACCCATCAGAACTAACGTTACGTTGTACATGTAGAAAATTATTTTCTGTAGAAAATGGTACGTCTTATTCATTTTCCAGAAACATTCGCTAATTTCTGGATCATTTTCACTTTTCTGTTGCATTTGCTGTATAAAATTAAATTTTTCACGAAAATTCTTTCGATGGAAATGAGCTAGATGAATCTTGATAGAGCACTGGAGAATAATGAGAATAAGATTTACAAGCTTTTGTCTGAATTCATCTAAATGATGCTAAATAGCTTACCTGACCAGCTGCTCCCCAGAGAGACAAACATTTAAGAAGAGTTACAGGTTCATTCTGAAGGATGAAACAAGTGTATAAGCAACAAATTTGATAGAAACTCGGTACCACGAAGCTGAGATAATACGAGAGGGTCTTCCTGCCATCCCTCAAGAAGATATCTAGACCTGAAAAAGCACACCGTTTCAGTAAATATTCCCGCCCTTTTGCCACTGTAAAAGCTCTTGCGGCCATAACTTCGAAAAAACTGTTTAAGGTGTTTAAACAAACTGTCTAGATTTATAAGAAAGCTCAAGGATACCGATGATGAATGAGGTGGAAAACAAAGTTGTTAACTGTTAAGCATGGATTGACGTTTAATTTTCTCCAATAATTTCCAAATATTAATTATTGACGTACACCCATAACTTTCGAAAATCATCAACAACCGTGCGTGATGAGAATCATGAGCCCTGTTACGCTTTTTGCATAATTAACGATAATTTTCCAGGAAATTAATGATGATTTTGACGAGTAGGTACTCGTACCCACCCTCTTTGGGAAATTGTTTAAACACGCGTACGTTAGGTATTGATTTTATCTTTTAAAATTGTCTTTTAAGTACTAACATGACATTTATTACTTCTCCAAGAAACATACATCGAGACATTTAATTTTCTCAAGTACAATATTCGTTGAAATTTCTCACATTTCACCCCAAAGCTCCATCCTTTTGTGTGTTTCACTTGAAGACATCTTTGAGAAGGAGAAAATATGAGTAGAGTGCTTTGTAGATAGACATGCCTGTTTCGAGATTGAGTGGAGCTAAATGGCCCACAGTGATTGTCTTCATCCTCTGTGAGCACTGGAGCATCAGCAAGATGTACTTTTTATTATTCACGCTCATTTTTAACCAATTGATCTCGAAGAATTCTTGCGATATTTCTTGATTCTTTACAAAAATAAAAGTTAAAATTAAAAAGGATTCAGTACACTCAAGTCCCTACTTGAGACGTTACCTTTGTCTGCAGAACTGTCCCAAGGAGATTGTAGAAGAAAAGCTGGGTGAAGGAGGTCAAAACTACCCCGTACACCGCAAACCAATCACTCTGGAATAAAGACAGAGTTTAGGTTGAATTTCTTCATAAATCTGTACTTAACTTACTGTCCCTCCTACGTAAAGTGCAACGGATCCACTGAGAGCAAAACTTCCAAACTGCATCAGTAGCATAGTACTGTACATCCGGTCAAGCAGATAGACGTAGTTCATGTACTCTCGATGCAGAAAAACCAACTCCTTAATCCTTTCCGAAGTAGCTTCATCCGTAATTTTATCTCCTTCAATACTCTTTGATAGACTACGAGTTTTCAGGAGTAAAGTCTCCGCAATTGCTGCTCCATTGCAGACAAAGTATGCAAATAAACCATCAAGAGCAATGAGCTCATACACACCTGCTACGAGGGCTATAAATTGGTAGAAAACATGAATCTCATAGCTAGGAAAGGGAGCATAGGGATCAAAATCCAAGCCTGGAATATTGCAGATCAAGAGATGCTTTCGTTCATTGAAAATCACGATAGATAGCAAGACGTAGAGACTTAGGAGAACGATGTTGTTGCTCAAGACGTAGAATATGGTTCGTTGAATCAAGTTTAGTCTTTTAGCCCACTTTAGGTAACGTGTGTAGACCTCAGAGTCATCTTTACTTTTGTCTTGCTTCTCATTTAGAAAGTGAAATGCTTCCCTCATGGTTTTGCGATAGATCAGAGCAAGGAATGTTTTTACGCTGCACTGTTAAAAATTGATAGAGAACTATTAGTATGGTCTGTTAGAGATTTTCATGAGATCTAGCGATTTTCTAAAGTACCTGCCCAGCAGCTCCCCATACAGATAGGCATTGGAGGACAGTCATAAGATCGTGTCGATGCTTGTAGAAGGTGTACAAGCAGAAGATGTGGTAGCTCGTATTAACCCAGAAGCAGAGGTAGTAGACAAAGCGTCGTGGTGCCTTCTGGATGAAGACATCAAAACCGACCATCCTACAGAGGAAAAGCGTATAGCTACGGCTATCAACCACGGTAAATCCACCCTGGGCCATGATTCAAAACTGCGACAAAAGCCACCCTCAGTGGGGTTTTTAACAACACTCGAAACTTCGGCACAGAGGCACCGATTCATCAAAGTTTAATGAGGGGAAAGTTTCAGATTTCCACGTGGCCCAGTTTTGACGAGAAAAAGTGAGTGCGAGAGAGGGAAAAAAACAGCATGAATGGAGAGCCCACGATTTGACTCTGGTGTACCCTAAATTATTCACATGAATGGGGAATTTGGGATTATTTCTGTCAGCCACGAAGCACAAAGAGGCTTTTAGCATAAAGTCTCACATGAACGGAGAGAGATTAAATTTTTCATGCCAGAAATGCAATAGAGCTTTTTTTCTCCGTTCGCAAGGGGTTTTCCATTTGAAACTTTTGAGGGTGGACTTTGCAACAGAAAAAAGTTCCCAAAAGTGATTACTTTGCAGCTCATTGCTTGAATGAAGCTTTTTTAGTAAAGTAAAATATATTTTGGAGCATTATGAGGAAATTCAAAAGGAAGAAATTCCGACAATGATGTACCCTTAATGGACAAAAATAATGCGAATGAAAAAAAAAAGTTGGGGAGCACATAAAAATATTCACAAGTGAACAATCGCATTGGAATATAAATTCCAATTTGGCATCTATTGAGTGCAATAAATTAAATTGACAATCAAATGAAAATATATTTATTTTGATGCCACCCATTCTTGTTAAATAAAAAAAATAGTCCACCCACCCCGTCAATTGACAACTCACCCACCCCCCGGAACATACATTGAATTTACTGTACGTGACAGAATTCCCGGGCGATTCGTATATTGGCAGCACCACAGAGACATGATCTGATTCGGAATTCCATTTACCCACAATTTTCCCACAAGAAAATTAAATAAATATGAAATACACGTTGTTCTCTTCACGGGTTCCTCCCTTTTAGCATGAATGCAAGCTCTCTTCAAAAACTATAACAGCGAGCTTTGGGTATGTTAGCAAAGCTGTGTATACGCGGGCATATTTCATTCGTTTGATACACTTCTGCTGGTATTTGCAGATCGTTGTCAATCAAAAGCGTAGGTGTGTGATTTCTGCATGGATTTCCACAATCGCACCATTTCCCCCGAAAAAAAGCCTCGTGTCGTATAAAATTGAATTTTCCGGAAATATTTTTCAAGCAGCTTGCGCAATCTGATTCGCAACGAGAGTTGTGGGCGAGAGAAAGGCGTGTACAATTCGCGGAGTGATTGAAATGTGCGATTGTTCGCCCGAGATAGAGCTGATCAGTGACTGTTGGTTTAAACACATTATCACTAATTGCATCTGCTCTTACGTAAAAGTTGGGATTTTAGTGCAAAAATAGCAAAAATAAATAAATCATGCCCATTGAGAAATTTGTCTGTGAGTCAATTGCGAATGGTACACAAGTAAAAACACCCTGGAGAAATCATTGGAATAATTGTGTGATGTCCAAGGAAAAGTCTCTTGGTTTTTTCCTTCGTTTATTGTCTATCAGAGATTTATTTCAGTTCTCACTGAATTTAATTTTTATCAAAGCTTTTGAAAACTGGAAGCCCGGAGGAAGACAAAATATAGGATTGAAACGTGGAAATTACTTGGAAGCTCATATGAAACTTCGAAGGAGTTCTGGAGAATCTCCATGAGAATTCTCTAATCATGAGATAATATAAAATTTCACAGGGGCTTTTACAAGATGATCTTAAGCGATCTTGAGCTACAGAACTATTTTATTTCCTATAAAAAAGCTCACTTTATTGTCTTTAAAAAATCAGATATTTTCTTTAGTGGGTTCAAATATTTTATTTATCAAAATCTCAAGAAAGCTTATCAGAGATTTTCGTCTCAAAGTTGACCCAAAAAAGCTTGAGAAATTTCAGTGGCAGTTGAATGAGACAATTGAACAAAAATTCCTTTGATTCAAATCTCTATCTTTGACACATTTTGATAAAGTGATTGATAAGGTAAATAAACGTGATTTTAATGATTAGTAAAATGAGTAAAATTATTCAAATTAATGAACTAATATTTTACCTCAGAACGTGACAAAATACTCCTTCTATCGCCTATCGCAATGTGTGAGAATTTATTAATTTTCACGCATTTTGGAGTCTTCTTGGAAAAGCCGGAAAACCCTGTTTGTTTGTTCATCAATTCCTCCAGTTGGGTAAGCACACATGCACAGAGAGAGACACCATCTACATATAATTATAATATGTATATATGTGAGGTTCATCCCCATACTAAAAGCACGTGCAAATCACAATGAGCAACATTTCCTATTAGGAGTTAATTAAATTTCATCACATTCGCGGCAATAATTCCGCGGTTGTTTGCTCAAAACGCCCAAAATGTTGATGGTGCAGGCACGCTCTAGCTAGAGGGTGGAGGAATGGAGTATGCCTACAATTTGCATGCGTGATTAATAAGTAAGCATCAGAGCTTGGTAAATAAGTGGCGTAATGAAATAAATCCTTTCGGGGGGTGGTGTTAATTACAAACACAATCCATTTACACATACAACGCGACATACATATCCTCCAAATTATCCACGTTTTTTTATTATTGAACATCATAACAAAAAAAAAAGCTTCCCCTGGAGCTTTTCAATGGCCAGAGGGTGATTTTGTCAACAAGGGTTGGGAATTTGTATAATGAAATTATTACTGCTTTCAGTGCAAAATTGCATTCATTCATTAACCTTTGGAATGCGGAGGCCTTGGTAGTTACGTAGAATGCGAAGGTGGGGTCGTTGAACGACCCCAAAAAGAAGGCCAATTTTCTCCCAAATTATACAACCTGGAGTTGTCGGGTTAGTGCCTATAGATTCCTTATATAGTCCTCTTGCCCCTTGCATCACAAATTCGCCACCCGGAAACACACAGAAGAAGATATTAGGGAAAAACATTTTTCACTCATTTTTCACGCTTTCTTCGTGAGAAATTTGCCACGAAGTTGACCGCAACCACTATTTTTTTCACTATTTCCCCACATTCCCCTCACTTCCCGCACCGTGATAAATGGCAATATTTCTCTAATATTCTTTATTGTTTTGCACATTTATATGCTTATAATTATGTTTTATGTTGTTTATGTCACTTATTCGCGATAATTCTGACACTGAGAAGGTAAAGTGAGAAAGTAAACACAACCCTTCAACCCCCTTCAACCATATGATTTATAATGTGACTAACTTCATTCTAAGAAATTTTCCGCAGCATGGCCGTTACATCAATTTTTGAATTCCCTTCTTCTACATTTTCCTTAATAACTTTTCTTGTGGTAGTCGGATTGAGCTGAAATTTTTACACAACCTCCTCAGATAACACAAAGAACTTATTTCCAAAAGATGGGAATGGTATCTTTTATATTTATGGAGATATAACACGAAATATTGCGTTGGGGTCGTTCAACGACCCCGCTCCGCATTCCAAGGGTTAACGAGAGCTTCCCAATATTGTGGAGAGAACAAAAAAAAGCTCTCAATTATCGCATCGTGTGTTGCGAAAATCCCAAATGTGGGGGGCAGATGATTGATCAAACCCTAATTGGATTGAATTTTCGTCTTTTCTCCTCCAAACATCATCACCCACAATTTAACGAACTTTTTTTGTATTTATTTTGCGTAGACAATAGTGGTAAAAAGTTGCAGCTTTTTTGTGGACTTTATTTAACTTTTTATATTTATTTTATTGAAATTTTTAATTAAACACAAATGATTGCAAATGCTCTGTATTAAAATGTGGATCAATGGTTTATTTATTAAAATATTTGACAATCAATTGAAATTTAAAAAAAAAATCCTGTAATGCTCTCAACATATTTATTTCTTTGGAAGGGAATTTGAATAAATTTTAACAGAAGAGAGGATTCTGGGCAAAGTAATTTTAAACATTATAATGTTTATTAACCAGGTTATTTTCAACATTTTGTCGAGTAATTATTTGAATCATATTTTTTTCAATGAATTATTCCAAGAAAAAATGCGAAAGGGATCCATTATAATTATGAAAAATCAACATTTCCATCGAGGTAAATAAATCCATCATTGCAGAGCTTTTTTCTTCTTCAAACATCATGAAATATGTTAGTGGTTTTGCATAATTTCTGTTTTCTCTATGGAAAACTGTCAGAAAAATAAGAATAAAAAATGAGCAAACAACAGAAAAATAATAATTATGCCACTAAAAGAAACAATTAATAGAAACTATAATGGAATGTCTGAGGAAGAGCTTTAGAAGCTTTTTGTGGTTTTTGAGATTGTTATTGTTCAGAAAATTGTGTAGCTATATATTTTGAAAGCTACATTTAATTTTTGAATATTTTTAATGACTGAGGATAGAAATTCGACTATAAATAGCCTGATGAAAAAATAAAATTCGAGCTTTTGAGTCAAATAGCTTAATCAAAAGCTTTCTCTGATAATACAGACTTCTCTCCTGGAAGTTTCATTAAATTTTTTTATTAAATTTCAATGTTTATATAAAAACATTATTTTATTCTAAGTTTACAAATAGTTTGACATTTAAAAATAATAAAATATACATACATGAATTATTTTTTTCAACGAACTTTCAGCAGGTTCTCTCAAGAATGAAATGTTTATATAAGAGAAAAGAATCTTTCTGCAGGAAATAATTTAAAAGTACTTTATCAAATTTTTATAAGCAATAATAACTGAAATTTTATGAATTAAAAAATTCATATGAAATTTGCAAGTTTTTAGAGAAAAATTAAAGTTTGTACCCTTTTTTAAATTCAACAATTCAACTTGTTCTTTAAACAAATAATATTTCTTTGCTTTATGACTCAAATTCCTCAAATTGAATGCAATCGTGTCACGTTTCTTTCCCCATTCTCTATGAAAGCTTGATATATTTTTGTGGGAAATTCCCACACAGAAGGAAAACCGAAATATTGACAAAGAACACTCCCTTAAGGATGACAGGAGGGTTTCCTCCTTTTCCCGCCCCTCCCAAGGGGGATTGTATTGCAATTCCCGCCCGCAAGTGCATTCAATAATGCAAAATCCATTAAAAGTTTCTCCATGTTGGCAAAGACATGAGGATTGAGATGTTTATGGGTGATGTCCGAAAGCAAAAAGGGTTGCAAAACTTTTCAATAAATCACTGCATCACTTTGCAGGGAAACTCAAGAGTAACTTCATTGAATGGTCGTGTCTCCATCTTACAGGGATTTTCCACACACACAAACTTCCCTTCATGTCCTTTTGTTGCTCAACAATGGTTCGCCTGAGGGGTGTATAAGCTGTGTGGATAGAGAGTGCAACACTAAAGGAAGAAGAAAAAAAGAGTTTGAGGAAATTCCTTATTTTGTAGAATTTTTATCCTCTTCCATGTTGCATGATCTCTTTATTTAGAGCACGACAATTCATTGATGTTCTTCGCTACAAACTGAAAGCTCTTTTTTTGTTCTTCTCAAAGCTCTCCGTCTTGCTTTTAAGAATAAAAAAAGCTCTCCAGTGAATTTCTTAGGAAAGGGAAATCTCTGAATTTCCCACCCCCAAAAATACACGAATGTGCAAATTTTGACTTTGATCATTGCAGATTGGAAAGTTAATTGAAAAGTTGCTCAACTGGGAAGGATCATTTATCTATACTATGTAGATACCTACATTGTATATTCTAAAAGTGTACTCAAAGGCCTCTCCCACAGACGTCTGTAAATCACTGACAGAGTGAATTTCTCACACCGAAAAACCTTCCGAGAATCATGCTTTGCATGCAGATTCTGAGAGAAAGAAAACCACCTTATTTGATTAATCGCCTTCTCTAGAATCAGCGTATTAATCACTCCTCGGGAAGAGTCTCTGCAAATACACGGGAATTCGCTTTTAGTTTGATATTTTATCCATTCATCCAAATTCATTTTATATATTTAATTACAAATCCTCCATTTGGGAGTTTAATTAAATTTCAGCAATTTATTTATAAATCACTTTTGATTTTAATTGACCAAAAACTTTTATTATGTACACGGGAGTAAAAAAAAACAAATAGTATAAAAAAAATTATTTATGATAATACTATTTTTATGGAGATAAATTTCGTTACGTGAAAAATAAATTAAAATAAATCTCTTGGACGATAGAGCAGTGATATATTGTAAAATATTTAACTGATTTTTTATTAAATGTTTTTGTTTTGTTGATGCGATTTATTTTAATTTATTCAATATTTTAATACTTTTCTCATAACTATATAAATTATTACAAAATTGGTGAACTTTTTATTTCATTAAAAAATGTTAATTTGAGAGAAAATTTAATTAGGAAGCCCTTCAAAGATTCAACTGAGATTAGAAAAAAGTTATTTTTAAGCTAACGCGAATTTTCCTATAAAAGTACCTACTCTTGAAAATTTTACTTTCAGTGTATAATAATGGCACATTAAGCTGTTACAAGAATAATAGAATCTGTTAGGAAAAATTATTAAAACTTTTTATGCAAAATTTTCGAGAATTGTGATTTGGAATTAATATATTTAAAACATTTCAACGAAAAATTGGTTAATTCTAAGATTTCTTTTGAAAAAATAAACTACTAACGAAAAACATTTTCCTATCTTTTTTAAGAACAATATATTCGTTTAAAAACTATACTGAATAAAATATTTTAAATCTTATTTCTTCAAGCGTTAAAAAATTCCACTCAGCTTCGACTTACGTAAGGAAAAAAAGTAATTTAATTCCTCAAAAAAACATGGCGCATAAAAATTTCCTGGAAGCAACATAAATCGAGCAAAATTTCTTTACTCTTCTTGGATAACATAACAGCCTCTCTCTTTTGTGCCAGGCAGCCTGTGAGGAGCATCCCAAATGAAGGCGCAGCAGAAGCAAAGAAAATTCCCCGTGATTTTGGCGAAAGGAAAAATGTGTTGTACTTTTAATTAACATAACAAAAAGAGCGTGATTTGCGCACATAAGTGGTTCGCGTCTCAATGAAATAAGAAGGTTGTGGGGGCAGAGCGGGGAGAGTACTTCAGTGTATGGAAAAAAATGGTCCGAAATAATTCCAAATGTATCTCAGAGGCGCCACAATGAATGGCAAAAAAGAGAGAAATTGAAAGTGAATTTGAGGAATGGTTTTTCTTCTTCTGAAGAAGCACTTTCTAATAATTGCACATTTCATTGCAAGAGACGAGCGTGCGCTAAAGACTGAGATTTGCTGATGAAAGAGACTTTTTGACATTATAGGAGGCTTCAAGCAAATCGCGAGGTTGAGTGAAGCTGCTAATGAAGCGCAACGTCGCACATCAACCGCAGCACACAGGAGCGAAATGCAAGAAATTCAAATTAAACCGGTCAATTCGCCACCACCATGGATGTTCACGATGGATGGTTTTGTTAGAGCGAGAGAATGGGATGTCAAGTGATGTTGTATTTATGCGATTGCCAAGCTATTGTTGCAAAACAACCAATTCACGATCTGCAAAGTGTTGTGCACCATTTTGCGATGGCAATTCTTCAGCACAGATGACGTCTCAGCACCATAGCATTCCACCGTGAACCCCAGGAGAGGCATCGCGCGCGAGATTTCGTTCCATAAATCCAACGAGGGGGATTTCGAAATGCGCGCGCCATCGCAGAGGAAATACACGAAATCGAGAGTCGCCGGAAATGTGAGCCAAAGTGGCGGGAAAATTGGGAATTACATAAAGCTTCTTCGTTACTTTGTTGCTAGGTGGTATAGCAAATAAGATTTTGTGCAATCCATGAAGATCTTCCGGTGCATTCTACATGATCTTTTGGTAAATAAATGGAAATTATTTTTCATTTTTTTAATAGAAAAATATGTTAAATATACTGAATAAAATATTAAATAATAAAATAGTCTAGTGTTGTTTTATGTTCAATATCATAAAATATATATTGTGTAGCTTTCCCGGAATTCTTTTCTGCCTTTTTAGCTCTGGTTTTCCTCTAAAAAATATTTTTAAACTACCATGAAGATTTTTTCATGTAAATAATTAAATTAAAAATTTTAAATGAATTTTTGGAACCTCTAAATTAAAAAAAAATCCTAGGCTTAGCAGAGTTAATTTTTGAAGAGGAAAGAGGGCAATATCTTTGTAATATCTGTCTACCATCCAACCCCATCGCAGGTTACAGATCACTATACAAAATATTCTGTGGTAATAAATCATGTTGACAACTCATTTCACATTTTATGCTATATTTTAACATAATTATTTGCAAATAATCGTGTTTATTGCTTGAGAAGGGAATATTGTGGTGAATATTATTGAGAAATAATCCGAATTATATTTACTAATTTAGCAGCATTAAACGGTTTAAGTGAACGGCAGGTGAATGTCTCACATTAGATGTGGAGGGTAGCCGCCTTGGCTCGCATGTTCTCGTGATCTCTTGCAATGTTTGATGGCACTCGCCCGCTGAAAGGGAATGTCGATGGGAAACGAGGCAGTGTGTTGAGAAGAAAGAAGACAATTGCGTATATGTTGACTTATAATTGCCATGAATTATTTCCCATTACATCCCACCCACTCTGTCATCCAAATTGCCAGCATTTATGCCACTTTGCTAGCCTGTTGCATAAAGAACTCACGTGCCTCGGCGCATAATCATGCAGAGATCGCGCTTGACAAATTTCCGTGCACCATCTCCGCGCGCATCTGCAGGGAATGCAAAGTAGTTTTCGCGATGACAAACACGATGGGGGTACCCCCCTTTCTGGGAATGTGAGGGGCAAAAGGCAATAAAAAAAAATCCGAGAAAGGGGGTGATGCGTCAGTTTTACTTTCATTCAAAAAGCTGCCATTTAAATACGTTACCTCGTTGGGTTTTTTTTGCAACAAGCTCCAAAACACCAGCACAAATAAATCATGGCAGACGAAGCTGGTAGATTATAAATTACCTCCAGGGCTGTGAAACATTTGTAGCGGCACTAACGACCGCCTGCATTTCATTTAATTAAATATTGCAATCCTCGCTCATAGCAAATCGGCAGGCCAAAAGCTCCACGTGCCCGCGGAACAAAAAAAGCTCTTCGCAATAATATTTTATTTCATTGTCACACAACTGTTGGTTTTGCTGCTGCAGCAAATTTTTTTCTACTTCAATTTTGCCATTCTTTGGATAAAACACCTCACAAAAAAAACATTGGCGTGTTTATGTACTTTCTCCGCGCCACAATCGGCAAAATAAAAATGTTTGCGGTCGTTTATCTCAACACCGCAGCATCACAACACTGATACATTCCAATTTTGGCCAAGTTCCGGCAATAATGTGGGCGGCTCCGGAGGAATTTTATCTCACTACTTATGATATTTCCCCAGAGAGGCATTGCTCTCAATTGCACATAATTTTCTTACCCTCTCTGGCAAACCTGGCAAATGTTTTTTCTTGTGCTTTTTCTTCTATGCTACATACCTAGCAAAAGCAGTGCAACAATATATATTCAGACACAGGAAAGCTTTTAACATTTACATGGCAATGTGATTCATAAAAACTCTACGAAGTCTATAAAAAAATAAATTTATTTCATCTTTTCTCAATTCAACAATTCAATTCACTAAATTTTCTAAATTTTCCAGGTAAAATCTGATTCAATGACGAGATAATATCACTAAAAGACTTGTTGTTGACTTCAGGGATGAAGAAGTACGTAAAAATAGCGCCAAAAAGGCACCAAATGCCAAAGACGGTAAAAATCGACGAATTCCCGATCGTTTCGCTAAAATAGAGATAGTAGTGCATTGCAAATGTAGCCAAAATAAGTTGTAGGACATTCAAAGTGCCAAGAATACTCCCACGAATTTTTAGAGGTAAAAGCATCGGAGAAACACCGTAGCAAATGTTATTAATACCCGTTGATGGAACCACAATTGAGATTGCAAGAAAAACAACAAATGACCAAGTAAGAGGGTTCAAGTCGTACCCAGATTGATGAAGAAAGTAGTGGACTCCTGTTCCGAAAAGGCCCAAGAAGCCTAGGCAATAGCAGATCATCAGAGAGCGGCGAATTCCTATACGTCGTGCAAAGTAAGTTGAAATTAGGCAGCCGATTATTTGTAGAGAAGAAATTGACGTGTCTACTAGGGATAAATCTATGAGGATTCCGGAATCCTTTACAAGAGTCTCCGTAAAGGACGTTGTTATACGGATACCTCCAAAATTATGCGTACTAGTTAGGACGAAGCATACAATGATGGCTAGAATTGTTGTAGATTCACCTGTAAAAGCAAAATTAACTTAAAAAAAAGCTAACCGGAAACAAGTTAAAAAATTAATTCCTTACCAAAATCCTTAAGACTGATTGAAGTACTTTCACTCTTCTTGATGCTAACCTGCTTCTGGATCTCCTCGAATTCCAATGAATTTGGCTGAGGAAGTGGTTGACAAGAAGGCAATCCTCGGTAGAATTTTAACGATTTCTCTGCTTCATTTATCCTTTTTCGAAACAGGAGATATCCTGGAGTATCCGGCCATATTATTATGCATCCAATGAAAAATACAATAAAGACCAGACAGGAAACCGGAACTGCATAAATTCCACATAGCCCGGTAATTAGTTTACCAAAAAAGACACCTAAATTGTTCATAACTCCAGCAAATGTAGCTGTAGTCGTTTTTAAGCTACCAAGAAGATTATAAAATTAAGATTAAGAACTCATTTTTTTGCCTGCTAAAGTAAAACTTACTCGTCTTCCACAATTTCTGCTATGACTATTGCTGGAATGACCAAAGCAGCTCCCAAGAAAATTCCGCACAGAGTTCTAGATATCAAAAGAAGATCAGGGGTCTGAGCCAGGATGATTAGAACATTGGCAGCCATAAGGGGAAGAATCCAAATGATCTGACTCCACTTTCTCCCAATCTTATTCACCAGCCACCCACTAAGAAGGGCACCTGGAACTGATCCAACATAGAGAAGAGAAGACATAAAGGAAATCTCTTCCATGGTCATTGGGCCAGTGATCAATTTTGTTGTATTAGATGTAAAATACGTTGCCATTGGAGATGTCCATCCTGTATGCATGCCAGCAAAGAAAGGCGGAAAACAGGCTGAAAAACAGAAAACAATCAAACGTGAGAATTTCATTTCACTTAATTAGAAACTTATACGATTGAATGGTTTAGGATGAGTAGTTAATGAGTAAAAAGCCGAGCTTTTTGCTCTTCGACTGCTCATCATGGAATCGTAAAAATTCACTATAAAAGAATTTTATTATTAAAAAATTAGAAATATTAGTTTACCTAAAATTGCAACGAAAATTTGAATAAATTTTCCTCGATTTATTGTGGAACTCATGTTTACGGCGTCACAGTCTCTGTCACAGTCGTAAATGTACTGAACAGTGTTGTCGGTTATATACCTACACATGGGAAGACCTAGATAGTCCGTCATATCTCTCCGTGAGTTATGTATTTTCTTGAAAACCATTTCCTCAAACTTTTATTATTCATTTAATATCAATTTGTACTTTAACCTCTCTTTATTCAAGAACATTTAATTTAACTCGAAACAACGTTATGACGTAAAATATTTCAGTTTGAGAAATGAAATAAAAAGATTTGTTTTTATTTTTTGGAATATAATAAAAGTTTTCTTTTTCTAGTTAACATGAGCCCCCAATTTCGTGTGAGTTTTCAAGGGAAAAAAGAGTTTAATTCAATGGCAGAAAATCGGAAAAGCATAATAGTTCAATCAATCAATATAGTAATTTAATCAATCAATAATATAGTTCAACACGTAAATAGTATATCCGCATCAGTTTCATTCAGTTTTATATTTGAATTTTACAAACACACGCTGAAATATTTGACCGAAGTATATGATCAAAGTATTAAAAAAAATTCGAGGGAATTTATATTTGAATTTTACAAACACACGCTGAAATATTTGACCGAAGTATATGATCAAAGTATTAAAAAAAATTCGAGGGAATAGTATGAGGTGTCGATGCAAGTTTCGGCCGAAAAGGATGTGAAAGGAATTTTTTAAAATTTTTTTCTACCCACATTCTGTTTCTCTGATAAATTTCAGACTAGGTTAGTGGCATAGGAGAAATTAAAAGGCAACATGTCCTTGAAATGTAGGACGAATCCATTTAACATTGCGAAAAATTGTTGATTAGTATGAGGTGTCGATGCAAGTTTCGGCCGAAAAGGATGTGAAAGGAATTTTTTAAAATTTTTTTCTACCCACATTCTGTTTCTCTGATAACTTTGTTTTTATTTTTTGGAATATAATAAAAGTTTTCTTTTTCTAGTTAACATGAGCCCCCAATTTCGTGTGAGTTTTCAAGGGAAAAAAGAGTTTAATTCAATGGCAGAAAATCGGAAAAGCATAATAGTTCAATCAATCAATATAGTAATTTAATCAATCAATAATATAGTTCAACACGTAAATAGTATATCCGCATCAGTTTCATTCGTTTTATATTTGAATTTTACAAACACACGCTGAAATATTTGACCGAAGTATATGATCAAAGTATCAAAAAAAAATTTGAGGGAATTCATTTACTACAGTCAAACAGGCAGACTTTTTTTTTAAATTAGCTTTTTTGTTTTGATAATAAAGCTTTAGCGGCCCTACATAGGTCTAATGACCTGAAGACCTTTGGGTGAGGGTTGGAATTAAAAAAAAAATGTATGAAAATAATTAACGTATCGTACAATAGATTTCCACCTTTCTTACACATCTAGCTTACTGCGACTTAAAGTTAGAATTAAATTACCTTTAAAATTTTATTAAGAAAAAAATTAAAATTGAGCATAAAATAAACTAATAGAAACTAACCCAGTCAATGTCAATATCAGTGACTTCTCCTTTCGGCACAAACGCAAATATGCTAAAACAAGTATTTTGTACAAAATAGCTTCACGAGAGTACTTAATGCCGG
Organism: Lutzomyia longipalpis; assembly: GCF_024334085.1. Taxonomy (NCBI): domain Eukaryota; kingdom Metazoa; phylum Arthropoda; class Insecta; order Diptera; family Psychodidae; genus Lutzomyia; species Lutzomyia longipalpis. The sequence continues at coordinate 19,596,461 of NC_074707.1, forward strand.
GTGAATCTTGTTGCAATTGCATAGAACAATGAATTCCTTTAATCATTTCATCACCTGCAATTTGTCACACACCTCTTGGTGCTCTGAATCTCGGCCCCGGACGCGAATTGCAAATGCTCCGTTCTTTTCTTTGCGAAATGATCGCAAGAGATTGGCGGTGCTTCATCGAGCTGTGAATGAAGTGGCAAGAAAATCGTAAAGACGGAATGTGCAATTAAAAATTTTAGTATAGAGCTGAATAAAAAAAAATTCAGAAGACTTTATTGTTTTGCGTGTTTTACGGTGGGAACCTTTCCCATCGATGGTTTTTCCGTGGCGGTTGCTTTGCAGAAAAAACAGGAGGAGAAGATGAAGAATCGTAGAAAGAAAAAGAAATTTGTTATGTGGAAAATATCTCGCGGAAAAGCTTTCGCACTCAGCGTCCGGAAAGCGCGAAGATCGAAAATAAAGGAGAGAAATATGTAATTAAGCAGAAATGGAAATGGATGTGATTGAATGTTTTTTTCCGACTCTCATTGATCAACGATGATTCATTAAAATCCGCGGTAATTTAGCGACGTCTTTCGCTTTCGACAAAAATATTCGAGAGTTTCAGTCAACTTCTTCTTATTTTGTTTGTGGCTTTGTAGGTTGTGTAGACAACAAACAGATGAGTTTATTAATTTCCGCTACTGAAACTTTGTCTTCTTGTCGCGCATATACATTGCTTTTCTGTCTGTTTGATATAATATTGTTGTAGATCAACATTTACGTTTAAATTCACTTTAAATTTTTAACGATTTATTGTTCGTCTTTTTTCTGTTCATAAATCTAATTTTTTTACATTATTGGTTTTATTTTGGCTGAATTATTATCATCTCAAAATTTTAAATTTCTTCAGAATTTTTAACACCTGAAAATGTAAACTGGGTGTTAAAATTCTAACGTTAGATACCTAATTTTCCTTTACTTTCTGCTTAAATAATTTGAAATAATTTTCAAGTGCTTGAAAATTCATTTATTTAGAAATATTAAACGTAAAAAATTCAATGGAAGATTTTCAAATTATTTAAGCAGAAAGTAAAGCAAAATGAGGTATCTAACGTTAGAATTTTAACTTATCTAGTTTACATTTTCAGATGTTAAAAAATCTGAGAAATTTTTAAATTTTGAGACGATTAAAATTCAGCCAAAATAAAACCAATAACGTAAGAAGTTAAAACGATTTTGAACACAAAAATTGGGAGAAATTAGAATGATCATCTATTTCTATCAGTGTACCAACAATTTTTGAAAATTTCTGTAATACCTCAAATATTCAAAACTCTTGAAACATTTCTTCAGAAAAAAAACCTTCGCATAATTCTAATTTTATTGCTCTACTTTCAAAAAATAAAATACCTCCGTTGTCGCCCAAATCTCAAAATCGACAGACTCCAAATTGTGACGCAAATCATTCACAAAATTCCAACCTCTGCAAATTCCAAAAGTACATGCAAAAAGAGCTTTCAATGCTATGAAAAAGTGGTCCAAATCTGCGATCTTCGTGGTGCGATGGTATCAAAGGGGGGCGTATGTTTGATTTGAATTGCATCGGACAGCCTACGATCGCACAAGGAGAGCAATGATCGCACGATCGCAATAGTTTTTTTTGGAGGGCAATTAATCACGGCGTGATGTGCAGCTGACAAGTGATTTGGCGTGGGTGAGGTGCGGTCAGGACAGGTTGCGATCTTCGTGAGCACACGTCCAAGGTTTTCATAAATGAAGAGTATACCTCAACCAGAGTACGGTGTGCCTGTGATGGCGGAATTGGCCCCACTTTCCATCATTTCTCCTTTCGGTGCTCCGCTTTGGGGGGCTCGTGGGGTCTCACTCGCGCTACTTGGGCCACCGATCGCATCTGCATCGGCGGACAGAGAGAGCGATCTCCACGGTGGAAGGGATCCCGCGTAAATCTCCGATCAAGTATAATAGCGTGGTATGCGACCATCTGAGTGGCATTTCTTCGGCCAAAGTGGAACGTAGAAAAGGTGTTCCTCCGGTGTGAGAGTGGTTTCAATTTAAGAAAGAAAAAAGACATACAAATATACAAGAAAAACATACAAAAAGCAAACCATCGTGAGCGCAATTGGACTCGAGAGTCGTTACGAGGAAGACACACTGGCGGTGTCCGCAAACATTTTTCCGTGCGTGTGAAATGGTTTGATTACCGCGTAAAGAGCCATACGAAAAAAATATAGAAAAAAGAGTGTTTGTGTTCTGTTTTTTTCTTCTTGTTTTAAATTTCTTTTCGCAACATCGCCCGTATAATTGCAAATTGTGTGAAATAATTCGATTAGCGCACTCACTGGGAGGCACATACAACCCAACACATTTTTTTTTGGATTACACCTGAAAACACTCTTCAGTCTGGATTATTCTTTGCACGGCGATTGCAGCAAAAAATGGTACAAATTTTCATTCAACACTCCTTTTGCTGTTTCGCTTCTTGCTAATTTGGTAATGGTTCTATGCTCGTGATTGTGAATGATTTGTGGATGATTGTGAAGACCCGCAGTTTTTTGTGCTACATTTGTGTATTTTTTTTCACTCAATTTTTAAAGGGAAATCTCTCCTGAAAAATTTTGCAAGTGCTTGTGGAATTAAATTAATTTGCAAAAGGACGTTGTGCCGTTTTCATTTAAAATTAAAATATAGCATTGTGATAGAATAAAGAAAAGACTTTATAAAATTCGTATAAAGTTCTTAATGACTATTTTAAATAAAAAATTCTAACATTAAATGTTTTGTTCTAAAAGCATTGTCTAAATTGTAATAGTAACCGTGCATAACGTCTTTTGTGAGCAAAAACAATTCTCCAGTAATAATACGCATTTAATTTTCTTATCATTTTAATTTTTTTATTTTTAAATACTTTTAATTATAAAATTATTTAATTATTTAATTATACATTATACAGAAACTGTGCTTCGTTGAGTAAAGCTTATTTTTTTTAAAGAGATTTAAATTTGATTTATTTTTTAATGAATTTGTTGATAACAGACAATTCTAGGATTTCAAATATTTCTTCCGATTCTACGCCTTTTATGATTAAAAATCGAAAGAATCACAGCTAAAAAAATTTTACTACCTGAAAAAGGATACAAAAATTTCCGAAACGTATTTTCAGTTTAAAAGAAAATCACAAAAAGTATTTTTTCTCATTAATTTAAATGTAATTTAAGAAGTTGAATTTAGAGAAATCCAATCAGCTTGTACCGAGTTCACTTTACTTTCCCACTGAAAAGCCCCATCAGCTGCAAACGGAGAGAGAATCCATCCAAACGAGACCAAGAACAAAACTCACTCGAGTAGACCATCCCAAATCGCGCGCAGTGATTGTGCTGAAAAGTGCAATGAAACCACATGTAAAAAAAACCACCGCAGTTTCCATTTCATTCAAGTGAACGTAATTTCAATTTAATTTCATTCCAAGAGAGCAAAGAGAAGGAATAATGAAAGTAATTGTGTGGTGCATCTTTTATTTCCGTGCCCACTCCATGGGAACTTTGTGTTTTTTTCCACACCAAACGCTTTGGAATTTTTTTTGTTTTGTTGTTCTCCTACAATATTATCGAGATGATAAAAAGAAGCCATCGAGAGCGTAAAAAATAAAAGACAAGAGGTCGTCTTTTCTTACATTCCGCTTCCACTTCTGACAAGCCCACAATAAACGAAAGCTCCCTTTTTTTTCGGGCGGAGAACATTTAAATTTTAGTACTGGTCGTTCTTTTTTTTCTTCTCTTCCACACACCACTCTTGTCTTCTTGTCGTAAAAATCTCTCACCTCAATTGAAATCTCCTCACCCAGTGAGGAAATCAATTAAGCGATTTTTCGGAAGGTGCAAAAACATCGAGCAGTAAGAAGAAAGTTGGACACCATCATTGCTTATAAGAATTCCTTTCTGTGCTTTGGGTGCACTGATAGAAATTATTGAACAGAAATGGATTTTTCATCAGCAAATCGAACTCGTCTAAATTTCGTTTAATGTTTGAGAGAGATTATAAAATTTTTCCAGTGATATATCCATGGAGGATTCGTTTAAAAAAAATTGAGATGATTTTCTTTCAAAATTAGTAAAGTCGTCTAAAATTATACCAGTTTGTTTTCCTTTCTTAACTTATTGAAAAATAGTATTGAATTGTTTGGACAAAATAATTGTAGTATATTTGCTAATAATATTTTACTTTACATTTTTCAACAATTAAAGTTGAATTCGTCGAGAAATTTTAGACGAAAAAATTAAATACAACATTCTATTATTTTTTTGTTTGTTTTTTTTTTTTTTTTAATTTTTTTTATTATGATCTTTAATTTTCTTTAACTCTTACTTATTTAATTATCTGGACTTCATAGCAATGCATATTCGTTTTCGACGAAAATTGTTCCACCTAATTAACAACAAAAAATGTCTTTTTAGACATGTCTAACTTGTAAAAAATACTTGATGAATAACCTAAAAGTCTAAAGAATTTGTTAAATTAAAATATAATTTGAATTTTTGTCTAAACTTTTAGACCTTTTATACGAAATTATCGCTGACGGAAATTCATTTGATTAAAACTTTAATTTGATATTTAGCAGAAATGTTTGAGTCTCAAACTATCTTCCATCTTTTAAGCCAAAAATGAGCACGTTTCGGCCAGTCTTAGTGAGTGAGTCAAAAAAATTTTCTCTCAGTGCACTTTATAGTCTTATGGCTATTTGATTGCTTTAAGCTGTCGCATTCATCTTCCAATTCATTTTTTGTGCGCCACCATGTGGTGTAATTGAATTAATCCGCTTCTCTGGGTTCAAGCCCTACCCATCTTCTCCAATGGCAGTGTGATCGCGCGCACAAAGCTGCAGAGCATTAAGCGGAAACTTTGTGCCAACAAGAGCCCATGACACTAATGAATTGATCTTGATCTTATTTTGACCGATGGCTTGTGGAAAGAAATAATGAAAAAAAATTTCTCCGAATCTTTTGAATCACAAATGATTTTGGGTTGTGTTTTGTAATAAAATTGATTTCTTTCCCGGACAATGGGGGAACATGCAAAGGTCTATTGAGGTGTCTCGGTACATTGTTGAACTCTACAAAGGGCAATTGGGTGGCTCGTGTGCTTTCTTTCGGGGCATTTTATTCTTTGTAAACGAAAATTTTCGCTGCAAATGTGGCCTTTCATGTTTTATGAATGGGCTGTTTCATTGGCAATTTGCTGGTTGTTGTGTTGATGCTCAAAGCAACAGAAATTGATCAATTCTGCACGATTAAAATTCACATACAAAATGACTTGAGAGTTAATTCGCGTGATTGGATTTTGATACGGTGCGCGGAATTGTCTGCTCTGAGAGCTTTTGCTAGTTGTGAATTTATGATTAAATTCCGCGTCTTATTAGCAGCTTCGCGTGTATTTTCTCTCTCACGCTTATGTATCAAGTGAATTAGAATAAATGTAATTCAATGAATAATTCCCATAAATTATCTTCTGAGCTTTTACAGCCAGAATGGCGATGTCTCTGCTGAAATAAAATGGAACTAATCAATTAATTGCGGACATTTCGGGTGCAAAATCGTAAATTTTGCACATCGAAATTTCACTTTCACCCCCATTTTTGCATGCAAATTTCCCATTTTTTGGGTTAATTTCCTCGTGCAGAATTTTTTTATTTTGCATTCAAATGGGAATTTTGAGGCACATCTACTTGGGAAAGTTCTCATGCTGAAAATCCCTCACAAATTGGGCCAAAAGGTGTGATGCAAAATGAATCACTCTTTCATCGGCATCGCGGAACAGCAACATCTTATCTTGGTGTTAACATCGTGTGATCCATGCTATTGCGGCAGAAGATTCTCTTTGCTATAGAGAGCAACAAACCTTTTGCACGTTCCCCATAAATTATTCATATCGTGCTCTCTCAACAATATAACCCAAGCAACATGCAGAGAGGGTCCCATTAACAAGCATAAATACACCGCGCGCGATGCTTCCCTATTTGTGCTGAAACTGTCGCACATATCGTTTCACTGAAGCAATGAGAAAAGAAGCACCCACCATTAGGCACTCAATCGGCCAATCTTCATCTCAAAATACAATTCAGGCGCTACTTTGGCACAAGTTTTTTATTCCACCGAAAGAGAAAACTTTCAAAGACAAATGAAGTTATATGTAAACTAGTCCAAGAATTTATTTAAAAAAAGAAAAATTCAAAAAAATAAAGCTTCAAAGATTCTTTAACACTTTATCGTTAAAAAGATATACAATTTATATTGGTTTTTTTTACAATTTCAATTCATTCTATTCTTTTTTCTAGAAATGAAAAATACCGAAAATAAAAAAAATTACCAATTTAGAATTATTTTTAAAACAGTTTTAGTAATTAAGAACATTTCATGAAATTGAATCGTGATGAAGTCAAATTGATTAATTGCACTTTAATATTTAATTTTAACACTCAAAGAAGAAATCAAAATTGTATAGTTTAATTGCCAGATTTACCGAAATGGCCCAGAATTCCAAGATGTCCAAATAAACCACCAAAAATTCCACGATCTATTTTCTCAAGAAGTCCAGGTGTCTCCCTATACAAGTCACCTACAACAGCATCAACGTCTACGTCCCCCGGCGCAGAGAAGGTTTCAATGAGCTTATCAATCAGATCACGCTGAAAAAAAAAGAAAAAAAATAATTTTAAAAATTATAAACTTAAAAAATTTTTTTGGAAAAGACTGAAAAGTCATACCAATTCCTTGAGAAAGAGAACAATCTCATTTTTCTTATCATTGCCATCATTCGGGAGAACGTTGGAAATTTCAGGAACTACTTATTCCAGAAAAGAACAAAAAGAAAAAAATCTTAGAATATAATAAATTCACAGCTAAAAATTGAAAGATTTTTAAAAACTTGAGAGCTTTAAAATATTCATGAAATGTTTTAAATATGATTTTTTTTAGGTAAGCTTCTTGATAAAATTTAATTTCTTTAGACAATTTATTTTATTTTAACTCACCTTGTACATTGGCACCAACTTGAACATCAATAGGATTTGCAACTGATGCACTCTGTATTATTTAAAATAAAAAAAAATTCAAAGAAAAATCTTAAGAGTCGAAGAAAATTTTGGGAAGTAGAACCAATTGAAGTACGCAGATAAAATACTTTACCGAAATTGCTGCCAAAATCACAAAAATAATTGATAATTTCAACATTTTTCACAATCTTCACTTAATGTCTTCTTCACTGGGAACAGAATGATTTCAAAGACAGAAATAATCTTTATATAAAGCTGAAAAATTGATATTTTCTTGACATTTTAATGGTACATTTGTATAAATATTAAGAAGCTTCTCCACGTGAAAATTGTCAAGTTTAAACTTCTTCGCGATAGACGCAAATATTTTTATTAAATAAAATAAACAAGAACAAAAGTCTCATAACCTTTTTCAACAACTGAATTCACAGCAATATTCATTTACTGCAAATCGTGTCTGTCAATCGTGACGATCGAAGTCTCAGTTTGATTATCTTCAAGTTCGTTGTTCGCGTTATCAACACACTTTTCCTTCCATTGAAAAACAGGTGGAAATTTTGTCAAAACTCACATGATAAGAAATACAAATTATTGAAAATTAAACAGAAAAAATATCTGTTTGTCTACGACTTTACAAACTTTATGCTCTCTTATACTTTAGTTCTCTGTGAAAATTTCAGGAAAATCACCCAAAGAAATTTGAAGAAATTTCCTGAGAAAATTTCTCACAAACCCCACAAATTAAACGAACTAACATTCATGCCATTCCCTTAATAGATCCATCAAGTTCCATCAACTTTTATTAGCTGGTGTGATTTTCCTCATTGATTTTAATTAATCCGCTGGCGATTAAAGACACGTGCTTATGAGAAAAAATTGCTTCTATTCATCGAAGAAATTTCACCGCGTGCTCAATTTTCCACACACATCCAATTTCCAAAATAGATATGTATGTACATAATTATTATGGCTAAAAATATATATAATGCGTGTATGTTTTCGGGTGGTATTAATGGCAATGACAAAATAATGGGGGGTTGATGTAGGGCACGTCTCTGAGTGAATACGAGGGGAGGGGGCGAACTATAACAGCCACGCGGCAAACTAAAGCCATGGAGTGATAATTTATTGCTTGCGAATGTGATAAAGTCATTAGGCATAAATTATGATAATATCTTTTGCATAATCTCCGTGTGTGTGCCTTTTTCTCACTCAATAAACCTTCTGTCGCGCACATTTTGTTGTCGGATACAGCCTTTTCTACCCAACAAGTCATCGACATGGTTGCAATCGCCATGCGATCTTTTTTTTTGCACCCATCACCGTCTTGCGGGTCTCGTTGCCATTGAACCAGAAACCCTGACACTGAGATTGAGCATGGGAGTGAGTGTGGGCGGGAAAGCTAGGCGGGAGTCTCGAGCGGGGAAAGTTGTGTGCCCGCAAATTTAACCGGGATCGCTATCTTGTCATTATTTACAATTAAAGCCAAAATTAATGACACACTCACTTACCATTTGCCCCCGCGGGCCAAAATTATAACAATGAAAGCCTCTCCACTTTCGATGCTTTTTTTGCACGGCAAATGCACGCCTCATTGAGCCGGCCCGACGAATGGTTACGGCGACAGGGTATACTGAGAATGAAGCCGCATGGTTGATCTTGATTAAGAGGTGGGCAACTTCTTGTTAAAATGAACCTTTTTTTTTTTTAAATTGATGCACTAATGTATGAGATTTTTACCTCTAAAGGACATTATGTACAATATATGGAAGTAGTTTATTAAATTGCGAAAATTCTAAATTAACAATTAAAGATATTTTCCCAGGAAAGCATTCGGAAAAATCCCTAATTATATATTTTTTTATTGGAATTTTTTTTTCAATTATTTATTTTTCGTTAAGAAATAAAATTTTCCGTTGGAGTCCTCCTCTTACAAGGTCGCGGTTAAAGAAAAAAAATCAATTTAAAAAAAAATATAACATTAATTAATAACAATCGTTTCTCATTTTATAGATTTTTTACAAACATACAATTGTGCATAACATCCTTTGTGTTTTATTTTTCTTTTTTTTTTTAAGATAAAAAAAATTAAAATGTATTTTTTTAAAAATATTTGTCCAAGATGCTTCTTGAAAAAAATGATTTTTCATAATTTTTCAACTAAAATAAAAATCAATAAATTCGAATTAACAATAAATATCTCCGGTTCTGTAAGAAGTATAAATTCAAGATTTTTCCATATGAGATGGTCTAATTTCGGAAACTCTTCAGAAATAAATCCAGAATCCGTAGAAATTTAAATAAAATTTTGTGGACAAAAAGTAAAAAATTAATTTATATTTGATCATTTGAGAAGAATTCGAGAAAATTTTTATTTCCTCATTTCAAAATTAGCTTAAAAATTGTCCTTAAAATTCTTCGCATTCCCTTAAAATCAGCTAGTCGTTCGCCCCCCGATTGAAGCTTGTATATATGAGGAAGTCTTGTAAGCCCTGTGCTTGTACAGCAAAACCAATCTGGAGAAGGAAGTTTTTTTGCTTCGACTGAAGACAATTGAATGGGTTTTCACCAAAAGTAAATTCCGATTAGTGTTGGAGGAATTAAAAGCATGTGCACCGGCAAAAAACCCCAAAGAGAGAGAGAGCTCGTGAGACGCCCTAAAACCTCACAGGCGAAGAAGAAGCTATTGCTGGTTGTCTGCAGATGACCCACTTTGGGGGAGATGGCTAAAAATGCCTGCAAACAAGATGCTCTTTTGCTGCCACATAGAAAATCACGACGTGCACAATTTAGAGCCCTCTTCCGATTGTGGCAAATCATGGGCTTTTTTGTGGCTCAATTACCTCTCTGAGAAATCCGGAACCCACTTTGGCACAGGGGGGCTCACACACCATAAGACCGCGGAGCCCCGCACTGTGACAAGAAAAACACTCCAGCGGCCAAAATCTGTCGCTCTCAATTTCAGCCTCAATTTAAATAAAACCTCATCGCGCGCGGTTGCAGTGAATTTATAGGCCCAGAGCGTCCGGTTTGGCGGCAGTGGTCAATAAACTTGCACCAAATTGCTTTCCCATCGACATCTCCCCACTGTTATTCATTTTAATTGAACTTAACACTCGACGGCCGCCCGAAATCGATCTCATTTTCTATCTCCATTGGCCCCTTCTAACGAGAATTTATCGGCGACACTTCCTCAATGGCTTTCCAAGTGCACCCACCTTCCTCTGCAGGCATAGCTATATGCCACTGCACGGCATTTTCAAAAAAAAATCCATCTTCTGTGCCTCACGGAAATGTATAGAAGGTAAAATAAAAGATCGGCTTAATTGAGAGATTGGTGAATTGTGCGAATTCTTTATCCAATTAACGTCCAGTCAGCACCTCCAATTTCCCACTTTAAAATGGACTTTTAATTTCGAACGGAGAGAATGCCGAAAAAGTACTTATATACTCGGAAGAAATTTGGGTTAATTTAACACAGCAATATTTTATGGAATAAATTGAGGGAGAGGTGCAGATAATGGTTTAATATTTTGCAATTTAGTAAAATTGAAATAATTGCCGTGATTGCCAAAGAAGCTCGATTTTCTTCACTTTCATTTATATTGTCGGAGAATTCGTTCTTGTTGCCTTTCTTGACAAATTAATTGACTTTTTTTTGTGAGATGTTTCAATAAATGAGTTTTGCTTTAAAAAAGCTTCTCTTGAAGAGAAGAGTTAATTGATTTGTTGAGGTAATTATATTTATTCATTGACCTTTTCATCCCTGACGGTGTAATTTGTATCAAAATTATTATTTCTTACTACGCTTTAAGTGTGAAAAATTTCAACAATTTCAAGAAAACTTGAGTGATTTTTTAAATGATTTTCCTGATTTTCTGAGGCAGTTTTCGTTAATTGAATGACGGAATTTCTCTTAAATATCTAATTATTTTACATAGGCAACTTATTATAATTTTCATAGAGTTTTGCCTTACCGCGCGTATTCTTCCCAGTTTTTTTATGAACTCCACTCAACTCAACTTCTAGCTCTAAAGAAGTTTCCACATGAATAAATTTTTATCCATTTTACACGGCATTCAATTTACTCCAAAACACCTCCAAAGGTGCGTCACATCTTTTTTTTTCTTAACTTCAACTTCTTTACGGGGTCGAGATGGCCAATGGCCCGAAAGAGATAAATCTGTGGAAATTTATCAAAGTAGAAAAAAACACAAAAAGAACTTCTCAACGCCAGGGAGAGTGGACATGACACGGAAGAAAGTTCCCATGGGGCAAAGCTTCTCTGTGCTATGCGTAAATTCACTAATTACCATACCCGGTGGAGCCCTCCAGCTCACACAGATCACCTCACAGTACGGTGCGCTGCATTCCGAGTGCATTTGCGGCAAGATGTCATCTTCATCATTTTGTGTGGTCTCGGCGACGGTGAAAGTTTCCACTGCTCATTTTGCTTCTCAAACATTTATACCTTCTGCTGGCAATCGGCGGGATCCCCATAGCCATTCAATAACTCTTAATGTATGATAATGGACTTGGTGTTAATTTCGAGGTCATAAATTGCCTGAATTTTCTCTCATTCACTCGCGGACGTGCTCAAATTTTTGCATCAATGCTAAAATGCCGCGTGCTTGAACTACTTCTGCTGCACCCTGTTATAAACTGAATTATGAATCATTTTTTTCCGCTTGATTGATAATTTTTCATGAAAGTGAGAAGCATCATACGGAGAATTTTATTCATTCTTAAAGAAGCAGATTAAAAATTAATTTAAAAAATATTTTAAACGATTTTAAAAATCTGTCTGGAAAAAATTAGGAAAGAACCGTCTGTTCTAGAAGAGTATTTTAAGAAAATTAAATACTTCAATTCATTTTTAATTAATTTTTTCATTATGTTTTAACTAATTATACACTAGATTGATTAAAAAGTAAATAAAAAGTGCTGCATAATTAATTAAATTTTCTCAATTAAGCAATATAGTTTCGGACCTATTAAAATATTTGTTTTTTTTCTTTACTTTTATCTTTAACAAAGAGTGTTGAAGGAATATTTATTTAAAAATTTAATAGTTGATAAAAAATATTTTAAACCTATAACGAAATAATTATAATAAACCATATGCAGGTAACACTTAAAATTATACTTATTTGACTGCACCAGGCGTCTCCATCAATCATCTTGATAATTTCCTTAATTTCTTTAATTCATTTCTGATAAAAATTTTACTTAAATTCTTTTTTTTTGAATAATAATAGTTTAAGCTCCTGTTGGAATAACACTCGGCGCCTCCACTGTAATCTTTATTGTTCCACGAATTATTTCTTTTACCAGGCGCCTCCGTTACATTCTTGATTTATAATTTTTTAAATTCATTTTCAAAGAAATGGTTTAAAATCTTTTTTAAATGAAAAAAAAAACCTAAAAATCTTAAAAATCTGTATTTTCTTTTGCATAGAATAATCCTTCTACCAGGCGCCTCCATCAAAATAATCAGAATATTGTAATGGAGGCGCCGGGTTATTTTTGATTAATTACTATTCAGTTTCATAGTCAAAATCAATTCGAAATAGCTCGATATTCTTATAAAATTCTGCCTCGAAAAAATTGTTTATAAATTTCCCATCCTTTAAAAGCTCTTTTCTGATGAGAATTCAAAGGATAAAAAAGCTCCACTATATATAACAAACTTTGTAACAAAAGTAGCATGTTAAAACATCTTCAGCAGCAAGTGAAACAGGTGTGTGTGGTGTCTGTCAATTTCAATAAATCTCAATTGAATAAGATGAAATGAATACCTCCGTGGTAGACAAATAAGTTATTCAATTGAAAAGACAAACTGTGGTGCAGCAAACTCCAACCGCACCAACTTCCTACACACCATGTTAGATTTGCTTTTTGCCACCTTTTTTCACACACTCTGTCTCTGTGCGCTGTAAATCATGCACGGAGCACTGGATGATTGAAGACCTTCGGCTGCATGATGCAGCGCGATTTACCAAGACCACCGCCCGACAATTACGCATCACCGCGGCATTAAGAAATCTCTCACATTTCGCCTCGCACTTTCACTCCACGTCTCAAATATTTAACCCAAAAAAAAGTCTCACATACAGGTGGAAGAAGAAGAGATTTCCGCCAAACAATGGACCATCTCCGCATTACTTTGCAATGCAAACATTGCCCCGTAAGTTGTAATTTGGGTTTTGTCTCCGCCGCGATATTCCTCCTTTTGCAGACCTTTTCTGAGGCGCGTGCAAATTGCTATGTATGTAATGTGCAAAACCGCAGGCTACAAAATACCTCACGGAGAGTCTCTTCTTTTTTGCCCACATTGTTCCGTGATTTTTGAGTGAATGCAGATGCGAAATTTGTATGCTGGGGAATTTGTCGCCACAATGGGTGTGGCTTTCTCATAAATGCACCTCATCAATTTTCTCTTCGAGGGCAAAATTTTCACGCGCACGAAATGTACATATACATATATTTGGGGGAATTTAGCACAATAAATTAGCAAAACTTGTATACAATTGAGCCACTAATTTTGCATGCAAATATGCAGTGGACGAGATGAAAGTGTGAATTGCATTTTGAAGACAAATTGCCACACATGAGGGGCTTTCTTTGAGACAATTCTTTTTCTGCTTGCAGATTCAACAGTCGCTGATACTGTGGTGTGGACTTTTAGGGTGCTTAGTGGCGCAAACGTATGCTGTTGTCAATGACAAACCACAGAGACGAGAAGCACCACTCCTAGATTCCTATGCACCACCCCCATCGACCGGGGAGAGCCTAGGCCTACCAATTCCCGTCTACGGAGTCCCCGATGCACCTGCCATAAAGTATCCAACACCTCCACCTGATATTCCTCCGCCACTCCCATCCCAGCAATACGGTGTGCCCATCCTTAAGTACGGACCACCAAAAGTCCAAGTAGAATACGGGCCTCCATTGCCAGCTTTCAAGCCTGTCCATCATCACAAGCAAATCTTCCACTCAGCACCGCAGCAAGACTTTTCCTTCTTTGATCAAATTAAATCCTCCCTTGGCTTCTCAGCAGCTAAGCCGGTCTATGGACCACCACCGAAGCCGCACTTCCCTAAAAACAGCTACGGACCCCCGCCATCATTTAGCCATCAGAGCTTCAGCAGTGGCAGTAGCTCATACCATCACTCAAATCAGTTCCTTACCCCACCATCAATTGGTTTTGGTCCCAAACCCTCATCTTCCTACGGACCTCCACCATCCCTAGGCCGTCCATCGGGTCCATCCTTCGGTGGGCATCACCATGGAAGTAGTTCCCTCCCACCTACTCCACCTGAAATTCGTTGCGACGGATGGAAACCCATTCCTGGTCCTGCCATTCAACCTGAAACCTCCTATGGACCCCCAGCTAGTGGTATCCCACAGTCAGCTCCGGCTGAAGGTAATCATGCCGTTGAGAATCACATTCACAGTGATATCGGTGGACTAGAGTTGCCCCATGCCGAGCCCTCAGTTCAATTCCACGGGGACCTGAATGGATTTGGACTCGGTTCAGGAGCAGCAGACATCAGTGTGATCAAGAGCAATTCCTTTGAGGTAGGTCCTTGTTTTTTTTCTTTAAATTAACTACTACTTAACTCACCTTTAGTTTTGACCGTTAATTTTTTGAAGAGAATCTTACAGGAAGTTTTGAATTGGTCTAGTTCTTTCAGAATATTTCTTTTAAATATACTGAATAAAAATTTAAAGATTTCTTTCAAATAATTTTTTATTTTAAATAATTATAAAAATTGAAAATTAAAATTAAATTTAACGGATGATAATCCACACGATCCTGTCCTTTCGGATATTCTTTCTGGTTTAATGAATAAATCATTCAGAATTTAAAACTTCTCAAAAACTGATCAAACCATCCGGTACTACTAATCAAAAAAATCTAAATCTATTAATTAAACATCCAAACTTAATGAACTAATTTTTTTTCAAATTAGACATTTAAGAATAAAGTTCAACAAAATCCTTTATTTTTAATTCGAAATTCTAGCTTTCCAATAACCATATTGGAGATAGCTACGGACCACCACCACCCCCAGTTTCAATTTCAACTTCCTACGGACCACCATCGCATCATGGTGGACCAATTGCCATTTCACACGTAAGCCATGGAGGTTCATTCGGCTCCCATGGTGGATCTCATGGAGGTCATCAGATCTCAACGTCCTACGGACCTCCAGCATTCTCCTTCCCTAAGCAATCCTACAAACTTCCTCCGGCTGGTCTGATGCCACCAAGTGGGGTTTATGGAGTTCCTCCGGGAGGCACTTACGCCGGCCTAGCCATACAGCATGGGACTGTGAGTGGAAATCTTAAACCATGGCCAGTACCTGGATCAGCACCAAAACGCCCAATACCATTCCGTGCTCCAGTCCCTCAGGGACTTCTTGAGTCAATTGGGCACAATGTGCAGCATCTTGATAACTTTGGCGTAAAACCACACCATGGTGGACATGGAGGAGGAGTCTACCTACCGCCACCAAGTGAACTTCCAGCTCCCCCGCATGGTCTCAACACATTGCCCCTTGAGAACTCCCAGAGGCCTTTCTTGAGTCAACACAACTTCAACGGTTTCCCTGGAGAGGGCAGAGGAGGTCATGACTGTGGGCATGGACCACAAGTGTTGCAGGATAGTTATGGACCACCACCATCTGGTACAGTACAACCAACAGCTGAAGAAGGTCATTCAGGAGGCTATGATGTATCTGGAGGAGGCATTGCTGATGTTCCAACTGGACATCAACCACATGCAGTCTACGGGGTTCCAGATTTCGGTCCAGCATTCCACTCCGGTGGTGGAGATTCTCTTGCCTACGATACAGAAGTTAGATCAGCCGCTGTTCCAGCAGGACAACAAAATTCCGATTCAAAAGCCGAACCATCTGAAGAGGAGAAAACAAAAGCTGAGGTATCAGGCTTGACGGGATTGGATGTGATCTCTGCACAGAAGTCTCAAAGTATAACAATCCCAGTTCAGGGAGCCCTTGGAACGTATCAGCTGCAATTCCAGGCAGCTGATCCACTAGCTGGGGGTGATGCAAATGGAATTGATGCTCCACATCAGCAGCTACTGTCGCAGGGTCTACTGCAGTCTATCCTATCGGCCATTGAGCAACCAAATGGCCAGAATCAGCAAGTAACACAGGACATACATAGTAATCACGACGATGTGGCTGTTTTTGTACGAAGTCCAGAAGGACAGGAAGCTCTGGCGGAACCAGCACCGAATGAAGAATCCCGATAGTGTGAAAATTTCCTAGTAGACTCTAGAGTGTGTGTGTTAAGAGTAAGTTATTTAAGTGCACCAGATAATGTGGATATAACTCGCTTGAGGTAGATGTTGATGCACAGGAACTTCAGTCTCTAGTGCTGCCATATTTAGTCCACATGAAAAACACCATGAGAATGCGGGAGGGAAAACTAAAGGGGGTAAAATTCGCTAGCCGTCCAAGATGCAGGTATTTTGAAGCCTGCTGCTAAGTCTGTTCTCTGATCTTGACCTGCAACCGAACTTCTTGGTTTTTGCAATGAAAATCAAAGGTTTTTGCTTGGGATTCTAAGAATTAACTTAAGTATTTTCAGCAGACTTCTTTAATAAAAGAATCAGAGCTAAACAGGAAAAGAAATGTAGAATCTTGCATGAAGTAAACGGTTAAGGCCTCATGATTTCAGAGCAGGGTTTAGCTTCTCTGAGTCTGCTCAAAATACCACCATCTTGGACGGTCCGCGGGGCAGAGTTGCGCCACTTGCAAAGCTACTCGAGGGATATTTTCTGGCTGGGAATCACTCTGAAATGACTGCTTTTCATTTTTTTTTGTAATATGGTCTTTTACATTTAATAGTGCGAACGCCCGATGTTGGGCCCACTCTATGCGTGTAGTATGTTATAAATATGCTTGTAAACGGGCCTCTGGAATGGAATAAATTTCCGCAGAGGGAACAATTAATTTCAATAAAGTATATTTATTTTTTTGTAATGTGTAAAAATTATGTTACCATCATTCACAAAACCCATTGCGATGGGGTTCTCTCTCAATGGCCACGCGCATTGTTAAACGGTGGGAAGTGAGCGTTTAACGAGCGTCTCACTTTTAAGCGGTGTGCTCTGTGAAAGACAATCTCTTCAATTTAATATGACAACGATAAAAAGACGGAGCGATTATGAATGGGAAGGAGGTTGCAGATTGGTGGTGGAGGTCTTTTTTTCTTCTTCTTCGTCTTCAACACCACACCATGGCCTCCAAACATGCGCACATTCTTTTGCGGGGGATTCGGATTATGATCTTGGTCCGAAAAAAAATAACTCAGCATTTTGGCCATATGCATTGTAATTCCTCTGGGAGCTGCCGTGCGTGAGAAAAAAAAGACTCGTGATCGTCTTAAAATTTAATCCGCCAACACCGTGAGATGGCCAAATTCTCCCACGGAGGTGTCTCTGGTGTGTGTGTGTGTGTGTGTGTGGAAATCGTGGTGTGGCCCCCGCTAAATGACGAAAGACCCTGCAAAAGCATTTTTTAGTAATAATAGACAAAGTGTTGGCCACCCAGAGCCCAACTGTGAGTCCGCACACCGTCCAGCCGCAGAGAGATGCTGTGCATCATCTCGAATGGTGACACATTGACCTGGAAACCTGATAATGACATCAGCCGAAAGAAAGTTGTCCGAAATTCTTTCCATCTTGCATTTTTACCCAGCCCGCCGACTTTTTCTCCGCACACTTGGAAAGTCTCTGAAGAGCGGCTGAAGCCCATGGGCTGCCCAGTGCGCGCGGGGCAGCATCGGAGGGTGATCATCTTCGCGCACTCGTTTCCTTTTCCTCTTATTCACTTCATCGCAAATCTCCAGCACACAAGCAGCATCCAATATGGGCATAGTGCTGAAGAAGGTTAAGGTGAACAGCGACATGGGGGAGATGAAGAGACTCTTCAGCAAAAGCATCAGAGGAAATGCTGTTCAACGAAATCACGAAGAAAGGTTTTAATTGTTATGCGGAGGAATTTGAGGTCTCGCGTCGTGCAAAGGTAAGAGGTTTTGGGTTTGATTTTTATCTTTTTATTACTATAAAGGCCCAAGAGAAAAATTTAAAGAAAATTTAACAAAGCTGTACCAAGGTAGAGGATAAAATAAAAACGGAACAAGAACAAATTCTAATATCTTTTTCTCTAATTCTTAAAGAAATTAATAGTTTTTATTTTAAAAATAAAAAAATTTGATTTTATTATTTTTATATTATTTTTGGTCAAAATTTACAAAACAATTTTAAAATGATAATTCAAATTCTTAAATTTTTTAACAAAAAAATTTGAATTGAATTTTGAGAAAGGTTTTAGTGAATTTTTTTTCGTAATTAAAAAAAATTTTTTTTTACTCAAAATTTACAGAATAATTCTAATTCTATAATAATTGAAAAAAAGGTTGAAAAAGAAAAATGCATTAAATGTTTTATATGAATCTATTTTCCCAAAGATGGTTTAATTCTTAATTTATTAATTTTACTATTTATCATTTGTCGCTAATCGCAAAGTAGGTGATTACCTACCTATAATTAAAAAAAAATCATTTTACATTCTAAATTACTTTTAATTAATTTTTTAGCTACGTTCTAACCCAAGTAGTCCGGCCGAAAAGCGTTCTAAAAATTTACATTTTCCTGAATTTCCATTAAAATATTTGCTACATATTCACAATTTTCGTTTTGAATTAATAAAACTACCTTTAAAAAATAATTTTTAATAATTCCTTTAATTACAGATACAAATTAATTTATGTAGTAGAAAATGTTTGAAGATGCTTCTCAATTTACTTGATAATTCATCTTGAAGTTCCTTGTTCGGCTTGTTCGCATTTCTTGGCATTTCTTTCCCTTTTCTCACAAGCATGTAGGTATGCAAAGAAGCTCATTTTGTATGTTAATTTATATTGAAGCATTGAAATGCTTTATTGCAAATTAAAATCCACAATTTTCTTCATCTGTGTGTATTCAAATACGTAAGAAAAACGCCTCTAATGGGATGCTGATTGAGCAATTTTCTTCTACAAGCAATACTTGCGATTATAAAGCATATTATACATTGTGATAAATGTACTCGCGCGACCGATGTTAATCCCCGATGAAAAACAAAATATTGCTAATTAGCCAAGAGTGCAGTGTGTAGAGCAGATAATTGGTCGCTGGTTAATAATCCGGAGCAAATATGAGGTGCAAAGCCGGCATTAAAGTCCAATTTACGCGGCAATTTGCAGCGTTGTGCTAGGAAATTTGTGGAAATTGAGTTTTAATGTGTCGGCGCAAAAGAGAACTTTTTTTTCTTGGGCATTTGGCACGATGTTGGTGACAATGATGGTCACGTTTCTGGCCAAAAGGAATCATCTGCCCGCGTGTGTACTTTACTTTCACTTTACATTGTCAACGTGAACATCTTTTACATGGCTCTGCAGAGATGCTGGAGTGTGGAAGAGGTCAGGAAGTTCAGAGAGATTCTCACGAATATTGCATTTGCGTCATGATTTCGACCGAGTTCCTGCAGCAAGTGGCGCACAGGTTTCTTTTCTTTTCTTTTCTTCTCCTGGGTGGGGGAGGCAAGTGCTCCTCATGGGGCACCTAAAGCCGGATTCGAGGACATTATTGAGGATTATCTAATCATGAACGTAATTTCGAGAATATCGCGCGCAAAGATTGAAAGAAATAAAACAATTATTTGTTATATGAACATCCGGTGTCACATTCCGTGAGGCTGACTGCCCATGACGACGAATGGCCAGAAAAACATGGGTTGGAATAAATATTTACATAAATAATTGTGACTTCTCACTGGGAGCCTCGGCGAGAAGAGAGACTTTCCGTGAAGAAATTCAGGTGAAAACTTTCACTTGGCGTTCACTCTGTCGCACATCTCTCCCTGGTACAACAGATTTAAAAATTTACCTCGAAATAATTAAACTAGGATATATGTAGATCCAATTTTTCTCGGGATCGGCCTAAAATTTGATCCTGATCAATTTCCCGTTGAAATTGGGGTCATACAGGTTGAGGAAAATGAGCACTTTCCTCGATTAATTTTCCCATATGTTTTCCAAGAATTTGAATGAAATTGTACAAGTGGCGCCAACTGGTGGTCATAAAATTAAATTTAGGTTGACAAATTTATGTTTTTTGTGACTTTATTTTCAAAGAATTTATGCTGTAATGTTATGTTTTTAGTGCATTTTATGCTTTTATATTAAAGAAATATGTGTAATAAGTGCATATAAATAACCCAAAGGGCAGTGCGATGTGACAATAAGTGCATTTTTGTGGTCAAAAAAGGTGAAAAACATCACTTTTTCCAGGTGAGTTTTCCGCATGAAAAACACCTCAGAATGCAATGCGACTACCTCACAACGATTCTAGAACGCATGCAGAATCTGAGGAAATCATATTTGATCAGGGAAAACCCCCCAATTTTCCGAAACAGAGCTCCAAAGTTTTCCCGCGAAATTGCATAGGGTCGTAGTGGAGACATCATATCGCGTGAATTTTCCAATTTATTTGTATTAAAAATGCTATGAAACCCTTCACATAAAGTCTACAATGCATTTAGAATGTAAGGAAAATCAATTTAGGCCTGGAAAACATCTCAATTTTTAGGAAAACGCCCCAAAAAAATTCCAATCACCTCACATAAAAAATGTAAACAAAGGGTTGACAATATTGTCAATGATTTCGCGGGAAAACTTTGGAGCTCTGTTCCGGAAAATTGGGGGGTTTTCCCTGACCAAATATGATTTCCTCAGATTCTGCATGCGTTCTAGAATTGTTGTGAGGAAGTTGCATTGCATTCTGAGGTGTTTTTCATGCGGAAAACTCACCTGGAAAAAGTGATGTTTTTCACCTTTTTTGACCACAAAAAATGCACTTATTGTCACATCGCACTGCCCTTTGGGTTATTTATATGCACTTATTACACATATTTCTTTAATATAAAAGCATAAAATGCACTAAAAACATAACACTACAGCATAAATTCTTTGAAAAAAAAGTCACAGAAAACATAAATTTCGTCAACTTGAAATTATTTTTGTGGCCACTCGTGGCGCCACCTGTTCAATTTTATTCAAATTCTTGGAAAACTATGGCGAAAATGAAAATGGGAAAATGCTCAGAAAGCTCAACCTGTAATACCCCAATTTCAACGGGAAATCAATCAGAATCAAATTCTGAGCCGTTCCTGAAAAAATTGGGATTACACGTGTCATTTTAATTATTTTGAGGTTGAGGTTAGAAAACATATTAATTTTCTTGGTCTATCCCTGGTACAACCAGCTCAGGTTGAGTGCTGTGGCGGGGAGTCAGGTAAAAAGCGAGAGAATGGGCATGGAAAGAGCGCGAGTCTTGGGGTCAAGGCCCTGACAATGACACACATCTCGCGGTTCAGCCCGCCAGACAAGTTCAACAACTCTTTGGCTCTCCATTCGCTTTGGTTTGTCTTCTGTGGTCCACACAACTTATGGTGGCTTTTGCTGGTTTCACTTAAAACCTCAAAATTCTCCTTCTCCAACACAACCATCAACCCTCGACAGTTGGGTCCTGCGAAACTTCCTTCCACGTTCTTCCCTTTTAAAGTACCTACCTACCTATATAGCTACTGTGAAGAATATTCAAGATATTGCTGTGGCGAACTTGGCCCAAAGTCCCACTTCTTGTGAACATCTTGTTGCAAAAGTGCTTCCTCAACCATTTAATTAATTGAATCCTCTCGCTCACGTTGGCTGTCTAACTTTGCAAATTGGCAAAAGGAACGTTCCACGGGACGAACCAATTTTGTCCTCTTATAACTCAATTCACGCCATCCGGGAAAGTCCCAAGCTGAAGGAAATTTCTCACATGACTTCCGATGCTTTGTATATATATGACAATATTATTCTCGCATGTGCTACAGAGGTTTTAGAGAGATGAAAGGTATAGTAGAGTAGAGGTACAAGTACGCAAAAAAAAAACAAGTGCGTCGCGAAATTAATTGAATACAGCAGAGAGTGGAATTCACAATTAGCAAAGGAGCTTCTTGACGGGTTTCACTCGGTATGGCAATTACGTGTTGGATGGAAAAGAGAGAAAATTGAGGAACTCTCCTCGTAGCAAAGTGTTTAGCTGCAAGTATGTTGAAAGGTAGAGTTGTGGCCAAAATGATTTTTCTAGATTTAATCAAAGGAGAGATGTAAGTGATTAATCACTTGAAGTTTTTCCGGAAAACATCAGCTTTTTTGGCCAAAGCTTTTAATGCATATTTCTGTCTTCCCCTAATCAAAATTAACTGAAAATTGTTATTTTTTAAATCTACTAAAAGAAATGAAATTAAGAAAACACAAGGAAAACGTTGAATTTATATTTTCTGAGAAAGCTTTTTGAGATTTTAAATTGTATGTTTTTTTTTTAGTATTTGTGAAGAAACTGAATTATTATTTAAACACTTTTCAGAGAATTTTTAACGGCTGTCGAAGATATTGCTGGAAAAAAACTCGAAAAAAACATCCACTACAATGAAAAGCAGCACTTTTTTACTTGCTAGCGACGTTTCGGCAATAATTTTATTTTCATCTTAAGACTTGTCCGAGCTTCTTCTCATCAATCTTTTTTTGTTTAGTTTTTATCTCATTTTCTTTCATCACAAAAATAATACAAACCTTTTAAATCATTATGAATTTATCTAGATACTTATAAACTCTACCATCATTCACTCGTGCCCGCAATAGAGTGAAACGTGCCAAGAAACTAAGAACAAAACATCACTAATAGACACATAAAATGTGGTCAATTCATCGGACTTTGTGCAATTTGCAGTGGAAAATGCTGATGTTCAATATGCCCCCTGAGGAGAAGTTCCTTTTGCGCCATTAATACTGGCACCTGTCTGTAATTAAATTAAACACCATAAACCCACTTTGAATTAGCATAATCTCAGCAGTTTTGTGATGTTTTTGAAGAGAGCTGAGGTGTTATGATTTTGACCGAAAATGGGTAATATTAGAAGCAATATTTCCTCAATTATGTTATGCATCATATGTAGGAAATATTCATGAGAGCTTGAGTGAGCTTTTTGGGATTAGATTGTCATCTGTGTGTGTGTTAGAAATTGGATTTCCTGGGAATTTCTATATGATAAGTGGTAAGAGGTGGAAATTCAGATGGATAGGGGGTTGAATGTCATGACTCCAAATGCACTTCACTTGTTTATGTCACCCCGCTCTCTCTCTCTACCTTTCCAGAATACCGCACAATCTATCTTACGTGTGTGACTTTTCCATATATATAGAAACGATAATGGATCAGCTGAGGGGGCTGCAGGTGAAGCCACACACACACGCTAAATTTATCAGCCACAATCACATTTGGGACTCAATTAATTTGTCACGCCGAAATGAGAAAATACTGTAGCACCTTTTGCCCTAGCAAAAACCCATTCAAGATGCTTGTCTCGATTGTAGCTGGGGTGTGGGAGCAAAGGCCACGTACAGGAGTTGTTCAAGAGGTGCTGAGAAGCCACACACAGAGAGTTGCTGATGTGGCCAAAATTGTGGGGCAATTTATTGAAAATTAATTACAAACATTCTTGAAATTTACTTGTGATGAATAAACCCTTTCTGAAGAACTCCCAAAGAGGTGGTTGGAGGCTTTTTGTGCGGTGGAGCTTTTTACCAAGAACACGCAATCAGGAGGAAAATTAACAAACACATCAAATAAAACCCAACAGTGCTTCCCCACGTAGAAAACAAACTCAGTGGTTTCGAAAAAAAACTTCTCTGCAGTACCTCTTGAGAAAATTACATGTTTTGTGAAATTGAAGACACTCTCCGCGCGGACCTTACAGCTTAATGATGATAGTTGAGCTGATAGAAAACCCGCGATCGCATTGTAAAGTAAATCCATCATTATCCATCGTCCGTATCTCTCAATCGCGCGCATAAGAAAGCCCCCCTCGTTTTGCAAAACACAAAGACGCGCTTAAATGCTGATGACAAGAAGAAAATGAGAAAAAAAGACTTGGCAGACGACCTGACTTGTGGCTTATTAGCGGAAATGACGGACAGGTGATCGATAGGTAAGAAAAAACACATGTGTGGTCGACATGCGAAAATCACAGGAGCGACATTTCTTTCAAATCAACCTGTTGCACTGAAGAGCTTTCTGGAACTTTTACTGAGGGGCACTATCGCTGAATATTTTACATAAAAAATGTAAGAAGTTTTCAAACTACGTTTTATCTAGACAATAAATCTTTAGAAAGAGATTGATCTTGTAAAGAATTAGGCAGAATATTGATTAACTTTCAATTTATTTTTTTGTGCTTTATGAATTTAAAATGACTTGAAAAAAAAGCTCGAAAACTGTCACAAGAAAATTTGCAAACGAAATGAAGCTTAAAGCTTCAGTTTAAATATGTTATTTTCAATAAACTCTTAATTTTATTGTCAGATTGACAAATTGAAGATTAATATTGCGGCAGTGGAGACGCCAGGTGAGCTTTCAATTTTGCCTTATTGCACTTCAAAGATATTTCTTTTTCAATAAAGAAGACATTCACGAGTTTGACGTTGAATTTTATCATGATACATTTAAATAAAAGTTCATAAAGTTTATGGTCTTGAAGCTTTTTCAAAGAAGCTTTCAAATTAAAAGCTTTTAATCTCAGTTTGAATAACAGAAAATTCTTAATCTGCTCAAAATTTGTAATCGCTTTCTTCAAGTTTGTTTTTTACACATAATAAAGCTTTAAAAGCTCTCACAAGGAAAATCTTCAGCAACGATTCAAAAAATTCGTTTATCAACCCCTCGAAATGTGAGAAAAATATCAAAAACCAATAGAGTATCAATTGGTGGCACCTTTTGACAGACAGAATTTTTGGTTTATATACTTTGTGTGTGATCCCGACAGCTTGGCAATGTGATTGCCACCTTCTCTGCTGCGTGTCAATAAACGGGATTGAGTCTTCAAGCTGCCAAACCCTCGGAAAATCCTCTCTTCAACCCTCAAAAATAACATCCCCCAAAAAATCCTTCTTCGTGCTTGACGCTGAAGGTATTGAAATATTCCCGAAGGGGTTTTAAATTTAATTCGAATTGTTATGCAAATTTTAGGGGTTGCATTAAATATCACATATAGCTGGTGTGCCCTAGTTTCACCTGCAGACTGCAGAAGACAGCGGAAAGTGCCGCATTCACCGTGTCCGCCATCAAGGGACCATCGAATGAACATTCTGACCAAAGCTCTCATGAGGGTGGGACGACGAATTAATGGGTCTTTCTAGCTTAAATGGTTGCCCATTTATATGTGGTTTAGAGGTTCGAATTTCATCTCACGTGATAGGGCGGCAGAAGCTTCAATGTTCCTCTTCTCTTTGCTTCTATCAAGGTCTTTTATATGTAATACATACACTACCCTTAACATTTTCGCTCCTTGTGAAAATTCAATGAAATAAAATACATAACTGAAAATTAAATTGATGCTGATGCCGAAATATCGACTCTGCATCTAATTCATGAGGTCACTTGCACATATTGAAGCACATTATGTATGTACTTTGAGGACAACCCTTTGATATTGGATGGGATGGTATGGTTTGAGGGCCACCAAACTGATGGCACATCGTCATAGAATTGTCCAATCGAGGCCAATTTATGGGCCATGTAAACTGATTTGGCGCTAATGCAATGGCTAATCGCACATTAGCTCGTCAGATTAATTACTAGGTCTGCTCTCATTTATGAATTTACAGCTCACATAGGGTCATAAATCATCCGCTCGTTATTTCATAATTTTCCCCGTGTGCTGTGTGTACCTACAGATTGAAGTTCATATACACAGCGGGGTCGTGTTAATGCATTTATGGGTGATGGGACATACCTGCGTCATCCATTAGTGAGGCAATTTATGTGCCACTTTGCATAAAAGTCATGAGAGCTATTTATGAAGTTTTTACCTCTGCGAACACGAAGATTCATTGCAAACATATTTATTTTATTTATTTATTTGAAACAAAAAATTAGGTGCGTTTCTGAATATAGCACCGTATAGTTTGTATAGTAATAATTCATTACATATAATTACAATTTCAAGTTACAATTTTTGCCTTTTCCGAAAGTTTTTATACAAAAAATATTTTAATACAATTCCAGTATATAAAGAGGATACTGGAAATTATTTGAAAAGTTATTTTAAGTTTTTTTTTTCAGGAGCATGAAAATCGGCTTACTTTTAAGAAAGCCGTTTCAGCTCATAAGAGAAATATTGAATTCATAAAAAAGTTTTAACAATACCCGGCTTCGGGTGAATCATAATTTTCATCAGAGTCTGAGATCGCAGAAGTGTTTATATCATCGTCGGGGGGATCAGGGGGTTTAGGACGGAGGATAGGGCCAGGAGCAGGAGAAATGGATGGGATAAAGGGGACAGAAGGGGATAATAAGGGAAGGCAAGGGGGAATATCATTTGATGTGCCAACAGGCATCATTGTTGTGGATGTTTGTGAATGAGTTGGTGTTGTCGTTTGAGTTATAGAATTTTTGTGTGAATAATTACTTTGGCCATCAAGAGCCTTTGGGAGGTTGTGATTTATACCTTTTGATTTTCTAAGTGATTTAAGTTCTTGCGTCTTATTGTTTAAGCGTTTGGCTTGTTTGAATGTCATTTTGCGAGATTTTTTTTTCGGAGAAAGGCTTACAGATTTTTCATTGTCATTTTTGGTGTTAATATTTGAGAAAGATGATCGCTCTTTTGTTGTAGAGGTTGCGGCCGTTACTGATGTACATGGCATATCCTTAGGCGGAGTGGTATCCATTGTTGACTCGGCTGCGTTCCCTGAAGACGCAGATGAATTCTTCTCTGGAATTTGGCTCTTGAGTGACCGTGTAGTTGAGGGAATAGAAGAAGAGGTAGATGAATTCATCGAGTTTTTCACAACGTGTGAAAAAGATGCTTTTCCCATATCCTTTAGAGAATTTGGGAGGTGTGTTGGAATGGCCTTATTGCGTCTTCTGTACTCTTGTCGAGCCAAATTGTAAGGAATGCGCATGGTGACACGAATTGCGTTTATTTCTCGCTCTTCCATATAGATGGGACACGTTTTGCTAAAACTGGGATGGTTCCCATTGCAATTTACGCATTTTGCCGGAAAAGTGCATTGATCAGTTCCATGGAAATCTTGGGCGCAGAAACCACAAACGGGCTTATTGGATGAGGACTTGCATCGTTTTTTTGTGTGTCCAATTTTCTGGCAGATGACACACCTGAATGGGGCTGGGATATAAAGTTCAGTTTTCAGGTGGATAAAACCAACCCTAACTTCTGCTGGGCACACTGGTGTGTTGAATGTGAGTAAGTGAGTCGGAGTGTCAACCCAATTGTTGCCTTCTTTTCTCTTTAGTCGTTGTACGTTGATCACATGTTGATCCGCCAATTTCTCAATAATTCGTTCGATCTTCACTTTCATAATGTGAGTGCAACGTATTAGTGCCAACGATTGGTTCAGCACACCATTCTCGGAAACACAAACCGGCAGCTTATCAGCCCCAAATGATTTCAATGTCTTTAGTGTCTCAATTTGTTGCGCATTTTGAGTTTGAATAAGCACATCACCACTTTTGAGAACCGTGCAATTTTTAAAGCCTTCCTTACTGATATGTTCGAGTCCTTCATGAATATCAAAAATGTCCAGATTTCGAATGGTGTCACCACCTAGGACGAAGTATTTTTCTGTGTCCGAAGGGTGCGTAAAAAATGCTGTTTTTAGGGCTTTATATGACTTCTTTTTAGGCATCTCATTCAAGGCTGGCATTTCACCGCGGTGGAGCACATTATAAATATTAAATGTCTCAGGGGGGCCTGGGCCCCCCGATTTTTCACTCATCACTTAAGAACTATAAAAATCAAACTTTGTATAAATACTTTTCTTAAAAAGAAAGAAAACTTTTCGATAAATGTAAACCAAAAATAAGCTCTGTGCAAAAATACGTCTGATTGCTTCGAGATTTTACACAGTACTGCAAACATATTTAAAATGAGCTAAAGTCATTTCAATTAAAAAATAATTCATATCGACGCTCCCGAAGATTATGAACCATACTCCTGTGTTAAAAGATAGGAATATGGTTCATAATCTTCGGGCACGTCGATATTCAAGCCCATACTCGTACTTGTATAATTACCTTTCTCGACATTTTGCAGATCTCCAGGCGAAATTTGGTAGTAAAACTTTTTCAACTGCAACTAAAGGGAATGATCACATATTCTTTTTTTTATCTTTTCTTCTCAAAATTATCTTCTTAATCTACTCTCCATCCAGCATGCACAGGAAAAGAGCTTTTCACTTTGTAAATAGCTAGATTATGTAGGAGAATAACCTTGAAAGAAAAAAAAACTCCATCGCGAATTTTTCAATTCTAGAAACAGAAAACTTTTTACACATCCCGAAAAAGATTTATACCCCAATCTCGCGAGAAAATTGCTTCCCAAGGATAATCTCCGCCTCGATCTCAAATCGTTTTCCTGAAAAATATAAATTTCTCCTGAGAAAAACAGAATTTTCTAACATTGTTTTCCCATTATCCTTCCGGCATACACCCACACACAATTTTTCCCTGCCATATCGCAAAATATGACGCGCGCGATGATATAAAAATGTCGGAGTGAATAAAATTGATTCTCACTTTCATGGAAATTCGATGAGCCCCATAAAAAATGGAGAGAAGAACTGAATAAATTGTCCCAAATTCACCCAACTCCCACATGGTAATGCAGAGAGACATCTTCTGCATTTGAGAAGGATTGTACGCCACAGCAGGTGCACTTCCGGCAGTGAGACGATGGCAAAGACGAAGACTGCAGTGTTCATGCAGTCCCTTTTCGAATTCTGCGGAAGGTGCAATTTAGTGCGCACCATTCTGCAAAGAATAGACTGATGGAGTCTGAACAAAAGGATCCAAATAGATGAGGGAAATTGGGTGTAATACTACCCCATGAATGAATCATGATGGTCAGCTGCCAAGCTGCTAAAATGACGAATTTTCTTTAACCATTTATAGAACTCTAAAAGAACTTCTAAAAATTGAGATTGACACCTTTTTTGATCTCATAAATAAATTCTTTTACATCTCTTTTTTTTCTTAAGTGAGAGGGAAGCTTTTAGTTTCAGAGTAGAACAACCTTTTTAAAACCTTTTTTTGGGTGAGATTTGTGTATTTTAAACGCAAACGGACACGAATCGTCCATAAAGATTAAAATTTAATATACAAGAGTGCGTCATCTGAGGCATGTTAAGAAATTCCGTACGCAGCAGCGTCCAAGAGGACACGCATTTATATCACATGTTAAGTGAGTTTATGTAGGTATCTCAAAGAAAACAAGCCGATAAGGTGACGGAAATTTCATGAAATTTTGTAATTTTTGAAAAGATTAGTTGTCTCTTTTTCATTTAATTTATTTTGACGAATTTCTGTATTTATTTAATCTCAAAAACTTATTTTGTTAACTTTTAGTGCATAAAAACTTTTTATTTTTATTAAAAAAAAAAGAATTTTAGAACTTCTTGAATAAAATTTTAGGATTTTGGTTGATAATAGATTTTCTAGAGAATTTTTGAATCAGAAATTACCTAAATTTCAAACAAATTCCTGGACATAGATTAAAGACGATTCAGGTAGTTAAAATTAATCTGCAAAATTTCATAAATTTTAGGCAAACATTCATCGTCTCTCCACCTCACTTGAATCTTAATGTTGTTCAACAAAATTGCGATTTAGTCGGACGTTACTGAATAAATCACGTTGTGGATTAACTCTGGGGGCATGGACAAAAAGACTCACTTTTATTGTAATTCCTGTGAGTCACTTTACGCCCACACCTGCTCAGGACTTTCACTTTTTTCTCCTCCATTTCTTAGTGCTGCCTGTGTGAAAAAATGGCGTACTTTTGCTGTGATTTAGAGCTTCAAAATAAACTCCAAAATACTTGCAATTTTTCTTCCGACGCGTCCTTGTTCTGCTCCTTTCTTTTCTCGCTCCTATCTCACATATAGCTACTTTTTCCCCCTTAGCTAAGAAAATCTTCTTTGGGGATTTTTTTTGGCAAAATTCCTTGATTCGTGGAGGGAATCTCGCGTGTGGAGAAAAACAACCTTCATATGGGAGTAAATATAGAGGAGAAGAATGGAATTTATCTTCTTCGCTTGACTGTGACTTATGTAACTGTCACAAAATTCCCATTTTCCACCATCTAATGGGAAAATATTAAGCACTTTTCTTTCTCAGCTAATAAATGAATATAAATGAAGCGGATGCATTGAAAATTTTTGATGAATTGCCGCTTTATATGGGCTTTTTTCACGCGGGAGCTCCAAAATCTTACAACGTGGCCCCCAATCTGCTATGAAATACGAAAAATTCAGCCCTAAAGTCCAAAATATTTCCTCATTATGCGAATTTTGGGTGACACGCCAACGGATACAGCGGGGATATGCAGGAAAGACTCGTTTGGAGCATACGTGCAGGGAAGGTGAGGCTGGGGGTGGGGGTGTTTTGTGGGGTTGTACAGAGATAGTGAATTAGGGCATCCTTGGAGTTCTTCCTTGCAAGGGAGGGTGCCCTTGGAGTTGATTGAAAGCTCTCCGTAATTTAAAACTCATGCCACGTACACATTCCTTGATTCGCATCGATATTTGTCTTATCAAACCCCCACCCCTACATCGCATCAAATTGAGTCACTTCTCCCCCGCTGCCGTATGAGAAGTACCTTTTGACGAGTTAATCCCATTGTTATTCCACTGTGTGTGGATTTTAATGCCTCACCCCTAACGACTCATTTTACCCCCGCCGGCTACCTAAAACCACCCTCAAGCGCGCATTGCTAAAATTTCCACCTGATAGGAGTGGAAGGGAGGGGGAGAAAAATGAATAAATTCATCAGGAATCACACATCGAAGATGATTTATGGGAAAGCAAATGGAGACGCCGGGAGTGGAGGCGCCTGGTACTTCGCACCAATTGTACGCAATTTGCCAAATTTGTTCCCCCTCCGAAACAGCTAAAGGGGCGCCGTTTCGTGATAAATTAACCCTTGGAGGGCGGGTAGGGTGACGCACACACCCAAAAAAGCTCAGTGGAGTTCATTTTTGCCTCAATTTAGCACACAAAACGAGGGCTGCACGTTAACTTCCCCAGTCCGCCCTTTGAAATAACCCCCAACGCTGTACTAGGGCTATTCGAAAAGTTGTTTTTACTGCCCGGGACTTTCTTATCTGTCGTCAGCATTTTGAGGCTGGCCGGGGTGCCAAATGCTTAAGTTGCGAAAGCGTCGCAATTTCCATGAATTAAATGCACACCATGGAGAAACTTTGGTGCTGGTTGCTTCCGCCAAAAGGGGGCGGTTAGCTGTCCTGGGGGGTAGTTGACTTCCCTGTGAGGAAGGAATAAATCATCTTCATCACCCCCTTTTACATGCTAAGGAAGGTGCTATTATTCACCGGTTAAGGGATGTTGGTGGAAATTAATTCAATTATCATCGTTGAGGCTTTCCTCAAAAAAGAGGCCGCATGTTATCAGCTCAAGTTTATTTTAAAGCTTCCATGGAAGTTTGTTAAATTGAAGAAAATTAAAAAGATTAACAAAGATTTTTTAATGGGAAGGTGGAGATGATGAACTTTTGAGCTTTTGGACTTAAATTTATCTACTTTTATGTATGTTTACAAGGTAACTAAAATTGAAAATAAAAATAAATGAGTGGAATTTCATGAACAGAATAAGAAAAATTCAAATTAAACAGACAAAAAAAGAACTTATCAACCCCCTTTCCTGCACCAAGCACCATACACTCGCAGAGATTAGGAGGAAAAACAATTACAATGTCCCTGCAGTGGGAGATAAAGTAACAAGAAAAAGAAAAGTATATTATTCTTAACACGCAAGTTCTGCGATTCATGCAAATCCGAGATTTACCCTCCCTCTGAGAAACTCCTAATCGGTTAAAATTGCATGCAGATGAAATATTGCATGATTCTTCCTTCGCCCAAAGAGAAAATTTCGTTTGCATATTTAAAATTTTCATTACTCCCTGAAGCATGATGGGAAAATTTGCAATAAATTGTGGATTTTTTGGGAAATATTTTTCTTACAAAATTCTTCGTGTAAAGCTACTTGACATTATGTTTAACCTCATGACCTTTAAACCAGATTTGAATGATGATATAAAGCTTTTAAAATTTAATTTCTAATTTAATTTTATATTTCACAGAAGAAAAAAAGTAATTATTTTGTTTTTGTGCTTTCCGTGGAAAGCTTTTGAAAGAAAAATCATAGAAAAATGTATAAAATTTGGTGTAGTCGCCTCGTCTCTCATGAGAACGTGACATAAAAATTCACAAAGTATTCTATTTACTGTAGGATCTTAACTGAAAAAAAAAAAAAACTTTCGCAAAAAATCAATTAATTAAGCTCAATTTAAAGCTATATTAAATTTTCCACGGGAAACTAAAATTAATTCTAATATGCATGGAAAATAGAGAAATGGTCCGGCTTTGACAACTGAAAGCTAAGCAAATTAACCAACTTTGTAAGGCAATCTTCTCCGTAAACGCAATCTGCTCTCAAAGCTCTCAAATTGATGGATATTCCTAGCAGTTCCACACCACCACGGTGGGTATTTCCAGGATATTTGTGGAGTGTGTGATTTCGGCAAAGGCGAGGTGAAACCTGCAGAATAATCCATATACCTTCTAGTGCATGGTGTTGGCAAGAGAGAGGCCCAAGAGGGTGGGAGGAGGTGCCACCCAATTTTGGCGCATTGACAAAGTGACGTCGTTGTGTGTGGAGAGAACGTATGTATATAGCACCGTGGAACAAAGAGAACGAGATGCCCACAAATCGTACCCATTGAGAATCACCCCATCAGGAGCGCCACATTTCCCGAGAAATGGTGAGTTCGTTCGAGTGTAATTTGTCTCATTTGAATATCAAATACATTCGGAACATATGCCGTGCGCCGCCAACACCGCAGGGTGATTCCCTGGAAAGGGAATTGGGCGGAGGGCTAGGGAGTACTCCGTCATTTCTCTTCCATTTTGGGAAAATTTCTCTGCCCCAGTGGATTTTCTCGCTCTCGTCTATAGCTTCCAAGCACTTCAGGTCCATTTTGGAGTTACAATAAATCCACTAATTCCACACACTTGATTTACTTTCACCGGAGTGTTGCCAAATTGATGGAAAATTTCCATGAGATGGTGGAGACTTCTTGAGAAAGCGCGCGGAAGATAATTGAAAAGTTTTATGATTTACCCTGCAATCAGCATTTTATGCTTTCGGGGATGGAGAAAACCACGCAATAAATTGACTTAAACGGAAAAGCCCTTTCGTCTTTTTCTGTGGCATAGAAAAGCTTCAAATTGAGGGGTTTGTTTCAATGAAAATCTTCATTTTCAATGAAATCATAAAAAAATTGTATATAAAGCCCTAAAAGCTCCCATAAGGGAACAGCATGAGAAAATTTCCCTGAGTTTTCACGAAAGTTCTATCTTATTTTGATAATTCTATGACCCATTGGGCTTTTAAAAAATTAACTTCCTTTGCAATCTTTCAAATATAATCCAAAGTCAATCATAACGCGTCCAGTTATAAGAGTTGGTATACCACAACGTGGAGGGGTCAGTTTATGCGTTGTATTTTCTTTTGAGTGGTATTGAAAGTTGCAGAGTTCAGTTTTTGTGTGAAATTTAGTAAAATTCGAAATGATAAGGTGATAAACATAAATGACCGCCATAATTAAAAGATTATTGGTTTTATAAATGATCATAAAATTTTATTATCCTTTCAATATTACAAAAAAATGGTTGAACGTAAAAAAAATAAAATAGGAAATTTTCATACATTTATTTACATTTACATTTTTTGTACAAGTTTTTTTTATTATTATTATTGTTATATAAATGGAACAGATCGAGAAGGGCACAATTTCGCACGATTTAAGTAAAAAAAATGGCTTTATCATGTATTTCTATTTCAACCAAAAATAATTGATTGAAATATTGAAATAAAGTAAAGCATTTAATTGTAACTAATTCATTTTTTTCGACAGAATTATATTTTTAAATACATAAAAATATAAACTGAAGTTTATAAAAAATGGCGTGAAAAACGAATAGTGCCCTTTTCGATCTGTTCCATTCAATTATTTTTTTAAATACTTAACATACAATATACAGGCTTATGGTCTGAAAAGTAACTTTCATAAATTCCTGTGACAATAGGATTTACAATATTTGCAAAAATTATATCCAATTGATTGTCACACTTTGTTGTTGATCCTTTAGGATCCAATTGATTGCTCAAATTATATTTTTTCATTAGTTTTACAAAATTCTTGTCTTCCTTGCCTTCATATGTATTAAAATTAAAATCACCCATTATTATCACCTCAGACTGATTTGCAACTTGAGAGTACAAATTCTCAAATGAATTCTTAAACTTTGCAAATGGAGTTTGTGGTGATTTATATCCAGTGATTATTGACAAATTATTATTAATTTCAATTAGGAATAGGGTGACACTGAAAACTTTTTCTCTATTTGAGTAAAGTTGTTCAGATTTGATTTTAATTTCAATTTCACAATCATTCTTTACATAACAGAGTAGTCCTCCAATTTTTTGAATCTCATTATCACATCTATAGATAATTTTATAATTTTCCAAAATTGGTACATCAATATCTTTTATAGTTTTTGTTTCTGAGAGTACAATTATATCAAAGTTTTTGTACCAAATGTCACATTTTACATCATTAAAATGTTTGTTTAGGGATACAATATTTTGATAACAAATTTTAAACTTATCTTTATTTTCACATAGAATTTTTTGCATAGGAATTATGAGTAATTTTTCATTTTTCAATCTTTTCATTTCTCTCTGTATTGGGTGATCTTCACCTTGGGCTTTTGGTACTTTAAATTTGCCAATTATAAACAAACCTAATAGTGATACAACTCTGCTAAATGCAACATAAATTAGATTAATATTTAGCAGCTCTCCTTTTGTAAAGTCAATACAAATGGAATTATATGTCTGCCCTTGACTTTTATGTATAGTTACGGCCTCACCTGGTATTAGTGGCAATTGTTTTCTAGCAATAATAACAGTTTTTGATTTTTCTGAAAAATCAAATGTTATTACTTGCCTTTCAATTGGAACAAGATTGTTTGGAAGATTATTCTTTGTGAGGTAGCTCTGAAAGCGAGCTTGACATTTTAATTTTCTTCCTACTCTATCTTCTGGAAATTCTAGCCAAACAGTGTGAACTGAATTATCGGTTGGATTAAAAGTTATATGTCGAAGAGTACCAGTTGCACCATTAACTAGTCCATCTTCAACATCTATATTATTAATAACCATATACTTTATACCGATTTTCAATTTCAATTCATACATACATCCACCAGTTTTTTCTGGGTCTTGAATTGCAACTTTGGCTAGTATATCTTCTTTAGCCTTTTTATCTGTGGTATTTGATTCTAATACTTTATCTTTAGCTACTGATAAGTGAGGGTCACCAGGGAAATTTTCAATTTTATTATTATTGTAGCTTCGGACATGTTTTCGATAATAAAATAGCCTTATAGCTTCTAAGGGTACTTTATCATCATTTTCAACTTGTCTTGATTGAATTAGTTTTATATCGTCTTCTGTCATTGTACCGTTAGCCAAATTATTTAGTGCTACGGTAAATGACAAATCATCTTTTTGACGCATAATTTCAGTCAATTCATAATACTTAAATTCTTCCCATAGTACATTTCGTTCTTCATAATCAACAAATTCAGCATCGGTATGCAATAGATTTTTCTCAAAAACGTATTTATCCTTTACAGGTTTCAATTGTTTCAAATCTCCTACAAATATTACAGATTTTCCGCCGTAACTTTCATTTACGCCACATATTTGTCTCATTCTATTATCCATTTTAGAATTTATATTTGAACCTACCATAGATATCTCATCTACAATTAGTACTTTTACATCTTTCAATTTTGATCGAATTGTATTGGCTGCATCAGGTGACAAAGAGTCTGTGCATTTTGTATTATTAATTGCAAAGGCAGTATGTATTGTCATACCATTGATCAAAAATGCTGCTTTTCCTGAAGGGGCAGTTAGAAGTACTTTTATAGATTCAGGGTTACTACCTGGCAAATTATCATAGTACTGTGTTATGAGTTGATATAGGCAATTGATCACTTTGGATTTTCCAACACCAGCTGAACCGGAGAGGAAAATCCTTAGTGGTAAATTGCCAGTTCTTATACATTGGTAAATATACATTACTATTTCACGTTGTTTAACATTTAGTTGTTGCAAATTTTTACAAATGTCTTCTTTTTGAATTCTTTCTGGGCACACATATTGAAATGCCTTTTTATTGCTAGTGGTACCACCTTTTTCATCGGGAAACATATCAATTTCTTGATCAGAATCCACAGGATTATCTCTTTCTGGGACATGATCATCATCATTTTCATTTTCTCTATCTCTTATAATTTGTGTCAATACACCATCATCGTTAAAGTAACAAAATTTCTTTCTTACAGCATTTATGGTTTGTCTATTGCTCATATATTTAATTCTACAGTCACAATCTTCAATTTCTTCTTTTTCATTTCGCCATGGTAAAAATAGCAAAACTTGTTCTCGATAATAATTATTGGGATCTTGAAATTCTTTATATCCCTTGTACATTACAATTTTTGATTTTTTTCTCATACCATATTCTGTAACATCATCATCGTTTTCTTCTTCATCGTCTGTTTTCTTTTTCATATAATAATCTGCTGCGTATTCAATGAGTGTTACATTTTCCAACTCATTATCTCGCTTACTATATTTATCAAAAATACTTTCAGCAAATATATTTTTAGAATTTTTATCCAATTTTTTAAGTTGTGCATTCGGTTTCAAAATTCTGACCCGTTCATTAATTGGCCTAGTATTAATTACAACATTTGATCTACTACATCTTGACATAGGCATACATAGACATGACATAGCAGCTTCTTGTGCTGACATAAATTTACAATTACATATTCCGTTACACATTTTGCACATTTTTTCTCTCAATGTTACATTTCCTTGCTTTTTAGTATCATCATTAATTTCTTTCAACATTTTTGATACTCCTGCTTCAGCTTTGATACATAATCAGCAACATATTTAGCTAGAGCAAAAATTTCTACAACAAATTGTATATCCATATTTGATTCTATACACATTATTAGGGTTTCATTGTATGCATTAATATTTACTTCCTTACTTGAACGTTTAAGAAACATACGTGAACGTTTAATATTAGATCTCAAAGCCATTATATATTCTTCTCTAGTCATTTTAAGTTTTTTCAAAATATCTGGGAAACTCATTTCTTCGTGTTTATGAGAAAAGTATGCTGTTAGATTTGCAATTTTTTGATAATTTTCTTTCATCTTTTCAGTTTTTTCTTCTTTTGGTATTGGCAAAAGTATTTCAGTTTTATCAAGGGGTGGAATTGGATAATTAAATCTACATTTATCCTTCTTCTTTTTATAGCACGTACTACAATGTATGTGCATTTGTCTTCTAATATATGGCAAATCTTTGGGGTCTTTATATTCGCAAGTAATTATTTGATCAATTATTTTAATTGCTTCTTCAAAAGATTCAGGATTACTCTCATCAATTTGTGGGAAATCATTTAGCCACAACAAAATATGTTGATGGGCACTTCCTCGCATTTGAAATTCTGTTCTTACAAAGTAGTCAACTACATAATGTTTACCAAAGGGACCTATTCTATTCTTTTCTCTTGCTGGATTAATTTGCAGCATTTTAATTATATTTTTACATTTTTCATCAAAATATCGTGCGCAAGTTACGGGGTCATCACGAACTAGACGTGTTTTCATGTCTTCACTCAAGAACATACTTTCTTCAAGAGATAGATCCATTCCTTGGAGTCTAGCAAGTTCTTGAATGAGTTCTGGACAACGTGTTTCTGATATGGTTAGTGTCAAAAACAATGTAGGTTTCCCTAGTTGTTTTATCATTTGGAGAAGGAGATTCTTTTTCCATGCCCAATAAGCAGGTGTAAGATTAATTGTTTTTAGGAAATTATAACCATCATCATGTTCTCTAAGTTTATCCAAATATCCATCAGTAAGAGCATCATTTGCTGTCATATTTTCGACATTCTTACTTTTTCTCAAACATACATTTACTGCGCTAAAAATTGATCTTTGCATTTTTTCATTAGCTGAATAAAGTACTTTAGTTGGATTTGCGCATCTTCTATCTCTATTTCTACATTCAGCTTTAATGCGGTTTGAATATGAAATACTTTGATTTTCTATCTTATGACCTCCATAAATTTTTATAAATGACAATTCTTCCAAATTTTTTTCTGTACGTGAATAAACAGGACGTTTGTTCATTCCAGGGGCCATCATTTGAATTTGAGCTTGTTTTATTTCAATATCGGTCAAATTAAGAATCATAATATCTTCATCTATTAGATCAAATTCATCCGGTACTTCTTCAGGATTTTCTTGTTTTACGGGAATATTATTTTCCGGTACTTTACTTGTAAAAATATCTTGAGATTTAATTTTTGTTTCATTTTTCAAATCAATAGGAAACATTGTTATAGTTTTTGAATTAAGCATGTTATACAAATGTTTTCTCATTTCTTTTACATTATATTGTAAGCTGCTTGGATTTAAATTATGAAGAAGGGTTACGGAATTAGCAATTGCATGTACACCGCATGATAAACTATCATTTTGTTGAAAAGTCTTCTCAAACTTAAGTTCCATTTGATCATTTTCAATTGATTCTGGATATATAGTTTTCAAAAACGCTATGCAATCTTGATCGAGTCTTTGCAAAAATAGGGAATCATATACATATATTATGCCATTTTCGTGTAGGGTCGTAACATAGTGACCAATTTCATTTTCGTATTTTGGTTTCAAAAATAGTATTTGAACATTTCTAAAATCTTTAGGGAATTTTTGTATATATTCTTGTTGTTGTTTAAGAGATTCAGCATCTATAAACAAAATGTCTTGCATTACATTGTTTTTAAATTCATTATTTGCTAGATTCCAAAAATCATATATATGTTTATCAGTAAGATAACAATTTTCTAGTATTTTTTCTCTATTATCTTCAGAATTTTTATATTGTGAATTATTCATTAAAATATCTTTCATAAGTACATCATTTTGTTTTTCTAAA
The DNA here is from genome assembly GCF_024334085.1 of Lutzomyia longipalpis. Lineage (NCBI taxonomy): Eukaryota > Metazoa > Arthropoda > Insecta > Diptera > Psychodidae > Lutzomyia > Lutzomyia longipalpis. The sequence goes on from NC_074707.1 coordinate 19,635,808, forward strand.
TTTACAGGAAACATTGCGATTTTTTGTGAACAGAGCATATTGTACAAATGTCTTCTCATTTCTTTTACATTGTATGACATATGGCTTGGATTAAGATCATAGAGAAGGGTTACAGAATTAGCTATGGCATGTACTCCACATGATAAGCTATCGTTTTGTTGGAATGTTTTCTCAAATTTAATTTGCAATTTACCATCTAAAAGTGATTCTGGGTATATATCATTTAGAAAATTGATACAGTCTTGATCGAGCTTTTGCAAAAATAGAGAGTCGTATACATGTATAGTGCCATTTTCATGTAAAGTTGTTACATAATGTCCTATACCATTTGGTTGTGTTGGCTTTAAAAATAGTATTTGTATGTTTCTACAATCTTTTGGAAATTTCTTTATATAAGTTCTTTGTTGTCTTTGCAATTCTCCTGCATTTATATAAAGGAGATCTTGCATTACATTTGTAGGGAATTGTTTATTGGCTAATTGCCAAAATTTTAATATATTTGTATCTCTTAGAATAGTTTCTTCCAAAATATTTTTTATGTCATTTACATTTTGTTCTACACTTGGATTATTATTTAATTCATTTGTCATTTGTGTCAAATCAATTATGCTTTTAATTACATTTTCATTTTCTATTTTTTGCGTTTCCTTATCATATATATCAATAATTTTTTGGGTCTCTTTTTCATAAATATCGTCCAGTTTTTGTGTTTCCAAATCATAAATATTAATAATTTTTTGTGTCATTTTATAATAAACATCATTTAATTTTTGTGTCTCAAGATCATATACATTAAATATTTTTTGTGTTTCGGCATCATATATATTAAATATCTTTTGTGTCTCTTTATCATATATATCAACTTCATCATCTTTGGGATCTACTATAAAATTAATTTCATCAACATTTTCATTAAGATTTACATATTTTTCATCTAGTGTAATATTTTTTTCTTTGTACAAAGGTGTTGTTATCAAATATTTCATAGCTCTTATAATATATGGTGGTCTAACTGTTTGAAACATGTAGTGATTTTTGTATTTTAAATGTCTTAGTAGTTTTACCTGAACAGTTTGCATATTATCAAATGTTCGAGGCAAAACTTGTAGCATTTCATTGACTTCTACAGGAATATGTACAGTACTTCCTTTCAAGCTTTTTTGTGCATTCAAAAGGTAATGTTTCAATTCGCGAATTGTCATAAAAGGGATAATTGGTGAACACATTCTCTCTTCAAGTTCGTTCAATTCTAAAAGACATTCAGGAATTTCTGGAAATTTAAGTCCATTCTTGGTTGCCAATGTGGGCAGTTTGTTTCTGTTAAGAGAATTATAACATGTTGTACAACAGTAATCAGATATTTTACTTATTTCATCCAAATAATTTTTATCGTGATATTTACATTTTTCAATCTTCAAAAGTTGAACTGAATGTTTAAAAAATAATCCTTCACAAGATGCACAAACATAATTTGGAACCTTTTTTCGTGTTACATTGAAAAATTCTAACAAAGTTTTAGATTTGTCTTTAATTTGAAGTATCTTGTGTTTCATATATTTACTTAACTTTTTCTTCAGAGGCTTCTTAATAATTTTTTCGAGAGATTTTGTTTTATTCTTTCTAAATTGCATTATTAGTTTTTCATATGATTCTTTATTTTTAGGAGGATTATCAGTTACATTACTTTTATCTTTATCCTTTATTTCTCGAATTCTTTTGTACTTTTCTTTCAATCTTTTTGTATTTATATTTCTTCTGTAAAATGTTATCAAACGTTTATCTTTAATTGATTTGAAATTTTCAAATATATTGGTTTTCTTATTCATAGATTTTTCATATCTCAATATTTTTATAATATTCTTGATTTTCGTTCGTTTACGTTCTAGCTTAAGTCTTATTTTTCTTGCTAGATTTTCTTTAGCTCTTTTCTTAGGGTTCATTCTTTCTTTTTTGTGTCGATTTTTACGTTTAACATTTTCAATATCTCTTTTATTTTTATTAGTTCTTTCAATTTTATGTCTTTCTCTTCTTTTCATATTATTTTTAATTTTTTTTATTGGATCTAACTCTTCTATTTTACGTCTTTTAGATCGTTTATAGTTATCTTCTTCTTTCTTAACTGGGTTTGTTCGTTTAATTTTGTGTCTTATCTTTCTCTTAATATTGTCTTTTTCTTTTTTATTAGGATCTTTTCGTTCAACTTTGTGTCTCTCTAATCTTTTAGCATTATTTTTCTCTTTTTTCTTTGGGTCTAACTCTTCAATTTTACGTCTTTTTGTTCGTTTCTCATTATCTTCTTCTTTTTTAACTGGATTTGTTCGTTCAATTTTGTGCCTTATCTTCCTTTTAATATTATATTCTTCTTTTTTATTCGGATTTGTTTGTTCAATTTTACGTAATTTCTTCATATAAGCTTTATGGAGTTCTCGTTTCCTATTAAGAATATATTTACTATTCGAATGTTCTGTATGACTTATAGATTTTTTCGAGTTATGTGTATTAGAACTTTCGTCTATAAAGTTATCAATTACATTTGTATTTGAAAACATGGTGTCAAACTGTTCACTCTTATCACTTTCCTTTTGAATATTGGATATTTCAAAAGGAGTGATTGTGAAAAGTTTTTCACCACTATAATTGTCATTACCATGAAAAAAATTATATTTTAAAATACTGTATATGTGATCAATATTTGTGTATCCACAAAGAACTGCTCTACCTTTTTCATATACAATTTGACCAAATTCACCTCTTGAATGACTGTCGTAAATATAAAAACAATCGTCTTGTTTAAATATTGCTACACTTAAATTAGAACATGTAATTACACCATATGTGAAATGCTTAAAAAAGTATTTGAGTGAATATTCAAAAGATTTATATTCAAATTTTCCATAAAATTCTCCCTGCAATTCTTCATAACATGATATTATACAATTTAGGGTAATTTTCTTTCCAAACACAGAAATGTTTTTGTCGTCTTGGTCCACAATATCCTCAGCATTCAGTAAACCTTCTTTCGTTTTATTAATATTTATATTATAAAGTTTATCTCCTTCAAATAAAATTTCATTTATAAGATTTTCATTCCAATTTTCGATTTTATATAAATGTGATGCAATTATTGCTATTATGGCATTTGCTGTACATTGTCTATTGTTTGAATTAGGACCAAAAAGTGTTAAATTATCTTGATAGTAATGTCCTTTAATTAATATTATTGGTTTCACAATACCTAATTTGTCAAAGTATTTTTTATTTTGAAATACATGTACTTTTTTCTTTTTAAATCCACCTCCATACAATTTTAGAGGTTTTATAATACGTGTTTGTTTTAATTTTTTAAAATATATTTTTGTATATTTGTTTTTATTTTGTAAATGTGCTTTTGTATGTGTGTGTTTAGATTTGTTTGAATGTTTTATTGTTTGTGTATGTGTGATTTTTTTATTTTTTTGATTTTTTTGATTTATGATCCCACAAGGGGAACTTCCCGACCACGAGACGATCGGGAAGTCTTCAGTTTTTAGGGCGCAACACAAATAATATGCTGCTCCTAAAATCCTGGCACCACAACGACCATTTTCGCCCTGAAAATTAAAGAAAAAATTGGCATCTTTGGGACAAATAAATAAAAAAAAAATGTCGCAAATGATCAAATTTTATTTAATCACGGTTTCTGACAAAAAGTTGGCAAATTTCACAATTTAATTGATAGAATAGGTAGCAATTCCAAAAATATAAAATCAGAAGACATCTTTTTATTATACTTTTTTATCATTTTTGTGCATCAATAGACTTTTTTTATAAAAATAGAATATTTAATTGTTACGGCAGTCTTTCATAGGGCAATAAACTCAAAGACCTTAGCGTAAAATAAAAAAAAAAGATTAATTATATAAGAAAAATATATTGTTTCAAAAATACACATTTTTCCCAATTGTCTTACAAAATTTTCCAATTTTGCTAAAAAAAAAAATATGTATAACTAATAAAGAATGGATATCGCGTCTACAGCTCTGCATTTGTATACTATTAGTCCGATCGCGATGAAATTTGGTACAGATGCTACTAATACCATGAGATTCTTTAACGGGTGAATTTTCCAATAAATCTAAAATTAAAAATTCATCACAATTCTTTTCCCCCTTTAAAATTTACGCGAAACGCAATATATCCACGTGAAGCATGGCGAGGTAAATCGGAGCGAAGCGACAATTAGTTTACCTCGTATTAAAAACTAATAAGTTTATACAAAAATTCGGTTGTTTTACAACCTTTAAATTAACCAAGATATCAATTTTTTAATCAATTAATCGATAATTTTAATCAATTAATCGATAATAAGTTCCAGATGATCTCATAGAATGGTTTGTGTCTTTGATTATCCATGTTCATTAACATTTTCACAGAGAACTTTTTAATTAAAAAAAAATAGATTAAATTTTATTTTAGAATTTTTTTTATTACTTTTCTAAGAACATTCACATAAAACACTATGGAAAAAAAAACCCGGGAAATTGTTTAAATAAAAAAGGATTACCAACTTGGCTTAATTTCAAGGAAGTTACTTTGTGAATTTTGTCAACTTTGTGCAACACAAAATATTTCGTACTTTTCTTTATTTTTTGCCCAAGTATTATTAAAAAAATCAATAAAATTATTCTTTATATGATTTACTATTAATTTCCTATTAAAATATCACTGATTTAGTGTAAAATCTTTTAATAAAATCACTTTATTTGAAAGAAAATTTGATTTACAATCATGCCTAAGAATTCGTGATACATTTTTATTTTAGAAAAACTTACCTTTTTTCTTTGACGAAAATGACTTTTAGCTGGCAGTCCTCCTTGTCCTGTTTTCTCCTTTCTGCATCCCTCCATTATAATGCACTGAGTTTTACTTGTTTTCTCACTTATTCACTGCTTTTTCACACTTTTTCGCAACTTTTTAGCTGACAATTTTTCAATGTTTTTTGCTTTGACAATGAAATGACAATGACAATGAAAACATCGTTGCTACTGCGATTCACTTATAAAAGTATGCGATGCAAAAAATTACAAAATTACAAAATAAGTAAAAAATACGTTTAATAAGACTAATTATTCTCTATAAGAAAAAGTTTTTTTTTTAATTTTTTGTTTCATAATGTCATTAATCAAATGTATTAAAATACATGAGGAAATGATTTTCTGTAAAATTAATAATTTTTTGATGTATAAAAATGGTCATATCTCAAGTTCTATTAGACCTACAGAAATTTCGTGACTAGTTATGGAAAGGTATTGAAATAAGCTATAATCTGACATATATTTCGATACATTTCAAGGTTACCTCCAGAACACAAAATGGTGGATTTTTGTTCTACCAAAACAGTTTTTCGCATTTTTTATCCTGAAGAAATGGTTCTAGAGATTTCTGATGTTTTAGAAAGTTGTAGAGAATTGCAAAACCTTTAATTTGATACCAAGACGAGCAAAATCGGGCAAGCGGTTCAGTAGATATGGCTTTTAGAACTTTTCAAATTCAAGAATTTTTCAAATGGCTATATCTTCTAAACGGCGACATAGATTTTGTTCATTTTCGGACTGGTGCAAGATTATTAGTCCTGCTACAACATATCAAAATTTAAAGAAAATCGATGATGGGGATTTGGAGATATTGCCCCTTAAAGTTAGGCAATTTTTGTTTTTGATTTTAGCGCCTCTTACGGCCATTTTTGGAACTTGAAATGTTCTAAACAGTTGTAGGGCTTCTCAATACCTTTCATTTCCTACCAAGATGATCAAAATCTATCAAGCCGTTCTCGAGTTATATCGAAAAAACACTTTCTGATTTAGGCCGCCATATTTGCTAAACGGCTTGACCGATTTTCAAGTATGATTTGTTGATGAAAACGTCTCACTGAGTTCTACTACATACTAAAATTTCAGACCTCTAGCTGTAGGGGAAGTGGTTGACAGTATTCCAAAATGGCGGACAGCGGCCATCTTGGATTTTAAAAATATGAAAAATTGAAATTTTACACCCACATTTCTATAGAAAACTTCAAACCCGAAGTCTCTATCTGTTACCGTTTTCGAGCTATAGGGCAAAATGTGGAGTCCGGGCCGGCAGGCCGGCCGGCAGGCCGGCCGGATCAAAAATTTTCCACCACCATTTTCGGAATGTGGGATGTCTAAAACGTGCTCATACCAAGTTTGAGCCCGATCTGAGGTGGTCGGTTTTTCCGATGATTACAATACTTGGTATGCCACGATTGTGGTATACCAACTAATTAACCTAATTCAGCTAATCCCCATAAAAAAAAATGTAAATAGCCTCTTAAATTCAAAAACGATCTATAATAAATTATTGTGATAAAAATTCAATTTCTTATCCAAAAATATTTCTCACCCCCTATCCCAAAGGGTGTGAACTTAACCCCTCGAAGTGTTTGGAGAAAAAATCTGCGCGTGGGAGTTTTATTATTGAAAATAAAAAGTATTTAATGGGCACCAAAGCTCCTAATTACGTATTGAAAACTTAACCGAGGGGTGAATGTCACTTGGAGGGGGCATCGCGTGCTTACGCGCCCCCGCCCTTTCCTAAAGAACTGACGCGTCTGGTAATTCGAAATCGATACGCGCACTGGGAGATTATCGCTTTCTTCCCCAAATACGATGGAGCTAATAATTTTTGAGTAGACTCCTCCCCGCCTCATCCTCTGCTGAACTTTAGATACCACTCTCTCCAATTGAAGACCAATTCCATGAATAGGGCCATGAAATGGTGGATTTTATGTAAGCGGGTAGAGGGTAGCCTGGGGGTTACCTTGCGGGGGTAGTATTTCATGTGAGTTTTATGATTATTCTAATGAACTTTGAGCATGAGTCAGGAAAAGGGTAGTAGGAATTCTTTGACACCCCACGGGTCATTAAATCATTAATTAATTTCCTTCGTAGCACGTTGGGGTGAGGATGTCAATTATGTTGTACAAAACACCTGTTCCGATTCACCCCACTCCAGCAGCATCGTTAATTCCACAGCTCTGAAAGTTTTGCAAATATTCCCGCCTCTCGGAAATCTCTTCCAAACACTTCTGAAGGTCGCACATGAAACTGCGCCTAAGAGATTTTGCCTCATCACAAGAGGTTTATTGGATGGAAGTTCCCCATGTGAAACATGATTAGCATATAAGCGTGAGAGTTCTCAAAGTCACAACCCTTCTTTTGGGAAGCGTATGACTCTCCCAATCACAAGGAAAATTCAACGAAAATCTTTTCCAAGTATAATTCTCACAATAAACTTGTTTTTCAGGCTAAGGGGAGGGATGCTTCGTGTGGTGGAAAATCGCGCAGTGAGGTTAAAATGAATTCAAATTTGCAAAATTCCCAGCGACAAGAAAACTCAAATGTTCTGCAAAATATCACTACATACTTGGGGGGAAAATGGGCTTCGCAGTTGTGCCACCCCATGGCGGGATTTCTCACCCAGAAACATACAAAAATTTTCGCAAAACATTCACTTCCAGACGTGATTTGGGTTGTCTCCATGCCAGCACGCAACCCTTCCGCCTTTTTTGTGTTATCATGTCGCTCCTCGTGAAGCTTTTCCATCGAGCTGTAGGATGGTAGACAGGCCACACTTGAGACTCTCTTGTGTCTCTACCCTGGAGCTCCATCCAACCATATCACACGCTCTGGTGCCATCAAAATTCTCTTTCTAGGCTCAAGGGTAGTTGAAGCTAGTCTCGTCTCGGCTATGAGAAATCAAGGTAAGGGATGTTAAATTCTTATTTTTGTGTTTTCTCTTATTTTTTTTTACTTATTAAGAATTTTTGCATTGCAAAAGATATCAGAAAAAAAAATTTATTGTTTTTAAAATTATTTTTATAGTCTTTTTTCTTGAATTTTTTAAAATTTCTTTTTGATCAAAAGCAGCATTCAATTACAAATTAAGCTTAAATATTGCGAGTCTTCCGGTGTTCGTCAGAGGAAAATTCACAAAGAATATCCGCCAAGCACAAAAGCACAAACAAAGAGTGAAAAAGAAAAATTGAAAATTGAAAAGGAAAAGTCTGCGGAAAATCCTAATGAGTGTTGGAACATCGAGAGTGGAGGACAATCCCTAAGAAAATAACAAGCAAAACCACTGAAGAAGAGCCACTATTAGGCTCGAAAGCTTTGGCATAAATTGCTGCTTTTCCTTGGGTGAGCGGGAATTTTCCTCTGACGAACACCGGAAGACTCTTGCAATAACATCAATACGTCAGAAAAAAGAAGGAAATAAGCTTAAATATATCATAAATTCACGAGCTTTATATTAATTAAAATATTTATTTAAATGATCAATAAATAAATAATGAAAAGCACACAAACTCAGTGAGCTGCAGTGATGATTTCATCTCTCCAAGATGATGATCGTCATCAACGCAACAACATCCGGGATTTTATTGTAATTTTAAAATGATGTTCTTTTTACCAAAGTTTCCACAAAATCCGTCTACTTGTGGTGCATTCTCCGCACAATTTCCCGGTAATATTGTATTGCAATTTATGTGAGATTTCTCATACTTCTCTCATACATATAAAATTCAGCGCTCATTTTGCAAACACAAAAAAAAAATACATAAAAATTTGCTTTTTTGAATCATCACAACATTCTCTGCAATCCATAAAAATATCATTTGAATGAGTTTATTCCTTTTCTTCGCGCGTCTTTCAATTCACACCATCTTTTACGATGCCAATTTTATTGTCGTTCGAGCGCGGGGGGCTTCTGCTTGAGGGGCGGCGGCGGGTGGTGTCTTCACGTGATTTGGTGAATCAACACGCGGAACTCAATCACATGATCGAGAAAGTGCTTCGGTGTACGCACAAACACGGCGTTAGCATAAAAATCAAATGCATAAAACATCTCGTTTGCGCCATAAAACGCAGACAATGTTCAGCACGTACGGGAGATGATGATGGTAGCTGGGCCTAGGGGGGGAGGGGAAATCCCACCATCTATGTATGTACATACTTTTGGATTATGCGGGAGGCAAAACATGCATTCATTGCTCTTTGAAATTACATAAAATTCAACACTTTATTTTGTGTTTTTTTGTTGTTGTACCAAATGGCGCAACTACATCCTCTTCAATGGATTTCGATGTAAAAAAAACCCCAAAGTCATTTACGGGAGGGTGGTGGTGTGGTTTAGAGGGGTTGGGAAACATACACAAAAAGCTCCCCCGTGCTGAAATGATTCAATTCAGCTTAATTGAAATGAACCTCTCTTGGTCAGTGTCCGCGCTTTGGATTCTCCATGCTATCCGTTGGAGCTTAATCGTTAAAAATTAATTGCGCTGGGAAGATAAACTCTCTCATCCATTCTGCTATGATAATTCCAATTAGACCACACTGTGGTGCTTTAACCAGCTGAAAGCTCAATAGAAGGTTTTTCTAGTCATCAGCCCGGAATTTCGTTTTTCTTCTTTTTTCTCCTATCTCGCATTTACCCAAAACAACTTGTTTGCAATTCACCACTTGTGTAAAATTGCCAAAATATTTAAAACACAGACCATTCATACAGTTTTTCTCTCCAAAAATGTTTCCTCCCCCCCACGCCGAACACAAAAAAAAAACAAAAATATATACATATGTATATTTTGCAATTTCAACGCTTCACGTGCAGAAATTAACTTTTTTTCCCATCAGTTGTGACAACAAAGGCCCCATTTCTGGGTTTGTGGCTGTGGGTCGCGGCCACAAGTACATCCTCTTTATTCATCCATCGTGTTTTCATGTAATCATTTCACTCTCTTCTGCCGGTGCGAATGAATTTTATGTCAATACAGAGAGATATTTTTTTCACAGTCGCATCTCATAGCGAAAAATGTACTGGTAAGCTGACCAAGCTTACGGGAGCTGTGTTTCTTTCAGTGTACCAATTTTGTGAGAGCAAACTAGAACGCGAATTAATATAAATACGCGCAAAGTCGGGAAAAGTTGAAAAGTCATACCCTAAGAAATGTTTGGAAGGCCATATCTCGAGAACGGATCCATAGATTTTCGTAAATTTTTTTTTGTTTGAAAGGTCTTGAAGTCAGCTATAACATATCGAAAAATGAAAAAAATTTATGTCGCTATTTTCGAAAAATTCGAGTTCGAAATTTTCGAAAACTTTGTTTATGACTTTAGCGCCTCTTGCGGTCATTTCTCGAAGTTGCAATGTTCTAGACATTTGTAGGGTTTCTCGAAACCTTTCATTTGCGCTTGAGTTGATCAAGATCGGACTTGTAGAACCCGAGATATGACATGCCAACTTTGGAAGGCTATATCTCGAGAACGGCGACATAGATTTTCTTCATTTTTGGCATGGAGCTAGATAATATAGTCAGCTATAACATATCAAAAAATGAAGCAAATCGATAATGGAGTTTTCGAGATATTCATCGAAAACTAATCGAAAATTTTGTTTTTGATTTTTGGCCCTCTAGCGGTCACTTTTGAAACTTCTGATGTTCTAGAGAGTTGTAGGGTTTGTTGAGATCTTTCATTTGACCCCGGGTTGATCAAAATCGGTCAAGCCGTTTTCGAGTTATGGTCGATTTTCGATGAAAAATTGTGGCGGCCATATTGACTAAACGGTTTGACCGATTTTCGAAAATAAGGTATCGTTGGAAAGCTCTTGATGGCCCCTACAACATATCAAAATTTCAGCCCTCTAGCTATAATAGCGGCTGAGATATAGCGAAAACAAAATTTTGAGGTTATTCAAAATGGCGGACGGGGGGGTGGGGGGGTGGATTTGACCTCATAATCGGATTTCTTCAGGTCGATATTTAAACTTTGCCGTTTACCGCGAGTCTCTATCTATCACCGTTCTCTTGCAATTTAAGTTTATAATCCGGACGGACGGCCGGACGGACGGCCGGACGGCCGGACGGCCGGAAAAAATCTTATTTTTGGCGCATACGTTTTTTGGAATGTGGGGACCCTAATTCGTGCTCATACCAAGTTTGAGCCCGATCTGACGACTTTCGATTTTGCTCGGTACACAAAAGCTGTGTCTGAAAGAAACACAGCTAAAAAACTGATGATTAGTTGGAGGGAAAAAGACTTGCAGAGTGCTTGAAAAAATTTCACTGATATTTAGCAGAAAAATTAAAAGCTTTAAGCTTTATACTTGAGGTTTTCAAAAATTATACTTAACACAACATGACCCAAAAAATATCCTTTTTATTTCATAAAATTTTATTAATTATACAAATCAATCAATTACATAACTCCTTCATGCTGCAACTCCTAACGAGATTGGTGAAAATATATGAGGGGAATGAAAAGAAAGTCACAAAAGCTTGCTGCAGCGTCCACTTGAATGTATATTGCTGGTGGGAAATAGAGGGAAAAAAAAAGAGTACTCATTTTACAGCGAGCGAGCACATAAAAAGCTCCCTGAGAGCTTTTCTCGTGAACAAACACGCCAAGTTTCCCGGAATTATGTTGTTTTTGTACCTCCGTCTCAAGCATCTAACTCTTCTGTCTCAATAGTGGTTTCTAAGGGGGATGTCTCCTTGCGAGAGCTTTTCATTATGCTCCCAACATATGGAGAGCTTTGAGCTCTGTGCTATATGTGAAGAATATTAAAATCTCTAGGAAAAAGCACTTGGGAATTCTCTCACAGTGTGTTCTAGACCTTTTAGTCAAGGCCGTGTAGATGTTGAATTTCATGTGAAGGACGATTGTTTTTGGGGGTTGATTCCCCAACAAAAGCTCCGTGTACAATTGGTGGAGTAAAGCGTGAAAGCTCGACCGCATGACGGGTGTTTGGATAACGAAGGACACTCCTTGAATGGTGTGACATTTGGTGGGAAAATCGCACCAAAGAGGCTTCGTTTAATTACTCCAAATCCCAAGGAGCATTCTTCAGCTGCCACAACCATTTCAATAGGGCTCAGGGATATTTCTTTCAGCCAGCACTCTGTGGGGACTCGCGCGCCATTCTATTCCAAAAACAGAATGGAATTTTCGAAAAGATTTCACATCTTTTGTACGCGGAATTACCAGTGTTTTCCTCATTTTTCCTTTTCTTTGTCTTTATTTTGGGATTTTTGAAGTGAACTCCTTTGAAGAAAAAAATCCTTTATTTGTATAATTTTATATTTTGTAGGCCGTGAGCGCTACCTTTTGTGAAAATAATAGTAAAAGTACATTCATCTAGTGAAAAAACTTAAAATAAATCTCATTGTTGCCCCCAAAACAACGCGTTAATGCTCCAGAGGAAAAATGAATGAAGTCAATGGAATCATTGACAAAACACACCGTCAAATCCCTGTGATAATCCCATCAATCCCTTGTCGAGCTAAATGGTGAAAAAACGCAAATTTTCCCGAGCAAAAAAACCCACCCAATTTACTCGATAAATCTCTGTGAGTGATGCCATAAATTTCCCATACGCCGCAAATTCATTTCAACCTATATGGCAATGGGGGATGGGATGGAAAAACTATTAATGGCAAAATATTTTATTAATAAACGATCTAGGGAGTTATTTCCCCAAAGCACCCCTCTTCCTGCTCAACCCTCTCTCTCTTTCTCTCTCTGACAGGGATGGTGGAACCAAAAGCGGAAATCGGCGCAGTTTTTCCAACCCATCATCCAAGTCATAGATATATAAATAATTGTGAAAAATCCCCGTTGAAATTGATAGTTTGGGCTGTAATGAAAAATTGCGGCGATTTCCCGGGTTCTGGGGGGTGGGTGAGATGAGAAAATTTATGCTCGTACATTCCCTCCCGGGTGCTAACGGCACTGTGTATTCCGATCGATTTATTTAATTAATAACACGAAATTATGCCATCATTTTCAAGCCTCTCGCTTGTGACTCATAAATTCCGGATCCGGGTGGGATTTTTTTCTGGGTGGGTTATGCCGTGCCCATGAGAAAATTTCCCCGCGTGATCTCACCTCTTTTTTCGGTGTTGTTGTTGGGTGGTTGGATGCTAATTGAAAAGTATGCAAATCACCCGGCAATTGCGAATGGTTTCCGTTTTACTCTCAAATGAATTTTTAGCACCATAAAATATTTTCCCTTGTTTCCCACCACTTGTGACCCACACCCCCATCGAAAATTTCTCCCTACCACAAAGCCGTTGAATTTGATTTCTTCCTTGTGTGTGAAGGCTCTTTTGTGGCGCGCGGGATTCCAAAAAGAGGAACTTTTAACCTTCATTTCACCCCTCGTTTCATATTCAAATGCCGAATACATTTCTTTGGGGCCAATTTTCCCTCATTCTGCGAATGATGTCAAATGCGGGTCTTTTGCCCCCCCTCCGCACAGGAGGACTACTCGAGAGGTTTCTCTGGGAACAATAAAAATCATCAAAATACAAATAGGTGGTAAACAGTGGTGGTGGTGAAAATAGAGCCACCTCTGGCCATCGATAAATTGAATGGAAATTGAGTAAACTTCTTATAAATAGAAATTCTAAGTTATTCCAGAAAATTCTCATGGTGTCTCTAGAATTTTTCCACAGACAGTAGTCCCACTTGGAAGACTGCTTACTGGGGCAATTCTGGAGCAACACTCAAAAGGGGAGCATAGGAATTTTGACAATAAAAGCAAATGTTGACGATTAATATGGTAATGTTGGCCAATAGTTTTGTTACTTTGCACCGTCAGCCGATTTATTTATCGCCACTTTGTATCACATTTCCTTTGCAAATTAGCCCCAGAACACCTCAGCTTTTCACCTTTAATACCTCAGCGATATTTTCCAGTCGTTTAGCCATTTAAGATGCGTCGTTTTTGCGTCGTTTTTACGTCTTCCCATTGCCATCAAGTAAATTGACAATGAGATAGTAATAAATTTTCTTGTTGTCCTCCTTATATATGTACAAAGTATTGGCTAAATGAAATTATCCTTGCACGATGCTCCTGGCTGTGTCATCCAATTGACACCAAAATGTGGCACACGGTGTGAAAAAGGAATACTGTTGCGAGTTCTTTTTCCCTGGGTTTTCCCATCCTAATGCTGATACAATTCAACACCCATTCCCGTCGTCTCAAGTCTGCAGCACTTTCTTTGCGGGTATCATAAATTTTCCGGGTGTTTTCTTCAATTTGCAATTTTATTGTGTGCTCAACGGCTGCCGCGAGTGGGTGAGCGCCACCATACGACGGGAGAGCTTTCGCGGGGAATTGCTTCTGGTGTGGCGCAAAGAAAGTATCAACAAATCAGAGAGACAAGGCTTGAGGGTGGTGAAGGGGGATAGGTTTATGCTGGGGTGCCTTCCACATGGTTTAGATTTGATCTAAACACGAGAAGCAAGAGATTTACGAGCTATGTGTGGAAAATATGTGGCGATAGCTAAAAAGAATCAATCTGATTAACTTTTCTCCAACCCTCTCGTGGGTGAGCTTTTGTGCTTTTGCCCTAGAAGCTCATTTAATTGGAAATAATTAAATTTTAATTCTTTAATGAAGCTCAAACAGAGTACGATAGAAATTATTAATTATTTACGTTCTAATTAGTAGACAAAGTCAAAAGAAAAAAAAAATTCCCACTCCATGTTTCCATTTTTGTTTTTCAAGCTTTAAGCTTTTAAATTAATAAATCACAAGAAAGTTCTCTCGGATTTTTTTATTTAAATAAATTTTTCATACAAAAAGTTCCAAAATGTGCTAATTTCAAACTTTTAGCGTTGGTGTAAAAAAATGTTTAAAAAGTTAGTTGTTTTATTTTAAATTCTGCAAGAAGAATGTCTGGCGGAAATTTCAAAATAAAAGCTTCAACCCAGCTTTGCACATATCTCTGTACCGTTTAGGAAAATAAAGTGAAATAAATGCAAAAAAGTTCCTTAATTTAAAAGGTAAAAAAAATCCTTAATCTTTATTAAATTTTGATATATTTTATGGATTAAATTTTATTTTCATTTCCGTAGAATCTTCTCTTTTACGTAAATTAAACTAAAAAGTAATTTCCAACCCCTAAAGTAAAATTGTTAAAGACATTCTCAGTGTAAGTTTATTCTTGCCTTGTAAGAAGTTTTCATTGACACGAAATAGAGGCATTGTCTTTCGTTCTATGTGAAACCACCCCCATGTGGAGATAAGCCTTTTGTCAAAAAGCACCATCTTAACTCCTTGTTCTTGTAACTCATGTTTAATTCAAAATTCAGGTGTAGAGAACACACCGAAATAACGTCAATCTCAGCAGAGGGGCGACAATTTCCCCCGTGATCCTTCAATTATGTGCCTTAATTGACGCACACACGCAGATATTTCGCGCGAAAATCCCCACCATTAACCCCCTTCTGTGTGACTGATGTTACACCACCCCCTATCCACCCTCTTTTCGCCCCCTCTTATGTAGTTAATTTAATTCCTTGCATATTCACCTACAGAATGGGCGTCAAAAGTGTTTGTTACACAGTTTGAAGCTTTGTGCATGAAAAAAGGACTGTCGCGGGTGGATCCCTTTCCCACCCATCAAGTTACACCATCTGCTGAAGATTACACAAAAGTGGCAAAAACTTTGTCATTGCATACGAAATGAGGACTCACAACTTCTCATACATACTTATTATTGTATAAAAGTTGAATATCCCAAAGCGCGCTGAGGTAGTTGCGGATTATGGCTATGAATTCAAATTTGCAGCTGAAACTGGAGAATCATGTCTCACCGTAATGGATCCATTTGATGCGTGTAAATTACTTTAATGCTCCCCCATCCAATCTACCCACACTTTGCCAGAATATATTTCGTTGGCTGTGTAAAGGTGAGAATATCATCCCATCCATATAGCTGGATGATTCTGCGACTATTTTTAAATCCCCCACCCTCCGCCAAAAAGCTCACACTGAAGTCATTTCGGAGGAAATTAATTAAGCAATTCTGCGAGAATTTTGACAAGGAAAACTCAAAGCTCGGTAGGAGGTGAATTATAGTTGAATTTATAATGCTAAGAGGCATCACTTTATAGTAGCAATAAGTTAACAGTTTTACAACCCCATCTCTTCCACTTTTACATCTCCACACTACATAAAAGCTCTCGCAGAGCTTGTGTGTGGGAAAACTTTCCCTTTGTGTCTCACGGAACACATTTCCAGAAATGTGATTCCCATTTTATCTCCTGTATGATGCTCATACTCATCCACCCACGTCATGCTTTCACGCCCTCCTGCTGTGCTACACTGAAAGATGGGGATATTACATACATATATGATGTTCTGGTATGCTGAGGAACTTCCGGAAGGTGTGCAGAATGACCAATTTCTGTGAGTTTTTTTTACACGTGAATTTAGAAAGCTTCCTGAGGGGGTTTTTGTTTCGGAAAAGCTTGTTTTTAAATTGCTAAAAAATGCAGAATGTTGTTAAAAATTAATTAAAATTTCATTTAAAACATTTATTGAATTTGCTTTATGTCTTTATTGACAAAAAATAAACATTTGAGCTTTTCAACTGAAAGGGAAATTATTTTTTTCTTCCTCCCAATTTTTTCTATTAAGTTTATGATTCGATTTTGATTAATTTAAACTTTGGCAAAAGCTCCACTTTTCTTTTTTTATCAATATTTTGTGAGCTGGAATTGAAAGAAAAATAAGGTTCATCTACTTTCAAAAGCTTTCAAGAGGAGCTTTACAAATTATGTCTCTTTATGGAAATTTATTAATTAACCACAACCGCAAAAAAACACCAAAATGTAATTTATTTAATTGAAATTTATTTAATTACCTACTCATCCCACGCTCCTTCAAATTGAATGCTTAAAAAATTATTTTTATTTCTGTCAAAGTTATAATTAATTTGCAAATATAAATAAACTACAAAAAAGCACAGATACACACACCCAGCCCCAAATTTATGAATAAAATTAAATATAGAAAAAAACAAAACATTACTGAAATTTCATCCAAATAACCTTCATAATAATCAAAGCTCATAGAGAAAGTTTTTTTCGGAATGTTTTTTTTATCCCGATGCGCGGGGGTAAAAAAGTAAAAGCTCCCTTCATTGATATGATCGAAATAGCATTTGGAAAACAATGAATGAGATATAAATTCATTTCTCTCTCGGGATGATATAAAAAAAGTCCAAAATAAAAGCCCTCGGCAATATTCTATGACTCGTGGAGCAGTAAAAATATTCTGGCAATCATTTCTCTTCCGTGCCGAAAGCAAATACCCCCTCTATAGAACCCAAAAAAAAACGAGAAAGAGAAGAAAATGTTTTTCTTTCTGCGCGACTTTTGTGCGAGGAAGGCGTGTGGCACAGTGCCAGGGAAAAATCTCAATGTGATAGCCCCGAAGCTGAAAATGCAATACAAAAGCTCATGGGGGAATTGCGTTTTGTCCCATAAGAAATGGTGGAATAACATTGCAATATGCTCAGTCGATGGAATTAATTGAAAGAGATTGAAAAGCTCTGTGAGAATGGAGTTGGTTCGTGGGAGGAGGTGGAGACAGCGAGGAGAAAGCTCAAAAATGAATTTATTGTTGCAATTGATTCAAGTTTTAGCAAATATTGACCTATCTTTCGGAGATTTCTTCATTTCTTCTTTTTTTTCCGGCGAAAGCTTCGCAAACAAGGAGACAAGTTCCGTCCACCGCAAAAAGGAAGGGGTTTGGAGGAAGAGGAAATTTGTAGAAAATCCTTTTCACGGAGAAATGTGTTCATCGAACATGGAAATGGCAAAAGGAAAATCAATAGACTAAATGAATTTCTCATTACTTAATTAATGGGTAAAGTTTCAGGCAAAAGTCTGTTCATCGTATTCGATATTTTCAATTCCTCACACTCTTCTTGCGAAATGTGTGTATGTGCCGAAAGTTCGTCGAAGCTTTTGCCGTTTGTCTTCTCCTTCTCATTCTCTCCCTCCTGAATTTGCCGAATCCATGACCTAAATTCTTCGCCCAAAACAACTCGCCAATTCTGTTAAATTGGTAAAAAGGAAATGTTTGGTAATCTTTTGTAGCATATTTGTTGGAATCTTTCGTGTATTGAATCATTTACTAAAAACAGACACATGATACATATAAGTATGGAGTAATTTGCAGTACGATCCGCAACATATTGAAGCCCATTTGGGTGGAATATTCACTCCCATTTGTCGTCTCCCACCGCATGCCACACAATCACCCCCCAAAAGCCACCCCTTTAGGGGCTACTGAGGCGTGTGGAAAAGCCCCCAAACCCCTTTCTGCATGCGATAAACTCCCAACACCATCATCAAGGTACAATTTCAGAGTAGTACACCCAGAGGTGGGTCCTACAGGCGATAAATTAATAGGAGCGGAACGCCGATTATGATTAGGAAGCATCAGCAGTATATCGGCACGATATGGCCGGGGACAGCCAATGTGCATATTTCATGGACCGCCACGGATTAGGCGTAAATTAATGGTCTGTCCGACACGAGATACGATTCAGATGGTTCGGATTAAAAGCCAATTTTGCAGACACCATCACTTCAAAAATTAAGGCGCTCTATTGCCATGTCGAAAGCTCTCCGGTGGAACTTTCCACCAAAGCTAAAGTTAATCTCACTACCAAGCTTTCAAATGTTTTATTTGAATTTAGATAAAATGTGAATTTCTAAAATATTATTTGCGATTCTTTAGTGAATTTCTTCACCCACAAATTCACCACAGAAGATTGGGGAGGGGAGAACATAAGAAGTATATATAGCTTTTAGGGAATGAACGATGATTATTGTTTCTGACATTTAGGGGTTGAAATTTGTGGTTCGACGATTACGAAATGAGAGTCTCTCGTCGTGTAATTTTGGTAGAGGCAAAAGGGAATTTTTCTTTCCGGAGAAAACCCTGAAATCACTCAATGT
The DNA here is from genome assembly GCF_024334085.1 of Lutzomyia longipalpis. Taxonomy (NCBI): domain Eukaryota; kingdom Metazoa; phylum Arthropoda; class Insecta; order Diptera; family Psychodidae; genus Lutzomyia; species Lutzomyia longipalpis. The sequence goes on from NC_074707.1 coordinate 19,654,623, forward strand.
CTCTCTCTCCCGTTTTTTTCGGCCACCCACCAACAGTCCTTTTGACGAGACACAAAACCAACTTGGTTAAGTAGTTTTTATAATAAAATATCATACTGGTGGTAACGTCTGTTGGCTGAGAGAGGGAATTTTCTGGCGGCCATGATGAAATTATGGGCAATGTTTGGGGGTTCATAAAAGACAATGGGGGTGCCGCTTGGTTGCCGCCCCGAAGGGATGTTCGTCTGTTTAATTCGATGAAATGCACAAGAACAATTTCTACTCGATAATAAAAATCTCTGCTGATTTTGAGCTTTTCCACCACCCCACAGCAATGGAAATTTTCACGAAATTACCCTCCACATCCATGATGGTGGTTTTTGCAAAACAGACCCAGCAATTTGACACACACAGGGGTCTGCGGGTTGGGTTATTTCATCCCATCGGCATACAGGAGAGGGTGGGTGAGACAATTTTGGGCGGAAAAGCTTCGAAAGTATTAGAGGAGTAATCCTATAGGAAATGAGTAAATAGAGAAAAGAGAAGCTATATGGCGCACAAAAAGGGTGGGAGAGAAAGCTCTTGGCGCGCAAATGAACGGGAAATTAAGTTTCCAAGCGGGCTTTTCTTCCATCCCATACCTCCCTATATATAGAGAAAGCACACAAGGGATCTTTCCTTTACAAGAAATCCTTTTTCGCATAGACTGCACCAAAGTCACAACCCTCTCACAAGAAGAGCTTTAAGTATATTTGTGTGAGTAAATATAGGAAAGAGAGAAAACGTTCCCAATGACATCCTTTTGAGCAATTAATCAAATTTTCGTGCGAATTTCGAGACATTTTCCCTGTTGTTTTTCCACGCTATAAATAGATTTATTGCTGCTTGGTAAAGTTTTATCGTATTTCCAAGCAAATTTTGCCATCTGCCGTGATGTATATTATACTTTGCATTTCCCCCTGCTTGGAAAAGAAAGGATTTTTCGGGTATGAGAACTCTTCGACAAGACTTCAACATACATACAAAATTCTCTTCTATCCCGCACAAGAAATTCAATGTGAAAGCAATTTTCCATTCGTTCTGCTGACTCTGCACTTTTCCAGACTTTTTTTCCCATTCCCTCCAACGCAACGTAACAATTTTTTTTGTTTCTAAATGGTAATTGTTCTTTCAGCTAAATGCTCCCCAAGCAAAGAAGTCTTCGCACCATGCCAACATTCATTATCACTGTGAGGCAGGACGAGGCGATGTGACATGGAATCAGTTGCGAGTGTCTCAAGTTCAATCTGCACAAGAGGGAAAGGAAGAGAAATCCTTCGCAAATCCATCCCTAATACATCTTTATTCCATGTTATCTCATTTAAATCCCCACCAGACCTCTGGCAAATGTTGAGCCTCCCTCCGCCGCAAAAGGCTCACGACAAAGACACATACAAACTATATACGTGTGAAGGTTCTTCAGAAAGAATGTGGAAATTTTGTTACTTTTCTTAAGGAAAAAAAATCTTATAGTAAATTAATTTTATTTCTTCTATTTTATGATTCAAAGAAGACATGAAGTTAATCATACATGAAAGCTCATGTTCGAAAATAGCAAAAATAAGAGAATTTTATGCAAGAGAACCAATTTCCCGAGCAACCATTTCCGGGCTATCATTGATGTCTAGTTGGGAGACATCGGAATCCATTTTTAATCACATTCCCACATGACGTCCGATTTTGGGCAATTTTTCCGCCTACAGCAAAAAAGAGGGAAAGAAATGCGAGAGCTTCTGTCCATCGTGCCAGTTAAGAATTGATGGGAAAAACCTTGGTTCATGCCACGAAAAAAAAGGCACCCCCACCCTCTCACTTCTTTTGTGAATGGTGTTTGCTACATCGGTTTAAGCGGCAAAGTGTTGATTTGACAAAGTTTTGGGATCATGAATTTTGATATATGAGCACGCTATCACTATTAATCCTTTAAGTGGCGGAAAAAATGCACACAGAGCGCTCCTCTGCAGCATCGCTCCTGCATCACTCAGCTCTGCGTGAAAAATTACTCGAATATTTGCTCCACATGCGGGGAAAACTGAATTCTGGCAGCTCCAACACGTGAGATGAATTTTTCACTCCACTTTCCAGAAATTCATCTGCCTCTCGTGCTCAATGTCGAACTGCACGATGACTACGAAGAAGGTGGCGGTTTGCGAAAGGATCTAGAGCGGGTTAGATGGGAAGAAAGGGTATAGAGATAAGGGGGTTGGGTGCATCAGCAAGTGAAGGCGCCTTGTAGAGGCATCACTCACCGATTGCCAGAGAGTCCAATCGTAGATGAAGAATCCACAAGTGATGGTGGCCAGGCGGTGCCTGACCTGCTGCGAGAACATCACGAGCTGCCATCCAGAAAAGGAATTGATCAGTTTGCAATCGACAACTCACTGGAATTTTAATGCTGACGATGGGATTTCCCCAATAAATTACTCACTCTCTCTGACAGACTCCATTCGATGGTGTGGGGTCCATTGAGGATTTTGTGGATGGTGATTCCGGTTCGCTTGCACTGATGGATGTTCCAAGTGAGCGTGAAAACGAGAAGAGAACCCCCAGTGTAAGGGTTATGTGAGTAAAGAAATAATCAAAATTTTAGGAACCAATCTCTGGATGTAGCGCTTGGATTTTATCGGTGAGCAATGAAGTGTAGATTTTCCTACATTGACTGCACAGTTCAAAAGTTAATGAAAAGAATTTTTCACCGATAATAGTTTAATTTTTTTTATTAAAAATATTTTTGTTTTTAAATTTTTTTTTATGAATGCAAAAGCGATTTTTTCAAAATTTTCGCCAATTTACAAATCTTTAATTTATAATCCTTTTCGTTTAAAAGATTTTTTTTTAAATAAATAAGTTGGACAAAAATCAAATGAAAGTTTGACGCCCATAACATTGTAAATTGATAGAATCTCCAATATTAAAAATTAAATCTTTAAAATATTTTTAAAGTAGAAAAATTTCTCAGGACAATTTATTATATTAAAATTTAAACCGAACCATTAAAAAGAATTTTTCAAGAGTTTTTCTTTACACAAATGATGTAGGGTGTAATTTACATCGGGTTCAGTTCAGAATAAGGTTTGTTAAGCTAAGTTTTAGGTTTCCTAAACCAAGCTTAAGTTATCTTTTATCAGGCTTAAGTTTTCTTATATCAGGCTTAAGTTTTCTAAAACCGTGGCTTAAATTTTTAAGCTAAGATTGAAGTTTTGAACCGGATAATTTTTACGAATTTCAATTTTAAAAAAGCCATAAAAATCGGGTATCGAAATTGGTAAAAGTCATCCAAAAAAGCATTAGTTAATTAATCTTGACCTAAACTACTTTAGTCAGGTCTACAAGAAATTGAGCTAAGTCTAAGAAATGAATTAATTTGGATTTTTGAGGTTGTTTAAGAGCATCCAGCAAATCAATCAGAAGGGGATGTAACACATACCTGCCTTCTGAGGGAACTTGCAAGAGCAATAAAGAAAACTCCAATGAGTCCTTGGAAGATACCCCAACTTTGATTGGACAACTTCATGAGCCATCCGTGGGTATCGCCGTACATGATGAGACGGAACACGGAGAGACTATTCATTATATTAAAACAAAATAATGCACAAAAATCCACTGTAATGTATCCAATTAAAGTTCCATTGATATCAACAACTATGTCAATTAAATCACTGTGACACTTGGCTAAACAAACGACACAAGCTTCATAGTCTGATGCTCTTAGGTGAAATAAATGGCTTATTGCAGAATTTATGGCAATAAATCTCATTCGGATTCCATACATGAATACCATGACGATGACGAAGAGTCCCATCCCCGTGACGTTCATTGAGAATGTAAAGTACGAAAAGACAATCCGCATAAGGATGCTATCAGCTTCGATGACAATACTCGTTGCAATCCACAGTAGAATGATTGTTAGGGAAAGAATTGTGGCGTTGATGGTGAAGATTTTGAATTCACTGGAAAAATTTATAGTTTGTCCCAAGCTCTGAATTCTTCTATCTACATCATTGAGGCGCACGATGAAGCCCGTAATGCGCTTTTGCATGAGACGAAAGATGATGAGAATGGTGGTAATGTATAAAATTCCAAATCCTGTTAGCATATTTGTCCCATTTGCCATTATATCGGATCCCGAGGAGAGTTGCGTGAACTTGAGACCACCGTACTGCGTACGGATGTAGATGAAGATGAGGATGGAAATGTTGAAGGCAAATTGAAGAATCTGCGTCACGGACATTCCACTGTGGGCACTAGGGGTGTGTGGGAATGAGAGCGGGAGGCAGAAGCTGAGGAAATGGAAGGCAGGACGAAAGCTCTCGTAGACGGAAGTGGGTTGGGGCCACTTAAAATATGGCTTTCTCATCCTCGAAACCCACCCACAAACCTCGGGGGCTGTCGTCACGCAAGTAAACAAATCAATCAGCACAGTGACACGAGAGAAGATAGAATGAGCTTTTGGTGGGCGCACAAAGTGTGAGTCTTTTGTGGATGTGAAAACAATGAAAGGGCACACAACAATGAGCCATTGAGGAGCTTAAGTGTGATTCCTCATAATGATGCCCTTAATGGCAATTTGGTTAAATATTAAAACGCCCATAAAGAGATTAATTTCTATGGTGTCACTGTCGTGATGTTTGATTGGCTCCCAAATGATGATTCAAATTCAATGAGTAGCACAACCATGCTGACCGTTGAAACGACGAGCTGGAGAAAAAAAAACACAGAAAGCTTTTATTGTGAGCTTTTGTGATGAAAGAAAATTTCGTAATTAAATCCCCCACACCCGGTACGTACTCACCGTGTACCACAGCATCCAATTGAATTCAAACATTCCACACGAAACAATAGCCGAACGATGCTGGAATTGCTGTGACAAAAACTCAAACCTCTCCAGAACATCCACTGTTGGTTTTGGCAGAATATTCGCAAGTTTATGCACAAGAATCCCCGTCTCAATGCTCTATGTCAGCATATCCCGTCGCCAAATAAAAGATTCAATACCCAACCATCAAATACAAAATCAAATTAATTCCCCAATTGATATTCCTCGCCACTTAATTTGTAATGCACATATTGGAAGACTTCTTTAGCTTCCTGTGGCATTGCAAGTTAAGCCAAAATTTTCAAATTCCTCGCGGTTTGAAAGTTTAACTCAATAGAGCTTTGGAAAGTTTCCTTTTGGGTGCACGGAAATTATGCTCAACATGATAGAAGTTTGCACTACAATTTTCATGCATTCGACACCATTTGACTCCATGGCATAAGAAAGTAAAGCACAAAGACTTTATCTCCTTGTGTTGGTGTACTTCTTTCGGAACTTTCCAACACAGGGTGGAATTTTGAAAATGAAAAGCATACACCATTTGAGGAATATGTTGTACGAGCTGTGAGAATGTTAAACATTTAGAAATAACGAAATTCACATATGTTGGATCCTTAGCATATTCAATGTTTTATGAACTTTATGAATTTTCCCTTCAAAAAATTATCCTTCAAATGAATTTCACTTTGGGATAGTTTCCTGCACTAACTTTACTGTCTCAAATGCAAGCTAGATGAAAACTAATAAATTAACTTGCTTTGAAAGCTTCTAACTTTAGTAGATTTTCCTCATATTCTAGGAAGCTTTTGGGAATATTAAATTATTCCAAGAAATTACTTCTTAATGGAAGATTTAAGAACCTAAAATGTTGGCTTTAAGGAATTGTTCTACATTCTAAATAACCATCAAAGAAAAGGAAAATTAAACTAACCTCATAAGTTAGCCTGCTGGAGACCTTAATGAAGAAAGTAATCGTCCCCAGATGCAAATTACTCCAGAAGAAATTGTTAATAGTGTAGCTATCCCAGTTTCTTGTAACCATCGTGGCGCGATATATAGCAAACCCGCTGAAAACTCCGTAGAAGAAGAGAGCAGTACAGGTGACTAACATTTGAAATCCAAAACAAAAGTTAACGTCTTCAACTCTGTCTGTTAGTTCACAGTGAAATTTGGCTATATCGGTTAGAGAATCTATTAGTTCCCCATCTGATATGAGCTTTTTATCATTTTGAATTGTTCCAATTAAAGTCCTTCATAGAAAAAAAAAGTAAAAACGGTTGAGATTAGATAGCAGGTTACAAGCTTAGCAGGTGCATAAGGCCTTGTTTTACCTGATGTGCTCATTCATAGCAATGAAGCGTTTTTTGATTGCTCGTATGAAGAGGATACAGGTGTGATTGTTGGTTAGAAGAGGACCATTTTCAATATAGATAAGATACGCATAAATAACCATTATCCAGATATTGTAGAAAGGAACGATTGGATGTGTTATGCAGACAACAACATGCAGTATTGTCAGGACAACAGTGAGGTAGATGACAGAGTCTCGAAATTCGGAATTAAGATCAAGAGTATAGTTGAGAGAAAGCATCTGAAATGAGATAAAGTTAGAAAGCTACTTAGGTACCTATACCTTGTAAAACTGTTTAACCCTTTTATCAATGGAATAAAGATTCCTCATGAAGCTGGCATATCTAGTTTGAAGAAACTTGCTCATGACCCAAAGAACGAGAACTGCTGAACTTCCAAGGCTAATAACCAGTCGTCCTGCTATACTTTCAATCGGAGAATCCTTCGGGGAGAGAACGTGAAAATGCGGCGTTGAATCCAAGACATTTGTCAGAATCATGACGATAACAACGACTGCACTAACAGCTAGTCGTAGAGCTTGACTCAGGGATGTTTCAAAGGGTGCAATTACATCCCTGTCAGATGTAGGGAGGCGTATGAAGAGAAAATAGTCGCATACATAGTAGAGTGGGCGCCAGCTTTCGTAAACCGTTGTGATATTTTCCGGCCACTTTAGCCACGGACGCCGCATTGTTGAGCACTAAAGCACACGAAGAGTACCTCATTACCGCTATTCAACTTCCTTCGCTATCGTTTTACTCATCTTATCAGTCACCATCGTGACAAATACCACGGAATTACCTTGTATAACTGATCAATTTCCCAAGTGATTTCCCACCTCATACACCACCGCCCTCCCTCTAATAACAATTGGCATGGAAATTAGTCCGACAAAACACCACAAAAGGGCTTTGATCAGAAAATTCAAGAGTATAATTTTCCCTGAAGGTTTCACATTAATTAATAGACAAAGAACCCAGGGTAATTAATACTTCTTCCCTTACAAGAGTGTAGCGAGGGTATATTGGATGATTTTATGGAAAATTTCTTAAGATTTCCCCATAATTTCTCTTACTCTTGATTTTCTCTATTGATTCCGTCCGTCTGGTGTAATTTGAAACGATAGAATTTCTATTTTGTCTTGGCACACGATTCAATGACTTCTTAAAGCTCCAATGTTAGAGATGAATTTAAAAGAAGAAACATTCATTGAGTAAAGTTTAAAGAGCAATTTGAATTTAAATAAATTTTATAAATTTTCTCTCTAAATTCACCATCTTGCTATACCATTTGAGGAATTTTCCGGTTGAAGCAAGAAGGAAAATTGAATTGAAATTATGTACAAATGTAGCATAGCTATATAGTATGTAGGTTCCTCTTAGAAAAGCATTTCTCTTGTTCCCAAGCAAACAATCATCTTGCAAATGGAACGGGGTGGCTCTCGAATGTAATATGGCCCAAGGGGTTGCCCCAAAAAGGGTTTCGGAAAGAAAGCTTTGGGGCAAATTAATTATACATACGAACCATCAATTGGTGCGTAAGTGAAAGAAATCATCATCAAGTCTGAATCGTCACTGACTTGACCGCATCGAATCAATAAAGGGATCAGGAGTCATTTGCCATATGAGCTTTCTCCTTGGAGGCCATAGGAGAAGGCCGGACAGGCAATGGGCTGCCCAATTTCGTCTATAACATCAATTTTCATCCTCCTCTCTATTGCCACCCTATCTCGCCCTTCTTGAACTTTTTTTTTCTCCCAAAGCAGGAAAAGCTTCCTTTTCTTTTTTTTTGGTGGAGGGAGGCTGTATCGAAAATCCTCTCTGATATTGTGCGAACACACCCCGTTCTATATACTCGAGAATTCCATAAAATACCAATAAATCGATTATCTACATATCTATCTCTATCTCTGAGCCGCAGAGATACCACCACATAGTCTGGGTGTGTGGCAGTGGGGTGGGCACACCACCCCATTCCTCAATCTTTGCCGCCCTCGACAAATTGTGGGAACGGAGCGTGTGTACCGAATCCAGGAAGAGTTGTGAGCTTTTCTGCAAGAAGTGGCTGAAATATTCTTTTCAGCATACACACATATATACAAAGCTCCAAAGAGGCGGAAATTTCATTATTTATTTTGCCTCTATACCTCGATTTTAAATCAACTTTCGCGCCGCGTGGGAACATGACAGGGAGAATAGGTGGGGGGAGCTTATACACGGCCCCTGTGTAAGACAATGCGCGTATAAAAGCTCCTTTCCGGAGGATTTCACACACCCATGAAGAAGTTTTGGGCGCAAGAAACGCTTCCAAGTACAAAATTTCAAGGATAATTTAATGCATAATTCCATCGTGAAGATTGGGAATCCCTTTTACGGCATTGTTTTCAGTGCGAGAATATCTCGCAGTCTGTGAATTCTAGCGATATCGTGAAATTAAGAAATTCACAAAGTTGCTTAGCGGAATTAATGCGATTGATTTCCAACTTAGAAAAGGCTTTATGCGAAATTCAGAGACTTATCGGATTTTACATGAGAATACTGAAGAGAGAATCGTTTTATAATGCTCTATATAAAATTCAATATATTATATAGAGTTTGCATGTTTTATTTTCCAGAATTAGAATTATTGGATTTTGATTTAAATTTAAAACAGGAAGAGGAATAAATAATTGAAAGCCCTGAAAGCTTTCCCCATGTCATGTATTATTGTGTTTTATTCTATTAAAGGAGCCCATGCAGCTCCCAAGGGCGAAGTACCTAATTGAAGGAAACGCAGAAAACAATTTTAACCCACCCAGTCTTGTAGGGAATCAAAAAAGGATAAAGAATCGCCAAAAATATTCACAATTTTCCACTGGGGTCACAACGAAAAAACGCAATAAAGTTTTGTAAAAATTCAAAAAAATTGGCCGCCATTCGCCATTTTGTTCATTTCAATGCATGAATCATATGTTTCAATGCTTCGTCATGAGCTTGTCGATGACAGTTTGACATTTCATTCATTTTTTTTTGGGAGAAAATAAAAAAAATCGCGTATTTTTTAGTTTAATTATCGTGGTAAATGTGTTTTACGTGTTGATCGAGAGTGATTTTTATATCTGAATATCTGAAAAAAGAATTCCCGCACAGCCTGTGACCGTCTCAGCGAGCACATCATTGGTCGTGGAAAAGGTCTTGGGAAAGGTGGTGCCAAGAAACATCGTAAGGTTTTGCGTGACAACATCCAGGGAATCACAAAACCAGCAATCCATCGTCTTGCCCGTCGTGGTGGTGTGAAACGCAAAGGATTCCAGCGCAGAGGATCTCTCGATTCGTGAAAAAGTCATCTTCAAGACAATCCACGACCATTGTTTTTGGATTGCTTTGTTTTGTAACGAGAGATGTGCTCGCTGAAACGGTCACAAGCTGTGCGGGAATTCATCCTTCAGGTATTCAGATATAAAAATCACTCTTGATCAACACGTAAAACACATTTACCACGATAATTAAACTAAAAAATACGCAATTTTTTTTTATTTTTTTCCCAAAAAAAATGAATGAAATGTCAAACTCCCATCGACAAGCTCATGACGAAGCATTGGAACATATGCTTCATGCATTGAAATGAACAAAATGGCGAATGGCGGCCAATTTTTTTGAATTTTTGCAAAACTTTATTGCCTTTTTTCATTGTGACCCCAGTGGAAAATGGTGAATATTTTTGGCAATTCTTTATCCTTTTTTGATTCCCTACAAGACTGGGTGGGTTAAAATTGTTTTCTGCGTTTCCTTCAATTAGGTACTTCGTCCATATCAAGCGCATGGGCTCCTTTAAATAGCGAAGGAATTTAAAATATAAGATTAATTTACAAGAGTTTCGTTATTCTAATTGAATAATTTAATAAAAGACAATCAAGGGAAAGAACTGAAGAATATTTGACGAGAAATCTTTTAGGGAAATCTTCCTTTTTTAACGAAGGTTGGTGAGAATTTAAAAATCCGACATTTTCTTAACTTTCCTTAATTTTCGTTTATTCTTAATTTTTAAAGAATTTTTTTTCATTGTTTGTGCTTTTTAAAAATATTTTTTAAAAGGATTTTTTTTTTAATTTCCTCTTCTTTTTCTCATTTTTATAATATTTCCTGAATTGTTTCATATTGCTTTTATTTTTTAAATCTCTCTGCAATTTTTTAATTTCTTCTGTTCCTCTTTTAATTTTTTCCTAAATGGCATAAAAGGGTTGAAAATGTATTTTTTTTAAAATAATAACAAGAAAATAAAATCTGATTATCTTCTCAGTAAATTTTCCCAAAACCGCCACACTTTTATCCATGACTCACATCTCGTGTGTAAACATCCACATAGTCACCACATGTTTCCCACTTTCAGCATCCTCTTTGCACGCCCGGTGGCCAGGAAGCTCAGAGGGGGAGGCCCAAAAATAGCCACTAATAAGGCAAGTGCTAAATCAACAGAATTGACTCCCAAAGGCAACTTTCACACACCCATTCAGCTGCTCCCCCAAATCACGAAAAACTCACGGAGCACGGGCCATATATATTAAGGTGGCAGTGATGTGGGGGATGACTGTGGGATCGCACCCACGATCTCTGCGGAAATATATTGCTTTCCGGTCTGCCTCATTCAACCCCCTATGGCTGCTGCATTGAACAATGTGTGTGCAAGGGGGGTGTTTTTATTCCTTGAGAGGAAAATCTTGTTGTGTCATGAAAAATGAGAAGCTTCGGCTCATCAAATATGAGGGGATGGGGTCAGAGGTTGCCACATGAATTGCATGGACAATGAAGTTCTGTTAGAGAATTTGGAAGCAAGTGCATTTTTTTCTTTAGCCTCCCATTTCCCTTCAAGAAGCTCTGCAGCACCACGACCTGACCCAATGGGGGGTGAGAATTTTCATCCCCGGTGTAACTTGCAAATGAGGTTTGACACACATTTCCCCTGCAAGGAAAAGCGTGGTGGGGTGATTCAGTTGTAAGCGGGAAAGTGGAGAAGATGGAACGCAGGCGCATTGGGGGTGAATCCACAGCCGGGTGTATCCCTCACATTGATGATGATGATGATGATTTTGGTGAACCGGTACGTGGGAAATCGTCTGGCCTCGTTTAGTTCCCATCCGACTGTGCATGGAGTTGCTTGCTTTGAGCTTTTCGGGGGATTCGATGTGGCTGATAAGTCCCAAAGGAGCGCCACAGTGCGATCTCGTATTCAAATCCTACCCATAGGGACCTTCCCCGTGAGCACAGAGGTACTGCAAACCACCCCCATCGATTTAGGGAAGAAAAAAAACTACATTTCAGTGCCAATTTTGCACCCCTTTCACCCACACCATGGTTTAGCCTCTCGCGGTGCGCAATTGAACGCTTTCAGTGAGCTTTCGCGTGTGAAGAATTGCAAACATTCGATGATTGAGTGCATTTACCCAAACGGCCAATATTAAATGAGTGCGGTGCTTTTGTGAGGATTTAATTCACATACAGTTGAATGACTCCGGTGGCTTAGTGCTGGATTGTGTAGTAAATATTTGTCCACCGTGCGATGCGACCTTACAGTAATTTTATGCAAATCAACCTTCTGCCCACCCTGACTCGCATGGCTTTCCTCCACTTTCATCATTAAATCCTTCGAGTAAAAAAAAGAAAAGCCCTTGTGTTGTGTCTGAGTTTATGGGTATGAAAAAAAGTGAATAAAGGAAGTGCTGCAAAGCCCCCCGTCCTCAAAAGCACCCCCCAAAGTGGACTCATTTCAGTGTGTCCTCACCATTAATGTGTGTGACAGCAAAAAAGAAAAGCTCAACTATATGTAATGTGGAATGTGAAACCGGCAAACTGCGAACCATGCGCTCAAATTGAGATTGTGGAAATAAAAGAGCATTAAGGACATTATTTCTGGGTAATTGACAAGGAAATTTAATTAACCATTTTTCTATGAATGACCCGCTTTTCCAATGCATTTCACGTCTCATCGCATAAAAGCTCCTCATTTCCGCGCCACTCTTTTGGGCGGTGCTTTTAATTGAGTTCCACAGAGTTATGACTCGTTGAGGAGGATATTCTTGACGATTTTATCTCATTTTATCTGCCAAACTTTCTTGTTTTGAGAACTATTGAAAGGGAAAGTTTAATTTGTTCTGTGGGTGATTAAGAGAAAAAAAATCTTTCAGAACAATAAAGTAAATAAGGAAAATTGTCTTTGGTTTTCCGCTTTAAGATATTAATCTAAGATATATGCTCAGAATTGCTTGGATTAGAAAGAAATATAAATGAAAAGTGGAATAGGGATAAATTGAATAAAATTACTTCTCATTTTCTAGTTTCATAAACTTTTATATATAATTTTTTTTTGTCAATTTAATTAAACTACCTACGCGTTTAATATTTAACATGAGTTTTGTTTTCATTTTTTTGTTAAACATCCTGTAAAAAAAACAAGGATTAAAAATTTCAGTTTTTTTTCACAAAAAAAAATTCTCTGTAGAAGCTTTTCAGCATAAAGCTTTATTAAAAACATGAAAAGAACGAATTAATATTAATATTACGGCACAAAAGCAAACAAAATATTTTCAATGATATTTTTTTCAATTTAAATCGATGCAAATATTTGCAAACGAACGTTAAGACAATCGTTCGCAATTTCTCACTAATTTCATATCAATTATAAATATTAATTAAGAATGGTTTCAATTTTTCTTTAAAATAAAAATAATAAAAATATATTTTAATGAAAAACAAATAAATAAATTAAAACCAGTAGTAGAAAATTAAAAGAAAAAAATGAAGAACAAAATCAATTATAAACGTAATAGTCTTCAAATGCAAAATAAATAAACCTTTTCTTGTTTATTCAAAGCTCTTAAACTTTCGACAAGTTCTTGAGAACAAATACCTCAGGAATTTCAGAAACAAAATTTCCTAAATTTCTCTCATTTTCACCTAAAGAAATTCCTTTTCCAAATACTTCAAAACACACACACACAATGAGAAGAACATGAAAGAAAAACACTAAACTGCATTCTGCAGGAAGCTCATCAACTTGAGCTTTTCTTCCCAAAGAAATCCCATCAATGCACTATGCGGAAAATCAATTGCAACCACATACGGAACTTTCTATCAAAATGTGAAACAACACATTTTGACTATATCGGTTTATAGGAGAGAGTGTGGAATCAAAATTCTCTCTGTGAAATCTTTCATATATGTATGTACGGAGAAGTAAATTACGTGCTTTATGGAAGCAATTGCGAAGAAATTACACCCACCCCAAAATCAATACAGTCGTGCTCTCGTGGTAGGACCGTCGTCAAAATGACTTCTCCGCGGTAAAACGGCTTCAGAATGAGGAATTTTGCCTTCGCAGTGGGACAATTAGTATCCTACCTTTCCAATAGTACTAACTGTCCCACTGCGAAGGCAAAATACTTCATTCTGAAGCCGTTTTACCGCGGAGAAGTCATTTTGACGACGGTCCTACCACGAGAGCACGACTGTAGTTCGCTTCTGAATGTGAAAATTTCCGACGAGTATTTTGGGAGGGGTTTTGTGATTCCTTTGCACCTCAGTGATTTTCAAAAGGTGTGTGTGGGTGGGAAACCCAGTTGAGATCCCGGAAGCTGAATCATTATTCCTACTCATGTGCTTCCTAGAATGAACCAATGGGGGTCCTAAGATATACACAAACTCGCACTAACAAACTTCCATTATGTGTTTTGTGCAGAGCACTGCGAAAATTCACTCCATGCTGTGTTCGGAGCTTGGAAACCACAACGCAATTCCGAAATTTGACCCAAAATATCTGTAATGTGACACACCCCCTGTCAGGATGGGGAGAGAGCTTTTGCCCCACTAGAGAATGAAAAATGCCTGCAACCCGACAGAGCTAAGGCACCCAAACCACCTTCTCTTGGCAAATTCCAACTGTAGCTGGTGCCTATGTGGAAGATATTTGTCTCCTAAATTGGCGAAATTAGTCAACGGCGGCAATTGTTCCTTCAATCTCTTTGGCAGGCACACACACCGACTTTTCGTGTAATGGTAGGAATTGCTCGTTATTTCTCACGCGTGACATTCTCGTGAAATTAATTGGGACGATTGTAGGAGGAATTGAAGAGTGGAATGTGGGTTGAATCGTGAGCGTAGAAAATGCCAAAAGACATTTTTCCAGCGTGGAAAAATTGAGATTTTTCCATGCAAGAAAAATCCTTTGACTTTTCACTTTTATTACCCATCCAAAAAATTATATAGTAAAGATTTTCATGGGAAATTGCTTGAGAAATTATTCTCTTTTAAAACTCCATGAGTTAGTCTCCTTTTATGAAGTGATATTAAAAGTAAATTTTTTTTAATCTTAATTCCTTAAATTCTCCATGCGTTATAATTTTCTTATGAGCTTTTCCACATAAAGAAAAATTCAGCGAGAGTGGGTGAAAAGAGCGACAAATAAAGGGACAAAGAGCTGAAAAAATTTCACTTCCTGGACATAAAAAGTGAATCATGTCATTCACGAAAGATGTTAAAAATTCTTTTATTACCCCCCAATGGATTATTCTGCACCGAAAAGCTCACGTTTTTCCAAGAAAAAAAAACCCCCAACGCAACGGTGGAGGTACGTCTTGGGGCATTTTCATCCCTCTCACACACACACTTTACGATGTTTTTTCTCGTGGTGGAAAATAAAGAAAATCCTGAAGGGATACAGGCACGCAAAGGCAAAATTCGCAAAAGTGAAAATAAATCAAGCTCCTTTTCTCCGTTTTGTATGCGCCACATACAAGGGTGGGCGGGCAGGAGGGGGGTTGTGAAAAGACGAGGATATCCATTGTAATGCAAAATTGTGAAACAATGGAGCTTATTCTCACAAAAATATTTTCTTTTCTATCTTTTTCGTCTTACAAGGGATTTTGTAAGATTTGGTATTCCAGCAAAAAAATCTTTTATAGCACCTTTTTAGAACATTCCCCTCAAAACACCAAAACGTAACTAGATGTCGCTATTTGTGACGTTTGCAATGAGAAAATAAATAAAATTAATTCGGATCGAACTTTATTACAGGAAATTTATTGAAAAGGGACGTTTATTTTCTATTTATTTCGTCTTACAAGGGATTTTGTAAGGTTTGCTGTTCCAGCAAAAATTTCTTTTTCATTATTTTATAGTAACAGACCTCCGAAACTGGAAGTCGAAAACAGATGTCGCTGTTTACGTTGAAAAACGAAGTGAAACCGAAAATAGGCGAAGTGAAAAAAGTTAATGTAAACAAATAAAATGAGGTTAAAATTAAGTGAATTTATCAACAAAACACAATGGATTATTCGTGATTTTTGGTAAAAATTTAACCCTATTAAAGTATTTTTGCATTTTACATGATAAAGAGTTTTTTTTTTTAATTTTTTTATCTAGATTGTGATGGGAAAAATTGAATCATCTGGAACTTTTGAACGTCTGTGGCATCCACGGATTCCGGGAAGAGATACCCGGACAATTCTCAGGCAGCATAAAATGGTTGTTTAATAAGCAGAATCTTATGCGGAATGCTGGAAGCGGCTGGAAGCATTTGTGAAAGAGTAGAGATTGGTTGAACCAGCTCTACAGAATGGCCATAAAACCCATAAAAAGATGAAGTCACGAATCTAGAATATTCTTAAATAAAACGTTTTTCCATACTCTATCTTTTTGCTTTTAATTCTACCAATTCTACACTAAATATCTTTCAATGCAGCCTGTGTGACTACTGCATAATCTAATCATCTTCCTCAAGGCCAAGTCTCTGGAAATTATTGACATTCGTTGGCATAATTCCCAAAAAAAAATGGTCCGAATTTTTCCACATATTTCACTCGTATTTCACAATAGTTTTTGTTAAAAAAAAAAACAACCTAAAACAATTCCAAACACTCAGATTCATGTAAAATATCCGTCAAAGTAGTTAATTGCTGCCTATTATGACGATGAATCATACTTTGGTGGTCACAAAAATCACAAAAAGATTGAAAAAGCACCTCGGCAGGTCCTTATAAAACATATGATTTTGTAAGATTTTCTTACAAGTTATAAGAAAAAATTCGGCCGGAATACCAAAACCTTTTCTTTTCTATTATAGCAAAAATGTTTCTCGCGACGTGGTCTAAAAGTTGAACTGTGAAACTTTTTAGATCTTACAAATTTATAAGTTTTTTTTGTGAGAATGCCAAAAAACCTTATAACTCACGAATTGTAAGAAAAGAAAAGAAAATATTTTTGCCAGAATTAGCTCCAATATTTTCGCTTTCGCAACAATCCCAGGAAAAGCACACACTCTTCCATGTTTTTCTTTCGTGGGCATGAGGGTACAACAACACAAAAAAAATGTCGAACTGTGGGAATACTGCAGGGTGAGGAAAATGTTGAGAAATTAGCATAAAGCCTCGCTGCGGAATGGAGAACAAACGTGATTATGTTTTTTTTTTTCACTTCCTTCGCGGAGCTTTTCTCTCCACACACACACAACTCAAAAAACCCATTCGCGGAAAAAGCTCTTGCAATTTCAAATGCGAACTCTTGGGGAGAATTATGAAATTCAATCGCCTCCTTTTGGCTCGATTTAAAGTTGACGAAGAAGTTTAGTAGCAGATAAAACTGTAGTTGACATAAAATTTCAGTATTTACAACCCCCGCTACGCCCGCGGGGAGAAAAGCTTATACGGGGCACAACTTTTCCCGAAGCTCCTCCGCACGCTAAGCTTCCGCTTGAGACATTTTTGTGTGCAACAATTTTATGGGGATTTTCCAAGGTAGTTTTGTCTTGAAATTTAAGACCCAAATACTCCCGGATATTTTGCAAATAAACACCGATGGGATGGTGGAAAGTTCAAAACATGCAAAATAACTTCCGGGTGCGAGGGGGTGTATTTTGTGAGATTCTCAATCGCGTTCACGTGGGAGATAGGCGAAGAGATAAAAACATTATATGAACTTCAATCGATAAACAAGACATGAAAATGTTATTTTACATTGCTAAATTGGAATTTTCCTCTTTCACGCAGTATATATCGCGAAAATATGAATTTTATAAGCTCGCGGTGTCTATTTTAAATATCCAATTGGGAAAATGTTTAGAATTTATTCTGCAAAAATGTAAATTAATTGTGCAAAGTGGAAAAATTCAAAAAATATATTCCCTTTTACATTTTGCGGTTGGGCAATTTAAGGGACTAACGTTCAGTTATTTCAGGGTACATACAGAATAAATAAATAAATATTCGTAACGAATTTTTCTGGTGAATAAAATTATTTTTTAAAAAATTGTATGAATGTTTCTTTTGTGCAAAATATCCAACATTTAACATTTTTTTGGCATATTAATTGAAGGAGTTTATTCATTTTTAGTCTCTTCAAACATGTTGGAATTTTCTATTATAAGATACGCAAAATTTAAGAAAACCTGAAAATTTACTAAAATAATTAAAAGAAATCTGTTGTGAAAAATCAAAAATTGGGAAAATGATCCTTTCTTTATACTTGATTTAAGTTCTTTTTGCCCAAAGAGCATATGCTCACATGACACCTTCTTTTAATTTTCTTTCCATATCTTTTTAAAAAATCCTAAAACTGTTTTAAGTAGAAAATGGAAAATACTTCTGGCTCATATCTCGCTCTTCTAAATTTTTCTTTAGTGCTGCGCATCATCTTTGTTAATTGAAAACCAAAATGCATAAATTCCTTCCTGCAGAGTACGTGTTCATTTAAAAACATCTCCCTCTTGATTTGAAAAAAAAAACCTTTTACTGAAAAATTCATGATTTTTTCAGTGAATTGCTCGCTAAAATGGGATGAAGAATGAATAATGAATGAACAGCGGAGTAATAAATCTGTATAAGGGAGAATTTGGAATAATTATTCCACTATTTTGGGAATAAATTTCAAAGAAAATGCTGAGAAAACTTCATAAACTAATAAATCATCTATACGCACGATGAATCCTCCTAAACAATTAAGTTTCTGTTGATGAAAATGTATTATTTTTCCATGTACTATGCGCAAATTAATTTATTCTGCAAATTCATTGAGATATGACAGGCCTTTTTGCTTTCTTTATGTATTTTTTCTTCTCTGACTAAGAAGGAAAAATTCGCACATAGCAGTGGAAAATCCATGGCAAAGGCTCAAGCTTTCTCTGTTAATCCCTCTTTGCGCTTCAATTTCCACTCAAGTGGATGGAGCTTTTGTTAATATTTAATAATGCTTTCTGGGTAGTAATATAATGCTTTTGCACAGACATAAACTTGGGGATCTGTGTTCTCGGGGAAATTGGTGGAAAAATCAGGAGAATAGAAATTAAGCCACAAAAGGAATTTGAGAGTCTCCTCTGTCGCTTTCGAATCCGTGTCGTTCTTTTGAGCTTCTTGGGCCCTCTACCCACAGCCTCCCATCGCCCACCCACATCGCACAGAAACCACAGCGAGTGTTGACGTTGGGAAGAAAAACATCCCTAAATACTTAACATCAATCTTATCTCGGTGGCTGTCACAGTTTGAGGGACAAAAGCCAGGCGAGTGAAAAAAATATGAGAAAAATTTTTATAGACACAAACGACGCATCCCCTGCGAAAATCTCATGGCGTCGTAAATAGTTTTCCCAGGGCTCCCATTGGGGGTGGACGGGGGTGGGTTTTGATGTATTAGGCGAGAGCCTCTACGACAGATAGAATGGAGATATGAGCGACAAAGTTTTGACAAAGCAAACTTGCCCAATAATCTCATTTCGTCTTATGGCCAGAACACAAAAGTTTCATCCTCCTCCTGAGAATAAACGTTCTCCCTCCACCCCCTGCCGCCAATCTGCAACAGTTTGTCAGAGGCACATGGAATATTTTCCGATTAGTTGTTTCCATTTAAAATGCCAATGGGAAAAAAATCTCCTTGCCGGGTCATGCACGGGTGGTCTATGAAGGAATTTTTTTTGCCTATTTATGCAATATTCTTTTACCCCAAATGGGGGGTTTCATTTGCAAAGGAAATGCTTCTGTTGGAAAAAATTTTACATTTATACGAATTGTGTAATTTTAAAAAGGACAGATGGTTATGGGATTGAAATGCAAAGAATATTTATTTTTATAGAAATCATTTTTCCTCTTGGTCCTCAAACGGGGACGATTTATTCAGCCCCTCAATACACAATCGGGCTCCTTCTTCTTCACGTCATCAGGGGCGGCGTCTCTTGTTGTCGCGATACTCTGCATTCGCTGTCGCCGTCACAGCACTTCCTTCAGAAGCTCGAGATCCCGCGTCGTCGTTGATAACTTCTTTCTCCTCGCACCCAGGCCCGTACACAGATGGCCGGGTGATCCCAATTGCCGTGTGACGCAATTGACGACGTCACTAGATTCGTGGGGGATGTTTCTACCCCACGGGAAGGCACAATCGCTGGATCACGGGATGCCCAAGTTGAATTTCTTCGGCTCGGTGAGACTCTCCAATTTGACGGGGAGTGAGCCGGCTTGGGTGATGAATCACTGTCGTCACAGACGCTCTTCCACCTCTGCTGAACTCCCGAATTGTCAGGGAGTAAGTCGTGACACGAATTGCAGGTCACGAAAGGCTCCGGATGCAATCCCTCGCCTTGACAGTGCTCCCTAAATTGGCTGGGAGGCTGTCGTCACCGATGGTGGATCACTGCTGCTTCTGATGAGCTTCAAACTCCGCAGAACTCACTGAATTGCCTGAGAGTGAGTTGTGTCACAAGTTGTGGATCACGAGAGGCTCCGGATAAAATCCCTCGCCCTGGCGGAACTCCCAAATTTGACGGGGAGTGTGCAGTGGCACGGTAATTGCCACTGGACGCCAATTGCAGCAAATACTTCCGTCCTTCTGATTCCTCACCGCGGCAGGCGGCGTATCTCTTCCACTTCACGGGTGGCACATTTCACAAGATGGCCACTGGGGCCCAAGGGGATTTCGCCCCTGCTGGTACGTCCGACTCGCACGGAAAATTAGGTCTTTTCCTGCCGGTCTCCCAAGGTGTACTAAACTTTTCTCTGTCAAGAAGAAGAAGGCATATTAAATTGCCCCACCCCAAAACCCACATAATACATACACATACAAAAGATCATCGGCGTAAGTTGGGTTTTGGAGACTTATTTGAATTGATCGTTAATTCTCCCATAATGACAAATTTTCAAATTTTGTGCACGTTACATCACCCCTTTGTTGCAAAAGAAAACAAAAAGGAGAAAAAAAAAAGAAAAGAGGTTTAAATTACTCTATCAAAGAAAGTGATGCAACTAAATAAGAAAAGAAAAGGTTGGCGATGGACAGAATGGTTGGCTTTGGGGTACCTTCCACGTTCGGCATAAATTTATAAAAAGAAACGAACTTTAATAATTAATTATCCATTAGAATACCTCGGCATTTGAACATAATAAATTAAAGGGAATTCGAGCTGATCGCACCCAGAAGAGGTGAAAACTATGGGGATTATGTATCCCGCTCCTCCAAACCCTCGAGTGAATTTCACGCCCTTTAGAAAAGGTTTCGAGGTGGAAAAAGGCGAGGAAAGGAATTGGAAGGGAAATTAAGGAATGACAAAGAATATCTTTGTTCTGATTGCCCTTCTTCTTCAAAACCCACAGTCTTCTTCTCCTCAATCATGTAGATTGAGTTTCTTCAGGTTTATCAGACTCAAAAATACCATGAAATGAAAACAAAATTTACTGATTAACATCTCCTTCAACTTGTGGATCTAAGTTAACTTGCAGATCCTTAATTATTGCGAGAGTCACGAAAGTGAAGAAGGGAAAAATTGTTTTACTAGAGAGAATTAAAATTGGAAGGAAGGCGGTGTGATTCTTAATAAAGCTTCTTGAGCTTTCTTCAAACTGATGGTCTCTCTTTCCTTACCAGCATTTGCTATTAGCAACGCGGAACTGTTTGTGTGGGGAAAGGTGAGATGGACTTTACATTTATCTCCTCTTCTCTCTCTGATCCTTCCGCAAACTCGTAAGACATTGACTCACGCGCTTTGCATAACGTGGGCCTTGGACAACGGATTTGGGGGCGAAAGATCCTAACTGCGCTAACCACTGCTGGCATCTCTCGTTGGCTCCTCGCTCCATAAGTCTCTCGAGAACCTTAAGATTTCACACAAGTCCACTCGTCCATTGTCCCTTCTTAGCCGACACCAGCTCCCCACAGGAGCATCTCATCAGATGGTCTCTAGGCAAAGAATCTTCGACGCCGCTTCTCCTTCTCTCTCTCTCCTCCTTCTCTCTTCTCCTTCTCTCTTCTCCCTCTCTCTCTTCTCCTCTCTCCTCCTTCTCTCTCTCCTCCTTCTCTCTCTCCTCCTCTCTCTCTTTACTGAGCTCACCTCCCCTCGGCATTTCACCGGCCCCCCTACCCTATTTTTTATTCCACCAATCTCCAGCTCACCCGGAGGCCCCGAATTACTTTTCTCTCATTCTCTTTCAAAAAACGTAGACGGGGTGGAATTTAGGACATGGGCACGAACGGGGTGAACCTTCGATGAAGATTTGGCTTTTCAGGGCCTCGGCTCCATCCGTGAGATTGCGTACTGGTGGATGTGAACTCAGTCGCCGCCACCATTTGAGCAAAAGGCTCATATGCAGAGTTATCCCAGGTTGGTGTAAAGGACCACCCCTTTCATTGGGCTCTTTGTCAATCTGACTCCTGTTTTGCCTTTCTCTCTTCTTTTTCGCCGCTCAACTCCTCCACCACTCTTCAATTTTCGACGATTCCTTGCCTCGAGGTCACCGTCAGAGAGCACCTATGAAAAGAAGGAGACAACCTTGGAGGTACGCCGTCCTCGCTTTCCTGTGATTCATCCACGAGCCCACGAGAATAAGTATGGGTCCAGATGACACTTTTCTGCCCTACCATTGGAGATGGTCGCATGGCAACAAGAGGAAGGAATCTTTCTATTATTTCATGAGGGTTTTTTTTTCCGCGGACTAGACGAGAATGCGAAAGGAGTATTGACTCTACTAGTTAGGTGGGATGGGTCCTATGCATCTTGTGCATGTAATTTCATAGGATTGGGAAGGATAGAATTAATTGGATTCTGCCAAGTGCAGGGGAAAGAATTCGAGGAACAAACATCTCCGATTACGAATCAAACGAATGCCATCCGAAAGAGCTCTTGCCAAATAAGGCATGATACGACTCTGACAAATTTTAAAACGTGACTCTCATCAAGGATGTTCCAAGGCTGAACAACCATTTTTAGGGAGCAACCCTAGAGGTGCTCATGCAATCTTTCCTCATACTGCAACTATTGAGGAATCAACAATAATAAATTTTTAAATTAGCAATCTGATACCTTCCTTCCGGTTTAAACAAAATGAATAAATACGGAGAGAGTAAGAAAAGACAGTTAAAACCTAGTTCCAGCGGAACATGCTTTAATTTACTTCTCTCCATGCAAAATCTGTACAAATGGGCATTAACCAATCTCTAAATAGATTCAGATCCTGGTTTTATGGTGATATTGGATGATTGGAAATATAAAGGAAAGGAAAGAGAATGCAAGGGTCAACAAAGTCAAACCCTGGGGTTGGCGATGAATTTCAAACGAGATTAATAAAAAGAAAAGAAAGTGGAGGATCTCGAACCGACCAGACGTTCCCAACGAATTATCAAAAGAGAATCACCCATTTAGAGTATTAATTGTTCTCACAAGAGGCATCGAGGCAAAAGCTAATCAAGATTCATTGAGATCCTCACACAGAAGGTGCGAGGAAAGAAACCACCAACGGTCTCACATCTCAATGGAGTCGGATGGATCTGGGAGAAGGTACACATCTCCTCAAACCAGAATCCACGGCGAAACTTCGGGACGCATCCCAAAATTTTTCCGGCGAGATCTTCAAAAGGGAAGAACTCACATCCGAACTGGGTAAACCAGACTAAAGCTGGGAATCCCGTGGAAGGAGGCGCCACTTCACGACGGGGAAACAAAACGGGAGGTCTCGTGAAAAACACACGCCGAAAAACCACTGAGGAGACCTCCATCCCCGGATAGAAAATCTAACGCTTTAACAAGAAAGCTTTCCAAGGATGTTTGTACTACCTATACAGTAGGTTTAAATTACAGTCAAGCAATTCTCTTCCTTAAATTCCAACCAGCAATGCAAGCTGTTCCAAAAACATCCTTATCAAATGGAAAGCGCAAATTTTCCATCAACCCATCATCGAACGTCGAACGCTAAACGCAAGGACAGAGTTTACGATAAGCGATCCGCCAAATTCCGCTCAACCCGCTTAATCAATTGCTAGGCAAGATACGAGGATCGGAAAATAAACGGGCGCCCATCCTGAGTCAGCTCACATCGCATGCCCAACGCCCGATGCAGGGATCAGGAAACCGCAAGAATTAACAGATTCAAATTGAAAATTTAATAAAGAAACTTTAAATTAGGAAATTGTGATCGGGAAAACTTCAATCACAAACTTCAATCAGAGAACTCCATCAGGGAAATCTCAATAATAAAAAAAATCAAAAAAATCAAATTTGGGCGCCATATACCGAACCGTGTACCATCTGCCATGCCATTTAGTTAATATTGCAGAAAAGAATGAATTATTTAGCAAAATTCATGATTGCATCCAAAGTGCAAACTCTCCAAGTGCGAATTACAAAGTTCAATAAAATCCGCAAAAGAGCATATTGTACTACATGACGGTAAATATTTCAAAAATCAAAAATTCAAAAAGCTTTATACCATTAATAGCGTGTCAGCAATGCAAGCTGAACACGGAAATAATTCAATCCCCAAAAGAGCAAAATAATTTTCCTCATCTCATCATTGCCCGCAGGACGCAGCACGCGAGAAAAGCGGACACCCATGTTCCAGCAAATTCCGTTCAACCCGCTTAATCGATTGCCTAAGCAAGATACGAGGATCAGAAAATCAAAGGGCACCTGCGTCCGATAAGCCCACAGCGCATGCCCCACGCTCAATGGCGAAATGAGGAATCGCTCCAACAAATTAATTCGAAATGAAATTTAATAAATCAAAGTTCAAGGGGAAAGATAGCGAATTAAAAGATTTAAAATTTGAAATGAAATAATATTCCCCATCAGTGCACAATTAAAGAAAAGATTTAAAATTATGCACCGGTAAACTTTTAAAAATCATCTTCAAAAAAAATTTCAAAGGGAGTTGCCACAAAAGAATCCCCAAAATTTTTAGGGGGATAAAGCTTTACTTTATCTCTCAACTATTATCTCAAGAGAGATCACCGCTATGTGATAAGCGACCACACTTTGACCGTGGAGCAATGTCATGGCTCCACAAGGTTAAAAGAAAGTCAAAGATTTCTCCATTTCAGAATTTTACCCATAATTGCGAGAACTTCAATTTCCCGCCGTTTTCCTTGTAATAATTAACCAAAGGAAAACACTGATGATCCTGTCAACTCATTAAGTTTCAAAATTCACAAACACATAGAACACATAAGTTCCTAATTTGTAATGAAAATCAACTAAAAGTTGACAAAATTTATAGAATGCAAAATTTTTAAACTAAAAGATCTTCAAAAATTCTAATTCAATTTGTTGCCGTTACAGGGAAGAGACCTTTCAAAAAGGATAATGATTCAATCTCTTCATTCGTCCTGTTCGTGCAAATCAACCAAGAGGTTCTGGGGGAGGGATACTTGCCACAGATTATCCCTCTTTCGTCCCCAAAAAGGCTCTGAATACATTAATAAATTAATTTCAAATATACTCGCATGGCTAATTTACTTTAAGCAAAAATTTTGGATTTTAAATCCAAAACCATTTCTTCTCAAGAGAAAAGAAAAAAAAACGGAAAAAAAAAGAAAAATTCCTTAACGCGAGTTTTCTTTCCAGCAAGGTGGCTAGAAGAGCCCAAAATTGCTGGAAATCTTATTTCACTCAAGGGGAACTTTGTCAATGAATTAATACAGAATGCAAAATTGCATCGAAACACAAGTTTTTCACTAAAATTCTAATTGTCGGTAGCTACCAGGGGCATGAGACTTAAATTGGGTACTTACCTGGTTCCACCGCTGGTTGGGCGCCATTTATAGAAATCATTTTTCCTCTTGGTCCTCAAACGGGGACGATTTATTCAGCCCCTCAATACACAATCGGGCTCCTTCTTCTTCACGTCATCAGGGGCGGCGTCTCTTGTTGTCGCGATACTCTGCATTCGCTGTCGCCGTCACAGCACTTCCTTCAGAAGCTCGAGATCCCGCGTCGTCGTTGATAACTTCTTTCTCCTCGCACCCAGGCCCGTACACAGATGGCCGGGTGATCCCAATTGCCGTGTGACGCAATTGACGACGTCACTAGATTCGTGGGGGATGTTTCTACCCCACGGGAAGGCACAATCGCTGGATCACGGGATGCCCAAGTTGAATTTCTTCGGCTCGGTGAGACTCTCCAATTTGACGGGGAGTGAGCCGGCTTGGGTGATGAATCACTGTCGTCACAGACGCTCTTCCACCTCTGCTGAACTCCCGAATTGTCAGGGAGTAAGTCGTGACACGAATTGCAGGTCACGAAAGGCTCCGGATGCAATCCCTCGCCTTGACAGTGCTCCCTAAATTGGCTGGGAGGCTGTCGTCACCGATGGTGGATCACTGCTGCTTCTGATGAGCTTCAAACTCCGCAGAACTCACTGAATTGCCTGAGAGTGAGTTGTGTCACAAGTTGTGGATCACGAGAGGCTCCGGATAAAATCCCTCGCCCTGGCGGAACTCCCAAATTTGACGGGGAGTGTGCAGTGGCACGGTAATTGCCACTGGACGCCAATTGCAGCAAATACTTCCGTCCTTCTGATTCCTCACCGCGGCAGGCGGCGTATCTCTTCCACTTCACGGGTGGCACATTTCACAAGATGGCCACTGGGGCCCAAGGGGATTTCGCCCCTGCTGGTACGTCCGACTCGCACGGAAAATTAGGTCTTTTCCTGCCGGTCTCCCAAGGTGTACTAAACTTTTCTCTGTCAAGAAGAAGAAGGCATATTAAATTGCCCCACCCCAAAACCCACATAATACATACACATACAAAAGATCATCGGCGTAAGTTGGGTTTTGGAGACTTATTTGAATTGATCGTTAATTCTCCCATAATGACAAATTTTCAAATTTTGTGCACGTTACATTTTGCATGACCTCATTTTCTGCATTTGCATACTTAGCAAAAGATTCCGTCTTTTTTTCTATTTAAAAAAACATTATTATAAGCATAATCTGTTTGGATTAATGTTTTTTTAAAGCTTTTTTTTTGCTATTTATTCAAACTAAAGTTATTTTACCAAATAGAGAGGGATTTAGTTTTATAGAATCTTCTCCTGTTCATCCCTCCCATCGATTGCATAACGTTGCATCTTCAAAAATTCATGCAGAATTTAAATTTAGCTTTTCAATATAATTCTGTATTCAGCACAACTTTGCAAAAGCTCCTCTTTAGCCCTGAATTCTCAAAATATTGCAGCTTACATGCCCATATCTCGTAATCTCCCACTGCAATAACCCTTTAGATTTCATAAAACTTTATAAGCTTACTTCCTAGAATATTTTGTAGAATTATTAAAAATCATTCTATAATACACTGAGCACTTTCAGTGAGCTTTTTCTGTGAGCTCTGTGAGATGAAGGAACATGCTTCTGATTAAGAGAGTCCCGCACCAACCATAGCGATGATTCAGCTTGTGTGTGCATCTACAATTCCCATAATTCATCTCTGGATCATCTCCTTCAGCCATCGCTGTCCGATTTCATGGTCTTCATGGTCTTTTTATCTCTTTCTGTCGGCGGATGAAGCTACGGAGGAGACCTCAAGACATCCTTTCGCCCATACAGGAAGATGAAATAAATTGTGATCGTTTCTTTTGATGCTTTCATCTTTTCTCCACTCCCCCATCGGGTCGTACATACATACATATCTCTCTAAGGGATTGAGGCCATACGGGGACCGTGTGTGTGTGGGAGGGCAAGAGATGACTTTCTGCATAAAGTGAGATAAAGAGGAAAAATTTTAGACCCTCATTTCCTCATTCTGCAGCACTTTTTGCCACACACACACACTGGCATAGCTATTCCTGTAATTTATCTAGAGGGGGGTTGGATGGGACGTTTCTTTTTTGCTGTGTATCCTCTTTGCTAAAATTCGGGTAGAGACCATCGCCACATATCTCTCAATATCACTCAATCCCATCTCGTGTGACACGGCGAGGGAAAATTCAGGACGACAACACCAACTTTCCCCACACACAGAAATTCACCCATTCAACCCCCGAGGGGGTCAATGCGATGTGAGTTTTGCACACGAAGTGGTTCTTCATGCATTTGCATGAAGAGGCACTCCTTCGGCACTCGTGAGTGGCTGTGAGTGATATATTGAATGCACTTTTCACATAAATGGGAAGCTTTTGGTAGGGCCCTGGGCAACCCCTTTTCACGCTTCAATTATTGATTTGTCACGCGCATCTCGAGGATACTAAGCCATGCCACCCCACCTCACCCCATCCCCCACTCAAACAGCACCCACGCTTCGAATTGATCCCGGTCGTCGTGTTCCATATACACTGTTTTCCAACCTTGCTTTTCTCTCCCTGGCATTTCCTGCATTTTCCCGGCCCCATTTTTCAAATCAACCTGAAGCTTCCCTCTGGGTGCTCTCACGGCACAAAAAAGCACACGCTGCAGCAGATTTTGGGCAGGAATGTTTTCCCTCCAACACCAAAACACGGATATTTTTCCTCGAGGGGTGAAAAATTATTTTTAATCTTACACAGAAAATCTATTTTGCATACAGTGGAAACTTTTAATCTCGCAGCATTGTCTTTTTTTGCCCTACTGTAAGCCCAGTGTGAGCTTTTAAATTCATCCCTTTTTCCTAAACTGTGAGCAGTGCAATATTTGTAGGAAGCTCCATAAAATTGTTTGCCATGTGGAGAGGATTTAGGAGGTTGCTCACAACATTTTATGCACAAGGCTTTTTTCCAGATTTTTCCAGAGCGGAGAAAATTTAGCTTCATCATTCATTTCAAGTTTGTTTTTACGGAGAAACTATACGACACTCACTTGAAAAGAATTTAATTTATATCGTGGCTTAAGTGGTTGTGAAATAATAATAAATTCGTGGAAAAAGATTTCACAATTTAGCCCAAATTTTCTTTTCTCTTCTTAAGTCTAAATAGGTTTTAAATATAGCAAAACTTTCTCATTCATTTGTGGGCTAATTAGTGCCCAATATTTGATCAATTATTTTGGGTTAAATAATCAAATTGAAAAATTAAAGAACAGAAAACTAATCAAATTGATTAAAAAAAATCCTAAAGTTAAACAAACATCTAATTGACTCAATAAAATGTTTTCTAGGATATAAAAGTCAAACATGTGCTATTAGTGCAGCCAATGGGGCCATAGACACAACACATTGACTATTACACAAAATTCTCAAAAAGGTTTTCCACGATTTCCGCACGTTCGCTTAGAAGTTAGAGCAAAGAATATTTCCCTTAATATCCAAAATATCCCCATTTTCCCTCCTTTTACATTTCTTTAATGCTGGCAAAATGACTCGAAAGCTTTAAACGCCATCCCAAAATACAACCATTCACTTGATGCGGCAATCAAGAGCATTGAGGAAAACGTTTTGCGCAAAAGTTTCCTCTTTTTCTCAAACCAAAATATGAGAAGAAAAGCGATTTGAGGCCTCTTCGGGGAGTATTTTTTTCCCTTTAGGAATACCTGCCCATGTGTGACACAGAGCGTGGAATGTTAAGATGATGTAGCTTTCATGGGGAAGTTGCAATTCCCGTGAGTGTCGTTAAATGGTGTGCGAAAAGCATGTAAGAAATGTGAACAATTTGGTGACAAAAGAAACCCAAATTGCCGCAAAGTTCCTTACCATCCTCCGTAGAAGCCAGGGTGATGCCGGTAGAGTCGTGTAAATGCTGTCGAAAATGCTTGTGGATGGGCCCATAAAAGGCGCGCACAAGTGGATGGAAAATGAAAAATAACACACTCATTCTATGGGTTGTTCTATGGGTGTCAAATGAGTATAGGTACGACGACCGAGGGGTTAGAACCTTTTGCGCAAACTTTGTCTCTCCTCCACTTGCACAGGGAACGAAGCGGAAGCTAAAGGAGGCAAAAAAGTGCCCTCAAGTTGATTATGTTAATGCACAATCAACGCTTTCATTGTGGCCGTGCGCAGGTGTTGTTGACTCCACTCTTGGTGGCAGAATTAAATTGTGCTCACACTTCCGCCAGCCAAGGGGGTCTGTTGTGTGTGTGGGACGAGGGGGTCTGGGGGTGACTATGTCAACTCCACAAGGGAGCAAGAAGATTCTCAAGATCAACATAAATAATACTCCGTGTGAGTAATTGTTTCTGTCGCCGTAACTCCGCTTGTGGTTGCCACCAACTTTTGCTTGTGGGAAGAAGAACTTTTTCCGCTTCCGCCCTGTGCTTCCATTCAGCAATCTGGCCGCTATGAGTCGAGATTAATGGGACGATTGTGACTCGCTAGCTCTCTCTCTTTTTGGTAAAAGGAAGGCAGGCAAGCATATTTTGTGACTTTGCTCGAGGAGCATTGTCAAAATTAAAATTGTCCCTCCTACAATGGAATACTTCCTCCAGAGGAACTTTCTCCTTATATTATATGTTCGTAATGATCTCATTTTATTAGAAGACGGACAGTAATTTCCCCGGCAGGACACGAGAGACAAGAAGAAAACCTGTGACTGATGGTGCTATGTACAAAGGGGCATCTAATTAAGCGAATCTCAGGGGTCTTAGGCAGGAAAATAGATTTTTTTCTTTGAATCTACCATAATCCTTAATAATTATGCGATTCCCCTTTAGTCTTTAAAGGAATTTAAACGAAAAGATTGTGAATCTATATTAGATTTCAAAAAAAATACTGAGAATTCTTGAAATATTCAGAATATTTGTAAAATAATGCGAATATTTAGTAAGAATTTATATAAAGAATATTCTTGATGGAGCGAATATTTGAAATATTAAGAGAAATAGCGTCGTTTTAGAGGATATTCAGAATATTCCTAATTGAACAATTCTATAGGCAAAATCTCAATAAATTCCGTATTTTCCTGCATTTTCTTTATTTTCGCCAAAATTTTTCCTTTCATCTGTCCGCTGCATACGTTTGAATAATATTTTTAATTCACAATTTAAAAAAAATCTACCAACAAATACCAACAACAGAAAACAAGGAAAAGAGATCATTTATTTAACATTACTTATTCACCCCTTGTGTGATGAAATGTAAGCACAATTGTGCATGAAAAATGGAATCATTTTTATCATTTGCTACCCCAAAAGAGTGAGCGAAAGAGGAAAATAATCTTCCTTGGAATTACACAAAATGCTCTGTCTCGCAATACTTCAACTTTCTACCAGTGGGAGGGTATATATTCCCTCCAACTCATTAAATTTGTACACTTTGCTCAATTGCAGGAAATTCATCACAATTGTGAAACGAGCGGTAACTTTCGCCCCACTGCGGAGCTGATGAAAGAGCACCACACCGTGTGCTTCAGGGGGAGAATCGTACAACAGCACCACACCCAAAAGAAGGGCCCAGGCCAGAAAGCTCCGCTGAAAAGTTTCACTCACCCACATTCCCTATAAGAAGAGTATTTATTCCATAGAGAGAAAAAAAGAAAGTGTGTGGTTTGAGGAAGAGACGAATGAACAGGAGAAAGTAGTTGTGAAGAAGAGGATTTGAGTTGTGTGGCACAAGGGGTGGGATGAGATGAGGTGATAAAATCAATACTGGGTGATGATGTGCTGTGATTTGGTTGGAAATTGTGAAGCACAGGAGGATATAAAATATGAAAATAAGTGACCGGAAAATGTATTGTACGGTGAAATCCATTTGCACTCTGTTTGAAGTACCCAAAGCTTGGTGAACCTGCTGGCACTGCTGCCTCAACCTCAAACCACCTGGGAGTGTTGAACGAATCCACATGGCGAACGGGGTGGTGCCCACAATGGCGCCATGTGTTCTTGGCCTGCTCCTCCTGGCATTCAACTCAGGTATGTACATTTTACAATATATAGCAAAAAAAAGCTCTCAGGGTCACCCTCACACCCTTTCCAAACGATTCCTCTTGAGAAGCTAAGCTAATCCTAAACGCAAATACAAATGTGGGTAGGAAAATTGAAGAAAAATCACTCGACAGCCACTCCCTGAGCATACAAACGTGAAAGTCCTCCAAGAGAAAGCACTTGCCGCGTTTTAGCTAAGAAAAAAAACCACCCCCACTCGCAACCACCCCTAATCCTCGTCACAATGGGAGTGCAGAAAGCTCCCTGGGACTCAGTTGAAATTGCATCGTGAAGTCGTCAGTTTGTCAGCAATAAATCTTGCGACTTCTCCATCTCAGTCTATGTTTTATATCAACAACGAGCCTCACCAAGCGAAGAGGCTTTTACGACCACTCACCCTCCCTTAAACGGAGGGATACCGCACGAAAATTGGTGTAATCCATCTCCGGCGACAAGGGGTGAATGCCTCCATGGTAAATACGCTGCCCTCTCCCTATTCAGGGTCAATCAATTCGCGTTCCATAGGCGATTTTTCTCTGTCCCCTGAATATTTTACACAGACGAGAACCAAAAGCTATTTTTGGGGCTATAAATGTGATGGGTTTCAGGGAATGGAGAGAGAAAAAAAAAGTCATTTAAAGACACTGAGGAAAAGGTTTTGATCCTTTGAAAATACCAAGGGGTGAATAATACGGAAAAGGCTCTATAGATATTTCCTGATTTTTTTTTTAATTTTATTATTTTACGGCCGCGAACTTCATGTCCATAGGGCCATATTTCCTGATTTGATTTTTGAGATTCTGGCAAAGGTTATTTCTTTTTATTTGAAATGTTTGATTTATTTAATTTAAAATAAATCGTTAGGAAATTTTATTTTTGAATACAAAAATCAAACATTTGTACCAGTGCGTAGTATGAATATCCCAAAAGCTCTCTAGCATTTCTTTTTTTTTATTTATACGTGAAAACTCGAATTAAGCATCAAACTAAGCTTTATCTGAAAGACAATTTAATCCATATACCGGCATCACAATTTTCTCATCAAATTTGTGATTGTTGTGCAGATTTCAGAATTTTTCATTCATTTTTTTTGGGATTTCGTGATATGAGCAATACACTCAAAAACAGCTTAATCTTAAATTGATCACATTTAATGGAAATTCTAATATTAGAAATAATCATATTGGATGGCAGCTAAAAAAATATTCCTGTCTAAAATTGAGTTTTAAATTAGAAATTTATTCTTTTTTGCGAATCAGAGAGAAACAATAAGACCAAAAGCTCTCGAAAGTAAAATTCAATTCAAAAGCTTTAAAAGTTTTTAATTAAAGAGCTTTCAGTGTTTAAGAAAAATTATTCGGATGAATAAATTGTTGTTTTCCATAAATATTATCCACTCAATACAGTAAAAATTGCACCTATTTTAGGAATTTATTTTCCTTATTATTCACGGAAATACCTGTAGATTTTCAGTTTCTTTCTCATTGGAAAAAAAAAAATCATTGCAACTGTAAAAGAATGTGAAATATTTCTCACTTTATCTCACTGAAATTCTTCCTCATGACAAAGCATTTCTTCACACTATATACAGTAAGAATTTCCTCTGAAAGAACATAGTGCAAAATGAAACTTGCATGGAATTTGTCCTAGCTGGACTTTTAGGATGACAATGAAGAGATATTCGTTGAGAAGGGAAATTTTTTGTGCACTCTATATAATTCTTTTTCTCACTGCCAGAAGATTCTCCGGAAAATGTCGGAGAAGGAACTTCTTGCTGGTGGATGAGAGATAATCATCTGAATGGAAGTCGCACTTCTTTGGTGGAAATTCAAGCGAGGAACGGTGACAGAGTGTCTCGAAAGTTTTACCCGGTTGGCAAAAAGCTCACTTAGCGAATTTGTCCAGTGGGTGTGGGGAAAATATACAGAGTTTGGGGGAAACTGGGAAATAATTCATCTGAATAATTAGAAAGCCACTAGGAAGAATTCTCAGCTACTCAATTGGGTGCTTTTCCACCCCTCAATAAATAATTGTATGAGATAGTGGGAATGAAGACATTGCTACTTCCTCCCCTGTCGTAGCATATTGATCACCCAGACGAGCTTTGGAGGTGATAACATGGAATTTACAGAAGGAAAAGTCATGTCGTTTGTAAAGTCCTGGGCAAAATTCTTCCACAGAAGAAGCACAATTGAAATCAATTTTCTTAAATTGGGACTTGCTATATATTTAGGTCCTTTTGTGGGAGCTTTCAACAGCCATTCTGTCTTTTTTTGTGTTTCACGAAGCTGTCGTGAATAGTTCCGGGGATCCACCCATTAGGCAACACTCTGTGGAAGTTTTGTCATTAAAGCCACCCCTTTTGTGTTTGCCACACACACCAAAAAGCCCCCTCAAGAGAGCTCTTGGGC
The DNA here is from genome assembly GCF_024334085.1 of Lutzomyia longipalpis. Lineage (NCBI taxonomy): Eukaryota > Metazoa > Arthropoda > Insecta > Diptera > Psychodidae > Lutzomyia > Lutzomyia longipalpis. The sequence goes on from NC_074707.1 coordinate 19,688,254, forward strand.
GACAAAGTCACGAAAAGGAAGTTTAAATAGCGCCTGTCCCCCTACCGCAAACAATTTTGTCTTCATTTTGGGCAACAAGGTGGGTGTTCCGTGTCCAGGTGAATGGACATGTTTTTCATCGTGTCACAGAAACGTGACTGGAATTCCCGGTGTGTGTCGGGGCACCCCCCACGTGTGTGTGGGAAAAATTTATTGACACATTCCCTCAATATTTTGATAAACACTAATAAAATGCCAAGGAATTGGGCGATAAAGTAAATATTTTTTCCCCTATTGCTCGGGAAAATTTTCTTTTGCGTATCTTTTCCCCAATTCAGTGGGGAGCCACCTTTTTGGGGAATGTTAAGGGAATTTGTTTTTCTTTATAATATTGAATTTTAGGGTATATCTTTAAGGGTATTTTTTTAACCTTGAAGATTTTATAAAGATTAGATTGATTTTGACTTAATAGACGTAATAAAAGCTTTTGAAAAAGCTCAGAAAGACATTTAAACGCAGGAGAATTTTCTTTTAAAATGAATAAAAATGAATTAGCTTTTATATTTTCAGACTTCTCATCATTCTTCATCCCCCAATAAATTCAAACAATTCATAAAATAGAGGAAACAATGCCTAAAGGCTCTAATAAAACTCAATGTATTGCAGGGCAATACTGAACAAAGCTCGCATATTTTTTTTAACTGGAATTCATTGCATTTTTGTAGCACAACCATTTCCCGAAAGTATACTCAATTTTAAAAGCTCTGGATACATTGGAATTTTTTTGGTTTAATTTCGATTCTATCTATTGGCGTGAAAACATACAATTCTCTTAATTTAGTTGACAACATCAACTGGGGGGTGGTTGCAGCAAAAGCTCATTTCCACCCCAAATTGCGTTTACTGAAATGAAGAGGAGTGAGAGCTACCGTAAAAAAGCTTTGATTTATTTAAAAATCAATACTTTCACCCTTACTGCCCTTTGAGTCATTCAACCCGCAGGTGTCGCTTTTTTAATTAACGAAAATTATGGGAGATGCCAAACGCAAAATGTCCACTCGGTACACTGCTGAAAAATGTGCTCAAAACATTTTCAGCTGATGATGGGGCGGTGAAAAAAAGGTGGATGGTGAGATTGCAGCATATAGCAGTTTGGGAGGGAAAAAAAAGAGTTCATGATGGCACATCATGCCTGAAATAATTTTCGGACAAAACACACGCCACAGTTCCCATGAAATGGTTGGTGGGGAACGGGGTGGGTGGCGGTGGATGGGGTGAGCTTTTATTATGAACTGTAATGCGAGAACAGCATCAAAATGTAATTATATGGGGCGGCAAATGGAAATAACCTCGACGTTCTCGGATGCCAAGAGAAGCGGGGAAATGTGTGGTGTGTGCGGGGGGTGACGGCGGAATTACGGGAATGAAATCTCAACCACGAACCAACCCCTTCTGGGTCCCAACTAGAATGCCAAGTGTCCGGACATCAACTGTCGGACCGGCAGCACTGTGGAGTGTTTATTAACGCCCTCAAAATTCGCTCCAGCAGAGAGCTTTTAACGAGCAACCATACACTATATGTGGAAATGCACTCGAAAGCTCACTTTCAATCATAATTTTAATTAATTTAATAACACACACACCGTGTCTCTGGAGGCCTCATTAAATTCCATCTCTTTGCTTTTCCTGTGTAGTTTTTTTTTGTGTGTTGATCTAAATCGCTCGCTGCAGAAAAATCCATTTTATACTGCAATGAATTTATTGTGGAGGCACCCAGTCGGGGAGAGAGATAATGAAAATATAAGGGGTGTAAAGAAAGCAATGGAGGGAGGCAGAAGAGGTTGAACAAGAGGGGTGCTGAAAAGCATGCAGAGAGTACATGGAACGTCTATGGTAATTTTTCTTCAACCAAGGGGTTGACTCCTTGAGCTTTCCCCATTCATACCCGCGACGAGATGGTTTACTTTTGGGGGGAGTGAAAAAAAAACAGCAATAACAGAGAGAATGAGAAAAGATACACAAGAACTCTTGACAATATTTTCCCCCAAGAAAATGGGGTTGGCTTTTAATGCAGAAAAAGCTCCACAAAAAGGAATATTTCTCAACACAGAATGATCAGCCAAAATGTAATTCCTTTTGGCAAGAGGGGCGACCACAATATAAATAGAATGGTGCGAATTGAGGGTAAATTGTGGTACGAATTAGAAGATTGCACAAGAATTTTCTTATTTGCGTGCTTTCCCTGGGAATTTTCAATGTTGTTTCAGCACTTCATCAAATGCTCAAGTCTAAGTAATTTTGGGTTTGTGCCAGTTTATTTTTTTCTTGTCTTATTTGTGCTAAAAGAGGTACTTTTGGTGATTAGACGGAGAATTTAAAGCTAGGCAAAAAGCTTTTTTCGAGCTTAAAATTGAAGGGAAAATTCATAAGAATTTTTCCAATTTTTTTCACATATTTTCTTTGTATAAGAAAATCCACAAATAATGCGATAAAATGTTAATTCTTCGCAATTTTTGCGCACGAAAAGACAACAGAACATAAAATTACGTGCTCCATTTAAATTTTATTGCAGAAATTCTATTTCAAACTTACAAAAGATTTATTGGGAAAGTTTTATAAATCACTTCCACTAAACTGCTGTTAATCCTGCTAAATGTGGTACATAATTTACGACTATCGCTCTCTCACATTCTTTTAGCAATTGCGAACAATTGGCACAGTTTCCACATGATAGGAAAATACTTATATGTTCTCCAATATTCTCTTTTATTTTATTTTCCATGGAAAAATCACTAACCTTTAATTAATATTTTGTATAGGTTATAAATGTTTTAAATCGATTGATATTTGGAAAAGTTCTCTGAAAAATGAGATTGAAAATCTATAAAGATCTTAGGGAAACACTTTAGGGATTTAAGACAATTTGACGTCCAAGCCGGGCTAAAATCTTCAAAGATACATATTTCGGAAAGATAGAGCCAAAATTGTCAAACAATCTTGGAGAACTTTTTGGCTATTCCCTATTTAGAGTAAATCTCTTATTAAATTTTTGAATCAAAGAGTTAAAAGCTCTGGAAAAGTCCTTAAACTTCAGATATTTAAAAATCAATTTTTAATCAATCAATTAAATACAAAAATTTGTTATTTGGCTACACTTCGAGCCGCCACTGTACCTCAGATGTGTGACAATGACATTAATCATCTTCTGTTGGCACAGGAGCTCCCTAGGGGAGGTGCAGAATTTACGTGAACTCCTGAATTTTGCGGCATATTTTCATCACTCTCTGATTGAAATACCTCATCGCAGTTAAGTGGCAAGATGAGGGATGATTCTCGGCTTTATCGAGAATTGGCAAGATTCTCCCATTACATCGTAGCATAAGCGACTCATTTATCTCAGCGTGTACGGGGTGAAAGGGGGCAACACTCGTGTTGGGGTGCCTTCATGCATTTTTCATTCTGAAATGACGGAGGGGGCACAAAAGCTGTGTGCGCCAATCCTCCACGTTTGGCAGCAAAAAGTTGCCTCTGTGACACATTTTCGCACAATATCATGGTAATAAATCCTCCATATTGTGGTGGGTGTATGCAGAAGAATTTTGCCGTCATGCTGCGTCTTTCGTGTGTCGCCTGTGATATTATACAATAAAGCATGACAGAATTAATAAATTTTTCACTCGCGCGTCAGTTGAACTAAAATGTGCATCACTTCTCGCGCAACTTGGGCGCCTTTATGAGCTTTTGATGGATTCTCTACGTGTCGCGCGTCACTGAAAGGTATATAGCATAAGACAACACCACGTGCTTTGCACTATCGCATATTATTATTATCCCTCTTTGGTGATTTTCATGCACATCTGCCCGTTGAGATTGACTTTTGCAAAATTGAGCTTTCACAAGTACTTGAAGAAAAAATCTCTTAACTTGTAAGTAAAATTCCTTCGAAATTTTTCAAGTGAAAGCTCTCCTCTACATGATTACTTTTAAGTAGATTTTCGTGGAAAGTTAAATACTTCCACATGACTCCATAAAGTCCTCTGAATATTTTATGCAGTAATGAAAAATGTCTTGGAGAAAAGAACTTCAAAGACTTCTTGAGAAAAATCCTCTTAGACAACATTTTTGCGTTTTTAATAAGGCACTAAAAACCAACTCTCTCTAAAACCATTTGATGCTTATAAAAATTACAAGATAATACTTGAATTGGATTAAGAGATTATCTTGGGTAATATAAGAAGCATTCTCGGAGTTTGCAAACAATTCTTCCATGCTTACCGGTGGAAAGTCTCAAACATGGGGACTTTGTGGGAAAATTAAATATTCTTTGAATTAAATTTATGAAAGAAAATTTACTAAATGCTTCAAGGAAAAATTAATAAAGATTTATTTTAATCTTCTTGTTTATTTTTGTCATAAAAAATTTGAAAAGAAAAATGGAGTAAAAAGAAAAAGAAGTTGAAAGGAATTGGATGGAAAGAAAGGACCACCAGGTAAAATATTTCTCAGAAATATCTACACACACTCTTAAGAAGCTTTATCGGTGAACATAAAAGCCACCCTAAATAAAGTACAATAGGTTTGGTGCAAAAAATACTCACTAATGGGCACTGAAAGCTGCGTGATTCAGAAAATACATATAAAGATGGAATATTGCTTGAAGAATCGACGCATAAAATCCACATGTTGGGGCATTATTTTGCTCCAAATGTCCACATCAAATCTCGTGTGAATAAACATTAATCTGCGCTCTGTGCGTATAATAATTTCCCCAACTGTGCATGTGAAAAGCTCCCACACTTTCTCTCTCTTGTTGTGAACTACAAAAAGGGAGGACGTGTTGAAATTGTATAAGGGGGAGGATTTCCACAGGCCGTTTGAGAGACTCCACCCCCACTCCTCATCCCATAAAGGAAGTATCCTTGGTGTAGCGGAAGGTAGTATATTTATATTATTAAATTTTATCACAAGGATATGGGCCTGGGATGTTGATGGGAGATGTGTGTGTGTGTGGGTGTGGAAGTGAAAAAGTCGGTCAATTTCATTCTGTATAAGGGTGTGCTACCGCCCCCGAAAAAAAACACTCCATCCTGTTTACAGCATGGCACTTACCCCAGTGATGAGAATCAAAAAGAAATTCTTTCTGGTGTGGCGGAAAAAAATCACATGCATTATCATCAAAGTTGATGGATGACGGTGGGTTGGAAAATTTTCAATGTTAAACCTTGAAAAATCTCTCTTGGAATTGGATGGTGAAAAATGCAAATTCATTGCCCCATCAACGGAAAGGAGGGGGGCTATTTGCGGAGCAATGAGAAGTTATTGGAAAACCCAACTGAATTTGATTGCTTGAAAAAAAATATGATGAAATAAAACATCACGTATAGGAATCAATTTAATGGCGCAGCATCTTGAGCTTTCGGCAGAGCTTTATGGGGGTTGGTTAGTGCAAGAGGAGAGCTGTGCAGGAGTTGAGGTGGAAAAGAAATGGGATTTAATGACCCATTCGTGCCCAATGACCAGCTCATTCATCACAATTAGCGAATCTACTACTCATAAAATACACTCTTTAGAGGAGAGTATTGTTGAGGTTTATTGCTGCGGCTGCTTTGGGATTCATGCAACCCTAAACGGAGCTTAAGGGGTGGAAAACTATATTATTATACTATAACTAAAGTCTCTATACCCGAAGTCAGTTACTTGAGGAATTTTTATAGTATGAGCGAGTTTGATGAATTTCAAGAAGATTTTATCGTTTGATTTTCCACTTTTCTTTGAGCTTTCAAGGAATGAAAATAATAATTTAATACTTAGGGAAAGATGCACAAAATCTATGCTTTTGCATTGAAGTTTTTTTTTCTAGTTTCTTACAAAATTTATTTTCAAAAAGTTTAAAATAATGACGTTGGAAGAAATTATGAATAAAAACATTTCTGCGCAAGAAAATAAAATTTTCCTCCGCATTATAAACTTTTTAACAAACCCTTAACAGTCCAAATTGGACCATCTTTCCCTCACTTAATTTGTTTGTAAACAAAAACATGGCACAGACTTTCATTAGGAAACATTTTCTTCAAAGAAAAATAAAATTAATTACACTAAAAGAAGAGAAAACACGCATAGTGCGTAAAAGCTCGGAGCGTGAAAGTGATTAAATCAAGATGAGAAAATATGCTTGACCTAAATTTATTGATTGAAAGAAATTATCTACATTGGGGGACGATGTAAGTAAAAGCTTCAGGGAGGGGCGCCTTCATTGACTCATGATGACTTCCACCCTCCCATATATTAAATCGACTACCAAGACCCCCATGAGATAATCTCCTGAATGGCTTCTCGGGGGAACTTTTGCCTTGTTAATCACGAAAGCTCTTCATTCTTGCCACACAACTGATTAAAAACAAATTCGTACGCGCAACACGTCCTTATAGGGGGATTTTTGCCTGTGTATTTTTTCCTCTCCTTCCCCCATTTTGAGACACACGGATAAGAATCCCATTTTCTTTCGTCTATCCTTATCATCTTCCACGCGGGATCACCGTGTGGGAGGTGTCGGTGAGTGTGTTTATAAAACTTTGAGTAACTTTTCACTGCTGTGGCTTCTTGTGCAGAATAAGAAATCCCCAACAGAACATTTTCGCACTGAAAAGAGACAACCCACCTCGTTGAAAGTTCATGAAAAGGTGCTTCTGATCTCACGCTTCCGCGCTGGCACGTCTGTTTTTTTTTTTTTCAAAAAGCTCACCGCGAGGGCTTTCGGTCAGCACATATTTGTGAAGCGTGGTGTCAATAAAATAATATATTTTTGTAACCACAACTTGCAACCCCCTGAAATATAACATATAAATAAAGTAATTTAATTTAATTTAAATAAAAACCGTGCAATGAATAAACATTTGGTTTAATTTCCTGACACGTTATTAATTTGACTCTCGATAAATATCCCGTGCATGTTGAATTAATAAAACAAATTGCGGAAGAGAAAATTCCTATGTGTGGGGAGTTTATTTTGGGGGGTGAACGGGGGTGGAAAAATAAATTTCCAGAAAGCCCTCCCGGGGCAATGGAGATGCGAGCGTATACAACACAAATGCCCATGGCTTGTGAAGCGTGAATGATTCTCAGGTTGATCCTACCACCAACACGCGTGAGTTCGACATGAGTGGAGTTTTCTGGTGTGGAATGTTGTGGGTGTGGGTGTTATTTCTTTGTCATGCCACCCACCCACCCCCTTGGGGTATGTGGCCTTCGAGGGCCGCGTGTTGAATTGCAAAGTGGCACACTCTGTGGGTACGAAGGGAGGCCTCAATATCTCGGAGCCCATTAGTAGTTCGCATGTCACAATGTTGCGGCAATGTCAGAGGGACGGGAGAGAGAGCGTGAAGGGTAGAGCACGCCCAATTACCCTAATGTCATATTCTAGGGGTCTTATTTGAGTACTCGCCCCACTTTTGGGGCTTTCGCCAACTTGCTGAAGCTTACGCAAGAGTTGTCTTCCCTTAGGGGGCTTATCATTGAGGCATTTTATTGTAAATAGCATAAATAGGTACCTAGTTTGAATTTACAAATGGAAAGTCTTCAATGATTTGTCGCTTGAAGGGATGTTAAATTGATAAATAAATTTTTTTTAACATAAAAGAATATTTTAGAACATTCTGTTATTTTGTTTAAAAGCCTCTACTTCTATTAATTAATAGAAGACTTTTTTATTCATTCTTGTATCTTATTGATTAATTTTTAATTATAATTTTAAAAGAGATTTAAAAGTTCTTGCCGTTGAAACAAAACTCTGAATACGATTTTTCAAATTTTAAAAACATCACTCAAGAATTTCCACAAGAAAATCTCTAGAATTTTCCCTCTGACACATACAAAATGAATGGGATTGAAAATTAAAAAGTTTTCCTTCTTCCTCCTCCCTCTCCAGCGATCGTTCTATTTTATTCAAGTTAATTCTCTTAAATAAACTTGAATTAATTCTATTTAAATAGCAAAAGAGGGGGAATTTTAATACGTCACTTGCTTCATTAATTACGGAATCAGAAATTTTGCCTCCCACCAAGCCCTCAAGTTTTGCTTGTTTGCAGAAATTTCTCTCAAGCTTCCATTATTTACTTAATGAGCCCTGTGTCGTGTTGTTAAAGAAAATCATTTATAAGTCAAGAAATAATAAATAATTTATCAAGTGCACCCTCTTCACAATTTCCATACCCTTGCTGGGAAAATTTTCCTCATAGATAATCTACGTGGAGCTTCTTTGGCTTCTTAACAATGCACCTCACACACCCAGGCACACACCTTTCCTTGCCATTTCCTGTGCAAGAGGAAGTTCATAGATGGATTGGAGTGACTTTCCTTGCGGATGGTACTCCGGAATGGCTTTCCGGTGAATGAGAACGTGAAGATGGGGGCAAACAAATGTCTGAATCGGACAAACAACCTACCATAAAACCATCACATCCCCAAAGCTATTTTCTCACCCATCAATCTCACCTCTTTTGGTGTCATTCAGCAGGAATAAATTGCATTTTATCAGCTTGTGGGTATTGTGTGATTCAGTCTGTGTGAGAGACAATATGGGGGAGTTGATTTAATTACAATACCCACCCCCAAATTACAAAAGAGGGGTGATCGTTTGGGTGGAAAATACTTTTCATTTCCATCCAATTTTACGCAATGTTCTCTCCCTCGCAGAACACATCTAATGGACATTTTGTGGCTCACGGCGATTGCAATCCTCCCGCAAGGTTATCAATGCAAACATACCCCAATCAACCCTCGAGGAAATTTCTTTTTTTTTGTCAAAAATTCTAATTTAATGATTGAAATCCAATATCCGCCACAGACAAGGGGATGGTGATATCGTTTTGATAATATTTGCTTTTCATTCATTGCCCCAAGGGGGATGATTTTGCTGCGCTCTGACTAAAAATCATCCCCTCTGCAAATCATTCTATCCCCACGGTGCTGTGTGTGTATATTAAATTCGGACATAATTGAGATTAATTGTATCGTTCTTGTGCTGCTGGTTTGTGGTCTGCAGAAGCTCCGAAAAAACCTTGTGTGTCTCTATAGGGGAAAGAGTGGAGTTGAGGAGTGTGCTGGCTATTGCCATAAAGCTCTCGCACCTGGCGATGAGTCTTCAGGTGTGTACGATAAATGCCTTCCATTCGTTTCCTCATTCATTCATTAGTCGAAGAAAGATGAGCTCTCGCTCCACTGAAGATGAATTGTTATGATCTCCCACGTAAGAGGTCCTCTCTCTGGTGTACAAAGAAAAGAAAGCAGATGAAATGGAAGCCTTAGGCGCTAATTGAGCTTCCCTCAGGCCTGGCCATCAATTCATCTACCACTGGAGTGTGTTGTTTTCGTCAATTAGGTGCAATTTTCATCAGGATTCCCATCCACTACATACTTCATGCTTCCATTCGGAAGCCCTACATTGAACCCTTCATCGGGGAGCGGACGTAAATGCCTCGCTTGTATTTTACCTTGTTTCACCCCGATTTTCAGCCTATTTTTCATCCCCTCCCCACCAGGCAACCCTTTTTCCACCCACCTGAAGCCAACCCCAGCACTTCAATATATCGAAGCTTTTCTTACAAAGTTTATTCACTCTCATGTGAACACAACATTTACATACACATACAAACCTCCCTCATTTGATTGAAGTGCTCATGTGGCGTCATTCACTACCCTCACCCTTCAGCCTGACCCATCCGCCTCCGCAACATACCACCCCCGTGACATTCTCGTTAGCTCTTTGACCAGGCATGAGTGACAAATTCGGATGGGTTTGTTAGAGAGGGAAAGAGGAAATGAACCAAAGGCTGGGAGAGGTTTTCCCACAGCAAGGGACGAAATCCAATCGATTGAGAAACCCTCTAATCACATCGACGAAAAAATTATCATTTTGCTGAGTTGGGGAAAAAAAAGAGAGCGAGGATGCGAATTTAATGCCATTAGATCCGTAGGAGATGCCCGAAATTTATGCATAGCGTGGAAAAACTCAGCGGGTGATTTTCTCGGGGATTTTCTTTTTTTTTTTCAATATTCACGAACTTTCTTTGGGTCAGCAAAAAACGTCTTCACAGGTGTGGGAGTAGGTCACCTTAAAGCTCATTAATTTTTTTATATATCAGAAAGAATTTTATTCACTGCGGGGGTTGCTTTTGATCATCAACGCTAAGGGATTGAATGAAGGAGATGATTTTAATAAAGGAGAAGGGAAAGAGATAAGAAATTGTCAGAAGTTTGTAAAAGTTAAGAGATTTTTTTTGCAAAAATAAAAGAGGCAGAAAAAATTATTTAAGAGAGCTTTTAGCTTTAAAGCTTTTTCTTTTTAAGAAAGAAAATTTAAACAAAAACACTTAAATAAAATTAATTACAGATCTATTGCTTATAGTATTAATTTTTCCATAGCTCAAAATGAGTCAGAAGCTTTCAGACTAATTATTCTAAGAACGTCACAATAAATGAATTTAGTTAATTGTATAAATTTAAATAAATTGCATAGAAATAGAATTAAATTGCAAAACTCAAAGATTTCATTGCATTTTTAATTTTCTAAAGTGCTCTTAATTAATTATAACTGTCCTCGTTGTAGGATTTTCTCGTAAAAAGGTAATTTTAAAGAAAGCCTTACAAATTAAGAAAAGTTTCGTACAATTTAGATTGATTTATCAATTAATAAGACGTTTTATAACATTCTTGAAACAATCACTTCATCTACCAAACCAAAACAATCTCTTCAACAATATTGCATTAGTTTGGAGCTTGTAATTAAAATCTTGAGGTTTGTTTTTGAATGCAAATTAACTTGCAAACAATTTCTTAGTTTATATAAATCTAATTATTTAAGACTTATTGATATAAAGTATTCACAACAACTTTCCATCCTTGAGCATTAAATTAAATTTACCTTTTATGCTATATTTTTGCCACAAAAGCTTCCTGAAAACGCTCTTTCAGTTTCCTCAAATTGTTGGCCTCAAATAAACTTAATTGACCTCCTACTTTTAATTAAATCCAATTAGAACCTATTATATTTTACCATTGCTTCCACCCTCTTTTTACCCCCAAAAGCTTCGCATTTTCCACAATCTTTGGTGATTTTTCTTTCACGCTGTAGCAGACGGTGTACTTTCGTGGATGGGCTCAAAATTGGATTCTTTGTGAATTTGGCAAATTAATTGATTCCCATTGAAATTCAGTTGGAGCTTCCAACCACCACCAGTGGGAAACGTCAAGAACAATTAAGAATAAAGTGCGAGAAGTGTCGCTTCCCCAGCAAATCAGCTCCCCCCGATCTAGCTGGAAATTAGCCAATATTTTGGATGAAATTTTCTCCCCAACAGCATGTTTTTCCTTTTGAGCTTTCTCAGTGATTTGCTATGAATGCTATTTTTATGACTTGGGGCATTTTTATTCGCTCAATTTGCTTCACAGTTTCGTGACTTCGATTGCGCTCCACTGCCACCGATATTCCATTTATTTATGAACCAAAATAAATGTGATTTGAGCAGGGAGCAAATATTACAACGGACATATACACAAGAACAAAACATTTCATCCATCAGCAAATGAATGAGAAAAGCACAAAAGGGGTTTGGATACTCCGTGAGTACAATTCCATGGCTTCCACCCTCTAGGGACAAGAGAGAAAATGGAAGTTCAATAAACGGTGAAATATTTGCAAGAACGTGCACCTCGATGGTGGAAATTTTCAGTCGACTCTGGGAGTGTTTTAATTAGAGAAGACAAAGAAAAGTGGATGGAAGTTCCAACCACACTTTTTTTTCCCTTGACTGGATTAATCAAGCCTGGAAAATTCTCCCGCACTCTGCTGAAATATTGATGACACTGAATACATTATAATTTTCCCCTGCCTGTGTCCCTTCGTAGAGTACTTCTTGGAATTCATCTTACGGAGGGGGAGGGAAAAATTTGCAATTCAACAGAATTTCTTGGCACACAACGTCTTTTTGGGCAGCTTCAGCGTGATTTTCGGTCATTTAATGAGATAATTATTGCGCACCAGGGAAAGTTTATCCATGCCTTTTTGTATTCATGAACAAGCTCTATAAGAGGGAGAGAGAGAGTTTACAAACTCCCCCAACACTCACCCTCTCACAAAAGCTCCCAAACAAATTGAGCAACGAGAGGAATTTTAGCTGATGGGGGTGCATTTTATTTGCTTAATTTGTAAATGTCTTGCTAATAACATCTTTACAGCCATGAAAGCTTCGTTCACTTTGAAAAATTTCAACTTGTTTTAAACATTCTTCTTAGTTTAGTTTATTTTTAATTTTTTTGCTGTGTATCTGTAAGAATTTAGAGATGAAGGTTTTGAATATTGCAAAAAGTTCTTCTTATTACCATAAGAAAGTTTTCTTTGAAATTACATACAAGATAAAAAGTATTAGGAATTAATTAATTTTCTTTTATATTTTTTATGAAAGTTTCGCAATTTAATTGATTTTCTTTTAATCTGTTTGAATCCAAGGTTTTCGTTGAATCGATAAGGTGTGTTTTTTATCCCAGCTGAAAGCTCTCTAACTTTTTAAAACCTATTTAAATAATTTTTTTTATGTGAAACTATTAGAATAAATCTAGTGATATATTTGTTTTTATTTCGCAAGAATTCCTTAAAGTGATAAAATAATTCCTTATCTAGCATTTTATTTGTTCCACATAAACCCAGAGCATAAAAAGGATTTGTTTAAAAGTCTTCTCACTTTACAGGAGGGTGGTCCCGTCATAAAATTCCAGTGAGAAGCACCCCATATGGTTATTGGAATTCCAATAATATTGAGAATTCATTTATATTCATCGACAATTTGCACATTTTGCCAATTCCATATTATTAAAAGTTCCCATGATCTGAGACATATGTGGGAATGTGTTGGAAAATTCCTGCTGCGACCTCAATTAAATCATCTCACAAGATCGAAAATATGCTGAGCTTTTGCCACTACGGACGTGGGAAGCATGAGGAGTCAGTGTTTTGTGAGCTTCCGCTGCCAGAGAGTCATTTATCTATGCGGCACACAGTGCACGTTGGTGCTGGTTGGAAGCCAAAGTCCCCCAAAGAGGAAGGAAATTCATAATGAAACACATCTTCCGGAGGGTACACACAGAGAACTTCATTCTTTCCACACACACAGAATGCTGGAGGTGCAAAATTTTTTACCAGAGAGGGTGCACACGCCTGACCCACTTACATACTTTATAGTACAACCCTCCGTGTATAAAGTTTAAAAATTTTCTTTAACAATTCTGCTCAGTTTTTACTCCCAAAAAAAAAGACAGGAAGATGGGGAGAGAGAAGAGTTTGTGTATGCTTGTCAAGATGGAGCAAGTCTCAGAGAGAAAAAGCCTTTGAGAAAAGAAGCACGAATTGTGGTCAAATCATTCTGTTACATTTCAATAAAAGTACCTCATTTCAATGCAACTCACTTCGCACCTTCTTTTGCATTCCCTCCTCAAGCCTTGCTGGATGTGGTGGCAAAAAGTGTTCACGTTGAGACAGTTTTTAATACAACGCGACATCTAAATTTTACAAAGTTTCCCCAAATTTCCCGCGAAAGAGGGAAGTGCACTAAATTTTCTCCTTACGAGATTGGAAGTTTTTAATTAAATGTGCCGCAACTTTTCAACAAGAAGGGTATTCACCACCCCAGAACTACCCAGAACGTTACGTGATGTTTAAATGAAAATAAAAAGGAAAATCTTTAATTTTTTCCTTCTCCTTCATGTTTGTGAGAAAATTCCAAGGAAAAATCTTTTTCAAAATAATATTTGTTTTAATTTTTATTACAACACGCCTTACTACGAGACAAGCAAGTTTTTCTTTTGAATTAATCACAAAATAATAAACTTTCCCAACAGAATGAAAAAAAAAAAGAAATTTTCAAAGATAAAATAGAAACTAAATTCTTTTATGGTTTTGCTCTCTCTTCTGTGAAATTTCTTCACGTTTGCAATAATTTATTTCCAACAATTTTCCATCCAGCGCGCAGTGCATTGTCCTCGTTGTTCTTACATACAATACGGATTCCATTATGCAAAATTCTGTGGAAAAATTCACCCCGAAAAATTCACAAGGAACAAATTTGCCTTTTTCATGAGGGGGGACTCCTGAAGCAAATAATAAAAAAATAAATTCTCCAGCAATTCTTTGATGCGAAATTGCTGCAATTTGGGTGTCTGTAAAGTGCTTCAATAAAAATTTTCCTGTTCACATTTTTTTCAACCATTTGGGGCTATTAAATAAATATCATGATGCAACAATAAACGTAAAATTAAGAGCTTTTTATTTTGAGAGTGATGTGAAATTAAATTTAGCATTTTTATTGAGCCACATTATTGTCTTTCATTTATTCAGTTTTGTTGGCTCTTTCGCGGGTGGAAAATAATAAAAAATTCAGAGAATTTTTCGGAATATTCTAGTGATGAGTTTTTTGATCTTTTGATTTGCTTTTTGTAGAATAATTCACGTTTAAAGAACTCTAAAGAAGCTCTAAAAATCACGATTTAATTTATCTTGAATGATAAGAAAAAAATTCCAGCCCTAACTTGAACACAAATTGTTTAAGTTAAGAAAGAAAATTACTACCTATTGCAGTAATATTAAAATAACTAAATATATAGCACTGGACCCTCCCACACATTACAACCCCTTGAGAATTTTATTACTTTGACACCGATACTTGTCCCTTGAGTAGATTAAACATCAAACTAAGCCCAAATATAGGTCTTTAATGAGGCAAGGCGGGTTTGGTAGCATAACATTTATTGTCGGCAGCATTTATGGAAGTCCATAATTTTATGTATCACCAACTTCCCACCCCCACCTGCCCCTTAACTTTCATCAGATCGCTTCAGCCCCACGTGCGCTACAATATTGGTACTCTGTCAATTACATGGCCACACGACGGCTTTTGTTATTACATTCCCATCGCACCCTAGGACGTGATATAGGCACCCCCGGCGTGGCCCATTCATCTCGTTCATATTCTCCCGGGGAAAATTGCACCCCAAGCGCTGCTGTCGCGCGAGTGACAAAAATATGAATTGACACACGTAATTAGCGTACTTAATGCCAAAGGGGGCGTCTTTATGGTGTGCCAATTAACCCAAATTGCTAATCGATTGTCATTCTTCCAATCCCACCCCCCGCACAAAAGAGACCAACGTGATGTGCGCAGGTGACAAGGAAATTGATGCTCATCTTCGGCACACAAACCTGAGATTCTGGGGGAAAATGACAAAGCATGTAATTTATTTGGAAACCATTTCCAAAATTGGCAACCTCAATATCTTACGGGTGGGATTGTGTGGGATTTTCACGCAATCGCCCAAGGGAGAGAGAGGGCGAAGGAGTGCAGCCCTGCCCATGGGGCATCTTGAGGGAAATTTAATCATATACCTGTCTCGGACAAATAATTACTTCACTTCATGAAATTGAGTTGTTGGTATTTGTGAACTGTGTCCTTTTTGGAGGAAATTCGGCTTCTATTGGGGAAAGGTGTTGTGTTTATTGGGGTGGGAAAAAGGTAGAAATATCGAAGAATCTCTTGAAGAGAATTATTACAAATTTTCAGAGGATTTACTTCTGAGAAATTTATTTATTTGAGAGCAATTGAGAATATGAAATGTTCACTCTATTGGAGAAAGAAAAAGCTCATAAAAGCTCATGCGAGAGTCTGAAAAGACTTCTCTTTATTTTGAATTTTATTCTATTTTTCTTTATTTATTTAACTTAGAAACTTTAATCTCTGGATTCTAAAAATCTCTAAATTTCTTCTCAGTTCTAAATTTAATCAGGAGTTTGATATAAAAAAAATTTTAGAGCATTGTTGAAAGATTTTTTTTTTCAAAGAATAATCACAATTTTCCACCTGGAAATTACTCAAATAACACCGAATTTTCCACTCTATTTTCTTTTCACATTTCTTTTTTATAATCCCTGTGATGAGTAACACAAGCTAAAAAAAAAGCTCTATGCTTCAGGCGATTAAAACGAAAAAAGCTCTGTTTTCTGCACTCATCAACCCCTTGTGCTTTTATCATGATGATGGCAAAAGAATCTCTCATGGTGGGGGCTAAAAAGAAAGTTTTGCCACTTTGCGTGACGACAGCCGACAACCGAGACACTCTGTGTTTCTTTTAATTCATCATCCCACAAGTAAACTAATTTTGCCAGTCGTGGGAAAGGCCCTGTGCTGAAATTGAAAGCAAACATGAAACTTGTCGGGAACAATTGAAATTCACTGTGGAAAAAAAAGCTCCCGTAATGCCGAGTGCCATGGGGAGACTGACAAAGAGGCAAAACTATTAATGAGATTTCTTGTGGGGACCCACCCCTGAAAATTCAATTAAGAGACGAAAGACATTTCCCCCGGTTGGCTCCTTTTAATTCAATCTGACAAGAATTATTCATAAAGGGGTTGGGCAAAAATATTTTCCTCAATTACAACTTTCCTATTTATTTCTGCGTCACGCAATTAATTTCTGTGATTGACGCGCGTGACTCTCACAGGGAGCTTTTCTAGGGGGGGGGACTAAACATTTCACCTTTTCTTCACGAGTTACCCGAATTAGTCACACAAATACCCTCCAGGATGGACGGGGGAATTTATCAATGGACAAGGCGACAAGGCGGTGATTTTGTCAACAAAGTGTCCATCAACGTGGACGTGAAAATGATCTCTGACGCACTCCTCAGCTTGCATGGAACGCTTCGTGGGAATTTAGTATTCAACTCGAGTAAATTGAGATTTCTTTGTTCTTGTTCAGTTTAACCACAAAGAGATTTTTGACAGAAATATTTCCCTTTTAGAAGAAAATTACTCGTATGGAAATAGTTTATTTTCAAATGATTTTCCGTCCAAAATTTCGTAATTAAAGTGATTATATGGCCAGAAAGATTGACCACAGATGCGAAAGGTCAGACTTCATATCACCTATCTCCTGGGAAAAAGGTCATTGTTAACTGCGGGGGAGTGTTTAATTTGTGGTAATAAAGCTCAAGCTCTGGGCTTAGGCGTAATGTGTTATTCGAGAAAGGATTTTCAGAACTTACAACAAGGCTTTACCTTTCAAGCTCTATTACACCTCATTGCCATTTTCTTCAGGCTAAAATATTAATTTTCCCTCAATACTGAATAATAGGGAATTGATATTTTCAAGGCAATACCGAATGTTCGAGAAATTAAAGCTTCCTATCACAACAATTCTTGGAATTTCCAGATTTTTTTTGCTTATTTCATATTTCTGTGTTTTATTCCCCAAACAACATTTACAACATGAATATATAACGACGTTGCTCTGTATAAAACATAAGGCAGAAAACAAACAAGACGATAAGGGGCTAATCAGTGGTTTTTCCCATGTCGCATATTACTTCTATCGCAATTTATCTGACATTTGCTGAAAATATAAATTGTCGTGGACCATTCATTTCCAAATCATTCAGTTGTCTCTCTTCGAATAAATAAATTCCGTGAGCTGCAGGATGGTGACTAAATTAATTTTATTTGTTCTCGTTGTCTCTACCTTAACAATCGCGACTGAGGGTAAATTTAATTTGACAAATTTTTAAATTGAGAAGTTAATTTTTTTCCCGATTTCTTCATAGCTCTTCAGTGCTATTTGTGCGAAGCTACGAGAGATCCTCACTGTGCTGATAATCCTCAGACATATCATGTGTTAGATTGTGAAAAAATGTTAGGCCTAACTTCTGAAAATGTCCGTTGTCTAACCGTCAAGAATAAGGATATTGTCCTGCACCGTCCGTACGCTGTAAGGACTTGCGCCGCAGCTGGTGTTTGCAATAGTAGCCGAAGAAGTGATGGATCTTACTTTCTACGCGCTTTCATGCTCCACAACTATTTTCAACCTGGCTACAGTTGCGAGGAATGCAACAGTGATTATTGTAACAGTTATTGAGTAACTAATTGCAAATATATAAACGTACTTAAAGGTGGTTAAAATTCCTTTTTAGATTTAAAATAGAAAAACCCACAATTTTGATTAATTTGTATCATAATTGGAACAAATAACGTATAACCACCAGGCGCCTCCATCCAGTAGAGGTACAGAGAGAGAGAAAAAAATCAAAGTGGCAAAATAAGGAAGATGGAAAATCAACAGTTTGTCATGTGGAGCAATCTCGTGCTCTGCAGCAGATTGTTCTTCACAGCGAACAATCCCGCAAAAGGCCCTCCACTCATGAAACATTCATCTCGCAAATATTTGTCTTCGTCGAGCAGGTATATACGCAGCAGTGTGGATGCCAATCCAATTTACCTCAAATTTGCATGACTATCGGGGAGACAGGTGTAGGTGGGCCCCGCATGTGCGGCTGAATTGTTCCTTTGGGTGCAAAATTTCATCGTCATTTCGCTTAAATGATCAAACCCCATTCCTCCCCCGCGCTTGTGGTGGTTGAGAAGTCATTAACTCCCCCACCCTCATTCTCTGTGGGGATTAGTTTACTCATCTTGCTGTGGCGGGCTGGTGCCCCCGTTTTCTTGTGAGATCAATAGATTGCTAATTTGAGGAAAGTGCGTTCAATGGGGTCCCATAGGCTGGGGGGTGGCGCTCTTCATTATAAACCCACCACCACCCGTCGTAGTCATGGTGTGAAAAATGATGGGGTGCAATTTTTCACGGATCTACCGATAAACAATGAGGAAACCCATCCATTAACCAATCCATCAAGGGGGTGTAGTAGAAGTTTTGTGTGGAGTAAATTTTAGCGGGGTGGCATAAACTGTTCATCAATCTGTATAACACCCATCGAGTATAAATATTGACTGGAGTAATTATGTAATTAGGACAAAGAAGTCCTCGTCATGGTACTGTCAATATATCAAAGTGTCTTCTCACCCATCAAACACCCCACCCTCCGAGCCCCCATCCAGCAGCCCCAAACTAATTTTATTCATCATCCTCTACCACACTGAACACACAAAAACATGTGTCGACCCACCCCAAAGAGGGAGAGAAAGTGAGAGACTCTTATATGAAAATTTGCCAGCTCTCCTTTCGTCGCGGGCTGTTTGAATTATGCCTCTCACACAGCACCCCATTCCCCTTTTTATAAGTTATATGGGGCTCTTCATCTATTCAAAATTACATGATTTATTTGCCGAGAATAAATTTTCGGGGTGTCTGGGAGAATGGTGAAATGGTGCTGCTTGCTTCATTACTCGGCAAATTACGCTGAGTAATGACTGTCATATTTTTACATGAAAATTCGGTTCCATTTTAATTTTTCACCCACCCCCACCAAACAATTTAATGGTATGGGGGTGAAAAATTTAGCTGACTCGCTCTCAAATGCAATCCAATCGCTTTTCCCACTGAAGATTTCAATTTTCCACCCCTTCCCCCCACAACGCTGAAGGTTCACACTGTCGTCGGAGGATTAACTCCAAAATGTCACAAATAATAATTCCCATGCTCTTTTGACTCCAAAAGATAAGTGAAATGTAAATTAACTCCTCATTGCACGTCGCATATAGCTGCGCTGTATCCCCCCGTTGGTGGGGGAGGAAATGGAAAAATTCTCTAGACATTCCCTCCAAGGAATTGCATGGAAATGCAGAAAATTGAAAAAGACCGTCATTCCTTTTTCCTTTCTAATTGAATCATCCCTCGAGTACTCTGAGATGCAAGTGGGGGGTGGGGGGTGACTACACCACCAAGGACTTCTTGTCATATTCACACCAAAATGTGCAGATTACTAAAAATGTGCAAGCTAAGCCCTTGTGGAGGGTTGGGTGAATTAGCGGGTGGTTTTTCTCATCATCAAATTCACACAGCTTTGTGGGTGGCTTTTGGGGTGGTTTTACATGGAGCGTTCATTAGCTCCACAGCTTAGCTCAAAGAGAATTTTCTATAACCCCATGGACTTTAGAGAAACTCTGCTTGAATGTCACGAGATTGGCTAGGAATTTAATAAGATTTCTGTCTAATTTAGCACTAAAGTTTGTGTAGATGGAGGCGCCTGGTGAAATGAAATATATTTTAAATCTTCTTCTAATAATTCTCCTTTAAATAAAATTGAATATTATTAATTCTTTAAGAAATATCAACCCTGTAGTGACTTTCAGGAGCAATGGTCATGAAAATGACGGTTAAATTGCAATGAAATGCTACATTTTCCCTCAAAGTAACTTCCTTTTGGCTCATGAAAAGATATTCTTCGTCTTAACTGCTGTCGCTTTCATGCTGTGTCTGACCAACAGTACATACATAAAAGAAAATGTTAAGATTCACCAGCAGAGATGCTGCACTAAACATACGAGAGAAAG
The DNA here is from genome assembly GCF_024334085.1 of Lutzomyia longipalpis. Lineage (NCBI taxonomy): Eukaryota > Metazoa > Arthropoda > Insecta > Diptera > Psychodidae > Lutzomyia > Lutzomyia longipalpis. Next base: position 19,708,554 of record NC_074707.1, read on the forward strand.
GAGGGAATAATTAAAATCAATTCCACATGCAATTGAGGGAAAAGCGGGAAAAGCAGAAAGTTTCCACAAATGAGCGAAATATTTATTTAATTTACTAACATTTTGTCTGGGAAATTTTCCACAAACAATGTCATAATGTTGCAGAAACTTTACTTCTTGGAGATTGTTCCAGAGTTTTTTTGTCTTCCTCGAATTGTCTTCGCAAAGGAGGACTCACTCCTTGATGATGTTTTGTTTTCTTTGGCGTACGATACAAAATGCACGCCAAATGGATATTTTGTAAATCACTGAGGAAGTATTTATGCAAACCCCTTTTTGACTCTTTAAACACCCCCCGGAGGGCATTGAATTGCTGTGTGAAATGTTTTGTGAGTGAAAACATGCGGATTAAATATACATAAAACTGGAAAACGGGTTAATTTGCGAGAAAGAAGGAAAGTTTCCCGGCAAAAGCTCTTTTCGCGCTAATCGAAAAACTTTGTAAAAAGCTGAATTTTCAAAATTCATAAAATATTAAATCACTTGTTGAGATATTTAGTTTCTCATAGTTCGCATAAATCATGATGCATTTTTTTTCATGAGTTATTTGAAAGATTTTTCCCTTATACTTGATGAAGGTTGAAATTGGATCTGTGGTGTGAGTGTGAATATAAAACACGAAAGCTCTTTCCATCGTGTGAAGCCCTTTCTCCACTCGTTGAGTTTATACGCAAGAAAATTGAGACTTTTTGCAGTTTTTCTCATGCATCGAAATGGAAATAAGTTTCATAGAGATAAGAAAAAAAAATTCCAAAGTATGAAAAGTTGAGAGTCAGTGCCTCTTCACCATAAGGGTTCTCCATTAGGATAAAAGCGTCGCGAAGTTGTTTGTCTTCCTCTCCTATGTTTATCGAATTGCCACCCAGTAGTTGCATGTAGCCATATTAAATCGATGTGATGGCAAATCCAATTGAAATTGTCAATGCACTTGACGAACTTCCATGTTGAGATTTTTCTCAATAAAACTTTCTCTCGTCTTCATCGTCTTTCCATCGATTTTCCTCTTGCCTTTCTCTTTTGCTAAAAACTTTATCAAATTCCCCTCAAGTGGATGTGTTCAACAACGAAATAATTTATTTTTCACTAACAGAGTGTGCAAATAAAATAATAAATTTATTTAATCATGCTCAAATTATAGAGAGAGCTGACGGATTTATTTACTGCCATGCTTCCTATTTCGATCATCAATCATTCCACGAAAGTCCCAGCTTTTGCGCCATGGGAGCTTTATGAGGGCGGGGAGCTTTATGGAATTCCTTTAGCAAACATTTAGGAAGCTTTCTGGAATGGTTTGGGAAAACATTGACCAAGTACCAGCATTATTTTGCACTCTACTTCAGGCCAAGGAAAGACTTTCACACAATACCACCCGGCGCCTCCACTTTGAGCAATGGAGACGCCAGGTGTTTGTGATGTTTAAGTGACTTTTCCCCATTTTCCGCCCGAAACTATTTTATAAAGTGGACACGATCAACAATGTTTTAATGGGTTTTTAGGGCAAGAATGAAATATTTGTTTTAAGACTGAAGTGTTTAGGGGAAGTTGGGGTAGGATTTTTAATTCTGGTCAGTTTAAAATCTTTTTTTTTTATTTAAAATTTCCAACGTTTTTTTCTTCAAAAAAATGGCATTGAAGCTTCTATAGAATATCCTCAGAAAATTCTTCTTGAAGCAACCTTAGGAAATAAATAGTCTAAAAAAGCAAAAAAGCAAAGAAAAGTTTCTCAATCAACAAATAAAAGTCGAACGAAAACGAAACGAATTCCAAGAGAACAGAGAGTGATCTATAAAACATTCTGAAGGCTTTTGCCTCCAATCTTATCAGCTACAAATCTACCAAAACAATTTTGAATTGAAAGTCTCCCTCCGCCCAGAGACACTCGAATTGGAAGCAATCACGGTGCTCAATCCGAAAATGTTTTACGACGCCACTTCTCTAGCACGAAAATATTGTTTCAGTGTGATTTGTCATGGGAGAGGGACAGAATGATATTGAAAAACATATTCTATACCACATCGGAATAAATTCACTTCCATTCCACTTTACCCATTTTATTGTCATCGAGAGGAGGTCCAGGCTGAGTGAGAAAATTATACATTGGCCAGTAAATCATTTCCCAAAGGATGGAGTTTCCAGGCACGTTGCTGGAATTCTCAGAGAGACAGTCAATGATGGCGGGAAATATGAGAATATTTCAAAAATTCACATGGATATATTGCATACAAGTTACATAATAATGATGGGGGTGGAGAGAAGATAAAGTACCCAAATGGCACTTGGAGGTAAATTTTCTCTCTCAAACAAAAAAAAAGAGAAAAACTCCCCTGGAAAAAAATGAGAATGATGGGATGTTCAACAACAATATTGGAAAAAGCACACAGCCGTCAATTTTCCCTTTCCTCGCCCCCTACTTCCTTACTTTCTTTTATGGGATTTTTTTTCATCGAGCAAGGAGAGAGAAAAAATAAATTGCCAGATTAACCGACACTCGATTCAGAGCCATAACTCATGCGAAAGGAGACGCAACACATTCCCGATGAGGGTCTCTCTTGCAAAAAGATTATGTAAAAGCTCGCACAAGCACCCCCCTCCCAACATTTTCGGGGGGTAAAAGAAGTATTCTCAATTTGGTGGTTTGTATGCTGGAATGCCTGACCAAACACAGCTTCAAAGGGCCACATGTTTGTGGATGGCCGCAGGATAAGGGAGGGAGCTTTCTGGGGGAAGAGGGATGAAAAAAAAGAGAGATGAAATTTTCCCAATGACTCTTTCAGCTATTCCTCCCACACCCACCCATTTCCCATTCATTCTATTTGTTTTTTTATTTTCACTGAACTTCTGTGTACAGACAAAGTTTACGACTTTACTCAAATGCTACAAGACGGTGTGTAAATAGTTGAACACACAGCACCACAAAATTAACACAGTTTATTCTTAAGTCTCAAAAAGTTTATCATTTTGAATTAATTCTCTGTTTATTCTTAGTACATTTTTCCACTACAGTCGTGCTCTCGTGGTAGGACCGTCGTCAAAATGACTTCTCCGCGGTAAAACGGCTTCAGAATGAAGTATTTTGCCTTCGCAGTGGGACAATTAGTACTATTGGAAAGGTAGGATACTAATTGTCCCACTGCGAAGGCAAAATTCCTCATTCTGAAGCCGTTTTACCGCGGAGAAGTCATTTTGACGACGGTCCTACCACGAGAGCACGACTGTAAATTATTTGAGAATTACAAACAAAGCTAGAAGAATTAACTGAAAGCTCAATTTATTCATCTCTTTTGGCAATTTTTTAAACATTTTTATTATTATTCGCTGCACAAAAGATCGCAGAAGATCCTACAGATAATAAAGTAAAATATATTGCAAAAGATTATTATGCATAAAATCTTCTGGGTAAATATACTTAAATCATCATACTTTATTACCCCCGCAAACTTTAGCCAAAATCCCCAGAACAATATGTATGGGATTTAACTTGAAGTGCAGTTGAATCTCTTTTCTCTCTGTGAAAAACCCCGCAATGGTTTTTAATTAAATTGCATCTCTGCTTTATTGCAAGTTTTCTCCCCCTTTTGGAAGTCTTTATTTTACGAAACAATATGTACCAAACCAAAAGAAGCCATTTAAATAAATGCATCAACCAAAACCCCCTAATCGACGAAAACATCCCCGCACTTTGGAGCTTCGGAGAGCTTTCTATGTCTGCGTGGTTGGGGGTATTACGGTCAAGAGGGATGTCCAGAGACGAGTAAGAGTCTTTTCCACCCATTTTGCTAAAATGAGTAATCCCTCAATTTGTGCAAATGCCCTTTGTACAGTCTCTCAAGTAGAAAATGCGAACCCCTCTGCTATTTAGTTGGTATACCACAATCGTGGCATACCAAGTATTGAAATCGTCGGAAAAACCGACCACCTCAGATCGGGCTCAAACTTGGTATGAGCACGTTTTAGACATCCCACATTACGAAAATGGTGGTGGAAAATTTTTGATCCGGCCGGCCGGCCGGCCGGTCGCCCAAACTTTGCCTTATAGCTCGAGAACGGTAACAGATAGAGACTTCAGGTTTGAAGTTTTCTATAAAAATGTGGGTGTAAAATTTCATTTTTTCGCATTTTCAAAATCCAAGATGGCCGCCGTCCGCCATTTTGAAATACTGTCAACCACTTCCCTTACAGCTAGAGGTCTGAAATTTTAGTATGTTGTAGAGCTCAGTGAGACGTTTTCATCGACTATTCATACTTGAAAATCGGTCAAGCGGTTTAGCAAATATGGCGGCCTAAAGCAAAAAGTGTTTTTTCAATATAACTCGAGAACGGCTTGACCGATTTTGATCATCTTAGTATCAAATGAAAGGTTTCAAGAAGCCCTACAACTACGTAGAACATTCCAAGTTCCAAAAACATCCGCAAGAGGCGCTAAAATCAAAAACAAAAATTTCCTAACTTTAAGGGGCAATATCTCCGAATCCCCATTAGGCAAATCTTTTAAATTTTGATATGTTGTAGCCTGACTAATAATCTTGTACCAGTCCGAAAATGAAGAAATTCTATGTCGCCGTTTAGAAGATATCGCAGTTTGAAAAATTCTTGAATTTGAAAAGTTCTAAGAGCTATATCTCCTGAACTACTTGTTCGATTTTGCTCAACTTGGTATCAAATTAAAGGTTTTACAATTATCTACAACTTTCTAGAACATCAGAAACCTCTAGAACTATTCCTTCAGGATAAAAAATGCCAAAAACTGTTTTGGTGAAACAAAAATCCGCCATTTTGTGTTCTGGAGGTGACCTTGAAAATTATTAAAATTTATGTCAATTTATAGCCTGTTTTAATACCTTTCCAAAACTAGTCAAGAAATTTCTGTAGGTCTTATAGAACCAGAGATATGACCATTTTTATGCATCAAATTACTGATTTTCACACAAAAAATCAGTTTTGCCTACTAATACAACTCAGAAATTAAATTACAACGCATAGACTGACCCATCCGCGTTGTGGTATACCAACTCTTATAACTGGACGCGTTATGATTGACTTTCCAATGCAAAGTTCACCCCTGAGAGCATCCACCCCTGTTGTGGTATTTGCCATAGAATGGTAAAAAAAAAATGACAAACGGTTCCTCAACAGAGATTATATTCTACCCACATATATACATTTTTCACGAGATCAATAACAATAAATTTGATTTCCTCAAGATGTTTGCTCTTGGCTGTATCGCATGTCATGTGGGGGGATGCGCCATATCGCTCGGAATTATTTCACATATACATTTCTCAAAACTTTTCCCATCCACTGATAGAGTAAAAGGGCCCACAAGCATCCCCCTTAAAATGGAAAAGTTGTAAAGTGGTATAAATATTTCAACGGAATATCTCCCACATATCGGATGGTCCCCGATAGAGGTCTGATAGTGTTGCCAATGATGACAACAATGATGATGATTATGAGTGCTCCAAGGCGCCTGTGGACTAGATCCCCCCATTGGCAATTTGTTACAACACCCTCGCACACAATAGGGCGATGGAGCATCTCATACTCATTGATCTTAAATTAGCAATTTGTCCGAAAGGAATTTTGTGCTTCTCATACAGAATCTATTTTTATATAATAAAGAAATGTGAGATGTTTGTAAACATAACTCAGGAAATTTTTATGTATTAAAATAAATTGATAAGGCAGATAAAAATAAATTTTCGCACAAAAAACGTTGGAATTTCAATGTTCAAAATTATATGCTTGAATAGCCTTTTGAAGAATTAAATTTTCTTTATCAATTTGGGTGTCTTTCCAATGTTTATGTTTATTTTATTTTATGGGGAATCCGATTTATTAAGAGAAGTAAATTGATAAGAAGAGGCTAATCATTTGGGTTTTCCACGTTCGTATTATCTGTTCTGCTAGAAGTATAAATTGTGGTGAGATCGACTTGCAAAACCATTCAGTTGTGTTCCTTTGTAAATTAAATATCTTTAAGCAGAGAAATCAAGTGAAAAAATGCATTCTAAATTGATTTTTGTTGTCCTCATCTATTTAGCTCTATCATCTGGAACTGAAGGTGAATAAAAAAGTAGATTTGACGGTGGGAAAGCTTTCATAAATTATTTGTGATTTTTATAGCTATTCAGTGTTACTCTTGTAATTCGGCTGAAAATATTGGATGTTACGAAAATCCTCGATCTCAAGGAGCTGAGGAATGTGGTTACTATCAAAGCTGTATAACTGTCCTTGGAATGACGGGACGTCAACCATTTGCATATAGAGGATGCGGTGCAGCCGGTACATGCATGAGAAGTTGGAGGTCTGATGGATCCTACCAAATGGGTCACATGTACTTTAATCCCGGCCATGCTTGCTACGAATGTTCCACTAATATGTGTAATGCATATTGGAATTAATTCTATTAGAAATCTAACTTTAAAAAGTTTTTTTTAAATTGTAAAATGCTTTTAATCATTATAAATAAAATCTTTTTGAATCTAAAAAAAAGTTTTGTTTTACTGAGATTTGGCTGGAAATTCTCAGTTTTCTTTAAACCTTTGAATAGAACTGCAATTGCAGCAAATACACATAAATTAAGGAACTTTTCTGCTTGATTCCAATTTTAAAAAAAGGTTTCTCATGGTTTCGTGTGGGTAAGAGAAAATTCATGAGATTTCTTTTTTGAGCAGAATTCTATCAAATTCATTAATTCTTCTTAAACTGTAGGTATATGTAAAATTAATACAAAAATGTACTGGTAAGCTGACCAAGCTTACGGGAGCTGTGTTTCTTTCAGTGTACCAATTTTGTGAGAGCAAACTAGAACGCGAATTAATTTAAATACGCGCAAAGTCGGGAAAAGTAGAAAATTCATACCCTAAGAAATGTTTGGAAGGCCATATCTCGAGAACGCATCCATAGATTTTCATAAATTTTTTTTGTTTGAAAGGTCTTGAAATCAGCTATAACATATCGAAAAATGAAAAAAAAAATTATGTCGCCATTTTCGAAAAATTCGAGTTCGAAATTTTCAAAAACTTTGTTTTTGACTTTAGCGCCTCTTGCGGTCATTTCTCGAAGTTGCAATGTTCTAGACATTTGTAGGGTTTCACGAAACCTTTCATTTGCGCTTGAGTTGATCAAGATCGGACTTGTAGAACCCGAGATATGACATGCCAACTTTGGAAGGCTATATCTCGAGAACGGCGACATAGATTTTCTTCATTTTTGGCATGGAGCTAGATAATATAGTCAGCTATAACATATCAAAAACTGAAGCAAATCGATAATGGCGTTTTCGAGATATTCATCGAAAACTCATCGAAAATTTTGTTTCTGATTTTTGGCCCCCTAGCGGTCACTTTTGAAACTTCGGATGTTTTAGGGAGTTGTAGGGCTTGTTAAGAGCTTTCATATGAGCCTGGGTTGATCGAAATCGGTCAAGCCGTTTTCGAGTTATTGTCGATTTTCGATGAAAAATTGTGGCGGCCATATTGACTAAACGGCTTGACCGATTTTCGAAAATGAGGTATCGTTGGAAAGCTCTTGATGGCCCCTACAACATATCAAAATTTCAGCCCTCTAGCTATAATAGCGGCTGAGATATAGCGAAAACAAAATTTTGAGGTTATTCAAAATGGCGGACGGGGGGGTGGGGGGGTGGATTTGACGTCATAATCGGATTTCTTCAGGTCGATATTTAAACTTTGCCGTTTACCGCAAGTCTCTATCTATCACCGTTCTCTTGCAATTTAAGTTTATAATCCGGACGGACGGACGGCCGGACGGACGGCCGGACGGCCGGAAAAAAAAATTTTTGGCGCATACGTTTTTTGGAATGTGGGGACCCTAATTCGTGCTCATCCCAAGTTTGAGCCCGATCTGACGACTTTCGATTTTGCTCGGTACACAAAAGCTGTGTCTGAAAGAAACACAGCTAAAATAGTCGGTGGTTTTTATTAAATTCTTGGTCATATCTGGGTTAAAATGCGAATAAACAAGAAAATAAAATAATCAGTGCATTTTTCCACACTTGTGTATATTGATTTGGTATGCAAAATTGATATTTATTTCAAATAAAACTGCATATTGCCTCACTAAGGCCACTCAAATTCATTTTCTTCTCAATTCCGTGCAGTTTGTGCTTCAAAAGAGATCATTTGTATGCACAAAATATGCTCAAGCAACTAATTCTTAGTCTTATCTTTGGTGTTATCGGTTTATCATTGATTGAAGGTGAATCATTTTTGAAAAAAACTGATAGATTTGAATTTTAAATAATTTCCTTAAATTTTTTTAAAGGTCTAAAGTGCTACAGTTGCAAATCAGATCAGAATTCAGGATGCATGACAAATCCAAAGGAAGAGAAAGCTTTTGAGTGTCCTCCTGGAGACAATAGTACATGCATAGCATACATTCAGAAAGCAACTGAGAATAGTAGTTTGGTGATTAGAGCTTGTGGAATAATAGGAAATTGTGGAAAATCTTGGAGTGTTGAAGGTCCAATTAAAATTAGTTGCAAAGAATGCAACGTGGATTTATGTAACGCCTGATGTAGGGCAAAAAAAAGAGAATTTATTCACATTTTAAATGACTTTAAAACTACAGAAAATTGAATTAAAAAATAACCGACGAAATACCCATTAAAACATGTACACAAAACAATAATTTTTAGGAGAATGTGATAAAAGTCTATCTATCGTGCGAGAACAATGCTTGTTTCAATTGAATAATATCTTGAGCAATAAATATGGCTTGGGAAGAATAAAAGCGCCAGAGGAATGGTGGTGGTGGTGTTCCCGAAAAGCTCTCAAAACCACACACTAACCCTTCGTTGGATGGTGTCCAATTCACAATTATGAATGTCGCTGTTTATGTCCCACCCAGCTTCCCCCTCGCAACCCCATATATAGAGCTTCATTCTGGGCCAGAGAGGAAAATCAATATCGGCGTCACATCTCGTGCAATCCCAATGCGTTATCCGCGCGCATAAAAGTGGGACAACAGTTAGCTAGGGAGTCATGTGTAATTATTTTTAATGGCTTACACACACACCCTGTGATGCCTTTTGAGGACTTTATTTAGTAATGAAAAGCTGCACTATCGCAGATCGCGCCAAACATTTACACACACATTTGAATTTTAGGACCCATGATAGGATCTAAATAAATAATGTTTATTCTCTCGATTTGTAGGTATCCTGGCAACTGGATCCCGGAGATTCCTCACGGACTTCCTGCAGGAGTGGCCAACGCCCGGTACTGGGCCTTACTTTGACACAACAGTCCCGTCCAACATAACCGGGCTGGTTGGCAAGACTGTTCATCTAGTTTGTAAAGTCAAAAACCTAGGGAATCGAACGGTGAGTCCTACAACCTTCCTTAAAATCTTATTCTTGATTACATTTCCGCATCCATTTGACGAAGAAGAACTGTTAAAATGACAATGATTTAAAAAAAATATATATTTTAAAGCCTTTTTTTGAAAATCGAACGCAAATCCATCAAGATTGGAAAAAAATGTATGTATAGCTTTCAGATAATTCCCAGATTGCAAAAATTAAACAAAAAATAATGTAAACCCCATAAAATTGGAAATGTTGGAAATAATATCAAATGATTCAAACTTAATGGCTACATATGCAGAGATTTGCAAATTCTTCATTTAATACCTCAATAATGGTTAAAAAACGAAAATTCCAAATAAAACCTCATACAACTCAAATGAATATTTACATTTCAGGGTTTTGATGCATTTTAATCGTGGTAAAAAATAAACATTCCCTCCCCTGCAAATAGGTGTGCGCTATTCAGTGAGGTACAAAAAAAAGCTCACAAAAGCTCCCTATAGTATTTTTTCGCAACATATCTGCCCCTTGAGGGCAAGCACACACACACACACGTAAATATGCGCTACAGAAGTGCTATTGATCCTGGGCTAAACGATTTCAGTCAGGAGGCATGTTGTTTAGCTTGTGGGGGGTTGGGTGGAGAAGTGCACAGGGCAAAGCTCCGCGAGGGACATGAAATAGAAGGAAATTTTGCAAAATTACATTCACCCATCATGTGTGTGTGTACATTGTTGTTATAGGCTACGATTATTCTTCCCTCGCCGTGTGTTCCATAGAAAATGTTCATTTAAATTCAGAACATACCGCTCTGGCAACAAACCACCCCCCGTTGGTGCGCCTTATGCCCGTGTTTTGCGAAGAGAACTCGTCAATTCTTATAATCTTTCCACCACCCATTTCAACCTTTTTTATAGCATGTATCGATGAATGTTGGAGCACTAGCTGAGGGTGTGTCGTGTGTGTGGGGGAGGAAAGTGTGGGTTTGAAGTTAATTTCAATTTGTCTAACGATAAATTGTAAAACAACGCACCACACCAGGCGCCTCCATCATGAACATGCTGCAATCGTGCTAAAATTTTGCCCTCACACCGGGTGAACTTTGTGCCTTGTGCCGCAAATTCAGAAGAGATAGCACAATTTAATACGTCGAATGATTGATTGCAATCTCGAAAATAACACGTTTCCACACCTTCCGTTTCGTGTAGTGAATTTAACATTTCCAATCCCCACAACGTTTGATCGGGAAGAGTTTGTGAATTTATTCCACCCTCTTTCCATGCTCTAGCCCCCTTAGGCAGACAATTACACACAGACTTTGCAACTTTCTCACCACACACACACACACACACAACACAACCCCCCACCCCCTCTCAGACATATCAAGTGCATTCCACTCTGGGAGAATCCCAAGACTTTTGCCAAAGATTTTGACGGGGGCAACAAGAAAAGTTGCATATCATAAACACTGCTGGGGAGGTTGTGATTTATGGCAACAATCAACCCCTAAATGCCATAAATTCACCCTGGCACGCAACATTCTTCAGGTGTTGGAGCGCGTTTTGATGCTCTCTCCTTGCGCCAAAATGTGAAAAGCTCTCTTCCTTTGGGGCTTCTCTGTGTGTGAAATGTTGTTGCAACAATGAGGAAATTGGTGAGAAAATAACACGGGGATTTTAACAGGGGCATAATTCAGTGGGGAAAATAATGAAGATGAGACACCTCCCGTTGGCCCTCTCTCATACATTAAAATATACCATTTAACCATCAACCTTTTATTTAGTTAGGTGTGAAAATAATTACGAAGAGGCCCTCAATTAAATCCTCTTTCACACGACACCCTTTTAGTTGTTGATTTAATATGTGGAGTAAACACATGCCGTGAGAAACGTAAAAAGGAAGTACATTATGTACCCAAAATTAATAGAGAACATGTGAGATAACCTTTAAAAGGCATCATCATAGGGGGTTGTAGTTTTGGTTGACCCAAGGCTCTAATCCATTAACTCAAAGAATCTATTAATGTCAAAACTGCAGTAAAAATCATAAATTTTTATAATAAACGTAACAATGATTTATTTCATTTTTGTAAATATTTTTTGAGTAAGTTTTTGACTTTTAAAACCAACGAGAACTTTATAAATTAATTCACTTCCCCTTAAGTTTATCCCACTAAAGCAGGTGATGATGAAAATTTTATGGTGATTACTCCATTATCGTGAAACGAGGTACTTCAATGGGTGGAAGGAAACTTTCTCTCTAGTCCCCCTATGTATGTAAAGTATGAAACTTAAAAGAAGCGCATCCTGCATCAAGCCACAAAATCCCCGCATGCAAATTTTGCCAATAAAGCCACTCAAGACAAAATACACGAGGTCCACAAACTCTTCTACTTCTTGATTCGATTCTTCCGCAAATGTGGACACAAAAAGGGAAATCTCGAGAAAACAAGAGATACGATTATGTTGAGAATGTCGGTATACTCTCGAAGAGGGAGAGCTTTCATGGGGAGCGGAGGACAAGAAAAAAAAGGATGTGGAATAATTCTTCTTTAAAGTTTCCCTTCAACACACACGACGAAGAACAAGTATAGTGAGTGGAAACTATCTGCACTGCAGTCGCAACTTTTACAAAACAGCGCGTTTGGGGCAGAGATAGAGAAATCACCAAGCTTATAAGTTTTAACTCTATTTATAGGATAACACTTATAGAATTATTCTTTTTTTGCTACGATTTGTTTTTCTCTCTTTCTCTGGCCCTTTTCATTCTCCCGGAATGCTCGAGGAAAAGTAATATACCTACATAATAATATGTACATAACTTCTCGGCAAAACAACACACGCTCGCTTATTGCACAAGACCATCCAACTTTTTAACATTCAAAACTATTTTTCCCGCACAAACTAAATGAGATTCATAACCAATGCAATGGCTGTTGCTTATATGAAAGTGCTGCGGCATGAAGGGGGAAAAAAGAAGCACAAAAGCGCCGGGAGCTTTGTGCGTTTCGCTATGGGAATTTGTATGTAACTTCCGGTGCTTTTGAGTGAGAGAGAGAAAAAGCAATTTCCTCGCATCTGAAGCGTCTTTGTTTGTAAACAATATATACACGACCCTAAGAGAGGAAATTTTAATAGATAAACTTGATAATGTGTTATGTCAATATTCAAAGCGGAGTATAGTTTAGGGGGGGGGGGATGCCGGAGAACGTTTGGGGGTGGAAGAATGATGATGAAAATCCTGAATGAAACCATCCGAGAAACTCAACAAGTTTGCTCCGACAAGTTCCGCCGTTATAGTGCGACAGGGTGCTGCAGGAGTTGGGGGTTTATCAATCAAATGAGTGGATAAGACATAATCCTTGATATATGGCAGAAATTTGCTCACTTTTCTCATTCCTCTACCAACTCACTCATGTTGAAACTTTTCCCTTGTTTGCAGTTGAAACCATCAAATTTCGCAAAGTCTGCAGAAGAAACATGCCTCTCAGGCCTCTAATGTTCTCTCTAATAGGAGCTCTTCTGAGTTCCTTTCCTGTTCCATCCTCCACAAAATGCTAAGTACTCAGCAGGGATGGAAACCAGCACTCCCCTAAAAAAAACATTCATCAAAGAAAAATTCTTCACAGCGTTGCCTAAAAAGTTCGTGAATTTAGCGTCTGATGTGCTAAGAATTTAACATGATATAATGGGCTTAAGAATTCTTAAAAATACCTGTAGATGTAGATTTAATTTCAACAGCCTTGAATTCTTTCTTATGAACTTTTTAGCCTGAATATTTATTTCTATTTTTCAATATTTGTGAATATCGGGAGCATCAGATGACCATAAAAAAAAATACTTGAACTGATTTTATATCAATTTTTCATATATTTTTCAATTTTCTATCTCACTTTTTTAGTGCGAATTTTCTGCTTCAGTTCTACCATTTTCTCTTTCAATTTTCTGCTCCATTTTCCGAATCAATTTTATGCTATATTTAATTTAATTTGATAAATTTTTAGTTTTCTTATTATCTTTATTTTTATTTTATTTTTTTCTTAAATTTTAATAGTTCAATTTTTAGTTTTTATTTTATCCTATTCTAATTTTTTTTAATTTCTTCTTATTCATTTAAATTCTTCTTAGCCTTTTTCAATTTTATTCCTAAATTTTTTTTTATTTTCTTCAATTTTTTAACACACTTTTCCAGCTTTAATTATTGGAGGCAATCACCCAATTTTCCAAAAAGCAATTTCATGAAAATTAAAACGAATATTGCGTGAAACCAAAAATAAATCAACAGGGGAAAAATCACCTCAAACTCTTTTCGCAAATTATTTTCTCATTTTTTGACAACTCTCTCTCTCTCTCTCTCTCGCCAAATAATACAAATTTCAAATTATTCATCCGCTAAAGTTTTTCTTTTCCTCCGCCGCAAATTTAATTCTTCCCCGCTTGCACCACGTCTCCGCTTATAAGTTGGCGGCAAAGAGGCACGAAATTATTTTTCCTCCTTTTTTGTTTAATTTAGAAATGACTTGGGGCAATTTTCCCCATAATTTTACATCCATTTCACCCCCAAGGGACATCGCAACGAGCAGAGAAAGACTTTCCCACAAAATCATTTTGGTTCGGTTTTTTTTCTTACTTTGCCTTCACCCCATCCCCATACCTTGTTAGGGGCTCACAGTGGGAAACTTTTGTGTGTGTGGGTATAAAAGTCTGTAAGAAATTTTCCCAGAAGAATATGCAAAAGAGATGTGAAAATTTTTGTATATTGTATTCAGCCTAAACAACAATTAATTTTTCAGTCGCAAATTATCATATTTTCATCTTGTTTGCCCATGTTTCGTGAATTTGCGATTAAGTTGAGCCTTTTTGGAGCTTAATTGCTGGGCGGGGGTTTTACTGTTGCCTTAAGGGATTTTTCATTATATATATAATACTGAGCTGTTGTGGAAAAGCTGCTAAAAAGTCTTTGAAGCTTTCATCTTCGTTTTTTTTTTGCTCATATTTTGAGCTTTCAAATTGATTGTAGGATCGATTGAGAAGTTCAAGTGCAAAAAATTAATAATAGAAATTTTCTTCTGCGAATGCTTGATCCGCAGACATTGAAAAGTAAATTTTTGGTTGTTCACCACCCTGAAAATTCTCCACAATTTTGCAACCACAAATTTAATAAACATCTTGTGGCTCAATATGAAGAAAATTGTGGGAAATTTTTGATGAATTGAGCGCTTTTGGAGCCCTTTTCTTGTGTGGCTTTGGATGTAATCAAAATTTAAGACGAATTGAGATGGTAAATATACCACCCTCCCACAAAGAAATCAGATGGTAAATGAAGAATATAAACGCGAGGAATTTCAAACATATGTCGAATCATAACAAAATTGCCATACATCGCGTTGTTTGCCACGAAATGGAAGAATTGATGAGTTTTCCGAGGCTTTTCTTGGAATAACCAACACCGCGGGAGCCTTCAATGTTTGCGGTGTGTACAGAAAAAGGTCTACCTACATTTTTCACGTGGGAGCGTGGTTGATGAACAACACCACCCTCCCTTGATTATTATGTATTCATGAGCTCTGTGGTTTCGTTGAGCTGTCAGAAAAATGATTGACACACCCCCGCGTGAAAAAAAGCGACGAAATAGCGAAGGAGAAGTTGAACAAAAAAGCTCTCTATTTTAATTTTTAATTGATTCTCCGTGGAAAAAGCTCTTTTTGCACCCCATGAAAAAGAAGCGAGGGGGGGGGAGGTTTGGGGTTGGAGGAAACGTTGCTGGAGATAAAGTGAAAGTCATTCTGTGAGTGATGGAAGGACGCTAATCGAGTGCACTCCTCCCGTATCGATTGCAATGATTGTTAACTTTACTCCTCGGTTTGCGGAGCCTTTTTTTGCTCTCAACACTTTCGCTTTTCCCTGAGTCATCTGCTCCACCACACACCCACACACATGATTGATATGGAGCGACCATCTCGTTCTGAAGGGAATGGACCAAGTATATTGGGGGCGGTGTTGGGGGATTATCAATTTTCCCAAAGCGACGAAGTCTGAATGCGGAGACGTGATGTATCGCTTTAGCGGAAAGCACACACAATAAGCTCCCTCCGGGGGTGCTGCCACACCTCCTTCCGACACACAACGAAAGCTCAGGCATCGATTGAGCTTCCGCAAAAAAAACCCGGCAATTGGTGTTTTCATCCCAATTTCGGTCACCAAAAAGTCCAATAGACACTGCAGTGGGAAAAGAAAGGAAAAAAGAAAAAAGCGTGGAAAGAGAAAATCCTCGCCCCATTATTCATAACCATCTCATGATCAATTGCAAGGGGGGTACTTTCCACACACAGAGCAAATGTCCGTTGTTATTGCGAACATAAGAACGAGGAAGTTCCCATTGTGGCCGAAACAATCTGTAGGTCATCATTTTTTATATGCTCCGGAGCATATTCCCTTTATGGGCGCACAACCAGCAACAGACTCCACATCATGAAGTGCTTCGATGCTTTTTGTGCTTTCATGGATTTTGGGAATTTGCAGAAAGTCTCAGGGTCGTGATTATTCTCTCAAGTATGTATAACACATGTTTTGCTATATACCCACTCCGCCCACCACAAGCATAAATGGCATAGTTGTGCCAACAATGTATTCTCTATTGCTTTGCTAGAAAGAATTTAGTGATTTGGGTTAGTTTATGTGCTTTAACAGCAATGAATTTGTGATCATTTAGTCTTGAATTTCTTCAATTAAAAATTTAAAAAGCTCCTATAAAAAAAACTTAAAAAGAATTTTCTTTAGCGCTCAAATAGCCAAAGTTTGGTCTACTCTCTGGTATTTTCATTGATTTTATTTTAAATTAATTTTTCCTAAACATATTACTGAGATTTTCTTGCTAATTACGGTGAAATCAATTAAATTCCCAAAAACACCCCCCATCAGTTTTGTGAAAGCTTCTCAAAAAGTTTAAGGAAAATTCGGAAAAATTGAAACACTTGCGGTAAAGTTTGCAATGAGATGTGATTTAATTTTCCACCCCCTCACCAAAAAACATTATCGCACAGAAAGCAATCTCTGGAGAGCTTTTTCCTCCCACCCACACGACGAAGCGAAAATGTACAATTAGGAAAATGCTTTGAAATGTGAAGAGAATCATTAATTCAATGCAAATGGAATCATTTTGTACATCTTTTGCCGTCTTGGTGCCACAAAATTTTGTATGATAAGAAATTTTTGTGTATTAAATGCGCGGCTCTTGGGGGATTAATCATGTGTCTGGTGTAGCGATGGAGTCATTGAATTTTTATGCTACATTGGTGAGAGTTGCTCTACCCGCAAAAATGATGGAATATTTTAGACAATCATTAACTCCGCTCATGAGAGAGGCATTAAAGTGGAATTATGCGGATAGTATCTAGTGGAAAATCCACTTGTCATCCACCCCCGCCACGTTCAACTCTCATGGCGCATTTCGGGATGATATGATGGAATATAAATCGCACATAAATCACGGTGAAACGGTGTAGAAATTTTTGTGCGCATATTTTTGCTGGGAATATGATGAATTAGATGATCTACCAAATGGAACTTTTCACGATGCACGAATTGCGGTGGAGGGAGGTTTTCAAAATGAAAAATATCATTAGTGCACCCCCTTTCCACATGCTGAGGGACGGGGGAGTGCCTTGACACACCCTCATGTGGCTCATGTGTTAGTTATACAAAAATTTTCAAAAGAGGAAAGGGAAATGTTGTGACTGTGATTTTATGTTTGCGAAAAAAAATCGTCAGCAATGGTTGGGTGAATTAAATTGAATAATACATAGCCTCTTCCGGGAACGAGTTCCTCTTCCCACCTCAATATTCTATTTACCCCCAAAAATTGTATACACCATGGTACTACACACATT
This sequence comes from Lutzomyia longipalpis, assembly GCF_024334085.1. Classification (NCBI taxonomy): domain Eukaryota; kingdom Metazoa; phylum Arthropoda; class Insecta; order Diptera; family Psychodidae; genus Lutzomyia; species Lutzomyia longipalpis. The sequence goes on from NC_074707.1 coordinate 19,725,812, forward strand.
ATGATTCACCATGTGAATAGTCCTCAGGGTACATTTGCACGTTATTTGCTAATTTATTGATTTATGCAATTTCCGTGCCATGAATATTATGTGAAACATTCATGGATAGTTAGGGGGCATTTTTAGATGTCAGCATTATTGAGTGTTTTGCACGAAAATTTATATGAATTGACTTAAATCACGATAAACTAACTCCCCTCCCCCGCCAATATGTAGCATCGTCATGCTAATGACTATGTATTTCATCGGGAAATTTAACACCAACGTGTTGAATACCATCTGGCTTCCACCTCTACCTATATAGCACGAGGAAGCTTTAAGCACCAACACTCGTTTAAAATTTTCGGCTTTAAAAGCTCTAAAAAGTATCTTTTATAGGGCTTTAAAAGTATTTTCTGAGAATTCACTAACTGCTGTGCCAGATTAATGAGATAAAAAAAAACCCAAACTGAAGCATAAATTAAATCCAAATGATGCTGATGATTTTTCTCGGAAGAGAAAGGTTTATTTTTAAACACACACACCCACAAACCACCCCCCTAAGCATATGTAATTATTTTTATTTAATTCCACATCACACTGAAAATTTTATCATACAGCATCAACATTATTCTGCCCATAACAAATTGCACCACATTGGAGATTTTGTGCGGAAAAAAATGCGAAGCAGGAATGGGGGGAAAATGTATTATCAGCGGATGTTGTTTGCTTATTAACATGGGACTTCCGTCAACATTCATTAGCTGCGCTGTGGTCATTCCCCGGACGGGATGGCGTAATAATTTGCAAGCAAATTTTGTCCCATATCGCTGTTCCGTGATCTCTTATTCATACACAAAAATATCTCCAGCATTTTATGCTATATACCTATGCCTTAATGTCATGCACATTAAATGAGAGGAAAAAATGGGAAAAGGGAATAAATGGATTTTTCCTCATATTGCGGAAGTCACGTCGCATTTTTGTCGCAAAAGGGTTTCTCTTCGGCGGAAAAAGGGCTGGTGGGAAATTAGCTTTTGCATGCATATTGGAATTCCTTTTTTTCTCACATCAGTACTATATTCCGGCCGCGGTGAAATTGTCTGTCCATTGGCAATAAAAATCCGCATTTATTGGGGTGGAGAAAGCCACGAAATTTAAGGCTCAGGTCTGGGGGATTTTCCACACTTTCCCCGCTGCTTTATTGTATATGGGGAGAGAGGATGGTTTGCGGGGCGGTTTTATGGCCCCATTATCGAGTTCTCCATCAAATAAAATTCCACCCCCATTTGGCTACCGATCGTTATTTGAATGCAAGTGCTGAAATGCCGCTTGAAATCTCCACCCCCATCGTGCGCCCACTGTGGACAATGCTCACTGACAATTAGTGGGTTTGTTACGCTACTCCACCCCTTCATCAGGCAGCTGAAATATCAAGGGAAATTATCGCACAGTGTGTTTACTTCTGGATTGTATTTTGTAGACAATACACATGAGTTCACCTGAGCTCTTGTAATTATTGCGTGACCATTATCAATTACAAAATGCTCTCAAACAGGCAGTATACCTACTCTACTATCTATCATCGGTCTGAAGAGTTTTTGTGAACAAGCACAACCCTCAATGTGGAAACCGCAGTAGCGATTATTCAATTGCAGTGTAAATTATGTATATTCTTCGCTACATTTAATCTTGAGATTGAGGGGATTTTTCATTTCCGCCCCAGAGAGATTGCAGACGTTCTCCCGAGTTGGAAAATTAATTTTTCTTCCCGATGGGTGAGAAAATTCACAGATAAATTAATTTGATTTCATGGTTAAGCAAACCAATTGATTTGCTTATAAAATGTAATTTTTCATTGCTTCTTTTAAGCTTCTTTTTGCTCTTTAAACCCTAACATTCTTATCATGATTTCACTTCAATTTTCTCTCAAGGATACTACCCTTCATTGGAATTCCCTTCAAACAAGAATTTAATCAATTCCTTGTTTCTTGGCAAAAGTCTTCGTCGATCTCACAAATTGGCCAATGAATAAATGATATGTTTTCCCGGGAATTTCAAGGGTATCATACACATGGCAACTTCCTGAAGGTCTGATGTCAAAATAATTGGGTGAAAACACCAACATAATTGCACCAAAATATCCTGGATAATGATGATAAGCCGTAGATACACTCTGGCTATGTTGCCCCATTAATCTCCGCAACTAAAGCTTTTTATGGTAATTTATGCTCCGTAACCCACACTCTCATGTCCAAAGGACTGAAAAAAAGAGCTTTAATCTCTTGGAAATTTGATGAAATTTCTCAATGTTTCTCACAGTGAGCTTTTTCCACATGCCCCAATTTTTGCCTTATGTACATAATGTATAGACATAAATAGGGCGAAAAAGAGGGAAAACAAGGGATGTTACACGAATGAATTTCCTGCTCCTTATGCCATAAACATGCATTGAAATTTGGCTTCCCTCCAACCGCATTCACGCTTACCCCGGGAAAGTCGGGCACTTTTGATGTGAAATTCAATAGGGGTGGGTGTTTCATTAAAATACCGACACGATCAACAAATCGTCGGATTAAAATTTCACAGCATATCGAATCATTTGGCATGAAAACACCCGTGATTGGTCATAAATACACATTTTGGAATCGACAGTGCGGGAGCTTTTAAAGGGAAAGGGCACCAGTACCAGGCTAAAGGGGGGAAAGGGGATGCTTTAAATTTATTCCACCCCATAGGCATAATCAACGGGTATACATCCCATTAGTGTACTTATAATTCATAACAGGGTGATGTCAGAAACAGATTAGAGTCTCTCTACAACTTCCCACCACCGCACACACACGGGGGATTTAGAGGTGGAACTAAAGCCGCCGTGTTCGAACATTCAAACCCGCACACAATCCATACATAGCCCGGGATTGCCTAGTTCCTCGGCCGCATATTCATAAATAAACATGAGGCCCCTAAATCTCCCAAATACGAACCAGGAGCACCGCTGTACGGCTAAGCGCCAATTTTGTGGTCAATAGATGCACACTTAATGGGAGGTATTTTGCAATAACTACACGATAGAGACCTAAGCAGAGGGTTGTTATTGCGCATGAGAACAAACTTTTACCCCTAGGGTCTAATTATTATTATTTTTTCCTAATTAGTTATTGCAAACGAATTAATAAATATAAATAAAAACACTAAAGTTAAAGTTAGAATAGATATAAAAAAAATCCATCCGTTAAAAATTCACTCAGCTTAGGTCTCCAAGAAATATTCGTTTTCACCCCCAAATTACTTATGGGTGCGGAAATGTTTGCAAACCCCTCAACTTTTTTTCAACCCCTACCTCCAATATGGTTTCCATCTCTATTCAACAGGTATCCTGGGTACGGCACAGAGATATTCACCTGTTAACTGTCGGACGGTAAATATGAAGCAATAATTTTCACTTTCGCACTCAAAATACCACCAGCAGAGGATTCCTAACCAATAATTCCACCTTTCCACTTTACCCATATTGCACCAGGTACACGTACACGTCTGATCAACGCTTCGAGGCGATGCACTCGCCCCATGCTGAAGAGTGGACGCTGAGGATTAGGTATGCCCAACGGAAGGATTCCGGCATCTATGAGTGTCAGATCTCCACAACTCCCCCCATGGGTCATCCGGTGTTTCTCAATGTTGTAGGTGAGTATCTGTCATTCCAATAAATCATGTACCTGTAGGCGCATTTACAGCAATATTCTCTGAGATCATTCAAAACATGGAAGTCTCCCTCTCAATCAGAGGATTCTACCGCCGATAATTGTATTTTCCCCAAAAGCTTCAGTGAGAAGCTTTCGAAAGCCACCCTCAAATGCTGAATCGCCTTAGGACGACTGCCTTTCTGGGAATTCTAAATCAGATTTATCAGACTTTGAGCAATTGTTGAGCTTAAATTCCTTCATCAATTTCGAGGATTGTTGTGTGTTTACACTCGTCCCGTTTTTGGGGGAAATTAAGTAAAAATGAAAAGCTTGTTCTGCGGACGATTGTATTAAACAATTGTTATCAATTGCTATTTACCTCAATAGAGATTTATGCAAATTTAAGAAAAAAATTTCTCTTTAAAATATTTGGACAAAAATGGAAAAGAGGAAAAGTGCAGCGAGAATTTCCATTTCTTCTGCGGAAAAAAATTCTTATTTGCATTCAAGAAGCTTTTAAATTAGAAAATGTTTATGTAAGTATATTTCCCATTGAATTTTCTTTGCTCATTTTATTTCATATTTCACTGGAAAAAAACGATTAAATAGAAATTATATATTAAGAAAGTTTTAGAAAATAGTAATTTTTCTTCATTCTCAATTTACTTTTTTCCTAAATAAATGAAACTTAACCTATTAAAAAAAAACTTTACATTAAAAAAATGAAACTAGACAAGCCACAGAAACTTGGTTTGTCAGCAAACTAACAAGAGCACACATAGCTTCTATTTGACAACCACCAGATTTTCTTTAAACAAACTCTTGGTACTCTCCAACCCTATGGGTTGTCCGGGGGGTTGTTCCATGTCGGAGGTTTCTTTCCGCCCCTCCTTTGTTACCCTATTACATACCAGAAAGAAACCCTCTGCCCAGGAAAAGGGGTTGAAAATGCACAAAAGGTGGCATATTTCTGGCAACTCAAGAGGAAAATTTGAGTCCTCTTTTTTTTTGGCAAACAGCAGCCACAAGGCGACATAAAAGCTTCATGTTGTCAGCATATTTGTCTTCCACATGACACTAATATCATAAATTTATACCAACACACAAACGATCTGGATACTGGGCGGAGGACCTCACAGGAGAGGCAAAAAAAATTACATTACCAGGATCTTCATAATTTTTTCCACCCCCTAACCTGGGTGACATTATCCGGAGGCGGAGTATCTCTCTGTTTGTGTTGGCAAAAAGTCCCCACAACCTAGAGATTCTTCTTGCCAGTAAATTATCCGTATAGAGGTGGATTTTTTCCCCATCATTCCACCTTACCTTTCCGGAGCTCATCCTCATCTGTGAGCTCCCGAAAAAAAGTTAGGCTGTCCCCGAGGGGGTGGCAAGGACGAAAATTTAGTACAGTCTGCGGGTGTATGTGAATAATAACAATCCAATTATTGTGGAGATAATGTGCCAAGGGCGGGGTTGGGGGTTGTTTTATTTATTTTTCCAGAAGTGAATTTACGGTTTTTTTTATTCAGTGACACGTGGCTGGGACTTTTTGATGAAATATCCCGCAGGATGTTAAAAAATTTACAAAGCCAATTTTAAGTCCCGCGTGAGCTTTCATGGGCTTTTCTTCGTGTATTGACTTTTGAAACAAAACCAGCAAAAAAATTTGCCATGCGACTTGTTTTCCATTGACTGTGGGAACATTTTTTAATGTAAAATGTATAGCCAGAGGGGGAAAATCATTAAAGAATTCAATGTGTGCTTAAATGAAAATTCCCCAACCTCTGAAAGCTTCAACTGAGTTAATAAATCGCTGCGTACTGTAGAGAAAATGATTAAAAATATATTTTCTATGATTTTCCTCGTAATAAATTAAAACTTTCTCATGTAGACGTTAAAAAAATTAAAGTTGTGCGAATTGTAATGGCAATTGTCGCATTTCCCACAATATTTCCACTCATTATTATCTCTCTGTGAATAAAATTATTGTAAAATTATTTTGAGGTATTCCAACAGTAACCGCATACCGTGTTTATGTTCTGCGTTAGCCCACACACAGCCCAATTCAATTTTGCTAACTTTTCAATAAATTCCCAATTAAGCATCCCCCACAATGTTGGGGTTGAATTATTATTAAAATCCACTTCTGGAACAAAATTCCAAAATAAACTAATATAAATTTTAAGAGGAGAACGGGGCGGGCAATTCAGAGCGTCCCCCAGAACGCAAAACCCACATAAGTTGGGCATAATTAAATTTATTTAATTTACCTAAAATCCGCACACACACCCCCATTTTCGAATTGTTTCGTCCCCAAGTACTGGGTGTTCAATAATAAGCGCAAAACTTTTTTTTGGAATAACTTTTTTTGTGTTTGAGATACCGGAAATCCCATGGTAGATTTGTTTTCAGGAGACAAAAGGTAATTGTCCTGCCGTATTTTCAAAATGGCCGCCATCTTTTTTTTCAAAATGGCGTTTTTCAGCCCCATATTTGGTAATGTTTAGGAGGTTTTTTTTCACCCAATCGATTAATAATCCATTAAAACACATTTTTTGAGTCAGAGGTGGTGGAAGAAACTGGCGGCCATCTTGGAAAATGTCAAAAAATGCTCAAAATCGATTTTCTGCGATATTTTCGCTTTCAGGGCAGCTAGAGAGCTGAAATTTGGATATGTTACTCAGAATATCATTCTCAATAGTATGATAGTCTTAGACTCACTAGTAGCCATTTTGAATTTTCTTAATTTCTCAATATCTTCACTTCCAGAGCACCTAGAAAGCTCAAATTTGGATATGTTACTTAAGTTAACATTTCCTATCGATTAGTGCAACTTCCGTATCGCATTTATGATTTTATTTTGTTATTTTCAGAGAACGAAAAGAATTAAAATCAAAGCACCATTTGTTTTAAGAAAAATTCCCGATGGTGACAGCAAAGTTAGACTAATCGATAGGCAATGTCAACTTGAGCAACATATCCAAATTTGAGCTTACTAGGTGCTCTGGAAGTGAAGATATTGAGAAATTAAGAAAATTCAAAATGGCTACTAGTGAGTCTAAGACTATCATACTATTGAGAATGATATTCTGAGTAACATATCCAAATTTCAGCTCTCTAGCTGCCCTGAAAGCGAAAATATCGCAGAAAATCGATTTTGAGCATTTTTTGACATTTTCCAAGATGGCCGCCAGTTTCTTTCACCACCTCTGACTCAAAAAATGTGTTTTAATGGATTATTAATCGATTGGGTGAAAAAAAACCTCCTAAACATTACCAAATATGGGGCTGAAAAACGCCATTTTGAAAAAAAAGATGGCGGCCATTTTGAAAATACGGCAGGACAATTACCTTTTGTCTCCTGAAAACAAATCTACCATGGGATTTCCGGTATCTCAAACACAAAAAAAGTTATTCCAAAAAAAAGTTTTGCGCTTATTTTTGAACACCCAGTACATTGATGGTGGAGTTTAGGGGTAGCTGTACACAGTACAGGGTATGATGGATAATACATAAGCCCATCAACAGCTCCACTTTTCATTCATAAATGGAAATGTTTCTGCAAACACACCCCCTTCGGTGTGATGCATATATAAAACATCAACCCCCGCGTGTGTGGTATGATGAATGGGAGCTATACCACAAACGTGGGGGGTTTATACTTAATTTGCATTTAAAGTAATTTCCACGGCAATAAGTTCTGGGTGCAATAGGAAATGCTGCGCGCATGGGGGCGGGAAATTGCCCTTTTTCCCCCACAAAACCTCTCTCCCAAATAAATTTGCACAGAGAGAGCCTCTTTTTCGGATGGGAGAGGGTGGTTCATGCACTTCTTTGGCAGAATTGTCGTCATTAGTCTGATTTATAGTTGCAAAAGGTCTCAATTACAGCGTTTGCAGTTCAGAAAAAAAAACCTACGTGAGCTTTTAGAGAGCTTTTTTCGAGTGGAAAATAAATATAATTCATGATGAATAAATCACAATGTGTGGTGCAAGTTCACTGAACCATTGAAATTGGGGTTAATGCTGGTGAATTTTTTTTTGTGAATATTTGAAATTTATCACAAAACAATTTTATCTGATGGGGGAGGAGGTTCTTTGTTTGCGTGGGGGAGTTTTGAGACCTCAAATTGGGGGTAGATCAAACTGAGAATTGTTGCAAATTTCCCAGGATGATTTGCACCGCATCGGATAATGTACACACACAGAGGGCTTTGAAGATTTCCACCCCCGCACATGTTAAAATGTATGTTTTGTGATTTGCAGAACCCATTACGGAAATTATTGGTGGGCACGACCTGTTTATCAACAAGGATTCAACGATAAATCTAACATGTGTTGTGCGCTACGCTCCGGAACCACCGCCGGCGATGATTTGGTCGCACAATCGACAGGTGAGTTGCACCCAATCCTCCCACATTGGGCACCATCGTAACAGCAACCCCTTTTGCATTGTGATTTAGGTGATAAACTTCGACTCTCCCCGCGGCGGGATATCTTTGGTGACGGAAAAGGGTCCACTCACCACGAGCCGTCTTCTCGTCCAGAAAGCATCCCAGCTCGATTCAGGGCTCTACACGTGTGCCCCATCGAATGCCAATCCGTCATCAGTTCGCGTCCACATTCTCAATGGTAAGACTCCATGCACATTTTCAAATTTTAGCTGTGTTTCTTTCAGACACAGCTTTTGTGTACCGAGCAAAATCGAAAGTCGTCAGATCGGGCTCAAACTTGGGATGAGCACGAATTAGAGTCCCCACATTCCAAAAAACGTATGCGCCAAAAATTTTTTTTCCGGCCGGCCGTCCGGCCGTCCGTCCGTCCGGAGTATAACGCTAAATTGCAAGAGAACGGTAATAGATAGAGACTTGCGGTAAACGGCAAAGTTTAAAAGTCGACTGGAAGACGTCCGATTATGACGTCAAATTTTACCCCCCACCCCCGCGTCCGCCATTTTGAATAACCTCAAAATTTTGTTTTCGCTATATCTTAGCCCCTGTAATAGCTAAAAATCTGAAATTTTTATATGTTGTAGGGGCCATCAAGAGCTTTCCAACGATGCCTCATTTTCGAAAATCGGTTAAGCCGTTTAGTCAATATGGCTGCCACAATTTTTCATCGAAAATCGACCATAACTCGAAAACGGCTTGACCGATTTTGATCAACCCGGGGTCAAATGAAAGATCTCAACAAACCCTACAACTCTCTAAAACATCCGAAGTTTCAAAAGTGACCGCTAGGGGGCCAAAAATCAAAAACAAAATTTTCGATGAGTTTTCGATGAATATCTCGAAAACAGCGACATAAATTTTTTTCATTTTTTGATGTGTTGTAGCTGACCATATTATCTAGCTCCATGCCAAAAATGAAGAAAATCTATGGATCCGTTCTCGAGATATAGCCTTCCAAAGTTGGCATGTCATATCTCGGGTTCTACATGTCCGATCTTGATCAACTCAAGCGCAAATGAAAGGTTTCGAGAAACCCTACAAATGTCTAGAACATTGCAACTTCGAGAAATGACCGCAAGAGGCGCTAAAGTCAAAAATAAAGTTTTCGAAAATTTCGAACTCGAATTTTTCGAAAATGGCGACATAAATTTTTTTCATTTTTCGATATGTTATAGCTGACTTTAAGACCTTTCAAACAAAAAAAAAATTATGAAAATCTATGGATCCGTTCTCGAGATATGGCCTTCCAAACATTTCTTAGGGTATGACTTTTCAACTTTTCCCGACTTTGCGCGTATTTAAATTAATTCGCGTTCTAGTTTGCTCTCACAAAATTGGTACACTGAAAGAAACACAGCTCCCGTAAGCTTGGTCAGCTTACCAGTACATTTTATTATGTATTCTATTCATTCATGCCGCAGCACATGCAATTAATGCGCAATTTCACACAAAAGCTCTCTCCGCATTTTGTTGAGGTTCCCCCCAAAACATTCACAGTCCATTACCCGGGCAAGATCAACATTTTCTATATAGTTGGAACATCCAAAATTTAATTGAATTCCAACGCAATGCATTGTGGAATAACACTGACTGAGGGGGTGGAGAGTTAATAACCACCAACATTCACCACTTAACTTCCGCACTTCATTTCTGTAATATTTCAAGCGAGCAGTGTGGACTTGAATTCTAATATTGTATATTTTTGGTGGAAGGGGGTGGATAAGTTCATCAAATATGGAATTTATATGCTACTAGTCAACCCGAGCCCCCAATCACGTGTGAGCAAACTCCATTTTTAAACTATAAAAGGGGGGCGGATGAATAATACCGTACCCCGAAAAATTCTAAAAATAAAAAAAATCCCCTTATCTGACCCTTCATCAGGTAGAAAATGGGAAAAAAACAGTTTTTCTGTGGGGGCGCTATAAAGGGGGAGGGGGCGGAATCCCATATAGCGCTTGCAACTCGTATTGACCCCCTCTACCCCCATACCAAATTTCATCAAAATCGGCCCAGCCGTTTAGGAGGAGTTCATGTGCCACAGACAAACAAACATTTCAGCTTTTAAGATTTATGTAGTCTAGTGAGGAAATTCAGAAGATTTTGAGAATTTTGTAAAATTGTTGAGAATTGAATTGATATTCTACAAATATTTTCTACGATTTTAATAAATATTTTATTGTGTTTTTTGAGAGCTTTTTAAGTTCATTGGGGAAGCTTTCGGCACATAGCAAAATCATATAGGAAGCATCAGAATCTACCCACAGGAATTTTTAATTTCTGCACCTTTAAACATGAAAGGACAACATTAATGTATAAATTAAATCAACTTGACCCCTTGTCGTCTGCAGTATCTACTAGTTTCTCCATGCTTTCAGGAGAACACCCAGCCGCAATGCATCATGGCGTGTCGATGAAGCTTCGCGGTCCAGATGGTGCCATCCTCCTACTTGTGGCGGTCTTCTTCACCAGCATCCGGTGGAAATGGGATTGCTGGCGGCATTCGCATCTCCACATATAGCGGGAGGGCGGCTAAAATGCAAATACTTACCATAGCGTTGAAGGAGAAAATGTGAATTAGCATTAATGATAGACCCGTCTGACACATTTCTAAATTATTCAACCATAATTCCCTGTGCGGAGTGGGTGAATTTGCTACGCTGTGGAGTCCACACAGGATGGGGTAGTAATGTGAGGGGGTGCGCCTGGACTCCATTAGGAATTTTCGAATTTAAGCAAATATTTGTCCAATGTATATTATATATACAGAGGCACCCATGCGCCAGGATATATAGAAGAAGAAGTAAAAAAAAAAACACCATCGATCGCGATCCTGATGGCGATTCTCTCACCCACACGGAATCTCGGGGGAAATCATTCATTGAGAGGGGCGAGGGTGCGACATTCTTTTTTTTCTGCTCATTCACTTCTCGCTTTCCATTCACCCACCCCCATGAGGGAGCTCTGGGGATGCCCTGTTGTGAAGGTGGGGCAGTGAAAAGAGAGGCGTGTAATCCTATTACGAAAGTAGAAGCCCATGGTATGCGGACTACACCGTAAATGCATGCACAATGCTTTAGAGGAAAGTGTGGTAAATTAGAGCTTGTATGGGAGCTTGTGTTGCCTGGGAAAAGAAATTTACATAATTTATTTTTAGATCATTCCATAGGCACTTCCCGTGTGGATTTGCAAGTTGTATTTAACACCAGAGAGTAACTAAAACCAAATACAGAGAAGACTAACCACGCGGTGTGGCACAAAATGGTCTTTTCTGTGAACTTTCTCCCCACCCACTGCCCCCGAAGGAAAATAAAACGAAGCAGAATAGTTGAGGAAAAATCAAATAAACAAGACACATGTGGTGCAAAATGTAAACTTTGATAAACCACGAAGATTTCTCACAACTTTCAAAGACATCCCTGAGCATTGCAAAAGTTAGCAAAGTCCAAAAGCTCCCACACACTGACTTGCAATAAAGCAATCTCCCTCTTGACCAAATCTCACACCTTTCGTGCTTCTCCAACTTTGTCACGTTGAATTTATCACAAGGATATCTTATTTTATCCAACACAGGGTTCACTTTAAGCCAACACACACACGGCTAGTATAATTGTCCTCTGGAGACATCTTTTCTTCACACATCTTCGTGCCACGGAGCTGTGAAAAGTTTTCTTGATGTTGAATGGGGAGGAAAAGTTGCGCTTGATTTAGTTTGAATGCTTTTGAAAATTTATTTAAAATACCAATACCTTTCACAAATGAGGTGTGATCCACAAAAGCTGACGACACTCAGGATAAAAAGCGATCTTGCGGAATTTTTCCAAAGAAAAATGTTAAACTTTTTATACCTTTAGAGGAATTTGAATTAATTTTTTCCTTGAAATTTCCCTTGAATCTCAAAGTTCTCTATAAGCATGAAAAGTTTTAATTTTTCTTTTGCATAAATTCAGCAAGAATGTTTCTTTATTCAGCGTTAATTTGTGAGATTTTTTTTTACAGAATCTTTTATGTTTTAGAATTTTTACCATAAATCCATATATTTTATTTATTTAAAAAATTACATGAATTAAAAAAAATCGGATTCTCTGCCTTATAAATTGTCCTATTCGTTGTAATTTTCAACTCAAAAAAATCGTAAGAAAAATAAATCAACGAAACATTAATTTATTTATTGAAACTGCCCCCTCCCTCTTCAAGGGATGATTTTTTTCACATAAAAGAGTAAGAAAATTTGGCATTGTTGCAAATGAAGCAACCCCTTACGGCAATTTGCCTCAAAAATAGATTATTTCCAAAGGAATTGGGAATGAAATACTCCTACCCTCTCTCCAAAAAAAATGCATTCACACACAACAAGAAAAGACACCGCCTCAACCCCAGAAAATTCCGTCGGGTGAGAGAATTAAATAAAATTTTATTTGTCATTTTGGAGAAAGTCAAAATGATAATTTTGGGAGATACATAAAAGCTATGTGTGAGGGGGTGAAATGTCGCCCAAATAGCACAGCAAAGAGACATTTTTCGTGATAATTCCATAACTGAAAGTGGCGCGTTTTTAAAGGAATGCTTCCACCTTGTCGCACAGGAACAATTCCAGGAAGGGCTGGAAGGAAGGAATGGAGGAGTTTGTGAAGCTCTTCTCCCCTTTTCTTTCTTGCCAGACGACACCAAATAAGTTTGTACATAGTGATGATGGTGTGGGGATGAAACAGAATAAGAAAACCACCCTCCCCCCTCCAAGACAAAAGCGTAGGGGGTTGGTGGAGCGAAATTAAATGAGAAAACGCGACAATTGCGAGTGAATCATGTATAAAATAAAAGAAGAAACAATTCATTTAAATATAGATTTTATGTAATTTCAGAGAAAAGAAAATTCTGTAAAGATTAAATATTCAGAAATTGTTTCTATAATAAAATGAGAGTAAATTGACATTTTCCATTGAAACCAAAGAAGTAAAAGAAAATTGATAGAGCTGATTGGAGAAGGGGCGAAATGTTGAATTTTGAAATTAACAATTTTTTGAGATGATGTTTGAGAACATTTTGTTATGTGTAGGGAGGCAAAGCCAGTTATGTTGTAGGAAATGAATGTTAAGGGGGGTTTTGATGGGGATGGCAAACTGGCAGAGAGTGACTATATATACATAGTTGATACCTGATTTTGGTGGGAGTGCAATCCGTGATGGACAGCGCAGGATTAAGGCACTCAATCAAGTGTGTTGGAAAAAAAAGGAAGAAGAGAGAAATCCTATCTTAAGTTGAATTTGTGGTGAGGCTGGAGGAACGAAACAGATTATTTTCGATGAAATAAAGACTCCTTCGAGAGAGTATTGAAACAAATCAATATTTCCTGTCTCACTGTATCGCCCGGGGTGGAATTTATGTGGCCCTTGAGGATAAAGAAGCTGGCATGTGAGGTCTCTGGAGCAGAAAATCACACAACAGGATGATTTTCGGGTAAGTCCATTCTCTCAATATTGAACGAAATGTTTATAAATCACAGGACGAGCAAACACACCGTAAATAAATCCTGTTTGCTGCCAATCCAACGTCATCTCACCACCAATAAATATTTTGTCTTATTTTGTGTCTCTTCTACCTTTTTAAATAATTGGAAACAACTCAATTTGCAATAAAAGCTTTCAATTGAATAAATTTTTCTCCGATTTTTTAAGAGATTTATAAAATAATTTAGTTTCTAATCATTTAATTCAGGTTAGAACATAAGAAAAAGCTCCAGTGGTGGTTTTGATGAATTTTTCACGAAGACGAAAGAACTTCTAAGGCCAAGTTTTAATGAAATCCCAAATTGAAATAAAGTGAAAAAGCTTATGAAGATTAAGACTAAACTGAAGATACTTTCAATTTATTTTTCAAGGATTTTTAGAATTTTCATTCGCTTTAAAATTGAAGTCAAAAATTGTCAAAACCAACAAAAAGTTTTCCCACGTTAAAGTTTCATGGAGCTTTCTCTTTCAGAGCTTATTGCCCAATAATGTAGCACCATAATTAGGCGCACGTGTTTCAAAATTAAATCATCTCTCACTCGCAGATACCTCCAGCAGAAGCACACAAACTAAAGAGAAAAGAAGAGAAAGCCATCCACACTGCACAACCCCTAATGAAGTTTCCCACCCCACCCACGTGAAACATGCAATTGCATCTAAAAGAAAATGCAGTTATCTTTCAAAAGTTGTGTGATTTGAAAAGCCATTGCAATGGTTGTTGTTAATTTTGGGTGTTTATAAGGAAAACATTTTTGGTCTGCAACGGGCGCAAAAACGTCCCCACTTTCGTCCACACACAATGTTGGTACACAAAGAAGTTTGTTGTAATGGCAAACTTTTCTTGCGCTTGTGACACGAAGAAGTAAATAAAATTGCCATTCTTCCGGCGCAAAGTTTCTCTCACAGTTACATTTTCTCACTTTGGAGTTTCCCTTCTTTTAAGGGGACGGCAGGATGGGGGAGTGCTGCAGGGGCACTTTCGGCACTAAATATGGTGTGAATGTCGAAACAAGGAAGATTTTAATTCCATCTTCCACACCCTCATCCTGCTGCGGGAAGTCCATTGAAAATGAATTGGGACTTTTTGCTCACACAGACTTCCCGACGAAGCTTTCAGGGTGTATTATGTCAAGGCAGAAGGAGGGGCGCTGAGGGAAAGAGCAAAAGCTCAAACAAATGGGAATGAGACAGAGAGAATGTAAGGACAATATTCCGCAGCTTATATCATTTTAACACTGTCAAATGGTGAGATTGGTTAAGGAAATCCACTGCTATGGTGAGCTTAAAGTGCTACATATGGAAGTGGGAGAGCTTTAAAGCAAGACATCCGGACGAGGGAGACTTCTCTGCAGCTGATAAAATACAATTGTACAGCCCAAACTAAATTCCATCCCTGTATCAAAGGGAATTTTCAAAATACAAACTTTCCAATGTATTTGGGGAAACTTCTATTTGCCAGAGTGAAATACATATAGCATTAAGAGACGGTGCAACACATCAAAGGGAATCGTAAAGAAAAGCTCCCTTGCATATTGCAGGAGAGAAAATGCCATCGATGCTCTTCATGGAACAGACTTTGTTTCCTGGGTTTCTTCGAGATTGTAAAGGGTGACAGGAAAAACCTTTTTATAGAAGAAAGAAAATGAAATAAAATTAATTTAAAAAGATCAATTTTCTTTCTCAATTATTTTAAAAAATTAAATACAAATTTTAGTGGTTTAGTTTTCTCTACATTGTTACTCATTGATTGCACAGCTCATGTTTAATGGAAACACAACCCCTGCTTCCCAAAAAGACATTGTTTGTGCATGAAATGAAGACTTTTTTGGATACAAGCCAAATATTCTATCCACTTCGTTCTGTATCAATTAAATTAAAGAATTTTATTTTAATTAATTTTTTGTGTAAAATATAAAAGAAATTTCTTCAAAGCTTTTCCCAATTATTCAATGTTTTTTACAGCCTTTCGATTCATTTTGATTAAAATTCATTACGTTCCGATGAAGGTATCTACATATAATTAAAATAATAATTTGGAATTTCATTATTTGCGAATCCTTTTGCAATTTGACCATCTCTCGCTCGCACTGTAATAACGTACTCAATTCAAACATAGAGGTCCTAATTAAATGATGTCTGAAATTGAAACTGTGTGTATCGTTAGTAAAATTTTCAATTACAATCACGCATTGCAATATGAGTCCGCGAATATGCATGTAATTATCATTGTTATTGCTATTGGTGAAATCATTTCCATGTTTCGGCAATTGTTTGCTGGCTATTGAGTCGCCACGAGCTGGCTGCATTGGAGTTTATCTTCCTGACCATGGCTCTTTTATCCCTCCAGCGATGGCCTCATTAATATTTTAATGTGGCAATTTTGAGCAAAATAGCCAATAAATATTGACGACCCTTTAATCTACGACTCGCAATTTCCCGCGCAAAATTTCCATTTTGCGTATTTTGTAATATAAAAAAAAATATACCACATTAAAATCCATTTTAATGTTATAAATTGTACGTATGTGCTCTATGTAGCTTAAACATTAAACTCTTGTTATCAACAGAAACACCACAGAGAGAGAGAAATATGGGTCAACAGTGTGGAGTAAAAATTAAAGTGATTTCGCACCCCCTCGTTGAATTTCTTAATGGTTGTCTGACAGAGTCCTTTTATTTTTCACATGACTCTGGATTTAATAGCATAGTCGAGAGGGAGGGTGAGTGGGAAAATAGCCAAACTGCTGCACCCCCATCTGTTTTTTTCCTCCGCATTCTCTGCCTTGCGGAAAAATACGCGCTGCATCAACGGAAGAGCAGCAGTTGTGGAAACTTCCGCGAGCTTTTTTCAACTATATACATTCTCTTTCACAGAAATTATTCATTTCCATCATTCCGTGGAGCGAAAAAGAGAAAGAGTTGATGATGCCATATTACAACTTTATGCATTTTCTTCTAAATTCAACACACAAACTCAATTCGCGCGTACAAATTGAGTTGTGATTTACTTCATCAAAGAAAATTTGAGCTTTTTTTCCTTCTCTCACACGATTTCTCGTTACATTGAGGTGTGGCTGGTGCGGAAATGTAACAATTCTATTCACGATGCGATGGAGCAAAAGGCGAATGTAATTTGTTGCTGCATGGTAAATAAAAACCAATAACAATAACAACACAATCAATCAAGGGAGGGTGGAAAAGTGAAAAATGATTCCTCCATTGAGCTTTTCCTTAACGTGTAAGGAGAGAGTGAGCTTTTTCGAGGTAGAAAACACGAAACTTGCGTATGTTACATGGCAAAAGGAGTGAGGTACAAAAAAAAGTGATTGATTCATTTCAAAAGCGATGCCATAGTTCGTCTTTTTTATGCTTCTTCAAGAGCACACAACGCGCACTCCAAACTATAAACACACAACCCCTAAATATATGCTAGGTACATAATAGTAGAAAACATACACGAGGAAATTAAATGCCAACAAAGAGGGAGAGTAAAAGGAGAATTCATAAATATACATAAAGAATTTCCGTTTCCCTCATTTACTTCTTTTTTTTTTTTGCTTAAACGTCGTTTTTAGTTGAGACTTTCTCGATAAAAAAAAGGAACCACTCTATGTTGCTTAAAAAGCTTTCTTCGTATCATTTCTCTGTGAGACAGAGTATACAGCTTTTTGGTGTAGAATGTTGAGTGGGAAAGAATATCTTTTAGATCTCAGATAGAGGCACATTGCACAAGTAGAAGCATTTAAGGAGTACCTAACGTCGAATATCTCCGCCTTATTAACTGAATTTCAGGTTACTCGCTTTTTGTGCAATGAGGAAATTGCATAGAAAAGTTCCACGAAAGCATGTAGTCAAATTAAATGATACGAATATCATTCGTTTGAAATGGAACACCCACACCCTTTCACGTTGAGGGCGTGAGTGTTACGGTGAAACTTTAATTAAGCTTAATTAAATACTATCGCGCTAGCTGAATATTTAGTTTTTTTTTGAACAGATACAGAGAGAGAGAGAGAGCTTTACATGTTGGAAAATTCGGCTGTGAAATCCCCATTTAAGCGAATATTTTCTTCAACAATTCTTCATAATATTACATTTTATTCGAACTTGAATTGCGAACAGTGTCTTCATTTAATTAATTTCAATGTCTCAAGGAGTCTTATTGCTGTACAACATATGTAGTTTTAGTGAGGAGCTTTTGGAGCTTTATTGCAGCACTTTATGTATGTTAGGTTCATAAAGTTTTATAAAGATAAACTGAATGGATTTGAAGACAATTTTTGGTATAATTTTTCAATTGAATTAAAAACAAACAGAAAAAGTTATTATTTATAAGAAAAATCCATTATTTATTAATGATCCTTATAGCAAAACAAATAAAATGAATTTAAAAAGAAAAACTCACAACGCGTAAACATAAAATATTCTCCGAAAGGAAAGCAAAAAGTTAGGAATAATTTAGCAGTTTTCCACCCTTTCTTTTCTTCAAAAAAGTATTCAGATGGATTTAATTAATTCTTTATAACATTTATCCACTCTGTATATAAATAAAAACAAATCGAGTGACTACAAAACAAAGCCAGAAAAGAACAACCTAAATCGACCTTTTAATTTGCAAACTGACAAATATCCCTTGAAAACTTTTCCATACAGCTGAAGGTCTCACCCCTCTTGAGGGAAAACTTTTTCTCACAGGGATGGCAAAGAGAAAAAAACACATGTTTATTTGTGAATTGGGTGTATCGAAAGTGATTTTTTATCCTCTCTGCTGTCCAATGGAAAATAAATAGTTGGCACCCACCCGTTTGGCACGCAAAAGGCGGTAAGGGGGGCCTCAGCATTTCAAATTGTAGGTAAAACTTTGCAGAACAGAGGAGAGACTGCCCCATGGTATAAAGATACAAATGGCTCAACTTTGACTCCTTTTGGCTTATGGCACGCAAACACCTGGCATCTTTCCATTATTGAATTATTGGCGCCGAATAGTTTATGGGAATTTGGGGTTGTGTGCTGGGATGTGTGGGGGGTGGGGCTGTTTGCCTTGTGACGTCTTGCGGGGAATGAAATTTATGCGGAAAGAGCAAGGAAAAAAAACCCTGGAACTCCATTGTAATTTCAATGAGGATGAGGGGAAAAGGAGGGTGGCTGCATAAGCACCCCCATAGGGATGGTAATTCATGGAAAATGGAAATGGGAGTGTCAGATTTTCCAGTACTTGCAGAGGGAGCATTTGTGAGTCCCTTCGTACCACTTTTCGACGACTTGCTCAATATTTTATTCGAGAGCCCGGCAAGTAGCTTGCCTCTCACCAAGTGGGGAAGCAGCCCCTCAAAAGTGTTTATCTGGACCTTTACTTATTCATTGATTCCTTTTCTCTGTGATGCTATATACATAGATTTCCTCTGGATGGAACTTTTTCTCACCCATCCCATAAAAGAAGATGAAAGTGAGAAGTTTTTCAACGGGGGAGGAGGGGGTGGAAAAACAAGTGAGTATGATGAGGTATCTTTTTGTGAATAATTCATAATTCTTTTTGAACAGAAAAATATAAAATTCTTCCAAGGTGAGCTTTTGTTAATTAAAAACTTTCAATTTAAACTGTTTTTTTGCCTTGAAATGGAAAAGCTCAAAAGGAGTTCGTGGAAAAGCTCCAAAAATCATTTAGTGAAAATTTATATAAATTGGTCCACGCAGTATGGGGTGGTGCGGGGTTGTAGCTAGCATCCCCCTAGGGGGAACATTTTAATTGGAGTTCCATGGGAAAATCGAGTTGTTGAGCGAGCAAGTCCAGTGCACGAACAATTAGTCATCCAATCAGCACGAAAGTTGTCGCCAAAAGTGCAGCTAAATTGAATTAACCTCGCAATTCATGTGACCAAGTCGCGTCCATTGTCCAACAGTTCTAATCACGATGGTGGGTCACCCTGAGGGTCGCCACGCACATCCCCCGTATGCGCCAATGTGTCAATTTGGTATGTTAAGTGAGGGATGGTATTGTTGGATGAAAAGTTCATCTCCATAAGAGCCTCGAGCCACGTCCTGTGAGTACAGAGAAAACTACATGTGTGGAAGCTCACCCACATGCGGGAATTAATCGTCGAATCCACGGACATGTCCGCACTAAATACAATAATGATATTTTACATTCATTCCCATTTACAATTCATGCATGCATCACCTCTGTGTGTGAGCTTTAAAAGCTCCCGTTCGCTCAAAAGCTATGCGAAACAACTGAAATGCAGGATACAACTCTAATTGCTGTTGTTGGTAAAAAGTTTATCACTTTAGAAAATCGTCGACTAGAAATTATACTATACTGGAATTTTCCACAAATAAAATATCTTTCCGATGATTATGTGCAATTTGTATCAAAAGAAAAATTAGATTTTTAATTTATTGATAATTTTTGTTAAATAACAAACAAAAGGCAATTCTATTCACTCAATTTTAAAGAATATTTCATGAAAAAAAGCTCCAAAACTTTCACATCCACCCAATATCAGAGTGTAAAGATATACAATAGAAGAAAGCAAACTGCAGTTGAAATTCCACAATGAATTCCCATTAAACTTTTTCTCACCACAGAGAAGAGAAATCAAGTTAATTGATACACTTTCATCACTTTTGCAAAATATCCCTCAATAATATTGAATTGAAGGAGAGTTGAGAAAAAAAAGCGCCGCACGGTAATGGAAAAAGTTGGGCTTTCGGAGCCAACTGTTGGAGGGCGCGCACTCATAAAAGTCCCAGAATGAGTTGAGGAAATATTTTCCAAATCAACACTTCGTGTGAAATGTAACACAATTGGCTATAAATTACCAACTACCACCCACTACCTCATCCTATATATAGCGCATGGGGCTGGTGAGAAAGCTCTTTTCTGCAAAAGCTCCTCATGAATGCTTCAAATGCAGCACACCCATTCAGCAACTTGTTCTTTGGTGTTGTGTATTACATCGATATGTACTTTTTTTGCACATTATATATGTACATAATTCATAATTGAAAATTCCCCTCTTTTAGCGTACGAGGGTGGTGCAAAGGAATGGCATTACAATTGAATTGGAAAAGGCATTTCCTTTTCACCTTCAGCTGCGTGCCAAGGGCAAAAGAAATCGCGTGGATTGCTAGGCGGGGGAAAAATACGGCAAAAATTATCTTTGTGCATATTTGAGGAAATTGTCTTCTCAACAATCGACTCCCATTTTGCTCGCTTTTGCTATAAAAGATTAAAATTTCACTCACTTATTTATATAGCAATGGCAATTGGTGTAGATTCTTTTATTTTAAGAGCAATCTCTCGCCTTTTTTTGGGGGGCTGTAATTGGAATGTTTGGAGCGTTTTTCTGTGCCAATTTGGGGCTTTTATCTCTCATATAAGCCATGAAAGGCATGCAAAAGGCAATTGATGAAACAGGAAGTATTAAGCTACATATGCTTATATCATTGAACATAACTTTTCCCATTTGAATTTTCCACTTGAATTAAAATGGAGTTTTTCTCTTTCAAGAATAAAATATTTAAAGCTTTCGTGCTGTTTTGTTACATACAGACTAATATATAGGCATGCTATCATATTCCATTTTCAGCAAAAATTTTCCGAATGGGACAAAGATAATTCATGATTTATGGATTACAATTGAATAAAAAAAATTATTTATTTAATATTGCACAGTGTGAATAATTTTTTTGGGCAATATAATTGCAACATTTGATGGCGATTAAGCAAAAAAAAATTGTGGGGGGAAATTTTCCGGGAGGCAAAAAAGTCACAAAAATTAACCACCTCTTTTGTGTCCACAAATCAACCTCGTGGGAAAAGCGATAATTCGCCCCACTATAATTTAAGCAAAACGGTGGGTGGTTTAATGTGTGCGATGATTTTTTAATACACCGCATTCCCCCAATTCAAGCAATTGAATTGCACTGTATGCACTGCAATTTCTGCAATTTGGACAATCACATTTCTGTAGGGGGATTTATGGAAATTGCTTCTCATTCGTCGAAAAAATATTAGCACAGCATTTTAATTCAATAAACATTATATAATAAAAGCAAATATTTAAAATAAATTTTTGGTGTGAATTTAATCTGCTAATCAGACTATTTTGGCCATATGTTTGTGCAAATTTCCACGAAAAAACCTTCAATGTTTCAAACTAAAATTGCATGTTGCAAATTGCATCTTGCCGCGTTTCTTTTGAATTTGAAAAGAAAAATCCATCGAGGAAATCCGTTTGTTTTCTCCTCATTTTGGGGTCACGTGGGGGAAAGAATGGAAAAAGGTGTTGCGAGCATGTCAGCAATGTTCTGAATTCTTTGAATATTTTACCATAAAAGCACAAAAGCTCCCCAACCGACAAACTCCCTCTCACCCTGGTGTATAAGGGGGGTGTTTGTGCAATTTAAATAAACACCAACCCACCAAAAAAGGTTGCAATCGGAGAAGGGAGTTCATCACATACACACAAAAAAGCTTTCAGAGAGAAAATATCAAAGTATAGGGTTCTAAAGTTCACAGAATGCTGAGAAAAACAGAGTTGACATTTGATTCAAGAACCCAAAAGCTTTTAATGAAGCAACATGAGATGGTTTTATCAAAGAATTAAATCCCAATTATGGATTATACATAAATTAAAGAGATTTCAAGGAATTTCAAAGCTCCACTAAAAATAAAAATGTATGTATATAATTACAAAATAATTCAGAATTATTTAACTAATTATTAGGTAACATACAATATTCCCATAAAACCAAACTTTATGTGTATTATAGTGTATAGGTATTGATTTCATGGATTAAATGCAATAGTGGACACGTAATTATATACCTTCATATTATTTTGATATTATATATAATTAACTTAATTTTATTTGGTATTTCTGTATGAAACAATGCAAAAATAAAATAGATCAAAATGCAATGAATTCACTAATTGCATCATCTCAAATTAATTTGTTGTTTATTTTGAAATGTTATTCGACAACGTTTTGAAATAATGTTGAAAGCTAAAATTCTATATTATTGTATCGATGTACATTATAAAATACCTACATCGATTGTACCTATTTAATTGAACTTTGTTGCATTCCAAATGATTGAATTTATCAAAGGAATGTAAATTAAACTTTATTGATTTATAATAATATATGTAGGTCATTAATGAAAAAATACTCAAAAGCAATGATTTAATTTCATTTTGAAAGAAAATGATATTTCAGAAAGAAAGAAATTAAATTGAAGTATAAATTGTTAAAAATGAATGAGGCAAAAGATATAAATTTTTTCGCAGATAGTTTCTGTGTAGAAAATCTCTCTACTGTGCAATGGGAAGACTTTGTAAAGCCCAATAAGGAAAAAGCTCTCAATTAGGATAAAATCCGAGAATACTTCCTTGTGTAAATGTAATTGGCGACGTAAAAGAGCCAATTGGTCATTACATAAAATCCTATTTATAGTTGAGAGGGTGAGAAGAGGGAGAGAGGATAAAAGAGTGGCTTTCTGCGGGCATTCCTTGCGACTTCCGCCAATAAATTCAGCAAATAATTGAATGTGTATTTTATCTCGTACTGAAGCATCTACCCGATCGATTTTCCGGATGTTGCCTCTGGAGATAAAGAGAGAAAGAGATATTTTTTTTGGCAATCGTTTATTTACTGTGTATCTCTCGGTGGGAAAATGTACAACTCTGGTGTGTACACAAAGGATAAGCGAAATTTCATTTTATTATACTATATACAACTAAAGCTATGTAGGAAGTAAAAAGGAAGCATCATTTACCGAAATATTTCATAGGGCGGGGTGGTGGTGAATCAATAAAAATAGAGAAATACGAGACTCATATACGAAACTGACGAAACTCCTCATGGGCGACCCCCTCATGGTCAAAATGAAAATGGACTCAAATGTGAGGAATCAGAGATCTACTATATATACACGATACATACCTACCTACCTACGAAATTCGGACTATATTTAATACATATTTTGTGCGCAAAACCCCGTAAAATGTCCGTAGGAATTTTTGGGTGAGAGATGAGACAAAAAGCGAATACCTCGCAGATGGATTTTGGTGGATAAAATTTCAAAGTGACGAAGCCTCGGGCAAAAGTATTGAATGCCAAGGGCAGGGTGCGAGTGCGGAGGGATGAAACGGGAGACATTCACACACGTGGGGGGATCTCCATGGTGAGCTTTTCCAAGTGCTCGTTCATCCAAACTTGACATGGGAAGCAATAATATTTGGACAGGGAGACAAATTGAAATGCAATGCACAAACTTAAGTGAATTATCGATTCGCTTCTCTCGAAAGCTCGTGCAAAGTGATTGAGTGGCGAGTGGTGCACCAAAAACTGCGACACACTATTTATCTCCTTTCTCCATACATCCCGCCACTATTTTGCCATTGAATTAAACAATTTATATGCATGGATGAGCTGAATGGGATGCAGATGAGAGATTTTTTAAATAATTTTCTGCGTGATTGAAAATAATAGACGCTTAGATTGAATTTTTTAAATCATGTTTAAAGGTTCTGAAAATCTTTTCTATTATAGCTACTTACACGAAATATTTAATTTTTGTTGAAAAAGCCTGTTAATTTTAGGAGATAATGTGGCAAAAACTTAGGACTTTTTCTGTCCTTAAATAAACTGCTAGATTAAACGCTAAATTGTTATGACAATTATAAGATTTAAAAAAATTTTAATTTTTTTTTAAATATTCTAAATTCTAGTTTTATTCTTTATAAAAAAAAAACTTTTCTAAATCAAAATAACAACATTGTTCTTTTAATAATGCGAAATAAATCTTTTCTAAAAGGTCGAAAGTAACGATTTTTTTTAAATGGACTACACATATTATGTACATATACGTAAGTATTGTTTCATATCCAATTCTATATATTTTCTTAAACCTTCAGGCTTCAAGCTTCAAGAAGAATAAAATAGTTTGCTTAAATAAAAATTGTTTTAAATTAATTTTTTTTTGATAAATTCAATATCCAATTTATTAAAGCTTCTACCAACAAAAAGCTCCATAAAGTACAAAGATTGTAACGAAAAACATTTAGCAAGGACATATTTTGTTCAACAATCTCTCGCACAATATCCTGTTTGTCCTTCGGCAATTTGCCTCCAACAGCAACATAAATGACTAAAAAATGAAAGCTCTGCTGGTGGAGTATGAGGTGCATCCTCGAATGAAGCCAAAATAAAATAGAAAACGACGCCATGGAGCGTAAATGCACTAAAATGTATCCGACACCACTCAATTGAACAAATAGAACGAATGTCAGGAGAGGAACTGCAAAGAGGAACACCCCTGCGATACATCCCGCGCCAAACAAAAAGCATCGCATGAAGGATTTATCTCCATATGTGTTCGATTGGTCTGTGCACCACTCCTCCCCCCTGAAAACTGATTGATTTTGAGCTTTCTCGCCGGAGTATTTTATGTTGTTCTGCAAAAAAGCTCTGCATGATGTTCAATCATGAGACATTGTCAAAGCAATTTTGGGGTGGATTCGGTGTGCATGAGAGCTCAACATTTTATTGTCCCCCCGTTGTCACAATGAAAACTGCATAGAGTTAAATAGTTTTTGCATAGACTGACGTGGAAATTGCGGGTGGAAAAAATGTAGGATATGAAAATTCCGCAGCTTTTCAGCGGGCAGATGGAAATTTTGTGCACAGTTTTTTGATTGATTGTATTGAAGCTTTTGGGAGATTTATTACCGAGGGGTGGATTTATTGAAAATTCGACAGTGAAATGTATTTGGGAGTAATATGTCCCTCCCCTTTAATAATCATAAATGGCAAATTAATGTCATTATGATTTCCATGTGACACAGGCAAAGGTCCCACGGGGCACGTGTGTGTGCAAATAAAACCGCCAAACGCACAGAGAAAAGGAGCTTTTTGGCTAAAAAGCACAATGAGAAATACCGGGGAAAATGGCATCGAGGTAAATTGCCTGAGGTACGACACTGTCAAGGAGTTTTTTCGTCTCTCCAAATTTATTTATGCCCCCCTTTCGCTCAAAGGCATCAACTCCAATGAACGAAAATTGGCTAAAAGTCCCGCAGAAAGCTGCTGTCGCCTCGATTATTTCGTGTTGGATGTTTTTCTTTCGGCCCACGTCAATGCATGTGTGCGTGGGTGGGTGTTTGGAGGAAAAACTCCAATATCGAAAAATTCTATTTGTACACCGAAAAGAGAAAAATAAATATACACAGAGTTGTGGAAAAGCCAAACCCCTATGGCATTCCAGAGCTTTTTCGAGCTCTCAGTGACTTTTTGGTTCTAAAAATTGATTTCGAAAGGCTAATTATATATTTTTTTAATTAATTCATTTAAATTATTCCTTTGTTTTTTATTTAAATAATTTTCATTAAACAAAGTCGTCAATTTTCTTAATTTAAAGATTTCCCATTGAGCTACAAATAACCGTCAAAATCTCCTCAAATCCTCATTATCATTTTCCAAGTGAAACATTTAGAGCTTTTAGCACAAAATAGGGGTGAACACCCTCTTTAAGAAATCAACCCCAATACTACCCCTTTTGTACATTCTTCCCCCACCCTCTGTATCTCACCCTCTACCCTTACTGTATTTATTTACATTTAAATATCGTTCCGGGTAATTTGCAAAACTTAAAAAACACCTTATCGCGCTCCCAATTCAAGCAAAGGGGGTGTGTGCAAGAAAAGGATTCTCGCAATGTCTCCCAGTGCCTATAAAAATTATCTGATTGAAATTCTCAGCACGGCAACTCAGCATTGTGAGGGTGGAAGGGGTGAAACCTCCAAAGGATGTGCCTTAGACGCAAAATGTAATGTAAAGGGAAAGAAGAGGACACGGGAGCGATGTTTAATCTCCGCAAGCGGAACATTTCTGGGTTAACTTTTCTATGTAAGTATAATATGCGAATTTTATTTGTCGATGGCGCGAAGGCAAATCCAATACTTTGCCAGTTTTTTGTTATATGCGCAAGGAAAGCACCTCAGGAGACGGAAATGGAAGGAAGAACTGGGTGGGGGGGGGGAGGTGAGGATTCGATGGGTCTATTTGACAGGATATGGCATTCCTTTTGCAGTATTGTTTACAGGAATTGCTTATACTTTCATTTTCCTCCCCACACACTCTTTGTGCTAAGTTGGAGTGATATTGAGATGCTGCCAGGAGCACTTCTATTTACTCCCTACCCCTGAAAAAAAAGAGAAGCTCTCACATTGGCGCCTTGACATCCCTATTTCAGTGTCGAAAATACCTCACAGAGAGTTCGAGTTTCTCATGGATATAATGGGGGAGGCTTTGCCGCCCAAGTAAATATTGTTTAATACACTTCAGGTGGAAAGTTTGAGGGGGTGGTGGCAGAGTGAAATATTGCTATGTACAGCAATTACACTGATATGGCATTTGGTGCATGAGTATGGCATTTTGATTAAATTACCATTTTACAGGCATACCCTAATTAATCTCAATACAGGGTGGCAAGAACAGAGGGTGGGGTGGGTAAACCCCAAAAATTCCTTGAGAAGTGCCCCAAGAGAAGGATCCTTCAGTAGCATCAACCGCACATAACACGTCTCTGCCACGCACAGACGACCATTGGAGCTTCTCAAGTGGCATTAGGGGGTCCCCTTTTTCTCCTAAAGGCCCGTATAGGACAAATGGGAGGACGGGGTGGCAAGCGCCTTCAATGGGTCGTCAGGGGATGAAGAAAATTGCATTTGTGTGTGATTAAGCTCTATTGTCCATTCTTGTTCAATTAGACTAATTGGGGGATTTTCGGAAGTGAATCTCAATTCAAGGGGTTTGGGATAGGGACACACAAAAGGATCCCTGTTGGCCAACGAAGAAGAATAAACTTTCTGGGGGTTGGAGGTGAGTCTGTCAAAGGGGTGGTGAATTGTTCTTTGAGATGATTTCTCCGCAAAGAAGCTTATGAAAGCAATTGAGGACTCTCTCTCTGTTTAGTTTATTCCCACTTAGAGAATTTTGCTCTATTTCAATTTTGAACGTTTGTTCGGAGAGCTTTTGTATTCTCCCAGTATTGTATTTCAAGAATATCATGAATTTATTGTTTTGCCAATAAAATTTATCCTTCCTGTACTCCGTAAGTACTAGTTTCAAGCTTAATTACACGTTAATCTGTCTGTTAGAAAGTGAGAGCTTTTTGAAGAATTTTCCCTTGCAGAATAACTCTGAAATTTCTTCACAAAATTAATCCATTTATCAACCCCTGTGTTTGTGGTGGAGAATGTCCAAGCTTGGGCACTTAATCAAACAATCTGTGGTCATTTGGAAAATATTACCAGCACCATGGAAAGTTTCAAAGTGACCCCACATACACATACTTACACGGAGGGCTACACCCGCCCCAGAAAATCCATTGAAGAATCCTTTCCGCCTCAAAACGATGGGTTGACCATGAGAAATTATTGAACAGTCTTGCAAATCTTATGAAGTCATCAGCCTCAAAGTCACCCATAAAGTTTAACATATCCGGTCCCGGGAAAGTTCCATCCCTTCTGGCGCAGGGAAAGCTTTTTCATGGGAGGGGGTGAACTGAGAAGAAAAAGCTCCAACCGACACAAACTACATACACTAAATGAAGAACGAAGGGGTGAAATTTATGCAAGAGTTCTCCTCTTGAGCTTTTTTGAGAAACAAAACTACAGATATTTTGTGAATGTTAATTGTCTGTGAAGTTGACATGGATGATTCTTCTGCGACATTTTCTATACTTTAGAGGATTGTTTACTTGAAAATTTAATTGGAATTCATTAAAAAGAAACTTGTCTGGTGCATTTACGCTCCGAACATTCACGAAGGACAAAGCAGACACTTGAAACTTCTTAAGTTTTCTTGGAAAATTTTTATGCAATAAAATAATTTGAAAAAAAATCTGAACAGAATATCGTAATAGAAAATATCTTTAAGAGAATAATTCCTTGAAAAAAAAGCTCTAGAAATAACAAGAAAATTCTCTGTTAACGTATATTCTTCATGAGACCTCGTAGTATTTACTTAGAAACGTTCCATATAGGTATTTATTTGAATGTTTAAGAAAAAAAGAAATGACTTCATAAAAAGCACTGAGAAAAGCTCCTGCTGAGAATATTCATTTCTATTTCTCAAGCAGCAATTTTAATAAACCAAAACGATTTTCATATTTGTTGAATCTGCACTCATATTCCTATTTCAATTAAAAACACGAAAAGGAAGCAATTTAATGTCCCAAAAGATTTTATTAAACGAAAGAAATTTTCTCCATTTTTTCTTTTCAGTGGGAAAATGGCAAATTTTCACTCACTCGACGATGGCGAAATTTTCTATTTTAAAAATCTCATTTTTCCTCTCACGATCTTTTGGAAAATGGTTGTGCAAGTTTCTAATCCTCTCATTCATCAAAGTTTCTTTAAAAAGAAAATAAATATTCTCCCAAATTGCCCAGTCTTGTCGACAAACTCTCCGCTCCAAGAGCCGAAAGTAAAAGAAGAAGAAAAAAACTCCTTAAAAATAATCCCCAAAGGAAATTCAAGAAAAAATCCTCAAGAGTTTCGGACAAACTTTTAATTAGACCAAGTTTGTCTCCGTCCAGTATTTGCTTCTCTATTAATTATCCCATTTGAGAGGATTTATCATTTCATCCCCAGCCCCCTTTTGGTGCGGTGCTTCCTTTCAAGTTCCCACGATGAAAAACTTCTCTGCGCCTCGACACGTGTAAACAATTCACGGCAATTCGGAAAACATTCCTATAGGCTTCTAGGAATCAACAAAAGAAAAATAAGAAAATTGTCAATGAGTGGAAAATTTGGTGGAAAAGTTGCCAACACCGGATGAGGAAAATGAACAAATTCTTTGGCTCTGTGTAAACACAATCTTCAAGAACAATCCTATTTTGGAATCCCTTTCGGGGAAGCCTTGTTGGACTATGATTTCTATCTTGGGATTTGGGCTTTTGTTGCTCCATAAATTTATGTGTGGGAAGGGATCCTTGCACTTTGTTGCCTTTTACTGTGTGTGCGACGTGGGTGGGTGGTTTAAAGTTAAAATGGGCCATTGGGGTTATTTCAGTGGCCCTCAATGATTGTGTGCCCGGCTTCGGCATACCCCAAAAACTTTCCTCTATTGAACACTCACCCTCACCATCTTCAGCAAAAGTAGAGGACACACCAAAAAAGTCCCTGAACCCCGAGAGGAAAAACTACATACTGGTGGATGTTGCTGAGGCAGGAGAAAATTCCTGTGTGGATGGTGTTGAAAATATTCAGAGTGTGGCCAAACAATGAATCAGCACAAAATGAGAACAAAATATTGAATGCATAAAATATTTACTTTGAGCACCAACCACCCCTCAAACTGATAAAATATCCCTCTTTCTCTGTACAAAATTCCCACCCACATACATTGACTACCCCCTCCCCCTCTGCCCGGCATGTGGGTGCTTTTGAACGGAATAATTAATAAAATTGTCCCCATCACCCCCACGTTCTCTCTCATACCAAAAAGCATGGTTTTAAATACAAAACTATGAGGGCAAACCACTTTTCCAAACGACCGATAAATTCACATACATGTTAGCAATTTTCCCTCCGAAAAATTTTCCCGCACAACATGGGAAATGAAGCATTGAGAAGCCAGTATTATGTATGAAAAGCTTTTTGCATTCATACAGCTTTACAAAAAAAGGGAAACATTTTTAATCAATCCACACACGGGACCATTCTCTGGATGAAATGGGTTTATTTTGTGATTCACAAGTGAATGGTCAATTTCAGGCGGAATGGTACATTTATGGAGAAACACCCTGTGTGTATGTTGTGAAAACAATTACAAAATACACACAGTTTAATGAAGCATAATTTGCATTTAATTAACCACACGGAAAAGCCATAATAATTCCTATAATATTGCAAAATGCTTTCCCCCCATCCCTGCGTGCGTCTGATTGGTTTATTATTTTGCGGGCAATAGGCTCCAGCATTGTGCCACCTCCGCAAATGGATCAAATTCATTGGAATAATCTTGGTGGGAAGAGAATGGGAATCGGAAGTGAAGCCAATGAATTAACACGAAATTTCTGCTCTATAAATTCCTCCATATATGTATGTATGTTATGTAGGTATGTAGATACTTGTAATATTGCTTCCTTTATATATCATTAGAAGATCAATATAGCATCAAGTTTAGTCTAAGGAGAATTAGTTGTTCGAAGAGCTTTTATATAGGAAAATTTGATTATATTAAATAAACTTGCGTTGCAGTTGTTGTAAGTTTTGCTCTCAATATTATCGGTATGAAGGGGGATGTTACAATAGTACAGTCGTGACCTCGTGGTAGGACCGTCATCAAAATGACTTCTCCGCGGTAAAACGGCTTCAGAATGAAGAATTTTGCCTTCGCAGTGGGACAATTAGTATTATTGGAAAAGTAAGATTCTAATTGTCCCACTGCGAAGGCAAAATTCCTCATTCTGAAGCCGTTTTACCGCGGAGAAGTCATTTTGACGACGGTCCTACCACGAGGTCACGACTGTAATTCAATTACAAGCTTTAAAGAAATATCTTAGGTTTATTTTATGAGGTCTTGCATATTGTACTAAATTTAGAAAGCTCAATAAATTTTCTTTATTGACTTTGAATGCTAGAAAAATTTAATTTTCACTAAAAGAGAATAGATTCAATGAAAAGAAAGAATTTAAAATTCACTTGCTTTTCCACAAATTTTTTACCAAGAGGTTTAAGAATTTTAGTTGTGAATTGATTTTTCTTTACAGATTCTTAATTAAAAGTGGAAATTCCTTATTTCTGATCTTTAAGAAGTATCCTCAGCTTGTCTTCTAAGGTCTTTAGGTCCTTAGGAGATCAATCTGATTAATAATAAATAGAAGCTTTTGAAAAAGCACACAAAATGACAAATTTAACAGAATTTCATGTATATTATTTACTATAAATTTAAAAGATTTAAAAAAAAGAAAAGTTTTGGGCAAATTTTATTTAAAAAATATCTCATTCTTTTCATTTTTTTTATTTTCCCACCTCATTCAAGTCATATTTTCAACTTATTGATAAGAATAAATTGAATTGAACTTTTCAAACTTTAAAATTACAAAAATGCACATTTCCCAGAGCTTTCAAGTTGAGCTTTCTCACTCAAAAAATGTTCTTCAATAAAATTCCTCTCAGAAATTATTGAAATAGACATGGGCAAAGGTCAATGATTTAGCCACATAAAGAACGGGGGTGGGTTTGTGGAAATTTCTGTCTTGGACACTCATCAAGGGTTCGTGTTAGAGAGTAAAGGGCGAGATATGGTTGAAATGAGTTCGTCCTAGATTTTCCATGAGGCGCCTCATATGCACATAGCAATGAAATTTAATCACATTCCAATGCAAGCCTGTCTTTCGTCAGATGGTGCAGAGGAGGAATATACATAGTACAGGAGTTTGGGAGTGGTTGATTAGCATAACAAGGGATAACACTAATTTCTCACTCTATTATCTTATCTATAAATCGCAAATTGAGAATCCACAGAGGATCATTTTCACGCTACCATGGATTGAATCAATGCAAATTCCATAATTTCATGCATGTGCGATCCCCAGAAGCATGTCGTTAAATGCAAGGAGCATGTTACTGCACACTTCCCCCGCCCCCTCATCCTTTTCCCCCACATGGTAAGGAGGAGACACTGTCAATGGGATTGTTTGCCCTTTTATGTAAGTGCACAGAGAGAGAGAATTGGAAGATGAGGTGGGGGATGCATTGAGCGGAATCCGGGATTAGTTTATCGATACAATTTTGCACAAATCGCTATGTGTGTGCTCTCTATTTCCACATTTCAAATTTATTGAACATTCCGGGATAAATTTGTCGGGTATTTCGCTATTATATAGGTGTTGTGGCGCAAAGTTTCCACCCTCATTGTTCGAAGTTTGCTTCATATATTCCCCCAACATATACTATACAAATTAAATAAATAATTTCGGTGTATGCTCGTGAGTCCTGTTGAAATTTATCTGATAAAGTGGGTAATTTTATTTTGCAATTAACGCTGCGTGATGCGGCTTCACTACCTATTAATTTAGCACCGACCCAACACACGTAAGGATTGGCGCCTCCTTCCCTCCAAACGCTTTGATGGTGCGAAAACCCTCAATTCCACATCCACCCAAGAAGTGAGATTAATTTCTCATTGTTTCGCGATATAAATTCATGTGGAAATGAAGAACATCCACAGAATTATCCCTGCGAAACTCTATTTATGCTAGAGAAGCTTTTTGGAGCTTTCATCAAAGATCTCTTTGAGTGAAAAGCCTAAGATGTATTGACAAAAGGAGACAAATTACATTTTAGCGTGCTATTTAATTGAAATGCTCATTTCCTGTCCATTTCAACATTTACGTTGCATGTAGCACCCTCTTGAGAGCTTTTAATCTGTCCACTTGTGTGTGAAATATCAATCATAAAAACCATCAAAGTGTCACAACATTCCAAACCAAAAAGCTCTCTGTTTTTAGCTAACAAACTAAACGCATACAACTTTATAGAAAAGTGAGAAAATGCAATAAAAGTTGAGAAAGGTATAGTTCTCTGCAGAGGGTTTTGTGAATTTACTGTGAGTGAAAGGTATGTCACGTGAAAGTTATGCTATATATGAGTCTTAATGGGACTGCCAGGTGCATTTGCGAAAACCCCTTGACCACATTGACACTTTCACACTACACCCTGTAGTGCATTGAAAGCTCTTTGCTGAATCCTTTAGAATCTCAGAATTTTTTTTACTGATTCTTAAATATTTAATAACAATTTAATAAAATTTAAAGTTTAAAAGGTCGACTTTAGGCCATACTCCCCCAAGCACTCAATTTTATCAAATATTTTTTTAGTAAACTTTTTTTTCACTTCATTTATTAAATTTTTTACACCAAAAACCTTTAAAAGTTATGCAAATAGATTATGTCCCTTTTTATTGGAATATTCCAACGAAGCGGAAAATAAATGATGCAGGAAAATAAAACGAAAATTGTGTTACAAAAATATATTTTTGGGAAAGCATCAACATCAAAAAATAGCAATCAAACCTATCATTTAATAGTTTCATTAAAAAAATTTATCTCAAACATACACGATAAAAATCAGAAAACAACACACAAAAAATCTTTTATCGCGAGTTCATGAAAAAAAATACAATTAAATGAAATTTCAATGAAAATCTAGAAGAGAGGAAAAGTTATATAGTATTCCCGTACCCTCCTGCGTGGAAATTCTTCCTCAATGTTGATTTTTAATTGCATTTCATCGAACAACATTGATTGGAATTAGCCCCACATCCAAATGCAAAAAGCTATTCCCATTGATTTTTATGATACAACCATCATTTCAGGGGAATTTTTTTTTTGATTAAGCTTTATCTGATATTTTATTCCAACAATGTTCAAGTTCAGGAGGGGATGGCGAATGATGAGAAGAGATATTTTTCAATTGCCATTGAAAAAGTGCTGCGGATGAAACTCAATATCAAGGAATTTTCGCGATAAGGATAAATAAAATGAGAAAAACGAGAAAGCTTTTGCTGTGAGATGGTGAGGGGTTGGGGGGAGAAATTTTCTCATATGGAATTACTCAGGGATTTTCATTTTCACATTGATTTCCTGGAGTGTGTGTGTTGAGAGGAGCCCACCCCCACTCAAATGGTTTAATACGCGGGAAGTCAGTAAATTTTCCTGTAATTTTGCGAAAAGGGCGACCGTGAGGAGCTTTCTCGTGAATTTCAATAAAAGCAGAATTTCCACTATATGCATAATACATTAAATAGGGGTTGCGCGCTTTTGTGCCTTTGCACTACTTTCCTCACACTGCAAAATTCTCCCTCGAAGGAGTCTCTCTTCTTTGTTTTCTCTCATGGAAAAAAAGAAAATTCTCAGCAAAATTTGCCTCAAAGCCATTTTGTAGTTTTTGGTCGCATGGATAAAGTGAATTAATAAACTAAAATATAAACTAAAACATGGAGAAATATCTAATTAGTGTGGTAGGGTTTATGCTAATAAAATCCGGAAAAGCTTCCTGCTAAGCCAGGTAATTTAATTTCAATATAGTACACATACCCCAAAAACCATTCATACATTCAACGAAGGATAATTTAAAATCATTTGCATTATTTTAATTAAAATCAATGCGAGTTGATTTCCAAATTTATACCATACACAGAACGGAAATTAATATCAAAATTAGCAATGGGGATTAGTAGAGGTGGAATAGAAATCAAAATGCACAATCTATTTCAATTCTAAATTCGTATATTTGGGGCAGATTCTACAAAATGAAAATGAATTTAAAAAATCTTTTTTTTTCTTAAATTATTCATGATTTTCATTTATGTATTAAAAACAATGAAGAGTGGAACAACGAACTTGACTGGCTCTTTAATCTGAATTTATTATTCAGTATACAGACGTTCTAGTTCGGTGTTGCTGAATTTCATTGTCAGTTTGGAGTTGTAGTGTTCCAATTTTCCGAATAAGTTGTTGTAGTATTCCAAGCAGAATCTGGAGTTGTTGTAGTCAATTCAGATGTCGTTGAATTCCACCCAAGATTAGGGCTTGTTGTACTCCAGTAAGGTGTTGTGGTATTCCCGATTGGAGTAGTCGTATTCCAGATTGGGGTTGTAGTATTCCAGCTGGGGGTTGTAGTATTCCAGTTCGGGGTTGTCGTATTCCAGCTGGGGGTTGTAGTATTCCAGCTTGGAGCTGTCGTATTCAAGCTTGGAGTGGTTGTAGTCAATTCGGGAGTAGTTGAATTCCATTCGAGGTTAGGAGTTGTTGTAATCCAACTAGGGTTCGTTGTATTCCTAATCAGAGGTTTTTGTATTTTGAGCACCAACACCTAAACGAAGATGCTGAACTTGCCAAAAGTCCAAACTCGCCAAAAATGCCACAAATATCAGAGAAGTTCTTATTTTGTATCGTATCAATTTTACAACTGAAGGCATATCAAATCTCATGTCTTTTATACTCAATTGCGTGACAATCAGATGTGGACATTACTTGCTGATAAGATAACAGAGATGGAACAAAAAATCACATCGCTTGAGGAATTTGACGACGGAAATGTGCAATTAAGATGTCATGAAGCTTAAACACTTGGTTTTCCAGTCTTAGTCAAGCTTGGATCCCCTGATGGAATTGTCGTAGCACTGATAAAGCCCCAATTTTCATTTCAAGAAAGTGCGTGAGTCACAACTTATGTAGACGTCGTCTTTTCAATTTTAATCATTAATTCTTTTTTTTCATATCAATGTACTTAACAGCAGAGAAAGAATTAATCAGTACACACACTGCGAAATAAAAATGATTAAAACGAATAAAACGTAATTTATGAGATAAATTTAAAGTTCAACATAAAGTGTAGGTTAATTTCTCTTTACAAAACTCACAAACTAGCTCATTGTGGCTTAAAACATTCCATCCACGCACAATAAATCCAGCATTGGAAGCATTCCACGATACATTCCGACAACATGAAAATTGCGGAAAATCCATTAGAATTTCTCATTTTATTCACAGAGAGTTGGGTAATTCAGCAAACTGTGATGGAGCCCAGTAATTGTGCGCTATTTTGTGTGTAAATTCATGCACTGACCACAGTGTGATCTCAATTAATTTCAGTGTGAATCCTGCGGGGCCCGAATAACCCTTCAGTGCATGGAGACCACATAGCACAAGTGGGGCACATCACTATCAATATTTCCCTCTATCAATTTAATTAAATTCCATGAGACTTTCATTGGGGCATTTAATTCGTAATGAGACTCGCATTTACGTTGTTGGATGATGAATAATTGACAAGCATCGAGCACTCGCGTGGTCTTTGATTAAATCACCCTGGCGAAGGGTCTTTTAGTGAGTTACAATATCCTGGATAGAGATGAAGTCTCAGGGGTTGTTTCAGCGCTTCTTTGGTCAACGCACCAATGTCTTTGAGACCATAACAGTGGCTCATCGGTTTGTCAAGTTTTTCGGCTATATGTGCTTCTCCTACGACGATGATTGGCCCAAAAGTCGCGTCAAGCTGACCTTTCTGGACATTCTCTTGTGCATTGTAAACGTCTCCATCAACAGCTACCTCTTCTACGCAATGCTCATGGATGAAGATGAAGAAACCATATCGATTATCTTCAATTTCGGCATCAGATTCATCCTCTCCGCCCTAACAATTATCGGTCTCATCTCCTCCCTTCTCAATGTCATACTCAGCAGGTGGATTTTTGAAATTCTCAAGTGCTTCAGGGAGTTTGATTCCCAGGTATATACAAAAATTCTAAATTTCTCCTTCTACCAAATAATGTGAGTGGCGGGCACGAAATCCACACACAGAGAAAATTCCAATGTGTCAATATTTCAATTACCAATGGTGCCTAACTAATTTAAATCAATTATAGATAACAACAGCAATCATATCGTTTTCAATTTGTATCAATAAAACCAATTTTGAAGCGTCAGGTCGAGAGTACAAACACACCAACAGCAATTTTATTTCTTTCCCACGCGCCAATCATACAAAATATTGTGATGCTCAATGAAATGGGGGGTTGAATGAATTTATTTAATTGATATTTTGCACGTTCTGCGAGAGAAAACTGTTCTAAATGTTTAATGAAAATTGACTAAATTAGCGAAATTATCGTAATAAATTATTGAAATTATTTAAATAAAATTATTATAACAAAATTATCAATTTAAAACCAAATAAATCATTTTGAAATTATCAGATTTCTTGGAAATATTTTTCATGAATTAAATTTTAATAGATGAAAAGATTTTGTTTAATTACCTATAGGATATAAATTAATTAATTCAACTTCGGAAAATGACCGAACCTGATTTTTTTCAATTTCTTTTCATTAAAATGCATCAAAAACCGCGTTGAATTTTATTTTCATCCAGTTTTTTATTCTTTGGATGACAATTAGAAAAACTTTTTCAATCCTCTGGCTGTGTTAAAAAAAACTATTGATTTGTTTAAAAGTTCAATGTAGTTAAAATTCAATTTATTATAAAGTGAATAATTAAATGTGGTTCATAAAACTCTCTACCCAGGAAATATGCAATAATTAAGTATTTTGGTCATGCAACATTATAACAATTTCATGCTTGTCCCATAAACTTCATAGCAAAATTATTTATTTAATTTTTTTCAAATGGTTTGAAAAAGCCCAAATTAATAATTAAAATCAATTAAAATAAATTAAAATTGTAAAAAAAGTCAAATTGGCAATTTAAAGTTTTAATATTCACTTTAATTAAAATTTAATTTTTTTTATAGTTTGTTTAACACAATGTACATAATAATTAAAAATTTAAAAAGCGTGAAAATGGCTGAAAAAACTGCAAGAACATGGGAAAATTTGCACGTGGGCGGTAATAATTTAAAATTTTTCTTCGTGAATTTATTGAAAGCTTTTTTTGTTTCAAGGCTCGTCAGGTTTTAATTTAAAAATCTTTTTAAGGAAAATATTAGGATAAAAGAAACTAATATTTTCTTTAAATTGAACACTAAAGCTTCTTTGAAAAGCTTTATCTATATTTATATCTGTTGCAAACTTTTTAAATCTATATAATAAAGAAAGGTCTGTTTGTTGGTAATCTTCCGTCGTGTTCGGCTATACAAATCTACACCGTTTGACCGATCGCGATGAAATTTGGCACAGAGGCTCCTTATAACAGGCGGTTTCGAGTGGCCGTATCCATTTTCCCCCCGAAGCCCCCCTTCAGGTAGCCTCCATATAACTCTCATGCAGTTTTTGCGAATTTTTGAATTTGGCGCCGGAAATGTTGTATGAAAATGATTTCTTCTCTTTGCAAATTTTTCTTTGGGATTGATAGGTGTGCCCAATCATACTTATAAATCATCACAATTTTTTCTCTCTAAAATTTGCGCGAAGCGCAAAACCCCCCGCGAAGCGGGGCGAGGAAAATTGGAGCGAAGCGACAATTTACCTCGTCCAATGATAAATATTGAATAGTAGTATGAAGCTTTTAAAAAGCTCTAAACCTTATTTTAATTATCTATTTATTTAAAGGAATATAAAATTAATTAATCAATTTAAGTTAATTATTTTTGTCCTAACAATGGATGAAATAGGAAATCGAGCTCATTTTAAAAGGTTAATTAAAGCAAACTTTTTCTGAGCTTTTGATATGTGTAAATAAATTATCTATACATAATTTAAGAAAAGAAATAATCTCTTCAATCCTATTCTAGATAGAAAGCGTTGGAGGTATAATTCACCACCACAAGCAATTCCTCGTGATCAACGTGAGTGCAATCATTGTGCCCGGCTTGATCTTTGTGGTTCTCATGGCGGACGTTTTTGAGGGCAATATGACCATTATAAAGTTCCTGGGTTTGATATCGCCCGTCATGAGCTTTGTCGTCACGAAGGGGACCTTTATCTTCTTCCTCGTTTCTCTGAGGACACGTTTTGAGATCCTCAATCGATGCTTCAAGGAAAATTTCTGTCCAGAAACGAAAGCCATCAAGATGGTCAAAAGTATTGAGCTGAAGGGCTCTGATCCATCTCTGCTTGTCACCAAATTTGCAACCCTTCATGATTACATTTCGGACGCAACTGAGCTAACCAGTCTCTGCTTTTCCTTCCAGGTTTGTTCATTTTTAATTAATTCCTTCTCTTCAACTTCTCTATTCAATTTATCTTTCCACAGGCAATGATCTTCACGGGTCTTTGTTTCGTTTACAATGTCTTTATCATATTTTCCGCTTTCCGTGTGTGGACGAACTTCAATGAGGAATTCTTTGGTCTTGTTATTGGGAATTTCCATTGGTCCTTTATTACGTATGGCTTTGTTCTCGGAGAGATCTACGTGGCACACAATGTTACAAAGCTCGTAAGATGCGAAAGATTAATTTTCTCTTATAAAAAAAAGCTTTAAATAAATCATTTTTAGGGCAAATATACGGCAATTCTAGCTCATAAAGCCATCAATCGGACAAAAGATGAGTCAAGCATTGATAAACTAAGGCAAATGGCCAATCAAATCAATCACAGACCACCTGTTATCACCTGTGGGCTCTTTCTCTTTGACTGGACGCTTTTCTACTCTGTAAGTACCTGAAGCCTCCACTACCTCCTCGCTTTTCCTTCTCATTTCAATTCATTTCGCAAGAGAATTAATTTTCTTTTGCTTAAGCTTTTAAATTATTCGCTTATCTACATCTTTTGCAGCTCTGTGGAGCATCAACAACCTACCTCGTGATTTTGATTCAGTTTGACACCTCCATAGCTCCCGTATCCAATGAATTGGGATCATTGAATGCAACTTTACCTTCATTTATTATCTGAAGAGCATTAAAAGAGAAAATACAGAGATCAAGATTTTGACCGTTGATTTATTAAAGTTTCAAAAAATCAAGAAATCAGTTGACGCCATCTTTTGGCTTTCAATGGAAACTACAAAAGTCTCCAAACGAGGACAGGAACCACGACAAAAAGGATATTGTTTTTCCCGCCAAATGAGAATATTTGACTTTAAAAATTTCAGTTAAAGCTGTAAAAAAAACTCCTTTATATTTTTAGAAAATTGGAACCCGCTAACCAGCCAATTAGTAGGTGAAAAATTCAGAATTGCCTGAGAATTTCCTTTAAAAAAGATTTTTCCGTGGGAGCTCTGTAAAATAAATATGGGAATGGAAAATGAATGTGGAGGATGGGGGCATTGAATTCTCGCGTTTCTCCCTTTTCCCGGGCAATTTTCTTCACCCAATAACACCGTCAATTACAATTGCTAATTGCTGATTCCTTCACGCACGACAAACAAGGAGTTATTTGCGTGCGGAAAGGGCCTTTCTCCCCTCCATTTCCAGGTGACTAAATGAAACATACCGGGAATTTTATTTACATAAATCTTTTTTCTTTATTCTTCATCAATTACGGGGTAAGAAGGTATACAATAGATCCTGTAAAAAACACATTTTTCATATTTTTTTCACATTTCTTTTTTTTTTCGTTCTAAAAAATATGCAAAAAACTCTGTCGGAGCCTTTTAATCCTTTCGGATTGGTTCTTTTTTGACTTTTCTCTATTTTATTATCTTTTTTCTTTTAATTTAAAATGTTATATTGCTCACCTCTCGAGGACAAATCGAGAAGGTTAGAAGAACCTAAATAATTTTTAAAAATTCATTGGGATTTTTTTTACACAGAAAAAAATTATTCCTAAATTAGTGTACAGTCTATTCATTTTTTTTCTTCTCACAATTCTCTCCTCACTTAAATGTTAAATCAATATAAAAAAGATTTTTCAATCACATTAATTTTCATCTTGTTTCTCTCTCTTCCTCTGTTCTCTTTTCTATTTCTTTTTATAAGATAAAAATGACATCAATGGAAAAACAGATATATTTTTCACCTAAATTGGAAAAAGGACTTTGTTCGTGAGAGGACTTTAATTGTGCCACTGAGATACATTTTCCATGCTTTTCTCCATAAAGATACTTTTCATTACTTAAAGTGATTCACCTCCCACACACTTTTTTTGCACCTCCCTGTACGTATTCACGAAATTTATTTACAAAACTTTTCTTTTATTCTCTTCATAATAAAAAAGAAAAAAAAATAATAAGCGTTGGGCTAAAGGAAAGATTCTTTCTCACAAGGATGTGGGAAAAAAAGCTCAAAAGAAAAGAAAATTCCGTTCATCTCAGAAGGAGCTTTTAGTGGAAGCTCAAAGTGAAGTGAAAGGATATGGGATAAGCAGTGTTTACAAGAGACATTAAGTAGTATTTTATATGTGAAATTTTAACTAAAAATTACATGACACATTTTTTTGAACAACTTCCACTTGTTCTGCGCAGGATATCCTGGCAGTTTCACAAAATTATATATACCACTTGTTAATAAAAAAAAGAGAATAATACTCAATATAAAATGTCTGGCACAGATTCAACAGGGTGATCCAAACTTGATGTTTGTGGGATTATCTCAATAAATTGGAAATTTTCAATTCTTATTTTATTTTAATACTTTTAGGGTTTGAAATTTTTTTTTCATGATAAAATAGTAAAAAAAAATATTTTTTATAAGATTTTTCTTTGATTTCCAAACGAATTTTCTTTTAGCTGTGTTTTTTTCAGACACAGCTTTTGTGTACCGAGCAAAATCGAAAGTCTTCAGATCGGGCTCAAACTTGGTATGAGCACGAATTAGGGTCCCCACATTCCAAAAAACGTATGCGCCAAAAAAAAATTTTTTCCGGCCGTCCGTCCATAGTATAACGTTAAATTGCAAGAGAACGGTGATAGATAGAGACTTGCGGTAAACGGCAAAGTTTAAATATTGACCGGAAGACATCCGATTGTGAGGTCAAATCCACCCCCACCCCCGCGTCCGCCATTTTGAATAACCTCAAAATTTTGTTTTGCCTATATCTCAGCCCCTGTAAGAGCTAAAAATCTGAAATTTTGATATGTTGTAGGGGACATCAATACCTTTCCAACGATACCTCATTTTCGAAAATCGGTCGAGCGGTTTAGTCAATATGGCCGCCACAATTTTTCATCGAAAATCGACCATAACTCGAAAACGGCTCTACCGATTTTGATCAACCCGGGGTCAAATGAAAGCTCTCAACAAACTCTACAACTCTCTAGAACATCCGAAGTTTCAAAAGTGACCGCTAGGGGGCCAAAAATCAAAAACAAAATTTTCGATGAGTTTTCGATGAATATCTCGAAAACTCCATTATCGATTTGCTTCATTTTTTGATATATTATAGTCTACTATAACATCTATTTATAAAAAAAAATTTTAAAAAATTATGTCGCCATTTTGAAAATATTGAGTTGCAACTTTGACATGTCATATCTCAGGTTCTACAAGTCCGATTTTGATCAACTTAAGTGCAAATGAAAGGTTTCGTGAAGCCCTACAAATGTCTAGAACATTGCAACTTCGAGAAATGACCGCGAGAAGCGCGAAAGTCAAAATCAAAATTTTCTAAAATTTTGAACTCGAATATTTCGAAAACGCCATTATCGATTTACTTCGTATTTTAATATGTTATAGTTGAGATTAAGACCTTTCCAACGATAGTTAAAAATCGAAAATCTATGGAGCCGTTCCCGAGATATGGCGTTTTAAAGATTTCTTGGGGAATGACTTTTCAACTTTTCCCGACTTTGCGCGTATTTAAATTAATTTACGCTCTAGTTTGCTCTCACAAAATTGGTACACTGAAAGAAACACAGCTCTCGTAAGCTTGGTCAGCTTACCAATACATTTTTTTATCATTATTTGTTCGTTCTTAATTAAATTCATTCTGAAAATGATAAAATCAATAAACAAATAAATCTTTGTAAATGATGAATAATTAAAAAAGAAATAAAATACTTTCATTCCATTTCTCGGTAGAATATCCATCACACATCAAGTATGGGCCACCCTGTGCTCAATTAGAACACCCTTTAAATTCTTCCTACCTATATTTATATTGATTGTTACTCCTCCAATCTTTTTTTTTGTTCATCCTCTTTGCATTTTTTTGTTGATAAATTACAGTGAATGATTTTTCATCACCATATTTTTCTCTCTCAATTTATTGTATAAATAATTCATAATTTAAAAATTAAATAATTTTAAAAATTTATTCCTATTAAACTTGTAATCCTTTTTTATACCACACTCATACAACAACACATTGAAATTAGTTGCTCATCATTTTTTTTTTTTTTTTTGAAATTTCTTTCACTTGTTGGCTCACGCAACGATGTAATTGGTTTCTGTTGACAGAGGGTGTGTCTGTTTTAAATAATTCCCCGCATTTTATCTGTTTTTTTTTTCTTTATCTTTCCCGCGGGCAGAAAAACTTCTCCCGCACACGAGGTTCTCAAAAGAAAACAACACACACACACACAACAACTCACAGTTCCTCCTATTTGGCAGGAAGTACGGCAACTTCCGCCCCTCGCCCACCCCAAAACATCACCCACTCACGACTTATAGTGGGCCCTGTGGGGTAAATTCATTAAAATAAAACGCCTATCGAGTGTATTAAAAATAAAAATAATAATAAAAAGTTTATCACAGCAATTCTGAGAACATGCCACCGAACCAGGCCATAAAGATGGGGAACATGTACGTGACCAGAGCCCGCCCGATGGACATCTCCGGGATTCGCGTGGCTGTACCACCACTCTCCGTACCCCCTTTCGGGCCCACCTCATTGAGATGCGTGTTCTCGTGCTCCCGCACCACGTCCTCATCGACCCTACCCGGTGGTGGCTCGTCCACATGTCCACCCGTTGGATGGGACGTGTTTGCCGGCAGTGTGTCCAGGCCACGACCCGGAGAGATCTCGTTGTGGGTGATGTGTGGCGGAATGTGGGCCTCAAAGTCATACCCACCCATTCCTGAGCCACCTGTATCCTCATCATCATCCACACCACTTCCAGAGCCGCTTCCGTACTCACCCTCCTCTGTGGAAAGACGGAGAAGATTGGATTTAGATTAAATTACATGAAGGAAGGCAACCTTAAACCTTAATAAAATATTAGACTATCGATTAAAATAGGGAAAGGAATATTGGTTAACAGGACAAGCTGATATTGATTTTTGAATTTCTAACGTTTAATTTTTTTGAATTTGTAAGAGAATTTTTAACATTAGATAATTAGATTATTGTTTTTTTTTATTATTTTTGTGATTTTTTTTAAACCCTTTAAATTTGACCAGCTAAAAAAGTTTTTAAATAGATATAAAACCAAAAATATAAAAGCCTAAAATTCCTTTCAACACTTGGAGGACACGAATTTCTAACCTCAAACTTAATTTTCAATTATAAAGAAAACGTTTTCCAGATTTTTGGCGA
The DNA here is from genome assembly GCF_024334085.1 of Lutzomyia longipalpis. Lineage (NCBI taxonomy): Eukaryota > Metazoa > Arthropoda > Insecta > Diptera > Psychodidae > Lutzomyia > Lutzomyia longipalpis. The sequence goes on from NC_074707.1 coordinate 19,770,327, forward strand.
ACTTCTAGTATTTGAAGTCGCCTACAAATAGATGTAAAATTTATCAAGATAAATTGGATTTTAATCTACGGCGGTTTAGAAAAGTTTAATTGGCAGTGATTGCCAGTTTTGTCCTCCAAGTGTTAACAGAAAAAAAATTAAATTCTCTGATTTTCTAACGGTTGAAGTAAGTCCATCGCATTTCCTACGATAGTTTTTTAATTTAACTTTCAAACAATTTATACTAACCTTCTTAGGTTTTATAGCCTTATTTCATTCATTATTTTCTTATTGTTTTCTAAAACTCAATTTTCTTCTAAATTTTCTAACGTTAGAAATTTTATTCCTGCAAAACAACGAATTACATATTTATATAAAAACTAGGAAATTTTAATGATTTTTTATTAATTTTTTTTAACCCAGCTTTTCTAACTTTTTCTTATTTTTTTCTTATTTTATTCGTTTAGTTTTTTTTAATTGTCGAACGTTAGAAATTTTATTTCTACTACAGTCAGGTATTGATTAACGTCACATGGGATATACTCTTTCCACTCATTATTATTAATAGGTGGAAAGAGTATATCCCATGCGACGTTAACCAATACCTGACTGTAATTTATAATTTTTAGTGATAAAAATCAGAATTTATTAATGATTTTTATTATTTTTTCTCGAATTTCCTAACTTTAGAAATTTTATTCTTTTATTAATCTAACGTTTAATTTCCTAAAAAAACCTTTTTTTTAAATGGTTTAATAAAATAAATCTGGCAAAATCTAATAATTTTAATTAAACTTTCAAAAAAAAAAATGAGATGGAACCAACCTTGATCACTCCACTCAACATCGAGCCCATTGTAAGCGTTTTTCAGTTGACTAATTGACGTCCTCAGGCTGTACAGCTGAGCGTCCAAAATCGTACTCCTCTTGGCGGGAGCTGAACTCGAGAATTCTGGATTTAATTTATTATCCGTGATCACTGGATGGACGTACCTGCAGAACACAAATGAATTCAATTAAAATTATTAACATCTTCAAAAAAATTCTAACAAAGAACTTACCTATCAACTGCATGTCCATTCCAACAGTAGTCCTCAATGGAAGGAGCTGCAGCCATGTCTTCATTGTTGCAGATTTGGTAGGGAAGGTTGGACCAGAAGTTCTTGGTATCCTTCACCTTTTGCTTGATATCCTTGATGAGTTTATCCAAGACTGGCTCTTTGCTGTAGTCATCATCGTAGTTGTCACCCTTTCGGGCTTTGTTGCGATTCTTATTCTTGTTCTTCCTTCGACCGTTTTCGCTGTAGTTATCGCCATTGCTAAAACGCAATGGTTCGAACTTTCCAAGCTCCTGACTTCCGGCTGGTTCAGCTGATCGACTCTGTCGTGTTGTCTCGTCGTCATCAAAGGTGAAACCTTCAGGGTCAGCATCGCGTCGTCGGCGTCCCAGCATTGGTCGTCCACAGCCTTGGAATACTTGATTGGAAATGTCCTTGTTTGTCTCCTGGAAGTTCATTATGGCTTCGGAGATTTTAATGTTAATCGGCTCCACCACCATGACCACGTTGAAAGGCCCCAGAAGACGATCTGAGAGCTTCTCCATGGATGTGAGGAAGTTATCCCACTCATGATCCATCTCTGTGTGGTACTGCAGACAACCCTTCATGACGTTAACGCAATAATTTGCACACGGCTTTGCTGTCTGACCACTGCAGACGTTGCATTGCATCTTCGTGAGTGCAACCACACACTCCAAATTTGGTTTGATCTACGCACAAATCAGAAATGAATTCTTTAGAATTATCGCACTAAATGGAACCTATAACATTTTTCTTGTACTTACATTCATCATGTTCTTCACAATATCCGCTGCTGCGGCCAGTGATTGTGCGTAGGTTCGTGTCGCCACGAAGGAGCGCTTTATTTGCACGGAAAGCTTGTCTGGGACATCACCGAATGGCTTCAGTTGCTTCATGTGCTCACTCACGCATCCCAAGTATCTGTAGTGAGAAGAAAATCCTCTTCATCTCTTTGGCTGGCATTCAATTTAACCCACTCGCCCAATTGGCGCGTGGTTGGATTTTATTTCCTTCAATTACTCTGCATTTCTTAATTATTCTGTTTTGCTCATGGCGAGAGACTTTGCAAAGCAATTGACCTCTACTTAGCTTCCCCCAAAGTGCCAAATTCGATGCAATTGAGAAGCCCAAAAAAAGCTCAAATATTTTTATTGATTCTCCTCTGTGAGCAGTCAAACGCTGCTGCTGGGGCAATTAATGTTAATTTAGTGTTCGAAACTCGGGGAAAATCAAAAGCAAAAGAAGTCAGTATTTTACAAGATTATGGGTAAAAGAAGACAAAATGATTATTGAATTTTTGCTGCTGCTGGTTGAGAGTCTCTTGGGATGCAAATTAATGGGAGTTTTGTATCTAAAATTCAGGATTATTTCATTTAATTTGTTGCCAAGACATTGTTTTGGAACATCTGAGTGACAAAAAAAAACTTTCATTCAGCTAAAAGCTCCAAATAAGAATCCCAAAAAACTGTTGAAAGTTCTCTAAATTATTGGCTTTTTTTTAAAGAGAAAATTCATCTCATTGCCTTAAGAAAACTTAATACAATAAAGTGAAACAAAGACATAAATTTTGTCCATAAAATAACTTTAAACATCTTCCTTGTATGTCCTTAAAATAAATTGGCCAGAAAGTTTTACGTCCTCCTTTTTGCCGGAGGAAGAAGGAAAAAACAAAACATTGTCAAGGAAAAATCTTTGCGGGAAAGTTTCGAAATCAATTTTCGGCAATAAAACGCCCAAAGAGTGGCTCAATACAAACATTGGCAGCACCCAAAATCAATTTCCATTTGCCGATTGACTTTATTTATTTCTTTTGTGTCGGAAATCTTCATCATCTTTTCATATGAATCACAACAAGTGACTTGAGTGGCTATTTTTAGTTGGTAAGAAGAGACTTTCGGCTGTATATTTGCCTCGTCTGGATCATCTACCTCCCAATGAGTTTATTTGGATTTATTTTGGCCCATTCATTAGCTTCGGGCATTTATTTGCACCAATTAGCATGTATCGGATCTCATTAGAGATGCCAATCTTGCGTCTCCTCCTCTCTACACAGACTTTTCTCGGTCTTTTTGATACTTTTTTTTTGTTCCTTCATCTTCTTTTTATTAATATTAATTTGGAGCCCACCACCGTGAGGTCGTGATCTCTTCGCTTAAATAATCACAAAGAAAAAAAGAAATTAACAAACTTACTTGTCGTCAAATGTAAATTGAGAATTGAGGACGGTGAACATCTTCTGGTAGAGGGTGTTGAAGAAGGAATCCATCGCCTCTGAGAGGTCCACCTTACCCCTGGCGTAGTAGCCTTCGAGCTCAGTGAAGAGGTCCGAGAAGACATATGAGTTTTGTTCGTAGATAGCCCCGTAGGTCCTCTTGAACATGGCGTGGAATTCCTTTTTGGACTCCGACAGCAGGTCTTTGAAGTAATCTGTGCAAAAGACCAAATGGAATTTGGGATCATTAATTCAGCACAATATATCAGGTTCTGTAGCCGCGTGTTCGTTTCCCCAAAATGATGACTTCATATTGCAGGAATGGCCAACCATTCGCGCGCTTCATCGTACATCATCCCAAACACAGAATTTTAAAAAAAAAATCAACTTCCAATCCAATCCCACACCCACTGAGCAGGCAGCCGTCCCTCCCCCGCCCCTCATGGCACGTAAGAAATCAACACAACGTCTTATCTCCCGCGAGAGACATCCACTTGTGCTGCTCGCGTCTACTGAACTTCCCCGCAAATAGTCTCGCGAAAAAGTGGTTCTCCTTCGACATATTCCGCGGTTATTGACGCTCTCCATCGCATTACCTCATTGTGATTCAATTAATTGCTCAATGCGTGCGGCAACGACAAAAAAAACTGTCCAAGCAGTGATTCTCGAATGCGTCACGGTTTCCTTATCAGAGGTACGGTGAAGAAGTGAATTAATTGGAATGCATGCGCACCTGAAAAGATTAATTAGTGTCTCACCGCAAAAGAAGGTGCGGAGAAGCCAATGTGGGCCCACTTGCCTTTCCATCATTTCCCTGACATCGTGCGCATTACTTCCCATTGCACTTTGATCGCAAAGAAATTCAGTAATTATTTTTTATTGTGAAATTCGAGGAATTTCCTTGGAAAAGCAATGTTGTGTGGAAAAATTGATCAATGAGAATCAATGAAGCTTTGAAAATTAAAATAAATATTATTCTGAGCTTTGATTTTTCTGGATAATTTATGAAGAAGAGATCCTAGTAAACTATATATAGGATTTTCTTTAAAAATTAAGTATGATGATGGAGACGCCTGGTAGTTTAAATACCTATTTAATCAAAGAAACTAAAAGCTATGAAAAGTCTTCGTTTTTCTCTAAAGAATTATTTTAAACAGATGAAATAAAAATAAAAAAGATTTTAAAAGAAAATATTAGAACAGAGATAACAGTGGAGGCGCCTTGTAGTACCAGGCGTCTCCATCTATTAAACTAATTAAATGAATTCAAGTAATTTCCGCAAATAGAAATCATTATTCTTCTTATGATTTGCCTATGGAAAATCGATCAATATTCCTTGCTCATAATTAATTGGTCCCCTAATTGAAATTACATCATTTTTCCGTGATAAAGAATCAACACAAAAGGTCAAATGGATATGAAATCTATTAATCTTAATTTCATCTAAAGTTCAACCAAATGGAACTAATTGTGTCCTTTGACCTTTATTAGATTTATTATTGGAAATTGAAGGTGAATTTTAGGTAATAAAATAAGGTGTGTGGAAACAGAGATCAAAGGAAAATTCATACAAGACATGGAATTGAAGGACAAGGCGGAGAAATTGAATTCCTTCCAAGGGAATCCTTTGAAATAAATCATTCAGATATAATGGAAATTTTCCTGGCAAGTCTTTAACTTCTTCAATTAAAATGACATTTTAGGAATAAAGTTAAAGTTTTATCTTGAAGAATTTAAACTCTTAATTGCTGCTTAATTTTATTTTTAATTCAAACTTTTAACTAAGAAGTCCTATTTTTTTCCAAGAAAGCAAAATTCTTATTCTTTCTTTTTTAAAAAAAATCTTTTCTTTGCAAAAGCAGCAAAAAACTATGTGCAAAGGGTCAAATTCAGGCCATCTTCCCCTATAGTTTATTCACTAAAATTACAAAAGAGAAGTACATTCAAAATATTAAGACAAACACACTCGGTTCATTGAGTGGGATCTCGAGGAGATTTAAGATGAATTCTCAAGTTCTCTCTCACTAGCAAATCTTTCGGAGCTTATTCAATTGCTCAAAACTCTGTATAATACTAAAGCAAATTGGACTTAAGTGGTTTGTCTCCGAAATGTTGCAATCATTAATCTTTTAGGATGGTTGAAAATTAGGCTAATCTTCCAATTTAGTCCCAACAACTGTGCGGGTGGGTTTTTCATGAATGAAACCGAGAGATTTCGAAATGTCTTTCCGCCTAAAGGGGGAGGGAAGGGAGTGGGATTCCAGAGGGCACACACCATCGCGAGGAATCCTATCTGTCTCTTAGTTAGGGCTTGTCTCTTTTGGGCCCCATGTGTGTTTATATTTGTGATGATAATAATGTTCGTTTTGGAGAAAATAAACAGACAACGCGCGATAGAATATTGCGCCTAACGCACGTTCCATCATCCATTTTTTTTGGGCTCCAATTGCATTCGGAGCCACATCTAGAATAATACATATATGGGTGGTGGTGGTGTGTTGTGGCGGAATAATAGGAAATTGATCTCGAGTTTACAAGTATAATTTCAAAAAAAAAGAGAAGAAAAACGAAGAACTAAACGTACAATTATAAAATGTTGTACACAAATCCCCTTCTCTGCCACACACCGGCTTCGTTTTTCTTAACATTGCGCGAGCCATTTGGGGCAAAACGCAGGGTTTCTTTCAAAGTAAACTGTTAATATATTTATGTGCAGTTCAATGGAGTTCAGGAGTAGATTGTATTTACTTCATTCGTTTTTTTTTTCTTCTCTTTGGGAAAGATCTATGCAGAGCAATCTCTATGTGAGTCTCTCTATCTTATTCCACCCAATTCAATTTCTCAATGTCTTTCGGCCATTTCCTCGCACGATGCGCTTGCTGCACATGATATACCTACCTACATATGTATGTATACAGTATAATGTGGAAATTTTATCCTCGTTTATCATCAACACACCCCACCGCCCACCTCCTCGGTAGCCCCTGATGATGAAGCACCGAAGAGTGCGCGCATGAGAGTGAATCAAACGGCGGAGGATTGATTTAAAAATAGACAATGAACTCCATCGCATGTCTTTCCTTGTTATAATTTCAATTTCAATTGATGCAATTTGTAAATGATATTGGGAGAAGAGATGAGAACTGGATGAGGTTTTGTCTTCCCATGAATGAACTTCTCTGTTGTTATATTCTCTTCCTCTCAACATTCTCACATTCTTCTCACACGGCCTTTTTTCTGCCTTCTCCTCTTCTCCTATCCATCTTCCATTCCTTTACAAACCCATCGTCAAACAATGAAATTGCCTTCGATATTTTTAGATTCTTTTTGCTGTTTTTTTTTGTGTACGAACTACATACGCCAAAAAGAACTTAAACTTCCCGACACACATTGTATTCCAGAATGCGCAGCACTTCATAAAACATATAATACACACCAAGTGCCACTCTTTGCACCTCTTTTGCGCGATTAAATGTAACCACCACACCGTGTGTATTGTGGGACTCATGCCATTAGATTAGATAAAGCTTCCAAACGTGACGAATTGCCTGGGACTCAACCAAACTATATATATTTCTGCGGGTGACCCACAAAAAGCCGCAACATCATATGGGGAAGCTAATCAGCAGACAAATTTTATTTTTACGAAGAAATTGCCTCAAATCTATCATCTCCACTGAGCTCACTATCCTACCAAAAAAAAGGTGATTGATAGTGGAAGAATGTACACAAAATTGTAGCAAATCGGGGGAAAAGCAACTGCGTCACGTGTATGATTAACTAAACTTCTTGATTTTCTTCAGAGAAAATAAACACAGGGTTCACATTTCATTTAAGCGTGTCTTAGATTTTTTTAAAGAGATTTTAATTGATTTATTAGTTGGTGTTCCTTGATAACTTCTTTCACTAAAACAAATTGTTGAAAATCTTCAATTTAAATTAAGAAGAAAATTAATCTTGAAAAACTATGAGGCAATAATAAATAAAATTTTGAAGAAAACTTAAAAACTGAAGTTTTCCTTAGAACTTCCTTATCATATTTCTTAACTTTTCATTTTCTATTAAGTTTAATAATTTTTTTCTCAAAAACTACCCACATCTTCTGTACAAAATTCTACAGAGAAATAGTTAGAAATTCAATTTAAAACAATAAAAGATATTAATCTTCCTCTTGTTTCTCTTAAGATTTCAATTTAAACTCCTTAATGAACGTCTGCAGTGGTGGTGGTCCTCTTGATAAATCAAAATCAACCATCTTGCAGAAACCACTCGAAAAGTTTTTGAGTACAGCCCTTGAAGATTGCGCGATTTACTCACAAAAGCTCTCCAAGTTTTAAGTTAAAAAGTTTCTCTGAACAAGGAGGTCAAATCTGCACTCAACATCGCAAACTTCACGAGCTCCTTTCTCCCATATGCTGGTTGCATTCTTTCTAATCCACCAACTATACACACGTACAAGCATCTTCACCACGCGGCATCTTCGCGTAGAATGCAAAAATATTGTGGCAGAATGGGGCCATCGTGGTATGTTGATATATAGGATGGTATTGAAGGTAAAAGAGAAGAGGTAGTGTCCCCAATTGACTCACCATTGAACTTTTGTGCGCGATTGTGGAGCACGGAGGCTAATTTTCCAATTAAATCTTTGGTCTGTCTCTCCATGTGAACCCTGGAGATGTCTGCGAGGCGCATTTCCATGTTGTAGGAGCAACACGTGCCCGCTGCCGGGACTGAGCAGTACTTGAGGGGCAAATCTGGAAGGAAGAAAGAAGAGATGAGAAAAAATGTCATCAGATGCGGTACACTTGCGACATTCTCGCAGCATCACAGAGAAATTTCTCAGTCGTGTCGGCATCTCAATAAAATGCTCCGAGAGAAAATCCCTCGGAAAACACCTTATCTCTCGTCCCCGCCCGAGGTAGTACCGACAAGGAGGTCAGACGACAAAAAGCCAGGTGAGTGTTGCGGGTGGGATGCGCGACAAAGGTAAATTCAATATTTGCTCATCACAAGCACCCACCACAATACAATCCAACAATCACCTCTTTCTCTCACCCAAAATCTACTTTTTCCTTCACATTTTCTTCTTGCGGAACCGCACTCATATTTTATGCTCATAAATTCCAATTAATACCCTAATCTCAATTTAATCCATCTCATGCAAGTTGAGACACAATTGCCGAGGTTCTCCGCGCGCGACTCTGGAATTCCATCATCTGGCATCCCAACTCCTTCTTTTATTTTTTTTTCCGTCTTCCATTTGCCAACAAAACGCAAAATATGACGCTGCAACTTGGCCTTATCTCCCCTTCCCGGTCTATTTCCCATTTGGTAGACAAATGAAGATCTCTTTCCTCTAATATCAAAAAAAAAAACTAAAGTACATTGCGCGGAGGAAGAGGTTTTTCTTTGCAGACGCGAAGGAATTAATTTCAATTAGACCGCCACTGAGAACATTCCGGCCTTTTTTATCTCACACTCTCTTTTTCACTTCATTCTCTCCCGTTTCCCCCGTAACAGACACCGTATATATACATATATGTTGGTGTCTGTACAGAACCCTAGAGAATTTTACAGACACCCCAAAGAAAAATCATTTATAAATAGAAAAAAAAATTGTAAAAGGTTTGTCAATTTTTTTTGAAAGAAATTTAAGTCCTCTATACATTAGATGGAGAAGTTTCCTTCCGGTTTGTTAAGGTTTGTAGAAAAAGAAAACCAAAGTTTAGAATTTTTAATTCTTTATTCTTAAAGCTTGTAGTTTGTTGATTTTTCAAAAAGTTTGACAGACCTTTTACAAATTAATTGTAATTAAATTGTAAAAGAAAAAATAATTTGTAAAAGGTTTGTCAAAGCTCTAAAAATAAAATGAATTAAAAATTCTAAACCTATATTTCCTTTTCTTTATTAAAAAAAATCATAAATTATTAATTTCTTTATTTAAATTTTGAAATAAAACGGTCTGGTATGATGGAGTGAATTATGAATATTCAAAAAGGACTTGATCCTAAAATTCTCCTTGGCTGTGTTCCCATCTGTGGGGCTATCAGAAATTTATCCACATAATGGCGTAGTGGATGATGATGAGGGCCCAAAGAAGTACCGTGAAATGTTGAGAGAATGAGAGAAAGATGGATCGAGATTGCTACAAATGGAGGTGTGAATAGATGTCCAGTTGGATTTTTTTCTCAAGAATCCCAAGAAAAAAAAACTTCTCGCCCAGAAAACCTCACAGTGTGACCAAGAGGGCCCCCTGAACGGAATGCTCGCCACTCAATCCATTTATTAGCATCTCTATTAAATTCCAAATGCACCCAAGAACGTCTTTTTACATTAATGAAACTTCGCTCTTCTTGTGACTCACACACACCGGAGGCGAACGCCTCTGTGATGCAGTCCAATGTGTTTGAATTATGTATTTACATAGATCCTATGCGAGATGGAGGTATGCTAAAAATATTTTATATCTCCACATGAGATTCTCTCTCCATTTTAGCGACTATGCCGATTGATTTTACGACATTGTATGGCAAAAAGTACGCCATAGCCGCAGAAATGAATTTCTCGGTGCATTCAGTGGTTAGCTCGTAGCTATGTCATCATGGCACAGCTATATGCATTTTAGAAAATTTTACAGGCTCCATTTCATTAACATATTGCCTACAAAATAACAAATTGTTTTCAATATTTTAAAGTCTCTCCTCTATTCATTAAAATGTCTTAGGAAGAACCGCTAAATTCATCAAAAAGCCACCTCAAGAGCCCGAGACATTAATTAAAAACTTCTTGTTTCATCACAGGCCTGGCGAAGGAAACAATTTGGAAGGAAGGAAATTGACAAAGTTTCAAAGAACTTCTTGAGACAAATTTCCGCATCATTCCAAGGAAGGAAAACCACCAAATTCCCTTCGAGGTTTTCAATCACAACCCTCTGTAGCGTTGAGCATCCTCTACGGTACTTTCGGTCTTAAATTAAAGACTTACCACGCGTGGGTTTGTGTGATACAGCAGCATCGTGGAGTTTTTCATGTGCGTGGTAAAATAAAATTGAAACTCCTAATTGATTTTTCATCGAGTGGTGGCTGCAGGTAAGGAAATTTAGACATTAAACTGCAATATTTATGTCCTATTAGTTGCAAACATCTCTCCCGCTTATGGAGGCAGCAAGTGACTTTAATAGCTCAAGACATCGCGTCATGGCGACTCACCAGGTAGCTCTTGCGCGAGATGTCCCCACGAGAAAATTGCACACATGCCAACCTCGAGGGGGCAACTGATGCCATTTGAATTTACAATTCCCGCTCGGCCCGTGTCTCGCGCGCATTGATGGGCAACCGTTGATGGTAATTTGTTTAAGGATGTGGGAGGAGTGGTGCGCGGGAACACTCCACCAGCATTGACAATAAAATGATAATTAGTTTAAAATGTCCGCGCGCGGCTTTTCTCCACTTCAAATACGCAATTCAAAAAAAACTGCCCCATTGCGGCAAAAAAAAACGACTATTTGAGAGAGAAACCCACCATGGTGGAAAAGAATTTATTCACATAATATGCAAATGGGCTTTGAGAAAAATTTTTCAGTCACTCCCGGACGCAGTTCTTTGCAACTTGCTTTTCGTATGGAATTTCGGAGCATTCCCGCGGAGACCAAAGTATGAAATGTTGGGGCTCTTGGATACATACGCGTGGGATTCTCATTGCTACGGATGTATATTTCTCACCATATCGAAAAAGCCACGAAACGGTGTGCTGCAGAAGGAGCAAAACAACCTCACTATACCCAATGAGTCTCCGCGACTTCTTGGGAGAATCGCACACAAGAATTCCTTTCCATTCCACCTTGTTTTTTTCTCCTTCTCTTGCGTTACACATATAATGCAGTATTTATTTCATTTTTCCCCCTTTGCACTACCTTTTTTTTCGTTGTTTCCCTCCACCTTCTTGCTATATATTTTATTACTTGTTTCATCTTCATCGGTTCTCCCGGCATTGGTCTTCCTACCCAATATATACTCTTCTTGTGCACAATTTTCTTTTTGCATTGCGCCACACAAACACCAACGCGCCCCAAGGGAACAGTGGTGCAAGCAGTTCGTCCCACGAGACGTAAAGTGGTGATAAATGACACGAAAATCGATAAAATTCTACCCATTTGAGATGCCGGTCGGTGTAATTAAATGCAATGAAATGAGAAGATTCCCGAAAGCACTATTGTCCGCAAGAGAGACTCTTGAGATCCATCAGTGTGGTGGGACTCTTCAGCGATACTCCTCTCAAGAAGATGAGAGTGCAAACATCTTGAGCATCATGGTAAATCACTTAGGTGGCAAAGAGATGGTATTTGGAAGGCACTGGCAGCACAATTTACAATGAAAAATTGAAGTGAGGAATTGATTTGCAAATATAGATGAACAGGAAAGTAATAGCATAACTCAAACCGCAATTCAGGATATTTAGGATTTTTTTGGCTCTAAGCATCATAGTCATGTAGATCCTGAAGTCTACAGGAAAAATACAAGCTTTACTTAAAAATTCATCAATCGTTGAACTCAAATATGAGGCAATGTAGGTCAACAATGGATCAATCAGATAGATAGACAATTATTGCTCAATTGGTAATCAATCTGATTTACTTTAGCACACGTCTTTCCATTAGCTACAAAATGGTCTTGCTCTCACGCTTCATGGTTTAAAAAAGTAAGATCTGTGGATTTTGTTTCATATAAAATCAACAAAAAAATAGCCAAAAGATCGAAATAATAACTCAAAAAAAATGTGATCAACCTACAATTGCCTGAAAATTGTGTGATTGAACAATAATTGAGCCTAAATTGACCAAAAAATTGGCGAAAAATTAAATACAACGTTTTATCAATAGTTGATCAATTTATAATCAAAATTAAATTAACCTAAAATTGACTAATTAGACGACCAATTAATAATTAATTAGAATTGACCTGAAATTGATCAAAAAGATTGAGTCATGATCCGTGTTATTAATTATTGATCAATCAATGATAAATCTGATTGACTCAATCAAAATTGAGCATTCGTTGGCTCAAACAATTCTTTACTGGGTCCTGTAAAGAACCCCTGAAGAATCATAAAACGACAAAGCATATTAGTAAAGCTTCGTAAGTCCCCATTTAATCTTTCATCTGATAAAAATCTACCACTAATTTTTTTTAATCAAGAGAACGTAGATTAAAACATAAAGATGCTAAAGATTTTGATGATATCTTTTAGCTATCAATTCATCTACTGAATTTTCAAGAAGTTCTTGTAAAAAAAATCCCATCAAGGAATGCAAATTAAAATTCTTTCTTCTTGTAAAATAAGGGCGATTCATTGGTACTGTGTGTAGTAAAATCTTTTGAGAGCACATTGAGTGGTGTATAAAAAGCACTCTGACTGAGAAGAAGTGCAACAATGTAGCCGAATGAGTAGTATATTGAATGTGTCGAAGATTACTGGGTGTTGCATTTATATACGGTGTGGTTGTAAACGACGATGAGGAAGACCCGAAGATGTGGAGGGCAAAAAGAGAAGCAAGAAGAAAAGGAATTTCACAAATACAGAGATGAAATTAAGGAATTCTCCAATCGACCAGTTTGGTCAGTTTGCCACAGCTCTCTTTCACCATGAGATGCAACCACGGGGATGACCCGAGGGCGATCCGTGTAGCAATTCAACCTCCTTTTTCAATTAAATCACACACTCCACACTCAGTGCAAAGAGACTCTCTTGTGGCATTCCAATGCCCTTCTTCGGGGTGCTGCACACACAGAGAAGAAAAAGACGAAGAAGTTTAAAAAAAAAACAAGAACTCTTGAGGACTCTTTCTTCAGGATCATTCCGCTGTCAGGTTAATCACTACAAATGGTAAGAAGGTTTGTCAATGTTTTTGTTTGGGAAAATAATTTACAATTTTGCTGGGAAAAGATCTTTTTTATTGTTTTCTTCATTCATTCTTCGAAGAAATTTTGCTGCAGATGAGAAAGGAAGGCCAAAGATACTCAGATTGATAACATTTAACCCAACTGCTGATTAAACTTCAAAAGGAATTTTCGCATCAAGGCTTAATGAATTTTGTTATCAATGCATTATTATAAACATTTCCGATTTCTTATCAAATCATAAATATGTACACAAACACCACATGCATCGTTTTGCCGCACAATAAACTCAAAATCCAGAAATCCCATCATAAGCTTTCACCATAAAGTAGAGGCTATAAAATTCGCACAAGATAGCTCAATAAATTGACTCTGTTTGGTTGGGAGTTAACAAAGGCTGGAATTCTTTGATGATTTTTTATTATATAGCAAAACTCTGCGGCGTTTCTTGACCCCTTTTTCATTCCCAATGCGAATTTCTGCGCGTTCGCGGTTTTTATGGCTTATTAGTTTCTTTTTATGGTGCTTAAAAAAATCTAATCTTAACTTTCTGATAAGATTTTGATGTTTTTTTTTGTTGATGCGTAAAGATGGGAAGAAAATGCATTTCTTGTGGCAGAACTTCTTCGGAGTTCTGAGCACACGTTTTTATGAGTTTCAAGAAGGGTATAAGTGGTAGCAGCAGCAAAAAAGTGAAGCTTCTTTAGTAGAAAATTGTCGTTTGGAGTGTCAATAATTGCACCATCCCTTGTCGCTTTCAAAGGGACACATTTTAAGGCACTTGATGAGACGAGAGGCAAGTGCAGAAGGAGCTTCAAAGAGGAATCCTAAGAAAATGTCTAATATAATTGTTAAAGTACTTTTATGCCCTGTTACCGCTCAAGGATGTGATTTTATCCGGATTACTCAACAAATAGGCAAGGGGGCTCATTGTGCAGACACTTCACATTTGAGTCAAATGGAAGGCGGAGGGTTAAAATGTGAGCCAGACAACACTGCCTCAATGGAGTCCTCCACAAATAGCATCTTACAGCAAAGATGAACAATGTTTGAGGAAACTTTGCTTCTTCCACTCCTTCTGATAAATCCATTTTCATTTTATAAAATAAATTACACGCCATTCCCGTGGCGTGGTCTGAAAAATCATCCTCATTTAATTATTGAATTCCAGTCTCTGCGCTTCTTCTCTTTTTTTTATCACACACACCACACATAGCCACACAACAATTAGATAAAGCCCCACATTTTCTCCGCGGCTGTGGCTCTACATGATAATTTATAACTTAATATACATATTAGTGGCATATTGGAGCTCATTTCTCTGCTGGTGAGAATGAATATGAGACGAACTCAGCAATAATGAGTCTCCGACTGAGGTAGATCAAATTGCTTCTCTGCCACTGACTCTTCTCTCGCCTCCCAGGGGGGCAATAACTACCACCTTTTTGTGCACGACGTGAGCTATGTATGTTGGTTTGATGCCCACCAACGAGAGAAAGTTTCAATGGATATGGAAATCCTTCATTTGTCTTGCTACCCATGTAGCATATTCCTTTTCATTGAATTTATTTCTTTACAGGAGGGTCCCTTATATACAAAATTACTAAATTTTATTCATTCATCATTTTTCTTTCCTTTATTTTTTTTTCTTTAAAGGAGTTTATTCATTTTGAGGCTTCTGTGACATTTATGGTTAATACATGAGAGACATGAAAAATATAGCAGATCATAAAGGAGAAAAGCATAAAATATATTCAATTCAAAAAAGTAAAAAAATTAGACTATAAAAAAATCATTTAAGTAAAAAAAAAATACTTTTAAGCTACGCCCTCATTTTCTTTAATAGGTTAAGGACAATTCAATGAAAGATTTTATTTATTCAGATCATCAATAAAACTCCCAGTTAATTTTCCTAAAAGAAAATCAAACAATGCTAGGTCAGCAACAGACACATCCTCTTTATTGCATAAGAGAGAGAGAAAACACAATCTATGTATTTTCTTCTCTTTATGAATAAACATAAACGAATTACGTTAAAACGTTTCCACAACCACCAGGAAAAACCCAGGAAAATCGATTACAAAACCAAGCCAAAACCACCCCCCAAAAAAGCCACCCTATGTACGGAAATCAAGGATGAGGGTGGAAAATGTAATCCCTCTTTAAGAATAAATATGATTTTCTCGGTGCCAAAATGTATTGTGTGGAATGTTGTGCAAAATACAACACTGGTGATCCCATTTCCTGACGCGGCAATAAACATCCGTTCCGCAGGGCCATTTCATTTGAGTTGTAACGTACTATATGGGCATGGTAATTTCGCAACAATGAATTGCAGAAATTGCCCACCCCTTCGGAATCTCCATGAATTCCATCGTCGACGTGCTCTTTTGTACATAAATCGCTATGGGTGAGAATATCTCTCTTTTTCTGCTCATTTCTCTGTGTGTAATGAAAGATGCAAAGCACCTAAATAGACTTCAATGGTGTGTACCACGTACATAAATAGTTATTACAAACATTTATTCAAATTGATGGCTCCCGATTTGTTTAAACACAATTTTCTTGTGGTCTTCCCCATATACGACGAGGGTCTTTCGCTACGCTTTGTCCGTTCTTCGTTCGCGATCAGCGATGATGGTATTTTGTGCACACCTCGTGCAACATTCCTCACGGGATTTTGTGAAGGATAGGTGAAAGACGAGGGATATGCAGGCAGGGTGTATGGCTACTAAGAGACTCCCTATGGGTGAGACAAAGTGAGATCTCGCACATATCGCGCGTATACTGTGGTCCCAAACACTATGGGCTCTTTTCATGGCTCTTTTACACTATAAATATAAAATAGAGACGAAGAATTCTCCATGGTCGTCATCCCATTATGCCATCCGCATCGTTTATCTAGAATGCCTGACCATTTCACCTCAAGTATCATTCAGTGAATGAATGGTGTGTGCTGTTCTTTATTCTCTCATCTCAAGAGTTAATGGCATGAACGATGAACACCGAAAAAAAAAATCACCAGAACTAGAGAAATTTTTACTCTCACCCAGAGAGTAGCCCCAGTGGACTGTGTGTCTCCAGAATGGGTACATAGAGCCACTGAATCTGAGACTATTTGTCTCCAATGAATTTAGTTACAAGAAATCTGTGAAGATGTCACCACGGTACTAAATCAAGAACTGCAATACAACTGCAATAATTTTATCGCAATGCTTTGGTTATGTTTACATTTTGTCAATATAAAAATAAATTATTTTCATTTATGTCTGTTTCCCTGAAAATGTGGAAGGGACAAGTTTTATATTCTCTCTCAACCGCTAAAAAGTGAAGGAAATTATGCGGTGCAGTGAGTGGGCTGACGTGAAAAGGAGTGAAAGCTGTAAAAGCCGAGGATTCGGATACAAATTATACAAACACACAAAGGACAATTCGTGAATTCTATAAAAGGCGTTGTACGAGGCATTTTTCCAAATTGTTGCCGGAGTTACGTCCAACCACCCTCATGATGACCTCCGTGTTAATGCTCATCCTCAGCATCATCTTCGTGGGATCCTTTGGAAAAACCTCTAGGTATACGCCGCCTCTACACGTTAATTCCTCCTCAAGATATTCAAGGTCAACACAAAAGAAGCCACGGGGATTGAGGAGGCGCTATGTTTCTTGCATAGAGAGAGGAAATTGTTCAAAAATATCCTACGCGCATTCCGGACAAAGCATTGTCTCTCTCAGCAATCACGTTGCACTCAAATTGGGCAATTTCTCTCTGTGTGTAAGACGCAATTTGACGGTCATCACGGAGGAGTCCGTCAGTACACGGCTCCCTGACAGTTTTTCGTGTGAAGAGGACACTCCGGCACTTCCTAGAGAGCCTCCCCTGCGTGCCCCCCCGTTCCCTATTGGGGTAAGTAGCTCATGATGTTGCATAGTCGCACTGGACCTTGGAATTTTGTTTTGTTTTTTTGATCGTTGCAGTCCGCTTGAGCGGGACGGGGAGCTCCTCGCACTACCTTCAAATTGTAAGCGAGGGGGAGGTCTCCCAAGAAGAGTATCTTCATGCTGTAGAATTTTGCCGGTTTCCGGGGCACAGTCTTCGTTCCACGGTGATGATTGCCCAGCCATCCTCTCCCTCCACGTACAGACAGGTGGATGCCTTTTCGTGGCCTGGAAGAGAACTATTAGAGCTCTCCCTGGGAGAAAGGAACAGTGGCTAGGGGAACAAGAGGAGCTTGGTCTGGCCTTGAAGCTTTTATTCTCTGTATAGGATGTCAATCTAATCAAAATAAATAAATTGTGGAAATGGAGAATAAATGGGGTTCAACCCAAAACGGATTTTTTAAAAAATGTTTTTTTTTCGCTTTTGTCTCTTTGTAGTTGTTTGGTTTCACTCCTACAACATTTTTTATGAAAATTAAAAAAAAATCATGTTTCAGTTTTGCCGGACCATGGCACTCAAAGCATCTTTCTGTTCTTGTATCAGACTCGTTTGACATATTCTTGTAACGCACTTCATTAATCATCCGAGAATCTAATCATTATGACAAAAGTTGAAGAAAAAGAGAATATAAAGATTTATAAAAAAAAAGATTAAATTCAATTTATGCAAATAAATAAATTTTTAAAAGATTTTTTCTTATGTAAATGCATAAAGAGGCTCCCTATATAGGTCTGTTGGTATATTATTAATTACAGATCCCATTCTTTTCATTTTATTTCGAATATAATTTTTTATTTTATAAATATTATTAATTTCAATGCAATAAATAATATTCTCTATTTTCAAAATAAAAAAAATACCACTAACGCCATCTGTTTATTGCCAATATGTCACGGCTGCTATAAAATCAAATACACGAACTACTAGAATTCTTGTCATTGTGACAATCAATTCTAGTGACTCGTGTGTCTCTATATTGGGGAATCAAGTCCACTACTTTAGCGACGAGCCCCAGTGAACAACGATTCTCTAAACCTCTAGCATATTTTTTTTTCGGTGAAAGATGTGTGAAATGGGAGAATTCTTCGTTAATCGTGTTTTTCATTATTGAACCTCCTTCTGCCCATTTTTTTTTCTCTTCCTCTCCACACTGCGCTGCTACATCCACCAAACCATCCTCTGTAGTTCTTATAACTCGCCATGCTCACTTGGCCGGGCTGTCTTCAGGTGTGTGGGGCCCCTCATTGCTTTGCTTTGGGTATGTAGGTATACAACGAAGACATCCAGAGGTGGCCCCATCAACTGGTATGTGCGTGCATTTGTGTACATAGAAAGAGAATTCTCATGGAACACTGTATAAATATTGATAAAGTCCAAGGTATTTTATGTATTGATTGGGAGGCCGGGGAAAAACGAGAAATTGTGCCCACAGACTGATCAAACTATTTAACGTGCATGGCCTTCTTCCATCTCTTTTCCTCGCGCTCTAGCCCATCTCAATGTGCCCCACAACAATCCACAAGTCCGTGGAGACACACGGCGATCACTCGTAAAAATTTGTGAAAGTAAATTAGGCCCATAATGGATGCTCTTCTTCTTCCTTCACCGTCGCATTGGAAGATGAATTAATCCCATCCGCACGATGTCCAATATGCAGCTATGGGAAAATCTCCCAAAACGTGGGCCTATGTGAGCAACATGAAAATTGGTCCACCTTGCGGGGTCTAATGATCTCATAAAAGCCCCCGGAGAGAGTTATGCTGAAAATCATCGTTAATGAGACGATGATGACTTTTGGGTGGTAACCCACTCGCGCCGGAAAAAGATAACGACTTTATGGGGAAAGAAGGCAAATAAATCACGGGTATGGGAAATCCACGGAAGGTGCACTAAAAAAAACCATTTTGGGTGGCTTAACTGATAAAATCAATTGGGTCATTGTTGATTTTCCCCAAAAAAAAAGAAGAATTAATTGAAATTCGAAGCAAAGCTAATTTGTCACAGAGAGCTGTTGAATTAAATTGAATGCTTGTTTGTTTTTTTTATTAATTGATATATTTTCATTTGAATTTTCCTTTTGAAGTGATTCTTTTCAATTCTTTAAAATTCTTATTGATGATCTTAAATTAATTTGGGAAAGAACAAATAGGAAAAATTTCCATTGAAATGCTTATAAGAAAATTTTATTTTGTGGCATAAATTCAACATTTTTTAACAAAGACAAATTGTAGGCCTACAGCTAAATATTTAAGCTCCAAAGGAGTTTATTCGCTGTTGTATGGAAAAATTTCTCAATATTGTAAAGAATTATAAAAATAAATAAATCACCACAGAGACTTCCTTCTCATTTTCCAATAGGATCTGCTAAAAAATCCAGGAAAACTCCCTCAAAAACATAAATAATGGGCCTTATTCAGCGATCAAGAAACCCTTGAAATTCGCTTGAAATCTTGAAGTTTCAGTACAAAATTCAAAGATTTCAAGGATTTTTTGATCGCTGAATAAGGCCCAATAGCATCATTATTGTGTTTCTTGAATCGTTAAATGCATAAAGCATAAAAGTATCTTTTCAAAAATTATTGAGAAAGGATCAGCGCCTTGATCAGCGCGAATATTTTCAGAAAAAAATGAAATATTGGGCCTTATTCAGCGACCAAGAAACCCTTGAAATTGGCTTGAAATCTTGAAATTTCAGTGCAAAATTCAAAGATTTCAAGGGTTTCTTGGTCGCTGAATTATTCCCATTGACGTCATTTCCTCCATTTTTTGCCAAATCTTTGCCAAAATTTCCTAACTGATTCGAATTAAAAGGGAAATCTCTTTGGAAATTCCTTATTCGTTTTTGATACTCTCAAAAATTACCCGTGTCCCAATTTTTCCCTTAAATTAGGAATTGTTGCATATACATCCGTGACTAAACTCCCTTGTACCCTAAACCAAAATCCCCCAGTAAGCAGCTTGAATTTCCAACAAAAAGCAAAAATTCACCAATTTTTTCAATTGAAACGTCGAAATTGCAACTGAAAATGAAATGCTTCAGGCGATTAGTCCTGGGTGTCCTGGCGAATGAAAGGAGAGTAGGTACTCTAAACCCCTGCAGATGTGAATTGAGCACAGTATAAGGATCATCTTGAGATTTCATTGAGAGAGGGAATCCCGCAATTTAAATCCCCGTCTTAATGAAGGATCAAATGAGTGACAAATTGTGTTGAATTTCATGCCGGGGAAATTGAGAGTTTTTGAGGGCATTTTTGGAAGAAATTCAGTGTGTGTGTCAAAAGACAACCCTCTGCGTGTTAAAACTCTTGTGAATAAATTTAAGGGGACCCCTCATTCGAATGTTGTTTGTTGGAAAATATGCATGGTGGGTCTCTTAAGTGCCATGGCACATGGCGACGATGAAAAGAATTGAAGGCAGTGCCTTCCGGTTTCCTTCGTGTTTTTTTCCATCTACACTTTCTCATTCATCTGGAGTGTGTTTTTGTGAGGAAAGAGCACCCCTCGAATTTAAACTGTTACACACTAAATTGAGCCTCTTGGCAGAATTTTTTTTTCTTACTTCGCTGTTATTTCCTTAAACTTCTTTTCTCTGTTAATTTTCATGGCCAGCAGAGCTCCCCATATCTCTCTCAAACGTCTCGATCTAGTTTTTTTTTCTTACAACACATTGGCAGTTTGCGCCTCAAACGGACGCACAGACTTCACGCAGAAAATTTTCATTCTCAACAATTTGCTTCCCTCCAGTCGACAAGTGAGTGTGTCTGAAAATAATTACCGGCGAGCAAGTGAAAATAAATAAATCTCTCCTTCTTGAAAATAAATATTTTTGCAAAAATAGCACCACACTCGGAGAAGGGGGGGACGCGCACGAATTTGCCTCTAAACTCCTCGCGCGAGGTTCTGCAACGGAAAGATAAAGCTCTCATCATCTCCGCGAATTTTCGCGATGTATGCTTGAGGGGGGTTTCCTAAATTTGCGAATTTAGAGTTGTAGAATGTAAAGATTGAAGATTTATCAGAGGCCGTATCAAGGTCTCATGCATCGTCTTCATTCATTAATAAGTCGGCAGGCAGTTTGTATACCCATTGAGGGGCTCTCTCAAGGCGTCTATACACAATAAAAGAGGCATTTTGTAATTTTTTATTGACAGCCATTTGAGGAATCTTGCTTGGAAGCTCCACTATCTCTTCCCCTTGATCTCGCGATTAGGCTATCCACCGTGGGACACACCGAACCACAGAACTCGGCGGAATCTCTCAAGCTGTATCAATAGCAAGATTCTCCGCCATATCTTCATCCCCATCTACCCCCACTGACCACGGCATCATTTCCAATTCCAACACAGCAACAAGTATGAGGACCCCACCAAATGCCGATTGCAATTTGAATTCAACACGCTTTTATTTATTGTTTCACTCGCTCTCCATCTTCTCTCTTTTCCTTTTTAATCGCTCCCCCCGTATCCCCCCGCGCCATTTAGCTCGTGTTGTTTTATTTATTTTTTTTATATATTCCTTGTGCACACGTTTCGCCATCGCAAGCGCCAAAGACCCACAACCAACAAGAAGCCCCTTCACAGACCGCGGAGGATTTGATCACATTCCGCAATTTTTGCTCCATCGCCCGAACATGGCAGCATTTGCAGCAATTTACAGTGAATTTTTTTTTCTTAACTTCTTCTTCATATTATTCTTTTTCGAGAACTCGCGCCGTGTGAAAAGATTCTGCCAACGCGATCGTTGGTATCGAAAAATTCTTCTTACACAGCAGCAAAAGTTTTCTCACAGCCAATCTTCACACAACGCAACGGTTCCCATTCTCAAGATTGATTGCAAAAAACGAGACATTTTTTTGTTTTTGTTGAAAGTTGCCCAGAATTTTCTACTTTTTTCCAATGATTCTTTAATTTTTCTTTTAAATTGAGTAAAAAATGACAAATTAAATTCAATTTTTCATACAAAAAAAAATAAATTGAATCATCTTCTGGTTTGAAAATCGATTCGTATCGGTCATTAATTTCTTTTGAACTTTCATAGGACGGAATTTAGTCTTGGGGGATTAATTCTGTCCAGAATAGAGACTCAATTTGAACGGGAAATAAGAAATTATTAATATATAATATATATAATTATTATTAATATAATTAATATATAATATATTTATTATTATAAGAAGAAATTATTATAGAATATTTATTTTAATTAATTTTCCTGAGAAAATGGGTTTAAGAACAAAGAAAACTCCCTAAATTATATTCGTTTTTCAGCAATAAAAAAATCATTCATGTCCTCTTAATCATCGATCCCTATCGGGGGATAAAATGAATCAAACATAGATGAGTAACCACCGAACTACATATAGCAAAGGAATGAGTCAGAAATGGAATGCAGAAGAAGTCTACGCAATTCAGCTGTTTCGCCGTGGCTTTTCTCGGAAGAAGCGAGTCAAGTCCTTTTTGGCCATCATTGCGTGCTGCAAATTCACCCGGCGTCTCCACTGTATGTTGAGGAAACTTGTCGGTGGGTCAAGCAAAATTCACCTTTTGTCCACACTCAATGGCGCTATCTTTCATATTCTTCATCCCCCGGAGGGAATGTCTCGAAGCCACCACCATCACACATTGTATTCAGAGGCAGCATTTTTGGTCTTTCACACTGCCTTATATATAATTTTTTGTTCTTCTTTTACCATCATCGAGATGGTGGCTCTCTCGCATTTCTTTTGCGCACTCTCTATGCATCCTCCATGTGTGTTTATCATCTCCCCGGCTTCATTGTATTGCTCTTTAAGGTCTGCACAAGAAAACGTGTGAGAAAGTATCAATCGCGTCCGAGCGCCTGGGTCTCTGAATTCCTCTTCTCTTGCGATCTCTCTATACCTTTTGGTTCTTCCTCTCTCTCTGTCTTTTGCCCATCTTCTCACCCGTGTGTCTTCACCATCCCAACTTCCTCACCCACCCCTCCCCCTCAGATATGTAAGAAGAAGTTGCAGGAGAAGAGAAAAAAAAACGTTCCACAAACCGGCGCGTCTCTGTATGGCACACAAACGTCTTCGGGCGGCGGAGAGGATTCCAATATAATATACAGGTAATACCCATTTAGTCCGGACGAACCAAGTGGATGCGAACAACAAAAAAAAGCACGAGATGGCCACAAAAGACTCTCCGTAGTGGTGAGTCGCATTCCAGACGTTCTACCTTTTCCTTTTTGTAAATAAAAAAGGGAACCGCTGGCTATTATACATATATGTCCATACATAAGGCCATATTATATAAATTACTTGATTTTGATATCTCTGATCTCATTTTTTTTGCTCCCTCCACAACTCGCGTGCATATTCTCCTTTTGCCCCGAAATGTTTCTTTCATTCCTCCACCCCCTTGACCGCAACTAAATTCATCATTATGCACCATTCTCGCAGCAACAGGTTCAGCTTCCTGCAATGAATCGACTTTGTCTAATTCCCCCAAAAACCCTTCTGTAAGGGAAAGAAGAGAAAAGTAAAAAAAAATATAAAAGTAAAACACCTCGTTGTGTGGAATGTGACGCCTCTGCGCGGAAAAAATGTGAATTTATTCAACATTATTCTCGCTCGGGCCAATATAATTTGTATGGCAATAAAGATCTTTCGTGGGAAATACGACCCAATAAAATGTGCCATAAATGGAAGTGACGAGCATGAAATTAGGGTGTTTTATGTGGAAGTTGTGTTGACAATTAATCCTCATCGTAAATTCATTAATATTTTTAAATCAATGTTAATGACTTTTTCGGGGACTTTATTGGTTTTAAAGAAAAAAAACTGATAAAAGAGTTTTGTAAGAAAAGGGCATTCATTTAGATCGATGATCAATAAAATTGCATAAAATAAGATTTTTTTGACAACTAATTATTTTGGGGCCTGAAGAGGTTTCTAAATAAATCGAAACGTCTCTAAATGGACGAAGACGATTCAAAAATATTTACAAACTTAAGTAATTGACAAGTTTTGGACGTAGACGTAGACAGAAATATATTTAAAAAAAAAACGACTTAATCTAACGTTGAAGATTTATTTTCTAACTTTTGAAGTTTCTTTTCCAATGTTTGACATTTATTTTCTAACGTTGAACTTTTTTCTCCATTTTTACGTCATGTTTTTTAATATTTTGTGTTTCTTTACAACTTTTGACGTCATTTTTTAACGTTCGACGTTTGTTTTCCAATGTAAATAGATTTTTTTTTAATATGCTTGACTTTTAACAGCGCATATAGCCCTAGATGTTGCGCGCTGTGAAAAGTGCCATAGTGATGATGATGCTTGACTTTTTTTTGTAACACTAAACGTTTCTTTTATAACTACTTTTCTGACGTTTCTATTTTGACGTTTTTTTCTAACTTTTGTCGTTTACTTTGTAATCTTAGACGTTTCTTTTCTATCGTTTGAAAATCTTATAATTTTTATGAAATCCTTCGAATGAAAAATCCACAATGACAGAACATTTAGCCTTTTCGAACTCACAGACACCGTTCCTACGCCTTTGGTTACAAAACTACCTCACTTTCCTCTATTTTTGTAACAAAATATTTGAACAAAATTGAATAAATCCCTGCAAAAATAGCAAAATAAAACAGCAAAACCCCTAATTAAATTCAAATGTACTCCAACCTACATATTGCAACAATCAACCATTGATTGTGATTCTATGGTCTCAATAGATGTTGATTTAATGTTTGGTATGCAACTTTGTTTGGTAATTAAATGTTTATTGAATTCAATATTGTTTCCACAACACATTTGTGATTGTATACAAAATGCGTCAACATTTACTTTTGCATCCACAATCTCGCTGAAATTTTGCTCTAAATTAATCAATTAATAATTGGACATTTATCAATGTTGTTCGTCTAAATTGCACAGCATTAAATGATAAGAGGGATCGAAATTTAAAGTACATATTAGTCACGCGCTAATGTTTAATTCCTGCTCGTAAAATATGAAATTCCATTTGAAGTTTTTGAAAATTTTAATTCTCAAGCTCATGAATCACATTATTTTACATGAGAGAATAAATCATCAGAGGATGTGCACAAGAAGGGGATCCCATAGAGCGCCATAGGGTTTTGCCATCATCCACTCAAATGGCGTTCTCGCTTTTTTTGTTATTCTTCTGCATTGTGCTTGAAGAAAAAAAAGAAATGAAGCGAAATTGTCCATTTTCGCACGCTCTGTATAAAAATGTGCCCCAATGCGATTTTCCATTGAAATTTTCCCTCCAACTAATTGCCCCACGGGCACTTGCGGCCAAATTCCACCGCCCCGCCGCCGCTTAACATTGTTCTGTGCCCAGCCTCTGGGGCTCCTCATGCCGACCGTGGGATCCCGGCCATGTGACTCCGGTCCCGGTGACTGATGATCGTGCTCTGCCCCTGCATTCCAGAATTGGTTATTCATTGTCTTGTGCAACCGTCCTCCGCCGCTCGTCCTAATTTATCTCGATGAGATGCCACGGTGTGGTCCATTAGTCATCCCAGCCCATTCTTCGATCCCATTCTCAACTCGTTTTTCGTGCACACACACACACACCATCAACCCAGGAAATTCCTCCGTGTCCCGATTCTCATGGAAATTGGCCGTGCAGGTAAATTTTATTGCGCAATATTGAAGCAATTCTTTGCTATATGGAATGGACTACCCTTCGAACCAGCACAGAGGGTGAGAAACCCTCAACGGACGCACACAGTGCAACCAATATGAAGTATGAAGAAAAATCTCAAAGAAGACCACACAGAGGAGGAGAAAGGACCCTCCGGAAGGCTGAATGTTGGGTGTAAGTGCAAAAGGAGGAAGCTTAATGGGGAAAAGATGGGAAATTTATCATCAATTTAATTTCTTCGTCTCGTCACTGGGGCTCCCTCTTGCCGGTGGTGCGTGGCTCATCACCCCCTTTGGGCAAAATGGCAGGCGTGCCGGGGGCTGAAAATTGTTCTCTCTCCTTCGCTCTCGTACAACACCATTTTGCAATCCCTGCTCTCCTACAAGCAATCAATATATGCACGAGGGTTGAGAAATTCTCTTTCGCTCTTGCCGCTTTTAGCAGCATTTTGAGGGTGCACAATTCTCACTTTTTGTCCCTGTATATTTGTTACCACAGCAAGGACCCAAAGGGGCTACCAAGTGGTCTTTAAGAAATCATTTTTTGGCAATGTTGCGAAATTATCATTAATGTAATAGTTTAATTTAATCAATAATTGAATCAATTAAATTAATGAAATATTAAAAAATGACATTTAATTTATAAAGAGACAAAAATTTCATCTCATTTTATTATTTATTTTACGTACATACATATATTCTCAATATACATATGTATAACATAAGTGTTTCACAACCGACGTAGAAAATAACTAATTCTGTTCTTCCAACAATTCACAAATTAGAACTTTGAGAAATTCTCAACAATAGTACAGATTTTGATGCTTTCTTGATATAAACAGCAGTACAATTTAAAAATAAATTTAACAGCCAAATGCAACCCTTATGTTATTCCACCCCTTAATGCATTGCTGGTTTCCAAACAAATAAAACCTTCATCAATATTTTAAATCCACAAACACACTTTTCCATTGATTTTCTCTCATTTTTTTTTTATTTTGAAAATCAATCGTTCCCCTTCTTTCATAGGCGCACCCCATTGGAAACAAGTATTGTAAAAAAAAAATCAGGGGATTGTCGTTTAAATTTCCGGCAGACAACCCCTTGATATTCATTGATTCAGAAACACCTCATCCTGTTTTTAGCTGTGATTCTTTCTTCAAAGAAGCACAGCTTCTGTGTACACTCAAAAATCCAAAGTCGTCAGATCGGGCTCAAACTTGGGATGACCACGAATTAGGGTCCCCACATTCCAAAAAACGTATGCGCCAAAAATTGGTCCGTCCGTCCGTCCGTCCGTCCGTCCGTCCGTCCGGCCGTCCGGAACCTTTCGCTAAATTACAAGAGAACGGTAATAGATAGAGACTTGCGGTCAACGGCAAAGTTCATATATCAGGTGGAAGACATCCGATTATGAAGTCAAATCTGACCCCCCACCCCCCCGTCCGCCATTTTGAATAACCTCAAAATTTTGTTTTGGTTATATCTCAGCCCCTGTAATAGCTAAAAATCTGAAATTTTTATATGTTGTAGGGGACATCAACACCTTTCCAACGATACCTCATTTTCGAAAATCGGCCAAGCCGTTTAGTCAATATGGCCGCCACAATTTTTCATCGAAAATCGATCATAACTCGAAAACGGCTTGACCGATTTTGATCAACCCGGGCTCAAATGAAAGATCTCAAGAAGCCCTACAACCCCTCGGAACATCGCAAGTTCGAAAAATGACCGCAAGTGGCGCTAAAATCGAAAACAAAATTTTCGATGAGTTTTCGATGAATATCTCGAGCACCGCTTTATAGAATTGCTTCATATTTTGATATGTTATAGTTGGCTATAATATCTTTCATCATGCCAAAAATGAAGAAAATCTATGTAGCCGTTCCGGAGATATCGCGTTTTAAAGTTAACATGTCATATCTTGAGTTGCATAAGACCAACGCCCCGCGAAGCGGGGCGTTTTATATATACATATATAAAAGTAAAGTAAAATATATATAAATGCATAGATATACACATTATATATACATATAAAAATGCAAAGATAAAGATATATAAACTGCAAATATAAAAATTAAATATAGCATGGATGGAACAGTATAAAGCGAAAGAACGGTAAGTAAAACTTACAGGCTGTGATTCTTTCTTTGTCAATGAAATGTGAAGATGGCAGAAAATTGAGGATGGGCAAATTTTGAGGAGAGACTTACTCGTGAGCCGAATCACAGCCAACGCCCGCTACGATTAAGGATTTCTTTAAAATTTCTGCGCGTTGGCTGTGATTCGGCTCGCGAGTAAGTCTCTCCTCAAAATTTGCCCATCCTCAATTTTCTGCCATCTTCACATTTCATTGACAAAGAAAGAATCACAGCCTGTAAGTTTTACTTACCGTTCTTTCGCTTTATACTGTTCCATCCATGCTATATTTAATTTTTATATTTGCAGTTTATATATCTTTATCTTTGCATTTTTATATGTATATATAATGTGTATATCTATGCATTTATATATATTTTACTTTACTTTTATATATGTATATATAAAACGCCCCGCTTCGCGGGGCGTTGGTCTTATGCATTTTCAGTGAATTTCACAATAAGCGCAATCCTCGCGCGCTTGCACCCAGAACCACACCATTTGTCCACCCCCTCTTCATGCGGAACAAGCACACAAAGCCGCCTGTCAGCTTTTATTCCCCATCATATTGCCAATATATATTGTCTGTATTTTTTTCTTCCTTGTCATGCTACCCTTCGTCTTCTCTCTCTGTGTGTAACACCCCTTTGAGCCCCTTTATGTGTGGGCGACACCAGTCAAGAACAAAAAAAGGATCCCTGTTTCGCACATTAGCTCTCCCAAAAATACACTCGCACAGGGCTCAAGGCTATATAGGAGGGAATAGGTCACATAGGGGATGATTTACCTTTGATGGGTTCCTTGGGGATTTCATTGGGGTTTATCCGGAGTCCTTTTGCTTCAAAAAAATGCGTCACGGCGGCACAGACGCCGGTGTTGAGGGATGGAGCAGCATCCAAGGGTGCCACAGCCAGGCAGCTGATGAGGACAAGCATCCTCATCATCCTCTGAGGGGATTTTCTACACAAACTCCTCGACATTTTCACTTCACATAAAGTTTTTCCTTTTTTTTTTGCTTTTCCTTTAATCCTTCGAACTTACAGCCTATCCCCCTAAGTTTAAGTGTGTGTGTGTGCGATGAACACAAATGCAAGTCCGGCCCCTTTTATTGCATGTATATAAAAGAAGAAAGGCACTTTGCACACACAATTTTTTCAGAAAGAAAAAAAAAACAGAAACTACCCTCAGTGATTGAGGCGGCTCATTGACGACACCTTTTTATTGTTCTCGTTCTTCACCCCCGCACGCACATACACCCTAGAAGCCCCCAAAAAAGCATGCACACATTGAGAAAGCACTTGTTAGCCCCTGATGAAGGTCTTGGCACGCAAGTTTGTTTATTTTATTGTTATTTTTGTGTGTGGAAAAAAAATATGAGTATGAGAAAAAAAGGAACCGTCAGCGTGACAGGACGTACGTCATCACCCGTCGGCTGTCTCGATCGAACTAAACTGATGGTTCTGGTTGCCTCCGTGCTGTACGCCCTCTGACAGCGAGAAAACATCAGCGCTTAGTTAGGGTAACGAAATATCGCTGAAAATCGATTCTCTGCATGACTTTTATCGATTCTCTTCGCGCTCATTTTTGTGCACTTCCTCTGGATTCAAGCAAGTAAATTTTAATCCATGAATACAGGAGTTTAGAGGTATTAACCTGACAACTCCCGGTTGTATACTTTACGAAAAAATCGACTTCCTTTTTGGGGTTGTTCAACGACCCCACATTGGCGCTCTAAGGAAGTTTTAAAGTCTTGGCTTCTCAGAGGTTAAAATTTGTTTCAAAATTGGCTCCAAAATCGCTCTTGAAAACCCAGAGTTTCCAAAATTACTTGACCATCCTTTTAATTCAATTTCTTACCTGCTTGCTTTCATTTTCTTTGACTTCTTCAGTTCTGCTCCCCAATCCTATTTATAAATTAAAATTCGTTAACATATTTTTGAAAATCTTATTCAGTAATGGCTCTCAAATTATCTATTCAATTAGTTCCCCTTCGAATCCTACAATCATAATTGAATTATTAATCATTTATCTACAATTCTCATCATGAATTTCATCAAACAACTTACTTTTTCTGATAGTTTTCTGCAAATTTTCATAGCGTCACCTCAAATTTTGTTCTGTAGCATTTTAGCTGTGTTTCTTTCAGACACAGCTTTTGTGTACCGAGCAAAATCGAAAGTCGTCAGATCGGGCTCAAACTTGGGATGAGCACGAATTAGGGTCCCCACATTCCAAAAAACGTATGCGCCAAAAATTTTTTTTTTCCGGCCGGCCGTCCGTCCGGCCGTCCGGCCGTCCGGCCGTCCGGCCGGATTATAAACTTAAATTGCAAGAGAACGGTGATAGATAGAGACTTGCGGTAAACGGCAAAGTTTAAATATCGACCTGAAGAAATCCGATTATGAGGTCAAATCCACCCCCCCACCCCCCCGTCCGCCATTTTGAATAACCTCAAAATTTTGTTTTCGCTATATCTCAACCGCTATTATAGCTAGAGGGCTGAAATTTAGATATGTTGTAGGGGCCATCGAGAGCTTTCCAACGATACCTCATTTTCGAAAATCGGTCAAGCCGTTTAGTCAATATGGCCGCCACAATTTTTCATCGAAAATCGACCTTAACTCGAAAACGGCTTGACCGATTTTGATCAACCCGGGGTCAAATGAAAGATCTCAACAAACCCTACAACTCTCTAGAACATACGAAGTTTCAAAAGTGACCGCTAGGGGGCCAAAAATCAAAAACAAAATTTTCGATGAGTTTTCGATGAATATCTCGAAAACGACGACATAAATTTTTTTCATTTTTTGATATGTTGTAGCTGACCATATTATCTAGCTCCATGCCAAAAATGAAGAAAATCTATGGATCCGTTCTCGAGATATAGCCTTCCAAAGTTGGCATGTCATATCTCGGGTTCTACAAGTCCGATCTTGATCAACTCAAGCGCAAATGAAAGGTTTCGAGAAACCCTACAAATGTCTAGAACATTGCAACTTCGAGAAATGAGCGCAAGAGGCGCTAAAGTCAAAAACAAAGTTTTCGAAAATTTCGAACTCGAATTTTTCGAAAATGGCGACATAAATTTTTTTCATTTTTCGATATGTTATAGCTGACTTCAAGACCTTTCAAACAAAAAAAAATTTATGAAAATCTATGGATCCGTTCTCGAGATATGGCCTTCCAAACATTTCTTAGGGTATGACTTTTCAACTTTTCCCGACTTTGCGCGTATTTAAATTAATTCGCGTTCTAGTTTGCTCTCACAAAATTGGTACACTGAAAGAAACACAGCTCTCGTAAGCTTGGTCAGCTTACCAGTACATTTCTTTTACCTCTTTTACACAGCCTACTACCATTTCCACCAACAGCCTACAATGGTATCTCAATATAACATTACTAGGATGTATTTCATACTACTCTCGCTCAATAACGAGTAATGAGTGCGAAGAGTACATCCGAGTAGCTATTCTGCTGAAGTTGTTACTGTATTCGTTTCCAACTGCCAAACCGCGACGTTGAAACAAATGTTTCAGCAATGTTATGCTTTGCGCATGTTTCAAGAAAAATGAATCAACGATACGTGTAATTTTCTCATTCCTCCGCGGAAAAACCGTGAAAATCGCAAAAAGTACAGTGAAAAAAACTCCATCCTACCCAGAATTCTGTCCAGGAAGCACCAGTGACAACTTTCAGTGTGAAATTGTGCCGGAAAATGCTGAGAAAGCGATAGAAACCCTACAAATCAGTCAACATAACCTCAAAAATTGATTATTTTTAATAAAGGGGATTTTTTTCTTCTGGGAAAATGCGACTTTTTGCCATATTTTGGCTATTTTTAGTGACCACAGCGGGTCAGGGAAATGCGTTGCAGAGTCACGCCATCACGACATTCATTAATGCCAAGTGGAACGTCACGCCGTTTGCGTTGGAAGTATCGGAATACCTGGCAGATGAGAATTCCAATCTCTTCTGGACATTTGTTGATGCCATCAATGATTTGGACTTGGAAGCAGCACAAGCAGGTTTTTAAACGATTTAGGGAGGTTTTGTGATTAGTTGAGTAATGATTTTTTGCCTTGTAGATGCTTCCCGGAGCTACAAACAAACGTTGAAGGTGGCGGAGGGGCTGCTGAGTGCCCCTCAGGTGAGCCTCCTTAAGCTCTCACTCTCCCTCCACAGCCTCTCGCCACGTATTGAGGCTCATCAGCAAATTGCGCAGGAACAACTCGAGGAGGGTGATTGTCAGGCGGCTACGTTTGTCGTGGTGGGTGGAAAAGTTGCCTGTTCCGTTCCGGATGTGACGAAACTCCTCAAAGAAGGTGCCCCAAAGGCTCCGGAACTCTTTCAATTCGATCACATCTATCCGGGATCGGAAATAAGTGAAAACACCGCAATTCTCTATGGGACAATTGGAACACGGGACTTCCGGAAGTTCCATGATTTGCTAAAAGGACGTGCCAGCTCGGGGGATGTGAAGTACGTCCTGAGGCACTACGTAAGAGCGAGATCGAAGAAGAAAGTTCGCCTTTCGGGCTATGGGGTGGAGCTGCATCTCAAATCGACGGAATATAAGAGTCAGGACGATTCCCCGCGTGCTCCGGGAGAAAATATAGCTGATCAGGTGGATACGGGTGAGACAGAAGTCAATGGATTTGACTTTAAAGTCCTCAAATCGCGCTATCCGGAACTCTCGCAATCCCTCGAAGCTTTCCGGCTGCGTCTGCTGGAGAAATCTCACGAAATTGCTCCGCTAAAGGCGTGGGAATTCCAGGAATTGGGTCTCCAGGCTGCCCATCAGATTGCCTCAACGCAGAGTGACGAAGCTCTGCACATTCTGCAGTATACAGCACAGAACTTCCCCGTTCAGGCTAAATCTCTCATCCACACGACTGTTGATGAGAGTTTCAAGAAGGAAATGAAGCACAACATCGACGTGCTGGGCAGGAACCTCAATCTTCAGCCCCCGGATGCAGCTCTCTTCGTAAATGGACTCTTCTTCGATGCTGAAACGCTGGATATGGAGAATCTCCTTGAAACCCTTCGCAGTGAGATGCGTTCCCTCGATGGGCTTCATTCAGTTGGCGTTAGAGGTGCTACGGCCAAGTCTCTGATTGCTCTGGATCTCCAATCATCCGCCAAGGAGTTTGCCATTGACTTCAGGGATTCCTCAATAATCTGGATTAATGACATTGAACACGATTCAGCGTACCGAAGATGGTCATCGAGTGTGATGGAACTCCTACGTCCTACTTTCCCAGGAATGTTGCGCAATATCCGGAAGAATCTCTTCAATCTGGTCCTCGTTGTGGATCCCATAACACCCAAAGCTCGTGGTCTGGTTAAGCTTGCTGAGAGTTTTGTTCTGCATTCAGCTCCAGTTCGTCTGGGACTCGTTCTGGACTTCCAAAATGCTCAAAACAACGCTGCCTACGATGCAATTCTACGTGCATTTAACTACGTAACGCAGAAGAAGAGTCCTAGGGATGCTCTAAGTTTCCTCACGGATATCTATGCGACTGTAAAGGGAGACAGTGATGTAACAGTTGAGGATATTAAGGGGCAGCTGAAGAAAACAAATTCAGGATTGTCAACTGAGCAGATTCGGGATATTCTCGATGAAGACTCCGACTACGACTACGGGAAGCAGCTTTCGATGGAATTTGTTCAAAGACTGGGTTCTGCAGCCTCACCTAGTGCCCTCGTGAATGGTGTTCCACTGCCCAGTAATTCCCTGACAACAGATGACTTTGAAGAACTCGTTCTGACGGAGATTATGTCACAAACGCCTACACTTCAGAAGGCCGTCTACAAAGGGGAGCTATCGGACAGTGATGACGTTGTAGACTACCTAATGGGACTCCCGCACGTCATGCCACGTCTCAATGCAAAGATTCTCACCACTGAGGATGTCCAGTACCTCGATGTGAGTGGAAAACCACATAAAGATCTCGAAAATATCAAAGCAATGGCTCAGTTGTCAAACAGCGACATGACTGCTACGCTCCTTGACAATGTTAAGTACTTCTCCCCAAAGAACTCCTTCACAAAACTCCACGACAATGAAGTTCACTTCATCACGCTGATTGTTATTGGAGATCTCACAACGGAAGACGGGTTGGAGCTGTTTAGGAATGCTGTGGACTTTGTCAAAACCACCAAAAGCGTTCGGCTTACTTTCGTTCCAAATACGGAAGCTTCGTCAAAACCTGCAAGGGAGAATTTGAATAATCTCGTCTGGGCAGCTAGTCATACAATGCCGCCAACTGATGCGCTTAACTTTGTCAGTAAACTCCTCAATGAGGCTGATGTCAAAAAGTTGGAGCTTCCACGCTCAACAAAAGATCTCCTTTCGTCCACAACACTTCACCTGAAGATGCTTCGTGTGTACTGTCAGAGAGTTTTGTCGTTGAAAAAGTCTGAGAATGGTGTGATTATGAATGGGAGGATTCTAGCTCCACTAACAAAGCCTGATATCTTCACGACTGATGATTTTAGCTTGTTGGAACGGTTCAGTTACCTGCAGTACGGAGAGAAGATCAGGAAAACCCTGAAGGAGTCTCTGAGTGAGGAGACTGTGCTTACAAGCGATATGATTGTAAAACTGGTATCAATTCTCGTTCCACGAACTTCCACAAAGAGTCGCTACACGATGCCAACGGAATTGAAGGAAGACCACACAGTGGTTAATTTGGAGCCTAAATCGGGAAAGGGGCCTTACTTTGATATTGTTGGAGTATTGGATCCCGCTTCAAAGGGTGCTCAGAAGTTAGCTCCTATCCTCATTCTCCTTCGGAATGTCCTCAATTGTCACATGAAGGTGTACTTGTGTGCTGTTGATAAGCACAGTGATATGCCTGTTAAGAATTTCTACAGGTACGTCGTTGAACCGGAGATTCAATTTACGCCTGATGGAAAGTCCTCAAGGGGACCTATTGCCAAATTCACAGGCTTGCCCGTTAATTCCCTCCTAACGCAGAATCTGCAAGTTCCGGAAAATTGGCTCGTTGAGGTGGTTAACTCGGTCTATGATCTCGATAATATTAAGCTTGCTGATATTAATGGGCCCGTTCACAGTGAGTACGAACTGGAGTACCTCCTACTTGAGGGGCACTGCTTTGACTCAATGTCCGGAGCACCACCGCGTGGTCTTCAGTTCACTTTGGGTACAAATAGGCAACCAATAATCGTTGATACGATTGTTATGGCCAATTTGGGGTACTTCCAGCTCAAAGCAACGCCCGGAGCGTGGAATTTGCGCCTGAGGCATGGGAAGAGCGCAGACATTTATGACGTAACAAGTGCCGATGGGCCAAATACGGTGCACAGTAAGGATAATACGAGAGTCATTATAAGTTCTCTGAAATCGCACGTGCTCAAGGTGAAGGTCACAAAGAAACCCGATAAGCAGGATGCAGACCTCCTAGGGGATGATGTTGACACTCAATCGGGGATTTGGGATTCAATTACGAGCTCCTTCGGTGGTGGCGGAGACTCTCAAGATTCCGAAGTCATCAACATCTTCTCCGTGGCCTCGGGGCATCTGTACGAACGACTCCTGCGCATAATGATGGTGTCAACGATGAAGCATACAAAGGTGGGAAGGATGATACGACTCTCAACAGGGTTCTGTTGCTAATAATGTTGTTCTTTGCAGTCTCCAGTTAAATTCTGGTTCCTCAAGAACTACCTCTCACCCCAATTTATCGATTCCCTGCCGCACATGGCGAAGGAATACAACGTTCAGTACGAACTGGTGCAGTACAAATGGCCACGATGGCTTCATCAGCAAACGGAGAAGCAGAGAATTATTTGGGGCTATAAAATTCTCTTTTTAGACGTCCTCTTCCCACTTGACGTCAAGAAGATTATCTTCGTTGATGCTGATGCGGTAAGAAGACGTTTTCTTTTAGTGTTCTAATGATTTTTTTCTTTAGTTTCTTAAGTGCTATAATTTTATGGCAAAAATAAGCTTTTATGGCACTATAGACACAAACCATTTGAAAACTATTTATGTTGTAGTAAAACTAGTATATTAGAGACTCTGTAGTTGGCAGAATTAACCACAAGAGTAGATAGAATTCTTGGAATTTCCTTTGAAAACAAATATTCTGTGAATTCTAAATGTTCTACACTGGAAAAAAATCAATTTGCGATAGCGCTATAAAACCAATATATTAACGGTTTTGTAGTAATTTATAATCTTTAATTAAAAATTGTTTGAAAATAAGGATAAGAGCTTTAAAAATTTCCCTACTTATATTTGTTTTTTAAGGAGAGGTATTTTTATAGTAGTCTAGACACAAACCAGAATTTATTTTTCGCTTTATAACGTCGCAATGAACGGATTTTATAAAATACTCTTCAAGTTCTAAAAATTCTTCTGAATTTTCTAGATAATTTAAATAAAATATATTACTGAATGGCAGAATCAATAGACAATCAAATCTTAATTTTTATGGCATAAAATGTGTCTTTGCTGCAGGATAAAAAAATTTAATGTATCCAATTTGGCAGATAAATCAAAAATATCTTTATAACTTTAGGCAAAATTTTTTAATCTAAAAAATGTCTTTTAGCCGAGACAACCTTTATGCTATAAAAACTTTAATCAATTGCATTTAAAGACAAAACAAAAAGATTTTCTTACAGAATAAAGTAATTTGAATCAAATTTTTACAAGGGGTGAAATCAAAATATTCAGCAGACGAACATTTCTTTATTTTTAGTCTTAAATTGGTACATATTGAGGAGCAAAAATCTAAAAAGTACTAAATTCTAGTCGAAGAAGTAAAATTCAATAACTCAATTTAGCACTAATTCTAGTACATTTTCCCATTGTATTCAGTATCCTTTTTCAGCTAAAATTTACTATGTTTTTGACTAGAATTTAGTATTTTTCCGGCTTCAATTAATTGAATTGAAACAATTGCTTCGAGTACAATTCAGTTTTTTTTTTTGAAAATTCAATCTTAAGAAGTAAATTCAATAATCAAAAGTACTAAATTCTAATCGAAAACATAGTAAAAAAAAACTAGCTGAAAAAGTTCTGAATTCAATAAAAAATAGTACCTACCTACTAATTTTCTACCGAAAAAGTACTAAATGCAAAGGACTGAAAACAAAATAAATTCTGACCAAGAAAGTAGTAAGTTCAAGCTGAAGAATTACTAAATTCTAGCTAAAAATGAGACTTCAGATCTTCGGAAATATTGTGATTATTCGTTAATCTTCGGATTATTCACCAAAAACAGTCAAAGTATTCGGTAGATAAATACCCCTTGAATAAAAAAAAAAAAAACATTTATATTGAATATTGAGGCTTTTCTTAATTTAAAAGGTTTGAAAGTTAATAATCGTTTTAATTTATTTATAAGTAAAGAAAAAAAGATATTTCCATGGAAAATAGTTTGGAAGACAATTTCAAACAGATCTTGAAACTTTACCCAATTTATTGGAATTTTTATCCTTTCTTCTACCTAACATTTTTTTTTTAATTTTGAGCTCTTCTTTTTCTAAAGTTCAACAAGTTCTCTTAATTATTTTATCTTTTTCCTATTCACAGTTATTAAAATAGAAGAATTTTATAGCACAAAATGTGTCTAAGCTATGACAGGTGTTAAACCATGCTAAAATTATTTCTTAGCATCAAATTTAACATTTAGTGAATAAAAAATAAATTTTTGGCTCCAGATTGTCCGTGCAGACATCAAGGAATTGCACACAATGGACCTCAATGGTGCCCCGTACGCCTACACGCCCTTCTGTGATTCACGCCGCGAAATGGAGGGTTTCCGTTTCTGGAAGCAGGGCTACTGGCGGAATCATCTTCAGGGCAGGAAGTACCACATTTCCGCCCTGTACGTTGTGGATCTCAAGCGTTTCCGCAAAATTGCCGCCGGAGATCGACTGCGTGGCCAATACCAGGCACTCAGTCAAGACCCGAATAGTCTGTCGAACTTGGATCAAGATCTCCCCAACAACATGATCCACCAGGTGGCCATTAAGAGTCTCCCGCAGGAATGGCTGTGGTGTGAGACGTGGTGCAGCGACGAAGGTCTCCGCCCAGCCAAAGTGATTGATTTGTGCAACAATCCCCAAACGAAGGAGGCAAAACTCACAGCAGCTCAGCGAATTGTCCCCGAGTGGACGAGCTACGACATGGAGATCAAGAATCTCCTCAATAGGGCCGATGCGGAGCTCCATGGGGAGATTGTGGACAAGCCACCACCTTCTGCACCATCTGCAGCAGTACCGGAAGAGAAGGATGAGCTTTAAGAACGGAAGACGTGTGTGTGAAAGACTTACCATCATTCCTTAAAAAGTTTGTGTGCAAAATAAACAAAAATTCCGATTTCTGCTGTGCTTCAACCACTACAAAAATTAAATGCTGTTGCTGTTTGAACTTTAAACTCCTCCCCAGGTGGGCTGCCGAAAATGACCTTAGAACAATTTTTGATTTTGTAAAAGCGGTTCTCTCGGGATGATTGAATTGTAAAATAAAAAAAAATTCGGCTAGGAAGAAAATTTGTTGTTTTATTTCATTTTTTTTTGGATATTTTTTCAATTTTCTTTAAACTTACAAGGGAAGGTTATACATTTAAGAGTACGGAATGGCTTGAAATTTTCACCAAATATTCTTTACAATGTATAAAAACCCTGTGCCAAGGGTTTTTTTCTACAGATCCGTAGTTTAATAGTTATAATTAATTAAATTTTCCCATATAAAATTCATTTTGGGAGAGCAAAGCGCTGGAGAGAAACGCAAGTGTGAGAGAACTGCGCACGCGTCAGTGTGGGTGAATAGTAGTAAGCAGTTCTTTGCCCGTGCGATCGCTATTGTATTCAATCGACTAACTATATTATAATATCAAATGAAGTGTAGGTCATTTTATAATATTTTTATCTCATTCTTAAAAAAAACTTTTAAAAAAATGATAGCCAATGTTGTATAAATATAATACAAAAATATGGTTATATATTTTTTTAAATTATTAAATCGTAAATGTTTGTCGACAAAAGGGTTGGATTTTCTGACGATTACAATGTTTTGTTTTAATCACGAAGTGGAATGCCAACTAATTAATATTATTATTTGCAGTTTATTAGTATATTTTTAACTTTTGCGAGCAGTGCGCAAAGTGCTTTGGTACGTTGGAAGTGCGCGCGCAGCTGAGGAACGCTCTGATTGGCTGCGCGCGCATACCACGTGATCATCTACGCAGAGTCTCTCACTTTCGTTTCTCTCCAGCGCTTTGCTCTCCCAAAATGAATTTTATATGGGAAAATTTAATTAATTATAACTATTAAACTACGGATCTGTAGAAAAAAACCCTTGGCACAGGGTTTTTATACATTGTAAAGAATATTTGGTGAAAATTTCAAGCCATTCCGTACTCTTAAATGTATAACCTTCCCTTGTTAGGAGCGGAAGATTAAAGAATTTGGAGAATTTTGAAAATAAAAGATTTTTAGGATGAAATATTTTTTCCAGGAACTGTTTTAACTAAAAGAAAAACTTCCAGTCTCCCTTAAAATTTAATCTTTTTGCTTAAGATTCCTTTGGAAAGTTCTTTAAATTGATTTATAATAAAATTTCATTCTTTGATTGCGATTTATTTTTAATAAATTTCCTATTAAAATTTCATCCTTAGAAAATATTATTTAACACGTCTAGGAGAAGTATAATACCCAGATTTTTTATGACACGGTGTAATAAAATATGGCGAATAAGTTTTCTGAATATCCCGGCTGGACCATAGTCAGTTTTGGTGATCAATTTCGGGAAGGTATAGTAGTAAAAAAATATTTTTTCTACGCGACGTGTAATTAATCCTTGGAGGATTTTGCTGGACAAAGTGGCCAATTCGACTTTTTTCAATCGTCACAGAATTGAAATTTACTTAACATTTCGTGATAAATTCTACATCTGTGTATAGGGAAGCTTCATTACTTCAAGATCGTGGAAAAAAACTTGGAAAAATATTTCCTTTTAAGAGAAAATTAAGCCAAACTTTTGAGGTTAGAAACTTCGATCCTCCAAGTGTTAATAAATGTCGAATAAGTTAACCCGGCTGGGTCATGTTTAATTTTGTTGATTAATAGTTAACAGACGGTATAATAAACAGGAATACGAGGGCTACATTGTAAAACCGGCTAACTTTGTATGGGCTCCGAACCGACTTAGCCGTTTTTACAATGTAGCCTTCGAATAGGTGTTTCTACGCGATGTAAAAAAAAAAGAAAAAAAAAACAAAGAATAAAACCCGGCTGAACCAAAATTTATTTTGCTTGAAAATTTTATGTTAATGAATGATTTTCGTCATAATTAATCTGTCAACTATACCTAAAGTTTGATCGATTGAACAACGATTTGAAAGTTTATGTGAATCTTAACCCTTAAAGACCCATTCGGTACGATAATGGTAATAATTTAAAATGCTTTTATTTAAAAATAATCATCCAATCAAAGCCCTTCTTTACAACACATCTCATTAATTTAGCCCTTAATTTACAAATTATTTTGTTGATATAATTTGATTTTTTTTCAATATGAATGAGGACTTCGGTATTAATTTTTCTTTCCAAGTATTACTTAATTATTAAATTTTCTTTCGCCTGGAAATATTTTTCAGCGTAATAAATGGTTAAAAATTGGTAATATTCAAATATTTTGCATTTATTCGCCAGCTGGGTAATTGTCATGAATTTCTTATATGTACGTCGTGTAGAAAAAGAAGCTGTCAATGAACATCCTTAAGACGTCTTGTAGTCCTTAATGTGTTAAAAGAAAGGAGTTTATTCATTTCCATATGGGAAGACTCCTCATTTAAGAAAACAATCGGGACATCCAAAATCTTTCTACTTATATGAGAAACAAAAATTAATAAGAAATGGCCAAAGATCCTCTTTAAAAAAAAACAATAAAAAACATTTTTGTAGTGATTGAGATTTTTATTGCAATTATTATTGGAATAAAATTGTGACATTTTCATTTTTTTTTCTTCTTCAATGTAACTTTCTCTTTCATTTAATAATTTTTTTTTAGATCTCTTAAATCTTTTTCAATCTTCAATTTATCTCTCAAATATTCTTCAAAGTCTGCACTATATAAGAATGATTTTTTTTTCTATATAAAGAAAGAAATTTATGCTTTTCAATTTTTTTATTTGCTTGTCAAATCGTATTTTATCGTATATAATTTTTTTCATTAAATTTTATATTTTTTTTCACTTCAAATACTTGTCCCTTGGCGCGCATTAAGTGTGAGTAAATATGTTTGTTTTTTTTTTCTTTATATATTTGAGTAAATATGTTTTGTTTGTTTTTTCTTTAAATGTAATATGATTTCCTCTATCGTGTTTGATTAAACGCTTCGCATGAAAACTAATAAATACTTTTTTTCATCATCATCATTAAGTTTATTTAAGTCTCGCAGTTATATATTTTTTATTCGTTTTTTATTTAAATATTCTTGATAATCTCATTGCGCAAAATGTATACAAGATTTTAAAATCGATTTATGATCAAAGATGGGATTATTCAAGATTTTTTCTTCTTTTTTTTTACTTTCATTTTAACTTTAAAATTTATTTCTTTTATATGCTCAATTATTGTTTCTAGAATTCCCTTGCTTTCGCCCACGCATTGATGTAGCTTTTTTTTGTAACTATAGTTAGGTATATAATATAATTTATTAAAAGTTGTGATTTCTTTTCATTTTCTTTTAGCAAAAATTTCTTTATTTTTATATCAATTCGCTTAGGAGTTAATTTTTTTTCGCAAAAAATCCTCCACTTTCTCATATTTTTTTTGCTTCTCTAATATTGTTCTCAAATTGCAATTTATTTTACTTTTTTTTACCATCTCTTCTACTCGCTTTTAACAAAAAACAAATATTTATGTGTTGTAAATAAGTTTAATTAAATAAAATTGATTAAAAAAAATCAACCTACACTCTTCATCATCAACAAGACCTTTTCCGTACGAAGGTGGATGATAACTTGACGTGTTTACAGAGCTACGTCTGAAAATATAATTGGAAAAAAAGAGAAAAGGTCTTTTATTGGAAAAACGTCTTTTAAAAGTTCCCTCAAATATAATATATAATTCTCTATCCGCAACTAAAGTAAATTAAGTGGATGTTTTTCTCAGTCATCCGTTAACAACTAAAGAAAAGAATTTCTTCTTTTTTCTCTCTTTTTCAATGTGTTCTACCTAAAGAAATCACTCAATTTACTGCAAAGGCTTTGTCGTGCTTCTCTCTTACTCACACTCTCTCTCTTTAAAGTACTTAAATATGTATTTAAAAAAAACTCATTCTACATAATAAATTCTGTATAAAAGAGAAGGTATTTACAGCAATAAGAAAAAAAAAAAGAATTTGCAAAGTTTCAAAGGGAAAATTATATATTCTATAGAAAATCAGTGTTGTCAACTTTTTAAAGGGAGAAAAGTTCTTTTTCTTTAACAATTTGTTCTCACAGTTTGAACTAAAAAGTTGTAGAGATTTTTTTTGACTGCTTTAGACGAGGCTTAAATGTTCTGGATTTGTCCATTGCCCTTGATCAGGTCTAATTGAATTTAAAACAATTTATTTTTGAATTAAATTTCGTTAATAATTAGGATTTTTTTTTAATTAATTAATCGGTTGAAAATGTTTTTGAATTGAACAGAGAAATTCAATGAAATTAGCTGGGGGGAACGTATAATTTTAGATACGTTTCTTAGTCAGTTATGAAGCAATTATAGCTCAATTATGACTCAATAATTGCTCCATTTTTACTAAACTATCTCTCAATCTGCCTTAATCATTTGATCAATAAAAAATCAATAAATGTTCATCAATCAGATTGATCATTGCTGGACCAAATATACGAAACTACATTGACTCAACATTTATCTAAAAAATTGATCAAAGAGCAGATTTTATTAAACAAATTTTGTAGACAAATCTTCTACATAAATTAATTAAATTCAATTTCTCAAAAATAACTTAAAGAATTTTTATTTTTTTTTTGTCAAGAAGGGCCTTTTTAAAACTTTTAAAAATGACTTTGAACTAAAAGTTCTTAATAGAATTTTAGAGAGAAATAATTAAAATAATTCCACGTCGTCGCAAGTCAAAGAAAACTCTTTTTTAAAATAAACAAACATCACAAAAACTCTTTGTCTACTCAGCCAAGAGAGTTAAAACTTTGAATTAATAAATTCTAATAAATCACTCTCAACTATCTAATCTAAAAAACTCGTAACAATAAAAAATATTTGCGATAGAATAACAAAGAAATAGATTTTTTTGTCTCAATAACTTTTCGTTAATTTGTTGCTTTTTTTAAAAATATAGATAGTCATCTTAGAGTTAATTATGTAAATATCAATAAATATAAATAGAGATTTGTCATCAAATATAAGAACTACTTAACAAATTTACAGGCTTCATATAATTTTTTTTCAATTAGTTTTTTTTTACTTAAATTGTATATTTTATTCTTTTTTGTTTGTATCTAAATTTATACATTTTGCAGCCCCGAAATTTTGCAGCGATGCAATGTAATAAAATGAAAAATTAAAGGCTTCTATGTTATTAAAAGGTTGAAGATGGAAATTTGAGGGCTTCTCACTACCCTCGTAGAGTCAACCCAAGAGGAAGAAGCCTCTTGGACGGATATTTTATAGTAAAAAAGTTTAAGATATTGAGCAAATTGTGTTCTATGAGCAATTCTAAAGAACATTGCTTTGAAAATATTGCTTTAAAATTAGGATTTTATTTGTGAAAAAAACCTTTTAGAATAAATATTAAATAGGTTAAAGAAAAACACAGAAAACTACTTTAAATTATTTAAAATTCTACATGAATAACTAAAAGCTAAATTTACTTCTTGGAAGAGTTCCTTATTTTTTCAAAGCTTTCAAAGCATCTTTTTGTTTTTTGTTTCTTCTCGCTGTAGGTGTAAGAATTATTCTTAAAACTTTAATATTTTCAGAATATTTTGTTTAATTGGATGAAATAAATTCGAAAAAATAGAAAAGAAAATTTTCAGAATAATTAAATAAGTCAAATTCTTCAGATTTATTAAAATGGGGGTTAATAGGTTTGAAAAGTAAGTGAGATTACCTCTCTCTCTCAATTGGAAGCAATTCATCAAAAACTACAGAAATTATTTTCATAATTATTTTAATAATATTTCTTATTTTTTTCTATTCCAATAATATAATTTGTTTTTGAAGTTTCTCGAACTAAAAAAAATTGTTTTCTAAAATGTTTTCTTTGATTCAGTCAAATGATGATTTTTTAAACGGTTTTTCAGGAATTTTCTTTACCGACTATATGAGCTTTTTAGCTTTCAACCCTTTCAACCTATTTAGCTTTTCAGCCCCTTATGAACGTCTATCTAGAATTTTAATTTCCCTAGCTAAATAAAATGTAAAAATAAACAA
Source organism: Lutzomyia longipalpis (assembly GCF_024334085.1). Classification (NCBI taxonomy): domain Eukaryota; kingdom Metazoa; phylum Arthropoda; class Insecta; order Diptera; family Psychodidae; genus Lutzomyia; species Lutzomyia longipalpis. The sequence goes on from NC_074707.1 coordinate 19,814,643, forward strand.
ATATTTTATGAAATAAAATATTAAAAAAAAATATCAATAAATTCTCCACTGCAACGCTGCAATATATATAAAGTGGGTGCTAACATTCTCACTCAATACTAAGCCATTTATTTATACATATATATTTCTTTATATATACTCTGAAGGTAAAAGTCAAAACCGATAGTTTATTTTCTTTAATCTATAAATATTATAGTTATTTGAAGAGTTTTTTTTGAGAATTTCCTTTCATTTCTTCCCCTAATAGTAGAGATTTTCATGAAAATCCTTCTGTTAGTGACAGTCTATTGATAAATTCCGCTACAATTTGCCTCCCAAAAAGTCCAGAAAAAATTATATTTCTATTTTAATTATATATTCTGCAATAGATAATTTATTTTTTCTTTAATTTTTCCTTTGTGAAAGAAATAAAATTTTTTTTGGTATTTTCTCTTTTTTCTATTTTTGTTTTATGGACTAAAAGATGCACTTCCGGCATTGCTAATAAATACACAATTATCTTATTTTCTTTTATCTCTGTGATGATTTTTTGTTGTTAATTATGGAAAAATTTATAGAGAATTTTTTTCTTCTTAAAGTGAATGGCGCAGAGAATAAATTCTAAATTCATTCCCTTCTTAAGAAAGATTCTTTTTTTGAATTTGTGGAATACTGAAATGGGAAATGACCTCGCGTAAATTGCCTCGCGCGTATCCTCTACTATATCAAAGACTTTGAGAAGATTTTATTTATTTAAGAACGCTAATGAGATTTTTTTTCGACTAACATTCGCTGCCTTTATTTGCTTTTTTATTTTTATTTTTTAATGTAAATAACTTTGAGATTATTATTTTTTTATTTTGGGATTTCTCTTTTATTAAAATTGTAATTTTATGAGATATTTTTTGTGTTGTTTTTTAGTAAATTTTTTTTTTTTCATTATATATTCATGAAATCACAGTCCGTATAAAAATAGCGAAAACGTGCCCTTTTTTGTTGCTTCTACTACTTTTATTTTCATCAATTATTTAATATTTTTTTCTCCATTTAAAATTCATTTATTATGTTGGTTTGTAATGCCCATGATCGTGCAAAAAAAAGAGAGTTTTTTCTCTTCCTTTCTCTCGAAATATTTTCACCATCTTTTGGCAAAAGGAAAAAAAAAGAAAATTTCGGAGGGAAGAAAAGAAATTGATTCAGTGTTCAATTGAGGGAGCAAAAGCGATGTTAATATTGCAAATTTTTTCCTTCTGCATTGAATGAAAAAAAAAGAGAAAGAAATTTCATTGAAGCGCGCGCGGGAGGAAGAGAAGGAAGCTGCGGAGCTTTTCCTTTTTTTTCGGGCGACACACCAAGGCCCAAGGATTCACATTTAAATCCATTTCTTCTGCCCCTTCTCCACTCAAACACACCAAATATCTCTCCTCGATATGTTACCATGAATTCGAAAGTTTCTCCGGTTTTGAAGAGCCGGATTGGGGGGTGGAAAAGAGCCCACAAGGGGGGGGGGGGATGTCTTGCAAAAAGCACCCCACGCTCATTCTCAAATAAAAATGGGGCTTTAGGGAGAAAATTTTTGCGATATGTGCATTTGAGTGTTTTTTTTCTCAAAGGGAGAGATTGGCTCAGAACAGACGGCCGTGACTATTGGTTGACGTCTTCGCGATGCAACTTTTTGGATGTGACTTTTTTGCGCAGACATAACCTCAAAGCAACTTTTTTGTGTGCAAAAAAGTGAGAAATACGGGAAAAAATGCATTGCAGTGCCCCCGGGGGGCTTCCTGTATGCTGTTAATGCATTTTCCAGGCGGAAATTTGCACAATTCTGTTTTTTACCACAACAATATTTCGATGCGACTTTTTTGACACTTGGATGCGACTTTTTCGATGTAACTTTTTTGGATGTGACTTTTTTGATGCAACTTTTTTGGATGTGACTTTTTTGATGCAACTTTTTTTGACACTTGGATGCGACTTTTTCGATGTAACTTTTTTGATGCAACTCTTTTGGGTGTGACTTTTTTGATGCAACTTTTTTGGGTGTGACTTTTTCGAGGAAACTTTTTTCACTTTTTTTTGAACAAAAAAAGTTTCCTCGAAAAAGTCACACCCAAAAAAGTTGCATCAAAAAAGTCACACCCAAAAAAGTTGCATCAAAAAAGTCACATCCAAAAAAGTTACATCGAAAAAGTCGCATCCAAGTGTCAAAAAAGTCGCATCGAAATATTGTTGTGGTAAAAAACAGAATTGTGCAAATTTCCGCCTGGAAAATGCATTAACAGCATACAGGAAGCCCCCCGGGGGCACTGCAATGCATTTTTCCCCGCATTTCTCACTTTTTTGCACACACAAAAGTTGCTTTGAGGTTATGTCTGCGCAAAAAAGTCACATCCAAAAAGTTGCATCGCGAAGACGTCAACCAATAGTCACGGCCGTCTGTTCTGAGCCATTGAATCTCCCTTTGAAAAAAGCGATAATAGAAAATAGGGGCGCGTATTTTCCCCCCTAAAATCTTGCTTTTCTATTCTTTGAAAATCCTCCAATAAATTCGCATATTTATTGCAAAAATTCCACGCCAAAAACTTGACCTTTTAATGGCAAATTGAATTTTAATTTATTTTTTTCATGTTGAATTAATTCTTTGAGAAACTCATCAGATATTTGGACAACTAACGCCATCTACTGTCCATGAGAGTGTGTAAATTACAAACTAATTTTATCCTAAAATCTACGCGAAAAATCACAAAATTTGCAAATATATATTCTTTACCAAAATCTACAAGAAAATTAATGTAATAAAAAAGTTATGTTAAAAAAAATCTAAAGATTTGTTAATAAAAAAAATTCCAACTGTCATTGCTAGTTAGATTTTTTTTTTGAAAATTCATCAAAATAAACAGTAAAACAATCAAAATCTTCACCAAATGTCAAAAACAAGCTGTCAACTGTCACCTAGCACATGTCAAAAAAAAACCTACAAATTTAAATTAACCGACAATCAACCGCCATTGTTAAAAATAAGAACGCAGTGAGAAAGTAAAGAGCACCCTCAGTGTGAACTGTGGCCATCTTGAAATTGCCATTCGATGTTGTAGAGAAGACTTGAGCGTGGGAGTCACGAATGGAGATGGTTAAATTTTTAGAAAACCATACTTGTGCGGCGCCCACCGCGTTTGCCACCACGCGTTAGCCCCCCTTGTGAGATACTCCGCCCCATACGAGCCCCACATTCACTCCCCTTACGCTCGCGTGCCTTCCGCAGCAAACTACTTGTACTGGGACGACGACTATCCGTTCCAGGTGGTTTCTTATCAATGATGTCAGATGTGGAGGAACGCCTGATGTGGGGTGGACTGATGGAGAGGTAAGGCGAACTCGATTGCGATTGGGATTGTTGGTCCGCGTGTATATTGAGGAAGCCCGGTGATCTGTCCACACTGCCCCTGTGGCTCCGATTCATGCCTGGACTCTGGCAGTACGTGAGCAGTGACTCCGCCTCATCCTTGTCCACAGCCTCAATCTTCAAGTATGGCGTCCGGCGGATGCTGCTGCCGCTCGATGGGGCTGTACTGCTACCACTCCCACCACCCCGTGATCCCTCACCCGATGAATTCTTAGCCCTGAAGCCGGCATAGATGCTCTTGAGATTGATATCAAGCGACTTGAAGCTTATGAGGCTGGCGGAATTGCGCTTAATGGCCTTGCGCGCGGCCGCGGCGTCTTCGTGTCCCGCCCCCAAATCAATTGACTTAATGTTATCAACTAATTGGCGTGCGGTATCGTTATCATTATCGTTGCTACCTAGATTCGATGAACTAACTACGCGTGTGTTAAGACCTAGCGTTGAACGTGTTAAATTGATATTTGAATTGGACTGTTTTTCGGATTGTGTGGCCTCTGACGGTGGCATTTGCAATTTGTTACTACTGTCTAAGGTCTCCTTTCGTCACTGAATTTCACAGAAACTGATCTTCGAAGCTTCTTTCGGTTCCTCACCTATGCTCAAGTCCTCCTCCTTGGGTGACTCTGCCCCGCAGGGTTGTCCAGTTGAACTGGGTGGCCCCGGGGGGCAGGCTGATTGTCACCGAAGCGCAAGGGTTGATATTGGTGGTGGCCGAACGGGTTTATTGTCCAACAGGCGCTCCAATTCCAACATTACAGCCGTCGACAGGCGTGGCAAGAGCTATATATGGAAATTAACACAAGAAAGGAATCTTCTATGAACAGGTGTCAAACAAAATAGATTTCTAACTTGATATTTATATGAGAGTCAGGTTAAAGAATATTTAGGATCAGTTCCTAAACTTACTTGTAGAGCTTGAAGACTCTGATGCAGTTGCTCCGGAGTTATGGCGCTCAGGAGTAAGCACTGCACTGGTTCATGCTTCAATGACCACGCTATTGATAACTGCGTTGGACTACAACCTGGAAGGAAATTAAAAAAAATAATGTTGCTTTAACCTTTGGCCTAACTACAAGCCTATCTACAAGAACCTTTGAGTAACAAGTTCAATTATCTTTAAGGGTAAAGATCAGGTGAAAGCAACAGTTTTGTTAGAGCTGAGAAGGATTCATTACCTAATTTATTTTTTTAAAGATCATTTTCATAATTTAATTAAGAGCAGGAAGATAAGAAGTACTTAATAAGACTCTTAAAGCCTTCAAAGAACAGGTATGTCCAGTAAAACATTTAAGCAAGGAATTTTTCTTCCTAACTTGCCTGCTCTTACAAGCCTAATTAAATTCATTTGTCAGTTTAGATTTAATTAAAACTTCAAAGATGTTTTTTTTTATAAAAGTGTTATTCTTCTTCCGGGAGCGTCAAAACTCGGAAGGAGTTCAAGAAATTCAAGTCCCGGAAAGAGACTAATACTCCTATAAAAACATTGCAAAACTCCGTCAAGAATACAAAATTTAAAACTTTAAAATTGATTTCAGCGCTTAATTAATCTCCAGCTCCCTAAAATCCTAAATTCCATGAAAAACATTTTAAAATTATCTCACAAATTTTTCCATTTTAAAGTTTATTAAAGACTCACATCGAACGGTCAAAAATTAAAGAGAAAATAATGAGAAGTCAATCATAACGCGTCCAGTTATAAGAGTTGGTGTCCCACAACGTGTAGAAGTTTGTTTATGCGTTGTAATGCTATTTGTGAGCAGAATTAGTAGGCAAAGTTGATTTTTCTTTGTAAAATTCGGCAATTTGATGGATAAAAATGGTCATATCTCTGGTTCTATAAGACATACAGAAATTTCTTGACTAGTTTTGGAAAGGTATTGAAACAAACTATAAATTGACATAAATTTCAATAATTTTCAAGGTCACCTCCAGAACACAAAATGGCGGTTTTTTGTTTTACGAAAACAGTTTTTGGCATTTTTTGTCCCGAAGGAATGGTTTTAGAGGTTTCTGATGTTCTAGAAAGTTGTAGAGTTTTACAAAACCTTTAATTTGGTACCAAATTGAGCAAAATCGGATAAGCGGTTCAAGCGATATGGCACTTAGAACTTTTCAAATTCAAGAATTTTTAAAATGGCTATATCTTCTAAACGGCGACATAGATTTTCTTCATTTTCGGACTGGTGAAAGATATTGAGTCAGGCTACAACATATCAAAATTTAAAGAAAATCGATGATGGGGATTCGGAGATATTGCCCCTTAAAGTTAGGCAATTTTTGTTTTTGTTTTTAGCGCCTCTTGAGGATGTTTTTGAAACTTGAAATGTTCTAAACAGTTGTAGGGCTTCTCAATACCTTTCATTTGATACCAAGATGGTCAAAATCGGTCAAGCCGTTCTTAAGTTATATCGAAAAAACACTTTGTGCTTTAGGCCGCCATATTTGCTAAACCGCTTGACCGATTTTCAAGTATGAATTGTTAATGAAAACGTCTCACTGAGCTCTACAACATACTAAAATTTCAGATCTTTAGCTGTAAGGGAAGTGGTTGACGGTATTTCAAAATGGCGGACGGCGGCCATCTTGGATTTTGAAAATGCGAAAAAATGAAATTTTACACCCACATTTCTATAGAAAACTTCAAACCGGAAGTCTCTATCTGTTACCGTTCTCGAGATATAAGGCAAAGTTTAGAGTCCCGGACGGCAGGCCGGCAGGACGGCAGGACGGCAGGCCGGCCGGATCAAAAATTTTCCACCACCATTTTCGGAATGTGGGATGTCTAAAACGTGCTCATACCAAGTTTGAGCCCGATCTGAGGTGGTCGGTTTTTCCGACGATTACAATACTTGGTGTTGGCCACGAAGTGGAACACCAACTAATAAATTTCCTTTTCCAGCTTTCATTTCTTTGAACATCACGAATAAAATAAATTCCCGATACTTCTTTCAAAAAGTCAAATCTCACACAAACTGCTTGGAGCTATTGGGAAAAATAATCATGCTTTGTTATGGCATTATGCGTCCCTTTTTCGGGGAGATTTTCGAAGGGATTTCAAGGGAACAACCGGAACAACCTCTGGTGGTATACATAAATGTTCCATGCGCGTGAATATAATTAAACAAAGGTAAATGTCTTACCTAACTTCTCAGCAAGTGTTGCAACATCTCTAATTTTATCAACCTGACGACGTCCTTCCTCGAGGCGTTCCTTGCTCCAGCCGAAACTCTGCGTGTGAAACGAGAGGGGTTGGGGATGCCGGGAGGAGAAGGTAAGAAATGCGATTAGCTGCTAATGCGAAAGGAAATCTGGCGCGAATGAATAATTGAGAAGATGCGAGACTTACATCCTTATTGGCCTCATCCTCCGTCCACGAATAGCTGTGGCTCTTTGTCTTGAAGGAGCCCTTTGAGAAGAGAATTCTCTCACCATTCTGCGTATCCCCCAGTGCCATTGACAGTGGTCCCCATGCCATTAGTCCCACACCAATTTTATTGTACATCTCAGGCAGGTAGAGTTCGGCCTTTTCGCGATTGAACATGTGGTACTCTGCTTGCTCCACAATGGGTGTGATGCAGTTGAATTGCCGGCAATTGGTGTAGGCCTCCATTATTTCCACGGGTGACCACCGTGCTGTGCCCCAGTACATGGCCCACCCCTGGGAAATGACGTAGTTCATGGCTCGGACAACCTCCTCCATGGGGCACATGGAGTCAGCCTTGTGAATTATCACAATGTCAATGTACTGCAGCTGAAGGCGCTGCAGGCTCGCCTTTACACTCTCAATGATGTGCTTCCGCGATAGTCCGCGCTCCTCTGACTTTGTACTCCAGTAGATCTTCGTCGACACCACAAAGCTCGTCCTCTTCCACGCGCATTTCTGCAGAATCTTTCCCAGCTCCGTCTCCGAATGGGCTTCGGAGATATCAAATAAATTTATTCCACTCTCCACAGCCAATCGTATTATGGCCTCTGCCTGCTCCTCCGGGACACCGGATGAGAAGACGGGCCATGTGCCAAGGCCCACATTGGACACCCGTAGGCCACTCTTGCCCAGATTCTTGTACCGAAGACCCGGAGTGGTGTTTGTACTGTGTCTCAGAGGCAGAGCTGGATTGGAGCCGAGACTGATCGAGCGCCCTGTACAGAGTTTAAAAGCTCTCATTTAATCCCCAAAGCTTTGCTATATAATTTCCATTTATTACGTATATAGGGGAGATATTTTTAAACGAATTTTATAAGAAAACATTCTCAATTGAAGAGATTTTTTTAAAGAAAAGTTCCAAAGCCAAAATCAAGATTTAATTCAGAGTTTTATGTTGATTTTAAACTGCTTTTCTTACTTCAATTACAAAAAATATGCAAGAAAAGTTTCGTTAGGGATAGGAAAATGATAAATTTTATTGTTGTTAATGAATTTTCGTAAAGCTTTTCCTGAAAAAAAATATTGAGATTTTCTTTAAGGAACAAGGAAGAGAAATTCTTTAAGAAAATTCATAGAAAAAATTGTAATCATTTTTACGGCCATAACTGTGGTAAAACAGGCTATTGTTGATAAATGTTCTAATTTTCCATCACCTTGACTTTAGCTTCAGACACTAGACTGTATTCCTGAGAATTTGTGATGATGCAGTCGCAGCTTTAATTCTATAAAGCTTAGAGCTTTAATAATGTTTATTTATATATTTTTCTTAAGCTTTTCATTTACTTCTTCATTAATGGACTCAGAAAAAAAACTTCTTTTAAATACTTTAAATGTTTAACTACTACTTAAAGCTCTTAATTCTTTCATTAAGCTTCACCGCGAAAATCAAAACGCTTCCCAGAAAATCGAGAGTTTTTCTTATCTCTGATGTTGTTATTATTTTCTTTCTCATTAATTTTCTTTCCTGTATCAATAGTGGAAGTTCAATTTAAATTCATTACAAATTAAAATATCGATTCTCCATTACGTAAATAAATTTTCAAAGGAAAACTTTCTCCTTCCTTTCAATGGGAATCCCCAACTTCCGAGGGGGAAAGTTCTTAATCACATGAAAAAAAAAACTTTTAACAGGAAGTTAAAAGTTCATCTTTACAATTCAAAAGCAATCGAAAGGCAGTGTAGAGAAGCTCGCTGCATCATCACCAGAGAGAGAGAGCTTTTCCCATTTCAATTAGGGAAAAACTAATAAGTTATGTATGTAGATATGTAATAAAAGAGTACATTAGGACTAAAAGTAGGTATATATAAGTAGATACATCAAACAAGCATTCAAAGTGAGAAAATTGGAGCAATTTATTTCTGGTGGAGACGTCAAAGTTTTGTTAGTGTCTCCCCGGTTTGTGTGAAAGAGGCGCACATTAAGTTGAAAACAAAGAGCTTTTCATATAAAGGAATTAATAGAAGAAAATGGGATTTATTGTCTTTGAGAGAGAAACAGAGAGAGAGAATAAATTTGCACGGTGCTGTGTATTGAAAATTGAAATGCATTATATTGAAAATTGATTAATAATTCCGAGAGGAAATGTTTTTCCTCTCGTTTGTGCTGAATGCGAATTAAAAGGGGGGTGATTGGGTTGGTGTATATGTGTGTTTTTTGGGGGCGGAAGGGAGGATGTTTGAGGGGTTTATTTAGGGCAAAATCGCGGCGAAAAGCAAAAGAAGTTTGGTGGTGTACTTGAGTTGGTTTTCTCATTCTCACACCCACACTTTCGCACCCAGAAGAAGCAAAAGTAATTAAATACCGAAATCAAGATGGCCCGTACCACTGAACTCTTCCATGCAGTCAAGGGACGCTATTGGCGCTCGGCACCTGCAACGAAATGTAAGAGATGAAAAATGTTGGTGGGATTGCGGGTTGATTTAGGAGCTAGGTACCCCACACGTGGTGACCCACAGCTGGAGACTCCATCGTGGTCAATTGGACGGGGATTTAATGATGATTGTAAAATTGATGAATATTGCCAGCAGCCCCCGTCTGACTTTTATGCCTCAATTTGCCAACATGACCACCCACAGTGTGGGTGGGAGAGTTGAAGGTAAATTAGATAAGAGATTGGGAATTTAATTAAATTGATTAAATTGCAATCTTCCTCTGTGGACACATTTAATTAATTTGCCATCAAACTGAAATACTATCTCAGGCAATTCTCTGTTTAAATTCAACACTAATATGCGGCATTTAAGAGGAATTTATTCATTTTGAAGCTTTCTCATGACACAATGGGAAAATTAATAAAAGATATCAAAAACTTTTCACTTATCCTTTGTGAAAATACCTCTAAAGATCGAAAAAATTGGAAAGTAAAAATAAATGTTGAAAAAAAAACTTTCAGATCATTAGAGAAGTCGAAAGTCAGACCAAGAGAGAATGAAAAAATATGTCAGGATCAGGATTTTCCCATAATTTTCAACGTAATATCACTATTATTCATAAATTTTTACTTACCTGCCCCTTGGCATTTAATTAAATAGGTAACAAATTTTCCAGATTAAATCTACAAGAGTCCCAAAATTGCAACTCTGTTGTAAATTTTTGGGTAAATTCCTCGTGTGTAGGTGTTGGCAACTCAATTAGCAATTTACAAATGTTTTCATCATTGCTCTCAAATTAACTTTACCTGTAAATTGTGACAGGATTTGAGTCGTCGCTGGCGTTATCGGCATTGTTGTTGTTATCATTGCTACCGCCGGTCGATGAGGCCACATTACACAGCACAATGGACATTTTGCGGGCCAGACTCGAAGCGCCCGCCAGGAGGCTGTGACCTTTCTTTTGAACCGTTTTGGAATTTAGAGCCCTCTTTATAATTTCCCGCTTTCACCACACACCCCTTTGTTGCAGCAGCTCAAAAGCCTTTCTCTCTTTTCTATTGCAAAAAGCCGAATTGAATGTATCGCGAAAATGCAAAACCAAATCAATTGCAAAGGGGAAAAAAAAGTCGGAAAAACCACAGAGTTTGCCTTTCTGTGAAACCCAAAACCTCCGGAAAATCATGGAGCTGCGGTTTTCCATTTCCATTTTCCGGATTTTACTTCGTTAATTGCCAACCACCCGTTCACCGTGACCTTTCTTCCGTGCACTGCGCACCCAAAAAGCTCCCCGTCATTTCGGCGAGGTGCCAAAATACATAGCATGGAAAATTTCAACATAGAAAATCATCAACGCAAATTGCATTTTGCGCGCGCGAGAGTATATTGCTTTCGATGTAATTAAGTTTTAGTGATGGAGGGGGTGGGCAGGAAAATTTATGTACGTATTATATCGTTTTATTAAATGAACGAGGGATGGTGGTTAGTTAGCCCAGAGGGTTTGTGCAGCAAATTGTGGTCGATTTGGGGAACTGTAAAGCTCATCCGGGGGTTGATAATGTCTCAAACAGTATGAGGATGGTTTACGTAAACCATGCTGATTTATATAGGAAGCATAGCACGAAGGGGAGACGGTGGTATGTTATGGGGTTTTGTGATTTCCATTGCACTCTCTTTCCTCTGGAAGTACAAGCGAAATCAATATTATGAAGAAAACCTCGTACAACCATAAATTGCACCTCAAGCGAAAGCACCAAGACTTATCGCAGAATATTTACTTCCTCTAGGGGTTGTACACTACACACATATATATTCCAAAATCAAATAATAATGCTCACAGTATCCAAATATTTATACTGTTGCGAAAAAAGAAAATCTCCTCAATGATATCCAACACTCAAAAAGCATTTTCTTCCAGGGAGCTTTCCCCATCTAATAAAAATAAATAGCAAATACTCTCCGCTCTTGGTGTGGTGGTGGAAAGGTTATTCTCGCACCAACTCCAAACACCTCCCGGATACAATTAAATAAAACATCCCCAGGAACTGAAAAATGCCAAAAGGAAAAAATCGACAAAAGGGAATGCTATGAAAAGAGTGGTGTGTAAATGGAGAAAAAAAGTATCGCACGTTGCGTGTCAATGTTTTATTTTTCCGCGCGTTGATGAGGGTGAAAGGAACAAAAAAAAGCTCAAGCCGGAGCTTTTTTTTCTACCCCTCGGAGCATCAATTTTTCCCACCCAGAAATCACGTGAAATATTCACTCTCATCGTTACATTTTGCACCAACAACAAAAACAACAAAAAAATGTGCCATAAGGATACAATGCCAGTGTAAAATGGGAGTCAGGTGTGTGCTCTCTTTGTGAAATTGCAATCCACCCCCCATCCCATTGAGAAGGGGCCCCAAAAAGGGTTGGAAGGTTCGGACTAGATTTTCAAATTGCTAATCAATATTTCGTGTTAAGTGAGTATTTTAGCGCAATGTTTAACACTACATTTGCCCACATGTGCTGTTGCTAGTGCACCGCCCAGGCTGACCCATAATGAAATCCCACGGCAATTTACTTCCATATTCCTGGCGCAAGCAAAAGCTGTTGCCTGCGTTGCCTGCAGAAAATGGACTAAGCGAGAAATGGGGCGTTAGGACGAGAAAATATTTAATTTAAAAAATCACCTACAAAACATTCAATGGAAAAGCTCGTTTTTTGTAAAGATTTTAAGGACCTTTTTGGCTAGATTTTCCAGAATAATTTATTCATGAATTTTTGTGAATTCTGAGCGTGGTCTAAAAATTGAACTGTGAAACTTTTTAGATCTTACAAATTTATAAGTTCTTTTTTTGTGAGAATGCCAAAAAACCTTATAACTCACGAATTGTAAGAAAAGAAAAGAAAATATTTTTGCCAGAATTAGCTCCATACCCTAAATAAATGAATTCTTGTAATAAAAAATTTTAAGACCTCAAGAAAAATATTTCTTTTCATTCATTTTTCCATTAAAAGCCTAATTTTAATTTTATTTAAATTAATTTATTTTTAATTAAATTTCAATCTAATTTTAATTTCAATTAATTTAATTTTAATTTCATTTAGTTGTTTAATTTAATAGAAAGGAAATTTTCCAATTTTTATATTCTTAATAAATTGTTATAGCGAAAGATTTTAAAGGACTGAAGGAAAACCTTTTTTTTTTCTTGAAAATCTCAAAAATTAAATGAAAAAGAAACTGTTAAAAATGTTATCCAGTCACTAAAAAGCTCTCAATTGAAAGCTTTTAAAATTAGGCTTTTTAAAGCCATTAACGCCTATGTGCTTGTTAGTAATTGAACATTCTGTTAATTAAAAGAGAATTATTTGCTCAAATATTGAAGCACATTTTGCTCATCAATCAATTTTCGCCAATTTTCCCCTTGGCATTCGTATTGAGTTGTCAATTATTTTGCCATTTCCACAAATTCTTGCAAATCTCCCGAAATTTAGGGAGGAAAAGCTCAAGGTGTTTGCCAATCGCCTTGGGGGCAATGGAGATTAAATTTTTTATGAAAACTATGCAGATGCTGGTTTGTACTACATACAAAACGTAGCACCAAGTGGCGTCAAAATGACCTGCCCGTTCGAGGTGAACCCCACATGCCCCATTTACCCATAGCTACTACAGCTACAACCACCCCAAAACCACCCACTCTGGGGAGACATGAAACACCATGCAGCAGCGGTGGAACGTTCCTCCATACATAAATGCATTGCACTGCAATGATGACTGCAAACTGCGGAAATCGATATTTGTCTTGCTGCAGAAACTTTCGAGTACGGTGTCAACAAACAAATTTAGATTTATCTAGACGGCATCTTCCCCTCCCAGCCCATCATTCAATGGTGAAAGCAATTAAAATGCCACCCTTTCGTGTAAATTTTTGTTTGGACACACAAATGGAATACTTTTGCAAATTCCACCGTTGCGGGCGTCATTGATACACATTCCATCAAACGCCTCTTGGTGGGAAAACATCAAAATATTTCCAAATAAAAAAAACTGTTCTGTTCCCCTTTTCCATCAACCAAAATGACGTAATATCAATTTGCTAAAAGATTGAGCTTTTGGGAGCTTTTTTCTACTCTTTCAACTTTCCAAACTGATAAACATCCTCTGAAAATGTTCTACTGTCAAAAATTGCAAAATCAGATAAACTCCTCACCCCCTCCTAGCAAGTAATCAATACAGCCACAAATACGGAACCAATTGAGTTTGAAAATATCACAGAATTTCCCAAAAAAAAAGAAATTGATTTACAGCTCTCGGATGATTTCCCATCCAAAAGCCCTCGAAATGATCAACAAACAAATCGTCCCAAGGCAGACACAAAACTTCCTCTGTCAGTGAGTAAATTATTATTGGGATTTATGGGCCAACTGAAAAGTCATTGGTTTTGATTTAAAACCTCCTCTACAAAATACTGATCTTTTTTGGGTTTTATTTGGTGTGCGTGACTCCCGCGGTGTTTATTTTTAGGTAAAACTTTCAAGTTATTTGAGTTTAATGCCACCAAGAGATGATTTAGGAATTGACAAAATATTACATAGGTATATAAATGTGCAACTATTTATATTTTCAGTGAAACGTGGGAAATTCTGCTGAAACATTTAATCGCTGCCAAATCGGCGTGACTATTTTTTACAGGATTTTTTAAGCAAAAAAACATTATATCAAATTGTTAAACATATATTTTTAATCAGATTATAATCTAAGCTTTTTATTCATGGTTTTAAAGATTTTAATTAGCTTTTTGGGGCTTTTTTACCAAATCAAAGTAGCTGCTTATAATTTAAAGTTCGATTTGGCGCACTGATAATCATATTAATTTAATTAAAATTAAATTTAAAATAATATATTTCATGATAAAATAAATTAATAAATAAATTACCGGAAATTGAATAATCTAAAATTAAAATAAAATGGGTTAGATCTCGGAAAATAGGGCAAATATAGTAGTCTAAAAGTCCATTAAAAGAGATTTATTTCAATCACATAAAACTAACCTAGAATAGATGATCATTTCTACTCCATTTTACGGTAATTAAAGAAATAAATTATTCTTGGAATTTAATTGAAACAACTCTCAATAGTTTGGCTAGATAAATTTTGGTCAAACCGGCAGCTTGATATTAAATTTGTGTTTCATATATCGTTGCTTTTCCTTGCAATATCCTTTTTGTATATCTCTCATAGTTTTTATTGATTTTCTTCCTAAAATACGAAAATATAATTTCGGGAAAAATTTTGATGAAAAAACTTTAATATTGAGCTGTCAGACAGATACAATATTTAATCAGAATTTAAGGGACTTTACTTATATCCTGAACTCATCTATATATATAAATTCAAAGACTTATATCGAAAGCATAAAGCTTTATAAAATCTTTTAATTTAAAGTAAATACTCAAGAATATAACGTCTGAATCCTCGTTAGAATCGATTTATACTAAATAGATGCCCAGAAGCAATGCAAATTTCCCTCGCAAATCTCTCTCAAATTTAATTAAATCCCACCACGTAAATTCAGTTGCGGGGGGTATTTGCTAAATTTCATGGGTACTGATAAAATGAATTTACTTAAATAGATGGTATATATCCCTTTCCACGAAAACCCCACTCAAGTAGTTTTCCTCTCAGTGCATTCATTTGAATATTTGATGAGCAACATTGAATTCCGCGTGACGACTTGAAAGCTTTTTCCGATACACGGATTAAGCGCACTTTCCCACCCTCTCTGATTAATTTATTCTCACCGAATGAGGACTTTCCCGCCGCTAAAATCCACCCTTGTGAGGAGATTTTCCAGTAATCGTGAGGAAAATCCCTCAACCAAAGTCCTTTAAATTCTTGACATAGAGATATCCTTGACAAGAATTACGTGCGGCAAGATGGGAAAGTCTTGGGTGCTTTAAGGAACTTCCAATATAAATGAAAAAGCTGCAAGCGACAGCAATATTTTGCTCGTTAAGCGCTTCCTATATGTATGTGCAGGAGGTTCATCTAAAATGCAGACCAAGCAGGTGAGCTCAGTCCGCATTTAAGCGTGTTGGCAAAAAAGAAAAGAATATTAAAAGAGTTTATTAAGTTTTAACAAGATCGATGTGACGTCAACGCTTCCATCGCATTTTTTATGGTCTATTTATGTAGAAAATAGTGCTTTTTGTTTGTTCTTTTCAACCACCTCATTCACTCTCAAAGCACCCCCTGCCCCTACATCGTATCGTTCTGCATAAAACTGAAATATTAGCACTTTGATTGCCCCACTTTGCCATAATACATTTTTCCCATGCTTTTTCCACCTCCTGTCTAGAAACGAGGCTTTTAGGAATTTGAACAATATTTTCTGTATTTTCTCCCCTATCGCAATCATTTATCTTGTAGTTGTGGCCACCAATCCACCCCCACACCCCATACGAACTTTCCCTCCGTGTGTCTTTTGATCGCCCACCTGAAATCACGGGGCTGTGTATGTGATTCCCACGCATGGGGGTGAAACACACATCAAACAAATTAGTTAATAGAGCTTTTGTGGTACGAGAGATAGAGCGCTGCTACCCCTTCCGCCGTCAATTGTTCTCACAAGCGGATACAGCAGATAAGGTGGCAACTTTTTGGGGAAAACACACAGCCACTAAAGCGTGATAATTTCGCACGATAAGGCGATATTTGTGCTCCGGATATTAAAAAAAAAATGCTAGAAGAGTCATTTAGCTGATTTACACCCCCGCTGAACTGAGGGGTGGAAACCCCACTGAGACCATTATTGTGCCACAACCAACAGGGGGTGAAGCTAATGCACTGTACGTGGGCTAATATAACCCGGATGTGCCTAGGAATTTTTGAGCATTTCCATTAAATAAAATTTCATTTATAGTAGAGGTCCTAAAACTTCTACCTGCAACCGTTTTCATTTGTTACTCTGGGGAGATAAAAAGTTTTTATTGGGCGTTTTCTTTATGCATCCAACATAAAACATTGCAATGTTGTACAATGTTCTAACAATGTTCTAAATTACTAGGTTTCCTCAGAGAGTTTAAATTGTAGGAGCAAAGAAAACGAGCTTTTCTAATTTTCTAGAAAATTTCAATGTTTGACTTGAAAGTTATCTCGAAATGTAATTTTCAGCCAAAATTCTTAAAATTCTATATGTGCAAAAAGTTCTAAAACTCTTCTTTAAACAGAATTTATTCGAATTTATGAAAATGAAAATCAGCAAAGAAAATTTTCCAAGCTTTCTAAATACAATACAATGAGCAAATCCGGTTTCACAATAAATAATTTAAAAAATAATCCAATAAATGTAACTTTCAGTCTTTAATTGTGAAAATATCCATAAACTATTACTATTCCATATACTTTATACATATACCTCGCATGAAGTAGAAATAAATGTTCAACCAAGTTAATGGTCACGTAGTGCAAAAGTTGGTTGAAATTTGCATTTTTAGCAAACAAACTAATTTGCATTTTTCACACAAACGAAAAATTTAATTTGCAAAACTATTTCCTCAAAGGAGTGCATAAAATTATTTTTCAACTCATTCAGAATGTTTGAGTTTTCACGTAAAAAAAATCATTTATAAAAAGTTTCTTCTAATCTCTTTAGAAGAATAAATAAATTCGAGTGTTTTTGAACAAAATTATATAACTCTTAAGCAGTTAAGAGTTTGAAGTTTAATTGGCAGAAGTGATGAAAGTTTATACCTGCATTTTTTTCTTCAAAATAATTTTTAGCTTTATATTCAACTCTTGAAAATTTCAAAAAGGAACTTCTGAAGAAGTTTTCAGCAACAAAGTATAAAATGCAACTTGAGAGCTTTCGCATGGATAGAATTTTAATATTTTAAATATGAAACTTTGTGTCAAATTAGGTTTATCTTTCCATTTATATAATGCCAAAGAATGTTTTTTTGATGGTCTTATGTAATCTTCTTAAACGCTTAATTCGTTTTTCTTGAGAGAATAAATAAAGAGAAATAAAAGCTTTCTCTTTACGCCAAATTCTACAAAAAGTATTTCTTCCGCTATCATCAAAAATTCTTTTATAAAAGTTCTAAATTGCCTTTGAGCTTTCCGCAGGGAAATTTTTGGATTTTTAACCTCATAAATTTTTAATAAAGAAGAAGACATAAATGTGGAAGAGTTGCAAACCCCCTGATGGTTTTGCATAGAAAAATCATCAACGTGTCAGGAAAGTCAGGGACGGCGGAAAAAAAGCAGAAAAGGAATTTATTGAGGCCATTTCTCATAACGTCCCGCTCCGGTTGTTCGTCATGCAGATGTTGGAGTTTGGGAGACATCTCCATGTTTTCCCCTGAGAGACACATGGTAGCGTATTTATAATTTCTCTCTCTATATATAATAATATATCATGCGACACAACTATTTATAATCACCCACTAAAAGTTTGGGTGAGCATCGAAATGGGGGAAGTGAAGTGGAAACACATGGATCGTTTTTTTTTATCATGCTGCTGCTCCTCATCAACATTAAACCTGGGTGGCATACAAAAGTCAGGGATTTTGATGATGCCAAAAGGGAGGATCATAAAATCCCGGCATGAGAATGGACTGTAGTATGTAAGCGAGTGTCGCCTCAGTAAAAGTTTAATTATAATGCGCGCGGTAGCTAATAAAATATTCAAGTGAGCGAAGGCAAAAGCGTCAGTATCTCTATTTGTCTTGGAATATTGCAGATTAATGGCTGTAAGTATGATTGATAAATCAATAATGATTGTCCATGGGCTGTCTGTGTGTGTGGGTGGGTGCGGGGGCCCACCCACAAGGCAGTGATGGAAGGAAAAATATAATTTCATCACGGACATTTTATCACATTTATCTTCTTGTGTATACTAAAACCGAATTTTTCACTTCTCCTTCCGACCATATACCCATCCATTTTTAATGGGTGCTCCCATCCTGTCTATGAATTAGTTTGCATACTATTTACTTGAAAAATTATACTCTACAAATTCACAGAGTAGCATGGCACCACATAGAGCAAAAAAGCAACAAAATTCACAATGAAATATTCATGGTTATTTTAGCAAAAGAATATTCTATTTACCATAATTTTGAAAATATGGAAATTGATAAATTGACCAAAATGCGCATTTGTTATATAGTTCCTCCATATATTCTATAATGCTATCCATTCCGCGTGAATGATATTTTAGTTCAGCCATTAAGTCCAATGTTATTTATAAACAACGAATTATTTTTATTATCAGAATTAATGCGATAGAGAAACATACAATTCAGTGGGAAATTGGAAATGCCTCTATGTCGATCTGATAATAAATCTCCAACATATTTTATTTTTAATATGTTAATATAAAAGCAAAAATTTTGATTTCTACTTATTGATTAAATTTTAAATAAAATTATCGTATCATTAGAATAAATTAATTTAATTTATTAAATTAATTAATTTTAATTATTCTTTAAATAAAAAATCTAATGCCAGCTCTAGCCCAAGTTAAAATTTTTAATTTAAAAAAAAAATATTGATTTTCTTCTCCCAGAAATTTTGATTCAAAAATCATTAAATTGAGGTTTTGAAAGGAATTTTTATAAAATTCAGTCCAAAAGACTAAAATTCAAATATTTCTCTCTGAATAATTATTCAAAAAAAATCCTTTTAAAACTATTTTATCCATTTTCAATGGAATTCTCAATCGGATTCCACCGAAAAGAGCTCCATTGTTGATTCATAAAAAACTCTGATCATTCCGAATTGTAAATTGATCAAACCCACAATGCTCCTCTTGAATTTTATGCAACCACAATTAAGCATAAAAGCAGCTTTGCAATTTCACAAAATATCATCAAATATCATAAATTATGTAGGCCCCCTTCTGAGCTAAAAGGATTTTCTCTAAATCGCACAGGGTAAACTCCGGCGTGTAAAATTTATAAAAAAGTTCTATGAATACACCAGAGTGTAACAGTTCACTTGGTACCCCCTGTAGTTTGTATAGAATGGAAACCCAATGGTGGGAATTTATTCTGCTGCTAGGATTTTAATAAATCCCCTGCATAAATCGCTGAAGAAGCCATGCGGCAGCTTTCAAGGTAAAATATGCCTCAGCAACTGAAAGTCATTCCAGTTGGAAGCTCTCTCTTGAATATGTTCTTGTTAGTGTAGGGCATGGGGTGGTACAATGGGTGGGGGGAGGTTAACACAAAATGACGATTTTTGGATGAAAAAAAGGAAGAGAAAAAATTGCAAAGTTCAGCATTTTACAGCAACTTCCGGTAGTTTGTGGCATTGCTTGGTGGTTGCTTGAATTAAAATGACGACCATTTGGGAGGAGAGGAAGCATGCAGCCACACGAGAAGGAAGAGAAAACAAGCAACGACCACCCAAGAGTGGATGGGATTACGTAACCGCACGACATAGAACTTTGCTATCGATCTAACTTGGCACATTTTTCGACTTGAGGAATTTTCTACGGACAAGAGTTTTCCTTTTCCCAATTCAAGTGGCTCCTTCGAACCAGGATACTATTTCACAGACAAGACATGGGAAACGGGAAGATGTCGTGGTGTGGTGCGGGGGTGTGGAAGGGGAAGTATCAATAGGGTAGAATTTGCGAAGGTTAAAGTTGAGTAATTCATGAAAGTACCGCGAAGAATGGTTTCTGTGGGTGTTTTCTCCACCCTTTTTCCCACCGTTTGGCATGGACTTCCCACATCACTATGGTAGCTCCCTAAGCTCATCATTCTAACACCAGTTCATCCTCTTGACAAGAGTTTGTTTGTTTTCGAGCGGGAATTCACCTCTAAAGTGGTTGCAAATTAAATAGAGCACACACACACACACTTAAAACTACTTTAAGAACCAGGCGTCCCCTTCGCACCAGGCGCCTCCATCACCCCAAACTTTCATCTTTTTAGCGCAAACTTTTGGCTCCTTTGCAAACTGCAATCAACATTTACTTCTCTGCGGAACACCAGCCAGCAAGCCCCTCATTCCCCATACGTACCACCACCCAATGCCACCCCAACACTCTATTGTCCAAGATTACATCGCAATTCTCACCCCAATTTCCACCCCACGGTAACAAAAAAAAAAACGCGGAAAAAAGAAGTAGAACGCGGAGAAACGGATGTGGACACCGCAGTGTGGCACAAAAGATTTTCCCATTTGCGAGGTTTTTCTCACAGGAAGGCACTTTTTTTATTCCCCGCCAAATTTTCACTCTGACGCGAAAAGAGAGAGTTTGAAAAGAAAGCAAAAAAAAATTTCCTCACTCACGTATCGCGTTGAACACCAAAAAGTGACACACCGACAAATAAAACGCGTGACAATGAGGAAAGAAAAGGTGATGTTTCTTCGAGTGAGGGAAGGATGATGTAGGTGGTGTGGATATGGAAAAAAAACAAGAAGAGAAAGCACGCTTTACTTCCTCTTTGTCGCGATTTTTTTCCTTCTCCCGCGCCCTTCCGGGGCAAGATTGCGCGAACGCGACACACAAAAACCGTTTTGCCAACTAGTAACTGAACCAATAACAACGACAACGGGCTTTCGACTGAGCCTTGCGGTGTGATGGGATGCCGATGCGGCGTCGCACGCGCCAGAAAGCTTCAAACCAGCAGAAAGCTCGTGCTGCGCACATGGTGGGAGCTTTCGTGCCATAGTCGTCTCTCTTCACACCACGATGCTGCTCTTTGTTCGGGAAAACCAAGGGGCTAACAACTATCAGTTGAATCTCTCTCTCTGCACAATAATAATATACAACGGGGCAGTCTAATTGCCAATAATAATGTTAGGGTGGTGGTGTGGATGTTTATTGATTTGGATTAATGAGGAATGGGATACAATGGACTCGTAGAGTAAATATTTGCTCTACATAGAGGGAAAATTGACAACTACCAACGCGAACAGGGAGCAATTTTTGGAGGAAATTCGGCTCCTCCCGCACACACGAGAAAAACTATTTACAAACTCGATTTGTGTGCTCTTCCTCCATATATAGCTATGTAGCACTGTGACATATTGCAAAGTCAGTGATGTGTGGTGAAAATTTATGCTTTCTATTCCTTTTGTGTTTTTTGTCGCACCATAACTCAAAGTTCAGAGAAAGTTTTTCGAATTGGATGGTATGGGGATGGGGGGTATGTTTGGAAAGTATAATTCATTTATATTTTCCCAATTTGCTGAAACTCCAACACCAATGATTTATATAATAAATTGAATTTGAAAAATTAGTGAAAATAAGTTTGCTATTTGTTGGAAAATATTATTTTGAGATTTGTCATTAAACTTATACAAAAATATGAAGAAGAATTAAATAAAAATATATTTTTTCCAGGATGTTTGGGAAATTATTCTACATAATAAATTCCATACAAATAGGTACATATTAATATTTTAAATACTGGTACATATAATACAAAGAAATTATTTTTTTACGCGACGTTTCTAACAAATTCTAAATTAGATATTCTAAATTTTATTCTAAATTAGATAAATAAATTTTTTGTACCAAAAAAAAAACAAAAATGTTTTTAATTTACATAATTTCATTTTTTTTGCAAAAAGTTTTTTCACAAATGAGGAAAAATTGAATGGAAAATTCTACGCATCTATAAACATATAAAAATTCGGTGGCAGCCGAGATAATTGTCAATTAAAATTTACATAACTATTTATTACACCAGGCGTATAAAAACTGGGTTACTGCAGAGGAAAAAGCTTTTATGAGCTTTTATTATGAAATAAATAATTAAAGAGATTTTGTTGAAAAAATTTAATAAAATTAGAAAGATTTTATTAATCAACGCTTAACTAGTGAAAGAAAAATAAAGAGAAACATAATCATAGAATATTAATTACATAACAAATTATACGCGGATTTAGAGAAATAAATTGAAACGAAATTAAAAGTAGGAGAAAAGTAATCAAAAAGCAAGAGTATAATGAGCTTTATGTCTCATCATCATGTGATCCCTATATGGATATTAAATACTCTTAGCTCTAAACCCCTCAACTATGACGGAGAAGGATGAAAGTCTCTGTGATGCTTTTCCTGTGAGAAAATCATCATAGCACGAGGGAGAAGGATCACGGAGATGGATGGAAGATTGTCGGATAATCCAGCAAAAATATTTCGCCAACATTTCAATGAACGAATGACATGGAAGGGATGAGAGGGAGTTAAAGTTTGTGTACAACTTCCAGTCTCACAATTTTGCATGCGGGAGATGAAAATGCGGAAAAGGCCATCCCGCATCTTCGCGTGAAATATACTGGAAAATGATACCGAAGAACGTGATGATGTTTTTGCCGGGGTGAATTTTGACTATGATAGTTTTCCTTTGGTATACAGAACCATTTTTAGATTTTATTTCTCAACCCACACACACATGCGGCCCCATTCTTAGGGGGGCTCAAATGGCATCCTTCACTGAGAGATAGCAATCTATGTAAATAGATATTCATCACACTTGGAAATTGCTTCGAAGCTTATTTGTTGATGGTTGGAATTGAAAGCAAACCACCAGGCGTCTCCATTTCTGGTGTGAATGGGGGTGTGAGAGTTGGAAATTGAGAAGAAAATATGCCATAGACAATTTTTCCTTTCCATCCATGAAAACTCTTCTTCTTTACTTGATGTATTTCGTGCTGAAGGCGAGGAGGGTTATTATATAGTTTTGGGTGGTTCTTTGAGGGGTTCTGCGGGGGATGGTGTGTGGGAAAAAAGTATAAAGTAGAGAAATGGAGCAGCAGAAAATGTGCAATAAAAAGCCATGTCATTTCCTTGGGCAGTGGAGGATGGCAAGTAGAAGACTCTGCACAGAATACAAGATGACGTATACACAAAAGGGTCAGTGACGAACCCAAAAAATAAAGGAGGCAAAGCGACTCGCAATGGGGTTTGGTCAAATGGGCTATGAAAAGTGAGAAGAAAACTGCATTGCGATATTTTCCAGGCAGAGTAGGTGTGTGTGTGTGTATGTGGGGTGGGTACAATGTGTGCCACAAGAGCGCTGCGAGAAAGAGACGAAGGGGAAAGTTTTCATTTTTGGAGCAAAAGCTCCAGAGTTGCGCATGAAATGCACTTTGGGGAATTCCTTTGTTTGCACTATATATACACCGAACGGGGCGAATAAGTACAAAAGTTGGACGATAAACATGGTGGAAAACAAATTTAATGACTATGTAGGTAGCACTATATGTGTAAATTAACTAAACTAAACTTTCTTCCTCATCAATTGCGCACCCCGTTCCAAACTTTACCAGCGCATTTGTATATGCGAAAAGTTATAAACTACACGGCAATGAAATTATACCTCATTTTTAGAGCATCATTTACCATTTTTTTATGCTTATAAATTACATAAACAAAAGAACGTATTGAAAATCATGAAAAATTTATTAGGTTTTCTCATTAAATTGAAATATTTATGGAAAAGTAAAGTACGGAGAGCTTTTCTGGAGCTTTTTTTTTATCTACCTTCGGATATACTTTTCTCCTTCCTCAGGTAATTAACATCACTGTAATGCTCTTTAACCTTTTCTTTTTTTTCTTACGAAAGATCAGGGTGGAGTAGGTTACGTAAGTCATTCGGAAAAGCTTGAAAAGTTCTTTTTTCCCTTGAGATAAATCAAATTGATCTGGGAAAAAGAGAAGTTCCTGGAAAAGTTCTTAGAATTCAGTCAAATACTTCAGTTTTTTTGCAAAAACTTGTTATATACCGAAGTTGTTCCAGTTTTCATTTATTTTTTGGACTTTTCCTTATTCTATTATTCCCATTACTCCAAAAAAACTTCAAAAAGTCTTAAAATTATTCTAAAACTACGAATGAAAAGAGAATGTTAAGAAATAGCGTAAGAAAACTTTGATTTTCTTCTTATCAAATAAACTTTTGAATAACTTGCCATGAACTAAAATAAGGAAAACCTCAAAGTTTTTAGAAGATTCTAATTTCAAAAGCTATTTTATCAGTTTTTCTATCTCTTGTGGAAATTCAAAATAAAGGGAATTTGAAAGGAAAACTCTCATAGGACAAGCATTCTGCAAAGTTTCTTACATTTACAGTTGAAACTCAATACTCAATACCTAACCCACCCACACTTTTTCATTTCCCTTGTGAAAAGCGCACGTTTTTTCTTGCTCTTTGTGTGTGAAAAGTTTCACAGGAAGTAGAGCTTTAGAGTGCATGGCAAAAGCTCTTCGCAATTGCTAATTTTGCACCGCATCAGTCTAGACCCAGAGTGGGGAGGGGTGTTGAGAGGATGGGTGAGGGTGTTTCCTACGTCACGGGAACACCCTGCTCCACATCTGCAGTGCGGTAGAAGACACGTTACAATCAACACTTCCTTTTTCCCCCATTATCCACACGATGGAGCGAGATGGCATGAGCTTTGGCAACAGGGTGCCCCAGAAGTGTCACTCTGTGTGTGTGTGTGAGAAAGCTCCGTGAGAAGTTATGGATTTATTGCACAGGTCTGTTGTGTGCCATTCACAAAAAGTACTTGTCGAAGGTTGGGGGTGATATACATTGGCGTGACTGAGGGCCGTATGGTTGGACATCTGTCCAGGGGATGATTCTATTGACTCCCTCACACTCACTGAATGCACAGAGGGTGAAGGAGGCTTTTTGTGTTCGCTTAGAGGGTCTCCAGCTCATTGGGCGTGAGGGAAGGGGGTGAAAGTTAATGGTTGTAGAGAGAAGGATACTTACATCAACCGATGGATTGTCTCAGACTGAGACTGGGAGTACGTTATTGACTGATCACTTTCGGTGGAGTCATCACGCAGGGCGGCAATGATTCCGATGGATGCTGCGGCTGCTGGAATTGTCGCAGCCGCCACATGAGTGGGTGCTGCCGTCACGGTTTGCGGTGATGGGGTCGTGCTTGTACGCTCCTGAAAGTAGGTGAAAAAAGCACGTGAAATCCCACACCTGATACCACCCCCACACACACACACGTTGCATCCCCAAATCCTCCCTAAATTGAGCTGCTTATTGAGAATCCCGGTGGGTTTTGTGTGTCGATTGCTCAGTGAGATATTGTATTATGGGGATTTCGACTACCCCACCCATGCCCTCCTCAACTTTTTTTTTCATTCGTAGTGGGAAGTACACACTAAGGACCAATCTGACACTGAAATATTGTGGGATTAATTGGGGATTTTGGATTTGTGGATGCTACACAATTGCTTTTGGCACTTTTTCACACCATCACCATCAATTTTCCAATAAATTGGGTCGGGCATGACCTGCCCCCACACCACCACCAAACCCCAAAAAAAAATTTGGGCTACATTACCTTACTTCCGCTCGTTAGATAGTCACTCTTTCCGTCTTGATGCACCCTACGGTCCGTTCCTGTATGGTCTGGCGCCGAGGAGGATGCAGTTCGATCTGGCGGAGTCTGCGACTTCCTCTCGTGACTCTTGCTCGGCTTCAGGTCCGCTGGCAGTGTTCTCTCACAGGATGCAGTCGCTCTTGGAGTTGTGCCACGTTCCACACCCTTCACGGATGCCTGCTGTGGCAATTGCGTGTGAACCTGCGAGGATGATTGCTGATTTTGATTTTGGAGCTTTTGATTATCGTGTTCCTTCTTGCGGGCGGATTCCAAGTGTGCCGCTTGGCGAGCTTCTCTCTCCTGCTGACGTCGTATTTCTAGGTCCAATTGTCTCGCCTCGCGAGCATCGCGTTCTCTCTTCGTGTGTGAAGTATCCATTGCAGGAAGAGGGGGACGGAAGTAGCGATGCCCAGTGAGAGAAATAACATGGGAGAAGGTCAAAAAACGTGTCCTAATATTCATTCTGGCTGTTTTTAATCGTTCTCCCTACCAGTGAGAAAGCTCTCTCTCTCCCTTTCTCTCTTTCGCTCTACGCTCTCAAATCGAGAGGGGAGAGAAATTTCAAAAGCTCCCTCAATGCAGGAAATTCTCTCCAACTGTGAGCGCAAATATTAAAGGTATAGCAAGAGAGGGAGAGAGAGCTTTCGACAGTGGAGACGCCTGGTTATTTGACTTACTTTTATATTTTGCGCCTCAAGTTGAGCATTCTGTTGCTCTCTTTCATTTCTCTGGCGCTCTCGTTGCTTCTCCTCGTCCGTCTGTGCTGATTTGCTATCTGTAAAATATCCAAGAAGTCATACACACACGAAAAAAGCTCTCTCAATGCAAAAGCTCTCCAAATTTCCCGCACACATCAATATTTCCCCTCTCCTCACGCAAAAAAAGAATCTTTGTGATTTCTGCAGAAAATCCATCGTCTTGCGCTTCCTATGGCGTCGAGTTATTATTTTTGCACAATTTGCTTTATCCCTAGTTATCGCTTCTTTATCTTTTAATCTCCGTCACTTCGCTTCTTCACTGATTTCCTTCTTTTTGCGCAATTTCCGACTGTTTGTCATCGAGATGGTTTTTTTCTTTTTCTTCTAACCACCCATCTCCCTTGAAGAAAACTTCCGGGATATTGCAAAAATTTCACGACACATTCTTAACATTATTAGAGCATCATAGAGATTTATATCTTTTACTTCCTTCCACAGTTTAATTAATGCTACACACCATCAGAGTTGGTGAGATATTTTTTAAAATTTATTTTCTAGAATAAAGATTGAGTTGATTTCTTCCTTTTTGCTGATTTCTTCTTTATTTCTTCTTTAAAAAATCAGAAAGTTTTATCTAAAATCTTTGTTGAAACTCTTTCAACTCTCTTTTAAACAATAATGCTTCTGGGAGAAAAAACTAAAAACATTTAATCTACCACAGAAAAAGGGAGTATAGAAAAGTGAAGAGCACTTACTGGACGATCCACCAGCTCCGGGTGGGATGTAGCCGGAGGATGAGAACCAAAATTGATGTGCCAGTTTGGATGAGGCCCCACGGGCGACCTACGGGGTAGAATGAGTGGTGGAAAAAGATCAATTTTATGGGCAGAAGAGCGCAATGAGTTTAATTAAAAAATGAGTGGGTTCATTAAAAACTTTCGACTGCATCCATTAAAAATTAATTCACCCCCAATTAGGGCTTACTGTGTAGTAGATAGGGAAACAACGAGTAGCCGGGAATGGTAGTAACAAAAAAACAGTCGAATTTAATCCTCTGACACGATTTAGGGAGTTTTTTTGGGGTGTGTGTTTGTGGCTTCTGCTGTGGGTTTACTTTTTTTGGCACGCAAAAAAAAGAGGAAGCATGAAAAAGAGATCCTTTCCACCATCGCGCGGAAATTCCAATGAAGCCCACATCATAACTCGATCCATAATTTATGAATATAAATGTGTGTGACAATCTGAAGATATTTTTTTCACAGTCTTTATGTGCCAGCAGTGTGGCAGAGTGCGTGAAAGAGGAGCCCTTATCGGTGGGGGATTGCAGAGAGACAGAGGAAGGGAGATTTATGAATTCACCACGATAAATGTCTCGGCAGCAATGGCACCCAGAGCTTTACCCTCGTATCCCCATTATGAGGATGTATATAGCGATAAATTGCAAACAAAAAGTTTTATATGTCGTGTATTTTATAAATATTACAACTCAAGGGGGAGTGGGGAGAGCAAGTGAATAAATTTCAGTAGTTTGGCACAGGCAGTCACCCTCCCGCCCATACAAACTCAACGGGGGCGTATTGAATTGCAAAAACATTGCACCCTTATTCCAAAAGTTTGTCCTCTAAAGCACCAAATTATTTTCATTAATTTTCATTATAAATCCCTCATGCAAGTAGAGCTTTTTTGCAAGAGCTTTAAAGAAATGAATGTGTTTTTTTAAAAGGCTTTTCATCTAATTTTAAAAAAACTCAAATTGGCGCTTCTCTTTGTTAAAAATTTTCAAATAAACCCATTTCCGCGTGCAGCTTTTGAAGTTACCACGTGAGGAGCTTTTGCAAGAGAGAAAATGCAATATAAGTTTAGAAAATATATATATTGCGCATGAAGAGTGGATTTCGTGGTGAGGAAAGTAATTTAATAATCTCAAAGCAGCAATTATATTGAATTAACTGGGTCAAAGAGATGAAAAATGGCAGCACTAAAGGGTGGAAGAACAATATTCCACTCATTCTTTGCAACATTACCAACCCCCTTTTTTCTACAAGATGGAGCCGTGCACGTGAAAGCTTTGCAACCACCATTCATGCCATGGGGGGGTGGTTGATTCACAATAAGATTTACAATTCATAAATTTAATGAATTATAAACAGTGTTGTGTGTGTGTTGGTTAACATTTATGCGAAACTGCAGAGAATTTATCTTCTACAAACTTAACGATTCCGACAATCTCCTCGCATAATCATCTTTCATTGGAGAATTGTACATAACACGCTGAATGAGGGTTGTTATGGTGTGTGGGATGTAAAAATTATGAGATTTAATCGAGGAAAATGCATTAAAATATCTAGTTTTAGTTTCTCATATTACTTCCCTGTATAATAAAATAAAAATTTTAAAGCTTAAGCATTTTTGAAATGAAATTTTGAAAAGGAAAATGGAGAAATATTGCACAGAATGGATGAAAGAACAAAAAAAGTAATTTTAGCCTAAAAAAGAAATTAAAGTTGACACATTTTGCAAAAGTTATAGCATTAATTTCGCAAGAAAATTGTACTGAGGGCAGAAACATTAAATAAAAACCTTGATCTCTTCCACATTCCACCCCCTGAAATTTATTATTTTCTCCCCACACACATAATTCCCTGTCGGATAGAGGTCCCTCAATGTGAAAACCCTCGGAAAACTCTTGCAATCTTGATGGCATATTCAGTTGGAATCCCTCTCTGTTATAGCTTTTCACGTACATAGTCAAAAGTTTCTTCTTGTGACTCGCTCAATCACATTTCAAAGTCACGATGTTCACAAACCCCTCAATAGACGACAATTTCTACACATTTCCGGCCCTTCTTTCACTGTGAAGGGATACTCTGCGCACGCCAGCACACACCCTGTGACCGCACATTTCCTCCCTTCTAAACCCGCGTGCCAAAGTTTAGGCAAACCACGGGCTGGAGGGTGGCTCTGTGGGGCTCTCTGTGTGCGGCATGCGGGGGAGGGGGAGAGATCCCAAGTAGTAAAAGAGAATTGTTGTAATTCCGTGTGAAAATGCAGAGAAAATTGTTATTGAGTACTTGTCTGTCCGTATAGCCCCTCATCGTTGGGAAATTTTCTGGGTAAATTTTAATAATAATATCCAAAGCAATTACCACGAGAACCACTCCAAATGATGCGCACCAGTGGGGAGAAAATATTGATGCACAAGATTACTGTGGCAGCAGCTCTGGGTAAAATGTTAAATTTTCTGCTATATGGGCTGGTTGTCTATTTATAAAATTTGCCAAGAGCCCGGGGACATATACACTTTAATTAAATCTATTTATTCCCTTAACTAGAAAGTTCGTGGAACGCTTACATAGAGCTGCATGCGAAGCAGTTGTCAATAATTCAGTTGGGAATTCGCAGAGAAGGAGGCAATTTTGATCAATTTAGAAGCAAAATATACAAGGAAAGATCCATTAATTTTGAACTATATATTTTGCTTTTAATAAATTACCCTTAAAATTATTCAAGAGATTGATTTTCTCACCGCAAAATGTCCTCTAAAGGCAGTTTGTTGAAACTTTTCCAAAGAACTTGATGAATTGAGCGATAGACGTCCATTCATTGAGAGAGTGAAAGATTCTCTTCAAAGGGCAACAAAGGAAGTTAAGTCAGTCAACATTGATTGATATGAACAAATATGTCCATCATGTAGTTTTTCCTTCTATGTTTGTGTGTCTCCTTTAGTTCAAAAGACAATCTATTGATCTCAAAATTGTGCAACAATTTCGTAAAGAAAAATCTATATAAGTCAAGTGGAGGCGCCTGGTGAAAAAAGTCCTTTGTCTAGGACACTTTGAATTGACTTTTCGGTGAATTTTCTGTACTTTGAGGTTTTTTTAAAGAAAAAATAAAGTAGAATGACTCAATTCTAACTCTGTGAAAAGCTTTTATATAAGAAAAATTTCAATTTTCATTGAACCGAAAAATTCCTTTTAGAATTTCCCGAGAAACAAAATCAAAGATAAAAGATAAAAAATCAAACTAAAAGCATCGCGATTCGGTCAAATTAACAAGCACTGTAGAGGTATAACGTATGTAAAAGTGTGTGCAATTGAAATTATTTTCCCAAAGTTCATGGCATTTTAACCTCAAAAATAATTCAACAAAACCATTTTGAATATTTTATATATTTATGAAATTCCTCAAGTTGTCCCAGGTGAATGATCTTTTGTGTTTTCTGTATTCCATGAAGGTGCTTCTGGGAAATTTGGGTGCAAATTTATTCTGCATGTGCTGTAAAAGGGGTTGGATGACATCACCCTCTGATGCTGGGAATACATTGTGCCTCTTGTAATCTGAGATGTTGATTTTACAATATTGACATTTTATATTCAAAAACACGTATCATCAAATAGCAAATAGCAAAAAGATCTTGTCTAGAAAATTAAATTAATTTTATTTCTGGAATTGTTTATGAAATAAACTTCCTAAAATTTTCTACAATTTATATTGATTTAAATATTTGCAGGTTCTGTAAGTTAATCATTAATGTATGCATGTATGTGCAAAAAAAGCTCTAAAAAGCTCTCCGAAATGTTGTAATTAGAATAAGAATCTTATAAATCTATTATCTATCTATCAATTATCCTATAAATCCTCCCGAAGAACATGATTGACTCTAAATAATAAATAGATTTAGAATAAATTTCTTCAAACAATTAAATTCTTGAGCCAATTTTCTTTAATAATTCTCAGAATTTTCTCACAGCTTGATTTTCTATGATGTTTTCAAAACAACAACAAGTATCTATTTCGCTACACATAATAAAAAATAAGTAAACTTTTAAGGCATCTTCTTGCACCTGAATTTGCTTCTTTAAACCCCTCGCAAAAACTGCAAAAGTTCCCACACCACATCCCCCTGGAGGTGTTTATTTTCCCGGGAGCTACGCCTGTTCCCACCCTATTGACTATGAATATATCCCCACAGGTTACCATCACCCCCCTCCCTTTCACAGCCTTAGGGCGCTGTGAGGTGGATAAACATATGTTGTGTTTTTTTTTCTGTGCAAAAAGAGGTGTAAAATTGAGCTCTCATGCATACTTTCTCGACATAACGTATAATTTATTCATATTCCATTGATTTCCATTCATTGGTGAATGTTCCTCAACATAGCTTCGTTCATACATTGCCGTAAAGCTACATAGAAAATGTATGTGAAGTATCACCATAGTTGCGCAGCCTAAGGAGTGACAATTTATCAGAAAACTCCAAGGATTTTCCCTCAAAGTGCCACCTAATTGAATTACACACCCCCTAATTAATGGCTCTGTTTATGACGAAGGTTTTACACTCTCAATTTGCATAAATTTCCAACCGCCTCAATATATTTACGCACCACAATGTCTTCAATTTTGAGGTTTAGAATTTCTCGAAGAAGCTGCGTCTATATTTATTCTTTCTTTCCCTCCAAAGCCTCATGACGTGCTGACCATTTTCGGGAGCTTACAGAAAGCTTCCGCTCGTGAAAATTCCCCTCAAAATATTCGACCCCAAAAATAAATTGGCTGAAATTCTAATTGGCATGAGGGTGGTGCACGCGTGGAGAAAACAAGAAAACACCAGAGCGAAAGAGAACGTCTGAGGGCGGGTGACCCCACAAAAGGCATTGTTAATTGTATCGAAAATGGGGGATGTCCCCAAAAAGGAGGTCTAAATGTGGCGATCATATTCACGCATAAACACCAATCAACTCTCATTAGCAATTGAGGGTAAGTTTTCCTGACGTTACCACGCATTGATTGTGTTCACAACCCCCCAAACAACCCATCCCCATCTCAACCCACCGACCCCCGAAACCAACTTTCCCGACAGACAGCTCAGCTCATGCGAAGCGTCACACCTTTTGCGTAATGACAAGGAGCTTTTGGTGGGAAAGGAAAGGAGGACAAGGTGAAATGGGGTGAAATTTTGTTCCACTCTAGTGTGCGATTTATAGCAATAAAGAATTTAATGAGTTTTTATATTAATCGTGACGACAAGCTGCCGTCAAAAACATACATATAAAGGGGTAGGGGTATTCATTAGTGACTCTGCAAGAAAACTAATTGGCAATACTTTCTTGGATATATTTATTGTGTTTTTAGACTTAAAAAAGTTGAAAGAAAAAGTTTATATTATACAAAGCTTTCGAGATTTTGCTATATATTATTCTGTATTAATTCAATTAGGGGGTGTTTTTTTTGTTTTTTCCTCGGAAATATTTGAAAAATTCTGATCTAATTTCACATTTTTAGGATGTTGAAAGAAAATATTAATAAAAAAGAGAATTTTGAAAAATGTTGAGATATTTCAATATAATTTTAATTGATTAAAAGAAGGAAAATAAAGGCGAAAAATAAGCAAAAATAATTTAATTAAACAGCCCTATCTTTAAAAAAAGAAAGTTTGACTTTTCTGTTTGGTTGGGCAGAAAGGAAACTGGATAAGGGTTTGGAAAACGGACTGAAAAAGCTTTTTCGCGTTGAGATAGGAAGAAATTGTCTAAGACAAAGTTGTAGCCCCCAAAAGTGCACCATTTTACCCCAGCTTCATCTACATTTTTTTTGCTCTTTAATTATTTTTAATTTTCATAGTTATTACAAATTAAAATTTACAATTTGTTAATAAATTTTTTATTAAATATTACCCTAATTTAATTTGTGGTGTTTATGAGTTAGGGTTGAACCATTCAGTTTGTATTACAGTGAACTAATTAATCAATATTGCTCTTAAACGAAACAATTGATGCATAACAATGGAGTAACTGGTGGTCGATTGGGGAGGTTATAAAATAAACCTATGTACCCCGGCCTCGGTGTTGGGGATGAAGTTGACACGCATTTGATTAATTAATCAAACTGTCCGATATTTGTGACGATCACATCCCTCCACGCACCCCCCCGGAAGGCAAAAGTTGTGGCTGTAAATGGCAGCGCGTTTAATTTGATCATAATCTCACTCAAGCGTTGAATTAAACTGCCCCTAAATCAGCCCTAGATAATATGCCCTATTGGCATGTCTCATCCATGTTGGGACGGGGGCACGCTGATGGTATCCCATCGGGCACACACACACCAGAAGCCAGAATGACAATTTAATTTTGCCTCGTGGAAAAGTTACCAACTTCGCGTGGAGATTTTCTGTTAATCTCATTTTGCTGGTGGTGTGCGAGTGAAAAGTTTCCACACGGCCAAATGTATATAAATTTTAATCTTCCACAATTATCATTTTCTCCATCATCCCCCGCGACGCCGTGTGCTGTTCGGGTGGTTTTAAAGTTATACCCAATTGAAATGATATTTCCAGGGAGTTTTCTCGGGTTTTTCTTCACACAGAAAAAGCACCGCTTTCCCCACTTTCCTGGGAGCTTTATGCCGCGTCCAAGTCAAAATTACGAAACTTTTCACCGCCCTGTGATCGTTGTGAAAAGTCTATGCGATGGGTGGGCGGATGGGAGATAATTACAATTGGGGAGTAGCTACACAAATTGGTGGATAATAATAAAATTTGAATAAAAGCTCACGCGAAAGCTTTTCATTGAAAACTTTCTCTTGATGGTAAAAAAAAACCTCTAGAGCCTCTAGAGGGTTTTTAGAGGAGAAAAAATATAGTTTCTAAAGGACCAAAGGGACATGGGAGCTTCTCTCAAAAATAGTAGATAAAAAAAAACAACGACAGAGGAAAGCTTTTAGAGTAATATATGTATATGTGATGAAAAGTCCAGGTGAAAATGTTTAACGGGATATGCACAGATGGTGAATGTAGAGATCAATCTTGACACATGGTGAGAATTGATATGATGATTTAAATATTTAGGACACATCATTTTTCTTCCGGCACTCCATATTTTATCGCTTTTGCTGAATGACTGTGCACCTGGGGAACACCGCACTGTGCACAGGAAACATCTCCATGATGGCAGAGAACATTGCTAAGGGGGTGGAAAATCCACCCCCCATTTATTCCAATGTGCTCTCTCGATGAGCTGCATCCAAATTATTTTTCCACACTGTCAAAGGGGTTGAATTTTTACTGCACAACAAAAATTCTTTTTGTGTGTAAACTTTCAAAGGAACTTTCAGAAACATTCTTCTCCTTTTTGTCTCCTTTCTGAAAATCCACATTTTTTTATGTTAGCAACAGGGGTGTACCTAGGGGTATTCTTAAGGGAATACATCCTCCCTTTTAGTCCTTAAACCTTTTTCTTCTCTATTATTTGTCCTCCATTTCCTCTTGAGCTTAAATTTATAGAGCTTTTAAGCTGAAGAATCTCTTCTCAGAATTGCAGCAAAAAGTCTCATTGTATTTTGTCCCCGTAAATACCACAAACGCTTCCACAAACAATCCCCCATAAAATGCAGCATTTGAAACAAATTGAAATCTAATTTCAAGTTAAGTTTCTCTTCTGCTGCAATACTTCCCCCTTCAAGTGAAAGTCCAACCTCCCCACTAAAAGCTCTTCATGAGCTCAACAATTAATTGCTAATCAATTTGCAAAGGGGAAACTTTCATGAGATTTTAGGGGTGGAAATTCCCTGAATCTTTGGGGCTTCATGGTAGTCTCTATGATGAAATTATTTGCGTTGCATGTTGGTGGAAACTGAGAGGGAGATTGTCTCAAATGGATTTGCATCGTTATAATGATGTGAGAAATTGGTGTGTATGTAGTTGTGGTGTGAAAAGCCGTTAGGAGACACACTTGCGATTGGCAAGAGAAAAGCAATTTTCCGCACGACACTCATCCCCCCATCGGCAATTGGGGGGAGAGGGACAACCCAATGGGTTCAAGATGGTGTTCCTAGGGAAAGTTAAATTGTCAAAGTTTAGTTGCTCCCATAATCTGCAAACATCCCTACCGCACGTGATCTTTCACTGAACAATTCAATGCTGCGGGGTGTGTGGATGATGGAAGGCTTTTTGGTGTGTGTGTGTGTGGTAAACGAGATGGTGGCACATTGGATGGATTTCCTCGATGGGGAAGGCGCACGAAAAGGGGGCAAAAGGAGCACCTCTGCATACACCCAAATCGTGTGGAAATGACACCAAGTGATGCGGAAGAGAGAGATAAAATTGTCTACCATGTATTAATATCAACCCCGCACTCTCAGAGCTCACGCCATTTATCACGAATATTATCTGTGATTCAGGGGTGCTACATTGAGGGTGCTATTTGGGGGGTGTTTGCGCCAGCATTTCAACGCCCCGTCGAAAGCACAATGGGGGACTTTTTTGTTGATGTTCAATTAATAATTGAAATTGCCACAGAATCCACTTTCTGCAATCATTGAGATCTCCATCAGAACTTTTTTTGTGCCATTGCTGTCTCTTTGTGACATAAAAAGCTTTTCCCGTTCGGGCGGGGGGAGGACGCAAAAAGGAAACGAATCTATTTGGAAATTCATGAAGTCTAAGAAAATTGATGGCATCACGTATTTAATTTTGAATGGAGTAAGAAATTCACAACAGTTTCAACATTGATAAAATTTAATCGTGGAAAATAAAAATTGAAAATCTCTTAGCACATTTCCCTTTTCCTCACTGAAGAATTATTTACTTTTATTTAAAATTCAAACCAACAAATTCTTATTGAAACGGCAACATTCTTAAAGTGATATTTAAAGCTTTTTTTTTTAAAGAAAAAAAAATGTTAAAGAACGCAACTTTTCCTGCTTGAAAAAATCTTCTAAAGGAAAATTCTAAAATCTAAAAATTCAAATCTCCTCCATGAAATTATCCCAGCTTTGTATTTTGCTATTAAAAAAAAACTATAAGAGCACCGTGAGAGCGAATAAGTGGATTAAAGGCGAAGATTAAGAATCAATTTATGAACTTTTTGTGCCATATTCTCTCCACGTTGTAATAGAAATGTTCACTTGAGTAATTTAGCAAAAATTACCCTTTAGCTCTCAACAAGTTCTCACCATCATCCCTAACACGGGAGTTTTTTTTCTCAACTCCCATCGTCCGTGGAAAATTGCCAATTTGGCATTGAGGCGCCATTTAGGTGCGGGGAAAATGACAGGCTTGTTCATTTTTAAACTTCCCCTGACCGTATTAAAATTATACATTCATTACCAGCAATGATTTTCCCACAATTAATCTCCATGCAAAACGGCAAAATGCTGAAAGTCTCACTGGTGCGATAATTTTGCAAGATACCACCGCGTGGACCGAAATAATTTTGCCACAGTGTTTATTTGTGGTTTTCTTTGTACAAATAAACACCATCGAAGATGCATCACGCTGCTCCTTTTGTCTCCCCCCATCCGGAGTTCCCCTTTGAAAATGCCAAATGACAGCGTGTTGTTTAAATATTGGAAGTGCTTGAGGTTTCAGTGCCACACGAAGTAGTTATTTGATTAATTTTTCTCTCATAGATTACCTAAGGGATGGTCACGTTATTTTGGAAACTCTACAGGAACAAAATGGCCAAAATGTGAGAATTTCAAATAATTTTTTTGAGCACAAAAATTTATTTTCTAAATCGAAAGTACTGAATTCTTATCAGTATTTGGCCATTTAACAAGAGTGCAAGCAAATTTCGAATTCTTGGTTTCAAAATTGGCTTGAAAATCGTTCTTGAAAGTCCCCGAGTTTCCAAAATAACGTGACCATCCCTTACATAAATATATAGCAATGGTAAGAAGAAAATTCAACCACCCAACATACAGACGTGCAGTGATTCATTTGCTGCAAATGAATTGCATTTCTGTCTCATTCACTGCACAGTGCAATTTACTTTACGCTGAATGATGAGGGAATTTAGGGGAGGGTATATAGTACCAATAGTAGCACGTTAGAATATATGAAGGTTTCCCTTTTCTCTTGCTCTCTTTGTAAGCTTAAAATGCATGGAAATTCCATTTTCACAGAAAGCTACATTTTGCACCATTCACCAGGCCAATAGAATTCGTTGCCCAAAATACTAACTTGTCCGCACAACATTTCCCTTTCACGGGGAAAATTTTTCTTTCCTCTAAAAACCAAATTAACAACTCCTATTTCATTCCCCTGTCAATAGGCCATGGTTCAAATTACACAAAAAAAAGCCTTCAAAAGCAAAAAATTCCTCAGCGATGAATCTTGTTCTCCTGTCTGTACTTCCGATTGACAGCCAGTGTAGCAGGAAAGAGTGATTGTGAACACTCTATGGCACAGCGTGTGTAAAGTGAAAATCGAAGATTGGTGATGGCAATTGGTTGTTGTTATGTACGAAATTTTAAACCCACAATATAAACACCGAAGGACAGTAAATTGCAATGGGATGGACAAATTGAAGGAAATATATAGCTCGTAAAAAAAAGCTCCCTTCACGCGAAAGTTCAGCCAGATTGGCAATTTAGATAAAAATCACCCCCCAAAAGCTTCCCAGGGGGATGGGGTATGCGCATGCAAACAGAGAAAAAAAAAGATGGTTCAAGAGAGTGCGACAACATGAGGAAGTTATTTAGTTACTCGTACGTTGTGAAATATATACTCTGTGTACAGTCAGAATATGCTAATTTCCTCTTTGCACTGTGTGCCTTTGTAACTTCTCTCTCCCTGCAAAATGTGTGGTGCCAAATGGGCAGAAAAGCTGTTGAATTGGCCCCAAAAATATTGTGTTGTGTAGTGTTCCCTCTAATGAACAAGCGAGTGGGGTTAATAAAAGCCAATGGGTGTATGTTTGTAAACTCAGACAGAGCATGGGTTGTGAAGAATGTGATCTTTAAATACACAAATAGAACCCATTTCTGACAGATGGATGAGAGACTCAACTGAACATCCTTCACACAAAACTCACAAGAAGTGTGTGATGAATTGTTGAGTTATCAGTCTATTATTCTGTACGATCTTCTCCTGGCCTCTCATTTTGCCACTCAAACACTTTTTTACTTCTTCACATTTTTTGCGGGTAAATAATCAAGATTTTAACACTTTTCAACCACTTTCTGTATGTTCTTCTTCAATTTATTGGGAAACGATAAAATTTTGAATTATGAATGCGGTCTGTTCGATAAATTTTTGTGTATTTACGCACAAATGCAAAACATCAGCACAAAATTTCCGCGTGGCGCGTAAATGTTTCTTTTTAATTATTAATTTCCAAATGTTAGAAAAATATTATTGCTAATTTTCCACTTTTGTATGTAGAGGAGAGCGTGGTAAAATAGTCACACAATGGTTTTGGGAAAAGCTTATAAAATATCAGAAATTTTCCTGGGAAATATTTTTGGGAAAAATCTGATATTTTGAACTTTTCCTAAACCACTGACTGAGTGACTTTCTTAGCCCCTAATCTAAATTAATTAAATAAATGGAATGAGACTTCTTCAAACTTTCAACAAAAAAGATAGTTAAATTATCCAAAATTCCTTTAAAGACCTGATGAAGATGATTAAAGTCTCCGAAATCAATTAAAATTAATGAAAAGTCGCAAAAAGCTAAATCTCACTGTGTGCTGTAGCATCAAATAACTGTGGAAAATCTCGGGAAATTCAATCTAAATTAATGCTTTGTTTGATTCACTCGTGGGGGCCATTTGTGATTCACAAACTATATACGTAGGTATACAAAAGGTAAGTTTGGAGCTTTCAAAGCCCAATTGTTGATATCTACACGAATTTGTGTACCATGTAACTGTTCAATTTGTTAGAGCATATTAGCTGCTATTTAAAACAATGAACGTTTATCCAACAAGTTTGTAAAGTACCAGGGAAATTGTA
This sequence comes from Lutzomyia longipalpis, assembly GCF_024334085.1. Classification (NCBI taxonomy): domain Eukaryota; kingdom Metazoa; phylum Arthropoda; class Insecta; order Diptera; family Psychodidae; genus Lutzomyia; species Lutzomyia longipalpis. The sequence continues at coordinate 19,853,600 of NC_074707.1, forward strand.
TTTTAATTAATTAAATTGAATATTTCCTATCGGGAAATACAAGGAATCATTGAGAGATTTGTCAAATGAATTTTCTTTCATTGAAGAAATATTTTTACATTTCTTATGAATGAAAAAAGAAAGACAATGAAAAATTCTACAGAAAAATGAAGAGTTTCTCAATAAATCACTTAAGAAGTAAACAATCTTGACATAAACCTTGAACTAAATTAAATTACAGGCAGAATGAGAATAATAAGCACGCGATTTAAAAAATCAATGGAAGAATTGAAAACTGTGAATGGATTTCTTACATAAACTTTAAGAACTGAAATTTAGAAAAAAAATGCAACTTACTTCTTAAAAAACATATCTTTAATTGAAAAAAAAAACATTTTTTGATATTTTTTCAAAACAAATATTCAGATAAAATCTTTAAAATTTGCATTTAATGATTTTGGAGAATTTCAGTGCTTTGTAGGCTTTATCAGTTAAAGCTCTGTAAGCATTTTATTAATTCAAACAAAATTATCAATATTTTAATCTTGCTTTAGGCTAGTAAAATCATAACAGTCGGTTTAAATTGGATTTAAATTTTATCTTTTAGTAGAGAAAAAAAATAACAAAATTCATTAAAAAATTGATTTAAAAAATTTATCAAAATTGTTTAAATTGAAAGATTTCCTCCCACATCTTCTAATTCTTTTCCTCGTGTGAGAGACATAATACCTTCTTCAAATTAAAAGTTGGAGTTATCTCAAAAGTTTCTTTTTTTTAATAAATTCTTTTGAGATCTTTTCAATGTTGTGAAACTTTGAAACTTTTTAATTGATTCCACAAACAAAATATTTTATTGCAAAAGAAAGTTATTTTGTTACATATACTATACTAGTCAACCCGAGCCCCCAATCACGTGTGAGCAAACACTATTTTAAGCTATAAATATAGGGCGTATATCAGTAGGGGGATGAATAATACGGTACCCCGAAAAATCTATATAATAAAGAAAGGTCTGTTTGTTGGTAATCAGTCGTGTTCGGCTATACAAATCTACACCGTTTGACCGATCGCGATGAAATTTGGCACAGAGGCTCCTTATAACAGGCGGTTTCGAGTGGCCGTATCCATTTTCCCCCCAAAGCCCCCCTTCAGGTAGCCCCCATATAACTCTCATGCAGTTTTTGCGAATTTTTGAATTTGGCGCCGGAACTGTTGTATGAAAATGATTTCTTCTCTTTGCAATTTTTTTTTTGAGATTGATGAGAACTCTCCATCTATATAATAAAGAAAGGTCTGTTTGTTGGTAATCTTCCGTCGTGTTCGGCTATACAAATCTACACCGTTTGACCGATCGCGATGAAATTTGGCACAGAGGCTCCTTATAACAGGCGGTTTCGAGTGGCCGTATCCATTTTCCCCCCAAAGCCCCCCTTCAGGTAGCCCCCATATAACTCTCATGCAGTTTTTGCGAATTTTTGAATTTGGCGCCGGAACTGTTGTATGAAAATGATTTCTTCTCTTTGCAATTTTTTTTTTGAGATTGATGAGAACTCTCCATCTATATAATAAAGAAAGGTCTGTTTGTTGGTAATCTTCCGTCGTGTTCGGCTATACAAATCTACACCGTTTGACCGATCGCGATGAAATTTGGCACAGAGGCTCCTTATAACAGGCGGTTTCGAGTGGCCGTATCCATTTTCCCCCCAAAGCCCCCCTTCAGGTAGCCCCCATATAACTCTCATGCAGTTTTTGCGAATTTTTGAATTTGGCGCCGGAACTGTTGTATGAAAATGATTTCTTCTCTTTGCAATTTTTTTTTTGAGATTGATGAGAACTCTCCATCTATATAATAAAGAAAGGTCTGTTTGTTGGTAATCTTCCGTCGTGTTCGGCTATACAAATCTACACCGTTTGACCGATCGCGATGAAATTTGGCACAGAGGCTCCTTATAACAGGCGGTTTCGAGTGGCCGTATCCATTTTCCCCCCGAAGCCCCCCTTCAGGTAGCCCCCATATAACTCTCATGCAGTTTTTGCGAATTTTTGAATTTGGCGCCTGAAATGTTGTATGAAAATGATTTTTTCTCTTTGATTTTTTTTTCTTTTTCGTTCGATGAGAGCTCTCCATCTATATAATAAAGAAAGGTCTGTTTGTTGGTAATCAGTCGTGTTCGGCTATACAAATCTACACCGTTTGACCGATCGCGATGAAATTTGGCACAGAGGCTCCTTATAACAGGCGGTTTCGAGTGGCCGTATCCATTTTCCCCCCAAAGCCCCCCTTCAGGTAGCCCCCATATAACTCTCATGCAGTTTTTGCGAATTTTTGAATTTGGCGCCGGAAATGTTGTATGGAAATGATTTCTTCTCTTTGCAATTTTTTATTTCTTTGGGTTTGATGAATGCTCTCCATCTATATAATAAAGAAAGGTCTGTTTGTTGGTAATCTTCCGTCGTGTTCGGCTATACAAATCTACACCGTTTGACCGATCGCGATGAAATTTGGTACAGAGGCTCCTTATAACAGGCGGTTTCGAGTGGCCGTATCCATTTTCCCCCCAAAGCCCCCCTTCAGGTAGCCCCCATATAACTCTCATGCAGTTTTTGCGAATTTTTGAATTTGGCGCCGGAACTGTTGTATGAAAATGATTTCTTCTCTTTGCAATTTTTTTTTTGAGATTGATGAGAACTCTCCATCTATATAATAAAGAAAGGTCTGTTTGTTGGTAATCTTCCGTCGTGTTCGGCTATACAAATCTACACCGTTTGACCGATCGCGATGAAATTTGGCACAGAGGCTCCTTATAACAGGCGGTTTCGAGTGGCCGTATCCATTTTCCCCCCGAAGCCCCCCTTCAGGTAGCCTCCATATAACTCTCATGCAGTTTTTGCGAATTTTTGAATTTGGCGCCGGAAATGTTGTATGAAAATGATTTCTTCTCTTTGCAAATTTTTCTTTGGGATTGATAGGTGTGCCCAATCATACTTATAAATCATCACAATTTTTTCTCTCTAAAATTTGCGCGAAGCGCAAAACCCCCCGCGAAGCGGGGCGAGGAAAATTGGAGCGAAGCGACAATTTACCTCGTTTTTAAAATAAAAAAATCCCGTTATCTGACCCTTTAACAGGTAGAAAATGGGAAAAAATCAATTTTTCTGTGGGGGCGCTATAAAGGGGGGTTGGGGCGGAATCCCATATAGCGCTTGCAACTCGTATTGACCCCCTCTACCCCCCTACCAAATTTCATCAAGATCGGCCCAGCCGTTTCGGAGGAGTTCATGTGCCACAGACAGACAAACAAACATTTTCAGCTTTATATATTAAGATGATACGTGTTCATCTCTCAAAGCTAATGAATTTCAAAGTCTTAATTTTATTAGGGAATAAGCTCAAGATTTAATAAGAAAAATCAGCAGAATTATGAAGAAATTGTTGACTTTAAAAATATACATTAAAGAAGAAAAATATTAAAGAGCTTTTCAGAAGTATATTGGAAGTGGATAAATAGTGAAGCTTAAAATTAAAAAAAAAAATACTTCGAATCCTTTGAATCAAGTTACGACCCTACAGCGAAACCTCACTGTATTGAATAAGATTTTCCTCCCAAACGCAGGAAATTCAGACACTTTTAGGCAACTAAGAAAATGAGGAAAGAAAATGAAATAAAAGCAAAAGGACAGGCCAAACTCCATCAAGGATCTGTTGAAGGTTTTTTGGCAGAAAATTGGCTGTGAAATTTTTCAAATCAACTACTGGAAGAGTTTGACGAGCGAGAAAATCCACTCATCCGTACACCAACGACCCGTGAAAGAGAATTTCGCCACTGTTTTGCGTCTCTTCTTCTGGTTCTGGGATTAGCCTCCGCACAAGGAGTCTCCTCCCGCATAAAATATGCAGAGCAACGCACGGGGAGTTCCTCCTCATGCTCTATGGCAAAAATGGGAAATAACTCTCGAGGGAGAACATGGTGCTGAATTCCAGTCCTCGTTGGATTTAATTATAGTTCCATGTTTTTCTCTTCCTCTCAGATGATTCCCATCCCGACAGGCACACAACACATCTCACCAGCGACGCCATGGGGACACACAGACTCGGTGTGTACCCCAAAAATATTATGAAAAGTTCTTTTTTGTTGAAATATTTATAGATTTTGTCGGTGTGGCAGAACAACGGGTGCGTTTGAAACACAATGCCGGAGGAAAAATCTCAAAATAAAACACCTCAATGGGCCTCGTGGGATGTGGGGAACACGGAGGGAGCGGGAGTGGATGGAGTCAAAACATTCTTGTGGCCCATAACTGCTCACCTGTTCCTTGGGATTTGCTCAGAAGACACACACACCGAAATGGCCCCACGCACGCGAATGTAGGATGTCCGGGGATGCCGACTGCAGCGAATTTTGATGGGAATCGGGGGAATTTTTATCACACAAAACGATATGGCTCAGTTGCGGTCGTAACGGGGTGTAGTCGTATCTACATTTTGCAAACTTCCCAGAGCTTTTCCCTTACACACACTCACACACACACACTTGTGCACCCTCCCCGTTGAGGGGGTGTTTCGTTTTTTTATTATTTTCTTCCAACACTCTTCTTTCGAAAAATCAAACACTTTGCACTTTGAGCTCTACATGCTATGTATGTACATATATAAAAAGAAAAATTATATATATATTAAAAGAAAATCTCTTCACTCGCAATTTCCACGCTGTGAGATTTTTTTTGCACGGGGCGGAAAGTTTTTTTATTTTCACATCGACGCTCCCACTTCGTTTGGGGAGATAACGCACACGGAGAGCTTCACATTGCAGCGGGAAAAACACGCGGGTACAGATTGGGGCTACACCCCCGCGTGAAGGGTTACAATGGAACAATGAGATGTCCGCCAAATGGTGGACTCTTCGGGGAGAGCGGCGAAAGATTAAATTGAAGAAAAAAAATGAAAAGAAACGTACTCCTCTCAATCTTCACGTTGATTTGGAACTTCTGTGAGGATGTGGGTGGAGGCTGTACGCGTGACTTGTGGATTTCTGGGTAGCAGACACAGAACTGCCTGCCTGTCTTGTTGGTATCCCCGACGAAGTGGAGCCCAGAGACACCGAAGTGCCGAAAGCACGAAATTCGCGCGAATGAACTGTTGCGCGCGCATTAGCCATCCAAAATCCACGCATCGTAGCCCCCCCACCGAAATGCATCCCCCCAAATCTGCTAAATGTCGCCACTGAGACACCTGTCCTCTGCCGCGCGCCAAAGGAGATCCGGCTCGACGTCTACAGGATGTCCTGGCAGACGGCCAGCTTCTCGCTCTCAGCACACACAACACACACATTTGGGCGAATTACAACCGCACAAACCACATCCGTTTCTTAAGGAATTTCTCCCTCTACCAAAATACTCAATGGAGAGCCATTTGGCTCAATCACAAAACCACAAAAATTTGCAAAACATTAAACGAATAAATTATGCTTCCGGTTCTCCTTGATATTTTCTCAATCATCCCATTCCGTGTGTGTAACCCACATATGCAAGACTCTTGTGCGCGCAGAACATTCCTCCCGCGTACAAATGAAAAGCATTTTCATGTACGAACATCCTCTTATCGCAAAAGAACATTCAACTAATGCGATGAAGAAATATTTATTTTGAATTTTTCTCCGTATTTACCATAAATTTATTGGAATGAACATTTCGTGGAGAGATTTCTTCTATACTTCCTTCCTTTTAAAGACTTTTCAATCATTTGAGAATCTTGTTTAAAATTCATTCACAATGATATGCCTTTGAAGGAGATATTTCAAAGGAATAGCATCAAATAGATTTTTATGATTGAATAAAAGAAAAAGGATTATTTTGAAGAAGAAAAACGAATAGAGAAATTTCCATAAAATTGGAAAAATATTTGCCACGATTTGGCTAAAAATTGAACTACAAAATAACCTAAAGAAGCTCTACAATACTCAAAGAAAGCAGAATCAGCATGATAAACAGCAAATTGTAATAAGAAGGTGTAAAAGAAATTAAAATTTAAAGAAAACTTTGAAAGGAAGTTGTCCTTCCAAACAAAAAAAAAAATGCGAGGAGGTGGAAAAAAAATGCAAAAAGGGTCAAATCAATTTGGATGAAATTGAAGAATAAAGCGAAGTAAAAGGACAACAAAAATTAGAACAAAATGTAAAATAAATCAGAGGAAAGTGTAAAAAAAAAGAGGAGCAAAAATACAAGAAAAATACTTGGTATGCCACGATTGTGGTATACCAACTAATTAGAAGAAAATGTAAAAGAAATTGGAAGAAAGTGCAAAAAATTGAAAAAATTGCAAGAAAAGAAATGAAAGAGAAACTTCAATAAAATTAGAGAAGACTAGGAGAGACCGGGGTTAAAAAAGTCACTTAAGAGTTTAGAAAAAGCTCAAAATATCATATTTCCCAAACAGATAAGGCGAAATGTATAGCTCAATTATTTAGGATATTTCTTGCCCTACAACTCTTTCTTAGATCATTTTGTTCTTTCTAGCTAGGAAATATGATATTTTAGGCTTTTCCCAAAACCTTAAGTGACTTTATTAGCCCGACCCTCCCATACACAAAAGAATTGGAGGATATTACACAGAAAAGTAGAAAACGGTGCAGAATGGAGTGGAAGGAAGTGCGAAATTTTTTTCAGAAAGTGCAAAAAAAAATGTCAAAAAACGCCAAAAACGGCAAAAAGTTCAAAAAGAAATAGTAAGAAATGCTCACAAGATGTAGATCTAAAAAAAATGGAAAGAAAACGCAAAAATTGCTAGAAAATGCACCAGAAATTGTAAAATAAAATATTTTTTCAAAAATTACGAAAATACGAAACTTTATTGGCTGTTTTCTTTGTGATCCCAGTGGAAAATGGTGAATATTTTTAGCGATTCTTTATCCATTTCTGATTCCTTACAAGACTGTGTGGGTCAAAATTGTTTTCTCTATTTTTTCGATTTTGGTAATTGGCCCATACTTTGTGCATAATATCCTTTTATTTACATTTAATTGGGCCTTGGGACTTTCCAAGATTTCAAGGGTTTCTTGGTCGCTGAATAAGGCCCATTATTTATTTAATTAATGATTTTTTTATTTTATCAAACTATAAAAAAATTATGACCTCTTCTTAATCTTTTGTGATTAACACAGATGCGATTTTATCTGCTCGTGACATTTGTAGAATCTTTTAAAGCTCGTAAAAATCCAAGTATTATTTATTTGTTTACGTAAAATTTTTAAGAAAATAAAATAATAAAGTTCTTGGCAAAACTAAGAACGTTGCAAGTCATTTTATAGCTGAGAAGTCTTTTCTCTCTTGAGAAATTTCAGGAAATGATTTGTTATTCCCATCTCTTGGTAGCTTATTCAGCATTTGCCAACATTTGGAGGAGTTTATTGAAACTCCCGCAATTTTGATTAATGTCGATTTTTATTGAGAATGTCTTACAATTCATTCTTTGCAATTTTCCGCCACATTTGCCCGATCCTTTCTCTCACGAGTAGATTTTTCACTTTCCTCGCAATCTGCGGAGAAGCCAGAAGATGCAAATGATGGCCAATTTTCTACAAGAATCTCTCGCAATATATTTTTTTATGGAATAATGCTTCTTAAGGTTTTTATGACAATGTCGGTGATTGCCAAAAAAAATGAAAGAGTCCTCATGTTTGAGGTGATGAGGTTGAGAAGCGTTGAATTAGCCTCGTTACCATCTCGAGATTATTCCACGTAAAAATGTGAAATCCTGCAAATTCATCCGGGCACTCTGCCAAGATTTCCCGCATCCACTTTTCACCCACTTCCAGTGCCTTTTCCTTGAAAGCTTCGTCGTTGTCCTTGAGTCCTTTGAATGTCGCCCAGAGCTCCTCCGGCAGGACAATGTGTCCCAACTGTGTGACAAACTGCAGAGATTTGAAGGATGACGGAATAAAGACTCCAGGAAGTATCTGTGCTGTAATACCAATCCCACGACACCTCTGGACGAAATCAATGAGTTGTGCTGCAGAAAATGTAATCTGTGTGATGATAAAATCCGCACCAGCGTCAACTTTCTCCCGCAAATTCCGCAAATCATCGTCCGGCGATGTAGCGAGGAAATGAGTGGCAGGATATCCGGCAACGACTATTGTCGCATCAGGAAGTTTCCGTCGTAGCCACGCGACCAAATTTGCGGCACTCTTGAATTCCGCTGACGTGCCAGAACAGTCTACGAAGGGGGTGGCATAAATTTCTAAAATAAACCTTCCGAGAAGTTTTTTTTTTTGTGAAAGAATAAAAAAACATTCCTCACCTCCTCGAAGAGCAAAAATACTCTCTGGCTCTCCAATGCGCAGGATTCCTTCCAAATCTTCGGATGTTACATTAAAGCACGTAAGATGCGATAGAACGGGAAACTCCTCACGGACTTCCTGGAGCATTTGGAGTGCAGGGCAGGCATTTGGGGAGCGACGGAATGCCACGAGATTGTTGTCACGAATCCACGTGATGGCAACAAAGAGTGGTGGGTGGTCGAAAGTGGTTAAATCCAGCGTCGCATCAGACGGAGTTACTTCGATGGAGTAGAAAAATTCCTTTCGTGAAAGCTTCTCCTGAAGCACATTGAGGAGCTTTTTGGCTGGAACTGCTTCCGCTGTCGCTGCTGATGTACTTTTTGCACCTTCCTCACTCATCGTGGCTAGAATAACTTTGCAGGAGTGGTTGATGTGGTGAAGCAACGTCGTACTTCAGCGAAAAAAAATGTCTCATAATTTTTGGAATAAATTTCTTAAATTCCTTTGTTAAATTTAATTTTTAATAAGTTTTTAATAAGCAATAATTTTTAATCATAAAAGATCCGGAACTTTTAAAATGAAGACTCTGAATGTACTTTTAAAATAAGAGAAAATTAACCCAACTTCAAAATTAGCAATTAAATTAATTTATTGTGCTTAAAAAAAAGAAAAGAATTTCAAGCAAAATTTATTGAATAATACATTTTGTTTGTTCTACTTTAAGATTTACTCACAAAGAAGTTTGGAAAATAGACGAAAAGTCGCTGTAACTCGTCAAAACAACAACTTAAGAGTCGCTGCGGCTTCACCTTCACGCGATCACACTGTGCAACACAAGTTTTATTTTTAAAACACTTCACAAAATCTTATTTTTAGCAAAATCTACAAGTCCCAAAAAAATCATAAAACAGGTAAAAAGTTAAAAGTAATTGTTGTAAAAGAAAAGAAAAAAAAAACACTTGTGTGGTTTTAGTCAATAAGCTTTTATAGTTAATTTTGAACATAAATAGTTCTGTTATACGTTATAGAATTAAGTCTTTAATCTTTAAAATTTAAAAATTATTCCTTTAAATATATTTTAATAATAAATTAAGGAAAGAATTATGATTTAACCTGAAATTCAGCAAAATTGAATAAATATTGTTTTAGATTTACTTTTAGTTTCTTGACCCTGTACAATAAAAAAGGAGTTTATACGTTTTCATACGAAAAGAAACCCTATTCGAGAAAATAATCAGGACACACTTAATTTTGTAAAGAATAATAATAAATTATAATGGTAAATCGACAGACTTCGCATTTTTTAACTAAAATCACTGTTTAGAAAAATTCTGCAAATGTTTGTCTAAAAATGAAAAGAATGACGTCACAATTATATTCTTTATGTCGTTGTCAAACATCAGCGAAAATGTTTCATGCATTTAAAGGTACAAAAAACGCAATGGTTTTTTCAAATCTAAATGAACTTTCCCATAAAAGTATGAGAACTTACGAACCTTTAACAAATTAATTTTATCTGTATTTTTAAAACATTTGAATAATGTTAATAAAATCAGAAATTCATAAAAATTTACTTTACAATTTTGTCTTTGATCAAGAATTTTTTGTTTGAATGAATAAAATAATTGTTTACAAAATTTTACAAAATAATTACATTTTTTTTTTCAATTAAAGAAATATTTTGCTACCATTATTTTTCTTTACATTATTTATGTAAAATGTAAAGAAAAGTATGTAAAGAAAAAATGCATGTAAAGAAAGGAATTGTTTACATGTAAAAAAGCATGTAAAATGTAAAAATGTAAACAAACCGCCCAACCCTGGACGTCATTAACACTTGGAGGATCGAGGTTTCTAACCTCAAAAGTTTGACCTTCATTTTCTGTCAAAAGAAAATATTTTTCCAAGTAATTTTCGAAAATTTTAAAGTAATGAAACTTCCCTATATAGACAGATGCATAAATTATCACGAAATGTTAAATAGATTTTAATTCTGTGGCGATTGAAAAAGGTCGATTTGGTCACTTTGGTCAGCAAAATCCTCCAAGGGTTAATTGCATTTTTAGATACTTTTTGCTAAATTTTCTGTTTTTTTTTTTAGCGGAGAGAATAGTAAATCTGGCGATTTATGATTTTTCTTTAATTGTTCCGATTATTTTCTTTAATTCTGCACTAAATTGAATAAACTTCTTTAAGGGGGGTCTCTTTTGAGAGCTAGTGAAATTAAATATTTTAATTTTTCTTAAGGTTTTTCTTAAACTCGGTTTTCAAGTGTTGGTGACATTTAAAGACTTATCATTAAAGAGTAAGAAAATCACTTTCCGCCATCTTAGGTGCGACGCCATCTTGAGATTTTCCTCAAAACACAAAGGTAGGTTTTTCTCAGGATCTACTGGATGGATTTTGATGGGGTCAAAAGCAAATGAAAGAGGAAATACCAATGCAGATTTTGATGTAGCGGAATTTTTAATTTCCATTCTGGAGCTGAGAAAAGTTGAAAAATGTGACTTTTGTTCAGATTTTTTGACGTTTTTCCACTTTTCTCAGCCCCAGGATGGAAATTCAAAATTCCGCTACATCAAAATCTGCATTGGTATTTCCTCTTTCATTTGCTTTTTACCCCATCAAAATCCATCCAGTAGATCCTGAGAAAAACCTACCTTTGTGTTTTAAGGCAGTTCTGTGGAAAAGTTGGAAAATCACAAGATGGCGTCGGACCTAAAATGGCGAAAAGTGATTTTCTTACACTTCAATAACTAGGCTACAAATGTAACCATAATCGGATATCCAAGTTTAAGAAAAAAACCCAAAAATTGCAACATTAAATATGTGTAAATTCTAACAGATTTCCCAAGAGACCCCCCTTAAGTGATTTAGCTGATTCTGAATTTTTCATTTAGTTACAAAATTTGTTTTCTTTTAGCTCTTTAATTGTAGAATTTCCTAAAAGAATTTTTTTTAAATTATTCCTTTCATTTCTCTAGCTAGAGTCTTATCAGTAGGAAGTAAAGCAAAAGAGACAAATGTAGTTCGTCATTGATAAAAATAAAGATAATTGAAAGCTTATTGATAGTGAGTGAATTGCGTATCAATTGACCACACAAAATCACAATCTTTTGCTGCTCCTTGACTTGATTTATTCAATTCCACACACAACGAAACCAATGAGATTGCTAATCAACAAATCGTTGACGCAGTGAAGTGCTAACTGGTTCGATTTGATGACTCTGTCGCGTGTGACGTATAGGACGTACTTACAGCCACACCGTGCCTAACTAAATAATCACTGGGCGGCTGCTGACTAAATAACATTCACTCCGCGAACACTGCCCGTGGCATCACTTCAAGGGCCACACGCGGGGATGGGTGTAGTATCTCTCTGGATGTGCTGATAAGACATTAACAAAACCTCTAAAATCGTATAATTACTTTAATGTCTCACTTTTTCTCTCACTCCACAGTGAAAATATATGTACAACAATGTCCCTCAAATAGATTTTATCTCCTTCAATGTTTTCTTTTACATTACTCTTTCACATTTAAACAAGAAAGCAAAAAAATAGTTTACAGCATTAAACAACATTCTCTTAAATCTCAAAAATTTATATTATTCTCAGGGAGCACAGGGGATTGGCAAAAAGAAATAAAAGTAGATTTAATAATTAACTAATATGTCTTTGTCGTCAACTCATCAATAATTTTCTCATTTTCATTTTTTTTACACCACACTTGAAGGAATTTGCGGAATTTGGGAGATTTTTTTTTCGTTATTTTTTTCTTCTCTTTTGTATTACAAAAAGAAACATGCATGATAGATTTTTGCGTGGAGAAATTGAATAATGTCCACCACAGATGGTTAATTTTTTTTTACGTAAAATCATTTTACTGGAAAACAATTTTCCCTCTTAAGGTTGACTTTCTCCGCACCACACTTCGTTCTTCTCTTCTTGTACAACTCCCACCCACACGCGCATCATCAATTAAATTAACTTACATATTAATACAATTTAGTTTCGGTTAAATGTTCCACCCCACACAATTACTCATCTGGTTGTCATTTTTTCTTAATTCTCTGCCCAATCCATTCGAGTCCTTGGTAGAGTCTGTCCGAATGTGGCCACAGCAGCAGCAGCAGCAACAGGAAGAAAAAAGAGGACAAAACGCAATGTTAGACGCTCTGTAATTACTCAAACAACTTCCCTTCGTCATCCTCTTAAACCTTCAAACAAACCCTCACCCACGAGGATGCGACAGGAGGTCTTCTCGCTCAAAAAAAGAAACCATCAGACAGATGGACTTCCTTACCCTTCTCCAGTGAGAGCACAACACGCCTGTATGTGCCATTGATGCTTCTTGATGGACGTTAAATCCAATTGTCGGGATATTTCTGCGGCACTCATGGAGCCCTTTAAGTCTTGTTTATTCGCATAAACTAGTAAACTCGCTTTGGCCAAATCCTCATGCTGGAGCATCCGATAGAGTTCCTCGCGCGTCACCGCCAGCCTTTCCCTATCTGTCGAATCTATCACCATGATAATGAACTGCAAAACACAAAGGGGACACGCAAAACTCAATTCATGCAGTCCCAACTAACCACCATAGGCTACGCTACTACCTCCCCTATATATAACGTCGTAAACATTTAATTCCACCCCGACCCATGGGACGGAGTGGATTACAAGGAGTTTTATTTGATTTCTAAATTGACAACCATTCAATGGATGTGCCTTAATTACTCCATAAATTGATGGACATGACACGAGGAAGTCTATCGCACACACACCAAATAATACCTACATTATATGTATATGAGACAAATAATAGGTAGTATGAATTGTGGTTTATTTTATTTTATTATATCATTTTCCATTTCAACGCATTAGCACGCTTCTTTACACCAAAATGAAAGTAAACAAAAGGCTCTGTTGAAATCACAATACAAATATTTAGAGACTATTGCACAAAATATTTGAACATTTTTTTTTAATTCTTCTTTTTTTATGAAAAAAGTTTAATTAGTTTGAAAAGAAATTAGAGGAATTCTTTAAATATCTCTTTATTGGATACTTTATGAAACAATTCTGATTTTAAAAAAAGGGACACAAGAATTATGTTTTAAAGTAACGCATAAAACCTAAATTTATCTGAAGAAACAGAAGAAACCGGAACTATAAAAAAAAATACCAGAAATATCCAAAACTTCCGTAATTTAATCCAGCTAAACAAAAATAAATACAAAATTCACGAACAACAAAGATCCTTAACCAAATCCGCGAAACACGAGAAACAATAAAATGGTTTCGCAAACACGAGAAATCCAGGAAAAAAAACTTCAAAACGAGAAACATTCGAAAATAATGCAACGAAACACGAGAAATTATCAAACAGAATATGAAAAACCAAAACCGTGTAACGTGGAAAACTCGAAACTAATTCCTAGAATCCAAAATATCATTTCCCAAATTTCGAATATCTCGACAAAATTAACCGAACGTGAAAAATTGAAAATAGTTCAACGAATCACAAAAACCAGAAAAATTTACCGAACGAAAGAAAACTGGAACTAATTCACGAGAACCAGAAAAACCTTTCCTAAACACGTAAAAGCAACATAACCCACAGATCTTGTACAATCCGATATTTACGTACGAAACATTAGAAAATAGAATAGTTTCGCAGAACATGAATAACCAATAAAAGTTCCCTGAACGTGAAAAACTAATTCCACGGAAAACTAGAAAACTGTTCCGCAAATCACGAAACATAAAACGTTCAACAAAAGTTTAGCGAAATATGAGAAAACATAAAATTGTTAACGTCTTGTGTTTGCCTTAAGAACATAAAAAAGTTATATTCTCAATTTAGACTAGTCGTGTAAAATTCGTCTTTAAGATCAATTTTCGAGTAAATAACATTTCAATTTATTCCATTTATTAGCCCTTTTAAAGTATTAAAAGTTTAGTAATAAAACTGCAATTTTTCAATGAAAAATCAACAAATTTCTATGGCAAAATTGAAACTAATATTTAAACTCTTTTCGTCTCTTATTTAGTTTCTTCTGAATGAGAATTTCTAACTTCTATAATCAGTTTAACATTAACACTTCCTTTTGAATCATTTTTTAAGGAATTCTCTTGTGTGCTGAAACTACTGTTCCCATTAATTTCAACAGATACTCTATGTTACTCTATTTATGAACATCAGTCCATCTTATCTGACCTTAAACGATGAACTCTATTTCTCAACAAAATGATTTCATTTAAGCGATTTTGAACCAAATAAAAACTTTTACTTTTTACTAATTTATTCAACACGGAAGGAAAAGTCTGACATTTAAAAGCTTCTTTAAAATTTTAAAAAATTCAAATCAAATCAAATAAAATTGCTAAATATACCACAAAATGAAAGACATTAAAATTCGATCAAAAGCCTGAGCTTCTCTAAATTCTATTTCTCTTCTTAAAGTTAATTAATTCTTTGCATCAAGTTCATGTGAGATATGTAATGCAAATATCGTTCATGATACCAATGCTTGTGTCTTCTCTGCCTATTTATTCGATTTATGACTTGAATACGAAAGACATAATGGAAACATTGGAAATTATTTGTAGGAATTATATATGTATTTCTCTGATATTGTATAAGAAATTAAAAAAAATCGAATAAAATAATAAATAATAAAATTTCAACCATATCTATATAATAAAGAAAGGTCTGTTTGTTGGTAATCAGTCGTGTTCGGCTATATAAATCTACACCGTTTGACCGATCGTGATGAAATTTGGTACAGAGGTTCCTTATATCAGGCGGTTTCGAGTGGCCGTATTCATTTTCCCCCCAAAGCCCCCCTTCAGGTAGCCACCATATAGATTTCATACAGTTTTTGCGAATTTTTGAATTTGGCACCGGAAATGTTGTATGAAAATGATTTCTTCTCTTTGCAAATTTTTTTTCTTTGGGTTTGATGAGTGTGCCCAATCATACTTATAAATCATCACAATTTTTTCTCTCTATAATTTGCGCGAAGCGCAAAACCCCCCGCGAAGCGGGGCGAGGAAAATTGGAGCGAAGCGACAATTTACCTCGTTACATTATATATAAATCCTCCCAAAACTTTTTAAATTTTAAAATGTAAAAAGTTTCAATTTCTT
Source organism: Lutzomyia longipalpis (assembly GCF_024334085.1). Lineage (NCBI taxonomy): Eukaryota > Metazoa > Arthropoda > Insecta > Diptera > Psychodidae > Lutzomyia > Lutzomyia longipalpis. The sequence goes on from NC_074707.1 coordinate 19,869,006, forward strand.
TTATTACAATTCTTTACCACAAAACGTCAATTTTCCCTAATCCAACAGCCAACAATAATATCAAAGAAATAACTCCACTCACCTCTGTATTTGTGTAGTACGTGCTCCAGGCAGCTCGAAGACTTTGCTGACCTCCAAGGTCCCACACAATGAAGTGAATATTCCTAAAAACGACCTACAGAGGAACGAAAGAAAAAAAATTGAATTTTAGAGCCACCCTCCCCCACATGTTGGATTTAAAAGGAGAAGAAGAAGAACAAACCTCTTCGACATTGGATCCAATCGTTGGACTCGTATGAACGACTTCATTCATTAAATATTGATACAGGATGGTCGTTTTACCCGCATTATCCAGGCCAACCATTACTAATTTGTGTTCTGTGGAAAGACAAGCAGAGAGTAGGGGTGATGGCCCATTATAATAGGGGGTAAACTTCATTGTTTTTATCTGATTAAAAATATAGCACGTATTGAGCTAAAACGGAAATTCCAAGCGAAACCCTTTTGCCCGTGAATCATTCATCGTCGGTTCCTTTTTAGATTCTTTCTTTGCAAAAAAAAACGATACTTTGAATACAGATAAAAAAAAAACTTCTTCGTGGATCTGACTCTTCATTGTCTAATGTAGATTTCTTTTTTTATTAGAAAAAGAAACGGAAATATCCTCCCCTATTGCCGTGCAAAAGAAGGTCAGACGAACATTTCTCATGAGCTAAGAAAATTCCCTTGAGTGTTTCTCCTTAAAATGAAAGAAATTCTACAAGAAGAACTTTAAAAGATACAAAATTCTCCTTCAAGCAATCCAAAGAACGAAATTTCCTTTCTCATCGGTCGGTGTAGAGAGGGAGAAGAAGAATGTAAATAAAACCATCGCAGTTTTGCAACATTTTAATCACTTTTTAGCAAAGAATTCTCTTCATTCTCATTCGTCAGAAAGACATTTTCACAAGAATTTGAAGAGAAAATTTGTCAAGAAATTAAACTTCATTCACTTCTTGAGAGCAAAGTTCTCTGCACAAAACTACAATATGTATAAATTTAAATTATTATGTATATGTGTACATATTACAGCACTTTATACAATTTATTAAGTTGTGAGCTTTACAAAATTTGCACAAAATAGCTCTTAATTGGTTAGAATTAAGCATTATGTCTTTGATGCTGTATAAGAGGAAGACACGGCGGAGGTATTCTCATCTCAATGCAATGTTTTGTAGCTCAACAAATGGAACATGTAAAGTGGAATTGTTCTAATTTCAGAGAAGCAACAGAATTGCTTTGAATTTATGCAAAATATTTATTTAAAAAAATATATTTATTGCTTGATTAAATATTGATTAAATTGTTGCTCCAGAGAGTAATTTTGCCTTATTAATTTTTCAATTTAATATTCAATATTAAATTTTAAACCAAAATATTGAATAATTTAATATTTAATGAAATTAAATCGATTTAATTTAAATGCTGTTTGAAAATTTAAAAAAAAATCCTTTTCAATGCAATTTTCTTTTTTTTTTTTTTAAACAAATAGCGAATATTCCTGTCTTTCCTGAATACCTCGAAGGAATTTTAAAAGTTTCAAATTTTATAAAGGGTTAAAGGAGCAATACATACTCCCTTAAAATTTATAATCATCTCTAAAAAATTTTAAACGACTTTTCATGTCAATCTCGAAGAATTTTTCAAACTTTCAAAAATCTTTTAGAAGTTTAAGGAGCGAAAAAGGACACCCTTTAAGGAAAAAAAAACTAAAATGAAAAATCTACTTTCAAGTACAAACTAAAACTTTTGCAATGTAGCGCTGAATTCAATGCATTTTCGTGTGGCGAAAAGAAACTTTTGTATTTGATCTTGGAAGTGCTAACAAAACTCTTGCTATATGCAAAATACCATCAACTCTCCGCCGAGGTCTCTTTCTTGACCCAGAGAGAACAGTTTTTTTTTTGCTCTCACACTGGGTGTCCTCATTCACCACCCACACCGTGAGACAAAACTACATTCTTGCAATTAATTTTACGATTATTTTGGAAGTTTTTTCAGTGACTTGAGGGGAAATTGCAAAGTCAAACAAATTCGATATAAAATTTGTCGTAAAAGTTTCATTTTGTGGTTCTTTTTAAGCAAAAAATCTTCATATTGAAAAGAAATCTTCGGGAGGAAGTGTAGAAGAGATTTATAAATAAAAAGTAAAGAAAGGAAGGGCAGTGAACAGGGGCGTAGCCAGAAATTTATTCAATGAGGTATTTAAGGATATTTTTTTTACATTAAAATTGATTTAAAACTGCTTTACAATATTTTGTAAAAAAAATTGATTTTTCTCTTCTAACGATTGATATTAATTTCAAAAATTTGACAATTTTCAGCTGTGATTTTTTTGAATAGAAGAATTTTGAATTTTTTGACATTTCCTGTAATAATTTGATTTTTTTCTAGCAGTGAACGTTCGTTTTAACGTTCGACGCTTTTTTTAACGATTGACATTTCCAAATGTTTAATGTTGCTTTTCTAACATTTGACATTTCTCTTCTAAAGATTGATTTTAATTTTTAACGTTTGACAATTTGCGCGTGATTCTTTTGAAAAGAAGAATTTTAAATTTTTGACGTATCTTTTCTAAATTTGACAGTTTTTTTTTCAACAGTAAACGTTCGCTTCGACTGACGCTTCTTTTAAAGTTTTTACATCGTTTTTACGTGTTTTTCAACGTCTGACGATTTGTTTTAAAACTTTGACATTTCCAAATGTTTGATGTTGTTTTTCTAACGTTTGACGTTTCTTTTAAATATTTGTCGTTTTTTCTTCATTTAAAATTTTTTTTATAAAACAAATTAATATTATTTGTAATTTTTTTAATGATTATTTTAGTTTCAAAATAATTTCTTTTCACCTCTACAGGATAGCCTGAACTTCCAGAATTTTTATGAAGTCTTCAGACACCTAAACATCCTCTCTGACTACACCCCTGACAAAAATGCCCAAAAAGCAGGTGAAGCGAGATTTTTTGGACCATCTCGGACAAAATTGCCCGCCCTAGCGTCTACAGGTGCTGCGAGAGATCTTGAACTTGGCCACTGATGTCTTTAATTTAATTACATCCAGCTGCTTTTTGTGTCTTCTCAGACGACACACACTGAGGAGATTTTCCTCGCTCAATTAGCGCATCTCTTGCTGAACTTTTTGCGGTCAAACCATCCACGAGAAAATTGTCATGAAGTGGTCATCTCAAATGGAAGACACATAACTCAATTTGCACATTTTTCCCCTCTTCCAAACAGCAATGTGAGGGGGCCAACCATTTACCGAATTAATCAATTATCGTGTCGGTGTTTTTTTTTACTTTGCGCGTATTTGATGAATTTCCGTGACGTGATTTTGTAATTCTTTTTTTGTTTTTATTTTCTCGAAGAAATGCCCTTCTCGCGTGGTCAGAATGCCAAGAATTACATTTCTTTTTCTCGTCAGGAAGGTTTTGGAAGTTTATGAATTATTCACGGGAAATGCCTGAAAAATGCTTCAAATTTTCAGGAGATTTTACACAACGCTCTTCTCGCCTTGGGGATCCCTTTTGCCATATGTATTACAGTAAAAGATTTTCTTTGATGTTTGTGGAATTTTCGGAGAAGCGCGCGCTTTTCTCACAAGAAAACTTTCTGCCACCTCCACGTCACTTTCTTATCAGTGCGTGATATTAAACGTCGTTCTTGATGATTTATTTGGCTTCTTGTTACATGTTGTACCTCCCCCCCCCCCGCGTGTGTTCTGTGTATGTGTGATGGATGAGTCAAATTTCTGATTGTAAAACTTCTATTTTTCGGTGTACCTACAATGGGGGGAAACGTGTTGCAAATTTTCCGCACAAGTCGTTAAAATTGTTTTGTTAATAAAACAATTTTCTAAAGTATTTTCTACACGGGGGGAGAGACAATGATTATTTTCTTTTACAAACTAAAGCGTATTTGATTGCGTCAAATAGGCACGTTGACACGCGTAGCGGGCCATTTGATAGGCCACCGTGTGTGAGATCTTTCTCTCGATAAATGCGCGCATAAAAAGCGATTGAATGGAGTAGGAAGAAAGTTACGTCATTGCAAAATTAAATGTTGCGGAAATTGAGACATTTTTTTGCCAAATAAACTATTAAAAGGACTTTATGGGAAAAATTTCACAAATTATTGCAATTTTTTATTAATATATAAAATATCTTTGAATGGCTTTTATAAACTTAAAAATATATATATTTATTTTTTATGTTTTTGATGCTATAAAAATTTTTGAAATAGAAAGTGCAAAAGAATTTAAGAATTAATTCAATTTAGAATTTAAGAATTTTAGATTTTTATAGAACTTTAAACAAACGTCCGTCAAGGAAACTAAATCTCTTAAGTGAAAAAAAGTGCTACGAAGGCCTCAAAACCTTAAAAACTTCACATAAAATAGGCGAAACAAACACTCTAGTCTCAACTTCTAATTAAAATCTAGAGCAGATTTATGAGATAAATTAATTGACTTGTTGATTTATTATCACAATGATTTATTTTTATCACACAACTTGCAAAAGAGAATTGCTGCAAAATCACTTTGATTGCAAGACGCCTTGATCGATTTTGATAAGAAAAATTAGTCTTTGAAATTTTGAAATTTGTTCAAATGAAAATTTCCAAAATTTCAGAATTTACATTTCGAAGACGCCATATTTTTTTTTAAAGCGATTTTAGTTCACATTTAAATTTATTGTGCAGAATCTATTGAACCGATTTTGATAAAAACTTGTGGAAATAATGTTTAAGAATCAATGGAAATTCAGAAAAATATTTTCTTCAAATCGGATTATTTTTTTTATGATTTATGTCTAAGAAACTGTATGATCTAAAAATTCCTGAAAATTTCTTTGGTCAAGAAGAACTATATTTCCTTAAAGTTTTATTCGAATCGGTCAACAACTTTTAGAAAAAAATTTTAGATATTTTTTTACCACAATTTCTTTAGAATTTAGAGAACAAATCGAGCCACAAAATTGATTTTTTTTCTCTCATACCAATTTGTTCATGAAAAGTACGGAAATACGAAAAAATAGCAGTCATCTTAAAAAAAAATCAACAAGATTTTAATAATGTTTTCCAGCTTCTCAGATAATTTTATTTTTATTTTATAGAAAACTTCAAGAAAATAAAAAGAAGGAATTTGGCTTTTCTTTACTTCTGTTTTTTGGATACTTCAAAGACCTGCGGAAGACCCCATCTGACTCGAAACATCAGCTAAAGCAAGAAATGAAGGAAATAAAAGACAAGAAGACCTAATTTCAAGATTTCATTTATTTTTAGTGAATTTTTAACTTTCAAAAATTTATTTTTCATTTTTGAAACATTCAACAAATATAATCAAAACTTTTAAATAACTTGAATCTTTCGTGAAAGATTCCTTATCTGAGTATTTCGTGAAACAATGCTAAACCTATTGGAGACCCAGACAATGAGTTTGTTGAGAAGAATCGAGCAAAAGACGAACTGTAGGGAGTGAAAATACCTTCACACGCTCTCCGTTGTTGATTCTTCTGCATCGCTTGAGTGTGAATTAGTGGATAAATGGAGTATTCTTGGCAAAAAAGAAGAAGCCACGGTGCACCTTTTTGTGGGACAAATGGGGCAATTTGGGAAGTTTCCTGTACCCACCAAATCCTTGTCTTTCCTGACCCTTTAAGCTTCTTTTAGGGATTCTCTTGCAAAGACTCTTTGTCTTCTGAAGCAACTTCTGCGAGAGTCAGGAAGATTTATTTATCTTCCTCTGTTTGGGATTTGCAAGAAATTGAGGAGAAAGTCAATAATGGAAAATCCCGCCTATAGGAAATATTCCACAGCAGTCAGCATTGGGAACATTTTGAAATTATGCTGGCTATGCTGCTCAATGGGTCAGTGCGATAGCAATAAAATTGAGAGCGACCCTCACGGAGCAAAGATTAGAAAGTAAAAATTTCTTTGCACAGTTGAGACTTTCCTCCACGTCTCTGGGTGCCTGGAATGTCGATCGAATGAGACATGCCACAGAGGCCCTGGGACTCACCTTCATTCCCAAAGAGGCTCCACAGTTTTGCAAAAAGAAGCCCCATTGCCGTTGATTGCCGTGCGTCACGCTACAAATGCCTCAGTTGTCCGGGAATTGGGGCGCTACTTCAGCAGTGAAGCCACGAAAATGCATTTACTTGCGTGTCAGGAAAACAATGTCCAGATTTCCCGTGAAAACCCATGGAAATCACTGCGTACGGCACATTAGGGATGCGTCACTGGCACTCTCAGACGTTATCCTGGTGTCCTTATCACTAATTCACACAGGGACAGCTAATTAAATTATCAATTTTTGAAGAGGAAAAATTTTTACTCTGTCAAAAACAAACCTCTTTTTGGTTCGAGAACAAGACACAAGATACGCATGTGTGTGCGAGAGTGAGATGAAATGATTTATGTTTCTCACACGCGCCTGAAACATCCATGTGTCACGACCGAAACTTATGTTTCATGCATTTTCTTACTCATTTTATGATTTTTATGCTTATTTATTTAATCGCGGTAATCTTTAATTGATTCAAGGAATTAAAATTAGAAATTATAAAATTCTTAAAGAGCAGAGAAAAGAAAAAATTAGTTATGTTGCTTTTTATGAGCCTCACTAATAAATTGCAATCATTTTGGGACACACTAACTTACTCGCATGATAGTTTTTTGGCAGTTCTTTAGGAAAAACAAACCATGTGCGTTTTTTATCAAATAAATCTCTAAAATTCTCAAGAAAAATCCATCCAAAAAATCACAAAATGGTACGAATAGAACAATTAAAGAATTTCCCATCTACCGAGGTAGTTGTCTTATATTTTCCTTTAATCCCTTGCCCAGGAAACAGAGATGTTCTTCGTGGACACAGGTCGGCCGGATCAGGAAGCCGTGGAGAAGCCCCAAAAGGTCAAAGGACAACAAGAAATAGTGGTAGTGAACAAGGAGAGACCCTTTGGGAAGTTTAGGCCAAAAGGGAAATTCCAAAACAAAAAATTCGACCAGAAATTCAATCCGAATCAAGGGAGAGTTTTCCGTCGAAGGGGCGGGAAGAAGTTCCAAGGCCCAGCTCCGATCGACAAGGAAGCCCTAGAGAAGCATTCCAGGGGCACTGGGGCAGATGCCACCGGGGTCAAAGGGAATTTCCACAGAGCTAAATTGCGGAAAAAGGAAATTTATCATGAATTTGCCACAGAACAAGCTGCCCGGACGGAGATTCTCCTCACTGAGGGAGAGGGTTTCATTGAACCAGATGAGGGTGAGGAGACAGCAGAGTACACACAGGGAGAGATTCGGGAGAATGTGGACATCACAGCTGCCACGAAGGCATTTGAGCTGAAGCTGGATTTTGGGGCTTATCGCATGCGCTACACCCGGAATGGACGACATCTCCTGCTGGGCGGAAGGAAGGGGCATGTGGCTGCACTTGACTGGGTGCGGAAGAAGTTGCACTGCGAGACAAACGTGATGGAGGAGGTTGTGGATGTTTCTTGGCTGCACCTGGAGACAATGTATGCTGCTGCTCAGAAGCAATGGGTCCACTTCTATGATAAGAAAGGCGTGGAATTGCACTGCGTGAAGCGCCTCCATCGTGTTGAGCGAATGGAATTCCTCCCATATCACTTCCTCCTGGCCACAGTATCCGACACGGGCTACCTGTCGTGGCTGGATGTGTCCGTGGGGGAAATTGTGGGGAATTTCCACGCCAAAGTTGGAAGGATTCGTTCAGTTTGTCAGAATCCCTACAACGCCCTCCTCTGCTTAGGTGGCGCAAAGGGTGTGGTGTCCATGTGGGCTCCATCCCAGCCCCAAGCCGTGGCACAGATGGTTTGTCATCCAGCCCCGTTGTCAGCCATTGCCACAGACTCCACAGGGCTCAATCTCTTCACTGCTGGTCAGGATCGGTGTGTTCGTGTGTGGGATTTGCGTCAACTCTCTGGGCCCCTTCACATCTATCGCACCCGGACAGCTGTGCAGGAGCTGGCAATCTCCCAGCGTGGTCTAATGGGCTTCGCCATGGGCAATGTTGTGGAGATCTACCGGAAACCCTCAGCTTTAACCGCCGTTACACCGTATCTGCGTCAGAGAGTCGAAGGACATGTGACAGGACTCCAATTCTGCCCCTACGAGGATGTCTTGGGTGTCTCCACAGCACGTGGATTCACCTCACTCCTTGTCCCCGGAGCTGGTGAGCCGAATTTCGATGCTCGCGAAGCAAATCCATTTATGAGTCTCTCCCAGCGGCGGGAGCATGAAGTTCACGCTCTCCTGGAGAAGATTCCCATGGAATTGATTGCATTGGAGCCCAATAAAGTGGCCGAAGTGGACGTCCCGACGTTCAAGGAGAGATTCGAGGCAAAGCGAAAGATGATGCTGATGAAGCCACCGAAGATTGACTTTGAGCCCCGGCGGAAGGCCAAAGGAAAGGGCGGGAGTGTCCAGAGGGCGAAAAATAAGCAAATTGAGCGTGAGAAGAAGCGCAAGGAGTTCAAAGAGGACGTTCGGGAGTTGCAGAGGAAGATTGTGGAGGAGCACAAGGAGAAAGACGTGGTGGCACCAGCTGAAGATTTTATTCCTCTAGAATCGAAAAGCAAGAGTGTTTTGGACAGATTTAGGCCCAAGAAAAAGCAGAAAAAGTAAAAATTTGTTGAAAATATTTTTCAAAGAAAAAAATTAATAAAATGATTTTAATAAATTTCTTTGTTTTATTGAAAAAAAAAAAACTACAAAAGTTTTCTTTAAAAGAATATGCTGAAATGACTCCAAAGTTTTTTTTTTCTTTTCAATAATATCTACCGTAATTGGGGTACATTGGTTGCATTGGCCAACACCATCCATCATAAGAGAGCTGATAACCAGGTGGGCATCTTACAGTGGGACAGGGCAACCCATACATTGCATTGACACAACTATATGGGCTAGGCCAAGGATTAGACCTTGGAATAGCAGGTAATTGATTAACATAGCACGTTGTTCCTATTGAGAATTAAAAGAAGAGAGAATTAGGTGAAAATGTGTTAACCCTCGCATTGCCAAGAGGGGTAAGTGACCGACCCCAGAGCTATTATATCGAACTATTGTCCTTTTTATCCTGAGACATTTAGAACAAATCTTTTGGAAATAACTTCCTTAATTATTTGAGAAAATTTTGTGAAATTTTCAGCTCAATCAGACCATCAGGAGAAGAGTTATTAACAATGAGAATTCAAAAATTAGCGTAACGGTTTGTTCCTTTAGTTCTCATTTTCATGGATGCTCTGATTTTTCCCGAAAAAACACCAACAATTTACATTTTACTGATCAATCTCAATGCCTAAAAGGTAAGAATGAGTGCATTGAGTTGCTAAAACGAGACTATGTGAGAAACTTATTATTTGACTTTTAAGAAGATTTCGAAAATTTCTCGAAATTAACCCGATAAAAATATTTTAAAAAATCCATTAAAAATTAAATTATTTTGCTAATAAAAATCTTTGGGGTCGATCACCTACCCTATGGCAAAGTGCATGAATATTTAGGACACAGCGTACAGAAGGTTAATTGGGAAAAGTTTGAAATTCATCACAACTTACGCAATTTACTTACCTCTCAGAGTATAACCAGGGGGACACTCATATTGAATAGGTATAAATTCATCGTGAAGAGGTGGTACATACGGTTGTGGTAACTGGTAGTGGTGGCTGGTGTCTCCTTCTTCTGGGAGAAAAAGTACATAGCAAATTATTATATATCGTGTAAAAAACGTTTTTACATACATACTTTGAATAGCTGGCGATGCTACTGTAATTTTCTTGCAAGCTTTATCGGTCAAGCTATATCCTGTTGGGCATTTTGGAGTAGCCGGAATTTCAAGAGGTTTTTTATTAGATCCTTCACCTCCTTCACCTAATATCAAGCATAAACATAATATTTATTAATAATTTAATGATATTTTAAGAAAAAATCAGTTTTATGCAACATTTTAGATCCTAGAATTTTTCAGAAGTTACTTTTTTTATTTTTTGGCGAAGTCTGACTTCAAAATAACTAGTAAAAGTCAATTTTCAACCCTTTCTAAAATAAAAAGAAAATGTTATTTTTATGCACTGAAAACTGCTGATTTTTCCTTTCTCTTTTCTATGAGTTACGAGGAAGACACAACACTGATTTTTTTTAAATTAGAAATAAATATTTATGAGAGAAAAAAAGCCAAATAGTTTTACTTTAAGCATAATTTTTATAAAAAAAAAGAAAACTAAAAAATCCATTTAAAAACTAAAAAATTTTTCAACCAAACTTCACACCTGATTGTGTTTGATTAACACTTTTGGAAAAAATTGCCCCAAAAGTGGAGCAGAAAATTACAAAAATTAAGAAAATTTTCATTTTCCTTCACTTTCACTTTAAAATCCTTTTTAAACGAACACTTTCTGGTGCGTAATGAGACTAAATTATGATTGAGAATGATGCCTTCTTTTATACTGGGAACATGGCTGATAATTGTGGTGCAAAAATAGGTCAAAGAGTCACATCACGGAGATTTATTCGACGAATTCTTAGAAAGCCTATCTATGTTTTTTATGCTTTTCTTCTAAGAATATAAAATCAAAAGTAATACATAAAACAAACTTATCTCGGCAAAGACTAGGCGTAAGAGACTTTCCGACTTTAATTCGCATGGTTGCGTTTTTGAATCTCCAGGAAAACAGGAAGAAAGATAAACTCTGAAAGTTGCACTCTTTCTCTGTCCAAAACTTCCCAGTTGATCAAAATTGGTTAAGGGGGGTCTCTTTTGAGAGCTGGTGAAATTAAATATTTTAATTTTTCTTGGGGTTTTTCTTAAACTTGGTTTTCAAGTGTTGGTGACATTTATAGACTTATCATTAAAGAGTAATAAAATCACTTTCCGCCATCTTAGATGCGACGCCATCTTGAGATTTTCCGCAAAACACAAAGGTAGGTTTTTCTCAGGATCTACTGGATGGATTTTAATGGGGTAAAAAGCAAATGAAAGAGGAAATACCAATGCAGATTTTGATGTACCAGAATTTTGAATTTCCACTCTGGGGCTGAGAAAAGTGGAAAAATGTGATTTTTTTTCAGTATTTTTGACGTTTTTCCACTTTTCTCAGCCCCAGAATGGAAATTCAAAATTCTGGTACATCAAAATCTGCACGGGTATGTCCTCTTTCATTTGCTTTTTACCCCATCAAAATCCATCCAGTAGATCCTGAGAAAAACCTACCTTTGTGTTTTAGGGCAGTTCTGCGGAAAAGTCGGAAAACCACAAGATGGCGTCGCACCTAAAATGGCGAAAAGTGATTTTCTTACACTTCAATAACTAGGCTACAAATGTAACCATAATCGGATATCCAAGTTTAAGAAAAACCCCAAGAAAATGACAACATTAAAAATGTGTAAATTCTAACAGATTTCCCAAGAGACCCCCCTTAATGTGGATTAATTTAGATTGTCGCTCAAGTCGACTTTTTCGTTTCAACCCTTATCAAAATTTAAGGGTTGAAGATTTTCAAAAATCTTCCAGCTTAAGAAAGAGGATGAATGTAGCTTTCGGAATATATAATCTATTTTTCAAAATCTGTCACATTTAGCCTTATAGATATTCTTGATTAAATTTACCTATGATGGTACCTTTAAAGTCTTTAAAATAATATAAGTGGTTCTCGGCACTGTTATATGTACGATGATGCTCCCGATAATTTCAAATTTTGGTTTTGTGATAATTTCTTCATCAGCAGCCGCACTGACCTTTGTCATTGCAATAGAGATAAGTTTGTTTTATATACAACTCATTATTTTATGTTTTTCGTAGAAAAAAAACATAAAATTTGCAAATAATTATGTAGGTACCTAAAAATAAAGACAGATAGCTTTCTAAGAATGCGAAAAAATTAATCTTGTGCTGTAACTCTTGAGTCTTGACCTCATTCACCATCAAAATTATCTCCATTGCTCCTAGTATAAAAGCAGCCTTTATTCTAAATCACAATTCAGTGTCATTGTGCAATAGAAAGTGAAGTGTTAAAAAAGGATTTTACAGTAAAAGTAAATTGAAATGAAAATTCTTTTGATTTTCGCAATATTTTGCCTTAGTTTTGGGGCAGTTGTTGCACGACATGTTATAAGAGTGAGAGGAGTGAAAACGGAATCGGGTATGAAATAGAGGCAATTATCAATTTTAAACGGTCTCTAACGAATTTAGCCGAATTTAGCTAATCTGTAAAGTAATTCAATTAGAAATTAATCTTTCTAATGGATAAAAAAAAACCAAAACTCCACTTTGAACATCAATTTCAGTGTTCTCTTATATAGTCATAGTGTTAAGTCTTTTAATCTTTATTTAAAATCATTGCAAGTGATAAAAGATTCCACATATTTAATTTAATTAATCAAGGGTTCAGAAAAGCCTTATTTCCCATCGAGAGCGGCCTAAGACAAAGTTTTATAGCAGAAAAGTCAACCATAACGCGTCCAGTTATAAGAGTTGGTGTCCCACAACGTGTAGAAGTTTGTTTATGCGTTGTAATGCGATTTGTGAGCAGAATTAGTAGGCAAAGTTGATTTTTTTCGTGAAATTCAGTAATTTGATGCATAAAAATGGTCATATCTCTGGTTGTATAACACCTACAGAAACTTCTTGACTAGTTATGGAAAGGTCTTAAAATAAGCTAGAATATGGGATAAATTTTGATACTTTTCAAGGTCACCTCTAGAACACAAAATGGCGGCTTTTTGTTTCACAAAACAGTTTTTCGCATTTTTCGTCCTCAAGAAATGGTTCTAGAGGTTTCTAATGTTCTAGAAAGATGTAGAGAATTGCAAAACCTTTAATTTGATACCAAATTGAGCAAAATCGGACAAGCCGTTCAAGAGATATGGCTCTTAGAACTTTTCAAATTCAAGAATTTTTCAAATGGCCATATCTTCTAAACGGTGACATAAATTTTCTTCATTTTCGGACTGGTGAAAGATATTGAGTCAGGCTACAACATATCAAAATTTAAAAGATTTGCCTAATGGGGATTCGGAGATATTGCCCCTTAAAGTTAGGCAATTTTTGTTTTTGAATTTAGCGCCTCTTGCGGATGTTTTTGAAACTTGAAATGTTCTAGATAGTTGTAGGGCTTCGCAATACCTTTCATTTGATACCAAGATGGTCAAAATCGGTCAAGCCGTTCTCGAGTTATATCGAAAAAATACTTTTTGCTTTAGGCCGCCATATTTGCTAAACCGCTCGACCGATTTTCAAGTATGAATTGTTGATGAAAACGTCTCACTGAGCTCTACAACATACTAAAATTTCAGACCTCTAGCTATAAGGGAAGTGATCGACGGTATTTCAAAATGGCGGACGGCGGCCATCTTGGATTTTGAAAATGCGAAAAAATGAAATTTTACACCCACATTTCTATATAAAACTTCAAACCGGAAGTCTCTATCTGTTACCGTTCTCGAGTTATAAGGCAAAATGACGACCACCGGCAGGATAACCGGCAGGCCGGCCGGATCAAAAATTTTCCACCACCATTTTCGTAATGTGGGATGTCTAAAACGTGCTCATACCAAGTTTGAGCCCGATCTGAGGTGGTCGGTTTTTCCGACGATTACAATACTTGGTGTTGGCCACGAAGTGGAACACCAACTAATTTCCTTTAATACTTATCTAACGAGGAAAATATTCTTGCTCTCTGGAACTCCTGCAAATTAAGATTAATGTAAACTAACCTAATTAGCCCCACCCTCCTCTACATATTATGAATTTTCCGTGATTAATTAAATGATAAAAAATCATGTAACAAACTATTAAATATTCCATTAATTAAATGAAATGTTAAAAGAAAAATAATTTTATCAAAAATATGATTAAAATATTCGGTTCTTGTAGATACAGGTGGACAATCTCCTGGACAATTTAAACCTCTTCAAATGTCGCCAATCCAGAAATGTCCAGAAGGATATTTGCATGATGGGGATACTTGCATTAGAAAAATTCAAAAAATCCAAGCGGAAATGCCACAAAAATCACAAAAACAAGAAATCCCCGAAAAGGATGTTGAGGATAAAACCGATAAAACCCCCGTTGTATATGATTGCCCAAAAGGCTATATTTTGAATGGTAAAAGAAAATTAAAAGAATCCGTTATTGAGTTTTCTTTATTTTAACTTTACTTTTAATTTTTAGTAACAATTTGTGAGCTTAATATTCAACTTCTTGATCCTCCAAGCTCCGTTCCGAACTTTTTCCATTGTGTCGAGTCGTCCTGCTTAATTTACATATGTCCAGATGGGTATCAACTATCAACCGATGGATGGTGTTGGCCGATTTGTAGTACATGCATCAACCCATGCTGTTGAGGTCATCAAATTAAAAACGCAAGAAGCGCATCGAGTTCATACAACGTATAAGGATCATTTGAAGGATAAAAAAGAATATTAATATAAAAATATTTTTTGGTAACTTTTCCTTCATTTTTTTTCTTTTGTATTAAATTGAATAAAAATATTAACAAAATAAATTCTTTTTTTTTTAAATATTTTCATTCCAATCCTGTGCTGCTTCTCGTTAGAGAAAAAATCATTTAATAAATAATATAAGAAGTCACATTATTTTTAATCTCCAGCTGTTTTAAATTCCTCGTTCATGGTTTATTTCATAAACAATTACACAGTCTAGATGAGAAAAGGTAGCAAAAAAATATTAAATTAAAAAATAAATATAATGATAAAATCTTTTTTTTTATTAATTATATTATTTTATTAAATTTTGCTAATGATATTTTTTTTTTGATTTTTCTTATATGAAGAATAGGAAGAATAGAACTATTATCAATGTTGGAGATTCGGTCAATTTACAAATGTTGTGGGAGTCAAAACGCGCGATCTGACCTTTAGAAAATACTCTTTTATTACTTCTGCGACGTTTCGGAGCATTATTTCTCCTTCTTCAGGCCTGCAATTACATTATGGACAATTTCTTTATAATTTTCTAATTTAAACTATTTTTAAAAATTAATATTGAAAAAATTCTAATGATTTTATATAAATCTAGTCAAGGCTTTTGACTCCCACAGAACTATTATCCTCAAGATTGGAAAATATTTTATTTTCATTGATTCAATTCACCTTTCTTCGATGGAACTCTGCTATTATTCAGCACATACCTGTAGAACATAGTAAAATGCAAATTTTCCTTAATTTGCACAAATTCCACCCAAAAATCCTTCAGAGTCCTTCGTCCGTCATAGAAAATTGCTTCTGCAGAGTTATAAATCTCCTTATCTGTCTGAGGTCATTAACTTTACTGCTCACAAAGTTAATGACCAGCCCTTTTTCCACGAATTCTGTCTGACTATTTAGCTGACGAAATGAAAGTAAAAGTAAAAGACAAAATTTTACTTTTGAGACTCTTTATTAGTTTTCCTTTTTTTATTATATTATCTCAATATTTATCAAAATGATGAAATTTCTATATAAAGGTTATTCATCTTGTGTCGTGTAGTAAAATATTACGTTATATTAGATTTTTTTTCAATATATTTGATACTTTATTTTCCATCATAAATATATTTATTAGTCAAGGATGGAGCAGAAAATCCTCTTAAACATTTTACCTCCAAAGGTGATGCAATAAATAGCAATTTCTTAGGAGAATTCCTTTTTCTTTTCTTATGTAAATGATCCTCAGGATTGTTTGGAAACCTTTTTTCTTTGGGAAGGAGGGAAGAAGAGTTCACAGACAGAGAATCTTCTGGGAGTAAGAGGAAGGGAGAGGAGAGAGATCAAGCGAAGTATCTTCAGGAGAATTTTCTACTCACAAACCTCGAATCATTGCCTTTGAGGATCATTTTTAAAATGTTAATTTCTTCTAAAAAAAAGGATATTATTTTCGCAAAATAGAAGAAAGAGAAAAGTTTTACATTCACGGTATTTTCACTTTTTTTTCACCTGGAATTCCTTTCTTAAACATTAATTCGTGACACGATTAAATGTGTGCTATATATTATTATGCAAAATACAACTTTCACAAAAAAATTGGTCGCTTTTTTCTTCTATTTTTTTGCAAGAGTTTTCTGTGATGAAAATATTTTTTTCCTTTTATTTCTTTCCCAAAATATACAAATATTTCATTAAAATTCTTTTAGAATATTTTTCTCAATGTGTGGAATAATTATTCTTTCTTTTCTTTTAGTTTCATTGAAAGAGAATAAAATAAACAAAAAGATGCAGTAGAAAACTATTTAAAAAAAAAACTTGACCGAGTAACAAATCACAGCATTAATATATTTTTTCTCCATTTCATTTTGCAGCAAAAACTCTTTGCACAAAAATCCTTTCTGCATGGCAAGAAAATACGTTAAAGATTACGAAAAAAATTGCATTTTATACATATTTTTTATAGAGAATTAAAGTTTTTTTTCTCTGCTATATATAGTCCGAATGTATAAAAAGTATTTCATTTTTTTTCTCTTTACCGAAATTACAGCAAATAGTCATCGAATAAATTTCCGCGCGACTAAATATGAGATTATAATGCAAACTTTTTTTCCTTAAATATTTATCCATATACGATGAGAGACTAAAAAATTTGCGGTAAATCCAAAAGCCACGGCGAAAGCTTCAGCGTTGGAGCTTTCGGTGTGGTAAATGGGGATCCAATACTGCTTCTTTATACGCACGAAATGGGGATGGTGGTGGGTGGCCCTTTTTAGGAGGAAGATGAAGACGCTGCAGCTGTTGGCCATGCAATCTTGGCGTCGATGCGTTTGTAGGCCAACATCCAGTGCTTTCCACGTGCAGCCAGCCTAGCATCCTGAGGGCATTCTGAGTCCATCAATAGAGTTTCTACGGAAAAAAGGGAGAATAGTTTTAAAGAATCTTTCATTTTTTTTCTTATTAATTTAATTTCTTTTTAATTTTTTTAAATTATCTTTTATTGTAAAACTTTGAAGAAAAATCCGTGAAAAACCGTAAGAAAAGTCTCGATTCTTCTTTCTTTTCATTAAAACTCTCTTTTTAGATTAAGATTGAAGCGATCTCTGGCGATCTTTAGTGATTATCTAGTGATCTTTGATGATCTTTGACGACCTACTGGATAATCTATTAGCAACGATCACCTCTGATGTACATAATTTCATTTATGCTCAAGGAAAACTGGAAAAGATCGTACTAATCATCTTCCGAGAGCAGAAAAAATGATTCAACAACCTTAACCCAGAGTTATCACCGATCAACGATGATCGACAGTCACTGATCTTTAAGTTACTACTGTTGATCACTTGAAAATTGTAAAATTTTGCTCACCTTCTCCGTCGACGAGCTTAAATAACCCATAATCCTGGGGATTTGTTATCCTCGCTTTGTGAGCAATAATGCGACAAACTTCTTTGGTGGTTGTATGCGGACGCACGGGCAGTGTTCTTGTCTGCAGTGATCCATTGTACTCATCTGGGATGATGACCCTCAGTACGGATGAGCACGCGGGCATGGCAGATGATCTCCACTGTGGAAAAAAAATAAAATAAATGATCCCGCTCAAATAAAAAAAAAACTCGAAAAGAAGGGAGGACTCACATCAATCGATCCGCACATCTCGTTTTGGCTATCCTTGAAGGTTTTAAGTACATGGGCAGCACTACAGAGTGCCGTGAGGTAGTAACCCGCCTCACCGCTGAGGAGTGACGGCTGCAGGAGACCCCACATGAATTCAGCCTCAATTTCCGCTCCGATAAAACCACTTTTGGCCACAACGTACACCAGAATGGGCAAGAAGTCATCAGCACAGAGAGCATTACTCTTCGGAGAGCCCGTTGCCTCGAAGATTGCCGACACAGCAGCTAGGAGGAAGTCTAACTTCTCCAGCGGTTGCTCAGCCTCCTGTAGTCGCTGCAGGATCATGGCAATGTAGCGCAGGGATGATTCCGATGGTGGTGACACCTCCTTCCGGATTCCCATATCAACGGCACTCTTGCCACTTGCAAATCTCACATTCTCCACAAGCAGCTGAATATCCCGCGATCGTGTGTAGAATTCAACAAATAACCCATAGAGGTGCTCCCGCAGTGGCAGGACAACAAGACGCTGCATCACCCCCTCGAGAATTGTGTCCAAATTGAGGAATTCATCGGGTTTGAGGCGTGAGCACGCACGCTGCACCTCAAGATGGAAGTCCCCTTCGCCATGCTTCACCAGGTAGTTCTTCATGCCGCTCATAAATTGCCGCATATTCCGCATAACGATCTGCGGGGCAGCTTCGCGGGATTCTTTGGTGCAGCAGATGAAGTTCTCAATGTTACGGGCAAAGGTTGTGGTTGGATCATTCGCCAGGGACATGGCGTACGCTCCTACGGACTCCCCAGGGCCACCTGATGTTGTTTTATTCCGTGGATGACCTAAAAGGACAAAACAGAAAGATATTTGTTAATTCTTTTCAATTTTTTGCCGATCATTAATGATCTTTAATTAATTTATGATTTTATGTAATGAGATGCTTTACAAAAAAAAAAAAAATTTAAACGAAGATCAAGTTGAGATTTTTTAAGGATAAGAAGGAAAATCCATATGAAAGATTAAGAGTTATTTTTTTGCAGTTCTTCGGGAGCTTATTTCAATGTTTTTAAATAAATAAATAATGAGAATTAAAGGATAATAAAAAAAAATTGAAGAAAGAAATTAAAGAAATAGAAATTTAATGATCAGAAGAAAGGAATCTGTTTTGTTTTTAAAGGCACGAAAACAGGATTCTTATAATACGAAAAAGATAATTTATTTATACTTCAAAAATAGAATAAATTAGAAATTAAAAATATATTTTTTTTATAAATAATAAAATTATTTTCTTTAAAACTGAAGTCAACAAATTTAATAAAACAATTTTTAAAATGAAAAATCCTAAAGATCAGTTCAAAAATTCAACTTTAAAGATCAAGATTAAAGAAAATTTAGAATAAAATAATAATTAAAAAAATAAACAATCAGAATTTAATTATTCTTGAATATTTTTTTGATCATTCCTAGAACAAGAAATCAACGAAAGCTTTCGATCCTTTCGATCAGATAAAATGATTTTAAAAAAAAGATCACGTTTATAGATCACCTCAGAAGATCTTCAATGTTATTATCCTGATCTTTCCTTAAATTCTTAAAAGGAACATTCAAAGGAAAATGTTTTTTTTATTATTCCTTGTAAAAGTAGCTAGTTAGAACAAGTTAGAAAATAAATAAAAACAATAAACAAAAGACGTTAAAGATCAGTCTTCTTGGTATCAATCAATAAGAGATTAAAAGGGAAAATCATTACAGAGCAATATGACCAAAACAGAAGGCATTTTCTTTGTCAATAAACCCCGGAGAAGCCTTATCAGGAGGCATAATAAATTTGCAATATATAATATGCGAACTTCCGCATTAATTTTAGGATGTTTTCTCTCCCTCAAAGAAGTCATCCCCTTTTTGTTTGCTAAACAAACTCCTTATTTGTTCATTAAATTTTATTTGTGCATACAAGGCGTATACGCACAAATAAATATTTATTTTAAAGTAAAGTATTGATAAATTTAAACAAGACAGGCGCCAGGCTATCAAATAATGAACCTACATGCGTCAGATGATTGGGGATGCTGAAAGAAATGAACAATACAATAAAAATTGTACCACGGAAGAGATTTTTGATCTTCTGCAGCTTCTTGTTCAACCTTTTGCCAATTTTCTCCCTCATCCACTCCCTCACGCGTTCCATTGGGGTGACTTTGAGGGCATCCTTCCCTTTGGGGATTTTCTTGTACGTCCCACGCGCCTTGCCACGATTGAAGCCACAATGCCCCTGATGCACGACAATGTGATCAAGATTGAGAATGATGGTGCCACTGTCGCTGAGCCCAAAAGCAATTTGGATATCGCGTGATGTGAGATTTCCCTTAACGAGGAGACTACTTGAGTAGGAGGCACCTTCATGGGGATGCATGACCACTGGGACAACGAGGCGTCCCTTGCTGAAGTAATCTTTCGACTCGGAAATGCTATCTTGGATTGAGAGCAACTTTTCGACCTCATACCGCTCAATTTCTGCACTATCATCAGTCTCACCCGATTGATTGGCATCCGCAGCTACGTAGCTACAGCTGGGCAGGTGGGCGCTTTCAATCACCCCAAAGCAGTCCTCATCGAACGTACGATCGACCGGATAGCCGAGTATCCAATCATCCTCAAGGAGATCACTCAGAGAGTTGAGGCGATCTTTGACAAAGGGTAGATCACCACCTGCAAATACCCCATCCTCATCTGTTTCGGCGTCGTAGAGGGTGAGATCAACAACAGATGGGGGCAGATCGACAAAGACATAGCTGTCGAGATCAATGTCCGAACAATCATCAAGATCACTCATGAGGAGCTCCCAAATGCGCAACATGTAAACTTTCTGAGCCATTGGGATGCTGTTAATGTTCTCTGGCCACAGGTACCCCCGTGATTCCCATATTTGACGATTAATAATATTTTCCAGCCCATTGGCATCTTTGATCCTCTTCGCGCGTGCCCGACGCTCAACGTGCGGACGATCGTATTTACTTTCTTTGCGCAAGATCGACTTGAGCGGGAATGGCGATGCCTTGGCAGACTCTTTGGAGTCTTCATGTGGTGCTGACTCCAGCGGCTTACCACGTCGTGATGAGCACGGTTTGGATTTTTCTTCACAAAAACTCAAGTCAAATGTCACAGAATTGATACTACTACCGGGTTGCGCGATAGCCGTATCATTAATTGGGCTCGCGCTTTTTTTTCGGTATAATTTGGTGAACCACTTCATGATTTATCTTATAGCGATTTCGTCCACGCAGCACAAATGTACGAAAATGAAAGTTTCTCATGGACACACACACAACACTTTAAATAAGATTTTTTTCCCTAAGGCGACACTATCACCAAAAAGTACCCCAAGTTCAGCAACTTATCGTCAACCCACATTGAGTGGGGAATTTGTTTGAAATAAATTGCAAAAAGAAATTTTTAACTAAAACACAGACTTCCTTTGCAGAAGACGTTGCCACTGCAACTGACTCAGCTGGAATAAGCATTCGTCTAGCATTGTGTGGTTATTTAAAGTCTCACACAACTCCATGGGGACTCTCTCTCTACTACTGATCTTCTCCTCTGCTGTACATACAATTTTACATAACGCAGATTATGTGGAATTGTTCTTATCACAGTTGGTCATTTTCCCAGAGAGTGAGAGAGATCTTCACTCTCTCAATCCAGCCCCTCTATATACAGCAAATATTTACCTAAAGATCACATAGGAAGATCATACATGAAGCATTTCAAAATAATCCCTTTGCAGGTCATTTTTCTTTTAGCAAAAATATTTACTTGAAGCCCTAGCTTTTTCCCAAGAAAAGAAAAAGCTTCAAAAGACAACGAAGAAAGCTCAAAAGGAGGCAACAGAGGAAGAGGGAAGATCGCTGCACACAATGTTATTTGTTGTCGTATCATAAAGGTCATTATCTAACAAATTGTCATGAATTTCCCATTGGAGGAAGCTCTCTTCTTTTCCCGCGCTCCCGATAGGCACAAGAGTGTGTTATATGGTTGCGTCTGATGCCACTATCAATTTATATTACATCAGACGCACGCCGACGAGAATGTAGGATATTTTATGAGTTCTAATAACAAAACCCTCCTTGCCTGCAATTTTGACCCACTTTTGTGCATTTTGAGCGCGCAATTTGATTTTATTTTATATACTTCCTCCATGTTTGATCGATCATGGGTGCAAACGAGAGCAATGCAGCCCCTAATAGGCCCAGCGATGTGATGATTCATATTTTGGTGGGAAATTTCTTTCCCAGGCTTAATGATCAGAGAAGCTGCGAAGTGATTTCTGGAGAATGCTCGATCAATTGGAATAGGTAGTTGAGAAGTTATGGAGAAGATTTTAGGCTAATAATTCATGTTTAAATAAAATTTTAATGAATTCTGTTATAATTTTAAGGGACAATTAGTTGGTATACCACAATCGTGGCATACCAAGTATTGTAATCATCGGAAAAACCGCCCACCTCAGATCGGGCTCAAACTTAGTATAAGCACGTTTTAGATATCCCACATTACGAAAATGGTGGTGGAAAATTTTTGATCCGGCCGGCCTGCCGGCCGGCCTTCCGTTGGTCCAAACTTTGCCTTATAATTCGAGAACGGTAACAGATAGAGACTTCGGATTTGAAGTTTTCTATAGAAATGTGGGTGTAAAATTTCATTTTTTCGCATTTTCAAAATCCAAGATGGCCGCCGTCCGCCATTTTGAAATACCGTCAACCACTTCCCTTATAGCTAGAAGTCTGAAATTTTAGTATGATGTAGAGCTCAGTAAGACATTTTCATCAACAAATCATACTTGAAAATCGGTCAAGCGGTTTAGCAAATATGGCGGCCTAAAGCAAAAAGTGTTTTTTCGATATAACTCAAGAACGGCTTGACCGATTTTGACCATCTTGGTATCAAATGAAAGGTATTGAGTAGCCCTACAACTGTTTAGAACATTTTAAGTTTCAAAAACATCCGCAAGAGGCGCTAAAATCAAAAACAAAAATTGCCTAACTTTAAGGGGCAATATCTTCGAATCCCCATTAGGCAAATCTTTTAAATTTTGATATGTTGTAGCAGGACTAATAATCTTGCACCAGTCCGAAAATGAAGAAAATCTATGTCGCCGTTTAGAAGATATGGCCATTTGAAAAATTCTTGAATTTGAAAAGTTCTAATAGCCATATCTCTTAAACGGCTTGTCCTATTTGGCTCAACTTGGTATCAAATTAAAGGTTTTGCAAATCTCTACAACTTTCTAGAACATCAGAAACCTGTAGAACCATTCCATGAGGACATAAAGTGCAAAAAAATGTTTTGGTCAAACAAATATCCGCCATTTTTGTTCTAGATGTGACCTTGAAAATTACTGATATATATGTCAACTTATAGCTTGTTTCAAGACCTTTCCAAAACTAGTCAAGAAATTTCTGTAAGTCTTATAGAACTTCAGATATGAGCATTTTTATCTTTCATATTGATGAATATCATAAAAAAATCAACTTTGCTTACTAATTCTGCTCACAAATTAAATTACAACGCATAAACTGACCCATCCGCGTTGTGGTATACCAACTCTAATAACTGGACGCGTTATGATTGACTTTGACTCATTTGACTCCTATTCTTCCTGCGGCTACATCTTTATAGCTGCTAATCTTCAGAACAAAATGGTAGAAATATTAAAAACTCTTTTCATTGGTTTTTCTGCAATTTTTTAATTAAATTTTGAGGTGATAATTTTGCTTTGGATTTAATATTAAATAAAAGGAGTTTATTCATCGATATATGAGTCATAATTGCATTCGATAAAATAACCGGGATACACGTAATCTCGTAAAAATATTAATCTAAAAAAGAATGCAGAAATCAAATAAACTTTCCATTTTTCTCTGTGAACAGCTGGGTGAATTCGATAATGATTAGATTAAAAATATAAAGAATGACGTCATTTTCATCTCACCTTTTTTTAAGAAAATCTTCGTCGACGTTTCTTATTTAATTTTAAAAGTGAAAAAGTAAAATATCTTTGGTAATTTTTGAATTCTTTTTGATTCTTTACAATAATACGTATGTCCTGATTATTTCCTTGGAGGAAACTATATCCGTATATCGATGAATAAACTCCTTTGAAATTTCTTCATTTTAACTCAATACCTCGACTTAAATAAGACATAAAGGCAATACACACACAGTTTTTAGCAAAATATTTATCTTTTCAATTATCTTTGGCATGTACTTGATTTCAAATCAACCTGTCAATTTATTGATCAATCATTGATCAATAATCTGATTCACTCAATCATAATTGAGTATTTGTTGCTTCAATCTACATACTTTTTTGTTGAAAATTTTAGAAAGTAAGCTCAATAAATTTTAAATAAATTTTGTCAATACTTTAATTTTTCCATTTCAAATATTTAGCCATCAATCATGGCTCAATATTTGCTCAATTTTCACTCAATATTCACTCAATCTTCTCCTGTTAATCAGAATATTATACATAATTATAAATTATTAATCAAACAATTACTTTTTTTCAAACATACTAATCAAAAATTGACCTTCAATTCAAATTTATATTGACTGTAAATTGACTCAATATTGAGCTCAACTATTGATCAAATTTTGACAAATCTTAAAGGATAAGGCAAAAAAAGAACCCCCAAAGCTCATGAAAAAAACATAGCTGTGTGGGAAAAAGCTCCCCCGTGCTGAATAATTTAGTAAACACGATGCAATGGGGAGACAATTCAATGCAGACACGAAAGATCGGGAAGAGAGGGGCACATCAATACAAGTTCCCCGTACCGATAAATCCTTATCAGCAAGTGGCGAGGAATGTGTTTAGTGGAGTAATGAATGGGAGTGAGGTTTTCTCCTCTTTCCCGCGACGCATATTCAAAGTTCATCCCAAAAGAAGCGCGCAATTCAATGGACAGAAATAGGATCGTTCGCCGTGTTTGCGGATGATGCATCCGTGTGGCACCATTGTGCGGGAGTGTGCGGGGAGATGTATCATGATGGGGACAAAGGCACAAAATGTTAATACTCACAGAGAATCTCCCGATCGCGACAGCTTCGGCTGCGGAATATTGTGGCCACTTTGGCGGGTTGTTTCTCTCTTTGTGACGCATCTTCCACGAGGGTGTCGTCCTCCTCATGACCCAAAAGTGCCCGACACTTTGAGAGGTGGATTGAATCGGATGCATCTGGTGGTGGACAATTCCCACGAGCCACATTTAGAGTTAAATCAAATAAAATTTAAAAAAAATAAATAAATAAATTACTAACCGTCGTGTGGTAGGAAGGAATCCCATTGGGAGCTATCCCAGGGCTCCGAAAAGACCGTTCCATCATCTGATTGGGCGCTATCTGGGCACAAAAGGGACGACGTGGGGCCCCGTTCTACGTTATCATAGGCCGAGATTCGTTGTCGCCGCGTAATGGTGCCATTCGTTATGCTGGACTCCGGTGTTGGTGTTGAACATCTGCAAAAAGGAATCATTTTATGAATGAAATTTGCTTTCAAAAAATTTCCCAAATTTTATTTGAAAAAAAAAGCTTTTCTTTGTAAATAAATCCTACAAAAATTTTTTGATGTAAAGAGAGTTTAATTTGGCGATAATTTGCCATCATTTGAGACATTCCCAAACATCATGTGGCTCGAGATAAGATTTATTTTTTTCTCCAGAAATTTCGTAAGCATGAGCAAATAATAAAATGGTTCAGTAGCTTCCTTGCGTGAATGTTGATTGAGTCTTGTCAATATTTTTCTTTTTAACATTGAAAGATAGCCAAAATATCAACAATTAAATTTAAATTCTTTAAAAATCAAATATTTAGTCGAAATACGAATTGAAAGAAACCTCACCTAATTTGTTCCGGAAGATTCAATTCAGGCATTCTCGTTGCAATGATCTGGTGAATGGTCAGGGGTCTCTGTTTCACCTCCTTCGTTGGTTCTGGTTGGGGTTTCGGTGGTGGAACCTGCGGTGGAGATTGCACGGCACTCTCACGCCTGTAGCTTGTCCTCCAATTGAGGTCTGAGTCGTAGTCGTTGTCGTCATTTGCATCATTCCCAACGAATTCCCAACTGCTGTCCAGTGGCCACGGATCCAATCGACCACGAGCCTTCCTGTTGCGCTTCTTCAGCTCATCCAGTGATCCTGCGAGTGGGTTTCGCTGCATTGCATCACCAGGTGGGATAATTGAAGCCAGAGCACTACGGAAGGGTCCCTTGGGGGGCTCTGAGAAACGCTGACTGCTGGGGATGTGGGAATTCCTATTGCTGCGTCGTGTGATGTTCTGCACGGAATCAACGGGTTCGGAGTAGAAGGGGCTACCCTGTTTACTCCTCCCTGATGCCCCGAGGGGTGTTGTGGGATCATCCAATTTTGGAGGTGTACTCGTGAGGACAAGACCCAAACGATTGCGTGGCTGCAGCATTGGATCCACATCGGGATTCATTGGTTGAGTTTTGTGATAAATCCCAAAGCGTTGGGTGCCCTCTTTGGGATTTGAAAGGTGCGCCACGAGGGATTCATTGTCCAGGAAGCTTGTCCTCTCTGTTGCGTCCTGCTGCGGGCACAGTGGTGCCACGGAATCAGTCTCTGACGGTGGTTTCGGCGGGGTATTATTTGACGATGCTATAGAGCCCGTTGGGGACAGGAGGTTGCCATTCAGGGAAGTCACCGTGGCTGTAAAAAAAATCTTTTTAACAATTGATAAAGATTTAGACGAATTGAGTTGTCTTACGTGTCTCTGCTAGGAGATCTGGTCGTTTTCCGTGAACTTCAGGCCTGAAGCTAGACATTTGAGATCCTCTGTGGAAGTTTGGATGCCCATTATTATTCTCCTGTGTCCAAATATCCTCATAGTCACTTATCTTGTCCCCCAGAGCACTTCTACAGTACACCGATGGGGATTCCAGGATGTCAGATTCCTGCAAAGGAGTCAGTCAGAATCCAATCTTTTCATTTATTTGACAAAATAACTAACCTGGTAGTGCTTGGATTCCTTCTTGGCCTTACTTCGACGTACACGCTGCCCATTGGGGGTCTCCGCTTGATTTGGAGACGTTAACTTCCGATTCCCGCGGGACGAGTCTCTACTGTGATTAGAGATCCACCTCTTGGAGTCAAGTGTGGACATGGCATCCCCGTTCTTGTGGCATTCTCCCTCAGGTGACAGTCTCTTGGAGATTGTCTGGAACTGGAGAACATCCTACAAGCAAAGAAAAATAATTTTCTAAAATCTCAAACACGAGAGGAGAGAATTTTGGGCAAAACTTACACTTGCCGTTGGGGAAGAGATCTCCACAATCTGGGGACTCTGTACTTTGGGACCACTTTCCATGCTGAATGTAACTGTCGTGGTTACAGTGAAGTTGTTCGCCTGAGTTTCCACAGTTGCCTGATCTGGGCTCATATTGGCAACGGGTTTAGACCAGCGTGGCGGTGGAGCTGGTGGTGTGCGGAGAGGTCCCAAATTGAGGGTATTTGGTGGTGTAGGTCGTGGTGCACGGATTTGACCAGCAGCAAAGGAATCTCCCGCAAAGGCGCTGGTCTTCTCACCCTGATCAATGAGTTCGGGTGTCCTGGCCAGTGGAACGGGTGCTTGTCGCTTAAGCTGTGTCTTGAACGTACTCGTCTTGCCCACAATGCCCGATCGGCATGATTCCACGGGAGACATGGTGAGAACAACACTATCCACGGATTCCGGGCTAAGGAGTTGATTTCCATTGCTCGGTGTAAAGCTGCTGAGACTAGATGATGTGTCGGAGGGTGTCTCCACTTGGCAGAGGGGCGATGTGCTCGTTTGCCCAGGACTAAGAATAGCTGGGGGTTTAAGTGCTTTATGCTGGTACTTCTGACTCACGGATGAACTGAATACCGTCACCCCAACACCCGATGAGTCCGTTGCTCCTGACTTCGGGTCAACGGGCGTGGAAGCCTGGCTTCCGGGTTTTGGGCTTGCCATTGGGTATCGCCAGAACTCCTGCCCAAGCAGTGCCAGGGAGGAGAGTTGCTGACGATTCTTGGCTTCTCGAAGTGCTCGTGGGAGCATCAGCTGAACAGGGAGTTCGTCACAGCACTGTGCATAGTGAGCTATCAGGGCGGGAATGGAGTCAAACTTGAAGCGAGAACTCTCCAGCGATAGGATACCACTATCCGACTGGATAAGGTAGTGCTCAATGTAGGGTCCTGTGTCCGGAGGAAGTCTCACTGAGACAGCCATTGTGTTGGCCTGGCTACTTCCTCTGACGACAAAGTTCTGCAAAAATATAAAAATAAAATTAATTAATTAAATTGGCCAAAGAAAGGTTTTCTAGAGAAAATAATAAATTATTTTATTTTAATTAAATTCATTATCCTTCCCCAGAAAGAGCTTTTTAGGGAGCTTTTTGGAGGGAAGAAAAATACATTTTGAAATGAATTTTCACAGTGAAAAGGGAAAGGTTTTTCAAACAATTGCCTTTATGGATGAAAAATTGAAAAGGGTTGTACGTAGATTGGACTTCTTGTACACACAACCACGCGTCACCTGCTTGTTTCGAGGGGCGGCCTCCTGACCATTTATCTTGTGCACAAGTCAGTCCGAAAAGGAAATAAATGGTGCGTGAATTTTTGTCATTAAAACTGAATTCCTCGACACTTTCGATGCTCCCATTCTCTCTCCGTTGTGCGGCTTCTGGGCCAGACACAGAAAAAAGGGGAAAAGACGAAAAATTCCTGTGCAATGTCGCAATTTGTGGTGGGGTCAGAGATGGGGCTTTCTCTCTTTTTTTCTGCAGATGAAGTGAAAATTGCTAAAAGGGGAGAAAATGCGCTGGGATGGGAAAGTTGTAGCAGCATTTCCCACGCAGACAAACCACCCTCACGAATTGCGGAGGGGTGGATAACTAATGTAATTCTTAAATATTTTAAATAAAATATTTTAATGCGCGATTTTTCCTTTCAAGATCGTTAAATTGCCCAAGGAAAAACAACCCCGAGATCATCGCAGTTATTCACCTCCTACTCATGCGAGAAAATTCCTTGAGATACTTATGCAACAATCCCAATCAGAGTTAAAGTTTATATGTATTTAATACCCGAGCGGAAGCTTCGATGGCCGTTAGAGAGCTCAAATGACTTTTTATGGAGTTTGATATCCGGAATGGCCACAACATAATCGGTCTGTATATAATAAAAATCCGCAACCAAATGAGCATATTGGGTGGGGTTGGAGAAACCTGATGCTTGTCGCCTGGAAGCGCATCATAAATGAAATGGAGCAAATGAAATGTGACCAGATGGCAATAAACATAAAATTTTACTGGATCCACGCAATTTCTCCGCCATTCCGCTTCCTCTTTCGCGTGGAAATCAAATGCTCGAGTCACGTAAAATGGTCTTCATGTCTTTCTACTAAATGTAGTATGTGGGAAGAAGGCCCCTTTAGCGCCAAAAAAAGAATCTCATTGCTGTCGCATTGGATAATGTCGCGCATACTTGCGTTGTGCTCGTCGTATTGTTGGCCAAAATGCCCTCCGGAGTAGACGACGATGAAAATTGCTGCTCATTCACGTGGAACTGAACAAAACGAGCTGGGCGAGACTGTGGGTGGACGCATGAGCCCCCCCCCCCACGGACCAATCCTCCCTCCCAACCGCCTCCCATCCCCAAAAAAAGGCCCAACATGATGTTTCATTTTCCATCATGCTGTAAAGCAAGTTTAAAATTTACAATTCCGATCACACCTCGTCATGCCACGGGGAGAGAATTGGATTATCGCTCTGGAAACAGAGAGCTCTGATTACATCGGTTTACCAATCTGCATACATTTTACCATCGTTGTCTCTTCCACAAACATATTGTCAAATGCCTCCATTAAGTGATCACATCCCCCCATCCACACACACACACCAGCCACGATAATCCCCATTAAATATTCTGCCTTTCTCTGTGAGCCTCCCCCCCGTAAATCCACAAACGCTAACGAAAAAAAATTATATATGCGGGCAGGAAAATTAGCCAGAGATGCGAGCTTTTCACCCAATACCGCGTGCAATCATGATAGTTGTGGGGGGCTTTCAACACACGGTGAAAACTTTTGAATAACGTGACTCCTGATTAAAAATTCTTTTGCAAGTGAAGTTCTGAAAGTTGGTGGAGCACTTTGCAAAGTTTTGAATTCTCATTATAGGATCCCATTATAGTGGCTCTATCAATTTTCTTTGCGCCTTTTTTTTGCACAAGAGAAAATTGCAAATTTAAATATAGAGTGTGCTGCATATGCTCTCTGTTTACAGTCAAGGGGTGGAAAAATGCAGGAAATCATGTACAGAAAAGTCGATTTTTTATTAAATTTTATTAAAATAAAATAAATTTAAATTATTATTTATTTTTTTAGTTATTATTTTAAACTTTGTGTTAAACCTGGCGTGAGACAATTTTCTTTGCTTTTCCGGTCGTCACCAGGGGTAGAAAATTTCGTCCTAAAAGAAACTTACCAAAGCTTTCAACCCTTATTCGGGCCTTCTTCAGTGATTGGAAGTGGGTGGTTATTTTAATTTTTCTTTGAATGGAAAAAGGGAAATTAAGTCAGAGATACCTTATTTCATTTTTTAAATTTTAAATTTTATTTATTATTTTTCTTTATTTTAAACATCTTTTAAATTGAAGAAAAAATATTTTATAAATTCTATACATCCTTAAGAATGTAAGAATATTTTTATTCTTTAACTTTAATTTTTTTTTTCCTAAACTTTACATCAAAATTCTCAATAAAAGAATATTTTAAAAATTTTCCTCCATCTTTTGTTAATTTTAAATATATCCGTTAGGAGGATTAATGCAACTAATTTTATATGCATAGAAATTTCACGAGGGAAGCATGAAAAATCGACATAATCCCTCTCCCCGTGGAAACTGATCTCATAATCTTTAAGGATTTCCCGGAGATTTTCCAAAATGACGAAAGCTTTCGCCGTGAAGAAGAGTTGAGCAATTTATTTGCAATAATTCTCCCCATCAAATTCTCCGTGGGTTCCCTTTTATACAAATTTTGGGTTGGCGATGAGCTTAACTTACGCCCGAGATTTATAGCAAGAGGATGGGGATTGCAGAGCGCAAGAGAAAGAGAGAATTTCCGAAGAAATGTTGGTTTTGTTTAACAAGAAGTTCCATCCTCTGACCACAAAGTTTCTCACAGAATGCCTGCGAATGGGAATGCGAGACGCAGAAAATGTAGTTTTGTGGGGATATAAGAAAGGCGCATTAGTGGCTAAAGGCGGGTTGGTGAAATGTGAGTGGATTTAACGGCCTGTAGTTGTGATAATGAGAAGAAAACACATTAAGGAATGGACCAAAAATCACACACAAAGTCCCCCATCTTGCAGACTGTTTTTCTTCATTCGCAAACATAAATACCCCGCGCGTATTTTTCCATCAGTCACATCTGTTTTGGAGGGAAAAATTATTAGTTCTCCACCATTGGGACGTGCTCAGAAGAATTTTCTTCCATGAGCGGGGATGCTGGGAGGAAATGTTGTGTCGCATTTTTAATTACTTCCCACAAAATTTCTCACGAGAAAGCTCTTTTTGCGGGGTAACAGATAGTTTTGCATAATGATGGGTTTGAGGGGCAATTAAAAAGCCCAAACCCCAATTGTTAAAGCTCTCAACCCTCCTTCCTTCCCCAAAAAGGGGCCAAACTAATTAAGTGGAATGGAATTGAAATTGACACATGAATTTGAGAGTTTTCCTGTGGGACAGGCCATCCCTCCCCAAAAACAACTTGCACATTCACCATCATTACCAGCAATTAATGAAATATTAACGGGCAACCCACCCATGGTGGGTGGTGGTGGAAACATGTGTTGGGCTCTTGAATAATTTATCAAAGCTCAGTCAGGGATTTCACGTGGATTTCCATCGTCAATAGAGGTATTACTTTATTCACACACATAAAATAAACCCAACAGTGTTTAATTGCAAGCCCCCCAGCCCGCCCCAATCCCCAGCCATATATACCCGTCCATGAGCAGAGGCAGTAATTCGAGAAGATGACTGTCGTTACCAATAATGTCGTTCTGAGAAAATAACGCGGAGAAGGAATTCGCATAAAATAAATTCTTGGCAGCATTTAGTTTCTGCACATGACTAATGGAGGCTCCGCGTCGGCAAAAGATCTTCTGGAACATGTCAAAAGTTTCATCGCAATGAAGCTCTTTAGAGATTTGGACACGGGAAGATTCATCTACAAAACTCTCATCCCTCCAGGCGGCTATATAGATAGTTTTCCGCAGTGACGTCATCGGGGAAAATTCTCTATGTAAGTGAATGAAGGGGGTTAAATGGAATTGTATGTGGGGTGGATTTGGTTCAGTTGCAACCTCCCTCTTTCTGTCCTCTCATGCTGCTGGTAATAAACTGTCGATAGGGAAAATATATACATACAAGGGATACAAGGAGACAATGTGGGTTTAACATGTCCCCTTCTCTCCATTTTCATTCCCTGAAATGCCTTTGGCAGAGAAGCATGGAAACACAGTGCAGGGATTATAAATTACCATCTCTCTGAATTTAGGGGGGTTGTTTGAATATTTGACGGTATGAAAAGTATTTAAAAATTTCATTTCTTTCCATTTTTAATAAGAAATGTTTTTTGATCTTTTGCTACGTAATAATTTAAGAAATGATTTATGAGCAACAGAAAGCCTGTTTTGGGAGAGATTTTCCTTTTACCGGTTCATGTTTGATTGCATCTGCACCATACTTTATGCTTGTTTGAATAGGTTTATTCATAAAAGACATTACTCTAGTTTTGCTCTAGACTAGAATAAATTTTTAAATCATTATTGAGCTAATTTTGCAATTTAGTGAAAGGAGTTTATTCATTTTTGAGGCTCTCAGTAAAAAACGAATTTAATTCAACTCTTATTATTTTTTTCTCTCACAGAGTAATGCCCTTTTCGAACTCAACGACTTATTTACATACACACCATAGAGCAAGACTTGCAATGCCCCCTTAAGGTTTACCTTTTTAGTGTTTATGTATAATTTCTTCTATGCTCTCTCTCTGTGTACAATTTATGCCTTTCGGTAATGTTATTTCATTGTTTGCCAGTTTGCCATTTATTAATTTACAATGAAGCCCAATATGAGGTAAAAATGTTGCAATTGGAAACAGGTGCAAATGGTGAGCGGACAACTTTTTTTCACTTTCATTTATGCCATAAATTTTCTCTCTTAATCATTACTTTCATTGCTCGTAAACAATTTAATAACCTGAATATCAATTTTTTTCCACAAACAAAGTAAAAATTTTTATGGCATTTATTTTGTTGATTATGAGAACCCCTCGTTTTGGAGTAATTTTCTACACGTAGAAAATGATGCTACTGTTACTTGGTAGCATCTTCCCTTTTACATGGTGGCTATTCGAGAAGGGTGGAAAGAAAAAAAAGAGGATGATGGGAGAAGGAAATAAAGGGGGAGATGGGTGAGAATATAAAAAATCACTTACACCCTCCTCCTTGCCCTGAAGCAGATGCACCGCGCCGGCACGTTGAATTCCGGGTAGGAACCACACAGGATGGGTTCGCAGGAGGCGCTCCACGAGACCCAGATCGCAGGGTGGGCTGGTGGAGTCGCCAGACGATTCTGAGGACGTCTCCCCCTCGGCCAGGATGCCACCATCTGAACTTGACACCAGCGATGTACGTGACTGCAAAGTACAAAAAGGGGGCGAGAATTAGCGGAGGGATGTTTAACGTGTCGCTCGTCTTTTCTTATTTATCTCTCTTTGATTTTTCCATATGCATCGATACACGCATTGTGGGGGGATGCTACATTTATGCTTTCCACGAGCACCTTATGGGGAATTTGCAATTCATCCCTAATGCGGAATTTATAGGCCCTGCAAGATCGTGGCTAACACCCCCCAAAAGCATCCCCTATGACGGGGCTATCACTTTCAAATCCCTTGCGAGATTAGTGGTCAAGCGGCACGCGCTTCTGCAAGTCAGTATGCTCCACTCAAGCGGAAGTGAAGCATACCACGGAGAGAAAAAAAAACTCTGCGGCAAATACAATTTCTGCTGAATCATAAATCAAACACCAACCCCATGCTCTTCCCCCACACCACCAATGCTAAACCAAACACTGTGTGTCTGCATAAAATCTCCATAACTTAATTTTGCGAATCGCTCCATTTGTGCGGGGGGACTTCTCTATATCAAATTCTCACGTTTCATTGCGACGAGTGATTTAATTATGCTCTCTGGCGTAACTTTTCGCATATACATAATACACAACCAAAATACTATCCACACACAGGAGGGGTTTGCACTTCATTTTCTCCACCACAACGGGGAGAGAAAACCCCCATCGGTCATGTTAAAATTACATTTCTCCAGCGCATCAGGAGGGACTCCCTCACGAATATTGCCATAGAGATGAATGGGCGAGAAAATGAAATCAAAATAAAAAGCTTTCCGCCTCGAGGACTTTCCCAGAGCTTTTTCCTGAAAAGCACCACCACCCTCTCTCAGAAGCCTCGCGCGCGTTTTGCATTTTACAGTATGAAAATTCCACGCCAGTGGCACCGGAAAATTCCATGAGACACAAATGAGTCCCCCTCCATTGCTGTATGGCAGTGAAGAGGGGCAACGGGGGGTAGAGAGAACGAGGAGTACTCACAGAGAAGGGAAAATTTTGTGAAAAGTGAATTTTAAAATGCCTCGCAGCTATTTCATTCTGAATTGTGCAAAACCTCTGTAAGGAATCTGCACGAGGGGGATGTCATTCGGTGGGGATTATCCCATTAGCTTATTCAACAAATCCTTAAGGAAAAAGTCTTGAAAATAAATAAATTTCTTTTAGAAGACTCTGAAAATAAAATTGTTTCATTTTCTGATTCAAAAAGTAATTCAAAATGAAAGTAAAATTTTAATGTTTTCTTATTTCATTCAATTTAATAAAAATTCCCTTTTCTTGCTAAAATATAAATAAATTTTATGGAAATTGCTTTTTGCATTCCATACTAGTTTAATTTCAGCACAATTTTGTACCATTTGACCGCCTTTTAGTCGACATTCCTTTCTTCTGCGCTACATATGGCACACAAAAGAAAATATAAGATAAAGAAATGCAAATGGTGCAAATTTCCGTGAAATGACTAACCCACCGATAAAAAACTTTTCTCACTTGGTTGTATTTTAAAATTCATTGCAATAAAACTCACGATTTAATTGATTTGTCTGAAGGAAAGAAAGAAGAAAAAACCTCATCTGGTATTGCACAATTTCCTTTATGACCCTCCTCTTAAATAAAATGTACGTAAGTGCTGCGATAAAACTACCAAACGTTCGATGAATTGTGTCCATAAAAATTGACGAGAAACGATTCGATTTTCTCTCGCCATGATTTAATTACAAACAAGAGACTCTTCTGGACAGCCTGTCTGTATGACTCACGGAGGACTCTGTAAAAATTCCACCCGCCCAATTTTGTCTGGACTTTGGGTCTATGTGTAGCTGAAATACAACACTCTCTGGACATTAAACCAATTCGATTACATTGTGAGGGAATAACACAGTGTGCATGAAGAGCACAAAAAAATCATCCCAGACTCCAAAAGCTTCAAATCCAATTTTGCACTCATTGCATCTCACTGAACTTTTGGAGGATTTTCAGGGGAGTTGGAAGAGAGAGAAATTCCAGAGGAACGATGCTCAATGTTTACAATTTATTGCCCCCAATTTATAAAGCTTTTAAAGACGTGGCGATTTATTGGAAATTTATTATTGTGTGTGCTCTGAAAACACCAAAAGGGTAAACATCTGGGTAAAACTTTGTGATTCCGAACAATCTTGTATTTAGAATTAAACTTTTGCGCATAACATTGTGAAAATTCTTCAATTGTATTTCACCAATTAATCGATTATATTCAGCGACCGAGAAATCCTTGAAATTTTAAGAATTTCTTCAGAAATTTTAACGATTTCAAGGATTTTTTGGTCGCTGAATACGGACCCGTTTTTTAAAGAATTTTTCAGAATATTTTTATCATAATAAAATAATCTTTCTTTATATAAAAAAAAATCTACTCAATTTCAATCATTTCCTTCAGAATCAAAAATTACTTTAAACGTGTCTTTTAAAGTTCTTTAGTTTTACAAAGTCCTTGAAAACATTCTAAAAATTCTTTTAATGCAAAAAAAAATATTAGATAGATTCCCCCCAATGATTTAAGTTACCCAAAACAACATAAACACTCAGCCAGATACTTTCCCCTTGATTTTAAATCCCCTGGAATGCTATCAAACCATGAAATGCATTTGCAGAAAAATCCATTCAGTTTCTCAAGACCATTTGTCTGCGCGCAATTTCAAAGAGATGGGGATATTGGCAGAATTGAATCATAACTAAATATTATATATATAACTATGTACATACCTGACTCAGTTCATCCCTCGAAAGTCGTCGCGTTGTTGGTGGTATTAGGGCCTGAAGATCGTCGTCACCGTAGCACCCCCCATTGCCACTCCCCACGGCACATTCATCCGGATCCAGTGAACCGAGAGTAAATCTCTTATTCGGTCGCGAGGGTTGAATGGCATCGGACCTGGAAGTACAGACAAGGGGTGGGTTTGGAATCAATAAAAAATTACTCACAATGCACATTCAAATGGTTTCGCTGTGTGTTAAATTGCCCTAAAGCACCCCCCATGGCGCCCTATTGAATTTTCTCCTTATATATAGCAAAGTTATTCATAAATAATAATAAATTTGCAAAATTGCCAGAAGCCCACACACGTGCTTTTGTGCTGAAAAATAATTTGAAAGAAGGGCGCGCGACTGTTGCAGTTGAAAGAGAAAGTAATTGAGATTGCATTTAATGGACCTTTTCGGGCGCCTCTGAGATGGTTTAATCTCACACTGATCTCCATTTTATGTAATAAACAAATTGCTTTTAGGCCAAATAAGGTGCAAAAGAAGTTCCAAAAAAGCCGCGAATGAATCAAAAATTCACTGCCTCTGTAAATACCATATTTGTTGATTTTCTTGGCATTCAGCAGCTTCATTTGGGTTGGGCGTACACATATAAAATATACACAAAACCCATTGAATCAGCAATTTTCCAACTGTGAGAGACATTCCGAAGTTCAATTAAATCCGAATGGAGAGGTCAATTGGTATAAGAGCAATTTTGATTGTTCAATCACCTTCTGCTACTTCTTCCAATCTTCTGACTTAATATGTAGATTACATGAAGATTTGTGTCCCCATTTATGGTCCATTGAACATTTCTTGGGATAGCTCCAACTTTTCCAAGAAGATTAACAAATGGGGTGGGGTGGGATAAATTAAATAAAAGTCCTCTGCAAACAATTAATTGGACTTGAGAAGATTTCTCAAGGGTAAAGAGAGAATTATTTGGTAAGAAATTGATAAATTTATTTACAATTTTTTACCTCGGTTTGAATAAATAGAAAGAAGAGTTTTAATGCGGTTATGCCGATTACTCAATAATTTAATTTATTGACTTTAAATGCATAAAAATAGCATAAAAAGTTATAAGGCAAATTGTTTCAGTTCAATGAAGAATTTAAGAACATCTTATGCGAAATTACAAGAAATTTCATTGAAAAATGAATTTTCTTGACAATGCTTTCCTTATTAGAGAAAAGTTCTTCAATTAATAATCTTTAAAAAAAAATTTTCTCGATTTATTCTCAGAATAAAAAGAACCTACGTTGAGCACAAAAAGTCCAATTTAAGCTACCTTTATTCTGATAATAGGGGAGCTGATCAAACATTTTAAAAAGAGGGCTGACATTGTACAAAATAGTATATAAATCATATTTCAATTCAATAATTTTTCCATAGAGCTTTTGACCCCTCTGGCAGACAGGCCAGACAACGAGGAAATATTTACCAACATTTAGACTTTTTCTAAATACATAACAAAGCCAGTGGATTAAATTCCTGCACACTTAAAAGTTTCTCAAAGTATCCCATATTAAAAAGTTTCTGTGCAAACAAGCAGTGAAAAAAAGAAGAGAAAATTGAAGGACTTCTGAAGGCTATAAAAAAATTGAAATTACCAAATCCACCTCCACTCATGAGTTTGGTGGGAACAACAATGGGAATCCACCTTCCCTCAACAAAATCCACCCGCTTCTTGTAATATTAGTTGGTATACCACAATCGTGGCATACCAAGTATTGTAATCGTCGGAAAAACCGACCACCTCAGATCGGGCTCAAACTTGGTATGAGCACGTTTTAGACATCCCACATTACGAAAATGGTGGTGGAAAATTTTTGATCCGGCCGGCCGGCCGGTGGTCCAAACTTTGCCTTATAGCTCGAGAACGGTAACAGATAGAGACTTCCGGTTTGAAGTTTTCTATAGAAACGTGGGTGTAAAATTTCATTTTTTCGCATTTTCAAAATCCAAGATGGCCGCCGTCCGCCATTTTGAAATACTGTCAACCACTTCCCTTACAGCTAGAGGTCTGAAATTTTAGTATGTTGTAGAGCTCAGTGAGACGTTTTCATCGACTATTCATACTTGAAAATCGTTCAAGCGGTTTAGCAAATATGGCGGCCTAAAGCAAAAAGTGTTTTTTCGACATAACTCGAGAACGGCTTGACCGATTTTGATCATCTTGGTATCAAATGAAAGGTTTTAAGAAGCCCTACAACTGCGTAGAACATTCCAAGTTCCAAAAACATCCGCAAGAGGCGCTAAAATCAAAAACAAAAATTGCCTAACTTTAAGGGGCAATATCTCCGAATCCCCATTAGGCAAATCTTTTAAATTTTGATATGTTGTAGCCTGACTAATAATCTTGTACCAGTCCGAAAATGAAGAAATTCTATGTCGCCGTTTAGAAGATATCGCAGTTTGAAAAATTCTTGAATTTGAAAAGTTCTAAGAGCTATATCTCCTGAACTGCTTGTCCGATTTTGCTCAACTTGGTATCAAATTAAAGGTTTTACAATTATCTACAACTTTCTAGAACATCAGAAACCTCTAGAACTATTCCTTCATTATTTCCTAGTTTTGCCTACTAATACAACTCAGAAATTAAATTACAACGCATAGACTGACCCATCCGCGTTGTGGTATACCAACTCTTATAACTGGACGCGTTATGATTGACTTTCACCCAGCAACGTTCAAGACATCGTGGAAAACTCTCAAGTGTTTTTCCCGGGGTACACGCTTGTGGAGTTTGTTTGCGCACGAATGGAAATATTTATAAGATTGCACCTGTCTGTCCAAATTGAAGACACACATCCGAAGGGAGAAAAAAAAAAGAACTCTCGCCCCCATTCTTCACCCTCAATGTGCCGTGCGTCCTCGATGTAAACATCCGCGGGATGGAAACAATTTGTGAGAGCCGTGTGTGAGTTCTCGGGGATGGACTACACTGCTGTGCTGCTATGGCTTTCACATTGAGAGAAGAAAATGCACCAAAGCCAATTTCCACATAGTAGCAGCATAAACTTCCTGTCTCTTTCACACCCCCGCACATGAAGCAAGGCCGGGATTTTCCAACCCGGCTCACGTCTGTCGTCATGGCGACAATCTATCAATGAAACTGATGCTCTCCGAAGCTGCCACTGTGCGCCTTTCCCAATTTGAATGTGCGACGCGGAGATAAACGACACAAACCGTCTTCCTGCTGCCTCTTCACAACCCCATCCTCTAACGTACCCAACACACAGCTCTTGGCATGCAGGCAGCATCCTGAAAATTGCGCCCAAAACATCCATCTCTCTCTCCGTGCCGGAGAGTTTCTTATTAAATTACCATCTCTTGTAAACAATTTCGAGAGAATGTCGTGATTCCGCCACCAAATCACCGTGGGACCTCATGCAAGCAGGACCTGCCCATTCACTTTAATGATGCTCCCACGACCAATCCCTTGGAGCTTTGGGTGGTGGGTGGTTGCGTGGAGGGAGACACAATGCGGGGGTGTCCATTAAGAAGATGATTTTCATCAGAATTCACTGCTATTTTCTGGTGCTCCACCACCCCCCAAGAGATTGACCCATTTGTCATGGAGCTCAATTTCTTGGTGACTCTGCTCCGCATGTCATCCGACACCCATGGATAATTACGGCTCCATCATGTGAGTGGATTTTCGTTCCTTTAGCACCCCACATAGCTCCTTCATATTCAACGGACGTGCTGTGTGTGCCTCCACCATCATCATAGAGATGGGTTCTGACGACATTTCTTGTTGACAAGGTCCAGTGAGGAATATCTTTCACTGGATTTATTGCCCAAAAAGCTAATAAAAGTTTTGCCTTATTCGCTACGTATTCTTCTAGGTTCTTTTCTAGGTTTGTGAGTATTTAATTCTTAATTAGAACAAATTAGGATTTTCAAAGCTTTATTCTAGAATTCAGAACATTTTGCATCAAAATTATTATTTCTTAAAATTATTTTAAAATAAAATTTCAGGCGCTTAACCAAGAGCATAAAATTAAATTCCCTTCCCTATCTGACCAAGAACTTTCTTCATTACCACCAAGAGTTGCCACGAGAATTGCAATAAAATGAATTTGCAGCATTGGCAGTATTATTTTCATTCATTTTCTGGATGCTTTTTCACTCAGCACAGAGGGTGGTGGAAGATGCATAATGACGGTGATTAAAATCAATTTTCACCACTTATTTTGGCAAATTAATGCAATTACGAGGCAGCTTTCTTGCAGATAAATTTTCCTTTTGTGCTAATTTTCTTTCTTTTGAAATTCAATTCTACCTCCACACACAGAACAAACGTAGCTGGGTGCATCATCGCGGTGCACCAAGAAGAAGCTGTGTGAGATCTATAAGAACAAGTTGTGGCATAATGAGATATCTACATATCAATTCTTCTTGAGGCAATGCGAAGGTGCGAGAATATCGTGTGTGCAGAATTTTATGCCAATCAATTGGCTCCCCATCAAAAGCTCATCATGATTTGCTGGCAAAATGTATAATTTTCTCATTCCCAGCAGAAGGTAAACTGCAAATTAATCGCATTGGGAGAATATTGAATTGCAATTACATGTAAAAACCCGTTGGGTTGTTCTTTGATGCTCTAGCTAGAGGATGTTCTTTGAAAGCTTCACGCAGTGATGATGGTCTTGTGGATGATGGCACAGTGGACGGCACCAAGTACCATTGAAACGTGATTCCACCCACGTGCTACCCAATGCAACACCACATCTAACACTTTTGTTGCACCCACACATAAATTTGTTGTTTGATTTTCTTGTTTCTCTCCTCTATTGCTGTGAGAGACAACCTTCGAATGGTGGGATGTTTGATGAAGAAAATTTCGTGAGTTGAAATTTAAACTCAAGTGAATTTCATTCATGCGATGTGATGCCTTTTCAATGAATTTCGTTCTCCATTTATAAATTCTCAAAAGACTTGAATAGAGGCAATTAAGTGTGGAGAATTTTTGTTCTTCTTCTTTAAAATTAATGTGATTGAGTTTAAATTAATTCAGTGACTAACTCAGAAGATTATCTAATTTTGGCTCTTTTTGGGAATCTTTGAATAAATTAACAGAAAATAAGGAAAATTCAAGAGAAAAATCTCAGCTAAAATGAGTCAAGAAAATTTTTTATTTTAATGAATTTTCTGTCTTCTGTTTAGCCTCAATTTTGTCCTTCAACAACTTGTTAAAAATAAATAATATAGATTAATTTAACAGAAGTGTTTTAAATTTATTCCAAAGCCTTGATAAAAGCACTAAAAATTAAGAGAAAAAAGTAATTTTTCTTCTAATCTTTCCGCCAAATCTCAAGTAATTTTTTTAAAGCTCCCAATTCACCTTCTTCTGCTCCATCTGCACCACTTTAATCCGTTTTGAAAGATTTTTCTCAATATATCAAGCTTATAAAAGTCTCCCGAAGCTTTGTGCCATGCATAATGATGTTGTGAAATGTGTGCATTAAGTAAATTTCAAAATATTGACGAATGGGTAGATTTGTGTGTCAAGAAGGTAAAAGTTGCGTCCGTTGTTGCCCGATGAAAGTTGTAAATAAATTCACCGCGAGAGTACATAGATTATAGTTTTAAGTGCTCTGTAATCTGTTTAAGAGCAATGCGCGAGATCTCTCTTTTTATATTCTTCCACATTATACCGAGCAACAATTAGAGCCAATGTCGCTGCGTAATTGAATTTTGTTCGGCTATGGGAAGAAAGCAGAGAAGAAGCTGCAGCTGTGTGTTGCATTTAAAAAGTGATCTGAAGCATTAAAAATCTCATTGTAGGGAGCGAATCTGCGCATGAGAGTCAAATAGCAAGACCTCTCTAGAGCCCATAAATTGCCAATAAACCAAACTTAATTGTGGCTAAAAAAAAATCACGCAGAGTTCCAGTGAAGGTGAACGAGGAAAAGCCACTTTTTTACCTCACAGCGCGGATTGAATCATCACGGGCTGGGCAGAGGCAAAAAACAAAGCAGAACCTGGGGCCTACATCTCGTCGTCACTTGACCAATTATTTCAGCAAAGTTCAGCAGAGGGGGGCAGGCTGCTTAAAAGATTGTTTACAGTAGCTGTAAGATAGTGTGTAAATAGTTTTCCCAATTGCAAGTACCTCCACAACATACTTTAAACTTTTCCTCTGCAAAGCCTAAATATCAGCTCACACAGAGTTGGTGTCACTTGCTAGGAATTTTATCTAGATAGAAAATGCTTGTTTGTGAGATAATAAAAAATCATGTGTTGTGGTGGAATGTTATCTTCTGAAAAAAGCAACACAGAGACACAACAATAAAATTTATGCTCAACTCACTTTCAATCTCTTTGCTTTCAAACACATCTCACCGAGGTTTCGTGCTTTGTGCAGTATATAAAAATGGCTCGTAAAAAGTTTTCTTGTCATAAGAACTCAATAACAATCACAATTCTCACTTGTGATCTCCCTCAATCTGCCTGCACGAAAGCCATTTGGTTTGTAATGCAATTTTTGGTGGGAAAAATTCTTTCTGAGAATTCATTTTTGTGACCCTCGATGGTGTACGATGAAGAATTTCGCCTTCACTTTGGTGCTAAACACAACAAGGTGTGGGAAATCGAGAGGTTTGGCCTAATGAATATATTTCCGTTCTCACATTGAAATTTCACTTGAAATCGATGGTTTTAATTATTGAATGCCATGAATAAATTAGAAACTACCGGGCTTTCGTAATTTGAATTCTAAGGAACGGGAGGGGATTAAGAACCCCTTCCCATTCGTCCTATCCTATCGTAAGAATTAATGAAGCATAGGATATTAGGAATTAAAATTTGGGTGGAATTATTTAGCAAAGATTTCTCATTTGTATGAAAATTAGAAGGATTTTTCCTTAAAAGACTTTCAAGAAAATCCCAAGACTTTTCTTTACACAATTGAGTGAAAAGAAAAATTATTTCAGAACAATTTAAAAACTTTTAACGGATTTATAAAAAAAATATAATTTAGTTTAAAACGAAATCTCTAAACTACCAACAAAGTAGAATTCAACTCTACATCTCCCATATCGTGGCATCTTAAATAAACCAGTCTGTGGAGCAAATAAACTTGCAGCTGTTGCCACAAGACTTTCTTGCCCAACAATCAACAATGCTCAAAACATCTTCCAAGCATTTCCTTGGAATCTCCCTGTGAGTGGAGGCGGAGAAGGGCAGATGGTTCTAAAGGCAGACAGAAGTATATCAAAAATGCATGCAATGATGGGGGGGGGGAAGGAAAAGTCTTTCTTTTTACCATTTTCCACTCCTGAAGTGCGCAATTTCTGCATATCTTCTGGCCAGAGGCCCTTCATTGGGACTCAAGAGCTCAGCTGGATGATTCCCATCGCCATCCGTGGATTTATTGATGGTATTTAGCTTCTCACAGAGGAGTTCTGCATCGCTGGATACGATGGAGTCCCGGAAGTCAGCTCCACTGCTACTATTTCCATTCTCCAGGTCATTGTAGTCATCCTCATCGTCGGCATTTGAGCTCTGTAGGGAATTCCTATTGCTGTCTGGCATTTTGTCCGCCATAGCCTCATGCTTGGTGTTCCCTTGGGGAACATCCTGGGCATTCCCTGAGCGCTTTGTGCACACGGCCAAATCACTGTCAGCCAATGAGAGACGCTTCTTGTGCACGAGATGCTCTTCCATTATTAACGAAGCACTATTCTCAATTTTCAGCGACGTCCTCTTGCGCGCCACCTCATCCTTGGCATCAATATTGTTCCGTAGTGTATTGGATGCCTTGAAGAGGGGCGCCACACCCTCGGGCAGCTTGGGAATTTGATCAGGTGTAGAAATTTGA
Organism: Lutzomyia longipalpis; assembly: GCF_024334085.1. Taxonomy (NCBI): domain Eukaryota; kingdom Metazoa; phylum Arthropoda; class Insecta; order Diptera; family Psychodidae; genus Lutzomyia; species Lutzomyia longipalpis. Next base: position 19,912,937 of record NC_074707.1, read on the forward strand.
GGCCCGTCGAGTATCTCGTGATCTGTCGACGATACCGACGAGTCAACGGGTGGAAACATCGCCCTCACTCCAGCATTTGCCTCCAAGGCATGCGAAAGTTCACTGAGTTATGACGATAATGTTCAGTATCTGTGTTAGAGAAAAACTAACATTTTTTTCTCCTCTCACTATTCCACCCACATCACCACCTTCCAAAGGTACACAAGAGCAATGTTGCAACTGACCACGAGATCTTCTTACAATATTTCTTCTCAATTTTCCCTGCGTGTCTTCTCTTCTGGAAAATTAATACCAAGTCATCTCGGAGAAGTTACCTAACCGGAAATCTTATGCTATATACTATGTATTACAGATATTAAATACTCTATTTGAGATTTAACGGATCATATTTTATTGCATGTTAGAAGATTCTCAAGAATACAGTCTGTGGTTGAAGAGATTAGACGAGTGGATAGTTGGCTTGTTTTATTTTTTAGAATTTTCTTTCTGTATTTTGTTCTATTTTTTTTCTTTTAATACCTACTTAAATGTGTTTTAAAAGCAGATTTAAAATTTAAAACTCCGCATGCAATAATCAAGTTTTTTTTCCTCAAAGATTAGCTACAATTTTCTTTCATTTAAACTAAAATTGAACACAAAGAAAACGAAAAACTGATAAAAGATAGAGAATTTTGAAATATGGACAATGAACCAATCCCTCTTTGTGCAATAAAACACATTTCAATCCCTTTTATTGCCACAATAAATATCTGCTAAATAATCTCTTTTTCGCTGATCTTATTTACATTTTGCAGCGTGTTAAAGCTCACACAGGCAGCTTGATTGCCAAATTGTGCAAAACGTGATATGCCACTCCGCTATCCAATTAGCCAAAGAGTTTATATTTTCTTGAGAGCATTTTTCTCTGCACCATCATTAATAAGAAATGTAAACTTTCCGAAGGAACGGCGAGATAAGAGTAATTACACACCAGAAGAGATTCTTTTGGCTCTTCTTCACCACTGAGAGAGCATCAATCTGTGCGCGATAAGATCCCCAATCTCAATGATGGTGGAGAAGCCACTTGAAGCTGAGGAGACTGTGTGGCCAAACAATCTCATCCCCGCAAGTGTCTTGGGATTTTTTGATACATCAGGAAAACAAGAGTGACAAAAGATAAATCGCCTTGAAATAATTGTTGTGCAAATATAAGAATTATAGCTGTGTTGTGCCACTTTACTCGTCGCATTCGTCAGTCTCGCTCATATGTTCAGAGCCAGTGTGTTAGTAGAAGCATTTATGTAAAAAGAAATATGTAGAGGAAAAAAAGAGCTAGAACCGCTGCAATAGCTGTTTGTCGATTATGCTCTCTTTGTGCGGCTGAGGAGGAATTTTTCTTCACCACACAGTGGCGCCCACAAGATAAAATCGTCCGCTGGAGTCGAAATCGAAGAATGAACAAAAAAATCCACACAAACTGTGTATGAATGGGCTATGAGAGTTATGACTAAGGGGGCCGTACGGGATGGCACGGGGGGAAGGCCCCTCATTAGCCACATTCTGCCATTTGGGGTCACTTTACAAATGGATGTCGATGGCTTTGGGCCACATTGTGAGGAGGCAGCCGAAGTCAAAATTAGAACGCGAGCCTCGCGAGGTGCTTGCTTGCTACACACAAAACACTGCTGGTAGAGCTCTGGGTTGGAGGAGATTACATGGACTCAAAAATAGAGCACTTTTTGGCAGCATAGAGTGGTCTTGACACAATGCTCTGGCATGAGGAAGGGGGGCTCCCTATTAATTTTAAATGCTTCTTGGAGAGTCACTTCATAGGAATGCTGCTGAGTGCTCGATAATTTGACGAGAGGCGCCCGTATGTTGGGGCTAGCATACACATATGCTGACAGGAGAGGGTCAAGGGTTATGAAGCATTTTTCTTTTCTTTTTACCCCATATATGACCCTTTTAGCTCTAACTGGTGTGTCTAATAGTTTTATGGCTTAAATGAAGGATGAAAGGAAAATATCTCTCTGGAATTCTCAGAAGTTTTGGAAAAATTGTTTTAAAACATCAATAGAGAAATTAATTTAAATTGGAAATGAAAAAGCAATAAATCGATTTTGATAAATTTCTTTTATTGGGAGTTGTTTTTTTTTTTCAATAAACTTAGTTTTGGTCGATTAAAGTTAATGAAGAAGAAGACCTAATTTTCCATTAAAGAAAAATATTTTATGACATTTTTCTTCTTAAAAATTTATCTAATAATGAATTATTCTTTTATTTCTAACTTCTGGTTGTTTTTGGAAAGGTATCTTTGATATATTTTCTTATCTAACCGACAATCCAAAATCTCAGGAAACCTGAGAATTTTAATAATAGATTTTTATTGATTTTAACGACCAAGAAATCCTTGAATTCGATGAAATTTCAGTACAAATTTAACGATTTCAATGATTTCGCTGATAGGGCCGGAAATTTAGGAATTTCGTTTTTGGAAATATTTTATTTTTATCATCAATAGAATTTATTAGAATTGCTGAACATTTAAGGATTTTCTTCTACATATATAGTTTTCATAAAAAGTATTTTCTCTTAAATTTATTTTTCAAATGAAATGACTAACAACCCCTTCTTTTTAGCAGTGATTCAAAAAAGCACAGCTTCTGTGAACACTCAAAAATTTATTTTTTGATCATTTAGATTTTAAGAATAGAAATTTTCATTAAAAGCGAAATTAGCCACCAATCCTACCAAATTTTGTGCTTTTTCTGCGCCTAATTTATTTATTTTGAATTACCCGAAAAAAATTCTGTTTACGCTTGGCGGCACACGAAATGGCTGAGAGAGTTTAAAAAAAAAATCAGCTGCTAATTTGCTTCAAAGGTGCCTCTTTTACCACGTGCTTTATTACGCGTTCTGTGATAATAATTGCTAATAAGATTAATGTCTTTTGCCAACTATCCACACACAATGTCTGTCCGAATACACGTATTATTTTTGCGGCAAAAATAGGCATTTTATTTCGTAACTAGCCCCTCATTTTACGCCTTTCAGCTTAAAGATTTTCCTCTTAGCCTGAAAGTTGTTGATTTTGTCTTCTTTCACAAAATTTATTTGAAAGGGTTTTTTATTTAAAAATTCAAATAAATGTATTCTCTTGTGTGTTGCCTTTGGTAGGTGGAAAACGCAAATGGAATGCATCGGGAAGCGAATCACTTTAAAATTAGACGTAGATTTTCAATGAAAATCTATTTTTATGCAAAATACACCAACACTACGCCACGCCAGATGCATTCGTGAACGCGATGGAAAAGCGTGTGCTCGTTTTTGCTTTATTTTTTTCGGGAAATGAGCGGAAAATTCACCTGAGTGCTGTTTTCGTTTGTGAATGACCAACACAAGAGGGGGAGGGCTTGTTGGTACTGTGTGTCTTATAAATTATGAATTCACATTCCACTTTTTCCTTGCCGGTCAATATACAATTCCACCAGTCGCCACCCCCGCTCTTGGTCGTTAAATCACAACAGAGAGTGGAAAAAACTTCCGTGTTCGCGGGCGTCACCTATAAATCTGTTGATCACACAGAATGTTGTATATATAAATTTTTGGGCTCACGGCGCGGTTTATTCAGGAATGCGTATCGCCCCCCATTGAATGCACAAGAGGGAGATCTCATTAAACATTTACAATGTAATTGGTCAGGAAGGCCCCACAGAAGCAAACACAGAAACCACAAAAATACAAGAAGTATATAAATGAAAAAAAAATTCGATATCAACGGAAAAAGTTGAATAACCGCCAGTGGTTTATTTTTATTGTGTGCTGTGCCAAGAGGCTGATTAGGTGCGACGCGAGCGCGAAGTTGCGACCACCACGAGCTAGGTCTCACACAAAACTGACGGCCGCACTGCATGCCTTGCCTTCGCCATGCCGATTCCCCTTTTGCGAGATGAGAAAGACATTCCGGCGGCTCTCTTGAGGTGCGTACGCATGTCTGTGGGGTCCCCCTTTTTGCCCCTTCCACACCTTCGCCCGGAAAATTATACTATGTACATTCAATGCAAGTCCTTTTGCATGTTTTTGTAATTAAATGAACACCATATTTAGCATTCAAAAAAATATATGAGAATTTTTTCTCTTCAATTTGTTGAAAATAAATAAATTCATTCACAGACAGTGGTAGGGATATTTACCTATGGGTGATATCCACGAGAAATAATTAGTAAATTGGCATCAATGGGCACCTTTATCCGGCCTCTCTCACCTGGGGGTGATATCCGTGAAAGATTAATTAATAAATATTCTTCACAAGGGCACTTCAGCCGGGCCTCTCTCACCTGTAAATACAGTCACAATTAATCCGGCGGTGAGGAGGATCAAACTTCAATATCTTGGGGTAGAGCAATAAACGATAATTTCACTTTTTCTTGTAATTTTTATTCTAGCCAAAAAACGTGGGGCTATTTTTCCAAGCGGAAGTGACAAAGTGACAGCCATGGGTGAAACATGAATCAGGGGGCAAACTACACTGAATGTCGCTCAGATGATCGCTCATTTAAATTCAAAATAACGTTTGCCCAATCCTGAACATACTCCCCCTTTCATCCATGGCGTAAATTACAATGGATATAATTCAAGATATATAATAAAGAAAATTGAGGAAAATTTAATTCAAAGACAAATCAATAATTTTACTGGGAATCAATTGGGAGTTTTATGAGTTTGGAAATTGATCTTCTTACCACTTTGCCGCGAACTTTCACATCAACCACCCTCACTCGCTGATCATTGCCAGGATACACTGCCACAACCAATCCCAAAGGCCAATCCACGTTTGAAGCATCCTCCGTCTTGAGCAGAATGACGTCTCCGATCTTGATGTTGGGTTGGTCCTTGTTCCATTTGTTGCGCTGTTGGAGGGTATGCAAATAGTCCGTTTTCCATCTTTTTGTAAAGTCAGCTTGGAGCTTTGTACACAGTTTCCAATGCTGAAGGTGGTCAACATTTGACGCAACAACTCCTGGATCAACGGGAAGTTGAGTGGGTGCGCCTCCAGGACGCAGAAAATCTCCTGGTGTCAGACATCGAGGATCATTGGGATCATCCATGATTGCAGCTAGAGGTCTGCTGTTGAGAACAGCCTCTATCTCCACCATAACAGTGTACAATTCCTCATAAGTGAGCCTGACACTCCCAACCACCTTGGTGACATGCGTCTTGAACGATTTGACCTCAGCCTCCCAATATCCTCCTTGGTGGGGGGCAAATGGTGGATTGAAGTGCCACTGAATGTGGAGTTGCGAGGAGAAATCAATGATGTCTCGTTGAAAGTTGTGGGTTTGGAATAATTCACTCAATAGCCTGTCTGCGCCCACAAAGTTTTTTCCATTGTCGCTGTATAAATGACTGGGAATTCCACGACGACTAATGAATCTCCGGAAAGTGGCAATAAATGCTGCAGACGTCATGGATGTCACAAGTTCCAGATGTATTGCCTTAGTGGACATGCAGACAAACACAACCACATATGCTTTCTCACAGACTGATCCTCTTGGTGATCTCTTGATGAAAAAATGTCCAGTGAAATCCATCCCGGTGTGTTCAAATGGCGAGTGCGGTCTGGTTCTAGATGGCGGCAAGTTTCCCATCAATTGTTCCACAGGGCGAGCCTTGGCTCTTGTACAAATGATACATTTGTGAATGACATGCCGAACCAAATTGCGACCTTTCAAAGGCCAAAACCTGGCACGAATAGATGACAAAGTCAACTGGGGCCCAGCATGCAGAAGGCGAAAGTGTTCTCGTTCAGCAATCCATTCTGCTAACTTTCCTTTGGCCAGTAAAATAGGATGGCGAGCATCATAAGATAAGAGAGAATTTTGAAGGCGTCCTCCTACTCGCACAATACCATTGGGGTCCAAAAAGGGTGTCAATTTGCGAATGTGTGCTGACAAATCGTTGAGCTTTCCATCCTTCAACAGAGTGATTTCCTTACTGAGAAGGAATTCCTGATCCCATGTGATGAGTAATGATTCCGCACGCTGTAGCTCAGGCACACTCACAAATTCGGGCACTAGCTCTGAAATGCGAGTTGTCCTGCTGCGTGTCTGGCGCCCTTTCTTGAGCTTGAACAAGTGCACAGCTCGTAGTGTCCAAACCAAGACTCTTGCAGCTTTCAAAAAGGAACTGCAGCGAGAAGTCAATTGCTCGTAAATGGTCAGAATTGGAGGATGAGATGGCAAGGTTTCTTGTGCAGAGGTAGTCAACGTTGACAGGATTTTTGGAAGAAAGTCGAGATGTTCCGCTGGGTTGAACTCTGGAGGCCATTCGGAAGACGGTTTGACAATCCAGTGTGGTCCATGCCACCATAAATCTTGCCCAATCAGATTTTTGACCTTGCTCCCCCGTGACACAATGTCAGCGGGATTTTCCTTGGTGCCAACATGCCTCCATTGAGAAGAATGAGACTGATTGAGAATATTAGAGACACGGCGTCTGGCAAATGGTTCTCGCTTCGGACTATCAGGAGAATGAATCCAATGAAGCACTGTTGTGGAGTCTGTCCAAAAATAGATGTTCGGGATACTCATTGCTTGCGAGACTGATGTCATGAGTTGAGTAGCTAGCTCTGCACCACATAGCTCCCCCTTTGGAGTCGTGAGAATCCTAGTGGGTTGTTTTGGGGTGGCCCCATCCTCATCCTTGTCATCTCCTTTGTCTTTGATTGGAGTCAATCGGCATTTTGATGTCAGAAGTCCAGACGTACGATTCCCCTGGCAATCCTCGTACACAAGATAGATTGCAACGCCGTAGGCAACCTTGCTTGCATCACAAAATGCGTGTAATTCCATTCTTTGGGGTGAAGAAATATTCGATATCCATCTTGGAATACGTAGTTGGTCAATGTTCTGCAGGTCGCATATGAAAGCCTTCCAGTCCTTTAGGATATCTTGGGGAAGAGGTTCATCCCATTCAAACGACCTGATCCACACAACCTGAATGATGATTTTTGCTGTGGTCACAACAGGTGCGATCAAACCACAGGGATCAAATATTCGTGCTACTGTAGACATCAACTGCCGTTTGGTCCAAATTTCCGCCTGCAAATTGCTTGATGTTCGAAACTGGAACGCATCAATGTGGGGGTTCCATAAGATACCCAGCGTCTTCGCTTCTTCATCTAAGGTCAGAGACTCCATGGCTTGTGCCGTTTGACTATCAGGAGCAAGAACTTCAATCCTATTGGATCGGAATTTTGATAATTCCATTGACGCATGTTTGAGTAGCGCCTCAAGTTGTCGTTTTGCCTCAATAACTTCCTCAACTGTAGAGGCACAAAACAGACAATCGTCCACATAAAAATATTGTCTCAGAATGGAAGAAGCCAGTGGATATGTATCCTCGTAGTCCTCTGCTAATTGTAGCAACACTCGAGTGGCAAGGTAAGGTGACGCTGAGACTCCAAAGCATACAGTACGAAAGCGGTAGTGAACCACCTTGCCGTCCTCTTCCCAAACAAATCTCACATAATCTCGGTGTAGTGTGCTAAGAAGCACCTGCAAGTACATCTTGACGATGTCACATGTCAACACAACTTCGTACATCCGAAATCTCCATAAAATGGACACAAGAGTGGGCTGGACAGTTGGGCAGGCCTTCAAACAATTGTTGACACTTAAACCACCTCTTGCACGAGAGCCTCCGTTGAAAACGATGCGTATCTTTGTTGAAACCGCAGATTCCTTGATCACACAGTGATGAGGAAGATAATATGACTTGTTGTCCAATTCCTGAGCTGGGACTCTTTCTATGATGTCCAGAGATAAATACTCCTTGAAGATGGCATCATATTCTTTCATCAACGTAGGGTTCTTCTGCAGTCGTCTAATCATATAGTTCAGCTGACGAAGAGCCGTTTCACGATTGTTGGTCAATTCATGGACGTAGGAATTGAATGGCAGCTCAACTACATATCTACCATTTGGATGACGTGAAACTGTGGAAGAGAAGTGCTCTTCTACTTCCTTGAATTCAGTTTGTGCCACAGTTTCCTTGGGCACCTCTTCAATCTCCCAGAATTTTCGAACAGCTCGATCAATGCTGGTGAGTGTCGTCGCGTGGCATGATGCGTAGACTGGGTCATTCTGCGTGGGACACGGGCCTACAACTAACCAGTTGAACGGACTTGCTTGTAGGATTGGCAATCCAGGTCCCAAATGATGCTGTTGGGGCTCAAAGAGCGACCATGCCAACGCCCCTCCAATGAGAAGATCAATCTTTTGGGGTTTGTACCACATGGGGTCTGCCAATTTAAACTGAGGCGGAATTGCGATTCGTTGTAGGTCTACTGGGAAATTCGGCTGCACACCAATGACTTTGGGCATAACAACACAGTGGATCTCTTCATTGACATGGGAAGAATCAGAACCTACTTGTAGAGTCACCGCAACTTCTTGTTGGCTTTTATCTGAGATGGATCCCACACCTTCTATCATGATGTTTGTACGTTGGGGAACCACATCTAGCCGCTGACACATCTGTGTAGTGATGATGTTGATTTGAGACGTTGGATCCAATACAATACGACACTGCTGCACACGATGTCGTCCCACAATCTTCACAACAGCCGTTGCGAACAGAACATTCGATTTAACTCCCCCCTGTGATGCCCCAGTACAACTCACGGTGGCAGAATTCGTGGGAGGTCGTTCAGTGTTCCTCGGAACAAATTCGGGAATATTCTGGACGTCAGTGGGTAAAGGAGTAGGAGGATTCAATGCATCATGTAGCAAATGATTGTGTCTTTGATTACAATGTTTGCAAGACTGATAAGAGCAAGAATCAATTGCGTGGGACTCACTTAAACAGTTAATGCAAATTTTCAAAGATTTTACAGTACTTAATCTTTGCTTGGGTTGAAGACCCAGAAACTTTCGGCACTTGAATAACTTGTGAGGATTGAGCTTACAAAATTTGCAATTCTCCTTGTTGACCTTGGTTTCAGTGGCAAGAGACGAAGCTTTATTGGACTTACTCTGAAACCTCGGATTGGAGACCGGACAAGTCTCAAGGCTCCTGCATCTCTTGTCGAGGAAGTCCTCAAACTCCCTCCATGTAGGGATACCATCTGGTTTCTTCTCACTCCATTGTGCTTGGGTTTGATAGTCGAGATGCTTGAGGACAATGTGGATGAGCCACGGATCTCGGCTTGTAACACCCAAAGCGTCGATTGCCTCCAATGCCTGGCAGGTTGATGATTGAAGCTTACGGATTGCTGATACGTCGGGCTTAGTCACAATGGGCTGCCCAAGAAATTTCTCCATGTGAGCTGAGATGATGATCATCTTGTCGTCATACCTCTTCTCCAGGCGATTCCATGCAACATCGTAGTTCTCATCAGAAATAGGCAAACTGCTAAATAGAGCAAGAGCATCACCAGTGGTCGACGTCTTCAAGTACTGCATTTTCTGGGATTTGGTGATACGTCCATTCTTGTGAACACTTGCGAGGAATAAATTTTTGTACGTGGTCCACTCGCAATAATCACCAGAAAAAATTGGCAATTTGATTGGTTCCAGCTTCATGCAAGGGTCAGGAGTTTCAAATGCGTCGTCTTCTCTCATCGTAGAATTGAGGATATCACGTTTTGAGCTGTCCAGTAGTTTCTTCAGCTCATGTCGTTGCTCTGAAAGGATGTCCTTCAACTTTGAATCCTCACTGACGCGTTGAGCACGCTGCTCTTGAATGTGGAGTGTCATGAGAGAGATCAATTGATGCATAGGTTGATTTGTGGAGGTTTGTACTTGGCTGCTACCCGCAGCTCCCTTTGGTGCAGACAATAGTTGAATCTGCACAATAATTTTCGTCAAACCTTCATCAACCTGTTGACAATCGTTCAGAAAGTTGATAAGCCTGGTCTCTTCCTCCTCCTTTGATTCGGGAGGAGCTTCTGCGATGATTTCCATCTGAATAGCACGGTATCTGTCCTCAATGCGATTGATCACATTGCGTTGAGACATGAGACCTATTTCCACTTGAGGGTCCTTGAGCTCCTCAGGTTTCAAGGCTTGGTACTTCTTCAGGAGATTTTTGACGACCGTCAATTGACCCTTGAATGCACTCCGGCTGGCCTCCTTGCAAACTGATGCCATGGTTCTTGTGGGATTCAAACTGTTCCCGATGACTCGATGGGCCAAATATGGTAGGGATATTTACCTATGGGTGATATCCACGAGAAATAATTAGTAAATTGGCATCAATGGGCACCTTTATCCGGCCTCTCTCACCTGGGGGTGATATCCGTGAAAGATTAATTAATAAATATTCTTCACAAGGGCACTTCAGCCGGGCCTCTCTCACCTGTAAATACAGTCACAATTAATCCGGCTCGAAGGACCAAATATGGTAGGGATATTTACCTATGGGTGATATCCACGAGAAATAATTAGTAAATTGGCATCAATGGGCACCTTTATCCGGCCTCTCTCACCTGGGGGTGATATCCGTGAAAGATTAATTAATAAATATTCTTCACAAGGGCACTTCAGCCGGGCCTCTCTCACCTGTAAATACAGTCACAATTAATCCGGCGGTGAGGAGGATCAAACTTCAATATCTTGGGGTAGAGCAATAAACGATAATTTCACTTTTTCTTGTAATTTTTATTCTAGCCAAAAAACGTGGGGCTATTTTTCCAAGCGGAAGTGACAAAGTGACAGCCATGGGTGAAACATGAATCAGGGGGCAAACTACACTGAATGTCGCTCAGATGATCGCTCATTTAAATTCAAAATAACGTTTGCCCAATCCTGAACAGACAGCGAGTTGGTTTTTTTTTGGTAGTGAAGAATAAAGAGCGATATGAAACACATGCTGTGCCAGTAGAGCCGACGCCCTATGGCACCCCTTTGGTGCGTCTTTCGTTCCGCCACCACAGCTGATCGCAGCAAAGGGTCGAGACCCACAGCAAAAGGCAATTTAATCCATCGCGCGAATGGAAGAGAAATGAGCCTGTTTTTGCATTTAATTGCCATCTCTGTGTCAATTTATCATGTATACAATCTGATTATATTTCCTATGTACGTACATAATCAAGCGGGAGGGATATATGTTCCGTACATATTAAAATATGAAACATAATAGTGAATTTGAGAGTGCATTTAATTGGGAATTTGCAGACATTTTTCGATCATAAAGAGGGTGGAATTAAATGTAAATATAATAGGATTAGAAATACAATATTTTGTAAATGGAGTATAATTTATTATGCGATTAAGAGTTATCAAGAGAATACAGTCGAAAAATTTTCTTGGAAAAACTAGAAGGGGAAGAAATCAAATGGAAATTCTTTGTCAATGCAAATGGATTAATTTAATAAACTAAGCTTTAGAATTAAAGGAATATTAGAATATTCTAAGGGACTCAACACACTACAGATTCAAAAATAGAATGTTTTTAAGATGCATAAAATTAGAAAATTTAAGCATTTAGAATTTGTAGTGTGTTAACCCCATGAATTCTATATAATTTGTGAAAATTCTTTAAAGCTAATTCACTCGAAAATATACAAAATTCTTTGCAAAATCATATAATTTATTCTACATAATTTTTGTAACGTTAAATTTTGTCAAAGAAGTTCATAAATTAACGATTTCCATTAAAAAAAACTTGAAAGATTTGAAAGTTTAGGTCATATTTTGGTGCAAATTACATCAAATTATTGAAAAGAAAAGCTTCAAAAATTTATATGAAAGTGTGAAAAAATTTATCCTACTTTTTCCAATATGATTCATATGGTCATTTACTTGAAATTTACCCCATTTTCCATACACAATACGTAAAAAAAAAAAAAATAACAAAGAACGTAAAGCAAACAAGAATTGATTTCTTATTATTATATTTTCCATCACAAAGAATTTAAAATATTCTAACACGATCTCCCCCATCATGATGAGTGTGATTTGTGATTCATTAGCATTTTGCGGTTTAACTGAAGAATTTCCGCGAATAGCACAAACACTTCTTATTTATTTTCTTGAGGTTTTCTTCATCTATATTGAGTTTTACTCAATTCCAGCAATTCCATGCACAGAGTTCTCAAATTACCAAAAAAAAAATAAAAATAAGAGAAACGGAAATCCCGCTTATGGAGGAGAGAGTTTTATGGTCAATTTGCGAATTCTGGAGAAAAACACAAAGCTGACCCCTCGAGGGAGTGCGGGATTGAGTGAGGAATAAAAAAGTGGAGAAATGTGCGCGAGAGTTTTGGAACAGCGAATGGAAGAGGAAATGAAAGAGAAGAGGAGTCTTGTGCGAAGGGGTCCCCTCACAATTTAGACGATGACTCACCCATTGAGCCCTGTTGCTCCCGAAAATACGATCAAAACTCCCGAGTCTGTATTAATCCTCTGAATGGTGGTTCTGCCGCGGAACAAAGAAGCACCCATTGAGAGCACTAACTGGAATATGCGAGGGATCACAGTGCTTGGGGAGATTAGATAACGGCTGCCCATAGCGTTCTGCATGCGATAGTGGTCACACAATATGCTCACCGAGGCGCAACATAATTCTCGCGCTCCGCCAGGGGCAGGAGGAGAAAACAGAACGGAGATCCAGAAAATTATCATTGCAGATTCAGTGCTGCACATCCGGTGTATGCGAGGAAAAAGAGATCACCAGGTCGGAGACGGTCCAGGTGATGCGGGAAGTTGATGCTGCTCGCCTCCCATGCAAATCAATCACGGTACATTTTGCATAATTCATGCCCCGTGCGCGCGTATATTGTCTTGTTTACCAGCCCAATTACTCAACACATCTGCAATTGTGTTCAAATGCCCCGCATCTCCTTTTCAATATCCTCCGGACAATGAGCTATCAATTCTCCACCATCACCCAGGAGTCTATCCCTAAAAAGGGGCAACCAACTACTTAATCCACATCCCTACCCTTTTGACCGAGAAAAGATCAAACAACTTTTTTTTTACTCGTCGAATGTTGCGCTCCAATTGCAACTAAAATGCGCAGCTAAAATAAATTTATTTAGCTAAACATTTTAGATGTGCACAGAACATACAAATGTACGGATAATTGGAAATGAAAATTTATTACTATTTACTACGTATGAGAGAGTCTGAAAAATTCCATTTTGGAAAAGTTTTTTTTTGCTTCGAGTTCATGGTGCTTTGTGGAGAAAATTTGCCACAATTTCGCACACTTTCTGGCCCTTGACACCGAAGAAATCATAATACGGGGCAGTAAATCAAGCGGAAACCAAGAGGAGGGGTCTACAAGATTTTGTAGTAGATTTAGTGGCGGTATTTTGATGATTGTGAGTGATACGAAAGGTCAATGGAGCGACAGGTGCGTTGAAATGCGGTAGAAAGTTGAATAAAAAATTATTGTGTCAAATGACAACATTTTGTGCGATTTCTGGGAGAATTTTTAGATGATTTTTCAAGCTGATTTAGGTAGAATGTATGCTATATTGCGGGAAAATATTTAGCAAAATTTCTAGGCAGTTTTCTAGGAAACTCAGAAGGAATTTGAAGGATTCTACTATCTTTGCTGTGAAAACTTCTATTAAGAATTCGTTGAGACACAAAGAATTAGGAAAATTAAAAGAATTTAAAGAATTTAAAGAATTTAAAGAATTAGACTTTAAAGAATCTTATAAATTTAAAGAATTATACTTTAAAGAATCTTAAAAATTTAAATAATTAGACTTTAAAGAATGTAGAGGTTTTTAAGAATTTTATAAATTTAAGAATTTTTAAAAATTTTAAGATTTTTAAGAATTTAGAGATTTTAAAGAATTTAAACAAAAATTTAAAAAATCAAAGAGCTTAAAAAATGTAAAGAAATTTAAAAATTTAAGGAACTTTAGGGGCCCAGAAAGTACAATTGTCCACCCCCCGTCGTCACTGTGGAAGGGGTGAATGGTTAAATTGTGAGATCAGTCGATGGTACAAGCGTAGGGAAATTTATGTAGGACTCCCTACCCCATCTCATATATTGTTCTACAACAGAACACAGTCAAATCTATAAATTATCTGCAATTGTATACAAAATGCATCCAATTCATGTGGGGCGGGAGGATTTCTCCATTCGGGTGGGAGTCTCTTTTGGCAATTTAATGCAGGTCTGTGTGCATTTTGGCTGGCACTCCGTGTCACGTTCACATTCCCACACTCCAAATTTCCATGTGGCGATAGTTCACGTAGACTGGGGGCATTTTTTTCCTCCTCCACCGACGCGCTCTGTATATTAATTCTTGTTCGTGAGCCCAGGCGGTGTTTGGTGAATATTGAGAAGTTTTTCAAGCGGGGGCATCCACCTTTAGGGAAATCTAATCGAGACCCGATGCCATATCATTACGTGGCGGCACTTTCGCATATATGGGGTAAAAAGGGGGCAAAATGGATGTGAAGAGAGTCGCATTCAGTTGGACAGACACGCAATTGTATGGCGATCAATTAATTCATCACGTAATTGCAATTATGAATGGGACGCTTTATATTGATTGTAGATGATGATGGTGTACGTTATTATGCCCGAATCAATGGTCAACGATAATTTTCCCTCTAGCTCTCAGTATGCCAGATGACCCCGTAGGGCAGCAAGCAAATACACTCCATTTGATTTTGCGGATCTTAATCAGTTTGCGATGGTTGGGGGATGAAGCAGCAGCAGCAAACATTTGGGGTACTTCTCACTCACTTTCGAGGGCGGAAATGTGTGTGGCAATAAACATTTTATGTTTCTCACACTGTCGGCAAGAAATGGCTCCATTTGCGCTCTCACCCCCCTTCCTTCCCTCCTCGTGCATCCACCCATCGACAAGAGTCAGCAATTAGAGGCACCCAAGCACTCTGTGCAAGAAATACAGCGTGAGTCATAATCATGGCGCGCAACTCCTAATCAAACTTTTTCCTCTCATTCGCAACTTCTTTATTTTTTTCTTCCTCCCAAGCACACCAACTTTATTTACACTTTCTCCCTTCCCCTCGCAACCCCCCACTTTGTACCGTTGGAAAAACATGGCACAAATGTAAAACAATAGACAAAGAACTTCTTTTTTCCATGTTGAACTCTATGCGGAGTACAGAAAGCTTTTTGTTTTCAAGGAAAAGAAGTATATAGAGAAGAAAATACTCGTCGGTTTGTGTTGGAGAAGTTTTCTGATGGAATTCCGGTCAGAAAATGAAAATTCCACTTGAGAAGGATATAAATTGATTGGAAGGAGCAAGAAAAACTTCTATTTTCATGTACAAGAAAGAATCATCAGTATTTTGTTCAAGTGCCAGATTGAATTTTTCAACAATTTATTTATTATTATTGTTTGAAATATCAAAGTTGTTCTATTTTTATGAAATCAATCAAATAAAGAGCTACGTGAATCTATTGACTAAGAAATAAGAAAATTTTATGAGATATTTTTGTGGAAAATTGTAGGTAAAAAATCAATAAAACATATCTTTAGGAGAAATTCTTAATTCTAAGTATATTAATTTAATATTAAATTAAATCTCTTGAAAATTTTAACAAAATTTAAGTGAAAATTCAGTCCAAAAATTATCACTTGAATTAAAACCATTTCCACCCTTTTCCTCAACACTATATCGAATACAGAAAATTCATCCCCAACCCTCATGGGAAGAAATTCTTAAGTGCTTCACCCCCTCATAGAATTCTACCTGCAGGCAGACAATCTTCTTTACAAAGTTTCCCGAAGAAGCTTCTAAAACTGAAAGTGCACACCGTACGGGGGGGGGGGGGGTGGCTGTCGCGCCCCATTTTACTACAATTCCATATATTTTTTCGACACCCCGCGGCAAAATATTTGATTACACGTGCAATAAAATGGTTTCAGTGCAAAATGACACAACAATTCATTACTCTTGCCCAACTGGTGTGTTTTATTTTGTGCAGAGAAGCTCATTGATATTATTTAAAGTGGAATTTTCATTGTGCCACACTGTCTGCGTGTACAATAAATTCAATTGTATGCCACACTAATTGCAGAGAGTCCACATATAGAGGAAAATTGTCGTCAATGAGATTCAAAAGGGGTGTGTGTGTGGGGGCGGTAATTTACTCTACATAGTATATATAGCAACGAGGACCGCACAAATTCAATACTGCAGAGCTGTTAAATAGGGCGGTAGAGGGTGGTGGTAGAGTTTGAGCAACAGACTGACAGATTTTATAGTGATTGAGTGGCAGACAATACACGAAGACACACACAAGTTATACAAATTTCCTCCATTTGGTGTCCTGAATTGCAAAATCAACTCTGGCACTTGATGAATTTCCCCAAAATTCCCATTTTCGTCAACACTCCAAACTTCTCAGTGGCAGGAAATTAGAATTGAGGAGCCTCGGTGAATTTTGCTGCCAAGGTGTCTTTTTTGGTCACAATTTTCTGATGGAATTGATGAGATGTGACTTGCGTGATCTCATGATGGGATTCTTCTCCAGCACGGCATTGCGACAATTTTCTCTCGAGGCGAAATTATGAAGATTTTATCACTTATATGCCTTAAGTACTTGAGACTAATTTCATTTTCCGCCCCGCCCAGAGCAATAGTGGGGAAATATGTAGAGCAACAGTGGAACAAGGGAGAAAAAAAGTTTAGAACTTTATTCAAATGGCCAGAGTTGAGAAAACATGTATATGACTTTTTTTTAAATGGAAAGAAAATCCAGGAAAATTGCGATTTGGCACTGAGAGAAAATATTATTGGCAAAAAGGAGTTTATTCATTTCTCTGTGGGAAGACATCTAATACGAGAAAAGGATCGTAACATGGTTCAATCTCGTAAAGGATAAAAGAATTATAAATCGCAAAAAAGATTTCTAAATTCGCAGAAAATCCTCAGCTGCAAAAAAAGCAGGCTAGGATTTTCTCAAAAATGCAGATAATGACGTCATCAATGTATTTTTTATCCATTTCAGTGTATGAAGTATCGAAAACTTATCAAAAATCATTGACGAAGCACTAACATGAATGCTTCATACACTAAAATAGAAAAAAATACAAAAATGACGTCATTTTATACATTTTTGAGTAAATATTCGCAGACTCTTTCCAGTGCCTGTTCTTGTGGAAAATGAGAAGTCTCTTTGGATAATTCTTAGTCTTTTTTGATTCCCTACGAGATTACACGTAATTCCATTGTTATTTCGAATAAGGAGTTTTCCTCATGCATAAATGAATAAACTCCTTTAATTAATAAATTTCACTTCCTTTCAATTTCCCTCTCTTTCCGAAAAATAAAACTTTCCTTTCAGCACTTTAGGTCTGCTTTTCTAGAAACTTACGGAGTATGTAATTAAAATCGTATGGCAGAAACCTGCTAGCAATTAACAAGTCTAAAAGAGAGAAAGAGAGAAAATTCTACACGCTAAATTGCGACAGGAAGAGTATTAATAGAGGCAAATGTTTGATATAATAAAAAAAGTGAGGAAAAAAAGAAATATTTACGTAGAAATTTCACATGATGTTGTATGATTCCTTGGGGAGCCATTGAACCTCCTCAATGGGGGTCCCGTCTATTGTTTCACGTACACATAAAATTTATTCATTAAACCCCAAAAACACATCATGCCCATGCCTTGAAGAAGAAGCTTTTGGCTCTTGGCTTCATGTTGAGATATACTGTTGCGAGTAAAAGATTAATTTAGATTGTTGTTGACGATGATGGTTTGTCTCGCACAACAACCCCTTTTTCCAAGGGAAACATGACGAGGAACATTTTCTCGCAGTTTCTTATGGCATTTCCACATGTTTTCTGGGAAATATCAAGGGAACCTTCCTCCTCCAACCCTCATCGTCGTACCACGTCTAAATGACAAAAAGTCATTGCGGAAACCTTGGTGAAAAGTTTCATCCTTCTGCTGAAAATTCACCACTAAAATTATGTTTAACATGCACCCACCCAGTGGGAATAATATTTAATTATCCACACTCTTTCTCACCCAGAGAGAGAAGGGGTTGTAAAATGGGAGAAGATGTTAATTGTTGAAGGCGATAAACAGAAACGGAAAATCCCCTCGCATGTTGTTGAGAATTTTGCAGAATCTTCTGTAGAATTGGATTATTTTCCACCACCGCCACCACTCCTGTCTCGCATACGAACTATACCAACTCTATTACAGAACTGAAACACACTGCAAATTCCATCCGGAACACACCTCAAGACCCCCCGTCATCCACGCGGGAAGAAGGATGAGAATTGTGGTTTCAAGTTCTCTTAAAGTGAAATTTATAGGCGGACGCAAAAGTGTGAGACAGCAAAGTTCTTCAAGATGTTGATCTCTCAACCGAGGGGTTTAAAGTTCTCATAGTGGAAGATTTTTGCGCAATCTCTGCTTATTGCAAAATGCTACATACATTGGTTAGCCAATTACGGTCGCATATGAGAGAGATCTATTGACTTTTATAAGGTGTACATTTGTCATGTTTTATTCATAGAATTAATCAATCAATTTGTTGGAGTGATGTCTTGATACGGGCAACATTGTGCCACCGCTAAGTTAATTTGTAAAAGTTCTACTGAAATTTTATTCTACAAGAATTGCATAAGAGTGTTCAGAATAGAAATCAATATATGGGGAAATTTAAAATAAATTACAAAATAGAGAAGAATGGGGCAAATAAAGTCAATCAAAAGGGTTTGCGAAAAGCTCAAAATATTGTATTTTCCAAGCAGGTAATTTGTATAAGAAATTTTCCCATCTGCAATATTCTCTTGGAAGACTCTTCTCTATCCAGAAATATGATATTTTCGGTTTTTCTCAAAACGTCCAAGAGTTTGTCTACCCCCAATCTTCCTTATATTTGAAATGTTACACCAAAGTGAGATTTTTTACTAATTAAAAATAATTTTGGGTTTTTTATGAGAATTTATATTTTTTTTTTTTTAATAAAAATCCTTCGTGAAAGAAACATTTTAGCCTAAAATAGGCAGTTTTGAGAGACTAGCTTTACTTCTTCAGGTCTGCAAATATTTATATCAAATTGTTATCAACAGAGACATGAGAAAGCATCTTCAACTTGAAGAGAATAAATTTATAACCCAAAAAAATCTTCCTCTAATCTTTAATTCTAAAAAAAAAAAAACAATTTAACTTCTAATTTTCAATTTTTTCTACACTGCATCACAGTCAGAAGCACAACGAGGTACGTATGTAATGATAATAAAGTGTGCGCGGTATGTTTCCCATATTTTGCGAAATTGAGCACAAAATACGGTCGCGATAATAGCGCTGTGTGCGAAATGCAAATAAAATGTTATCTCTCCTAAAACCCCAAAGTTAGTGGCAAAATTTTACCTTCTATTTGAAACGGTTGCAAGTAGGAATGTCGTACACTTGGATATCAGCATTTTCAGACTCTATACAGCACAAAACTTTCCGCATCACCACCACGTCCTGCATTGGGTTGGGGGGATCATGAACTTCTATCCCATATCGGAGGCTGAATTATTGGTGTCTGCATTCAACACAAGGTGAATTAATTGGTTTTGTCGTAAATAGCAATATTAATAACACACTTGGTGGGATTCCGTTAAGTGTCCTCCTTGGTTCGATCGCGATTGCTCTTAAATCTCACACAAGAACTTCCCATTCCTTCACGTTCTTAGAAGCACCAACACAGAAGAGGTTAAGAAGATAGAACACGCGACACACGGGAAGATTCCATTAATTTTCAAACAACACACAAACCAAAAGGAAAAACCCTCACAGAGCAATCAACCGGCAACAAGGAGGTGGGTGCATGATGTCGTACAGGAAATTGCACAAGAATTCTTAAGTATTCGTTTCTTTTTTTGCAGCACACAATTGTTTGACTTTCCTTGCTTGGGCAACTCGCCCAGGTTTATCACCCAAAAACACAATAAAACTCCGTCAGAGTGTGTGGCCCTGAGGCTATGTCTCGCTCTAAGCTAGCACTCTAACCACCCGACGACTGGCAAAAGACTAAATTAGTCATTTTCTTCATGTGTAGCGCGAACGCCACCGTGGTAGAAATAGCATTTGTATGTAATCGCTCTATGGGGCATGATTGTGCTATGTGAAAGGCCGTTTTTTTGTTGAAAAGAAATTGCAGATAATTATTTTTTTCACAATGTACATTTAAACTTTTAAAATTTAACGTTAGAAAGGCAATCTTTTCTTTTTATTTCTTTGAAAGACTTTTTCAGACAGGTATTTATTAAAATTTTTATGTCAAACGTGTTATTTAAATGTAACTCGCATTGTCTATGATTGTTAAGCGACATTTTCTGAAGCACGTCACGTAAGATCTAGTAGGACAACCTAAGAAATGTCTCCAAAACCTTAAAATTTTAGAAGAAAACTAATCTACTTTCCTTCTAATTTTACAAACTTTTATTCAATAATAAATTAAAAAGAAAAAGATTTTTTTTTCAACAACACATGACAAGTCACGTGATATTCCGAGCCACAAATTTCCTTACATCTGTCATGTGACCTCAACAAAATTAGAGAAAAAAGGTAAAGCAATTCAATTAAATCAATATTTTCAGTTGCTAAGCAATGGAATGTCAGAAAATCCGGATATATCAAGTCAACAAACTAAAGGTACACAAGAAAGCACATTTAGTTTATACCGCGTCCGTTACAAATACCTACATTCATTCATGCTGTTTTCAGCGTCACACTGTCAGTGTATTGGCAAAAGCTATGGCAATTTCCTTGCTTGCTTCTCACACTTGACAGAGACCCATCCAGCAAATTATCTAGCACAGAAAAAAGTGCACAGAGCACAAAAAACTTTTAATGAAAAAAGCCATTGCAGCCATTTCTCGCCTTTTCACAGCGTATCTACATTAATTTCGATGAGGTTCATGTAATTTTCAACTAGCAGTTCAAGAGATGGATCATTGGGTAAATCTCCTGCGATGCCAAAGACATCGTATATAGAAAATGGAAAACTTCTCTTGCAAATGGCTTTCAAGCCGCACATACATACTTTTTCCATCCAATTTAATTGCCACGAATTGTAATGTATCACGATGTGTAATAATATAGCGTGATTGATTAGCAATAATTGCCACTCACAGCCGTTCATTAGTGCACTTTTTTCGCCATGTAAGTGGAAAAGAAGTGAAAAAATAAATAAAACTGCTGGTGAGCTTCCATGAAAATGCGGGAATTCTGCGTGGAGAGACTCTTTTGATCCACTTAGGCAGGTCTCTGTGAAATGTTTGTTTACTCAGCAATACCGGGGCATATTAAATCGATTTTCATCACTCTCATTGCGTGTACAATACGATTGATCAGTGGACCGGAAAAGGGTCACCAATCGCTGAGTAAATAAATCCCAATTCCATGACCCTGATGAAGATCCCACCGCATGTTGGGAAAATTGAGCTATTTAGCGTGGAAATCGGGAGCTTAGTCAATTATGTTAATTTTGTACCGTGACGAATTCACTCGCAAATATATTTGGCGAGATGACAACAATCGTTATGTTTTATTGACCATTTCGCACACTCTTATTGAGCCATTTTGCTGCCCTCCGAATTGGTGGAGAATATTGTTGTGCCAAGAAACTGTGTGGATTTTGAATGCGAGGAACGAGCAATTTAACCAATAATCCTATATTACAATGCTGTTCGCTAAAATAGAGAGAGACCTAAAACCATTGAATGGATTATCTTTTCTAACAAAGCTTCGAACATTCAATACAAAAGCCCAAAAATGAATAAACTCCTTTATTTTGGGCGATTAATTAGAAAATTTCCGAGCTTGTTTCACTTTATGGCTTCATTGGTCGTTGAAATCATGAATCTGAGGGAGAATTAAATATATTTTTTAATTTGAACCACAGAACCAATTTCCCAATTTCCCAATTTTCCAATTTTCCAATTTGAAATAATAAAATCACAATGAAACGAACCAACTATTTAGTTAGCTGAGGGAAAAACTATGCAAAGAAAGTCCCATAATCGCTGCCAAAAACTCAATCCTCTCAATCACTTGTATTGACTCAAAATATTATGTGGAAAAACACGATGATTCGTCGTCCCATTTTCCTCTCCCCAAGAAAAAAAGGATTCCATCTCGGAGAAGAAAGTTCTTTTGAGAGGCAGGCTGTGTGTGCCACCAAATCCACAATATTGGCACACCCTCGGTGTATTTTGCACCAAATAGAATCCTTTATGGTAATGTTATTGTGTGACTGAACAATAAAATATGATTGCCTCGACTCATTCTCTTCCGCCATGAATTTATGGTGCTCCCACCCATGCAAGAAGAAGGCGACAACTCAGCCACATAATATTGCGGGAGATCAAGAAAATGTTTTTCATCTGACACCATCTTTCACCATTTTTCTTCTCAACGCAAGGAGAAAAAGTGCCTCGTTTTGGAGCTTTTTTCGCGCTCGAAAATGTCCTCTATCGGGGCAATTTTGGACGCGTGGAAAAAATCCCGCGAGACGATTAGGCATCGTACGAATTTATTGTACCCAATTTTCGACTTTTTCAAATAATTGGATTATTCCCAGAGCGCCAAGGCAAGAAGAAGAAAACAAATAAATGATCTCAAGCACAAAATATTGGAGGAAGGAGAAAGTGGGTGGGAAAATTTTCTGGGAGGAAAGAGAGAGAGAGAGAGTGACAATGCTTGAAAATTCAACTAAAGAAAAATTGTTTGCACACCCATAAATCTCACTTTTATCCACCGAAAAAAAAAACATAATCTACCGTGAAGCACATGCGAGATGCTAAGGAGATGCCATCAACTTCTTCACCACGAGACTCCCACCGTAATTTTTGCACCTTAATCTTTCTGTCTATTCTCCCGACAAAGATATAAAGAACTCTAGGTGTTTGTACGTATGTACATTTCTTTTGGAAATAGAGAAGTTCAGCAAGAAAAAAAAATAAAAGAAAAAATGCTGCGGAAGAGGAAAGTTTCAAAAATAGATCTCGTTTTGCTGATATTATAAAAATTGCAAGTAATTTATGCCTCGCAGTTTCATATACTTCTCGGCGTTTGCTTTCGCATATAGAGCTTGTATCTCGTTCACATTGAAGGAATTTCTTTAGAGTTCTTTGAGAATATTTTGCTTTGAATTTTCTTGATAAAATTAACAAAATTTATATAAGAAAATAAATTTGAACATTAAAATTGAATTAAATGCATTGAAAAGTTTTTTTTTCAATTTTTAATTTAGATTTGCATACCTTTGAGCCCCTATTTGCAATAGAAAAACCAGAAAAGGAAGTTTTTCTGTACGCATGAGAATTTTCTTCTCGGATAATCCTTCTTTTATCAGTCCATTTAATTGAAATTGCTTTTTGTAAATGATTTAATGGATATCAAAAATTATATCATCTAAGAATTTTAAGACAATTTTTGAAAACTTTTTTTTTAGTTTTTGAAATTCATAAGAACCACAAAAAAATGAAGAAAAAGAATCCCTAATATCCACAATCTTAAAACACACTCTTCAGAGCTTCAGCTCATTCAAGCTTAAAGCTTGATTATTGTGGTTATTGAAAGAATTGAAAGAAATCTTAAATCTTTCAATTTCATTAAAAATTCTTTCAATAACCACCCCAGTATGTAAATAATTTTCTCTTTCAAAGGGTTTTTTTTCTCCTAACTTTTGTATATAACACTTTATAGAAAGCATAGAAATCAAGATAGAAAGCCTCCCAGACAGACGAAGAACTTCCACGGCGCAACAATAAAAGTGAAAGACATAAAAATTCAGGTGCTTTTTACTTTTTAATCTTCCCATCTCGCCTCAACGAACCCGTGGGACAAAAGTTTCTCGCCATTATGGGTGGAAATTTCAATTGAGAAAAATGCTCCACACAACAAGTCCAACAAGAGAAGTGAAGGAGCATCGTGACGGGAGCTTTTAGCGAAAATTAACCCCAGGTGTGTATTCCGAAAAAACTTGGCGTAATTCTGCTTTATGTTTATTGGGATGATGTTTATGGGACCACTTTGAAGTAGTTTCGAGTGTCATAACAATTTATCTCTCAATTACCGCTGAGTGGATCTTCCTCAGGTACGGGTTTTATATCCCCAAAGTACACGGCCACCAAGTGCGTTTGTGTCCCTCTCTGCAAAATCTACCCTCTCCCGGGATAAGCGCGCGAGACTCTGAAGTGCTGGAGAATTGGGGATTAATCCACTGCGGATAAGGGTGGTATTATACACTGAATTTTACGATTCAAAGTACTGGGATGAAATTCAATGGTGACGATGCTGCGATGGAAAAACAACTCCGTAAAACAGATGTGAAGGAAATCCCGCGTGCAAAAAGCGAAAAACCCTCCCACGGGGGATCAAAGCTTCATCGTATCAAAAAAGCTCCGTCACATGAAAAAAAGCCTCCCCCGCAGATGGATGAAAAGTGAATAAAGATGATCCCACATGGAGGGAAGGCAAGAAAAAAAAGTCATTTATTCAGTGTCAAGTTGAAGAGCTCACAAGTCAAAACTCAATTTAATTTGCAAACATTTTAAATGTCATTTATCAGTTAGACGAATGGGTGGAATTCATTTTCTTCCACGTATAAGAAATTCCTTTTCGCCTCAGTTATCCCTTCTTCGTTTGCAATGGCTCACGCAGACCCCTCTCTAACGGAGAAAAACCCCCCTGTGGAAAATGATATGCAATGTGGCCTATTTTTCACATAAAAAACCCTCCCTGTCGCCCACAAAGTCACTTTTTTTCATGAATAATAAAATACAATACTTTTGGGGTTTAGATGGCGGAAGAATCCTGCACCGACCACCGCATTGAATTATGCGACGAGACGGTGACTCATAAAAAAATTCTCCAAGCATGATTCTTCCCAAATTCACGAACTTTTTATACAGAGAAGAAGGGCTTCACTTGATTCCCTCCATCATAGAGAGAAGTTATTGGAAAAATGCTTTCGTAATGAAATCTTGCACAATATTAAATGGAAGTGATTGACTTTTGCACGTTTATAAATGAAGAGACAATGATTAAGCGAATTTTTGTGGCTCTAAGGAGACCTAATTAAAGGGAAAAAATCTTTATAGATCGTCTGAGGGATTTTTTGAACTTTTATCTTGATTTTTATCACACTGTTGCTCCGCAGAAGACGTTTAATTTATGTAAAATAAAGATATTAAAACTAAAAAAAAATGCAGAAGAATTAAATTTGAATATAAAACTCTGCCTAAAATAGAATTAAAAATCAGACAACAACCCCTTGTTTATTCTCAACACTCTGAGAAAGAAAATAAAATAAAAATAAAACATTTATAAATTATTCCTTTACCACGAAAAAAAAATCACAAAGAAGAATTCTCTCAAAATCCCAACAATTTCCATATAAAACGCAGAGGCAGAAAAGAAATCCTTCTGTTTTTCCTTAAGCAGCTAAAAGAAATAACTCACAAGGGGAAGAAGATCATAAACATTTCGCTCTTAGCTTGCAAAGAATTTTAACACTGCAAGTGGTTGTTTTTTGCTTCACGTTCAAACTAATCTCAAGTGCCCCGCGCGACTTTTACGATTCTTAGCCATTCCACCGGCATTTGCAGTATCATAAATATGTCAGGTGGGTGCAAAAAAAGCAAAAGAAAATAATTTGTGACATTTAAATTCTTCTTGTGTGATGTATTAAAAATTTCTCACTGCACGTTCTTCCGTGTCTTTGTGCGATGGAAAAACCCGCGCACATAATCACGAATTCAAATGCAAGAACATTGAGCGTATTGTTCTCCTTTATAAAGAGAGATCTGATGCGAACCTTCTGTGGGTGCCATCGCAATTGAAATCATCATTTTAGAATGGACCACAGAAAAAGAAAATCATCGTGACGAGAATTGCTAAAGTTAAAGAAAGTAAATTTTTGGCGTGTCTGTGCGGGGATTTTCACGGAGCTCCCGGCAGGAAAACCCATTTGTGCTTTTTGAGGGCAAAAATCGCAGTATTTTTTCCACCCTAAATGCCATTCTAAGTGTATGAGAGAGGGGGGAGCAGAAAGAACGAGAATCCAGCTGAAAATGTCAAGGGGGTTTGAAGAAGCAGTGAAAAAAAATCTCATTGCTTTAAGTGCGTCGCGAATAAAAATGGAGAAGCATTTAAATTTTAAAGAGCCACAGCTCTACTATGTGGAAAATCCTCTAAAGAGTGCTCTCTTTGTGTGTCACAGACTCAATTCCATTTCACAAGAGGGGTCAGAAGGAGAGTCACCCCCATGACAAAAAGGAGGGCATACACATATACCCGTAAGATGCTATTGAAAAATTTAATATTCGCCCAGGAAAAATATAATCTCTTTGATCTGCAAATTTTCCATGTACTCTAAACATACAGAGTGGAGGGGTGGGATGAAAGGTTTGCAAAAGAGGATGAAGAGAAGATTTTTCTTTAATCCCAACAACACACATCCGGTCAGTGTTGAGAGAGAGAGAGTACAGAGAAAAGGATGAGGTTGATTTGAGTGATCGGAAATCCTTGGGGCCTGGAGGGATCATCATCAGACATGACAGACAACCACAACTGAGGGAGATGAAGGGAAAATCATATTTCATGTAAAATTCATAGAGAATTTTTGCTTTGAAGCTTTTAATAAACAGCTGCAGGGAGAGAAAATTTCTCTACAAAGAGACAAAAAGCTTTTTGCACAAAAAGCTCCTTTTTGCTTTCTTATTAACTTATCCAACTGAAGAAAATTCAAGAACTCTTATAATGTTGAATGGAAAATGAAGACATTGCTTCCCGATGTGCCAATACACGCCCAAACATCTTGAGAGGTTGTTTATGAGGCAAACCTCTCTTCCGATTAATGTTGAAAAATTCATGAGAAGAACTTGTGTGTGTCCCCATGTGAAGATGAACAAGTGTCCAATTTCCTCCACATCCTGCCAACAACCAGACTCCCCCTACACCCTCCCAGAGTAACACCCACCTTCATCCCTCGGCCACCAAAAGCCATTTCGAACACTTAACTCCATCCCAACACGTGAAAGAATTTATAGCCAAAACCCTAAAGGTTTTTTTCGGGGAAGTAAAATTTCCACAAAAAACCCCCGGGTATCATTCGAGGGTGTCATTTATGTCCTCCCCCCTCCCACGCAGTCACTTTTCGCATTGATAAAGTGCGGTCTCGTGAACGTGCAGATAGTCCACAAAATTATCCTTGTGCACTCCTCGCCGGATGATGAACAAATAGTGAGAAAATTTTTCCTACTTCACCGCCAACGAGACGAATGCTGATTTTCCTCCACACATGAAAATTTAATGCCAAACATGAGCCACTATATATTTCTCCGAGGGGTCTCCGGAAAACCTTATCAACCATTCCGTACGCCAATTTGCTTACCTTCAATTTAATCAGCATTTTCAAACAAACTCAGGGATTGATTGCCCACCCAAAAATGCTGTGGGAAAATACAAACTTCAATGTGAAAAACGTGTCCATTTGCTTATCAGGAAGGAAGGTGTGAAGCACCAAAAAGAGAACGTAACCATTTGCGTAGTATATGTATACACAAGAAGTGATAATTTTTCCCTTGGTGCTACTTTTGCGAAATAAGATGAGTATTTTTTCGTGAAATATATGTGTACTTTGTGTTCTTGGCAGCTACTCGAAGTGTGTATTTGAGTTATTTCACCACACAAATTAATGGTTTTTTTTTGTTGAGAAATAAATTTGGATAATCCAATGGAAGAATAAGAAGAATTTAGGTAAGAGCACACTAGAATAAAAAATTAAAATATCTAGAATTTTAAACATTTTAAATCATCTAAAAGTCTTACGAGGAGAGTTAAAAAAAATTATAAACTCCCCTATATTATTTGCAATTTTTATTAAAAATAAAAAAAATATATTGCTAAAGGAGCTTATTCATTCCTGTATAGAAAAACACTTTATTCGACGGACGAATCAGAACGTACGTACTCTTGAAAAAAATTAAAAAGAAAATATAAAAATCCGCAAAAATACTTTCCCTGATTCAACTAAAATCAATTAGAGAAAAAAAACTTATTTGTCTAAAAAACGTACATAATGACGTCATCATTGTGCTTTTTATTCCTTTTACTTGCAGATATCGCTTAAATCATATAAACCTTTCTAAAAATTTCATTAAAAAAGCATTAATGCGAATGCTTAATTCCTTTAGAGACAAAATGCACAATAATGTGACGTCATTTTTTGAACAAATCATTTTCTTTATATTTTTCCAAGCTTTATTTTAAATTCTCTTAAACATTACGCAAACTATACAGCTTTCTATTAGGTTCTTCAAATAAGAGATTTTCCTAATTTTCCCTGAATAATAAAACGGATAAACTCCTTTCAGTATGAATAATTCTTCCTTCACACATTTCATACGGAAACCATGCCCTTACGCTTAATTCCGGTACATGAGTGGAGTACTCCATAAAGTTCATTTTGGTTCCTGACGGTATTCCCATGTGGTGGATTAAAATTTTTGGTGAGACAGAGAATGTGTTGGGGCATTATATCCAATTAAGGTGCTTTTCTCTTTGCACTTCCACTCCGGCTGTGTACATTCTTTGTCTGGCTTCGCAAACAACGCCGGACGACGATGTGTCCGGGGGTGTGGGCTCGATTAAGCGTTAGTCAATCTCACACATGGCTTCATCCCATGCACACAAGTGGATTTATGCGAAACCTAATTAAGGAATTTCATTCTCTCTCAATTTTAGCTTCACCACAACTCAGGCAAAAACATTGATGCAATTTTGCTGTGCTAAAATGGCGCATTTTGGGCGCACGCGATATATTGATTCACTCCATGACCGTGTGGAGGTGTTAAGCATCGGACCCGATATGGTATGAAACTTTTAGTCTGAAATCCCAACACATGGACGGACGGACAACCTCCCGGGCTATTTCCGGTTTGGTACAACATACACCATGTGCGGTGGCGAATGGTGCAGAGAGATGCTCCGACCTCGGCTACGACGTCCGCCCCGGGGCGGCGTGGCGGGTCCCCCCGTTTGGGTTGCAAAGAGAGGAGGTCGATGATATTAGTGTGGCTTGTATGACGTAATTGCTAATATAAATCAATTCTCATGGTGTGTGCTGAGTGTCTTGTAATTAAAATCGCCACACAGACTTGCTCCTTGTATAAATTATGTGGAGCATTTCAGGAAATATTGCAATCACGAATGGGAAGAGGCGATGGGAGGGAAGGAACGCAAACACTTGCCATTCCTCACCATAGAAATTCCAACTGCTGGCTGCGGAGGAAATCTCCTTGTTTCCCCCATATATCATACATATGTGTGCAGCTATTTTTTTGCTCTCAAAAAAAAATCTCTTCTAGTAATGCAAGAAGAAATCTTTCCTCTATGATCGAACAATTTTCCCCATAAATCCCATTCATGTGGAATTGCGGGAATTGCGCGGTGTCTGAGCTACATACAGATTTCAAAGAGAAAGCGCTCAATGAGGATTTTTCTTTCCCCTTTCGGTTATAGAATAAAATGAGTAATGAGTGTAAGAACTAAAATGAAGATGAAAAAAAATCCATACGAGTGAATCACCTTTGCAAAGATAAAATGCAAATAAGAATGAAATTTTTATAAAATCTGACAGAACAAAGGCCACACAAAGAACACTCACATGATTGAAATGTTCACAGCTTTGTTATTCATATTCCACACAAGAGTTTAATTTATTTAATGTACTCCGCAGAGAGAATTATTGTCATCATGTTCATCAATTTCGAAATTTGCCATTGTTTATATTTTTTAATCTTTTTTTTTTGTTAAGGGAAGAGGCGGGATATTTTACTTAATTGGTATGATGACAGGGTATTTTTTTCTTTGTAAAATATCTCACCCACACTCTTAATTTATAAATGCGACAAAGAAAAATTAATTACAAACACTATAAAATTCTAAAAACTGCTACAGATTAATGAACTAACTCTTTTCTATAGAATATTCAAATTTTTAGCATAATGGCTAGCGCAACCCTAAAATCTCTAATCTACATTTTTTTGCAAATCATTCATTTGTGAAATCTATTAAATATCCGAAATTCAAGAATGCAGGAAGCATCTTGCAGTGAAATACAGCCATTAGATATTAAATTAAATCCACCCAGATGTTCTACCCCCTGGGACTTGTCATTTTAATTAAATGCACCACCACAATTGAAATGTCGAACGGAAGATGATATCCAAGGGTTGAATTTCAATTTGTGAAGCCTCCCACTCACCTCGCCCGCCCCCCAGATGGGAAATTGATTTTCAATTGGTGGCTAAGAATGGGGAAATTCACGGGAATTATTTTTACATTTGTCGAGGGATTCAGATGGCGGATCCTTATGTCAATCAACAAGTTCCTCCTGACGCCCCAGAAAAATCCGCTCCATCCCTTCCACATACACACACATTATTTACTTTATCCGTGTTCGTCGTGGAAAACTTATAGAGAGTGAATTTGTCGAAATCAAATTCACCCTCTTTGTCGGCTCAATCCAATTTTGCTGCACAAGGGTCGATAGGACGCAGAGTATGAGGGTCTGTGTACCCCTAAGGGATGTAGAGCCCCGAAGGAAAAATTCCTCATCGGCAGATTTCTTTTGGATGTACCGAATCGCCGATTGATGCTTATGATTGCCAGAGACAGCAGGCACAAAACTTTCATCCTGCATGATGATCTCATTTACAGGCTTCGGCTATATTATGGAGAAGAAGAGACGCGCGTTTGGGGATGAAGATGGCATGCGATTGCCAAGGCATAAAGGAAAAAGGGGGTGGAATATTTTCTCTTTCTCTGGCTAAATAAAATATTGGCGGCATTCGGAGCGTGTAATAGATTAAGAATGGATTGTGTAATGGACGATTGGTGCGGCATAGATATTGAGATATGCGGCACAGGGTGAACTCTTCCCCGCACACGCACCATATCGCTAGCTCTGCAGTCATTATGTATTGATAATATGTACATAATGAATGGCTGTCTCATGCTGAATTTCCCTCAGTAAACACCAATATTGTGTGGAAGAGGATAAACGGAGGAGGAAATTCGGCAGAGGAGTTAGGGGGAAAAGTTTCAGCAACTTCCCTCAATCCATCGCATCCATTCTATGATACAAATAACTCCCATTTAATGTTCTCAGTCGTTTGGATTTTGGAGTGTTTAAATGATTGTCTCGGGGTGATTCTTCCTCTTGTTAAATTAAATGCATGGCGACGACAACACAACATCATTGAGAGAGTGGGTCGCCTAAAACTTCGGCAACCCCCCTCCCCCACGCCTTTGGACCAGAAAATCCACAGAGGATTTATATGTTGCCGAAACTTTGGGCAATTTTTCACGACAATTTATGAAGTTTTATTTGAGGGAAAAATACAAGAAAAATGAACAGAGATAGAAACTCTTCCTAAACTTTCTTACCAACTCTGCAAATAAACTAGACAAAGCTTTTTTTCCCGAAGCTCACAGAAAAGGGGGTGGAAAATTATTGAAAAGCTCTCTGTGCCTTCATTTTCACGTTTAATTAATTTGTTGTTCAAACTGTGAATTTAAATATTCAATTTTAAAACAAAAAAATTTACGTAAATAAAATTTTAAATTAATTTTATAAAATTCACATTGAAAAATCTATTTGTTGAGAACAATAAAGGTTTAATTAAAAAATAATTAAATCATGAAACAACTGGGGGCAATGATAGCAGAATGTGCTTATTAAAATATTTAGCAATAAAAGTAAATAAATGTGCATTTTATGGCCATAGTTTGGATATTAAAAGAGTATTAACTTTTCGATGTATTTTTGCTGAAAATATTGTCATTTTAAATTAAAATTATTAGGCAAATTATAGGTAGGTACCTATTATTATTATTCACCGATTTGCAAGTTTAATTTAAATTAATTAAAACAAATTATGTTCCACAAAGAGATTCTAAGAACTTATTTGATGTTTAAAAAAAGAACTTCCTGATTAAAAGAGCTTTCAGCTTAGATATTTTTTGTATGTTGTAAAAGACATAAAAACATAGCGAAATACGAGAGCTTTTAGAAGCAAAATAACTGATGATGCTTCTCCCCCAAAAAACCCCATCTAAAATACCTTCCATAGCACTGATTGTAAGAGCTATGCTTTAAAATTGGCTCGAGGGTGTTTCAGCCACCACCCTGCAAATCCCCAACCCCAAATTGAATCATGCTTTTGCCGTTCGTCGGTGAAACCCTTTTCCGCCTCACACTGTATGTATTTGATCCCTGCACAAATAATCACAAGAGAGGAAGTGTAATGAAAAAGTCCCTCCCCTGGCAAACTTTTCATTCACCACCACCCCCAGCCAACAGGGGGGGTTTGTCAAAGAGCGGGGAAAACGGGGTGGCAGAGGAAAAGTTTGGGGGGAACCGTCAGGGGGTGTTGTAGAGAGGAATGTTATTATTTAGCTTCTGTGAGTGAAAAGATCAGAGAATGTCATCAATGGTCCATTTTTCGTTGGGACGCGGCATTTTGTACACATTATCATGTCATCATTGTTCCATGGAGCTGTTGAATGTTGGGAAATTAATGAAGAAGCTCCTTCCGGAAAAGGGGTTGAACATAAGCGCAAAATATGAAGGGACTTGTGCTTTCATCCCCCCATACATAAATTCATTATATTAATTGTATTAAGCTGCCGTGTTTTGTATATTCTCTCGCACACGCGTTACCATTTTATGAATAGAATTTGCCGAGGCATCTCTTATGCTCTCAATGCAAAAGGGTGGCACAACATACAAGCAGCCCCACAACATTATATAGTAGAAGCATTTTACCGGAAGATTGTGAGAAACTTTTAAATAAACTTTGAAAACTTTTGCATTAGTTGGATGTTGAGCAATATTTCGATTTTAATGATTTTCTCCTCATTCTCTTGGGCACTTCACAATCTCACCTCTGAAAGTTCAAGTCAAGCACAGAGGAGAAATTGAGTTCGACCACGTGAAAATTTCATGATGGCAGTAAACAAAGGACACACCATCCTACCACCCCCCAAGTCCAAAAGAAAAAAAACCCTTCTGCAGTGTTCAGTCAAGCGAGCATCAATAAAAGTTCAATGGACACACACCTACGTAACGTACTTATAGGTAGCATAAAAGGGTGCAAAAGTACTCAAAAGAGGCCCCCCAAAATGAAAAAATCTTTTGTTGCAACTCACCCCAAGTGGCTGACAACTGATAGCGTAGCTCGTGGTTGAATGAATCTCGGTGGCGTCGCCCTCAAGTCATTGAGCATTAAATCCAAATCCGACGCCAGAGAAGAGAGGAGCTGTGAAAAAAAGAGATTATTTAATAAATCGGAAGGCTTAGTCATACAGACATCCACTTATAATTAAATTCCGATAAGATAAAGTGGAAGCATAAACATAAAATGCCGCACAGTACGATGATTTCCTCTTCTCTTTACGAATAAACATTAAATTTTGCTACTAGTGCTCATCATACACTGCTAAAAAATTATTTGATTAGAGCTACGGAAATATTGTAAACAAAAATTGTTTTGATTTCTCATGTCAAAAACTTCCGATAGCATAATGATTTTCTTTAAATTTTTTAAAGATTAATTGTGTTCTGTTTAATCTAAACCATGTCAAAGTCTTCATTTTTAATAGATTAGCAAAATAGGGCTGCAAATTATGCAAGAAAGTGAACATTTAAATAAAATGACATTGACAGAACCCGGAATGACATTTGCATCCGTCATCCCTCACCTGTCAAATATCAACAAATAAATAAATTTCACGAAAATAAACATTGAGAGTTTAAAGTTAAAGCTCCTGTAGAATTTATTGCTCCATTTTTAACTTCTGTGCAAAATAAAAATGAGAAATTTATGCAAAAATGTCTTCATTTCAATGAAATGTCAATAATCTCCCCATGTTTATGGTCACATGAAACTGTCACTCTGCCTGTCAGAAATGTGTTGTTGTACAAAATGTGCAACAAAGTATTAAAAGAGAGAAAAAAATCATGAGAGGAGATTCCACCAGGCTCATTTACAAATAAGTAAGACATTACAGGCAGCACGTAATGCTGCACAATTATTAATTCGAAGGCAACATGAAATGATTATACACCCACGAGATCATTTTTATCACGACACAAGATTCTTAAATTGGTCTTGGGTTGCATTTCGTCAATTTATGACCATGTATGCGTTTCATATTGTAGCTTTATGAGTTGCGAGTGCGATATTGCGAGGATCATAAAATGCAGAGCTCACAGAAGTTTTTCTGTGCTAAGCGGATTTTGCTGATTAAACTACATTTTGAATTTTTATACATCCCAATCGTAACACTCCCCGTAGGCATCCCGACAGACCATTCCTTGCAGTGCAGTAAATTTGCTGACGCATGGCATTTGGGTGAAAAATTATCGCGCTATGTATGTTAGGTATTGTAGGTAATATAGTAGAAACATCCACGCCGCCCCACGTGATGGTCAATTTGCGGTGCAATCCGATAACACACACATCGCATATATGGCCCATTTGTGTACCGACTCCCAATAAAATAATTCTACCATTTAATGGGAAAAATAAACATGGAATTGATGGGAGATGCATGAAGGAGATAGAAGGGTGGCATTGAACGCGGCGACACAGCATCGCCATACATTTTATTAATTTTCATGTTTCGCACATATTTCCCAGTTAAACGCGTCGGTTGTTTTATTTATTATTTGTAACTGATTCGAGTGGAGATATTTTAATTAACTCTCTAAAGTACAAACGGACTGGATGCTTGGGGAATTGTATATTGAGAGCAGACAGTGAGAGATTCCAAGCAAATGATTTTCAATTTGTTGGCGCGGGGTTAACTCAAGTCAATTGCGCGCGCACTCAATTGGCAAAAAAGGGAGTCTCTCGCAAAAGGAAATTATTTTCTTCGCTTTTTTTGCCTTGAGAATAAATGTGTGTTGGTGCAGAGCAGAAAAAAACGGAAAGACGATGGCCAAATTGAGTTAATTGAACAAAGAACTCACAAATAGGGGTGGGCGAGTGACAAAATTGGCTGCACAACACTAGAATAATTCAATTTGAACGAATGTTAATTCAAGAGTTTTCTTTGGAAGGCTCAGTTTTCTTTTTCTTGATCTTCTAGGAAAAAGAATATTTCCTAAATTGTTCATAAAAGTTTTTTTTTATAAATGAATATTAATACCCTGAGGAAGGACTCAAATTGTCCGAAACGTCAATGTTAAGATAAAATTCTTGATACCAAAAATCAAGGACGAAAGCTTTGATCATTAAATTATTTAGAAATCTTCTTCTATCGTTCGTTACAAATTCATTTCTTCAATATTCGTTACAAACAGAAAAATCAGGAGTAGTAAAGAAAACATAAATTTCGTGAACTTGCAAACCCCCAGTGCATGTTGGAAAATTTGCGTTGCATCCGCGCGCGAGAATGAACACAAAAGCCAAGAAAGATTGGGCATCCAGAGCCCAAGAAATTGCGCTTCTCATGAGTCACCTACCGCAATAACATCCATTTCGAGGTCACAGTCTTCGCAGGAAGCAATTAATCCTTCCCAGGCGGGAGCTTTTTGCAAGAAAACACACTCAAAAAAAAACCCCGACCTAGTGGTCGTCACTCAGCGTGTCTAGCAATCTTTGTCAACACATCACACACATAATTCCCCATCACCTTGATGTTGAGCAGGGAAAAATTTAACATTTCATCACAAATCTATATCTGTGGCACCTTGGAGTACAAGGGGGCTCGAAAAAAAACTCTCCCAGACGGTAATCTAATAGAATACACATACATATGTACATAATATTGGATGTCTAGGAATTATCTTCAATACAAAAATGTATATATTGTAGATTAATCACACGGAATGGTTTCTTGTATCAATAGCGAAGAGAGAGGATCAATAAATATTGGATTTTCACTTCGGTTCTCGTTTTTTTTTTATCGAAGCACGAGAGAGACTTTAAAGAAAGGCAAATATACTCATTAATTGGCAAATGGCAAGGAAATTTCGATCGTCTTTCACACACTAAATGGCGCGAGATTTTGCAATGAATGCAATTTTATCGCACACACAGATTTTTTTCTTTCTTCTTCTTATAATTGCGGCATCGATGATTTCCCAAATAGCCCAATTTTCGAATAAATTAACGGTTTCGTGGACACTTAAAATTTTGTTTTGCTTTCGGACACGCTAAAGCACCTTTTTTTTCGCGTGCAGAGCATTAAATCACTGCGAGATTACAATTTTTTTTCTCAACTTTTACACACGACACTGTGTCCATAAGGAGCTACGTCCATTGCCTGGAAGGAACTGACACCACTGCGTCTCCGTGCGATCGCACAAGCACCAACGTTTTGGCACGGGAAGGAGAGCAATGAAGGCAAAAAAGAAGAAAAAAAAGTTGGAGAATTCTGTAGAAGAAGCTTTCGTCAGGCGCCAAAGAATGGAAGATCGCGAGCTCTCGCGCTTTTCTGTTGCCTCATGACGAACGATCATATGAGACTGTCTCGCGATATTTGAGGCAGACTCTCAATTTCTTTATTCGCAGCACAAAATATGTATATACGGGGAGGAGTGGTGTGTTCGCAAATACATACGGAAAGCAACTCCAGCATTTTTGCCACACATAGCGCTCCCCCCTTTTTGCAGCTCCCGCGTGTTACTGATAAGGTACTCATTATGAGTCTTTCACCTTGCTATTTATCAGCTATGATTGCATTGACAATTGGGTGGAAAAATTGAGAAAATTCAGCTCTTTTTCTCTTCCTCCACACACGCATACAGTCCACATTGTAGGTTCTTAAACTTATGGTGTTTGCGACACCTACAGAGTCAGCATGCATTTTCATTGTGAATTCACAATTAAATGAGAGCAGAATGCTTGTTTTTCACGCGATCTGCTCTCATTCTGTATTCATTTATCTTTTGGAATGCATTCTACTTGATATTTCTGCAATATAAACCTTATATTGCTTACAATGAAAGATGGGGGCTGTTGTGTTTAACAATACGCTATCACATTCACTGAAATTGATTATAATAAAGATTCCTCAAGGAGATGAGAGGCAAATTAACTTCATTTTCTTACAAAAAAAATTTTAAAATATTTAAAATCATACTTATTTCACTTCTTCCTGTAGCAATAACCATATAGCCTTTTGGTCCAGAGGATAAGACAACAATGCGTCAATACTGAATTCTCCAGTTCGAATCCAATCTTGAACAGCATTTTTTTTACTTTAGAATTTCATTTCTAAACTGTTTTTAGAGCATTTAAAAGGAGTTTTATATGTCTAAAAGGAAAAAGAATCTCAAAAATCTGATCGTTGATAGAAAAATAAATAGCTAAACCACGCCGCAATATATTGATGGGATTTCAGCAATACTTTGTGTGTGAAAATGGAAAATATGAAATGCTGTAACAAGTTGTTCTTGTGCCAAATTGTTATACATGTAGCTTTAGCTGAAAATCCGTGTAATTAATTGCCCCTCTTTCTGGCATCACACAAAAAAAACAAATCCTATGAGTCAGTGTACGAGAGAGAGAACCAACTGGTTTCTTGCTCCACCTTTGTGTCCCACTGCTTCCCCAATATGCAAATAATCACCGAAAAAATATATATTTTGTGTAATATGTATGCATATTCATCATTTGGTTAAAAAACAAACACTATAAGCTATCAGCATCACTCTTGTGAGAAATTATGCTTATTGAGAAACGCGCGCTTATCGCGAGTTCTTCATCCACGCGGGCTTTTGTGCGCGCGCGCGCCTTACTTTTTGGTCGGAAAGGAAGTATTAAGTATTGCAAAATTTTTCATGCTCATTGTAACCACCTCGTGACACCTTATTTGGCCCACAAAACACTCACACATATTTCTAGGATTGTGCTGTTGTTGCACCTCTAAATCTCCAAAAAGGTGTGCCCTCGGTTTAGAGAGCTTAAATGCTGATGAGTGGTGTGGTGCATTTGGGGCAAGGAGGTGTCACACACCGCTTCTTCTTCTTCTCCCTCGCGAACCCATGGAGGCTTTTAGCAATGAAAATAGATAAAAAATAAAATCTTGGCAGAATGGAAAGCAGCCAAAGAAGACCAAGGTTGACTATGCAAATTAAGCCAAAAGAGCAGCTAAACATTTTATGTTATCTATGAGCCAAAATTAGGCATTCACACACTAATGGGATTATCAGGAAAATGAGAAAAATCTCACAGCGGGATCTATTTTGGGCGTGCAGAGACGGCAGATGAGAGCCTCCAAGACGCGCCACACAGTTTATCTATCATTTTGCTAATCACGCACTTGGTGGTATTTTGAGATGTTCTTTCTCGTCTGTGCGTATTGAAATTCGAGGCTAATTTATTGCCATTTTGCCTCTCTCCTTATTTCACTCACATAATGCAATTGCACCACTCAAGTTGAAAAGAAAAAAAACTCTTTTTAGAGAAGAAATTTTTGAGCATCATTTAAATAATTTAATTTAGTGGAAAATTTATTTTAAAAATAGGTTTTATAAATAAAGTAAATAAATAATTTTTTAAAAGAGAAAATTGATGGTTTGGAATTCAAGACTGGGGTTAAGTCAGTCAAAAAGGTGAGAAAATATATTTTAAAGACCCTCAAAATGAATTTAAAAGAACCGACTAAAAAATCGAAATTTATGAGATTTAAATAACTAAACCTCTATTAACGGTCGTTAAATTCGAATTAGCAATTTTTGACAAATTATTTTCGTAACGTTTGGCATTTATTTTTGTGTTTGAAATTTTTTTATGCGTTTATCGTTTCTATTATAACATTTAACATTTCTTTTCTAACGATTGACATATCCTTCCAACGATTAATATTTTAAAACATTTCAGCAGTTAAAATCTGGATTTTCATAAATTTTTCTTCAGTTTTTTTCTCTATTAAAATATTGATTTTTATGTTGAAAAATAAATATGAATTTCCCCCTAATTTATTTATAGAAAGTCTGTGTAATTTTCGTTCACAGCGACGGTATGCAACTTGAAAATAAAAGCATATTGATTCAATAAATCCCTACTTTAAAAAATTAGTCATTTTCTGATAAGAAATACTCACAAACACTTACTTCTGAATGTGCCAACACTTGAAGATAAGTTTCTTTTTATTGTTTGAAAATTCCAGGAATGTTTGTAAATTGCATTGAGAGCTGCGATAAAGTGGAGTCATGCACCTGGCACAAAGTACCCCCAAATTATTTCCTTTTCTGTGGCATAACAATTCCTCCTGACTCCCACATTGCTGGGAGTTTTGCTGAGGAGCTCTATGCATGCTCAAATTCACCCACCAGAGGAAGATTTAACCATATGTAGAAACGTGCCAAGTGCTTGCAAATTGCAGATGCAACAAAAAGGCCATCGTGTGCGGATTTTGCCATGGAATTGATATGTGGCGAATAAATCTCCGAATGGCTCGAGCGACATCCTACATTGCATTTTGCAAGCGAACAAGAACAACTGCTGTGCATTTATCTCCAGCACGAGGAATTGACGCGGAATTTTTACTCTGTGTTTGCTGTGAAGAGGGAATCGAGATGGGAATTCACGGGGAGGAGGATCTCATGGTGTTGCCAATAAAGTGCATCATTTGATGGGGGGTTGTGAAAAAAAGAGCAATGGGGTGGGTTTTAAGAGGGCGAGGTAGGCACCATAAGGTGTAACGTGTGATGTCGTTTTTTCTTTCGTAACTTGTGCCAAAAGCAAAACTGTGTGGATCTCTCATCAGATGATGATGATAAATCTCCCAACATACGTGGATAATGATGATTACGGCTGATTCGAGCGTGGGGGAAGGAGGAAATGCCCGCCATTTAATTTATTAAGCGATTCTGGAGCTTTTTTTCCGGGTTCCTCCACCCATTTTTTGAAGCACAGCTCGCACTTTAATCTCACAGAGAGCAGAGCGGTGCAAGGAAAGCACTACGATTATGCAAATATTAATGGGATGGTGGTGCTGTACAAAGAGGGGTGGAGGGCAGCCTCCGTGTGGTTCTCTCTCTATTGATTTTATGAAACACACCACGAAGACTGGCTTGCCCACGTTGCGTCTGCTGCTTGTAAATTTTAAAGTGACCGACGCCAGGGTCTCTACATCAAAACAGCATACAACATGGTCCACCGTCGTAATGATTTTGCATGTGCAGACAAACCCCCCATGCAAAGCAGTGGGGGCATGTGAGGGGCACACTTAATGAAGGCCTTTAATCGTTCGCACAAGCTGCCAGTTCAGAAATTTTTGCGATTGGGCGCCAAACCATACATTTCGCCTGACTGTATGTGATGCTCTAGCTAGAGCTACAATATTTGGATGCTCTTGCAGTTAGAGAAGGAAATACATTTGAAGGGAAAAGGTAAATGTGCTCATTTACAATTTTTATTCTATTTTGTTAATATAAATTAAATGAAAGCTTTCCTTCAGATTAAAATTTTAAAATTTTCCGCCCGAATTTCCCAATAAAGATTGAACAAACTTTTCTTCCGATATCTTTGTCAATTTCTTCAGCTTTCAGCTCAACAATCACGCGCTTTGGATTTGAAGAAAAAAATCCATACCGGCATGGGCCTCATGAGAACCATTCTCATGGGCAAACTTTCGCTGTATTTTTGCGATAAAATC
This sequence comes from Lutzomyia longipalpis, assembly GCF_024334085.1. Lineage (NCBI taxonomy): Eukaryota > Metazoa > Arthropoda > Insecta > Diptera > Psychodidae > Lutzomyia > Lutzomyia longipalpis. The sequence continues at coordinate 19,953,554 of NC_074707.1, forward strand.
CATCGAAAGTTTTCTATATATTGGAATTCTCAAACAATACGCTGTGATTTATCCCAAAATTATTCTCTTCAATACACCTTTTTTCTCGCGCACAGCATGAGAAAACATACTTTCTTTTTGTACACACACTTTTACCGAGAAAATTACCCTCTTTGGCGCATAATTCATGCCCCAGCGGGGTAGATTGAAATTATGGGTGTTGTTCGGGAGGAATAAAGCGCACGGGTGGAATTTTCTTTGAGGAAAAAAAAAGAAATAAATGGGGTGGTTGGGTGGTAAAGGAGAATTTACAAACTACTAAGAAGGTGGTTTAACAGCACGCCCGCATGAAGACGGGGGTTTTCCCATATTATATACCTTTTCATGACAGCACTAAAGCTCACAAGAGCCCCTCATTTGCATTATGCCCTCTTCACATTTCACCTGGTGGACCACCCACCTCCGCCCGTCATACCCTCAAGCTTTGAGTAGAAAAGCTCCTTTTGTAATTATTTTTTATCCTCATGTGCTGCAGATAATGTGCTTCAAGACGTTTACGAGGGAGTCTTTTGACGGTGCAGAAAAAAGTGGAGAAGGTAGAGGAAGTCCGCTCTCCAAAGAATATTGGCTACATAATTCATTGATGGCGGTGGTGGGAGAATAATTGGGATAAAAAGTGATGTATTTTGTTGCTTTAATCGTCCGAGACAAAGGGACTTTTGTGAAGAATGCAAATTAATTTCTCCAAAACATTGCAAAATGAATGAAAATTTTCCCATTTTCCACCCACCAGACGACGGGGGTGCTCTTTGTCTGCTACATATACCCCCCAACTTGTAAAAACTTTGATGATAGGGTGCAAAATGGTTTGACAATTCCGCGGAAAAAGTTTCCATGCCATTGACGTTGATTTTGCTGCATTGTTCTCTATATAAAGCGGAAATTAGTCCACCCCCGCGTGCTTTTGTGGGGATGGTGGCTGTGGATCTTTCTGTACAAAAGCGGATGATTTATTCGAATGGATCGCGTTAAAATTCCGCACGCTCCGCCAATTCTGTAAATATTACAACAATATAAATTAATGGGTGGTTGGGTAAATTCATCCCCCTTCCGCTCAACTAATATTTATGGACGCCACATTTTTTTTTTCAAGCGGGAGAATTGAAAATTCTAAAAGAGAGAGGCAGTCTCCACTTAGCGAAATTGAAGTTCATCTCCTTTCTGCAATTTCAAGGGGGAAATGATTTTGAGGTAGTGGAAAGTTCCACACACATTCGGGGCTTTCAACACTCTCGGGGGATTTTCAGAGAGAATTCACTTTGGCAATGGGATGAGTTTGCAGAAATCAATTGAGATTTCGGGGGGGGGGGGGGGGGGGTGTTGAAGAATTCTCCGGAGATTTTCAATGGAATTTATTGCTTTGAAAGTTTGGGAACTTTAATAACAAATTATGGACTTTAAACTAAAGAAATTTTTCATTTGATTAAGAGCTTTTGATAAACTTTCAAATAAGTCCATTAAAATGAATTTAAATTCGAATTAATTATTAAGAGAGATAAGAAAAAGATTATTAAGTTGGTGAATTATTTATCTATTATTAAATCAACCGAATTTTCGTATTACCTACAATAAATTAAATTCAAACATTCTCACGAAATAAGGGCTACACTGTAGCTTACCTTTAACCACCAACCCCTGGGGCTGAAGCTATCTGATCCAAATAATCTGACAAATTAAATCTCAATCGCTTCTGACATAAACTATATACGAAACTCTCCCCTCTGTCTGTACTAACACAATTACTAATTACTCCCCCACATAGATAGCAATCGCACAAACTTCAAACATCCACATAATGCGCCAAAATGAGGGCGATTGTTAGACTTTCTGCACACTACCTGTCCTCTATAAGCTCTCTTATTGCATAAGGAAGATATAATTTTATTTTTCTTACCGTCATGTAAGCGCTGCGACCTCTCGGCTGTGGATTGTTGGACTTTTGTCTGCAAGAAAGAAAAAAAAATGTGTGAGATTTTATTAAAACCCATTGAGACACAACATCTCTGTCAAAAGGGGAAGAAGAAAAAAAGTAAAGCAAGAAATCTTTCACTTTTATTGCTATAAGCTTATATGAGGTGATGGAGAGCAACGCACTTCCTGTTACGACCGACTCATTCCCATATTCTTTGAAGCAATCATCATCGTCTCTCCATGAATGTTCTTCCTCGTGTATTTTGAGCAATTTTTCTCAATGGATGCGCCGCTCTTTTGTCCCAAGAAAATGGAACAATTCCATATGGTTGTACCGAAAAATTCACCCCCGCATATGTGGAAGACATTCTCATCTTTTGCAATGATTCTTTTCGCTGAAAGCTCCAACATTGTCTGTCTTTTTCCACGCATTTACACAAAATAATGAAAAACCACCCAGGGGGGACTAAAGTATGTATGTAAGGGGGAAAAGCCTCGTGGGGTGGAAATTGAGAGAAAATTTCAAATATAGAATGTGGAAGGAGCGTCTGCAAAAATGGTCTTTCACGTCAAAAGCATGAATTTATTGTCAATTCATTACCACAACCCCCTCGAAGGCTTTCGGAATGCTTCCATCTTGGGCAATTGTGAGCGAGAATGTGAGTGAGCCACACTACCACCCCTTTCCCGAAAACCCTGCCCGCAGAGACACCCATTTGCATTGTTTTGGTCGGCATTATTGGCAAACTTTCATGCTATAATTTCCACCCTTATCCCCCACTTGAATCAACTTCTCTGCGAGGGGATGGGAGGATCATGAAAGCAATTTTGAGAGAAAGTGTTGAACTATTTGAGATGATACGATGGCCATTAGTGGATGTGAGTTGGGTAATTTATGGGAAAACATAGAGGGGGAGCTTTAAATTTCAACGGACTAAAATACTTTGATATTTGAGGCTTCAGGATCCTATTACATACATATTTGCTTAAATTTTGAGCTTTTTTTTAATAAGAAAATCTCATAATTTTGATCTTGTTCCTTAAAATTATTCTGAAGGAAAAGAACGGACAGCGAGGACAACATTTTATAAATTCCTCATCCAATGATGTAGAAAGAAATTCCTCCTTACCACACCCTCTCTCAAAAGGAGTAGAAGAAGCTGCCTAATACCATCAATCAATTAAGATAGGAGACCCCGAGACTTGTGCCCCCAACAAAAGTGCCCCAACTTTGTCAGTGTGAGGAGAATTTTTGAGAGAAAATGCGCTCCAATTTCGTCAAAGCGGAAGGAAAGGGGGGTAATAAAGTGTCGTCATTTATCACGAAGACGAAATTGTTGCTGATACTTTGTTAGCTGAATTGTACCAGATTGAATTGAGGCATCTCGTAATGAGGCAATCCGGAGGAGGAAATTCTTTGCAATTTGTACGTGGATGTCATCCGTTTGATAATGCCCCCACATTAATAACGATGAAATGGATATTTTGGCCATTTATTATGCTGCATCCTCCCCACGCCATAAGGTGAGATGACACGATACAGCCACCCCTCCTTGCGGTATTAACATTCACCTCTTCAGAAGCTTGAATTTCATTTCCAGGGACCATCAGGGTTGATTTCCCTCGCCTGCCTTGAGTGGGGGTTGGGTGGAAAATGCGATTATGAGTAAAATGGAAAATTCTCGCATAAAATAAAACCGCAAAGGAAATATGATATTATTGAATTTTGCATACGCCCGTCTTGCTTGAAGAGGAAACTTCAAGAATGCCAAATTGCAATTTGCATCTTTTCATATATACGGGCAAAGAGAATACCCAACTGCGGCTTGACAGGCAAATAAAAATTTGAGATGAAAAGAAGAAGAAAAAAACAACGGAAATGCAGAAGAAACTCCCTTTACAATGTCTACCAATTTCACCTTCAATTCTTCTGCACACACAATGGCTTCCGCTGGCAAATGTTAAATAACACTTGACAATTAATTTTGTGTCATATAAGCCCTACCAACATGCGACGTCCGTGTAATCAAGAAGTCATCATCATTTGAAGGAAATCTCGACAATTAAATATGCACAGAAAATGTTTGTTAATCAATTTCACGAAAAAAAAAAACGGGGATATTTCACCACAAAAAAAAGAATCTTTCCTCAACATCTTTCTCAAAGTTTAAGTGCAAAAGTAAGCATTTTAATTGCAACCTTGAATGTGAACCTGTTTGGAAATCATCATCCACACCTTTTGGAGGATATTACAATAAAATTGCCCTTCTGTCTCTATAGGGGAGAGGGGGATAATTTTCCTCAGTACAGACCTAGAAAAAAAAAACAAAAGATTTTCCAAAAAAAAACAACCCACCATTGTGTTGAGAAAATCAAGAGTAAAATTTAAATTCCTCTCACAAAATTACCTACATGACGAGTTGGAATGAATGTAGATTTTTTTTTATAAAAAAAGACAATTTTAAAAAAATCGATTGACCAAAAACAATTTTCAATCGATTCAAAAATAATTTTCTTTTAAATTTTGTAAACAAATTATTTTAATTTGAAAAGAAATTTGTTGAAACGTCGCTGTAAGATCAAAATGTAGCCATTTTTTTAAGTTTCTGTAAAAATTCTTGTATTTTGAATATTTTAATAATAATTTTGAGACTTCTCAAAATAATAAAATATCCTTTAACCTCTAAGAACATTTAGAAAGTTTTCATCCCATAATTTTGTTCATTTTTTAATAAAAATAAATTAATTTCTCATAATTAATATTTTTATATTCGCTTGAAATCACTGCAGAATAAGTCTCAAGGATTAAAAAAGAACAAGCTCGTGGAATATTGGACTCCAAAATTTGGAGTCAAAAAGGACGATAAACGTAAAAAAAGAAAAAAAAATCATAGATTTTTCGTTAAAACTTTGAGCTTAAAGCTATTGAAAAAATATATTTTTAAAACAAATTTTCCTCTGTTGACCTTTAAAGGTTGAATGTTAACCTGCTCACAAGTGAAGAAAATTTTAAATCTCAAACAGAAAAGTGCTATAAAAAAGAAATTTTAAAAATCCTCCTTTTCTTCATCTAACAATTTCTTCACAACTCTACGAAGTTTTTTATTTTAGCAAAAAAAAAAGTCAATGTTCAAGGGTAAACGACATCATGAAAACATCTCACGAGAGTCTGCCTAGTGATCTAAAAAAGAGACAATTTGGATGTGCTAATACTGCAAAATTGCGCCATTTAGCGAAGCATTGTGAAATGTGTGTGTATGTCTGGTGGATTTTTCACTATATCTACAAAACGGAGATGCGTCCCCCGCTTGCGAGGGAAAAAAAGATGTGCACGGACGCGGTCTTTGGTCACATTAATGGGACTCGCGACAAGGGAAAAGACTTTTCGTGTATGTGTCTTGCAATTTAATCTAACAGCATGAGTGAATTCAAAGAATGGGGCTCATTGTTTCACCACGCACAGCATGCAATTCCCTATAGGCTAAGGAGCCCCCAATGCCGGGGCGGTGTATGGGGTACAACACACAATTTCCCCACTTGTATGCCCCTTCTCTTTGGGAGAAAGACAACAACACGGGCTTTTTTTGCTATTTGTCGCGGTGCATGAGGATTTTCAAATGACAACACTTTGAATGTTATAAAAGAAAGAGTTGATTGCATTGATTTTGTTACTCCTGCCGAAGACGCGCGCGCGTAAAGATGAAATAGAAATTTCTCTATCTACTTTATAGGAGATCCCTCAGATGGAATTCCTCGAGTGCCCGTGAAATTGGATTTTTTTCTTCACGCAAAGTGTTTGTGAATAGAATACAGAAAAAAAACGTGAATTTCAGGTGAAAATTCCCTCACACAATGCGTTGTGCCAAAATTTATCTCTTTGTGGTACTTGTGAGTGTTGAAGCATCTAAGCTTCTCTGTGGAGCTGAATTGGTTGCACCCCTGGTGAATCCTCTACAACCCGAAAGGGATGCCAAAGATGCCCTTCCCACGAGGAATCCCGCCCCAGAATACTACAGGTGTTTAGTCCTTCACTGCCACGTTAAGTGGCCCAACTCCTTTTCCACTCAACACGTGTATGTGTGTATGTGTGCATTTCAGAGGTTCTCATCTCGATGGTGCTCGAGAGCGCTTCCTGAAGCGTCCCAGCACCCCAGACAGGGTGGATAGTAGTGCAAGTGGGAGCTTCGTCTCCTCACCTGATTCCAATCGATTTGTACCCTCAGACTATGGAAGGGATCGCATTGGAGGCTCCGCCGCAGCCACAGGAAGTGAGTTTCTCTAAATCCTTGCGTGTGTGGTTTTCAATTTCCCTTGGGGAATGTAAGGAATTTTTCCCAATAAATATACCAACCACCCCTTCTTTCCAAATCAGGCGGAGAATGAAATACCTTCTCCGCATCGTGCTTGGTCAAATGGAAAATTTTCTAAGGGTTGACAGAAAAGCTCAATCTGATTTTCTTTTCTTTTCCACACGTGTCGGCTTTCTACCCCACTCTTAATGCAAAAAAAGTTAATCAAAGGTTTGGGAAATGTTAAAAAAAAATCATATTTCTCAGCGAGATAGAGAAAATTTGAAAAGTTATGTTAAAAGAAATTTTCCGACCCAATTTTCTCTATCTCGCTGGAAAAATTATTGTTTTGAGCTTATTCCAAACCCTCGTTTGATTTTTTTACCCCTCAAACATATTCCAAAAGCTCATAAGTTGAGCAATTTTCTTTAAATATTTCTGTTACAAATTTTATAAATTTCTTTTGTGACTTAGCATAGATTAATATTGAGTATTAGCCAAGAAATACGAGGAAAAAAACAAGAATAAGAACCTAAAATAAAATAAACCAAAATATTACTCTTTCCGTGCTGAGTTGACAACTTCTGCATTAATTGCCAAATCCTCTCCTCTTTGAAATAAAACCAACAAAAGCAACAATTTTGGCACCGAATATACTTTTCATAATTCATCCCAACAATGCTCATTAGGTGCGTGAGAAAAAAAAAGAGAAGAGATCTTTAGATGAATTTTGCTTGCGTGACAAGAAATTAAGACGTAAAATTAAAGAGGTTGAATTTTTCATTAGAATTGTTACGCCAAATGATACTCAACTTTGTGACTAATTTATTGCGATGATGAAACTGCGCGTATTTCGCAACAGCAAAGACAACAAAAATCGCGCACATCTTTTTCAAAAAGGTCGGTCTATCAAATGTACAATCTTCCATGGAACATTTGGGAGGAAAAGAAGGAAAACTTGAAAGGAACGAAAAAAGCTTCTTCAGCAGAAAAGTAGTCAAAGAAAGAATTCTTCGCGAATCGATTCATTCTGTGCCAGATTTGGTGGTATATTGCAATGAGGAAACTTTGCACGCCATGGGGAAGAATGGGAGGAATTTTAGAAAAGAATTTGTCAAGGAAGAAGGGAGTTTTGTGACTTAATGTGCTCCCTTTTCAGGTGGCTACGGTGGTGGTTATGGATTTGGTGGGGGTTTTCTTGGCGCCGGTGCAGGAAACCCCTATGACACGTACAGAGGTCCATACGGGCCACCCCAGATGATGGATTATTCGGGCTTTGGAACAGGATTTAGCGGCGGCGGTCTGGGTGCTGACTATGGTGGGCACACAGGATATGGATTCTTTCCTGAACCACCTTCCCATCAGTACAGCGCTAAGGTAATATAATCTTACACAGAGTTGTATGAAAAGAATTAGATAAAAGAGCCAGAAATGAATTAATTTTATCAATTTTTGATAAATATTGATTATTTTTACGAATAATTTGCGGAAAGGATTTTTTTCAATGATTTTATTAATTTCTTTGAAATCTAAGAAAATATTTTTCTAACCGACTTTTGTTTTTAAAAAATCCTAAAGACATTTTTCCAAGCATTTTTCTTCATCAAATAATAAACTTTAACCCTTTAAAAAATTCTTTTATCGATATTTTTTTAATTTTTTCTCGCAATTGATTGGCAAAAATTTAAAAAAAAAACAACTCCTTATAAATTAAATAATAAAAATTATAAAAATCAGATTTTTAGCCGATTTTAAATATTTAATAGAACAATTTAATCGCTATTTGATAGCTTAATTATTGGAAAATTAAATAAAATAAATCCATAAAAAGAAAATAAAAATATCCCTCAAACAAATCCACTAATTTTCTTAAAATTAAAACCATCAAAAATGCATAAAATCTTAATCTTGATTTATAAAAATTCTCAACTCTCTTAGGATAAAATCTCTCTATTGTAGCACAAAGAATCTCTTTGAATTTTATGACCCTTCCATGTGCTATATATTTTTTTTGGAAGGAATTTCGGAGTAATGAAAAGAATATTGCCTGTATGCCTCTTTTTCTTGTCTCTTCCCCATAAAAGTCCCTCTTCCTCCCCCTGGCCGGGGCGGCACTTTTGGGGGTGGCGGCGGCACTAGTGGCCAATCCTGTTCTCCTGCAACTCGGTGTGATTTCCGGCAAACGACGGAAACGTAGCATCACAGACGACGACCATGCACATAAATTGGCTTACAGAGAGCAAATAAGGAGGTAATCCTCGTGCAGGACAACACACCCAACGGTCTTGCTAAATTGCATGAAATTCTCCTGCTGCTTGAGAACTTTGTTCAGGATCATTGCAATTTTTTTATGTGTAAGAATTTTCTATATATGGCAAATACATTATAATTTATAGTGAGAACGTTTTCATTTGGAGCGAGAGTGTAGCGATGTGATTGCTCCTAGAGGAAGGGAGCGAAGGGGTATGAGGGAAAAACGGAAAAACTATCGCATAGTCACCTTATTACAACATCATCCGTCGTCATTGTACGATAGTGTGGGCTTCACTTGGATGGCTGGCGAGACACATTCAGCGATAAGTTGGGCGAGAGTGCATTTGGTGTGGAGAGTCTATATCGATGTGTGCTCTCCTCTCATACAAGAAGCTGCATTCCATGCACGACACAATCACTTTGTCACTTCACTTTAATTATATTAGAAGAAGAAGAAGAAAAATGAAGAAATATATTATACATAATATGAATTGTTGATTAGTGCGAGAGGCCACTGTTGGGGTGACTAACTAATGATCATTTTAGAGCACTAAAATGGTGTCAAACATTCTTGTTCGACGCACTTCATATCACTGAGAAAGAAATTTATGAGTTCAACTCTAAATATTCTCATTTCGATAAGCTAAATGTGCTTTTGTGTTGTGATTGGGGAATTAGGTGATTGTCTTGCCTCCCGCCACACCACCATGTCGCAGTGATAAAACCAAACTCAATATACCCCTCTTGCTATATCTATAGGTAGGTATCTCTTTTCGTGTAGCTCTACTCATGACATAGTGAAAGGTACATGCGAGTCTGGCCAACAGATAAAAATCCAAAACAAACAGCATGGTGAATGTGGAAGATAGCAATTTGGTGTGGCAAAGCTACAATGAACTCTCTTTGCGCAAAAGAAGAAAAAATACACAAAGAGTGAGAAATAAGAAAAAAAAATAATATGAAGACAAAGTCGAAAAAGAAAAGATAAATAAAATATGAGAAATGGAAATTTGTGTCGTTCTCTCTCGATACTACTTCAAAATTTTCTCACAGGGTGTTGCTTATTTGCAAGAAACCCAGATCAATCTCCACATTATAGAGAAACTCTACACTTTATCAGGGGTGGACAACCTGTAAAGCGAATTTAAAAAAAAAATAATTTTAACGTAAATTTAATTTAAATAATTGTCAAAAGTTGAAAACGTTAAACGATAGAAAAGAAACGTCAAACGCTACAAACGTTAAAAAGGTAACTTCAAGCATTAAAAAAAATCAAAAGTGAAGAACTACGTCAAATCCTTTAAAAGAAAACTCCTCTAACGCTATAAAAGAAACGCTAAACCACTGAAAAATGTTAAACTCAAAGAAGAATATTCTAACGTTAGTTTATCATCAAAGAACATAAAAAAGTCAAATGTTTGAAAGTGTAAAATGCAAGAAAAGAACAATCAGGCCTACAAAAACAACGTCAAAAAATCATTAAACGTTAGTAAAAGAACGTAAGAGTTAGAAAAATTCTCAAAAGTTCGAAGAGAAACGTCATTTAGAAAACAAACACAAAACGTTAAAGAATTTTCAAAGGCTCGTAATTATGAATTTTCAAAAAAAAAGTATTTTCAGCCTCCTAACAATCCAAAAGAATTTAAGAATTCTGGTTTAAAACTATAATTCTAAACTTTTGTTTTCAATTAATTTTTCCTACTTTTTATACACCTAACGTTATTTTTTCTCCGTCAAATTAACACAATTTTAAATCAGTCACAAGAATTTCTTCACATTAAAAAACCTAACATAAATGTTGCTGAGAAAATGCATTTGTGAATTAATCAACAAAACCATTTAAACAGCACGTACTTTGCAGTTTCTCAACCCCTGCCACAGATAATCTCCGAAGCTTGCAATTTCTTCACTTGAAATTCATTGAAAAAAATCCACGAATTTGCTCACAGTGCAATTAATTAAAAGAAAATGAATTTAGTGCTCCATTTCAACTTTAATTTAAAAACTCTGAAAAATTCGCAAAATGTCTTTTTTGCAGAGAGAAAAAAAAACTAGCGGGAAGTTGAAGATCTTTTGCAATCTGCATAGTTCTTCCTGTGTTCTTGGTGAGTTCTTGGGAAAATATAATAAACGACGGGAGATAAAAATATAATGTTGAGAGAGAATATCATTTGAATTACGCACAATTAAACTCCCTCTCATATGGGAAGAACGAAAGATGCCATGAGGGGCGCAAGATGTGCTGTGAATGAATCATCTTTAGTCGAGGGTCCCCTTCTCAGGGCCAGGGTTCTCTTTAAAAAAAATTCATGGAAGCATAAATTTATGCTGGACGATTGGTTGGAATTGGTTGCACTTGGGTTGCATTGCTGATGCGGTTAATTGGGCCCTATCGTTGTCCCATCGTGGTCACATTCGAGGGTCATGGAATTTAAAAACAATTTGTTTGAATTTAAAAATTAAAAAGCAGCAAAATGTGGATGATTTTGGATGACAATACACATCCTGTGGCAGATTCACGAGAAAACACCGCGCGCGTGTGAAAGAGCCCGTGACTCATGCGTGGCAAATATTTTCCAGAATTGGGGAAATTCCAGCGCATGAATGTTTTATTTTTTCAATTTAATTATTGAGATCGCGATTCCGCCAATTGATGGCGTGCCCACCACGAGGCAGAAAAGCCAATAAATTTCCATTGTCCGCCAAAGTGAGAGTTGATCTGGCTTTCTGGCTAGATTTCTTTTTCATTGCCCAACACTGCGTGAAAAAGAGTTATTTTTGCGAAAATCAAACTGAGAGTTTTTCATTCATGTTATTGGCTCTTTCCATGCACTTTGGCTAAAAAAAAAATTGCAAGAAAAAAGAACTTTTCGTGCGCATGAGAGATGAGTTGGCTTGAAAAAGGTTAAACCACCTTCACTCTGCACCTGTACACATCACTTGCACTCTGACACACCTCAAACACTGAATTTTTCACGGCAAATCCATCAAAATCCACTCTTTTGGGGGCACAAACACCCTCCTGAGTCCGTCGTTTTGGTCAACACCGAGTGAACTGAAAGTTTTTTGCTTTCATTCGAAAACTGAATCATGTTTTTGTATTTAATTCTCCTCCATCTCCTCACACGAAAAAGACACTAAGCGCGCGCGAGAGAATGAGTTGGCAGCAACAGGCCGTCCTCTTTGTGCCCGTATTCAACATCGCGGCAGCATTCATATAGCAATGTTCGCGTCTGATGTGCCATGCTCTCTGCCCCGGAACGAATTCCCAGCCATTGATGATGCCAGGCCTCTGGTGAATGAGGCACAATACGGTGAGCCTCCAGCTGAACCCAACTATATGCTTGCCCAATAAGTCTTCGCGGTGGATTCTTCGTTGGCCCAAGAGATTATACTGGTTTGATGTTTTGGGTCTTCTCGTGCGCGCATCTTTTTCCGCGATCGCGAACGGGTCACAGGCGTCCCATTTATGACAAATCGGTGCTTGAACCCGTGCACTGAAGGTCACTGAATGTGTGAAAAATCTCTCAAATTTGCCCCAAAGAGCTCAAAGGCAGCTTAGAGGCTTTTCCTCTATGGGAAAGATGTGGAGGAATCAACCCCAATATTGCACCCACTCTCTCTCAGCCACATTCGGCAACGATAAATTTCAATTTGGACATTTGTCGCTATTTTATCCCCCACGAGGGGGTGGAAAGTTTTCAGTCCACGTCAAATATTTCACTGTGTGTCTGACAAGCTCACCCACGCGCATCAGACGAGCAAACACCCCCATATGACGGGGGTTGAATGAATACCTTCACAGAGTTGGTTAAAATGTTCGATAAATGGATTTTAGCTTGGAATTTTACTTGAAAATTAATTAGGATTTTAAAAAATCTTGATCAACAAGAGCTAGAAATGAAAAATTGAAAAATCTAGGCAATTAAAATAACTAGAAAATCATAAAAATATTTTCATAGATTTTCTAAGCTATATAGAAAGCTATAAATCTAAAATTGTGGATCGCTAGAAAATTATAAAATAATAATTTTATTTTATCTCTCAATCAAGTTTAAACATTCATTTCTTCCCCAGAAATAACTGAGTTATGTATAAAAATATCAGCTATGTATTTTCATATTTATTTCATGGAATACCCCCTCAAATTCGGAGGTAAATAAAAAAAATTAAATAAATATTTCTCTTTAGGTGAGCACAATGTATGCAAAGAGCATCAACCGAGGAAGAAACCGCAACATCGTCGCAAAATTACTTGCAATTTTTTTAATACAACGCCGAACGTGAGAGTATGAGCAAAAAAAAACGAGCTCAGTGCTTCTTTTCTTGCCAATATAATAAATTCAGAATAATTTCTCAATGTCTCTCACAGAAATGTCACGGCGCAATTTGTCAAGAAGATTGAATTTAATTAATGAGATAGAAGTTATGTCTAATCTAGAGAAATTAAAACCTTTGCAACTCAGTTGAGGGTACACAGGAGAGCCGGAAGCGAAAGCTCACAGTTGGAACCCTTCTGCGTGCTATATACAAGAGGGGTTGTGGGACATATAAAAGAGACAATTGTGGTCAGGAGAGTCCTCTCAAATGGAGCATTTACTGCAAATAAATCCACCCTATTGCACCCCTTCTTGATATCAACACCCCATCAACACCATAATGCGCAACATTGGCTGTTCGGGAAGCTTTTTTTTTTCACCGCCACCACCGCACTTGTCATCATTTTAATTATCACGACCAAGTGGAAAAATTGAAAACAAGTCAGACCCCTCCGTCATATGGGCTTGTCAATCGTAATTAATGCCTTGCTAGCCGCAATTAGAGATCTTTTAATTGGCGCTCTCCCCATCGATTCATCTTTGAGGAAGTGACACGATCACCTCATATAAAATTGTTAACAACGCGATGATATTTCTCAGTTAGCAGCTTTTCTTTTGCACAAAATAGTTTTTTTTTAAGGAAAAAAAGGTGATAGTGAAGAAATTAATTTCTGGTAGAAGAAATTCTTCCACCAAATATCGCGCAATGCAAATAGGCAGGTTATCGGAGAAAGTGATCTTTCTTGTAGTGATTTTCCTCTCTCTACCCGGATCACCTATCTTAGCGGCAAGTTCCCCATACTTTGAGGCGCACACATATTCGTATTTTTCTAACGTTAACCCTTCGCTGCATGCGCATTTTCTTTGCAGAAAGTAACTCATGAACAATTTGAACAAAATGGAAAATTAGTAAGGAGAACGTGCCAGCCTAAATTCAAAGTTCCTGACGAACAAGCAGATCTAATTGGAAAAGGAATTTTCCCGGAAGAGAAGAGTGTGAAATGCTACGTGAACTGTATACTGGAAACGGCGCAAACAATGAAGAGAGGAAAACTCAACTATGATTCTTCTTTGAAGCAAATTGAACTTCTAGTTCCGGATGATATGAAGGCTGACTACAAGGCAGCCCTGGAAGCATGCAGAAATTCCGCTAAGGGAATAAAGGATAATTGTGAAGCATCATACGCTGTACTAAAATGTAATCACAAAAATAATCCATCCTTTATCTTTCCTTAGTATCCCACCCTATCCATTGAAAGAAATATTTATATGTCAAGAAGAAATTTCGTTTTAATTTGCTTGATTAACTGTGGTATGAATTTAAAGAGCAGGGTAAGTAGAAAAAGACTTCATTTGAAAGTTATGATCAAAGATATTTCCACAAAACCAAAGGAACGTATTAAGTCCTTTTTTGTAGATAGTATATCGAGGGCTGCATTGTAAAACCGGCTAAGTCGGTATATGAGCTCCGAACCGACTTAGCCGGTTTTACAATGCAGCCCTCGATATTCATATTTACTCAAATTTTTTACAGAAATAAATTAGTCAGATTGTAATAAAAGATTTTAGATCTATAGTGTTTGTGTGCCCCAGCCCAAATTTAAATTTTCTTTTTTTTTAAATCTTAAGGGTAGAGAGCATTAAAAACTGTAAGAAGTTCTAAAACAACAAAACTGAAAAAATATATTTTATAGAATGATTTTTTAAGGGAAAACAAAGAGTTCAGTATTCTTGTGCATGCACAGAAGAAGAGCAAATCCGGCCTCGCAGTGATCCTTAATGCCATCTGTACAGGATTTACAAACTTCCATTGCTTTGATGTTGGAGTCCTTAATTTCAGGCGGAAGAAGGAGTTCAGCTTGCTTCTTCATTGCTTCATATTGGAATTTTCCACGCTTCATTGACTGCATATTCTCAAAGACACAATTAACGTAGCATTTGGAGTCCTTGTTGTCGGGAAAGATTCCTTTAGCATAGCCATCAGCTTGGTCATCGGGAATGTTGAATTTTGGTTGACAAATTGATCGTACCAACATCCCGGCTTTCTTCATCTCCTCCAATGAAACTCCCTAATTTAAAAATCTTTGATTAGAACTTTTGTCCTTTAAGATTTATTTTCTTAAGTTATCTTTACCGCATTTGCGAATTGAACGCCACAAATTATCACAAAAAGAGGCACAAGTTTCGATGTATTCCTCATTTTCTTTGCACTTTTATTCCTTCACAAAATTCAGAAAGATTAAGACTGTTGAAATTCTTCCGAATTGAATCTCTTTTATACCAAAAAATTCTTCCTCAAAAACATATAATTAAATTTCAAGTAAAAAATAATCAAAATATCAAATTGTTTGTTGTGAACGTGGAAGAAAAAAACTAATTTCCCTGAAGCTAAGGTTCTTGATGAGGTTTTCAGCATTCTCTAAGATCTTATGGCGTTCAAAGGAATTTTTCAGTAACGTCACTTTATTTAATTTGCATATCCGTTTCTTAGTTTTTGTATATTCGTTTAAATTGCTATTTCCTTTATAATTTTCGTTTAGGAAAAAAATTATAACCAGTTTTATCTAGTTTTCCTATTGCGTACTATTTAGAGAAATTCATTCATAAAGCTTTAAATTTTTTATAAAATTTTTGTTTTGAAGAAAACGTCCTAAAATTCGATTCAATAAGAAACGAGAGAGTACAAGAGATTTAAATAAAATAAAATTCATTTTTTTACACTAAAATATGCAAAAGAAAGTCTTTTTCATTTATTAAAGAAGGATGGAAATTTTCTCCTTTCAAAAAATAATCAAAAACTTTTCTAAAAGGATTTAATAAGAATTTTCTATAAAAAAAATATTTTACCCCTTCCGTATATTTATGAATGAATTTCCCCAAAAAAACAAAGAAATCTCAATTCATTAGAATGACTTTTAAACTCCAAACTACAGAGAAAGTAGCAGATTTAGTGAAATAATAAAAAAAATTCTCTACGATAATCTTTTTGATCAACTATATGTTTTCGTCTAATTTATAAAAAGCTTAAAAATTAATAAACTTCTTTATTAGATAAAAAAAACTCCGATATTTAAGTTTCCAAATTTATTTAAAAAATACCTCTTCCGCCCTATTGATTGTGTGCAATATCAGACGAAAACATGAGACAGCACCAATTACTTTTCTACATTGTTGCAGCATCTAATATTGAATCTATAATATTGAATATTATAGTAAATAATATAATTTTGGAAAATGCAATTCATAGAATGTAAAATATTTTTTCTCGAAGAGTAGCTATAAAAACGTCTTCCTAAATGAAGATTTTTGTAGTGATTTGTGCAGTACCTCATCTAGTGGAATACCAGTGATAAGAAACAGTGATAGAAAATGGGAGGAATCTACAAACTAGCATCCCTTGTGGTGCTCCTTATTGGACTAAAAATCGCCAATGCGGTTAGCTTAATGAAGAAAATTCTTTTTAAAAGAAATTTCCACTAATTCGAAGATCTAATGAATTAATTCTAAATTAAATTTAGGGAGTAACTTTCGAGCAAATGCAGAAAGCTGGTGAACTCGTGCGTTCAATTTGTCAACCAAAATTCAAAATATCCGACGAACAAGCCAATGGCTTCGGCAAGGCACAATTTCCCGACGATAAAAACTCCAAATGTTACGTGAACTGCATCTTTGAGAACATACAGTCAATGAAGCGAGGGAAATTCCAATTTGAAGCTACGAAGAAGCAAGCAGAGATCCTACTTCCGGATGACATGAGAGAGGCCAGTATTAAGGCTATGGTAGCCTGCAAAGGAGCCACAGATGGCATTAAAGATCCCTGTGAAGCAGCGTATTCTCTCCTTAAGTGTCTCCATTCCAATCACGAGGATTTCTTTTTCCCATAAAGGACGTAAATTGGAAGTTATAATTTTAATTTTAAGTCAGTTAATTTTATTCTTGTGTCATTGTCTTTCCGGTTAAAAATATACTTTATGTAGGTATTAATGCAGGAAGTAGCAAATTTAGCGAAATAATAAAAAAAAATTGAGGCACAGACATATAAATTAAATAAAGTGACAATACCGAAAATAAATTTAACATGCTTCCAGTACCCAAAAATCCCCAGAAGAACTTCAAGATAAAAAAGTGTTTCTTTTGACTTTCCTTAACCGCCTCAACCGCAAATTGATATTTAGTTTTGTTTTTGTCCAGAAGAAACTATAATTATGTATTTTGGACACTTAATTTTAGTAGATGAACAGAATTTTTGGGTATAAAAGACATTCAACTTTAGAGAACATCAACAGTCTCGTATTGAAAATTATTCTCAGTGGATCATTTTGTGAAAAAAAAAGATGAGGAATACTTCGAAACTTGTGGCTATTTTTGTGATAATTTGTGGCGTTCAATATGCAAATGCGGTAAAGAATACTTGAGACAATGAATTTTAAAGAAGAAAATAAAAGTTCTAATCAAAGATTCTTTAATTAGGGAGTTTCAGTTGAAGAGATGAAGAAAGCCGGGATGTTGGTACGATCAATTTGTCAGCCAAAATTCAACATTCCCGATGATCAAGCTGATGGCTATGCTAAAGGAATCTTCCCCGATGACAAGAATTCCAAATGTTACGTGAACTGCGTCTTTGAGAATATGCAGTCAATGAAGCGTGGAAAGTTCCAATTTGAAGCCACCAAGAAACAAGTTGAGCTTCTTCTTGAGGGTGAGCTTAGAGATGCAAATATCAAAGCTTTCGAAGCTTGTAAATCCTGCACAGATGGCATAAAGGATCACTGCGAGGCTGGATTTTCTCTCCTTCTTTGCCTCCACAAGAATACCAAACTCTTTGTTTTCCCTTAGGTTTGCAAAGAATTTGTAATATTTGTTTATGTAGTAGAATTTCTGTAGATTCTTTTTCGTAATGCAATTTGAAAAAAATAGTAAATAAAAGAACTTTTAATAAAAACATTTTTTTTTAAGATTTTTTTCTCACGCAAATGAAATCGACTGAACTTGAACTTCCCACACAAGACTCAACTTCCTCCTAGATATTAAGCAGGAAATAGGAATTTATTGAAAACAATGATTTAGCAAGAAAAAAGAAGAGTTCCTATGCAAATTAAATAAAGTGATTTGAAAAAAAAAATTTCAAGTTCAACAAAAATAGTTCCGTTTATCGACAAATTGATTCATGCATCAAGTGACTTTGCATTAGGCTGATTGTTTACCCAAAAATGTAAAATAGTAGGAATTTTTTAATCTTTTTGATCCTTCTTTAAAATACTTGGTATGCCACGATTGTGGTATACCAACTAATAATTTAATATTCCCTACGATAATCTTTTTGATCAACTATATGTTTTCGTCTAATTTATAGATTTTAGATTAAATTAGATTTCATTTATTAATGCCCAAAGAAAAATACATTTTCATAAAGTAGGACTTAGCTTAAAAATAGCTTAAAAATGAATAAACTTCTTTATTAGATACAAAACCCCGATATTT
Source organism: Lutzomyia longipalpis (assembly GCF_024334085.1). Taxonomy (NCBI): domain Eukaryota; kingdom Metazoa; phylum Arthropoda; class Insecta; order Diptera; family Psychodidae; genus Lutzomyia; species Lutzomyia longipalpis. Next base: position 19,971,846 of record NC_074707.1, read on the forward strand.
AAGTTTCCAAATTTATTTAAAAAATACTTCTTCTGCCTTATTGATTGTATGCAATATGCAATATCAGACGAAGACATGAGACAGCACCTTTCTACATTATTGCAGCATCTAATATTTTCAATCTATAATTGAATATTTAATCAGCTAATTTTGGAAAATGCAAATCATTGAATGCAAAATTTTTTCTGCCCAAGAGTACCTATAAAAACGTTTTCGTAAATGAAGATTTTTGTAGTGTTTTGTGCACAACCTCATCTAGTGGAATACCAGTGATAAGTAAAAGTGATAAAAATGCGAGGAACTTATAAATTAGCATCCCTTGTGGTGCTTCTTATTGGACTAAAAATCGCCAATGCGGTTAGCTTAATGAAGAAAATTCTTTTTAAAAGAAATTTCCACTAATTCGAAATTCTAATCATGAATTCTTAATTAAATTTAGGGAGTAACTTATGAGCAAATGCAGAAAGCTGGTGAACTTGTACGTTCAATTTGTCAGCCAAAATTCAAAATGTCCGACGAACAAGCCAATGGCTTCGGCAAGGCTCAATTTCCCGACGATAAAAACTCCAAATGTTACGTGAACTGCATCCTTGAGAACATGCAGTCAATGAAACGTGGGAAATTCCAATTTGAAGCTACGAAGAAGCAAGCAGAGATCCTACTTCCGGATGACATGAAAGAAGCCACTATTAAGGCAATGGTAGCCTGCAAGGGAGCCACAGATGGCATAAAGGATCCCTGTGAAGCCGCCTATTCTCTCCTTAAGTGTCTCCATTCCAATCACGAGGATTTCTTTTTCCCATAAAAGACGTAAATTGGAAGTAATATTTTTAATTTTAAGTTAGTTAATTTTATTCTTGTGTCATTGTCTTTTCGGTTAAAATATATACATAATGTAGGTATTAATGCAAGCAATAAATTTTTCTTTAAAAGAAAAGTTTAATTATGAAGCTTACGATTATTTCAGCAGCACCATTCCCTATAGTTTAACAAGGTCTCGATTAAATTAAAAGTATTTTTTCTTCATAATTATTAAATTCACAAGTGTTGATTAATGTTGAGCCCAGCATTGAATCCTTCATTTTGAAATCACATTCACAATTTGCAATTAATGAAAAATAATTTTTACTTCTGTAGTGCATATCAAGCGTGACAATTGAAAAGCATGCGAGACTATAAAGTCAGGAAATCATCTATGAAAGCCTCTCAGTTGTGCAACGTGCGCGTGATTTTAAAACTCAACGTTAAGGAATATTTTCTAAAGTTTTTCCTGGTAAGAAAAATCATGAAGCTCAATGTAATTTATGGTGTGATGTTCTTTGTGATTTGCATAACTATCCCATGGTTTACTGAAGCAATGTCTGAAGAAAATACAAAGAACATGCTTAAATTGGCAATGAAGTGTAAGAATAAGACCGGAGCAAAGGATGAGGATGTGATGCATTTCATGTCAAAAGATCTTCCCGATACTAGGACCACTAAATGTCTCTACGCATGCATGCAGGAGCTTTTTGGAATTGTAGGATTAGCCTTCAGTGCTACAAAGAATTTTATAAAAATAAATAAAGATTTGATTTTTAGATAACAAAGGAAGGAAGACTTAAAACTCAAGGTATTAAAAACATGGCTAAGCTGATGTTCGAGTTGGACCCATACCTTCGTAACGTCCTCATGGAGATTGCAGATGAATGTGCGGACGTTCAGGATGATGACCGATGTGAATTAGCCTACAAAACCTCTTCTTGTGCAATTGAAGCGGCCAAGAGAAGGAATATTGATTATAAAAAAGTTTTCAAGTAAATGAAAAATATGATTTGTTGGTTCTTAAATTGAAATAAATTTAATAAACTTAAAAACAATTATTGATTTGTACCTTATCTGCAATTTCCGCAATTTCTTAGGAATGGTAAGAAAAAAGAATATAAGAAATCCTCTCATGCTTCTCATAGATTTTTCTTTTCTAAGAACTAATCAATTGTTGGATATTTAATTGATTTTTATGAAAAAGTTCAATTAGAAGATTAAGATTTGATTTGAAATTCTTTTACAGCCCATTTTGATCCAATAAAAGCTACTGCTGCTTAAGAAAACTTGCAAAAAACAATTTTATATTTTTTAATCTTTATTTCATAGTGTTGATTAAAATACATAATTAAATCGCGACTTAAATTCCAAGCTAAAAAGAATATTGATTACACTTTTACTAAAACATTTTTTTATAATCGACCCCCTTTTCCATGGCTTTTGCCATTGCACAAGTAGTAGTTTTGAAGGCCAATTCACATACATCTTCATCATTAACATAACTACATTCGTCCGCAATCTCCGTAAGAGCTTTCTGGAGGACTGGATCTGTAGAATACATGAGCTTCGCCATGTCTTTTAGTGCTTGTGGTTCAATTTTTCCTTCCCTTGTGATCTACAACATTGAGAAATATTCAATTTTATACTGAAACACTATGAAAGTTGAAAAAATGACGTACAATGCCAAAAAGCTCCTGCATGCAAGCATAGATGCATTTAGTCGACTTTTCAATGGGTACTTCCTTATTCATTACAAGCGTCACATCCTCATCAGTTCCTCCAGTCTTATTCTTACACCTATTTGCCAATTTGAGCATATATTTTGCATTATCTTCAACCAAAGATGCATCAATTAACCATGAGATTGTTATGCAAATCACTAAAGGCACCACAACATAAATCACATGAAACTTCATGTTATCTTTCATCAAAGAAACTTTTGAGAATTTTTCTCAGGATTAATTTTAAAGATCACTCGCCTAAATAAGAAAACTAAAGGAGCTTCAGAAATAATTCTCTGACTTTATAGTTTAACAAAATTTTTATTATCACGATTTTAATGCATCTTTGTGCAGGAAATTAGTTTTTTTTAATTATAGGTCGACTAAAAATTAATTCCTTTCGTTAACTTTAATTTAATTAAAAACTGTTGAGAGTGGGATGTTCTTCGCAAGTTGTCGCATTCTTCTTTATAATTTGAAACCTTAAAGAATTATTTAATAATCATAAAATTTAACAGAATAAGTCAGCATCATCGCTTTTACGCATTTGGTGTTTGATGAGCAATAAATCCCGGAAACTTTTACCTTCAGGTTCATAAAAGTTGCGTGCCGTTGGGAAATTTATTTTGAGCTTTCGCAAACCCAAAATTAATTCTTGATGATGTGATACAAAAAAATTCCACAATGAACGGCAATTTAGGGAGATAATTTGCTAAAATGTATAATTATTTTAAATGATTTCTCAGGCACTGTTAGAGAGTTAATTCTCCTGCCTTTAAAATGACAAACTCCAGCAAAAATCGTTCCATAATGTGTTGAGTTGTTGATAAATTCAGAAATTAAGGAAAGTTACTTCATTTTATGTTATTGCTTTTGTGATTTTTCAATAGATTTAATTTTTTAAGGTAAGATTGGCGAGAATTCTTGTAAGATTTCCAAAGAATTAAGCACTTAACAACACTTTAAGCACTTTGCGATCACAAAATGACAGCCCCTCAAAATTTCAAAGTAGGAATTTTTGGAAATTTTTTTAGCTCATCCTGCCCGCTGTAATCCTTACAGTGCTTAAGGAGTTAAAAGATAAAATTTTGAATAAATTCTTTTAATTCTACCGAATTTTACTCCAATTAAGACTACCGAAGATTAAGGAAACTTGTAATGAATTTTGTATGTTTTTACGTTTATTTCATAGTCTTGATTAACATACAGTTAAGTCGCTGTTTAAACTTCAAACTGAACAAGACTGTAATAACCACATTAAAACATATCCTTATAATCCACCCCCTTTTCCTTGGCCCTTTCTATTGCACAAGTAGAAGTTTTGTAGGCTAATTCACAACGATCTTCATCATTAACATAACTACATTCATCCGCAATCTCCGTAAGGGCTTTCTGAAGAACTGGATTCGTAGAAAACATCAGCTTTGCCATATCTTTCAATGCTTGCGGTTCAAGTTTTCCTTCCTTTGTTATCTACAACAAGCATTGAGAAGTAATTAATTTTAAATCGATGCACTATTACGGCGGAAAATGACCTACAATCCCAAAAAGCTCCTGCATGCATGCGTAGAGACATTTAGTTGTTCTTTTAGTGGGTACTGCCTTCTCCATCAAAAACCTCACATCGTCATCATCTGCTCCAGTCTTATTCTTACACCTATTTGCCAATTTAAGCATGTACTTTTTATCGTCTTCAGACATTGCTTCGGTTAACCATGGGATTGTTATGCAAATTATCACGAGCACTACAACATAAATCACATTAAATTTCATGATTTTTATCCACCAAAAAAAAGCCTATGAAAATGTTCCTGAAGATTGATCACGCGCACATTTAGCAACTAAAGGAATTTTAGAAATGATTCTCTGACTTTATAGTTTTGCAAAATTTTTAATTGTCACGCTAAAATGCGCTTTAAGCCGGAAATAAGTGTAAATTAATTGCATGTTGACTGGAAAATTATCCCTTCAATTTTTCTGTAATTACACAATCTTCTGAGACACCTGATTCAGTTTTTATTAACTTTATCACGTTTCTCATAACAATTTTGCAATTTCTTTTTAGAGATAAGTGGGTAAGATTTAAGGACGAATTGAGAGGATTTATATAATCAGTTAATAAAAGAATTTCCAATAATTAAACTCCTCTTTAAAATCTCAATTTTCACTTCAGATTCTTCGCACTAATATATACATAAAATCCATGTCAATTATCAAGGAAAAACCCTCAGCATCTCCTTATACAACTTAATGATTCACAACGAGAAACATTTAAAAATCATAAAATTTAATGGGAAAAGCCAGCATCATAAGTCTTTTACGCGTGATGGTTTGATGAGCAATAAATCCTGGAAACTTCCACCTCTTGGGGTCATAAAAATTGCGTGCCGTTGGGAAATTCATTCTGGGCTTTCGCGAACCCAAAATTAATTCTTGATGATGTGATACAGAAAAATTGCACGATGAACGCAATTTAGGGGATAATTTGCTTAAATGTATAATTATTTTAAACGATTTCTCAGAGACTGTTTGGAAGCTAATGCCTGCTTAAAATGACAAACTTCAATGATGATTTCCTTCATAATGTGTTCAGTTGTTCATAAAAAACTAATTAAAGGAACATGATTTAATTTAATGTTCTTGCTTTTCTGATTCTTCAAAGGATAAGGAAGATTTTCTATAAAATTAAGTTTTTAAATGATTTTTAGGGCTTTTTAGTTAGTTTAGTTTAGTTATTTAGAAAAAATAGCGAAGGAAAAATTAAGGCCACAACAGGTAAATTAAAAATTGATATTAAATTGAAATTTTTCTTTTATTGAAGGATTAGAATGAATCAACATGAGAATTTTCCAAGAACATAGAAGCATAAATTGTTTTATGGAAATGGGATAAAAGATGTGCAAAAATCTAAAAGAAAATCTACGTAATAAAACAAACATTTAATCTATTTTTTTCCACGTGAAATGCTGCAAAGTGACGTACAAAGAGGCTGTCCAGCAGATTAATCAGTGTACATCCGGGAAGACCTGAAGGGTGGAGCACTCAATGCACTAAACAAGTGCAGAGATTCGCGTAAGTATCCAACTCGCAGACACTTCTTAATTGCACACACCGAGAAATTGAGACGGGAAAGCAATTAAATGCACGAATTAACGGCAGACGCGAATGCAGGAAAATACTCCAACTAAACTCCCCTCCCACCCACTAGATCCACACCACCCACCCACCCTTAGCCGTAGGCGACAGATATTCAAATGAAGAGGAAAAAACACGTCTCTCTCCATTTTCCGAGAACTTTTCATGGTCAGTCTGTCGGTGTGGTTACTTTCCACTGCAATGGCTTTAATTACGATTTGTTGTGTCTCTAGCAGACTTTTTGGAGTCAGCGGGAGGGTTGTGAACTTTTTTATTACATACATTCTGCGCTTATATTCCGTGTGTATCAGAAACACTCGCAGTTCAACCTCTACCACCCTCGAGGCGGGGTGCTAAAATGGGTAAGTCATTGAGGAAAAGAAAGGACTTTTTTGGAAAATTGATAAAGTGAAATAAATCGAAGTATTGGAAAATGGTCAGTAAAATTATCTTCAAGACAAAAAATAAAAAGAATTCAAGGCGAATATTTTAGTTTTTTAAGCGTATCATCCAAATATCTCTGAAGATCTAAATAATTAACTTTAAACATTTTTTTGCTAAAAACCGAAAAACTAAAAACCAAAAAAATCCTAAAAACGTATTCAGGAATTTTTTATTTTGAATTTAGAATCTTTTTTTTAGTTTATTTTATAACGTTTTTTAGTATTAATTTATCACTTTTCTGTTTAAATTTAGTCTTTTTAGCTGTGATTCTTTTTACGCTTTAATAATTTTTTTTAAAGTTTTGTTTCATTATTTATTCTTTGGGTTGAATTTACTACTTTTCAGCTTGAATTTAGAACTCTTCGGTTTGAATTTACTATTTTTCGATTTGATTTAAGTTTTTTTATGCTTGAATTTAACATTTTTAGGCTTAGACTTTTATTTGAATTTCCTTGGAAAATCATCCGAATATTTCTGAAGATCCGAATAATTTCGTGTAGATAAACCCCCCTTGAAAGACTTAATAAAAATTTTAATTAAACTGTAAAGCGATCAATAAAAAACTGACAAAGTAATCAGCCAAATTTACTTCTTAAACATGAAATAAAATGAATTTAATCAGAAAAAAATGAAAATTGAATTAATTTGTTTCTTTACGTTGAGAAAAAGATTTTTTTCTTACAAATATTTTTTTAAGAGCATTAGTACATTAACTGCATAAATGCAACAGCTACCCTCCTCGGAAACCCATTAATTCCACCTCCCCTTAACTCTTTATATTTTATAGAAAAAAATTGAAAAATTTTCAGCAGAAAATCCCAAAGCCTTCAGCTTGTGAAATGATTGCCCCCTCGGAAGGAAGTTCATTTGGGTTCATTTTGTCCACATCCGACCTAACACTTCTCTTTCAGCATCCAACTAAATAGAAGGAGTAAAAAAACCTCACTACTTCCGTACTAGAATGGGGCTATTTGAATAAATAGACTACCATCCCCCCCCCCCCCCCCCAGCGGAAGTCCCTATGCGCGTGATAATTAGAATACAAATTGTTCCTATTGTGTTGCAATTCCGGGGGTGTCTAATGAGAAATTTTTAATTATCTCCCTCTTGTCTTTAAAAGCAAATGGCATCAAGAATCCCTTCGAAGCATCCTACACTCCTCACTGGCCAAGTGCCTCTTGCAGAATAATCCCAATGGGAGCTTTCCATGAGTGGGAAATTCTTTTAAGAATAAAATTAGAATTTTTTTTTCCTCTTAAAATTGTCTTTTTATTCACACAAAATATACCAAAAGGAGGTGTTTTAAGTCACTTTGTTCCTTATCCTGAGCTTTTTAGGCATCCTATGGATTACAGGGATCACGGGAATTTATTTCAGGGAAGATGGGAAAATCATTCGAAACGATAATTCCGGACAATTTCATCAAACATTGGTTTACAGGCGAATTTCACCTTCAGCCGACTACAGAGGAGGAACACTCCGGAGAGTTTCCTGTGAATGGAGTAAATTTCATCGGGAGGAGGACACAGCCGATGAGCTACCATGGTGGGGACTAAGTCTACAATCCTCTTCGTTGTATCCTGATGCCCAAAATCAAATTCCCCGCGACAGGAGAAGACCTCCCCGAGAATCATTACAGCATCCACATGTGCATTCTCCATGGCTTTACTTTCGTACCCCGTCAGGAAGCCCATTTCCCGGGAGATCCTCAGCACGGTGTCCCTATCCTTGTTGCTAGCGGCTACTGTTACCCTAAAGTAGTTATCGATGAATTCCTTGGAATAGAATCTCGTTGAACCAAAATCAATCAACATGAGCTGCCGGGAGTGTTGGTCGTAGAGGAAGTTGGACCAATTGGGATCTGTCTGCATGCACTGCATCACAAACAGCTCCTGCATACAGAGATTCATTACACCACGTCCAATGGCCATCCGGTGACTCTCATCGAGGTCAAAGCACTGATCCAGTGGAACTCCCGGCACCAGTTCTGTCGTCAAGATGCTCTTTGTGGTGAGATCCCGGATGACACGTGGTACACGATACTCTGGGAAGTGCGCCACCATCTCTGCGTACTTTTCCGTATATTCTGCCTCACGGAGGTAGTCAACCTCCCAGGCAAGCTCCCTCTTGGCCACTTTGACAATGTTATCAATAAAGATACCCGGTGGGAAGACATCCCACACTTTCAGCAACCCCACGAGGTTATCAATATCACTCTTTATGCTGGCTGCAACTCCCGGATATTGGATTTTTATTGCCACCTCCATGCCATCGTGAAGGACTCCCCGATGAACCTGAAAATCATTTAAAATTAACCAAAGAATTCTTCTCATTCCTCAGCCCTAAATCTCCTCACCTGACCAATACTGGCTGCTGCAAAAGGCTTCCGGTCAAAGTGTTTGAGCTTCTCCTCCCACGAGCTTCCAAATTCTGCCCTGAGAACCTTCTCAACCTGCCAATCAGGCATGTAGTCAGCAGCCTGACGTACTCTCTCGAAAGCCTTCACGAGCTGCGGTGAAACAATCGAAGTGTCCTGAAAGGAATCTCTTCATTAGCTTCAGGAACCTCCAAATAATTTAGTAAAGAGAAAATTCTCACCTGAATACTGAGAATCTGCCCAATTTTCAGGGCAGCTCCACGAACTTTGCACAGTGTGTCCACAATACGATCAGCATTTGTCGGATTGAACACAGCCTCCTTCACATTGAGCGTTCCTCCGAGTCCCAGGGCTCCCTTGGTCAATTCTCCAATTGTTCCCAATCCAACACCAGCAAACAATCCTCCAAAAGACATAATCCTCCCAATTCGTGTCGCCGGAACCTTCCTTTGCTTCGCCACAGAACTCAATTGAGGAATATTTGAAGGACTTTTGCTCCCTTCTGGAGATTTCTCAGCCACAGAAGGTTTCTCCATGACTTTGGGTACTTCTTTGGGTGGTACATCGTGCTTAGCGATGAATGACACCCACTCCTTGACGTACTTTTCATCCTCAGCCACAGAACTCGGTGCCACAGATGTTTCCATGATTTCCTCCTTCCGGAAAGCTTCGAATCCCTCCTCCGGTGTGCGACTTTTATTCTGTGCCAGGTAGTGCTCGAGTTCTTTGAGGGTGAGGGAGGCAATATCAATATTTGCAAGATCCCTCGTGGCTTTTGTGGGCTCCAGCTTGACAGAACTAGCTGTGTACTGCCGGATTCCCTCAAATACCACAGAACTCCGTTCAGCGGCTTCCTTGAGGGTACTTGACATACTAGAGAGCTCCTTCGAGGGATCCTGGAGGAACTTATTGAGGCACTTTGAGGTAATCTCCTGATTAGCATGCAGAATCTCCCGGATGCTGGAATTTGCCCAAAGACGCTGAATGCACTGTTCCTGCGTCTTGGCCGTGGCCTCCAGGACAACCTGAAGACCTCTCAGGATGGCAAAAACGTCCTGACTTCGTGACATGGCTGAAAACACTCCCAAAACACCCTGATCAAAAAATCTTGCACAACACCTCTACTTTTTGCGGCACACAGCTGATTTTCACAATTTATCACATACGCACAATAGATGGCGTGACCATGCCGCGGTATTATTTGAAAGAGAAGTGACGAAACTTTTGCGGTGCGTTCCTGGCGTTCAATAAAACCATTATTTAGGCAATAAAACGACGAATGAAATGGAATTTCGCATATGTTTGATAAAATTAAATTCCTTATGAGATTGATAACCTCGTAAACAAAGTTTTCCAAAGATTTAAGTGCGTTTGTAGAGTTGAATTAAGTAGATAAAACAAGTAAATAATGTCAACAATTTTATTGGAAGAAAAGGTATTTGGGGAAAAAGCTTACCATTTTCAGATGACTTGCAAGTTCTTGTGAATTCTCTGCTATAATCGAGACTACGAAGCGGGCGGTGCTACAAAGCTTTTCAATATTTTTCTTTGAACTAAACTTTCTGTAAACGAAGGACGCTGATCCCTCCGCCATCTTCTTCAAGAAGTTTCTTTATAGTCATTTGACTCAGAGTGATCGTGTAACCTTGGATGACATCGATGACATCCTAAATACAATACGAAAGGTAAGTAATCAGTAAGACCTTGTCTTAATATTAAGAAAATTGCTAGAAATGAAGAAAATTACGAAAAACGTTATGCATAACCAAACTACTGCAATTTTCTCTAACTTCCCGCATTATTTAACACTTTTTACATCTTTTCCGACTTTCCCACAAAATTTCCTTTCTTTGATGATTTCTCACAGTGAAATGCAATGTTTTTAGCAACATTTTGTCATTTTTGGCTTTGTCTTAAGAATTCTTTAGGACGCCAAAAAACCGTTTTATTCAAATCGTCGACTAAGGAAGAAAGGGAAATTAAACTATTCGTTTTTCCGACGCTTTTCTTTTAAAGTACCCCATTTGCAGAAAAATTTAAAAAAAAACTAAATATTTTGTAATGCCTTCAATATATCCCACCCTGAAAATGCTAAGAAAAATGAAAAGCACAGGAAAAGAAATAATTTCAATAATTTTAATTTACAGAAAATCATTTATTCGTGGAAAATTCAATTAAATTCTTTTGTTTGATTTTTTTTTAATTATGGAAAATTGATTTTTAAATTCTTTTTAATGATTTTCTGCGTAATATAAAAAAAAATTCCTGCCGGAATTATTACGATGAAGCGAGCTTCCTCGTGATTTTTGAGCCGTGGCGCATTTCAAGTTCAATTTCAACGGTATTTCTACGTACCATTGACCTCATGCATAGCATGTTATTTATTAGAGAGACCTGCCTCACAATAAAACACCATAAATATCATCTTGAGAGGGCCATCTCTCAATTTAGCTAATAAATTGGCGCATAATCCCCCCTAGAGCACCTCATAAAATTTTCTTCCCAAAAACACTTTGTGCGGAGTTTTTATGCTACTGCTGCTGCTGAAGAGCTACTCAAAAGCAAATTTCTTCCGATACATAATAAAATGAGACGTGTATAAGATGGTTAATTACATCTCACACAGTGTTGTGAAGAAAATTGACGGACCCCCTCCTCACGTATGGGTTGTAAGCTCAATGAGCCATTAAATTATAATATGATAGATCTACTGGAATTCCTCCGGAGCGGTCTCTTTGCAAATGAAAGCGAAAGGTTTTCTTCTGTGCGGATCACGCGGAAAAAGCTCTCTCAGAGTATACCAAAAAGAAAGAGAGAGAGATCGCTGAAAAAAAAAGATTTTGGGTGCGTGTTCTTTACAAAAAGAACATCAGAAATTATGTACAGTGAGAGGGGAGCTCTAGTTTTTGCCCAAAAAATTGCAATGAGCCTCAATGAAAGTATCTACCCAAATTGTTGTAGCCCAAATCAGTCAGCAGTGTATGTAGTGTAAATAAACTTGACATTCATTCCGCTGTGAGCTTTTTTTCTATGCGCAATCATGAAGCATAAAATAAGATTAGAGGTGGAAAAAATGATTGTGTATACGTTTGCAAATCAATTTTTAATTTAGCCACGCTGCCGGTGAGAAAACTCGGCGCACCGGGAGAAATGATCGCGAAGAAATTTCTCATTTTCTTACGCGATCGCGCGGTCTTTGTCCGCCCGATGCAATTGCACCTGATAAACCTTTCTGCATGGCATCAGATCGCATTCCACGCGGTGAGGAAAGACATGCGCAGCAATGGCCGGAGGAGGTGTTGTATGGCCCCCGCGCGCGCTCGCGAAGACAATGTGCGCACATTAAGAGATCACTGAGCGATCACACCCAAGATATGATCTCAAGCGGAAGAGATTTTCACAGCAAAATGCAACCATTTGAGCAAACGACCGCAATTTCCACGGTTTTGTAGTTTTTGGTTTATTTTTTTTTGTGTTTGAACGATGTGATATACTGTTAAAAATGAAGAATTTCTGTGGCGCTTAAATGAAAGTAAATCATGGAGGAAAAAACCCAAAATTTAATTGCCCCACACCGTGCTCTGATTGAGAACGTATAAAAAGAAAAGATCGCACTACCTGCAAATTTTATTTGCTGTCTCACCTACGCAAGAAAAGGTGTGATCGCTGAAATTGTTGATGGAAATTGCAAAGGAGATTCAGCATGAAAGTGATATTCAGATTTGATATTCAATTTATTACTACATTCTCATTTACACGACGTTCTTTTACATTATCACACCGTGGACAATTTGCACCAAATTTTCCATTCGGCAAATTGCAAAATTACGTGAATGTATCAATTTATTGATACCCCATGGGAAAATGGAGCGAAGCAAGGTGATTTTGCATGATACTTGCTGGTGAAGTAATTCCATTTTAAAATGGAGTCGATTCTGCCAAAAATCTTTTCTTTTCTTTTCACACATCAGCTTAAAAGGTCTTTAAGATTTTGACAAATGATATCTTTAATTTGTTTTATTATCATGCTTTAAGCAAAATCAGATGAATAAAATGTTTCAGAAATCTTTCAGAAAGGAAAGTCTTTAAAATTTTCTGGAAAAATGTCGATTACTGCAAAAACTCTTTTCTTAAAACTTAAAAATTTAAAGTATTTTCGGTCGATTAAAAAGATTAAAAGTTATTGTAAGATTTTGGAAGTCAATGTATTCAAATCATTTTATTGCCGAAGAAAAAACAAAAGATTTTTTGTTCCAAAGGAAAACAGTCAGAAAGATCTCTAAAAAACCCTAAAAAAAAAGTAATTTTCCTTTAAAAAAAAATGATTAAAGATAGAGATAAACTGTAAAAATCCTTTAAGATTTTTCATAAAATATCAAAAATCTTTCACGCGAATTGTTAGAAAAGATTTTTGATAGAAACAATCCCAATATTTCAGATTTTATTCTGCTCTTTTATTCATATCAGAATTTAAAGAATATCCGAAAGAAAAAATTGTACTGAAATTTCAAAGATTTCAAGGATTCTTTGGTCGCTGAATACGACCCATTGACTACTTTTGTTCTAACTTGAATAAGATTTTTAAAATAAATTGAAAAAGCAATCGATTACAATATCACCGCCCCATCCGCAAAAAAATAGCACGAGCATAAATATATGAAAGAACTCTTTTACGCAATCACTCGACATTAAATTAAATATTCTCAAAAAAATTAAAACACGCAAAAATCATGATTATTTTACACGATTCATTATTTACTTTAATTAATTTAATGCGAGACCTTTTTTCTTTAAATCGGCTGCAATTGCATAACAAAGTCAAAGATAAGGAAGACGTGCAGAGGGACTTTGGGAGGAAACTTCAATTTTTTCCTCTAAATTAATTAATATTTTGATTTATCTCCAAAGATTTATTAATGATGCAGACTATTTTGTGAAATATATTTATTCGGCAACTGCATGTGTTTTCTCTCGCAGAGACGTCTCATTTGAATAAGATCGGCCATTCAACTTGCCACAAGACTTGCTCAGCAGAGAGCGCCTAATTGGGCGTCCGAAGCATTTTAGATGGTTTTTTTGTGACAAAAATTTCGGATATCGTTTTTTTCTTTAATCATAAATCGCATTTAATATTTAAATGTGCGTTGCAGAGTTGCAAAAAAGCGTGACTTGTCCACTTTGTGTAGATAAATTTCTCCTTGAGAGTGAGAGTGATCGCTAAGAGCAATGAACGAGTTGTTTAATTTTAGGCGAATAGAATGAATAAAGAAAACATTTTTTAAATAAGATCAAGATTAAAATTATGAATAATTAATTGGTTATATCAGTATTGAAACAATATTTTTGGCTTCTTCTCAATAAAAGCTTCCGGAATGTAAATTGAAAGCTTTTCCTTTTAGCTTTTAATGTTTTTCTTGAAATTATATACCTAAAAAATAACAATTCTTGACTGGAAAGGCTTTGAATAATAATGTTTTTCCAGTCAAGGATTTAGCAAATTCGAAATCTTGACTTTCTGTGTAAAGAAATTTAATTTCTTCATTAAAATCTTTTTTTGTGAACGTTTTACTTCTTTTCTTTCTTTAGATCTCTCTTGAGAATCTCTGATCCAATTCATTTTATTAATTGAGCAATCAAAATGACAACAACTTTGCCATCTTCTGCACTTCAGTGCTCTTGCAAAACGACTTTGCAATCTTTCTTGTTCCAAAAAAAAACGAAATATTCTTTTCCAAAAAAGAACTAAATCTCAAATTGAAGCCTTTACCTATATAGAACAAAAAGCTTAAGAAAATTCAACAAAAATGATTTTGAAAAGGAAATTCCGGTGTTGGTGGAAGATATCAATCGCAACACCTTCAGGCGTCTTCCGGTCTCACGTGTGGCTCCGATTTAGCGCGCCAATGCCCTCGCCACGAGAACTTCCCGCGGGCTCCTCTGCAAACGACGCCGTTGTTGATGGAATTGATGGAGAGGTTGATGATGGGAAAAAAAGATCATGATTGGGAAAAAGAGACTTTTAGCTTTGGCACATTTGGAATGGCGCATATTCTGTATGCCCGGAACCTTTTCACTTTTTGTCGCTCACCTGTCTCTCTCTTTCGTGCGCGAGGCGCCGGACGTGGGTATAAAAGCACCTGAAATTTGGTAGTTGAATAGCATTGTTGTGCCAGTGGTAGCCCCGAGAGGACGTATCGCGTGATTTCTTTGTGGATTTAGCAGCAGAGTGGATTAAATCGCGAGAGTTTCTTAACATTTTATCGAGCACTTTCACACACACACCGTCCGAAAAGAAAAAAATAAGATGTTGCACCTCAGTGATGCCAAGATCACGGTTAGTTCAGTGTTAAATAGAAGAGTTTTGTGATTCATTGAGAATTTATTTGATTTTCTTGGGATTCGTTTGCAGGTGTTCCTCGTGAGTGTTGTGGCCATTGGGTGTGCTACAGCAGTAAAGCACCCCAATCAAAGATTGATGACCATCGGGAAGAATCTGAAGCGAGATGCTCCGGTGGGAAATCACTTTGCTGGGGGGAACATACACGGTGGATTTGGGCAGCAGGGTCATCAGCAATTCCAATTGCAGACTCTCTCCCATCAAGGGCTTGATGGACACCAAGGGAGTCACTTTGTGATGCCACACTACAACTTTGGGGGCTCCTCTGGGCATGCTCAGGGGCACAACTTCGCTCATGCAGGCACAGCGCAATATGCACAACTGGCCAAGATTCTCAACACCCAGGGAGCAGTGGCTGGAGGACACATTGGGGGTGGTCATATTGGTGGGAACATCGGCGGTGGTAGTATCGGTGGACACAGTGGTGGTCACATTGGTGGTTTTAGTGGTGCTGGATTTGGGCAATCATTCGGAACTGGAGCCCTAAAAACAGCTCCTGTGACCTTTTCTGCAGCTCCATCAACAACGTACGGCACTCCTGCTGTTTCCGGACACTTGGGAGGACTCGGAGGGCTAGGGAATTTGGGTGGTGGCCTTCAGGGAGCTTCCTTCATTGGTGGACATGGATTCGGAGGTTCTCTCGGCGGTCTCCAGGGATTTGGTGGAGCTCACAACCTCGGAAATTCCTTCGGTGCCTCCCTAAAGGGTGCTGATTTCGGTGGTTCTCTCAAAGGTGCTGACTTCGGTGCCAACAACCACTTGCTCTTGGGCCAGAACTACGCTGCCTCCTTTGGTAATCACCAACTCCAGGCTCTACCTCAATCATCATCAGCTCAAACCGTGCCAGCCTATGCTGTCGGGATCAAAGGACTAAGCCACTACTCTTCCGGTGGAGCTCTCGGTTCCGGTGGTATTCAATCTTACGGTGATCTCGGCACTCAGGCTACATACTCAGGTGGTCATGGAAGTCTCGGCTCAGCTGGTCTCACTTTCGATACAACCAAATACAACATTCCCACGTACTCAAGTGGCAAAACCCTCGCTCCCATTGCCCTCTCCTCAAATGTAGCCGCCAATTCTCTGCGACACACCACAATCTCCAACATTGTGGATCAGATGAAGAACCCCTTCAAGCCATCCGTTTTTCTGGGTATGTATGCCGATGCTGCATCCTCCGGAGAATCTCATGCATATGGAGGCAATCAAGGCTTCTCAAATCTCAAATTCGCTCAAACCTCCCTGCCATCCTACTCCGCCCACAATTCCGGTGTCTCCTACGACGGAAGCTCAGCGGGCTACAACACCATCAACTACTCAGAAGGAACGGGGCACTAAGCGCCACAACCCCATCCATTGCTACAAAGTGTCAAGCTACACCCTCCATGCTGCCACTCGCCCTAAAATTAAGCTAAAATGAAAGAAAAAAAGAAATCTCTAGTTTTTAAGGAGCTTTGTATAAATTAATATTTATTTTTCGCGAATTCCGGAGAAATAAAAGCGAGTAAAGAAAATGTGAAGAGCGTGTGATTGGTTGCAGCGTAACATTGTTGTGTATCGTAGAGCATCTACTTTGAGACAATTTTCAAAAAGAGAAATTCCCTCGCGATCGCCTGCAGTGTATGATGTGACTAATTGGACTTTCTTTGTGCAATAACTGAGTCGATAATAACAGCTCTCATACACCTATTTGATGGTAATTCACTAGAGTGACAAACAAGAGCTCCCTCCTGCTTTAGCACCAATGTCCGGGGGTTCCCTCGAAGTAAAAAAAAACAATCCAAAACGCATTTTGGGCAGATTAATTGCTGATGCTGACGCACAATTGAGGTGGAATGTGGAAAGGAAAAAAAAACAGATTCAAGATCATTTTGAAAGTCTCTCGCAAAGCATTCTCCTCGTTGTATTATATGCAATTTGAAAGAGCCATACAGAGAAGACTTTTCCTCATACTTATTAATCAGTTGCTTGTGCAGAGAGGGTGAAAGTCCCAACAAGGAGGATTGCCCATTGCCATTTCTTTACCCAATTGTGTGACCCTCAATTGACACCTTCGCTTTTCGGGGGGGATTGTTTGCCAAAATGGACTTTGAATTTCTTATACAATTCTCACACTCTTGCCAATCCACTGCTAAAGATGGCAAAGTGATTTATTTTAGCACACCGCCTCCACTAATGGTAGGTGGGCTCGAGTGGCGTGTGCTTGGAAAAATAGATGAGATGAAAAAAAGTCATCAAACAACACCCTTCTATGGAAGAAGGAATAGAAAGGGGCTAGCAAGTATAGTTAAAAAAATATATATTTCGAAACTCTTTTACTTGTTGTTTTTCTTGTTGAAAGATAAGGAAAATACTGAATTTACTGATTTTTTCAAGTTTAATCTATATTACATTTTCGAGAGCTTTTGAATTTTTCCTCAGATCTGCATAATGTTTTGGAAGCACTCTAAAATAATTTAAATACTAGGATTTATTTTAATTTTGAATCACAAACAATTCATAAAAAGTTTAATGAAAAAATACGAAAATATTTGAATTTTTTAAGCTTAATTTGTATTACATTTCGGGAGCTCTTATATCCTTCCTCAGCTCTACAATATTCTTTTTGAGCAATATTAAATTAATTTTTAAAGATTTCTAAACCCCGAAAAAAAGGAGTTTATTTTATGCATAGGAAACTTCATTATTTGAAGAAATCTTAAGAGCGAATGAGGCTATTAATTTAATTTTTTCACTTAGAATTATCTGGAAGAAGTCGGCAAATAATTGTTCAAAAATGCAAACAATGACGTCATCTTTGTGTTTTTCGTCCAAACTCAGCAATGAAACATCAGCACGATGTTTCACATATTTAAAGAAACAAAAAACAACGTGGTGACTGACATCAATGTTTGTTGTTTTGGGAAAATCTTTGCTGATCTTTCCCAGATAATTCTCATGAAAAATAGAAAGTTGTCTTATCCTTTTTAGGTGCATCCTGATTATTTTATTGAATGAAAGTTTAATTCATACAGAAATGAATAAATTCCTTTGCTGGAACACCTGAGGAAGGAATTAAAAATCATCGAAAATTATCCTACTATAATGCACTGTGAATCGGCTTTACTATGGATCCCAACTGTAAAAATTTTTAAATTGACTATAAAACTCATAAAAAAAAAACAAAAACATTGACCTTTAATTTGAATATTTAGATTTTTCCTCAAATCCTACTTTATAAAAATATTTAAATTTTCCATTTTGCTGGATTGAAATTCATTGCCAATTAAATTTTCCACCAATTACCAACAGAAAGCATAGATCAATTTCATTTAATGGAAATACAATGTACAATTTGTGCACAAAATCATTTTGTAGTAGAAATAAATTCATCGACATGGCATTAGCATTTTTACTACAAGCTCGTAAACGTTTAAGAAAATCAATTTATTTCTCAAAGTTCATTTTCACAGTTTAATTAATGTGAATTTAAAAGCTATGCTCAACAGTGATATTGCATGATGCACAGATATAAGGAATTATTAATCAGCTCTTAAACGTTTCGTGTTTTTAATTCACCAAAATGTTAATTTATTTCGATGTATTCAGTGCAAAGTACAAATGACATCACGCACGGCAGTTTTTTGTGAGATTTGCACGCCTCTCCTTGGGAAAAACTTGTGCACCTGAAATTTCCATCCCAATTGCCATGTCCACCGGTGGCTCTTGTTGTTGTCTTTTTTTTCTAAGACACTCAAAGTGCTTCTTAAAGTGCACTGAAAAGCCGGTTGAGGGAAAGTTTTTCTTTTGTGACCATAAAAACAGCGATAGAGACGGTGTGGCAGAAAATGCCCAAAATGAGTGCAAAACCACCGCAGCGTTGCAATTGACATCGCTATAGGCGGGATTTGTGAAAATATATAAAGTGTTTGGTGTATCATTTTGACTTTATTAGGTCATTAACTACCTCATTCGAATGCGTTTTTTTTGTGCACACAGGGGCACATGGGTTTGTCGCTCAATTGCGCATTGAAGTCTTTCGTTTTTTTTTTCTTATTTTATTTTGAACTCTAGCAGCCAATATAATGCGGCGAAGAAGCTATATAATGATGAAGAAGAAAACAATAAATTTATAATTACTGGGATTGCGTTACAATTTTCTTATAAACGGTAATTGATGGAAATATTAATAGATGCATGCGTGTGTGATTGATAATGGGGGGTGGGGTTGCCGCCCATTAATATATTCAACACATTGTTTAATCTCTTTGGCCATTTCAGATGGTGTGATTGGTGGTGCTGAACGAAATTCCACTATCGTGTGTTTATTTTGCATTGTTTTGTTACTTATAAGCAAAAATATATATACCCAAATGAAAGTAAAATCGGACGCCCGTGAGCCACACCTTTTGTAATCCTACAAAAATTTCTTTCATGCTTCTTTCTTTTGCCCTCTCGCGAGAACAGTGTGAGGAGAGTTGAAAAAAAAGAGCCTCCCTGCTTTCCTTTTCATCTCAATTGAGGCAGAATCAATTTTTTTCTTTCTCTGCAGACCATTGCGGAAAAAAAATCTTAAAGGTATTTCTTTTGGACACGGAGAGAAAGACTCCAGAGCAACAAAAAGAGTCAAGTGTGAGAAGAGAAAGATATATAATACGCAAAAGAGTATCGAAATATTGTAAATGAAATGAATTTTATGATTATTTTTTTGATCACCAAGTGGGTGAAATGCTCCTGCGAAGACTTTTACCAGCTACGCAGCGGCGAAGAATTCGACGGGTTGGCAAAAAGTCTTTCCCTTTTTAATGAAAAATCATCTGTGAGAGTCACACGGCTTCTCGCGCGATCGCATTTTGCGCAATGGACCGTCGTCATTTGCCAATAAATCAATGTATGGGGTGACCACGAAAGAAAGAATGCTGCATTTTGATCAATGAACTCACAACATGTTGAAAGTGCCATGCGATTTTCGAAGGCAACCTGTCCAATGGGGAAACGATTGATGGGCCCCATTTCTCGAACATTTCTTCGTGGAGGGATTTTCTTTTTTGTCACCACACCGACAAGCCACCCACGCTGATCGTGCTTTTTATGGTACGTTCCCAAGATCACCATTATTCACGATAAAATCATTATAAATGAACGATTTCTTTACGTTACTTTATAAGCTGATTAAATGAATTTAGTTTGAAAATAGGAAAAGATTTTTTTTAACTTATTTTTGATTTTTTTTCTTAGTAAGTACCAGGCGTCTCCATTTCACAGAATTTTTAGAGAGAAAAATTAAAATTTCTTTGTCTGGTTAAAGATTTTTAAATAGTAAACTTAAAATGCTCAGAAAAATTAAGTATAACTGACACATCAATTCCTTTTCCTTTTTGTATCATTCCCCAATAAACAAGAATTTTTCCCATCTATTTAGATTTTAATAAAAATAAATTTTGAATCAAATTCTTTAGCTGTTGAAAGGCAACAAACAACCCAGAAGAATTTCGATTTCATAAGTGAAAAGCCACTTCAGTGCACAAGGTCGATGAATTTCCCCTCATTTATGTTGATTCAAATCATAATCTAAACAAGATCATGTTGAGTTAATATTTGAAAAAAGAAATAAAAAAACGAACCCTGCGGTTCACTGAACATGCAGCATCATTGATCTTGAATTTGAGGTTTCCACACCACCACCACAGCCGGGAGAAGAGCTGCAGATGTATAGTAGTTGGTACATAGTTCGTCCATCATCAACAACCAAATCCATTAAGGTGCATTCTCACATTTTTGCACCGCATCTAATGAGTGCAATCTACAGGGCAATTATGGACGACGTTCATTGAGAAAAACGATGTGTCTCTGCGGTCAAGGATGGGGGTATTATACCTATTTTTGCTTTCTGTGTGTTGTTGTTTTTTCTACCTTAACTTGAAGCAAAAACCGACGCGGGAAGAAAGGTACGAGGGGAGTGTGAGGAGATGATAGTGTGGCACATCATATTTTATGGTTGAAGATTGGTCCAACACATGCAAGGCGTCTCGTGTGTAATTTTCAAATGCTTTTCAAAAGCGCGAAAGCGGTTCACTCGTTGCACTTGCACTGCATTTTCGGTGTATAAAAGAAGCCACCAGTTGTTAATCATTTTCATTTCTTATCTAAACACATTGGAGGAAAGGTGGAGAGTTTAGCAGGAAAATACGAGGTGGATTTAATTGACTTGGTGTTGTGTTCTTCTTGGGGAATTTCTTGTGCATTGTGGAGGAATTATTTTTTTGATCGTCGTGTGATCCTAAAAATTGGCTTTTTTTAAGAGTCCTTTTTCTGTGTTTGTTTTTCTTGCAAATTTTTTTGTGGTTAAAGTTTGTCCATTAAACCGGATTAATCAGTGCAACACTTTCTTTGCCATCAAACGGCGAATTCTTTCTTTTTGCGATAAACCTCAAATCGCAGACATGAAGATTCAGGTGAGTGGCATCAGTGTGGTGGACCCAATGATGGCCAAATGATGTGTGTTGAGAGATTTTTTTGTTTTGTGGATAATGTGCAATCATAAATCGCTCGGCATTCCATTCACATTTTTTTAGCGCCCACAAATCATCAAAAGAGTGGTAGAGTTTTCAGTGTAATTGCGCGCGAGGATTCACTTTCAGTGCGTTGATGGCTAATTAAATTTTTGGAACGTGCCATCTATTCATGTGAATTAATCGTGACCTTTGGCATTCGCGCACCAAGTTCTTGCATTGCGTTGGACTTTCTCATCCAACGGCCGAGGATTGCATTCAACATTCCACATCCAATTTTTCTCTCACTTTCGCACTCACTTGTGGCTTGTTCTAGGGAGAGCTACTGTGGTGTGATTAACCTGGGTTGGATGGAAGTGAAAGTGTCCATACTCATTGGTTTTGTTTCTTTCGGACAGTGCTTCGCCCTCAGCCTCTTGCTCCTGTCCATGGTGGTGCGTGGTGACAATGAACTGGATATGGAGTCGCGAAAGAATAGCCGCGTGGGAGAACCAACAATGCTCAATTCCATCATCACAGCACAGGACCTCATCACCAAGTCCAAACATCTCACCTCACCCACACGCCCCCCAACTGCCCTCACACAGTACGCACCGCAGAATACGCATTTCTACTACAGCCCCTACGCCACGGCATCCCCCATTGGATCGGGATACCTTCTACCCATTCCAGCGCAGCACAACAGCGTCCTGGCCAGTGAGTCTCCCCTTTCGGGATATTGCCCTAAGCATTTGTACAGCGCAAAGCCGGATTACTACCACACCAAGATGTACCCCGAACGATATGGTTTGTAGGGAGTTTGTTGCATTCGGTGTTTGTTACATTACTTGCAGGACAAAATGTGTTTGTCAAAAGTACTTTCTTTTAAACCTTCCAGAGAAAAAAGAATTTAGGAATGGGTCTGTTGAAGAAATTCTTCAAGGAACATACCAGAAAATAATTTTGGATCATTGAATAATTCTTGTAGCAAATCCTGATTATCCTGACCATTGATTTTTCTTTGTGAGGGAGAAAGTACAAACCTAGGTACAAGTTTTTGACAAACAATCGACAAACTTTTTACAAACCAACTCTTTTCAGACGGGACAAACATTCTAAGATATAAGCACCAGGCGTCTCCATCTTAATCAATTTTTTTCTTACTCATGAATTTTCTCCTTTTTCATAATCTAAATATTTTTCCTTTTAAAGTATCCTTAATTTTACTTTTGACTGACAGACCATAAAGAAACATTCTTTTTTCCAAATTAAAATCTAAATTTAAAATTTTCTTAAAAGATTTCTCAAGAATCTTGAAACATTCGAATAATTTTTATTTGAAATTTTCTTTTGCAGCAAACTCACCTTTGGGAATGAACTACGGCTTCCAGTACGTACAAATGATCCCTAGGCCAATGGTCCTGCCGATCAATCCCTATGCCCAGTACTCCTCATTTGTCCAGCAACAGCAACAGCAGCAGCAGCAGCAGCATCAAACACAGCCACAGCCACAGGCCTACCTCAGCCACACGCAGAACCAGCAGACAGCTGCCTCCACTCATCACCATCATCACCAGACACCTTCCCCGCAGCAGTACCTCAGTGCTGTGCCACCTACTCAGCAGACAGCAGCCTCCATGACAATCGCCAGCCCTGTGAATCCTCACTACGTCCCATACACACCACCACTGCAAACCCAGCAGCCCGTTGGAAGTTTCTCCAGCCCCATTGTGTCCTACTTTGCAGCTCCACCAGCTGCACGCTACCACTATGCCGTCCATCCGCAGGAGATGTCTCTCAACACCAACGAATACATGCCAGGACAGCTCGAGAGTGGCTTCCGCGCCATCAAGCGAGTCTAACAGGGGGTGTAGTACCCTCCCCTACAATGATGAAAACCCCCAACGAAGGAGCACCTACCTTCGTATCCCAATATTTATTGCTTCAGCTGCGCCCATAGAAGAGTGTGCTTGCAAAGAAATTCGCAAAACCAAACACTACTTAAAAAAAAAGAAAACATTCTTAACAATAAATGGATTGTTACACGTGATCTTTTCTTTGTCTATCGAAGAAGAAAGAGTCCAGTCGGGAAAGGAAAATTCCCGAGTGAAAATGAAAGAAATTTCCACCATATGCAATTATTTCCTTCCACCTCGTAACGCATGATTGACTCATCTATTGAATTTACTTTTAATTTCTTTCTCCTCTGTACAGCACATGAAATTGCCCTGTATTAGGCGAGATTGAGAGGAAAAGTTTGCCAACATTTGCATCGTAGTGAGATTGATTTTGAAATTGAAATTGAATTAATCAAGAAAATTAACGGTTTTGTGTTTTATTGCGATTTATTTTCTATTAAGATTATTATAGATATTTAATTCTTAAATGAAATTAAATGTAATTATCCATGCAATGCTGAGAAATGTAATTTAATTCCTTAATTATTATTTTATTCTTTTATCCTAACAATGATCTAATATGTCTTTATACCTTAAGAAGAGTTCAATAATCTTCAAAACTCCAGAAAAATTAGTGGGTATTATGAAACGATAAAATAAAGAAAAGAAACGAAATAGAATTTTTTAATTCAAACAAATTATATTTGTGTTTTTTTTACTTAATTTTTCTTTAAATATAAAGACAAGAAAATATTTCTTTACCTTACATAATTAAACGGATTTTTTTCAATTGCTAATCTTTCCTCATTCCCCTTTTATTAAACGTTCAATTAACTAAACGATCTCATCACTTTACGCTTTTTTCCTTATCACAGATCAATCTTCAAGATCAATTCCAACACATTTAACGCAATCAAACAGCGAGGTAAGCTGCAAAAAAAAATCAAGATCTTCAATTTGATGATCACAATCAATTTTTGCTTTCATTTCGCAGCACAGTGGGATGATTTTTTGATAGCAAAATTTATATAGAATGCGATTTAGATTAATGAACCGCGCGCATACATTGTGCCTGCATAGATACCCATTGAATTGGGATGCCAAACAATGTGATCTCAAAGAGATGGGTGCACAAAGGTAAAAATTTTTCGTTAAGTCACCAACCACAATTGTCTGACCATCTTTCACCAATTGATCGCGCACCATACGGAAGGTGGAGCAAAAACAACTTCTCACTATGGCCCAACCATGGCCATTAGCAAGTGGATCGCCCCCTTTTTCCTGCGCGCGATCACATTAGATTTTGTGATTATTTAATCCACCCAGGTGCGTCACTTTGCTTTTGATCACTTTTACTTTCGCACTGAATGTCTCTCTTCTGGGCACACTGAATCTTATACAGGTACATCCATATTTGGGAGATGTGCTAAATCTCTTTTTAATGAAATATAGATTCATTCGTGCCCTAAGCACTAGTCTGCAAAGGGCAGAATAAAAAATTTTATTCTATTCTAGATTCATTCGCCCCCCAAGCACAATCACCCAACAATAAAAAAAACTCCATTAATCCACCTCCTCCTCTTCCATTGCGTGTGATCAGCATCTTCAGATATGGTGGGTGATGGAAGGAAAAAAGTCTCTTCGTTTTATCCACAAAGAAAAATATTTTTCTAAAAGAATTAGGGTTTAATTCTGAAAAAAATCTTTTCTTTTTTCTAACAACTAAAAAGGTGGTGTTTTAACAGATGGTGTTTCTGTTGTCGTCCTTTATAAGAAAAACAAAGAATTTGTCCCAATTGAGCCATGGAAAATTAATTTTTCTTCAAACAGTCGATTAAAAAAGGAATAAAATGTCGAAATCTTTCAAGATTTTTCCCAGAATATCAAAAATCCCAAAAATCTTATACAGTGGGACCCCAGTACAACGACCACTTGGTTGAGCTACTCTCGCGCATTGAAAATAATGAGTGTGAAGAGTACATCCGAGTGGTCGTTGTACTGGGGTCCCACTGTAACTGACAAATTGTAAGAAAAGAAAATAAAAGATTTATGTCAGAATCTAACCCTTACTTGCGGAATTTTCCTCAAATGTTTGTTTATGTTGTGAGTAATTAAAAGAAAAAAAAAATATGTAGTGCAATTTGGGACCATTGGTAATGACCTCATTCGACCCCTAATAATTCCGAATGATTCATTAATTCCCTCCCCATACGATTTCCTCAGTATAACTTTTTTTCTGGTCAGGAAACTTCGTAATTCATTTAATGATTTATTTTAATTGATTCACTTTAAATAATTTATTTTAATTACTTTGTTTATTATATCTTTTATTTATATTTTATTGAATTTATTGCCCATGTTGAGGTGATTGATTTAACGAGACCAGAGGGCTTTTATTACTTAAATATTATATAGTTCAGGTTTTTTTAGCAAACTTTTTTTTGCAGAATAAAACATTTTTTTTACAAAAAGTGAGAAAAAGTTATTAAAATTCTTTTCAGATTTATGTAAATTTTTAAAGGTTTTAACGAGTTAAACACGCAGCTGAAGAAACCTATTAAAACAAATAATTTAATTCAGAATTTCATGTGTTCGCCTGAATAAATTAAAAGTAATTTTATTCAAAAAATAAAACAATCGGTCAAGTGTTTCGCGAGAGAAAAACTGAAAAAGTTTTAGCTTCAATGGAGCGCTACAATTGATGCGACAACACTGCTAATAAATCAACGCTTTGGGTGTTGGATTGTTTGATAAAACGTGAGATATCTCGATAAATTTCATAACATATTTTATTTATTAATTAGGCACTACATGGCAAATAAAATTAAATAGAAAAGAATTTATCATGTGCTTGATATTCTTCCTATTTAGGGCGGAATTGATCCAATTTATTTTGAAGCATAAAAGCATTTTCTTTATGCGAGAAAGTATTACTGAATTATGCGATTTTTTGTATTTCCTTTTAATTCATTTTAAAATTCCGCGAGAATTTTTATCAAACTGAACTGTGGAGAGTTTTATGCTATTTTAACCTCTTACAGTTTAATTTCTTTAAAAGAATTCTTGTACAAAAAGGCCTCACAGCGAGGCACCATTGTAGAAATTTTCTAATATCTCCCATGCTTGAAATTTCTCATTTATGGAATTTTATCTCTTATCAGAAAAATTCCAAATGAATATCAATTTGTCTCACAAAGGTATTTTCTTCTTATAGAGACCTTCGTGTGTGCGCAGAAAATCCACAGCTGTGCGATCCATATCATCGATCAGAGATCTGACGGAATTTCACAAACATTCGCAAAAGAGCATGATTGTATAGCCCCTTTGGGGATTGTGATCACTTAATTTGGGTGTCTCTTGGAAAACTCTCGTCTTGCTGAAAGAAGTCTTATATGAAAATGAAAAAAACCCGCACAAGTTGAGATAATTGAGACTCAACTTGCCCGGGAGCACCTCAGCGAGTTTCTCGTCGATTTTTCTCCACAACGAGGTGGAAAACCTCCTCTTCCTCATAGTTGGGGTTCTTGGCATTGCAGTGCAAAGTGGTGGTTTCCTTTTCAATTTATTTTATTTTATTTTTACATATAAAAATGCACCTCTAATTGGCCGTTAGTGCGAGGGTTTTTCCTTTTCTGCACATTCCACCTTACAAATGATACAAATTGACTTTCATGTATTGTGTCTCGATTGAATAACTGTGGCACTATATGGGTGCGTTCACCGGCCGAAGAAGTCCGCGCGCTCCTCCCCAGGGCTCACTCCACGCGACAGAACGCATGAGCCGGTACATTTTTCGGAGCAACACAGTCCAGTCAGGGCAATTGGGTATATAAATGCACGGACCCCACTATCGTGTGTGTAGTTCACTTAAGACTTCAGCGGTGAAAAGAACGCAAAGTACGTGCTCTCACTTTTCTTTGGATTTTTTAAATTTGTTTTGCATTTCTTGTGTCCTTAGCCATTGGAATGGTGAGTGATCATGAGGATTATTTTTTTGTGTGATCGTGGGTGGATTAGATTTTTCGTTTGAAATTACCTTGAAAAGTTTGTTTGGTGATCTCACAAAGGATTTAGAGATCGTCCTGCTTGTGATCCTCTCAGAGGAAGATTTTGTGATCTTTAATTTAACGATCGATCACAAAATAGGAGTTAAAGGATCAATGCGATCAAAGTGATCAAAGACCGGATCTTAAAGAGAAAACGATCAAATTTTTAAATCTAACTGACAAAAGTGTGCGCCTGAATGTAGCCAAGTTGCGATCGCGATCATTCAAACAACAAATTTCTCACACAAACGGTCATTTTACAGGCCATTATCAACCCAAAATGATGTGTTAATTGGCAATGCTAAAAACACCCAGACAAAACATCCATTTTATCTCTTATCTCATACATTAAGTAAAAGTCCACACACAGGAAAAGCCCAAAAACGACGTGCGGAGAAAGTTGAAATGTTGAAGAATAAAAGAAAAGAAAAAAAGATCATTGCAATTAAGGTCTCTCTGCATATAAAATTTAAATGTTCAAAAATTGCAAAACGCAAAGAGCAACATTAAAAACTAAAAAAAAAATATTGAAGAATTATGGATGCAGAAATCACAACTTGTGCGATCACACAAAACACATTCGATTTCATTGAGAAAAACCTGATCGGCACGATATTTTTGTAAAGCATCATAAATGAAAAGTGAAAGAAGGTGAAATGCAATGGAATGTAAATCAATGACCCTCTACTTCGAGATGATAGTGGAAGAAAAGCATCAGAGGAGAAGTATGTTGTATGTAATGTAAAGAAAAAAAAACGCGATATGAGAGCAATATCGCTCACCGGACATGAGAATGTTTTGCAAAGAAGAAAGGCCTCTTTTTTTGCGCGAGAGATGGCGAAAAAGTTTTAGCTCTGATGAGGGCCCCCCTTTCTTGTGGGGCTTGTGTGTGGCGATTACGTGAGACGGACGATTACTTCAGCCAATTAAACGCTAAAACCGTCACACGGGGTGACGCGCTCGGATGTCCGAAAAATCAACATTTCACCTCTTTGGGCGACCAATTTGGGCAAAGCCTCAAAGACATTCTCTGTGTGTGCTGGCTCGCAAATGGATGTAGGTCCGAATAAAGAGTGCAGCAGAGAGCCTTCAACTCTTTTTCGCGCGAATTGACCATACTTTCACTCTTGATTTGATGTTCAACCGCGCGATGATATTTCTCCACTCCTCCTTGCGGGGTTCAATTGCCGTCTTTGGCTCTTATTCAGGCAATTTATGACCATACAAATGTGCAGAAATCAGAGCATTGGCACTTGAAGAAGGCCCTCCATGTCTCACCGCGGGAAAGTAGAAGCAATTGAACATTTTGCAATAGTTTTTTGTTGTTTAATATCTCTCTCCAGCAAAGAGACTCTCTTCAATAAATCTCAATGAAGTATGGACACTCCTCTTCAATTGGTCAATTCAATATAGAAATGCGTACGCAAAAAATAGAAATTGGGTGGTGTGCAATTTAGAGTGATAGGTCAATGATCTAGAAGCTCTTTGTAAGAAGAAAGAATTTCATTTAAAATTTAAAATACAAAAAGATCGAAGAAAATTCAATGAAAATCATTTATTAAAATTTATGAGCCCAGTGAATTTTTTATTGAGCCCATAAATGCTCAATAATTGATAAAGCAATTAAACCAATCTGATTGTTCAATAATTGATCTTCAATGCGGACGTAATATTGAGTTAATATTGAGTCAACATTAAGTCAATTTTAACTCAATTTTTTTTCATTTCATAATTTCCATGCGCAACATTGATTTTTTAGTCAGATTAATCAGTCAATAATTGACCAATTATGCGGACACAACATTGACTCAATATTGAGCAAACTTTGTTTCCTACAAGATTTACAAATAAATAATAATTTCTATGTCTTGAAGATTCTCCGAGTTGCCTTCGTGGTGTTTCTGGGCACAACTATGGCCCAAGGGGCAACGGAGAAGATCCAGTTGGAGGACATTGAGCGAGACAACTTAATCAGCGAACAACGAACAAAAGCAGCAAATGATGGGCTTGAAGTGCAGCAAACGCAACACCTGCGACCGCCTGGCATTCAACCTCCGAACTCCTTTCACTCGGTCAGAAGAAAAGCTCTTTCGCTGCTTCTGCTGCTGATGTAAAAAAAAAGTCGCCCTTTCTCATTCCTCAATTTCATTGTAGGTAATTGGCGGTGTTACATACGCCACGGGTCAACCACACGAACCGCAAGCGACCATTGAGTTCGTCACGCTGCCTCCACAGTATCCTGCTGCACCCCAGCCTCAGGTCCATGAGGAGGATCGAACACATTCAGCCCCCTCGAGACAATCCCTGTTGGCCCCACAACCACAGCATAGTGTTCAAGCTAGTCCCCAGCAACGGCCACAGCATACATTTGCACCCCAGCCCCAGTATGTCTACGTGCAGGCCATCCCACAAGCCCAGAAGGCACCAAGTCAGCCCCAATATCAAACTACGGGGCAAGAAGTGGAGACTTCGGGGCAAAATCAGGCCCAGCAAACGCAGCAGCTTCAGTACATCTCGCTCCCTCAGCGAGATGTTCAAACGTATGTACATTTTGTAGGTCTCTTTGCCACAAATACTGCGTGACCAATTCCCTCACAAGACAGCTAATAGAGTGATTACAAAACCTTGAATTTAATCACCCCGCTAAATCGCTCTAATTTGGTACTCTGCGATAATCTGAATGGCATAATCAATTCAATTACTATTCTGCTGCTGCAGACTTTTTTTTGCATACCTCTGTGTGTCTAATTGGCACTCTCTGGGGTCAATTAAAGAAAGCAAAAATGGGGCTAAAAAAGTGAAAGACATTTCGACGTGCCCGAAGATTATGAACCATATTCCTATCTTTTAACACAGGAGTATGGTTCATAATCTTCGGGCGCGTCGATTTGCATTCTCTTGTATGGCTGAATGCAAATGGAATTTAGTGATAAATACCATTTTTGAGGCTCTATTGATGCTCTTTTAAAGCTCTCTCGAGGCTCTACTGAAGACACAATAAGATGTGATTTTTAATGGACTAATTCTATTGAGTTTGCGTGCATTTTGTGGCCGCAGGCTCTTCTTTAAATTGAAAAGACAAAAAATGAGCTCTCAAAATTACTCAATAAATTACATTCACATCTTTGACGCCCATCAAAGTTAATCTCCACCCTTTCCCTGAGGAAAGGCTCTTCACAATTTATGACACTTAAATAAATATCAATTAATTAGCAATTTCTTGGGGCACTTAAGTACCTCCTCGTTGTAAGCACAAAAAGAGGTGTGAAGTGTTTTTTTTTTTCTTTCTTGTGGGTAAATCTTCTTTATTGATTTACTGCGCTCATTGGAATAAAACTGCGCCAAGTCAGTGACTCCAAAGGCAGCAATTAATTTTCTCTCTCGTGCTTTTTTTTCTTTCTAAGCTTTAAGAAGAAGCTTTATGGATTTTTTTACATAACACCTGTTAACATGACATAGTATGTCACACACACTGAAAGTCTGCAAAAAAAGAAGAAGGTACTAAAGATGACGTGGAGGAATGAAAAAAAAAGCGAAAAATTGGCCGTGGGGGAAATGCGTGCGTGTTAATGAAATTAATAATTAATTGGAAAAACTTTTACTCTCTGATGCACCATTTGAATATTGGCGATAAATCTCATTTAATTATATTAATTTTCACTCACTTAAAATTCTATTATGCAGACAGGTTTGGGCTTCGATGATAAATTAATTATTAACAGAGAGAAGCCACGGAAGATTGGATATAATTTCTTTTTTTTTTAATTTTCTTTTTCAGGAGAGCTCATCCTACGGCCCCGGCTGGCTATGTTAGCATCCCCTACAACTACGGGGGGATGTATGCAGCCCCATCTGCTGCATCGTACACGTATCAACCAGCTCAGACACAACCTGCCTACATCCTGCCAACTATTCAGCCACACTACCATCAGAACATCATTGCAGGACCAACGCCAACTCCTGGGATTCAGTATGCTGCCGCAGCAACAGCTGCACCAACAATTTCATCACCAGTAGCATACGTGAAGAATGCCTCACCCCATTCCTACGTCACAGCTACACAAGTGCCATTTGCATCCTACCAGCACTCCTACCCACAGGCAATTGAGTATCAAGCCCCTGTTGCAGCTACAGCAACATCCACGAAACTCCTGCCTGTGTCTCAGCACCATCACACCGATTACTCAAGTCAATTCCACCCCACGCTGGACTTCCATGGACAGAGTAGCAACTACCACAGTCTCCTGGATTCATACATCCCCAGTTCCTACATCTATGCCCGCACAAAGGCAACCTATGGCCAAAACTACCCTCTGCGAAGTTCCTATTCGCATCTGGCACCAACCTACCTCCATCACTACCGCCCTCAACAGTTTGACACCCACGGAGCTCATACCTTCTACAACACAATTGCTTATTCCGCCGATGGGGTGCACCATCACTACCCCTCGCCCAGCTTCACGGCCAAAAGAGCAGCAATACCCGGCGCTTAAGGCATAAAAATAAAAGCTTTCTTCGGGAGGCGTGAGACCACCTCTTCCTCTGTAGTAATAAGGAATCCTACCCCTAGACTTTATATATAAAAATGATATTAAAGAGATTGCTGTAAAATCTGCCAATCTTGGCATCTCTGTTATCTCTGTTTAAAAAAAAATGATGTACATAGAAAATTTTTCTCATCATTCCTCAGAGTTGTTTTATTTCCCCTAAAGATGATCAATTGGATTAATCTTATCTTTTAGAAGCAAAAATCAGGAGTTCTTAATACATTTATGAGTTGCAGAAAAGGACGCAAAATATTTTAAAGGGATAATTTAAAAAATCTTACGGTAAAGGATATCTCATTTTATTACGAGAATATTTAATTTTTAAGCAAAAGAAACGATTTTTTTTTGCTATCCATTCACGTGATCAAACGTGGGGGATCATTGTATTGGAACGTTTTCTGAAATGCAGAAAAATATTACATCAATCATCCCCCCAATTTGACCGCTTCTCTTAAGATTTTGTAACGCAAAATTCAAAAAATTCTCCACGGCCGTTAAACTTCTCTACATTTCCTAAATGAATTTAATTAAAAAGTTAAGCAAATTCCTTCAATTCTACGCAACTGCTTACAATTAAACTGTGTTTGTTTATAAAATGGCAATTTGAGCTTTTTTAAAGCTTTAGCTTAAGCTCTGAGTCCATGAGAGACGCATTGAGTTAATAAATCTTAATTTCTCTTGAAGACTTTTTTCGTATAAAACGCAATGAAATCTTTAATATTTTTATTATTTCTGAAATATTTTGAGGATTACTGAAGCAGAAAAATTAAAATCGTAAAAACAGTGATCAAAAATCTCAAAAACAATAAAATATTTTTTATCACCATTCTTGCCATTGAAAAAACTTAATTTTAAGACAAGCTATATTCCCCAAAAGTTTATAATAAATTTACCAAAAAAAGCTCCACGTAAAAAAAAGTATTATCAGGTCGTTATGCAAATTTTTGGTAATTTGTGCAAATTTTGAAAACTGAAAAAATATTTCAGTAATGTTGTCAAGCAATTTTCCTTATACTTTCATTTTCTTGAGCGCTTTCGAAAAAAATGTATTTTTTTCTGCATTTTCACTCCATGTTCATAATTTCAGGCAATTAATTTATACACAAAAATATTGCTGAAGATCTTGTGGCACAATAAAATCATTAAATAACACGGTGGTCACGTACTGATAAGCACTATCGCTTAAAAGTTAGCTGCAATAATGAAAATTTCATAGGGGGCATTCTTCGGCAATATTGTAAGACGCGTGGAATGAGGAAGGAGGGGGGAAGGGGCTACTAAACACTGTAAAGTGCGATTAAAATCATTTTGGGGTTAATGATTAGGTCGATTTGGTGGCATGTGGTGATTTGTGATCACTATCTGCCGAGACCTCGCTGCTTGATCTCTCGTTGAAGTCTTTTGTGTGTGAGAGGTTTGTGGGACGCAGGAGGGATTTTTTTTTGTCATGGCGGCTGTTGTAAAACAAGAGGGAATGGCAAATTCGGCAAATGATGTGTTTGTGGATTTGTTTCACAAGATAATAGCGCGAGTGTCCATATGGAGAAAAACCTAAATTGGATCTGGCTTCTCTTATGATTCAATTACTGGGTGTTTTGTTCCCCCTTAGCAGAGAGCTTTGCATGATGCCATCGCAATGAAAATAAAACTCAATCACTTTCTCATCTCGAGCAATTCTTCGCGGGGCGAGATCACTTTTTACGTCACATCTCCGATCATCATCATGCAACATTTTCTTTTCTTTTCACCACGATGGTGTGTAGTGTATGATGCGCGGTGTACAACATAAATTGCTGTGCGATAGAGAGGGAAAGGTGCAAAATGTTGTGTGTCTGTATATAGATAGATTAGATACCTTTTTTTACTCTTTCTTTTATTATGTAGGTTAATGAAGAAAATATGGTGCGAAGAGCCCCCTATGCTACCCTGAGAAATTGATGCTGTTATGCCAAGTTGTGTGTGATGGAATTGATATCAAAAAATAACTTCTTCAGCACAATTTTTATTTCAATGGCTTCAACCAATTCATGCGTGAAATTCACAAAAATTGCTGCTTTTTCTCTTTTCGTGTAATCTCTGTTGGTGCTTTTGCTGACTAATGGATATATCGCACATTTTGGGAAATGAACGATGCAAAATTGATTGCATGGACACTCTGAAAGTCTCCCATAAGGCTGTTAAGACAACTCCATGGCGTGAGAGTGAAATTGAAACCATCTTCTTTGTGGTGTCAAAGAGTCACAGTATGAAGAGAGAAAAAAATTGCCGCGCTTTTAAAAGTGTCCGAGAATTATGTATATGTTTTACATACAATCATTGCAATCACTTTTCCCTTTACCATCCTCTCACTTTTTTCCATATAAACGCTGCAGCAACGGACCATCGTTGGATGAATTAATTAAAAATTTATGAGAATTCCCGGACAAAACAGCGCACGGCTATTGAATTAACACCACACGATGCGAATAATCGACGCGACAGATTTATCACCGATTTGAGGTAATTTTAAGCTTAAATTGCAATATTTTCACTCTCTCATATTGGCAAAAATTGACACCTTTTTTCTCCACCATGATCATCATCATCTTCTTTGCACTGAAAAAAATCACTCGAAGATGAAGAAAAAAATTATTTCATTATGTATTTAACCCTTTCGCGTCAGTTTAAGAAGGTTTAACAATCAAGAGTCTTATGCACAATACATGGGTTAAGGCCCCTAGTCTTAAGCTAATTTCGTTTTTTTTTATTATTATTGCATGGCATTATCGAAGAGTCAAGGAAAGTGTGATCATTTTCAGAAAACGTTCTGATAACCTCAAAATTTTTCACCATTTTTTTTGTTTGGAAAAATAAATAGCTATAAATTAAAAAATAAATTCATCAATAAAAGCTATATCTTCAACGGAAAAATTTATATATTTTCCAACGATTTTCCGATAAATCCCCACCCTTTTACTGAATCTTTAACAATGCCCTACAATAATTAAAAAAAAAAAAGAAATTTCATTACAGCCAGGGGACTTTACCCACATACTGTGCATAAGATTCTTTAACAAATTGCTGCCTTATTAAAGCAATTAAATAACTTCTATTCGGACAATGTTCCACGTGAAGTAAAGTGTATGACCTAATGGTCCTCTAAGGGTTAATTCTTCGTCAAATGTTGTAAATGATTTTTCTTTGCGGAAAGTCCCATTTATTTGGTGGAAATTGAGATTTCCTAAAACAAAACCAAAACATTTCCCACACAAATTAAATAATTTGTCTTTTTTCCCTCAAAAGAGAGCGAAAAAAAAACAGGAGAATGACCAATTAAGTGTAGCTGTGCGAGATGTTTTAACATGTGACGGATATTATATCATCCGCGTGGAATAAATTAAAAATATATTTAATTTATTGCAAATGAAAGGAACAGTATAAAGCGAAAGAACGGTAAGTAAAACTTACGGGCTGTGATTCTTTCTTTGTCAGTGAAATGTGAAATTGACGGAAAATTGAAGATGGGCAAATTTTGAGGAAGGCTTTCTCGCGTACCGAATCACAGCCAACGCGCAGTAATTTTGAAGAAAGCCTTAATCGTGGGCGTTGGCTGTGATTCGGTACGCGAGAAAGCCTTCCTCAAAATTTGCCCATCCTCAATTTTCCGTCAATTTCACATTTCACTGACAAAGAAAGAATCACAGCCCGTAAGTTTTACTTACCGTTCTTTCGCTTTATACTGTTCCATCCATGCTATATTTAATTTTTATCTTTGCAGTTTATATATATTTATCTTTGCATTTTTATATGTATATATATAATGTATATATCTATGCATTTATATATATTTTATTTTATTTTATATGTGTATATATAAAACGCCCCGCTTCGCGGGGCGTTGGACTTATGCAACTCAAGATATGACATGTAAACTTTAAAACGCGATATCTCCGGAACGGCTACATAGATTTTCTTCATTTTTGGCATGGTGATAGATACTATAGTCAACTATAACATATCAAAATATGAAGCAATTCTATAAAGCGGTGCTCGAGATATTCATCGAAAACTCATCGAAAATTTTGTTTTCGATTTTAGCACCACTTGCGGACATTTTTTGAACTTGCGATGTTCTGAGCAGTTGTAGGGCTCGTTAATATCTTTCATTTGAGCCCGAGTTGATCAAAATCGGTCAAGCCGTTCTCGAGTTATGGCCGATTTTCGATGAAAAATTGTGGCGGCCATATTGGCTAAACGGCTTGGCCGATTTTCGAAAATGAGGTATCGTTGGAAAGGTCTAGATGGCCCCTACAACATATCAAAATTTCAGACTTCTAGCTATAATAGGGACTGAGATATAGCGAAAACAAAATTTAGGGGTTATTCAAAATGGCGGACGAAGGGGTGGGGGGGTGGATTTGACTTCATAATCGTATGTCTTCCACCCGATATATGAACTTTGCCGTTGACCGCAAGTCTCTATCTATTACCGTTCTCTTGTAATTTAGCGAAAGGTTCCGGCCGGCCGGACGGACGGACCGATTTTTGGCGCATACGTTTTTTGGAATGTGGGGACCCTAATTCGTGCTCATCCCAAGTTTGAGCCCGATCTGACGACTTTGCATTTTTGAGTGTACACAGAAGCTGTGCTTCTTTTAAGAAAGAATCACAGCTAAAAAAAACACAGAATAATTCACAAAAGAAAATAAAACATTTGTATGAGTGTTTGTATGGACTTTTAATGTACATATTTTAGCTGTGTTTCTTTCAGACACAGCTTTTGTGTACCGAGCAAAATCGAAAGTCGTCAGATCGGGCTCAAACTTGGGATGAGCACGAATTAGGGTCCCCACTTTCCAAAAAACGTATGCGCCAAAAAAATTTTTTTCCGGCCGTCCGTCCGGCCGTCCGTCCGTCCGTAGTACAACGCTAAATTGCAAGAGAACGGTAATAGATAGAGACTTGCGGTAAACGGCAAAGTTTAAAAGTCGACTGGAAGACGTCAGATTATGACGTCAAATTTTACCCCCCACCCCCGCGTCCGCCATTTTGAATAACCTCAAAATTTTGTTTTGGCTATATCTCAGCCCCTGTAATAGCTAAAAATCTGAAATTTTTATATGTTGTAGGGGCCATCAATACCTTTCCAACGATACCTCATTTTCGAAAATCGGTCAAGCCGTTTAGCCAATATGGCTGCCACAAATTTTCATCGAAAATCGACCATAACTCGAAAACGGCTTGACCGATTTTGATCAACCCGGGGTCAAATGAAAGATCTCAACAAACCCTACAACTCTCTAGAACATCCGAAGTTTCAAAAGTGATCGCTAGGGGGCCAAAAATCAAAAACAAAATTTTCGATAAGTTTTCGATTAATATCTCGAAAACGCCATTATCGATTTGCTTCATTTTTTGATATGTTATAGCTGACCATATTATCTAGCTCCATGCCGAAAATGAAGAAAATCTATGTCTCCTTTCTCGAGATATAGCCTTCCAAAGTTGGCATGTCATATCTCGGGTTCTACAAGTCCGATTTTGATCAACTCAAGTGCAAATGAAAGGTTTCGTGAAGCCCTACAAATGTCTAGAACATTGCAACTTCGAAAAATGACCGCGAGAGGCGCTAAAGTCAAAATCAAAATTTTCGAAAATTTCGAACTCGAATATTTCGAAAATGCCATTATCGATTTACTTCATATTTTAATATATTATAGTTGAGGTTAAGACCTTTCCAACGATAGCTCAAACTCGAAAATCTATGGAGCTGTTCCCGAGATATGGCGTTTTAAAGATTTCTTGGGGGATGACTTTTCAACTTTTTCGGACTTTGCGCGTATTTAAATCAATTTGCGTTATAATTTGCTCTCACAAAATTGGTACACTGAAAGAAACACAGCTCTCGTAAGCTTGGTCAGCTTACCAGTACATTTGTTTCTTTAAGCACCTACATTTTATGAAATGTATTTAATGTGCAATGTCGAGGGAATTTCCTTGATCTTATTTTTTTCTTCGATGCAAGATCTCGCAGATTCGATGTGAAATGTTAAAGGTTCTTTTACAAAGAGAGAAATTGTGCCAATTCAATTTGAAAACCAACAAAATGAGCAAAAGTATTAAGGAAAAATTTAATTCTATTTGATGTTTCTAAAGTAATCTCATCGCTAAAAAGTTTATTAAACCGATGATGAAGATGATCAACAATTTAACTTTTCTCCTTTCAATTCTCTCATCAACACTTTGGCTACAAAATTGCATTCAAAATCCCATTGTTGATCTTCCTCATCAAAGCATCATGACTTTTATATACAAGAAACATGCGCAGCCATTGAATTTAATCAAACAAATATTTAATTAACTCTTCAGTGCAAATCCACGGAAAGCACTTGGCATTTAAATCGGACAATTCGAATAATTATATGGATTCCCTCAATTCCTCCTTCTTTAAGACCGCGAACTTCAACTTTCAAGCTCTTTTCACCATTAAATTGAGAGATGTTTTACCGCAGGGTAAAAGGACTTCCGTGTAAGCTCGAGGGCTGGTGGGTAGTGCATATAGATTGCATAATGCATAAACACTCACTTACGGTCAGTTCTTGCAAATTCCGCGTGCTTGGAAAATGCGTGGAAATGGCGTAACGGCAAAAGGAAAGCATAAAAGCTGTTGGCTGGAAGAGTTTTGTGACTTGAAGATGGCACAGCGAGATACATAGTATTGCAACATGTTCCGGGTATAATGTGCTGAGGTGAGGTGAGGTGGTGATCCCCAAACAGATGCGTCCAAAGAGGCGAGATGAAAAATTTCGCGCGGAGCGATGTTACAAAATTGACACGATGGTGGCATCTTTCTCTTCCCAGCCAGCACTATCACATTGAGTTGGCTCCATAGTACGCCCCTCTTTGACGCCTCCTCGAGACACCGTGAAGCGGGTTTCGTATTTTTAGGCAAGTAAGGCACCATCGTGGTTCTCCGTCGCGTTGTGCTTTAGAGCCAATATAAGAGCTACCCAGCTGTTGTGGAGTTGCAGTTTAAAAGCGCGCCGTTTCCGCTCAAGACGTCTCAACATTCGTGGAGCTTTTAGCACCGTAAATTACGTATTAATATATTATATTATTTCCTTGAGAGTCCCCTCTGTGCGCATGAGGAGCTGGGTCTGCGCAACAAGTGCCGTCCAGTGCGTGTCGCGAGGTAGTGTGTGCACGACTGTGGGTTAAGCAAAAGCTCGCAATTGGGATTAACTAGAGCATACGATAAATGTGTGATATTGGAGTGTAAATTGGATTTGTTTTTTTCTTCTACTGCCATCGCCAACGACCTAGCCAATTAGTGGAAATCATCCCATTTTTGGACACAGCAACAAGGATAAAATATGGCTAAAGTGTTTCTTGTGGTACGTTTAAATGTGACATTAATTGATGGATTTAAGTTGCCAATTAAAAGATCTTATCAAAGTGATTCTCATCACGTACATACTAAAATTAAATTAAATATATATCAAAAAGCTCACTCAATAAATCAATCTTCATTCGTGACTATTTATTGCCATCTTCATCGTTGCATCTGGTGGACAAAAAGAGCGATTAATTCATGAAATTGATGATCCACACGCGATGGAAATGCAAAAGAGCCTCCATCGATATCACATTACAAACAGCAACAAAAAAAACCATTTAAAAAGTGACGGAAATTGTGAATCGCCAAAAACGAGCTTTTGAATACATAAGAAAAAATGTTTTAAAAAAATCCCCCTGATTGGGATCAAAAGAGCATCAATTGCATAATTTGGATTAGGCGATATATCGCCTTTTAAAAACACAGAGACACATAAAATTTCCGCTTTGTGGTCCATTTGTAAATGATGATGGGGGCACACAATCAATGGTGGAAATTGAATTAAATAACAGCTCTCCGAATGAAGAATATCATGCCGAATGTGCAAGAGACTTTCTCTTGGACGAGAGTGAATGCATACCATTAATATGTATAAGATTTCT
The DNA here is from genome assembly GCF_024334085.1 of Lutzomyia longipalpis. Lineage (NCBI taxonomy): Eukaryota > Metazoa > Arthropoda > Insecta > Diptera > Psychodidae > Lutzomyia > Lutzomyia longipalpis. Next base: position 20,011,659 of record NC_074707.1, read on the forward strand.
TCTTCATGGGACTCTTCCTGGATGTGTGTAGTATATGGTGGCTTTTTCTTTGTCGACATTATCAATTTGAAACAGGTGTAAAATACACCGATCCACCTAAACATTCGCGTCTGCCTCAACATGCATTTTGCACAAAGATCTGTGTGGAAATTATGGGAACAAAATCCAATATTTTTATTTCTTTGAAAGTGGGTCAACTTTTGCGCGATTTTCTACTAATTTAAAGGATTATGATTTATTGGATATTTAGGTTTGGGCCATTAACTGACCACTTTATGATTCTTCTTTGATGGATCGAACATTATTTTATTGAACAGACCAATGAATTTTAAACGATTAACCTAATTTTTTTATTATTTCCTAAAAAACAATAGAGATATTTATTTTAAAAAATTAAAGAGTCTTCATAGCCCATATAAGATTTATGTAGCTAAAAACTGGGTTATGGAGTCTTCATCAAATTTTGTTTAAAAATCAATCAAGATTGCAATGGAGGCGCCTGGTAATCATAGCTTTTATGGTGTTTGATTTTACCCGCTAGTTTTTTGAACTTTCTACTCAAAAAAAAAACATTTAAAAAAAATTTTTTTAATTAATAAAGTTATTATTTTTTCTCAATTTTCTCAATAAAACAAATAAATCGCATCACTTTTCTCTAGCTTTCGATTGATAGAGTAAACAATGCAGAGCATTTGAAATTAATTTTATAAAAAATAATTCAAGCAAATCATCATCAAAACTCTGGTTTTTATGTCAACTTAATACTCTTTCAATATTTGTTTGAAGAAAAAACTAGAAAAATTATCAATTTATGCGAATTTAAAAGGCACAAGATTAAAAAAATAATAAATGAAACGTTAATATTAAAATTCAGTTTCGTTTGATTTGAAGTTCTTGACTCTTGATTGTATCTTATTAATGTTAATTTTAATAATAAAGAATTCACAATATAACCAGGCGTCTCCATCTTAAAATAAAAGGGACAGTTTGACAATTTTTGATAACTTTTCAAGAAATAAAAATCAATTTTTAGGGTTAGTTTCGTAATTTTATATTTAAATTAAAACTGCAGTTAAAACAAAAATAATACCTAAAACTAGTGGAAAAGTTAAATTACCAAATCTTAACCGAATTAGCTCTAATTTCCAGCTGAAAATTAATCTAAACTTTTAAAAAAAAAAAAAGAGAGATCAAATGAACCCAAAAATTACCCAATCAGGTTAATTATTTCTCCATATCTATGCCTCATTGAATAATCCCAAAGCGTGTGATCCAAAAGTACTAATCAAGGAGGTAGACTGACCTATATTTCTGCAGTAGTGCAACACCCAAGTTCAAAGGTGTGTGTACCAGTAATTTTCGCAAGTTGAGTTTGCATGCACGCCCCACGATTTATTTCTGTCTTACCCGCTGCGCCACGTGAAGACAATTTATGTAATTTGGCTGGTGTGGCACAATGATGAATTATCCACTTTCCCCGCCATGCTCATCTTCTGATGAGATGGAAATTAAACAGTGTGTGTGGTGCTATTCTATGCCACGACTTTTGCGAATTACATTAACTTCCTCCTCAATCAAAACAGCAATCAACATCGCCCCAAACAATTGGGAGGAAGTTTTGAGTGCATGATGGTTTGTTTTTTTTTCGACGCACCCATTTGAAGTTAATATTAAGCATCTTGAGAGTCATCTTCACATACGCTATTATGATACTCGGCAATTTTTGTATGAGCCACCGTAAAAGGCCCCAATTTGCCACGCTTCGGATTGAATTGAGAAGAGTCTCAAAGATAAAAAAAATCATTGTTTTTTTTCGAGGTATTGCGGCATCACGATGAACCTCACGAATTTACTAATCGTTCATCTTTGCGATGCTGCTTATTTTATTTGTACGCAGAAAAACGTGATGCAATTGCCCGCACAACGAGATCACCAATATTACTCACTAAATCTGTCCTGAATTGCCCATCGACATGAGTTGTGAAAGAAAACGTCCACGGATTGATTTTTAATAGCTTTCGTTATGAAATAAGTTGGGGAAAAAAAAGAATTAAGAAGAGCACACGCTATGGCATTCCGCAGAGACAGTGTTCTTGTTGTTTGAAAAAAATAAGAAGCTCTATGTACTTCCGCTTTCGTTTTATATATATTTCACTTTCATTCGATGATACGGAAACCACGAGGAGGAAACACCACCGGCTAAAAAAAAAGTAAAACATGTTGTTTCTGCGTATGAAATTACCCGAAAAATTGCAGAGGCAAAAATTGTAGGTATTGAGTGCAAAAGAAGTCCGCCACAAAGCATTTCCAAATGACCACCTTTGGAAGTCTTTGCTCATTGAGGCATGGCGCGTGGTCTGCGGGATTATTTTAGCGACAAAAATTCACACACGAAGAGGCCAGTGAAGGGAAGTCTCTTCCATGAACCATTTTCCATGGCTTCTTGCATTCTCATGTGCTTGTGCAATGTGTGTGGATCGCATTGCACTTGAGGCTGTTTAAATTCACTTATAGCTATGAATAATATATGGACGACTTTTTGGTGATGCAACTGCCTTGATTTTCTCGTAGATTGCACTGGCATTCGTGGCCACGGGCGTGCTGGTGGAAGCCAAGAGTGGAGACAGGAAGAAGGCCTTTTCAGGCAAACCAACCAAGACACCCAAATCCGTTGTTGATTTATTCAATGGGCTTCCGGAGGAGGATATAAAATTCCTCAAGGAGCTAGATAAGCAGTTTAAAGTTCACGGGGATACTATTAAAATTCGCATTGAGAGGGACAATACAACAGGAACAACACAAGGAAAGAATTCAAAGAGAACCATCGATGGTGATTTAGGGTAAGAGTTTTTTCTTCTTTTCCATTTTTTAACACCTACACACCTAAATTATAAGCAAAAACAAGAAGAAGAAGTAAAAGGTGTTTACGCATGATTGAGTGACCTTGACCTAAAGCTGCCATGTGGGTTAATTTATAATTATTTTATAGGAAAAAGTCTGAAAAGAAAGGAAAATTCGTCATCTCTATAAGGTCTATAAGAAAATAATCTTAAAATTTTGATTTAACTCATTGAATCAAAATGAAGGTCTTGTTAGCAAATTCTCAGGAATTTTGCTTTGAGTGGTCCAGCAGATAAACTTCAAGATAATTATAGTTGTTTGCAGATCAAGGATAAAGTCATTACAAGACGAGCAATGAGATTTTTAATACAGTTTGTTCAATAAATGCTCCAAAAGAGCTTTTTATTCAAATTTTCTGATATGTTTATAGCTTTTACATGGAGCTTTTATACCAGCTTCGGGCTCTTTTTTTTAACAGACTGTTGACTCTACCAAATAGCCAAAGAAAAACCATTAAAACAACATATATAGATTAACAATTAAATCAATAAACTGAAATTATTTGAACGTGTTTTTGAAAAGTAGAACGATGAATTTGAAGGCAAATTGTGATAAATTTTTCTTTGCAAAAGAAAATCTTTATTTGCCTTCATAGATCTTGCTTGAGATGAATTTATTTAATAGAGTCGTTAAAAAATAAACTTCTCATTACTTTCTTCCTATGTGAGAAAACATAAACACAATAATTAGCATAAATGATATGTTTTTATGTAAAATGTGCAAATTATTTTGATGAGATTTGCATTTGAAAACTTATGCAACTTCCCGGCATTCCATTGCTTTTATCTGCCATCGATACATGATAGTTTTTTCTCAACATAAAAATATGATTAAAAAACATACGAAATGAGCTCCATTGGAGATGTGCAAATTGAAAATTCATCGAGAAATGATATTTTTTTCACTTTCATCGTTTAATGATGGACGGTGGTGATTAAATTATCTCAAAATGCCATGTTCATTTTTGTGAGGTTGCAAAATGATTTTCATTGAACGGAAGTTGAGGAAGTTTTGTGGTATTGATTTGAGAAATTTATGTACGAAAGTTGCGTCTAATGTGTCGCTCTTCACGCAATGTTTATTAATGGCCATTTCGGGGCAATTTCTCACTCTCTCTCTCTTCTTCCTCTTAATATAGATACGGTTACCATCGCAATCATCGACCAGCTGGACCGAATTTCTACTTCTCGAAGCCTAAATTGGAATTCTACCCGTACTCCCAGGAAGATATCCCTCCACTGCCTCATCCAGCGCAGCATCAACTTCAGCAGCATCCACTTCATCACAGGAACAGGCAACGATTGAACTTCCATCCAACGAGACATCAGCCACATCACTATGGACACACTGCTGTTGAGATTCAAGCATCTCCTGGCTATGAAATCCACGAGAATACATTTGAGCATCCACCACCACCTCCACAGCAACCCTACCATGCGGATTTCCAGCAACCAGCTGCCTACCATCATGCAGAGCCTGTGATTGTGCTCAAGATTCCCGGGCCACAGAAGTACGCAGCCCATTTGCGTGTCCTTCTTCAGCAGTATCTCGAAGTGCGTGCTGCACAATTCCTCCAGGAGTTGCAGCAACAGGAATTACACCACCAGGAGCTGCAGCATCAAGAACAAGTCAATCAACATGGGAATGCCATTCAGGAGACATACGTTGAAGAACACATTCCAGAAACCAATGGACACACCTTGGCTACAGCTCAAGCTGGAACACCACATGACGCCTATGGTCCACCAGGACATGACCAACAAACAACTTATGGTAAAAAAAATGAAATTTTTAAAGAAAAAACAAAACTAAATGACTTTTTTATTTCAGCACATCCAGAACATCCTGAAGTACCCCTAGCTGAAGCTTATGGAGCCCCACAGCAAGAGCAGGCAATCTATGATGCACCACAACAGGGACAAGCTGTCTATGAAACCCATGAGATTCACTATGAACCCCAACAAGCAGTGTTCATCAACCAAGCTCTCTATCAGAATGATCCACGTGCAGCTTATCAGGGTCCAGCCTACCTTCCAAATACCGCCGAACAACCGGCAGAGCAGCAGCAATTCTACTATCAGCAACAACAGGAGCACCATCATGCCGAAGATGATTTGCCATCGTCTGAGAACTACCCAAGTGAACAGCATACGAGGGTGATTTTCACGAAAGAACTCCACAAAGGATCAACGCCCAAGTCAACACAAGTAGAGTACCAAGAAGAGTATCAAGCAGCACCCATTGAGCAGCACTCCACAGTCACTCCACTGGCCTTCAGGACACAGGAATACTACCAACCACATGAGGTGGAAATGGACGATGTTGTGGCCATCACGCAGAAGCCCTTCAACTACCATGCTCACGTCTCAAGTACGACACTGAGTCCGCCTGCTAAACGGGACGTTCCACCCTACACAGAGGAGCAATTCAAGAAGCTCAGCAAACTCGTGCATAAGCTGAAGAGGAAGCAGGAGGTAACGGAGGAGAGCAATTGAGCAACACCACCCCCGCGTGTATATAGAAAGTCTCTCTAAGCATTTATTTATTTTTCACCTCCCTCGTAAATAGGTCAACTACTTTGTAAGGACTAATGAATAAAGAACATCTTTTGTACAGACAAAGACATTTTGTTTTAAATTAATGTTTTTTTAGATTAAATTGGAAGATTTTGAGAACGAAACGATGACTGTTCGAGCTTTTATTTCAAGGATTTCTTAAAGCTCTGATGAGTCTTTCATGGATCCCTATGGGCATGATGTTGAAGCTCTAAACGCTAGATTGTAATTAATAAATGAAAAGAGCCTAAAAAAGATTTTTTTCTATACTTAAAAAGAAAAGTATAAAGTTGCTTTGCTAGTATGACCCAAAAATTCCCGAAATAGAAAATTTTTCAATTATAAAACTGACTGCTCTTTTTCTCTTAAATTTTTCAATAATTCCTTAAAGCCTATAGAAGAAAGAGAATTACATTCAATAAAAATCATGAAAAACTTTTCCTGATTCTTCCTTTCTCTCAAGGAATTAACTGAGAAAGTCTGTACAGGAGAAGGTATGCAAAAGCTGAGCTTTCTAGTTAAAAGAAAGAAGTCAAAAATTTTAAAGAATGCTGCAACATTAATTTAAAAAAAATTAAATAACAACCCCTTTCACTGAAATTTCCACACTTTTCTCTCTAAATGTTATCAGAGTTGTTTCATTTCATTGCATTCATTATGTTCACACTATTCACAAGTTTGAAAGGAAAGAAGGGCAATTTTGCTTTCAATTTTTTTTTGCATAATCTCATACATATTTATGTTTTGGCCATACAATTTTGCAAATTCATGCGGGTGGTCAAGAAACTCCTCGCTGGAAGAATCATTGCTATCGCTCTGTGCACAATGACCTAAGATTTTCCATAATCTCACAAGAAAAGCGTTTCATCTGAATAATTGCGCGCATATTACTTTTTTTTTCTCTTCTCCCCCTTTGGCGAGTATTTGCAAGTGAAAAAAAACAACTTTTCACTTTCGATCTTCGTGCCATAAAATGTACGCCTAAAAAAAGAAAATCATCCTCAAAAAAAATCGCGACACGCTCCGGGAAAGTGCTCGATCTGCCCCCATAAGAAGCTTTCTTCTTGTCCAAGATGTCCGTGTTGAAGATCCAGTAATTGTTGCGATCACCTCGCTAAAAGAAGCGGAAAGACAAGAGGAAAAAGCGAAAAAGAGTCATAAAGGGCATTCTCAATTTCTTTATTTTATTGTTTTAAACTTTAATTAGTCTTAAAAATAACAATAACTTGCCAACAACATGATATTGTTTCCGATACGACTATTAAAACTATGTATAGGTAACGGTGAAGATCTTGCACGTGGGTGGAATGGAAGCAAAATACTGTCTCTCTGATCATCTTGAAAGATCGTTTTTTTGTGCAAAAACTAATAACCGTTAAGATGCACTTAAATTTATCGCGTGAAGCAGAAAAGTATTTGAGAGTGTTTAGTGGAATTTCACAGATGATCCTCATTATGATTAATGCGATGATCTTCATATGAGATCAAATGGAAAATTGATCCTGATTTTGTGGCTTCAAATGGGTAGGTTGGAATTTTTAAAATTAACGTTTTAGAGTTGTTAAAAAGATTTTCTTCTCAAGTGATCTTTTACTGCGATCTTGTATTGATCTACGAACTGATCTTCTGTTGTCTTTGCTACGATCCTTCTTAATGTAACTCCGACCTGATCTTTTCTTAATCAATTTTCTATTATTAGATCATTCTACATATTTTACATATTTTATGATCAGTTAAAGATGATCTTTAAAAAAAAAACAATAAATTAAACATAAATCATTAAACTTCTTCACGTTTACACATTTTTTCATGAGCATAAAAAAAGAAACAAATTTACATAAAGTCCACGCGCGAATGCAGTTAATCTCATAAATTAATTATTACCCAAAAATCCGCTGGAATTTCTTGAAAATCTCGTGTTCTCCAGCGCAGATCATCGCTATCGAAGCATCATCATCACTTTCATACGGATGAAGGGGGTGCGCGCAGTGAAAATTTTTTCTGCCGCGAAGAAATTCATTCGCAATTGCATGCGAAAGTGGAGGAGAATTCATCTATATGAAACAACTACTATGTACTCTGTGTGGCAAAATAATCGTTGAATTTAATACATTTAAAATTGCGATTTAAAAAAACCCCCCACAATAGACCTTGTTGTGCCTCGAGACGAAGACGAATGGTGCGATATGGTTTTGTGATTTTCTTCGTTCATGACTCTTTTTTTGCGCTAAAACGTTATAAAAGCTCCAGATAATATCTAATTTCATTCAATTGATGTTCAGACCTTGCACCGAAATGACCAAACACAAATACCTGCTACCACTGCTCGTAAGTGCGCCCTGTGATTTATTAAACCCAATAGTGCTTTTTGAGGATTTACTTCGTTTTTTTTTCTCATGGATTTAACGTTCAAAAAGAAGAAAATAAATCTTTGTTTTGTGTGGAAGTTCAGTGATGAGAAAAATTAGAGAATTGTGTGCGAAAGGAATAAAAAAAATTTCTGGAAGTGCTCTAATTGGGGATTATTGTGTCTCTTCCGACAGATTCTTTTCGCTGTGGAAGCGACCTCACAGAAACAAATCAACCACCGTCGTCCAATTTTGGATTACAAAAGCGAGTACGACAATGGAGATCTTGTGGCACAGTCAAGCACCACAACGGTGAGGTGGCTCCCACCACCTGGCAAAGGGGCAGCTACACATTTTAGGAACTATCGAGAACCAGGTAAGTCACAGAAAAAAGCAATTTATGCTTCTTGTGTGACAACAATGTGAACGATGCGTGTGCAACATTCTTCTGCAGATCAAATGTACCAAGCGTCGTCCACGTCAGCCGTCACGTCGAGCGCAAAGGCACCTCCAAAGGTCAAGAAGATGATCAAGAATACGGCCTACGAGATGTCGGATGCACTAGCAAATACGGAGACAGCGGCGGAGTACGTGTCCACAGCACTGAAGATGTGGAATGGCCCCACGAAGCCAACTGCTGTTCCAGAAGCCAGCAAGAAGTCTCTAATGAAGTACGACGTTTTCGATCCAAAGCAAGCAGCTGAACTTCTTCACCTCAACCAATTTGATCCGCAACTGTATCAAGTTCCTCAGTCAATTCAATCTATGCAAATCCCGACGCACTACGTTCAACCAACGCAGTACCTCCTGGAGCCTGCTCAGTACGAAGAACAGGAGCCAATGCCACAGCAGTATCATCCAACGACCCTTCCACCGCAGCAAGTGATCACATTGCAACCAGTTGTGCAAAAGAGGCCATTTGAAGTTGTTGAAACTGAAGCACCATCAACTCCGCCACCTGTACCACGATATGCTCGTCCTGCCATTCGTAAACCATCAAAAGTTGTTCGACAGAAGGCACCTGGAGTGGTGGATAATTCCTACGATCCCTACCAGAATGCTGTAACAAAACCCGAACCATTTGAATTGCCCACAAAAGCTCCTGTCCACAAGGAAGTTACTGCTGAATCCCAACGAACTACATACAGCCGAAATCCAACCAGTACTTACACTGTGGAATCTGGTGGTGAGACCCACATCCATCATCACTATGCTCCGGTGAATCATCAACAGTATGAGGATGAAACTGTGGAGGTTCAGGAAGTTCAAACGCCAACAAGACCCAAATACGTCACTCCCAGGACTCGTTCGAAGCCATCTACGCATGCTTTCCAAGTCCAACATCTTCATGCAGTTACTGAGGAACCTAGTCCTGCAGAACACACCACACCCTACAGAACAACTACTCCGTACCAGCAAACACTAAAGGCAACAAGTCGCCCTTTAGCACATAGTCATCAATCTTATTCACATCTCGCACAGGACATTGAGAAGGATCTCTCATCGCAGAGCTATCAAATTGAAATTCCCCGAGAAGAACTTATAAAGCACATTGAAGAATCCGTTAACAAGTACTTGAAGAATATGAATTTGGAGGAGAAATTTGCCAGGGAACGTCCACGACCACCATCCTATGTGCCCAGATCTCAGCAGCATGTCACAATTATTTCGACAACACCTCCACCACAACCACCTCCAACAACAACCCCTCTGCCCACAACCCCAAGACCAGTTAAGATTCCCCGAAGACGGAGGCCAGTTGTGATTCAACAGCAGCAACCGCAGCAGGAGATAAATCATGATCATCAAGAGCAGCATATCATTGTGTCAAATGACGAATATCTCCCGCCATCCTTTGTTGTGCACCAAAGTCACCCACATCAAGTACAGCAGCAGGTTCAACAGCAAGTTCAACAGCATGCCCAACAAGCTCATCAACATGCTCATCAGCTTGCCCAGCAACATGCGCAGCAGCTCGCACAGCAACATGTTCCCCATACAGTGACGCATCAAGTTACACACCAAGTTCCACATCAGATATCGCATCAGGAGCCAATTGTTGTGACACAACCAACGAAAATCTACACCTACGAAGAGAGTTCGGAACAAGCTCCAGAGCAGGTGTACAGGCAACCAAAGGTTGTGCATCAGGAGCAGTATCAGGCGCAGTATCCACCAAATAATGAACTCTCGCGTGAATCAGTTGTTCACAGTGTAGATCTAACAGATCAGAATCCTAAACATCGACCCACGCATATTGACCTGAGTGCTCTTGATGTTGGACAATCGTGGTCACATGGAAATACATTCGATCACACGGCTGCTCTGAAGAATCTGCAGGGATTTGATCAGAGCAACGCCGTACTCCAACCAGCCCCACATCCAAAGCTACACTTCAATTCACAAACCTACCATGACATCAATGCACTACCGTACAACCCCAATAGGGATTTTGTGTCAACTGTTGAACCACCTGTTGCTGCATCAACTGTTCAAGCTGTTGATACATCAACAACATTCTACAAGAAGCAATCGTCGTATGGACCAATGCCTGCTCACAGTACAGTCAACGTCAATGAGGGCTCTGCATCTGTTGGTGCATCCATTAGTGTGGGGGCGGAACAAAATGTCCCTGGACTGCGGGATGAGCAGGTAAAGGCAATAACTGATGAACTTGGTCCTGTACACATTATCAATGGACTTCCCGTTGTTAATCCCTACAACATTGATTTGCATACGCTGAAGTTTATGCTTGGCTCTCCCATGTCTCCGGGGAATGTTAATCAAGTTCAAACTCCCCACCCGGCTGGACCGTCGTCTGTGTCTGAAGTCCCTCCACCACAGCCACATAAACCACGAAAGGTTCAGGGTAATAGTCAGTATACGCGGGATAGTGGCTGGACGAATGCCGTACGGGTACCCATTTCGTCCGGAAGCAATGCAGTCCAGTACAAATACACAGGGAATGACCTACCGTTGGACAGCTACAGTCCCAAATACAACAACAACCCCAAAGGTGAGGGCTACCAGGTGTCACCTGCAACGCACTCCAAAATGCACAATGCCCATCAGAATGGGTCACAGTTCACGGAGGTGATGAACAAAGGGCGCGTAAAGGTGCTGGAGGTCAAGGCTCCCCGAGTGAAGAAGCAACAAATCAAAGGCCGGGAACCGGACACTGAACTGAAACCGCCGCCAAGGTTCCCAAAATACAATTAATGTTTAATTGGGGTGGGGTTTAAATGCTTTTAGAGCGGGTGGGGCCTCCTAGGGTAAACATTGCAACAAGTCCATCCACCTCATGACCCCAAATTGAGGTGGTCCTTGCACCTATTTATACTTCACTCTCTCTCTCTCCATCCCTTGTCTTCTCCTGCAAAAGAAGTGCATGCAAAAAATATTAAATTCCAGCGTTAGAGCAAAAATACTAATTATAAAAAAAATGGAGTGTATGTACATAGAAAAAATGCTGAAAGTTAATTTACCGTGTCGTGCGTGAGATAGAGAAACTAAACTGAATAATATTTTGTAAATACCAATTGTAATTGTGATAATTATTAATTTTTGTTAAAAAATAAAAATAAAAAATTAAGCTACGAGAAGTGGTTTCACAGATGAGCTCACGTCTTTTTTTTTGTGTGCGAAGAGAAGCTCGCGCGCGAAAATGGTGAAAAATTAAAAATTCATCGCGAGGAAGCCGCCTCAGGGCATCATCTCACTTTTCCACATCAACTGCGAATCAGTTCTGGCGTCTTTGGTGGATGCTACTCTTGTACGTGCACGTAATGATGGTCGCGCCGATTGAGCGAACACAATCTATGCACAGCACATAAGAGCATGCATTTGGGTTGCAACTGCGCGCGAGATTATTTGGGCGCGCGATAGCACAATTGTTCGAGAAAGCATAAAAATGAAAGTACAAAATAGCAAATCACCCGCACTCGAACAGAGAGATACCTACCAAACAGACTCCCGAACCACGCGCAAATGGACCCAGGAATGCCCATTGCAATCACGCCAAGCGCACGCCTTGCTGATTTGACGAGACAACGACACGTGCTGCGAGAGAAAGTGAATTAAAATGGAGTAAAAATACAAAATTATTCAATCACTTTGATGGCGAAAATTTGATAAAGATTTAGCATGCAAAGTTATTCTCAAATGAATTTGGCATTAAGTCAAAAATCTTATTATTTTAGATTTATATATTCCTCAAATGTCTCTGCCATGAGAGCTTTTGGAGCTTTTTGAACTTTTGGGAAATATATATTTATTATTTCTTGCGAGGAGTGAAGATTAGAATTAATAAGCTATAAAAACGTATTAAGAGAATTTAAAAGAATCCCATTGAATTTATCACTCTTAAAAATAATTTAGCGGAAAAGAACAAAAAAGTTAATCAATTCTACTAAAAAAGATCTTTAGTTAAAATAATTATTTTATTCCTTTAACTATGAAAAATATTTGCAAGAACTTTGCAGGTTGATTTTTAGCCTAATTTACAAAAATTAAAAATAGTTCATTAATAAAGTCATAAAGAAAAAAAGAAAAAAAGGACATTATTCGTTTTTTTATATTGAGTAAACCTTCATGCGAGAAAACAATCTGAACACACATAATAATTATTTTAAATTCTCTGCATACGTTTTCATAGCTTATTGTAGGGCATCAAAAAGGATTAAAACTTGCCAAACAGACTTTCCATTTTCCACAAGTTTCAGCTTCGAAAATCTGCCAAAAGTTTGTTCAAAAAATTCCCAAAATGACGTCAAATTGGTGCATAAGTATTGCATTTTGTTTTCTTTTTCATAAAGTGACATTATTGTTTCTTTTTAGGATAATTTTCGCCAGGTTTTCCCATCAAATCCTAAGGGAAAATTTAAAAGGGTTGCCCATATAAAAAAGAATAAACTCCTTTTCGTTTTTTATATCCAATAAAAATCTATAAAAAAAATCATTTCTTCTCAAGTTATTCTAAATTCTTTCTCACATAATTATGTTTTTTTATCCAAAGGATACAATTGAAGTTGAATTTAGCTAAATCATAATAATCTTTTACATTCTGTATATTTGCATATTTTCGCTGAATTATTTTTATGAGTGAAGAATTCACATTAGAAGAATAATGATAATTCGTTGTTAGGACAGAAAAAAATCAAAGTGTTAAAAAAAATCAAGATACAATACGAATTAAAAACTAATGAATAGAAGAAAATCTGAAAAATCGGAAAAGCTGCGCATTATATAAAAACGAATGATTTAGATTGAATTAAATCAATAAAATCATGGAAATCTTCCGCAATGGTAGCTGAATTAAATGCCACTGACGCCGCATTGCTTTGCATTTATAAATTTTCTTGGCAGCAAGAAATGGCGGAAAAGTGCTTCCTTGACAATTTGATCACCGGGGAAAGCTCGAATAATTTAGGTGAGATTTATTGCGAGCAGTTGGATCATTTTTTTTTGCAAAGTAAACCCCTCAATCTAATATGATAAATCGTCGTGTTGTCTGAACTCTCAATAAAATTTCGATCATTTATATTCTATTCGTTGCAAAAGAAGAAGGAAAAGATAAATGATAATAAGGAGGTGTTATACTTCCTTGTTGCTAATTTCGAGGATCAATAACTATGTATAGTACTCTCAATTATCGATCACGATTAAATCTCGAATTTAATGTCTCTATTGTGAAAGAATTGTTGGCGCAATCAGAAGAAAGTTTACAATACATACCTACATTGTATGTTGTGGCAATTGATCGCGATGTATTTTCATTAAATTCTCTTCTATTTTGAAATTCATATTTTATTTTGTTACATGCGGGGAGTAGCAGCATATCTAATTACAATTTAATTTATTAGCTGTCTAGTCAACAAAAGACAGATGTTATTTTTCAAAGCAGTATAAAATGATTACAAAGTATGTTTGTTATTTAATTTTTGAGTCTTTTGTAGAGGATTAATTTTTTCTTCTTTTTTCCTCATTCTCTTTGGGTGCTTTCAAAGACATTCACTTTTTTGAAATGCACGCTAGAAAATCGATGGGTTTACACTAGAAAAAAAAATATTGTAATAATTTTAACCCAAAATTGTGTGTAGAAAATCCATGGACACACATAAAAATGCATGAGAAAATTTGTACAAAAAAAGCGTGAGTCAAAACGAGGTGTTTTCTCATTATAAGTCTAATGGATTAATTGCCTGAATTCGTCGTAACTGTATAGATATATAAAATCCAGCCAATATGTTATGTTCATTATGCAATGTTCTCACAGGCAGCAACATATTAAATAACATCTCCTAAGTAATTTTAGTGATGAGCGCTATCGGTTTGCTTTAAACGAGCTTTTTTATTAACTAAGAAGATTTATTTATTAGTTTTCCATGCAACGCGATAAATGTGCATCTAGGAAAGTTTATTTTTCTCTTTCTTTCTCTATCACATTGAGTAGTAATTAATGTAGTCTCTTCAGGTAAAATAATAATAAAGAAATATATTTTATAAAGCATTTTCTTGCTGAAAAGGTTAAAAAGCTTCAATGCGAAATAAATTCCTCGTGAGAATCTCTCAATCAAGTGAGGGTTTTTTTTTCTTTTAATTTACCAAATGAAGGAGAAAGTCTTGTTCTGAATTTCTCCTGAGAAGAGGTACACAGACAGATTGTCGTAATGAAGCTAGTTTTATGCTTTGAGCACTTTGAGCCCCCTCGAGAGAGATGCTTAGTTCATGTAGCCACGTAATCTCTGCAACATTTTACAATTTAATTGATCACTTCCGGACGGATTTGCATGCATTTGAACACATTTTATGCGCCGAGACTATGCAATTTTCATGCTCAATCCAAAATTCAGTCAAGTTTGCAATTATGGGGCAATTACACGCAAAAGACACAGACATTTTTTTCTAATGTTTTACTTCGTGGGTGGAGTTTTTGCAAACATAAATTTGAAGAAAACAAAATTAAAAGTGAATGAAACATGGCAGGAAGTTGTTGACTTCTCAAAAAAAATTAATAATAAATTTATTGTTTTGGGTTTTTCTTCCGTTCAAAGAAAATTTCTGTAAAAATTCAATTCAATGGAGAGGAAGTATAAAAGTAATTAATGGAATTTAGGTCTAGTGCGAAACCCATTTTATTTATGTATTTTTTACAAGACTCCTTGTTTAATATTTAGGGCAAAATTAATTTTATAGTTACCCACAAATTCGGAATTAATTATTAAACTTTTAAATCAAATTAATCAGTAAATCGATAATTCAGTGAAATTTTTACCAAATCTTATTTCAAAATTATCTGATTTCAGAAAGTTCTAAAGCTCTTCCTATTTTTTGAAAATAAAAACTCTTTAAGCTAATTTCTTAAACTCAAATCAACTAAGAAAATTTTCCGAATCTACTAAAAAATGGTGAAATCCTTTTAATCAAAAAATACTCACAATGACGTCCAAGAAAAAAGCTCATCTTTAAGCTTCATCAAACTAGCGCCATCTCGTGACACGCACCTGCCTCTCTTTTTGTCCATCTTCATCATCCGTTGAAACCAGCTTCACCACCAAAGCCAGCAAACAAGCAAAGCCAATGAAGAGCTCACGTAGAAAGGTGATGAGTGCGAATTCACTTGGCGGGAAAGCAAGAGCGGAGGGGTGGTGTTGACTTTCCTCCGTGGTGTCAAAGTCATTGCCAACACACCGTGTGTGTACAACGGGCAGGTACAAGCGTGGAAAATTATATGGTATGCTTGTGTTGAAGAACGAGTTCCATTTAACGCATTTCAATCACACCATCGCGCGCCATCACTCACGGATCGCGATCTTGAACACCATCCAAGAAGTGAATTTCTTTTGTCCGTGCGCGGGAAAAGTCGCGCGCGAAAGCGTCGATCGCTTGGCCGTGCCAATGATCTCTGGCAAAACTGTTGCGCAAGAGATGATGAATGTCACAGAAGAAAAAAAATTCGTGGGCAATTGTTGCATCAACGTGAGATTGTGTGACAAAATAAGAAGCTGAAAAAAATGAGATAAAACAAATGAAAAAGAGATCAGAGCACGAGATCACGCAAGGAAGGAAGCAATGGCGGGTGCTTTGGGAATTGGAAACAACTTTCACGAATTCGTTAATCCGATCACTTTTGTTGGGCCTCAAATGATGGGAATTGGTGGCACTATTTCCGCAATTATCGCCGTTATCAATGAAAGTCAGCTCAGAGATCATCGAATGTGCAACATTATTCTATGTAAAATGCTCTCTCACAGCTGCCAAATGAGAGACATTTTCTCCAATGATCTTAATTGGATCACTTGGCACGTTAGATAATCTCCTCGACAGCACATTTCATATTTCTCCTCTTAAAGCCATTTTGCAGATTAAAACTACCTCCGAAATGATCGAAATCATTTGCAAAGCCCCTTTTTTGTATGCGGAAATTATTACATATATTGCATAAATTCATGCCAATTAAGCTATGAGGGAATTTTATGGGTAAATCTATGTGTCGCTACCAATAAAATACTGTGTGTATGATGTTTATTTTCTTGTGCTAAATCATCCAACTAAATACGATGTAATAATTTTCAGCCCCACTAATTTGCATGGGGAAACCCCCAAAGCGTATTGATTTAATCGCAAAGGGAGATTCTTCAAAAAGAAGAATTTCTTTACAATCTTTTTCTGTGATAAAAAAAATCCCAGAATTAAGATTTTTCATAACCAGAATATTTGAAAAGCTTCTAGGGAAAATTTCTCAATATCCTTAATTAATTTTTAAGTTAATCCACAAAATAAATGAGAAAGAACACCTCCCATAACAAAAACGATCGAAAAAGAAAATTATTGGAAATCCAAAACATTAATAAAAATCCATTGAATGCGTTGGAAAAAAAACAGAGCATTTGGGTGAAAGAGAAATGCGTCACACCATTAATCAAACAAGTAAATAATGCAATTTTCTTGTTCTGCATTCACCTTTTTTTTGCCTTCGTCGCACACCTCTTACATACAGACTGCACGCGGGAAATCCGTCGTGGTGCGTTGCGCACGTCCACTAACCGCACACAGGGTGTCATGTCCACAAATGCTCGCACACTTCCGATGCTGCTAACACAGGAGCCCCATTCTGTGTGCATGCCACCGCCAGCTGGGGAGAGATCCCCAATGGGTAATGTGAAAGTGGGGGCGCCGCATATAAAAGGCTCACCTGGGCACACAATTTGCATTCAGTCGCGTTTATCCAAAGTGTTCGTGTGGATTTGCCACCCTGTCCCAATTTCTCTCGCATTTCTTCTAATCTACCTTAGTTAAGATGTTTAAGTTGCTTGTGATTTCCGCCGTGATGGCGTCCGCCCTTGCTGGGATTATTCACGACGATTACGGACACGGTGGCGGTGGTGGCGGTGGCGGTAGTGAGACAGATCATCACGTTGAGGTGGACCACAAACACGCAACGTCCCATCAGAGCTTCAAAGTGCACCACTTCCATGCTGTGCCGGTGTACATTAAGAAGGAGGATCAGCACCTGCTCAAGCATCCCGTTGAGGTGTCTGGAGTCAAGCACAAGCTGAAGGTAAGGGAACATGAATATTATTTTTTTCTTTTATGGAGAGGATATTTGTTTAAAATCTTGATGAAATTCTTAAGAAGAAATCAATTTAAGAACAAGTTTAATTAATTTAGAAGTAGTTCCAATCAATTCTTTAAAAATAGAACAAAGAAAAATTCAGAGTCTTGCGTCAAAATGGCTTTAAATTAAATTAACTGAAAGCAATTAAAAGGATTAGTTAAAAATAAATAATTAAAAATTCTTGAAATATTTCCTTAAAAAATTCTTTTAAAAGATCGATTCGATTGGTTTCATTAAGATGTAGGAAATCTTAAACAATAAGAATTTTTAAAGAAAGGGTCTTGAAAATAATCAATTAGCAACCTCAGAACACGAGAAAGAGTCTATGAAAAACTCTAATTAACAGTTAAGGTAAATGAAAAAATAATTATTGCTATGCCCCTGTCAAATTTTTTTAATCCTTTTAATTTATAATTTAATTTAAATCTCTCTTCTTAACCATATTAGAAAAAGAAGGTTCATAGCATTCCGCCATATTTGCGAGGTTCTAACCTAAATGTTTAGCGTCCTTATTGAAATAAATCGATTTTTGAACAATTTTTTGGTATTTCGATAGTAAAAATCGATTTTGAAAACATCGAAACACTAAAATATCTTCAATAAATCGATTTATTTCAAAAAGGACGCCAAACATTTAGGTTAGAATATTGTAAACATGGCGGAATGCTACAAATCATTTTTATTGTGGTTAAGAAATATTATTAGACTAATTTTTCACAGAATACGCAATCTTGAAGTAAAGAATTATCTTCCTAATAATTTCTTTACACAAAGCATTGATTAACTACCAATTTTGCCTACATTTCTCTCGCAATTTTATCGCATTAAAATGCCCCCAAATGAACCGAAACTAATTTCAAATTAGCGGGAGTGAATTGAGAGGTAAACATTAAATTGATAAATTGACATTAATCATTAACTCTGTGTGCGCCTTTCGCGGTAGAGAGAACTTTACGAGGTTATATTTTACAAAAGATTTAATGAAAGTCATGAAAGTGCATAAAATTCATTCTTCAAAAAATTCATTATAGAGTCAAGTTGTATAATTTTTGCATTATTATGAAATAATTGCATCAATATTTTACATCAGGAAACATCCAACGCTGATCAACTTTACTCTGAAATTATTCAATTAATTCATTAGATAAAATTAAGCTCCTTGTTGGTGGAATTAAAATAAATATAAATGAAGCTTGGATTTTTCTTTAAGACCTCTTTAGCTCTTTAAAAAAATAATCTAAATAAATATTCATTGAAAAAGAATTATGAAAAACTCTTAAGAATTTTCCTTCTAGATCTTCGGATAAAGCAAAGAAAAATTTAATTTTTATGTCTTTTAGAAGAAATTTATTATATGTAATTGAAATTATTCTGCATAACGTCCTTTTAACGTCTTCTATCTGTAATCAAACTCAAACAAAAATCCCTAAAGTCCTTTAAGCTTTTAACTCTTCACTTAAATAAGAGCTCAAGAACTCAGAATCAGTCAAATCTCTGCTATTTAACAATTTCAAAACCTTTCAGTTAGAAAAGATTAGGAAAAGATTTCTAAATTAAAAAACATTAAATTAACTCACACACCTTCCTCCCTTCCTTGCAGGTCCTCCATCCAGAGACTGAACACTCCCACGGGCATGGATTGACACTGGAGAATCACAGTGAATTCGAGGATAAGACGCTTGGCGGCTATCACGGTGGTGGCTTCAGTCATGGCGGACACGAAGGCGCCGCTTCCTACTCGGGCGGCTTTGAGCACTACGGTGGTGGCGGTGATGACGGCGATCACGGTGGCCACGAATACCACGACATCCACGTGGGGCATCACGAATAGAGCGTATCTCCCGCTCTGCGTTTCCAACTGTAGATCATTGAGCCAATAAAAGCGACTGTTAAGTTATAAACAACCACAAACTACTTCATTTTCCGCCTTTCTGCTCGAACTTTTCTTGAGCTTTCACTCATTTCAACTTTTTTCCTGCTTTTTCTCTGTAAGAAAAGTGGTTTTGTTGTTCTTCTGGTTGTTTGTTTTTCTTACCATCGAGTTGCTGCACCAACACGCCGTTCTTCAATAGATTTGAGCGCCTGCAATGAAACGAACCCGCTGAATTAAAAACCAAACTTTTGCGCCAGAAACTATATAGTTGTAAAAGAGCTTTGTTATTGAATTTCTATAAACTTTATTTACAGAGCTTTTTGTATCAACTTTTTCTACACAATTTGTTCATGTTTTTTTGTATTCATTTTTTCGAGTTTTGTCTTTGTTTCTCAAAGTTCTCGCTTTGTTTTTGTGTTGGAACTTCTGTAAGCTTCTCCATCGCTAACGAGCTTCAAGCTCTCCCGGGCGCGTTAAAACTTACAAATTCCAACTGGAATGTTAGAGCTTCCCAAAATTTTAAAATTTTCATAATATAACTACATAAATCACAATAGAAAAGGAAAATCTCAAGAAAAACAAATAAACAGAGTGTGAGGAAAAGTGAGAAAAGAAAAAACTATTGAGAATGCTCTAATACCACGTTTTGCTTATTTTCAAGAAAATTGTTTTTTAGGAAATGAACTACAAATGAAAAAAATACTAAATTCAGAGAAATAATATTTTTAAAAAAAAATCTTCTTGTAGAAGATAAAATCTTAGAAAAATACTTAAGGTAAAATTTAAATTAAATCCATTCTTGGAAATTTTTTACAGAGCTGCCTTTTCGGCTTATTTCATTTTTCACTTCATGTTTTTTTCTGCTTATTTCTATATACTTACAAATCCACAAAATATATATTTTTGTTTTTATATAATTCTCTTCTATATATCAGTTTTAAATCGTATGAAAATTCTCTCATATAATTTGTCTTTCAGAATAATCTCCATTAATAAATTGATAAAATGTCATTAAAAATCCGTTTTTTTTTTCTTGGATTTTCATTCAACTTTTCTTTTAATCCGTTTTAAAAAAGGAAAATCTGCATTGAAGCCTCATCTCTGGCGGCCATCTCACTATGAGCTAACAACCCTCTCCCCTTATCTGGGGCTCCTTTTTAGCCCCATATTTTGTCTATTCTAGAGAAGAGACGACGTAGTTGGTGGTAGGCCGACATTTGACACTGAACTCTCCGTCGCTGTGGTGGCCACAAGTTGGGGGAGTTGAATTTGAACAGGTAGAGTTGTGTTGTTGCTTGTTGGTACCTACCATGAAGCAATAAAATTGATTTTATTAATAAATTGAAGGAGGCACAGTGAGGGGCATAAAAACAGAACCAAACTTACATGAATGATTGTGGTATTGGTGCCCGAAGTTACGGGATTTGAAACGGATGTTTGAATCGTGGACGTTTCCACCCTCGACGTGATTTCCGTGTCCCCACTCGCATCGGATGGTTGTGAATTTGATCCAGAAACCGACGTTGGGATGGCCGTGATTGAAACTGCGGGCACAATGGTCTCAATGGAGCTACCTGACGATGCTGCTGAGGCTGCAGCCGCTGCAGCAGCTGCACTCGCTTGCGCACTTAGTTCCTCCTTCATTCTCTTCATTGCATGCGACTTTGCGTGCTTCCGCAAATGATCCTTCCTGTAGAAACCCTTCCCACATTCCCCGCAGATCTACAAACAGCCCAAAAATATTTTATTTTAGAAAATAAAACTTCCCAATAAAGCTTATATGATCAACAAACCTCCGTTTTTTCCCCACTGTGAATGACAAAATGAAGATTTAGATGCTCTTTGCGCTTAAAGCCCTTCATACAGACACTACAGATATAGGGTCGATCTGGATTGTGACCCAATTTATGCCTCTCCAAATGTTCCTTCCTCTTTAGTCCTGCACCACAAATATCGCAAATAAATCTATGGAGAAAAGAAACAAATTTTGGTGTAAAATTTTCACGACCATCACTGTAAATGCAACATTAAAACCAAAACGGTACCCATTTCCCAATAAATCTCCAGGCAATTACACAAAAAGTTTCTTTTAACAAATTAAAAAAGAAAAAAATTGGTCAAACCAGAGTGAAAAGAAGCTAACTAATCTGGAAGCCCCGAAGCAAGTGAGATTCTTTTAGCACTTAATCAAGACATTCTAATTGCTTCATTTGTGGAGATAGAAAAGACATTTTCTTTGTTAATTGAACGAAGAAGTGGAGCTCTTGGGGTTTTTGGTTTTCTATCGACCATAAATTGTGGGCTAAAGAGCCCCCAAATTGGTTGATCATGCCGGGAATTTTTTGGGTTATTTACCTCCTTTCAATTTTGTGGACGGATAAATGTTGCTCGAGGTTCTCCTTCTCCGGATAGGCACGATGACATTCCGGGCAGCAAAAAAGAATTGTCCCATCGAGTGCTGTTGCAATGTGTACCTGCCCCGGTTTGGGACGTTTCGGTTTTGGGGGTTTCTTCTTGTACCGTCGCTTCTTCTTGGTCTTCTCCGTGCCCTCACCCGCTGCTGGAATGTCCCCCTGGATGTCCGTACCAACACTCGCATCCTGACTATGAGCTTCCTGTTGCTGCTGCACCTGATTCCCATCCACCTGCTGCTGTTGCTGCTGCTGCTGCTGCCCCGAGTAATCATAGCTGATTATTGCCCCATTTAGTGGACTATTCTCCACTTGAGATTCACGTTTAATGGTTTCCGCGTTGAATTTGAGGAAGTGATGCAGGTGCAGTGGTAGCTCCTGCGTTGGGATTCGCGACAGGTACTCCGAAATATCCGTGGAGGCACTGGCACTCGAAACCGGATTCTGCTGCCACACTGGCTCCTGTTTTATTTGAATGGGTCTGAGGGGGAAGAGGCATTGAAAATCTCATTAGATTTCTTCTTCTTCGTAGCAAGATTTGACTAATTTTAGTTTTGCCCACTCTCCCCTAATTAGTTGGTGTTCCACTTTGTGGCCAACACCAAGTATTGTAATCGTCGGAAAAACCGACCACCTCAGATCGGGCTCAAACTTGGTATGAGCACGTTTTAGACATCCCACATTACGAAAATGGTGGTGGAAAATTTTTGATCCGGCCGGCCTGCCGGTGGTCCAAACTTTGCCTTATAGCTCGGGAACGGTAACAGATAGAGACTTCGGGTTTGAAGTTTTCTATAGAAATGTGGGTGTAAAATTTCATTTTTTCGCATTTTCAAAATCCAAGATGGCCGCCGTTCGCCATTTTGAAATACCGTCAACCACTTCCCTTATAGCTAGAGGTCTGAAAGTTTAGTATGTTGTAGAGCTCAGTGAGATGTTTTCATCAACAATTCATACTTGACAATCGGTCAAGCCGTTTAGCAAATATGGCGGCCTAAAGCAAAAAGTGTTTTTTCGATATAACTTGAGAACGGCTTGACCGATTTTGACCATCTTGGTACCAAATGAAAGGTATTGAGAAGCCCTACAACTGTCTAGAACATTCCAAGTTCCAAAAACATCCGCAAGAGGCGCAAAAATCAAAAACAAAAATTGCCTAACTTTAAGGAACTATATCTCCTAACATCTGTTATCGTTTTCCTTTAAATTTTGATATGTTGTAGCCTGACTCAATATCTTTCATCAGTCCGAAAATGAAGAAATTCTATGTCGCCGTTTAGAAGATATAGCCATTTGAAAAATTCTTGAATTTGAAAAGTTCTAAGAGTCATATCTCTTGAACGGATTGTACGATTTTGCTCATCTTAGTATCAAATTAAAGGTTTTGCAAAACTCTACAACTTTCTAGAACATCAGAAACCTCTAGAAGCATTCCTTGAAAACAAAAAGTGCAAAAAACTGTTTTGGTAGAACAAAAATCCGCCATTTTGTGTTCTGGAGGTGACCTTGAAAATTATTGAAATTTATGTTAGTTTATAGCCTGTTTTAATACCTTCCAAAAACTAGTCAAGAAATTTCTGTAGGTCCTATAGAACCGGAGATATGACCATTTTTATCCATCACATTGTCGAATTTTACAAAAAAATCAAATTTGTCTGCTAATTGTGCTCACAAATCGCACGTTGTGGGACACCAACTCTTATAACTGGACGCGTTATGATTGACTTATCTTTAAGTTTTTCTTTCCCTTCTAATCTTTCTTTAATTTTCCCACACTGTTCAATTTCTTTCATAATTTTCCTCTATTAAATTTATCAAGAAATTCTCCTTATTCAGTTGTTTAGTTTATCAACAAGAAATCTTCCCACCAACAAAGAGCAGAGAAAAATTACAAGAGATACCTACTTGGCAATGGTTTGTTCCTCTGTATCTTTGGAGCTGGGCTCCGTTGTTTGGGACCCCGTATTTTGTTGAGTATTCTGCTGCTGCTGTTGCTGCTGAGCCTGTGACGTGAGTGCTGCTTGTGCTTGAGCAATGAGTTGAAGATCTTGCGGCTGAAGTGCCGCCACAACCGTCATCCCCTCCGGTAGCCCATGATTCTGCAGGATATCCCCTTCTTGCGGAGCATAGGCCACCGTAAGTACCGTTGTACCCTGCTGAAGCCCCTGAATGGGAATCTGCATTTGGCCCATTTGGAATTTGGGCTGTTGCTGAATGGGATTGGGATTAACCACCTGTATCTGTACCGTTTGCTGCGCATCTCCCGGCTTTGCGCCCGGCATCGTGATCGGGAGCGTTATGAGTGTCTGATGCGATTGCTGCAGACTATTCGATGTTGTCGTCGTCTGTGTCTGCCCGGGGAATGCCGCCCCACTTTCCACCGGCCGGAGGTAATGAACTCCGCCATCCCCTCCAGACACCAATCCGACCACCTGTTTCCACACATTTATTTATATATACATTTAGTATAGATACAGAGTAAAGGTACCCAACAAACCAATTCATGAGAAAATTCTCCCGCGCGCGCCAAATCTCTCACTCTTCGTCTTCTTCTCTTCAAAAATAAAAAAAAACTTTAGCAGAACCACGCGGTTACATCCTCTCCCCCCCACACACACACCTATTTAATCTCCCGCCAAGGTAAAGCACATCGAGAAACTTTTCCCACGAGGAATCTTCAGAGCTCATCTACTACAATCACAAATTTTCCCATCATGTTTAATTTATAGAAAATGTGGATTGTGGGAGAAAATTTATCAATTAACGTGCTCGCACTTCATCAACCCACAAATACAGCTGCGAATCCATTCACCCACAAAATGCATTAAAGATGCAGTTTTAGAATGAACAAAAAAATATGCAGTTTTATGCGAAATTCGTGTATGATGTGGGACATTTTAGAAGGCTGAGAAGGTCTTAAAAATGATGCATCTCTATGCAGTTTAAAGGGAAAACTGAAAGTTAAAAGATTTACTGGAAAAGCTGAATTATTCATTTTTTCTTTTAAAAGATTTTGTAACAGTTTTGAAAATTTGATTTTCTAGCATTTAAAGGATTTGTTGGATTTGTTTCAATATTTGTAGGATTTATTAATTATAAACTAAAAGATTTTAAGGACTTGCGAGACTTGAAAAAAATTCTGAATTTATTCAGTTGTTTGTTATTTGCCTTGCAAACAGATTGAAATAAATGTTAAAAAGTAAACATATTCGTCTTTAGAATTAAAATTTTTAAATCAAATTCAAATCTAAAGAATTTCATATTTTGAAGACCTGATGAAGCGGGAACAAAGCTCTCGAAACGTCGTGTGGAAGCATATTCTTTTCTTTCGTACAACGATCTACAAACCCTTTAAAAAAAAGTTCTAATACCTTTAAACCCAAAATCCTAAAAAAAAAACAATAAAGAATTTTTCGAAAGAAGCCTCATTTTTCAGGCAACTTTGTATCTGTGAAAATTGATTGATTTTTTTTTTTCACTTTTTTGCCTCCAACGGCCATGACATTATATTCGCATTTATGGGAAAAATGAGAACCTCACTGTAATAATCTCTCACGATTCCACAGTAGGTACAACAGCAACTTGTGGAAAAACTAAAATAAGTGATTGGAAACACTTTAACTTGAATATTGCAATGAGTTGTCGACTTAAACACAACTCTAATACTCATGTTTCTGTTTTTTTTTTCTCCCCATCTCATGGATTTTTTTTTCTTCTTATTTATTATTTATATACCAATTTAAAGCATTATGTATGAAAACATAAAATCGTGTTTTTCTCACTCTTTCGCACACACTGTCTCCCCCCATTCATATGCCATTTAATCACCACACAACATACAACGCACACACAATCCGCCGCGGTGTATGTTTTAAATGTTATAGGAGTGAAAGTCAATTTTTCAATTGGATAATTTATATATAGAAAAAAAGCAGAGACTCATGCTACTTTAAAAGATACATCGGGATTCAATTCATTTCATTCACTCCATTCTCTCAATTGTGTGAGATTTGTAGCGCAACAAGGGGAGCCCCTAAAGGGATATTCTAAGTCTACCTATTTGCACTTTAAGCTTACCTGTCCATTTGCCGTTGTAATGTTCTGTGTAAATTTTGCCGCTGTGAATTGATTGACGGCATTTGCAGGTAGAGCACTGGCGAATTGGGTCGTAAACGGGGAGAAGTTCATTTTTTGGTACTACAAGGGAAAAAATAAATAAGAATTAATTTTAAAACTTGAGAATTTTTATAAATTCATTAAAAGCAATTCATTAAATTGTCATGAAATTAGTAATTTATAATTTTTCATAATATTTTAAAGATTATACTCAATGCAGCATATGCAGTACGCATCAAAAGTAACTTAACTATTTTCTAATTATAATTTTTCTAGTATAAAGTGTAAAAATTCAAGAATTTTTATGTTGATTAAAAGTCATCTTAGAATTTTTATAATTCTTGAAATAAAACTTGAATGGTCACGTTATTTTTGAAACTCTACAGAAACAAAATGGCCAAAATGTGCGCATTTCAAGCAATTTTTTTAGCACAAAAATTTATTTTCTTAATCAAAACAACTGAATTCTTATCAGTATTTGGCCATTTAACAAGAGTACAAGCATATTTAGAATTTTTTGTTTCAAAATTGGCTTGAAATCGCTCCCTTAATTTATTAGTTTGATTATTTAAATATTTTTTCGAGTATTCAGTGTTCCATTAAAAACTATCTTAACTCATTAATTCATCAACTCATCATTAATTTCATCAATCAGTCCTATAAAAGAAATTATGAGAAAATTAATTTTCTTTTAAATCCGCTGGCAATTTTGCACAGTTTACTTGAAGAGCATAAAACCTTTTCATTCCTTCAAAATGAGTTTTGGGATGTCTCCATAAAATTTTACAAATCTGGCTTGAGAATTAGATTTTCTAAACCGTTTTTGAATAAAACATTTTAAAAATTCTTTCGGCTTTGATATTTGTCTATTATATATTGGATAATTAATATCGTCTTTATCTTGTAAAGTTCAGCAGGACTGTTTAAATCGTTCTAATTAATTGTAGTGTTGGATTCCTTAATTAATAAAAATGTCCTCAATTCTTTTTGTAAGAAAAACTCCTCAACATTTTAAATTTTCCCATAGATTTATGTTTTTTTATCATAATGGATATATTGTTAACATTGCAGACCTGAAGAAGGACAAATAGATCAACGAAAAGTAACTTTTAAAGAATGTCAAATTCATCTCAAGTTAGTACAATTTCATTTAACATCACAAACTGTACGAAAGACTTCAACTCTCTTCACTAACTGACAAATCCTTCAACCAAAACCAAACGTGTTCCTTTTCCTCGCACCAAGATTTTCAAACTGGTGGGGAAAATGCAAGAATGGTGAAAATTCAAGAGACTCACATCCAAAAAGTTATCATTATCATCCATTTCCATTTGGGAATCGGGACTTGAAGATTGCTGAATAGCTGTAAATCGAGCTCTTGAAGACGCGCGCGCAACACACCAATTCTAACAGTTATATTCTTCTTTTTTTCCACTTCTCTTTCTCAGGGAGAAAATTTAAATTATAAGTTTTAAAACACGAGCACAGTTAGATTTTTTAATTCAATTTATTCTAATTAATTAGTCTCTCAATGGTGGGTGCAATTAAAAAAAACTTCAATTCCACATGATTTTCTTGGTACTGATTTTATCCACACAAAAATAAAATAATTAATTTTCAAGAGTTTATATCACTTTTTTTTACTTTTGGAAATGCTTCAATTTTTTTGGGACGTTG
Organism: Lutzomyia longipalpis; assembly: GCF_024334085.1. NCBI lineage: Eukaryota > Metazoa > Arthropoda > Insecta > Diptera > Psychodidae > Lutzomyia > Lutzomyia longipalpis. The sequence continues at coordinate 20,039,156 of NC_074707.1, forward strand.
TGGTTCGAAAATTCCACACTGTTCGTTGGTTTTCTTCACATCCGAAAAGTTGTTTTTTTTTGCACCAATGAAATACCTTTGGAAGTTTTTGAGTGAAGAAATCTAAATTTTAATGAGTATTGTTGGATGAATATAAGTCGTGGAAAAGATTTACTTTAAGAGTGTTGCTTGTGTTTCTTTTTCTTCCTTTCAAATTGCAACACTATGAGTCACAATTGAATTTTTCCACACAGGTTTTTCTTTGAAGGTGTATTTCAACGTGAAAAGTGTTTTAGTATATATTGTTGAAAAATCAACTCAGCACCACGTCACGCCACACAGTCTTTGAGATGATCATTAAATTGCAAAAATTCCACTGAAATCACCCAAAAATTTGCTGGTATATACTTTGATGACGATGAGGGAATTTCCCATGAGAAAAAGAAATAAATATAAAACTCGCACAAGTTATTTTAAATTATTCTTCAGCAAAGAAGTTTAAAAAAAACTAAAGTTTTTAGAGGAAAAACTCAAAGGGAGAGGGTTTGTGGGGTCCTCCCTCTCTCTCTCACTTTTTGTCCACAAACACAAATTCACTTCCAATGTTTGATTTTTATGCTTCTCGTTGTAATTTCGAACCCTCTTCTCGCCTTTTCTTCTTCTTTTTTTTTCAAACGAATTTTCCTTCCACTCTTCACGATGGTGAGACACACTCTTCTTTGGGAGTTTCCGCCACCATAGCACCCAACTCCCAACCCATCGACTTTCCACACACTCCGTGAACGCACGCGAACTCAACACTTCTTGTGTGCAGCAGCCACCAAAAGACCACGACGGGAGAGTGGATAGTGTAGACCCACCGAAATGTGGGGGTTAAATGTGCGGATTTTCTGTGAGTAGATATAAAAGTGCTTGAATTGGGAATCGTCACTGGCACACGCACAGTTCCTCTCGAAACTTGGGCACGAAATCAACTTTCCGGATATTCGGCATCGAACCGTCTCGTGTCTTTCTCAATTTTTTTTTTCGTCAAAAATCTTTCTTTTTTTTCGGGGAGAGAAAACCATTTAAAAGCCACAAACCCGTGTGTGACCCATTCGTATTGGTCTCGATCCGCTTTTACAATAAACTTCAACACTGCGGCAGAAGAAAAGAAGTGATATTTCCACCTCGCGTTGTTGAAAAACTTTCCAACATTATGTGGCCACAACCACTGCACCACAGCACACATAGCAAATACATTTGCAAAAGCTAAAAACCTCGAGAGATCACATCGCGTGTGTATTACATACTTTTCATTGTATATATACGTACATAGCTATATCATATTAATCCATACAATGAGAGAGCTTTTTATTCCACCTGAAAGTATTCGTGATTCGTCAGTGCGGAGAAGGTTCACAACACCTGTGTGAGTGTTGGAGAACATTAAGCATAAAAATGTTGCTGCTTTGTGGTTTTATTGAAAGTTTTGTCAGACTTTTTTTTTCAAAGTTCAAAAAATTCTTTTCAAAGTCTAAATTTTGAAAAATATTAGAAAAAGTTCTATCTCAGATATACAAATTTTTGAATCAATTTTTCAAAGACACGTCGATCTTAACTAGAATCTTCTTCAGGTCTTCAAATCGTAGGGAAATATATGACAGGATTTATTATCTTAAAATCCGTATGATTTCCGAACAGAAATAATTCATTTTGAAACACTCATAAAATGTATTTAAAACCAATTTAAAAATATGATTTTTAAATGATTAAAAAGAAATGTCAAACTAGTAAAGAAACTTAAAGCGTTAGAGAAAAAAAACGTTATATTTTGAAAAAAAAAAGGAATATTGATTATAAAAAATGAACTTTAAACATTATAAAGTAAACGTCAAACGATTTAAATGAAACTTACAACGTTAGGAAGTGAACGTCAATTGTTTAAAAAAAATGCCCCAAACGTTAAAAAAAGTACCTAAAAAATGTCAGAACTATAAAATAAAACTGTCAAAAGCTATTAATTCGAATGCAATAACGAATGAAACAATTACGCACATGTTTCATACATTTTAAAAGGAATATAAAATACAAGAGGGGCGTGGCTTATGAATTTTGAAGCAAATCTATTCAGAATTATTTTCAACTAAATTTTTAAATAATAAATGACTTAAAAAATTCCCCCAAAACTTATTCACTGACTCCAAATTTATTTCACGGTGCTCGTACTGAGAGATTTTATGGAACAAGACAACTATATGGCTTTATTAAAAATCATAAATACTCTGTTTATGTCTTTTGGTGACCCCTTTTAGTTGTACGGAGAATCCCATTTTGAGGTGCAATTTACGAAATATCCCAAAAACTTTATACCTTCAAGTTTTGATTCTTCTTTTGGGAAAATTCATTTAAATGCCCTCATCATCATTGTACTTCCTCTTGTCTAAGACTCCATACATAAGTGTAGTTTATGCTCACTAAAGTGTCGAAAAGGGAGAGAAATAGTGTAAAAGAGAGAGAAAATGTACACACAAAAATATTTCAACCTCTTGATCACCACATGAAAGAAATTTAGAAAGTGGAGAGAGTAACGTGAATCGCTTGTGATTTCAATTCGAAAACCTTTACAAAACCACCTTTTTGCAAAGAAACTCGCCACGAAGTGACTTTTTCTCTTTTGCAATTTCGCAATCATTTTTATTATTATTATATATTAGCAAAATAAAAGGAAAAAAAAAGAGAAGAAAATTCTTCAAACACTGCAATTTTTTTTTATTCCATTCACCCACACCTCTAAAAGTTGTTGTGCAATTTTAGCAAAACTGCTCAACCTCTTTTGAATGTTTTTTCTTCTTTCTTTTTATATATTTAATTACTTATAGAAAAAAAATTGAAGACTTCTTGCGTGCTTCTTAGCGATTTGAACTTCCAATTGATGGATGGAATTAAATGTTTACCCATAAGTCACTCATGTGAATTATTCTCTCTCTCTCGCGGTGTGACTAAATATTTAATTTAATAATACAACTTGTCTTATAAAATTGCTCATCGTAATACTTCCTCAAGCTGATGCTCGTTTTACATCGTCGCGCAAAACCTGTTTCCTAAAAATCCTCAACAATTTATATTTATAAAGAAAAACAAACATCACAAAATCAAATGTCTTTTTAGTGTTCTTTTTTTGTCTTTGCAAGAAATTTATCATTCTCACGGACTTTGCGAATGGTGCTTCCAAAAAACCGCAAAGAATTTTATTATTTGGTATTTGATAAGAAGTCTGTTATGTGACTTTACGACTTTAGTTTTATAGCTGGATGAAGATTTGTGTTTGAATTGCAATTTTTTAAAGGAAAAACGTGCTGTTTTCATGTTCTTCTGCAATGTTCCAATTTGAAGGCGGGATATAAAATGAACCAGAAAGTCGCTGGAAAAGCTTTTTCTTTCATTGACTTGTACCAAGATTGAGGAAAGAAATGTAGAAACACTTGCAGAGCCCTAAAAGGTGAAATTTTGCCCAAAAATAGGTTTTCTTGTGAAAAATTAATTCTTGGATCGATTCTGCAAAAATCTTATCTTTCAACTTAAAGATTATTGCAAGTTTTCTTTGGGTTTCCGGTCGTCGCCAGGGGTAGAGATTCTCGTCCAAATGAAAGACGTACTTCCCAAAGCTTTCAACCCCTATCCGGGCCTTCTTCAGTGGATGGAAGTGGGTGAATTTCTTTATTTAACAATTAACATTCAAACAATTTTATATAACAATAATTCTTACTCGTAACAGATTCTTTGGACACGTCTAACGTCACTGACTTTTACATTACTATAGGACATCGCGAGGGAGATCTTTGATTCTATGGGGGTGGTTTGTTCTCGGTTTTAAATGAATTTTCCTACTTTTCTTGTACAATTTGTGTTAATTCTCTTTGTTTGGCGGAGAAACTATTTTTAACGGCCTCTGTCACTATGAATAATTCAATTCTCCGCTGTGTCATTTCCCCTTTCCATTTGACATTCATTCATCGATGTGTTTCGTTGAGTTTGCCTTCCCCTCCGTCTATTTGTTGATGTTTTGTTTAGCGCGATGAGATTTGTGTAGACACTGCTGAGCCTCTCCACATCCCTCCTGGAATTCACCAGCAGGGGAAGATTCTCTTGTATGTGGAGCATCTCTGTGATCAGACGCCTTGTGTAGTGTCTTTGGGTATCCAGGATCTCCACGTCATCGAATCTGAACATATGCCCAGTGGTATGCCAATGCTTCCATAGTGCGAGAACAAACCACCCCCATAGAATCAAAGATCTCCCTCGCGATGTCCTATAGTAATGTAAAAGTCAGTGACGTTAGACGTGTCCAAAGAATCTGTTACGAGTAAGAATTATTGTTATATAAAATTGTTTGAATGTTAATTGTTAAATAAAGAAATTCACCCACTTCCAGCCACTGAAGAAGGCCCGGATAGGGGTTGAAAGCTTTGGGAAGTACGTCTTTCATTTGGACGAGAATCTCTACCCCTGGCGACGACCGGAAACCCAAAGAAAATTACCTCACGCCAGGTTCAAACACAAAGATTATTGCAAGATTTTGACAGTTGGAGCAAAAAAAACTTTATTTACAAAATAAAGTTTTTTTTTGCTATTTTTTAAAAGAAAAAATGAAAAATCTTTTGTTCCATGAATTTTTATGAATTATCTGAGAAAAAAATTTCTTGAAAATTATTTTTCTTAAAGAAATAAATTGCCAAAATCAGATTTTTCATAAAATACAACTGTCAAATAAAAAGAAAATTCAAATATTTTTCACAAAAATAATTTCTCTACGAAAACCATGATAAATCAACATTTTGGTGATCTTGAAACTTGTCAAAAATCCTAATTTTCCCCTCTACAAAATAAAATATTGCGAAAAAACACACTTTGTGTACAAAAATAAATTCCAAACAATTGCACAAGATTCTTTAACAATACAATCTTAATTTAATAAATCTTTTCTTTCTTTTTTTTTTGCTGTCTTTATTTTTTGAAAAATAAGAACAAAAACAAGCATTTCAATATGAAACGCAAATGTTCTTTTTTCACGCAAGCAATGCAAAAAGTGCATTGAAATGATTGTCCGTATCGTAATTCCCTCGTATACATAAATAGAAGTTTTACAGAATAAAGTAAAAAAAAAAAAGAAATACTTGCACAGAATCATTTTTGTGTCATTCACACACTCAAGAAGCGCAATATGATGAATTTGAGATTTTTTTTCTTAAGCGATACCACACAGAAGTATAGGTAGGGGATTTCGTATGAAGAAAATCTCTATGTACACATCTTAATTCATTTTACGGTGAAGCATTTTGAGATTTATTGTAAGACGTACAGAGACAAAATTCACCAAGTGGAAAGGTACGGGGCAGGTGGGGGGAGGAAATCTACATCATCATTGCGAGAATACAATGGCACAGGTAAAGGATTTGAAAATGTCTGTAAGACATTCATTAAAATGTGTTGTTGGCTCACATAAAAGCCATATAGTCGAGCAAGAATTCGAAAGTAGGTTACAAGAAAACTCAGCATTGCCACGTTTATCCATCTCATTCACACACTCATTTCAGCAAGTTTTTTTTTTACTTCTTACTTCTTATATATCTCCACCGTGTGTCTCTCTGTCCATAATACAAACTTAAATGCTGATACCTGAGGTTGGGAGCTTTTTTTTTTCATCAGCAACCTTTTTGCAACTGTATGTTGACACTGCATTTTTGTTTTAAATATAATAATCATCATTTTCAAATTCCAACAAAATGTTGCTTCTCACACACATTACACTGAAAAAAAACCTTTTAAAATTGGGTTGACTACCAAGCAGAAAAAAAATCGGAAATAACTCTTTTTGCCTTCAGTCAGCACATCAAAGGTTTTTGTTTCACTTTTCCAATGCTATTATGCATTATTTACTGAGAAATCATAAACGTGGGGGTGTTGACCGGAAAATCAAAACAATGCGCCCCCGCATAAATGCCGGTCTCTCTGTGTGTGAACTCCGTGGGAGAATCCTCCCCCACCACCACCATTTGGGCACACTCCAAGCGCACAAAAGTCGCACACGCGGTTGTAAAGTGGCGGGAAGAGACATCAGTGCCTGATAAGAACTCCCCAGTCCTCGCACGGTGTTCTCCCACCTAAATGCAAAATTATATAAAAGTAGGAGTGAGGAAACAGAGACTCTGGGTCACAAAAGTTCTCTCTCACTGGGATCCCACAGACCAGCAGAGTAGCTCGCGCGAGCTCTAAATTAATTTTATTGGAGCTGCTTTAAGCTACACAAAAGATATCTTATTACGGTATTTGATCAAATCAGAAAGAACTAAGAATAATCGTTAGAATGTCTTATTCTTCTGATTTCTGAGGATCAGTCAATGAAAATATAAAACAAATCGAAATATTTTTTATTAGTCTTAATAATTGTTCAATTTAAGGACAGTAGAGTTTTTAAATGTCCTCTAAAAACCTATTCTTCCTTTGATTTTTCACGCCTGTTTAGATAGGAGACACACGTTAACGAAATTTCTTGCATGGACCCAATATTTATTTAGGCAAGTAGAACAACTCCTTAGAAAACTCTGCTTAGGAAGACAAGTCTAACTCTGAGCCTAAAAGTCCCAGTTCTGACGAAAATTTTGACAAACAACCCAAATAATTAAATCACAATGAATGTAATGAAAGAAATAAATTCCAATCTCTTTTCCAGTCTGATCTTCATTGTTATAACATTACCAAGTCCACGTGCTCCCGTGTGAGTTAATAGGAACTTCAAACTGTTGGTGTAATCTGGATGGGTCAGTGAACTTCCCCCTCATCTGCACATAGTAAATACATTGGATGGGATGAATGAAAGTGACAATGAATGGGTGACGAGCGTGAAGCACAAAAAGGGGCCCCCTAAATCACGCGAATGCATCTTCCACCCTCCCTCTAAAACGCCGTCGCGTCACTGAGTACCCCACTTCTTGCCCCCCAGACAGATCCCACTTTTTCGGCACAGCCGCAACGCCATGGGGGAGACCCTCCAACGCAATTTTTGATGCCAAACAAGTGGGGGGAACAACCACGTGAGAAGGGGTGGGAGAAATGCCTGGTGGGGTGGTGGATTGTTTGTGTATCATCATCCACATCAATCCCACTTCCTCCTCCGCCGCACCACACACAGCTGCGGAGCGGGAAAACGGAGAAGGCACCAACAGAGGTGGGGGAGAGATAACGCAAGGAGTGTGAGAATTTCACGCACTTGTGTGCCTCTCCTCTCGCATCCTCATCCAAACACCACAAGCATCCATCTGTCCCACTCTCTTTAGTGGTTGCTTATACCACCTGTGAGCACATGGCTTCCAAAAGGGACATCTCCCACCAACAGGCAACAAAATCCCCCGTGTCAGCCAGCAAAATGTGGTCAGTAGAAGGGGCAAAAAAATGGACATTAAAGACTACTCAACGAATGGGCAGAAAGGACCAGGAAAAAAAATTAGAGAAACGAACTACTTCGTGGTCTGAGTTTTGTGCCTCGAGGGAAGTCAATTCGACTTCTATGAGTGGGGATGAATCTCCTTTTCGTTACATACATGTCCCTCTTCCCACAGCCACACACTTTCATTTCGCTTCACTTCTTCTTTTCTGCCTGTCACACAAATCCCCTTCCTTTCGAGAACTCCCTCATCCCTTCCATTTATTCTTTTCTTCCATCCACGTGCTGCGAAACCCCCTCTCTCTTGTTTTTTGTTCGCTACAACCGTGCGTGGAGTTTGTAGGGAGTTTATAATTTAATGGACTCTCTCTCTGTGTAAAACGAGCGAACTAATCCCAAAAGGCATCCCCACAGTCCCTCATTAGCCATTCAATGCATAACATCCGAAGCATTTTGTATGGAAATGGACAACCAAACGCGACACATCTAACTATGAGGCATTTATTCACCAAATATGCTCTGCTGTACATAGAAGATGGGAGCCTTCAAGTGATTAAAATGAGTAGTGGAACTATCTGGTGGCGGAGGGACAACGCTGGTAAAAACCGATCTACACTATGTGGCCTGCCGAACGAACGCCAATGCCCAGCATCAGTACGCTAAGTGATCGCGGAACTTCCCGTGCAATGATCGCCACCGACGGGACTCCCCCCTTCAGCCAAACAGTCTTAGGACTCGCGCGGAGTAATCTTCCGAAAAAATCTACATGTAATTAACGCAAATTGAATTTGTAACAAGAACATTGTAATTGAGTAGGAATGAAAATAAAGTATTATTATTATTATTATTTTTTTTTTTTCATTCAATATGTTATACACAACCATTGCCTTTTTGTACATTATTTATCATGGACACCACATAGCCTTGACGTGGCTATTTTATAAAGTTGCAATGTACAAAAAAAAAAACAAGGGGTTTATCAGTGCCAAACAGACCTCCTTAGAATCTAAGGATTATTCGGGATTACAATTGAACACCTTGCAAGGAATTTTTGGTAAATTTTCTTTAAGGTGTAAAACATCGTGACGTCAAGCATATAGCCTCTTTGGAAACGATTGAAGTTAATCTAAACGCGATAGCGAATAGGTACATAAAATTTACATTGGAAGACAATTAAATGGAGATATCAATTTCTTATCAACTATACGGGTTTATAGGTTGTTTGCACTGCCTCAATTGAGGCAGTCACGAGCGAGACAAAACTTTTTCTTGTCCCCGCTAAAACTTTAAAACATCCTCTTATACCACATTAAATAACAAATAGTTGATAGTATAGATTATTTTCTAGGTCAACTAAATTTTTCTTAGGAAGTCAAGGTCTCAAATGGAGTGGCAGATTATTATTAGTAGGTAATTATATAAGTGTTACAAATTAAACAGTCTCAATTTTTAAATATCAAAATTATAACACAGATAATACGGGACTCATTCATTACAAACTTTGCTTAAATTCGCCTTTTATTTAATTCTTCCATTTTACTAAAAGAAAACTATTTTAAAAGATTTTTAAAAGGTTATAGACGTTAAATAATCTAGAAATCATTTTTATACTAAAAGGTTTGATTCTTACAGACTCTATCAAACGTTTTTGTTGAACTTCATTCAACAAACTTTAATTAAATTAAATTTAAATTCAATTTAATACGTATAAATATATGCGCAGCGCATGCTTGTATGTTTGCGCTGTATGCTGTTTTAACATCTCTTTTACACAAATTATTTTCATTCTAAGAAAAACTAGAAGAATTCTAGCTATCTTTTAATTGTTTATTCTTAAAGCAAATTGTCTCAAATAATTTCACTTTTCCTAAAATAAAATACCTAAAATTTAAAAATAAATAAATAATAAACAAATATTAAATTTTATTCTTTAGTTAAAAACAAAGAATTAATCAATAATTCATAATATTCGTCAAAAATAATTCAATTATTTGCCAGATAACCGCCAAATTGATTCTTTTAGAAGAGAAATAGTTTTGATTTTCCTTTAAAAAAAATTCCTAATGAATCCCGCATGAATGAATATTTTTGTTTTTTATATTTTTTATTTTAGTTCTATCCCCCTTTGCTGTCCTTCAAGTGGGGGGTAGGAGAGATCGCACAGGGTGGGGGTGGGTGAAGAAGATCATAGTCAATCAGCATCAGGGTGAGTGAGAGAGCATCAGCGGTGGGAGAAGAGACCGAATTGATATCATTCGGCTCGCGTCGCACTCGCACGATAGGGGCATCGTGGCGTCTCACTCTCCCTCCCCGGACGCCACCATCGTAAGCCCCCGGGCAGGAGCGCCCCTCCACAGCCAGAAATACCACCACACAGCCTCCTCATGCCATTCCCTCGCAACACAGAGCATCCCCCACTTTCCCCCCGCCACTTCCCACTCAAGCACGCTCCCTCTCCATTTTCGCTTGTAGCGCGTCAAAATTAGGACTGCGGGATCAGTGGCTGTGGCGTCGCCACTGCGCCCGATTTCATTCTGGCCCTGGATGTGCCACACAGTGCCAATCCCGACCGTTTCACGCGACATCCCACACTCACCTTTTCACGCTGAGACCCTGCCTTGGATTTTTATTCTTCTCGCCCAATTTTTCTTCGTCGTGGTGCCCCCGAAGAATGTAACGGGACCCCCAATTCTTGCTGCTACTGCTTCCGCACACTCACGCACGGCCGGAAACACTTGAACGACACTACCACGGAATCCGCGGGAAAAAAATGTATATTCCAGCTACTTTCCCAAAGAATTTTCACGGCAATTCTCCCTAAAATAATTCACGAGAAAATTTCGTGTTTTTCTTCACACAAGTTGTCAAAATTATATGTACATACACAGAGATATCTTACATCGACGCCACCTGGCGATACATTATTGCAATTGAGTACATTACCGATATTTATTTGAATATTCCCGCGTCGCTTTGCTCAATCCGCGCCTAACTTCATACTGCAAAACAGATGATTTTTTATTATTGAAAATAAAAATCCAGGAAAGCTCAATAGATTTTTCTAGATTTGATGGCATTCCTGGGTTTCCTAAAGTTCCCATCTGGATCATAAAATAATACAGTGGAGACCGGGTATAAGATACACTCGGATGTATGTACTACTCTCGCTCATTACAAATAATGAAATATAGCAGCAGCTTGCCACGGAAACCAAAATCCAATGGAATTTCCTTATGGATTTTCTTACAAAACACCCCTAAAATTGACTCACAAAGCCTCCTTTAATGCGAGATTCCTCCCCAAAAAAATCATCACAGCTGAACAGTGTCATCCAATTCGAAGCACTGGAAACGTTTTAATCGCTGAATATGCAGCTCAAAGAGGAGTTTGTTCTTCAGGAAGTAGTGCGGATTCTCAATGATACTCAGCTCAGGGCAATATTCTGACATGTGAATACTGTCCTGTGGCACCTCTTGGGGTTTTGGTAGAATGCTGAAGAATGGCTGTTGCTGGGCAGAAGATGTATTTTGTTGTGAGTAGAAGTGAACAAAGTTCTGCGGAGGCTCCGTTGGGGGTGCCTGACTGTAATTTTGGGTACACATCGCATCGGAATTTGAGCTGTTACTATCGTAGATTTGTGGCAGGGATGTTGTGGTCAGATGAAGATTATTTATTCGCTTGGAGAGTGGCATAAAATCCATTGAAGCATCTTCCTCCTCCCTAGAACGTTTCCTTTACGAAACGCAATTGAGAAAATGTTAATTTTATCATTGAAATTAGAGGATTCTGAGGTGGCTCACCTGTTGAGAATGTGATCCATTGTTTAGAGATGATTTTTAAGTAACACAATAATGTTTTATTGAAATAAATTGGGCGTTTTCTTCACACGAAACAATGATTTTTTGTAAATAAAGAAAATGTCATTGATGTTCATCTCACAATACCAAAGAAGCCAGCGACACCTACAATTTACTTACGCTAATACAACTTTCCCGGCTGACAAGGCTTAAAATAATTTTATTACACCATAGTTTTTAATATTTTTTCACTACCATAAGACAACCGAATACTCAAAACATTTTTTAATTAAATAATAATTAAAAAGTATTTAAGATAAGCAGGTAATAAATCAAATTCTTATTATACCTCTTATTTCTAATCTGCTTGACATTTTGAAACAAAAAACCAAAAAATTATGTATAGTTGATTATTTATTACACGTCGCGTAAAAAAAGATTTTCACGTAAAATACTCGACCCGGGTGTACCACCCCTTGCACCAAAAATCATCCCTCGCTTTTAGCCCACCACACCTCCGTATGCGAACAATCTCTTTTCAGTTTGTAACGTCTGAGCCGAGGGTGCGAACGCGATTTGAGCGCGTGCTATTTTCGCATTGCATTTATTATTATTCAATTCATTTCTTATTTTTCATTTGTTCTTCCACGTCATACGAAGAAAAATTAATATACATACATATTATCAGAAAAAAAATCCGCGTTGTCCGGAAAATCCAGTTCAGTGCTATTTTCCACGAGAATTTTTCATTTAATCTCAACTTCTTGGGCGAAAAAGAAGCGGAGGGTGGAAAGAACCCCGTTCTTGATAGAAGTTAAGCAAAAACGGATTATCTCTGGTCAACCACCTTCAGGATCATCTTCTGAGGTATTTTTGCATTTATTTTCATCTTTTGTTTTTCCGTAAAATATCGCATTTTCAGGGGAAAATGCAAAACTCCCTCGCCACCCTTTAGTTAGTAGCCGTCTCGGCGGCCATTTTGAGCATTTCCACCCCAAATTTTCCCTTCAAAATCCGCACACACACTTGCCGTCTTTTCGGGGCGAATTCCCTCCTTTCATACAAAAAGGGAAGATTTCCCGCAGAAATACAGTACAGCAACCCTCATACCCACCCTCTGCTTGTACAATTTTTTTTGGTTGAACGTCTTTTCTGGTCAATGAACTCTGTGAGTGCCTGGGCCCAGCTATTGCTGCTGCATTGATGCACCCATTTTCTGGGCACTTTCGCGTGGGTGGTAATACATATAGATAAAGTTAGGGGTGTGTCCAGGGGAATACGGATGCAAACGCTACACGGCCCACACGTTAAACTCCCACGGAATTTACATATTTTTAGGATAAATATGGCATTACATTAAAATTTTAAAGTTTTTTCCATTAATTTTCTTGAAAAGTTGAAAAAAAAATCTTTTTGGCCTTTTTGGCAAAAAAATATTAGTAAAATACTGATATTTTATAAGAAAAAAATATGAGATAGCGAAGCTAACAAAGAAAAAAAATTATGCTAATAATTTCATCCACACCCTTGTTAGGTGAAAAATCTTCTGGGGATTTTCCTTCCGGGTCGGATTTACCGGAGAATGTTGAGCGGATGTGAATGGGTGGTGGTATAGCTACACCCTCGCCAAAATCACAATTTATAAAGCAAAGTGTTTGTTGTGAAAATCTGAGCTTTGATTTTGTATTTTCATTGCTAGAGAAGATTTTTATTTTTATACGGCATTTTAGTTTTTTTACGCTATAATGTTTTTTTAATTAGCAATTTTTGGAGAAAATGGTGTAAAAAATGTAGAAAATTCTGTAAAAAAAACTTTAAAAATAATGAAAAAGTTTCATAATAAGCAATAATGTCAATAAATCGTTAAGAGAAGCACGAAAAAGAATAAAAAGTTGCCCAAAATCCTCAAAATTAAATAAAAATCAACAAATAATATAATTTTATGAAATCCAAATATTTAGAAGATTTACAAAAATAAACTTAAAAGTCTTTTCAGTTACAAAAGTTTTAAAAAAATGATTTTTTCATGCTAAGAAAAAGAATTTGCAAAATACCTCAACTAAAAAAATTAAAGAGTATTTTCTTCAAAAAATAAATTAGCCCACACATCTTATCTGCCCCACTGCCACTCAATTGCAACGGGAGCTCCATTTATTTCTAGAGCGCCGACGCACAATGAGAAGCTTTGACTCCCTCGAAATTCCATTCATCCCCCAAAAGAGCAACTAAAACAAAAAAAATGTTTCATTTTTCCGGGATTTTTTTTTGGGGGAAATTTGGGAGCCCCCTGGGGTATGTTGCAACTTCCGCACGGATTCCGCATGTAATTTATGCATAAATTACAACAAAGAACCTTTTTTATTCCGCACACACTTGGCGCATGTGCCGCATTTTCCCATAATTTCCCTTATTCGCCATATATATGTATTATGTATGTATGTACGATCAGAACCCAACCCTCGTTGCGTTTGGAATACAAAATCCAAGAGGAGGTTATAATGAGGACGAGGAGCAATGGATGGAAAAAAAGCCATGAGTGTGGATATATTGGAACAAGGATATAAATTGCACAAAATGTGCCAACAATTCGACAGGGCGACTTTTTTTCTCTCTCTCGAGTAATTATTTATAAATAAAAACTCCCTCTTGGTGCAAAGGAAAGTCGAGAGAGTGACCCCTTTCTTTTTTTGCAAAAAAAATTCTCCAAATAAATTAGTTAAAAATCCCTCTTCACCCCTTGAGTCGCGAACTCCCTTTGGCGGGCTTGCAAAGGGTCGTGTGTGAATGTCCAATTTTAAATTATTAAAAATGCAAAAGACACAGAGACTGACCCCTTTAATGTTCGGATATAGGCAGGCAGCTCAGCATAGGCAGGGTATATGAACCCCAGCGAGAATGATAGGGCAAACAATGCCACTGTAGTACGTGTAATTTATGTACAACATTTTCTATGTAATTCATCGTCATGAAATGATTGTTTGGGTGCATTTCAAGAGGGGTGGGTTGTGCATTGTGCGGGAGGGTGTTTAATGTTTTAAATTTAAAGGGACCCGACTGCACGATGGCCTTCATTCAAGAACTCGCGCGCACTTCAATCACGGTCTTCTGTTTTTAGTTTGTAGAATTTTCTTCCTGCCGACTCTCTTTCCAGCTACATACATACATAATAGAGGAGAAATCTGAACCCCTTTGAGCCTCTAGCCAAGAGAGCTGATTAATGATTCCAATTCAACTGTGTATTGGATGGATTTGTTTGATGGGGGAGTTTTTGAAACTACACACAGAAATTGATATTCAATCAATATTTTAGTGGCTTCTTTCATTTTTTTTTATTCATTTCAACATACCCAACAATGAAATTAAACTTTCAAGAAAGACCCCATCCTCCAATCAGCTTGCATTTTATCGTCGTCGTTGTAAATATAATTGAGGCGCGGAAGAGAAGAGGGAAACATGGGTGCTATATCGATCAAATATAGTACATTCACCTCATTGCCAATTTCTCTATCTTCCTATCAATCACACAAAATTATTTTATTGATACTAATCCACTTTCAGAAATGAAAAGAGTCGGTGGTGGAGAACTGATGAAGAGATTTCTATTTGAAATGTTGAGGGAATTAATCTTAATTGAATCAAAAATTGTGACGAATCGTAGCTTTTTATGTAAGGCCTGATGAAGGTCCTGTTCGTTCCCAAGAAAACCTTCTATTTTTAGGTATTATTTAACAAAGGAATTGATGCCCACTTATATGAAAGATGATCCTCTATCGCAGAACAATTTTAACCCATTCCATCTTGTGGAGGATCAAAAAACATTGAAGAATCGCGAGAGAAACTCCCCAAAATCCACTGGGATCACATCGAAAAGTGCAAATAAAAATTGCCAAAAAATTCAAATATTGCGACGCCATTTGACGTTTTTATCACTATAAAAAATGTTTGAAAACTTTTTTGTAGACTTGTCGCTCATTTTCCGTGGAGTTTTTTTCTAGTCAAAATAAATATTTATTATTTCGTTTCTGGAGTGACTCCTACATCTGAATCTGTGAAATCTTCTGCTCCTTGGAAGTCTGTGCATCTAATGATACTCTCAAAGCACTAAGAAAACAAACTCATTGAGAGTTTATTGCTGTGAATAATTTCATGAGACTTCCGGATGTCTTTCTTGACATTGTAGCCTCCTCGAGAGCGGATGCAACAAGGAGGAGGGCATAGAATCTCTGTTCACTGCCCGTTGATTCAATTTCAATGTGCCGGAGCAAATCTTTCGCTTCCGGAAGTCCCAATATCTCCAGCAAAACCTCATGGGCATTCTGCAGAAAAGAACTCTGAGAGGCAAAATGAGAGTTGAGAATCACTTTTGTCAGCTCCAGGAATTTATTGCTCTTGGGGAAGATGTATGGGAGGACGGTGATGAAGATTTTGTGGACTTGCTCAGTGTTCCAATCTCAGAAGGAGACTTTCAGGAGCAATATCAGAAATGTCTTCCGTGCTGGTCATGATTTGCTTGAAGACTCCGTCGAATGTTTCTGGATACTGACTACTATATTGATTTATACATCAGAATCAGGTATATTGCGCTGGATGAGATTCAACTCGGTAAGATTTGCTAAAATTCTCACTGCCAAAGAGGCCCAAAAAAATGTAAAAAGATTTGTTTTGATTTGCAAAGGGCTGGTTCTATTAACCTCCCTCAGCTTCATTTCGCTGTGGATCACCTGATTCAGATGTAGAAATCACTCCAGAAACGAAAAAATAAACATTTATTTTGACTAGAAAAAAACTCCACGGAAAATGAGCGACAAGTCTACAAAAAAGTTTTCAAACATTTTTTATAGGGAAAAAAACGTCAAATGGCGTCGCAATATTTGAATTTTTTGGCAATTTTTATTTGCACTTTTCGATGTGATCCCAGTGGATTTTGGGGAGTTTCTCTCGCGATTCTTCAATGTTTTTTGATCCTCTACAAGATGGAATGGGTTAAAATTGTTCTGCGATAGAGGATCATCTTTCATATAAGTGGGCATCAATTCCTTTTCTAATGAAAACATTTAAAATGAATAATTCAAAAAAAAATTAATCGTTGTTGTATCCAGATAAACAAATCCAAATATTTTATTGCATGTTTAAAAATTTTATTTTGCTCGTGCTTTCCCGTATTATCTCTCACAGACAGTTTTGGGGTTTATATGAAATTCTAACGTCAGCAAAGAATGCATTTCTCGTGAAATTCAGCGAACAATTTGAAAAGGAGAAATTTCAGCATGAATAAAAAATTCCACAAGTTCCAGAAATTCTTATTTGTGCCCTGATTCTGTATGTCAATTGAGGAAGAAGCCCCCGCATATTTAAAATTCCACCCACACAGAGAGAGCTTTCTCACATAAAAGCCACAAAATATTTTCTCAAAAATTATTTCCCCAAATACGAATGAAATTTGCCCCCGTTTGGGGGTGGCAATAACACAATTTTCCCTCTTCGTGGTGAAAGCATAAAATTGGTGGGTGAACTGACCTGAATTTCCAGAGAGAAATTGCATTTTCATCCCCCCAAAAATAGGATTATAAATTTTCCTGCAATCTTCTTCTTGCAAAATGTTCCATATGCACTATTATGTTATAATAGATAATTTAAAATGCAATTTTCTCTCTTCTCTGTGGCAAAAAAATTGACTTTTTAAAAATCAATTAAATTATCTTTTGTAATATGTTGCAAATTTTGTTTAACCCTCTGCAAACTCTCTCCATGTTATACAAGGGATTGTTTTCTTTCTGTCGCGCAGAATACCGCAAATTGTCTTTTAATACGCAGTTGTGCTATAAAAGTGCAATGAAAATGTCATAAATTTCCCCGAGATGGCAAATGTGCGAATTTTCATGAATAAAATTCATGTTTTTGCGCTCTCTCTCACATCCAAACGAAGGGATTTTCTTGTCTGTTTGTTTTTTAATCAATTTGGACTTTTTTTTCTCCTGCTCTGAGTGAGGGTTGGGGGTTGATTTCATATCTGTGCAGAGTATGAGGGGAAATGAACTTTGTCATTTCCAGATTATTTTTCTTTGGCAAATCATATTTTTCTTTCTACTTTCCATTTGCGCTGTAGGTCCTTGACTTTCCACGCGTGTGTGGGAGTTCAAAGGAAAATGCCTTTTGTGACTTCTTGACTTCTTATGTGTGTTGTGTATATCTTCATAAGACGAAAAGTCATCCTTCTTTGGTAGCAGAGAGAAGATTCACATGGCAACGAAGCGAAAATATTTTTATCATTCACGATGTTCCTTTGTGGAAGATTGAAAGGGCTTTGTGGTAATTTCTACGCCCACGCCGATGTGCTGAATTCGTGCAAATTGGGCTAAAAATACCTTCATTCAGTGTGAAATCTCTGCATTCAGCATAGCAAATCTGCTGATGGCATGGAGTACGAAAAAAAATCCCTAAAAGTGCTAAAAAAATTTTTTTTTGATCAAAATTTGATTTTTAGACCTTTCGGCTATAAGGGATGGTTAAAAAAATTCCCAAAGCTCAAAGAAAATTGAATTATTTGATATTTTACAATATTTTAATAATTATTTAGCCATCATGCAATGATAAATGAACAGAATATTGAGTCAAAAATTGCTCATTATTAAGTCCTTAAGTTTTCATTATTAAATGCACTAACTCTTATTTATTTAATCCATTCAATATCGCGTCTTCAGCCGTCTTAATCCTCTCAGTTTCATCAGGAGAATAGCAGAAAATTTAAATTAATAAATAACTGATATAAAAGAGCAAAGACTGATAAGTAAAGAGACTTTGCAAAAGACTTTAGTCACTGAGACTTCCCATTTTCCACTGTATTCAATTGAAAAAAAAAATCCAGCAAAAGTCTGACCAAAAAAACACCCAATAACGTCACTATTGTGCTTTTTCTCCCTTTCAAAGAATGAAACGTAAGATTTCTTATCAAAAATCTTCTACGAAGTTTTAGCAAGAATACTTCATACATTAAAAGAGACAAAAAAAAAGCACAATGGTGACGTCATTTATCACATTTTTTGATCAATTTTTGGCGAATTATCTTAGCCAAATCTAATAAAAAACTGAGTCTCTTTGGAGACATATTATTCTTTTTTTATCCTTAATAAAACTACGATAAACCCGATTGTTTCATCTAATATGGAGTTTTCCATACGGAAGTGACTAAACTCCTTTTCTTTCGAGCATTTTTTGCAAGTAGAAATTACAATATCCTAAAGAGATGACAAAAATATCAATTTATCAAATAGCCTGAAGATTCTTGGAATTTATATAAAAATAATGCAGAATGTGACCTCTCGGCGCTTTGAAAATCAAAATTGATTGCACACACTCCACTCTATACCCAATTTATTCCCTACTCGCAATCGCAACGGGTCACCCACACGCTGGAGGAAAAAAAATATTCTTCATGTCCCAAAGGGCCACCACCGTGCTGAGGAAAATGATTAAAATTATATTCCACGTCACAATCAGGCAAAGAGGGATTTTTATGCTATCAGACACCGTGGCGAGGGTCCGAAAATGTGCGTCGCAGGGCCCTTTAAATTAAGTATCTCTGTTTAGTATATCGTGACTATAGCAGCAGCACACACACCGCAGAACCACCCTCTGAACCAGATGGTAATGTGTATGTGTCCCTTTAAAGCATTTTGATTCGCATGCATTTCATGTCGCTCCATCCCTCCAGGACATTACATTGCGCGCCACATACAGGAGGGCGAATGTTGATTCATCTACAAATACTCCCTTTTTCTATGCGGAGCAACCTTTTGTAGATGATAGAGGGTAGTTTTCGTGTATGGAACATTTTTCGGGCATTGACCTCTTCGCAACATTCTCTTGTGAACCATCCGTGAAATTCCCTCCAACCCCTCGTACAACATGGCTTTCTCTCCCTGCATTTTTGGCAACTTCTGGCATAGCTCAGGGATTTTATGTGCCTTTCGGCGCAATGAGACAATTTTGGGAAGGAATCCAATGAGGACTCTTCTCATCTTACGCCTCTTATCCACCACGATTTTCCTTTCTTTTTTCTTGGCACACCATTGGCTCGAGGATCATTTTCCCATCTCAAATCCTTTTTTTTTCTTCCTCTAACAAGGAAATTTATGAGCCTTGGAGGAATTTTCCAGCCACATAGGATACACCACAAATTTGGCCTAGAAATTGCCAGGCCAAAAACGAAGCGATAAATTGATGATTTTTCTAGCCTACGGGACGCAATTTTTCATCATTCTTCCCCCCCCCCCCCCCCCGCAACCCATCGTAGCGGATACAAAAGAACTAAAACCACAATTTATCTCAACACAGAGTGTCACGTTTTAATTCAATTCCCTCTCTCTAATCTCTTTCGTTGCCATTCACAAAAAAAAAATCCTTTTGCACCGAGAAAATCGATCAGAAGCAGACGTCGAGGACTTCTTCGTTATTTATCATTTTAAATCCCGCCTGTGTCGTGGCTTTCAGACAGATAAAATGAAATGTGATTGAAGAGTAAATGCGTGGATTTTGTGTGTAGTTGACACTGAGGGTTGGTTTTGCATTAATATTTATCTTTCTAATTAAAAGGAAAAGGAGTGCAATCATTTTTAACTGCTCAGATGAAGAAAATCATCAAAATTATCAATAAAAAATCAAGAAGAGTCAAAATACTTTTTTTCTAATTTTTCATAGTTTATTTGAGAAAATTTTAATAGTTTTAGGGGAACCTGGCGTTCCTAATTAAAAACGAGTAAAAACCACGTCCCCATGGTATTTAAATTTCACATTCTGGGACTAAATTATTCAGAGTTTCCTCAATTAATTTTTAGCAGAAAAGAGAGAATCATTTAAAGTTTGAAGAGTTTGTAGGCATATTTTGGCTAGAAGATTTGCATTTTATGTTTTCAAAAGACCATTAAAATGAATAAACTCCTTCTAAAGTAATAAATAAAAAATTCCTTCAATTAATGCAAAAATTTTGATTGATCTCAAATTGATAGAATAATATTTTCAAAGGGAAGAAAGGGAAAATGTTGTACTGTACCCAAAGACCTTTAATTACATTAGAATTTGCCCTTTTCAAGGGAACCCATATGGGTTTAATGAACCAAAAATCTCCCTGACGTCTCTGCAATTTTCTTGTTCAATCATCAAAAAAAAGGTATTCCCGTCGTGAAATGGGGCGTATCCACAAATCAGACCCCCCAAAAGGTAGAAATTGACGTAGAAAAGAGCAAGACAATTTATCATAAAATATTAACACAGAAATTTACCTCATATTTCCCCCCTAATGTGCGCCTTTCTCTTTACTAACCCCCAACATCTCTCTCTCTCTCTTTTCCCATTTCAGTGTGACGAAAACCACCCCCACATTTTTTCGAGAAAAAAAAACCTACTCATTGTGAGTAAATTGACGACAAAAGCGGTGGATTAAAAATAAACCAATTCTTATACTGTGAAACAACTGAAAAGTATTAAATGTGCTATTAATCATATTAAAAAGAAAATATTAAATCACGATTTTAAGCAAAAGAATTACATTTAAAAAAAATTGAACCGTGAGGAAAATCTCGTTTTAAAAAAAAAGTGAACGAAGAACCGAAGAAAATTGTTGTTTTCCAATTTTATATACAAAAAAAAAGTAAAAAAGAAAACGCATAACAATAAATTTAATAAGAAAAAAAATTTAGTGTATTGTGTGGAATATTTTTAAGTGATTTTAAAGAAAATTTACTCTGCTAACGAATATAATACGAGGAAATAGGTGAGAAGGAGAATTTGCATAAATTTAACTGAAAAAAAAACGAGAAATTACGCAGATTTTTGGGAGGCTCAGTGGCGTGTAAAAAAGCAGGACAAAAAGGATTTTCCATTGTGAGGAGAGGAAATCAAGAAGTTTACAGCACGTGGCAAAAGGGGTTGGATTTGTGCATCGAAGGGTGAGGGTTTAGAGAAAATACAAAAAACATGACTAACACGATGGAAACTGCAGTGGCACAGAATGGCACAACACAGACAGCTGCCAACAATGGCAATCCCGGTGAAGGGAGTCAGGATGAATCCCGGACAAATCTCATTGTCAACTACTTGCCGCAAACTATGACGCAGGAAGAGATGAGATCCCTCTTTGCCAGCATTGGGGAGCTTGAGAGTTGCAAATTGATTCGCGACAAGGTTACAGGTAAGTCTCTCAGCGTTCCTCCTCAACCCCATTGAGGGGCTTTTCATCTTGCACCCCTCTCTTCCCTAATGCTCTCTTATTATCTCCGCTTCTCTATACATAACTTTTACAAACTTTCTTTCTTCTTTACCTCTGTGTGTCTTCAACATTATTATGTACACCTTCTCTTGAACCCTTTTCTTTCTTTCTCTCTCTCTCTCTATGCGCCTCTTCAAGCTCTATTTTTATCCACAATTATTGATTCAAGATTGATAAAACAATTGGCGTTATTTTAGTTCTTTTGCAATTTATCATGCACCCTTCATTAAGAATTATTCCTCACAAGCATGATTCATTCATAATCATCATTTTATTTTTATTTTTTTCTTCTTTTGTAATTCTAGTCTTTCCTGCATCTGGTAATCCGGCACTACAGCAAGGTAAGATATGTAAGAGCTTTTTCATATCAATTTTATTAATATTTATATTTAAATAAAATTCTTTCTTTTGATTCTCTGCTCTTTCTTCAAATATTTCTCTATGCCAAATTTTGTAATTTATCTAACTATTTAACAAAGAAAAAACTCCAAATTTGCTTCTTTCTTCAGCTTTCTTTTTTTTTTTTTGAAAAAATATTGCAAAGAATTTTTCTTTTGATAATAAACTTTTCGTATTTCTCTGTGTCTTCTTCAGGTCAGAGTTTGGGATATGGTTTCGTGAACTATCAGAAACCAGAAGATGCCGAAAAGGCCATCAACACACTTAATGGATTGAGGCTTCAGAATAAAATCATTAAGGTACGTTGAGAATTTTTCAGTCTTTTAATATTTCAATTAAATCGAAATTTAAAAAAAATGACAAAGATTTAAAATAAATGTCAAAAAAGAATAAAAACATCAATCGTTAGAAATGTCAAACATGAGAAAGATAGCATAAAAACTTTCCAAATCATCAACCGTTAAAACAGCATCACAGCTAAAAGAATTGTCTAAGGTTGTTAACAAAATGTCAGAAATTCAAATTGAAAGAAAGACGTTGAAAAATAACATCAAACGTTAGAAAAGAAATGTCAAGTCGTACTTTAATCCATTTCCAACGTCTTTAAAACTTTTAAAAAGAATTTTAAAAATTATTGATTAGATTTCTAGCTAAACTAGACTCTATATCTGAAGAAACTCAAAAACTTTTGCAAATTCTAGTCTTTCATGAAAGAGACGCCCTTCTG
Organism: Lutzomyia longipalpis; assembly: GCF_024334085.1. Lineage (NCBI taxonomy): Eukaryota > Metazoa > Arthropoda > Insecta > Diptera > Psychodidae > Lutzomyia > Lutzomyia longipalpis. The sequence goes on from NC_074707.1 coordinate 20,061,745, forward strand.
TAAGAGAAAGGTGATTTTTCACACAAAAACAACATTATTCCAATTTTATGATTCAGAATATTAATGTTCAATTAATATTCATGAGAAGAGAGAATAAATTTTTCTCCTTTTGGGTACCTATATAATGTTTTAGTGAGTAGGTATCCCTCCAACATAGAAATCACCTTTTGTATATGGAATTAGCTCTTTCTCCTGTCACACCATGCCCAGAAATAGACTTGTCAATGTCACTCTTAATAAAATTCGAGAAATCACCACTGATGGTGGAACAAGATAGCCCAATTTCTCCATACGCAATCTTATGCGGGGCATTTAATTTTTCTCGTTTTTTTTTGACCACCCCCATTGAAAGGATTGACCTTAGGCTGCGGAGAGAGAAAAAATACTAAACTCATGTGTTTGCGTGCTTTCTGTATTTTGCAGGTGTCCTTTGCACGCCCCAGTTCGGAATCGATAAAGGGGGCGAATTTGTATGTTTCTGGATTACCAAAAAGCATGACACAACCCGAGCTGGAGGGTCTCTTCTCCCCCTTTGGACGTATTATAACTTCACGTATCCTGTGTGACAATATCTCAGGTAAAACGCAATACTTCCCACCCACCCATACACACCCTTTCTCTGCCTAAAACTGCCCTACTAACGATTTCGTGTCCGTTTTGTGATTTTTTTTTAAATTTTTGTAGTTCAACAATTTGTGGCGAATGATTTGCCAACATCGGGTATGTCCAAAGGTGTGGGTTTCATCCGTTTCGATCAACGACATGAGGCAGAACGTGCCATCCAGGAGCTGAATGGGAAGATCCCCAAAGGCTGCACGGAGGCAATCACTGTTAAATTTGCCAACAACCCCAGCAACAATGCAAAGGCTCTCCCACCTTTGGCGGCTTATTTGACGCCCCAGGCCACGCGGCGTTTTGCTGGAGCCCTCCCAGCTGGGAGATTTAGGTAAAAATAAAAAAAAAAACCAAGACGCGTCCTCCCCCAATCATATGCCCCCAACGACGTCAAGAAATCCTAGATCAGCAAAAATAGGAGAAAACAACTCCCATACATACAAGACACACTGAGAAAAATAATTGGAAAAGTTTGTTGATTTTTTAAGCCATAAAATGATTGATCTGAATCAACGGAAAAATTAGAAAAATCAAACAGATAAGTAAAACATAAACGAGCAATAAAAATCAACAAACTTTCACACAAACAAACCCACAAAATTTACAAACTTTTCCCATTTTCTCTGTGTTTCGTGCAACAACGAAAGCTTTTGTGATTTGATCAAAGCTTTTCCTTTTGGCCACAGAGGAATTTTCCTGCATATTTCGCCCACACAACAAAACAAAATCCTTCAGGGGATACATAATCCGTCGTTCCCACACCCCCGCCCTGCCCACCCACACACACACACATACACAATTTAATTTCATGGTGTTTTCTTCACAACTTTTTCATCAGCGTGAATTAAAGTTGATTTTTCACAATTTTCTTGATTTATTTTTTTTCTCTCAATGAGCGTTTTGTGATATATATAATTTTCGTTTATTTTTATCAAACGAGTGTGTTTTTGTTTCATTCAAAGGGTGTCACACAAATCTATATTAAAAAAATATATTTTCTTTTAATTTTTCCTTCAAAACATTCACGCAATTTTTGTGATTTTATTATATAAATAATTTTCTTTTTTGAGAAAAAAAAATCTGTCTCTATGATTTCTTAATCTTTTGGTTGGCAGTGATTAAGAAAAAAAAATCTATGCTTCTAAATTTTATCATTTTTATATACAAATATTTGTTTTTTCTCCATTTTTCATTTTAGCATTGGGAAAAGTCCATTGCTTGCTATAAACAAGGGTTTGCAGAGGTTTGTATTTGTTATTTTTTTATTTTTATTCGTCTCCTTTTTAAAGCTTTTTCGTCAACTAAACCCCTTCCTATCCTTCTTTTTTTATAATAATTTAGTTTTCTCTCCTTCTGTGTCGTTTTTTTTCTTTCTTTCTTTCTATTCTGTGCCTCAATTTGTCTCCTCGTCAAGTCAATTTCATATCAAGAGCAATTTTATTTTATGTGTGTACCATAAATGTCCTTTGTTAGCAATTTGTCTGTCTCGTAGAATTGAAATTTTATATTCTTCTTTTCTTTTAAAGAATTTTTTTTTCAGTTGATTTTCTTCTTTATTTCAATTTTCTCTTTTTTCTTGTAGTTTTTTTCTGTGAGAGTGATTTCAATTTTATTAACTTTCTTCACATTTTTTCTATGAGTTCTTTCTCTACTATCTATGTATATATCTTGCTGTATTATGTACATATAATATTGTTTAGCAGCACCCACAAAGACTAAGAAGAAAGAAAATAAAATAAAATAGAAATCTTTCTATATAAATCCCAATCACTCTGACAGAAATCCAATATAGAAAACCTTTAAATAGAAACGTGTTGCAAATGACCCCAAACCCGCTCGCGCCATCAAACCTCCCCCATTTAAGAACTCCAGAAGGCACAGAATTATCCCACCATCACCACCCTTGCAAGACAAAGAAAGAGAATGCAATCCCCACTTCCCACCGTCAATGTAAAATGAAAGAACTTTAAAGGGAATGTTGGGTGGTAAACATCTATCTTCCAGATATTCCCCCCTGGCTGGAGATTTGCTGGCAAATACAATTCTTCCGGGTACCGCAATGACTGGGTCCGGATGGTGCATTTTTGTGTACAACCTGGCCCCGGAGACGGAAGAGAATGTCCTGTGGCAGCTCTTTGGGCCATTCGGAGCCGTCCAGAGTGTCAAAGTAATTCGGGATTTGCAGACAAACAAATGCAAAGGCTTTGGATTTGTCACGATGACCAATTACGATGAGGCCGTCGTGGCCATTCAATCCCTCAATGGCTACACCCTTGGCAATCGCGTACTGCAGGTAATTTTATTGTTTTTTTTTCCTAAAAATGTTTTCTAATTTAATCTAATTTTATTTTTTAAAGAAAACTTTCGAGGAAAGCTCACAGAGCTTATTGTTTTTGATTAAGCTAGTTTTTTTTTTATTAATTCCAACCCTCACCCAAAGGTATTCAGGTCATTAGACCTATGTAGAACCGCTATATAAAAATACAATACTTGTAACTTTTGAATCAGGCTATACTATAGGCGCTCTCCAGAAGCCCAATGAAAGCCCTGCCATCGTCCAGAACATTAAGCTAGTTAATTATTCCGAATATTTGAGTTTTTCTTCGATTTTACTGAACGGGATTTTGATAAAATTGAATGCTAAAACGGAGAAGATTTTATTGGTTATTCTGCATACATAAAATCCTCATATTTCCTTCCCAGAGACCCAAAAGATTAATAAACTTTGTGAGATAATTTTCTGCACAACGTCTCCCTCACCTTCGAAAAAGGAGCTTTATTCATTTTTAAACAAGGGGCGTTTATCTGACGGATATTTTAATTTTTCGGCGAATCATGCGAATATTTCCGAAGATCGGAATATTTTATTTAAAAAAGAAAAAAAATCATTTAATTCATTTTAATTTCAAGACTAAAAAATTGAAACTCGAAAAAGTCAAAAAGCTAATTTAGAACATTTCGGTATGAATTTAGTATTTTTTAGGCTTGAATTTTTCGGCCTCATTTAAGTCTTTTTGTGCTTGAATTAAATTTTTTTAGGCTCAAACTAATATTTGAATTTTCTTGGCGAAACATCCGAATATTAGCAAATAATCCGAATATTTCCGAAGATCCGAATAATTTCATTCAAATAAACCTTGTTTTAAGTTTTTTTTTGTAAATATTCCTTATTTAAATTAAATAGCCAACACATGGGCAACAATTTTTGTTGCCATAACTTCAAAAATCTTTCCTAAAACATCATTAAGCCTAGATTTTTTTAAAATTGGTTTTCTCTTCTCTTTTTTTCTAGGTCAGTTTCAAGACAAACAAAACCAAGACCGCCTAAAAGGGGTTTTCTTCTGCAGACAATGCTGAATTGATATTTAAAGAAAAAAAATTCTTCGTAAGTAAACAAAAATGAGATATAAATGGATTTACAAAACCTACATTATTATACTTAAAAAAATATATTAATTAATATTATTAGAAAATCATCATTTTAAAAATTCATAAATTGACTTATACGCAAGAAAAATGAAACCAACACCAAACACTTTCCAAAGAAAAAAAAACCAACTCTTTTGTGAGTTGGGCAACAAAGTAAAAAAAAAAGATTAAAAAAAAGAAACAACTCTTTAAAAAAAGAATATATATATAATGCTATAGAGAAACGAATGAAACGAAGAGATTTGTGAAAAAAAATGACGCTATAATCCCAATATTGCAATATTTTGATACATTTTTGAATGAAGATGAAAAAAGACAAATATTAATATTTATATATTTAAATGAGACATAAATTATTATATACATATATAACCTCTAATCAATTTTATTGCACCCTTGGTCACTTTTTTACCAGAGAAAAAAGAAAGAAATAAGAGAAAAACAAATATTGAAGGATTTTTTTGTGTGAAAGGGGAAAAAATAACCCCCTGCGATATAAAAAAAATGAGTGAGAACGGGGAGGTTCTTTTTTTTCTTATTAAAACAACTACCTATACTAAATATTTTATTCTAGTCTGGCAAATTGCCAATTTTATCTCTTTAGGATTTCTTTTTAATTCTTAAAATCAATCGTGAGTTTTTAATTAGACAACTTTTCCCATTTTTTTAGAAGATGTTTTACAAATTTTATTCTTTTAGCGATCATTCCATTCCACGTGCGTGCTGGTAGTTGATATTAGGACGATGTAAGGAGTGAAGAAAGTATAAAAGTCACACAATTGTAGAGAAAAGGAAAGAAAAAAAAGAAAAAGAGGGTGTAAGCAATTCCTAGATGTAAGTGTTGAAAGTTCTGTAAATTGAACAAAAACCCAAGTTGTTGTAAAATGATAAAAAAAATGATGACCATGTTGAAGGGGAAGTTCTTTTTGTCTGCAAAAATTAATGACGGAGAAGAAGAAAAACTTTCAGAAGAGAAAAAAAAATAAGAAAATAAACGAAGCGACACCGCCGATGTCATTTGAATTCTTTATCACTATTTTTGGGTGTATTTAGCAGAAAAGAAAAACTAAACGGATGGACACGAAAAGAGGCCGTTCAGACTTAGATTTCCGCATGTATCAAGTGGGTGGGTGTGAAGAAAAAGATAAGTTAGAACGTTAGGTTACTGCCAGTCTCTGTAGTTTACTTAGAACGTCATTCTTAGAATATTTCTAGAAGAAGCTTTGCAGCATTTTGGAGCTTTTTTTTAACTTTGTCTATTCTCATCTGTTCTCTGTAATCTTTCAAATGAATCCTAAATTACTAAATAACCTTATTCTAACAATACATTCTAACCGTTCTAACCTACAAATTCCTTATTTTTCAATTTTTCTTCAATTTATTTCCCATATTTATTTTCATTATAAAATCTTTGTAACGTATAAAGGCCTGGCCCTACTTCTTCACCCCCATTCCTGCTAAATACCTAAGCTTTCAACGAAAGGACATTCATTTTTTTTCTATATACCTACCTACTAAAATATAGCAGTAATCATAAAAATTTTGTTGCAGAGTGTATTTTGTATTAAAGATTTCTTTATATTAGTAAAAAGAAAATATTCGCGCACAATTTATTTAAAAAGAAATAAAGAGAATGTTTTAAAAAATCCATGATAATAGTTTTAAAGAAAAAAATGGCAAAGAAGGAAAGTTTTTTTTTTAATTCTATCGCAAGCTTTTTTGAATTATTTCTTTTAGTCCAAAGGAAAATTCCCTCTTCTAACGGAAGTTTTGAAGAAGTTAAAAAAATGCATTAGATTTTCCTTTATTTCTTGCATCCTTCCGCGTAAAATTTTCGAAAAATGGTAGGATTGAAAAAACAAAAGATTTAAAGGAAATTAAGAAAAACAAGGCTAAAGTGCAAGATTATTGAGATACTCATACGAAAAGAAAATGAAGAAATGATGGAAGAAAAAAACACGAATTATATTTAAAAAGAATGAAAAACAAATACTCTTAAAAAATTGATATTTAAAAGAAATTTCAAGAAAAAAAACAAATAGATCTCTATTCTGTAATTCTTCACTCAAACTTTATATTTATTATTCATAAATAGATGAAAAAAATGAAGATTTATGTCTTATAAGAATGAAAAAAAAAGTATAGTCAAATCGTATTATTTAAAAAAAAATATTTTTAATCCAAAAAATGAAGAAGAAATGAGAAGTAAATGATAAAAAAATAAAAAATATAGTGAAATTGTTCTTTTATGTCTAAAAAAATGAAAAAGAAAAATCCAATAAAAAAAGATATTAATTTGTAAAACGATCTCTAATTAAAAAAAATTATCAATATGCTGTGTGCTTTTAATGATAAACAAAAAAAAGAGGAATGAGAAGAAATTAAAACAAATGGGGAGAAAAGAAAAATTTTTATAAATTTTATATATAAATTCAAATTTAGTGTGATGTATTTTCGTTTTTTCTGTTGTAATTGTGTTTTTAAATGAAAAAAAAAGAAGAAGAATATGTTTGTAATGTTTATCGATGGAAGAAAATTTTCTTTATAAAATTACTTTGCATGCTTTTTCACTCACAACCTTTCTTTTTAAGTTAAGAGACAAAAAAAAAACATTTTTTTCTAGTCAAAATGATAAAAATAGTCACTAATTTATTAATTCTTATAATATATTTAATTTTTAATGAAAAAAAAAACAAATATTAGTGGTATTCGTATCTTTGCGTATTTATATTAGATGAATTATCATAAACTTTTCATTAATTTATTAATTTAATTTATTTATGTATTTATTTCATAAGATGAATGGATTTAATTTATATTTATTCACATATTTTACATGAATAACTTTATATTTTTAATGTCTCGTAATTTATTTATATTTTTCTTCAAACAAAAAAAAAAGAAAATCCCTTCATTTGCCGTAGAAAGGAAAAAATAATCAGCAAGATGGTAAAGAAAAACAATTTTCAATGGTTGGGCATTTTGAGATTTTTCGTCAAATATTTCAAGAATATATTAACAAAAACATGAAAAAAAAACCTTTACATTCACTATAATCTTTTTATTTTCTATAATATGGTAAATTTATAATGAAAAAAACAAAACTTTTAATAAAACTTATGTACTTCTCAAAGAATGTGCAATAAAGAGTAAAAAAAATCCAACTTACCCTTATTTTTCGTTTAAACCGAAAAATCGTCGTCTGTTATGAAGGAAAATTATTTTATGCAATTATTGGAAAATTCATCTAATTGAGGTTTCAATTTTCTGTGTGGAAAAGGAACTTTTCCGTATCTGCAAAAAAAAAGAATTTATTCTTTAACAGAATATTTCCCTTTCCTCATTGGGAGATAATTAGATTCCTACCTTCTACTCCATCTTGGCCTCCTCTGCTTCCTTCTCAACAACTTCCTCCTTCTCTTCTTCCTTCTCGTCCTTCCCGTCCTTTTCATCTTCCTCTTCCACCACCAACTCCTTGGCAGCCTCCTCTTCGGCTTTCCGGAATTTATTAACCTCATACTTGGACACATCAGCCCGGAGGAGTCTCAACATGTGCACCGTCTCACTCTGATCCACATACGCCCTGAGACTCGTTGTCCCGCGCCACCCAACAAGGCTCAGCTGCAACCTTTCCTCCCGATACTCCAGAATACAACTTCCGGGCGTTACTCCGGCTATTCTCTCACGTGCTGCCTCCGAGAGTTCCTCCAGACGCGGTGGCTTAGTCGGATCGATATTCTGCAGCAAAGTTACGAGGTCACTGCGCTCCAGCAGCACCCTCCTGCCATTCCCAACGAACTCATTGACACTCGGTAGCCCCTCTTGGGCAAGACGGAAGGCGCACGACATGTTCTTATTGTCACACCGCACGAATACCTTCACACCCGTATTGATAATCTTCAGGGCATCCCCACTGAGTTGCACAACATCCCGAATGGCTTCGGAGGCGAAGTAGATGTTCTTCTTCTTCCCCGTGAAGCAACGCGTCAGGAGGCATGTTGGATTGAAATCCTCCCGGAGAGTGTAGAAGGATTTAATTGACTCAAAAACATCCTCATCGCCGTGGAAGAAGACAAAAGGCTCCTCTTTGTACCCACCGAGGCGTCGTTTCTTCTTCTGCGGACCCTTTGGGGACTCCCTCGCCTCCGTTTGCGTCTTCTCCCACGGCATAGGCCTTGTCTTCACAAGTACAGCCACAAAGAAACCCCCAGTGTCCTGATGATGCGGCAAAATCCGCATACAACGCTCCAAATGGAATTGCTCCACATCCTCAGGGGGGAACATCTGTGGACGGAGGATTGTGTGATACTTCTCGGGAACTTCCGTGAAATTCCTGTAGAAATCCATTTCCTTCGTTGCAAGCTCCCATTCACGCATTCCTGGATCAAATTTCAATCCTGGCACAAGATTTGAGGCATCAATGAGCTCCAGAGCACCTGCGGATTCCTTCAGGAGACGCACAATCACAGCCTCATTCTCCACGGGATTGAATGAGCATGTGGAGTACACCATTCGCCCACCAATGGTCAACAATTCAGCTCCTCGCTTTGCTATTCGAAATTGAACGCCATTGAGATTTGTTCCATGGGCGGGATTCCACTTTGTCCAGATATCTGGATTCTTCCGCAATGTGGCATCACCACTGCAGGGAACATCGCAGAGAATCCGATCAAATTGCATATTTTCCACCTTTCCGGATTCCTTGTTTGTACACTGAAAAGAATTTTTGAAAAAAATATATTAATAATAAAAAAGAAAATTCCTAAAGATTTTTTTGCTCACCAGAAGATCCGGAAATCTCTCACTGTCCTCATTTGTAACCAGGAAGCATGGGGAATTGAGTCTCTTGGCTTGATGGACGAGCATATAGCAGCGGCTATTGTCAATATCATTGGCAATCACAAATCCACTGGGGAGCTCCTTCTTCTCCTCCATCTCAGCGTGCAGAGCCTCAATCAATTGGGCCGTCTTTGATCCCGGAGCCGCACACATGTCCAGCACTCTATGATGTGGCTTCACATCCAGCACAATCGGTGGGATCATAGACACCGTCTCCTGCCGACTAATCCCCCCTGCATTTGTTTCAGCAATGAGAAAATTGTGGAGCTTATAGAAGATTTCCGATCGACGAATATCCTTCCGCGAAAGCTGCAGCTGCCACGCCAACTCTCCAGGATACCATGGAAGGGGGAATGGTTTCTGAATTGTCATCTCGCCCCCATCCTCAGTGACTTGCTTAAAGTACTCCGTGAAGTATTCACTCTTAATGATGTCCAGAAGTGTCTCAGACTCACCACGATAGCCCGTGACACGAAATGCTGTTGGAAGATTCGATTGCAGGGACTTCATAAAAGTCTCCCATTCACCTTCGGGGACAATCTTTTGTTGCTTGTAGTACTTAGAGAAGGATGCATTCTCCCGCAGGATTTCCACGTAGGGCTCAGACCGGCGATCTGGCTTCTGGAAAGAGGGATAAAAGTTACACAAAAAGAACAAAAGAATACCTTCAAAGCGTCTTACCTGATTATTTTTCTTATCTCTCTTCTTTTGTGCAAAGGGATTTGTGTTGTTTTTCCTGTTTTTATTCCTTTTTCCCATTTTTTTTAGCAGGATTTTCTTGCCGTGTGGTGTAAAAAACAGTGCAATGCGAAAAGCCACAAGTTGAAAAGTGAGGTTAGACTCATTTTATTGGTGGAATTTAAAAAGAAATTGTAACGTCTGCTTAATAAAACCCCAAGAAATATAAGAAATTCATTTATTGCATTTATTTATTGTTCTTTTATAATATTTCATTGGCATTTGTTTTAGTAAAAAATAAATCTAAATTATTGTGGATTTTCCAGGAGAATCAAATCCAGAAATCTCAATCTCAGATCAATGGGGGAAGTGGGGGAATGAGTAATACATTGAACTCCGTGAGAGTTCTTGCGTAGCTGCAAGAAATCCCACGGTCTTCTTCCAACATTTCGCTGTCAGTATCGTAATATTTAATGTAGAGTTGTACCCTGTGTTGATTTTTAGTGAAATTCCTGCAAATTAAAAAAAAATAAAAAAAAATAAACGATAATAATTTCGGATTTCATCAATGCAATTTACATACTTGAGGACATTCCTATCTCGAATAATTGAGCCTCGGAAATCGATAACCTTCAGATTGAAGCAAGTTTGGGAGATCGTTGTCAAAACCGGTGAGATATCAATATTACTGTAAGTCAAGTTAATCACCTCCAATTCCGGCTCATTGCGAAAGAAGTGCTGAAGTGCTTCCACAGAGAAGTTATAGCATTCGCAAAAACTCACAGATTTCAGCTTTTTGTTGTTGTTAGCGAACTCAATCAAGAACTCATCGTGAATATTCATACGAATGAGTACCAAATTTTTGATCTTTTTGCAAGCAACTAGTGGAACAAGTCCTCGAGAAGTTATTCGCTCGCACCAATCTATAGCAACAGATTCCAAAAGACGATTATTGCTCATCAATTGGTGCACTTGATCATTACTCAAAGTCATTCCATAAAAATAAATTTCTCGAAGCTGCCTACAAGTCTGAAGAATCAGGGGAATAGGTCCTTTATCGCTACTGCGCAACACAAGCTTCCTGATTCCGGCAAACATTTGATCCGCCAACTCCTTGCATTTCCGGGAACAAGTGCGGAAGGTTGTAAGATCTTCCCTTGTTAGGTATGGCGCAACGTGATCCACCAAAATCTCAGCTACAGGCAGATCCAAAAGACTCCTCGAATAAGACGCGTTATCCATTTTTTAATGATTTTCTTTACCTTTCACACAAAAACTTAAGAACTTTTCCAAGAACACTGCAAAAATCGACCTGTTAAACAATTTTTTTTCCGTCAAATGATCGGCAAAACTCGGATTCAACTCGTGCAAGTTTATAAGTTTCCGAATGAAGAATTCAAAAAAATTGGTTTATTGCAAATTCATCATTTTGTTTTATTATAATAATTTCATTGGCATTTGTTTTAAAATTAAAAAAAAAAATACAAATTTCAGCTTCGATCATTACCATAGCATTCTCAAAATATTTACCATCCTTTCTTCTTCGTATTCTTCGTCTTCGACCTGTATCTTGAACTTCCTGAGAGTTTTTGCGTAACTCCAAGTAATCCCACAATTATCATTCGCCATTTCGTTGTCGCTATCATCGCTATCGTCATCGTAAAATTTAATGTTGATTACTACTCCAGGTCTAGCAAAATTCCTGAAAAAATAGTAAAAAATAAATAAATAAATAAATATTCGGTGATACCTTCGGATTCCATCATGGTAATTTACTTGAGAACATCCGTATCCCGTAAAATTGAGTTGTAGACGCACAAATACTTCAGATTGAAGCAGGACTGAGAGATCGTTATCAAAATCGGTGAGATATCAAAATCTCTTAGTTCGTCTATTTCGATGTGCTTCAATTCCGGTTCATTGTGAAAAAAGTGCTGAAGTGCTTCCACAGAGAAATTAAAGCATTCGCCAAAGTTTGCTTCTTTTAGATTTTTATTGTTATTAGCGAATTCAATCAGGAATTCATCGTGAATATCCACATGAACGAGTTGCAAGTGTTGGATCTTGTTGCAAGCAATTAATGGGACAAGTCCTCGAGAAGTTATTTGCTTGCATTTAAATATATTAACAGTATCCAAAAGAAGATTATTGCTCATCAATTGGTGCACTTGATCATTACTCCAGGTAACATGATACAACTCAATTGTTCGGAGCTGCCTGCAAGTCTGAAGAATCAAGGGAATAGGTCCTTCATTACCACAGGAAAACACAAGCTTCCTGATTCCGGCAAACATTTGATCCGCCAACTCCTTGCATTTCCGAGAACAAGTGCGGAAGGTTGTAAGATCTTCCCTTGTTAGGTATGGCGCAACGTGATCCACCAAAATATCAGCTACAGGCAGATCCAAAAGACTCCTCGAATAAGACGCGTTATCCATTTTTTTTTTTTACACAAAAACTCAAAACGGTAATTTCGCTGGGAAATTCGGCGGAAAACGCGAGAAAATTGCAAGAAACTAAAAGTGTGAGGGAGACAGTATCAGTGCACCGCGTCTCATTTTCTCATCAACAAAGTGTACCAAAAAAACATCAGTGGTGGCTTTTGGAACTACATTTGGGGCGCCAAATTCAAAAAAATAGTCAAAAAATATCAAAAACATGAATTTTAAATTCTTTATATTTACCCTATAAAACATTTCCGCTCATTTGCCGTCAATTTTACCGGGTAAAACCTCAGCGAATGACCGGAGATTTGACTTTTTCCCATGGAGAATATCCGCACATGACCACAGGAGACCGCGGCAACACTATAAGCGAAAATACATGTACTGCGTACGCAGTTTTCCAGGGTAAATCTCCGAGGGATATTCTCCATGGGTTCTCGTGCTTGTCTACCGTAGGATAATATCCTTATGTACTCTCTCTATTTTGCCTATGGAGAGTATCCATAGATTTTCGTTAATTTTTCTGTGTAAAATTCTAACAAAAAAATTTTAGTATATAAGGAGAATTACCGTCTATTTGCTGTGGTTTTACCGGTAGAAAATATCTCTCAATTTTCATAGTTTTTACTACTGGTAAAATTCCCCTAATTTTCTGTCATTTTACCACATGACTTTTTCCAGGCATTTTCTTTAATTTTACCCATGGAAAATATCTGGCAATTTTCTTCGTTTTTACTACAGGATTATATCCATACATTCTCTACAATTTTACCCATGGTAATTATCCGATAGTTTTCTTGATTTTTACCCCCAGTAAATATCCGTTGATTTCCTACAATCTTACCTTGGGTTATATTCCGTGCATTTTCCTCAAAATTGGAGGTGATGGAGTGGACGACAAAAATATTAAAAAGCGTAATTTTTTCTTTATTTTTTTTATTTATTATGATTATTGCTTACAGAGAAGTGAATATATACAATACATATTTTCTTAAAAGACTATTGATTTACTTACATCAGAAAATAAATGGAATTAGACTTAAATCTACTGGAGACTCGGGAAAAGTCATGTCATTATTTTTTTTTAATTCAAAGAAATTTGTACATTTTTTTTTTCTAATTTAATGCAAAGTGTAATTGATCTACAGTGGGACCCCAGTACAACGACCACTCGGATGTACTCTTCACACTCATTATTTTCAATGCGCGAGAGTAGCTCAACCAAGTGGTCGTTGAACTGGGGTCCCACTGTATATATTTTAATTGTACTACTACCATATCTAGTTGTTTTGGGAAGTATCTTTTTTTGACAATAATAATTTTGTAATAAACTAGTACTTTAATCTTTGGCTTGCAATTCCAAACTGAAACTTTTATTAAACTTTACTTGATTATACCTTAAAATATAATTTTCATACAATACAATTAGTGGGCGATTTCGCCACACCTCCCTCCTAATGGGAACGCACGTCCCCGTGCGTTGATGCTTTATTTGAGAGGAGATATGGGAATTACAATGTTTAGGAAATGCTTCTAATAAAGAAATTAGGGGTAACTGGGGCAAAATGTTATATCGCAAGGTTCGGAAAATGGACTGAAAATGCATTTTCCCATTGAGATAGAAAGAAATCGTGTGAGACAAAGTTGTAGCCCAGAAAATTTCCTATAAGACAGTCGTCATTATAAAATTAAAATATTTTCTCAGTACATACCAAGGAAAATATACTTCTCAATTAAAATTAACAAATTGCCCCATGTTCCCCTACATATATTTTTTAGAACATTATAATTATTTTATTATTCAAAATTACTTTTCTTGTTTAGAAATTTAGAGATGTTTTTTTTGTAAAGAATTGGAACATAATTCTAAAATGTATATTTTTCAAGTGACATTTTAATAAGAAAGATGTATTTTTTTTCTTTATTTTTGAATTGAATTTTAATTAAGGGGGGTCTCTTGGGAAAGCTGTTAGAATTTACACAGTTTTAATGTTTTCATTTTTCTTGGGATTTTTCTTAAACTCGGTTTTCCAATGTTAGTTACGTTTAAAGACTTATTATTGAAGAGTAAGATAATAACTTTCCGCCATCTTAGGTGCGACGCCATCTTGTGATTTTCCGACTTTTCCACAGAACTGTCCTAAAACACAAAGGTAGGTTTTTCTCAGGATCTACTGGATGGATTTTGATGGGGTAAGAAGCAAATGAATGAGGAAATACCAATACAGATTTTGATGTAGCGGAATTTTGAATTTCCTTTCTGGGGTTGAGAAAAGTGGAAAAACGTCAAAAATATCTGAAGTCACATTTTTCCACTTTTCTCAGCCCCAGAAAGGAAATTCAAAATTCCGCTACATCAAAATCTGCATTGGTATTTCCTCATTCATTTGCTTCTTACCCCATCAAAATCTATCCAGTAGATCCTGAGAAAAACCTACCTTTGTGTTTTAGGACAGTTCTGTGGAAAAGTCGGAAAATCACAAGATGGCGTCGCACTTAAGATGACGAAAAGTGATTTTCTTACACTTCAATAATTAGGCTACAAATGTAAATAACATCGGAAAACCAAGTTTAAGAAAAACCATAAGAAAATGACAACATTAAAAGTGTGTAAATTCCAACAGTTTGTCCAAGAGACCACCCTTAAAAGAAGTTGATTTTTTTTGTACCTATTACTTAAATTTTGGAGTAAGCCTGGAGCTGTTGCTTGAAGTAGGGCTGAAGTCAGGGGGATGCCCAACCCCGAGAAATCAGTACTTTTCGTGAGGCAGCAGGTTCTTCCGATCAAAATAAGGGATCAGTTTGCACAATTCCACTTGCAATCGAAAGTACATTTAATTAGCTCTCGATTGATCCCTATCTCATCATAGAAATAACATTATTAATATAAAAAAAGTTAAAGTGTTTCTCGGGAATCGGTCGAGATTGAGCGAGATTCGAGAATTCCTCATACATTTTGGTCAACAAAAAGTGACTTTTCTTCACAGAAAATGAGGTTATACCATCCCCTTGGCTGAAGTGATCGTTGGTTGATATTGTAACAATCACTTGCTGAGATGTTGTTGTTGAGAAGCCTTTGCGATCGCAGCGTTGTATGATAAAGTGATTTCAGTACTGATCTTTGTTATGGATGATACGATGACAGAATGCCATGGTTGGTATGCCGACGATTAGTGTATCTCTGATTAAATGAATTGGATGCGCCACCCTGCATTAAATGAATAGAAAAAGACATTAGACAAAAAAAAAGAAAATTGCTACATACGCAATGCATCAATAATAAAAAAAATCCAGTTATAAGAGTTGGTGTCCCACAACGTGTAGATGTTTGTTTATGCGTTGTAATACTATTTGTGAGCAATATTAGTAGGCAAAGTTGATTTTTTATGAAATTCGGCAATTTGATGCATAAAAATGGTCATATCTCTGATTGTATAAGACCTACAGAAATTTCTTGACTAGTTTTGGAAAGGTCTTGAAATAAGCTATAATTTGATATATATCTTAATGATTTTCAAGGTCACCTCTAGAACACAAAATGGAGGATATTTATTTCACAAAATGAGTTTTTCGCAATTTTTGTCCTGAAGGGATGTTTCTAGAGGTTTCTGATGTTCTAGAAAGTTGTAGATAATTGCAAAACCTTTAATTTGATACCAAATTGAGCAAAATCGGACAAGCCGTTCAGGAGATATGGCTCTTAGAACTTTTCAAATTCAAGAATTTTTCAAATGGCCATATCTTCTAAACGGCGACATAGATTTTCTTCATTTTCGGACTGGTGATAGATATTGAGTCAAGCCACAACATATCAAAATTTAAAGGAAATCTATAACAGATGTTCGGAGATATAGCCCCTTAAAGTTAGGCAATTTTTGTTTTTGATTTTTGCGCATCTTGCGGATGTTTTTGGAACTTGGAATGTTCTAGACAGTTGTAGGGCTTCTCAATACCTTTCATTTGATACCAAGATGGTCAAAATCGGTCAAGCCGTTCTCTAGTTATATCGAAAAAACACTTTTTGCTTTAGACCGCCATATTTGCTAAACGGCTTGACCGATTGTCAAGTATGAATTATTGATGAAAACGTCTCACTGAGCCCTACAACATACTAAAATTTCAGATCTCTAGCTATAAGGGAAGTGGTTGACGGTGTTTCAAAATGGCGGACGGCGGCCATCTTGGATTTTGAAAATGCGAAAAAATGAAATTTTACACCCACATTTCCCTAGAAAACTTCAAACCTGAAGTCTCTATCTATTACCGTTCTCAAGCTATAAGGCAAAGTTTGGCGCACCGGCCGGCAGGCCGGCAGGCCGGCCGGATCAAAAATTTTCCACCACCATTTTCGTAATGTGGGATGTCTAAAACGTGCTCATACCAAGTTTGAGCCCGATCTGAGGTGGTCGGTTTTTCCGACGATTACAATACTTGGTGTTGGCCACGAAGTGGAACACCAACTAATAGTTAGGGAAATTATCCTTTTTTATGATTGGACGTTAATCAACATTTTCAATATCGTCACTTAGCACTACTTTTGTCGTATGTGTCTAAAAACTTCAGAAAGAAAAAAGATTTATAACAACAAAAGTAGCGACAAGCGATGTTATGTAAAAAAAGGATATATTCCAAGAAGCTTTGAAAAATATCACAACTTTTTTTGTTTGATATATACATAAGTACGGGAAATAAAAAAAAATATAGATTAATCAAAGAAAATAGAAAGCATTTCTTACCTTTTTCAGTGTTTTTTCAATTTATTCACATTTTTTTTTAATTCACTTACACATCACATGCGCGCGCTCCTTTCAGTAGAACATCTCACAAAGAACTGAATATTGTGAAATACTCAGACGAGTGTTGAGCACAAAAATTTTAAGGGTAAAATGGGAAGGTTGAAAAAAATGAGGCCTCATGTGCATGTAAAATAGACCCATGTACCTAAGGCATGTCTTTTTCATGCATATTTCGAGAACCCGAGACCCTAATAAAACCATAAAAAAGGTTTACTCAGTTGCATCTTCTCTTGCCCTCAGAGTGTCTCACCCAAAAAAATGAATTTGATGACAAAAAATTTCGCGGAAAAATAACAGCACACTCGCGGAGAAAATCTATCAGGAAAAACTTAGGGAAATACAAACATATTTTCCATGGAAAAATTAGCAGAAAAGACTGCAAAATATACACTATAAAGTGAATTATCCGTGTGGAAGTACATAAGGGAATGCAAAGATATTTTACGTGGAAACACAACGACGAATGCCAGATATTTTCCGTTGGCGAATAATTTCCAGCTATTTCCTTTTATTTTACCCCCGGAGAGTTTCCCATAGTGTCTCCCCCATGGATAAAATTTTTACAGGGTAATTAATTCATTTGTTCTATTAAATACTTCATTGGCATGTGTTTCAAATTAAAGAAAATAAAACTAAATTAACTTCCTTGTGTTTTCAGCTCCTGCAATCATTGCGGATTTTCCAGGATCATCAAATAAAATCTCAAATCCTGATCGATGAGATCTGTACATTAAACTCCCAGAGATTTCTTGCGTAGCTAAGAGAGATCCCACGCTCTTTTTCCAACATTTCGCTGTCACTATCGTAACATTTAATGTAGAATTCTACCCTGCGTCGATTTTTAGTAAAATTCCTGCAAATCAAAAAATAAATAAATAAACGATAATAGTTCAGGATTCCATCAGTGTAATTTACATACTTTAGGACATTCCTATCTCGAATAATTGAGCCATAGACTTTCACACGCTGGAGATTGAAGCAAGTTTGGGAGATCGTTGTCAAAATCGGTGAGATATCAAAATAACTGCAAGACAAGTTGATCACCTCCAATTCCGGTTCATTGCGAAAAAAGTGCTGAAGTGCTTCCACAGAGAAGTTATAGCATCGTCTAAAATTCACAGATTTCAGCTTTTTGTTGTTGTTAGCGAACTCAATCAAGAACTCATCGTGAATATCCATAGAAACGAGTGCCAAATGTTTGATCTTGTTGCAAGAAACTAGTGGAACAAGTCCTCGAGAAGTTATTCGCTTGCACGAATCTATAATACTAACAGTATCCAAAAGACGATTATTGCTCATCAATTGATGTACTTGATCATTTCTAAGAGTAACATAACCCAAAAAAATTATTCGGAGCTGCCTGCAAGTCTGAAGAATCAGGGGAATAGGTCCTTTATAACCATAGTCCAACACAAGCTCCCTGATTCCGGCAAACATTTGATCCGCCAACTCCTTGCATTTCCGGGAACAAGTGCGGAATTTCGTAAGATCTTTCCATGTTAGATATGGCGCAACGTGATCCACCAGAATATCAGCTACAGGCAAATCCAAAAGACTCCACGAATAAGACGCGTTATCCATTTTTTTAAGTGATTTCCTCGATTTCCTTAAACTTTCACAAAAACTCAAAGATTTTTCCAACAAAACCCTCCAAAAAGCAATCGTCTTTCTTAACGGTTTCTCCTCACCAAGTGATCGGCAAAATTCGGATTCAGTTCGTGCAAGAAATTTTGTTTGCAAATTCGAAAAATTGGAAAAATTCAATGGAAAATTTTATTAGGTTGTCCCAAAAAGTTTCAGATTTTTCCCACATTGTTTATTTTTTCTTATGGGTTTTAATAACAAATATTGAAAATACCAATAATTTCAACACAAATAAATAAAACCAATTTTCCGGTCTAATGAGGCCTTTAATGGGAAAAAATGTCTCTGACAATGAGACTTCTTACACAAAATGGGGACTCCAGTGGGTGGGGCCCCCGGAATACAGAGGGCATTTGGCAATGTTTTAGGGTTTTTGTCTTCTTTTCGCATCATCGCATCTTCACTTTAGCTTCTCCCGCAGCCACTCTTCGGTGAAGTCATCCAATTCCCGCACCTCGTACACCCGCGTGAGTTCAGCCTCCCGCTGCAGGGCCATCTTGGTACCAGCATACATCATCTGGAGCTCCATCTGACTATCCCGTGGTGTGTAGAAGATGAAGCACATTGGGTAGGAGACCCTCTGGTCGTCGTGCTGCATCCGGTAACTCAGAATCACATAGCGTGGCTGATGCCCAGGCAATTGTTCCTGCAATTCCTCCACTGAGACATCATCAAAGAACTCATCCAGCACCACCAGCTGCTTCTCCCGGTCAATTTTCACTGCAAAAACGAAACATTTTCAATCAGTCACAGTTCATTGATTGTGTGGAAAAACTCACAGACAAGTGCTGAATTGTTGGTACTCTTGCGGAAACGGAACTTCTTCAACTCCTCCCGTACTTCTGGACTGATGTCACACAACTTATCGGCCTGAAATGCGTGGGAAAAGCACTCAATTAGACAATCCGGGAGGTAACCAGAAGTGACTCATCCTTACCATTGCGAGTATTGCTTTGGGATTTTCTCAAATTCTTGTACAAACGGTGGGCAAAATTATCACATAAAAGGAATTACCAATCACCTGGGGAATTAGAGAGAATTAATTACGAAATCTCACACTCTTTTGCTAAAATTTTCTCTATCTCATTTTTTTTTGCTTCCAAACAAAAGAAATTTTCAGGGAGGTGATTTTGATGAATGTCCCAAATTGAACTCTACTCTCTTTTGTAGTTTTGTGTGTAGTTATCAGGGACACTGTAATAAAAACTACACGTGTTTTTGTTGTTTTGATTTCTTCCACTACAAAAAGTAAAGAAAATTGTTAAATTTTGTTGAATTTAGAGGAATAATTGGCACTGGAAGTTGTGAGAAATGTTCCTGAGGAACGTCAAAGAATCCAGCTATACGGAGGATCATAGAATCTACGTAGGAAGCTGCGTGGGGGCCCTCAAAGGTCTTCTAACCTTCAATTTTTAGTCAGAGAATTGGGATAAATTTTGCAAAGAGATAAAATAAATTGTTTTAAAATGTTTTTCAGAGTATGATCTTACTGCTGAGAATCCCTATAAGCCAACAAACTTCCAGAAGATATGTGACTTGGAGCTAGGCCAAGGAATCAGTGCCCTGAAATGGGGAAATGAGGAAGAAACTGAAATCCTTGTTGGGAGGAAAGATTCCGTGATTCAGATCTATGATCTTCTAAGGAATTCCTTGACAGCGACTGAAAAACTTCCCAAAGGAGAAGTTGTTAGCGTTTGTCGAGCAGATGGGTAAGAAATATTTATTTTTATAGAGATTTTTTGGGAGATTAATTGTCGGTTATTCCAGGAAACTCATTGGAGCCTCCAATTTGGGACAGATTTACATCTTAGGTTCAAAAGACAATGTCACTACCTTCACAGCTGGGACAGACATATCACGGATGCGCCAGTGCAAGGAGAATACCAAACTCCTGGCCACGGGGGGAAAGGAACGAAAAAATAATCTCAAAGTGTGGAATATTGAGCAGGAAATACCGATATTCTCATCTAAAAACGTTCCGCATGACAATCTTCAGCTGGAGGTTCCCGTGTGGGACTCTGATGTGGATTTCTTGGACAGTAGCACCCTTGTCACGGCATCACGATACGGATACATCCGGACGTACGATATACGGACACAGAGGCGCCCCGTGAAGCAATTTGTGCCAAAAGAGGAACAACTCAGTTTCTCCTGCCTTGCCACGTACGAAAAGTAAGTTAAAAGGATACAAATTTTCCCTCTGAATAGACTTTAAACAGACTTTTTGTTCTTTCCAGCCTCGTTTACGTGGGACTCACAACTGGTGGGATTCGTGCCTTTGATACACGAAGCCTTAAATTCCCCATTCACACGTACAAAGGACCCAGTGGGAGTATCACTGATCTCGCACTAGATCACACTGGGAAGTTCCTTTGTTCCTCCTCCCTCGATCGCAATGTGAGAATAAATTCCACCATTAACAACACAATCCTCTATCAGGTAAAATTTTCTTTAAAAAAGGAACAATCTTTCATTAAATATACTTTACGAGGTAATTTGTCGCTTCGCTCCAATTTACCTCGCCCCGATTCGCGGAGATTTGTTGCGCTTCGCGCAAATTTTAGTGAGAAAGGAAATGTGATGATTTATAAGTAGATTAGAAATACAGTCTTGAAAAAAGTAATACAGCCGTTGAAAAAGTAATACAGCCTTTAGAAAAGTAATACAGCCTCCAAATAAAGTAATACAGCCACTTAGAAAAGTAATACAGCCCTTAAAAAAAAGTAATACAGCCGTTAAAAAAGTAATACAGCCTTTAGAAAAGTAATACAGCCCTTAAAAAAGTAATACAACGATTCAAAAAAGTAATACAGCCTTTAAAAAAATTAATACAGCCGTTACAAAAGTAATGCAGCCGTTAAAAAAATAATACAGCCGTTGAAAAAGTAATACAGCCTTTAGAAAAGTAATACAACGATTCAAAAAAGTAATACAGCCTTTAAAAAAAAGTAATACAACCGTTAGAAAAGGTAATACAGCCGATAAAAAAGTAATACATGATATTTATATGGGGGCTTCGGGGGGAAAATGGATACGGCCACTCGAAACCGCCTGATATAAGGAGCCTCTGTACCAAATTTCATCGCGATCGGTCAAACGGTGTAGATTTGTATAGCCGAACACGACGGAAGATTACCAACAAACAGACCTTTCTTTATTATATAGATTAAATTAATTTATTTTTTTCTTTCAGTGCTACGTCAAGACGAAACCTTCGAGGATTCTCATCAAAAGTCCCGAGAAATCGGAGAAATCAATCAAAAATGAAGAAATTGCAGAGGAATCAATTGAAATGCAGACAACAGAAGAAGATTTTACAAATGATAAACTCCTGAAGCGTCTCAAGAGAAAAAGAAAACTTTCAAATTAATTTTCTGTGGATTTTTATTTATTATCTTCTTTTTTAAATAAAACATCCTTCAATTTTTTTGTTGTAATTTTACATCGAAACTCCTCACGTTTACACAACTCTTTAGTTTAGTTTTGAGGGACGAAAAATTCTCATCTAAATGGAGAAAATACGTTTTAGTTTCTTTTTTTTACACTTGGCGACAAAATTGAGGAAAATTATTAAAAAAATTTTGTTGATTCCTTCTCACACAAACATGCTGGAAAAGAAGGGTGATGGTAAAAAAAATCTCTCAAGGGAAAATAATTTCCCTTTTCTCCCATAAATACATAATAACATTATCATGGTTTTATGAAGTTTATCTCTAAAATAGTTTTATAGTTGTTTTTGTAAAGAATTTTCACTATAGGATATGAAGAGTTTTGCAATTTAATTTGCAAAGTTTTTTTGTATAATTTATTTTTTATTATTTATAATTGGTAGGATATTTGCCTTTAGATTTTGTTTAAAAAAAATCTTTCCTTTTCGAATATTGCGTTAAAACGATTCTTTTGAGATTATTCTTTTTTTTTATAGAACCCTAGACACATACCCAATATGCTATAAAATAAAATAAAGATTTATTGATTTTATTGAAAATGATAAATAAAATCTTCTTCGCGTTCTTTTGATTTGTCTGGATAACTGGAAATTTTTTTTTATGTTTTGGATGTATTTTTTAACAGAAAAATCAGTTATTTTATAGCAGAAAATGTGGCTCGACTAATTTTAACGGGGCTATCACACTTAAGCTCCAAGTGCTTGAGCATCATAACCTCTATGTGAGTACGAGAGAGACAACAATGCTGTTTTTTCTCGTTTTGTCACATGTAAAATCTTAAGCATCAAACGCTTAGAGCTTAAGTGTGATAACTCCTTAAAGGTTATCTATTTTTTTAGATTGAAAAACAAATCCTACAAACCCGTAAATTATATTACGAGGAAAGATTCTTTTTTTTATTACAAAATCTAGGCCTTTATTTTAAATGATTTTCTTTGCAAATGCAAGGTGTCTCAACTTAAACGAAGAACTTAAAATCTCATTCTCTGAAGAGATTTTTATCTAATTCCGTTTTCACTTTTTTATCTTCCTAGAAGAGCTCAAAGAAAAAAAAAATTTAATAGTTAATGAGACACCTTTTGCCGAAAAAAATTAATTAAATGTCCTTTCATTAAAACAAAAATATACAATTTAAAAAATCTAAATTGAAGTAATTTGTAAATAAATAGAAAATTAGAAAATAATATTTTAAAAAAGTGTCCTAAAAACAGAAATTAAAAATTTCTTATTTCCTTCATCAGCTAAATTTTTTTTCTTCTATCCTATTTTTTGCCTCACACTCTCTTTCTCTTTTCATTTGGTTACTAAAATGTTCGTTAGATTAAATCTTAATACAATTGTTTGTTTTTTTTTAAACAATATATAGAGATATATATGGATAAATTTATTAAAATGAGAAATATTCATTTTGAACGCACCTCCAATGAGTGGGCGAGTGGTAGACGGCTGCCTTGCTGCTCTTCGTTTTTTTTCTGATTAAATAAAATCCAATCAGAATTCTTTCAGACTGAGATGTGGGTTGATGGCGTCCAAATGCAGCTCCTCCTGCATCCAAACAGCATTCATTGTGAGTGAGATGTCCTAAATTTTTATTTTTGTTACCTCCAAATTGTCATCCTTCGCCACAGTCCTCTTGCAATATCCTCTCAATTTTCCTTTTTCTTCTTCATTCAACAAATTTTTACAATGACGACGGATTTATAGGGGAAGTTGCTTCTGCCTCTCTCACTCACTCATTCTGCAAAAATCCTAAAGCGGCAGAAAACAAGGTTTTTTAACCCAAAAAACAATCCCACCTTTGACTCACATTTTTTTTGCACGTATTTTCACAATAATTTATCTTCTTGATCTCTCTGGCTTTTCGTTGTTTTTTAAAGACGAATCTTTTTTTTTTTGTAAGTTTTCTCTCTAAAAGACTTTTTCTTCGTACTTTTTTTGTGTAGCATATTACAGTTTTACAGTATATATAAAAAAGGAACAATAAAAAGAAATAAGAGCACAACACACATTGCAGAAACACGTTAAAAATTTTCTTTTGGATGATTTTTCTTTAAAAAGTTTTTTTTATATCACAGTTCTTTCATCTTTGGCGAGTCTTTTTTTGCAATAAAAAGGCGAAAAAGTTAATTTGTTTAATTTTCTTGTACATCCCTAAATTGTGTAAAAAAAAACTCTTCTAAATAGGAAGGATAATAAAATTTTTAGTTTAAGATATTTTTTTGTAGGTATTGTATGTAAAAACAGGGTTATCCACAAAATTTGAAATTAATTAAATTTATTTCTCAATTTGTAACGAGGATTTTTTAAGCTGAATTTTAATAACTTTACTCAATTTAGAAAATAATTCATTTTTCAGTTATAATAATCTTCTGAAGCGTTATATGAATATTACCTGATGAAAGACGGAAAGGTCCGATATGTCATGAGGATTTTGAAATATTCATTTTATTACTATAATTGAGGAAAAAGTAAAATAGAGAGAAAGAATTTATCACTTTTCTAGATATTTGCTAAAAATCGTTTCTTTTTTAGTTTTTTCAATAAATAAAGAAAAATTGAAGCTAAAATGACAGAAAATTAATTTTAATATCTCGTTTTGCTCGTTTTTTGCTCTTTGGCCTAGAATTTTTTTTTGGACTAGATAAATAAATATTCTAAATTCCCTTTAAACTTTAGAGAAAAGAATAATTTTTTATGTGATCTTTCTGCAATTTTGTAATCTTTTACTTATTTTTGGCTGACGTTTCTGTTCTATGAGAGTTTTACTAGAAAATTTGTCAATATAGGAAAATTTTTCTTTTAAATATAGAAGCTCAATTATTCTAATTTTATATAATTTATTATTCTTTTTAAACGATTTTTTAACTGATCAACATTCTCTCATTCTCTCTAAAACATATTTACAAGGATCAATATAAATGATTTTTCTTCTTCAAATTTTG
The DNA here is from genome assembly GCF_024334085.1 of Lutzomyia longipalpis. NCBI lineage: Eukaryota > Metazoa > Arthropoda > Insecta > Diptera > Psychodidae > Lutzomyia > Lutzomyia longipalpis. The sequence continues at coordinate 20,086,581 of NC_074707.1, forward strand.
AGAATAACCCTGTTTGAAATAAAAAAAATTCAATCTCATGTTTTATAAATACCTCGAATTATGCTCGCTGTTGCATTGCTGTGTGTAATTTTTTTTCTCAAAAAAGGCATTTTCTTTAAACATTTTCATTTGGGGTCCCTGTTCTTATCCAGACGTCTCAAATAAACGTTTCTTTCTTTTCCTATAAAAATTTTCTTCCCAACGCTCCCAAAACATTTTTTTACAAAAAGAATTTAAAAAAAAAATAATAATATGTATACCTCGTGGTCTGGAAATGGGTCTGAATTGAGCAGAAGATTTTTTTCGCTAAAAAATTCCGCATTATTTTATGTTTTTTTTTTTACTAACCTGATTGTAACGCCGTGTTTTATCAAATGGGCCCAACAATTTGCTGGTTCATTGTTTTTCTTTTTTCTTTTGTATCTACTACATTAATAAGGATTTGTATGGAATTCTCTATAATAATAATTTGTTTTACTTGGATCTCTCTCTCCGTGTGATTATCCTCTCTATAAGCTGTGAGGAGATGGAACCTTTCCTATTTCTTTTCCTTTTTTTTTTGCTTTTAATTTAGGTATATTATTCTCTCTCACTCTCTGTGTATTTATCCACCCACTCATTCATACTCCAGACAACACGCAATTTTTCCCACACATGTTGTGAAGTAAAAAAAAACATTTTTATCGATTTATTGATAAAATAATATTCTTGTAAAAATAAATGTTTGTTTAAAAAACTAAATCAACATTTATGGGAAAAAAAGTCACACAAACACACCCACATTTTGTACATCATACGACAATATTGATTAAAAAATAAAATAATATAAAGTTTAAAAGAAAAATAGTAAAAAAAAAAAAAAGATATAAACATCGGAAGATATTTTGTGTGTATAAAAAAATGAAAATAATAAATAAAAGGAACTCCACATACCTGGATCCATGGGTTATTGTTTTTTTTATAGTTTCTGGGTACCTCTAAAATATGATGAAGGAATCTCATTGCATCAATGCAGACTACGACTACGACTCCGCCTGCGATCGCGGTGATCTACAAACAAAAATTAACTTCGTCAGTTAAAATAATTAATTTTCCTTAAACTTGAGGGGGGTGGAACTCACGTCTACTCCTGTATCGATCTCTATCCTTGTCGCGTTCTCTTTCCCTGTCGCGATCACGATCACTTCCTCTGCTGCGGCGATCATCTCGACGTCGATCATCATCCCGGCTAGAAGAAAAAAAAATGTACTGGTAAGCTGACCAAGCTTACGGGAGCTGTGTTTCTTTCAGTGTACCAATTTTGTGAGAGCAAACTAGAACGCGAATTAATTTAAATACGCGCAAAGTCGGGAAAAATTGAAAAGTCATACCCTAAGAAATGTTTGGAAGGCCATATCTCGAGAACGGATCCATAGATTTTCATAAATTTTTTTTTGTTTGAAAGGTCTTGAAGTCAGCTATAACATATCGAAAAATGAAAAAAAATTATGTCGCCATTTTCGAAAAATTCGAGTTCGAAATTTTCGAAAACTTTGTTTTTGACTTTAGCGCCTCTTGCGGTCATTTCTCGAAGTTGCAATGTTCTAGACATTTGTAGGGCTTCACGAAACCTTTCATTTGCGCTTGAGTTGATCAAAATCGGACTTGTAGAACCCGAGATATGACATGCCAACTTTGGAAGGCTATATCTCGAGAACGGATCCATAGATTTTCTTCATTTTTGGCATGAAGCTAGATAATATGGTCAGCTACAACATATCAAAAAATCAAAAAAAATTATGTCGTCGTTTTCGAGATATTCATCGAAAACTCATCGAAAATTTTGTTTTTGATTTTTGGCCCCCTAGCGGTCACTTTTGAAACTTCGGATGTTCTAGAGAGTTGTAGGGTTTGTTGAGATCTTTCATTTGACCCCGGGTTGATCAAAATCGGTCAAGCCGTTTTCGAGTTATGGTCGATTTTCGATGAAAAATTGTGGCGGCCATATTGACTAACCGGCTTGACCGATTTTCGAAAATGAGGTATCGTTGGAAAGCTCTTGATGGACCCTACAACATATCAAAATTTCAGCCCTCTAGCTATAATAGCGGCTGAGATATAGCGAAAAGAAAATTTTGAGGTTATTCAAAATGGCGGACGGGGGGGTGGGGGGGTGGATTTGACATCATAACCGGATGTCTTCCGGTCGATATTTAAACTTTGCCGTTTACCGCAAGTCTCTATCTATCACCGTTCTCTTGCAATTTAGCTCTGAACTCCGGACGGACGGCCGGACGGCCGGCCGGAAAAAATTTTTTTTTGGCGCATACGTTTTTTGGAATGTGGGGACCCTAATTCGTGCTCATCCCAAGTTTGAGCCCGATCTGACGACTTTCGATTTTGCTCGATACACAAAAGCTGTGTCTGAAAGAAACACAGCTAACTTTAAACTTTCAACCCTTTAAACAGAGAAGATAGCTCCCGGAAAGTGAACAAACCTCGATCTCCTGTAGCGATCATCTCTTCTGCGATCGCTGGATGAACCATTATCATACCGTGGACGTCGTTCGTCATCCATGCGCTTCTTCTCCGACTCAGATCTTTCCCGTCGACGAATTTCGTACATTTCCTCAATTACCTTCCTCACCTTGGAGTACCTGATCGATGGAATTTATCAATAAAACTCTAAAAAGTTTTCTTTTGAAAATTAAGTAAAAAAAACTCACCCTAAATGTTGCTTTCCCGTTAAATGATCTTCAATTCGTTGCTGAGCATCTCCCACAATGAGAAATGCTCCACAAACTTCGCAAACTTCCATTTGCTTCTCCTGCGCCTGGACCATCTCAAGGGACCAATGGGCATTCTCACTGCTCATCATTAATGCATCCTTTTCGTCCTTAAGCTGATCACACAGCTTCATTAGGCCCTGTAACAAAAATAACTTTGAGTTTAGCAAATTGTGGAAAGAGAAAACGAATTAATTTGTTCAGCAAACCTGGGCTTGATCTACATCCCCACGGTGACCAGCTTCCTCAGCCTCCCCAACGAGCTTCATTATTCTCTCTGTGAGAACATTCAGCTGTTCCTGGTGCTTTGAAATGTGGCCACCGTGTGTTGGGGAATCCGGATCATCCTTATTCATGAGTTTTAGCCGTAGCTTCCCTTTGTGGATCTTCCGGTCAACCTCGTTGACCATATTGTTGCAGAAACGCAGAAATTCATCCTCATACTGCCTCTTCTTGGCCGACGTGCGTGGTTCCTCCTCATAGAGGCGCTTCGCCTCGTCATCATGCAACTTGGGGCACTGTCCCAAATCAGCTTTTGTATTCACAAATAAATCATGCGGGCAGAATTTCACGAGGTAGTACTGACAAAACTACAAAAAAATAAACAATTAAGCACTTGGGGGGCACCACAAAATTGCGGGGGAGCTTCAAAGTTACCTCCGGATCAAAACAATTGAGTTTTTTGCATTTTGCATCGGGGTCCAAGTTGCGATTCCGCCCCATTAGCTCATCCAGTAGCTGCCTTGCTGAATCCATTGTCAAATGCAATACTTCTTGGTGCACAAACAACACTTTTACGTCTTTTTCTGCATTTATTTGCAGGGAATTCCAATTTTCTTTTTACAATTTTCTCTCGTCGTGCGTGGAAAAAAACAATTTGTTCTGTCAATGAAATGTGAAACATGCGTATATGGAAACTTTTCGAGTTTCAAATGATCTTGTGTTTCATGTATGCATCGTTCATTTTGGCGGGAGACTTTCGCGGGCTTTTTTCATCCAGCATGGTCAGCATGGGGCAACATGCGCTAAAAATCGGTGAAAGGTGATTTTTTAACACCTGCTTAATTAGCATACGATGCACCTTGACCTCTGGGGCCTCTTGGTAAATTATATTAATTTTGTATAAAGTGCAATGTCATTGCAATTTTGGCGATGAGCCCTCAGGGGGCCCAATAATTCCCCGCCGTCGCAGATGAATCAAATAAATCACCTGCTCAATCAATAATGAGTTTTTTGTTCTGTTGTATAGAAAAATTGCTGGAGCGTGTGTTTTTATTTACACACGAGAATCTTTACATAATAACCCAACCAAGCTCCCCCACTTGAGGTCATATCCGGCTCCGTGTGTAGGTCTCTTCTCAACCAAAATGACCACAGTGTAGCTCTTTTTTTATCACATCTCCTCCGTGTGTGTCCCTCTTGGTCTTTTTGTACTAACATGAGAACATTCGTCCCCCCACAGTGTGTGTAAGAGGAAGATGATCTGCGCAGAGAAGCAGAAAAAAAAACGAGTCTCAAGAAATTCCAACACCACAATTAACAGCAAAAGATGTGGAAGCCTTCGCGTGTAAACAGGTTTTCCATTTTCTTTCTCTCATTCACCTGTGCGCGAGAGGCAGCAGCAGCAGAAGGTAAGATCCTCAGCGACAGAATTCTCTCTGCTTCTGCCCGTGGCATTCAGTTTAGATTTTGGAAGTCACGCAGGATGACCACAGACGCGGAATCTCGCAGTTGGTGTGATATTTAGCACTACCCGGACGATCGTTTTGTGTCATCAACGAGTTTCTTATTTAGAAGCCGCCGCCACCACCTCTTTTAGTGCAGCTCGAGTGGAGAATTTTTCATTAGCAGTGATTAGCAGATAATTTTGTGGCTAGAGAATTTCCCGCGGGGTTCAGTTTATATTTTCGGGGGATTTATTGTGTGATTGGAAGTGCTGTGGAGATGGTGGAGATGGCACTTGCACAGAAAGTTCGAAAAGTCCTCGGATTTTGGAGGCACATCACAGTGGAGCCACTGCTCCTGTGCTGGCTCCTACCCAGTTGCTTCCTCATTGCTGCCATGGAGAATCTCGAATTGGAAAAATCCTGTCGTGTGAATCTCGGCCTGGAGGACATTGTGTGCACCAATATGATCAACAAGACCATCCACAACATTGATTGCACCGAAGTTACCCCACCGGAAGTGAATGTGATGAATAAAACGGTCGATGGGGAGGAGAATCGAGCGGAAACAGTGCTTGTGAATGAAGATGGTGTTGTGAATCTCGATGTGCTCAAGGAGAGGGTTTGTGCAGCAGAGACAGAGAGTCAGAAGGTTGTGGCTCTCATTAAGGGCTACCGTGCTCCCATCTCTGCCATCTTCCCCCTCATCATTGTCCTCTTTGCCGGGGGATGGAGTGATAAGAAGCGACTCCGGAAGCCCTGTATGCTTCTTCCAGTCTTTGGGGAATTTCTCGGATGTCTCGGTAGGATTACTCATCTTCTCTAAATCTCTAAAGAAAATAAAATTAACTCGAATCTCCCCTTGAAGCTCTCTTCATCTCTGCCATCTTCATGCTGCAACTCCCGATGGAATTTGCGGGAATTCTCGAGAAGCTCTTCCCCGCAATGTGTGGAGGTTTCACCCTCATGCTAATGGGGGTGTACAGCTACATTACTGATATAACTGCTGAGGAAGATAGAACTTTCAGGTAGGTACTATAATTGAATCCTCCCTCAGCCACGGAAGACGTTTTAATTTTATTTAAATCTCATTCAAAAAATTCAAAGCTCGTGTTGAGATTTTAGGAATTTTTTTGTTGTCTACGATGATGATTTGTGGAAATATCTTATTTTTCTATCAACAAAAAATATAAGAATTTTAATGAGTTTTTAGTTGTTGCAGCTTCTGTGTGTGGGTCAAAGATTAATTGTGGGACAGCAAATATTATTTTGTTTCTTTGATTTTTCGGATTTTTCTTGTTCTTGAATTCTTTTTTTAATCAAACATAGATCGGCTAAAAAATATAGATCACCTTTCTTAATTTTTTTTTAGAGCTCACCGAAATCTTTACTGTGCTAAATCTGTTAAATGAATAAATTAAGTTCATTTTTATTAAAATCGTCCAAGCGTATCCAAAGAATTTTGCAATTTTTGCATTGAAATTGCCACTATTTTGATTTTTTTATAAGTTATGCTCGTTATGCTTGTTTAGCGTCTATCAAAATGGCGAAAGCAAACTTTTCTTTTTAAAGTTAAAAAAAAAGTATACCAGCCTCTCTGTGAATAGGAAAGAGACAACATAATGTTTTCTCCCGGTCTTTTCCATCAAGTTTTTTTCATTTTTCCATGCAAAATAATCCACATAAAATGTTTGGAGCTGTTGTATTATAACACCATTACCGTATTACCCAAAAGTTGAGATTTAAGCAATTAATTGAACATTTTATATGGAAAAGTCAATCATAACGCGTCCAGTTATAAGAGTTGGTGTCCCACAACGTGTAGAAGTTTGTTTATGCGTTGTAATGCTATTTGTGAACAGAATTAGTAGGCAAAGTTGATTTTTCTTTGTAAAATTCGGCAATTTGATGGATAAAAATGGTCATATCTCTGGTTCTATAAGACCTACAGAAATTTCTTGACTAGTTTTGGAAAGGTATTGAAACAAACTATAAATTGACATAAATTTAAATAATTTTCAAGGTCACCTCCAGAACACAAAATGGCAGTTTTTTGTTTTACGAAAACAGTTTTTGGCATTTTTTGTCCCGAAGGAATGGTTTTAGAGGTTTCTGATGTTCTAGAAAGTTGTAGAGTTTTACAAAACCTTTAATTTGATACCAAGATTAGCAAAATCGGTTAAGCAATGCAGGAGATATGGCTCTCAGAACTTTTCAAATTCAAGAATTTTTAAAATGGCTATATCTTCTAAACGGCGACATAGATTTTCTTCATTTTCGGACTGGTGAAAGATATTGAGTCAGGCTACAACATATCAAAAATTCATGGAAATCTATGATCGGGATTCGAAGATATTGTCCCTTAAAGTTAGGCAATTTTTGTTTTTGATTTTAGCGCTTCTTGCGGACATTTTTGGAACTTGGAATGTTCTAAACAGTTCTAGGGCTTATCAATACCTTTCATTTGATACCAAGATGGTCAAAATCGGTCAAGCCGTTCTTAAGTTATATCAAAAAAACACTTTTTGCTTTAGGCCGCCATATTTGCTAAACGGCTTGACCGATTGTCAAGTATGAATTGTTGATGAAAACGTCTCACTGAGCTCTACAACATACTAAAATTTCAGATCTCTAGCTGTAAGGGAAGTGGTTGACGGTATTTCAAAATGGCGGACGGCGGCCATCTTGGATTTTGAAAATGCGAAAAAATGAAATTTTACACCCACATTTCTATAGAAAACTTCAAACCGGAAGTCTCTATCTGTTACCGTTCTAGAGATATAAGGCAAAGTTTGGACCACCGGCCGGAGGGCCGGCCGGCAGGCCGGCCGGATCAAAAATTTTCCACCACCATTTTCGGAATGTGGGATGTCTAAAACGTGCACATACCAAGTTTGAGCCCGATCTGAGGTGGTCGGTTTTTCCGACGATTACAATACTTGGTGTTGGCCACGAAGTGGAACACCAACTAATAATGAGAGAAAACAGGATGTTGTCTCTCTCTTTTACTCGCGCAAAAGTTTTAAAGCTTCAAGCGCTTGAAACTTCCATGTAATTAGTCCCTTAGTTCGTAGCTTAACTTTTCTAATTTCCCTCTCCTTCTAACCCAATCTTTTTAAATTTTCTTTTCAAAAATTTAATCCCAAAAATCCATTTATCAACCCTTTGGCCTTTTCCAGAAATATTTTAAATATTCTAATATTTATTTGTTAACATTCTTGAAGATACCGAGAAGCAAGAGAGGCCAGTATTGTCCACAGACAGATTATAATAAATAATTTTATTGTAAAGAAGAAAAAAGTCAAAAGCTAGTTTTTCTGGGATGTGCATTTGGGATGACGGAATCAGCGAGAATTTAAGAAGAAGGAGAGGGAGAGATAAAAAAAAGAGAATAGAATGCCATTGAAGCAAAAAGAAATAAGCTAAAAGATGATAATAAAATGCTTTGGGTGCCAGAGAGGTGATGGCATTCCCATTTGGCAATCAATTTTAAAGCTTAACTCCAACATCGAAGAATGTTTTTATTAAAAAAAAAAAAATTTCATTACACAGATTCGGTGTCCTTGCGGTCTCCATCTCCCTCATCCCAATCGCCGGAGTTCCCTGGAGTGGGTATCTCTTTGAGAAGCTCGGCTATATCTGTGAGTGGTGTCGTCACACATTCAGAAGATCAAACAGTTGTAGCATAAAATCTTCTTTTCATTTTCTCCACACGTACCTATAGATCTCTTCTTGCTCTGCTTGGTCATCTATATTGTTGGAATTATCTATGCATTGATCTTCATCAAAGAAATCCCAGCACCGCAGCAACAGCAGCAGCCGCAGCAGGAGGAGAAGGGAGGGGATACAAATGGAGTAAATCTCGAGAATGGGCGTGAGCAGACAGTGCAGCAGGTGGTGAAGAAGAATGCAATTCTGGAGTTCTTTGATCCAACACTCCTCAAGGATTGCATTGCCGTTGTAACGAAGAAGCGTGAAGGTAATCGCCAGATGATGATCATCCTCCTGATTGCGGCATATTTCACCTTCTTGGGACCCCCATTGGGGGAAACTGACTTCATCTACCCCTTCACGAGGAAGAAGTTCAACTGGCAAGCCACGGAGTACGTGCTCTTCCTCACCTACAGCACGTTTATTGCTCTCGCGGGCACCGTCATCATGATTAGCTTCGTGAGCAAGTACCTAAAGTGCTCAGATCCCCTCATTGGTGTCATCTCCTCCATTGGAACGGTCATCTCCAAGCCAATTCTCGCTTTTGCCGCCACAGGAGCTGTCTACTATGCCGGAACCATAATAGATCTCTTCCTTGGGTGCCGTCCCATTGCCCTGAAGAGTATCATTTCCACCTTTGTGGAAGCCAATGAGATTGGTCGTGTCTACTCAATTCTCGGCATCATGGAATCCTTGGTGCAATTTATCTTTCCCGCCATGTACAGTGCGGTGTACATTAATACCCTGGAGAACTTTGTGGGGGCTATCTACCTTTTTGGGGAGATCTTCTTCGTGCCCACACTCATAATATTCATTATTCTCTACATTCAGCACAAGAGAAATTCCCGCGACCAAAAATCCGACGAGGAGAAGAATGACGCAAGCAGGACAAATGGAGTGGCTCTTGAGGAAGAATCCACGTACATGTGATCCTCCTGGAATCTCTTGATTTCCTTTTTTTTTTAAACAAGAATATCCTATTTTTTATCCTGAATAAAATACTCAAGTCTGCCGTTAAAATGTTTCCAATATCATTTTGAATTCTCATGTTTCACCTTTCTCTCATGTGAAACACAATGTGTATGTTTTAATGGCCGCCCAAAGTGTAGTCTCTATGTTTTTCTAATTGTATTAATTTTGTACTTGGTTATGTCGGTCAAAAATGAACTCTAATGTTCGCTAGACCTACCATGGTTTTTGGGGGGGTTAAAAAAAAAAAAAAAAAAAAAACACAATGTGTGTGATGTTTCATTGGAATTTCTTCTTGTGTGGAGAAGAAAAAAAAGTTTTTATTTTTATTTCGTCGTACCAAAGAAAAATAGTGAAAATGAGTGAAAATTCAGCTTATTTGGGGGTGAATGGTGCAAAAAGTAGTGCCACAGTTAATGGTGAAGTGAAACAACCATTTTTAATTGGTGTAGCAGGTGGAACGGCATCGGGAAAGGTGATTTTCCTCCTGGATGGGTGATTGGATCACCCACAAGAATTTTTCCCGGAAATAACATTTGGAAAAATCCACTAAAATGTGTATTTTTTCACACAGTCAACAGTGTGCAAGAGGATAATGGAGCAATTGGGGCAAGCTGATATGGATCATGCACAGAGACAGGTAGGAAATTGTGTGGAAAAACTAAACACAGAGAATTATGCAAAAGGAGTGGAGAATGTGAGGTTATGTGAGACTGAGTCCCATCCTCCTGTGTGTCCCAGGTTGTCTCCATCAGCCAGGACAGCTTCTACCGGGAATTGACAGCGGCGGAAAAGGCAAAAGCCGAACGGGGACAATTTAACTTTGACCACCCGGATGCATTCAATGAGGACATGATGCTCCGGACGCTCAAGGACATTCTGGCCGGGAAGAAGGTGGAAATCCCCGCATATGACTACCGCACCAATTCCCTGCGTCCTGAGCGTCTCATCACCATCTACCCCGTGGATGTGGTGATGTTTGAGGGTATCCTCACGTTCTACTTCCCCGAAATTCGTGATCTCTTCCACATGAAGCTCTTCGTGGACACGGATTCAGACACTCGCCTGGCACGACGTGTCCCACGGGATGTCAATGAACGTGGCAGGGATCTCGATCAGGTGCTCAACTACTATCTCAACTACGTGAAGCCAGCTTTCGAGGAATTTTGCTCACCGGTGAATTGACAAAACAAAAAAAACTCCCTCCATGGTCACCCTGCCACCCCTAAATAACTAACATTTCACCCTTTCTTGCTTTGCAGACAAAGAAATTCGCCGATGTCATCATTCCACGAGGAGCTGACAACACAGGTGTGTCTCTTACTCCATTCAAAAACGTTCTCGCGGTCCCCATTTGAAAATCTCGCGGATGCATTTGAGAGTTATCAGAATTTCTATTTTCATCTATCTTCCACTACAAACGCATTCATCATTCTCTTTGCTTTCCCTGCGTGTGGATTCTTATTCTCCACACCACAAAAAAGAAACTTTTCTTTTGCTTTTCCTTCACATTTGCACCGGCATTTAAATGCTGGATTCCACAGCACGCAGATTCATCTCTTCTCATTCCCATTTTGCTTGAATATTTAATGAGAAAAGATGATAATTTCTGCTTCTCTCAGGAACATTTCTTCTGGACATTTAGCTCCCTCTCTTTGCAGCAAGAAGGCAATTTATTGAAGTTATTTGAACTTATTTTGTAAGAGATAAGAATTTTCCTTTGTTTACAGAATATGCACAAATAACATTGATAAGAAGCCTCACGTTGCTTAGAGATCGATAAACTTTATTATTGTTTTTCTTTTGACGTTAGATTTTATAGCATAAGAACAAAAAAAAATAAATAAATGAGATAGTAGAATGTTTGGGCAAGAGATGAGAATTAGCACCGACTTCTGCTTGTGTTTTTGCAGTGGCAATAGACCTTATTGTGCTCCACATCGGTGAATTGCTTCGTTCCGGAGGCTCCACGGCCAATCTACCGCCACTCTTTCCCATGCAACGACGTGACCGGGAGCATTAGATTTTAGTGATTAAATGCGATGTAGAATAAAAAGAGAGAAAGTTGGAACAATAAAAAAAGCGAGAGGATTGTTCCAGCACGCAAAGTTGAGCGCTTTTGCACCACAAAAGGATACTCATGATGGGAATATCCTCTTGTACTTAGATACCTAACTACTTAAAAAAAAAAACAAGAAAACAAAGTCAAACATTTTGTAGAAAAAAAAAGTAAAATTTTAATGTTGTTAGACACGCAAGGAGAATTGCTGTAAAAACCAAAAAAAAAATTTAATCTGTCTATTTAGTTGAGTATCAATGTACTATACTTATTAGTCTCTGGTATTCTACAGCGTTGCTATTAACTGCTGTTGCACAGAAAATTATCAATTTTATTTTTTTTTAATAAAGAAATAAACAATTCCAGGCTTTGATTTGTTTATTATTTTTCAATTAAAATGTGTACTTTGAAAGCTTCTTCGTATTAGTAGAACTGTAGAATACCACAAGTAGCTATTTCCTATTATTACATTATGCTTGTAAAATTCATTAACCAAAAAATAATGAATTCTATTTTATTTCTTTTGTATACGTATTTACATGTTATTTTGTATTGAAAAAAAATATTTTATTGAATTATTATTACTGTAAACTGTCGTTTTATCTATTCTTTTGTAAAGTATTCTATAAGAAACATGTAGGAATTTTTAAATTTAAATAGTCTTTAAGGTCTTATTAAGTCTTTAAAGGCTTCAGATGCAAAACTTTTCCGTACACAAAAGCTTTTACAGTTAAGCTCGCGCAGTAGGACCGTCCTCAATACCGCGGAGAAGTCCTATTGAGGACGGTCCTACTGCACAACTTGGCCGTATAAAATCCTACAAATCTAAACAAACGAACAAAATATTGGAAGAATTCGTAAATAAAATAAATTCCCTAAAAACCAGTGTGTTACACAAATATATATTTTTTTAAATACACTAAATGATTTAAAATTTATTGTTTAATAAACGGAGGAATGTCCTAAAATAACATATATTTCTGTAGATGAAATGGAATTACTTTTTTTAAGATTAATAAAGGTAAAACAAATTATTCACTTTAATTACGTCAAGGAGTTAAACAAAAAGGTTTTACCTGTTGTTTGAGATTTTATTCATTTTCTGAATTTTAAAACAGAATTTCGATATTTTTACTCACTCCTTTTGAATTCTATTCACCCCAGTTTACGATTAAAAGTAAATTTTTATTTTCACATCCCTTTTAGAATTTTTTTTTACAAAGTTTTCCATTTTGAAATTCAATTTACTCATTATCCAGGAATAAATAAATTAATTTTGGATAAGAATCTCTTTCAATAAGATTGGAAAAACTATTTTTTTTTATTAAAAAAGAAAGATAATGAAGTAGGAAGGAGAATTTATTAAATAATCATGAAAAAAATTAACAATAATTAATTTCCGTAAATTAATTAAAACATACCTACTTAATTTTACTTTCTTATAAATGAAAATGATTTGATCATCAGTTCGTGGCAAATCTTTGTAAATTCTTGTATGCGGAGAGAATTAGAATTTTTAATTCAAGAAATATAATTTTTTTCACGGATTTTTAATAATTTTTGTTCTTTAGTTTATTCAGCTAAATTATTCATTGTTAGATGGATTAGAAGCGTCTTTTTTTATAATTCATGAGACATTAAACGCTGAGTTGTATTGATTTACAGTAAAGACTTGTAGAACAGCCTTATTTTATACAAATTCAATTAATTTACTACGTAGCATAAAAGAAACGAATAAATAATATCCTTATTTTGTATTAAATCCGAAACATTTTTTTTTTCATTGAGAAAATGTTGTAAAATGATTTTCAAAGGAAAGGTTGTAAAATCACATTTTCCAGTGAAATTAGAGAAAATAAACAAGCAGAAAATCCTTTAAGTATGTTTTGAATTCTTCCACATTGTTCTAGAGCTCAATGAGAACACGAAGATTGCTTAAAAACTCAAGGAAAATATTCTAAAATCTCAATAATTTGTCATAAATTAAAAACTCTACATGTTTCTTATATCAATGCTATTAATGAGATACTTTAAGCATTTTTCCTTCCATCTTCCCACCCACGCACAAAAAAAATGAATATGAAAGTCATTCTGATAACTCTCAAATCATCATTCCCGTTCTTTAAATTTTTTTTACGTGAAAATTGAACCCTAAATTATTTCCATTTCTGTAAACCAATAAAAAAAATCTTTTTAGTGAGTGTGAATAAAAATATTCTTCAATGAATTAATTTTTTTAAATGATTTTTTTACAGTAAAAAAATATTTTGTTTTGTAATTTAATAATTTTTTCTTCTAAATTTAATTTTAGTGGCAATTGAGTTGATTGTTGAGCATATTCGGGACTTTCTCAATAATCGCTCATCGGGACGTGGTCAGGATTTGAGTCTTCCACCAGTGGCGGAGAAGAAAAAGAAGCCCGACAATATATCACCTCTTCAGAGGCTCCACTGAAATGTCTTTTGGCTACATCAACATATAAAGATATTTCAACGCAGAAGAGGAATCACAAAACAGCAATAAATACAATGGCAACATTTGTACAAAAAGAAAGGGAAGAGGTGAAGAAAACAATCCAAAGAACCCCCTTAATCGACCATCGGGAATTTAACAACAAAAAATATTTAATTTTACGAGTTTATCGCTCTCTTTAAGACTTGTTTTTTCTATAACAATATCTAGTCGCAATTGGCTATAAAAATACGCTATTCTCAACTGGGGTGAATAAGAACTTATTTCTTTTATTTGAAAAATCAACCTGAGATCCCTTCTAGAAGCTTAAAGCCGACAGAATCTAGTCTTACGGTTTTTGGTAATTTTTAAAGGATTTTCTTGGATCTAAAGCAATCAAATTTTGTCCCTTTTTGCTTCCTTCTAGCCCCAGTTGATGCAAAAACTGGGTGTCCCAAAAACTTCTAAACAATTATAAATTAGAACCATTATACTCCCCTGCTTGCCCCTAGGTTTTAAGGGACACCCACAAATGTGTTTGTTTTTTATTTAAGGCTGCAAAAAAGAATGCCAAAAAGTTTTATCTTGAATATTTTAATCAGAACTGATTAAATTTGTATTTATAAACCTCCAAAGAAAATATATTTATTGTTTTTTTTTATTTAGATTAGGATTTATTTGAGTGAAGACATTTTATCGCTTTTTGTCCCTTATTTTTTGTAGCTATAAACCTTAAATTTTAAGGGCTACAGATGTAAGTTTTAGTGCCATTTTGTGTCTTTCGAGATTGTTGGTAAAATGAAAAGTAAAAATTATTTTTTAAAAAAAGGAACAAAATAAAAGATTATTTGGAATGTATATTTAATAAATTTATTGTTAATATAAAATATCTCTGAGATAGGGAAAGAAAAAAAATTGTAGATAGAGTATATTAAAATTATAATAATATATTTTAATAAAGAACGTGATTTACTTTTTTGTGTTGAAAAAAATCCATTTGTTTTATTTTTGAATGATTAAAAAGGTTTTTCTTAGAGGAAAGGAGAATGGTGTGACCTTAAATATTATATCAGTCATTAATTAATTGACTTGCTGTCCCTTTTTTTCCTTTAAATTCTCATTTAATCTAATCCATTTCTCCCTTTGGTTCTCATCTCATTCAATTGGATTCTTTCGCAGAAAACTGTACAAAATTATTTCTCTTTATTTCTCTATTTTATTTACTGGTTTTTCTTACGCAGTGCTGGATTTCTTTTTTATTATATTTACAAATTAATATTTTATCTTAAAACCTTTAAAAACTAAGTAAAATATTCCTTATACGCTTAAGTACAAAAGGATACGTCTTTTTTTCTGCAAAGGACGGCACTTTTAAGGCAACAGTTCATTTTATTTTATTTTCTTACGATTTTTATTCCCAAATAAATGTTTTTTAAGAGTTTTTTTCAATAATTTCAATCAAGGACGGTTTGATAACTTTTTTTTAGAGTATTTATTTAACTTTCTATTCGTCCAAAGCTGGAATTTTTCTTTTTTCTTTCATTTCTCCAAAGAAAATCAACTACAAAAGGAAGGAAGAATACATTTATAGATTTTTTTTAAATAAATGAAAAATAAATCCAAGGATTTTTTTTTCAAATTTATTTAACCATCAACCATTAAAACTGATTCGATGGCAAAAGAATCCAACACAGAGGTTGGAATAATTAAAATACTGACGTAAAGATATCAATCAGTACTAAAATTTTGTACAGAATTATTATATTTTTATTTATTTTCCTTCTTTTCTATTAAGTACCAATTTATTCTAATTATTATTCTTTTTAAATTTAATTTTATTCTTATTGTTCTTCACATATTTTTTTATTAGGTAGTAATATTAAGTAAAATATCTCCATTTAACCGAATTTCTATGTTAATTTAATATTTTAAAATTCTAATTCTTATATTTAATTTATTATTTAATTTAAAAACAAACTATTTATAGAGAGAAAATATTTAGAATTTGCTGAATTTAATGCTTAATTGTTTGAAATACTCGCATTGGTTCGTTAAGTGGAAGATTTATTGGGAAATTGCTATGATTTTTATATATTCAGACAAATTATTACGCCACTTTGTCATTAACCCAGCTGGCAAAAAATGTAGAAATTTTCATTAAGTTAGATTTTTTATATAACCGTATTTGGTTTAAATGGAAAAACTTTTACCAAAAAAATCCTTTTCTCAATTTCAAATCTTTGAATCTAAAAAAATCCGCAGAATGTATTAAAAAACGAAGCAATAGTCCAGTAAAATGAATATAGACCAGCCGGGTAAATTTTTCTACACTTATTTATTACACGTTGCGTAAAAAACCTTAAAAGGTTTATCTACGTGTATTATAATTGGTGTGAATGATAAAAGATGTAAAGAAATACTTTAAATCTTTAATAATTTTGGCAAAAAACAACTCTAGGTGGATTAATTTTATTCCTTTAATTTTTTCTTTTGAATTAAGATTGGCATAAATTCTTCTTCTGCTTTCCAAGACTCCATTTTCCCAATCATCTCCCACATTTATGAAATGTTTTAGTAGTATTTCAAAAGCTTCACGCATTAATCCACGTTTTTCTTTTAAAAATAAAATCCCTTTTTATTCGTCTTATTATATCCTTATTATATGTAACTATATATCACAATTAAAATTCTCTCAAGGCAACGCGCATTTCCTAACTTTTTTTCTCTTCTTCTTCTTCGTCTATTATGTATTTATTTTACGAGTCGAATAAATAAGAACATTTCTCTTGCTAAGAAAATTATTGTATAGAAGGTATAAAAAATAGAGGACCCGCATTTTTTAGTCTAAGCAGAACGCGCGGAATTGTGTCTTTTTTTTGCACACGGAATGGGCGGAATGTTGGAGGCTTTACGCACTTTAATAATTTAAATTTAAATTTAGATGAGCCTCTCCTCTGGCGGTGGTTTGAGCACATTATCCATTTCAAGGCGTGGGTTGCAGTACTCTTGTGCCGAGGGGCTATACGTACCACGGGTGGCTCTCTTGTTGCGCGCCATCACCAGGAAGGCCGCTAGGAGGGCTCCACCGAGGGCAAGAAGCCCCACAATAATCGGAACAACTATTATTGCAATATCCGTGGGCGCATAGCCTTCCTGAACTGGTGTCGCCTGAGCGAATTAGACAGAGAGATTTCGTCATCATTTTATCCCATTTTAGCCCCACACAAACTTAATACTAATTAATTAGTTTAGCTATAAAAAAAAAACAAAAAGGTGCAAAGAAACTCCTTTTTTTGCTCTTGAAAGAATGAAAGTTGTGCGCTAAATGAGGATGTGTTGGTTATCATGTAAAGTATGAGAATGAATTTCTCACTGCACGCTTTATGTACAAATACACATAAGTTGTGTAGGAATTAGCATCCTAGAATGAAAATAGAACAGAGAGAACATCCTAATAGATAGGCAAAGAGCATCCCTTTCTTATGAAAAAAAAGCCAACAGTGCGAAGGAAAAGCGATCGTGCATGAAAGGGGAAAAAGCAACAACAAAAAACTTTTTTAAACTTACAATTTCTGAGCAATTTCTCCCCGTGAAGCCTTCGGTGCAATTGCAAATGTACTCAGGTTGTTCTGCGCAATCTTCAATGCACACCCCACCATTCAGACAGACCCCCTCCTCGAGGCAGGGATCTGAGAAGTCACACTGTCGCCCACAGAGTCCCATTTGGCAGGAACATCTACACAGAAAAAAATTGATTAATAAAAAAATCCTTTTGGGTTCCTTTTTAAAGGAAATGTTTCTCACTTGAAAGATCCTCGAGTATTGAGACACATCCCTCTACCACCGCACGTTATCCTCCCTGTTGCACATTCATCAATGTCATGATCGCAGTGAATACCATCGAATCCCGTCCCTGTGCAATTGCATCGATAATCCCCGAGGAGATCAATGCAGGTGCCACCATTCTGGCACGGTTGTGATGCACATTCATCAATTTCAGTCTCACAGAATCTCCCACCGAAGCCCAAACTGCACTGACACACTGGCGCCAGCTAAAAAAAAAAGAATTTTAATTATTAAATCAAGTTTTAGAGTCATAAAAATTGCTTTATGTTGATTAAAATTTGAGAGTCCAAATCATCTGAATTTTAGGGTCAGAATTTTGAAGTTTTGGGGACAAATCTCTAAAATTTAGAGCAAAATCATTCTTAAGTTCAATTTAAAAAAAAAATTGAATTTTGAAGAATAAATTCAGAAACAAAAATTTTAAGTTGAATAATATTTAAAAAAAATATTTTTTAATTTTAATTTAACCCTTCGCGTTCTTTTTATCACGATATTTGTCCTTAGAATATCCCCTTAGAAGATAGTTTTTAAGCAAAATGTCTTCTTTAGCTTTTTTTGCGTGAATTTAATGCATTTCAAATGTGAAAAAATAATTAAAACTCACAAAAAATTGGGAAAATAAAATATTTCAAGTTTGGGTGTACGTATGATCCAAAGAACGTGAAAGGGTTAATACTCAAAATTAGTTTTTAGAGCTTTAAAAATTTGCTTTACTAGTTCAAAATTGAGGATATAGAAAATTGAAGAAAGAATCACAGCTAAAAGATGGAACAGTATAAAGCGAAAATAAAGACAGAATCCTCGAGCCTAACTCTACGTTTTAAACGTAAATTAAATGAAAAATTATTTTTAAATTGAGTTTAAAAACAGTTTAAAAAAAACGACTTAAAGTTAAAATTTCAAGTTAATCTAATTAAAATAAATAAAAATATCCTTACCGATGGCTCCGCAAAGCAGAACCCACCATTCTGACACGGTTCAACATGGCAGAAGGGAACATCACAGAGAGGACCCACAAATCCTGCCAAGCAGTTGCACGTAAAATTATTCCCCGTTGTTCCATCTAATTGAAAGGAGATTCAATTAAATTCATCTCAAAATTAATCATCAAATCTTCCGGATAAACTTACTGTATCCATCAACGCACGCCGATCCATTGCGACAGGGATTATTCTCGCAAGTCACGAGGCGCAGGACATCACATTGGGGCCCTGCGTACTCCTCCGTGCAGGCACAACTGAAGTCTGCAATGAGATCCGTGCATGTGCCACCGTTGTGGCATGGATTTGAGAGACATTCATCAATCTCCAGCTCACAGTGTCGCCCCTCGTAGCCGGGCATGCATTTGCACGTGTAATTGGCAATGCCATCGATGCAGGTGGAGTTATTTGTGCACTCAGCTGCGAGGCACTCATCAATGTTCTCGGAACAATCATCCCCCGCATAGCCTAGTGGACATTCACAGGCATACTGATCTGATGCATTTGAGCATGTCCCCCCATTCTGACAGTCACTCTGGAAGCACAGGATGCACCCTTCTTCGGGTTTTGTCGAATTGAGCGTGTAGTGTGGCCGTGGCTCCATATTGTCACGATAGACCTCAATGTCCGGGAAGTAGGGCAGGAGGAATCCACCGACACGCACCTCACCCAAGCATCCCTTGAATTTAGCACCATTATTTGCCGTCCCCTTGGGCACACTATTCTCCACATGTGGCGGAACACCGCCCAAGTAGATGAGGAATTGCCCCGAGAAGAGATGCTGGAAGGCATTCTGATCGACTGGAGCGAAGATCAGTGGATTTGGATCTGGCATTGAATCCCATCCCTTCCAACCACCCTCGAGGCTACCATCCTGAACACGCAGGGAGATTGTGCTCCAATCAAAATCTGCCATTTCCTTGTGGAAACGTCGTGTCTCTGGCAATTCCGCCGATGACAGACGCCACTGTACTGTGACCTGATCATTGAACACGGCAATCTCAAAGTACATATCCCCATCTTGGACGTACAGCAGTGTCCCACCGGTCTTACTCCTGTACGACACTTCAATTGTCGTCTGTTGGTAATCATCAATCTTCTCCATCTCTCTGGGTTGGAACTCAAAGGCCAGGGGGCTCTCTTCAATGCCCTGGAATGTCATATTTGTAATACACTCAAAGCCATCATCGAGATTCTGGCACACAGCATTCCCCGGGCATTTGTGCAGCTCACAGAATTGAATGTCCTGACACAGCTTCCCCTTGTACCCACGTGGGCAAATGCAGACAAAATCATTCCACGTATTGCGACAGGATGCCCCATGATGGCATGGTTGCACCCGGCAGAGATCATCAGACACCTCTCCTTTGAGAATTGATGCACGATCAATGGAAACATCCCCAAAGGGTGGAGGCAGTGCCAAATTTGCCTCATTGAGTGGATACAGCTCCACAATCATCACCTGCGATCCATTTGACACCTGAACATCCTGAATTATGCCTTTGAAGTAATTCAAATCCGTGGAGAAATTAGCATACGGTGGTGGTCCTCCGAGGTAGAGAACTTGTGCATCCAAAATTCCCGTAGATGACAGAGTTTTCCGGAAGTATTCAGTACCATTCAGCTTCACCTGCACAAGCGTCAAATTCCGGATAACTTGAATGAGATGCGTATAGCCATTGTCCAGCTTATTCCCACCCACAGTGTAGGCTTCGGGGGTGCCATTGAATTGAATCTGAACATGTAGTTCCCCACCAAGAAGCTTAGCTGACACATAGGAATCCCCAATGTCTCTATTTGATGGAATCTTCCGGGCATCGCTGCCCAAATAGAAAATCTGCCCTGTCGGTTGGCGCGTCTTGATGAACATGGAGATATCAACGATTGTCCGGACAGATCTCCTTGGACGTTCAGCCACGTCGACAATTGCTGCGGAATTCGTTGTATTCTCATGCCCAAAGGTTGCAGCGGTGATGTTGAATTTGCACGTTGGTCCTAGGTGCGGGCGTGTACACGTGCAGGAGAATGTGTGCCACAGATCTGAGCACAACCCATTGGAATTGCATGGATTTGGCTTGCACTGCTCAGTACGTGGGCATCCCTGTTCCACATTCACCAATCGCACGGTTTTATTGTCCGTATCAAAGGGGAATACCCACTGCCCATTGATCACGACATCCTCCATGCATCCCACAAAGCTCGATGGTGTATGCGTGAGATGCCGAAGGTAGGAATTGAGATTGGGTATCGTTCCACCGAGATCTGTTG
The DNA here is from genome assembly GCF_024334085.1 of Lutzomyia longipalpis. Classification (NCBI taxonomy): domain Eukaryota; kingdom Metazoa; phylum Arthropoda; class Insecta; order Diptera; family Psychodidae; genus Lutzomyia; species Lutzomyia longipalpis. The sequence goes on from NC_074707.1 coordinate 20,107,294, forward strand.
TTGGGAAACTCGTATGACTGGCATTGGTGCCTTCGTAGGAATTTATCGGGTAAATTGTTTGCTCCTCATTGGCAGACAACACCAAATGGGATGAATTTATGGCCACAAAAACCTTCTGCCATTTACTATCATTCAACCCTGAGCCAATAAATACCCCCTCCCACTTATTCAGCAATGATGAATGGAGATTAAGACGACCATTGACCAATTCCAGGATGTAGCTGTACGTATTCCCATTGCCAAAGGCCAAGATTCCATTGGGGAGTGTTGTCCGGAAGCGCAATTGGATTTCATAGCCCTCATCGCGGGAGGTGTTGACGGTGATCAAGCTACTAGCCACGAGGGACATTGTTGTGACTTTCTCACATGTGGATCCTTGGAAGCCAGCACGGCAGGAACAATTGAATTTGTGGAGAGTCTCATTCTCCAGGTAGGGAATGCAAATACCATCATTCAAGCACGGCTGACTTACGCACCCAATGAGGCTCACGCTGCAGTTCTTGCCACCCCAGAGGGGATCACAGTCACACAGATAGTTATCCCGACCATCCATGCAGGTTCCATGAATGCACGGCTTGTACTTTTCGCACTCATCAATGTTGATCTCACAGTGCTTACCCTCGAATCCTGGATCGCATTCGCATGAATACGTCCCAACCTGATTGAATGTTTTATTTGATATTTTAAAATTTAAAATAAAAAAATACCTATTCCTAGATCCTCTCTATCATTTTAAGAATGTGGGGAGAATCATCTAATAAAAATTATGATTTTATTTTCAAAGTTTTGCCGAATTATTAAGAATTAAAAGCAACTTGAAGTTTGTACACTTTTTGAATAAACTTTTCTTCCAGGAACGGTTTGACATGTTCCCGGAAAGTGCCATAAGTGCCTGAAGGTTGAGTATTCATCCTGCCCATTGTAACAGGAAGTTTCTAAGGGATCTTAGGAATCTATACTTTTCAACACCCGGTTGATCTTTGATTACATTTAGGCGTCAAAATCTGAGTCTATAAAAATGCTTCACACAATCGTAAAGAGGACTTCCTAAATGGACAGATTTTGACTCATAAATGTAATCAAGGATCAGCCGGGTATTGAAAAGGAGATTCCTTAGATCCCTTAGAAACTTTCTAATACAATTGGGAGTCATCCTGCACAGCTTCCAGGCACTTATGGCACTTTCCGGGAGTTGCTAAAATTACATTAGGTATTAATTTTTGAAAAGAATTAAACAAACATCTCAATAACTTTAAAAATTCTTTTTTTTTAGAACTTCATCGATAATATTTATTTATTTAATGTAAAAACTTCATCTCATGTAATGTTTTCAATAAGTCTTACGTATTCTTTTTAAATGTTATAGGCCCTGAGGAAGGGCTTACATATATAGTCCGAAATGTCGGTTTTAAATAAAAATTAACTGGCCTTGTATCCGACCGAAAATCTGCTTTTTTAACTTCTCAATTTCCTTATCAATTACAAGACTTACCTCATCAATGCAGGTGCCATACTTGGAGCAGGGATTACTTTCACATTCATTGATGTTAATCTCACAATTCCTCCCGATGATACCATCAACACACACACATTCATAGCCACTGGCATTCTCGTAGGCAAATGGCCGTGAGAAAGCAGCCGGAAGGGCATATTTCTGGGATTCTGGCAGCTCATACAGGAGCTGATTGGATCTCTGGTAGCACGTTCCGTTGTACTGACACGGTTTCACCTCACACTCATCAATGTCCACTTCGCAATTCTTTCCCGTGTACCCGGAAAAGCACTCACAGTGATAATCATTAATCTCATCGATGCACTTTGCCCCATTTTGGCATGGATTCGTCTCACACTCGTCAATATTCAACTGACACTGATTCCCTGTATAGCCGGTGTTCTTGCAATCGCACTGATACCCACCCAATTCATCAATACACCTCCCCCCATGCTGACACGGCTGTGATTCACAATCATCAATATCAATCTCACACAACCGACCCGTCATTCCGGGAATGCAGATGCACGTAAAATTGGCAATCCCATCGAGGCATGTTGACCCACGAGAGCAGGGATTCTCAGCACATTCGTCAATATTCAATGAGCAATCCTTGTCCGAATATCCCGGCTGGCACACGCACTTGTAGTCATTAATGAGATTGAGGCATGTTGCGCCATTTTTGCACGGACGACTCAAGCATTCGTCAACATCGAGATCACACACGGCTCCCGTGTAGCCCGGTTCGCAGTAGCACTTGAAGGAACCCACGCGATTGACACAGATCCCATGGCCACAGACATCGGGTTTCTCGCATTCATCCACATCATTCTCGCATCGTGTTCCTGGAATTGATTTTTATTTTACAATATTTATTTACTTTATTTAGCATTATTGCGTGTCACGGAGCAATTTTCTCCTTTAGCTACGCAGAAAGAGAGAGACAAGGGAGAAGATACAAAATTCTCTCACCATTGTAACCACTGGAACATTTGCAGATGTAATCATTTCCGGCGACAAAGCAAGTGCCACCATTGAGGCATGGTTGTCCAGAGCAGGGCGTAATTTCTGGACAATTGCTCCCATTGCACGGTACAACTCTCTCACAGTGATTACCCTCAAAGCCTGGCGGGCAGATGCATTCGGTTGTGTTGAAGCTGCAGGTGCCCCCATTGAGGCAAGAGCAATCATCGGCAAATGGTAGTGCCACTGGGGTTTCACATCGTGGACCTAAAGCGAAGAATTCGAGGGAAATTTTAGGCTTTTCTCTCTTTACTTGTTTGTGAGTGAGAGCTTTTTGTCACCAACATGCGGATTTTTTTAAAATTTTATTTACAATGCAGGGAAGCTAATACAATCAGCGACATTGAAGCAGCTACAGTTTTGCTTGAAGAAGCTCCTGAAGAATCTTTATCGCTAAAGCTTCTTTGGAAATTAAAGAAAAAAATAAAGCTAAAGAACACTCAAAGAATCTCTGTGCATAAATGCTTCAATTAAAGCTTCAAATCATCTAAAATGTACTGGTAAGCTGACCAAGCTTACGGGAGCTGTGTTTCTTTCAGTGTACCAATTTTGTGAGAGCAAACCTAAACGCGAATTAATTTAAATACGCGCAAAGTCGGGAAAAGTTGAAAAGTCATACTCTAAGAAATGTTTGGAAAGCCATATCTCGAGAACGGATCCATAGATTTTCATAAATTTTTTTTTGTTTGAAAGGTCTTGAAGTCAGCTATAACATATCGAAAAATGAAAAAAATTTATGTCGCCATTTTCGAAAAATTCGAGTTCGAAATTTTCGAAAACTTTGTTTTCGATTTTAGCGCCTCTTGCGGTGATTTCTCGAAGTTGCAATGTTCTAGACATTTGTAGGGTTTCACGAAACCTCTCATTTGCGCTTGAGTTGATCAAGATCGGACTTGTAGAACCCGAAATATGACATGCCAACTTTGGAAGGCTATATCTCGAGAACGGATCCATAGATTTTCTTCATTTTCGGCATGAAGCTAGATAATATGGTCAGCTACAACATATCAAAAAATGAAAAAAATTTATGTCGCCGTTTTCGAGATATTCATCGAAAACTAATCGAAAATTTTGTTTTCGATTTTTGGCCCCCTAGCGGTCACTTTTGAAACTTCTGATGTTCTAGAGAGTTGTAGGGTTTGTTGAGATCTTTCATTTGACCTCGAGTTGATCAAAATCGGTCAAGCCGTTTTCGAGTTATGGTCGATTTTCGATGAAAAATTGTGGCGGCCATATTGACTAAACGGCTTGACCGATTTTCGAAAATGAGGTATCGTTGGAAAGCTCTTGATGGCCCCTACAACATATCAAAATTTCAGCCCTCTAGCTATAATAGCGGCTGAGATATAGTGAAAACAAAATTTTGAGGTTATTCAAAATGGCGGACGGAGGGGTGGGGGGGTGGATTTGACATCATAATCGGATTTCTTCAGGTCGATATTTAAACTTTGCCGTTTACCGCAAGTCTCTATCTATCACCGTTCTCTTGCAATTTAAGTTTATGATCCGGCCGGACGGCCGGACGGACGGCCGGACGGACGGACGGCCGGCCGGAAAAAAATTTTTTTGGCGCATACGTTTTTTGGAATGTGGGGACCCTAATTCGTGCTCATCCCAAGTTTGAGCCCGATCTGACGACTTTCGATTTTGCTCGGTACACAAAAGCTGTGTCTGAAAGAAACACAGCTAATATTTCTCCATAGAATTTTCGCAGAAGCTCTTCACAGCAAAGCTTTAGCTCCTCCAACACGCTGCTGACTGAAGCATGAATGCTAATTTAATAATAATTGTAGGTATATAAGAATGTGATAATGAACCTGTAAAGCCAGCAGCACAGATACACGTAATATTCGAAGCAGTCCCAATACAAGTGGCCCCATTGAGGCAAGTGCATGCATTACTTTTAGCTGATTTTTGACCAAGCTTTGGGATGCAGTACCCTACAGGGCCTATAAAACAGAAGCAAAGCATTTTTTTTGCATGACGAGCGAGCTTTTTTTTCGTGTGCCATGAACCCTCATTACTCTTACCTGTTGTTCCTTGCTTGCACACGCACTGACCACCGATGCATTCGGAATCATTAGGACACTGTGGGCATGGTGGGGAGATCTCACACATACTACCAGTGTAGCCGGACACGCAGGAGCACGTGAAGGTCCCTTTGCCGGGAATGCAATTGCCACCGTGCTGGCAAGGCTGTGATTGGCATTCATTGATGACAACATCACACGTGGGGCCCCCAAAGCCAGGCTGGCATTCACAGATAAAGTATCCGTGTGTATCGTAACAATTGCCCCCATTTTGACACGGATTCCTCTGCTTGCATTCATTTATATTGTCCTGACACACATTCCCCGTATACCCCGTCCCGTCGCAATTGCACGTAAAACCCCCAATTTCATCGCTACAAATCCCATTGTTCTGACACGGTGTGGATTCACAGTCATCACGATCAAATTCACAGAATGGCCCCGAAAAGCCATCCAAACACTCACAATCCACCGTCTTCCCCAGCACACGACAACTTCCATTGTTCCTGCACGGACTGTTCTCGCACAGCGGATGAACACTCAATTCCGATTCACATCGTGGTCCCGTGAAGCCAGATGGGCAGAAGCACTGCACATCACCACGTGCATCCTCCTGACAGGTGCCACCGTTGAAGCATGGCTGATTGAGGCACGGTGGTCCTGTGTCTACTTCGCAATTCTTCCCACTGTACCGCGCAGTGCAGTGGCATTCGTAGCTGTCCGGACGTGAAATGCACGCCCCGTGCTGCATGCAGGGATCGTGAATACAGTGATCCACAACGGAATTGTGGACAATGTCATCGTGATCGGGGCCACAGGGACCACTCGGGAGGGGACAGCCCGTAAAGAGAACCCCAACGGGATGCATGGCGGTGTAGTTGAACACCAACCCAGGACCATGGAGCATGCAGCCGGAGTAATTTGTGCCCAAGATCAACACAGCTGCCTCATTCTTCACTTCACTATCAGTGAGGAATTCCGTGTTGTACGTTGCATTGGCTGCAAAATAATTTTTTTTCTTTAATTTTAATTATTTTCTTTTTAATTTAAAAGGAAATTTTTAAAAAGAAAAAAAATATTAGAAAAATAAAGAAGATTTAAGAGGAAAAAATTCTTTCATTTTTTTTGTCGAAAGAAATTGAAGATTGAGAACTTTTCTTAATTTACTTTTTATTCATTTCATATTAAAAGGTTTTTTTTTTACGTTAATAAAATTTAATATAAGTTCTAATTTCAATAAAAAAAATTCTAGATTTTTTTTAATAGAATATTATTTTTAAAATTCAAAAATTTTAAAAAAGTTTTATAGCTCAAATAAATATCAAATTAAGGTCCTTTCTGTTTTTTTCTAATTTTAAGAATCACGCAATTTTCTTCTTTTATAATTTCTTTTAATAATTTTTAGAGTTTTCTTTAAAAAAAATTATAACAATATAATATCGTTCTTCTGAAGACAATCAAAATACTTCAGTAAAAAATGATTTATTTCTTTATCAAAAGAACTAAATGATGCCCTATGTTAGAATAATTCATGCACAAAAGAATTTAATAATAAATATATAAACTGCAAAGATAAAAATTAAATATAGCATGGATGGAACAGTATAAAGCGAAAGAACGGTAAGTAAAACTTACGGGCTGTGATTCTTTCTTTGTCAGTGAAATGTGAAATTGACGGAAAATTAAGGATGGGCAAATTTTGAGGAAGGCTTTCTCGCGCACCGAATCACAGCCAACGCGCAGATAATTTGTGAGAAGCCTTAATCGTGGGCGTTGGCTGTGATTCGATACGCGAGAAAGCCTTCCTCAAAATTTGCCCATCCTTAATTTTCCGTCAATTTCACATTTCACTGACAAAGAAAGAATCACAGCCCGTAAGTTTTACTTACCGTTCTTTCGCTTTATACTGTTCCATCCATGCTATATTTAATTTTTATCTTTGCAGTTTATATATATTTATCTTTGCATTTTTATATGTATATATATAATGTATATATCTATGCATTTATATATATATATTTTATTTTATTTTATATGTGTATATAAAACGCCCCGCTTCGCGGGGCGTTGGACTTATGCAACTCAAGATATGACATGTAAACTTTAAAACGCGATATCTCCGGAACGGCTACATAGATTTTCTTCATTTTTGGCATGGTGATAGATACTATAGTCAACTATAACATATCAAAATTTGAAGCAATTCTATAAAGCGGTGCTCGAGATATTCATCGAAAACTCATCGAAAATTTTGTTTTCGATTTTAGCGCCACTTGCGGTCATTTTTTGAACTTGCAATGTTCCGAGCAGTTGTAGGGCTCATTAATATCTTTCATTTGAGCCCGAGTTGATCAAAATCGGTCAAGCCGTTCTCGAGTTATGGCCGATTTTCGATGAAAAATTGTGGCGGCCATATTGGCTAAACGGCTTGGCCGATTTTCGAAAATGAGGTATCGTTGGAAAGGTCTTGATGGCCCCTACAACATATCAAAATTTCAGACCTCTAGCTATAATAGTGACTGAGATATAGCGAAAACAAAATTTTGAGGTTATTCAAAATGGCGGACGCGGGGGTGGGGGGTTGGATTTGATTTCATAATCGGATGTCTTCCACCTGATATATGAACTTTGCCGTTGACCGCAAGTTTCTATCTATTACCGTTCTCTTGCAATATTGCGTTATATTCCGGCCGGACGGACGGACGGACGGCCGGACGGACGGCCGGAAAGATTTTTGGCGCATACGTTTTTTGGAATGTGGGGACCCTAATTCGTGCTTATCCCAAGTTTGAGCCCGATCTGACGACTTTGCATTTTAGAGTGTACACAGAAGCTGTGCTTCTTTTAAGAAAGAATCACAGCTAAAAAGTGGGGGGAAATATAGAAAATAATGTAAATCTGAAGAATAAAACATGTTTTTGTTGTATTTCTCCACGGACATTGTGCAATGCATTATAATGAATTATTATTATGCTAAAATTGCACAAGAAAATTAAACCCACAGCAACTGTTTTGCGCGACTCTTGCATACAATTTTCCATCTTTTGTGCCATGAAAAAAAAAGAGAAGAGAATTCTGCTTCGTTCTCCCGCGGTGTAATCAAAAAGTACAAAGAGGTAAAAATTTTCGCCATGGTGCATGGAGACAATTTTTTCGCATGAAAGGTGTTTTTTTATTTTATCATCTGCACAGCTGGAAAAAAAAGAAACATCAAGTAAAAAACAGACACTCACCAATGACCATTGATTGACGATCAACAATGAGATTGAGATTGCCTAGCTGGTAGAGAAATTCAATGGTATGCCAGCGATTGTCAAAGAGCCCCGCCAGGACGGGAAAGTTCACCGTGAGGTTCTTCTCTGGCGTTGCCAGGCTCACGGTGACGGAATGAGGATGAACTGCCAGCCTCAGGGTGTGGAGAGCATAGCGCTGTGAAAAGATTTCACTGCCTGAAAATAAAATGAAAGAAAAATAAAATAAAAACAGAGTCCATAAGCAAAAATACTTTTTCATTTCTAGACCGTGTAATTTATTCCAAATCATAACAATTATATTAGTTTATCGATATGATATAGAGAGAAAGAAAAAAATATCTCCTCTTTTTTTTTTCTCATTGATCAACCAATATTTGCTGTACAAACCTACCTACAAAAAAAACCTTCAAGAAAAAGATCATCCTCATTGTTAATTCTTTTTCAATTTAATTCGCACACTTCATCTTTTTTCCATCTTGTTGTTGCCCTTCTATTTGATTTACAATTCTTCAAAAAATTTCTCTTTCTCCTTCATCTCAAGTCACGCACTTTTAATACCAAACCCATTGTATTGAAAGTAGTTTAGTGGAGGAAAAAAAAAGACCTAATGTGTTGTACACAATTATGTGAGACACATTTAGACAAAAAAAAAGTTTTGCGATTAACTTGAAATTGCTTGGAAAATTCTAACATTGCGAAATTGCAAACATTGCGTCAATATTTTGAAATAAAACCTTGAATTTCGCAGAGATTATGGCGAATGATAGGAAAAAAGGGAATAAATTAATTATAAATTGTGCAGAGACTTCATTCAATTTCCTGAGATTCTTTTTAAAGCATTTAATTGTATTTTTTTAATACAATAATAATTAAAGTTTAAAAATATAAATTTTTGGCTTGATTTTTATCTGTGGGTAATCTTTTCAATTTTATGCGTTTCTGAAAGAAGTTTATTTTAGGCTTAATAATTAATCCAGATTTAAAAAATATCAGTGACATAGCAAAGGAGTTTGTTAAATGTCCTTAATGTTCTAGGAGGTCTAGGAGATAAGATTCTTCTTTTTAAGGTCAAAAGAAATTATTAAGAGAAGTATTCAGTTTTTCACTTTATAACTTTCCAAAAAATCCCAAACATATAAACTCCTCTGATTGATTAAGTTCTCTTCAACTGTATGTTGTAAAATGTAAAATATCTTTCAGCCAGACAGTGTTAGAAATATTGATTTTTGGCCTTTAAAAGAAGAAGCCTTCCTTTAAAATTCAATCTTAAATTAAATTCGAAAGAACAAATTAATAATTTTATGTTAAAAATTATTTAAAAAACGAAATAAGGAAGATTTTCTAAAACTCACGTGTTTCAAATTGATTTTTAAGAAGTCCCCCACTAGAGAAATCCTTAATTAAATTTACCTCGCGCAACCAAAACCTTCTATATCTTGTTTTTTTTTCTTCTCTTTATTTATTTTACGTTCTTGCTACGGAAGTTATGGTTCAATGTTCCAAAATATTTATACCTACCAAATTAATCAATACGATATGCGATAAGGTTTTTGTAAGAAATAAACATTTCAAATTATTTACTAAATTTATTTATTAATGAAATTAAATTCTTACAAACGAAAAAAAAAAACATTTCGAGGTGTTTTTGAAATAATAAATTTTCATGGGGAAATCTTTGAAATTCTTTCCCGTTTTTCCCCCCTTCTTCTGTGTCGCAAAATAATCGCTTTGTTAATCCATCTGGTGCTTTAACATTATATAAGATATCACGAAATGAAGAGGAGTTGCGGTCATTGCGAGAAAATTGTCTAATTGGAGTGGTAAATTGCGTGCTCACACAATGCAATTACAAATTGTTGGCATACATCTTTGTTATGTTTTGTTGGATAGAAATGTGTGGGGCCGGGGGGTGGTACAAAAGCGTACGATAAGTATAAAATAAAAAGATTATATACCTCGACATGTTCGAAAGGTAATTGCTGAATGTCCCCAGACCGGCATTGGCGTGAAGAGTCTCAAATAGGCTGAACCATTGAAGAATGCCTCTTTGGGTTCCACAACTGCTGCTATGGAGATTGTTGGTAGCAACACTGAAAAAGAAATAAAAAGAAAATTTTCCTCTATTAGTCCATACTCTTCCTGCACAAATGTGACTCACACACATCAGTTTCTCATAGCGCGATAAAAATCATTTCCCAACACCCACAAAATAGATTTTTTTTGGGCTACCTAACAATTAATTTCCCCACATGTCCCGCAGAATTTATGGATGATGCCTATTTTGGAACAAAACACTTTTTCTTGGAGAATGGTGAAACCCCATCCACCTTGAATCAATTGGCCGTAAAAATAGCACATATGAGATAATTTGCATTTTAGCAGCAATGCAATCGATAAGGAATGCCGTGTAATATGGCGGAGAAATCATCAGACAAGATTGTTGGATTGTTGTTGCACATGCCACACAGAAACCCTTTCCTTCTGCTACTTCATTAAAAAATAAAACATTTAACAACAGCATGGTGGATTTATTGGGAAGGAAGAGAATTTCGAAGAAAGCTGCAACTCCGTCTGACGCAGGAGCGCGTGCACGGAAGAATGGAAATGAAGCACCCACCTGCTGTTGAAAGTAATTTTCCCCAAAAAATGTGATCAACCTGCCCTGGCCTTTTGCGGAAGTTATACACACCAAAGACCAAACAATTCAAAGAAGTCTCTCTCTTCGTGTACCATCTTTAACTCTGTTTCGCTTCACCAATTTCTAAACAATAGCATAATAAAATATTCTCAATTTTTTTTTTCAACTTCTTCTCACTTAAGCATTCTTCCCTTCTTCTTAACTTTAAGCATTTATACAAAAAAAACACAGGTAAAAGACATCAAAGAGAATTCATAAATTTTTTTTTTCTAAAGATTAAATATAAAACATTTTTTTGTTTATCGAGGAAATCCTTCTGTTTGTGCAAATAATAGTCAAGTTGTTGGCTAAGAAAGCTCTTCTTCACACACAGAGTGTGGTAATTCTTATCAGAAAATGTCTCAATCGTATGTAGAAGGAGAAAAAAAGACACAAACACCTTCCTCAATAGCACTCCCAAAGGCCAACATGTAAATTTTCTCACGAGTTTAGCGTTGAAAAAAAATCCCTCCATTTTTTTCTCCATCTTCTTCTATACATACGCTTTTATTGCAATAAACAGCCAGCCAACCCAGCTAGCAAACAGGGAGAGACAAAGAAGAGGTAGAAATGAGGTAAAGTCTTCCGGAGACGTTCATAGAATAAATAATAATAAAAAAAAATCTTCAAAGTCTGACCACGTATCTCTTCTTCTTCGAAAAGCCCAGCTATATGCATGCATATTCAAATGTTTAATAAGCGAATATTGAATTATAAAATAATACTCTCGATTTATTATTTTTTTAAAATTATAAGATTAAAAAATCTTTATTAATTTATCAGAGGAACAAAACTTATAACTTTTTTACGTTTCCAGCGACGTTTCGATTTCGTTATTTCCTCTTTATTTTATTCCATTGACGTTCATCAAGTTTAACTGACATTTCGGCTCTCTGTTTAACCCCTTCATCATGATGACAATTTTTGGGAAAATCATATGAATTTCAAAAAACAATATCACCCACTTCCAAAATAACTTGAACTTGTTGAAAATAAATCCCAAAAAGGAACGAAAAGAAATCATTACCTAAACAAACATTAATATATTTGATGAATACATTAACCGGACATTGCAGTATCTAACCCTTCCACCATATGTAACGAATACATGACAATATAAGCTTTACTATTTTATCTCCATTATTGTCCAAAGCCATCATGCTCCATGTCTCTTTGTCAACATTTATACGACAGTGATTGGCACTCAATTAAACATTACGACACACACACTCTCCCTCTCTCTCTTGTTTTCCCGGCACAAGAACTATTGTCTTCTATTTCGGACAACAGCAATAACTACAAGAGATATATAGCATGGGTGTGTCACTGAGCCATCTGATTGACCACTTGGGCGGTCAAAATGCATCATCACGACGACACCAAGTCACGCGTTCACGGAAGGAAATACCAATAAATCATTTTGGAATTGCCTCGAAGGAATTTCTTCAGATGATGAATGAGTTGAATTGAAGATTAATAATTTCACTCTTTCTCCCGCTTCTTTATTTCAACATTAAAATTGCATACAATGTTCAATTTAAGAAGGTGTTCCCGGTGCACTTTTCACGCGGGGGCAAAACCATCTTGAAAGAAGCCAGACGTTGAAAAGAGCTCTCAACTCAAAGTTGATGTCTTCATTGTTGCTAATTTCCCTTCTTATATGTACTTATCATGCACAAATCTCTTTTGATCTTGTGTTTAATCATGAATAAAAGATTTTAAAATTCAAAAAAAAATCCTCGCAATGAGCCACGAAAAACTCTCATTTAAACACTTTGCTGAAGAATGTTTATTAAGTAAAGTAAATTAAAAGAAATAAGAGACGTTTAATTGAGAGATGGTAGCATGACAAAAGAGATCATTTGCAAAAGTGCAAAAAGTACAGCAAAGGTGCGATGAACTTTGATAAAGTCAACGTTTGGTGGAAAAAAAATTCAAGTGAAGGTGTTTTAATTTCTTTTACTTTGAGCACAAAACTTTACGATGTCTCAGCAATTTTTTTTTCATCTTTCTAAACAATTTCAACTCTCATTTAGCCTTTTAGTCTTCTTGCCATTTCTTATAAAAGACTCTCTTTGCACTATTACATTATTAAATAAGGCTTTGTCTCTACGTGGGAAATGTGATTCTTTTGGGGAATTGTGTGATGGAGTTAATATTACATTTTGCTTTTAAAAGTGGAATTTGAGAATTTTGCAGTGAAAGTCAAGTCTTCTGCATTTTATGGTTTAAACTTTGACCAAATGATCTGGAAAGAAATTTAAATCTTAAATATTACAAAAGACTGAAGAAAAATCAATCAGATTTTCTATTTTTCAATAAAAAAATGAAAAAAGGGAAAAAATTATTGGTTTTCATTTTATCAAATTGATTTTTCTTTAATCAAAGATGTTTTTCAACAGAAATTGATTAAATTCTTTACAATATCTGTGATTTTTTTAATGCACAAGAATTATAAAGCCATGAGCTACATGTAAGAATCCACAAAACACGCGAGATTACCTTCAATTCGTAGATAATTGGAAGATATTTTCAAGACTTTTTAAAATTATGTTTACAGTTTTTCTTTGGCAATTTTTCTTTTCAACATTCTCTCTCTTTAGTGCTTCATCATAAGACAACATTTAAAGTAATTTTCTCATATTTTGGTAGAACTTCGACGTTATTTCTTTTTCTTCATGCAGCAGCATTTATCTTTCTTCACGAAGAGAAATGACTTTCTTTTGGATAAATGTATATCATAACATTTAAAAAGATGGAAGTGAAGAAAAAAATCTCACAGAGAGTAAAAGAAATTTGGTGGCAAGTAGACCAAAAATGGTAAAAGCCATTTCTTTTTCAATTTTAATTAAATACCTGTCTAATTTTTTTTTGATTCGTACTTCTTACTGTTTCGGTTGAAAAAGTGTCATAGTCACGTCTTGTTGGTAAATGGAGAGGAAAAATTAATTATTTTTGTATTTTCTGAGAGATATAAAATTGCCGTGACATTCCTTTTTCCTCGTAGCGCCAAACGGCTCTCTTGAAGGGTTCAACACCACTTGAGAAAAATTATGAGAAAGTTGATTTTTTTTTGTGTTGAGTGAAAGGGGATGAAAAACAGACAAAATCTCAATGGGAATTCTATTGAGAAGACATCATTATATTTCTGGGAACTTCTCAAGCACCTCAGAGAGAGAGAGAGAGAGAAGAGAAAAAGAATTAGAAGAGTTTTGCCAAATGCGTGTACATTTGCCATTGACATCAACCTCTTCATAATAATATAAAATGCCAGACTCGCAACACTGCTGGAGAAAAGACTTGAAGGCGAGATTGAGGCACAAAAAAGGCCATTAAACGGGAAATACAATTTTAAAATTTGTGCTCAAAATGAAAACATTACAGAGAGGTTGTTGTTTTGCATAATCAACCTCCACTAGTTTCAACTTCTAAAGCAACTTCTTTGAGCACATTTGCTCAAAGAAAATGTCCCATGAAGAGAAAAAATGTTTTACTTTAGGCCTTCACACACCACACATCCATTAAGTCCAATCCATGTCGTGACATTTAAAGCATTTAATAAAAGAAAAGAAAAAAAAACAAGAAAATTGCAAAATAAAAAATATATATAACAAACTTCCGATAGAACCTTCTTTTGCAAAACATTTATTAACTTATGCAAGACTTCTTGTTGCTCATTTTTTTTTGTGCAATGTGGGACAAACTGTTTCTGCTAAATTATGTACATATCCACACCACCAACAATCTCCTCTTGTACTCTCTTGTTGAAGAAGTGAAAGAAAACCACAAGAAAGGTGAGTCATAGCTCTGTGCAAAGAACAAGCAATTGGAGAAAATATTTCACCAAAAACCATTTAGATTTGCCAGCAACTTCCCTATATGAAAGATTTTACCATTAGATTGATCAACAAATTGGTCTGATTTTCTCTCCTATAAGCAACTCACTGCAGAAATATTTTAATTGCCAACCTTTAAAGATTTTCTTTAAAATAAAAAATGAAGAAGAAATTCCCCAAGCGCACGATTGAACATCAGATTCATTTTGTAAAAGAAGATGTTTTGAGTAAAATGATATTTCCGCGGGAAAGTTTCAATAAACTCAACGGAGATTTTTGTGCAAAAAAAATGCTTTTCGTGCTGGTAAGCAATCCGCCGTGTTAATTGCCTTTTATTGGTTTGCAATTCAATTCGAGGGGAGTTGAGGTGAGAAGAAAATAAAGCGACAAATCTTTGTGAGTGAGTGACAAACCCACACAAAACCCACAAAATGAAATTCCTAGAGTTCTTATTCAATTGCAAACGATTTCTTTTAAGTAGAACACGATGAAATGATTTTTTTCTCATTAAAAATCTTGAGGAAAAACTTTTTTATTTTACAGCTCGAAGATCTCCTTCAAGTTCTCTATTCTTTTCTAATCTAATTAACTCTTTAAAATCTTTACAAAAAATCCAACAAGACGATCCCTGAAGAATTTTTTCCAGTAAAACTCTATTAAAATTTATCATCTCATCAGAAGATTTCTTCATCTCTCCATAAACGCCTCTTCTCAATTCTTTTTTTCATCCCATCATTAAAACTCTCTGATTGAGAAATAATAATCCAGGAATGAACAAACAATCCAGAAAAAAGAGACTTCTGGAATTCAACGACCAGGGGCTCGATCAAAGGGCTGACTGATAATCCTATTAGAAATCTTCAAAAAAAAAATTCTTGGAGAAAGTTGTTGATGATCGTGAGGAGGAATTCTCTCGAGAGTGCTTAGGGGCGTCACATGGGAGAGTGCCTGGGAGGAATTTAAAGCAATTCTCGCGCGCTTATCTGGACAGCGTTGTTCTCTCAATATAGGAGGGGGCACAGGCGACGGACGGGAAGAGGATGCCGTGTGTGTGGACGACAAAAAGAGAGATCTATTGTTTGACCACAACATGAGACTGTGTGCGAGTGCTGGTTCACTGGATTTCCCGTCCTCCTCCATGGTCCCCCGCGCGCTACCTCACAGGTGTGCGCTGATGCAATTGTTTGTCCAGCAATTGTGGGATAGAATTGAAGAAATGTCTGGCTGCTTATAAAGCAATGAGAGATCCAATTGTCCGGGGCATCTGAATCAACACACAGATCACTACTCTCTTTTGCTGCTTTGTTGTGATGCGATCTCTTCTTCTTTTCACCTGGCCCAGGCTACCTGCTCGCATTTTCTACTTCTGAATTTTTGTATTTCTTCTCTTTTTATTCTGGGCCACCCTTCTTGCCCCCGGACACCTGGCGACGACTCTTGTTGTGCCCAAAAGGCACCACCAAACCAATACAGATAGACAGGTATTCGGAGGCAGGCAGATGGTGTCTCTTTCTGCCCAACGGCTGCTAAGGTAGAGGTGAAGCAAGCACGCTGAGTGAGTCACTCCCGCCGAAAGAATTCCACAAATTATACACACTATCACACGGAAACCCACAAAAGGTGGAATGGAGGAGGCGCAACAAGAGAGACTCACCGAAAATTGCGAGCGCCCCAATTGTGGTGCTACTCCCCAATAAATGCATCTCGAAAAGGCACCCTAATCCCTCCAGGAATGTTTCATTGGCGATCCAACTTCTTGCACTTTTTTTCTCACACCAAATTCCACCAGTTTCACTCCACAGTCACACACAAAAAGAGGCACAAGAAAGGTGAGATCACAAGTGAATTCCAACCGCAAACCCAGCACACGTCCGCACTGCTACGTCTTATGTTCGCGACTGAACTACTTGCGTGTATGAGATGTTCTATGTGGCTCTTCTTCTTCTTCTTTTGTCAGGGCTGGACGTCATTTTGACATTCACACAGCCCGCCACTTTAGTATTATGAATTTTTACTAGTTAACGAACTTTTAAGTCCACTTTTTGTGCTATTTTAAGGCTCATTGTCTTTCTGTTTTATACACTTATCGCAATTAACGAATAATGCATTGTCCATTTGCATATCCTCCTCTTGTCTCTCTTGAACTCCTGTTGGTATCACACGTTGCTCTTTACAACAGATTCTGTACATCCACAGTTGCACTTCTAATACTTAATATAATAATAATAATTGTTTAATTTCATTGATTTACACATTTTATACAATTTTTCTCAACAAATTCAATTTGCGATATTACTTTGTAATTGGCCCTCTACCCCGGGGAGGTTTGACCAAGAGTCGTGCTTAAACCCTCTCGGCCTCCGGAACTTCATACATCCAATTTTGGTACAGTCAGGTATTGGTTAACGTCGCATGGGATATACTCTTTCCACTTATTATTTTTAAAGGGTGGAAAGAGTATATCCCATGCGACGTTAACCAATACCTGACTGTATTTTCCTTGCTTCGTACATTTGTTATGTCCAGGACTGAATCCTTCCATCACCATCTTCTTTCCATATGGTATGATATCTTCTCCTTCACCCAGATAAATTGTATCAATTACTCCTTCTTGAACACTGGACATGATTTCCAATTTGCAAAGTGTGGTTAACCACAATTTACACATTTAATCCCTGTTTTGCATGGGTTAGGGTCATGCCATGAGCTTTTCCTGCACATCTTACACATGTAGCCTGTCCTACGCTTCTCTCATGAATATGGCCAAATTTATGGCATGAGAAACATCTTGTTGGCCTTGGGATGTAGTCCATCGTTTTAATAATCCTGTATCCAACGAGTTCCGGTCGATCTCACAGCTCAAAGGTAATCACAAATACGTTAGATTTGACCAACACAGTTTTATTCTCTTCTGCTTTTCTGTATTGATTCTATCTTTTGCACTCTTTTTCTTTATATTAAAATTAACAATTTCAACCACCTTCTGTGATGCCAACTCCCTCTTCATCTCATCCAGATCCCAGTACTTCATATCTTCATCCCTGACAAACGCTTTCATCCTGTTCAGCTCTCATGTTTTGTCATTTTGACCTTGATATTGTTAATTTCCGTCACAATCTCTTCTGCTTGTTTCTGCGTAGTTTCCACAAGTATCCATTTCTTATCTTCCTGATTTTTACATCCCTACAAGTCTTTAGAGCCTTATCTGCTTTCCAAGGTTCGAATCTCTCCAAAGGAATTCCATTCTCTCGCTTTATTGTAAGAAAACTTCTTATCTTTATCTAACCGAAATGTCTTCTAATTCACAGCATTTTCCACCTCCTTTGAACCTCTTCTACTTGTCCCCATCTCGAAAAATATCCCTTTCGGCTCTGGGAAGAACCTTCACCACTTTTCAATTTTATTTTCATTGTTTTTCCGTATTAAAACACATTTTTTTCACCAGAATTATTTTTAGCGTCACCACTTTTTTTCAAATATGTAATCATAACCGCCCACCCGATCGGTAAGTCAAACATGACGAATGCCTTACATATCGCATATGAGTAATGAATACACACGATGCGTCGTTCGGGACAACTCGGGATTTTTTGTCCAATCGGCAATCCTCCAAACCACAACATAACCCCACTTTATCCTTGTTTTTCTTCCTGGGTGAAAAAGTACAATTTTGTGGTAAAAAATATCCTCAGACGCCCCAAAAAGTTCCCAAATGACCCTTGCTGGGGTTAGTGCTCACAAGCTGGCCCAGAAGAAGAGGTAAACTGCCCCAAATGCCCGTATTTTGTACAATTTTCTCATCATTGCAACTTTGTTGACATTTTTTTTTCAGGGCGGAGAAATTGGCCGCTTCCTTTCCAAATGGGGCACGATGCCAGAAGTGCTTGGAGTACGGACACTGGAGCTATGAGTGCAAATCCAAGCGGAAGTACATGCACCGTACATCGCGAACGCAGCAGCTGAAGAAGAAAATCGGCGAAATTGAAGCAAAAGCAGGAAGCTCAAGTGAGCCAAAGGCAAAGGTGCAGAGACGGAAATCTCATGATTCCTCATCATCGAGCGACTCTGAATCCGATTCGTCTGATGACTCGTCTAGCAGCAGTAGCAGTAGCAGCAGCAGCAGCAGCTCCTCCAATTCCTCATCAAGCGACACGTCGGACAGTGAGAGTGATTCATCTGATTCCTCTGACTCCTCTTCATCCTCCTCATCGTCATCATCTGCACGAAAGTCTCCTTAAATTAATTACTATTTTAAGAACTTACTAGACCTATTATTATTATTATTATTATTATTATTATTATTATTACTAAAAGAAAATTGCTGTATATAGACGTAAGAAATCAATTGTATGTAATTTTAATTCAAACAATTATAAAAAAAAGAAAATTATGTGACATTGAAAGGGATTTTTCACTGAGCCACTGCAGCTTCTGGGACCACCTGGACAATAATTTTGCGTCTTGGATCGTAGGTGTATCCATTATTGGTGAAGAGGGGACTGTCGTAGAATGCCTTTACGGTGTGCACGTTGATCTGTTTAGCTCTCTCGATGAGATCGCGTTCCATAATTTCAATGTGAGTGGCTGTGGGGCCCTCCTTGCAGCGCACATACATCAACTGGTCCAGGGAGAGTTGACGCAGGATGAAGAAGAGCAACTCAGCATTGTCCTTCTGGAATGACAAGTACTTCTGGAACGTGGAGCGCATCTTCTTCATCACGCTGAACTTTTGTGCCTCAATGAAGCCCTCCAGCATCATTCGGATGGCCATATTAACGTCAATTTCCTGCACAGAATCCCTCAAATGCATCCTTGCGTGTGCCTCTGACATTCGTATTACACTCTCAATGTGCCTCACCGTGATGGGAAGGCTTCCCGTGGCCAGAGATTCCTGACGCAGCTGTGAGTACATCTTGGCAATTTTATCTTGATCCATATTCTGCAAAAAGAAAAAAGAAATAAAATGATTTTGTGGCCAAAGATTTAAGGGGAAAAATAAATTGAAACGAACCGTGAGCTTGGGATGAACATTCTCCTTGGCATAGACGAGATATTTCTTCAGCAATTCCTGTGGGATCTCCTCGGCATTTGTCACATTCTGTGCCTGCTGACTCTCCTGCAATCCATCCTCCATGGCGGGATGATGCTTAATGTGCGATTGGACGACAAATCGTGCCAAATGCTGATCCTGAATCGGATCAAATTCATCCTTAACGACACAGAGGACGTCAAAACGCGACAGGATTGGCTCAGAGAGATTCACATTCTCCGTGAAGGTCATACTGGAGTCGTAACGTCCACCAATTGGATTGGCAGCCGCAATGACGGCACAGCGTGCCTGAAGGGACGTAACGATGCCCACTTTGGAGATTGAAATGGATTGCTGTTCCATTGCCTCGTGAATGGACGTGCGGTCTTGATCGTTCATCTTGTCGAACTCATCAATCAGGCAGACACCCTGATCTGCCAGCACGAGAGCTCCAGCCTCGAGGGTCCATTCACGCGATGTGGGATTGCGACGGACGTAGGCTGTGAGACCCACAGCTGAAGCTCCCTGACCCGTTGTGAACACCGCCCTGGGGGCAATCTTTTCGATGTACTTCAAAAATTGAGATTTTGCCGTACCCGGATCGCCACAGATGAGAACATTTATATCCCCACGGATTTTATGCTTCTCCCCGGCATTTTTGGCTTCACCCCCAAAGAGAGCCAGAGCCAGACTTCTCTTGATGAAATCATGCCCATAGATGGATGGTGCCATGCTGGCTACAATTCGATCACCAATTTTGGGATCTTTGCTCAGCTTCTGAATCACAAGGATATCCTCATCCGTCAGGGACTGCACAACTTGCTTGGAATCCTTCACGACAATATGATTAACGAGGATCACGGTGGCAAATACCGGAAATCCCTGATCTGTATTCAAGGAGCCATCGTAGTTATTTGTATAGATGCCGGTAATTTCAATTTCATCCCCCGGCTTGCAGGAGTCACACAAATCAGCCAGGAGGATGCAATCCTTACTCCTGGGAATTCTTCCGGCAGGAATTCGTCCCGGAGATTCATGCAGTGTGATCTTCTGGTAGTTTCTGTACAGTGTCTGTTCCATGTTGATGGAAAAGGGTCCAGAACTCTGACACTCTGGGCACGATCCGGGTTTCACTTCGGCATTCTGGGATTGCACAAATGGGCCCAGGATGTAGCCACATTTGACACAATCATACTTAATGACGGAGAGCTGCGGCATGACTCCTGTTGTTGCCGTTACGACACCCAGAGTACGCACCAATTGATTCAAATGCAACTTCCGGAAGGTCCGAAGCTCCTCCACGAGTGGAAGATCAGAGATTCTCACGTGAATCTCATTGGTGACACGCTCATACGTTGGATAGATGCTGAGAACCATATCCTTGGCAACTTTATCGAAGATCTCAAACATCTGGAAGGGAGCTTCGGGAAGGAAGTACGCCAGGACGTGTTCCTTCTTAGCCAAATCGGGATAGGAGACAACAAAGCTCGATTGATTCTGTTCGCACATCCTCCTAATGCGTTCTCTATACTTCAGATGACCACCCTCATCCACAAATGTCCTCAGGAAGTTCTTGAAGCGATTTGTAATCTCCGTACGGGGTGCAAGCATGGAAACCCATTCCTTCGTTGAATGCCCTTTGGTGTCCTCGAGATTCTCAATGGATTCCACCATTTCCTCATCTTCCAGCTCCCCACCCATTGCTGCCTTCTCTGCAGCACGTCTCTTGGCCCGTGGGATGTCATCTTCATCATCACTGCGATCATAGAGCAAATCACGGTCGTCTCGTACGATCCCCAAGGCACGATCGCGGCGTCTCATCTCCTCTTCAGCTGCTCGACGATCTGCAGCTGAGATCACGCTGTACGCATCCTCATCATCCAAATCAGCTCCTTCATAGCGATCTAGCTCAGGGATTGGCCGATAATCATTCTCCATGCCGTCCCCAAAGAGCTCCTCTCCTTCCTCTTCTTCATCCTCGTGGACGATTCCTTCGCCCAGGAGATCAACGGCGTTCTCAAATTCCTCCACGGGGGATTCCAATACCTCCCGTATCTGACGCTGATCCTCATTGTCCACATCACTGGGGGTTGGTGGAATGGGGGAATCTGTTTCCTGGAAATTCATTTCAAACAATGAGGTTAGAACCAAATTAAAATTATTTTTCCCCTTCAGTTTGCATTGAATTCTCAAAACTTTTTAATACTTTCAATTGTTGTAGTTGTTTGGGAATACTTACCGACATATTTTGTGCAAATTGAACGTAGAAAAATGTGGAAAACTATAAAAAATAGAAAACAACACAGCACAACAAAAACACCACAAAGCCTCTCAATAATTTTCCCGCGCGAATTTATCCCAATAAACATAAACTCGTCGAAAACTTTCCTTTGTTGAGGTTATGTTCTAAGAGGGAATTTTGGTAAAATGATAAAAATTGATTCTACGACAATCTTATAGCCACAGGAATTCCTGGAATTTATCCATTTTAACTTTCGAGAAATAAAAATCTGTCGTTTTAGACAGAATCTTTTTTTTTCAATCAATATTGGAAAGAAAGGATAAAAAATTTCCAAAGACAATCCATGGAATAATCGACAGATGTTCTTTATTGGGTGATGAGTCAGATTGTCAAAAATTCGTGTTGTGTTGTTTTTATCTGAGGAAAAAGGAGTTTTCCGTGCAAAAGGATCAATAATTTCCTGAAACGCATTATTGGGACTCCGTGGGGCACTTTAGTGTGAGAAAATGGCTTCTGTGGGGGAGTCAGAAGTCACTGTAAAATCGAAACGACCTTCAGGTGAGTTCCTTGGCTCAGCTGCTGCTCTTAAAGTCACTGATATTGCTTTCTGGTCGTTTTCTTACATTAATGGGGCTCTATTCTACAATTTATTTCCTCATTGAAATTCGGAGAATATTCTTTAGTTAAATTCTGAAATTTTGCTTGAAGCATTCTGAGTGTTCTATAATCTGATTATTTGATTAGCTAATTAAATGGAAGAAAACGAGAAAATCACAAAAAATCAATAAGGGTTTAGCTTACTTTCGTCCATGGGCTCGGCAGGGAGAGAAAGAAAAATGAGAAAATCGATAAGAAAGTAATTTTTTTTCTTACAGATTCGGCATTTAAGCAGCAGCGCCTTCCAGCGTGGCAGCCTGTTCTCACAGCTGGCACTGTCCTGCCCACATTCTTCATCATTGGCATTGCCTTCATACCTGTTGGTGTGGCTCTGCTCTACTTCTCGGACAATGTTCAGGAGCACATTATTGACTACACGCACTGCAAGCAGCTCGGTAGTCTCACAAGTAACATCACATGCGCCGAAGTTATCAAGACAGACGGTGGGAATTGCACGTGCGAGATTACCTTTACCCTGCATGAGGATTTCCAGGGAAAGGTCTTCATGTATTATGGGTTGAGTAACTTCTATCAGAATCATCGACGCTATGTGAAATCTCGCGATGATGATCAGCTTCTGGGACGTCTGTCGTCAACACCTTCAAGCGACTGCATCCCCTTTGCCTATGCTGATGAAGCTAACACAATCCCCATTGCTCCCTGTGGGGCCATTGCTAATTCCCTCTTCTCTGACACGCTGACAATTCACTCCCACACTGATGGGGTAGTGCCACTGCTACGTACTGGGATTGCCTGGCCATCGGACAGGGAGATAAAGTTCCGCAATCCAGAGGGAGATCTCAAGCAAGCACTGCAGGGATTTGCAAGACCACGTGCCTGGACGCGGAATTTGTGGGAATTGGACCTCGAGAATCCGGAGAATAATGGATTCCAGAATGAGGATCTCATCGTGTGGATGCGTACAGCAGCCTTGCCAAGCTTCCGGAAGCTCTACAGGCGTGTCGACCACACAAATGCCCCCTTCACGGAGGGTCTCCCCAAGGGGGAGTACACGCTGAGAGTGGACTACGGTGAGTCACATCATTCCACTTGAGAGATTCTACTTCCGGTGTGATATTCCTCACGATAAGCTTCTTTTTCTCTGCTTTTCAGCGTACTCAGTGACAGAGTTTGAGGGTTCAAAGAAGATGATTCTGTCGACGACATCCGTACTGGGTGGAAAGAATCCCTTCCTGGGTATTGCCTACATCGTTGTGGGTTGCATTTGCCTTCTCCTTGGCATTGTGCTGCTATTTATCCATATCAAATTCTCCAAAAACACCACAGAAATGATAAATGTAAATCCTCGCACGCCCTACACATAAAGCACACGAGCA
This sequence comes from Lutzomyia longipalpis, assembly GCF_024334085.1. NCBI lineage: Eukaryota > Metazoa > Arthropoda > Insecta > Diptera > Psychodidae > Lutzomyia > Lutzomyia longipalpis. The sequence continues at coordinate 20,130,871 of NC_074707.1, forward strand.
CTTATCGCGGGGGAGTGCGAATGAAAGTGATAAAGAAGTTCACAAGAAATACCTTCTCACGCGTGAACAATGCCAATGCAGTTCTTTTTTTTCTTAAGTATTTTTTTTTTGTATCGCGCTATATGATGTGAGATAAGAGTTTAAGTAGAAAATGAAGGAAACCCAAACATTACTTGGTGCATTGATTAAATTAATTTAAAGAAAACCTCTTTATTACTGTGGACATCGAAGATGAAGAAGATTTACCTTTTTTTCTCACTCTAAAACTTTATTATTGCCGCGTAGAAATCACCTGTTTGTATTTCTTTTTGTTATAAAAAAAAATGTGCGCAAATGTATGTAGTGTAGATGGTAGTTTTTGAAGAAGGCAAACTAATGTGCCGAAAAGCGAAAAACAAAGATTAAAAAAGTGATTGTATGTTTAAAAACAATTAATAAATAAATATGAATGTTAATTAAGAAATTCTAGAGTTTTCATTGGTCCGATCGCGATGAAATTTGGTACAGAGACTCCTGATACCAGGCGGTTTTTACCAACGACATTCATTTTCCCCCCAGAGCCCCCCTTCGTAGCGCCCCCATATAATTTTCACGCTTTTTTGACTACTTTTTGAATTTGGCGCCCTAAATGTAGTTCCAAAAGCCACCACTGCTAATTTTTGGTACATTTCGTTGAAGAGAAAATGAGACGGTGTACATCACTGATACTGTCTCCCTCACCCTTTCAGTTTTTCGCAATTTTCTCGCGTTTTCCGCCGAATTTCCCAGCGAAATTACCTTTTTTGTGACCAGGAAACGACGCCGCGTCGATTGGCGTCGCCTGTTCAAAACTCTCAAAATCCGCGCCAGAAAAAGTCGTGCAAATTCCACAAAAAAATCCCGGGAGTTGCGCCCCCAAATTTTTACTGAACGTACTTTGGGCCCCTCTGAGCCACCCGCCAACTTTTGGCGCCCCAAAAATGAGTTTTTCCCGGAAAAATTAATTTTTTAAAATCTTTTTCCACACATTCCACAAAACATGCGCATGAAGTGGTAAATTCCACGCGTTCCACACTCAACCACCACAAAACGCAGAGTGAGAGGAAAATAGTTTTCTTCTCATGCCATCTCGTAATCATCATAAATGACTTAAATGACTGTCAAATTAGGGGAGAGCGGGGCAAAATGAATCAATGATAGTATGAGAAAAAAAAATAATTTTCCATGAAAAAACTCATTTTTTGGGCGTCAAAAGTTGCCGGAAATGCTCAGGGGGGCTCAAAGTACGGCGCGGATTTTGAGAGTTGAACTGGCGGCGCGGAATTGACGCGGCGTCACTTCCTGGTCACAAAAACCTGATTTTCGTGATTTTCCCATGAAAATTCGGCGGAAAACGCGAAAAAACGTGCACCGTCTCATTTTTTTTTCAACAAACTGTATCAAAAAAGGCGCCAAATTCAAAAAATTGTTAAAAAAAAAACATGAAATTTATATGGGGGCGCTACGAAGGGGGTCTCTGGGGGGAAAATGAATGTTGTTGGTAAAAACCTCCTGGTATCAGTAGTTTTTGCACCAAATTTCATCGCAATCGGACCAACGGTGTAGAAATGCATTGCTGAACATAAACGTAATCCTTTATTATGTAAAAAAAAAAAACTGCACGTGCCTGTATCGCGTGCGTGCGTTCACAAGGAGCAGCAGCAGCAGCAGAGGAAAGAAAAGCAATATTGTTGAGGAGGATTGGTGTCGTCGTCTTTGTAGGCCAATTTCTCTCATCACCCATTCCCTTATTGCGCAGGACCCCACCGCGTTGGGCCCCTCACCCACACCGCCAGGATTTTCCATTTGGGCAAGTTCATTTCATTGCCAGAGAGGAAAACTTTTTGGTAAACACGATGGGAAAATCTGAGTCATTTGGGCCAAATTGGCCTTTCCCACCGAATCGTTTCCAATACTGCGACCGTGCGTGGCCATTCTTTCTGCCATCTCGCGTCGCGACACAACTCCCTTTTTTGTGGGGGGTGCACACACACAGCACTGCGTACCACCCTCCTGTCCATCCTGCCCATTCCGGCTGCAACTGGAACATCACTGGAAGCCGCACTGGTGCATCAGGCAGGAGAGAAAATCCCGCGCGTTCCCTTCGGTTGTGGTGGTTGGTGCGTTTGGGAAGGGGTTGCATAACCACCAACATCACGGGCATCACAGGTAGTTTGCAAGGAAGAAGAAGCCTCCTGGATGAAAATTGTTCTTCATAGCTGTGATTATTTTCTGTAAAATTTAGTGGTGATGTGGCTGGGAGTTTGTTATATTTTTTTTTTTGGGTAAGAAAACCAGCAGCAGTACAATCATGGTAAGTTTTTATCGCGTGTCCACTTCCTTTCTCGCCCATCTTATCGCCTTTTCTTCAAGATTTTCTGACGAATTCACTATAAAAGGAGTCTTCTTGTGATTGTTCCAGCCCAGTTGTCGTCCACATGCTGTGTGAGTAGTTCTCTTATTTAATCTCTTGTGCAAAATTAATAATTAAATAATCTCTGCTGTGATTCAGAGTGGGGATTTCTTGTGGATGATAAATTTAGGAATTTTGTGTGTGAGGAGCAGCTCCCCGGAGTCCAAGTCCGGTCGTTCGTTAGGTGTCTAGCTTATGATACTAGCTTGTTAGCTGCCTTACGAAGGGCTTAGACTGTGAACTACCATTTCCACCGTTCATCTTCTGCACACAAACCAACCCCATCGATCTTCTATGGGGAGCTAAAACAAAAATTGGGGCATGGAAATTGATTTTTATATTTTTTTCTCATTGAATTTTTTAAAACACCGCCATTTTTCATGTATGAATGTTTTTTTTTTCTTTTCAAACACATGAAACATGGTTGGATGTTTCTCACTGATGGTGGTGGGTAGGTGAAACATGAGCTTTTGTGGTGAATTGGTCGCAATGGCGAGTGCTTTTGTGGTGAAAATATATTTTCATCAATTTTATCGATCCGAAAGTCAAAAAAGTGTGAATTTTTGGAAATTGTAGTGCAAATTGTGGGTAAAAAGTGATGTGGTAGTGTGCACAATGGAGTGTTTTGTGTGAAATTGCGTTGGCATTGTAAATAGCACGCAGGTGCGATGCACGCAGACGTATTCTCAACATTTTACACTGGGCTTGTGCTGTGCTCGCGCAGTAGAGTGTTTTGGATGGGAAGACCCGCGCCTAGAGTGCATTCAGTGGACAAATCCCCCTCTAGCTAGGGCGCCTCGGTGCGATTTCGCTGAAAAAAACTCACCTCTACGCCTAGAGTGGTGCTCGGTGGAAAGAATTTTGGCTCTAGCGTAGAGGGAATCCCGTAGAGTAAAACTCGAAAGGGCAAACGCGAAATTTTGTGATGCGCCGCAATAAAACATTTAATTTGTTGACAATATGCGGCGCGACAGCGAATTTCCCACAGAATTTGGCATATTCTCACGGGGAAAATGGCCTTTTTGGGTGATTGGAAAATGCGACGCTAGACTTTTTCACCTCCACCATCTATGGCCGACGTCTCGACGACTTTCAATGGGAAAACACGGCCTATTTTCATGAGAAAAACATCACGGGCTCTGCGTTTGTTTACATAATTGCCACCGTGCGTATTTCACGCGGTTCTTTGACCCATCACGCGGGATTTTGGTGCCCCAAAATACGTGTTTAGGGACGTCCAGATGGTGGGAAAATGCATTTTCCCTCTGGGGAGACTACATTGCCCCAAACCAGCAGTGGTGGGACCGAAAGAAAATGCCCCAAATTTTCCCATTTCCCACAACGTCCCAGGCTCGATTGCCATTTTAATAATTCATCTGAAACATTTAATGCATATTTTCCACCCTCATTCACCCCTTGCGTGCATTTTTTCCACGGAAATACGCCATTCGTGCAGCCCCTCGATCGATAAAAATTTCCATTTTGACAATAGGGGGTGAATTTATTGATTTTTTTTAGTCTTCCATTGAAGCAACGTGAATGAAACATAAGATTAATTTGGAGGGAAATTCAAAATGTTTTTTTTTGTTTCTCTTTGATATTAAAAAAAATAATTGAATTTCTCGCTAAATTAAATTTATTCTTTTTGTCTGCTTGTGAGAATGAAGAATGTCGTAAAAAATGTCTTAAAATAAATTATTACTCAATGCATCTACTAAATATTTTTTTGTATATATATTTAGCACCAGCACAGTCCAGTAACTTTAAATGATTCATCATGAAAGTAGTTTCCGAACAAAAAAATAAATTAACACATTCTTTTAATTTTTTTTCTTATAGGAAAACGAGCACGATTGTGTGAGAAGAGAGAGAGAGAGAGTGAGGAGAAGAAATAATTTTTGAGACAAAAGGAAAACAGATCCGCTACTAAAATTTTGAAGTACACGCTGGCCACGGAGGAGATGGATACGTCCGAGGAGGCGATCGAGATGATTGAGGATGCCGCCATCACGGGCGCCTCGGATGATGACGATGGGAGCCCCAGTAGTCCCGAGAGCGCCTATGATGACGGCAAGGATCTCATGAATATCGCCATGGGGGACGATGTGACGGCGCAATTGGCAGCAGCTGGTCCCGTGGGGGTGGCAGCAGCTGCTGCCATTGCGTCTGCAAAGAAAAAGAAGCGCCCCCATTCATTTGAGACGAATCCCTCAATCCGCAAACGACAGCAGAATCGTCTTCTGCGCAAACTGAGGGTGAGTAATTTTTTTGTCTTCTTTTCTCTGAAAAAAATTGTTAAAAATGTTCTTTTTTTAATTTTTTTCCAGCAAACGATCTTTGAATTTGCCACGAGAGTTGGTCAGCAGGCTATTGTCTTAGTGGCAACGCCCGGAAAACCAAATACCAGCTACAAAGTAATTATAAAGTTTTATTTTTTTAAGAAAAAAAATGATTTTTTTATCAGAATTTTCTCGTAAAGTTTTATTTTGTAAGAGGAAAAAAACACCATTTTTGATAAGAAGCTCTTAGTCATAAAGAACATGAAGGAATTTCCAAAGAAATAATCTCTGAAGAAAAAAAATCAAAACGTCGCTGATGCCCAAGAAAATACTGATAAAGTTTTCTTTTTGGGGCAGGTTTTCGGCGCTAAACCACTGGAGGATGTGGTTAAGAACCTCAAAAGTATTGTCATGGAGGAACTGGAGACAGCCCTGGCACAGCAAGCACCACCACCACCGCAGGAAGATCCATCGCTCTTTGAGCTTCCACCGCTTATAATTGATGGCATCCCAACGCCAGTGGAGAAGATGACGCAGGCTCAGCTACGAGCCTTCATTCCTCTCATGCTCAAGTACTCAACGGGTCGTGGAAAGCCAGGCTGGGGGCGAGAATCCACACGGCCACAGTGGTGGCCGTTGGAGCTGCCCTGGGCCAATGTTCGTATGGATGCACGCACAGAGGAGGAGAAGCAGAAGATCAGCTGGACTCATGCATTGCGCAAGATTGTCATTAATTGCTACAAATATCACGGCAGAGAGGACCTCTTGCCGGCATTCTCCGAAGAAGACGAAAAGGCCAACATTCTGGCTACGTCCAATGCCACAACGACTACAGCATCCAACGTAAGTTCATCCCTTCAGCTTCTTTTCTTTCCTTTTGTACTTCTCCTAACAAATTTTTAATACATATTTTTGGTGTTGTGTCTCTTGCAATTAAGGGGGCAATCTAACATGAGGGAGGGTACTTAAAAAAAAATCAAAATTTATAACCAAAACTCATCTCAAATCCTTTTTATTCATTAGAAATATTGTTCTCTTATCTCCTCTCTCTGTCTTCTGTGTCTCTCCTCTTTCTAACATTGCCCGCGGGGCGCTTTTCGCAGGTGGGGGTGTTGAAATTTCACAATGGGGGCACTGTGACGTCGGCAAGCAATCAGCAAACCACAAAGATTCAGATTCAGTCGCCGACACAGACAATAGCAAACGCACAGGTTTGCCTAGACCCGTTGGCACTAACAGATGTGGATGTTCGTACTAATCAAACACTATCAATGTTGTGCAATTTTGTTGTTGTTGTTCTTTTTACCTCCCGTCCACCCCCTTTTTATGCGTTTATCACTCACAATTTTATTTATTTATTTATTTTGTTTTATTTCTGTGCTGTTTTAGCTGCAATTCTTTCTTTCTTTCTTTTCGTTGATTTTGTTATCAGTTTTTTTTAAATGAAAAAAAAATCACAAATTTACTCCATTTTCTTCCTTTTTTTTGGTTTCTCGTTTACATTATTTATTATTTTGCTTAATGAAAAACAATCACTGAAGAAAAAAAATTTGCAGGAAATTTTTGAAGGAGTTTATTCACTGTGATGCTCTCATTATTTCATTGAATATAATACAAATGAGATAAGGTAAAATCTTCTAAAAAAAACCAAAAAGCAATTTTTTATAAAAATCATAACTGATCAGGAAAAATACATCGAGTAAGATTTGCCAAGAAAATGTCGAAAATTATTATATTTGTTGCGTTTTATAGGAAGCATAAATGCATATGCTTCAATTAACATTCTCTTTAAGGGAGCTATCACACTTAAGCTCTAAGCACTTGATGCAAGATTTTACATATGAAAAAATGAGAAAAAACGGCATTGTTGTCTCTCTTGTACTCATGTAGAAGTTATGATGCTCAAACACTTGGAGCTTAAGTGTGATAGCCCTGTAACACTCGAGTACTAAAAACTTTGATTTCTGCAAAATCACTAAAAAAAATTCCTCAATTTTTACTGACTTTACTTACCAAATAATAACGTTAGAAATTAGTAAGCTAATGACTAACGATCTAACGTTAATAAATAGTCATAAAAGTCCAAGTTATTCTGTGTTAGTTGGGAAAATGATCAGAATAAGAACAACATGTTTATTCAGATTTTTAATATAAATTCTTTTGCACGAAAATATTAAATAAAGCAAAAAAAAACATTCTTTGAAGCATGTGGGTATATGCTTCATACAAAAAGATGAATTATGAAGTACCAAAGAGGCGTGGCTTATACATTTTTTGAATAAATCTTTTTATTTTTAAGGATATCAGTAAAAGTTTTCAAATGAATTTTTTCTTTGAACGTTTTATCAATCTTCTATGAAACTTTTTCATCTCCTATTTGTAATTTTCAATGATGTAATGAGAATTTCGCAAAATGAATAGAGTCCTTGATGAAAAATTTCTCTCAGTGATTGTCTTCAATACAAATTGAAATAGAAAAATAATGATTTCAAATATTTCTTTTCTTCGCAACAGTACACACAAAATATGCTACAGACCATCACAAATGCCGATGGATCATTGTCAATAATCCACGTGGATCCCAGTAATTCAATAATAACACTTCCAGATGGAACAACAGCACAAGTCCAAGGAGTTGCGGTGAGTTTTACATCAATTTTTTTCTTTAAAAAGTATTTGTTTTAAAAATCAAGGAGAGAGAAATTTAATTTGGCCGTGTAATCAATCGTCCAATTAGTTGACGACCCAAGGTGAAGGAACCACCGTGCACACAGTTCAGGGTATTGAGGGTAATGGACAGACGGAGAATATGACGGTTGACCTGACAGAAGCTGGCTTGGGTCAGGAGAATCAGCTAATCATCACAGGGGAAGATGGTCAAGGGTATCCGGTGTCTGTGAGTGGCATGATTACAGTTCCTGTGTCCTCCATGTACCAGATGGTGGCAAATATACAGCACCTGCATCAGAATGGCGACGGCACTGTGTGCCTCACCCCAATTCAGGTACCCCAGTCTCAATTACATACTAGTCTACGGCATCTTAGTGGCAATAAGGTCATCCATGCGACCATCAATGCTGCTGCCATGGCAAAGGGTCTCACGGGGCAGACGTCGAGTCTCATTTATCAAATTAAACAAGAGGCCACGGCACCCACAGAGACCCCGAGCAATAATAACAACAACAACAATAATCACCTCCAGGGCAGTGGCGGCGGCGGCGTCGGTGGTGGTGGTATCCCCAATGGGGCGACGGTATCAGTGTTTGAGCCAAAGGAAGAGCCGGAGGAGAGTAGGTGCAATAGTAGTGCCATAGGGCATACAGATTCTAGTCAACCACAGGCCATCATTGACTCCGAAGGCAATCTCATTATACAAATGCGCACAGCACCGGCTCCTCCCACCACCACAGCATCTGCCGCCGTTGCTGCCCATTCCACCCCCGCGCAACCCATTAAAGTTGACTTTGAACCCTAAAAATTCACCTTTCCCACCTCCCATCCAACAGCTCCATTTCCTCGCATTTTATTTCTTTATTTTTTTTCTTAATTATTTATTCTTTCCCAGTTGATTCAGCGTATTTTTATATTTTTTTCTTTGTGGTAGAAAAAAGCACACAGATTGCGTTAAATTTGTAAAGAAAAGAAAAGATTTTTTTTAAATATTTTATGAAGAAAAAAAAATTTTGCTTTATAGTGATTTTTCAACAAAAAAAAGTTTTTTTTCCATTAGGAAACGTTGCAATTTAAAATAATCTTACATTGAAGATTTTTAGAATGTTTGAAAATCAAAAACTAATTACTATTAGGCCTTATTCAGCGACCAAGAAACTCTTGAAATCTTTGAAATTTGTACTGAATTTTTTTTTCTAGTCTAGTATTTTTTTTAATGAAAACTAGGACTTTCAGTGGAAGAACAGAACCATTAAAAGAATTTTAAAATCACTTAATTAGGAAGAAAGTTTAAAAAAAATTAAATCCAATCCAAATTCTTTAAATTGCAATGTTCCCTAGTTTAGTATGGAACCTATTGTGAGTATTTTCTTTCATTTTATAAATTTTATTTCTTTTTCGTTTGTTTTAGTCAGTCGTGTGTGTTCTTTATGAATTATTTTTCTCTTTTTTTAAATATTTTTTTCAATGGATAAAAAAGTTCTTTAACATAGAAAAAAAAGATGAAAAAGAACTAAATTAAAACAAATGGCTAAAAAATCTATTACCATTAATTTATTTTACATAGTATTGAGTATTTTTCTACCCTTAATTGTATTTAAAAAAAAATACAAAAAATGAAAAATAGTTTTAAAGAAAAATGTGTTTTTCGCAGTAAAATGGCGTTTTATTAATTTTTATTGCGAGAATTTCTTTAAAATTTTCTTAAAACAACGCGGACTTTTTTTTCTTTAGAGAGAAAAATAAAATAATTTGTGCAATTTTTAAATCTTGAAAAGAACAAGAGCTTCTAAAAAAAAAGAATTAAAAAAAGATTTTTTTTTGTAAAATTAGTTCTTCATACCAAATAATGCCTATATGTGTATAGAAGCGCAAAAACCATAGAAAGTACAAGTTTACCTTTTAATTATTAATGTTTTATTTTTTTACATTAAATTCTAGTGAGAAAATTATGATTTATGTATAAATGATTATTTTATTTATTTTGCAAACTTTATTTATTTTATTTTTTTTCATTTTATCACCACAAATCTCCATTATTACAATATTAGTTTATACCAAAAATTAAAAAAAATGAAGGAAGAAGATAAAATTAGTGAGAGTTTATACGTTTTATGTCGAGGTGAATGTTTTACGGAAGAATTTTATGTTTTAATTGAAAAATTCTCTTGTCATTTAACAATTTTTTTGTGGATAATCTAAAGAACACAAAAGAATTAAATCTTAAAAATAAGAGAGAAAGAAAACGCATGGTCTTAAATTTAAATAAAAATTCATAGGAGAACAAAAGGAGAGAAAGCATTGCAATCTTATTGCACTAATTTAATCACTCGAAAGCCAAAATCTTTGTGATTTCAGAGAACCTCTATTATTATTATTTTTTAGCTTTTTTTAATTTGCAGCGTAGTTGGAGATATTTTATTTTATTTTTAAAATTCTATTTAATTTCGCATTGTGCATAGAACCTTTTTTTTGTCACAGAGTAGATTTGTGCGTGAGTGATGAGAAATTTCTTTTATTTAGAGAAGAATTTTGTGAGTTTTTTGTGTGTGAGAAAAATTTGCAAAGAAAAAAAAGAAGGAAATCTTCAATTTAGTCAGATAAAAGAAAGAAAATCAACGACAAAAATATTAATTTATTAAAACAAAACAAAGTCCCATTTTACTTAAAAAGTAAAAGAAATGAAAGAAATGAATTTGATTTAGAATGTAGGTTATTAATTTAAAAAAAAATAAAATTAGGAGAATGTTTCGCAAATTTATCCGATAATTATAAATTTGTTTAATCTGATGAATTTTGTGGCATTTTTTTCAATATTTTTAATCAAATTTTGTGTAATATTTGTTTTTCTAATTATTATTTCTTCTTAACAATTTATAAAAAGAAAAATTAATCCAAACAAATAAGAAAGTCAAATGACAGTGATCTCTTTATTTTATTATTTTTATTTTGTATTAGTCAATTCAGTAATTTTTAATTTCTTTGCTGTATTTTTTTTTTTATTTTGTAAAAATCCCTATATTAGTTGGACTGAAAGAAAAGAAAAAGCATAAGAAAAAAAATCAAATTAATGCCACACAAGCCATAGATTTGCCTATCGTCATTGTGTTAAAACAAACAAGTAGTTTGTAGTTTAATTTTTAATTTTATTTTCGCTTTAAAAGAAGGAAAGATAAACTTTTCCCCAGTGAAGGAGAAACTTTAATTTTTTATGTGTAAAGAAAAATTCATCGATGTTGTATTTTAGAATAAAAGAAAAACATCTCTTTGTGTCCTTTTAAGTTTTCTTTTATTTTTTTATTGCAGAAGTGTTTTTGATTTTATTTCATCACGTTTTTGGTTTTAAACAGGTTGTAAAAGGATGTTTTTAGGATCTTTTTTTTCTGTTAAATTTTAAATTTATTAACACATTCAACGCGGTAATAGGAAGTGAATATTTTTTTACGTGATGTGTAATATGTAAATAGTTTACCCGGCTGACCAGTATTCATGACATTTTTACGTTGATATAGACATTACGTTTTAGTAGAATTTTAAGAATTAATTAGATCGTAACACTTGAATTAAAATTAGAATAAACTGAACTTACAAAAAAAAAATTGTTACGCAAGTTTTCATAAATAATTTACCCAGCTGACCTATCTCTATACTTTTGTAATTGTCACATTAATTACATTTTGAAAAAAAAAATACTAATTAGTTGACTCGTACGTGGAAATAGATAAAGAAATTAGCTCAACTGACGATAAATGTTTAACTGATAGTTTTCCCGGGAATTTAATACATTTTTTCTTGATTATAAAATAAAACTTTCAAAATTTCAATTAGTTTTTATTGTTTTGATACGTTTTTAGAGAAAGTTTAGACTGATTAATTCATCCGATTATAAAAAAAAAAGATTTTCAAAAGTTACCTAATATTTGTCAGCCGGGCTATTGTTATCAACTTCTTACAGCGTAAGAGATTGGTTAGCAGTCTTCTCAAAGACGTGTAATAAAATAGAATGTGTTAACAAATAGACCTAAAGAATCCTTTTATTTGCCTGCAACGTTTTTTTTCTTTTTTTTTTCGTGCCGTAAGCATGCCAGAGTTTTATTTTCGTAGGCACTCTCAAATCGTACGTATGTATTCCCATCCTTTACTTATTTGTTTTCAATTTTAAAAAATATCCAAAATTGTCATTAAAAATTCTCTTTAAAAAACTTTAAAACAAATATTTCTCTGACAGGTTGAGAATGGCGAAGGAATGGAAACGATCACAGTGAGTCCGGGAATGCACCAAATGCTTCAGATTCAGGGGGCTCCAGGCACAGAGCCGCAAGTCCTTCAAGTGTTGAGCCTAAAGGATGCCACTGTTCTCACAAAGGCTATGGCGGCAATTACAGAGGTGAAAGGGGATGATTCGGATGAGAAGATTTTCACGATTAAGTAGATGAATTTGCGTGGGAGGCAAGAAAACGGCTCGCTCGAGGTTTGCTGAATATTTTACTTCTTTTTAATCTTTATCCTTTCTCATCCTTTCGGGCTAACAGTTTTTTTTTTGAGAATTTTTCGACTAAACCGTGGTTATATTTGATGTACCTGAAAGACTATTTAAAAACAATCTTCCCTCTTCTCTTCAATTTCCCTCTCAAAAAGAGTAAAAGTGTCTGAAAATAATTTTTTATTTATTTATTTCACTTAAATTTTATATGCAGAGAAAAAAATATTTATTTATTTTTATTTAAAGAAAGTTTTTGTGATTTATTTTGTTTGTGATATTATTTATTTATTTTGCAATAATTTTACAATTTTCGTGTGAACAGAAAATGTGCAAAAAGTCATTTTTTTCAGACACTTTTCCCTTCATTAAAAAATATTTATTAATTTATTTATTCTAAAAAAAAATCATTCCGAAATTCAACAAAATAATATTAATTGAAAATTAAAATAAAAGACACAGGAATTATAAAAAAAATATTCATCCATGGTGAAGGATAAATCATGGAAAAATTAATAATCCATAAAAGTAATTCAATGTGAAATGAAAAACAATTTTTTCTTCTAATTTTTAGTGCAATTTGTGAAAGAAGGAAATTAAGTATAAAATTAAAAATGTAATTGATGTGTCTCTTAGTTTTGTCTCAGGAGGAATTTATTGAGAAAAAAAAGGAAGTTTAACTTTTTTGCGAAGAAGTTTGTTGCCTTTCAATTATTGGAATTTAATTGAATTTAAAAGAAACATTCCCAAATAGGAGAGACAGGGGTAAAGTGGGTTAAATGTTTAATAATTTCCGTAGTTGCTTAACTTGAAGTAAAATGCACAAATAATGAAGAATTCTAAATAGATCAGTAAATAAAATACAATAGTTGTAGGAAAAGAGTTTATTCACTTCTGTTCTTATTTTCCCATTATTAAATAAAATTAATTCGTAGATAGTAAAAATGACCTTAAGAGAATCTTATTTTCTTTTTAAATTAATTTGGAAAGAAATTGTGAAAAATTTTCATGTAAAGATTTAGATGTTTTGTCAAACAATCAGAAGTGAATATAGACTCCTTTTTCGTTCTAAGACTCTGTGAAATGCGCTTTTGAGCTTTTCCAAATGCCCTCGCATGACTCACTCTACCACAGTCCTCCCTAATATGCTTTATATTAATCAATATTTTTTTTTAAATAATTCAACAAACTTCTCCTCAAATTAAACCTTTCTTCCTAATTTTTTTTTTTTTAAATAAAATAAAAATATAAGAGACGAAAAAAATTGCAGATGGTTTGTAATAAGAATTCTAGTCAAGTTTTTTTTTGTCACTACTGCTAATAAGAAATTATAAAATATGTGGTGAAAGAGAAAGAAAAGAAAATGAGTGTTTAAAAAAAATGAAAATTTATTTAATAAAAAAAATCATTGTAATTAATAAAGTAAAAGTAAAAGTTTTAAATTAAATTCAATTTTCGAGAAAAAAATATTCCAAAATTTTTGAGGAAAAATGTAGGCAAAAGTTTACTGTAAAAAATTACATAGAGTCGAATATTAGGTGTATTTTAATTCTCCCATTTTATTACCCGCGTCTACACAATAGGGTCTCACTGTACAGTTAACCCTTTCAGGTCATACGCTGACCCAAAGACTCAATTTTGAAAATGTTTCATTTTGTGTAGTTTTTTTTTTAATATTGAGTCCAAATTAGTACAAGACTATGTCTTTACAATCTCTGATCATTTTTTATAACCACAAAAGGACATTCCCAAGGACTCACAGGATCAGGAAGGACGAAAAACCGAAAATTTTTGAGTTGGGACTTTTTGCCAAAAATGTCCTATTTGAGCTTAATGAAACCTACAAAAATTATTTTTAGTTCAATCAGCTGACTAGATTAATTGCGGACCTGAAAGGGTTAATCCCACAAGAGAGCTTCACTCACAGTGAAGCACAAAATGTACTGCGAGACACGAGTGTAATTTTTTTTAAACTGCATGTAATATTTGTGAAGTGAATGGGAGAGAAAGATTCGTCGTGCGGAGAATTTCTCCGAGCATTTCTATTTTTTTTCTCAATTTACTAATGTAAAATGTAATAAAAAAAATATAAAATCCAATAATAATAATAAAAAAAAAATAGATGATGACTTCCCAGGTTCTTAGATGATTAGGACAGAGATTAAATTATGCTTTTCAGTGTAAGAGGAAGTGAGAGAACTTTCTCAAAAAAAAAAATTAAAGAATTTTTTCTTCAATAAATTTTTTTGTCTTTATTCATTTCATTTTTTTTTTACGTGGAGATTTAAATAATATAATTTTTTTGTTATAAGAAATCTGTGGCCCCACGTGGGGGGTCTGAGGGGGGCCGCCGACACCTGCTTGAAGTGGGGGGTGGTGCTTGCAGAGTAACTTCCGGATGGGATGAACAAGGGATGAGGTGTGTGTGGTACTTACGAGCCCACAATGATATTATTGATGGGGATGTGGATGAGCTTCACGAAGAATCCAATGAAGCCCATTATGCAGAATCCAATTGCCGTGGCAATGGCAATCTTCTGGAATTCCCGCCGATCGGGTTTTGTGCACCTCTTAATTAGGCGGATGGAATCCTTTGCGAAGAGACGTCCGGGTTCACAGAACTTGGCAATTTGATCCATGATTGTACTTCCTGCCGCAAGGAAATCACATTAATTCACCTTCCTGCACTGCCCTTGAGGCTTTTTGGGTACTTACAGTGATTGTGGATGTCCACGGGATGAGAATTAAACTGAGAAATGGGGAATTGCGCGTTGCTTAGCTGGGGAAAAACACGCGAGAAGAATTTCTCTGGCCACAAATCCACCACGTCACAACCACTTCTTCTTCTTCTTTTTGGCCGGACGTCATTTCGACATCCACGTCACACCACGAAACCACAAATCATTAGGTGGTCCATGAAGGTGACGCAATCCTTTTTTCACGGAAAATTTAGGATTGTCCGGGCGTTTTTTTCGTCCGGGTGTGGTTTTTTGGGACCCTGGGAAAGAGGTGCGTCGTTTGGCGCCAAAAACGGGGAAAAATCAATTTTATTTAATTTCAAAAAGTCCCCATAGGTTATAATGCAAGCTGATTTAGTCGACGATTCACTGTTTTTCGCGATTTTCTCGCATTTTCCGGGCGTTTTTCCCGTCCGGATGCGGGTTTTGGGGGCGTAGGAAGCGCCCCCGCGTCGTTTGGCATCAAAAACGCGGAAAATTCACTTTTATTTAATTTCAAAAAGTCCCCAGAGTGTAAAAAGCCAAAAAACGGTAGTCTACTTTCAGGGGCAGCATTCCCTCTCGCTCTTTTTCTCGTCCCCTCTCGCTCGCACATCGTCTATGAAGTCAGCGTATGCGGCATCTGCTGTAAATGTTACAGTGCAGGCTGATTTCGCCAACGATAACACCCGTCAAAAAACACGATTTTTGCAAAAAAAAAAAACAGCAAAAATGTTCGAAAGTGAATTTGAGCGATCCCGGAGTTTCCCCGTGATCCTTGTGGTGCACGACAGTGGTGGTCCATCGGCTGAGGATGTGATAAACAGTGAGAGTCCCTGAAATCCCTGCAAAATCCTCCTAATGAAGCTCTAAATTCCCTCCCACAGACATCCGGAAGAAGACACTCAGTGAAGATTTCGTAGTTCTGGACGAGGAGACACAATCCAAAGGATACAGGCATCATCTTGTCACCAAATACTACGAGACAGATCTCCTCCTAGTCCCCACCGCATCCCCACTGGATGCATCATGCCCACAGAGTCTCCTCAATGGTGTCGAGGGCGTCCTGATTTGCTTCGATGCAAAGAAGAGGGACTTCCTGAAATCCATCCCAAAGTACGCAAACTTCCTCAAGAGTAATCAAATTGAGTTGGGTATCCTGCTCTGTGATCAACTGAGTGACGAGGAAGCCGATGGGATAACCTACCGCGAAGCGAAGCAATGCAGCAAGGAGTTGGATGTGATAGAATTGGCCAGGAGTGTGGATGCCGACGAAGAGGAGGATCCACACAATCCCACGGGGTATGAGGAGCTACATCAGGCACTCCGGAGTTTCCTCTGGTCCAGCGCAGAGGTCAGCAATGGTGAGAAGAATCTCAATCAAATCCATTTTATATCAAATAAACTTCAATTCCCTTTGGCAGTTTATCACCGTAGCAATGGCTACTCCACAATGGATCTCCACGATGATGACGATGACGATGATCCGGAGATTCCGGCAAATCTACGTGGAGTCCCCCCATTGAATGGCCAGGAGGCCAATCCGGAAATGAGTGAAGATGAAATTTCCGCTGAATTGGCCAACTACGAACGTCTCCTGAGTGAAGTCATCCAATTCCGTTCAACCACATCGTCCTGGTCACGAAATGAGCGTCTTGCGTATGCCCAGGAGTTTGCCAGTCTCTTTGACGATCTCCTTGGCATTGATTCCGGCTCCGATGAGGATCGTGCGGGGGATGAAACCCATGAAACTGGTGCAAAATAGGAACCTTCTGTGAGGCTACAAATTGCAGAATATAAATTAAATTTTAAAGGAATTATTATACTTTATAATTACTATATTAATATATTGTATTATTACAAAAAATACGCAATACACAGATTTACGTTTATTTTTTTTTTCTTTTATGTACTTCCTTTATCCTTCTTTAGGGGAAACTGGGGTGAGATGAATGAGTTTTATTTGTTGTTCCTCCATTTTTGGCGGAATTTTTAATCATTTTTTTTATTAAATTTATTTATTGTAAAATATTGACTGTGTATTAAATTAAAAATTATTTAGTTTTTTTTGTTTTCTTAATCACACATTGATCTTTTACAATTAATAGATATATTTTTTAAATTTTAATTTAACCACCCAAAAAGGATTAGCAGAAAGGATACAGATTATTATGTGAATGTGTTGGGGGGTGTTGTGTGTGTTTGGCAGACACTCTGTGACGATATTTTGTGTGATTTTTTAATGATTTTATTTACTTCAAAATGAAAAAAAATTGTTTTATTTTCCTGACATTTAAAATTGCGAGATTTGCCAGAAAGTCAATGAAAATGTGCATTTTTCTGGCAATTTTGTCGCTTTTCGTGAAAATTTTAATATATTCATATCTATTTATTTTTTTTTCTTTTTCATTTGGAACTCTTATTTATTTTAATTTTTCTTTTAATATAATTATATACCCTTTATTCTACAAATATTCAATATCTTTATTTTTAAGGTATATATATTTTTTAGATTATTTGATTTATACTTTTTTTTCTTTTTAAATATTGTTATAGCAATATTTATTCATTTCTTTTTTTTTTTAACTTTTCAGCTTCTTCTACAAAATACCAGCATTATTGGTTTTCTATTTCTTTCACAAAGTGTTTTCATCTCTTGTATTTATTTTATTTATTATATCAATGTGTTTTTTTTTTCCTTTTCTTTTTATTTAATCATTTCCTTTCAATCATTTTGGTGGATTTTTTTCCTCGTCAGTGAGCTTTTCAAAATACATTCAAAATTTCATTATATTTTTTTTTTTACAAAAAGAACTTATTTCTGAATTGTTTTTTTGGCTTTTGCGTGTAAAAAATTGTAAAAAAAGGATGTCCATTTTATTTTAATTATTCTTTTCATTAAATTACAGTCTCTGTTTTTTTTAGTTGGTACTGTGCGGATATTTCATTAATATGTATGTATTTTTTCAAGAGTTTTTATTGGTTTTTTTCTGTTAATTTTTATATTTTAATTAATTATCATTTAATTCTTCTATCTTTGTTTTCCGTATAAAGAGTTTTTCGTGTTTTCTTCTAATTCTTTATCAAAAAGTTGAGTTAGAAAAGACTTTTTTTTTGTTAAAAATTTATTAATTTTTAATTTCTTTTTGGTATTGCACTACGCAATCCTCAATCTCTGTAGTTTCTTTGAATAAAAGTTATCTATAAAAATGTGTTTTAGCTGTGTTTCTTTCAGACACAGCTTTTGTGTACCGAGCAAAATCGAAAGTCGTCAGATCGGGCTCAAACTTGGGATGAGCACGAATTAGGGTCCCCACATTCCAAAAAACGTATGCGCCAAAAATAAGTTTTTTTCCGGCCGGCCGTCCGTCCGGCCGTCCGGATTCCAAACTTAAATTGCAAGAGAACGGTGATAGATAGAGACTTGCGGTAAACGGCAAAGTTTAAATATCGACCTGAAGAAATCCGATTATGAAGTCAAATCCACCCCCCCACCCCTCCGTCCGCCATTTTGGATAACCTCAAAATTTTGTTTTCGCTATATCTCAGCCGCTATTATAGCTAGAGGTCTGAAATTTTGATATGTTGTAGGGCCCATCAAGAGCTTTCCAACGATACCTCATTTTCGAAAATCGGTCAAGCCATTTAGTCAATATGGTCGCCACAATTTTTCATCGAAAATCGACCATAACTCCAAAACGGCTTGACCGATTTTGATCAACCCGGGGTCAAATGAAAGATCTCAACAAACCCTACAACTCTCTAGAACATCCTAACTTTCAAAAGTGACCGCTAGGGGGCCAAAAATCAAAAACAAAATTTTTGATGAGTTTTCGATGAATATCTCGAAAACGACGACATAAATTTTTTTCATTTTTTGATATGTTGTAGCTGACCATATTATCTAGCTTCATGCCAAAAATGAAGAAAATCTATGGATCCGTTCTCGAGATATAGCCTTCCAAAGTTGGCATGTCATATCTCGGGTTCTACAAGTCCGATCTTGATCAACTCAAGCGCAAATGGAAGGTTTCGAGAAACCCTACAAATGTCTAGAACATTGCAACTTCGAGGAATGTCCGCAAGAGGCGCTAAAGTCAAAAACAAAGTTTTCGAAAATTTCGAACTCGAATTTTTCGAAAATGGCGACATAATTTTTTTTCATTTTTCGATATGTTATAGCTGACTTCGAGACCTTTAAAACAAAAA
Source organism: Lutzomyia longipalpis (assembly GCF_024334085.1). Taxonomy (NCBI): domain Eukaryota; kingdom Metazoa; phylum Arthropoda; class Insecta; order Diptera; family Psychodidae; genus Lutzomyia; species Lutzomyia longipalpis. The sequence continues at coordinate 20,149,657 of NC_074707.1, forward strand.
AAAATTATGAAAATCTATGGATCCGTTCTCGAGATATGGCCTTCTAAAGATTTCTTAGGGTATGACTTTTCAACTTTTCCCGACTTTGCGCGTATTTAAATTAATTCGCGTTCTACTTTGCTCTCACAAAATTGGTACACTGAAAGAAACACAGCTCCCGTAAGCTTGGTCAGCTTACCAGTACATTTTTTTAATGTTTTAAAAATCATTTCTAAAATAAAAAAAGTTTCGTTTCAATGAGAAAATTTCCCAAAAATGAAGTCATGATGATAGAAAATTTAAAAAAAAATAAAATGAGTGAACACAATAAATTTTTCCCGTCGTTGATTTTTTTGTTTTAAAAAGAAAATTTTGGCTTTTTCTAATTTATTTTTTTTAATAAAAAAAAAAGATCATATTTTTCAGCGACTAGATGAAAATTTCACAGAATTTTATTTTTTTCCATTAAAAAAAATTTTCTTATAAAGAGATTCTTGAGGATTTTTAATGAAATTTTTCTTCAAAAAAAAATCGAGTAAAGACGAGATGATTTTTTTTAGAAAAAAAAAGTTTTATAATGAATTGAAAAAAACAAAAATTCATCTTCACTATCGGAAGGATGGATAAAGAGCCTCTTTCTGTGAAATCACATGCTCCAATTCGTTCTCAAATGGACAGATAAGTATTACTGTAGTTTTTTTTTATTTAATTTCTAATGAAAAAATAAAACGCGAAATAAGAAAACTTATGAAAAATATTCTTTTAAAAAAAATCATACAAAAATTATTTACAAATAATATTTCCTACATGGTTGTCACATTAATAAAAATTTTCATTTAATTAATAATAATATTAATAAAATTATGCTTCTCATTGCAAATTCTACTAAACTCCTTCATTCTCTTCTCTCTGTCTAAAGTCTAAAGCAGAGAATAAAAAAAAAAAGAAAACTTATAGAACTATTTTGTTTTCTTTCTTTTTTTAATAATCTTGCAAATATTTATATAAAATATAATATAATATGGCCAAATTTGAATTTTCCTTCCTACATGATTGATTTATTTACTTCTCTTTTAGTTTGTTTCTCATTTATTTGATAGAAAATCTCACTCTTGATTATTTTTCGGTGTTCCTATTTTTTTTTTATATTAAACCCTTTCAAAAATATTAAAAAATTTTGAGAATTTTTTTTTCTTGGTCTCTAATTATCTCAATTTGAAGATCTTTATTGAAAATGATTTTTTTCTCAAGAGATGTCACTGCTTGAGAACAAAATCCCCAACAGATGTCGTTTTTTATCCCAATCAGCGCCATCTCTTGCCATTCCCAATTGTAGAATATTAGCCATAGAGCTATGAAACTTTTTTATCGCAAAGATCCTCAATGAAAATAATAACATTTTGAATATCAACCATTTTCTTTCTTTCAAGGATAATAATTTATAAAATGTTTAATAAAAAAAAAGAACATCCCTTAAGAGAGAATATTTTTTTTGTTGTAAAAAAAAGCATTTTTATTATGCTTTTTTTTAGACATATCTCAATCAGTCGGAGGGAGAATCTAGAGATACTCGATGGAGATCAGCATAGTTGACAATCGCTCTATGCAGAAACTCATATTGTGCCTGTTGCGAGGATTTATTAATTTATAATGGGAAAATGTTTCTTACGTGGTAAAGGATATTATGCACAATATATAAAGAAAATTGACAAAACTCCTTTGAAATTCATTCTAGCTGGGAAAAAAATTGAAAGATTTGCCCAAAAATTTAAACAATGACGTCACCATTGTGTTTCACATCCCATTCAAAGTGTGAAACATTCACACCAATGTTTCATTATTAACTTCTGACGAAAGGCACTTTGAAACATTTTAGAAAACAATTTTTTTCTGAAACTTCAAGGATTTCTTCGTCACTGAATACGACCCAATGTCTTCTCTATGATATTGTGCATAAAGTCCTTATTAAAAATAAAAGAAAAAGAAGCAAATTACTTACATAAGTGTCGATCATCATATTGCGCTGAGATCGCAATTTCCTCACTGTCGTACAAATATCCACCCTCTTCTCTGCCCGAAGTTGCTCCACAAGGAAGCACATGGCCACAAAGATTGAGCTTCGATCGGATCCCAGACTTTTTTTTTGAAAAGAAAATTCCATTAAATTAAAAAAAAAAAAACAACGAGCAAACTTTTAATTTTAATGATGCAAACCTGCAGTGAACGGCAATAGGACTCGATTGACTGTAGGCCTTCTGACTGTTGTGATGCTTGAGTGCCTGATCCACCAGCTCAATGATACCCCGACAAACTTCGGGAACTTCCCCATCAACTGTGGGCCAGCCATTGTACTGGAACTGCGTGACTTGAATTGTATCATCTATCTTCACATTGGTCACATTGAATTCTCGCCTCGTGTAGTACGGGCAGCTTTCGCTCTGGATGTACTTCACGGAGATGTGATCGTACTGAATTTCATCATCAGCCCAGTATCGGGGACTCTTCTTTGGTCCATCGCCAATCTAAAAAAAAAACCATCATTGTCGGAACATTTAGAAATATTCTTCAGCCTTATGCTTGTCAATCCTTTGATCTTTTTTTGCATGGGTGTTGAAAAATCGTGTTAAATTGATGATTTTTCACGAATTTTCCTAAACAAGATTCTTTACAAATTCTAGCCGGGTGTGACTTGTTAGATTCTATAGTTATCCTAGATTCACATTCGATCATGGAAAATGGGATATATTGCAAAAAGGATACGATTCTTCCCCAATTTCATAACCTCTATACTTTTTTGAATGAACTTTTTGTCCGGAAGTTTTTATGGTAAATTCCGGGAGTTAAATTGTGGAAAATTGTGAAAATTTTTAAATATTTCCACAATGTTGGCATAATTGTAGCTCCTGGAATCAGGGGCGTAGCCAGAATGAAATTTTGGGGGGAGTTATTTTAAGTTTTAGATGCATGACCTAAGTTTTTGTATGCATGACATTTATTTTAGATGCATGACCCACTTTTTAGGCTTTCATTAAATTTTTATAAGCGTTTTGATATTGAAGATTCTGCTTATTTAGAGTTGCAAACCAAATAATATTTTTAGATTTGAATTTAGCACATTTCAGGTTGAATTTACTACTTTTCAGCTTGAATTTACTATACTTTTAGGATTCAGTTTCAGTCCTTTTTAGACTTAACCTCTAGGCCGCCAAGCGGGGTCGTTGAACGACCCCAGCCCTATATTTCGTGCTATAACTTAATAAATATAAAAGATACCATTCCCATCTTTTGGAAATAAGTTCTTTGGTTATCTGAGGAGGTTGTGTAAAAATTTCAGCTCAATCCGTCCACCACAAGAAAAGTTATTAAGGAAAATGTAGAAGAAGGGAATTCAAAAATTGGTGTAACGGCCATGCTGCGGAAAATTTCTCAGAATGAAGTTAGTCACATCATAAATCATATGGTTGAAGGGGGTTGAAGGGTTGTGTTTACTTTCTCACTTTACCATCTCAGTGTCAGAATTATCGCGAATAAGTAACATAAACAACATAAAACATAATTAGAAGCATATAAATGTGCAAAACAATAAAGAATATTCGAGAAATATTGCCATTTATCACGGTGCGGGAAGTGAGGGGAATGTGGGGAAGTAGTGAAAAAAAATAGCAGTTGCGGTCAACTTCGTGGCAAATTTCTCACGAAGAAAGTGTGAAAAATGAGTGAAAAATGTTTTTCCCTAATATCTTCTTCTGCGTGTTTCCGGGTGGCGAATTTGTGATGCAAGGGGCAAGAGGACTATATAAGGAGTCTAAAGGTAGTGACCCGACAGTTCCCGGTTTTATAGTTTATGAGAAAATCGACTTCCTTCTTGGGGTCGTTCAACGACCCCACCTTGGCGCTCTAAGGAAGCTCCAAGGTCTTGGCGGCCAGCAGGTTAAATAAAAAAAATTATGCTTTTTTAGATTGAAGACTTCTATAGACTTGAAATTACCACGTTTTTGGTTGAACTAAGTACTTTTCAGCTCGAATTTACTATACTTTTTGTTTTTTCTAGGCATATATAATATCTTTTTAACCGTCCGTATACTGTGACCAAAACACTTACGCGCATTACTATTGGTGAGCGACCCCATAGAATTTTTCACAAAAAAAACTAATTCTTTCGTTCAAATGAGCTCTAATAGACTCCTTGGTACTCCCTAAGAAGTTTGTTGTCCATAAAAATAAATTTTTCAATGGATTTTTTGAGGTTAGAAACGTCTAGACCGTTACATCAATTTTTGAATTCCCTCTTCTTACACTTTTGTTAAAAACTTCTTTTCTAGTGGTCGGATCGACCTAAAATTTTTACAGAATCTTCTATGATAACCAGGGAGCTTGATTCCAAAAGCTTGGTTCTATACCTTTAAGAACTAAGGCGCAATAAATCGAAATATAGCTCTGGGATCGGTCACCTACCCCTCACAGTAAACGAAGGGTTAAGCTTTTTTTCTTGAATTTTTGACTTATTTTAGGATTGAAACAGAAATATTTTTATGCTTGAATTTAGTCTTTTTTATTATGCTTGAATTTACCACGTTTCGGGTTAAATTTACTACTCAAGCTAAGAATTTAGTCCTTTTGAAATTTGATTAAATATTTTTTTAGGCTTCAGCTTCTCAATCTGAGCCATTTTGAGACTAAAACCCGTTGAATTCTTTGGCAAATCTGAAGATCCGAATAATTTCATACAGATAAACACCCCTTTGTTTACAAAAGGATCTAGTGACGAGAAATAATGGGTTAATGGGTTAATTTGAGAATAAGATTAGATTCGAATTAAGTAAAACCAGAGATTAGAGCAACTTGAAGTTTGTACACTTTTTGAATTCACTTTTCTTTCCGGAACGATTAGATGTGTTCCCGGAAAGTGTCATAAGTGACTGAAAATTGTGCAAGAAGACTGCCCATTGCAATAGGAAGTTTCTGAAGGATCGTAGGAACTTCCTTTTCAACACCCGGCTGATCCTTGATGTCATATTTGAGTCAAATATGAGAAAAATAAAAAAATATCAAGAGAAAAGAGAAGAAAACTCACCTCAGAGAGCATAACAAGCGTGTTAATACTTTGTTCAGACACCATCCGCCAAAAGTCCCCAATTGTACCCTCAAGTGGATCTTGGGCAATGATAAAGGACTCAGCATTGTCATAGCCCTCAATGAAGCTGGCATTAATGTAGGTGGAGTGCTCGCGCCCAGGTATTGGGGTGAGTATAACGCGATTTCTATCGAAAGGCAAAACACTATCACTGCGATTCTTGCATCGATTCTCCTCCCCACTCGCCACGGCACACGTCTTCTTCGTATCATCCACCGTCGCCTTGATTTTGGCAAATTCCACCTCCAATTGACACTGCTCCTTGCCATCTTGACGCGTCTTGAGTGCCTCAACGGCCGCCCCGAGACCCTTCCACGGCAGCTCAGTACTCCCAAATTGGGCAACCTCCATGAGGGCACGATAGAGGAAGATGTACTGCTTGAGGGATTGCACGAGGAAGTTACGTTGATGTCGCATATCGCACACAGTGTTGAAGATCGCCACCTGCCCCTCCTCATCGAGTTGCTGTAACAGTGAATCAAGCGCCACGAGGGTACCTGTGCGTCCCACACCAGCACTGCAGTGCACCAATATTGGGCCACGTTGCAGTGAGTAGACATTGTTGATTTGCTTAATGAACTTTATGATGCCCTGCGGATGTTCCGGTGCCATGAAATCCTTCCACATGAGATAGTGATACTGCGTAATGTACCTCCTATCCTCCTCATCTTCATAGCCACGCTTCACCACCTTCAGCTCACGCACGAGGTAGTCCGAGAAGCGTTCCTCCGACACAAAAGTCACCCCAATTTCCCCAAATTGCGTGACATCATTCACCTTCTCGGGCCAATATTTGGCACATTTTGTCTTGTTGTACTCCTCCAGATTCGTCAGCATTACAATTATCTCTAAATGTTGCTCCCAAATCATTCGCCAGAAATCATTGACGGTCCCATCCATCGGCCCTTGAGCACAAATAAACTTCTTCCGCTCCTTGTAGCCCAAAATGAAGTTTGCATTAATGTAATCTGAGCCGATTATTGAATTAATTGTTGACAGCTTCACACGTGTCTGATCGTATGCCTTAATATCCGGGTAGCGATTCTTTCCGGAATTCTCTTTTGCATCGGAATTCTTTGTTGTGCGATCACTAAATCTATCCGGGAGCATCTCAAATTCATGCTGAAACCCATAATCACTATCCTTGTGCCGACTCACGTACGCCTGCGTCATGTCAGCCTTTGCAATGGGTGGAATATCCGGAGGTTTCGATGATTGTGTCCCAATGAGATGACGATGATGATTACTCTGTGTACGACCACCACAGAGTGCCCTCAGGCTCTCCCGCAAGCTGATTCCCTCCTCTCCACGAGCCACATTCTTCGTGTAGTACTTGTGAACGATGCACAGGGACATGAGGAGGATGAGAACGATGACAATCAATGCAAGAAGGATCTGAACCACAAGAGCCAGAATATACGTCATATTGTCGGAATTATCATCCAAATTTGGTGGTGCTCCTGCTTGCATCATCTGGAAGTACTCACTGTACGACGAGAGAACCTGATCTTTGTCTCCTTGACGATTTTTTACTGCAAAAAGGAATGAAAAAGTCAATCATAACGCGTTCAGTTATAAGAGTTGGTGTCCCACAACGTGAAGAAGTTTATTTATGCGTTGTCATACTATTTGTGAGCAGAATTAGTAGGCAAAGCTGATTTTTTTTTGTGAAATTCAGTAATTTGATGCATAAAAATGGACATATCTCAGGTCGTACATGACCTACAGAAATTTCTTAAATAGTTTTGGAAAGGTCTTGAAACAAACTATGATTTGATATATATTTCGATAATTTTCAAGGTCACATCTAGAACATAATATGGAGGATTTTTGTTTTACAAAAACAGTTTTTGGCATTTTTTGTCCACAAGGAATAGTTTTAGAGGTTTCTGATGTTCTAGAAAGTTGTAGAAAATTGCAAAACGTTTAATTTGATACCAAGTTAAGCAAAATCGGACAAGCATAACAGGAGATATGGCTCTTAGAACTTTTCAAATTCAAGAATTTTTCAAATGGCTATATCTTCTAAGCGGCGACATAGATTTTCTTCATTTTCGGACTGGTGACAGATATTGAGTCAGGCCACAACATATCAAAATTTAAAGGAAATCTATAACAGATGTTCGGAGATATTGCCCCTTAAAGTTAGGCAATTTTTGTTTTTGATTTTAGCGCCTCTTGCGGATGTTTTTGGAACTTGGAATGTTTTAAAAGGTTGTAGGGCTTCTCAATACCTTTCATTTGATACCAAGATGGTCCAAATCGGTCAAGCCGTTCTTGAGATATATCGAAAAAACATTTTTTGCTTTAGGCCGCCATATTTGCTAAACCGCTTGACCGATTTTCAAGTATGAATTATCGATAAAAATGTCTCACTGAGCTCTTCAACATACTAAAATTTCAGACCTCTAGCTGTAAGGGAAGTGGTTGATGGTAGTTCAAAATGGCGGACGGCGGCCATATTGGATTTGGAAAATATGAAAAAATGAAATTTTACACCCACATTTCTATAGAAAACTTCAAACCCGAAGTCTCTATCTTCTACCGTTCTTGAATTATAAGGCAAAATTTTTGATAATGTAGGATGTCTAAAACGTGCTCCTACCAAGTTTGAGCCCGATCTGAGGTGGTCGGTTTTTCCGACGATTACAATACTTGGTGTTGTTGGCCACGAAGTGAAACACCAACTAATTGATTAAAACTCCTTGAAGATTGAAAGAAAATTTGAACGCACCAATAACTTCCACAAATCCCGTGTACTCGCTCTTGAGATCCAACTGCCCGTCAAAGACACTGAAAGCCGTTGCTTCATTTGCATCTGTTGGTGGACTAATTGTTGGCTTATCATCCAGCATTGCATTCCGCAGCTCCTCCAGGTGCTGCCTTCTGCGTCTCCGGCGATTTGTTTGCGGTAAACTCGTTGAAACTTCCTGCTCAGCGTCTGTGACATCAACTGGAATGAGCGTGGGAATATCTTCCGGGAGTATTGGCTTCAGCGTCGTCGTTGTCGTCGTCACAGTGGGACGTTTCTTTGCCGGTGAACGCCAAATAATTCCCTCCAGGCACTTCCGGCATGCCTCCGTTTGTTCCTCCTCACTCACATTCCCATTCATCCTTTTCCCATCACCCAGGAAGATTTCCGAATGGAAATTCTCTCCCGTCATAATCTCGGCAATGTATGCGCCACCTTTTGAATTATTGTGCGCCTCTTGGTACGTCACAACATCCAGATCTTCCGGCGGTGGGAGATTCCGGACAATTTCCTCCCTTGACACGCGCACCATGTAGATGCGGTAGCAACAAATGGGTCCATTGCGCTCAGAAATCCGCGGAAGGCTCAACTTGAAGACCCAATCATTCGTCTCTGTCTTCACTTTGCCCCAGAGAAACTTCCCAATGGCATCGGGAACAGTTGGGGGCATGACACAGCTCTGAATTGCCGGAATTCCGGGTTTCTTACTCCTCGTCACAGCGTGCACCTGAATGGTGTAGTTTGTATTGGGTGGAATACCCTCGTAGATGGCACGATAGGATTTCTCATCGATACTCTTCGTTTTGGGGCCCCATGTTTCATTCTTCACCACCTGATCCGATCGGAAGGTCGCCACGCCGCTCAGGACAACATGGTATGAAATAATCTTCCCATTCTTCGTCATTGGTGGCTCCCAGGTGACCTCAACGGAATTCCTCCGGGAGATGTTGTAGTGAATGCAGGAAATGTGCAAATTAACCGGTTCCGATGAAATACCATCCATTGTGGTTCCCATGACAGCTTCTGACCAATTTCCACATGCCTTTGTGAGTTCACTGCACGCCCGGACGCGGAAATTGTACTCCGAAGCCGTACGGAGCCCATCAAACATGTACGGTAAGTTCCGACTGTTCTGCAGGTGAATCGCTTCCTTCACTTCTGACGCATTCTCCGCATTAACCACCACTAAATCATAGTACTGAATGTACTCCAACAGTTCCGGTGGTGGTGGTGTCCACCCGATAGTTATCGTTGAATGCGTATTCCCCTTAACTTCCACCGTTGGAATAAAGATGGGATCCTTTTCGAGGGTCTTCACCCACGTTGGGTGCGTATAGGCCGGTCCCATGGCGATCTTATTTTGAGCAGAAATCTTAAATTGATAGCTTGTCAAGGGGTCAAAGTGCTCCAGGACGCACGATTGATTCATCCCCTTGATGCGATCCTTGTAGTACGTGAAGATCTCATCACCCTCCTTCCGGTATTGAATGTAGAATTCCATGACAGGATCATTCCCATCGTTTACAGTCCAATTCATGAAAATCTTATTAGCCCCGACGGCTTTTACGAAATCCAATCGAACTTCCGGACGATCCAGGACAAAAATTGATGATTCCCCCGTGATTACTTCTCCTGTGCGTGGAATAAGGATGCGGCATGTGTACGTGCCATTGTGCCTCTTTGAAACATTCTCCAGACTCAGTGTTACATTCATTCGGGTCTCATTAATCTGCCGGAAAAGAAAATGAAGAAATAAATTAATCAGGAAACAATAAAAAAGAGGAAGAAGAGACAAACTTACCCCCTGAATTCGTGTTTTATTGCTGAGATTGAGATTAATATCCTTGACAGCGGCAAAATCCATCCCATCCACATCCTCCTTTCGCCACTCAATGGAACTCTTGTACTCTTCCGGCGGGAAAGCCTCAACAAGACAGAAGAGGGTCACATCCTTATTCATATTCGTACGAATCCGTGTACTACTCTTATCAACAATCTTGGGCTGAATGATTGGCTGCAGGAAGAAGCGCTTCTCCACACCATCCTCCACATCGATACAGCTGTAGTTGCCCAAATCCTTCAGAGTTACCTTCGCGATTGCCAGTTCTTGTGAGAAAACCTTCCCATCGACAATGGAGTCATCATCATTGACCATGGCTACTCTCGAGATGAACCTAAAACAATTAGATTCCAATTAGATCCAAACGAGATTAGTGTGCAAAGGGGAAAGGAGAAGAAAGAAACCAAAACATTCCCCTTCCGGGACGTACCTCTTGTCGCTCTTTGTGATGTTCTTCCCATTTCTCGTCCAGAGAATCCTCTCGGTGCGCGTAAAACACACAAAGGTGGTATTTGCGTCCACTGGGGCGGCTTTTTCGGCTGTAAATGAGAAAAGGGCAAAAGAAGCCACACAATGAATGACATCCGGGAACTCCCTAACCCCACTTTTCCCCCAACAAAGCAATTTTCAGGCAATTCTCTCATTCCCCATGAATCCCACAAGTTTATTCCCATTCAGGACAACTTACTTGTCTCATCTGCAACCGGAAGGGCAGCGGAAATGGTGAGGAAAGTGAGGAAAAAGATGAAAATGTAAACGCCACCGGAGTGGGCTTGGTCGAGGGTGCCGATGCACTTTTTCATCACTTTTGCGGCACAAAAACAACTAATATCTACTAAATGGTAACATAATCAGTACACTAAATCTAATTTCAGACAAACTGCGGCGGTTTTTACCCACAAAAAAGAACCTGCGACCGTCGACAACAAAAATTTTTTGCATTTATGTTTTACTCAAACAGGGGGTCTACAACATGTTTCACACGCGTTTCTCGCGCGTTGGAAGTTTCACGCCCCTCGATGATTTAGTTTATGTTTCTGAAAATTTCATGAGTTTCATGAAATTTTGAGAATTTTGCAATTTTCTCGTGATTTTTTATGTATTTTTGTGGACGGAAGTAGATTTTAAGCCCAGGAAATGATGCTGCATCGAATGATGTCTCTAACTACAACAGTTTGTGGGAGAGACAAGAAAATTCCAACTCTCGAAAATTGAATTCAAATTCAAAATTGCCGTTTTCTTATCACCGGATTTTTTAAGGTTAAAATCTGGATTTTGGACGAATGTTTTGAAAGTCGGAGAAGAGGAACCGGCTAGAAAAATAATTAAACGCTCTGTCAGCTTGAAAATAATAAAAGTGAATTACTCCTGGATTAAGACAGAAGGACAGTGATGCCGACTCGCTGCTGCGTCCTGGACTGCCAAAGTTCCCAAAATGAGCCAAAGAGACAAACATTCCCCTTTCCTTTGTCACATCCTGAGCTCGTGGAGAAATGGATTGAGGCGCTAAAATTCCATCAATCACAATTAACTTCCGGCGCTGGCATTGTGCGAAAGAGAATTTGCATAAATCACTTCACTTCCGATGATTTGGAGAAGTTCCATCGATTAAACGGAGAAATATCCTGCATTCCTCTCAACAATTATAAATTGAAACCTGATGCAGTTCCTTCAGTCTTTCCTGGGGTACCTCATCCACCAATCCCTAACATTGCTAAGCAGGTTTCAAGTGAAGTTCCCTTCTATCCGATTCCGGACATCTATGAGGTGGGGATTGAAGGAAATTCATTTAAAAGGAACATTCTAAAACTTTTTTTTTTCAGGAAAACTTTATTATGGAAAAGGATCCAATTGCCCTGTCAGCGAATGATTTCTACGTCTGTCAGATTTGTGAAGCAACAGAGAATTTAATTGACATCTCTGGTGATGATAAATCTCACTTCCGGGATGAACTGGAGAAGCTCAAGGGTATAGAGAACAATAAGATGGATCTACTGCAGTACCTTTGTCAGGAGTGTGGGAATAAATTAATGGAGATTAGCATACTGAGGAGTCAGTATGTTATCACATACAGGAAGCTCATTGCGAAGATTACACCACTTGAAGAATCTACTACTGAAATAAGAGTAAAAGAAGAAGAAGAAGCAATGGAAGTAGCAACAACAGAAGGAACATCAGGAATGGATCCTACGGGCGAGGATGAAGCAACTGATGATATATCTGTAATGGAATATGATGACGATGATGACGGCGATTTGTGGGAGAAGATGAAAAAATCCAAATTGAAGCCCGATATCTTCCGGAAGTATCCAAACATGAAGTGTATTGTGAAGGCGTTTGATGCAGCAAATGTGTGTCGAATTGCAAGTTTAGTAAAAAGAGCTGAAAACTCCAAGAACTCCCGAAAATACTATTCCGTTAAGCTAAAGGATAGAGGATTCTGCTGCCTTAAATGTGATACAATTCTGATGAATAGACACGCAGTGATGATGCACAAGTTCTCCCACGATCCACAGAATACTCAGAATACAAAATGCAACATTTGCAATGAAGAATTCTGCTCGCCAGCCAGTACGCAGCGTCATATTCGTGTTGTTCATGAGAAACGGAAGGACTACGAGTGTGGCTACTGCGGCAAGAGATTCACGGAACGCTTTGAGGTGAGGGATCACATGGAGAGGCACCATCAGGGGTATCGGTATGAGTGCGAAATGTGCCAGAAGACTTTCAAGAATAAGCGCAGTTTCAACTTCCACAAGAAGCTCCATATCCCGGAGGAGGAGCGCACGGAGAAGGTACGAAAAGTACGAAAGTACCTGAAGAAGGGACAAACAAGTAAATTATTGGAAAAGCCGGAAAGGCAATATATTTGTCCAACTTGTGGAAAGATTTTCACAAATCATGGCAATTTTACCAGTCACATACTAATCCATGGCGGGAAAAAATCTCATGAATGTTCAGTTTGTGCAAAACGCTTCCTGGCAAAGAATAGTCTAAAGGCTCACATGAAGACTCATACAGGTGAGAAGCCATATAAATGTGAGATCTGTGGGAATGCCTTTCGGCAGTTGGGGCACCTGAACTTCCACCTACTCACCCACACGGGTGAAAAACCCTTTCAGTGCCCAATTTGCAACAAGAAATTCACATCAAATGGAAATTTAACTGCCCACAAGCTCATTCATTCCGGAGAGAAGCCTCTTGGATGTAGGATGTGTAAGGAAAAATTTGGGACATACAAAGCAGTGAGGGAGCATTACAGACTGACCCATTTCCCGGATTGTGATCTCCCAACAGGAGCTGATATTAAGCATAAACTCCAAGAAGTTCTGGGAGATGATTAAGAAATTTTATTTAATGACTCAAGAGAAATAGGAGAAAGGTAAAGAGAAATGGTCAAAAGGAAGAATCTCAATTGAATTCTGTGAAATTCTTGAAATAATTCTTCAAATTCCTCCTGATTATTTTTCTGAACAGTTAAAAATAATGAAGAAAACAAGAAACTGAAAGAATTGACTGAAATAGAATTATTTAGAACTCATTCTGAAATCTCATGATTTTTTACCATTTAATTGTAATTTAATTCTTTTTCAATAAACCTGAAACTTTATTTAATAGAAAAGGTATCTTTTATAAATTCAAGGAAAGTCTTCAAAAGGCGAGAGAAAAATCATTTTATGCCTCCTTCATATTAAATTTATTTTAATTAATTTCTTTTTTAATGAATTTTTTGATTATCTCGGAAATGTGTGAAAATTTACAAATTCTTTAAGCTACTCCTGAAGTATTTTAAGGGTGTTATTCATCTACAATTTCTACTGTATGACTGGTCCTAGAATGAAGCTTGAATACACTTAATTGTGCTACTTCTCTCAACATTTAATCAAGACTGTGACTTTTATTGAAATTTTATGCTTAACCCTTTCAGGTCCATTGGGTCATACGCTGACCCAGACTCGATTTTGAAAATTTTTGAAAATGTTTAATTTTGTGTAGTTATTTCTTTTTAATATTGAGTCCAAATTAGTAGAAGACTATGTCTTTACAATCCATGATCATTTTATGAGCACAAAAGGGCATCCCCCAAAACTCACAGGATCAGGAAGGAAGAAAAATTGAAAATTTTTGAGTTGGAATTTTTTGCCAAAAATGTCTTATTAGACCTTAAGGAACCAACAAAAAAAATTTTTAGTACAATCAGCTCAATAGATTGATCTCGGACCTAAAAGGGTTAAAAACTCATTAATTCTAACAAAATAGAACTTTCTCTGCAGCTCAAAGAATGGGAAGGAATCCTCAAGAGAATTTCAAAGTCAATTTAACATCCTAATTCAAAATTAATCAAGTTTTTATTGCAGAATTTCTTTTGGAGAGGAAAGCATAAAAAACAATTTTTAGCATAAAAGATTTCTGCAGATTGGCAAAAGTGGAAGGATCAGCAATGCAATAAGATTTATTTTCCTTTAGCATACCTTTATTATTCTCTCATCTCATCTCTTTCTTCTTTCTTCTTTATAACAAATTCAAAATTCAAAATTGTATGTAATGGTGTTTTTTCTTTAATATTTTAATCCTTGTCTGTATGTTTTTTTTTCTGTTGATGTTGTATCATGATGATTACTATTGTTTATTCTATAATTATGATGTTTTTTTTTTCTTATTAATGCAATACCTCAATGTATTTAAATGTTTTTTTTCCATGGAAGGTATATTTTTCATGTGAAAATTTATGTTTTTTTTTGCATTTTTTTCTCTTTATTTTCTCTCAGTATTAATAGCAATATTTCCTCCTTCTTCTTCTTCTTCTTCTTATTTCTTCATCATTGTATTTTTATAATTTTTTTTCTTGTTTAAATTTATGCATGTCTGTATATTCAAAATATTAGTATACCTATGAGCTATCTTCTTGTGATTTTCGGACACATCTAGCCACTTTTCTTTTGAATTCCGGGTATGCCTCTCGCCATTCCTTTGCGGCATCCACATTTGCGGGAGACTCATCATTTGGATCAGCCAACATTGATATTACAGATATGAGAATTGTTTCGACTGTATGTACTGGCAGCCAGCGCTCAGATGCCTTCTCATATCCCCATTTGTCATCCCCTGGCTCATGGAGGATACTTATGCAAACATCACCATTCTTCTCAATGTTAGGATGCCAAATTTCAGTTACAAATTTCATACGTGGCGGCCGTAGTGGGTACTCCTTCGGGAAGTACAGATGAGCCTTGAAGAAACCACCCTCGCTGAAAAAAAAAACATTGTGTTTTTAATGTTTGATTTTAATTAGAATCATTTTTTCTATTTTTAATAATAATGGGCCATATTCAGCGACCAAGAATCCCTTGAAATTCGCTTGAAATCTTGAAATTTCAGTACAAAATTCAAAGATTTCAAGGGTTTCTTGGTCGCTGAATTAAGCCCAATATTTCTATTAGTTTTAATTATTTTAATAATGTAAGATCTAACTGACTTTGAAATCGGTTATTCCTAAGATTTAGTTGGCCACTAAGGCGTTGAGGAATTAAGAATCTGTGTTTGAAAAATTTTAATTGAGCTGAACTCATGATCTTTAAAACTTTAGATACAGTCACCCAGGGGAAAAACAATGACCTAAAAAATGTATTAATTAAACTAAATAAATTTTGATTTTGAATCTAAAAAATCTTAAAACTAGAGGTACGTGTAGGAATATAATTTTTTTCATTATTAATCTTTCAAAAATCTTCAAAATTCTTTCATTTTCCGAATAATCAGAAATATTCTTAAAAATTAAAAAAAAGTTTAAAGGGGAGTTTAAGAGTTTAGTTGAAGATTAAAGGTGACTGTGGAATTTTGTTCAAAATTAAATCCTAAATTGCTGTCAATTTCAAAACATTTCCAAATCTATGTCCATAATATCTGTAGCTCTTAAAATATCCAAGACATGGCTAAAATTATTAAATTTTTCATAAAAAATCTCTCCTATAGTCCTTTTAATAAACTAATTAATCAAATTAAAACACATAGGTATTCCTAAAGTCGTGGAATACCAACTCGCATAACTGAAAGCCTCACCTTTGGCTTACTTTAGGAAATATTTCTCAAAGATTTTTTTCATTTTTATTTACAGTGGTGTTCTGTACGACGTCCTTCTAATTTATTTTCATTTCTAATTAAAATTGAAACCTTCCTGAAACGCCGGAAATGGATTTTTTAGGTAAACCAGAACATTCTCGACAAATTTATCAATTCAATTTAATTTTCCTATTCCCAACATGATGGGAAAATCTCAATATTGGGCCTTATTCAGCGACCAAGAAACCCTTGAAATTCAATTGAAATCTTTAAATTTCAGTACAAATTCAGTGAAAATTAAAAAAGACGTCCTACGAGATACTACTGTATTGCAAAATTATTAATTTATCTCTCATTATAACCAGAATTAACGGCTGACAAAATCCTCTTTTAATTTTTAAATCCAATGCCTGTTGAAGATATAAAAAATATTAATTTAAGAAAAATTAGGAAAAGAAAAATTCACAACAAAATAGAGGAAAACGTTTTCACGGAAAAACATCCGCAAGGTTGAACCATTTTGTAAAACATGTGTTTCAACTACTAAAATTTGCACATCTTCGGTTTATAATATTATAACCTCTTTTTTCACACACAGACTTGGCCTGTACCTAAATCTCTAAGAAAAACTTTTGAAATCTTTTCAAAAAACAATTCAAAATACTTCTATTTTATAGAAAAGAAATTAAAAAGATATTTTTAAATATTTTAAAGGGATGTTTAAAGGTCCTATAAAGCACATAATATGGCTGGAATATTATATACTTACTAGAGAGTATCCGGGGGCCCAATAATAAGTACTTCCCATCGAAATATATCATTTTCGTCAATTAATCCGGCTGAAAATCCCTCAACAGGATTTTTGTTCAGCTCTGAAAGGGATGAAAAGTAAACATACATAATATAGTATACACATACATTTATATATTTAATTTCCTAATTAGGATATACATTAAAAATTAACTTTTTTTTTGGAAAATACATCAATTTTACTTGAAATTTTAAAAAATCATTAATTGATAAATTTTGTAAAATTAATAATTAAAATTCCTTTTGGGGATTGATATTTTGCAAAAAAAAAAATCATAATTTTTTTGACAATGCTGTATAAGCCGTAATGGTCGCACATTGAAATGACGAGCAATATTGATTTTTTGTAACTAATTGATACAATAGAGGATTTTTAACTGATTTAATGCATCCCCGTGGAATGCATTAGACAGAATATTGAATTCTTGAATGAATTTTCACAAAAATTGTGTATTTTTTCTGTAATTCTGCGAGAAAAGATAATGGTGCAGGCAGAACAAAGCCATGTTTCCAAGACCACGCACCAATCATCGTGAAAAACTTTATTCATTTTTTGGAGCACCTTCCCCCGCAGATGGTTGCAAATTAATATACTTTTATGGTTAAACTTACCAGCTAATTGTTTTTTAAGCAATAATGAAGATTGGGGCTCTGACATTTAATATAAAATACACGGACAATTTTGTCGGAATAAAAATTTTGTCGGAATTAAAACAAGCTGAGATCTGTCAGAGACTTCTGAAACATCACACACACACGCACATCAGCAGCATAAATGGAAATGTTTCACACAATGCGTGTGAGACAGCGATGAAACATGGCATTTCCAAGCGGGTTACCTGAGGTGAAAAAATTTGATATATCAGTGGAAAAAAAATATGGCTGTTTTGATTTTGATAATGAAGAAAAATTGGAATTTTCACTAAGAAATCAACAAGCAAATACGGAATAAATATTGAAAAAGTGGCGTGGAAGTGAAGAGGAATACGGCAGAAACGACAATTTCCGCAATATCCTTTTGGGAAATTCAAAAATTAAAATGTTAATCTTGTTTGGAGCGAAAACCTTTTCTCTAATCTTCTAAAAATACGCGATTTTAGCATTTTGTGCGTAGAGAGGAAAATTGCATTTTAATACGTAACTCCTTGTATGTATTTAATTCCTTAGCTTTTGCCACTTCCGCATTGAATTAAGGCAGATTCTTATTTGATAAACTTTTAGTAATGCAAATATGGCAGTTGCGGTGGATGTTCCAAGTGGTAGTGGTGGAAACACATGCTGGACTGAATTTTGTGAACGACACGCAAGGGCTGCTGCGTCTGATTTTGCCAAGTAAAATACAATAATTATTTATTTTTCTCAATGAATAAGAATATTAATCATTTGTAACTTTTTATAGATCTTGTGTACACTATATGGTTAATAATCTTCCGGAAGCTGCACGTACAACTGTCTCCCATAGGGATTTCATGAGAAAATTCATTGAATGCTTCTCTGATCATTTTGATACGGAATTTAACAGACGACGGGTTCATCATAAGGTAAAATAAAACAGAGAGGTGGATATTAAACTTAATGCTGAAAATATTTTTTATTCATTAGACTGGAAATGGTAATGCGACTGTTCTCGAAGAAAGTGACTACTCAGAGGATACGGATTCACCAAAAATTACCCACAAACCCTTCTTTCGACGATTATCATTTAAAGGACTTCGCAAAGGAAAGGTAATTATGTATACTTAATTTTTTTCAGAAGGGATTTTCCAGCGATTGACAAAGTTCAAACGAAGACACAATTGATCATTCTGAAGAAGATGCATGATGCATGGATCAAGCACAAGGACTGAAACCGTAAGCGCATGAGAACTTCTCAATGTATCGAGAGGAGCTGATTTGTGCAGCCTAAAGCCATTATAAATTGAGCAGAAGCAGCTCTTGCTAGAAAAAAAATGGCGAACGTTGAGCAGCAGCAGCCTAGACCTTGCCAAATTTTAGCAAGAGTAGCATTGACTAGTCGTAACTTTGGTTCCTGGGGAGAAAGACTTTGCATGTCTTTGATCAGTTATGCCTCCGATAGTTGCCAAGAGAAGACAGTTAAAGAAAAGTGAAAGAAAATTACAGAAAAAAAGAGAATCCCCCTACATAAAAATCCGCATGATCACTGAGTTCAGACGTTTGACGATTCCCAAACAAAGACACAATTGACCACTGAGGAAGACACACAGAAGCGTCGAAAGCTTTGGCCTATAAAATTGAAAGGATGCGTTTGGGTTGACCTACCATCCCTCGGCTGATGCAATCGGAAGGACTAATCCTACAACACCAAGAACATTATATTCCGTCAGAATCCACTACAGTGTCTTTGATATACAGGAAAAGCTCACTGAATCACAGTTAACAAATGAATAGCACAGTAAATAAGGTCATCCACCTACCACTTGGCTATCCACAGTAAAAAGGGACATGGAGTCAAGAAAACTGGAAGTAAAGATAACACAGGATCGTACTATTTGATTCTATTTTACAGAGAGGGCCAACTTCATTGAAGGAAAATGGTCAAGTACATCTTTCATTTATAATTTAACTGAAGAAGACACACAGTAGTGTCGAAAGCTCTGGCTAAAATTGTAAAGATTCCTTTGGACTGATACATCGACAACACATCCTTCTAATGATTATATTCTGTTAATCAGGATAAATTTCCTAACAAGTCTAATAACTTAGAATTTTACAAATCTAGATTTTTTTTCAAAGAATTAAACAGAAAATATAATTAAAATTGCAGGCATTTTTTCACAAACAAAACTCAGATGAAACTGAAATATCCAGTGCTCGTCAAATGAAGACAAAGCTCTCAAAGATCGTTGTGGAGTGTCGAAAGGAAGGCTATGTGAATTATTTAACACCCGAAAGTCTCGATCAGCCCGGGGGTATTCATAAATGGGAAAAATGTCGATTAGCTCTTGTAAAGACCGTCGGTGGCTACATGTTGGAATTCTATTCACCACCAAAGTCTCAAAAGGTTTTTTTTTGCTCTTGGCTATTTTTCTAAAAATTTATCAGAAGGAGATAAAAAAAAAAGAATTAATGAATAATTCTTTTTCCAGCCCCGTAGTGGAGTATTTTGTTTTCTAATATCAGAAGCTCGTGAGACTACGGCACTGGAGATGCCAGATCATGAGAATACGTTCGTTCTGAAGGCAGATAATAATATGGAATATGTAATTGAGGCCCATGATACGGATGATATGAGAAGTTGGTTGGCAACCATAAGATATTGCATGCGAAGTACACCAACAACACAAATACCCGATCAAGCGCTGTTGGTGGTGAGTACGGCACCCAATGCAACGGCAACACCTATTCCGGGACCTGAAAATACAGCCAGTAGCCCCGTTCCGGAAGTACCACCACGACGTCCGGGTGAACGAATCTCATCATCGAGCAATTTTGAATTGACTGAAGGTGATCTAGAGCCTGTCCATGAGACTGATACCGACTTGACGGCAATGATGCGTGAATACCCTTGGTTTCACGGTACACTGCCACGTTCAGATGCTGCCCAGCAAGTCCTGCACGGTGGTGCCAGTGGACATGGGGTCTTCCTCGTGCGACAAAGTGAAACGCGCAAAGGGGAATTTGTGTTAACTTTCAACTTTCAAGGACGAGCCAAACACCTCCGTATGACGCTCAATGATAAGGTGAGATACAGAGTGATGGAATTTCAACAGGTTAAAAAAAATTGAGAGATAATCATTAAAATATCTTCTTCTTACGTAAAACAAAACAGGGCGAATGTCGTGTGCAGCATTTGTGGTTCCCAACCATTACGGAAATGCTGGAGCATTTCAGGCAAAATCCAATACCATTGGAATCCGGGGGGACAGCAGATGTAACATTAACGGAATACGTAGTCCATCAGCCAACTGCCCAATTGACAACGTCTGTTTCACCGAGACATGTGAGATAGCCCCAAATGAGGCGGCTTCCATTTCCGAATTGTCGTCAAATCAGTGTCAGTGCTATTTATTTAATTTTATTTCTGTTTTTTTTATTAGATTTTTTTAAATTTATTCATATTTACATTGGAGTAATTTTTGTTTCAATTTATCAAACAATTTTATTATAATGTTTATTCTGCGAAAAATCCTTTTATGATTTTTCTTTTTATATTTTTAATATTTATCCGGATATGTCTGTACGTTTATTTAGGATTTCCCACTGACACGAGCATTTTAGCTGTGTGTTTTATCCTGTTAATTTGTTCAATTTTCCAGTTAAAAATCTTTTAAAATTCATTCTAAGATAATTTACTTTTTTATCAATTTCTTTTCTATTGCAAAATGAGAGCTTCTTATATTTTTCTTGCATTAAAACGATTTAAACTGAGCAACAAAATTAAACATTTCATACTTATAAATTACCTTATAAAGGAACACACGCAGATATGTTTAAAAGATTAATTTGAATTATATCTATTGCAACTATTAACTTTAGGGGTAGATTCTGATTAAAATCTTTTATTTTCTTTTCAAACAACCTTAAAGTTTGTTGTAAGATTTTGGCAGATGGAGTTTTTAAATCGTTCTTATGTCATTCTATCGTTCTATAAAAGAAAAACAAGGAAATAATTGTTATAGAAAACAGTCAGAAAGAACTTTAAAGAGCCGTGGAAAAATAATTTTCTTTACGAAATCCGTTTAAAGAAATAAATCAAATGTCAAAATCTTATAAGATTTTTTCCCAGAATACCAAAAATCTTGTAGCTGACGAATTGTAAGGAAAGAAAAGAAAAGATTTGTATCAGAATCTACTCCTTTATTTACTAAATATTTTTTATTAAATTTTAGACTAATTTTACGTAATCCCAAGATATTTCTTTCTAATCCTTTCCTTACAAAAAACTTGATTACAATCATCATCTACATAAAATGCTTTCATTCCTGAAGAAATTAATCATAAAATTGAAGAAAAATCTTTTAAGAAAAATCAGAAGAATAATTATTCTAAAATTTCCTTTTACTTTGCAGCCTTCTGTGCAGGTAATTACAATTGGTGGAAGTGTGAGAGTGAAGACTTGTGATCTTGAACTACCTCCCCCAATTATTGCACAAGCGGTTGTAACACCAGCACCAGTACAAGCATCCCAAGCTCATACATCACAGAATAATTCTGACAATGATAACGGACGTGCTGTAGGTAATCAGTATAGTTTTGTGTAGTTAAACTATATACAATGCAAAACACTATACAACACTACATCCTACACATTATATATTTTATGTAAATGTCTATACCACACAGTCTCTAAACAAAACAACAAAAAAGTCTCTATAAAATAGAACGTAAAAGAGACAAAAAAAGTATAATGAGAAAAATAAAATTTTATTGTCTTAATTATACCAATAAATATGACTAATATTATATATTATTACCTACTAATATAAAAAAAATAATATTTTGCTTTGTAAATACAACATACATAATTATATATAGATGAATAAGATGAAGATGAAGCTTTTAACGATAAACTCTATTTTACTTTATATAAAGTGCCATATTGATACATAATACTATTCTTGTATGATATACAGTGTCATATATAAATGTATATAGGGGAGGGTGGTGTGGAGTGAGTCAAAAAAACCAATCACACAAATACATTTTTCAAAAATCAGTGGAAATAAAAAGGATTCCTTCACTCAATTAAATAAAGCTCAAAATGTGAACAAAGTTCATACCAAAAAAGAAATCTTATTTGTGGCCATATTTTTGATTCTTTTTTAGAATTTTTTATAGAAGAAACATCACAATTTTTTAAAGATTTTAAGATCCTCTCCAGCTCTTCCCAAGTTAAGTCTTTCCGTACTTTTGCTTCTCTGTGAGACTGATCATCAATATACTAAAGACAAATTTTATGGAAAAATGATTAAAATTAAATCAAAGAAACTGAAATACTTTTAATGAAATTTATTTCTTAATTTTATTTTTGGAGTATAAATCGACTAAATACTCACCCCACTCCACCTCTATAAAGTAACCAAATTAGATTTTCTCTGCAAAATAAATTCAAATCAATATGTAAACTTATTTATATATTGTATGAAAAAAAAATATGAATGAAATAAACATCAAATTACCTTTATGAGTGTAAGAAATTGTTGTTAATTTTGTAATGCTTCGAGGAAATCAAAAATTATTCAGAAATCTCCAAACAGATTTACGATTTTTCACTGGGATTAACGGGGAAAAGTCAGCAACGCTAGCAAAGATTTGGTCAAAAATTAATATAATGACGTCACCATTGTTTTTTTGTTTCTTTAACCCTTTCAGGATCGAGGTTTCTAACCTCAAATCTGTGACCTTAATTTTCTCCCAAAAAGAAAATGTTTTTCCATTTTTTCTTTTGACGATATTGAAGTAATGGAACTTCCCTACAGATTTAGAATTTATCACGAAATGTCTAATAGATTTTAGATCTTTTAGATAGATTGACCAGAAAAATCCTCCAAGGGTTAATGAAAAAAGAATTTATGCTAAAGAGTGTTCTTAAAGAGTTAAAATTTGTTAATGAATTATTTTGTCTGAAAAACCTTTGCTATAGCTTTCGATTTCATCTAAACTCGATGTATTTAAAGGCTTGGACCTTCACAAAAACAATTTCATTAACCCTTAGAGGATCGAGGTTTCTAAAATCAAAAATTTGACCTTAATTTTCTCTCAGGAAAAAATATTTTTCCAAGTTTTCTTTCAACGATCTTGAGGACTTCCCTTATAGACAGAAGATGTAAAATATATCACGAAATGTTAAATACTTAGATTTTATTAATTTTGAGATGATTGTAGTCCAATTTAAGATTGGCTACCAAAAATTCGTACGAGCAGCGGAACACGGCCAACTAAGTGTCCCACATGCGCCCCTGACGAAACTCAGAAAGAGACTGACCCATACCGGAGCGTGCTAATGGACGACGCTCACACGTACATCCACCGCCTAGGACACTTAGCTCGTACCTTTCCCCCACCCGTTTGCCATGAGACTAGGGTCTGGAAAAAATTAGGACTACATGATTTTAAAAAAAAGTCGAATTGACCACTTTAGCCATCCAAACCCTACAAGGATTGAGGAAAACTTAATTTTATAATGAATTTTTTTTTATTCAATCAAAAGTGGTGTAATGAAATACTTGAGATTAGCCGTTGGTTCTTCGAGAATGTTGGAGTGTGTAGTTGTACTGCCAGCACGACGTGCTGCTGTTGCATCAGGATTGCAATTATTCACCAACAACTCGATGTTCAGGAGTCCTGTATTGTAAATGGTGAGAGCCACTGTATGGGCGAATGCCAGGCACTTTGATGCGAAACGAATGTGTGAGCTCCTATAGCGCATTTGTAGGTCCTGCGTGCAGTTGAACTGAACGATGGTATTGCTGGTTTTTGCAACTTGAACCGTTGCTTCGGCATGAACACGCCCCGTGGCACGGAGGAGGAAGTACGGCTCACGTGGGCTGAGGAGAATGGCAATTTCCTCCGATGACACATCAATCTCATTGAAGAGCATTGCAAAGTTTATCCCCTTCATGATGATGGTGTTGCATTCATTGGGCATTGTGTG
The DNA here is from genome assembly GCF_024334085.1 of Lutzomyia longipalpis. Taxonomy (NCBI): domain Eukaryota; kingdom Metazoa; phylum Arthropoda; class Insecta; order Diptera; family Psychodidae; genus Lutzomyia; species Lutzomyia longipalpis. The sequence goes on from NC_074707.1 coordinate 20,173,847, forward strand.
CTTGTGGAAGTTCAGTGCGCCCGAGAAGGATTTTGTCTTCAATTCCGCCTCAATGGCAATATTGCTGTCTGTGGCCCGATTGAAGGCAAGTACAAGGGGGTATGCAGCACCACTGTAGATGATAATTAATTTGCAATCTTCATCCGATGTCATACGGAGGCAATTTGTGAGGCTGGACAGATTGAGGGCAAAGGAGATTGTTGTGTCCACTTGATCCAGCTGTGGTTTGAGGTAGTACTCAGCAAAGATTTCTTGTGGTATAAATAGAGATGCTTGAATGCAGAGACCATCCTCCACAGTCAAGCGCATTCCCCCCTTTTCAATTTCAAGAATTACATCCTCCACAATTGTCAGGGATTTTAAAATATGTCTCAAGAATTTCACATTGTGCAATGTAGCCCCGAAGAGCATGTCCTCTTCCCGTAAATTCCTCATTTTTTGAAAAAAGTTTTTTATTCAGTATAATTAAATACCGTTAGAAGGGAAAGAGCCAGAAGGTGTTTACACTGAAATCTCTCAGATTTAGCAATGAAATGTTCTTTGAATGCTTGGCACTGGCACGTGAGGGAATTTTCTTCTACGTGATAAATTTTAGTCCCACTGCCGTAAATTTTAAATTGCTGACAATTATTTTTCGATGGACACTCAAGGCAGGGCTTAATTCGCTTTTCCCTCAAAATTGTCAATGCTTTGCTAAGGGCGGAACTCCCGTAAATTATTTCCAACTGACGAAGTTGTCGTTTTGGTACTGAAATAAACAATTTTATTTTATTTAGAAATAAAAGTTTTAGAGGAAAATGTAAAATAAGGGGATTAAAAATTTGTATTGTAATTAAAATAATTTGTAATCCTATTCACCACGAATTTTCATTTCTTGAAAAGAAAGTCAATTTATTGGAAAAACTAATAATTTTATGTAAAATATGATAAACGATGCTTGTTTTTGAGTAAATTCGGTAAATTCTAAATCAAACTGCAAAATATTACAAAAAAAAAGTTTCACAATATTGCAAAAAAAAAGATTTTTTAGAAAATATTTTAATGATTTTGATAAATTTCGAAAAAAAAACTTTATTTCTTAGCTTCTTAAAAAAACGACTTTTAAGAAAATAATTAAGCAAAAAAAAAAAAACGATATTAAAAAAATTAAATTAGTCCCAAAGTGACCCTATTCACCCCATTTTCAGGTATAGTGTTTTCTCTACTTACATCCAGAAAATCCAATTTTCTTCGTATTTTCTTTACATTTCTCATCAAGTGTTTTTACAATCTCATTACGCACAAGGTAAATTATTCTGCTTGCATCAAAGCTGTTGAGATTTTGCTTTTTCATTAAGAAAATCAAAGAAATAAACTTTTCTCGCGCACAAAATTAAACCCACACACAAAATTAGCAACATAACCTCAAATTTTTGTTTGTTTATTTTGATCCGCTTGACAGCAGTCGTCAAAATGCCATGAGAAGCGGACGTGTTTACCAAGGAGCGACAAACACGTGTTTTCTGTGGCACATAATTCTCATTGTTTCTGTTAGTATCCTGTGCAATCTCGCGCTTCTCAGCATCACCTACAATGGATTTCTCAATGAAGAATTGGTTCAGCGAAGTGAACGAGCTGTGGCCAGGTCAGAGTATGTCACTGAAGGTGAAGAAGCTTCTGTGGGAGGAGAAATCGCCATTCCAGCACATCCAGATATTCGAATCGTGAGTGGGCCCCCCCTGTTGCTAATTCCCCAGCTTGGCTATTTAACATTTAATTTGTTTTTTTTCTAACATCCAGGGAAACCTATGGACGCGTCCTGGCCCTCGATGGGATTATCCAATGTACAGAACGTGATGAATTTGCATACCAGGAAATGATCTCTTTCCTCCCACTCTGCTGCCATCCGGAACCAAAGAAAGTCCTCATTGTAGGCGGTGGAGATGGTGGTGTGGCACGTGAGGTTGTGAAGCATCCACTTGTCCAGGAAGTCTGTCAGGTGGAAATTGACGAACGTGTTGTGGAGCTCTCCAAGGAATACCTTCCCTTCATGGCGTGCGGGTTCACGTCACCAAAGCTCACGCTAACCATTGGCGATGGCTTTGACTTTATGAAGAATCACGTGGGGGAATTTGACGTGATCATCACAGATAGTAGTGATCCCGTGGGTCCAGCTGTGTGCCTCTTCCAGGAATCCTACTTTAGTCTCATGAAGTGCGCCCTGCGTCCCGGTGGTATCGTCTGCTCCCAAGGTGGGACATACTGGACGGAAATGAATCAAGTTAAGGACACACTGACGCATTGCCGGAGTCAATTCCCCGTTGCTGGGTACGCCTATTCCTCTGTCCCAACGTACCCATGTGGACAGATTGGCTACGTCATTGGATCTCTCAATGAGGTAAGTCAACCATCTTACACTGTTTCCAACAGAAACAAACACAAGCACTCATAAAATGAGTGATAATTAAACAAAAGCAATGCATCGACGTCAGATATTTACGTATTTCTGTTGATTTTTTTTTCGAATTCCTTTTGATAAGATGAGGTCAAGAGGGTCATTAAGGGAAGGGAAAATATTTTGTCATTATCATGTTACATGCTGAAACATTGCTATCACACCGTTGTAGCATAAATGCATAGTCATGATATTTAAAATCTTTGAAAGAATTGCTCAAAATGTTTTTTTTTTTCAATTAATTTGTCTCTATTTAAATCAAAAAGTTAAGAATAATTGAAAATTGAAGAAAATATTAAATATTTGTTTGAAAAAAAAAAGTCATTTGTAGGCCTAATGATCATGAGAATCTTCTTCGAAACGTCAACAAAAAGGATCTTTTTTACCTCAACTCAAAGAATTATTCTTTGAGTTCCACAAATTATGCTAAAACAATGGGTGAAATTCACTAGTTAGACAGAATTAAGATTCCTTAAGAAAAAAACTTATGATTCCTGAGGAAAAAAAGATTCTTAAGTTTTCTTAAGTTAATCGAGCAAAATACTTTTTGATGATTTTTACGAATTTCGATGCTCGAAAGCGATCAGAAAAATCAACGAAAAATGTGTATTTAGTTCGATTCAGCCTAACTGAAGAAATCTTAAGTTTCTCTTAAAAAAAATGTAAAATTCTTATTTTTTCTTAGGAAATTTTTAGTTTTTCCTTAAGGAATCTTAAGAAATCTTATGAAAACTTAAGCATTCTCAATAAAACTTAAAGAATCTTAAGAAATCTTAGGTCTTTCTTAAGATTTCTTAAGTCTGTCTGACTAGTGAATTTCACTCAATAGCCGGGGCTAAAATGTACTGGTAAGCTGACCAAGCTTACGGGAGCTGTGTTTCTTTCAGTGTACCAATTTTATGAGAGCAAACTAGAACGCGAATTAATTTAAATACGCGCAAAGTCGGGAAAAGTAGAAAAGTCATACCCTAAGAAATCTTTAGAAGGCCATATCTCGAGAACGGATCCATAGATTTTCATAATTTTTTTTTGTTTGAAAGGTCTTGAAGTCAGCTATAACATATCGAAAAATGAAAAAAAATTATGTCGCCATTTTCGAAAAATTCGAGTTCGAAATTTTCGAAAACTTTGTTTTTGACTTTAGCGCCTCTTGCGGTCATTTCTCCAAGTTGCAATGTTCTAGACATTTGTAGGGTTTCACAAAACCTATCATTTGCGCTTGAGTTGATCAAGATCGGACTTGTAGAACTCGAGATATGACATGCCAAATTTGAAAGGCTATATCTCGAGAACGGATCCATAGATTTTCTTCATTTTTGGCATGAAGCTAGATAATATGGTCAGCTATAACATATCAAAAAATGAAAAAAATTTATGTCGCCGTTTTCGAGATATTCATCGAAAACTAATCGAAAATTTTGTTTTCGATTTTTGGCCCCCTAGCGGTCACTTTTGAAACTTCGTATGTTCTAGAGAGTTGTAGGGTTTGTTGATAGCTTTCATTTGAGCCAGGGTTGATCAAAATCGGTCAAGCCGTTTTCGAGTTATGGTCGATTTTCGATGAAAAATTGTGGCGGCCATATTGACTAAACGGCTTGACCGATTTTCGAAAATGAGGTATCGTTGGAAAGCTCTTGATGTCCCCTACAACATATAAAAATTTCAGATTTTTAGCTATTACAGGGGCTGAGATATAGCGAAAACAAAATTTTGAGGTTATTCAAAATGGCGGATGGAGGGGTGGGGGGTAAAATTTGACATCATAATCGGACGTCTTCCAGTCGACTTTTAAACTTTGCCGTTTACCGCAAGTATCTATCTATTACGGTTCTCTCGCTGTTTCAGGAAAACATTAGTTTTAAGGAAATAAAATTAATACATTTATTTAGTTTAAGAAAATAAATTCATTAGTTTTAAGCACTATCATCATTCCCCTATATTTTCCTCGCGCACATGGTCTTTAGTATACAAAACACCGCTCTTATACATAATCCCTATCACATACTTTTCTCCCGAGCATCGCTCTCACATAAAATTTCTTATGATCAGCAGTTTTTACCCTTGCACTTGATTCCTTCCGTGCGACAGTGTCTTTTTCTCTTTTTATATACTTTGCATTGCACTCTCCCACATAGGATTTATCCCATAGGTAATACAAAATGATGATTTTGCTTTCCAGGAAATAATCCCACTCCATTAAAAATTGTGTCCCTTAGAGATAAGAATAGAGTATAAAAGGAGATGTGGTGGCTAATAAAAATCAGTTTTGTAGAGAACGCAAACCAAGTAAGTGTTTTCAAGCAAAATTCAGTCCTAAATAGAGCAAAGTTTGTGCAAGGAACAAATAGAAGATAGAATCACCCAGATTCCTTCTTTTATCTTGCTAAAACCTTTACTCTACCCCATACGAAACAGGAGTTTGTACAAGAGCCACAGAAGATAGAATCATCCAGATTCATTCCTTTGTCTTGTAAAAATAACTGTTTCTACCCACAGAAACGAGGTTTGTTCAAGAGCTTCATAGAAGATAGGGTTAAACCCATTCTTTTGTGATTCTTGATAAAATTTCGTTTTTTAAGAATAGAGTTTGTGAAAAGAAAGGATTAGAAGACAAAATCTTCGGATTTATTCTTTAATCCATTCTTTCAAAAACCCTATTCAAATATAGGTTTGTGATAGGAAACACCTATCAAAAATCTATAACCCAAAATTCTTGTACGGGATCAATTTAGAAAATTGCCAAATTCCCGTACACTCGCAATTTAAGTTTATGATCCGGCCGGACGGCCGGCCGGAAAAAATTTTTTTTGGCGCATACGTTTTATGGAATGTGGGGACCCTAATTCGTGCTCATCCCAAGTTTGAGCCCGATCTGACGACTTTCGATTTTGCTCGGTACACAAAAGCTGTGTCTGAAAGAAACACAGCTAAAAATCCATGGAAAAGTAACGAAATTATCCATTTACCCAATTAATAAGAGAAAATCGTTTTAGGTCATTCCTGCAGGTAATTTCCTGCCCTACAAAGTTTTCTTAGATGGTCTTTCTCAATCTCATTGAGAAAAATGATTTTTTGAGCATTTCCCAAATTCTTGGGTGATTTTTTTTGCCCCAGTCTCTCCCAAGTCAATATCAAATTGTAGCCAACTTTAGGGATTTCTGAAAACTATGAGCAGAATTTTTGTAGCTCCTACAGAACCCTAAATGTCTCAATTCTTCATTAAATGAAATTAATAAATCAAATAACGCATAGACATTCCTTAGACCACAGAAGTGTTTTCCCGACGTGTGGCGACAATAATGATTTTACGGGTCTTTCGTCGGTAAAGTGGGGGTTTCTCACCCAGAAAAACTCATGTTTTCCAGAGCTTTTGGCTCCGTTCAGAGCTACAGAGAAGGAATTTATTTCTCTGTAGCCACTGAAGAAGGCTCCGAACAGAGTCGAAAGCTCTGGAAAACGCTAGTTTTTCTGGGTGAGAAACCCCCACTTTACCGACGAAAAACTCGGAAAATCATTATTATTCCTTAAACCTATGAATACTAACTTAAGAACGCCTCTCTTAATTTTCTTCCAGAACACAAATCTCAAGGAACCAACGGTAATATTCTCGGAGGAGGAGCTAGAAAAAATGGGAATGCGCTACTATTCCGCTGATATCCATCGTGCTGCTTTTACACTTCCAAGATATGCTGCAAATGTGCTAAAATAAATGGCACCAAACCTGCCTAACAAACTTTCCATGAGAATAACTTTTTTTTTCTGTCTTCATAAGCCAAGTTTTATCTAAAATGTATATTTTCTCATTAAAATAAACTTTATAATGTTTTTTTGTTGTTGTTGTGTGGGTTATTTAAAAAATGCGCAGGAATCATTCCGGAATCTCATTCATTTTTGGGAGGAAAAATAATTTAGAGCAATTGGTGGTGCTTCGTTACGAAGTTTGCAAAAAAAAATAGAAAATAGAAAAAAAAAAAACAATTTACATAAAAAAGGCACATGGATGCATAGAGAGAGCTTTTCTTCTTTTAGATGATTGCCTCATCGATGAATCTCCTCTGTCCCCATAACTCCCTCTCTCAGAGCTCCTCGAAGAATGCCACGCGGGATTTTGTGGAGCCGGATTTGAGTTTTTTCAGCGTTGAGTACTTTGTCTCACCCTGTCGCAATTGTTCGGCATTTAATATGTCGAGTACACACTGATTTTCCTGAATTTTCAGCAATTCAATCTCAGACCGAAGCTCACGTAGCTGATGTTGGACCTGCTTTGACTTCTCCAAGCATTCAACACTACAAAGAATGGAATAATCCCAACGAAAGAGAGATTTTAGTGTCTTTTTTTGGGAGCAAATAGATGGAATTCTTACCGCTCCTTTTCGATCTCTCGATCAATCTCTTCCATATCGCCACCGGCAATGACGTCATAGTGGCACAAATCAACATCGAGTATTTGTGACTCAGTCACATCGCTGCCACTGATGGACGGCTCAACGGAGGATGTACTTTGATTCACTGAACGACTGAGGAATGTCAAAAGTTTCTGCGTGGCATCCCGCTCAGCGGCACGAGCATACATCAGCTCCTTCTTCAGCTTATCCGCCTCCGCTGAACGTTTTTCCTTCTCCTCCGTCAATTTTGCCACATAAAACTCCGTGTCGCGAATTCTTTTCTCAAGATCCCCCTTTTTTCATTCAAAAGCATTATCAACTCATAAATTCATTAAGAAAAATCCTTTTTTTTTACCTTTTCTTTCTCCGTTTTAAGTGCCGTCTCACGCAGGCGATTCATCTCCTGCTTAAATGTGTGCGCCTTGTGTTCCGTGAGGATCATTTGCTCCTGATTCACACGACTCTTCTCCGCATAAATCTCAGCTGCTTCCTCTGAGCGTCTCTGCAAGAACATTTTCAAGAGAAATTAATTTTTTATCGCTAAAAGGAAGAAAAAAAAAAGAAATTCTTACAAGAGCTTCACTGGCATTTTGCATTTCATCTTGAAGTTGCATCAGTCTCTGTTCCAGGTTTGCCTTCTCACGCTCTGCTTGCTCCCGAAGTTGCTTCTCCCTGGACAACTTGTTTCGCTCCACAGCACGTCGTTGCTTCTCCTCTTTTGCTTGTGCCTTCATCTGCTGAATTTCCATTGTGTCTGGCTTTCGACGTCGCATAAATAAATCATGATTCCCCACACACAAATCCAGAATCTGCAGAATATTTAATAATTCAGTTTACTTTTAAAGACTTTTTTGTTTCAAAGAATTTTCTTACTAATTTGTTAATACGAAGTTTCTGGGAGATGAAAATAAAGTTGGGTGATTTATTGTCTACTGGTTTAATTGTAAATTTCTTGTCATCAAAGCCAATGTGCCGTATTTCTGACCACTGAAACGTTGTCCGGGGTTGGAGTTTATTGTTCTTCTCGTAGATATTCAATCCCATGGCTGTGACTCCAAGCCACAATTCTGTATTTTTCTTATTCTAAAATGTTGAAGAAGAAGAATTAGCAAAGTTCCTTGAAGAAAAGTTAAAAGAAATTAAAAAAAAAATACTCACAGTAATTGGGAAGTAATTAACGCCATACATATCAAGATCCTGAGCAATTTTGAGGTATTCCATCTCCGCTTCATCCCTCGACATACCTTTGTGGTCAGAATACCAAATTTTAATGCGATCCTCCCACATTCGCGGGGTCATTTGATACTGATCAATTACACGCTGCGGCAGAAGGCTCTCACTGGCTAGCAAGCCTGGCTTGCAGTTGTCCTCATCGTAGTCCCCATATTTTGCCTGAACAGCATATGAGGCAAGTAGGACGGAAGCTTCTGGTGGGCAGTAGATGTCCATTGAGAGGATACCCTGCTTAACTTGCAGGAAGAATAAATGTTGCGTGATCTCCTGAACGAGTTCTTCATTGACATTCTCCGGAAAGAATTTGGCATAGAACATAAACACGCATCCACTATCATTGGATAAATTAACACTCTGATCTTGCACCTTCTTATCCATCTTCAGCCACGAGAGATTCCCCTTGGAATCCTCATATTGCAACCCAAAGTACCACGTTTCACGCAGACCAATTGTTTGGCACACGAGTTCAAAGAGAAATTGTCCGGTGGCACGTTGCTGTAAAATACACAAATTAATTGAGGCCGTTGCGAAGGAGAATTATAATCTCGTAGAACTCACTTCCAAGTGGAATTCCAGCTCAGAATCAAATGTGATCACCTTGACGGGAAGTTGCTTTTTGGACTTCTTTCGACGGAAGGGACGCATCTTAAGGATATCCACCATATTCCACCCTTGAAAAAAAGTCAAAACAATCCAATTAATAACAAAATCAAAGAAAGATTTTATGCAGGAATGTTGGGAGAGCATGAGAGGAGAGAATAAAATTCCGGGAATGCGTCAGCTGCGTAAACAAACAGGTTGTGCTCGAGCCCCCTGTCTCTTTGGTGTCGCATCGAGTCTATTTTTGGGATAGAAAACGGAAGTCTCACACCAAAGCTGGGGAGATTGAATTTTCTTTGGGCTTCACGTGTGTGAAGGGGGTAACACGCACTACAGGAGGAGCAGAGCGATGGGATGTCCAAAAATAGACCACAAAAAACAGAGGCTCGCACCACTCACCCAACATTTTTACCTGCCTTCTCACGACCCTCCACACACGAATTATGCAATCACGCTGCAAAATTCACGTGCATGGAGTATTTGAGATCACGCAGCACTCACGAGAGTAGCCTCAAGTTGAGTGGAAATTGCAATTAATTGCAAATTAATGGGCAAAATGAAATGTGGCACCCACCCTCTTTTTCTCAATCCACAGTCATACTTCAGTTGCCCTTTTTTCCTCAGTTTTTTCCCTGTCTCTGCACAATGTACGTGTTTTCCTTTATCACAGCACACCCCCCTTAACACCCCAAAGGCACTTGATTCCAAAATACACCCACGAAAATAAACAAAAACCAGATTTTCTCTAACAAAATCTAAATTGAAGAAAACATAATATAAGTTATACTTCTTCTTCTTCACATAAAATTCCGACAGTTGCGCGAGTTTCGTGACTTCGTCGGAAGTATTCGGCGAGATTTGCGCAGGTTCAATTAAATACCGCCGTAATTCAAAAATTCCCCTCATCACATTTTTTGATATTATTTCATTTATGGGATTTATGGATAAAAAAGTTATTTTAAGATTTAAGCACGTATTTAATTTTTTAGAGTTCTTAGAAGATTATGAAATTAAAAAAAGAGAAGTACTTCCCTTAATTAACTAAATAGCCTAATAAATTATTAATTAAAAAAGAAGAATTATCTGCGTTTATGTCCCCGCAATTGTGGAATTTTCTCTCTTCATGCTGTTCAGTTGCTCGCCGTTCGTCACATTGAACGGATTGAAGAGAATTTTGTGCGATTTTCCAGTGCTTTTCCTCTTCTATCTCTAAAAAAAAGGTGCTTTAAAATGAGTTGTCCCTTCAATGGGTAAGTTTTGTGAATTAATAATGTAAGAAAATCATAATTTTGCAACATTTTTTGATAAAAAGAGAAATTCATTTAAAAAAATCATTGAAAAGTAGCTTCTACTAAAGTGTCTTAAAAACTCATTTATTCCCCTTGAAAATATTAACATTAAATAATTTAATTCTAAATATGCCAGAAAAACTCATAAAACCTTTTTTTTAAGAAAGAAAAAGTATTTTAAAAAAATCCATGAAGTATTTTACAACAAAAAATCACAGCTAAAATGCGAGGTTTGCAAAAAAAATGTCGCATGATCTTTAAGTAAAAAAAGCTTATCATAAAATGAAGTAAAAAAGAAATATAAATTACTATTAGTCTAATCTGTGTTGGTTGTTTTTCAGCGGTCCATCGCGTCTTGGTGGTGATGATCTCCCCGAGGAGGGAATGATGTACGGCGGTGAGTGCAAAAAAATGTAAAATTACACACGTGATAACATTTATAGACTTTTTAGACATTTAACATCAACGAATAAAACTTTTTCTTACTTAAAATTACTTGATATAGATATTAAAAATGGTTTAAAATGCGTTTAAAAGGTTTTAAAAGTTTTAATTAAATAAAAAAGACGCATGTATGCTCCATAACAAGTTGTTAGGGCTAATTAGTTTTATTTAAAGCTTTTAAAGGCCTTAATATAAACAAGAATGATTAATTTAATAAAATCGCACAAAATGTACGTTTCAGGTGACAAATTTTTTTCTGAACGTTCTGAGAATACATTTTCTTCTTCCTTTTTTTTATTGCTAAGTATTACATATTTATGTTTTCTTACCAGAATTTTATCTCTTTCTTTGTTAGAATCTTAAAACTAACTAATGATTTTTTTAAAATCTCAATTAGGCTATTTCTGCATGGAGACATTAAAGTCTATCAGTCTATCACTTTTTTTTCTTCTTATATTTTCAAATAAATAAAAATTAAGATCTTTATGCAGCTTCTAATTTCTTTTTTAGAATATCTCATGCTGGACAAAGTTCTAAATGCCCAAAGGCTCGTATCGGAGACTACAGGTGGCAAGGTTCATGATGAGCATCTCTTCATCATCACCCATCAAGGTATCTTTTTTCTCCATGACCTTCAAAAATTAAGAATTTCTAAAGAATATTTTATAATGTCTCAATTCGTAGCATATGAGCTGTGGTTCAAACAAATCCTCTATGAGTTTGACTCCATTCGGGACCTCTTTAAGGCGGATTGTATTGAGGAATCGAGGACGCTGGAGATTGTAAAACGCTTGAACCGTATTGTGCTTATTCTAAAGGTGAGAAGAGCAATTTGATATTCTTATGCTCTAGACGAGGCTACATGTAGTACGCACACTGAAGCCATACAAAAGAACAAGATGAATTGATTTTTTCCTTTGGTGGCCTTTGGTGACTTTCGCTGGTGGTTATTCAATGCCATCCATCATTATGCATTTATTTATGTTGCAGCTCCTCAATGAACAAATTCCCATCCTGGAGACAATGACCCCCTTGGATTTTATGGAGTTTCGCATGCACCTGGCCCCGGCATCAGGATTCCAAAGTTTGCAATTTCGATTGATGGAGAATAAATTGGGCGTGAAGATGGAGCATCGTGTCAAGTACAATCAGAACTATTCTGTTGTATTCGGGCAGGATCCAACAGCTGTTGAGAAGATCATGGAATCGCACAAGGAATCATCATTGCTGGATCTCGTGCAAAAATGGCTGGAGCGGACACCAGGACTTGAGGAAGATGGTTTTAATTTCTGGGGGAAATTCAAGGAGAGTGTGGATAAATTCTTGGAGCATGAACATGAGGAAGCTATGGTGAGAATTTTTTCTTTAAATATTTTATAAAGAAAAATATTTAAAGGATTTTTTTGTTGGCTCGCAGAAAGAACCGGATTTGTCCAGGAGAAACTATCGCTTGATGGATATTGAGATGCGAAGGGGTGTCTACAACTCCATCTTCGATTCAGCATCCCACGAGGCGCTTGTAATGCGTGGGGATCGTCGATTCAGCCACAAAGCCCTTCAGGGAGCCATCATGATCACATTCTATCGCGATGAGCCACGTTTCAGTCAACCACACCAGATTCTTGTTCTTCTCACTGATATTGATTCCCTCATTACAAAGTGGAGATGTGCGTGATGATCCTTATTTAATTTTCCGCCAGTTTGTGATTTTTCTGTTTCTCTTTGCAGACAATCATGTTACAATGGTCCAGAGGATGCTGGGATCCCAACAATTGGGCACTGGAGGCTCTTCCGGGTACCAATACTTGAGATCAACACTCAGCGATAGGTACAAAGTGTTCCTGGATCTTTTCAATTTGTCCACATTCTTGATTCCTCGCCATTGGATCCCACCACTTGACACCAAGCTCAATTGGAGTTTCAATGCTCCATCGGCTCCATCACTGAAGTGAAGTCCTTGGCCGGGAATCTCCTTTTTAAATTTCTGGAGGAAGGTGGGTAGGATGGGCTGGGAAGAAATTATGATCACAGCATAGACGTCGTTATTTTTCCAAAATAAAACGAATATTTTCAAAAAATCCCTCTTTCAATATTTCTTCAGCTACGACAATTGCTGTTGCAAGTGACGAAACTCCAAGGCATTCTAACCTCAATCTCCGTTTTAGAGGCTCAATCGAGATGGATTTTCTGTGAAGATTTTGTGAGAATAAATAGTGAAAATCATAAGAAAATGCTACATTCACTGCTAAAATATCGTAGCCTGTGGTCTTCCAAGTATCTAGGTGTTGTCCTTTCTGTGCGACATTACAGTAATTTGAAGAAATCATCAAATGCAGTTGAACTCCTTGAATCTTGGAGACAGAAGTTCACTGAACTTCAAATTCCGGAAGTCAAATCTTCCCTAGATAACATCCTTGGGTGTGTCCTTAAGCGAAGAAAGGTAATTGCTTTGAGTTTCCCTTAATTAATCTTAATTGATTTACTTACTTCCCTTCCAGGTGTATGGTTTGAGCGAGAGACGAGATTTAATTCTTACCCAGGAAGAAGTGAATGAATTTAACAGACTCTGCCACTGTCGTGAGGCACGTATGCCAATCCAGTACATTGTGGGTGAATGGGAATTTCGTGATCTTCACCTAAAAATGCAGCCACCTGTTTTTATTCCACGTCCGGAAACAGAAGGACTTGTTGAGTTGATTCTGAAGAAAAATAAATCAACAGAGTTTGTGAGATTTTTAGAGATTGGATGTGGATCTGGAGCTGTATCATTAGCACTCCTTAGTGCATTACCCAATGCAAAATGCAAGGCTGTAGATCAGAGCAGTATGGCTTGTTTCCTTACACTCAAGAATGCCATCAGTTTGAAGCTCTCAGATCGCATTTCTGTGTCCCAACATAAAGTAACTGATGAAATCAAGGATGAGGACTTTTGTGAGAAGTTTGATTTTATTGTATCAAATCCACCGTATGTTCCCACACGAGATCTCCTCAAAATTGACCCAGAGATACGATTGTGAGTTATTCTGAACTGATTTTGAAGCAAAAATGAATTTTTATTTAATTAATCTTGATCACTTTAGGTACGAAGACTTGCGTGCTTTGGACGGAGGTGAAGATGGGTTGAATGTAATAAAATCCATCCTAAGGGTTGCATCAAAATTCCTCAAGGATAACGGAACCATTTGGCTGGAAGTTGATTCATCCCACCCTCAAGTCATTGAAGAATATCTCAATATTCATCACAAGACGCTACAATTAAAATTCCTATCCAGCCATCGAGATATTTTTGATAAGGAGCGCTTCATTGAAATCAGAAGAGATCTCTAAAGACAATTTGTTCATACATCAGTTCGTTTTATTCTTATTTCTTTTTTTTATTTACAAGAATCATTGCAAAAACTTTTTTTTAGGGTAAATAAAAACAACTACATACGAGACCTAACGAGGATAGTTTGAATGTACAGGTATCAGTGGTTTTTTCACTTCTCTCATTTACTTTTCCTCATCTTCCCTACATGTTATTTTTACACAATATTTACAAATAACTTTTCTTAATTTGTTTTGAAATTTTTCTCACCACTCTCTCTCTGAATCTTCGGGATTTACGGAACTCTCCATCAAGCACACCATCATCTCTGTACGTCTTTGTAATTCTTTTGTGTATGGTTGCATATTTATCACAAAATTCTCTATATTATTAATTCAATTTAATGTATTTTTCAGTACATTAAGTTCGTTCGCCAATTTCTTGCCTAAGGCCATCATTTGCATTATGTTAATCTGCAAGAAGAAAAAAGAGGAGAATATTCATTCGCGTGCTCTCTTCGTTTTTAATTTCTTCTTGTTTTGTTACCTCTAAATCCGGATTCTCCTGAAGGGCCTTCTTTAGTATAGCCCCATCAGCAGAGAAGAGGAAGACCACGGGTATCGTCACATCATCCTTACCATCGCCCGACATTGCAAACATTGGTTGATTATCACTCGATGTGTTAGCAGTGTTGTCAATGATAATCACCGCCACGGCTCCAGCAGTCTGTGCAGCACGGGCCTTCTCAATGAACGTACAATCTCCCCGCTCTATTATTGCTATCCTGTTCTCGAGCGAGTTCTTTAAGGCTGCCAAAACATCATCCGTTAAAAAAACTCTTTTTAAAGTTCTTAAATGTGAAGGAGTCTATTCATTTTTGTTCCTTTCGTGATCTTATTAAAAAAAAACAGCTTAAGAAACTTCCTAAACCTCCTAATCATATAAAATCCTTCAAACAATGCCATATCGATAAAAAATCCTTATAATTTAAAACCACACCCACATTGTATTTTAATTTGCCTTTGAATGCATAAAGCATATGCTTCAATGCTCTAATTGATATTATATCTGAATACATTAAAATATTCATGATTCATCTTTGCAAAACTGTTTGATTCCTTAACGTCCTATAAAAAATCCTTCTAATGATGGTAAAAAGAAGAAAGGAGTTTATTCAGGCTTGTATGAAAGATGATCCTCTATCGCAGAACAATTTTAACCCATTCCATCTTGTAGAGGATCAAAAAACATTGAAGAATCGCGAGAGAACCTCCCCAAAATCCACTGGGATCACATCGAAAAGTGCAAATAAAAATTGCAAAAAAATTCAAATATTGCGACGCCATTTGACATTTTTTTCCCTATAAAAAATGTTTGAAAACTTTTTTGTAGACTTGTCGCTCATTTTCCGTGGAGTTTTTTTTTCTAGTCAAAATAAATGTTTATATTTTCGTTTCTGGAGTGATTTCTACATCTGAATCTGTGAAATCTTCTGCTCCTTGGAAGTCTGTGCATCTAATGATATTCTCAAAGCACTGAGAAAACAAACTAATTGCGAGTTTATTGCTGTGAATAATTTCATGAGACTTCCGGATGTCTTGACATTGCAGCCTCCTCGAGAGCGGATGCAACAAGGAGGAGGGCATAGAATCTCTGTTCACTGCCCATTGATTCAATTTCAATGCGTCGGAGCAAATCTTTCGCTTCCGGAAGCCCCAATATCTCCAGCAAAACCTCATGGGTATTCTGCAGAAAAGATCTCTGAGAGGCAAAATGAGAGTTGAGAATCACTTTTGTCAGCTCCAGGAAGTCATTGCTCTTGGGAAAGATGTATGGGAAGACGGTGATGAAGATTTTGTGGACTTGCTCAGTGTTCCAATCTCAGAAGGAGACTTTCAGGAGCAATGTCAGAAATGTCTTCCGTGCTGGTCATGATTTGCTTGATGACTCCGTCGAATGTTTTCGGATACTGACTACTAAACTGATTTCTACATCTGCTGAATCAGGTATATTGCGCTGGATGGGATTCAACTCGGTAAGATTTGCTTAAATTCTCACTGCCAAAGAGGCCCAAAAAAATGTAAAAAGATTTGTTTTGATTTGCAAGGGGCTGGTTCTATCAACCTCCCTCAGCTTAATTTCGCAGTGGATCACCTGATTCAGATGTAGAAATCACTCCAGAAACGAAAAAATAAACATTTATTTTGACTAGAAAAAAACTCTACAGAAAATGAGCGACAAGTCTACAGAAAACTTTTGAAACATTTTTTATAGGGAAAAAAACGTCGAATGGCGTCGCAATATTTGAATTTTTTTGCAATTTTTATTTGCACTTTTCGATGTGATCCCAGTGGATTTTGGGGAGTTTCTCTCGCGATTCTTCAATGTTTTTTGATCCTCTACAAGATGGAATGGGTTAAAATTGTTCTGCGATAGAGGATCATCCTTCATACAAGCCTGAATAAACTCCTTTATGTAATAAAAAAAAGGAGTCTATTCACTCTTGTTCGAATCATAGCACATTTAAATGTATAAATCAAAAAAAATCATCCTTGCACAAGGCTAAAACTTTAAATAAAGACCGAAAAAACTATCTTAGAGAAAACACATTATCATTTATTTGCAGCTGTCGCTAATAAAGTCAAAGTGAGATCTATGATGCATATGCTTCAGTGCTTCACTTAATGCTTTTTACCGGATAAAAAATTGAATAAATCTCCTTTTCAAAACTGTTTTTAAATTTATGAAAATCGAACCACAGGGAAAACCTCTTTCAAATTGATTCTATTGAAAGTAATAAAAATCGAACCAGTGGTATTTTAAAAGCACTTAAGATAATTATTTTGATCACAGTAGATATACTTCAGGTTCGTTATCAATATCGATTTTAATTAAAATCAGTCAAAAAAAAAAGTTTATTAAATTGATTCAAATTCTCGTTCAAATCAGACAAGCGGTTTTTTAAATTAATATTCTTCATTAACCCTTTAAGGTCCGCGATCAATTTAGCAAGCTGATTGAACTAAAAATAATTTTTATGGGTTCCTTTGAGCTCAAATAGGACATTTTTGGCAAAGAATTCCAACTCAAAAATTTTCGGTATTTTGTCCTTTCTGAATCCTGATCCTGTGAATCCTTGGGGATAGCCTCTCTTGTGATCATAAAATGATTAGGGATTACATAAAGACATTGTCTTGTACTAATTTGGACTCAATATTTATAAAATAACGACCCAATGGACCTTAAAGGGTTAAGATTAATATAAATTTAGTTATGAATGTACTCACCGGAACACAGGCGAAATGGCTCGGCGAGAACGGCTTTCTGATGGACGGATTGATCGTCTGTGAGTTCGGGACTAAAGTGACTAGGACCTGCCTTGAGAATTTCATAACTCCCATCGGATTTCTTCATGAAAACAGCTTGAAGTTGCATTGACGGACTACTAGCTTGTTGTTTTGACAATTCAACCATTTCTTGCATGAAAATAAGTCCCCTTTCGGCATCTTCCGGGGATTTTGCCTGCAGAAAGAGAATTTTTTTTAACTTGCTTAAAAAAAACAATTTTTAGAATAAAGAAAGAAAAGTTAAGACTTACATTGTAGAAACTATGGAGTAGCTGAACTTTTCCCTCACCTAGAGACACCATAGTGATACCCATGTCGTAGACAGTACGAAGATGATCAGCATTGCTAACTTGAAAGTCCTGAGCACGCAATCGCTTATTGTTTGACACACGGGGACAAATCCCCGTGACCAAATCCCGAATGGGTCGTCGAACTGTGTTGGGAAATAATTTATTTGGGCTCGGGCAGGAGCGCATAAAGTCCAACATGTGGTATTCATCTTCATCTTTAAAGTCCGCCGTGGTATTTGTGAATTGCCCCAGGGACAGTGGCAGGAGATGGGCTTCTGTGGTGAAGATGAAATCATCGAGATCAAGAATGAGTTCGGCATCATCGGCAAAGAGCAAGTAGAGATATTTGAAAGTTTCCGACAGCACAAATGAATCCATCCGGTCTTCATGCTTCCCCGTGCGCACATCATTCACAGCTGCATACCCACACGGGACCTTTGCGTGCTGCTGCAGTGTCCGGAGAACTTTCTTTCCCACTTGTAGGTAGTAGTGATCACCCGTGGCTTTGTACAGGAAGTACGTGGATTCAATGAATTCCGGACGTAGAGGATGCTGCCCCCAGTGAATTTGGAAGTCAAATGTAAACGCCTCGGGGATGAAGGTGTGCATTTGCATCACCTGATACAGCATTTCGTGTGTCTGTACAGCTGGCTTGAGGTCCCCCGTGAGGACCTGCAAGCCCGGCCAGAAAGCCAGCAGGGCATCCATGAAATTGCGTGATTTTGCATGAGGACGATGCATTAGGACATCCAGGAGCATTGGACCCTGACTTATGTACTTCATCACAGCATTGTAGTGCCTATTGAATCGTGCCAAGTATCTTTCATCTCCCAGAAGAACATACGACTGCAGAAAACATTAAAGAAAAAAAAATCAAGAGTTTTCTTACAACATAATTAAAAGAAAAAATGCAAAACATTTTCTTTTGCAACTCATGGTCATTTAAATTTAAAAAAAAACCAATAAAATCCAGTTTTGGAGATCTGGTTTTTTTGGCAATATATCTCGCGCAGCCACCAGTAAAAGTTAAGTAACTCACCTTCAGACAGTACTCGTAGTAGGAATCAATTCCGGCCCCAACACCGGAATCACGACGAATCCAATCGCCAGAATGAACATTGAGTGTGGTTCCCATGAGATCGGAGCCTCTGTGGCGTATCTTCCACAGAGCATCCATGGCAGCGTGTGCTTTAGCCTCGAAAATGGGCTCTCCGCTAAGTCGTGAGAGGGCGGCAAATTCCAGGAGGATTGTCCCTGCGCATGCTGTACACGTTTCCCGCGAATGCCGCAGCTCGTCGCTCTTCATGCCATCCCGTAGATTAACCCTGGCATGTGGGATACCCGTAGATGTATTGAAGGCAGGCAGGAGACGATAACCGAGATCTTTGGCCATCTCAAGGAGCTCCCCACGATACCACATCATTAAATTTGCTTCCTTCTGAATATACTCTGCAAGGATATGAGCCGACAGGAGACCTCTGTGGGGAGAAATAAATCATTTTTAGATCCTTCATCACTCTAAAGTGGATTAATTGTCCTTACCCAATCATTCGGATGTTTGTCTCAAAAACGGACACAATGATATTGCTGTCAAAGGAAACATTCTGGATAACGAGCTTTACGGCATGCTCAAACTCCTCCAGATCTCCGAGGATCACCAACGTGTCCAGTGTGTCCACGAGAGTCATTGAAAAGCTGTAAGAAAGTTAGTTTCTCTCTTGAATTTTCAAGCAAAAATAATGCGAAGGACACACAGAGAAGTATTGCAGAATGCTCGTATTCTCTGCCAAATTTACTATCAATTTGCACAAAATTTGCAAATAGCATCTTCACGAATGACGCAAATAGAATTAATTATACTGCAAGAAAGCTTTTGTGCAATTTCTTTGCATACGTTGCATAAAAATGATGAATAAGTTTTCAGATAAATTGATTAATTTCAATATTTATCTACATTTGAGAATTTCAAACGAGTCCCGATTGGGAGCACCTCTTTGTGGCGCTCTCTGAGGCTTTTACTCACTTTCCAAGCACATCATCCATATCCCCCCGTGATGGGGTTATCCCCCTGTAGCGTCCAGCACAACTCAGGGGCATCAGCTCATCCGCAGGAAAGGCATTTTCGAGGTACGCACGATAGCCATGATAGAACATATCTCGGGCTTCCTCCCTGGAAGAAAAAACACGGATTTCATCATCTCTAAACGTCTCAACACATGAATGCAACTCACTTGAGCATATTCCGCTCCTTCGTGGACATATTTTCCGTGGGGATCCCATCAGAATCTGCCACGGCAGACGCTGCTATAAGCGAGAACACCAGAAGCCTCGTCGTGTACCGGTCCATTCTTCACTATTTCATTACACTTAATATGTCTGTGCTTCAACAGTTTGTACACCTGAATTTCCAACTAAAATTAATCATTTATTATTATAATAAAAAAAAATTCACTTTTTCATTGGAAAAAATATTTTCTGACGTGTTTTTCTAATGTCAGAAGCGTTTTGGTTGAGGTTATGGGAAACTCAACGAAACATAACGAATGTAACGAAAATTTTCCGTTTAGTTTTTCAAAATTTTTGTGTTTTTTTTTCCAACCGGATGTGATTTTTCTTTTCCAGGAAGTGACACTGCCCCTACTGTCCAGGTAAGCTAGAAAAAAAACGTACAATTGATACAATTTGTTTCAATGCCTGAGAAAATTGAAAAATCAAAACAGCCGCCTGTTTTTTACGGCGAAAACTCCCAAGCTTTTTGGAGCAAACGGCTTTTTCGCGGGAAAATCGAATAATGGCGCTAAAATTGCTACCTGCCCACATAATTTGGGGGTAATTAAAACAACCCCCATAATTACATTAATTTACCCTGCCCCACAACTTCGCGCTTGCTTATAAATCTCTGGTCATTCCGTGGAAAAGTCTCTTGTTGGAAAAATTTCTGTAAAATGGTGCAAAGGATAAATTCAGGAATGAAATTCCAGGACTTCAGGAGTGCTCTGTGGAAGTCACTCATTGAATACTTCGAAACGAGTAATCTCCATGGGTACAGGGAGTTTGTCAATGGAGACAGCTTCTGGGTGCGGAGGATAATTTGCATTTGGATGCCCATCTTTGCCACAGCATGGGGTATACAGCTCGTGCTCTATGAATACAATTTCTTCGTATCAAATCCCATGATTACCACCCTCATATCCAATCAGTATCCTGCCTACAATTTCCCCTTTCCTGCCGTTGCAATTTGTCCAAATAATAAAATTAGCAAAACTGCAGCATGGCGGTATGCTCAAGAATTGTGAGTAAAAAGGACGCTCTGCGGGCGCCATTTTGTTTTTGCTATGAAATCAGTTTAAAAATTTTCAGGCATAACCGATCAGATGGAGCTAGATCAGTGGAGTTTATTTATGAGCAGCTAAAGTACTTGGGTCATTTGATTGATGCCCAAGATCCAGATCCGAGCGCTGGTGTTTGGCTTCAGGAATTCATTGATAGGTACGAAGTGCCCAGCGCTTCGGGATGGAGCGATATCAAGGGCTTGATGTCACGGCTACAACCGGATTGCGACAATATCCTCCTGAAATGTATCTACGAGGAGAAGGTCATTGACTGCAAGACGCGCTTTGTACGACGACTCACAATTGAGGGATATTGCTGCACCTTCAACTACCTCCGTCGAACTGAGGATTACAAGACAGATCCAACGCTAATCTATCCAAAGCTCACGGGCATCGGGAAGGGCGTCACAATTGTTCTCAATGCATCAACAGATGACTACCATTTCCCCCTCTTTACCAATGATGGCTTCAACGTCCACGTTTTCTACTCCCACGACTACCCAGATCCATCTGCAGGGCTGATAATTAAGCGCTTCGTTGCACCTCTAATGGAATCCTTCATCCAGCTGCGAGTCATCATTGTCAAGGCTCTGGATAATGTTCACTTCTTCACAGAATATCAGGTTTGTTAATTCATTTTCTTGTCCACTTCCGGAAGTCAAAGAAAGATGCTAATTTGCAATTCCATCAGCGTGGATGCCGCTTCCCAGCAGACCTCTCAAAGGAATACAACAGATTCTACAGCTACAGTGATTGCTTGGTCAAGTGCCGCATCCACAGCTTGGCAGCTCTCTGTGGATGTATTCCTTTCTACTTACCTCGTAATTTTCAGGATCCCATTATGGTGTCAAGTCCCACGTGTAATCTCAATCATCTCCAGTGCCTCGATAGGTACAGAGGTAAACTGCATACAGAATGTTCAATCTTGCAGATGCTTTACATTAATATTTTTACACAGTTAAGGTGCGCATCTATCGCCCAAAGATTACAGCGGTTCAAGGATTAGAACGTGAACTTGAGGACTCAATTGATTGTCCCGAATGCCTTCCTCTCTGCTCCTACGTCCGCTATAACGTCGATCAAACGGATTCCTTCATCTCGCCTGATCCCAAAAATCGTCCAGCTGATGGACTCCTCGAGGGCTACCACAATGTGTCGCGCGTCTCCATTGTCAAGGTCTATTTTGCAAATTCCGACTCAATTCTCTACCATCAAACTGTCCGGAATACCTGGTATGGACTCCTTAGCAATCTCGGAGGGACTCTCGGGCTCTGCGTTGGATTTTCTCTTGTGAGCGTTTTGGAATTCCTCTATCACATGTCTTTTCGTGTTTACCGGGAGTTGTATCCCGTGGAAAAGCATGAAACACGAGACCGGATGTCCTACAAGGAAATGGAGAAGATTCTCAACAAGAAATTGAAATTTTAAGGATCAACCACAAAATTCTTAATTTACAATTTTCACACAATTTCACAACAAATTAGCAGATAATGGGCTCTCTATGAAAATTTTATCGGAAAGCAGAAAGAATTAGCGAGATATCACGGAGGATTGATAAAAAAATAAAAACGTTGGGGAGTCACTCAGCAAAAATTCCCTCCACCACAAATCTCAGCATGATGTATCGTAGCCTGGGCATTGATTCATTACTTGATTAACTTCTGTGCATTTCGCGGGGTCTCATCAATTTCCCACCCATCGCTCATCAGAAAGACATCTTTTGCGCTGTCGCCCCAAAAGGAAAATTGAGTAGTAATTCCACAATGTGGCTACTTGTGCGGGCTGTAGCCCTTTTGGTGTTTGTGTGCCTCGTGGGTGTGACAAGGTGTGAGCAGGATGTGAAGTATCGTGTGTTTGAGGAACAACCACAACCCACCAATGCTGCCCACAACAATGCCTGGATGGTTGTGGCAATAATCTTCATTGTTCTCTTTGTTCTCCTGGCGGGATTTTGCGTCTACCTCTGCTACATGCGACACAAGCGTATGCAGGAGCTCTACGATGCGCAAAATATGGCCAGGATACGCCATCAGGAGTACATTTCACATAAAACAGCATACGAAGGACGCCATTACATGTAAACTTAATACACTGGCTGTTGCTGTTCCCTGGAGTGAGGCGTCGTCTTCATAGGGCGGCTTATCAGTGGAATATTTCTTAGGTGTGTGGGGGGATGTCTACGGATTACGTGGGATTTATAATTTAATTGTGTCCAAATCATGGCATATCTTTGGGTATTCCAAGGAATGGTAGCGTCACTATTACATTCCAAGAAGTTTAGTTTTTGTTGTTGATGTAATCATGTAGCATAATGTTTAGCTGTGTTATATTTCTCATTATGTAGTTCTTGGTGTTTTACAATAAATCTTTATTAATTATTAAAATAAATTCTTTAAAGAAGAAGTTATTTTATTTTACTCGAATTTAATTCATTTCAATTGATGATCAAAATCTAATTCCGTCGATTTTAGGTTATTGATCAACCCACGCTGTTGCGAAAGGCAGCCATATTGAATTTGAATGAATCAAAACTAAAAATCAAACAAAAAATTCCAAGAAAACGTCCAATTCAGCCATTTTATGGAGCATGACGTTCTACGAAAGTTCTAAATAAAGTGTCACACACTAATTATAAAGTATGTAAAAAGAATGCGCGATATCAAAATCAAATCAATCACATCTTTTTTAGCATCCGAACACGCAATCGTAAAAACTGATATGAAAAATCCTTGTGGTTGATTATTTCACACCGCAAAGACACTTCTTGTCTGGTTGCCGAAATCAGTGTGGAGTTTGATTTCAATCAATACATCAGTGGGCAAACACTTGCTCTTTGCGGCTTTTCTGTTTTTATCGGGGTTTCGATTGAACAAGTAAGATGGGGATTGTGCTCCGGATAGTCGTCTTGTGTGTCGTAATTGCTGCTGTTGTGCAATGTGAATATCCTTCCGAGGATGCGAGGATTACGCTGAGGAAATTGCGGCAATTACCACCGATTCCAGAATGGCCACCAGGTACGGAGAGTCCGGATAATCCGATTGATCCAGAAGTTGATGGAGGAGTCATTCCGGATTGGCCACCAACATCAGAACCACCACCCACCGATAATGCAGCTAACGATTCCTCAGCAGCATGGATGGTCACGGCTATTGTATTTATTGTTCTCTTCGTGATTGCAGGTAAAAAGGATGCATAAATTAATTTTTAAACAGTGCAACCAGGACCTAGAATTAATATTTTTAATCTTCTGTTTTATAACAATATATCCCAACCAAAAATTTTCACTAAAATGCTTATAATGATTTGTTCATTAAGCTTATTTAATTGAAACTATATGTATATCAAATATGTTATTCGCTCTGTAATGTAGTTTTAATGATGAATAAATTACTTTACTACTACTAATTGCGGTTTGTTTAAATCTGCGCTGTATCCTTCCGCTAAAAAAAATAATTATTAAAATCTGACTGCAAAGAACCCATTTAAATGGAAGAAAAATTTGCGATCATTGTTAAGGATTTTCTTCCCTTTTCTCGTATAGATCAGCAGGTAATGAAATTTGCGGTAGACACAGTTTTATCAGTTCTAGTTTGAAATTATTTTTTAAATCAATTTATTGCAAAAAAAGGAAAAATCGATAAGTTGAGAATAATAACGTAAAGTACTTATATATAGTGATCATTCGGTTTTGAAGATCATTTGACAGAAGACTAAGAAAACCAAGAAAACCCGATTTTATATTAATTTTCTCGATTTTATTTTTTTTATATACAAAAGTTCTTTTTTTCTGTATCTTTTGTAAATCTTTTAACTTGGTTGCATTTTTTTTTAATATTTCATTAATTTTTAATTATTTTGTAATATTTTCTTTTCAGTGGGAATCTGCATTTACATGTTTGCTACCCTCCCACCTCGTTACAGCAACAACAAGACGTTCACATTGCCTAGGGTTAACACTCCAGCGCACTAAAAACTGAAGGTCCCAGCCTTTCCAGTTTATCTTAATTTTACGTTTTTTCGTACCATAGAATTTTTTATTAAGAATTGTAAAATGATTCTAAAAAGAAATTTAAGATATTTTAATGTTTTCATTGTTCAAATTAATTCATTCATCATCAATAATATTGATTTATGCATAAATTTTTGATTTTTTTTAAAAATAATTTTTATTTTCCTCCGACATTTTGTGCCATTGATAAAACTCAATCATTTTTTTTCCACAAATAATCTGATGAGCTACCAAAATTAATGATCACCTATTTTAAGTAAGAAAAATCAGTCAAATTAAGATTAAAATCAACAATAATTTGTAAAATTCTTTTTTTATTCCCCCCAATTGTCCACGCATCCCTCAAGAGACTCAAGAATATCTATCTTCCTCTCAATTCAATCAAGGGACTAATTGAGCTTTTCTTTTACTTACGTGAGATTGTAAAGAAAACTCTTTGCATTTTATCAGTCATTGAAGTGGTTGCTCTCCCACCAATAAACCAATAATTGATCTGATTATTGAACACTAAGATACGGGGCGTGTAAATTGGATTTTGTGGAGACTTCTTGTCAGTACTTTGGTGAGCGTAGAGAAAAGAAGGTGCTGCTCCTTCGTCATGTTATCTTTTAAAAAAAAAGTGCTTGCGCAGCTTGCGCTTAATCTTCTCGTTGCAAATTATGTGGGATTTGTGGTGGCTCAGGAACCGCAATACTGTGAGATCATCGATTTTTCAAGTGAGGATGCTTTCGCAATGGAGGCATGTGAAACAGGAACGGAATTTTCCTGGACTACCTATGAAGATCTCGCAGAAGAAGATCAAATTCCTTTGCTTCGACCTGAGTCAGTGGGACTTTTGAAGGCTACTGGATCATTTTGTGGTGTTGTGCCAAGTGAGATAACGTTCACCGTAGATTCAGGCTTCATCATTCCAATGTACTCCAAAACACCGATGAATATATTAGTCGAAGCAGAAAATGAAGAGAACAAAATATTGGATATAGAAATATCTTTAAATCCTAATGAATGGTTTTATTTGCGCTTAGAGGGCATGTTTGATGAAAATTCTGTTGGTTTACCTGGAGTATATAAGGTATGATACTTACTTTTAAAATATCTTTAATTATTGAGTTATAGAAATATCGGAAATATCACATAACAATCCTTCGTAAATGTGGGGGAAACAATGGAAAATTCAGAAGAAGGAAAAATAATTTTTGTAAAAAAAAGAACTCACACACTTTTCAAACCGTTATCAGGTGACATGAATGATTAGGAAAAGGTTGATAATTAATCAGAAAGAAAAGGTGAATCATTGACTGCGTTTCTTTAACACTCCTTCACTTTTTTCTAAACTTAAAATGATCAAAGTTTTGTAAAAAACTCTTTTAGCTTTTTTTTAAATTAAATCTCTTCATCATTTTGTATGTCTTGTACTGCAAATTCTTGCAAGTTCTGTAACAGATTTTTAAAAACACTTAACAAAAAAAAAACAGGATTTGAAAATCATTTCAATGAAATAAAAATTCGATATAATGTTGGCCTGTTCTTTTCGTTGTTTCGATTTTGATGGGATTCTTCATCAGAACTATCTGGATCTACGACAATTACATATTTATTTCATTTTCATTTAATTAATTCTTTTAACAATTTAAAGAAAATTAACAGAATGTTCATTTTTTTAATAGATCAAATTATTAGCGAAAGAGGATTTTGAGGATGAGACCGTATACATTGATTTTATTCAAGTATTCAATACGGATTACACTGATGAGGAATGTATTCCAAGGGAACTCGTTGATCCCACTGATCCAACTGATCCAACTGATCCAACTGACCCAACTACAGAAGAACCAACTACCGAAGCCACGGACGAACCTACCACTGAAGTAACCGATGAACCTACAACTGAAGTAACGGATGAACCAACCACTGAAGTAACGGATGAACCAACCACTGAAGTAACGGATGAACCAACTACTGAAGAAACTGATGCACCCACAACCGAACAAACTGATGCACCCACAACCGAAGAAACTGATGCACCAACAACTAACCCAACGGAAGCTCCAACAGATCCTCCAACACTTCCAGAACCTGAACAACCTGAAAATGAGTGGAAAGTCGTTGCTGCAGTTTTCATATCCTTATTCTGTGGAGCCTGTGTTCTGATAATGCTCCTCATCTTTAAGCCGTTCTTCATAAAACCCACTCCGGCGTCCAGTAATCTCGTTACCAACGAGCATCCAATGTCCCGAACAACTCTCCCACGATTGCAAGTTGATTCAGGATCATCTGGAATATCTGGCGTTAACCGGGAAGCTGAAACAAGCTGGCCATAAAATGTTTTGCCTGGCATGAAGATTGATATAAATCTTTGGATATTATTTACCTACATTTTATTAAATCAATACTACGTAAAAGAAGACATACTCATATACCAGGAGTCCCTTATATCCGATTTTTTCAATGGAATGTCGGGAATAAAGTTTTTAAAATAAAATTTATATTTTGTTAAAATTAAATGTTTTTTTTTTTGAGAATCTGATAACACCTACAGAGGGGAAATTCTACCAAACATGCGTGTTTCGTTTAGTATCATTTACCCGCCATAGAGAAATATAAATGTCTCACGTGAAAATAATTCTAGGTGTGTCCCAATCGCTGATTGCATTCCATTCTTCTGAATTGAGGGACTTTGGAAGGAAATAAAAGTGTAATAAAAACAGAAAAATAATTTTTAATGATCCTGTAAAAGCATTTTTGGGGGTACACGTGTCTTTTACCTCGTAATCATGCCGTATCAACTTGTATATAATTCGTAGGTTCAGCATCATACAATGTAGCCAACATGGGAGTTGGGTATATAATTAAACAAGCAAAAGCGCTACTTAAGTATACTTCCACCTACTAAACCATGCAAGAGGTATTTGTTATCAAGCATTCCTTTTTTTTTTCTTCTACTGATTACAGCACAAGAATAAATGCGGTGTGTAAAGTGGAGTCCAGCTCCGTATACGTAAAATCAGCAATATTTTCTCAGATGATAAAAAGCACCCAAAGTGATAAAAATTGTACCGATCAGTGGCCATAATACATAAACTGTTTGTTATGGCCACAATGTCCATTTTTATTGCAATAATATAATCACAAACAGGGGCGGTTTTGTCCAAAAGATTCACACAGAAAAAATGGAAAAGTAACGTAAGCATTTTCCAATTCTAAAGGAAGGAAATGTGAGAAATTCATAAATTCATTCTACATTTCAATTCAAAAAAAATTGCACAAACTCCATTTAAAAACCTCAAGATCAAAATGGCGGTCGTTTTCATGTAACCCACTTTTTTTGCTTTCTGGGTTTTTCTAGGACGCTTCGAAGACTTATAGGGAGCTTTAGGGGTGATTTGGGGGCAGAAATCGTGTTTTTATGCACATTTTTAATTATTTTACGGCTTCAGGCGCCCTATCTCGCCGAAAAAGTTAGATTGACGGAAATTATAAATTCAAATACGCGATATTGACGGTTGGGCATTTCAAATTTTTTCCTAAAAAGTCAATAATTTTCCGCTTTTGAAGCAATTTTTCCATTTTCCCAGCTTCTTTGTCCACTTTTTAGAGTTTTTCTGCTATTTTTTTTTGGCAAAAAATGCGATTTTTCGGATTTTTCCCATTTTTGGTGTACTGCGCCAAACCAAATATGGCGGCTGTGGGAAGAATCAATTTTCTCTGCTCCTACGCAATTTTCTAGCTTTTCCTGCCGCAGAGGGGTTTGCGGGGGTGGAGGACATTTGTTCCAGGGGGTTTCGTGGTTTTCTGAGGGGTTTTTCGGGGGAGTTAATGCGGGGGGAAAAGCCGCCGGCAGTTTTCGTTTTATACTTTTTACACGACTTTTTTTTCCCCGGAACTAATTTTTTTGAACTTTCCGTTTTTTCGCCGCCAATCAACGCGGCGTTGCCCCCCGCAACCGGAAAACCTAATTTCCCCGGAAAAGGTGGAAAACGTGAGAAAATTGTGATTTTTAGCGGTTCTCGTGAAATGAAAGGAACGAAAGGAATGAAATTTACAGTTCTCGTTGAAAAGTTGGATAAATTCAGGGGGATGCCCAACTCCGAGAAATCAGTACTTTTAGTGAGGCAGCAGGTTCTTCCGATCAAAATAAGGGATCAGTTTGCACAATTCCACTTGCAATCGAAAGTACATTTAATTAGCTTTCGATTGATCCCTATCTCATTATCGAAATAACATTATTAATATAAAAAAAGTTAAAGTGTTTCTCGGGAATCGGTCGAGATTGAGCGAGATTCGAGAATTCCTCATACATTTTGTTCAACAAAAAGTGACTTTTCTTCACTGAAAATGAGGTTAAACCATCCCCTTGGATAAATTCGATAAATTCAAAGTTCATTCTTGGCGTAAGCAGCGCCCTCACCTCTCATTGTGGTTAAATCTTTATCGCGATGAAAACTCGCAATGAAAACTCCGGATAAAATTTTAATTGAATTAATTTTGCTTTTTTGTGCGTACAATTTGCAAGCAAACGAAGAAGAAACCCTAATTAAAGGTACGTTCCGTCTGTTTCAGTTGAAATTTCCATAAAACCTTCGAAAGGACAAAAATTAAGGGATTCAGTGCATTTCCTAACCTAAAAAAACCTTTTGACGTGTGATTTTGAGGAAAATGCTATTGAAACTAAATTATTTTCTACAGATTTCCTAATCTGCCGGGCATGCGGAAATGATGTGGCAGTAACAAACTTTTTCCTGCACAAACTCAGCCCACAGGCAAAGTACGCCGCGAACGAGACACTCTTTGATGACCAGAAGACGCTTGTGCAGGAACTTGAGAATCCCTTTGGTATACGCTACCGTGTTGTGCTCCTGAGACACGCAACGTGTGCCCAGATCGATAGTGTACAAATCAATGATATTTCTGAAACACTTGAGGTACAGGGAATGCCGATAGGATGAGTGATGGCTAATGTTGTGATTCTTTTGCTATTTATCTTGCAGTGGAGCAACTACTTCTCCTGGTTTCCCGGCTACGCATGGAAGTTGTGTCTTTGCAGCAAGTGCGGAACACATTTGGGGTGGATGTTTGAGCCAATAGAGACAGCTACGGATTCTCAGGCACTTCCTACGAAGGACGGTTTCTACGCAATTATCCTGCCTAATATTATCACAGAATCATGTAAGTTTTCTCCTTTTCCACAAGAGTTCCTTTCTTTAAAAAAATATTTTTTTGTCTCAGTTGTAAATTCCCTGTTGATGCGTGAAAAGATCTTGAGAGAAAATTAAGTTCGTGAGCAATATGGTCGATCCACACCGCCACATCCGGAACCTCACGGAGGAGCAGAAGCAATTTCTGGAAGAATGTGAAAAGGAATTTACCCACCGCTTCACTGAACGTGACTCTGAATTCGCTGAATTCCTTAAGCGTGAACCCCGTGAGTCGCCTATTGTGGATCCCTGGATGATGGGGCATTCCAATCGAAATCATGGGCATCGAAATGATAATTACCAAAGAGATGGGCGATATAGGAGTGGCAGGAATGACTACAGAGCACATGGGCGTAATTACAATCAACACTACTCTCGCAGATATTAGCCATTTGATTAAATTGACGGATCCCCTGATAACTTCCGGATAGTGGAGTAAAAAAAAAGAAAGATTAAAGAAAAAATGTAAATACGATTGTTCTGAAAATTCGTATTGAGATGCAAAAGCATCAGACTGTGTAAATAAAAGGATTTAAATACTAAACAAACATTTGTAGCTTTAAATTAATTAATTTCTAATAATTCCACTTTCATGCAAATATTTGTGAGGTTATGTCATTCAGATGTTTATGTTTTGTTGTGCGTAAAACGAATGAGTTTGTGGGAAAATAATGTCCTCCATGGAAAAGGATTTTTGTGAGCTGTGAGTTAGATAAAACACTGCAAGGATTCCTCTTTTAATCCTTTGTAAAATATATTCCAGATGCACGAAGGAGAAAGCAAAGTATTCCTGTCCAAGATGCAATCTCCTCTATTGCTCTGTTCCATGCTACCAAAGCCAGGCACATCTCCAGTGCTCTGAGAACTTCTACCGAGAATGCATTGAGGAAGAGATGGTTTCGACGAAAAATCCCAGCGAGATTGGAGAATCAACTAAGAAAATGTACGAGATTCTCAAAAGGATGAAGCACTTGGATGACAATGGCGAAGAAGATGATATTGAGGAGATTTTCAATCCATCTCTCAATGAGAGCAGTGGGGAGAGTGATTTGGATTCAGACGACGATACCCCAGCTGCTGATCTTGCCTGCCGACTCGATGGAGTTGATCTCAATGATCCGGAAGCTGTGTGGAGTAAGCTGACAAAAGAGGAACAGCAGGAATTTGAATCAATAATCAATGCTGGTGATATTACAAATCTCGTTCCTGTGAATACCCCGTGGTGGGTAAAATTGAGCGAAGAGAAGCTGGTTAGAGAAGCATCATCCGTGGAAGAGTCAAATCATCCAGAGATACTCAGCAACATTAGGAACTTCAAGGAAATTTCCCGAATAACTCCTGCCCCGTGTGTTCGTCACAATCTTACAAATATCCTGGCAGCCTATGCCTTCTCTGTGCGCTACTTCAACGGAGATTACGTGAATAATCCTCAGGAATTTGCTGGACTCCTTGCAAACATTTCCGGGAATATCAAATGCAATGCTAACTATGATTCAGATCTTCTTGCCATTGAATCCGTGGCACATGAAGCTCAAAATGAGGGTATTGCTCTGGACAGTGAGACCAAACGGGCACTGCAGGAAGATGTGGAAATGATTCTCCGGAAAAGTCCTCAAAATATTGCCGTCCTGGCAGCTCTATCGGACATCCACAGAATCCTGGCATCAGCAAAAAAGCCAAAAGAGAAGGAAAAATCATCATCGGGAGTATTTTCGAAGAAATTCATCGATAGGGCAGGATTGAAGGAAATTGAGCAATCCCGCATTAGAGTTTATTTGAAGAAAATTGAGTTTTTCTTGGCCTTTTCCAAGGACATTCTATAAAAAAATAAATTATTTAATTTTTAATATGCTAAAAATATATGAAAAGGGTAATTTTTGATGGATTGATAAACCCCTTCTAAACTCCCTCATAGAAAAACGAGATAGCATGAGAAAAATACATTCTTCTCACTCTGGCAAAGTAAGAAAAACTGAAAGTGTGAGGGAGACAGTATCAGTGGTGTGCACCGTCTCATTTTCTCTTCAACGAAATGTACCGAAAAATAGTAGTGGTGGCTTTTGGAACTACATTTAGGGCGCCAATTTCAAAAAGTAGTAAAAAAAAAATCATGAATTTTATATGGGGGCTACCTGAAGGGGGGCTCTGGGAGGAAAATGAATGCCGTTGGTAAAAACCGCCTGATACAAGGAGCCTCTGTACCAAATTTCATCGCGATCAGACCAACGCACGGTGTGGAAATGCATTGCTGAACAGAAACGAAATTATAGACAGAGCTTTTTTTTATTATATAGACGAGATGGAGTTGCCACACGCGCTTAGTTCGCCTCAGACGGAGAAGCGAGAAGGATTTCACTGCTGAGTTGGAAAATCAATTTTTGGTGTGAATTTCTTTAATTTCTTGCCCAATTATGGCTCTTTCGCGTATGTCTTGTTTCCGGTTAGCGACATCGCAGCAGGTTAGTGATGAGAAATTGTTTTAAAAAATATTTTCAAAGCTTTGGTGGATTTTTTTCTGCTTCTAAGAAAACTCACTCGAAAAAAATCAATTATTGGAGAGGGGCGGAGAGGGGAAGTGGCGCGTGGGGCCCCATACGTCCGGAACGCTCTCCACGCTGCTCTAATCGCGGTTTTCCGCTTGTGAAAAAGGGTTTGGAGGTGACTGGGCATGAAAAGTCCGCGGGCACATTACATAACGAGGCCAAATGAAGTGCGGCGGCAGATTCTTGGGGTGGTGGGGAAAATTTTTCATATAAATTACATTAGTACCCCACTTGCAATTGAGACGAAATCAGCATAAAAACACAT
Source organism: Lutzomyia longipalpis (assembly GCF_024334085.1). Classification (NCBI taxonomy): domain Eukaryota; kingdom Metazoa; phylum Arthropoda; class Insecta; order Diptera; family Psychodidae; genus Lutzomyia; species Lutzomyia longipalpis. The sequence goes on from NC_074707.1 coordinate 20,206,520, forward strand.
TAAAGGGGGTGCTGGAGAATGAGGAATTCGTGCAGTGAAAGTGCCCTTGAGTATCCGTAAAATACCCCCCGAATTTCCCATCGCGTGGAAAAGCTCTCAACGAGAATTTGCCAACCTGTCATTTTTTTCTACGCTATACCTTTGATTACATTCAATACACCCAATGAAGCGTCGTCAATGGAAAAGTAGGCGCGAACGTCAACAATGCCTGGTGGAGAACAAAAAAAATAAGGAGTTCCTGACCAAATGATCTCAGTGGGCAAATGGCTGCGTGAGAAAATACGTGCCATTATTTTTAGCAACTGCACTTACTTAACCTCCGCGTGATTATATCATCACACCAAGGAGAAATTTGGCGGCTTTATCAGTTTTGTATGCTATGTGTAGTTGATTTTGCGCTTTCGACCGGGGATTATGGGGGTTTCCGTGCCGGGTAGAAAAATAATTAAGAGTTCACATGATTCCCTCCTCCTCCTCCCAAGTCTCATAATCTGTTCTTGCTTCCCACCTTTCCCCCCCCCCAGCCCAAATAAACTTATCATCATGTGATCATTTATCGCCCAAATGGAGCAACAGAGCAGCAGAAAAAATTGTCTCACACAGAGATAAATGGGAAATTTTACCGTGGAAGATCAAGTTTAAGTTGAAAGTGAAATAATCTTTGCGTGTGGGAGTGGATTTGTTGCGAAAAAACGATCAGCTCTTTGTAGTAAATATGAGTAAATAGGTGTGCAATGTCAAGGTTAACACGGTGAGGACCGGTATGATGTTTGGGGAATTATTTTTTACGCGGCGTGTAGAAAAATGGTCATTAGTGTAAAGAAATGAGTTTACCCGGCTGGTGTTGACCACACTCATTAACTATGGATTTTTCATAATTTACCTTTGTTTTTTTTTAGAACTTTGCATGAGAATGATTAACACTTGCAAGGACACGAATTTCTAACTTCAAACTTTGAGCTCAATTTTTTTTTCTATTATAAAGAAAACGTTTTTCCAGATTTTCTTTTGACGAAATTCTAGTATTTGAAGTCGCCTATACATATAGATGTAAAATTTATCAAGATAAGTTGGATAGATTTTAATCTATGGTGGTTTAAAAAAGTCAAATTGGCAGCGATTACCAGTTTTGTCCTCCAAAGTGATAAAGGGCATTTCTCAGGATAATAATGGAAAGAAAGTTTTAGATTTATTTGCCGGCCGGGTAATTGTCAAATTTGTATACGCATGTAAGAAATTCTCTCAGTGTAAAGATTTGTTATCAAATTAGGTTTATTTAAAAATAAATATTATTACATAAAGAGAAATTAGCCGTATATTGTGAGTAGGTAATAAATTACACTTGCAGTCATGCATTTCACCTTAGACTCATCTAAATTGCAAAACGTTTAAATAAAGAACGAAGAAATGGAAAATATTCTCACAACTCGAACCAGTCTGGGGGGATATTTAACGAAGAAAATATTTATTTGTTAATTATGGAAATAATATTCAACCACTATTTCACTTTCAAATGACTCTGACTGTGTGGTGTTGCTTCAATTTCAAAGTTCATTGATATGCTCTATTTTTAGATAAAGTTTTTCTATTTAATTGAGTTGTTGCAAGGGAAGGACTAAAGGGCACCATGTACTTGAAGAGGTATAATATGTTTTTGGAATAATCTTATCTGATCCAAAAAATTATGTTGAGACCTTCAAGTACATAGAGCTTTAACTCCAAACTTATCATTTAGAGGAATTAAAGTTCGTCTTATGTACAAAAAAAAAATCCCCTAAAGAGCCAACATATTTATGAATATTGTAGGAAAAATAATAATGTAGGAAATGAATATTGTTTATGAATATTCCTCGAAGAATCTGCATAATAAAATGCGCAAGAAATTGTATTTAAAATTCATTTATATGAGAGTTGATAAAAGAAAACAGTGCTAGTCGTGTGTGCCATATAAAAGTCACAAGAATTATATCTTTAGAATTAAGGACACAAAATGTACAATTTATTTTTATCTACGTGTCTCACAGCGTCAACAAACGCACATTTATTCATTTTATTATTTTATGTACCTCCTATACGTTGAAATGAGGCCTCTCGGGCTTTTATATTGTGCGAGAGATTTTTCTATCTTGCATGTTGTTTTCGTGATCTTTTTGCATTGACAGTGAAAAATTTGAGCCAAGGTTTGTTGTGCAATCCATAAAATGTGCTAAAAAAACCAGTCAAAAGAAACATGGATTAAAATCCATTTGGTGGGAGAAGCAAAAAAAAAAAGCTCACAATGGTGTGGCGTAAGAGATTAAAAGAGGATGAGATACAATAGAGAAAAATTCGTGACAAATTTATCAATAGATTTAGATATTTTACCTGTGCGCGCAAAGTGAAAAATAAATTTCAGCACATACATAGAAATTTTCAGGTGGTCACCTTCAATTTATATTGCCCATGAATTAAATGACGAAGGTCTCGTGATTTCTACACATGCACTGTACAATAGATATTGCCTTTAGGTGATAGATTTGGGTGCAAGGGACGATACTCACCTTGCTAATTACTTGTTTTTTCAACTCTTCTCTTACCCAATTTCTTTATTGGTTTCTCCTGTTTTTAGTTATTGATTTAACCCTTTTGCGTTCTTTGGGTCATACTGAGACAAATATGTGAAACATTAAATTTTGCCAAATTTTGATGAATTTTATTGTTGTTCCAACTTATAAATACGTTCAAATTACATAAGACATGAAAGGGTTAATTACTCCTCGTATGCACTATTGTTCGTATATTTCACTGAAACATTTTTCACAGTGATGTTTCGTAGTAAAATTTAATAATTCTAAACTAAATCCGCTCAAAGCTATCAATAAGAAAGGGAGAAAGCTAATTAAAAACGATCTGATTCGTTAAATAATAAAATATTAAAATAAATACCTTTTTTGTACAATATAATGAATTTTTATTTTAAATTCGCGCCTCTATCGAACGTTTCATGAAACATAGATTACGTTTCATAAATTGGAAACTTTATAAATTGGCGGGAAAGTCAAAAAGGCAAAAAAATATCTAAAAAATTAAAAACTAATTAATTTACAAAAAAAAACTATAAAATAAATAATATTTTTTTTGCAGAAATTTGTACCTGCAATACTGACATGCGTGAGAAATATTTCTGCAGACAATACGGATCTCAAGGCAATTCTGTCTGAGAAGATCCCTCGTGAGCAGGAAAGGGTGAAGAACTTCCGAAAACAGTATGGCGCCACAAAGATGGGTGAAGTCACCGTTGACATGGTAAGTGATTGAGTTATTTAATTAATTAGTTATGATGTGAAAGGGGGAGAAGAGAAAAAAAACTATTATCAAATTTCAATTGAAACCAATTGGCATATAGTGGTGGTATAGTGCACCCAATGATCTCTATAGGCGTGTGTCGTGAAGCCTTACTACTGCTGTGTATACCCCTCAATTTAATAATTCGATTGAGCATCATGCCAGCAATTCAATTGAAACCACTTGACAGAGATAAACTAAACAATCTGGCGCAAGTGGGGGAGTTGCTTTCATACTATGTACTATAACAAGTGGATTATGTAGAATGGGGGAGAAATGACAAAATGTGGGTGTGTTTTGTGTGTCACGACCTAAATTGTGACCTTGACTGCGTCATATATTTGTGGTCAGATTGATGTGGAACCAGGCCGATGAGACATTTTGTATGAATGTACGTACAATTCCAAATTGATCAATTTGTCACAATTGATGCTCCCTATCTGACACCACGACGTGTTAAATTCAATTAAATTTGCCGGTAAAAATTTCCTCTGTTGTGTGTAAAGATATGCAAAATCACACTGAATGGAAGTTTCTCGTTTAAAGAGAGCACGTGGTTGATTAATTCTTCTGGAATGAATTTAAAAAAAAATCATTGAAACTGGAATATTTAAATACATCTCTAAATGACGATCACACGATTTATCGATAGAGACGTAACGTGAGATGATTTTTGCATGAATCAATGGGGTGATGAATAGCGTGAAATATCTATTCTGTCGGCGGTCACCGGCTCTACGAGGATTACTCTCTTATCACTTATAAAAAAAACCTGCGATGAGTCTCAATTGCTGCCAATGGTGTGCGCTGTGATAACCTTAGCGTACGCCTAGAGATTCAATTTTTTATTTATTCGGAGCATCAGACAACTCTCTTAATTTCCTCATCTTATCAATTTGTCATCAATTTACATAATTGCATTGAATGTTTTATGCTAAATTTTAATTTATTAAATTAAGAATAAAAATTGAATAAAGTTTGTAGACCTGATGAAGGGATATGAAGCTTTCGAAACGTTAAACTTTACACAAATACTAAATAATATAATTTTGTTTCCTTTAAAAAATTAATAGATGTACGGCGGTATGCGCGGTATCAAGGGATTGGTGTGCGAGACATCTGTTTTGGATCCTGATGAGGGAATTCGTTTCCGTGGACTCTCAATTCCAGAGTGCCAGAAGGTGTTGCCAAAGGCAAAGGGTGGCAGTGAGCCACTCCCTGAGGGTCTCTTCTGGCTCCTCATTACTGGGGATGTCCCAACGCAGGGACAAGTTGAGGCGCTGTCGCGTGAATGGGCAAATCGTGCTGCTTTGCCATCCCATGTGGTTACCATGCTTAACAATTTCCCATCAACCCTCCATCCAATGTCACAGCTATCGTGTGCCGTGACTGCCCTCAATTCTGAGAGTAAATTCGCCAAAGCATATTCCGAGGTGAGGCTTCTTTCTGTATACTGTTGTTGTAAGTGTTAAATCAGCTCAAGTTATTTAACATTGTTTTTTCAACATTATTTTTCAGGGTGTACATAAGAGCAAATATTGGGAATATGCCTATGAAGATAGCATGGATTTAATTGCAAAATTGCCCGTTGTTGCAGCCACAATCTACCGCAATACGTATAAGGATGGCAAGGGAATTGGGGCGATTGATACGAAGAAAGATTGGTCAGCCAATTTCACAAGTATGCTTGGCTATGACAATGAAACCTTCACGGAACTCATCCGCTTGTACCTAACGATCCATAGTGATCACGAAGGTGGCAATGTGTCAGCACACACCGTCCATCTTGTGGCATCTGCTCTCAGTGATCCGTACTTATCCTTTGCCGCTGGTATGAATGGTCTGGCGGGTCCACTCCATGGTTTGGCAAATCAAGAAGTACTTGTGTGGCTGCAGAAGATGATGAAGGAGTTGGGTAATGATTTGAGTGAGAAGAATATTAAGGATTTCATCTGGAAGACACTCAAATCCGGGCAAGTTGTACCTGGGTATGGGCATGCTGTACTGAGGAAGACAGATCCACGGTACCAGGTACAGCGTGAATTTGCTCAGAAGCACTTACCTGACTACCCACTCTTCAAGCTTGTCTCCACCATTTTCACTGTTGTCCCACCAATTCTCACGGAATTGGGTAAAGTGAAGAACCCATGGCCCAATGTTGATGCCCATTCAGGTGTCCTCCTCCAGTACTACGGACTCAAGGAGATGAACTACTACACTGTTCTCTTTGGCGTTTCACGAGCTCTCGGTGTGCTCGCATCTCTTGTGTGGGATCGTGCTCTTGGTCTTCCCATTGAACGTCCAAAATCCTTCTCCACAGATGCCCTCATGAAGGCTGTTGGAGCGTCCAAGTAAAGTCACCATCGTCACCACAATTTGCCCTCCGTGCAAGTGAGCTAAACCCACAACGCGTGATCCCCCAGAATTGACCACAAATTGGGCATTGAGGTATTTTTTTTTATTAATATTATTATTTCACAAGTGATTAAAAATTATTAAAGAATTCGCCACATTTAACGAGGCATCATACAATACGAATACAGTGGGATTAATAAACAAAAATCAATCAATGAAAGAAAAAAAAAATACCTACATACTTACAAAGTTAAGGATATTTGTCTCATGAAGAACACACTGAGAATTACTTAAAAGGAAGAAAAGAAACTTAATAATTTAAAGTAAAAAAGACTAATTAAAGAAAAAAAAATCACATCGAATTCTTTAAATAGAAAAATTGTAAAGATAAAAAAAATCAAACAGCATTGAAATCCTTCGAATTCGACGTGGAAATGTGCAAATTTTTATTTTTTTTCTGGTGTAATAAACATCATAAATTATGCTACAGATTATATTATGAAAGAAAAACTATGCTAAAGGATGAAAAAAATCAGGAACTATGTAACATTGTGTTTAATATTTATTTAAGAAGAAGATGTTTAAGTGTAAAAGATTTTATTTAAAGAATGAAAAAGTAATGAGAAGTTAATGAAAAAAATATATTTGATGGAAAATCTGGAGCCACCTTACAAAGAAATAATAAATTTTAACCCACGCGAGTCCTTCTTTTGTAAAAAATAATTAAATAAATTGATATGCCGAACGCTAAGTATTCACAGTTGATTTGTAGTGTTTAGAAGAGACAATAAAGTGGTTTAAAAAGAGAGATTTTACTTTGGGGCCGTGTTATTTGTGTAAGTGTCTTTTGAGTAACATTCGATTTTGGCTTAACCTATCAGAAGGACCATTGGACATTGGACCAGAAGTTACCGTTTCTACAAAAAGTTGGGCAAGCTCCCTTCCGAACGAACTATTCAAGCATGACATTCCAAAATCAATGCAACACCTGAAATGACAGAAGTTACACTCCGTGCTCTGAAAATGAAGATTGATTAAGAAAAATCTACTGGAAAAGCACACATTTGACTAATTTAAAGAAAAAAGTTAGAAGACCTAGCTACTATTTGAATCCTAGTTTGTTCAAATCGGTTAACTACAACCCGAGATATGCTCAAAAATGTAGTTTTATTCACTATTGGTTTATTAAAATGGCTGCCATGACCGAACCGCTTGACCGATTTTCAAAAATTTAGCAGTTTTTGAAAGATATGAAATGTACCTTTTCAAAACTGGTAGATTTTTTAAAATCGGTTCAACACAACCGGAGATATATTGGCTTGAAATTTGCCTTTTGCTCATCCGGAAACTTTTGGCGGGTAGTGTACGTGTGTGATATACGTTAGGAGTTTTACTACATTACACGTACTGTATACGGTATACATTACATTAGCATTTCTTGTAATGCCTCTATAAGACATGGAATACCAACTGGGGTACCATTTTGTGTACCATGTAAGAAATCAGTTAGCAACATTTCTGGTTGAAGTGTAGACGTACGGCGGCTGCGCGAAGAAAAGGCGGAATTTTTTGTATTTTCCGGTGGAAATGTTGGGAAATTGTATGTGAAAAATATTTGTGGGTATCACCGGGATGGCGTGAGTGAAGAATTTGGTGGAAAAACAAGTAAATTCCCAGAGAATTCAGGATATAGGGAGGAGTAGCAATTTCCATACCAATACAACTAAACCATAAATTCCGTTAGTTGGTGGATTTTTGTGTTGTCGCGCTCTTAAAAAATAAATGCTACGTGGTCTCTTGGAGAGTAGCCACCACCAAGAATAAAGTATCCAGTGGTGCAGATCAGTTGTCCAGGACGTGCTGTGTGTGTGTCTGTGGAAGAGGAAAATTGTGGAATTTTCATGCGCGTCCCGTTTGTGGACGCGAAGTTGAGGATCGCGCGAAGATCACTGTGGGATCGCAGGTGAATCAGTGTGCGTGTTTGTGTGTGTCCGGGAGTTTGTGATGATCCCCACATTCCGGAGATCAAACTAACGAGGGCACCCCATTGTTGGCATATTTTCCGCATCAGACGCGGCGGCCTTCATTCATTGTTTTGGGGGGATATACTGGAGCAGCAACAGCTTTAAAAAAAATCCGTAAAATTCAGCCTAAAAATGTTTGAATTCGAGAATAATGTGTGGACAACACAGATCGGTGAGTTTTCCCGCTTTCCAATCTCTTCTCTTCTCTTTTTTTGTGGAGCCTCTCTTGCCACCTGAAGAACTTTTGCATTCTATTAATTTTATAGATAAAATAAAAAACGGAAAATTTGCATAAATCCATTCTCTTGACCGTTTGGCATTTTCATTCAACAAGCCCAACAAACTCTTCTCTTTTGCAAAATAATAATACACAAAAAAATGTTATTTACATAAAAAGCCTCGCGCAGATTCTGCGGAGAGATTTCTGATCGTATGGGGGTCTGTTGTATGTGTCGCCTCCCCCCTTCCTCTTAAAAAAAAGAGACACTTTGCTGGTGGAGAGACAACAGCCGAGAATGAAAATGAAGACTTTTCGGTCAAGTGTTGGTGTGTTGTGAAATATCACACGGAGAACAACCTTCGAAACCAGTGGAACCGCAATAAAATTCCATTTATGAAATATACTGAAATGAGAAAATACCCCCAAAGGCCTGTCGCTATGCCTGTCAGATGTCTCCAAATGAGATTCTTTCATTCTGTGTGAGTCAAGTAGTGATCTTCCTCGAAGATGCCTCGAAAGATGCGATCGCACGATCATGCGTGAAGATCGCCTAGTTAGTAAATGAAAATGATGATGATGAGTAAATGAGTAAATACAGTGATGATTAGGACGTATGATTAATACTTGGAATACTTTACTGACTCTATATTGGCCACCATGGTCAATTCGGAAGTTAAATTAGTCATTGCGATCGAATCTATTGCAATTTATGAGTCAGAGATCTATTAGAAAATTCAAAGATCTTCTGATAAAACTGCCTTCACAAGGTAGGCACTAGGTGAAGTGAAATTCAGTTCATTAACCAATGAAATCACAGCTAAGATCTCTTGCTGAAATGTTAATAAAGAAAAAGAAGAATTAGTTATTCTCTGATTGGTTGATGGACTCGATAAGAGTATTCATTGACTGATTTCCAACTGATTTTACTTGTGAGGTGGAACTTAACTGCAAACTTGAATTGAATGGATTATAATTTAAAAATAAAACAACGTGCAATATATCTTTCCATCAAGAGAGCACTTTTGTTATTCTTTGAGACAGTTAAGTGGGGATAGAAGAAGTACTTGAATTGTAGCAGGCAACTCTGAACCAGTAGTGGCTCAATTGATAAAATATTGTGTGCTGGCAATGTGCAGGGGAAACGTACAACAAATGAGATGAGAGAAAGAAGAAAAAAAAAGTCTCGTGTAGCAGATATAATTTCTCAATGGAAGATTGAAGAAAAGAAGTGCAAGCGAGAGAAAGAATCATGTCATGGGATGTGTTACAATTTCGGTGTTGAGGTCATCACGGTGATGCGTTGCTGTTGTCTTTCTGCAGCAGCTATACCGACTCTCTCTCCGTGCAGTGCAGCCCTAATAAAATTTAATACATTATGTTGTATATGTTATATACATGGAAATGAAGAAAAATAGTGTGTGAGAGGCAGCTAAGGAATGTGGTTGAAAAACGCAATAAAAAGAAATTAAGAGAGTGAGAGAGATTCCAACAAATCAGGCAAGATTGTGCGGGGAGACATTGGAAGAAGAAGCGCGCGCGATTTGATGGTGTACCTCTGTTGAGATGCAAGCAGTTGCACAAGAGATGGCTTGTGTGCATTTTTGCTTACTATAGTGGCAATTCAACCTTTTGAGGAACGGCCATTGCGCGATCTTCTATTGATGACATCTCTTTGGGGGATTTTATATTTTGCCGAGATGTGCAAGATTTTGTACTCTCTCAGGCCATCAACCGGTTCCGTAATTCAGCAGTTTCATTCCTTAGCATGGCACAAACTTCTTATTCATTGCTGCACGCACAACCAGACGATCAAAACACGATCATAGGGCGCGCGCACGAGGTGATGGAGTTTTCTTCCTCACGGCGATTATCACTTCTCTTATTTTCTTCTCATGTCTTTAATGTTTTTTTTGCACCACACGTTTTCTTAATTAAGTATGATAATTTATAATTTTTAATATAAATTCATTTTTCTTGTTCTCTCATCATTCTTATGGTTAATTGAGAAAACCATTAGAATCATGACGTGGTTGATTCTGCAACAATTCTGTTTCTTTTTCAATAAAACTTGAAAATATAAAAATGATCTTCAGGTGTTTTCTTTGAAAATCTCTGCAAATCCATGAATTTCCATAAAATAATAAGCTTTAACTTTATTTATTTTTATTAGAAGCGATCCACACACAATAAATCCCATCTAAAACGCTAATTCAATTTGATTTCTTCCGGAAAAGAAACAATGAGAACATTTCTTTTTTATTTATTTATTGGTGTTCTTAACTGTGCTGCAGTCGAGTGACGGTGAAAGAGTAAATAAATATTATGTACACGTAAATACATATAGGATTACATAAATCAATAAGGAATTTCTAGTGAGGTTTAATTTTCACTCCAAATAGGGCTTCCACTCTTTCATCGTTTTATGGATTTTATGCACATTTCATGGTGAATATGTTGCGAAAAAGAATGAAAAAGAAAAGATTCGGGGTGACTGATATTTTCTTACAAAATCAGAATTATGTAATGAAAAAATCTTGAATTATATTGTAGAATGAATATTTTTATTGTTTAATTTTATATTTATTCTTAACACGTTTGGGATTGATAAAAATACGTGGAAATCATTTTTTACTTGAAGTGTAATAAATAAGACAATCACGTCGAAAATGTTTACCCGGCTGGTCCACACTCCACATTACTCTTATTTAAACAATCTATTCTTTTTTTACAAGATTAACGTCTTAACGATAGACTTAAGAATTTTCCTTTAAAAAACTAAAACAAATTAATATTTTTCAACTCATTCTTTGACTATTCTTACGGTGTACGTACTCACAATGTAATGGAGGCATGTGTTATGTGGATGTAGCATAACAATTCGTAGAAGAACGTGTATGTGTATGGTGATGGCCGCAAATAAATCTTCACAAATCAAATTGATCCTCCACCTGTCGCGGCTGAAAGACATTTATTTTATCGCTCTCTCAGGCAAAAAAAATTAAGTACCTCCACCTTTCTCTTTCGCGATTAAATAATAGTTTCCTTCTTAGATTTTTATTTTCTCCCAAACGAAATATTGTGTGTGAAGACGTTAAACGATGACTTTGGTGTGTAAAGATGAGTAAATTAAAGGTGTTCATGCTTCAAATAGCCACTATTGCAATTTAGGTGGTTTTGGTTCCAGATGAGAAGTACCAGAGAGTTCTTCTCGCGCGAGTTCAATTAGATGATTTTGCTTCTTTTATTGCTATATATCGTACGTGTGTTCGAGTCTGGGCTGGAAGATCTCCGTATAACATGGAAGAAGTGTGTTAGGAGATTACAATTTGCCATTTCGAGGAGCATTTCATCCATATCGCCATGAAATGCTTGGGAGAAGACCATCTATGCTCTAGCGAGATCCCAGAATATAGTGAATTGGAATGGGTTCTTTATGTATATATGTACATAGCTGTAGACTTTAGAGCGTACAGTGTGAGTCTACCAGAATAATTCTTTCGTGAGGCCGTTGAGTGAGAGAGTTATTCCTCTGCCATTTTATTTATGCGAAATTCCATCTGGTCGATTGCACAGAGTCTCTCTTCTGGGGGGAGCTTTTGGCTCGCGCGATCGTACGTTTATGTAGTTCTTTTTCTATCTTTTTTTGTTCTTCGTCATCATACAACATACTCTCCCTCCCTATCTAGAAACAAAATTTCCCGTATACTCAAACATTTCTGGGTGGTGTAGTGTTGGTATCTTTGCACCAAAGTCTTTGCAAATATTTTAATATTATACAAAATGTTCCATTAACTTTTTTTTTGTGTGTATAATGTACATAATACGCGATTTTTTTTACATTATATAATGTACATAAAAGGAAAAAAAGAAATAAATTGTCTCTTTTCTGCCTTGTGGCCGCGCCAAGATCTTTCTGGTCTTTTCTTACGCGCATCAAGTGGCATGTCTTAAGTATTAAAAGTCCACAAACTATGTGATATCTCTGAAAAAAAAAAGAGTTTTACTCCTCAATATCTTGTCGAGGGCAGCAAAAGCCAAACTCAAGTAATACGACCATCAGTGAAACTTTTCCTTCTTTTTTCTTCGTTTAATCTTACACTCCTCATTTATTATGAATATTTAATCAATTTGTATATTATTATTTTTCCTCAACTTTCCTATATCGGCATTTTATTGATGCGTGTTTTATATGCAGCATATTATGTATAGCATTGTTGAAAATCAAGTTCTTGGACAGATTCCAGTTGCTATTTTATATTTTGAATAATAAAAATATTTTCAATATATACCTACTATACATAATTTCCATACTTCACACACAACACATATCGTGGCTAACAGAGCCGCAAACAGCATGTACAAAGTGACGTGGTTCAGGTGTTTAAACAACAATAAAAAGTGTTAAACTTTTAGATAGTTGTCGTATTGAAACTCTAATGAATTTAATAGCTGTAGGTATAATAAATTGTCTTATAGGTAATTCTTTGGGCTACCTTTTACTCAATGATAAATATAATACGCTGGAAATATTTTTTTACGCGACATGTCAAAATATTGAATTAACCCGGCTGGTTCAAAGACTATTCTTTGTCGTAATTAGGACATTGATGTTAAAGAATAAAAGAAAGTTTTTAAACACTTGAGAAAGGACATTCTCTAGAAAAATAATTAATTTAACAATAAAGTATTTAATTTAGTCTCATAGCATAAAAGGAGAGAAAAATATATAAAGAATCTCTAAAGAAGAAACATCACAACCACCCACTCATTGCTCACAATGATGCTTTTTTGTTCATTTTTGCCTTTTTATTTGCCTCTTGTTGACGACATTGATTTTCAAATAAAATCATTGAAATTCTTGCTAAATGTCCATTTTGAATTCCATTCTCAATGGAAGAAAATGAACTCACTGTGAAATTATCTGACGAGTGGGGTATTATGTGTAGTTATATTGGTAAAAAAAATAAAGAATACGCATTGAAGAGATTCTGAGGTCATTCAGATTCAGATTCAGATTTTTATTTGAGGCGAATGCGTATAGTCGCTTTCATCCCACTGCGACCTGAAAGGTCTATTGTGGAAGGGTCCTCGGTTCTTTATCATCATTATCTGATATATATTGAAGATCGATATTGCCCAAGCCGAACGACAGCTCGCGGCAATTTCTTTCCTCATTGATCGGAATCGATCGCCAAAGGGTAGGCAAATGTTTCCATTCACCCTATCACAGAATCAACAAAGAGCGCTCAGAGGGTTATCATTTGTGAAACTGGATTTGTGTACAGATTGGAAAGTCATCTAGGTGTTACCTTTGCTATCTACACATAGTATTACAAAGAAGGGCGAAAGTGCCCAAATCGTTTCGGCCCTTCCTCATTTGAGGGGAAGGTAGATGGCGCATGAGGTCTTTTTAAGGAAATTTGGGGGTAAGCGAAATGCAAGGAGGACCTTCCTCCCTTTCATAAGATCATTTGCTTTCGAGCGCTCATGGTGATCACTTGAAGGGCCGCATGAGCTGAGCGTTTTTTCTATATGGACTTTTTTCTATATGAACTTTTTTCTGTATGAACTTTTTTTTGTACCTACGATGAGAGGGTTGTAGAAGAGGTGCACAAAAAAGGGCTGAAGGAAGAAAAATGTACACGGAGTTGAGTTCAGATCTTGCAACATTTTTGGTTGTACATGAGTGGGAATGAACAGAAATACATTTTCTTTCCCTTTTGCACAATGAGATCTTCCAAAGTCTCGAAGAACACAAATTTTGTCTTTTCGAGCAAAATTCTGCCTCAAACACGCTGGCTCACTCGACACGAGCTGATATTGTTACTAATGAATTTAAAATACTCGATATAAACTTTTATTTATATAAAAAAAAATTTAAAGGTTTTTTTCAATCACCTTTTGGGTCAACTTTGAATCAAAAATTTTCTTCTAAAGGTTAGTAAAATATTAATTTTGAAAACTCCGTGGAAATATTAGGTAAATTAAAAAAATATATAGGTACTTAATTAAAAATAAATAAATTCAAAAAACGAAATTGAATTTCTTAAAATATACCTAATAATTGATCAATATTTGGCTAGACCGGAATAATAGAAAAATTCTATTTGCGGATTTAACCCTCCGTATACTATGAGGGGCAGGTGACCAACCCTAGAGCTATACAGTGGGACCCCAGTACAACGACCACTTGGTTGAGCTACTCTCGCGCATTGAAAATAATGAGTGTAAAGAGTACATCCGAGTGGTCGTTGTACTGGGGTCCCACTGTATTTTGAATTACTACGCCTTAGTTCTTAGAGATATAGAACCAAGCTTTGAGAAATAAGTTTTTTGGTTATCTGAGATGATTGTGTAAAAATTTCAGGTCAATCCGACCACCAGAATAAAAGTTATAAGGAAAAAATATAAAAAGAGGGAATTCAAAAATTGTTGTAACAGTCAAAATTCCATTTTCTCTTCACTTTGTCACTATTAGTCTCTTTCTAGAAGATTCTAACCTTAAAAAATTATTGAAAAAAATCATCAAAAAATCCATTGAAAAATTTATTTTTGTGTTCAAAATGGATAAAAGACTTATTAGGGAGTACCAAGGAGTCTATTAAAGCTCATTTGACTGAAAGATTTTGCTTTTTTGCAAAAAATTCTATGGGGTCGGTCACCTACCCCATTGTAATGCACGTAAGTGTTTTGGTCACAGTACGGAGGGTTAAGGCGTTTAAAGAACAAAGTGAACAAAACTTTTTATAATTTTCAGCGATGTTTCAGCATAGTGCTACTTGGAATTTAGGATTTATAATTGTGTTTGAAGTAGTACATCGAGTACATCATTATGTTGAAAAGATAGTCAAATTAATATTTTAAGAATAAAAAAGAAGTTTTTTGAGGCTTCCAAAAATACTTTTCGCATGTTAAGAAAAAAATATTCTAAAATATTTTTCTTTTAGCGCTTTTTAAATCTTTATATTTCTTCATTAGCTGGGTAGTGCAGAATACGAAACGGATGAGTGGTTTTTACTAACTTAAAGGGATTTCTCAGTCAGTATAATTATTTTAATCTGAACATGTCACTTGGGGTGAATTTAGTCGCTAATGTAAACAGTATGGAGTCGCTTCGCTCCAATTGACCTCGTCTCGCTTCGCGGGGATTAGTTGCGCTTCGCGAAAATTTTAGATAAATTCTAAAATATTGGTAAAAATTAAGCTACTCGAATGTGGTTTAAAGGGAAATAAATACGGCTGTTTAAAATCTTCTGATATAAGAGGCCTCTGTATCAAATTTCATCACGATCGGTCAAACAATGTAGAGTTGTATAGCTGTACAGAATGGACGATTACCAACAAATAGACCTTTCTCTATTATATAGATAGGTATTTTCTAGCCTTCCATACCAAAAATATCATGGTAGATTTTGTATGCTTCTCTGTTTTAGTGGTTTGAAAAGTAAAATACTTAGTAACGGATTAACAGATGAGAAGTGAGATTAGAAACTGCAAATAATATCATAGGTGAAAAACCATTTCCAATGTCGGAAAATACCATCAACTTTATTTAAACCTCATATTCCCTCAAATGGCCTTTAAAAAATTCTAGGACGAAAATATCACATTAGATTGACCTATCGAGGAAAATATCTTGACTTAATTATTTATTATATAAAGTTTTCTGTCCGATAATCCATACAATTTCACACTTATAAATCCTAAAGATGCGACAAAAAATATGCCGAAACATCGCTGAAAAGTATAAAAGTTGTGTTCACTTTATTCGTTAAACTGACTAATAGAATTTATATTATTCTGGTCTATATTTTAATCAACTCAATTTTTTTAAATATTTTTTCTTTTATTTTACTAACCTTTAGAAGAAAATTTTTGATTCAAAGTTGACCCAAAAGGTGATTGAAAAAAACCTTTAAATTTTTTTTTATATAAATAAAAGTTTATATCGAGTATTTTAAATTCATTAGTAACAATATCAGCTCGTGATGAATGAGCCAGCGTGTTTGAGGCAGAATTTTGCTCGAAAAGACAAAATTTGTGTTCTTCGAGACTTTGGAAGATCTCATTGTGCAAAAGGGAAAGAAAATGTATTTCTGTTCATTCCCACTCATGTACAACCAAAAATGTTGCAAGATCTGAACTCAACTCCGTGTACATTTTTCTTCCTTCAGCCCTTTTTTGTGCACCTCTTCTACAACCCTCTCATCGTAGGTACAAAAAAAAGTTCATACAGAAAAAAGTTCATATAGAAAAAAGTCCATATAGAAAAAACGCTCAGCTCATGCGGCCCTTCAAGTGATCACCATGAGCGCTCGAAAGCAAATGATCTTATGAAAGGGAGGAAGGTCCTCCTTGCATTTCGCTTACCCCCGAATTTGCACCAGTCCGCGCGCCATCTACGTTCCCCTCAAAAGAGGAAGGTACGGAACTCTTGGATTTTTTCATCCCTTCAGAGATTGTATTACTATATAAAATTATTATACAATGGTGTTACTTTCGTTCTCCGTATTTGATGCAAGAGGGCCATTGTTTTTTGTGGATGAGAGTGCATCATTTCTTTCTCTCAATCCAACAATCTGACCAACGTGTACCACTACAACGTTAGCCAGGCAGGGGCATTTTCATCTCTGTTTTTCGGCGTTCGCTTCCGTGTGCCTGAGAGAGACATACCCACAGCTGTGGATAGTGAACACAGCGTGAATACAGCATGCCTTCTCGGCGAGCACAGTACGATGTTTGCCTATCGAGATACAAACATCCTATCCCTTTACGGGCGGTACCGTCTGTATTCGAACCAGAGACTCTATGGACACAACTCGAGTGTTCTATCCACTGCTCCCTGGGCCCTCTTCTGAGGTCATCTTTTTGCACACTATTGTATTTTCTTAACTATTATTATTTTTTTAACATCCATTTTGAGCACAATAATAGGGTGACAGTAGCACTATTCTAAAAATAGAATTTTAACATTCAGTGGCAAAGGAATGTCATTGTAAAAAATTAAGGGTGCAAAATGGAGGGTTTCAAGGCGAAAAGAAGAAGTGGAACAAGAAAAATCTGTGTGCCAGATGTGAAAACGAACCCCTCAACAACATTCGATGTTGTCTTTCCATTAATACCTCAAGAAATTTTGCACAGATCTTAGGGTATTTTCTGAAGGAAGGAAAGACTCGTAAATGGTGATCTTCTCTTTGTTTTTAGTGAGTCATAAAATAAATTCTATTATAAAACTTCTTGGAAAATGGAGAAAAGAAATCTATTTATACGGGAAGTTTATTCAAGTGTGTTCATTTCCAATTAAAAAAAACTAAAACTCCATGATGATGATTAAGAGTGAGAATTAATGCGTTTGCTCAGTGAGAGAGTGAGAGAGAGTGCAAGAAGTGGAAAATTTATTTTAATATTGAAGAATACGAGACCAGGGTGGAAAATTGACGATTCTAATGTAGTTATTGCCTCATAAAATACGAGTTATATATCCTCCTTTTTGTACATAGCACTGTAATTCTTCACATTCCTTTACCGTTTGCTGGAGATTTTCTCTGCTTCAGATTATTCCTTTTTGTGTCTTACAGAATTCTGAGAATATTTGATATGTTCTAGTACATAAGTCAGACGTCTCATATGCTAAGATTTTATTATGAAAGCTATCAAAATTAATTTCCTCCATAATACTAAACACATGGAAGACAGTTTTGGATAAACGTTGTTGTTGATTCAACAAGACGGTTTCCTCTACTTCCTTTTATATCAAAGGAAAAAATCTGAGCCTGAACTTCAAAGAGAACGTGATGCAAATCTCATTCTTTAAAATAGTTTGTAAATGAAAGGTAAATAAATAAGAAGAAGACACTGTAAGCTCTGATTGGTTGATCAATACGGATAACGATTTTTCATTGGCCGTTACTGTCTTGTAAGGGGTAGGACTTCTGTGCAAGGTTAATTTGAACAGAGTATACTCATTTCTCTATGATTTGTCTTATGATTCATTATTTTAACTATTTAGTAAAACCATGACACTAATTTTGATTTCTCCAAACAGATTTGTTTTTTTTTTCTCGAGATCTCTGCAAATTCTTCACAAAAGGCCAAAACTCTTCATTTATTATTTACAAAGAGTTTGCAAAAACATATAAGAATGTGCATGCTTTTTTGTCACAAACTTTATTAGTCGCGCGTGCAGCATTTAATGCTGGATCTTGGGGATTTTCAAGATATTTTTTAAGTGAATAATTTTGAAGGAAATAATAAATTTTTCGGATTATTTCGGGTTTCATCTTCTCCCGAATGTTCGGAAGACCAAACAAGAATTATGGCGACTCCTCTTTGTATATAGTTTATTTAGCAAAAATATATAGATGAAACAAGACCTTATGTGTATTGTTTACTACATTCTTGCAACGGGAACTGTTGTAGAAAATTTTACTAAAAAGGAAGGGAGAAAGAGAAAGAAGCGAGACCCTTTTTTTTCTCAAGAGTCACAATTCATGGTTTTTTTTCATTGTGTATTTTTCTCATTTAAATTGCATGAATAAAAATATAAAATGTCTGTGAAGAGATCACAATAATAAGTTCACAAGAACTTCTCATGCTCTTCTACCACCACATACAGGAAAATTACTTTAGTTATGCTACCAACTATATATAATTCTATTTCAGTGCTGAGGGGAACTCCCATAATCATTGCACATTTACCTTCTACTTATATATTTGGCTTCAATGGAAAGTGAAGCATGAAATAAAGAAAAAAAGCAAAAGACATTCTTTCTCGCGAAAATTCATCCAAGAGAGATTTTGCATTCGACCTTGGTTTGGTGGAGTGTTGTGTGCTCCAATGTATTCGTGAAGTCTGAAAGATCACTCAAAAAAACTCTTACAAGAGTCTTTTGTATATATACATACATTTATGTACATCTATATGTAGAATAAATAGAGGTACATTCATAAGGTTTAGTCATTGTGTACAATAAGAAATTTTCCTAGTAGACCAACCTAGTATGTATATTTTTGTTAACATAATTCTCATGATGTTCACAAAACGATAAAAATGGGCAGTAATGGAATACTCTGAAGAATACGTTGTGTATGGTAGTATGGTGGTATGTTTTATTATGCAAATTGGAATAAAAAAGCAAGAAGACATAATCCAGCATTTAATGGAGTTTAACGAAAGAAAAAAATTAGACAGATACTTGAGACAAGATAAATTTTTGGCAATTAAATTAAACATGACTCTCGTAAACTTTTATCCTGATTTTTCGCAGAGACAGAGGTTGTTTTTATTTAAATGGAATTCTTCAGTGTTGAATAAATGTCAGTGTTGTGAATATGTGAAGAGGGAAATTGAATCTTGAATTGAATGATTTGTATTGAATAAATAATATATTACTCACCAAAGTAAATATACTCACTTTTCACTGTTTGAATAAATCAATGAAACCAATAAAAAATCGGGGACAATTTCACAAAAAGTAGTAAATTAAAACAAAGTATTAGTGAAGAGTTATTTTGGCATATTTGTCTAAGGATCACGGAGTAATAATTTTAAATAAAGCTAAAAGTTTCTTAAAAACCATTTTTCCACAAAATGAATTTCCTATATTGCAACTAAATAATTAGGTACCTACCTATGTGTTTAATTTGGTGACAAAAATTAAACAAGTGGAATAAAATGGTTGGATGATAATTACATGGATGATGTAGTGAGAAATATTATGGTTTAATTAACTACCTACTACAGGTGGGTGTATGAATATTACGGGGAAATAAAATATTTTCATTGGCAATTAAAATAAATTGAGCATACTCAATTACCTTGTTTTTGCTCTCTTTCTTTCTCCCAAGTAGCTAATCTTTTCTGTAGAATTTGCATTATTGATAATTTTATTTACTAAATGAAATACAAACAATAATGTAAATACTTAGAATTCTAACGTATTAAATTACCTACGGCAAATTCTTTAATAAGTAGATATATGTTTATGATATAAAGAGAGACCAAGAGCTGCAATATAATTTCGCTGAGAAACAAAATGACATTGTTGTGTGAATTAAAAGAAAAAAAAATGAAACATTATGGAATATGAGAATGTAATTGGATACTTAATTAGGCACAAGTCAGTCTAGTGGATTATATGAACACGTATGGGGCACAATGTCTGCAAAAATTTTAAGAAATATAGATGACAAATGAAGGAGATGGTTCTGATGAAATATTGTGGACAGGGGAGTAGCCAGAAATCTGTTCAAGAAGGATTTAGAAATCAAGTTTTTTTTTATTAAAAGATCATTAAAAATTATTTAAAAAGAAAGACTTGATAATCAATAGATGCTTCTTTATTACCGTTTAACGTATATTTTTATCTTTTAAAGTTTCTCTTAAAATGTTTGACGTTTTTTTTTCTAACGATTGATGTTTCTTTGCTAACGTTTAATATTTCTTCGTCAACGTTTAACGTTTTACGTTTTACGTTTCTTTTCTAATGTTTGATACTCCGTTTCTAATCATTGTCGTTTGTTTTCTAATATTTTGAAGATTTTATTTTAACATTCGATGTTTTCTTTCTAACGTTTTATACATATCACAAAAAAAATCGTTAGAAAATTCGTTATCGCTCAAACTTTGGTCAAACCAATTGAATCAATTAATCTTTGAGCAGTTTTTGTCTCAATCAAATGTTTATTGGGAACGTTGTGTGGAATGTGTGAAAGTATTAAATAAAATGATAATATACTTTACACAGCTTAGAGAAAATCCTTGCCCCCGCTTGAAACATTCCTTCCCTCTTTACTATCTTATCGCAAAAATGAATATTTGCGTTTTGTGGTCTCTTTTAGCTTATGAATTTCGTACTCTTCCACTATATATGCGTGTGTCTTTGTATAGAAGAGGTGTATCAATTTAAAATATATAAAATCTTTTTTTTTTAATAATTTAAAAATTAATTCAATATGTTGGAGATTATATATCTGGTGTTTCATCAATGAATGCTTTGTGGTTTTTTATGTGAAACCTTGATGATTGAGGAATTTGATACGATTTTCTCACATATAGTTTTAACTAATGTAAAGCAATTGACACACAGGGACATGTAACTTCTGAGAAAATAAAAATAAATGTAATGCTCTAATTGATTCATTGAAAAAACTTTCGTATCTCCCTATGTATTTAGCACCAACATTTGATATCAGTTTGCCTTTCGTCTTTATCAACGTATATATCTCTCACTCTTATATATATTTCACACATTCCCATAGGGAGTTGGGTGAAATTTACCGCGAACGATATTCAGTTGAGGTGCGATCTCGTCACCAGCAGTTACTGTCGTTAATAGAAACTTAAAAAATCGAAAGAATCACAGCTAAAATAATATTTGTGTCTGTGAGCGCTGTGAAGAAAAAAAAATCTTTTAGTTTAGAAGAAAAAACCGGAAGATTTGTAAATTTTCAATAAAATATATAAAAGTTGTATTCATTTGAATTGGAATTCAACTTTATGAGTCACGGGGTGCGGTATTCCACGCACGAATTTCAAAATAAATAAATTTGCACTGTGAAACCGGACAATCAACGAGAAGAATAAGAAATTCCCATCGCATTTGTGCGATCACATTTCTCTCATATGCTATGCTTATAGCGGATCCCATGTAGTGGTTTTGTGTGCCATTTGTGTCAATTAAATTTTATCATCAGTTTGAATGAAAAGTGTTGGAAAATCGTGTTTGAATATTTAGTAAAACACACCACAAATGCTATACGCGTTTTGGCATAATAATACAAAGTGGTGATGATAGTGAGGAAGAGAGATACAAAAGGAAACAAAGAAATGGTGAAATGCAATAAAATACAATAAATAAACTACTTTATTATCACTCACAATATAACTTATATTGGTGAAGAAGATTTATGACTTTTTAAAGTGTGGAAATTACAGTGTTTTTTTTTGGGTAGAAATTTTAACACATTAAGAACCGAAGAAGATGTATTCAAGACGATATGGTAATTGATGTTTTTTCTTTACTAATTACTTCGTTTTTTTTGTTTTTAATTTACTTCCTTTTAGTCGATGGCATCAGCCAGAAAATTTTTAATAGGTATTTCTTTCTTATTTTTTGAATATATCGCGCCTTACGCCATGAGGCTATTTTTATCGTTATCAGAGGCCTTATCAGTGTTATTGAAATCGGCGGCATTCCCGACACTCATAGTATTTTAGCTGTTTGAAATAGAGAAACTATATTCAGACATCTATCTTATGTACATAAAGGTAGTTTTACTCATGAGATTTCCTTTAGTTTTTTTTCGGCTAATTTTACCTGTGTTAAGCTTTTCTTAAAAATGAATCCATAAACTCTTTTAATCAGCCTTAAATTTAACTAGTTTTTCATTTATGGTTTTGTAGAAGATGGCTCCATTTATAGGACCACAATTATGTGCCATCGAAATTTTTTTTTTCATAAGTCATTCAGCTCTGAAATTCTTATTCTTTCCATATGAATTAAGAAGTGAATGTAAAGTCTTTTTTTTGCACAGTGGCTTTATTAGGTGTGTGTGTATCTGCGGCTCAATTTGCATTTTTCAATAGGTAAAGAAAATTGTGATTGTGTGCGAAAGTAAATAAGAAAGAAAAACTAAAGTAAATAGAGATGAATGTGCTGTAGTCGCTTTAATTTATCATTCACAGTGAGTTTCTTTATATACCACATGCTCGTGAATGCCCACCAAAGCGAAAAGATAACTCCGTTCCGAGACATCTAAACACAATTAGCATCAATTTAACAAAACAATTGATGGGATATCGCTGTGATGCTTTTTATTCGTCAATATTGATGATACCAATTTAGAAAAGACAATTTTATTAAATGTTTTTACTATCTTTATAATTTGTCATTGAAGTTTGAAAGAATTTAAGAAAGATGTTTTGCGCAAAAATGTGGAGAAAATCTTTGAAATTTAGAAAAAAAGATCGAAATATTTCGTTTTATTACATTGCTAGAAGGCCTGATGAAGGAGCCAAGAATGTCATGGTCATAAAAATAGGAAAATACCAGAAAAAATCATTGAGAATTCTTTAAATTGCCATCAATTGCCGGCTTCAAATTGCAAATACGAAGGCATTAAATTGCAAAATTTCACTACATTAATCATACTAGAACTTTAACATTGTTGCTTCCCCACATCAAGTGGATGGATTTAGTGAGTTTTGAAATTCAATAAAGTTCCATGGAGAATGAGAGTGATAAATATTTACTCAAGAGATCATCACACAAGCACACAGCCATATAAGCTGAATACCCCATTTATCTAAGCTCATTTCGTAACAATAAAAAATGTATGTATACTTGGTTTAATATTGATACACATACAGTATACGTGATGATAAGAAAGCGCACAAACCATGTGATCCAGAAGCCAGAAGAATTTATCTATGGCGTAAAAGATGGACTAGTTGTGTGATATCATACGCAAAAATAAAATAATTGCAATATAAAATGCGGTAAAGCTTGCGGATTAAGACAGAATCGTTGGTATATAAATAAATCGATTTATCACTGCCCCAGTCCATCATACCTCCTATATATAGAGGTATGCATAATGTACCTACCTTAAATTACCTAACTCTCCTACATGCAAGTCACAGCTAATTTTCACCTAAAAAACTTTTCATTGAGATAAGAATATTTTTTTGGCTTCTATGTACACAAATTTGGGTATATTGTTAAGGGGGAGTGTGAAAAATTTTCTTGACAATGTTGCCGCGAGAACTGTTCATGGCCATGAAAAGAAGACCAATATTTACTTAATCGATCACTAATTTCACGCTCAATGACAATACATAACACGAAGTTCCATTTTATTCAACACATTCCCTCGTTTTTAATTGTCTTCTTTTTTTTTTAAATGAATGTGGCAGAGGTTGTAGAACTTTTTTCGCTTTTAAAGCTTTCAATTTTAAGTTCTCTTCAATTTCCTAATTAGTTTTCTGAGAATGGTATTCACACCCCTAAAGATACTTTAAAAGAACCAAAAAGAAGTAAATTAGGCAATTGAATGAATCGTTGAATTTTTTAGCAAAAAAAGAATTTAAGTTAATCAATGACAGGAAACTATGAAGAGAAATCAGAAAGTTAAAAGAAAAGAAAATAGGCCCAGATAGGTGGAAAATAGAAGACTGAAATTAATCAGATGAAGAGGCGGAAGTAAATCAGTCAAAACGATAGAAGAAAATCACTAAAAGGAAGTGAAGAAAAACCATAAAAAAGAACAGTTAAAAGATTAGTAGAATATTAGCTAAAAGAACAGAAGTAATTCAGTTAAAATAACAGTAAAAAAACAGTTAAAAGGACTGAAGAAAATCAATTAAAATAACACGTATGTAATTAGGTATTAAAACGTAATTCAATCCGTCAAAAGGAAATAAGTGAAAAGAGCAAAAAAATCATTCAAAATTGTCGAAATTAATCAGTTAAAAGCACCAGAAAAAATAGTCAAAATAATAAATGAACTTTTCTTGAATTTTCTTCCACTAATCTCAATTGATTTATCTGCCAAAAATCAATAAAATATATTTAACCTTTCACAAACTCTTTTATCCAATTAGTGCTCTACGGGTATTTAAATGAATCACAAATTAACTGAAAAGAAAAACTTTGGCATTGCATTTTGTGGCTGAATCGCTAAAAAAATAAACTTTCACGCTAAATATGTGATTGACTCGTTGTGGGACAATTTTTCACGAGAAGACCCCTCCAAAAAAAGAAGGTTTGTGAGGCAAGTGAAGTATTTTTTGCTTTAATGATGTCAAATGCATGGAATTTGGGTGGAAAGAAAGACGAAAAAAAATTCACGGAAAAATGAAAAGAAAATTCTTCCCCAAAAGCTTCAAGGATTAGATTCTAATCTCTTTTTTGCAGCAATATTGATGCAGGGTTTTGTTGTTATCATAAACCTTGGCTATAAAAAACTTAAAATACTGTTCTCTCGCACCTAGATTCGTGGGTGCCTGCCTATCATGTTGCCTCTGTGTGTGCGTTTTTCAGGTGATTCCATGAGAGAGCATTGGGAGTGAAAAGTGTTGTAAATGTACAGATGTAGTGTAGAAAAAAGAGAAACAAAGTTTAATAACATTTAATACACTTGAATGCATTATGATGTGTGAGAAAAAATGAAGCATGTGAGAGAGATAGAGAAATAAATATGCGCGAGAGGTGAATTGAAAGGCAAAAAAAATGCAAGATTCACCTGAATATGAAATTGTAAAATGTAAAGTGTAAAAAAAAATTAAGAGAGCACTTCAGGTGGCACGGAAGGAACTAAATTAGACAAGAGAAAAAATTCTTTAATAGGCTTGTTGTTCTTATTGGGAGAACATCTCCCCTACTTCTTGTTTAAATTCACAAATCACATGCTAATTGTTCTTGCATATGTTCTTCTTTTTTATTCTATGTTGGTGCGCACGTGACAATAATAAGGGGGACAATATGAACCGGGTGGGTATTCGAGTCAGGTGCAACAGAGGAGTAACATGACACAGCGCGAGGGAATACACAAGTTTGAGAATGAGAGAATTAAGACACTGCAGGAGGAGCGGATGCACATACAGAAGAAAACATTTACGAAATGGATGAATTCCTTCTTGATAAAGGTAATTTGCGGTAAAAAATTACAAAAAAATCTAAGAAAATTATTATCTACCTGAAATGAAAGTAATAACTTGTTAGGTTAGTTGGTTAACGCGGTTAACGCACGGACTTTGTATCCTGAATGATGTAGGTTCAATTCCCGACTGGATAGAAACTTTTTTCCTTTTTCCCTGTCTAGGTTTCCATGTCTTTTAATTTAAGGAAAAATAATCCATCTAAAACATAATTTTCATTAAAAATTCAACGAAAAAAATTTCTGCATGTGCAAAAAAAATATTTTCCAATATTTTAATAATTTTCTTTTCACTTTCTACATGTAAGTGAGTGAAGCTATTGTCACGTTTTATAACAAACCGTGCCTGAGTGTATGTATTAGTTTTTTTGTTGTTATTTCTTTTTCACAGGCAAAAATGGAAGTTAATGACCTCTTTGTGGATTTGGCCGATGGAATAAAATTGCTGAAATTACTTGAAATAATTTCGGGTGAAAAATTAGGAAAACCAAATTCGGGACGAATGCGTGTGCACAAGATTGAGAATGTGAACAAAAGTTTGGCTTTTTTGCACACAAAAGTCCGCCTTGAGTCAATTGGGGCGGAGGATATTGTCGATGGGAAGCCACGGCTGATTCTCGGTCTCATCTGGACGATTATTTTGCGATTCCAAATTCAAGAGATTGAAATTGATGTGGACGAGGAGAATGAATCGAGTGAGAAGAGATCGGCCAAAGATGCACTACTGCTGTGGTGTCAGAGGAAGACTTATGGGTATCAGGGGGTACACATACAGGACTTTACGGGCTCCTGGCGCTCGGGGATGGGCTTCAATGCGCTCATTCATTCGCACAGACCTGACCTCTTTGACTACACCTCACTCACACCGGGGCGTCACATTGAGAACCTCAATCATGCCTTTGATCTGGCCGATCGGGAGCTTGGTATCCCCAAATTGCTGGATGCTGAAGATGTGGATACAACTAGGCCGGATGAGAAGTCGATTCTCACCTATGTGGCATCGTATTATCACACCTTTGCACGCATGAAGAATGAGCAAAAAAGTGGGAAACGAATTGCAAATGTGAGTTTTGTGTGGAATTTTCAGAGATTCTTCTCAATTAATTTTATTTTATATGATTTATTAAATTAATAAAAATAAAATAAAATATTCTCTAGATTGTGGGGAAATTAATGGATGCAGACCGGAGAAAGATTCACTATGAGAAGCTCACAACGAATCTTCTCGAGTGGATTCGCCTCAAGACAGATGAGCTCAAGCAGAGAAATTTCCCCAACTCCCTCGAAGGTATCCAGAAAGAGTTGGTCATCTTTAAGCAGTATATTACGATTGAGAAGCCACCAAAGTGAGTATTTTTTACATTGAAGTTGGTTCTTTGCAGAGAGACGTTTGTAATAGGATTTTTAATGTTCCCACAAAGACTTTTTTTACTAAAAAAATCATGAGTAAATAGAAATATTTTTTGAATTCATTATATAAACTGTTCAAATAAACTTTTCACTGAAGCTCCACCTTTTTGTGACGTGGAGGAAAAGAATTAGCCAATGAAAAGGCTTTGTCTGAATTTGTCAGCCAATCAGAGCTCAAATTCTTCTTCTTATTCATTTATATTTCATTTAAAAATTACTTGTCGATCAGATTTGAATTAAATTCTATCTAATTTTTAGGGTTTAATGTGACAGATTTTAGTTTTAAATTAAGTAAAAAATAAAATTGTTTAGAATGAATTTTCTCATAAAAATGTTATAAGCATAAAATGCAATTTAAGACCTTCCAAACTCTTCATTCTCTTTATGCAAAATAATGTGTCATTTTATGCTATAAGAATTGCATAAAAATGAGATCATTTTCTCCATAAATTCTCTTATCACGACAAAAAGAAAAAAAAGTAGTGATATGGAAAGAAGGTAGTCTCAACGGGTAAAAGAGCTCAAATGATATGGCCTCTTATCTTAATTACGAAAAAAAATCGTTTTTTTTTCCAACAGATATAAGGAACGAAGTGAAATTGAAGCTTTGTATTTTACCATAAATACCCTACTTAAGTCCCTGAATCAGCCACAGTATATGCCGCAGGAGGGACAATTGGTGAATGATATTGAGAAGGCATGGCAAATGTTGGAAGATGCCGAGCATAGGCGGGAGGTTGATTTGCGCGAAGAATTGCTGCGGCAAGAGAAGTTGGAGCAGCTAAATTATAAATTTGAAAAGAAATCCGTCCTGCGTGAGGGATACCTCAAGGAGATGATTCAGGTGTTGTCAGATTCACGCTATGGGGCGAATTTGCGACAGGTTGATGCCACTGTGAAGAAGCACGAAGCCATTTCGGCGGATATTCTGGCACGTGTTGAGCGTTTCAATGATCTCACCGCAATGGCGGATGAGTTGAGTCGTGAGAACTACCACGGGAAGGAGAGGGTGAAGAAAAGGGAGGAGGAGGTGCTCAATAAATGGCAGAAACTCCTGGATCTCCTTGAGAATCACAAAAATAATCTCACGCAGATGAGTAATTTGCTCAATATGCTGCGGGAGATTGATGCCACAATGTCCACAATGAAGGAGCTCCAAATGCAATTTGCCTCTGAGGATGTTGGTCCACATCTTTTGGGTGTTGAGGAGCTCCTACAGACGCACGCTCTGCAGGAACTCCAAGTGACTGCCCTTGGGGAGAATCTACGACGCTACGTACGACAGTGTCAAGCGCTGAAGCAGACAAATCAAAAGGATATCCCACTGCTGTTGCAGAAGATGGACGAACTGGATGAGACGTATAAGAATTTGCAGAAACAATCAGCTGAGAGACGTGCAAAACTCGACGATGCCCGAGATTTCTATCAATTCATCGAAGATTATGACAATGAGGAGAGTTGGGTGATTGATAAGCAGCGTATCTGCAAGGCAGTCATATCGGCAAAGGATCTTCGGGCAGTGATGTCACTGCAGCAGAAGCACAAAGCACTCGAAGATGAGATTAAGGTGCGAAAGCCAAAGCTGACCCAAATCACCGATTCGGGTAGGCGATTAATTGAAGCCAAGCACACGAGATCAGCTGAGTTGCAACCACGCATCGATGCACTGGAGCAACATTGGAAGGCACTCGAGAGTCTCGTGGAGTTCCGGAAGCGTCAGCTTGAAGATGAAATTGAAGCGTATCAATTCTACACGGATGCCAATGAGGCAGAGTCGTGGTTGAATGAGAAAATGGCCCTAATGGCATCCACGGACTATGGGGTCGATGAACCATCGGCACAAGCATTGCTGCAGCGACACCGTGATCTTCAGGGTGAATTGAATGCCTACTCGGGTGATGTGCTCAATTTGCGGCAACAAGCTGAGAATCTCATAAAGGCGGGTATTAACAATTTGGAGCTATCTGCTGAACCGGAACCCCCAGTGCCTGAAGTAGAGCAGGAAGAGTGGGTGAATGAGAAGAGGCTCGTACCCAAAGAGGTGTGGGAAGATGAGGAAGTTGAGAAGATTGAGCGACGTATGGTGACGGAGGAGAAGCTCTTCCCGCACGTGAAAGCGCTCTACGTGTTTGAGGGGCAGGGCATGAAAATGGCCAAGGGTGAGGTGATGATCCTCCTGAATAAGACAAACAATGACTGGTGGTCTGTACGGAAGATGGATGGCAAGGAGGGCTTTGTCCCTGCCACGTATGTGCGTGAAATTGAACCACGCACCGTGGCGTGTATTGTGCCGAAGCTGGAGAAGGTGAAGACGGTGCAGAAGGTGAAGAAGACGGTGCTAGTCAATCAGGTGGTGCCAGTTAAGCGGGTCCGTCCGACGAATGTGTCCCAAATCAAGCCACTCACGAAGCGTCGTCTCGTGAGTGATATCGTCGAAGGGGGTGAGAGTGTGGAGAAGAGACTGAAGAAAATCTGCACAACATACGACACACTCCAAGATCTAGCTCAACGTCGTCATCATCTTCTTGAGGACTCAATTTGCCTCTTTGGCTTCTTCCGGGAGTGTGATGACTTCGAAAAGTGGATCAAGGACAAGGAGAAGATGCTGAATAACAGCGATAGCAGTGAGAATGTTGAAATAGCCAAGAGGAAATTTGAGAAATTCCTCACAGATTTGTCGGCATCGTCAAAGAGAATTGATGCACTTGATGCAGCTGTTGAAGACTTCATCCAGCAGGGGCATTCGCAGTTGGACAAAATTAAGGCTCGTCAGAAGCAAATTCACCAAATGTGGGATCATCTGAACTACTTGAAGGCTCAGAAGGAGAAGAATTTAGCCGGGGCATCGAGTGTTGAGCTGTTCAATCGTACGTGCGATGAGGCAAAGGATTGGATGAATGAGAAAATGATGCAATTGGATGCGGCTGAATGGGGGAGAGATTTGAAGACAGTTCAAGCCCTTCAGCGACGTCATCAGAACTTGGAGAGAGAGCTGGCGCCAATACAGGAGAAAGTGAATCGTGTTAACCTGCTAGCGAGCTCCGTGAAGGGCTCCTACCCGTCAGAGAGGGCAAATGTGACGCAGCGTCAAAATGAAATTCAAGACATCTGGAAGAATGTGCAGAATAAGGCGAATGAACGTCGGGCACGACTTGAGAATGCCGTTGGGCAGCAAATCTTTGAGAATAGCAGCAAGACTCTCCTGTCGTGGGTTGAGGAGACAACGGGAGTCCTCAATGCGGACATAATTGCCAAAGATGTGGAGACAGCAAAGAACCTGCAGAAGGCTCATATGGATTTGGGTGATGAGATTCGGGCGAAGGATGATGAATTCCAGGAAGTTACCGCCCTCGGAGCCCAACTCTATCAAAGAAATCCCAAATTGAAGGAAATTGCCGAGATGAATGAGAATCTACAGCAGGCACAAGCAAATATTCATGCCATGTGGCCAGAAAAGCAGAAATTCCTTGAGAATTGTCTCGAACTTCAAATATTCAATCGTGAAGCTGATAAAATTGATGCAACAACAAAGAGTCACGAAGCTTTCATTGAGCAAAAAGACCTCGGGACGTCTCTGGATGAGGTTGATGCAATTCTCAAGAGGCATGGTGACTTTGAGAATACCTTGGAGGCACAAAATAAAATTCTCCGTGCTTTCAATGATAAAGCCAATCGTCTCATTGCTGGGAAGCACTACGCTGCGGATTACATTGATGATAGAAGAAATCAAGTGCTTGATCGTCGTCAAGCTGTCCGGGAAGCGGCACAGAAGAGAAAATACGACTTGCAGGCTTCAA
This sequence comes from Lutzomyia longipalpis, assembly GCF_024334085.1. Lineage (NCBI taxonomy): Eukaryota > Metazoa > Arthropoda > Insecta > Diptera > Psychodidae > Lutzomyia > Lutzomyia longipalpis. The sequence continues at coordinate 20,237,308 of NC_074707.1, forward strand.
AGGCTTTCCAGCAATTTGCAGCTGAAGTTGAGGATCTCGATACGTGGCTCAATGAGAAGATTAAGGTGGCAGGAGATCAGAACTACAAGGACTTGTCCAATCTTCCGCGAAAGATTCAGAAGCATACGGCTTTTGAGAGGGAGTTGCGAGCCAATGAGGGACAATTGCGTAACATAAATAAGGTAAATTTTTATTACTTTTAATTGTCTTTTAAACATTTAATGCAAATTTCCTTTTATTATCTTCCAGGACGCTGATGCTTTGATCGCAACAAAGAACAACGTTGATCGCGTTGAGGAGATGGTTAATGGACTCAACAAGAAGTGGAAGGACTTGATTGCACTGTCAGGTGAGAAGGGACGATGCCTTGAACAGGCAGCAGCTCAGCGTGATCACAATCGCAGCATTCAGGATGCAAAGGATAAGCTGAAGGACTTTGAGAATGGTCTGCAAAGTGACGACGTCGGGCATGATCTCCGTAGTTGTCGAGATCTCCTGAAGCGTCATGAAATCATTGAGACCGATATCATAATGTGGGAGCAAAAGATCTACGAATTGGTGACGTCGAGTGAAGAAATGGCCCATGAGGGGCATTTTGATGCACGCAACATCCAGAAGGAGACGAAGAACATCCAGAAGAATATTAAAGACCTCAAAGTTCCCATGGAGAAGAGGAAACAGGCTCTGGAGGAGAGTTTGCGGTACCACAAGTTTGGTTTTGAATTGGACACTGAGCTGCAGTGGATCAATGAGCGACTCCCCACGGCAAGATCTGAAGGCCTCGGGCAGAATTTGCATCAAGCACAGAGTATGTTTAAGAAGCACAAGAAGTTGGAGTCTGAAATTGAGGGGCATCAACCAATGATAACCAAAGCATTGACATTTGGGCAGAGTCTCATTGAGCAGGGACATCCGGAAGAGAAGAAAATTGAGGAATTATGTAGGAATCTCGAGCAATCTTGGGAAACGTTGCTCGTGGAAGCGGCCAATCGTACCAAGAGACTCGAAATCTCCCTCAAAACTCAGCAATATCTCTTTGAAGCGAGTGATATTGAAACATGGCTCGGTGAGAGGAATAATTTGCTGAGATCCGATGACTACGGACGTGATCGGGAGTCTGCTACGAAACTCCTGACAAAGCACAAAGCTCTAGAATTGGAACTTGACACCTATTCGGGGATTGTATCAGAGATGAGTCATACAGCAGCTGCTATGGTTGCTGCAAAGTATCCAGATAGCAAGGTTATTGCATCGAAGCAACAAATGATTGAATCCATGTTGAAATCCCTCCAGAAATTGGCAGCACAGCGTCAGGTTAAATTCATGGAGAGCCTCTATCGGTACGAGTACTTCTTGGAGGCAAATGAACTTGAACAGTGGATAAATGAGCAGGAACAAGCTGTGTCATCGGATGACTATGGGCAGGATTATGAGCATCTGCAGGTGCTGCAAAATAAATTTGACGATTTGAAGCATCACATTGAATCCGGAACTGAGAGGTATAAGCAGTGCATTGAATCCGGAAGGAAGCTTCTTAACAATGAATCCCCCTATTCGGCGGCAATTGAGAAGCGTCAGGAAGAGCTAGATGTGGCATGGAAGAGTCTTCTGAATTCCGTTGTGGAGCGAGAGCAGAAACTCGCAGCTGCTGGAGAGATTCATCGTTTCCACCGAGATGTGGCTGAAGCTCTATTCCGGATACAGGATAAGAATGCGAGTCTTTCGTCGGAACTTGGGAAGGATCTCAATTCCGCCCTGTCCCTCATTCGACGTCATGAGGGCTTTGAGAATGATTTGGTGGCTCTTGAGGCACAACTTCAGGTCCTCGTGGAGGATTCAGTGCGCCTGCAGACGAAGTATCCATCAAATGCCGAAGCAATAGCCCAACAGCAGCAGAATGTGATTGAATCGTGGAATATTCTCAAAGAAAAATCAACTTTGCGCAATGATCAATTGGCTGCAAATTACGATCTTCAGAGTTTCCTTGCTCAAGCACGAGATCTCCTCCTGTGGGCCTCCAATCTCCGTGCAGCTCTACAAGCTGAGGAGCATGTGAGTGATGCAGCTGGAGCTACAGCACTGAAAATTCAACATGATGCCATTTACGGTGAGATTGAGGCGCGTGAAGAGAAATTCCGGGAATTGAATGAGCTGAGTGATTCAATGGTGCAAACGGGACACTATGCAGCTGCAGAGGTTGAGGACAAATGCCTAATCCTCCTGGATGAACGTCAAAAGCTCCACACAGCGTGGAATAAGAAGAAAATTCTTCTAGAGCAGAAAATTGATCTTTTCTGCTTCCTCCGGGATGCAAAGCAAATTGATAATATTTGTTGCTCCCAGGAGGCCACGTTGTCCACATCGGACTTTGGGAATACCATTGAGGAGGTTGAGAATCAAATAAAGAAGCATGAAGCCTTTGAGAAACTCATTCAGACACAAGATGAAAAGGTTGCGTTGCTGCAGAGTCACGGGAGGAAGCTTGTTGAGCAGAATCACTACGATTCGGCGAATATTCAAAAAGTCCTCAAGGATGTTGTTGAGCATAGGCGCAAGGTGGTTGATTTGTGTGCCATCCGGAAGCAGAAACTCATTGACGCCCTTCTCTATGCGCAATTTGTGAGTGATTGTGCCGAAGCTGAGGCGTGGATAAGTGAGAAGCTGAAGAAGCTGGAGGTTGATGATAGTTACACCGACGTGACGAGTTTGGAGGATAAAATTAAGAAGTTGCAGAAACATCAATCCTTCCAGGCTGAAGTGGCGGCAAATGATCAAAGAATTAAGGAGATTCAGGACAAGGGTGATCGCCTGATAAAGAAGAAACACGAATCTTCGGAAGAAATCCGCAAAGCCGTACGAAATGTCCTCAAATACTGGAATCACCTACTTGAGGAACTCTCAAAGCGTGGTCGTGGCCTGGAGGAGGCTCAAGATATTCTTGAATTCAACAATCATCTCGATAAACTCGAAGCCTGGATCAGGGATAAGGAGCTCATGGTTAATGCTGGTGATACGGGAAGGGATTTGGAGCATTGCAATGCACTGAGGAGGAAACTAGACGACGTAGATTCGGACATGAGAGTTGATGATCAACGTATAAAGAATATAAATGTCCTGACGGATAAACTCCTCAGTCAGGGGCCGAAGGAAGTGAAGAATGTTGAGCAGAGACGTGATAATTTGAACAGTAAATGGAAGGCTCTTCAAGGGGCACTCAATGCGTACCGGAAACTCCTCGAAGGTGCTTATGAGATTCACGTTTTCAATCGAGACGTCAATGATACATCCGAAAGGATCACGGAGAAAGCATTGGCAATGAAGATAGCTGATGTTGGAAGGGATTTGAATGCCGTTGAGGGGTTGCAACGGAAACAGGAAGCACTGGAGCGTGATATGACGGCTATTGAGCAGAAATTGAATGATCACAGTAATGAGGCAACCCTTCTCATCCACACCTACCCACAGCGGAAGGAAGACATTCAGTCGAAGCTGCAGGAAGTGCACGAGCACTGGAATGCCCTTCAGGAGGCAACTGAGAAGAAACGAGATCTCCTCCGGAATGGCTATATTCTGCACAAGTATGCTGCTGATGTGAGAGAATATGAGAATTGGGTGAATGATATAATGAAGAAGATGGATGCTGCACCAAATCCAAAGACAATTGATGAGTCCGAAATTCAGTTAGAGCTACATCAGGAGCGAAAAGCTGAAATTGATGGACGCGATGAGGCCTTCAAGGTGCTACAGAAGCACGGGAAGGAGTTGATAAATTTGGAAGAAGCAAAGAATATTAAAATGATTGATGTCTCGAAGAATCTTGAGACACTCGAAGGGCTGCACAAGAAACTCCACACTGCATGGCAGAATCGTGCTGATGGTCTCAAGGGAACGCACCAGATTCTCCTCTTTAAGGCGCAAGCCGATCAAATTGAGGGTTGGTTGAGGAATAAAGAAGCCTTCCTCAACAACGACGATCTCGGGGATTCCTTTTCATCCGTTGAGGTGTTGATTAAGAAGCACGAAGCCTTCGAGAAGCTCCTCAATACGAATCAAATTGACGAATTGAAAGCTTTTGGGGATGCCGTAAAGTCCTCCAGGTGCATCGATCAACGAGCCATTGAGCAGAGAATTGATGAAATTCAGGGGAGATATGAGAAACTAATAGCAACGTCAGCAGAGCGTAAATCAATGTTGCAGCAATCACTGCAATATCAGGAATTCCTTCGTAAATTGTACGAAGTGGAAAAGTGGTTGCATCAGAAAATGCAAGTGGCATTGGATGAAAATTACCGTGAGGTGAGCAATCTGCAGAGTAAGATCCAGAAGCAATCAGCCTTTGATTCGGAGCTCAATGCAAATGTCCATCGAATTAATGTTGTCATGAAGGAGGGTGAGAAGTTAATTGATGAGAATCACTACGCAAGGGAAGAGATCCTTTCGCACCTTGAATTCCTCGAGACAGAATGGGCCAAATTGCAGGAGTTGTCGCGTGAGAAGAAGGAGAGATTGGCACAGGCGTACGATGCATTGATCTTCGATCGAAGTATTACGGAATTCAACAAATGGATGGATGAAGTGGAATCGCACCTATCGAGTGAAGACTACGGAAAAGATCTGGCATCTGTGAATAATTTGCTGAAGAAGCATGAAATGCTGGAAGCTGATGTGGCACATCATGCTGAAACGTGTGAAAGTATGAAGAAGACAAATGAGGAATTCCTCCGGATTAATCACTTTATGCAGGAAGAGATTCACGAGAGGGTAATGGTGACAATCAAGAGATACCATTCACTGCATGAACCAATCTCGATAAGACGGGAAAATATCGAAGATTCCCAGCTGCTACATCAATTCCTTCGTGATGTGGACGATGAGCTGCAATTTATCGACGAGAAACTCCCATTGGCTGCCTCAACGGATCTCGGGAGCAGCCTATCAGCGGTGCAGAGTCTCCAGAAGAAGCATCAAGCTCTGGAGACGGAAATTCTCTCCGAAGATCCCATTATTTCATCCGTTATTCAGCGTGGACATCAAATGGTGCGTGACAATCACTACGCGAAGAATGTCATTGAAGCTAGATCGGGGATGCTACAGAAGAAACTTGTGACCCTTCGTGATTTGGCCAGTGTTCGTCGCCTTCGTCTCTTGGATGCTGTTGAGAGTCAAATTTTGTACACTGAAGTCATTGAAGCGGAAACGTGGATGAAGGACAAACTTCCAATTGTTGCATCGCATGACTACGGGAAGGATAATGATTCCGTGCAGAGTTTGCAGAAGAAACTCGAAAGTTTGCAACGAGAATTATCAGCCTTCCGGGCAAATATTGAGAAGATTGATAATCTAGCTCAGGGCCTAATTGATCGTGGGCACTTTGACAAGGAGAATATTTTGGCAAAGAATGAGAATATTAAGGAGCTCTATGCGAAACTCTGTCGCCTTTCAACGGAGCGTGATAAGAAGCTCAATGAGAGTAAGAAGTACTTTGAATTTATCCGGGAAGTGGATGAATTGCATGAATTCATCCATGATCAGATCACTGTAACGGCATCCGATGAGTACGGGACGGATGTGGAGCATGTTGAGCAACTTATTGCCAAATTTGATTCATTCATTTCCAATTTAACTGCAAATGAGGGACGTGTGGCAGCAGTAATAGCCAAGGGGAATACTCTGCTTGCTGAGAAGAATTCCTACGAGCCACAGATTGCGGTTAAAGTGACTGAGACAAAGCAGCTTTGGGATGAACTGAAGGAGTTGGTTCAGGCACGTCAGGAAGCCTTGGCAGGTGCAAAACAAGTTCACGTGTACGATCGTACGGCTGATGAAACCATAACGTGGATCAATGAGAAGGAAACGGGATTAATGTCTGAGGATTATGGACAAGATTTGGAATCAATTCAATCCCTTATCAGGAAGCATGAAGTGTTTGAGGCTGAATTGGAAGCTGTGAAGAATCAAATGGATATTGTAATGAAGGAGGCTACAAAGCTAGCTGATACCTTCCCCGATGCCAAGGAACACATTGAGGTGAAACGTGATGAGACGGTAGAAGCATGGACGGATTTAATTGTCAAAACTCAAGCACGCAAAGAGAAGCTCCAACAAGCTGAACAACTTCAGGAATACTTTGACAACTACCGCGATCTAATGGCATGGATTAATGAGCAACTGGCCAACATCACAGCTCCCGATCTTGCCACAGATGTTCCCAGTGCGGAAACACAGATAAAGCAATTGGAGGAGAATAAGAAGGAGGTTGATTCACGCAAGGATGCCTTTGAGAAGTTCTACGAAGCTGGGAAAATGCTCATTGATAATAAACATTTCCTCGCCAATGAGGTGCGTCAGAAGGTGGGTGTGCTGGAGCAACGCTACAACTTCCTGCAGCACACACTGGTGGAGAGGAAGAAGATCTACGAGCTGAATCACGATACGAGAATCTTTATGCGTGAGGCGGAAACACTGGAAAATTGGATTAATGGACGTCAATCGATGGTGCGTGATGTTGAGTTGGGTGATTCAATTCTCCAAATTGAGGATCTAATAAAGCGTCATGATGACTTTGAGAAGACCGTATCGGCGCAAGAGGAGAAATTCAATGCTGTGAAGAGGATAACAATGCTGGAGAAGTTGATGAGGAAGCAGAAAGAGGAGGAATTGGCGGCGCAAAAGGCAGAAAAGGAGCGTCTGGCTAAGGAACGTCTGGAGAGCTTGAAGCAGAAGGAAGTTCAGCGAATTACGGAGGAGAGACGAAAGAATGAGAAGCAGCAGGTGGATAAGAATGGACCAACGGACACTGGTGCGGGGGGTTTTGTCAATTCCTCAAAGAGTCTCGTCTCAATTCCCGGCGGCCAGGAAACCCCAACAGCATCACCAAACCCCACGGCTCAGGCCACAGTACAAAAATCCAATTCAGTCACAACATTCTTCGGTGAGCGCCTCCGTCGTGGCTCTGAGGGGAATATAAAGCGTGCTGAGAGTATGAAAGTCGGCCCCAAGGTGCCCAAGAGGACCCCAAGTTTCACAACAAGACGACGCGCACATAGCTTCAGGAAGGACAAGGATAACAGCCTCCTACCGCCAATTGAGGTTCAAGGCTTCCTGGAGCGAAAGCATCAGCTTCAGAGCGCCGGGAAGAGGGCTCCCGTGCGTTCGTGGAAGAATTTCTACACCATTCTCTGTGGGCAGCTGCTGTGCTTCTTCAAAGATGAGGAAGATTGCTACCAGAAACGCGCAGCAACGGCACCCATTAATATTCTCAATGCCAAATGCGAGAAGGCTGATGATTACACAAAGAGAAAGAATGTCTTCCGTTTGGTACTTATGGATGGTTCGGAATTCCTCTTTCTCGCCAACACGGTTCATGAGATGACAGATTGGATTAATAAGATTTCCTTCCATGCAAAACTTCCGCCAAATCTTCAACTTATGAGCTATGACGACACTCTCAAGGTAAATTTGCAACAAAAGATTGTTTGTTGAGTGAAAGAAACTTAAAATTTTTGATTTTTTTTTAGCAAATGGGAGAGGGAAGTCCCGATGTGAAGAGTTTGACGGGAACGGAGGGCACAGATGCATCATCACTGAGTTCACGTACATCATCCCCGGACTCCCAGGTGCGTGGATCAATGGATAAGTCACCGAGTACGCCACAAATAAACTTCCTGCAGCGGCAGAAGGAGCTAAAGGAGATGAATAAGGAGCCCCCGCATACGGGGCAGATGGAAAAGCCACCAATTCCACCAAGAGGTGCCCCACCACCAGCCCCTCAGCGACAGAGTAGTACGCAAGAAGTTCAGCTGAGAAATCGCAGCTATTCCAACGGTAAGTGTCGTCATCATTTTAATCCACGCATGATTGGAGAGATTAATTAGAAAAATAAATAAAATTGTGTATTTCTTGTAATTCTAGGTGTTCCCCAGCAGGATGGCGGTGGCTTTGATGAAAGTAGTAATTATGAGAATCAACAGAGACCGCATTCCATGTTACCTTCCATGCAGAGCGCAGCAGCAAACAATGGGGATGAGACATGGATGCGCCAAAGTGAGTTCAGACAGTCAGGTAATTTCTTGTGCTTTGCTTCAAATTAGTCCCGCTAAATTAAGTACTTTTCCCATTATTTGCTAATCCCTCGCGCGCTGTGATTGCTCTTGTTACATTGACGACAATCACTCCATTAAATTCCTTCTTATTTTGAGAGAGTACACAGCGAGGAAGAAAGAGAAGAGAATGAAAGAAATGAGAGATAGGAAAAAAAACAAACGTTGCACTCTTTTAAAAAAAATTAAAATTTGCAAATGAATCCCTAATAAAATCCCAGATAAACCACCACCACTGCCAGCAAGTCTACCACCAATGGGTGCTGGGCAGTACAACAGACCGATGACCCACCATCCGGGAAATTATCACCCGGAAAGTTTGCATCACAATATGCACCGCATTCACCCGACGCCGATGAGACATCCGGCGGAATTAAGTTATGCAGCGGCAGAAGCAAGAACAAGTAAATAATTGGCCAAAAACACAAATTTTCAAACTCCAAAAGAATAGAACTTTTGTAGATTTTAGCTGTGTTTCTTTCAGACACAGCTTTTGTGTACCGAGCAAAATCGAAAGTCGTCAGATCGGGCTCAAACTTGGGATGAGCACGAATTAGGGTCCCCACATTCCAAAAAACGTATGCGCCAAAAAAATTTTTTTCCGGCCGGCCGGCCGGCCGGCCGGCCGTCCGTCCGTCCGGAACCTTTTGCTAAATTACAAGAGAACGGTAATAGATAGAGACTTGCGGTAAACGGCAAAGTTTAAAAGTCGACTGGAAGACGTCAGATTATGACGTCAAATTTTACCCCCCACCCCCGCGTCCGCCATTTTGAATAACCTCAAAATTTTGTTTTCTCTATATCTCAGCCGCTATTATAGCTAGAGGGCTGAAATTTTGATATGTTGTAGGGGCCATCAAGAGCTTTCCAACGATACCTCATTTTCGAAAATCGGTCAAGCCGTTTAGTCAATATGGCCGTCACAATTTTTCATCGAAAATCGACCATAACTCGAAAACGGCTTGACCGATTTTGATCAACCCGGGGTCAAATGAAAGATCTCAACAAACCCTACAACTCTCTAGAACATCCGAAGTTTCAAAAGTGACCGCTAGGGGGCCAAAAATCAAAAACAAAATTTTCGATTAGTTTTCGATGAATATCTCGAAAACGACGACATAAATTTTTTTCATTTTTTGATATGTTGTAGCTGACCATATTATCTAGCTTCATGCCAAAAATGAAAAAAATCTATGGATCCGTTCTCGAGATATAGCCTTCCAAAGTTGGCATGTCATATCTCGGGTTCTACATGTCCGATCTTGATCAACTCAAGCGCAAATGAAAGGTTTCGTGAAACCCTACAAATGTCTAGAACATTACAACTTCGAAAAATGTCCGCAAGAGGCGCTAAAATCGAAAACAAAGTTTTCGAAAATTTCGAACTCGAATTTTTCGAAAATGGCGACATAGATTTTTTTCATTTTTCGATATGTTATAGCTGACTTCAAGACCTTTCAAACAAAAAAAAATTTATGAAAATCTATGGATCCATTCTCGAGATATGGCCTTCTAAAAATTTATTAGCGTATGACTTTAATACTATTCCAGACTTTGCGCGTATTTAAATTAATTCGCGTTCTAGTTTGCTCTCACAAAATTGGTACACTGAAAGAAACACAGCTCCCGTAAGCTTGGTCAGCTTACCAGTACATTTTTCTACTCAAATTCTTAGAGAAAAAAAGCTTTTCTTCTGCCACTGATTTGCATGATTTCTATGCTGATTTTCTTTCTCAATTTACTAACAAATTTTTCTGCATTTTTCCTCCTTTTTATTCTCTTGAATTTTTTATTTAATAAATTTACTAACCCAACTCTTTGTAGATTCTTTTAGAAACTTTTTTCAAAGGTTCATGAAAGTGGGAAAAATTTGAGGAAATTTATTGTTAATTTGCACTTAAATAGCAAATTTGGTGTTTTCGGGTTTGGGTATGATTAAAAATTGGCAAGCAATGCTAAGGAATAACGAATTTTGCAATAATTTGATAGGTTTTTTTTATTGTGATGCACATAGCAGTTAACCCATTTATGCCATGTCCTGAAATCGCTGATAATTTTTTTTATTTATTCTTCCCTGGATGATTCCTGAACCATATTAAGTGGTTAAAGAGAGGTTGATGCAATAAGCAAAATATTCTTTTATTAAAAAAACAACTTACTGGCGTTTTCCAGAAAATCAGCTTCCGGAAAAATTTTTCTGACCTTTATGGATGTTCTGTAAAACATCTTGTACATCTTTCAACACATTCCTACAGTTGGCATTCTACAAAATAGGATTTAATTACTAAAATATCAATTATAAAAGGAAAACATTTTAGATTTTTCTTAATTTATCTTCCGGAATATCGAATCCTTTTCGGAACAAGCAATCATCCAAAATTGAACAAATTATATAATAAAATAAAAATATCCTTATTGAAAGATTTCCTTTTCTTTACGATTGAATGGAAAATTTAGGATAAACTATGAAGTTTTCCGGAAAGAATTTTTACCAGGAAAATTTTTGAAAATCCTAAAAATATTTTCTTGCTATATTTAAGCTCTTTTTTTTTAATTGTCTTAGAAAGGTTTCTTTTCTACTTTTTGCGTATTAAGAAGTTTTATATGATGCAAAAGAAAATGTAGATCTGAAAATATTTTAAAACATTTACAATTTTTCATGATTTAGCTTCCGGAAAATAAAACAAAATTTCCAGAATGAGAAATTATTAAAAATTATTTAAAAAAATCTTTTTCCAAAATGTATTTTTTTCCTAACGTTTCAGTATTAAAACCATTCAGAATCAGATGAAAACTTGATCCGAAAAATTCGAAAAAAAATCGAATTTCTGCCTGAAAAACTTAACCCGGAAAGCAATGGGTTAACTTTTTGCTCATAAATGCACTTGAAATTGATTTTTGAATGGAATTTCATGCATTTTATTGCTAATTGAATTGGCAGATGATTGGGTGATTAATGTCCAATCTTCTCACCATTGGGTGCACCATTAACAAAAAAAGAAGTTTTTGTATGATGCTTGCTTTTGCAATTTTTTGTGAATATCGCACGCTGAAGAAGAAGAAGAAAAAAAACGAACTTTTTGTGCTTTTTGAGTGCTTTGTTGTATGGGGTGATTGATTGATTAATCTCTTCTCGTCTCAATAATGCGATCTCGGAAGTAAAGAGTGTGAGAGAGAGCCTTTGCAGTGAAGAGAATGAGAAGAATTTTTCCCGTTTTCTATTCAAACATAAAATTGTATACAAACATAAATTCCATCAAGGTTGGGGCAATTCACGGCACGACACCACGTCAGTCACCGTGAGACCAGTATCAATGCCACAAGATCCCAACCGCTTCCGGACGTCGACGAATGAAAGTTCCAGCGAAAGTGAATCCGTACAGTCAAGCAGATCCAGCGTGAGTGGATCAGGGAATGGCAAAGAGAAGAAGACGGGGATGTTTAGAATTTTTTCCAAGAAAAGGAAATCCTAGACTGGAGACAACTATAAAGTGAAGCAACTATTTTTTTGTTTGTTATTTTTTTTAAACATTTAAAAAAGAAAGAAAAGTGAATAAAAAAAAAAGATAAAAAATACGTATTAAAAATTCTCTTTATAAATATTTTGTAACGTACATTTATACATAATATTATGTATATCTTCTATATATATATTATAAATAAATAAATACAGAAAAAGAGAAAAGATTGTTGAAAAATAAAAGAAAAAAATAAACCCTAGAAAATATTCCAAAAAATATCTTTTCTTAAATTAATCATTGAAGAAAAAAATATAAATGGTTTTGGGATAGAGTTTATATTATATTAATGAAATAATCTATTTTCGCAAACTTTTAGTATTACAAGAAATTATATAAATATGTTTTCTATAAATTCACTTGTATATACATATCTATCATTTAAGAATTTGTATTACACCATAAAAATATAAATAAATACATTTATTCAATAAATAAAATTATTTTGTTCAGTGTAAAAAAAATGTTTCAATAAGAAATCTTTTGGTGAAGATTTTCTCAATTTACAGTGATGCCTTCGTAGTTAGAAAGTCCTTTATTTTTCAGTTAAAATTGAGGCTTTTAAAGTCTTAAATGAAAACTGAAAATTAAAGGACGTAATACACGAAGACATCACTGTGCGTAGGTGGTACAGCAGTATAAAAATTCAGTGCGTGGTTCAACTTAATGAAAAAGGACATTTGCGTCAGTTTTATCGTCTTCTAGCTAATCCAGCATTGGTGAGAATCTTAACAATTTGTTCCCGGGGGATTTTTTCAGCTTCACGCTCAAAGACAGGCATTTCCTTGTCCGTGAACCAGGACTCCTTGGCCAGGCCATCAGCAACACGGGGATTGCTGTAGAAATTATCACTCTTGAGGAGCTCTGGTGGCAATTGCTTCTCCCTGATGGAGTTCTCAACAACAGCTGGATGTGCCAATGGGGGATCCTCGTGGATGGGAACGGAGTCACGATAGTAGGCCAGTGGAATTGGTTCCTGATGGAGAAATTGCCCACTTGTGGATGTAACCAGAAGGAATACAGCAATAATGGCGTTCATGTTGAATCCTCTTTTTAACGACAAAAAACAAACACTAAAGGCACAAACTTAGAAGACGATTGTTTTACGAGCAACACTGTCACCTCGTTCGATTAGCACAATCAACTGATCGTACACAGTGGCATGGATTGTTCTTTTATGCCCACGAGACTTCTATGCGCGATTGGGCAGAAAATTCTGCTGTATGCGGGATGATGGAGCGGATTTGCACATGATTGTTGTGGAGGAAGTGGAGGAAGAAAACGGTGAGATTGTTTAATGGAGCATAAAAAAAGCGAAACAAGTATGTCTCGCGGAAGGAACAGCGCAGACACTTAACAGCATTCGCAAGATCTCGTTGACCACGAGATTACACTGTCAGGGACACAGCAGCTCTGGGTGAGCAATGCCCTCGCTGGAGGACTCTCCCGTTACAAGCAATTTCGCATCTAATGGCTGAGACTTTCCCGTGTGCGAAGGTGGCAAATAAAGTCCGGAAATGTATCATGTCAACCTTGCACGTGCTCTCCAGTTAATTGCATCATCACCCACCATTTCGGAGATCTCTCACATCACTCACTCATGCTCACTCAGGGGCCCGTCGTCGTGAACAAATTGAATTAAATTTCTATTTCCCACATCTCTCTCTCTCGCTGTCTCCCTCTCCGTCTGGACAGGTGAGCGTGATCATTATAATTGCAAAAAAAAAAAAACAAGAAATCAGCGCTCTGTCGAAGCTGCGAGAGATATCCCGGAAGGTCATTTTTGGATTAATTCACCAGATGAGCGAGTTTTTTCTTGTCTTATTAAATATCGTTATCTCTTTGGTGGAGGCATATTATTTGTGCAAATTTAACATGAGAGCGAAAGTAAATAGTTTAGCTGAATGCTCATATTTTATTCAATGTTTTTTTTACGATAAATATTATTTAAATCCTTAGATTTGGCGCGATAGTTGAAAGTATAAACTACTTCTTCCTGGTTTTTTTGATTTATAGAAATTACCGTTATATGGGAAAGAAAAATTGTAATATATATCGGTATGTCCGAAGATAACTAACTTAAGTAGCAAAACTGGCTCACTGAGTTCTTCCACGATTTTTTAAAAGTATTTTTTAGTGCGTTCTAATGTCAAAAACTGTCATTTTATTAGATTTCATATAGATGGTCTTATGAAGTTAGGATCATAGGGTCAAAACAAAAAAAAATAGCTTTTTATGTGAAGGATAAAGAAATTAAAAAAGCTTTTTCACTATCCTTTTTAAAGAAGTAATAATAATTATAAGATATAAATTTCCTTAATTAATCAAGAAATATGTTTTATTTCAAAATAGACCGTAATCAAAAAATACTGCATTCACAGGAAAAAAAGTCGAGTTAGGATTTTCTTGCTCGGAGTTTCTATTTCTTGTATGCTTCAATTTTCTTTTAAAGAAATTATAAAGATGAAACATTCGTTCAAAATATACTTCTTAGAAAAATTTCAACAAAAAACGCTTTAAGATCGCTTTAAGACGATCAATTACAATATTACTCCACCCACAAATAATTCCAATCGTGTTTGAACATAAAAAAAACTTACCTGAATTTATTAAAATATTGTTGCTCTTTAGCAAAAGTCAATCAATTTCTCTTTGCACGACTTTTCATTAGAAAATTTTAATTTGCGATTTTGATGGAGATAAAAAATGATTTTTTAGGGAAATTTTTTGTATTTTTTATTTATTTTACATAATTAATAAATATACAACAAATTAAATCTTTAAGTGTAAGAAAAAGAAATAATACTACGCAGGAGTGAAGAGCGCTACTGAGACGCTCCCCTAGGATTGGGGGTATAGGGTGGTTGGTGGAGGTGGTGGTGTAGGAGGAAGCTTCCAAAAGGAGCTGTGATGTGCTCTATTTTCTTAGGGTTTTGTCTCTTTTGTTGTGTCCCGCTGCTGACGCTGCTGGTAGTACTGATGTTGGGGATGAGGAGCGTAGAAGGTGGCAGGAGCAAGGATGGCGGGTTGGTATTGACTCCCTGCCGTCTGTGGGGCAAATTTGTGTGTGGGATACTGCTGTTGAGGAGCGTAGGCTTGCGCCTGAGGCTGTCCCTGGTGATTCTCGTACTTATCAGCAGAGATGGGAACTGGCACAGGGACGTGGATGGGTGTTACAGGGTAGCCGGCATCGACGAGAGCTTGGAATTCCTGCTGCGTGAGTGGACGCTGCTGGGATGGTGGAGTTTTGAAGACGGACTCCGCCAGGCTGCTAACGGATACTTGAGAAGCAGGTTGACTGGAGTGCTGCTGGGACTCCTGTGAATGGGATGCAGGCTTAGCGGTATAGTGCGATTGTTTGGTGGGACTAGCGAAGGATGGTGATGGGGTGCTGGTGGAGTGTGAGACAAAGATTGAAGAGTGTGCCGATTGCTTCTGCTGCGGCTGCTCAGGCTTCGCATGCTGCTGCTTCTTAGCATCCACGGGCTTTGTGGTAGGAAATTGTGTATTGTGTACATTTTGTGGCGTACTTTGGGGTGCCTTTTCGTGGTATGAGTGAATGGGACTTGCCAGCGCGTGTTCCTGCTGTAGAAGTTGCTGTTGCAGATGTTGCTGCTGCTGCTGATGCGCCTGTTGATGTTGAGGAGCTGCCGCCGCTTGGAATTGCTGCAATGGTTGCACTTGATGCTGAAGAATGGGAACAAAGTGAGCCTGTTGTGGAGGTAAGAACTGAGGGAATTTGCTGGCTGCCTGGTAATCAGCAAAGATTTGCTGCTGTTGCTGCTGCTTCAATGCTGCCTGTGGGATTGAGGCTGCTGCTGCCGCAGCGTACTGCTGCTGCTGTGGGATGTACTGCTGCAGAGCCTGTGGCTGATAGGGTATGAAGACAAAATTGTGCTGATTCTTTGGCAGAAATTGTCGTCCCTTTGTCACTTTTGTCGTCTGTCGTTGACTCGATGCTGCCTGCTGGGGCACATTTGCAGCCACAAGCTTCTCAATTTCCCTCTCAAGCGATGAATCTCCAAGGGGATGTCCTGTGGGCTTCTGATACAACTGAGCATACTGACGCTGACCGAGGAGAACAGCTCCCTGATGCGGGACGAAGGGAATAAAATGTTGGGCTTGTGGTGGCTGAGCAGCAGCTGCCTGATGGAATTTCTGCGTGTTTGCAATGAGCTGGAGGTACTCAGCATCAGAAATGGTATTCACACGTGGTGCCTGTGGGAGGACCAATGGTTGCTGCTGCTGATACAATCCCTTTTCCACATGAAATTGCTGTGGGGCAACAGATGGTGAGAGTTGTCCTTGCGCGAGCTTCAAGTAATTGCTGTTGGCATTGTTGGGTAACTGCAAAGAAAAAAGAAAAAGAATCTTCATTTAATTTCATCGCATAAATGCATCTTCTACGGTGTGCAGGTGTCTCTTCTATTGCATCGACAAATCACATGCGTGACGTAATGTAGGGGGTGGTGTGAGGGGCGGTCGGATGTTACCGCGACATGGTGAGTACAACAAGTTGTATTATAGAGAGATCTATTGGGTGATTTAGGTGCCTTTATGGGAAAATGGCAAATGGAAGTCAGTGAACAATCACACGGTGCCAATGTGTCTTCACCCCAGGATTGTGACTTCTTCATCTTGATTGCACAATTGCAATCATCGCAAGTCGTGCCAGTCATGAATCACGACTCCAGAAATCACAGAACAGTGCCCCCCCCCCCTTCCCCGCATCTCTCTCACCGCAGTGTGGTTTTGCTTTTATAAATGCATTTCTCGCATTGAAAAAATAAAAGATTTCAACGACATTACAGCGAGGAACCTGACTTGGGATGCGGGTCATCGCGTGATTGTCATCTTACACTACATTTTCATACCTTTCTCGCCGTTGCTGATGATGCATACGTGGCAGGATCATCGGGGATGGCGTACTGACCCAATCCCGGTGTCACTTGATTGCCATAGATCAAGGGTGTAAAATCCGCCGTGAGTTTGGTGGGAACTTTGGTGTGCCCAGAGATTTGTCTCTTCTCTTGCACTTTCTCCGCTGATGCTGCTGCTGCTGCTGCAACTACTGTTTTCTCATCGACATTTTTTTCCTCTGACGCTGCAAGATTCAATGAACCCAAAGCCAGAGTAGCTGTGGATGGAAGAAAGCAGAGGAGTCCAAAAAAGACTATGTCACAACGCATACACGGCAATTATCGACTTGCCATCATTAATCAATCATCGAGAGCAAATTTCTAACATGCTTCAGTGCATTTTATTTGCTACAACCACAAGAGGTGGGCACATTTAATGACCCCATCGAGGATTAAATTGACGAAAGCTGACCATATAAAATATTATTTTTCTTTAATAACGTAAGAATTTGTCTTTTTTATTAAAAAATTCTAATATGAGATAAAATTGCATCGTTTCGCTAGGAAAATGCACGCTGTTATTTTTGGTTTAGTTTTCTCCTCATTTTCAATGCTTTTGAGGTTCAATTTCTTGACTCAAAGTCTTGAAACTGATTAGTTAATTTAGCTTGAGAATTTCTTATTGTTTTCTTTATATAAAACAATGATATTTGATGAATTATTTTCACAATTTCTTTTCTTTTTGCTGTGACAACTCTTTCTTATTTTTATAATTTTTTGATTTGAAATAAATAAGGATTTTTATTAAAAAAAAAAAACGGATTTAATATTTTCACAAAATAAATTACGGAGTAATTTAATTTGAGCTGGCAGCAAAGGCCAAATTCGTCCTTCTTGTTAGATTTAAATAAAAATTAAAGTATAAAGAATATAATTGTCATAAAAATTGAGTAAAAATTTAGTAAATTCATATTAAGGGATGGTCACGTTATTTTGGAAACTCTACAGGAACAAAATGGCCAAAATGTGAGAATTTCAAATAATTTTTTTGAGCACAAAAAATTATTTTTTAAAACGAAAGTACTGAATTCTTATCAGTATTTGGCCATTTAACAAGAGTGCAAGCAAATTTCGAATTTTTGGTTTTAAAATTGGCTAGAAAATCGCTTTTGAAAGTCCCCGAGTTTCCAAAATAACGTGACCATCCCTTAATTGAAAAAAAAAGTTGAAAATGAGTAATTAGTAGTTTTTTTTTTCAAAGTTGGTAAATGCGAATAAACTACCATCCTATCTTTATATTCTTGTATTTGTTGGTAAAATAATAAATCAAGTTTGTAACAAAAAAATCAAAAATGTTCTGCATTTTTAGTAAACGTTGAAATGTTTGAATGAATAATGGTTTATTATATCCAAGAGATACATGATTATCTATAATAGGACTATATTTATACTATACTATTTGAAATTTAGTATTTTCGTCCTCAAAGGAATTTGTTTAATTTTTTACCAAACTCTTAGGTGGTAGAAGTTGGTAATTAATCAAATATCATTAAACGTATAAGTCATTTAGAGACAAAAGCAGTAACTTTCTTTGGCAAAAATATTTCAAGTTACCAACATTACCAATTTCTTTTTTATGCTTCTAAATTATTTAAACTTTGAAGAACTTTCACAATATATTGTGCATAATATCCTTTTATAAAAGAAAACAGCCTGCATTCACATTATGCTGGAACTGTTGTGTTTTTTTGAGTTTCTCAAGAAATTTTTTAAATATTTTCCCACTTTCTTTTATGCCTGATGATAGGGTTAATCATATTCCTCGAAACATCACAATAAAATTAAAAAAATGGTTAAAAGTCTTCTTCCGTGTCTGCACTTTTAATTAAAAAAAATCATTTGATCTAATTTGTAAAAGGAAATTAGTATGATGAGTTAATTTTATAATTCGCATCTTGAAAAAATAAATCACTTCTTGCACATTGGTTGCAGTGAAAGACACGCTGTTTTGTCATCGAATCCGGAAGTATATACAACGTACAATATTATGATAGAGCTCTTCGCACCAAGCACTTCTTGTTGGTTATTTAATCCACAATTATGGGGTAAGAGGAGATAGTATCGGTTGTGAGATTAAATGGGGAAGCATTACCGATAAAAATTGTAGAAATCCACATTATGCTGCAATTTCCAATCAACACTCTTCCGTTTTCAAAGTGCAAAAAAAACGAAGAAAAAGATCACTTCACTCACGATCGGATACGGCACTTGAAGATGGCTTGGTGCAATTTTCCGCGAGACGTTCCGCGATTGATGGGAAATCAAATGAGTGTTAGAAAAAAAAACACTGAACAACTTGAGAGCCGCGTTCGGGGTCTTGTTTAGTCCGTAATCCGTGGCGGTCTAGTGAGAAATTCAGAAATGGATGGCTATTTATAAAATTGAGCGTGGTAGTCGAAGGGGAGACGCCGCTACGGTGCGCAAGAAGATGAAGAGAAAGGCTCCCTCCACACCATTTGATCATCTTCTTCCCCCCAGAGACAACCGCCGTGACGCCGCAAATCGGCACATACCGTGGCTCAAAATTGATGGAGGAGAGTTTCTTTAACAAAATCTTCCACCTCTTTTGCTTTTTAGCTCTCCTCCAAAGACATCCAACTCTCGGGGGGATATCCCCGTCATTTTATGCCTCAAGTGTGAGAGAGAGCAAGATCATCCGCCACAGCCAAAAGATTCCTTCTTATGCTGCATGTTACTCTTGAGCAATAAATGGAAAATTTTTGGCCATCGCTTGAGTGACTCTTTCAACCGAAATATGGGAAGTTACGGTTTTAAGTAAAGGTAAAAATAGGTAGTAAAAGTCTCACCTCAACTAATTCTATAATCTCCCCATCAAAAAAGGGCCCTAATAAACAAAAAACATTCAATTTCATCCTCCTCCGGGGCACCTTCACATAATTTGAGATATATATTGGATGTAATTACATGCCTTGGAGTTTTCTAATTTTCATGCGGGATTTCTCATGTTTGTTTTACACGCGCATAAGACAAGCTAAAAAGATGAGAGTGAGAAATATAATATCTCAGATCGGCAGCAAAAAAAAACGAAGCCACACTTGCGACTTCACATGACTTGCAATCGATCATTGAGAAGATTTTCCATGGAAGAAGCTTCCTTCTAATACATAATTTTTCAATGCATAATTTTCCATTGAATACGCATAATAAATTTAAATAAAAAAAAAAACTACGTGCAGTGACATAAAAATTCGAAATATATAACTTCTTCTTTCCCATAAGAGATCTATGAGAATTTTGAAGCTCATAAAGCTCAGTTTTAAAAGCTCGAGCATTAGCACCTACCTGTGTGAGCATTAGAAATTCAGAACACATATTAATGTGCAAATTTGTAAAAATATAATAACAAAAAAATTCGCGAAGAAGCAAGAAAATAGAGAAGTTGTGCATTTTATTGTTGGTTTGCTGAGAAATTGCAACAAAAGAATTCATTTGGCACATTTTTGCCTAACTTATGAGAAGAAAATGTACCTAATTAAGTCAAATTTCATCAGGCTGCTACTTTTTTTTATACTATAGACAGACATTTGTTAATTTTTATTTTTTATTTTAGTGCGCACCCGCAAGCTTCAATGGGGGGATTTGCCAACGACACTCTTGTGATTTCTGCGTATGCAATGCACCTGAGAGGTGAGATTTTTTCGTTGTTTTTTTTTAAGCTACTACTGCAGCTGCAATCCATTCAAAAATGGTCAGTCACACGCGCACATGTTGGCGTAAGACATCATCCGCCAACACTTAAATTGGCATTTTTGCAAGCACTTAGAGACGTTGATCAACTTTGGTAGAGTATAATGGTTTATTGTGGAAGGCGTAATAAAAGTTAATTTGGTGTATTAAAAATTTTCTCATACTTGTCGCGTCGTTTAACATGCGTACTCGTCTGTGATCGATCATATTGGGATCTTCCGGTGCTTTAGTCCACTTGATCAGTGAATCTCTTCTCCAAAACCTCGACCAGCATGATCATCAATTAAATTGTTGATTTTTTTTATGACAATATACTGTTTATTCGCACTCACTTTTCCCCAGCAGTGTCGGTAGAAATTCCTTTTACCTGTAGAGAATACAGGTGATGATTTAAAATAATGTCGCATTTATTAAAAAGTAATTAAAAATTAAAGTGAATGGAGTAAAAGAAATGTACATTATACTTATTGCTCAACTGGATAACATATTCCAACAGTTTTTCGGGATTTTTGAAATGAAATAAATTTTATAAATGAAATTTTATTGAATTTAAAATTGGCAAGTGTAAGAAATTATAGTAAAAATCTTTACAGTAGATCCCTGGTATGAAATGCTGAACTTTCGAAATTACCCCCACAAACATTGACATAAAAATGAGGGTGCTGTTTTACAATTTTATAGCAAATTTTAATTCTTTAGATCCAATAGTCGAGACACATTTCATGCCATAAAAATATTAATTGGTAGGTTCGAGTCACTAGTTGCTCCGGATGAAATTCTGAACTTATTCTGCTGTAAATGATTTTAACACTTGGAGGACCCAACATTTGGCACAACGCGGAGGAGCAAATTGGTAATAAGTACCAGTTGATAAAATATGCTCAATAATTAATTATTAATCAGTTTATTGAACAAGGATCGAAAGTTTCATTAATTCTCAATCTCCTTCAAGCATTTCTACACCGAATTACTAAATATTTAATTTAGAAAATCGTCACTGAAAAAAAATTGCGTAGAATCGATGCAGAATTGACAATTCAAATGACTTTTTTAGCTACAATTTTGCATAATTTAAAATTGCGCCTAAATAATCACAAACTTTGATTCTTTAAGTAACTTTTTAATCACTTCCGGCAATAAAATTAGTCCACATTAATTATTTTTGACTGAGGAAAAGTGAACAAGAGTACTTTATTTGGGAAATATGGGGAAACATAACCTCAAAACAATGGCAAAAATGTATGGGATTATGACTGGTAGTTATTACCAATTTGATCCTCCACGTTGGATTCTGACTTTGACCTAAATTATCTTCCAAAGAAAAGACTTTTCTCGAGATTTTCTTTCTGCTATCTTAAAGTAATTAAAATTCCCTACACATAGATGCTAAATTCATCGAGATAAGTCCAATAGATTTTATTCTGTGACGATTTTAAGGTTTCAATTGGTACCAATTACCAGTAAAGTCCTCCGAGTGTTAAAAAGGCAAATTTTAAGGTTCAGATCGACTGTCAATTGCTATAAAATTAACAATCAGCGCCCTCATCTTTCGTAAACGACAATTGTAATGAGTTCTAAAAGCTCTATTATTTTATAGCACGAGATAAGATGGTTTTAGTTTTCACCACCACCGCATTTGTCTCAAAGAAAGTTGAGGGCATAGTTTGTCCATTTTATAGCAATTGAGGGCCAATCTGGTATGTGTCTAGAATATACCAAAAAATCTTTACAAATTCTTAGAAAAACGAGAAAAAGAGAATAAAAACTTCCTGTAGAATTTAACAAATTTATTTATTTCAATCATTTTAACAGAAAATTTTCTTTTAAATAAAAAAGAAGCGTCTCTCGAAGATCATAATTCATGATCGTCAATATTGTTTCATTGCATATTGATGAGGAAAAATTCTATAAATATGTGGAGGAGGTATAATGATGATGTTGGCTTGAAGATGCTGCACACGATGATGTGGTGATGTGCCTTATTAATTAGTTAGACAATTAATTATTTATATGGGAAGGAATTTGCTTCTTTCTCTCCATCAACCATCACGTATGTAATGCACTTTATAAATATAGCAAGCATGAATCTGGGTCACACACTCACAATTCGCCTGTGAGATTATTTTCACTGTTACTAGAATATAAGAGTTTTATTTTTTTAACACTACATACACTTCATTATGAGACGCTTGAAGTGAATGAATGCATGAAAAAAAAACAATTTCATTTTCACTTGGAAGAAGAAAACCGTTTGGAGTGCAAGACAAAAAGAGCAATTAAATGAAACTGCGGTATTTAAGTGTTGTATTTTTTCTTCAATTCTTTTATTTCCAAAGCGCGCCAATGTGTACAACAATTGTTTTGTGAGAATATCATTTTATTTGCGATCGCGATGATTGAATTCTTTCCGCGATCTCTCCATGGTTAAAGGTCAAATAATCTCAAAGATGTGTGTGATTATCAAATTATTATTCATTCCCCTCTCTCTCTCTCGCACTCTTTGTGTTTACTTCATCATTCCAGCAAGACTATAGAATTTGTAATTGATGATCACCAACATTGAACAAAAAAGTAACAACCTCCAAGTATTGAAGCTCTTTGTTCATTCCTCCTCAATCGATCCTTTCTAACAAGCTTCTGGCGCTTTAACACTCCCCTTTTGCCCCCTCGGGACTCTTCACGCCATTTTCACGAAAAGGTTACATCGCGCTATAATGCAGTTTAAATTTATTCTTAAACTACCCACAAAAGGGTGAAGTCAAAGAAGCCGCACACAGTATTTCAGACGTATTGAAAGTTTCTGAAATAATAAGGAGATATAAATCTAATCAATCCACAGATAAATTGACCGAATAATATGATCATAAATTTTGAAAAGAAAACCTTGTTCTGAATTTCAATTCTAATCCCCATTTACATTGCATAAATTCTCTTTTTAAGGACAAGGATAGTAATTCACTTCAATTTCTTTTTGTAAAAAAAATGGCGGAACTATTCGTGAAAATGAAGGCGTCTGTCTGAAGTATGCTGCATTGCATGATTTGAATTTCGATTATCAACCGTCTGGAATTTCTTTCAAACAAAACATAAAAAGCAAAAATTTGAATAATTTTATTCATATTTTTCGCGTGAGAATTTATTTTCACTCACAAAAGAGTATAAATATTATCAACCATCAATCTTTCCACAACTTTTGTGACAACTTTCGCATTCCGCATCATTGTCGAGTGCCCAAGAAAATGAGATTATAATTTATCCATAAACCAGCTGGAGGAGAAGGTCGTTTGATGGATGCAGAAAAAAATGAAAGAAAACACACGCGGTACAACATTTCTCTCATATAATACATTTAATATGCCAAAAAAATACTCTAAAATACATACAATACACTCGTTGTTTTTGCATCTCAGCACATAAATTAACTTAATATTTGTTTTTCGACATTAAATTAATTGAAAAAGAAGTAGATGGTAGAGAAGAGAAAAAAGGCGGTTTTCTTGCTTTACAGACCACCTTGAAATGAAAATGAAATGTGTTTTTCGGGAAAGGTCCACCCAGGTAAAAGAAAAATCTCATTTAAGGTGAGAGGGTAGAGTATGTGTGTGCAGAAAATCGCGCGCTTTAGATTGGCCATAGTGTAGAAGAAATGGAATTAAAAATGATGGTGGTATTTTGGCACTTCCTCCAATTTCTTTTTCGGCGTAAATGGATTGAGCTCGGGATCGGTGTTCAATCTGCAAAAGAGAGTGAAATGTGCTTTTTAAAATGGTGGCAGATTTTGCCATTAAATGAGACGTGACCGAAAAGCCGCACATTGTTTGGATTAACGAGCTATTAGATTGGTAAAAAGCTATCAACCTTTCTGTCACTTAACTTAGAGTCTCTTTGAGTTCATTTAGAGTTTTAGAGTTCACTGCTAATGTCTCATTAAATAATTAAGTATCTCGAAAAGTTAATTCCGTTAATAAATGACTTGTTTTCATAATTCATAACCCCTTCGTTTTTGAATGAAACATTGAAACATTGGGTCTTTTTGTTTCAATACTTTTATTTCTCAGTCAAAATGCTTTCTTTGGCCTTATTTGAGCTAATTTTTTGACTCAATTTGCCAAATTTAATGTATTAGAAAAACATTTAAATTAATTTAACCTTTTCGCGTCCATTGCACCATATGCTGACCTGAACGTGAAACATGTTATTATCTTGAATTTAAATTAATTTAATTCTTTTTCTGAGTTAGAAATAAGTTTAAATTTTGGGAAGAAGAGGCCAAAGAATTCGTTCTGACTGAGAAATATCCTCTGAGAGCGTTCTCAGAATAAATATCGTGATAAAAAGAATTAATGTTTCAATGTTTCATGAGGATACGAAAGAATTAAATTCAGAGAAAAATGTTTCACATTTGGGTCAGCTTGTGACCTCCCAATGGACGCAAATGGGTTAATAAAAAGTCGAAGAAAACGTTCTATTGTTAATATTTAAAAGAAAGTCAATCATAACGCGTCCAGTTATTAGAGTTGGTATACCACAACGCGGATGGGTCAGTCTATGCGTTGTAATTTAATTTGTGAGCAGAATTAGTAGGCAGTCGATTTTTTTGTAAAATTTGGCAATTTGACAGATTAAAATGCTTATATCTAAAGTTCTATAACACCTACAAAAATTTCTTGACTATTTATGGAAAGATATTGAAATAAGCTATAATTTGACATATATCTCAATGATTTTCAAGGTCACCTTCAGAACACAAAATGGCGGATTTTTATTCTACCAAAACAGTTTTTTGCACTTTTTGTCCTAAAGGAATGGTTCTAGATGTTTCTGATGTTCTAGTAAGTTGTAGAGAATTGCAAAACCTTTAATTTGATACCAAGTTGAGCAAAATCGGATAAGTCGTTCAAGAGATATGGCTCTTAGAAATTTTCAAATTCAAGAAATTTTTAAATGGCTATATCTTCTAAACGGCAACATAGATTTTCTTCATTTTCGGACTGGTGAAAGATATTGAGTCAGGCTACAACATATCAAAATTTAAAGAAAATCTATAACAGATGTTCGGAGATATTGCCCCTTAAAGTTAGGCAATTTTTGTTTTTGATTTTAATGCCTCTTGCGGATGTTTTTGGAACTTGGAATGTTCTAGACAGTTGTAGGGCTTCTTGAAACCTTTCATTTGATACCAAGATGGTCAAAATCGGTCAAGCCGTTCTCAAGTTATATTGAAAAAACACTTTTTGCTTTAGACCGCCATATTTGCTAAACGGCTTGACCGATTTTCAAGTATGAATTATCGATGAAAACGTCTCACTTAGCACTACAACATACTAAAATTTCAGACTTCTAGCTATAAGGAAAGTGGTTGATGGTATTTCAAAATGGCGGACGGCGGCCATCTTGGATTTTGAAAATGCGAAAAAATGAAATTTTACACCCACATTTCTATAGAAAACTTCAAACCGGAAGTCTCTATCTGTTACCGTTCTCGAATTATAAGGCAAAGTTTGGACGACCGGAAGGCCGGCCGGAAGGCCGGCCGGCAGGCCGGCCGGATCAAAATTTTTCCACCACCATTTTCGTAATGTGGGATGTCTAAAACGTGCTCATACCAAGTTTGAGCCCGATCTGAGGTGGTCGGTTTTTCCGACGATTACAATACTTGGTATGCCACGATTGTGGAATACCAACTAATAATTATAGAAATTGGAAAAACTTTTGTTATTTGTTTGTAAAACTTGTAGTAGTTATATAACAATTATTGGAAAGTTAATTGATTCTTTTAAACGCTTTTCAGTTCAAAAAAATTCCATAATATGCAAAACTTATCATTAAATGCATTATAATTTATTAATATGCGGCTTAAAAATATTTTTTTAAATTGTAATACTTAATAAGATGTCTTACCTCCACAGGTTTTGCGCTTGATGGCAATCAACATTGTACCACCAATCACACCCGAAGAGTTTCTGATTGAAAAGTGTTCCATTTGTGCACAAGAACGATGCACCCTGATGTCCCTCACGTCCATCATGGCAGACATGGTATGCCTGACATCCTGTCTCAGGATTGGCATACATGCCAGGGATTACGGGTACGTGACCACAGTGGAAACTCGTATCGGGTACTTCGTGGTAGATGGGATAATCAACTCCTGGCACACCGGGGATTTTACTAAAGTCCTGCTCCTTCTCCTTCTTCTTCGCCTTGAGCGAATTCTGGTGGTACACCGATCGTTCGTGGTACACATCACCGTAATACTGTGGCTGTATGGATTAGAAAAAGTTGCGCAACATAAGCAAAATAATGCATAATTAATGGAATGCAGATTCCATTTCACTTTTTTTTTCGTATTCATTCACATCTCCATACTCTCTCGCGCCACTTACTTCATCCACATGAATCCGGAGGCACTCAGCAATGGTCAGGAGTGCAACAAGTGCGATGACCCCAATTAACACTTTCGTATACATTGTCACAAGGAGGTCTCTCTTGCACTTTTCTTTGTTTAACAAAAATTTGAGATTAATTAAATAAAGAGAAATGTAGGGCTCTCGAGTCTGAAAAGCTCACGACAGGCTCACCACTCGGACTGCCGTTGTGCTGTGGTTGGGGCCGTTTTTAAGAAATGCGCCTGGACAAAATGTTGGGTACTTCGGACAAAACCAATAAACTCGATTGGCTATGGTGGGATCAAATTAATAATGTGTATCGCGTGTCTGGTCATACATAGTACGGGGTCTCCTAAGTAGCCAACCACAGAGCCCACCATATTTTCTCATGTTTGTATTAGTTGTGGGATTTTTGATTTAGGCTAAACGATAGTATAACTATAATACACATTTATGTGCACCAACAGCCTGTTTCCCTACCAATTTTGTCGAGGTTTTTTTTCTCTAAAAAATAAATTTTTATATTTTTAAATTGAACCTCATTTCAAATTTTTATGATCACTCTTTTCTTCTTCTAATCAACGCGCATCTCTCAGGAGAAATTGCAACGGATGCTCCGACCTTGTCAGAGCATTCAATCTTTACACCATCAGTCATATACAATTTAGAGATGGAAAGGTGCATCATATAAGCAATTTCATGTCCCTCTCTTCCATGGACCACATCTCATCGCAGTGAGGAGTCTCACTAAGGTGGGGCAAAACTGCAGCTCGACTTTACCTAAGCTTTCAGTTCACCTTGTACCAATAGATTTGAAAACTCAATGTTGTTGGGTCGTTTTGAGCCTGCTTTCACTCTTTATGAGCAATATATACATAACTTTTCGATTGTATGTGAGACTTTGCGGCTCGCTGCACCAGTTTTTCGCCATTATGCTTTTCCACACACTCTGATCTTTCCATCTCTCCTCATGCTTTGCCATCGTTTTTCGCGCTATATATGTATCATTATACATAATGTAGTATGTAAGTATATACTAAGTTATGTCTACAAGGTGGGTCCCTTCAGGTGTTGCACTAATAGTTTGATTGATGATTAGCCATTAAAGAGGGCAGAAGAGGAACATTTCAATAATTCAATTGCAAATACTCAATTTTCTATGCTCATTTTGTTGTAGCATAAATCATTTCTTCACTTTATTTATCTCTTTGCTTCTTTATTAAGTTAATTTTCATATGTCTTACGATCCTCATGAAATGAAATTTTTGTTAGCATAAAAAGGAACAATTTAAAAACATTTCAAAGAATCTGCATGATTGCAGGAACTTCAAAACTCGCTCAATTCATTGAAATATTTATTAAAAAAAATATGATCGTGATGTTGAGGCAGTGTGGTGTGCAAAAGTGGTTTTCTTGAGATTGCATAACAATGCCTTGGACTTGCTGTCCCAATTCAAATTTTCAGATTGAATGATCACATGCGATCGTGGGTGATGGCGAAGAAAAAAAATGAAAAAGAGACTCCGTCAAAATAGCTCACAGTATGTTGTGAATTATATCTGGCGGTTCCGCAATATTGTGCCGAGAGGGAGGAGAAAACATCAGAAGAAACATTGTATTGTGCAGGCAATATGGATGGATTTTTGTTATAGTAAAATGCCAAACCACTCATAAATTCTCTCTTTCATCGTCACATTTCAATTTTCACGAAATCACGCCGTGAAATTTCCTGTCCCATTCGATCGCGCAAAAGGTGAAAAATATGGGCATTCGACTGTGGCGTAATTGAGATCATTCCAACGACAGGAGTCTCTGCTCTATGTTGCATTTTATTGATTAAAATTGCTTGGTGAGGAGAGATCTTGCTCACATAAAACTCTAAGAAAATGAATAAATTTACATTAAAAGAAAACTTTTGAACCATTTTTCTTATTTTTTAAGCAATTTGTGAAATTGCAAGGATCATAATAAATGTTCACGATCCTCTTAAGATCAGCTATTACCAATATCTCTGAATTCCAACTGCTAAAACGTCTCTGAACGTTATCAATGGATTTTCCAGCACAGTGTCAACTGGTTATAAATTAACTCCGTACCAATAAATTAGCGTTGATCATTCACTTTTCTCATGCCCTTGATCGTCAATTTCACCTAACGAGCGAGAGTGTGATCATTCATCAACCATAATAAGAAAGCCATATATGTGATGAAATGCTATATCGTTATGCTGGGAGTTTGTATTTTACAACGTAAGGATTAATTTTACGTTGAAATTTGATTCGTTAGTTGTACATTATCTCAATTTTTATAAGAGTTTTGTTTAAATAATTTAAGAATAAGTTTTTTAGGAATTTTAATTAATAAATTAAAAGAAAATTTCTGGACCGTAAACAAAGTTTTTGGATACTTTTGATATTCTTTAAAACTCTTGGATTTTGTAATATTTTTATTACGTATTAAATCGGTCAAGCAGAACAGCAGATCAAGCTTTGTTAAAACATTTAAAAACTTATTGAAATTTATAGTTTTAGAGGTAATTTGGAAGTGTTTAAATTTAACCGTTTAAAATGTTTAAAATAGGATTTTTAATTCTAATTTTCTAAAAGAAATATTTTTCATTTAGCGCCAATAACGATTTTATACCAAGTTTGAGATCGATCTCTGTGGATTCCAACGAGTTCGAGTTGAATAAAATACTAAATAATAAGGCAAAAAAACGACGATCAAAGACCAATAAAAAGTTCGTAAAAGAAATAAACTCTTTTTTTTTTCAATAAAAAATGCGATTTTGTGACAACACCACAAGTAATATTTTGCGGAAGATTTAATTGCAAATTCATTTTTAATTCATTTCTGTTATATAGGTAGGTATATAGATTTTTTGTGAGTAAGCACGGCACGAAAGAAGCTACCCCCCATGAGTAACATTGAATTGATTGAATTTATAATTGAATTCATCAATGGCGTGGGCGGGAAGGAGTGGCTCCGATATGTTACTTCCGAGGCTTCCGATTGACGATTGTGGTGTGAATAAGTCAGGTAAATGTTCGATAAAATGTACAATTAGCTATTACATTCCTTCCTACATTACCGCGTGTGTGTGTGGTATATGCGGAGACTATCTCTGGGACTTTCCGGTTGCATTCCTTTTCGGATTATGTTGCGTTTTGCGTGAATGAAGAGTGACAGCCATTATGTGCCTCATAAGCTCCTCTTACCATTGCATTGCTAGCTCTATTGCACAGCAAAAAAACGACTTTAATTGTTACTTTTTAATGGTTGGCTTGCGTAATTTGTAGCGCATATTTGCCATATTCATTCTCGAGCCCCAAAATCACGGGGAAAGGCGATGAATCCCACTCATTGGATTTTGTTGGGAGGCTTTCTTACTTTTTTTTTGCTCCGCAGCAAATCTTCGCTTTTTCGCTCTACTGAATTAATTCTATATCATTTCACTTTTTCTTTGATCATTTGGTATTTACTTTACACCTGACGAGTCAACATTTTCTCGATTTAGTGATTTAATTATCAAAATACTTCATCAAAATTATTTAACCGTGTGGTGTCGTTGTGGTGTTAAAAAAATTGAAAAGAAATCATTTCACTTTTCTTATCTCTGTGATTGAGCGAAGGAGTTTTGCTTCTCTGTAATATAATTTAAATTTTTAAATGTTTTTTTTTTTTTAATTTCTAATTTGTTACCTACTTTATTTTCTCATTCTCGTGAATGAAAGTTAA
This sequence comes from Lutzomyia longipalpis, assembly GCF_024334085.1. Taxonomy (NCBI): domain Eukaryota; kingdom Metazoa; phylum Arthropoda; class Insecta; order Diptera; family Psychodidae; genus Lutzomyia; species Lutzomyia longipalpis. The sequence goes on from NC_074707.1 coordinate 20,267,676, forward strand.
GTCTTTAAAAGGACGCCAAGGATGCCATTGAAAAAGATTATCTTCAGATTTTTAACGTCCCAAAAAAGTAAAAATTAATTAAGGAGCATTTTATTCAACCTAATCAACTAATTTTCTCTCTGTTCTTACAGAAAAAGCCTCAAATTCTAATTTTCTTTTGAATAATCTTTTGTTGAACTTGATCACAGTAACGGAAAAATTTAAATGAAAAAAATGTCTAAAGATTTTCGACCAAAAACAAGTGAGCGAGAATTTTTGCTGAGTGTTGCGCCGGTTTCTGCGGAAAAAAGTGGAAGTGTGGAAGTATTGGTCGAAGGGTAAACATTGCTTTCAAAACACTGCGATTTCCCATTTTTCCACTTTTCTATGAATTTCCGTTCCATTGTGATCAATTTTCAATTGAATAGGCACCAAGAACACATCCCGTCTTCGTACAATTACAAATTATAGTTTCTTTTTCTTTTGAGAAGTGTGTGTGGGTTGAAAAGAAGATAATGAAGATAACTGTGACAACACTGACGGATTTCATCTTCGTCCTGGATGTATCGGAAGATCTGGAGCTGGAGAACTTTAAGGCCTTCTGTGAGGTGGAATCGGGCTTTCCAGCTGCTGAGATTGTGATTGTCTTCAATGGGCGTCCACTAGTGGATGATAAGAAATCCCTAAAAGATCACGGAGTTGCTGATGGAGACGCCGTTGTGCTGCAACATCTCACAACTGGTCAAATGGGAGGATTTCAGCCTCAACAGGGTGGAGGTGAGATTTGTTTTTCTTCTCCTTTTCTTTGTTATTATGTGTACTATTTACCGGGAAGTGAGGTTAGGGAGCGCTGAATGATGCGGCGAATCTGTGTGGTGTGAATTGCGCGCAATCCCGATGCACCGCAGTTGGGGGATTTTATTTTTAACCCAGACAATGCTCCCACGCAGGTTTGCCACAGTTGGATTTCAGCTCAATCCAAGTGCCAGGCGGAGGTGTGGCCTCATCCTCAATGAGTCAGCGTGGGCCACTGACCGTAGCACCTGAAGATGACCCCAAAGTTGTGCGGGATATGTTTCTCAATAATCCCGACACGTTGGCACTGCTGAAGCAGAATAATCCCCGGCTCGCTGACGCCCTCACATCGGGGAATCTTGAGACGTTCGCAAAGGTGCTACAGGAACAAATTCAGGCACGTGCGGAACGTGTCCAGCAACGCTATAAAATGCTCCAAGCTGATCCCTTTGACCATGAGGCACAGCGTCTCATTGCCGAGGAGATTCGTCAGAAGAACATTGAGGCGAACATGGAGGCTGCAATGGAATACAACCCGGAGACATTTGGTACTGTGGTGATGCTGTACATCAATTGTCGCGTCAATGGGGTTCCCGTGAAGGCTTTCATTGATTCCGGGGCACAGACAACGATTATGAGTGCCGGATGTGCCGAGAGGTGCAACATTATGCGCCTCGTGGATACCCGATGGTCTGGCATTGCCAAGGGTGTGGGTGTGCAGAAGATTATTGGTCGCATTCACATGGTGCAGTTGCAAATTGAGAAGGATTTCCTCATTACGAGCTTCTCCGTACTGGAGGAGCAACCCATGGATATGCTTTTGGGATTGGATATGCTCAAGAGGCATCAGTGCAACATTGATTTGCAACGGAATGTCCTCCGAATCGGTACAACGGGCACTGAGACGGCTTTCCTGTCTGAAAGTGACTTACCCGATTGCGCCCGACTCTCCGGGGGACCTGAAGATGAGTCCAAAGCTGTGGCAGAATCGGCAAAATTGGCCGAGGAGAAGGCAATTCAGGAAGCTCTCGAGAGGAGTAGACAAAATATGCGTAAGTTCCTTTGATTTATTTTGATTTTTTTAATGATTTTCTCTAATGATTGATTGTTCTTTTTAGCGTCTACGAGTTCTGCAACATCAATATCATCGACATCTAGCCCAAATCCTGCCACAAGTGTTCTGCCGACTGACAATTTTACAGAGAAGGACGTTGAGGAGGTAGCCAGGATGGGATTCCCGCGTGAAAAGGTGATTGCTGAATTGAGACAATTCAGAGGTGATCGGAAACAAGCTGTTGCTGCTCTTTTTGCAAAATCCCTTAAATTCTAGAGGTTAAATAGGTAAGTTAAGGAACAAAAATAATTAGAAAGTCAATCATAACGCGTCCAGTTATTAGAGTTGGTATACCACAACGCGGATGGGTCAGTCTATGCGTTGTAATTTAATTTTTAAGTAGTATTAGTAGGCAAAGTTGATTTTTTTTATGAAATTCATCAATTCGAAAGACAAAAATGGTTATATCTCAAGTTCTATTGCACATACAGAAATTTCTTGACTAGTTTTGGAAAGGTATTGAAATAAGCTATAATCTGACATATATTTCGATACATTTCAAGGTCACCTCCAGAACACAAAATTGCGGATTTTTGTTCTACCAAAACAGTTTTTTGGACTTTTTGTCCTCAAGGAATGGTTTTAGAGGTTTCTGATATTCCAGAAAGTTGTTGAGAATTGCAAAACCTTTAATTTGATACCAAATTGAGCAAAATCGGACAATCCGTTCAAGAGATATGACTCTTAGAACTTTTCAAATTCAAGAATTTTTCAAATGGCTATATCTTCTAAACGGTGACATAGAATTTCTTCATTTTTGGACTGATGAAAGATATTAAGTCAGGCTATAACATATCAAAATTTAAAGGAAAACGATAACAGATGTTGGGAGATATAGCCCCTTAAAGTTAGGCAATTTTTGTTTTTGTTTTTAGCGCCTCTTGCGGATGTTTTTGAAACTTGAAATGTTCTAGACAGTTGTAGGGCTTCTCAATACCTTTCATTTGATACCAAGATGGTCAAAATCGGTCAAGCCGTTCTCGAGTTATATCGAAAAAACACTTTTTGCTTTAGGCCGCCATATTTGCTAAACCGCTCGACCGATTTTTAAGTATGAATTGTTTATGAAAACGTCTCACTGAGCACTACAATATACTAAAATTTCAGACCTCTAGCTATAAGGGAACTGGTTGATGGTATTTCAAAATGGCGGACGGCGGCCATCTTGGATTTTGAAAATGCGAAAAAATGAAATTTTACACCCACATTTCTATAGAAAACTTCAAACCCGAAGTCTCTATCTGTTACCGTTCTCGAGATATAAGGCAAAATGACGACCACCGGCAGGATAACCGGCAGGATAACCGGCAGGATAACCGGCAGGCCGGCCGGATCAAAAATTTTCCACCACCATTTTCGTAATGTGGGAAGTCTAAAACGTGCTCATACCAAGTTTGAGCCCGATCTGAGGGGGTCGGTTTTTCCGACGATTACAATACTTGGTATGCCACGATTGTGGTATACCAACTAATTGAAATTTAATTTGGGGAAGTTTTTTTTCGAAGAAATAAGTTAATTTTTGGTCTATTTTCTCTTTTTTTTTGCTTTTAATTTCATGGATGGGTGAATCACTTTATTTTTCTCAAGAACTTCTTGACAAGACTAATCATGAAGATTTGTTTAGAGAGAGAGAGAGAATTAGAAGATAAGAAAATTCATAATTTAGTAGAAGAAGAACACGATGGCACAATGGGCTGGGGGGGTATGACCATTTATCGTTCATTTCCCCCCACTCTGTGTTTTTTTTTATATATAAATACTTTATTGTAATAAAAGAAGTGTTGATGCGAAAACACATGAACAACTTGCAATAATTTATTTATTTTTTTGTTTAACATCAACTTAAATAAGTTGCTAAAAATACTGTTTGATGACTCTTCGGAGGAACGGAGGAAACAGCAGTAGATTTTTGTTTTATTTACAATTCCTGCGGGGTTTTTGTTTGTTTATTTATTTTTTACATTTTCTGACATGAGATTATTGTGGATGTCCATGCAAAGGGTTCAGTTTCGAGATCTTCTTTTCGGAGGGTTTTACCTTGCATTTGTAGTTCAGCAAATTGCGAAACAATTGGATCTCTGTTGCATGAACACATCCCAATAACTTTGCCGGATTCATCAAAGTGGAATGCCACGAATTTGAGATCCTGCAGGCTGCCAACAACACGAATTTCATGGGCTTTCCCATAGCCAGCATACCGGAAGGATTTGCCAAAGAGAACTGTCCAGAAGTAGGGTACAGCACGTAGTTGTGTCCTCTTCCCCGACATATTCAATGCAGCAATGCGTCCGTGGTACTGTGCTAGCCCATAGTGACCAATTGTGGCACGATCGAGGCCAATAGAATGCACCGGTGCATTGGCAATGTCACCACCAACATAAACATTCTGCGCATTAGCTTCCAAGTAGAGATCTGTGTCAATTGATCCATCTGGATTCACCTCAACGCCGGAAGTTTTCAAGAAATCCGTGTAGAGTGTTGATCCGACGCCCATTATGCAAAGATCCGCACGAATTATCTGTCCATCAGCTAGTTGAACAGCACAGAGTTTTCCATTTTCCTCCAAGCATCGATCAATCCCACTATTCATGACGAATTGTACCCCCTTATCCCGGAACATTTGCATTATTCTTCCACCAACTTCACGACCAAATACAGGTTCAAGGGGCACCGCTCCCCGCCCCACCACCGTCACTCTGGCCACCTTTCCAGCAAGGTATGCAGCTGCTTCGAGTCCAATAAAACTCACTCCCAGAACCACGACGTGCATCTTCTCCGTCATCTGCGAAACAACGTATTGGGCATCTGCGTAGTCCCTCATAGTAATAACATTAGGTAGATCATTCCCTGGGCAGTTGTGCTTCCTAGCCTTAGATCCCGTAGCAATGTAGATCTTGTCGTATTTAATTATATAGCCATTATTGCATGAAACCGTCTGATCCTTTGTATCTAGCTTAGTTGCCTCAACATCTAGCATAACTTCAATGTCATTTGCATCGTAGAATTCTTGCTTACGCAGTGTTATTGCTTCCAATTTGGAATCCATTGCTTTATTCACCTTAATACGATCATACGGGAGGACGTTTTCCTTGCAGATGAGCACAATTCTCCCCGTGAAGCCTTCTTCACGCAATGTCTGTGCGCATGTGACCCCTGAAGGGCCCCCACCGACAATTACGAATGTTCTTACATTGCTAGGATCACGTTTTGCCATATCTTTTACCCGCTTATTTGTCTCAAGTTCCGTACGTTTTGCACGAACTTTCACCTGACCCGCTTCCACGCTAACTTGGTAGCACGGCAGGGAATCCAGCCCTGGAAAGTCCTCAATGTCTCCAGTGGTGAGATTGAAGCACGCCCCATGCCACTGGCAACGTACGCGTCCATTGCTGAGTGCCCCACTCGAGAGGGGAGCTCCGTAGTGGGTACATTTTGTCCCTAGAGCCGATAGTTTGCCATTTTGTCGCACAAGGAGCACCTTCCCGGCGTCCGTGAGGTCAAATTGTTTCATTTCATTCTCCCCAATATCCCCCTCGGCACATACAATGCCCTCAACATAGTCAACACCTAGGTCACGATCCATACTCGATGATGCACTCGATGGTTTTGATTTAGGTTCGGCGGGTGAATCTGAAAGAAATAGCAAAAGTGAGGAGACTTTTAGTGGCAATTTTGACGCTATATTTAGGCTCTAAACTTGCCCCCTATACATGAGTGGCTCTTCCGGAAGCCACATGGTATTGTAGTTTGAAGTGAGTTTTAATTTAGGAAAAGGCAGAGAAAGCTATTTTAAAATTGGTCGTTGTTAAAGTTCTTGTACCCTTTTTTTAAGATTTTTTGTTTCTTAATTATTTAGGCTATTTTTTAGTCATTTCCTAATCTTTTCAAGAACACTATCTTTAGTTCTTAGGATCTTCATAGCCGAGAGGTTCTAGTTACAAGCCTCAGGCTTGCTTTATTCGAATGTACAGGTTCGAATCCCACCTGCAACTTCTTGGCTTAAATTTTCCTAACTTTCTTTTTGGCCTTCTTTAAACATTCGTAAATCCTTCCTTAACCTTTTCTCTCTCAAAGATTTCTAAATAGCATGATACACCTTCAGTAAGCCACACAACTCTTGTTCATTTTACGAAAATATTTGAATTAAATGATTGCAGCATTAAATACACTTTCATATGCAATTTTTTTGTCACCCCCATTGAAGGAAGAGAAAAAGAACTAAAAGTCATTCCATGATTGAGAAGAAAAGTTGAGGGGTTGTGAAAGAAAATACCATATGTGGTCATCGCGGAGTTTGTTGAGTGATTAGATTATTCCAGAACCGCGTGTGTGACCTTTTCACTCTTCCGCTCACGGTGGAACTTCCTTTTAAGTCGACAAATCGTAAGGGGAGGGTATTTAAAAAAAAAGTTGTAAGAGAAAGAAAAGAAGAATAGAGGAGAGGAAAACCAATTCAAGACACGAAAGTTGAAATACACAGAGGAGATTAGATTGACCTCATTATGCCGAACGTCCGACACTCTATTTTACTATGGGTATGTGTACTCCCCAGCTGTGTGTCCAATGCCAACAATTCACGGACAATATTATACCATTGGTCATGTTATCTGCGCCCCATTCTTTCCTTTTGCAAAATACTTCCATTCTCCTTTTAAAATACCTACAATGTACATACAGCTAGTGTACATTAGAACTACATACATTGCAAATTCTCAGCATGTTTTCCGTAATGCATGATGGATTTTTTCTTCCTTGCGACCATCGCTTTATATACATAAACTACCTACATTTACTTGTCATTCAGCAGATCAAGCTTATTTTTTTTAATAATATTTTTATATATTACATACATTAGACACTCACATTGGGAAGCAGAAAAAAATCAAACAGAGAACTATTTTTATTTACAAAATGAAACGCGTGTCTAACAAACCGTCTAATTATAAACTAAATCACGTGAAATTTCGTAGCGAAATCGTGTTGCAATTTAAGAATGAAAAAAAAAGACAATTTGGAGTGCTACAATGTCATGGTATGAAAGGAATTTATTAATGACCTACAAGTGATACAAAGCTAGATCAAGTAAAGCTTTTAAGACGTACAATCAACGAGCTTTAAGAGCTTTAAAACACATCGATCCTAAGGAAACCTTCTTCAGGACACTAAATTTCCCACAAAAATAAACTTCCTAAATTCCTTACAAAAGCACAAAAATTCTTAACTTTTTATCAACAAAAAAAAAAGCTGAGAATGAAACAGCTGAAAAAATGTTTAGTCATCCACCAAACAATGTGAGATTAACTTCTTGAGCAATTTTTGAGATAAAATCACCAGATTATGTAAAATAAATATACTGTGAGCTGACAAAAGCAACGCGTGTGTCTCTAAAAATAATTTTTAAAACACAAAACATGGTTAAATATTAATTGCAAAGAATGAAAATCGATAAGGGGGCATCAATCATTCAGCAACATTTGGGACGTTGAAGGGGAACGTTAACATTTCTAACTAGATGGTTAAATGCAAAGACGAAAGGAATTAAATTCATAAAATTATGATGATTTATGTTTAGGTCTACTAATGACCTCAGTGACCCAAGAGTCACAAAAGGGTTAGTAAAAACTCTTGTGTAAATAAAACAATAGAATTGAATGATTTTCAACATAATCAAAGCGGTTTTATCTACAGATCGGTTCAATGAATGGCATGATTAGATTATATTTTGTACTTCTACAAAAATTGCTGTGTTAATATCACTTAATGTGGACTTTTTATTTTGCTCTCTTTGACCTTTTTCTGTGTTGATAAAAGCTGAATATTTGTTTTGTAATTGTTATAAATTAGATGAATTAGGAATTTTTATTATGCGTAGATGTTTTAAAGTAATTAACACTTTGAAGGCTAATGTGATATTAAGGAGAGTTCTTTAAGAATATTGAAAGAATTCGCAAAGAGGGAAGAGTTTATTTTTAAATAATTTTATTGCTTGGGGTAAAAATAGATATTTTGAAGCTTTTTACTGTAATAAAATTTTCGAAAGAAGCATATCTCGTTTAAAACTATATTTATCAAAAATTCAGATTTACTCGTGATTTCCTTTAAAAAATTAAACAAAAAAAACTTGTGTGGAAAAACCTGCGGGGATTTTCTTTAAATTCGATTGATGTCATTCGTGCAACTTAAGAGATTAACCCATTAGTTACCGCGCTAAAATTAAATTAGTATAAATAAGTAAGTTTTTTAGAATTCTGATTTTTTTCGCAATTTATTATTTTTAAGATTATTTTAGCAATTAAGATATTTCTAGCGTTTTGTCCAGAATATAGAAATCGATATTAAAGTTAGTATCAAAGTCTAATTTTCGGATCATCAATTCCGGGATAAAGCTTTTTAGCTTCTAGCAGATGCTCCAGAAAGGATTTTGTCCTACTTTTTGCATATCCCATATATTGACTTGATGCAAATTAAAAACCCTTTCTGAAACTTTTAATAACTATATACATTATGTCCCTCATAATTCAACTTCCGGAATTTAGCAAATAAAAATATCCAGAAAGAGAAATCACATACCTTTCGAAACTAATTATCCTTTTATCAAATTAATTTTATAAATAAACATTTAGTAAAAATTAATTTTGGCGGAATTAGATCAGAAAATAATTTTAAAAAAAAAGCCAAAAAAACTTTACGTAGGTATCTAATGGGTTAACAAAAAAATACGATTAGAAAAGAAGTGTTAAGTAAATTAAAAAATGAATTGCAAGATGGAGTGGAAATTAGTGGGATGAGTGTTACTTTTCTCCTGCTTGCAGAGAATATACTAAAATTTCTTGCCAAGTCATTATTCAGATAGTTAGCGGTTTAAAGGGGGTTAAAGGATAAATTACGGTAATTTTGCATATCATAACGACCATTTGCATTATTTTCTACTACACTACAAGCACGCCCTCGAGAATCCTCATGTGAAGAACACGCTTTTAACGAGCGCCTCCTCCATCCCCAGTTAGTAGCACACATAATTATGAAAGAGAGATTGAAAAGGATAAAAATCACTTAAGGCGTTAATTAAATAAAATATAATAATTTTTTTTATTACCACGCACTACACAGATTGGCAGGTCAAGAGATACTGATCCCGCGAGTAAACTCTAATAAAATAAAAAATGTAGTGGCTCATGTTGGAAATTTTTAAGGTGGGGAGACGCGTTTAAAAACTTCAAGGTTTCCCATTCATGATTCATGACAAATTGTTTGATATTCCACACAAGTTGGGAAATACCGAGTATTTCGCACTATGAGCTGTCTTTCATACTTGAGTGATCTCAAAAAGTTAGAATTAGTGATTTTGTTTGTTCTTTTGCCAAATATTACCAACATCCTCATCGGCGGTTTTTGTTGAAGAAAAATTTTTGCAATTGATGGAACCCATTTTGAAGGGATTAACGGCCAATCTGCAATTGTGGATAGAATATTTATGTGAAGAAGATTTATAAAAAAGAAATTTCCATGCACTCTTTGTAAGGAAGCACACCTGCTGCTGATTAGTGGAAGTGCCACAGAAACTTCCTTCGTGGATGCAGTGGCGAATAAATGTCTGGTAAGGCACTTTATGTGAAACCGGTGGAACCTGCTGTGCACGAGGGAGGATACAATGATCAGATTGATGGGGTAATTCGTAACACTTTCTCACTTTTTTTTCTACATTTATTGGGAAAGAAGGCACATCATTGCGAGATTGATGAATCACAAGAAACAAGTTCACTTTAATGGGAGGTTTTTTTCGGTTGTTAAAGGGGCTACAATTCGGACAAATAAAGCGGCATTGAAGTCGTGATCAGTGCAGAGCTGAAGAGTGACTGACCAGTACCAGCAGCGCGAATGAATAGAGGTGTACCTATAGTACCCATATGGTATGGAATACGCGCCTTGCGTCACAACGGCGTACTTCCTCCTCTTAACCACCGTACCCGCAATCTTCTGACTCTCCATACAAATGGTGTCTGCGCGCCACAAGGTCAGTTACACCAAAGAGCAAAGAAGAAGGCTTTTACTTTTCTTTTTTTTTGAGACATTAGGAGGGAAAGTTTTATGGGAGATTATTCAGCAGATTTTGGGGAAGTAATCGGAACCCATAAGAGGTCGACCACATTGTTAATTGTGATTGATCTCTCTCGTATATTCCTTCCCCCACGTTTTAGTATGACTCCAATCACGTCTGGAGAGATAAGAAAACTCCATTCGCGATGGAGAAGAAGCCATGCCACTATCGATTGACTGGCGGCCCCCATGAGAAGAAACGTGAGACCGGGACGTTTGCGTGTTTAACTGACCAAACTCGTTAATTACCTCGATATCATTTCAAATTGCTGGAGATAGCACTTATATAATCAATATACATGTAGCACCAACAATGCTCCTTTTTCCCAACACACAACTTTTTCAATTTTCTCAACTTTCTCGCAACTTTCTGCTCCAAAAGCACAGAGATTTTCAGTAAAACTCCATGTCAAAATCAGCTGGATTTGGACGTGAGAGACACAGCAGAGACGCACTGTTCTGAACAGAGATGATAATTTTCCAGATAAAAATTTTTATTAAATTCCCAAATTTATTGATTTTTTTTAATATAATCTTTAATCAAATTCTTATGATGGAACTTTAAGAATGATAAATTCTTAATCCTTGGAGAAGTATTGTGTGGATATAGGTAGTGTTCTTCTGAAATATATTGATAGGAGAGGCAGAAACTAAATAAGTCAAAATTAGGTTTTGAAAAAGCTCAAATTATCATGTTTTCCTAAAAATAGAGGAAAAGTTCTTCGAGAAAAAGTTTTAAAGCGGAAAATATCATGATACGAATGATTTTTTCGGAAATTGTAGGATATTTTGGGCTTTTCTTTGATTCTTCTTTTTGAATATTTTATCCCTGCTGTATACCTCAATAATTAGAAAAGTCTAAAGTAATACATACTTTTAAATATTTTTATTGTTTTATTAAATTCGATTTAAAAGATTTTTATATCGGAGTTGGCTGCAATCTCTTCTAAAAGATTAAAAGCAAATTATTAACATAATGATGATATTATCGGATATTTAACTTGGAAAAGGATTAGTTGAGCAGATTAACTAAAAATAATTCGTGCTCATCCCAAGTTTGAGCCCGATCTGACGACTTTGCATTTTTGAGTGTACACAGAAGCTGTGCTTCTTTGAAGAAAGAATCACAGCTAAAATAAGAGAAAGCTCTAAAAAATTTAGTTTCCTACCTAATTTCACTAGAAAACGAAAATTAAACGAAAATAATTTTATCTGTTTTGTTATTTTTATTAACCACTTTCCGACGGATTTTAATCAAAAATAACTATTTCTTAATCAAAAGATTTCTTTCAGTTATAATAGCGATACAAAATTTACATCGTGATATCAAAAACTATATAGTTTTCAGATTTAAAAGCTCAACTTTAAAAGCTTTACAATTTGGTACATTCATCATAAGGATAAATAAGCCCCGTATGACGGTACATTTGCTTGAATAAATTGGGCACAGAATTGAAAAAAAAATGACTGTTAATTCGTGTAATTCCTTCCCGCTTTACCAGGGGGCGCTTTTACAGTCTCACAGGTAGATATAGCCATCATAATATATGTAGGGGAACGTGACCAAATTCTGACCTCCAAAAGTCCGCGCAGAATGAGAAAAAAATTGTATAAAATAAAAAGCAATATTCATAAATTTGGTACCATTTTAAAGCCCATTTGATGCACTTTTTACTCCCATAACTTTCTACATTTAAAGCTTTATCAGTTTTAAGTAGCAGCGGATTGAAAAAAAGGTCGAAGGAGGTCGGAATTGGGCCACGTTCCCCTATGTACGCTGATGGTCTCTACTACAATAATTTACGAGCCAAAAACTTTCTCTTCTTCAATTCTCACAACTCATATGCGAAGCAAACAATCTCGATTTCTTCGTGAAGGTCTATCTTTATAATGTGAATCAGAAGTTAATTCCCTCCAATTTTCGGGTGATAACGTATCAAAGGTAAGTTACCGATCAGTTTGGAAGTAAATTGGGAGCAAGACATTTTAATTTTCTTACTAATTTCAGAGATGGGACCAAAGGAGGACAGAAAATCACCATCAAAGCAACCACCGAGCAACGCCCCTCAGGCATCTCAGGAAGAGACAAGAAGTAGTATTTTTGATCTTCATACCTCTGTGGGACAAGTTACCTTTATTGTTGTCGTGGCAGCTATTGCAGTCCTCATACAGGCACTCCCACGAGACTTTCTCTCTCAATTGTTGAAGAGTGATTCTCACGAAGTTCCGGTTGCTAATAAAGTGCCACCTGTGCAACCAGCTGTGTGCAGACATCCGCAAGAGCCATCTTACATCATCTACAATCCTCGAAGTGAACGTGAAGATCATTTGCAGCATGTGAAGGCTGTGCTGGAACGCTTGGGATTCAGGAGGGCACAAAATGAGAGTAAAGATTGGGACTTGATGTGGGCACATGACTATCCCTTCTTCAAACTACCCGAATTGCGTCAATTAAAGGAACATCAGCGTGTAAATCATTTTCCTGGCTCTGGATTCCTCACAAATAAGGTAATTTCCTTGTTTAAAAAAAATAGGGAGGATCTTAAAGTACTTTTTTTTGCAGGTTGATCTCGCACTGACCGAATCAAAGTACATCCCAAAGGCATTCCGTCTACCAGAAGATGCAACCAAGTTCATGGAGTACGCCAAAGCATTCCCTGAGAAGGAATTCGTGCAGAAGAACAACAAACATCGCCATATCTACCTCAAAACAATCCCAGAAATTGATGTGAATGACAATGAGACCTTCATTCAGGAGTACATGACAAACCCATTTCTTGTTGATGGGAAGAAATTCGACATTGGTGCATATGTGGTGGTTACTTCAATAGATCCCTTAAGGATTTATGTCTACCACGGAGACTACCTTCTCCGGTTCTGTCCAGTGGAGTACTATCCCTTCGACAGGAGCAACTTGGATAAGTATGTCGTTGGGGATGATTATACGCCAACGTGGGAGATTGAATCACTTGAGAAATTTCACACAAGAATGGGATTTAGTATGAAGGATTGTCTCGATGCCTACGTGCGGAGTTTAGGGAAGGATCCCCGTACCATTTGGGATCAAATTCACGACTCAATCCGGGAGATTGTTTTAAGGAAGGAGAGTCATCTCGTGTCAACGCTGCAGCGCTATAAATCTCGCAAGAATTTCTTCGAACTCATGAGATTTGATTTTATTGTCGATGAGAATCTTCGGGTTTTTCTCCTGGAAGCCAATATGAGTCCAAATCTCTCGTCTGCTCACTTCAAACCCAATAAACTACTCTATGAACAAGTCATCTACAATGCTCTTAAGCTCGTTGGGATTGGTTCTGTTGTCCGTAGGGAATCACTCAAAGCGAGGTAAAGAATTTTTTTTTGAAACAAGAAAAGCCTTGAGCTGAGCTTACAGAATGCTTGATTGTTATTCCACAGAAATACTGATGCCGAAGCTATGATGTCATCAATGAAGAACATTGCAATTGATGCTGATGTTTGCGCCAGTGAGACATGTAGCAATGCAGTCACAGAGACATGTAACAATGAACTGTGTCAATTTTGCCGATGGTGCCTCTCAAAGGATGACCTAGAAATCCTCCATACAGCCTACAGGGAGCATACAAATCGTGGAGATATGCTGAGAATCTATCCAACAGGTAAACATGATGTTCTGGATGATTCTTCTCTCACCCCACAGAATCTTTTCATGAGCAAATGGTTCTCCGAAAAGTGCCAAAATGACCACAGTTGGTGTTAATTTTATAATTACAAGAAGAGATTTTACTTATAAAGCCAATGTGTTCGAAAAGGTCTCTGAGAATTGACCAAAGGTGCTAAATAATTCTCTTTTAGTCTCAAGAAATTGAAGAAAATATTAATTAATTTATAAATTTCGTTTTAATTAATTTAAAAGGATAATTTATTCTTTGAAACCTTTTTGTTTGGGTTGAAAGGTTGTAACGGTTGAAAGTTCGTATAGTTAGGGAATTTTTAAATAACGCGCGTTCCTCGAATACTTCAATGAAACATTTTATTCCATTGATGTTGAAACGTAGCGATTGAAGCACGTGGGTTAGTTTATTTGTTTTTGTTTTGTTACTCAAAGAATTTGTGCAGGATGTTTAAATTTAATTTTAACATTAAAGAAGATCCCGAAGGAGTCAGCAAAGAAGGTAATTTACTAAAGAATTGCTCAAGAAACTTTAATTAATAGAAATTCATTTAAAAATGTTAAATCTTTCAGAGAAAGTGAAAGAGAAGGAAGCTGCAGAAGAGTCAAGGGCATCAGTTTTGGGATTTGAGAAGATCATCCCATTTAAACATCCCTCTTTAGGGCATAAGGACTATGATAATTCCTTTTCCATTTTCACTTCTCATGACATGGAAATTCGTATATTGGACAGGGGAGTGGAAGAGGAGGAATTAGATAAGCAGGAAGAGACACATTCAGATCTCATTCCGGGAACCTACGAAGGTGGATTTAAAATCTGGGAATGTACACAGGATCTAGCGGATTTTCTTCAAGACAACTTAAAGGATGAACTTGAGGGAAAGAATGTGCTGGATTTAGGATGTGGAGCTGGTATTTTAGGGATGATTGCCCTCAAACTCGGAGCAGCAAAATGTCATTTCCACGACTATGTAGGACTTAAGTTTCTTAATCCTTAAGGATTCAATCATTTAATTTTTTCTGTTAAATATTTTCAGAATAAGGATGTTTTGGAGAATTTCACAATCCCCAACATTCATCTCAATACCGAAGGGGAAGAGAAAATTTCCATTGATAAATGTGAATTCATTTCCGGGGATTGGGAAGCTTACACCGAAGCTACAGATGATACGTTTGATGTAATCCTTACATCTGAGACAATTTACAATCCTGCCAATAATAGGAAATTAATTAATCTCTTCATGAAGAAGCTGAAGAAAGGAGGGAAAATTCTTCTCGCTGCAAAGACATATTATTTTGGAGTTGGTGGTGGATTGAGGCAGTTTGAGGAGCTTCTCGATGGGAAATTGAAGAGTGAAGTTGTGTGGAAAAATAAGGATGGTGTTATGAGAGAAATAATAAAGATTGAGCATTAAAATCTCGAAAGAAAAAGAAACTACTGAAAGGTAAATGTTGTCAAGCAAATTCTCAATAGAAGACAAAAATCGTCTGGAAAATCCTCTGTGGCACCTCTGGCAGGGTTCGACGATAATCTGGCCTTTAATGGTTCGAAGGACTAGATCAGGAAGCTAAGAAATCAAACATGATTCCCGGAACTGGCAAAAAACGACGCAAAACAGGACTAAAAAATTGAGGGAACTTCTGCATCAGACCTAGGCTAGAACATCAGTTTCAGAATACCAGCAAAGTAAGTAAGATTTTTTTTATACATATATAATAAGGGTTTAAAGAACAAAACTACACAGACAGGGTATACAAAAAATGTTGCTTTACATAGATCATTATGTACTTTGTGTATTATTTTCTTTAACTTTTTTAATACGTCTTCTGTTTCTTTTTATTTTTCTTTAAATTTGTTCTGTTAATTGTGTTATTCATGTGTTATGCCTTAAGAAGTAGGAGCTTTAATCCTTAATGGTGAGATTGAAGAGCTTCTGTGCAATAATTGAGTATTTCTTATCAATTGGCTCAGTTGTGTCATAAAGAGCTGGAGCTTCGCAGAGAATCACAAATGTCCCGAGAATGGAAGCTGTTGTGAAGATCCAGAGGAAGAGACGATCAAGTACCATTGCAATGAATCCCCAGTCTTGATCTTCCTGCATTTCAAACGCAGTTTTTTTTTTAATAATTAGTATAGGAAGGTTTTGATTTCTTTTTTTGTGATTTTAAGTAGTTCAACTCACGGCATTAAATTCATCCTGACGCTGCATATGGTGTTGGATGAACATCACATTGTGTATGGCCTTTTCCAATTCAAATGGGTACTTTTTGTGATTTTCCACATCACTTATTGAATCATCCAAGCCCGACATTACTGATGGTAGTCCATTGTAGCCACCGAGGCTACTTAGTCCCCCACCTAGAGCCTCTACTATTCCGCTAAATCTGTTTCGGAGTTAAAAAGAAAATATTTCAGGCAATTACAATGTGATTTCCATAAATCTGTGAAACAAAACATTCTAAACAAGATGACTACATAAAATGCTACATATATAATGTACTAGATAACTATATAATGCTCTAAGAGAATGATGACCCTCAAATCGATTCATTCATGCCCACAGACAAGGAATCCAATTTGAATATGTTGGAAAGAGATTAATTGATAGGTCAATTTGTTTTAGTACCTGTTGGTAGCGGTTGTCGTGTGGATACCATTGCATCCCCCGGAGCGACCTTGCATGTGTCGAATGGAATCTGGGCTTGAGCCACCGGAATTGCACTGCATGGCGGCTTGAGCCGCAAGAGCAGCGCCGAATTTTGACTTTTTCAAATTTTTCCCGTAATTTATTTTACGTGCAGCCAAGTCCTAAAAAATCAATTTTTGTAAAAGAAATTCAGTTTAATTCAAGAAGAAACTCGAATGGTTAACTTACTCGTAGGAGATCTTTCGGTACACGCATTAGGAGCAACTTTGGAAGACGCTTTATGAAGAAACTCCGCACCCAGGGGGCCATTTTGTGTGTACTGGGCTTACGGTAGTGAATATTGAGGATTATGATTGTTATAACGACGCTCAAACCGACAAGGAGCATGGTAAAAAGGAGATATTTTCCCAGCAAGGGTAAGGCTAAGGAGGTACTTGGGATGATTTCTGATATCAAAAGGAAGAACATTGTCTGTGACAGGAGAATACTGATGCAGAGTGCGATTTTTTCACCAGAATCCGCTGGTAGGTAGAAGACTAATACGCTCAAGTAGGATATTCCAACGCAGGGGATTATCAGGTTGACGGTGTAGAAGAGAGTCTTTCGTCGGAGAGTTATGTTGAAGAAAATATCTGTGGAAGAAGATGGAATTTATCATCTCAACTATTTCTTTTCTTTTAAGCAAAAATTCGTTCTTTTAAAGTCTTAAGAAATATAATTTACCAGGATAGGGCTCTGAACAGCAAGGATAGTATTCCTCATGACGTTCAGCTGGTACTCCCAAAATATCCCATTCAACACTGGGATAAAATTCACGCAATTCAATCCCAATTTCCACCTTATTGCCTTTGTCTTTCTTCTGATCTTTATGCTTCAAATCAATCTGAAAATCATTCAATCAATTAAATTAAATTTTTTTTTCAAGCCAAAATAATTAATTTAAAAAAAAAAAATTACCTGAAAACCATCGTAGGTCCACGAACCAAACTTCATGAAGCACGTCTGCTGATCAAATGGAAAGTACCGAACATCTATTTCGCAGGAGGATTTGAAAATAGCCGGAGGTGTCCATACAACTTTTCCTGTATAGTGAAGAATTGCTTTTGTCATCGTTGTTACAACATACTCTCCATCAGCACTGGAAGAAGAAGGAGCAAAAAAAAGAGTAAAGGTCAGTGCCAAAAATTTTCAATAGCTTAAAGAACTTTAATGTTGGATATATTTCTGTACTGACTTATTGTAGAGAACTATATCAGGAAGCCAAATATGTTCTGATGGTACATATAATTCCGTTACACCACCATATTCCGTTGGATCCCATATAAATTTGTAATCTTGCCATTCCTAAGAGGGAGAGACAATAATGAGAATTTATGTTAATTAACAAGATACTTTGTGTAGGGTTTTGCTGACGCAGAAATCTAATTTTTTGGTCAGAAAATTATTATTTGAGTCAGGAGATGATTTTAATGAATCGAAAGAATATTCCATTTTGAGCATTTATTTATTTTGTCTTTATTTTATTGCATGAAGTATAAAATTTATTTATTAAAAATATAATCATTGAAATAATTATCATAAATGCTTAATGTATGTATTAAAAGAGACAAAAAACAATATAGTGACGTAAATCTTTGGATTCTTGAGAAAATCTCTTGAAGGGAATTCTTGAGCTAATAAAATGCTTAGAGAATTGCTAGAAGAGCTAGAATTCTTTTTTTTGACAGCTTCTATGAAAAAT
Source organism: Lutzomyia longipalpis (assembly GCF_024334085.1). Lineage (NCBI taxonomy): Eukaryota > Metazoa > Arthropoda > Insecta > Diptera > Psychodidae > Lutzomyia > Lutzomyia longipalpis. The sequence continues at coordinate 20,285,702 of NC_074707.1, forward strand.
TAGAAATTAGAGGTATTAGAGTATCAAGAGGGTAAAAAAATCCTTTTAATTATTAATTTGGTTATTTTCAATTTTTTAAATCTTTGCCTGTTTTGCTAATAAACAGTAGAATATTTTCCTGACTAAAATATAATATTTTTTCTATCAAAATGATAATTTTCTGATTAGGAATTTGTACCGAATGCAGTAGTAATTCTTAGAAGTAGTAGGTACAATTTATACTTACGTGCTCCAACCACACGTTTGTTGTAAGGATTTGATCCTTTAGATTCTGAAAGAAAAATTCGATTAAAATAACTTATTTAACAAAAGTATTGGATTAATTGTTTAATACTTCTTACACTGATTAAAGAGTTAGTTATTGGGTAGCAAGAAGTTGGTCAAAGTTTCTAAAAGGGTTAAATACCTATTTATTCTAATTCTAGTGTTTAAGTTCACAACTTTTTGATTAAATTTAGTAAAAAAATCTTTAAAAAAGAAACAAAACCTTAGAAAAATTATATGTATATGGTAAAAGTATGGAAAAATCTTTTACCAACCTTTGTCTCTCAAAGATCTACTTTTTTTTAATGTTCTTTTTCTGTGATTTATCAAAAATTATTATTTTAATTTAATTAAAAAGAATCTTTTCAAATTTCTTGTTAATTTAATTTATTTCCTTTTATCGATAATAAATTTTTAATTTGTACTCTTTGTTATGCTACACTTGAATGTAGAGCATTGGACCACTCTATAAACTTAACTTGAGCTTTCTCTTATCCTCTCTTTCTCTTTTTTGGGTGGATCCACCAGAAAAGTCATGAATAGCAATGAAAAGGAGCAAAATGAGATTTAGAAAAGTATCTCTTCTATGTTTCTTTACATTTTCTATTTTAGATCGTATTTATATTCATTCCTTCATAAAAAGAAATGTAAATATTTTATTGCGAAATATGGGAGAAGAGTTTCTTGCATGTGCCTCTCCCCAAAGATTCCTTTTTGCTCAAATGGAGAGGATATAGAGCGAGAGGAAACACAAATGGGGGTGGCAGAATATTTCTTTATTTTCTATTTTTATGTTATTTCTTTGCTTATTTTCTTTTGTCTACTCACCAAATCAATGAGTTGCGAAAGTCGAAGTCCTAATTTCACGAGGACTGTGTCATTATTGTTGCTCACAGGTCTTATTAGTCTATTGTAGGTGCTTAGTAGGTCATCGTACAGTCTTTTGGCGTCAGGATTTGCATTTGCCACATTGAGAAGTTGATAAATAACACATAAAAGAAAAATATGTGGCAATCTCCTTTGCATCATGTACTTTTGTGAAAGCTTTTTTTATCTCGTAGTATCAGATTTTTTCTTTTATTTCAGCATGTTTTTTCTTATAAAAAAGTTTTTTTCACACGTTATTTTTTTAACCATTTTGCGTAGAGATTGAATGGGTGGATATTTACAGTGAAGAATTATTCTTACTACAATCACCCACCGCGAAACATCTTCAATTGAGTGCGAAGGGTGTGTGGGAGGGTTGAAGAATTGGGTGAAATTATGGGCGATAGCACGTGTAAAAATTAATAAATTTACAAAGTAGAATAGTTTATTTTGCGAGATGATTTTGAATGTTCTTGCTGTGACTGTCCGTCGTACACTATTTTCGCAGCAAAGGGCGCATCCGTGAGGTGGATTTTTGCTCTGGGAGCACAACATCCTGTTCACTCGGGACTACCATATAGCGCATAAAGTAGGATGTGAAGCTATCTCACTCCCTCCATTAAAATATCGTCACCGATCGATGGGAAAAGCGCATGACAATTGATTCTCATTGGGAAATGGGTAATGCCTCTTTGGTGCTCATCCTATGTTGCCCAAAAAAAAAGAAACATTAAATCCCATCTGCAGTTAGTGCCAAATTTTCAGCAATTTTCCCAAAAAGAATTTTCACAAATATAAAATTTTATTCTTCGTTAGATATTAAATTAAGATTTTTCAAATAGGATAAGAATGCAATTGAAAAAAACAACAAGAAGCATCTTTTCTTGGCCGAAAGAAGGTCATCCTACAATAATGAACTTTTAACACGCCCTTTCCAAACATTTATATAGGTATCTATGTAATGTACATAGCACATGGTATAAATCAAACTTTATTTTCTTTTCATGTGAACTCAAAAGTTAAAAGTATTTTATGTATTATTGCTCAATTGGTCCTTAGGGTTTGTAGATGAAATACTTCAAGTACAATTCGTTTTATTTATTATTTTTTTGGTTACAGATCCTCCTCAAAGTTGAGGACTATGGAAATTTGTGGCTTTTTTACATTTTTTTTATTGTTGTGGATACTTCAAAGAGTATCATGAAAAAAAATATCCAAATTCTTGTGGTTTCTCTTGGTTTCGAAGCTTTCATACACAATGACTTTCACAGAAGAAAATGCTTTGAAATTTCAATGTTAAAAAAGAGCTTTTTGTGCATGCAAAATTGTGAATTCGAAAGGAAATCATTTTGCAATTTGTAGCAGATTGGATGTGAATAATTGCGAAATAGTGATTTAATTAATTCATCGGACTATTTCTCATGATTGTGTGGCCAATTCGGGTGCAGTTGATAGTTTTGGTATATACTCATAGGCCACAAAGCTGAATGTTTAAAGGGAAAAGTGGTCAATAATCGAAAACATCGATTAACCTCTTGGAAAAGGCAATCAGTTTAATTTTCCAGGGAGATTTATTTCATTTTATGAGGAATTGTTTGAAAAAATAATATCGATTTAAAAATATTCAAAATCCGATAATATTCAATTCAGACGTTTCGGAGATTTTTTATCCCTTCTTCAGGTGCAAATTAATGAAAGATTTCTGGTCTATGAAAGGTCTTGGGAATAGCTCATTTCTGGTGAACACTTGTCTATGATTCTTCTTTGAAATTATGTCTTTTGGTTATCCAGAAAGTTATCAGGTTTAGATCAGGCATTTTGGGATTTTATTTGTGAATTCATAAAAGCTCGCAAATTACTTAGCTATATGTTTTCTCTTTTAGGATAAGCTTTTGGATTCAATTTATGATCGTTAAAGACACAAAGGTTTCTCGAGTATAGATTTTCTGTACCTAGACCTTAAAAATTGTCTAAATAATACTAAGCTTTATTTAAAAAAAAAAAAAAAAAACGGAAATTGCAATTTTATCTTCCTAATAATGTTTAATATTGCAGAAGAAACAAAGACGTTTTAGAAAGCTGGTTTCAAATGAATCCTTTTCCTTAAGCGCTTTATGACAATTTATCGTGTGGTAGTTGAGAGATAAAATGAGGATGTTTGTGTTAAAGTTTATTTACTCAACGAGGTAGGAAAAGGGGGGCATTGGGGTGTTAAAAATTGAAGTGAATTGCGGTTACTAATTTCGATGTTGTGGCCTCCGTGTTCTTGTGTGGTGCTGTTTGCTCAACTGCTGTACTTTGCAGTGTCCAATGCTTGTATTCACCAAGGAGACCGACCAAACCTTGTAATCCGTTGGTTCATTCGCCCTGCGCCCCAATTTACTCCACACATACCCTCCCGTATACTAACATAGAATATCGACTTGGAAGCTTTCGGTGGGGTTTCGGTGGTAGTTCGGTTTGGCTTGGATGTATTCACTAAATGTCCACAGAAGAGACCCATGGATTTCCCAAACATTTACAGGAGAGATCAATTCTTTTATTTCTTGGATATTATTAGACCATTAAATTCCAAATGTTGGAGGGAATCCTTCTTCAGTCCTTCACAATGTGGGGGAGGAAATAAAGAATGCGAAGATGACCATGTTAATGTGTCCGGTTTAGCATTGTATTCATATGTGGGGGGTACAGTTAACATGTGCGGTGGGTGTGTTGGACGAAAAGCTCCAAAATGAGGAAAATATGTATATGAAAGCATTGACAAAAGAATAAATTTCCCATGATACACCAATTCTCCATGGATGCGCAATTTTATCAGTTCACTGTGCGCAGTTGCGCACTCCCGAATTCTCTGCAACCTACTCCAGTTGCTTCACAGAACCCGCAGATTGAAGAAATCGCTCGAAAGTTTATTGAAAGCGCGAATTGTTACCATAAAATTTTTTTTCTAGACATAAATTAATCATAAATAATGACATTTTATTTAAGAACATTCCTCCAATAAGCATTTGTGAGTTCCGTTCAGGGCACCCCGTGAGTTCCATCATACCACCCCCCACATGAATAGGAGGATTCATGAGAAAAAAAGGCGTATGTTGTGCGATGGAAGATGTAGCTTACGGATTGAAGGGTGTTTCACGGAAAAATTCGACCTTATGTAATTATTAAAGTATTGTGTGCTACAAAAAGAAATCATGGCACAGTGTGCAAGTGATGATCGCAAAACGAGAAATTTATAAAGCTTTCCGGATCCATGGATTCGTATATTTATAAAAATAAAAAAAAGGTATTTTAACTTTTGTGCAATATCTACCCAACTAAATAGTTCTTTGTGAAAAAAAATTGGTGGTGTGAATACACAAAAGAGATAATAAAATTTACGTACTGAAAAAAGTATATGATATTCGTATATAATGTATCAACCGTAGTGAACCCCCTAGGCACCCCCTGCATATGTATATTTTTTTGTAAATTTAATTGTAAAAGCTTTTTCAATGGCTCTATTCTCCATTTGGAACTTTCTTTTGGTGGTGTGTGAAAAAAGCACGCCCAAGACCATCTTAAATTCTAAGGAGATGTACCATGCGCTATGTATATCGCAACGAGATGAAACAAAGAAAAGAATTTATTCTAGAAAAATTAAATACTAAAAAGAAATTATCTAAATAGTGATTGAGAGTATAATCCTAATACTTTACACAATTAAGTTAAAAAACTATATGAAAAAAATTGGAACCCTAATTTGGTATTAAAATTAACTTTCTCATCTCAATGCCTTTAACATATTTTTCCGAGTCTAACCATAAAATTTAGAAACTGGGTGGAGTGATTTGAAAATCTAGATTCCGTCTCAACTTTGGAACTATGTACGGCGAGAAAAACTTTCTCACAGCAATTCATCAAAATAAGTGAAGCATCCCCATAATCTTTCACTTAACTTTATAAGGTTTACAAGTGTGTGACGATTTCATTCAGTCCTAATATTTTTTTAAGAAGGAAATGTCTCTTTATTAATTTTTTGTGGATATTTCGTTCACTCTATTAGCAATTTTCTTATAAATTATTTTAAAGAGAATTTTTCTTCGAGAATTAAAATAATATAGGAAGTTGTTCGAATGGACATTTGAATTCTCCCTTTTCTGGTCACAGTGGCCAATTTAGATCCTAAAATAGACACACAATAAAACATATTTCATGTCTAAATTAATTTAATCGTATTTTATCGTTTAAAATATCGTCAAAACATTTTTTTCTGAAACAATAATTAAGGTTAAACACTGAAAATCACTTGAAGAGCATAAATTGGCCACAATGGCCACATCTAAATTTTTGAGGTTATGGTGGTCTACCTTTGCAAAGTAAAAGCAATGTTAGTTAGAAGTTCTTTAAATTAGAAATGATTTGAAGTGAAAATTTTAAGCTGACAAGTGCAGGAAAGATTTATCAAATTTTTAATTAATGAAATGGTTTTTATGTTCAAATTTAAGTGAAGCGAGGGCGGGGCTAATTAAATCATTCTGTGTCAATTCAAATCCACAGAATTCTACGAAGGGAAATAATTTTTTTCATTGAATTAGTTTTATAGGAATCAGCTTTTGAAATTTTTCTCAATATTTTAATTATTAATTTTCGCTAAAATTGAGAGGCAATTTTAGTCAATACTTGGGTTAAATAAGTCAGGCGAAATTACGGCCTACAATTAGATTTTTATTTGACGTAGTTTTGCTTCTTTGTTTAAGAACGTTTGTAGAAATTTTAAATAAATAACCAAGAAGCTCGACTAAGTAAAGCTCAAGATGCTATATTTCCTGAGCAAGAAAATTTTAGAATGGGTTCTTACTAGGGCTTTAGACTATATTTCTTAATCTCTTTCTTGTCCCATTGAAAATCCTTCATTCCAAAAATACCGTAAAGTATTAAAAATTAATTTTAGAAATCTTATATTGTACAACATTGGATGCAATTCCATACCCCAAGCATATTATGGGATTTAACAAACAAACGTATAAAATAAACATACATACCACATAGGATACATGTGGTAGATTTTCATAAATGCATTGTGGTTGAATTTTGACATACTTGGACACATTTTGTACCGAAACAAAGGCGAAAACTTTTAATACAAATCTCTCATTCTTTAATTCTAATAGAACAATTTATTTTTTGTGTATCTACATAGCATAATTCAATAGGTAATTCAGAACAAACAACAATTGCACCATTCAAACTCATACTAACACTCCTTTTGTACAAGTTGGAAATTTGCAATTTCCTCTTGTAAAACCCATATATTTCCCAACTTGAATTATTGTGACGCAAGCAAATATGTAATTAAATTCAGGGAATACGTATGAGAGAATGTTTTTAACGGTCCTCTTTGCAAGGAGTGCGACAATTTTGTTTAATTTTTGTTGTTTTATCCACTTTATGTTTTAAAATGTAACATTAAACATTAAATATTTAATCCCACATAAACTGCATCCCGTCTGAAACATTGCATGTGTAATTTGCACTATTTGAGTTATTATAATAATATTTATTTGATATATAAATGTGTGGTATACCTATGCAAAGTGAGTGAGAGAGAGCTTTAGTTTTTGTTCGTTATTTTTCCTAAATATTTTCGCAGTGATTCCGGAATTAAAGGAAACGAATACGTCCTTTTGTATGCAAAAGGATAATAAATTAAAGGAAAATTACAACATACCTTTTTCAGTACGATCTTTTTTATAGTTTAACAACACGATGATTATCAAAAGGATAATCAGTGCGTGCATATGATGTACATGGAATGCACATTGTATTAACCCATTAGTGTGCTAAGTAGAAACATTAATAAATAAATTATCTAGTTTTGATAACACTGCTAAACAAATGACTGTGAAGTGCAACATTAATGTCATGCAACACCTACAAATCTGATATGATAAAAAGTGTCTGGTAGGGCTAGAAAAAAAGAAAGAGAGAGAGTGAAAGAATAATAATTCAGTCATCTCATGAACTTACAAATATATCGCTAACAACCTTGGCTGTGGCTTATCGGAAAAAAAATTAAATACAATTTTATAGTGCGAAGAAATCTTCCTTTGAATGTGTTTGCTTATAAGACTGCAGTGTTAATCTGTACGCCGGAGACGACTTCTCAGGAGCGCTAGGCTGCCACTCGCAGGCGATGAACCGACGTGCAAATCGACCGTAAGTTTTAACTATTTTATGCTTCAATTGTTTGGCTTTAAAATAAATAACCTTTTGTATATAATAATAATTACTTATAGTTTAACACTTAAAAAGTATTAAAAAAAGATTTTGAGAAGTAAATAGATGAAATCGAAGAAACAATAATTAATTTTATTAGGATTACATATTTTAACTAGTTTCGAATGAAAAGGATAATTTTCTTTACATTCAGCAAGGTGTCTGATTAAGAAAACAAAGCACGAACTACGAATCCAATTACACGAAATTAAAATTCTGCGCTTTCACTAAATGTTGGAAGGAACAAAAAAAGAATTCTCTGTTGTAAAGAAGTTTATTCATTTTAATACTTTCGTGACTATTTAGAAACATAAATAAGAATATAAAAAGGTATAAAAATGCTGTTAAAAATGGTTTACTGTAATTTTAAATTTTTAACATGATTATTTGGAAAAACGAGTGCTATCTGGGCAATGTATAGAGCGTTAAGTTCTCATGCGAAAGGTCTCCGGTTCGAATACAGGACTGGCAAAAGCATTTGTGATTGGATCAGCAAATCGATACATTCCTATTCACAAAAAGCTCTCTCGATGTAATATTTCCAAAAGCCCTCATTTACTTCTTCTCAAGAAGAACGAAACAGCAAAATCGAGACACATGCCCTCGTTCCTTAATTGGGATTTCTGGGCAACAATATTTATTATCTGAGACAACCCAGAAAAGCAAAGAAAGATTCACGCCCATTAAGGGAAAATTAAGTGAAATTGGGGCGTGGTTTTTGCGGAAAATCTGTTGCAATTTTTTCCTGGTTAACAGTATTTTTTGGCTAATTTTTAAATGCTATTTGATTCTCTGGCAGGTTTTCTCTATCCTATGTGTATCTTCACTTAATCTTATGAGGGCTTAAAGATGAATAAACTCCTATTTGTTGGGAAAATTTATATAATCAATATTCCTCAATCTTTCATTTATTCATGTAAAAATTTGGAAAATCCGTGCAAAATATTTGATGTTGTTCTCATGTAGGGATGGACCTGGCCTAAGATGGGGAGCGTGTTGTACACAATTGTGTTCGTAGCGTTACAAATTGCCACTGGATTGGCCAACCCTGATTCAAAGCGACTGTACGACGACCTATTGAGCAATTATAATCGTCTAATTCGGCCTGTTGGCAATAATTCTGATCGTTTAACTGTGAAAATGGGCTTGAGACTGTCCCAATTAATTGATGTTGTAAGTGTTTTCATTCAAACTTTTAATATTTTTGCATTAAAAAAAATATATATAGAGAAATCTTATGCTTTTATGTTTGTTTGCAGAACTTGAAAAATCAAATCATGACAACAAATGTTTGGGTAGAACAGGTAAATGTATAATTTAATTTGAAAGATATATAAAATTTAGGTGGAACACGAAAAGTCTTTTCGTGCAAAAGGAGTCTATTTATTTTTGTTCAGAAGAATGAATAGACTTTTTTTTAAGGAATTGTTCATGATTTATAAAAAAAAATATTCATTGAAACATAACTTTCTAAAAGAATACATGCACTATGCAATATATTAGAGCTTTATATAGAGGAATATATTCTTAGTTTATTCACCATTCCATTATTATTTCAATACAAACAGGAATGGAATGACTATAAATTAAAATGGAATCCGGATGACTATGGAGGTGTGGATACATTGCATGTTCCGTCTGAGCATATATGGCTGCCAGATATTGTGCTATATAACAAGTATGTTGAACAATTTTTATGCCTCTTTTAGAATTCTTAAATATTTAAAACTGTTGTGAGTGCAGGCATATAAAAGTTTTGTGTAAAAAGTGGGGAAAATATAAACTTATATGAGCTACTTTTTTTTCGCTTATGCAGTGCTGATGGAAATTATGAAGTGACAATAATGACTAAAGCAATTTTGCATCATACGGGTAAAGTAGTTTGGAAGCCACCAGCTATTTACAAGTCCTTTTGCGAAATTGACGTAGAGTACTTCCCATTCGACGAGCAGACATGTTTCATGAAATTTGGCTCATGGACGTATGATGGCTACATGGTGGGTAAACCATTTCCCCGTTTTTTTCTTCTTCCCTTTTTCCTCCTCCTTCGCCTTGGTCCTTTTTCGCAATTTGCTAAATGATCCGCATTTCTTCATATTCTCTTATTTTTGTTTCGTTGACCAATTTCTTGCAGGTCGACTTGAGGCATCTGCAACAAGCTCCTGATTCCGACAATATCGACATTGGTATTGATCTACAAGATTATTATATATCCGTGGAATGGGACATAATGAAAGTACCAGCAGTACGAAATGAAAAATTCTATAGTTGCTGCGAAGAACCATATCCTGATATCATATTTAACATAACACTGCGCCGAAAGACGCTATTTTACACAGTGAACCTTATAATACCATGCGTGGGCATCTCATTCCTATCCGTTCTTGTTTTCTACTTACCAAGTGATTCTGGAGAAAAAATCTCACTATGTATTAGCATATTGCTATCGCTCACAGTGTTCTTCCTGTTGTTGGCTGAAATTATTCCACCAACATCACTCACAGTGCCACTTCTTGGAAAATACCTTCTCTTTACAATGATGCTTGTTACACTTTCCGTCGTGGTGACTATTGCCGTGTTAAATGTTAACTTTAGGTGAGTTCACAAACAATTATTCTTCGTTGCTTTTTTAATGCAATCAAAACTTTTTTTTACATATATTTTTTGTTTGTGAGAAACTTCTCTGAATTCTTTATTTAATTTTTTTCAACGTAATAATTGGGATTTTTGAATACAGGAAAACCAAGTTATATAGGTATTTAGAGTATTTTGCTATATACATTGTACATCATTATTAGAGGTGAATAGGGTGGATTTTTGGATCCAGAATTTTTAAAGTTTTTAATGGATTTAAGAGCAATATTTTCAAATTTATAGCAGCTTTTATAAAAACGTTTCCTTTAAAAATGTCCTAAAATTTGATAAATATTAATCGCTCAACAATAAGTTTTAGCTGTGCTTTTTTCTCTCTAAATTTTCACGAGAAAAGTGAAAGAAAATATTTAAAAAAAAATATCTCATCCAATTGCTCATCTAATAAATAAAAAAATAAACGTTTAATGTCTTAATACATACTCAAAAGCAAAATTGAAAAACTTGTACATCGGAGCTCTACTGTTTACCATATTCTACTACATTAAAAGCTTTACGAAAGTTCAACAATATTTTTTAATTATTTTAAAATTGTTTAAAAAAATAATTAACTGGTTAAAAAGCAATTAATAAATTAATTGATCAAAAATTAATTACTGATAAATTAATTTTTAAATGAAATTCAATAGCTTATGCATCAATGAAAGAAAGATTGTCAGGGATATAATTGAAAAAGGATGCAGTTCATCAATATAAATTTCAATTTTTTGAGAAGGAAATATATTTGAAAGATTGTGGGTTGGGCACGTTGAGAAGTGACAGAGAAAATTCAATTTAGTTTTCTTCCTGAAATTCCTTCAGGAAAACAGTGTTGTAATTTCTACGGAAATATTCACTTGGCTCCATTTCCGTCTTTTTCACCGCATATTGATAGACATAACATAACTATATATACAAAAGTACATTTTCTATATATATGTGTATTCTTTTATGGTGTATTTTGTATGTAGATCTCCAGTGACACATAGAATGGCACCGTGGGTGCAGCGACTGTTTATTCAACTTTTACCAAAAGTTTTGTGTATTGAGAGACCACCAAAAGAGGATGCACCTGAGGAAAATGCACCACAGGATGTACTCTCTGAAGCTTTCAATATACCCCCAGATATTGATAAGTTTATTGATTATGGGAGTAAACGCTTTAGTGGTGACTTTGGTATACCTGGTAAGTCTCTGATTTATATGACAAATTATATTATTTTGTTTTTGTTGATACGAGCACCTGCTGCATGGTCCATTTTCACGTGATTTCCTGTCCAAAAAAACTTTCTCTTTTTTCTCTCTCTCTTTATGTACTGCGGATTTTGGTGGGTGTTTGGATGATTATTATAAAGTTTTGCCACCATCGCGTTTCGATGTGGCTGCATCCGGTGGTATGGGACCGTGTTTCGGTGAACCACCACTGCCAGCACTGCCATTGCCAGGTGGAGATGATGATCTCTTCAGCCCTGCCAGCAACGATGACCTAAGCCCAACATGCTGCCCAGATCTAAGTCCAACATTTGAGAAGCCGATAATGCGAGAAATGGAAAAAGCCATGGAGGCATCGAGATTTGTGGCTCAGCATGTGCGAAATAAGGACAAATTTGAAAATGTAAGCATAAAACCAAAATTATACTACATATATATGTTGTAGAGCCCCCTAAAACCGAGAGTGTATGGTGGGGAGAGCGAGAGAAAAATTTTTGGGTGTGGCTGTGATGCGTTTGGCATCAATGTTTCGGTAAACGAGTCACGTCGTTCTCTTCTTTCCTTTCTCTCGCTCTCTTTTGCTTACTCCTTCGCTTTCTTCCCCAACCATCACCTCCAATCTCTCCCCCTTAAGTGATGGCACTATATATATACGTACGTAGCACACTAGACTCCCGCAGACCTTCCATCTCAGTGCATATATATATAATAAATATACATCTATAATCTATATATGTATGTTGCTGGAAGCACACCCATGTTAGACGAAGAAATTGGGAGGCCGTAAAGTTTTCTGTTGAAATGATTATTATTAAGATAGAAATAGTAAAATCTCTTATTGCATATTTCCTCTCTGTTATGTGTCTGTTAGACTCCATCAGGCATAAATTTTGTTGATTTATAAATCTCTTTAAAATTGTATGAGATTGATTTGTTTTTTTTTTGAGATGACTGGGAATCTCTTGAATTACAAGATAGGATTTTCTTTTTGTGACTTTACTTATTTAATCAGTTGAACATTTATCATGTTGCCTCCTTATTATGCTAAATGTCAGAAAATCGCATTGAGAAGGAGTGCCTTTAGCCGTGTTCCAGAAGATAAGAAAATAATATAATATTAATGACTGCTGAAAGCAAGAGAGAGGAGGCGTCAGGAAAATCACTAGAGTATAGAAACTTCCAAGTATATTAATATGTTTTTTGGGCGGGGGTAGTCAGTAGCACAAGGGATGGTTCTTATTTGTGAAAGTTTCCACATAAAAGTGAAAGTCTGTCGAATGTTGAGTAGGATAGGATGGAAGAATAAAAGAAAAAAAAATTGTAATACTTTATTCAACTCTATTTAGTACAGTACCTACTCTCATAAAAATATAACTGCATATTATAGATAGGTACGTAGTAGATAAAATTGTTTACTACGAAGTATTTTAGGTACTTTGAATCATCGTTTATGATTAATTTTGTATCCATAAAGGAGATTTATTATTAAACATTGCGAATAACTTTATAGAATACGAAGTCTATTGCAAGTCGAAACGTCGCTAGATGGAAGAGAAGTTGAGCTTTTTTTGAACTTTTTCAATTTTCCTCAAAACGAATGACTAATAATTAGTAAAAATAAATAAATTAATAAATAATCTAAAATTAGAATTAAGCTCATCTCGTTAATCTTTTGCAGGTTGAGGAAGACTGGAAATATGTTGCAATGGTTTTGGATAGATTATTTCTTTGGATATTCACGATCACATGTATCGTTGGTACGGGTCTAATACTTTTTCAAGCACCTAGTTTGTATGACACAACACAACCAATTGATATTCTCTACTCGAAAATTGCCAAGAAGAAGATGGAATTACTTAAAATGGGTAGCGATGGTGTATAGCGACCAGCAGGGTTCGCAGCCGGATACTGGAACATGTTTCACAGTTGGCTGCGAGCCCTGGTCGAAGAAGCTGCCCGGAATTGAATACATTGCACAGCAAAAAAATATATTTATACATATAACCTCCATTCACAAATTGCCGTGTGAATTAACTTTATATATAATAATAATGTATAAAGGTATATAATAATTATAACAACAACAACAACAAAACTTCATTGTGTTTTCTGGACATTCAAAGAATATCACAGTGAAGCCGCACAGTTATCATGCATTACATAAGAAGAAGAAAAAAAGAACAAACTAGAGAAAAAAAAACAACATAGAAATAGTTTAAATAAGTATAAAAATTATTTGGAAAATTTATTCAAGAATATTTTCATTCAAAATTCGGTTGTTGGTCATTGTGAGTGGGGGAAGTATTCCAAAAATGGTGATTCCATCTATAATATTATGGGAACGTTTGAAATTCTCATTTAATTTAAAACAACCTTATATCGAACTCTCATCTTGAGATCGAACGTAGTTCAAAATATTTCTAAAAAAATTGCAAATGAAATGTAAATAAATAAGAAGAAGAGTCTATATTTGAAAGATGATTTCTGATTGGCTGATAAGTAAATGCGAAACGTTCTCATTGGTCAATTCGTCTTCCCTACGTCACGACTAGGTGGTTTAGCCTCTGTGCAAGGTTAATTTGAACAAGGCATAGGAAATTGAAATTTATTCGAAAAAAAATCAGAAATATGAAGAGAATTTATATTCCCCTGAAATATAATTTGGCTCATAAAACTTTCCACGAATTTAATGAATTATTGTAAAAAATATTCTTTATGCAAACTAAAGGATAAATTTTGCAAACAATCGTATTATATCCCTTGAAAATTGAGCGTACCAGAGAGAATTCTCAATGAATGGAATAAAATTTCTCCTTCCCTCCCACCATTGTTCAACAACATGCATTCTGAATGAAAAAAGAAATTAAATAAAAGTTCATAATTAATTTCTTGTTTATCCGTGATATATAGCAAGAATAAATCAAATTTAATACGTCAATAACAACATATGGATAACTTAACAGTATAGCGAAAAAAGAAGAAAAACATTTAAAACAACATTTAACAATAACTAACATTTTGTGGCTATTTTTATATTAATAAGGTTATCATATTATAGGTAACTACTCTTAAGGTCAAAAAAAAAACTTAAAAATTATAAAAAAGAATTGTTTTACTTAAAAAAAAAATAAACAAAACAGCTCAACGAGACTAATACTAAGATTATAATTGAAATATAAAATTTAAAGAAAAGAAAAAGTGAAGTGTAAATAAGCATTTGTACGTACTTATAGTGAACATGATTTTTTCAAATCGAAATTGTTAACTATATTATAGTAAAAAAAAAGTAAAGAAATATTCGATTGGTGAAAAAAATTCAAAAGCACATGAGCACGTGGAATTTATTGAAATGTGATTATGAGATGATAAAAATGCAACAATACATCATGCAGGATACTGTGTCTGAAAGTCTCATGAATTTTATATTAGACAGCAAAAAGAAAAAAAGAAAAATTGTCATGAAAATAGCATTTATCTAATATTGAGATATTTTCTGCACATATGGAATTGAGTAAATTTCTTTTGCATTATTATTTTTTTTTAAATACAAAAATTCGAAATAAAATGGTATCTCCTCGTTAGTCAGGGACAAAGGGGTTCAGTCTAAGGTCAATGCGAATTTTCTATTAGATTTCTCATCGTAATAGACAAATATTTATGAGAGATTTTACAAATTGTAGCATTAGACTAATCCTTTCTTTTCTAAATCCCTGCGCAACATACACACACCTTTTTCATACTAATAATTTTCACAACTACACTCCTCTCTAAACTGAAAAAAAACAGCGTCCTCAATAGTAAGGAAAAAAAAATAGAGAATCATTTGATAGTATAACCGGAAATTAATATTTTGAAAATATAGGTATTGTATGACGTTAACAAAATAAATTTATGATAGTGTCTGTTTATAACAAAACAAAAAAAGAATATTAAAAAAGCGATTGGTTTAACTAAAAGAACTTAATAGGTACTTAATAAGGCGATAATTTTGACACTATCCTTAGAAGCTGCTAAAATGAATAGGAAAGAAAATCTCATGAAAAAAAAACATCCCTAAAAATGTCTCTTATAAAATTTAAAAAAAATACAGAGCTTTTTCGTAAAGAAAAGAAATTAAAAGAAAGAAAAAAATTTAAAAGTAGTTCCAAATGGTAATAAATCAAAATGATTTCTCTTCTGTTTTATTCGTACGGAAAACTTTCAGAACGTGACTATAAAAAAAACATTTAGTTAGAAAGGAAAATCGTTATTTTGTGTCCACCTTCCCCCCTTAAGCGATAGTTCAAATGATTTTATGTTCAAAAGCTTTTAAAGGCTTTGAACTGTTAGCTAGTTTACAATCAGTTACAATGTTTGTGAAAAAGAAACTTTAATGGATTATCCGGATTATCTAATGTGTTTGTTAACGATAAGATTATGTATACGTGGTAAATTGATTTATTTGTTGAATTAGAAACGTGAAGAACTGAGAAAATTTTCTTATTTGAGCGAAGTTAGTTTGATTATTAATTAGTATTTTCAACAACCAACTTTATGAAAAGGAAATTTCCCAGAAGAATTTCATAAATAATTAGATAACCATATGGGTTCATTCCCACCAAATAAATACCAAAGATAGACAACCAGATTAGTTTGATAGCATATACTTTTCTCCAAAGAATTATCTTTCTTCACTGTTCAAGAATAAAGCCATGATTAATCCAGATACAAAAAGACGCACAAATAGGTTTTTTTTCTTTATTTCATTAGAAATTAATTTGTTGCTTAATAATAAATGGAAAAGTTCCTGGAAAAATCCATAAAAACGCTTTTTTTTTAAATATTCAATTTATATATAGTATATTTTTTTTTATAAAATTGCGAAATATTGTGTGAGGAATTCAGAATTGAAATCTATTGATTTGTTGTCCATTTGGATAGTGAATATCATTAAATAAAACTAATTTATTTATATTTTGTACATAAGTCTTCCGAAAAAATTAAATTAAATTTGAATATATTTTTTATTTATTAGATGATAATAGAATAAACAATGGCTGAAATTATTTTTTTTCCTTAGTTTTGTTAAATTGAAAAATAAATGAAATTTGCGAATTAATTTTAAGTTTATCGAATAAAATATTTTGCCAATTCATGGAACTAATTTTAATGGTCATTGTTTATTCAATTAATTCCGAGAAAAAATTAAAAATGTTTTAAAATTGATTATATTTCAGCTACATGAACTATAGAGAGGGTTTTTCTTTTTTTTTTATCCAAAAGTGTAATAAATTTAAAAAATGTTCCTTATCTAATTGAAACAAATTATGCATTCATTTTAATTGAATTATCATTTAAACTTTGAACAGAATAATATATTGAAAGCTTTTAACATAAAAGTTTATCATTTATCTTTTATGTAATTACCATTATATATAAATCTTTTCTACCCAGGCTATGTAATTCACAAAAAAGCGATAAAAGATATCAATAACAGGAAGATTAAACAGTTTTTTTTATGTTCAACGGAAAATGATCGTAAATTGAACTAATTTTATAAAGTGAATAAAAAAATAGCATTAAAGTTTAGCTCCCTTTGATATCTCAAAGGCTGAAAGTACTTCCCAGAGCGAAAGTAATCCAATTCTTCCCATTTATAGACAGATAAAAAACCATTTAAAAATGTATTTTTAGAGAGAGCGAGTCTGATCCAAGAAAGTGTAATTTCCAGATCTATGCAAAATAGTAAAAATTAATTTCATTACGAGATTTAACTTTTTTTTTGTTTAAGTGCTCTTGTACCATAACATCCACAGTATTATAAAATATTCAGACGACTTTAGAACGTGTAATATATTTTTGCATATTTGTGATAATTTACAAACTATTTTACTATTAGTCAGGATTGTGAATTAGTGATGTGCTTCGTCTTTTATCCTGATCTGCTGTTTATAATATTAAGTATTCTGCACCGTGAAAGTATGATCTATATTTGTTTATTTACCTACTTAATATTTATATCTAAGCAGAAATTTGTGTAGTTAACATCAAAGAACCTAAAAGTATTTAATTTTTATTATTAGAATGCTTAATTTTTCAAATATTCTTCCGAATTTTTTCAAGTAGGTTACTAACCTATATATTTTTTTCAAAAATTTAAATAAAAAAGAAAATATGTAGAATACTATGTAGAATCTGTCTTGGATCGAAGTAATGGTGTTTGCCAATATTAGGTATAAAATAATAAAAAATAATATATTTTATCTAATTATTTATATTAGCTGTGATTAAAAAAAAGATACATTAATTTTTCGTACTATCTAAATTTCAAAGTCGTCGGGCTAAAACTTGGTACTTTTTTTAAAAAGAAAAAAAAATCAATAAAAATAGAAGATTAACTTTTTCTTTAAGTTTCTAGTTGCAAATATTTAAAAAATAAAAGAAATATAATTTTACTTTTAGTGAATATCACGTGTTTGTACAGTAAGACAAAAAGTGTATAAAAAATAAACGAAAACTTAGATAAAGGCAAGTTAAGATAATATTTAAATGAAGAACACAGTTAACATGACGAATAGACATAGGTTTACGAATTAAATGAAGAAAAAAACAGAAAATTAAATATTAAGAAAAAAACTATAAGATTAGTAATATGAAAAATAAATGCGCTATAAATTAAAGAAAAGAAAAAGAAATGAGAAATGTAGTTAAGTTGTGTGGTATGAAGCGTAACATTTAGTTTAAAAAAATAATCAATAATTTTTTTTCATTATGAAAAATAAAACTGGAAATATCAAATTGCAAATATGTAATATGTTTTTTTTCTTTTTTTGACCGCCCCCCATCAATCCAAATTCCTAATTTCAAATCAAATGTCTTCCACTATTAAAAAAAAAAACAAAACATTAGGATTTCTACCTTCTTCATTCGTTAGTTATTTTTTACAATTCGTGTAGTCACAAAAAACATGGTTTTTCTATGCAATGACTGCTTACTACATATTAATAATTGCGTTGTGAAATTATTTTAAAAGAAATTTTAGTTTCATTGTAGTTATTTTAAAAAAGAAAATTAAAATAAATTAAACTTTTTAAAGAAATACAAAAAAAAAGAAATCATAAAATGTCTTCTTTTCATTACAATTGTAATGCAAGAAATTATTCAAAATTTGAGTAATTAACCGTATAAAAAAAAGCTTGAAAAATGAAATGCATTTTTAAAAAGTGAAATTGTATTTTTCAATTCACACAAAAACGGTTTCACAAGTATAAACATACCTAATGCTAAAATTTTTGTAGGATCCTATTTGACATGTGAATTTTTTTTTGTAAATGCAACAGTATATCGAAGGCTAAATTGTAAAACAATTTAGTCATAGATAGGCAAGAAATCGGTTCATTAAATAATATTTTTCAATTGATAAAAAATGTTTAGAAAACATAATTTTCTAATTTATTACAAAAAATGATAGTTGAATAATATTAGTTGCAAAAAATGATATTTCCTTTGGATTTCAAATAATTTAAGAAACATGAAAAATATTTTATCATGAAAAAGTTTAAAAAAACGTCAATAAGATAATTTATTTTGGAATTAATTTTATTGGTTTATTATTCATATTTTTTTTCTTCAATGTTACAGTTAATTTTTTAATCATTCATTGAATAAACAGCAAAACAGAAATAGGAAGACTATACAAGAAAAATATGAAATTTAGATAATGTAACTACTAGTGTATAACAGTATTTATAATATAAAAAATATAGAAAAAAATAAAATATTGATTATTTCATTTCAAATATACCTACATAGACAATCTACGAAGAGTAACAAAAAAGCTGAATATATAGATATTATATGTAATATGACTATTGCTCAAAGTTTTCTCACACACAAAAAAAACACCTAATTGGTTGAGAAAGCTTTTTCGGGTTTTTTGTATTTTTCAAATTGCACACGGAGAAGCAACAATAAAATTATCTATATTATTTCTTTTTAAGTAAAAAATGAAGAAAAAAAAATGAAAAAAAAACAATACATACCTACGACAAACACATAAAATAAACACAAAAGCTAAAAACACCCAGTATCCTAGTAGGTATATACTAGGATATGTAGACGTAAATTGAAAAAGAAAAATTAACTGTGTTTGAGACAGTTTTTATTAGAACATGCATATAATATGTAATTTCTATTATATATAATAGAATAATTCATCACAATGTATAACACACAGGAGATGCAAAAAAATAAACTCACAATTTACGCTCTTAATTGCTAAAATACTTAATCTTTTTCGTAACCAAACACACGAATGTCTTATATTTTTATGCAAGTACTATGAAAAAAAAATTAGAACCAATGTACGTAAAGAAAATTTCATAAATACTCCATACACGAAAAAAAAAGATTTGCAATTAAACATAAACGAAAATAAAGAAAAAAATAGAAATACACTACACATAAAATAAATATAATAAATAAATAGATATACTTATACCTAGATTGTATAAAAAATATGATTAAAAAATAAATGTTACGCGTTAATATTTTTTTTGAAATTTATTTATTTTCTTTTTTTTGGGACATTTCATATAATAGTTTGATCTTGGAATGGTTTTCTGTACCTTCCTAAGGCAAGATCAATGAGAGAGAATCCGCAATGGGGGTAAATTTCATCACAATTTACCTTCTTTCGTCCCCTACGGTGTGCCATATCGTAATCAATTAAGTCACGATGCTCAAATGAGAAAACTTTCTGCTTTGGCAAACTAAATATAGTTCGAAGCATTTCTTCCACCATGTTTGACCCTCGTTGCTTGAAGTACTGATGACTCTGGCATAGTGCCTTTAAAATGCAATCTTTTCCATTGTATCCCATGCTTGGAGAAAAAAATAGATTGAAAAGTAATTGAGACAGCGAAAACACATGAATGCATAACGCATTATTTTGCAAAATTGCAAAAAGACGATCGAATATTTAAGGATTTCTTACTCATTCATTGCCAATTCAAGTTTCCCATATAAATCACGTCGAAATCTCCGTGCAAGAACTGGACTGAGACCAACAAAGTAGGATTGATTAGTTGGTAATTCATAGGCAACACCCCAATTGAGAGCCCAACTAATGAATTGATCACTTGGGTTTCCGATTATTCCAATGGTCATGCATGTTGCAGCCTAAGAAAATAATTTATCACTACTCCTCTCTTATTTTAGTTTTTCAATCTTCACGCTTGACTTACAGAGAAACTCGATCCTTCCGGGAAAACCAAATAACGTTTTGTTCTCGATAAGATTCTCTCGGATTTACTCACTTCAATTGAGGTCTCGTTAATTGACGAGCAATTGCACAAGGTGAGCAATGTCAATAGGGGAAGAATTAACAAGAGCGTGTTTTTATGAGATATTTTATGCATTTTCGCGTTAAATATCACAAATATATTTTTCAACATCACCTCAATATGATATCACAGTACCAACTGAAACCTAAACCTCTTCATCACTCTCGTAAATCAAACCATGTCTCTCTGTATCAGTAATTTGTGTTGAATGATGGGAGAAGTGGGATTAGACGACTTTGCTGAGTGCTCGTGTTCTCAATTTGTTCTATATGTAGATCAGCTAATAAGGAGATCATCATGAGACTTTTAGCGAATTTAATAGTGACGAAACGACATTTCGTGAGCTTTCTTTCTTCTTCATCAGGTAAGTAAAAGAGTTGGATAATCAGGAAAACTTTGTAAATTTATTAAGCAGAGATAACTTAAAAAGATAACTCTTGTTTACACTCCCTCCACCACTGATTTCCAACGCTGAATTATTAGGAGATTTTTCCTATATGCGAGTCCTTCACTGTAATAGAGGAAAAAAATATTTCGATACCCCGAAGATTATGAACCATACTCGTGTGTTAAAAGATAGGAATATGGTTCATAAAAATCTTATGGCGTGTAGATTTAAAAAAATAATGAAAAAAAAAACTTACCTGTCTTGGATGCTGTGGTGTCCTTTCCAATGGCGGCCAGGCCTTGTTTACAACGACTGAGGCTCTCATGTATTGTCTCAGGACAATCTTCTTCTTCTCCTTGAATCGGCGATGCGATATGACTAATTCTGCCAATTTTTTATCCAGTAATTCCACGTTTTTCTTCATGACTTCATCCACCTTTGATTTTGATGCTTCCGCCATGGTTGCTGTATAATTATACAATTATAGACATTGGACAATTAGAAATTGTCTATCACAATTTTGCAAGAGATGATTTTCTTTATTATACCACGGTAATTATACAGCAGTCATTATTTATTTGCTTTTGTAAACAATAAATTTTAGCTTCGAATTAATCAAGAACATTGGTTACAATAATTATATTTTACTATATTGAATCCAACAAATTTGTCTTAAGCTCATGTGAGGAAGGATGCAAATTTTTTAGAAACGTTGGCCATACCTATAGAAAATTATTTAAATCAATTTTCTTTAGTGAAAATCCAGTTTTTATATTCTAGCTAAAATATATATATTTTTTAAATTGATTAAAATTTATTTAAATTTAAAATAAATTAAAATTTATTTAAAATCTGCTTAAAAAATAATTTCTTTTCCACTTATCTTGACAACTTTTTGAGATTTATGAAATTCATATAGCTATGCCATTCTAACTGTGCGAGATGAAGCTGAGAAGAAATTCATAAACTAGACCAAAAAGTCATCTCCATACTTGCTAATGAAAGGTGTTAAATAGCATAATAACCGTTTATTTTCTGTTAAGAACCCACATGAGAGGATACTGACCCATACTAAGAGGCTTTTTTTTTTTTAAAGATGAAAAAATATTCTGATGTTCTGGATCCCCCACAAGACATTTATTGACGATTCGTCAGTGACCCCACCAAGTTACCTATTTGTTCTTCTACCGACATAAGTGTTTAGTAGGGTGTTTAATATTAGAGCGTTCTGCTAAATTAATTATTAGTAATCTAACTAAATAAACATTATTAAAAAAAAATGAAAATTTATCTCATCTTAATTCTCCTTTCCATCGTAAGCAGTGTTTTAGGAGAAATTCATGATAATTCTAGCTTAACAAATGGAACCATTTCTGTGAAGAAGAGATATCGACGGTATTTGGGATTCCTTAAAAGTGGAAAAGTTTTTGTGAGTTGAAACCTAATTTAAAATATTTAAATTAAATCATGTGATGTCTTAAAAATGAAATAAAAAAATCTCTTGTACAGTTTCGTGTTAACATGAAAGACAATGTCATAAAATTAAATCAACTTTGGGCACACGGATGGGGATTTCGGCAGAACTACGACATCAACTGGCCATTCCCTTCAAGTTACAAAGTTCGTCGACGCGACGTTCATGATACTGTTGAAACTTTTATGGAAGGGTAAGGAGATGTCGTCTTCTTGTGATGGTAAAAAGCCCCATGAGGAACGTCATTTCAATTCAATTGGTACTTTGCTTTTTTCTCTCTCTTCCCTTTTCCTGTGTTTAAACCTCATAAAGACTGGGATTCAATGGTCGTGCCTGCCTAAGAAGGTCTGTTTGCGAAGCTAGAGACATTGATATGGAAGAAAGTGGAATTTTTCGGAAATTATTCAAGAAAGTCTTCAGGTGAGGATGAATTAATTGTATTAGCTTTCAAATTAATTCTTTTGCTTCAATTTAAAATAATTAAACTTTACAGAAGCTCATTCTTATATAAGAAAAAATTAATGAAACTAGAAGTGATTCTAATTATAGAGGATTACATCATACATATATTGCACATAACGTTCTTCGCTGTTTTAATTTCTTTTTTAATTTAAATCTTTTTCCTTCATTAGTGCCCCATCACCGTGGACTGTTGATTTAAGAGAACATTCCTACATGATTCCAACATCTTGCGAGGAAATGCGTCAGTCGTGTCCTATAAATTTCTTAGATTTGTCCCCATATACTGATTTGTGAGCATAGAGAGGAACAAGACCGTCACGATTCTATAACGGAAAGTATTGTACATATATTTCTTTACCTTTGCACAACACTCTAGAAAAATTTCCCCAAATGTCGCTATGGCGCTAATTTATATTTTAATTGCATTAAATTATTTTCTTATTTTATGCTGTGCTAAATCTTTAAAAAAAATTCTCTAGTTTCTTTTTCTTGCGTATTAAGTGGTGGTAGATGAGATTTGAGAGTCCATCTATGGAAGAAGGCAGCACGATGTAGCATTTCAGTGGAGCATTTTGAAAAATGAGGTGGAATTTGTGGGTTTTAGTGCTGGTTTTCGGCGGAATTGTGGAATCATTGCAAAATGAGTCACATCGAATTTTATCGCGAAAGAAACGTTGGCTCACCTTTCCTGAGGGCTCATCCCTGCAAGTGGTTCATTTTACAGCTATACCCGTATATGGGTTACCTGTGGTTTTCCTCATAGGTGTTACAGGTGCAATTGGTTATGAATTACCGTACTACCCACTCTCGGATATTGCCGAAGAGCTTGGTGAACGTATCAAGAATGGAACATTGGGCCTACGACACGACAAGGATGTCACAAAAGTGAAATATGTCGATAAACCCTATACTGGAGCCACAAATCACAAGTACTACTACACACCAGCAAAGCAGAAGTACCCCTATGGGTGGAATAACAATCAGCATTTATCCTTCTACAACATGAGCGTACTGAGTGATTTCGCTAATCAACCTGCTGTGAAGGATTTAAAGAACTTCTGGACTACTCTCAAAGGGCGGTGAGTTTTCCTTTTATATTCATTCTAAAAAAGATTTTAATGAATTAATTCGTACTAATTTCTTAATTTTGTTTTTTTTTAAATAACAGATTTAATGAATTCGCCAAAAATAATTTTCAACAATACCCAAAGTATCATCCAAAGTACAGCAGTAGAATACCATTGTCAACCAGAAGAAATGATGCATTTCTTTTGAGGAGAAACAATCTACTAAGAGGGCATAGAAAGCATTTCAATCTCCTGCCAGTTCTAGCAAAGCGCAGTACGGAGAACCATCATTTTATCAATGCAACATCATTCAATGAGCGCTTTAAAATGCATCCAATTGAAACACGACATGAACTCTATTCTCGAATTGAAATGTTCTTGGAAAAGTATTTTTATTCTACAACTTTTATGTGTAAGAAATTGTATTTAGTTGTTTCTCTTTCATTCTTCAATAGGAAAGGTTTAAATGGGCGTGAGTGCATCTTGAGGAGTCTGTGTCAGTCAAAGAAATCTTCAGAATTGCCAAATACATTTATCTCAGAAATCATGAAGGTTGTTTTTAGGTTTGTTAAACTTTTTTTCTTTACTATTTGAGATAAAGCTAAATTTAAAGATTAATTTTAAACGTTTTCAGTTTACCAAAGCATGATAATTTGGACAAAAATTCTTACGATCCGGAGTATTATGAAGCTCATCATGGTGAAAATGAGGATTGCTCTCGCACTTACGAAAAATGTCAACACAATTTGTGGGAAAATCCGTTAATAATTTAATGTTGGATACTGATATGTTGTGTAAATTCAAATCAAGAGATCATTCAATGATTTTAGAGTGTTAAAAAAATTTTGTATTGCTTGATGTGGTACTCAACAGTTTTCCTTGTCATTACTTGTTGTCTTTCCTCTGATACTCTTGTAGTTATTTTGCCGACGTCTTCACAGTCGCTCATCTCCATTAACACTGCAGTTCTCTCTCTCTCTCTTATTATTTTTGTACCTTCTCACATACTACCACACCTGAAATAAAAATAAATGATTGATTTTCTTGAGTTTATGATTATTGTATTCATTCATAAATTAAATAATTCTACAAAAAAAGTTTTCTTTATTTTTTATGTTTCAAAAAAAAAAAACCAAAAAAAAATCTATTTTGATGTCAGTTAGACTCAATTTTCATTACGCGTAATTCACGTAATAAGTTTAATATTCGCCAAAAATCCTTTTGATTTTTATTTATTTTTTCGTATTGTACATAGTAATAAATAAAAGTCGAAAAAAATCCTATCGAATAATTGGCCGAATATGTGTAACCGTTTGAATAGAAAGTCAATCATAACGCGTCCAGTTATAAGAGTTGGTGTCCCACAACGCGTAGAAGTTTGTTTATGCGTTGTAATGCGATTTGTGAGCAGAATTAGTAGACTTTGATTTTTTTGTGAAATTCGGCAATTTGGTGGATAAAAATGGTCATATCTCTGGTTCTATAAGATCTACAGACATTTTTTGACTAGTTTTGGAAAGGTATTAAAACAGGCTATAAATTGAGATAAATTTCAATAATTTTCAAGGTCACCTCCAGAACACAAAATGAAGATTTTTTGTTTTACAAGAACATTTTTTGGCCTTTTTCGTCTTGAAGAAATGGTTTTAGAAGTTTTTGATGTTCTAGAAAGTTGTAGAGTTTTGCAAAACCATTAATTTGATACCTAGTTGAGCGAAATCGGACAAGCCGTTCAAGAGATATGGTTCTTAGAACTTTTCAAATTCAAGAATTTTTCAAATGGCTATATCTTCTAAACGGCGACATAGATTTTCTTCATTTTCGGACTGAAGAAAGATATTGAGTCAGGCTACAACATTTCAAAATTTAAAGGAAAACGATAACAGATGTTGGGAGATATGGCCCCTTAAAGTTAGGCAATTTTTGTTTTTATTTTTAGCGCCTCTTGCGGATGTTTTTGAAACTTGAAATGTTCTAGACAGTTGTAGGGCTTCCCAATACCTTTCATTTGATACCAAGATGGTCAAAATCGGTCAAGCCGTTCTCGAGTTATATCGAAAAAACACTTTTTGCTTTAGGCCGCCATATTTGCTAAACCGCTTGACCGATTTTCAAGTATGAATTGTTGATGAAAACGTCTCACTGAGCCCTACAACATACTAAAATTTCAGACCTCTAGCTTTAAGGGAACTGGTTGACGGTATTTCAAAATGGCGGACGGCGGCCATCTTGGATTTTGAAAATGTGAAAAAATTAAATTTTACACCCACATTTCTATAGAAAACTTCAAACCGGAAGTCTATATCAGTTACCGTTCTCGAACTATAAGGCAAAGTTTGGGCGACCGGCAGGACGGCCGGCAGGCCGGCAGGCCGGCCGGCCGGATCAAAAATTTTCCACCACCATTTTCGTTATGTGGGATGTCTAAAACGTGTTCATACCAAGTTTGAGCCCGATCTGAGGTGGTCGGTTTTTCCGACGATTACAATACTTGGTGTTGGCCACGAAGTGGAACACCAACTAATTTGACGTGTAATGATGAGATATAAATCTGCTAATTCATTCATTCATTTTTTCTAGATCACATGAAAGACGTGCTATATACTATATTTGCAGGTATATAGAAGAACCGCTAATACTTCACGTACCTACCTACATATGTAATGCAAAACATGTATGAAAATTTTGTGGAATGAAAAACAAATCTTTACCAAGAACTGGGAAAGCACGGATACAAACAGAGGATGATACATTACATTGTTAACATCACGAACCTCCTACATAAGGAAGAACAAAGTAGAGAAGTATGTATATATTATGTACATATATATAGTATAGTTATTTATGTGCTAAATTCCATGTAGTGTTTATTAACAAATATAAATTATTTTCTTGGATATATCTTTTGTACACGCATGTGCATGATAGTGTGTGCGTGAACTTCTTGTATGTAGACAAATCAAGAAAACAGGTAATTAAACTACTGTATCTTGTATTCTCGATCAGTAGATGATGGAACTGTTATTAGTAATGACTTGTGAATCTTAGTGGGGCGCAGTTGTTAAAAAAAAGAATTTTCTGAAATTTTTTTTAAATTTAAAAAAGGGTGTAACAATGCGTAAATTAAAAGACATGCTTAACAATTGGAAATGGTGGTTTGTTGTAATTTATCTCGTGATAGGAATAGTTAATTGTAGTGGTGAAAATTATACGGAATCCAGCAGGAAACTATCACGAAGGAAACGCTATTTAATGTTCCCCGAAGGAAGTTCCCTTCAAGTTATCTACGATCAAACAATTCCCGTAGTTGCTCTACCATTGGTCTTTACCGTGGGTGTAACAGTGGCCATAGCGTATGAACTACCCTCGAAGCCTCTTAGTGAATTAGCGGAGGATTTTCGCAAGAAATTCGATGTTCTCAAGAATAATAATTCAAAAGCAGACAATATAAATCACATAACGTACGTTTCGAAGGATAAAATTTGGAAGGATCGCTACAGTGGAATAAATAGGCATGATTTGTATTACCAAAAAGATCAGAATATTGCCTCAAATATTCAATATCAAGTGAAGAGGAAGAATGATCCACCACATGTTTATTATGAGAACAATAAACCCAATCCATGGATTGAGAATGAAAAACTCAAATACTATTTTGGCAATAAATATCAAAGTTTCGGTAATGAAGATAAGAAGTTTAATTATATAAAAATGCTGGCCAACCGGTATACAACTCCGGTTCCTCAGCGTCCGGCACAGAGAAAGGATTCTTCAAATAGGTGAATTTTTTTGCTGGATTATTTAAATAACTCAAGCACGTAAGATTGATTTTTGATCTTTGTGTGATTTTAGGAGTTTCAACCGAAAGGTGCCACACCGGAAGCACATAATACAGCCGGTATTTGGTAAACGAAGTATCGATGACGTAGATGAGGATGAGGAAGAGCTGCATAAAATTTATCATATATCCACAAGGCAACGTCTCTATAACAATATCGAGAGATACCTTGATGAGTACGTTTGGATTAGGGATAGTAACCCCTTAATTTTAGCTCTAGAAGTTTCCCCACATGAAAATCTCAGCTAAAATTAGGGGTTGTATTGATGATCATTCTTTTATTCTAAATTAAAATTCTTCTTCAATTTATAGCAAAGGAATATCGGGCAAGGAGTGCATACTGAAGTCACTGTGCGAGACAAGGAATAATAAGGATTTACCAAATACTTTTATGGGTGCCATTTTGAAGAGCATTTTCCGGTAAAATTTAAATAAAATTTAATTTATTTCTTCAAGGAATTTATTAAAAAAAACTTTTTTTTCAGATTACCCCATTTAAATATTGCCGGTGAGCATGAAGTAAAAGACTACATGGAAGCACATCACAGCGTGGATGACTGCATACAAACGTATTCCATTTGCAAAAGTAATTTCTGGACATCAGAATTTGTCAAATAAATTAAACTTTTCATGCTGGGGCTCTGTGTAGGTCATGTGTATTTATTTTATTTACAACACACTCCATTTAAATTGAAAATTTGATTATTTATTCATATTCTTACATAGGCTTATTTGCTCAAATAATTATTATACATATTTATGCCAGAAAGCGGTAAAGAACAACATTTTTAGGTTTTTTAAATCATTTCTTACTTTCACATCATCCAGAACGTTCTCAGAAATAAAAATATTTTTTAAGAACAATGAAAATTCATTTTCTTTTGAGTATCATGCTTCTGCCTATACTTGTGTGGTCTCACGCAAGCTCTCAGGAGTTTTCCACGGCATACCCAACAGGAATTCAGAGATTGCTGTCACGCAAGAGAAGGTATCTCTTATTTCCCCCTGGATCTGGACTAACGGTAAGTCACCTGGTGTGGAGGATGGTCTAAAAGTTTAGGAAACTCTGCTGAAATAAATTATCAAAAGATATTTTTTGTTCTAATGTGTTTAAATTCAACTGATCTCTTTTAATGCTAGTGCATCTTTTCAATGGTAAAAGGAATCATATTTAACTACCCAACTGGCTATAATACAGTGTCAGAAATGAATTTTGTCTACGATCTACCCGACACAATGTTTTACATTAAAAAATGGAAAGCCCTTCAAAATAAATTCGGACCTAAAGCACCTAAAACCACAAAAGCTCCCGTGCCAGAGGAAATTATCAGTTGGAACCATCCACACAAGACTGCTTGGGGTTCATGGAACACATGGAATCCGAATTCTTCAATCAGTTTTCCTGAAGAAGTTGATCACAGTTCTTGGGGAGATCATGATGAATATTATGAGCTAAAGCATCATAGATCTTATAAAGAACGACGTGATTTGTATCAGAACATTGAACATATCATGTAAGTATCCTGGGGTTAAAGGTAAAATAATTTCTTAATTTATTAACATAAAATTTCTCATTAAATTTTAAAGCGATGTGATGGACTTTAAGCTGATTAACCGCTTTTGCATTCTAAAAGCTATCTGTGAAGCACAGCATTTCCTCCTTCCAAAAGGTTCTTCTTTGTTTCATGACATATTTAGAATACTCTTTACGTAAGTTTGTGTCGTGTTCATTAATATTTATTTACCTCTGCTATGAAATTATAATTCATTGCAATATCCTCCCCTTTGCAGAGTTCCAATTACATCAAAGACTTCGCCGGAATTACGAAATGCAATGACTTTGCAGGAACATGAATGTGATTTAGTATTTAAGGAAAAGTGTCCAATGAGTATTTTACAAATGTTTCTCCAAAGTGGGAAATTGTTCTAGTATTCCACAACATAAACTTTTAGAAAATGTAGATATACAATACATATATTTAACATGGATAGGTAGCATAGAGGTGAGAAATATTAATGAGATTACTAATTTTCTCAGCTTTTTAGCATTAATTAGTGAGTTTATTTTTTAAATTTATGATTATTGACTTCGCATTATAAATAAAGTTTAGCGCAAACAGTCAAGTCACAGAATCAAACTCAGCAGTATTAATTGAGATGTTAATTCAGTTGGTGACACCACCGTTGCAGGAGAAACATTCTTACTGAGAGAAAATATTTCTTAAAGGAAAATGTGTCTCAAAAATATACATTTAAAACCATTTCTGATAATTTTAATTGCATGTCTTTTGTGTGTTGCAATAGTTTCCTCCAGTTCTTGCCTCAATTGTACTGAAAATACATTTAAATTCACAGAAATAATCTCACGCAAGAGAAGATACTTGGTTTTCCCACCAGGATCAACTATTCTCGTGAGTTGACACATCTTGACAGAATAATAGCAAAATGTTAATTAAATAGCATAAAATAAAAGCTGTGTGTATTTTCCGGAACTCCCTGCAAAAGTGTACACTTTCTGTGGTGAAGGCTTTTATGTTTACATCACCAAGAGGACACAACATGGTGATGGAAGTGGACTTTTACTATCCCCTGCCAGATAAGGTGATCCATCATAGGAAGGAAAATCCCAAACCCGTTGAAACCACAACGCAAAAACCAATTGTTGCATCGCCCCCAGTTGAGTTACTTGACTTCCATCATGATGATGATTTGCATAATTTCCCGCATTACCACGATGAAGTGTTAACGTCACACAGGAAAAATGATTTGGGGGTGTATTTATCGAAATATAATTACCCAAAATTTAATAAAAAATATTTTAATCAGAAAATCAATCAGAAAAACTACATAAATCCTCTGTATAAAAGCAAATTTCGCAACAAAATGCGAAAAAGGAGAGATGAGATGAAAGAAAGTCTTGATGTTATTGGCAATCATGAGCACAAAGGTCACAGGGATCGTCGAGATTTCTACAGGAGTATTGAAAAATTCATGTAAAGCAACCAAGATGAGTATATTAAATTACTTTTTTTTCTAATTTATTCTTAAAATTTTTCCTTCTTTGCCCAGAGATGAAAATGATGTTGGTCTAGATGGTCGTTCATGCGTTCTAAGGACTATTTGTGAAGTACAGCTTTGGTTAATGCCAAAGGGAGTATCACTCTTTCATGATATTATACGCCTCCTGTTCTCGTAAGTAATGCATATATTTTTCAAAGAATTATAAGATTTACTATGTTGAGAGTGGAGTGGATCGATTTTTGAGCTCCAAAGTTAAAACTTTAAATTAATTAAAATATTATTTTTCTAATAAAGATTTAAAAGAAATCTCATTTATCAAAATAATAGAAATTTAGTGATAAAAATATTAATGTTAATTATTAAATACAGATTGCCATCAAATAGTCATCATATCGACCATTACAAGGAAGCAATGTCATCTGATGAGTACAACAATTGTCAAGTTTATGAAAAGAAATGCCCCATAAGCATATTGAGCTTTATTCTATATAGCGAGAAAAAAATATAATTTTCATTTTGTAAAAATTAACTAAATAAAAAATTGTCAAGAAAACCATCTCCATCTGGGCAGTTCTTGTACAAATGCCGACAATCCATACCACTAATACCAGCCATTTGGGCTTCATGGTAGCACTCATCAACTCTTGATGTTCCAGGAATGAAGATTGTGTCGATAATTTCACCAAAAATTCCATTGTGATGGTTTAGAGGTGATTGAGAAACTTCACAGATTGTTCGTAGGAGGCAATCCTTTCCATTCTTGCCATTTCTAAAATAAATATAATATTTCAAATAATTTAAAATATTAATTTTCTGATGAATTAACATTGCTGGCCGACACTCACATATTCTTCGATCTCACAAGAATATTGTAAATAAATTCTCTCGTTTCATCCACCATTGCACCTTGGGGAGTTTCGTTCCTCTTAAATTTCCTCGAAAGTCCTTCGAACGTAGCTGGTGACCAAACAATTTCATTGGGTAGCCGGAATTGGCCTTGCAAATTGTATGCACAACCTAAACTTCTCTTGTGAGCAAGAACTACTGGTACACTAAAGCCCATTATAATTTTGACCAAACCCCCAGCCGGGGGGTATATGAGATAGCGCTTGGATCTCTCACCAACTTCTGCTGAAGTGTTGTTCAATGTGGTGTGGGTGGAGCGCATTAAGATGAGGAAGTACAGTATTAAGTGCAACCACTTCATTTTGATAGTGGAATGGAAATGGTGACATTAATTCTCAAGCTGATGATCCTTTCGTTATATGACTTTTGTACTTTAACCCATCTTTATGGTATAAGAAAAGACATAAATGTACAATTGTGACGGAGATCCAAATCATTTATTTAAATGGTCTGTTGATTTTTTTACTTTCATGCAAATTGAATGTATTTAATTTTAACATTTTAGTAAAGAGATATTACGGTTGATTTTTGTTGAATAATATTTATTTTTGTGATTTTTGTCGTCTTTTTTAAAGCACTTCTTGTAAAATGAATTTATTTCCATGAAAAAGCTCATAAATTGTATTAATATGTAATGCAAACAGACGCGACACATTTCCTACATAATCATACTTATTGAGTCCAACAATCCTTTATTTGGGGGACATTTGCTGAATGATGATTGACAATTACCACCTCGTAGACCAATGGTACGTGCTGCGGTGTACTCCGGGCCGAGTTCATCGTCTTGTGGTCTGCAAAAAGGGGTTGACAAAAATAAATAAATTGCGGGATCAAATGTGTGAGGAATAAATTAGTACAAGAGGAAAAAAAGGATTTACGTGAAAATGAGATCTATTAATTCACCAAAGAGACCATTCTGCTTGTATGAACTCTCGGCGACCTCACATACAGCACGAAGAAGACACTCCTCACCATCAACTCCACGTCGTTCCATTGTCACTTTGAGCAGGGAATAGAGCAATTTCCTTGAATCATCCTTTTTGGGTTCATCCATGGTTCGTTGGCGTTTCAGGCGCCTCTCGAGACCCGTAAAAAAGGGGGCGCTTAGGGGGGATGTAACATTCGGTTGAAATTGGTACTGTGCTTGAAAATTGTAGGCTACATTGAGGCTCCTCTTTGTGTTATCATTAAAAACAACAGGACATGAGAATCCTAGAACTGCCTTTGCCAAACCACCATTGTTGAAGATGAGAAAACGCTTCTGACGACTTAATAAATCACTTTCTTTCTCACTGACGTGCACGTCTTTTGCATTATTAAATGCAATGAGAAATGAGAGATAGTAGAGAGTAATAAATATTAAAAATCTTTCCATTGTTCTTTAACTTTTTTCAACTATGTCAAAAAAGAATTTTATTAAATTTTAATTCTTTAGCTGATTCTTCTTCTCAGCTTCCACTCCGTACCACACCTATTCTTAATAATGCGTTTTCTCAAGACAATGTAACAACATCCTCTTTCTTATAGTTCATTCATCCCTCCCTCGTAATATGCACAGAATATTTGCTCCTGACTAATTATGTTAATTATACAAAATGAAAATCACACGGTACGAACCAAGTCATTGCCCAGTAGACACAACAAAATTCATTATGACTATCTCCGGTTACACAAAATCTTGATCTTTTTGATCACGAGATTGGGAATGACGAGCAAGTGACTAACTCAGGAGAATTAAGTTCAGTGA
The DNA here is from genome assembly GCF_024334085.1 of Lutzomyia longipalpis. Taxonomy (NCBI): domain Eukaryota; kingdom Metazoa; phylum Arthropoda; class Insecta; order Diptera; family Psychodidae; genus Lutzomyia; species Lutzomyia longipalpis. Next base: position 20,319,163 of record NC_074707.1, read on the forward strand.
AAGAATAGAAGATTCGAATGATCTAATTAAGTAAAAACCAATGACTCTCACCACATACCTATCCTTCCATATTACATAAATCTTTGGTTTTTCTTTCAAAGATCGCACGAGTATAGAGAAAAATTTTTCACTGTTATATTTTTTATTTACATTCTTATTATTTTTCACGTGACACCACGGTGCGATGTGAGAAATATATATTTGTTTAGGTTGTTGTTAGCACAACAACTCAACAGGAGACGCGACAAATATTAACTGCTGCAGAATATCTTCATTTTAGTCTAAGGTAAACCACCGAGAAATTGTAACTTATATTAATAAAATGCCAAAGTCTAGAAGGTTCTGTGCTGTTAAGAATATTCTAAAATATGTTTTAATCGTCAACTTTTGGCTACAATTTAACTTTTTCGCCGTAAATGCTTTACTTTTCCCCCAATACACAGTTCTTCAGGTAATTAAAAATATTTTCTTTAAATTAATTTTATCTTTAATTTTTAAAAAGTAATTTTTATTTTAATTCCTAAGATAACAATGGCAATGGTTCTTCCTATATCAATACCTAATAGAAAAATTGCTCTAAATATGGGAGTTCAAGTGAACTACAATGCACCCTATACTCCAGCTGAATTTTACAATCCACCCTATTGGCAGTCAAAATCCCTCCATGGCGAGGAAAAAATTAATCCACCTAAATCTCACGTAAAGAGGGATTTAACTGCTGGAGAATTCTACAGGATACTTGGAGAAGTACTGAAAGTGTGAGTAGTTGAGTAATTTATCCTTACAGAGGTCAAAAATTACTTAATCGACCTTAAAGGAAAGGCGAAGCTCGATAAGAACTTTTAAGAATTTAATGGAGTTTGTGGATATTTTTTATTAATTAAATTCTACAGCCAAGGGATGGAAAATGAAGAAGAGTGTCTTCTGAAGGCTGTTTGCCAGATGGCTGAATACCCCATTACTTACGGGCATGATGACCTCATTGAAGAAACTTTGCATTTTATTTTCACGTAAGAAATTCTCTTTTTAAAATTAATTTTTAATTTTTTAAATTAAATTTCCCATTTTTCTTGCAGACCTTCAATTCACAAATCTTTCGCCAAAGAAGAGGAATCAATGAGGATTGCCTATGAGGAAGCAGAAGCCATTGGACGGCATCATGGTGATTGCGATAAACATTATGTAAAATGCCATCATCACACGCCAGTTGAAAAATTAACACGACTTGAGGAGATTTGAGAGAGAACATTGAATGAATTTTAATTTTTGCATAATCCTAAAACATTGTACAGAAATATTTTTTTAACCACACTCGCAGTTCTGAGTCCTGGACATGGGTACAAATAAATCATGTCTTTCATTCCTCAGAAGATCGCTCAGTGAAGGTGGTGCTAGAAATTTCCTCTTCCCACAATCTCTTGGATGCATTTCTCTGGTAACTTCGGTTTTTGAAGCAGCAGGACGACAACCAGGCATGCGGATTTTTTTCTTCATTTTGAGCTGAGGGATGGTAAAGGTTGTCTTGATGGGGGCAGAATCGTTCGTTAATCTGTGCTTGTAGGCAAAAAACGTTGACTTTAGCATCTCATATGCTTCTCCTTGGCATCCACGCTGCTCAAATCCTTGAGATGAACTTCCCCATGCCTCTTGTGCTCCTCCTCTATGCCCACAAGGCACGTCCGAGTGAGTGTGAAAGAATTTACTGGATGATTTCCTCAGGTGAGAAGTGAATTTAATATTTCTCAAAAAGGACGACATTAAAAATTTTGGACGAGACGAAAAATTTTCAAACAAAACGTTTAAATCGCTTGCTGAATTAATTTAATTAATTTATTTTTTGTCAAGGAGAATTAGATTTTTGTGCAAAAATATCATTTCTTGAATTGAAAAGCTCAAAAAAGCTCAAAAATTGAAGGAAGCAAATTATATATATGTAGTTACATACATAATCCTTGTTGGCACAAGAGTGAGATGCAAGATACATATAGCAAGGTGCGAAAGCAAGGTGAATTATGAATTTCCACACATCGTGTCACACTTCTCGCACACACAACAACTTTATCTTCCATCTCACTGAGATCTTGTGCCGAAAAAAGAGTTGCGGCCAATATTTTCCGCCGCGTGAAAATTGGAATTGACGCGAATATCTTGCATCTCACTCTTTGACTAAAGAGTTTGTTTACATTTTCCGGTGTCCTTTAATTTTAGGTGTTTCCACTTGAATTAATGACCACTATTTGTTCTAATTAATCCCATATTAAACGTATATTAATAAGGAATAAAGTGCATGTGGAATTTATTGAGAAATTCCGCGGAAATTCGATAATTTGACAAAGCTTTTCATTGCTCGTTCAAATAAACTGAAAAGAAAGTCCGGAAAAGAGGCATAAATAATCATGTTAAAACTAAAAGGAGCCTTCTTAAGTGGTGCTAAATTAATCATGAGGAAGTTTTCTTCCAGTGCCAACACAATTTACAGCTTGTCATCAGGTAATTCGTGAAATATTCACTGATACTTGTCTATTTGAATGGAATTGATTTGTTGTCTTTTACTTTTCAGGTCAAGGAAAATGTGGTGTTGCTGTAATTAGGGTATCTGGTTTGAAGTCCCTGACTGCCCTAATGACTCTGACAACTTTCAAAGCACCTCCCACCCCAAGGAATGCATATTTGAAGAAGATATTTCACCCAAAATCAAAGGAATTCATCGATCGTGGGCTAATTCTTTGGTTTCCTGGTCCGGGAAGTTTCACCGGAGAGGATTCGTGTGAATTTCACGTTCATGGGGGACGAGCTGTTGTGGCGGCACTCCTCGATGCACTTGGAAGTGTACCAGGATTGCGGCCAGCAGAACCGGGTGAGTTTACAAAAAGAGCTTTCTATTCCGGAAAGATGGATCTCACAGAAGCCGAGGGTATTGCTGATCTCATTCATGCTGAAACGGAAATGCAAAGGAAATTGGCTGTGATCCAAGCAAATGGGCATTTGGCAAAGAAGTACAATGTGTGGCGTGAGAAACTCACGAGGATTCTGGCACATTTTGAGGCATTTATAGATTTTGGGGAAGATGAGAATTTTGACGAGGATGTGCTGCGAAAAGTCATGAGGGATGTTGGTGAGATTAAAAGAGAAATAACTGAGCACATTGATGATGGTCGTAGGGGTGAGATACTGCGTAATGGGGTGCGTGCTGCTATTGTGGGTGCACCAAATGTTGGTAAGAGTAGTTTTATAAATATCTTAGGAGAACGACCAGTTTCAATTGTTACGGATATTGCCGGAACAACGAGAGATATTGTTGAAATAAGCTGCAACATAAGCGGCTACCCGGTGACAATATCAGATACAGCAGGACTTAGAAATAAAGGGAATGACATTGTTGAGGATGAGGGTATGTTGCGGGCAAGAGAATGTGCTAAACATGCCGATTTTACCATCATAATTATGGATGCAATACAAGTTGTTGAGTATCTCAGCAAAAATCCACAAAATTCAATTCGGGATTACATTGAGGAGTACTTGAAAGCAATGGAAATTGAAATATATTCACCGGAACATATATATCTTGTTAATAAGACAGATCTCATTAGTGAAGCGCCCACGAATTTAGCTGAGCAGAGACTTTTCTGGGTATCATGCAAGAATTCATTTGGATTGCAAATTGCAATTGATGAAGTGCGCAAAAGTTTGAAAAATATGTAAGAGAACACAAAAGTTTTACAATTTCACAGAGGAATTGGCAATATTAAGTTCCATCGTTCCATTTCAGATGCGGAGAACCAACAACTGAAAATCCTGTCTTAAGTCAAGCACGACATCGTCATTTATTATGCGAAGGACTAATTCATTTGAATGTATTCCATGACTATGTAGGCATCCTCTTAAATAGCACCAATTCACCCGTTGAATTAGATTATGCCATTGTAGCAGAAGAAATACGCTCTGTTATTCAATCAATTGGCAAAATTACCGGATCTGTGACTACCGAAGACATATTAGATGTTATTTTTAGGGACTTTTGTATTGGAAAATAAATGCTCTTCTCCCGCACCCTCTTTTGCTTCTGTTGTCATTGTCATTGATTTAATAAATTAATGTATGGTGAATTTATTAGTAATATACTATACCTACCTAAAAGTTTGTTTTGGGTATATAAAAAACGTTTTTTTTTTTGGAAATATGATTTATTTTATTTCCTCTCTTAAAAAAAATATTGAAAGATTTTTCTTATATTGATATGTTCATTACCTAACTAATTTATTTAGTTTGGTACGTAGGTATCTAATACCTCTTCGTGGTTTGATTTAGGTAGGTATACACACCTAGTAAATAATTTGAGTGCAAAACAATACATGTATTCCATGGATTGTGTGGTACGAAATTAGATCTTACCTTTGACCCTGGATCATTCCCCTTTTGCGACACCAAACACTTCCCCTGCTAATACAGTGTGGGTATATTTGTTTTTGCAGAACAAATGATGCCACTTTTTTACATGTAGCAATCTTTTATTTTTTTTTTAATAAAAAATGAGAGAAAATTATATCTCAAAAAAAAACTGTTTTCAGCATTTTCACGCTGAGAGTTTAATTGAAATGAAAAGAGAAAAAAAAACTATTTTGCTGAAATGAACCTTTGAGATGTCTTATAATAAATTAGGAAGAAGTATGTCAATGCCCCCCCTCCTTGACACATTGGAAAATTAAGTTCCAAAAACTAAAGCGTGCGCAGGGAGGAGAAATTGTGTTCAATCCTCCCACTCCTTTTGATTCTATATATGAGAGCAAATGGTAAGAGCTCCGAGGTCCTTTCTGTGCGCAAGTGTTACACATCCAGATCCTTCGAAAAAGCAGAAAATCAATGCGTCAATTTCCAAGTACATAGCATTTCATCGTGTGAGAACTTATTTGCATCACTGATAGAATTTATAAAACCATGGATTAGCGTAAAATAATCACGATCCCTTCATACCCATGCCTGGAACGTGTGCAAATATTATGTTTGACAGCTTTTTTGTTTTTCCTCGAAATTTCTCAAAGGAATTCTTCTCTGAAGAACAAAAAAAAAACGAAGTTAATTCAGACACGTGTCCCACGCTCTGTTCTTTTGCTTTGGGCTATGTAATAATAAATGAAATAGTTTGGGAGTTGCTATATAGCAGGAGAAAGTTATGTAGGATTCAAAGCAGTATAGGGGATGTTCCAAAATGTATATGTCTTTATACTCTATGATCGTTTATCTTACATAAATAAATAAATGCAAATTAAGACAGTAACCTTCTGGCGCCCCGCGAAGCGGGGCGCCTTATATATAACGTTTATAAAGTATATAAATATAAATGCAAAGTAAAATATAACGGTAAAATATATATATATATATAGCTGCAAAGTATAGATTAAGCAGAAAAGGGAATGTACATGGTAAGTTTCACTTACGGGCTGTGATTCTTCCTTCAGAGGCCAAGTTAAATATATGTAAATGCAAAGTCTAATAGATAGCTGCAGAGTATGGATTAATCAGAAAAGGGAATGTACTGGTAAGTTTCACTTACGGGCTGTGATTCTTTCTTCAGAGGTCAGTCTTAGTGTGAAATTTGATAAAGATTTGGTGGTGCAAACTCTGAGGGAAGGCTAACTCGCGCATTGGCTGTGATTCGTGGCGCGAGTCATCCTTCCCCAAAGTTTGCACCACCAAATCTTTATCAAATTTCACACTAAGACTGACCTCTGAAGAAAGAATCACAGCCCGTAAGTGAAACTTACCATGTACATTCCCTTTTCTGCTTAATCTATACTTTGCAGCTATATATATATATATATTTTACCGTTATATTTTACTTTGCATTTATATTTATATACTTTATAAACGTTATATATAAGGCGCCCCGCTTCGCGGGGCGCCAGAAGGTTACTGTCTTAATTTGCATTTATTGTATATACGTTATATATAAGGCGCCCCGCTTCGCGGGGCGCCATAGGGTTACTGTCCTACTTTGCATTTATATATACATATTTATATACATTATATATAAAGCGCCCCGCTTCGCGGGGCGATAATTGGTAGACATTTTACTTACTTATAGCCATAATGTTATATTAATTTTAATTGTCCATATCTTCTAAACGGCTCGATAGATTTTCATAAATGACCTATCGTTGGAAAGGTCTTGATATAAGCTATAACATACTAAAATTTAATCAAAATTTATGATCTAGTTTTCGAATAGTTCGAGTTTAAAATTTTCGATAATTTTGTTTTTAGTTTTAGCACCTCTTGCGGTCATTTCTCGAAGTTGCAATGTTCTAGACATTTGTAGGGTTTTACGAAACCTTTCATTTGCACTTAAGTTGATCAAAATCGGACCAGTAGAACCGGAGATATTTAATACTAACTTTAGAGGGCTATATCTCCAAAACAGCTCGATAGATTTTCTTGAATGACCCATCGTTGGAAAGGTCTTGACCTCAACTATAACATACTAAAATGTAATCAAAATTTATGATTTAGTTTTCGAGATATTCATCGAAAACTCATTGAAAATTTTGTTTTTGATTTTTGGCCCTCTAGCGGTCACTTTTGAAACTTCAGATGTTCCGAGGGGCTGTAGGGTTTGTTGAGAGCTTTCATTTGAGCCCGGGTTGATCAAAATCGGTCAAGCCGTTTTCGAGTTATGGTCGATTTTCTATAAAAAATTGTGGCGGCCATATTGACTAAACGGCTTGACCGATTTTCGAAAATGAGGTATCGTTGGAAAGGTCTTGATGGCCCCTACAACATATCAAAATTTCAGATTTTTAGCTATTACAGGGGCTGAGATATAGTGAAAACAAAATTTAGGGGTGTTCCAAAATGGCGGACGGAAGGGTGGGGGGGTGGATTTGACCTCATAATCGGATGTCTTCCGGTCGATATTTAAACTTTGCCGTTTACCGCAAGTCTCTATCTATTACCGTTCTCCTGCAATTAAACTTTATGCCACGGCCGGACGGACGGACGGACGGCCGGCCGGCCGGACGGCCGGAAAAGTTTTTTGGCGCATACGTTTTTTGGAATGTGGGGACTCTAATTCGTGCTCATACCAAGTTTGAGCCCGATCGGACAACATTGCATTTTAGGTGGTACACAGAAGCTGTGCTATTCTTTTCTTCGAAAGAATCACAGCTAAAAAAAAGAAAAGAATTCCTCAATTCAATTCAAATGTACATAATTTAGAGAAAGAATGCGTTGTTCATTTTTTTGCCCCAATAAATCCCAAAAATGTTAAAATCGAACGATATGGGGATTTTCCCCAAAAGAAAATCTATACGTTAGCCAAAAAAAAAGGAGAAAAAGGAAAAATATAGCAAAAAATGTACCTAACATGAAATCATGTAAACAATGGTGCACACCAATTCAATTAATATAATTGAGAAATAGCGTGGAAAATGAACATAGACTATTAGCATAAATATTACATTGAGTGGTTCAGTGTGAGAGCTATTTATATTTCTATAATATACGTCGAAAAGAAAATCATTGCCTATATATATGTACTTTGGGAAAATTTCTGATAGAATCTAAATGAACCAGTCTCAGCGAAATTTTTTTGCCCCCAGACTTACCCATTGTACTTTATATCTAGTAAGGCTTGATAAAATTGCATTGTTCTCTTGTACATAGCGTACAAAAAAAACGCATTAAAACTTATATTTCCTCAAGAATAGTATGGAAAATTGCTTTAGATTTTCTTTTAATATATAATTTATTGAGTACATAAATGACAAAATAAATCCTTAACATAACAAGGCTAATGCCTATGTTTGCCATCTCCCACCGTTTACCGTCTCTAAAAGCAACTCCAGACGGAAAAGCGACGTAATGAATTTTTTTCCAAAAAAAAAAAAACTATAAAAAAAACTCCCATTAAAATAATAAATTAAAGGCTTTTCTGATTTAGTTTTTATGTACCTATACACATAATATGGAATTGTGAGAATTTTGCGTGACTCCTCATGTTAGTTTTGCACGCGCATACGGGGGAAAAAAAGACAAGCTAAAGGATGAGTGGAAGGAATATAATCTCATAGTAGATCATTACACTTGCCACTTCACGTGACTTGCAATCAATTGTTGAGAAGCTATTCCACGGAAGTTGATTCTTCTCCTAGATAATTTTCAATGCATTCCATTTTGCATTGAAAATGCATTACGTGAAAATAAATTTCGGAAAATTATTCTTTTTTTTTTTGAGTTTTGAGAAAATTCATCCTGAAAATTCCGCATGATATGTTCGATATTTTGGAATTTGAATAATTATTCCTTGGGGCACTTAAAGATGAATAATGAACGTTTGGAATTTCAACATAAATGTGGTCTTTTTCTAGAACAAAATTTTAGTGGTTTTAGGGGTATTCTAGGTGAATAAAATTTTATTATTTTATAGGTGATATCAAGACTTTCGAACGATATATCATTTGACTTCCTATAAGTCTTCTAGAATCTATTAAAATTTATACTTTATTTCTACGAGCACTATCTCCAGTTCAACATAACCTGAGAATACCAATAAAAATATCAAAAATGAAAACGTTTCAATAAATAACACAAATTGATGGATGAAATTCATAATTCATAAAATAAAAAAAAAAAATCGTATATTAATTTAATTAAATCCTTTTCCTAGAATTGTATCACGTCCAAATAAAAAAAAAAATTTAGTTCAATTGCAATGATCTCGATTAACATTTAACGATTATACCATTGTTTTGTAGTAAATTGCAATGCAACTTCTCTTAATTTTCCACGTAAAACAAGGATGCTTTTCCACCAATTACGAGGTCATACCTCCGCAAAACGTGGGAGCAGTGATACACGTTTGCTAAATTGCAACATTACTTCCACAATTTCATTATATTGTCCATGCAATTGTATTACATATAGTAGATAATGCATATTGCCCAACGTGGTTTATGAATTATTTCCTGCGATGGCCTTTTTCAAGTGCTCTTTTCCAAAAATCTTCCTACATGCGCATTCGTGTATTTGCGCAAGAGTACAACAAATCGATTAATTCCTACAGCTGCCAGCGAATATAATCAGGTATAATAATAAAATTTATACACTATGAGATCGTTAAAATAAATAAACAATTTCTCCTCTAATATAGATTTCAAATTCCCCGTTTTAATACGTGTGAATAATTTATTCATGAGAACTACTTGTGGGATATAAATTTAAGCTTTAGTAGCTACAGAATACTTTAAGTTAGTATGTGATATGTTTAGTTAATAAATAGTTGAGCGGCTTCCTAACCTACACTTGGTTTTACATGAGAAAGTCATAATTTTGATGGTTTTTTTTTCTTTGTAACATTATTATGTATTTCCGGGAAAATTTTTCCAAGCTCATAAACATAATATTTTGAGAATTTATATTATAGTTAGGTATTAATTAAAGCGAGAAGAAATAAATTATTTTAGGATGAAAGTTAATGTAAGAATATTTTATTATGTTGTTACCAAATTAATTAATTGGCTTGAATGATTTTAATGCTTACCCAAACTCAACTTACCCTTCATACCCAAACTTTTATTTATTTCAAAAATGATCATAAACAAAATATGCAAAATATGTTATTGCACTTGAAGCGGTGAATTTATAGTATGTTTTTGGAATCTGAATCTCTCTGTGTTAGCTGAGAGAAAACAAAACGTTTTTCTTTTGAGAAGAAAATTGGGGTCAAAGTCGAAATGATTTTATTTTTATCTATTTACGTATTGTACCTACCACTTTAATGTATATTTTGCGCTTTCAAAGTTCATTAGGCCTTTTTTATTGATAGTTTAAAACTTTTCACATTAACATACTAAAAGTAAAGGTATATGAGGTATATGCCTCATAAATATTCTAGCAAACACCTGCTAACATATTGTATTATCAATTCTTGGCAATTTAATATTTTTTATGGTTTGGTTTTTGACCTAATATTGTGCGACATTTTACCGGCACAATCATAAAATCTACTGTGAATAAATTATGTGTGTGCTACCTTTTTGAGAGAGAGAGTATCTTGTGTTCGAACGCTCAATAAATTACCCTAATTGCTACTTTTCATATTTACATACATTTTCATTGGGGGTACTTGGAGAAATAAACACTCCGTGATAATTTTTTAAGGGGGCAACATAGCGATGAAAAGGGACACTGTTTATCCAAATATTAATTCAGCAGAGAGAAGAAATTATCCATTTTTTATTATACCTGGGCAATGAGAAGTTAGGTATGAATTTATACAGATGTTTCTTAATTTTCCACTCCTCCCGGCTTTCACTCTGTGTGTAAATGTATTTAAATTTCCCCAGGTTCCCCTAACGTAACCTGGCAGTGTGGTGACTCCTTTTGCGCAGTCGTTGCAAATGGGTTTGTGGGGCGATGAGCGAGGGACTATTGGGTCTGTGATGCCAGTAGAACTTGGAGGTTCGATGCAACGGGTTCGTAAGAAGAAAAATGTCGTTTCGCTAGTAAATTCCTAATTAGCTGTAACCGCCATTGTCGTGTGAATAAAAGGACTTTTTGGGGAATTGCTCCAAGTGGCGAAGACAGAAAATATTGGTGAAATAAAAAAAAAATTGGGGGTTTATTAGAAGAAAAAAAAAGTGTGTTGAATGCTTCCACCGAAAGTGTGCAGATGAATTATTGAAAGTGGTACCTCAAAATCAGGACACGATGCGAGCGCGCATTCACTCCTTTCCAAAGTGAGAGACCGGCCTATGTTTGCATGAGCGCGTGGGAAAGAGAGAACCGTCGAAAAGGCTAACCCACCGGAGAAAATCAATTTCCCATTAATTATTCCACAGAACTTAACAGTGTGACGTTGAGGAATAGTCAAATTATAGATTACTTTTATGCTAAAACATTCCTCCCACACCTTGAAACCGCTATAAACATCTTGGGGACACAGCTGTTCATTTATCTAGAACGCAAAGAGAATGGTGTTAAGAATGAGCAGCGGGTGTTAGCTGCTCTTTTTTCCATTTGGTTCTTTTTTTATTCAATAAATATAATATAATTCCTTTTTTGCCCCAAATTCCATCAATTCAGTGCTTCTAACTATATAATGTGTGGCTACGGAAAGTGAACCAAATTATGATTTGATTTGGAAATTGTGTAATATTTCTTCACACCAGTGTACACATTATTATATACTAAAATAAAATTACAACATTGCACGCCAAGGATAACCAATTTTTTCTTCTCTCTCTCTCTCTCTCTTTAAATTACCTACAGTGATATTCGGAAAAGTGTTAAAAGATATAAAATGGGGGAAATCTAATAATTTTTAATATGTATTTTTTGTGAATTTTTTCTTGTGACGTTCAAAGAGTACAAGGAACTGAAAATTTTCAGATAAGAAAAATTTCCGCGCACCAGAAAAGGGAGAGTGATAAAAGCGTTATAATATTACATGTATACCGAAGTATGAATTTTATATGTACTTCTTGTGTCATCGAAAGTGATAAGAGTTGTACAATGACTCGCTGTTCCGAGATCCCTAATCTTATGGATTAAAGCGATGGCTATACATATATTCTACACGAAATTCAAATACAAAGGAATTCGCATCTAGTGGAATACATTACGGAATAGACGAGGTAATATTCCTTTTTTGAAAGTAATTTGTCTGTGATGTGCTCTCCCCTCTTGGAAAATCACATTCAAATAAATTTCCCTTTGAAAGATCACGCAGAGTAAAATCCCTTAATGACACACAACCTTTAAAATACAAAGCTGTCGAGTATGTCTATGTAGGTATCTCAAAAGCTCCACTTGCACATTGCAATTGTCGGTTACATTCCATTGGTTTAGGATGTAAATGTAAAATTTAGAATTAATTGCACTAAAAGGCATTCACATCACATTCCATAATATGTGTCCCAGATGAATATTTCTTTTTATTTACGAGCATCTCTATGGTTTGAGACCATTGAAGCTTTATTAAAACAAATTTAATTAATAAATGTATTTTTTTCATAGAAAAGGATACTCTAAAATTGTTAAAGAGAGAATGCTCATTCACTCCTTAATACCTTTAGAACAATACCCTGTTATCTGGTTAAAATAAATGATAGGTGTACCTACATATTAAGTAATTCACATAAACGACAATTCCCAAAAAGGGTTTATTTACTAATTACATTTAATATACAGAATGTAAATCCATTGTAAGGATTGTAGAGGTGAGATAACGAGGCTAAAATGGATTTTATTGGTATTTCACCTGTTGTTTAATACACGTTAAATTTATTCCATTTTGATTGATTTAAAAAAAAATCCTTTTATAATTATTTAAAGAAAATCTTTGTCAATGCTTTTTAAATACTTTAATGTTTGTCATAAGAAATCTGATCGGAAGATCTTCAAATAAATCCACTTAGTAGTTAAAACATTGAAAAAACATGTGGAAAGTATCATTGAGAAAAAAAATTTAAAATGCTTTTTCTCCATTAAGAATCTTCTTACACTTTTCTTCCCCCCTTTGAGAATTTAAATATAGATTTTGCACCTTATTTTTATTACTCCCACTGCGATGGCACATCATATCACTGCCATGAAATGACGAGGGCCAAATTTTCAAATACATTAAGTTACACTCTCGCATTTCTCTTCCCCCCTTCGCGAGAAAAGCACGAAAATTGGTTCACTTCACATGAATCTCATTTTGGGTATGTTAAGTAAATTTATAATTCCAGAAATTCCATACATACCCTTTGTGGAAATATTTCTGGCAAAATGCTACACACACCTGCAATAAAAACGCGAGTAATTTGAATGTTGAAAATAATCTTTTGCTCACCTGAGAGAAGAAATTTGATAATTTTTGTTAGTCATTAACTCAACTCAGGGAAATCATCTAAACGGATGGAACCCGTAATAAAATAAATAAATAATTAACTCAACTCCGTATAATTGATTTTTTTGTAAAACTGTATGAGTTGATTTAGTGAGGGGTCTAGCTTTGGGAAGATATCCTAAAAAGAGTACAAAATCCGATGTAAAATTGAATTCTTTTCTCGACTAAACAAGTTTTGAGATTCTTAACCCCGCTGAGAGATTTCTGATGTTCTCGTTCTTAAAAGAGTTCTTTGAGAGATTTTAAAATTCAATTTAAACTAAATCAGTCAAGTAAAACCGAAGATAGTATCTACTGACTGACTGGCAGTAATGTAATAAACTTCGATAGCTGCATATCTGCTCTTCAGATCCTCTTTTCATCTTCCAAAATATTTCTTTTTAAAAAGTTATCTCATAAGTAGTAAAATTTTCTTTTTTATCAATTCAATTTTTCAGATTCACACCACTAAGGAAATGTAGTAAATTCAAAGATGACAGCACAGACGTGTGTACAGCTAAGACTGAGGGATGTCTTCAATATATCTGAATATTTCAGATAATTTCAACGTAGTGTTTATTTATCCAAAAATAAGTGTTATATAGGAATATTATATTAAACAAACTTTGGTGTTTAAAAGAAGAAAAGAGAAGAAAAAGTTAATATGTAAATAATTATTTTCATATACTGCAAACCAAAAAAGTGAACAAAGTTAATATTGTGTACCTTGTAAAATTAATACTTAAGTATCATTTAGTTCTGTCTTTTTTTCGTGAAAAAAAAAGAAGAAAGAAGTTACAAGTTGAGTGCTTTGTGCGGTGATTAAATCACCACCAACGCCAACATACAATTTAGTTCTATTGTAATACAAGGAATGGCGCCATACAGACACAATCTTCTCTTAATCCTATGGATAACTCCTCTTTTGATCACACATTCTTCAGGTATGTTAATCACAGCTGTTTGTTTATATTGTTTTCCAACAATAGCTCAGAAAAGAAACGACAAATATAGCAAAAAGTACATACAATAAAGTATATATAACATGAAAAACGTTGATTCGCTTCGTTTCAACACAATGTCAAAACATTCCGTGAATTTTCTTACAAACATCCCCTAACGAACTTTTTATTTCCTTCTATGTGTTTTGAAAGTCATCAGAGAAAATCGATCATGACTCTATATATGTATACAATAATAAACATCAAAAGCTTCCTCCTCAAAAAAAAAAGCTCTCTCAGAAATGTTTTTCTCTGCAAAATTGACTGGAAATTACACAGAAAATCATACCACAAGAATTTCTTTTTAAAGACATGGTATATACTTTCCAATATATCTCAATTTGAACACTATTGTGTTGCAAGCACGGAATCATGCTATATACATACATACATATATCATTAAATATATGCCATAAATTTAATTGAAGGGGTATGAGATGACAGGGGTGCGAGTCAATAATTATGTCGTATTTCTACTCTTTTATCTCTGTCCTATTTGACTTATGTTCGATTAAACTTAAAGACATATAACATCTTCGTATTAATTTATGGAGCTTTGTATATGCGACAACAACTACTTAATTATATGTTGGGAATTAAAATAGCATCAGTAAGTACGTTCTATTTTAGAACACCCCCTTCTTGTTCCTTAAATACATTCGTCTGCGGGTGTTGGATTTTAATAAATAACACAGATTTTGAAAGCTGGCATTTTCCCTTTTCAAAAATTGCTAAACTTAGCAAAATCAATGAAAGGGTTGATTTTTGACCGTCGTAGATCCATGCAAAAATTTCCTCTTTTTATTTAAAGATTTGGGAAATTTAAACAAATACCTATTACAACGTCAGAGAGGACGTGAAACAGGTATCAATTAGGTATCAGGATGTGTGCTATTTTTCAAAATCAACCACCCACAGACGTAGATAATTAAGACGAAATTGTAGGGTGTTGCCTTAATTTGTTAATGCTATATGTAATTTCTCGGTAGGGACAGCATAATATATGAATGTATGTGTGTGTGTGTTTTTTTTTAAATAATGCGTCACATTAAAATAGAACACCCATTTTTCCCAAAAACTCAAAAACAGTGAAGGTTATTCTAATTAAATTACATTCTCTTTTAAATTTGTCCTTCTATTTTTAAATTTGAACTTTTTGTGACAAAAATATATGAATATGACAGAATGATAAGGATACACATATGCCTACGCAACTTGATACCTACCCTACCTACACCTCCTGGTTTTATTGGGGCTTTTTGACTGTTTGGTGTGGGTGGGTAAAGCATACGGCATCGAAAATTCTACTAGTACTACTACTGTGGTAATTTTATGGTTCCTACTAGTGAAACGTAACATTGAGAATAAGTCTAGTGTAGAGAAAATGGGGTAAGGAAAGCGGGCCTTATGGGGTGGGCGCGCAATAGTGTACTAAGAGTGTTAGAAAATGAAGATATAACACAAGCACACCCTGAATGGTAACACATCTACATTTTCATTGTATGGCTTTCTTTATGAGGAACAATTTATTCAGTGCGACATGCGGAATTGTGTTTTCCTCTCATCTCTCCCTCCCATGCCTTTAACTTTATATATAAGATGATTTTATTTCGAAGATACCATGAAAGTTAGACTCTATAGCGTAGGGAAACTGAAAATGAGAAGTAAGAAAAGCATGAGAAAAAATATAAACAAGGGAATTGTGAATGAGAATTCTCAAGAAGATTCTCTAAAGAGTATGGTGTGTTAGCTATGGGATACTCCTATGATGATAGTTACCTACGTCATGTGCTAGGAATCGAAATTAGGTTTCTTTTTGTACTTGCAGCACCTTGAGTTAAATTTTCTTCACCTGTTTTTTTCAGTTGAGAAAAAGAAAAGCATCTTCGCATATTGTTAAATTTTATAACATCGCATTACATTTGCGATTTTACATTACCTGTATAAAAAAAATGCAATATGGTAGTGAAAGTATATAAAGTAGGTAGTTAACCCTTATGCAAACTCCATATCTTTTTCGAGCTCAATTAATTTTATTGCACTCAATGAAGTGCTATATTTGTGTACTTAATATGGGATAATCTTCCGCTCAATTTCCCAATGTTTTTTCATTCATTTTGAGTTTTTTTTTCACTGTGGAAAATATATTTCTATGTAGTGGATAAAACTTGAATTGTATGTGAGAAACTAAATAGAACGAGCTTGACTTAAATGCTCTTCTAATGAATGGTTCTTCTTTTTCAAATTAATCTTTTCTAAATTAAAATCCCCCAAAATTAATTTATTTAATTCTCTCTACCACACGAGCTTAGAAACTAAAATTCTTAACAAGACCTTATACGTTGTATGTATAGACGTAACATAAGCCAAGTTGCGACTTTACCTCAGAATACCATAAAAGTTCTGGTAGAGAAAATATCGATTTTAGTCACGAATACACGGAGAATAGGAAAACCTTAGAAATAAATCTTGTCTCGATTTAGTCCTGTCTCCAATAGGGATTCTTGTACGGAACTTTCACTCAACCTTTATTCTAAAATCCCTTCAAGTCAAAAAGGATTTTACTGATAACGTTTTACATATAATACACAACCTTTATTTAAAGTTTAATGGTTTAATTATACAAAAACCTCTTCTAGTTACCCAAAAATAGAATGACGTGCTATATAACATTCTTTAAAGATCCACTCTTTGCTTCCTAGTTTCTTATACAATTTACCAAATTAGGCAAAAACATCTTCAATATTCACTGAACTTTTATACGCCCCCCATTTATTTTCGTTACGACTCTGAAAATCTGTGTGTGTGTGTCTACAAAAGGTATTATGAGAGTGTGAGACTAACACTGAAATATGTAATTCTATGGTGGGGTAAGAGAGTAACTAAACTCAAATTATCATTCACTTTGGTTGTATGGTGGTGCCATTTGCAACCACATCTGCTGAAATTTTCTATTCCAAAGAAAACCATATAACTACCATTTGGTCGTCGTTTTCTTCCCTTAATTCAAATGGATGTATATAAGAATGATTAAATTGGCGTATATAATTTTATATATGAGAGGGGAGAAATTCCACCCTCATTAAGAGAAACCACATCTTGGTTTCCAACACCTACTTAAATGGTGAACATAAATTTAACCTCTTTAGGTGTATATATTCACAATAACTTAAGTGTGCACGATATTGGTTTAGACAAATTTCAGCATCTCATTACTTCTCTTGAGCACCGTCTCCACAGCCCCCTTCCCAAACTCATCATCCACCCCATTGTACACAATGTTTTATAGTAGCGATTGGCTGAATTTATCACAGTCGGAAAATATTATATAGTCCGTGCGATAGGTACTTATTTTAGGAGATTTCTCATAGCCACTTTATAACTTTGTCTTTTCGTTCTCCCATGCAAAATGATTTATCGATGCTTAGTGCTGAGAATAATATTGAAATTTTAATTAAGTCACACTCCAAATTAACAATTGATCATAACCCACCCAACTGCTGTGTGCCAGATACCATAAAATTTACATTAAAACTCATACCTCGTTGTCTGAAACTTTCCGTGAAAGCTTTTTTTTTAATATTTTAAATATAAAGTTGCCATGAAGCTCCTTATGTTGGTGATGACATGACATAAATCTTTCGGAGAACAAAAGCTTGAGGAATTTCATGTCATATACAAACTTGACTAACTATTGGTGTTTTAAATACACTTTAATTTAATATTATGTTGTTTTCGTATATTTTCAGTCATGGGCGCGCAAAGAGAGTCTTCGAAAGTAAAAGAGAATGCATCAACAAATGTTGGTGGTGTAAAGAATAATATCGAAGTAGATGAACAAAAATCAGGACCTTACGTCGATAAGGCGGCATCTAAAAATGTTACAGCACTTTTAGGGAAAACAGCTTATTTAAATTGCAGGGTCAAAAATTTAGGCAATAAGACGGTAAGTTCCTTTTATTGTTGTTGCAATTTAATTATTCTTCATTAATTATATCTCCTAAAAGCATTCATTTATTTTGAGTGTATATAGGATATGTTTTAATTGATTATAATACATGAATATATCATAAATTTTAAACAAAATGGTGCTTTTATGTGTTAAATGTAGATTAAAAATTTATTGTGCCAATTTTTCTGTCATTCGATGACAGTAATATACGCAATAAATTATTTCATTTTTCGTTATCTTCACTGCTGCAATATAAAATGAATTTGTTTTAATAAAAATATATTCTCCATTCGTTGCAGATGCTGCTACAAGTATCATGGATTCGACATCGTGACATACACTTACTGACAGTTGGAAGGTATACCTACCCCTCTCTATTTACCCTATATGTATACATAAAATATTTTCTTCTCTATATACCCTGCAATAAGAATCCAAGAGCACACAATGCACTTTATAAGGCATGAAAGGACCGAATTTTGAAGTTTACTGCTGCAATTTCATCCCAGAAATTCTGCATCAGACCTTTTAAAGTGCCTCTTGTGCACGTATCTGATTTTTTTGTCGGTCGTTCAGTGAACAAAATTCTACCCCCAAAACTGCGCCAGGTTGAAAGATAAATATGATTTGTGCAAGTGGCAGAAGAACATAAAAATTCTCGTTTTGCTTTCCTATACGCTACGTATACTACACCATGCAGGCTAATCGTTTGACGTTGTGGCTGTAATACTACTTTTTGGAGAAGAGAACTCTTGTATTTTTTTCTGTAATTTTTAAATGCGGGTTTCTCTACCAACTGATACCATTTGCATACTATACGTTGGTATATAATTTATCGGGAATTTGAGGAAAAATTTAAATGGGTCAATTTTTCAACCCAAATGACACTTTTAATTGAAAAATTATTGCGGAAATTAGGAAAAAAAGAACTTATTAGTAAATTGTAATCGAAGGTTTAATGAAGCAATGAGGGGGTAGCCAATTTTGTACGACCTGAATAAAAAATTTAAATTAATTTTTCATCTGCTAAAAATGATTTTTTTTAATACAGGTACACATATACATCCGATCAGAGATTTAAAGCTATTCATCATCCACACTCTGAGGATTGGATTCTGCAAATAAAGTATCCCCAGCACAGAGATTCTGGCATTTATGAGTGCCAAGTGTCATCGACGCCACATATAAGTCATTATATTCATCTAAATGTTATTGGTAAGTTAGAGAATATTATACGCAAAGCCGCTTTGTTGTGTTGTGCACGTCTTTTCCCTTCTTTTCTGTCACCACACACTTTCTGTCGTCGCTACAGACGACACTTTACGCGTCCCCCCTATATACTATTTTCACGTCCAACCCCAAAACGATACAACACAACCCAAATACAAATTCAGCCCCGAATGTGTTTTCTTGTCAACACCAAACTGATTTATAGTTTACCTGATGTGGTTGAGAAGTAACAAGGGGGTACTTCATCTAAATGGAAGGAAGCTCGATATATGTATACCCAAACATTATATTGGATGTATTCCATTCCTCCCGTTTCAATGCAGAAAACATATCGCATACAGTCTGTCAATATAGGTATTTTTATGAATAAATGTACAACATAAAATCAATATATACATATGTACATAATAATAACGTTTATTCATTTATACAAACATCTCCCATTTCATCCCATAATATTGCTCACATTCTGCTCTAATTCATAGAATTCTTGCCTTTCATAACTGAGGGGGTGTGCCTGTGCACAAAATGAATATTAAATATAATTATAAGGCAAAATACATGAAGAAATTAACACGCGAAAATTGCAAAATTTAAACGTTTAAAGAAATTCTGTGAATTTCGGCACCTCATCCGTTGCAATTAAATGAAAATAAACTTTTAGTGGCTTTAAATTAACTCACTTTCCATGAGGAATGCTGGACGGTATGCTATATATATGTGCAGTAAAAGTGTTTGAAAGTCTCATAAATTTGGTATACTGTGTTTGTTTAAGGTATACGGGGCGCAGGGAAAATTAAATTAGCAATAACTATAAAGCTTTTTCAATTTCAATTCTATTTTAAGGAGAAAATAGTTAATTGGTGATAAATTATATTAGAGGATATATGGACAGGATAAGTAAAATTCAATAATGAATTTAAGGGAAAGAACTTGATTTATTAAATTAACTTCTAGCGCTCTTGTGGATTTGTTCTATTGGAAGTTCATGTATTTAGCTTCAAATATTTACTTGATTAATTAAATTATTTATAACATTAAATGAATCTTTATAATTATTTGTGTCAAAAGAAAGATAATTCTTTCTATAAAAATAGAAAATTAATTTTAAAATATTTCTTAAAAAGCCTAAAACAAGAGCTTAATAAAGACATAAATATTATTCTTTTGCTGAAAATAACGCTATAAAAATGAAGAATTGAGAGAGATATTTTATTTTATAAAGCTCAAATTAACCCTTCTCTCATATTTTTGGAAGCTTTTTCGGTTCCTACCATTCACATGCGCGCAACATCCACCCTTTTACAGCAGACCCTTTCCATCCATTTTAATTCCATTGCCCCGTGAAAATACCACATTGTAATTTGCATAAATGTATATAACAATAACATCACCAGAATGTCTCTGCGTAGATTAATAACAGGAATTCCCGAAAAACATATAATAGTGATGGATGCCGGTCATTTCGTATTACAAATCTCGTTGCGAGGCGTTTCGTGTGCGCAGTCAACGCCTGGAATTTAACACTCAACTCATAATTACTCGATTTATCAAAAATATGTTGTGTGTGTTTGTGTGTATATGTATGATGCGAATATCACTGAGGAAAATCTAATGTAAATGATAAATAATATTGCCACTAAACACTCATACCAGACACGATTTATGGTGATGCTTCACTCATGGGATTTATTAATTAATTAATGAGAAAATGCTAAGAGTGAGCGCAAGGGTGGGGATTTAGGGGTGGGAAAATCCAAAGTTTATTGTTGTTAATAAAAGTCGTTGGGAAAGGAGACCGCATATAAATACATACATGTATGTATGTACAGCAAACAGTATGTAGAGGTACTTAATATCTTAACCGCACACACTACCCTCTACTACACAACGTACTACATTCGAAATTACTTTTTATGTCCGATTATATATTTTCTAAACTACTTTTCCGTGTTTATTAACTGCAGAAAAACTTTGTAATAAATATATGTATGTTTCTATATATCTACAAATGCAATTTTGTCGTTATATTTTAGAACCATCAACAGAAATAATTGGAGCACCGGATTTGTACATTGAAAGCGGTTCCACAATAAACATTTCATGCCTTGTGCTGAATTCACCAGAAACACCTGCATACATTTTCTGGAATCACAATAATGCGGTAAGTTTTTTTTAAACCACCTCAACCACATGTACACATGCCCCATTGTAATTTAATTTTTGTGCACACAAATCAATGCGATTTGTTAGATTATCGCTGAACTTTCCGCACTCTGCACGAAACAGGCAGCTTGCGTACATATAATAAAAAAAAATGTAGTACAACCAGTTAATAACTATGCTCACCCACAGCATAGCGAGGCTATAGCAGAAAACATATGTTGTGTTTTTTCATGGGTCCCTTGACGATATAGAAAATTATTTCATTAACAGATAATAAGTTACGATTCACCTCGGGGAGGAGTGTCTGTAATAACAGAAAAGGGCGAGACTACAACATCATTTCTATTGATCAAAAATGCTCGGCCATCGGATTCCGGTCAATATCAGTGCAATCCGTCCAATGCCAAAAGCAAGAGTGTTACTGTTCATGTTTTAAATGGTAATTTTTCAATCAAATCTATTCTATTTTTTTTTCTATAAAACATCCCAAGTAGAAAAGAATTTTACAAATTCAAAGCTCTGACCATAATGCTCTATTGAATAAATTCATTATTTTTTGTTGGTTTGGGAAAATTTTCCAAATGAATGGAAATCGATTTCTTTGGTCAGAAAAATGGTGAAATGTGCTGATTTTTTTTAAAAATTCTATTCTTAGTATGTATTCTGAGAATATATAGAGTTTGCTGTTTTTTCTTGCATTTTATTTCCTTAATTCATTGGCGTTTCGATCTGGATGGAATTTAAGGATATTAAAAGATTCAATCCTGATCATTTTCACATGTAGCATTCTTAACTACTTGGGATTCTAGTTATAGTTTAGGACAGTCTGTTGGGCCTAAAGGACAGATGGAGGTAAATTTAATAGGTGTTTCCCATTCCGTTTCCAGGGGAATTCCCAGCAGCAATGCAGCGCGGGGTTCAAGCTCATCATCTGATGTCACATTATCATTATCTCATACTTTACATGTCTGTAGTCTTGTTTTCTTTACACTTCTGCCGCTTACCTTATCGAGACGCTGCAGAACTGACATAGCTCTGCTACCTCTCACCTCATGTGAATATATACTTATATCCTTTCTCATTATCCTCCTGCATTTGTATTCCTTTCTACGGAATCAATTGCTAAACATGTTACTTTATATGGATCCACGGATCCTTACAACTAAGACTCCTTCTTCATTCATCTTCAAATGGAGAAGTTATCGACACCTGAGTAAAAAGAAGAAATCAATCTTCGGCACTTTTGTATATCTTCCCTTTATGTGGCGCCAAGAATATGCAGTAAGATGAAACCAATGTGGTTATCTTTTTAAATCATCACTCCCCCTACAATGAATCTAAATAAAAAATAAAATGTAATAGCTCTCTAGAAAAAAAAAAACAGAAAAAACACATTTTCTAGGTCAATCTCGTACAAGAAAAACAGAGAAAAACTTCAAATACAAAATTCTATATATAAATTAAACAAAAAAATATACTGTTAATGTAATAAAGTAATCTGAAGAATGAAATTCAGAGATTTTGTTTTGTTACCTATACAAGCTATATAATATAGAGTGATGATGAGAAGAAGTTTTAGACATGATAATTTATTAAAGAAAAAAAAATACAATTTAAAGAATATTGTGACAAATATGAGAGTTTTAAAGTGTTACGATGTATAAATATAAAAAAGAAGAAAGTTATTGACCTATTCAATATGATACCAAAGAAGAATACCTAAACTGAATAAATAAAAAATTAATTATATATAATTTTAGTACACCAGTCCACAAAGTGAATGAGCTTTTTAATGATTGTTTTTCGTAAATGAAAATTTTTTACACTCTTATAGTAAATGAAAGTTTTTCGGTAAATTCTCGGGAAGTTTTTAGTTTTTTTCATAACAAGCAAAAAAGTTCTTGAACACTTTGTAACATCGATATTCGTATTCAATACTATATGCGCAACTTCATTGAATTTATATATAAATTTCAAGAATTATATCGTTAATGCAGTCTTTTTTATTTCATTAATGTCAAACCATGCTGTTTTTGTGTTTATGTACATTTCTTTCTATCGCAGCTTTTCTATGTTAAATTCCGATGTACATAGGTATATAATGTTCTGTTCCTTTCACACTGTAATGGAATAATTTACAACAAAGCTAATTTCATACATAAAAAATTCAATTGAAATTTCTGAAAATCTGAAAGGACGAACTGAAATGTTATGTACATAGAGATGGGCGATAGAATGAGGTAGATAAACAAATTCTACGTGATTGAAATTAATGGAATTAAAAAAAATCTGTGTTCACGATATATTACTAAAATAGTATTGATTGGGGATTATTAGGAAATAACAGAAAAAAACGGGGAGTATTTTTAAGGGGGAATAGCTCTCACTCGTGCAAGAGATTCAGCCTATGAATGAATTTATTTTACATTGGTGCGTGGTATGAAAAGGAATCCATCTCAGGCTAAAAAAAATGATCAGATAACATTTTTTTTTCAGTTAAATTCAGGGTTATATTCATTAATTCAAAATCAATGCAATGAATGCGCAGGAGTAATTGAAAATAATGAGAATTATTCATTTATGTGGTATGTTTAAGACCTACCACAAAAAAACATAGTTTTGGGGGAAAGAGAGAGTTTGGAGGGAAACTGAAGTCACGTGCCTCATTCCAAGAAAATTTCAGTGGGAGTAGGTCATATAATTAAGTCATTGTCTCAGCAGAACGTTTAACCCCTGAAATAGTGGACGGGAAAAAAGAAAAATGGGATAATGGAGAAATAGTGGGATGTAGCTTTCTTTCTTTTTATTTTAATCCAATGAATGTTCAGAGTTGTGGAGGTTTTACTTTTTTTTTAAATGGTTTTAAGTGCTAATTTATTGGAGAAAATGCGGAAACTCGATATGTTTAGTATAATACATAAATAGGACTACATATAGTTCTCAAATGTCGTCGAGTGAGAGCTATAGAATACAAATTAAAAAAAGAGAATTATAACAATTTGTTAAAAAAAAGTTAAATATAAAATGCAGTGATAGGTGTAATTTAATTACACAATTTAGAGAGAAGAGGAGAAAAAAAAGTATGGCTAAATTAAAGTTATATTTCATAATATAATGGTGACTCATCAAGAACTAAAGTGCAACTGAGGGAAAAAACGTCATTTTAAAAATGATTTGTGACTGTATAAATTTAAATATATTTAATGAGACAATATAAGTAGAGAGAAAAAAATCTATGTAGATGCAAAATTAAGGCAAGTGATAGGAGGGAAAATTTCTTGGTAAAACCGGAAAAATATTTAAAGAAGAAAAAGAATCAATCCAAATTACAAATGGCTCTGAATGGTGTTGAGAAGAAACTCAGTCTTAGATATTTTGCATAACTTTGCGATGACTAGAATAACTGAGAGAGAACGTGTGAAATTCGTAGAATTAAAATGGATATTCTGTGATAAAAGTTAATACTTTGATGGAAAGAGGAATGTCGTGCGACTTTTCTTTTCAAATCATCTGCCACAAACTTATCAAATCATTGACATTTATCTTGAATATCTGATTTATTCTATCGAAGATCTAACAAAAGAAAATGTTAGTTTCCCAATCAGATGAAACAAAGAATAAAAATTGTTATTCCAAAGTCATTTTCTTTAATTAAATATATTGATTTGAATTTACACCAAAAACGCTAAAAATATACAATAAATTGAGGAAATCGCGGCTGAAAGTCATAAAAGAGTTTTCGGAAAATCTCAAAATATCGTATTTCCCAAAGAAATTGTGGAAGTAGTTTAGGAAAAGTTCTAAAGCGGAAAATTTCCTACAGGAATAATCTATCCCACTTTCCTCTAACTCTTTGGGAAATATGACATTTTAAGCTATTTTTCAAACACTTGATTGACTATACTAACCACAATTTTCCCGAAATACGTTAAATAAAAAAAGAACAGTATTAGTTTGTATTAAATTTTATTATAATAGAACCAATAAATATTTTTAACTAAATTGAAATATAAATAATTAAAAAGAATTTTGATGAAAAATTAACCCCTTTCAATTTTATTGATTTTTTTAAATGATATATTAACAGAGTTTTGCGGAAAAACAATAGCTCGTAAGAATATTATTATTGAGGATATGAAGGACATCAGTCAAATGCCCATATAATTCACTTCTAGAGCCATATAAAAATTTTATTTTAGAATCTTTAAACATAAATTTGAAACAGTTATCCCTGGTTTTTGTTTTTAAAATTTATAAGCATAAAATTTGGGACACTCGTTACTTATTTAATTGCCCTACTCATAGAATATAGGCAAAACACAACACATTCACACAATGGTTGAGTGGGAGAGAGCACCATGAAATAATAAAAAAAAAATGAGAGAAAATGTTTATGTGACATCAATGGAATCTACATGCATATATGTACTGAAATTCATGCCGAAACGTGATGAAAGTCCCCAAAATATTTTCATAAATGCTCAAAGATAATTTAATATAAATCGACAGGAGTAGAGGAGATGGTGCGACCCTGTCAGCAATGATGGCACACATAGTATTGCGATATTTGGATATTGCGAGGGCGAAGGGAATGGTCCGGGAGGGTGGGGGAGAGAGGAAATATTCAGCGCTCAATTGGATCACATTTCACACAGACAGCTCGATTACAATCATAAATCACGGAGCTTTAGGTTTGCTTCCTTTTAGAAAAGGTTCCAAAAATGAAAATGATTTTCCGTATTTGTACAGTCAATTTTCTTCTACCACATTTTGATTTTCTGATTGATGACCGGAGCATTTTCACTTTATTTGTTCAATCCGTGCACAAATGTTTATACAAAAAAAGAGAACTGTGGATGTTCGATCAATTTTCCCCATGAATTCCACCTACATATCTCTTAAATCAGTATTCAAGCCAAATATAAAAAGGAGGTTCATTAAATTATAAAAGAGTGGCTCATGTGTAAGAAATGGAAACACAAAAGGGACGAAAGTTGAATGAGGATGGTAATACAATTTGGTTAAATGTTTCTTAAGCGGCCTAGTCTTTTGCAGCGAAAAAAAGAGAAAAATAGAACGTATTTTTTACTTACACACACAAAAAAACTCCTTCTGCTAAAGTAATAAAAGAATACGGTCATCGAAATAGAATAAAAAGAAAAGACAAGAAAAGTTACCGAATACAAGAAGAAGGGTATATAGTACCGAGGGAAAAGTAATCCGAAAAACATCCCAGAACAATACGCAAAGGAGAAGGGAGAGAAAAAAACGAAGGAAAATGAGAATAAACGTTCCTCCTTGCGCTATCATTTACTTAAGTTGGATTTTTTAATACACTTGGCTATTAAGGGGAGGTGGTATTCCCTTGTTTTCACTTTTGCCCTTTGATATAACCGTCAGTCATGAAAGCACGCAGAAAACAAATAAAGATATCAATCTCCTGAGCCAGCAACAATAAAAACTAACAAGGCATCAAATACAACAACAAAACACAATCAAAGATAGCGGAAATTGAAAAGAAAATCGGAAAGACATAAAAATATGTTCTACGCATGGCAAATAGAAAAAAATCATATACATAACATACATACATATAAAAAAGGTAATAAGGACACTAATGGCCATTTACTCTCCTAAATATAATATATATGGGATAATGCTCGTTTTCTTAATAAGAAATTGACCTGAGAATTCCTTCGTATACACAGAACTGATTTTACTTATTACTTTTAAAGAAAAAAAAAAATAAAATGAAAAACAAATGAAAGATGATGTTAAGACAAAATTTCAGACAACCATTTATCTGATTTTTATCAAAATGAAATTACAAAAGTTACATAAAATAGATAAATCATAAATTCAATTAAAAAAAAACATTAAAAAAACCAACAGATACCATCAAATAAACAGTATTTGAGAAAAAAAAAGAAATATACCCATATAAAAAAATGAAATTCATGTGTCTAAAAGTAAGAAGTGAGAAATCTAATGAAAATCTTCAAAAAAAAAAATAAAGAAAGTAATATTAGTGTAAATGTGAAAAAATCCGCATAATGTATAATTTTAATTCTGTAAAAACAGTCCTTAAAGTAAAAGAAAAAAATGAAGGTATTCATATGTAAATGTGTAATAAGGGAAAAACTAAATTAAATAAATATCTATTGAAAATTAAGAAAATGATTTTATTTTCTATTTCTCATTTTTCTCTCTCATTGTAATTTTTAATTCATAAAGAAATCTCAATTTCCAGGTTAATGAAAAATCAATGGAAATCTCTATTTTACTCTCCATATTTTCATAAAATCCTAATTCTGACTCATCTGACTTATAATGATTTACCTAAAAACCTTTTAAAGCTTTTTGGTTTTCGTACAATATTCAAAAATTGTACTTACCACCATCCCTTGCTCACGAATTATTTATCCAAATTGACTTATCCACCCCACCTCTATTCGAATTTCCTAAATATATGTAAATTTTATGCATAGGTATATTTTATTACACAAACATTCTTATGCTTGCATGTATGTATGTATGCTTATATTAAAATTCACCATATTCTATCTAATTGCTTTTTAGACACGTTCTTCAAGTATAAACATTTTTTTTTTATTTTCCTAAAGAAAACAGCAGCATAAAATACATATTTTGAAATGAAATATCGCTCAAGTATGTTGAAATTATTATTGGTGGCACATAATGTTGGGGAAAAAATCATCATCAATTCGATCAATACATAAAATTCATCAATTTCTTGTACTTAAATCTTGACGCGTTGAATTTTAGATTGATAGAATTGATAGGCAATGTATTCAGCCGTTGCTATCCTTTACCTATTTTTATTTACCCAGAATGATTGATTAAAATGTATATTACATACATTATTATCTACTTATAGGTGTATTTATATACATATTAAATTGAAAAAATTTCCAATGTAGGGAAAGTTGTGGAAGGGATAGTCAAATTTGGAGAAAACATTTTATTTTTTGAAACCATTTTTAAGCATAGTTCGAAAAGTAACTCATTCCATTGTCATCAAGATATAGGAGTCTATTCATTTTTTGAAGAAAATGAGATATTATATGGGCGTGGTTCGTGCGTTCTTGACAAATCTATACGGAAATATAAATTCCATTTAGCTTAATTTGGTAAATTTCCATATCTTTCTTAAAAACATCTTGAAGTAGTGTTTAATGTGAATTTTTTAATGAAGCCATAGCACGAGTAAAACTGAATTAACTCTTTTAAAAAAATATAATAAAATTACCATTTATTGCTCTACAATTTTATCATGCACTTTAGGCACATTTGTGTTAATTAATATTTAAAATATTTTTTACAACTAATAGAAAAAAACGAGCAAAAAATTTCAATGGAATTTATTTTATTTTATATTCTCTGACAGTGTTAAATTAATCAATTTTTTTGATAAATTGAGTACTTATATGTTATCATATTTATATGCACATTGTTTAAAAAATTTATTAATTCCTCCCACATGCGCAGTATTTCACTGAATAAATAACGCATTCAATGGTCAATGAAACAATTGCCACAACATATTGCAGTGCATCATTATATGAAAATTATGTTGATGTATTTTTTCGTCACTGATATCACCCCTTCCTTCACCCACCCCCGCCTGTCATTCGGTCCATTTATCTCTGTAAAATTGTCTCTGTTGTAAAACTCAAAAAGCGAATAAAATGGATTGTTAGTTACCAAAATTGGAGTTGAGAGAAAGTTATAGTTTAATATTATTAAGATCTTCTTGTTAATTGATAAAGTTGAAGCGAATTGCATGCAATTATTCCAATGTTACTATTTCGCAAATGAACTTTTAATTTCAATTTAAAATTGGCAAATGTGAATTCTCTTATCGCTTCTTCTTCTTCTCTTCAACATAAATTGTTCGTTGATCTATTCTTAAATATTGTTGTGTAAAGTTTCTCTCAGACAATGTTCTTAGTTCTTATCTGTTTTTGGTAAACAAACTGAACAAAGCATATCTTTATTTATGGTTTGAATTTTCTTGCATAATCGAGAAATGTATAAGCGGTGTATGATTTAAGAGAAGGACCAATATTTTATGAAAACTCCTGTAGAATAAATCGATCAAAATGATAGAAAATCAAATAATTATTTTAATGATAGAAGAATGAAGGAAAATTTTCAATATTTGATTTAAAAATTGATTCAAAAGCTTCATAAAAAAATTCTTAGTCTTTCCATAATAATTTATTAGACTATACGTCCTATAGTTTAATGCTACGTAATATTGCCAATGGGGATTAAGCTTTCGCTCTTAAGATGTTATACGCGTGATTGAATTGGAGATGATTAAATTTCCAATTTTCTACGATATAATTGAAAAGAAAAAGTCCAAGTTATGGTAAAACAACCTTCCATAATTTGATCTCAAATTCACCACGAATCCTATATTTTCATCCGTGCACGCCCGGAATATTTCACACCCGTACACACATATGGATTCCTGACTTGGCACCTCCAACGAAAGTGGATTACGAATGAGGAAAACTTTCGCGCCGTCGAAGGGATATGTGTAAGCTCTATGGATGTTTGTGGTTGAGTTTAGAAAGGCAGGTATAAAAGATTTACGTGTGAAACGTGGTGTTTTGACGTGGGTGTTTTGTTTTCTTTCCTTTCGCTCTTGTATATGTCTCTCGCACCAACAGGGGGTTTCACAGGCACTTTTTGTTGTTCAAGAGGGGTGGTGGAGGTTATACGTGAAGGCTGATATAGGATCCACATCAGGGAGAGAGAAGTTATGATACCAGGACAACGAAGCTGGGTTTCTCCACCTTATATGGGGGATTTTTGGCCACAGGAGGTGAGTTAATCCCACACTGACCTTTAAAAGTTACAATTCGTCCTGAATGACAAACTCAAACATTTTCGACCCTCAATACCTATTACAGCAACGCGCAAATATAATTTAATAGAATTTCACCCGTCAAAAGCACATATCATTTCCGACTTGTCTGCATTACGGGGAAACATTAGTGTTATTAATGCGCATATTATATAAATATTTTATACATAAAATAAACTACCCTGAAAAAGTATTGGGACAAGCTAAACTGAATGACCTTTTTTGAGGCAAAAAATTTTCTTTTATTAAAGAGGGATTGCACTTTTTCCTAAAAACTTTTAGAAAAATTTTCATTCAAATCGAATGTTAGTCATAATTTTAATATTTTTTTGCTTCCTATATCTCCTGTATTTTTTGTTATTATCCCACGTTTCACATACATACATCACGATATAAAGAGATGGAGAAAAAATACACCGAAAATGAAGCAGATAAAGCACTTTTTGCACGTGCAAAGACACTGTGAATAAAAGAAATATGTTATATGAAGTGCTTTCTCTCACAGACATCAGACCCCTATCTTACAATTTTCTCCATCACGGACGGCATCTATCGCATCTATCCTCCTTATGGATATTTATGGTTTCCCGACTCTTTGATGGATGTCTGAAGGAAACGAGTATTCTTCTCGACATTTGTCAGGCACCAACGATTCTCCTTTATTTGGTTCTCTCACCCAAAAAGGATCGCATACTATACAAGAAATATATCTCGTAACTCCACAATTTCGATATTCCCATCCGGGAGAGTGAGAGGGAACCTTATTTTTCCCAACTCGCAAATACCTACATAAACTAGGAAACCCAAAAGAAATCGAACTGCGATGGAATACAATGTTAGATAGAATAGAAAATGATTTTTTTTTCTGAAATTCTAGAGAAATAATTTAGAATTAAATTAAGAAACTTATTCTTGCACATTTTGGTATAAAACTGACTTGGAGTTGTAGAGAAAATAATTAGGACGCTAAGTCCTTCCGAATTATTTTTAGTTTTTTGCTAAAAGAAGTCTTAGAAAGAAAATTAGTGAAAAATCTAGGTTTGTTCTCGTTTTAGGAAAGTCTGAAGTCTATTTTTTTTACCCTTTAAGAAGGCGCTAAGAAGCGTCGAAAGCTTTGATCAAAATTGTAAGGATTCGTTTAAACGGTTTAAACCCATGCACCGATATTATTTATTTCTTCACACACCCGGAATACTCCCAATCAACTCTCAGTCAGGCAACTTTTGGGTCCCCTCTTTATATTGAGACACATAAAAAAGCGACAATGAGCAGAAAGTTTTTTTTTCAGCAGAGTTTGAGGTAAATGACACTGCCATATTAACGAATGGATAGACATTTCCTAGCAGTAAATTTTTTCTCTCCCTGGTGTGTCTATCCTTAAGATGGTTAGTAAATACATATGTAGGAGGATGAAGTAAACAGCAAGAAAATTTGTGGAGAACATTGAGAACTTGATAGCAATGAAGCAAAATAAAATATGCAGTAGGTCCGTTCTAACGCATAAATTATTCAGTTGAATCCTTCTTTTAGGGGGGTGGTGGTGGTTGGTGTGTGTGTATATATAACGTTGGGAATGTACATACATAAATGCCCCGTATTGGGGATATAGTATTAGGTGGAGAAGCTCCAATACGTGGGATGGGAGAAGTGTTTTAGCGGTGAAATTTTTTGAACGGAACAGCGAAAAAAAGGGTGATTTGAAAATGGCATCTGTTACAAATGACTCAGATCGATTTGTAAATTGTATGTGTTTGAATACATTTCTCTGGGTATAAAATTTATTTCCTCTTTTTCTTATATTCCCTTTACCTAAAAACGTATTTTTCTGTATACGTGTGAGCCTATGTAGAAGCACCGAAAGAGTCGTTTCTAACCCAGTTTTGTTTCTTTTTCCCTGTAAATAATCCATACATCGAGTGGGTGCTCTTTGAGCTTTTTTTTTGGCAGACGAAAACTGGTGAAAGAAAAGCAAAGGCCGAATGGAGGGAGCAGAGCATGAGAGCAAAAAAAAAAAAGCTCAAGTACCAAACGCCAAAAGATACAGTGAAGTGGATAGAAGGTATACCTACCCGTACTATACATACATATATGACGAAAAGAACCCTGTGGGGGAGTTGAAATTCGTATGAAAGCCTCCCTCCCACCCCGTAACTCCTTAATGTAACACGAAAACGACGATGTGATCGTTTCGTACTAAAATAAATCTACAACCAACTATGTACACCATTGAACAAAGTAAGTGGCAATAAGAAATGATGTCAATGAAAAGTCGGTTTTATTTTATTTTATTGGCTATACTTCTGGGGGGACCCTTTATACCTCAAAAGTTCTATATAGAGGAGCCCGTCAGTTCTGTGATATTTGACTTTTTTTTTGCTTTATTTTTAAACCATGCCTTCAATTTTTGCCAACATTCCACTCGGGACCTTTTTATTCCGTATATTTCCTGGCACAGGTGCGAAAGTATTGAATTTTCCAGGCTATCCAATTTAGTGTCTTATATGTATCTGACGAATCAAAAAGAAAAATCCCCCAATTTAAGCGTCGACAATGTTTTTTTTTTCTTATACAATAAAGTGAATAAAAAAAACCCTTTCTGTCACAAAAAGGATTGTATATAGCAGTGATATAAGCCACCCAGAAAATAAGCGGGAGTGTTTTCAATATAAAGTCAACGACGTGAAGATACCTTCCATAAAATAACAAATTGGATTGCTAAAGACGTATATTACGTAATGCATTTTCCACCATTTTTCACGCTTAACACTACATATTTTCATTTTTCGCACAATTTATTAATTTCACAAATTGAAATACCTACATGGGGGTGTGAAGAAATTTGCTTAACCAGAGTACCATGGAGGAAGAAGGTTCAATTAATGGTGTAATTATCAAAATCTACGATGTAATGCTGGTTACACCTCCTCCCCCCACTTAAAAGCTTTGCCGACAGAACAAAAAAAGAAAATTTAGTGGTGAAATGGATTGTCTTTTTTTTTTAAGTCGCAAACATTCCGCTGTTATGGATTGCTATATGTACGTGGATAAATAAAGTGGGTCAATCGATGGCGATGCTTCAACAATTCAACATAGCCACTGCAATCTCTTGCTCCCAAGTGATTTTGCAACGCTTAAATAGTCAAGATAACAGTCATGTGCAATAAAATAGTGCAACGTTAATATTTTCTTTTTATGATTTAATGTAAAACATAGTACTTTTACAACATAATGGTTGTTTTCTTGACGTGGTTAATGTGAGCTTTTTTGGTGGGAGCTGAGGTGCTCTCTTCGGGGGCGTCAAGGGTGCGTGTCAATCCGAGAAAAACACAATTTTTACCAGAGCTTTCGGCGAATTACCTCGCCTTCTTCTGTGGTCAATTTTTGTCTATTTTTGGATTCCGTCAATTTCTTTTTCTCTTTCAGGCAGTATATTGACCGGATGGGGATATTTTTCCGGGTTTTTCTCAAGTTTTCCCAGAGCATAGAACATAAACACTCTCATTTGGTGGCAGTTGCAACGGTTATTTACAACATAGCTTACGGTGCTACTATTCTTTTCATATAATGTGAGACATTTTGTAATCTAAAATTGGAATGTTCACTTCCACCCACTTAATCATTTAAAAATAGGAGAAACAGAAAAATAGCTCATTTGATTAATTGAAAAGAAGTGAATTAGAATAATCCGAAAGATATTTCTAGAAAGTAAGTTCAAAGAGAAGAATAATGAAGGCTAAGAAGGAAGAATATGAAGGATTAATTTGCAAGAAGAAAATCAAAAGAAAACTGCTGCGGATTTGCAAAAAAAATACTTTGTGGTTAAAAATAATTGCCTATTCTGGGAAACATAAAATGTAAAATGATTGAATTAATTTCAAGAATTCAATGACAACAAAAGATAGATGGGAAAAGATTAGTTTGCACCTACGATGAGCTAAAAAATCTCTCAATTTTCAAATAAACTGATTTTACGTTAATTTTTTTAACTGGATTTACAGCGTTTCAGATAAAAAAAAATTAACGAAAAATCAGTTTATTTAAAAAAATTCAAGATTATCGCTATTTTCGACAACATATCTGTATGTTGTAGCAACAACATATCAAAGAGATTTACAAATACGAATATCCGGATGATAACTCCCATCTATTTTCTGCATTTGCACTCATAGTCAGTACTTAAATACCAAAGGTACATATTGGATAGTAGGTTATACCTATACACATAAAACACCTAAATCAATTAATAGACACACGGTTTTCCTAACAACAAATGTTGCACAAACTTCACAAAGGTAGGATTTTACGTAACAAAATATTGAGGTAAAATAGAGGTAAATTTTATATCTAAAAGAAGGATAAATTTCTCATTTGACCAAATGAATTTTTTTCTTGTGTAAAAAACATAACAAAAGGAGATTGTTGGAGCAATTTGCAAAATTGATATTCTGATTAAACAAGAGAGAATCTGCTGGATGCGGAACTAAATGAAATTAAGTGAAGGAAGAGCAAGAAATAAAAAAAAGTACAAGTAAAACAATTCTCTCGAAAATTTAAAGCAACGTA
Source organism: Lutzomyia longipalpis (assembly GCF_024334085.1). Lineage (NCBI taxonomy): Eukaryota > Metazoa > Arthropoda > Insecta > Diptera > Psychodidae > Lutzomyia > Lutzomyia longipalpis. The sequence continues at coordinate 20,353,839 of NC_074707.1, forward strand.
AAATATACTTGGGGAGTCTTACATACATTGAGATTAAGATGATTGTATTATTTTCGCAGAGTATAGCATCTTCCTTTTTTCAACTTACATTCCCATTGTATTGGTTGAAGGAGGGATTTTTATGCTTGTGGATTAAATTATTTCTCTCCAGCTCTGTATGAATGTTATTTTTCTTACCACTCCTAATTATATGTATTATTTCTTATCAACACTTTACAATCGCAACACTCTCTGAGCGTATTTTACATTTTGCCATCAAAATACACACAACACAGAATATATATAGCCAAAGTACCAGAGTGGAAAGAAAGAAGGCAAAGACAATTTGAATATTTTTCCTCAGAAATATACATACAGGGTTTGGAGGTGTGGGGGAGGGCGACGAAGAAAAAAAAGGACAAAACTTTACATAGTCTTAAGGAAAGGAAATTTTAAATAGTATATGTATATGCATGCAAATACACATACATATATAGAGGAGTAAGAAAGGAAAACAAAAAGAACGTGGTTTGGGTTAGCCCATTTGAAGTGAAAAGACCATTACTAAGAGATTTGTGGATTAAAGATGTAAATTTCATTATGTACGAGAGTTGATAGAAGTACCAAGAAATGCTGATGTGTTTCCACAAAATATAAATAACCTCTTGTGCGCATGCATATGTCTGTCTCTAAAGTGATTTTTCTCTCATCCCCATATCCAGCATTTTTCCCTCCTCCGAACAACTATTATCATTTTTTCTAACAAACTTTTGCTCCAACAAAAGTTAAAAATAACGATTAAATGCATAGGTTCTGATAATCTCATAAAAGTTTCTCAAACTATCTGTTACACAGTTTTCCTTTAAAAGTTTCTATAGGTGGGGCATTAAATAAATATTAAAGTTAAATCATAAATGAGATGGAGGAGGACGAATAGTGCTGTCGATTGATAAGCTTGGTAATCTATTATTGTTTTCCAATAATTTTATGCAATAAGTAGAATTAATTAAATATGAGAAATTGAATAATTTGATTTTCTTCTTGTTTATTATTAATTGCTGGTTGATAGAAATAATAAGATTGATAAACGTTAAGAGATTTCACTGTTGATTCAATATTTATTTGTGATGAATGTATATTAAACAATTTTATGCCCTGAGGAAGTTCCTCAATGAATCTCGAATCGTTTACGATTAAGCAAATAAAAACAAAAAAAAGATCGAATTTCACATTTTCTATCCATTTGTTATTGGATATTTTTCGTATAAAATTCTATTTTGTATACAATTATGCTACAATTAAATTATGTACCTATTATATATAGAAGTAATAACGTCCAATAAAGACGATTGCTTGAAATATATTTTCAAGTTTATCCATTATCATAATCATCTCCATCTTTGCTCTTTTGATATGGAAATTTTTATATAGAGAACAAGAAAAGTATACAAAAGGCCTATTTTATTTTTTCTTTTATCAGATATTTCAGACTAAATTATAGGCCAAAAGGGTTCTGTCCAAAATTCTACCAAATATAAATTTTGAGAATATTTTTTTTTTCTGTGAGATAAAATCATTCAAGATGAACTGATTGGAAAAATGAAAAGTCCATAATATACTTTGTATACACATATAGTAGTTGAAGGACCCTAAACGAGCTTTTGTGTATAATATGAAATTGATATGGCGGAAGTACTTTCATGGTTAGATAATAAAATCTCTTCCCTTTATGTGAAACACGCGCTATTTATTAACTTTTATAGCATATCGTGATAATTAGACTTTTATTAGATTTTTTACACTCACATTATTTATCTTCCTGATACCACCACCACCACCCCCCTACAGCATACTTAGCCATAGATGGGGGTAACGATATGGTTTAGAAGTTTCATGTGCGTCGCTGTTCTGCAGCAACCGTGATAGATTCATGATCTTGGCACAACCAAGTATACAATACAAGCACAAGTCCTACCATATAAGCTGTTTGGTGAAGCACTGAGGGCCTACTTTATTAGGGTAAGTTTTGGAACCGCAATATTTTATTTTGTTTTCGTTCGCCCAACTCCAAAAACACTTTCAGGTATGGAATGGGTAAACTTTCGTGTGGCGGGGGTGGGATAAATTCACTCCATCTCCCCCGCAATGGAGTTTGCAAGGCATACAGTTTGCATGCTATACTCCACCCTCCCATGTCTAGTAGTGGAGATACTGCTGATGCTGAAAGAGAGATGAATATAGATAGCATGAGTCAGGATATTAGGAGCAAAGGAGACAGAGAGACATTTTTGGATATGGTATCCAACTTTAGCCACCCACCCACGTATGTGAGAATCCTCTGTTGTGTCGTAAATATTTAGTTCGCCTCACTATAGAAAACACTAGAGAATTTCTCTATCCTCTCACCAAGCTTAAAATATATAGTCATAACTTTATTATTATGAAAATCTATGAAGCGAAAATCCCAACATCCTTATCCCTCTCTTCAATTGAAAGGGAAATTTTGGGTAATTTTTTTTATTTAAAGAAAAAAACATTTTTTTTTCTGTGCAAAAGCGATTGTTCCAATGAAAACTAACCCAAAACTGTCAAAACTCCAATTTAGACAAAAAAAAAGTTTCAGGATAGTTTTTGGTATGTTTTTGTGCCATAGATATGCAATATTATGTATGTACACGTACATGCCTATGTACATACATATATGTAAGTTATATTATACATTTTCACCTATTATTCCGCAATATCTCACGCTTGTACAAATTTCAATGCTCTCAATCAATATTGATGAAAGATAATATGGTTTTCTAGAATAGAGAACGTCATGCGGGTAGTAAAAAAAAGCGATACATGACGGTTTTATACTCGTTCTTTTCCACTCACACGACTTCTCTTCCCTTTTATATACTAAATATTATAGCATAGAATTATGCGTGTATATTGTGTTGAATGTAAAGCGGAGGTATTGGTACTCAAAAGGGCATAAATGGGAAAGCTTTTTGTGCTCAGGGTGTTACACACTGAATAGAACCATTATGGTACCCATTTATGTATTCAAAACTCTGTTTTATTATAATTTCACGCATTACACTTTAGGTAAATGTAAACGTTTTCCGAGCTTTAACTTCGACACCGCGTGTGTAACGTGATCTTATCATTTTTTTCTCTACATCTCCCCATGTCCTATGCAGAAGCCATCCATCCATAAAGTGATGAAAAAAGAAAATTATATTGATGTTGATCTTTTTAGGAAGGATAGTCAAATATAAACTGAATTTATTTTATATGTATACCTATATATAATATCGTATTGCAGGTTTTTATATATATATTTTTTAAATATATTCGAAAGAAAGATCCTTTGAAAAACCTTATACAAAGGACAACAAAACATTAAAGTTTGCAGTAAGAATAAATGAAATCAGTCTATTGATTTAAATGCAAGAAAAATAATGTTGTCCATGCCAGAGCTTCAAACTATATGGAGCAGCCCAAGAGTTATAACAACAATTCGGTGAAGTGTGAATCGATATCGTTTTCATAGTGTAATCGCCCTAATGGAAGACCGCTTGTTTCAACTACGTACTATCTGAAACTTCCCCTTATTCCATATACTTTACCATACCAAATATACATATATAATATAGGGGAGCCTAGGAAAGTTTGGCCACTTTTGCCACTTTAGCAAAGTTTATAATACTAGTAATTTCTGTGAGAAACATTTTATGCTACAATTTCTAGTTTGCTAAGAATATTCTGTAATACTTTATGTTTAAGTATAATTTCCATTGGTAAACCAAAAGCTTTTTGGCATTCGTGAACTTTCAATATTTGATACATAATTTTTTTTGTCAATAATCTATTCTAACATGATTTTATATTTCTTAAAAAGTTTATCATATAATTTATTGTTAAATTTTCAACATCCAGTATTGTTAAATTTTGGAATTTTTTGGGAAAGCTAAATCATCCAAAGCTCCTCTGTAAAACGTACATTATATCCATAATAATCACTATAGAGAGCTTAACAATACTGTACGAATACCTACTACTCAAGGCAAATTAAATGTGAGATACAATTAGTTGAAAGTCCTAATAAAGTATTGATAATTCCAAAACCATTTGTATGTAGATAGAATGAAATATTGCAAAACCCAATTCAATTAGTTCGTGTAGTAGCATAAAAAATTATTAAGTAGTGAAATATAGCATACTTCCATCCGAGAAATTAACACATTTAGCATTTAATTTTGTTTAAAAGAGGATTGCACCATCGTCTTGTTGGAAGAAAAATGATAAAAGTTTTTTTCTTGCTCGTAATTATCAATTTGAGGAGAATTAGGAGGAAAATTGAGTTTGCTTCACTTGTCATAAGAAATGTTTTTCTATTATTACCTACTAATTAAAAGCTTTTAAATCACAAAAAGAACTTTTATCCATAATAAATAGAGACGTAGAGAAGTTAGGAACTTTTTGTAATTCCATACTAAATGCATATATATTTGTAAATATACATTCTACATAATTAATGCATGGTACCATAGAAACATGAGTAAATTCCAAACTCACAGAACATTTCAACAAATCCTCACATTATATTTTCTAGTAGAAAAGGTTAAATATTCGAAAGTTTTCAACATTAGATTACCCATAAAACTTCTTGGGTGCAAATTTAATGTGGTGGGGATAAAAATTTGACGTGAATATTTGTCTATTGAGAGTAAATCCCAAAGTAGAATGACTTTCTTATATTTTCTTGTCGTTTTAAAACTTTTGCACAATTCTTCAATGAGTAAAAGGGAACTTATTCTTTTCCTCCCAAAGCTCCCGGAGTGGAAAGATGAAATTTCAACATTGCAGTGGAATCTATGTATTTGGGAAACGGGCGAGGGGAAAATCCTCCGCCGAATGTTGAGAGCTTCATCTCTATTTCTCCATGACATTCACTCGTCGACAAGTTTCAAAATAAACTTTCTTCTTCCCAGGTCTTCTCTTTGTAACAATCGAACAATTTCTCGAAAATAAACATAGAATATATGTAGGTATATAAAATAGTTCTATATAACATATGTCTTAAACACATATGTCGATCAATTTTTGTTATATATTTGAGTTACCTACCATGTGTCATAAATTCAAGGAAACCACTAATCTTCAAAGAAATGAGAAAGGTCAAAAAATGTCAAAGAATTATTAACTTCTAATATTTTTTGACATTCTCTGAAATGTTTCAAATTCAATAAAACCTCAGGATTTAAAAAAATATATATTTTGAGGAATTTTATACTAATCTCACACTCTCAATGGGCTTCATATTACTTTTGAAAATCAATTTTACAAGGAAATGTGCTTTTTAAAAGCACATTAATAAATGTAACAGTTTCTGTATGAATGAATCTTTACATCGAAGAAATAATCCGTGAGGATTATACCCATGTATACAAATAAGTAAGGAGGTATGTTGTACATATATGCATGCATTGGATTATATATTATGAGAAAATATATTCTATACACCCTTCAATTAATATAGACGTGTGTAGGTACACCCCAAGTGGTAATAAAATGATTTGATGAGAAACAATTGAGTTGGGTTACATTTCATGGCATAATTTTGATCTTGAATTTAATTAAACTAATTTTGTTGAGAAAATTGTGCCCTTTTGTTAAATTCAGGTTTAGGTTTTCAACATTTTGCATGTTAGACCTAGCAAACATGATTCATACATATATAGAAGTTGCGATGGATAAAGAGTATCCGGTTTAAGGGAATGGATATATTTGTAGATAGATTACAAATAAATAATGTAACTAAAAACATAAAAGCTCTTTTGGTCTTGAAGTTTCATTTGAACAAACGCAAATGAAAATGCAAATACATAGTAAAATGAACTTGTAAACCCAACAAAAGCTTTCCCTTTGTTCTCCATACTAGAATTTTCCACCACACAGTCCCTAATTTGGAAAATCACCTTTTACTTCCTTCCTTTTTGAGGTACGACCAAATAAACTTTTTGCTTCCTGGAAACTTTCGTTCGATTTCTGGGGAAGAGAAATAAATTGTCGCGATTTCAATAAAGGAACCAGTCACTGTGTGTGTGGTGATTAATATTTCATTACACTTCATGGAAAGCTATCGCCAGGACTTCACACCAAGCCTTCGCCAAGATTTTTCCTAGGCAATGCCTCATTTGGACTTTAGAGTTGCAGGCAGACTCCACCAAAAAAAAAGCTCCACACGTTTTTATCCGGTTTCATCATACTTACACTTTTCAAAATTAATTATTCCTTTCATCTATTCACACAGATGTTCCAGTTTATGGTACAAGGAAAGTTTCTCATATTATTCACAGCATGGCATAAAATAGGAGATATACCCAAGACTGCAAGAAATTAATTTCCAGAACCCTCTCGCATCAGCTTCTGTGTAAATATTTTCCAACACGTCTAAAATGATTCCCAACTTTGCATACGCGGAAAAGAATATGAAATTAAATTTGATGAAGCCAATTTTAAACAGGGTGCGCTCACAACTTTCGTTAATCTCAAGGGAAAGATTCAACCACATTACCAATATATATGTATTTAGCTTTACTTGCTGGTTTTTATACTTAAAAAGCTCATCATGCTTCTCTTTCTCATCTCCCATTTCCTATACTCCTCTTTTATACACCCTGCATACAATGGATTTATTTGTGAAGTTTGATAGGTGTATGTATGTATATAATGTACAGTAGATATGTATGTATTTATATACAGATAGAGTGAGTTGGTGATTCAACTAAATCGAATTTTGTGGTCAAATTACATCCACAACTTTTACGTTCTTCCTAGCATGTAGGTATGTTCCATATATGTATGTACATTTAATTTCTTATACGAAAGTCCCATCACGTTTTATGGACTGCACTATGGCATTTATAAATATCGCTGCGAAAATTGAAGTAAAAGATAGAGCGCATAAAATTTTCCCAAAGTTCCTTATGCTACGGATGAAGAGAAAACTTATACCACACTGCTCAACTTGTGTACACCGAAACTAAAGAAAAATTAAACTTATTTTCTTTCCATAAACTCGAAAACTTATAATAATTTGTCGTGATATCTACGTGCAAACATACATAATGTAGTATGCTGTATTCCAATTTTTTTTTATTAAACTTTCGTGCCCTGAATAATTAGGGATGCTGCGTGCTATATTCAGAAATATTCTTGAATTTGATTTTAATTTTATATCTTTTATTGTCTTGTTTTGTAAAATTTGATGTAAATTGGAAAAGATTTATAAAATTCTTGATAAAATTTTAGCAATATCTTCTGGTGAAGCGGCAAGTTTTTGCACGTGGAATATTTCTCTCGAATGCTATATACGAAAATATTCAGAGCTAATAAAATAATAAAAGATTATTGATTAACTATTTTTGACATATAAGCCGTTTATTCATTTTGAGCATTTCATAGCTCATTCAAATGGTTATATTAGAAGAATTTTCTTACATATTATTGAGTGGAAAAATACAGAAAAATTCGCTAAATAGAGAAAATTCTTTTTTTTGTGCATAAAATAATTAACTAAGGGGTAGAAAAATTATTAAAAATTCATCCTTAATCAACTTTATTGATTTTTCTTTTTCTTTTTGAAACCATAGTTTCTTTCAAACTGCAAACGTTGCAAAATAAATTTTACATTACATTTTTTTTTAATTCTACATTATTTTTAATATAACATTTTTTGTAGGCAACGATACACTAATGATACAAAGAATTTTCATTGATATTTGATTCGGAATCAAAAGCAGCCACAACACGATGTAACGTTTTCTTTTATTATTTAGCGTGAAAAAAAATAGCAAAAGAGATTTTCATTCTTCTCTAAGCATTTACCAACACCACCCGCATGTCAACGTGAATATCTTCTGTCGCAACCACCGGTACACATCTGCTTTTGCTTTGGATCGTGCTCATTGTGTTTGACAAAGCACCGGATATATATCAATGTTCATTCATCATGCTACTTGTTTTTGTTTCATCATCCTTACCCTATATATGTAACATATATAATACCCCTCTAACTCCCAATCTTTCGCTGACCACATCATTTTGTTGAAGCATCGTCATCTTTATGTTATTTTAATACTTATATTGTATTGTGTGGTTGAGGCTGAATAACTTGGATTGGATGCGACAGGTATTATTTTATTTCAGTAAAAATGTTAACCCTATTAATGTAACATTCTTTTATTTTATTTTTCAAACTATATCACCCAATTTTAGTATTAATAAATCTGCCACTAATTCTACGAAAACCAAACCGCGCTTTCACCACCACCGACAGGCAGGTCATGAAATTTATATACTTTTTAATTAATACAAAATTTCACCCAACCATCGCATTGTGTTGTGCATATTATCAAATACCATGGCGGCGTTTTGTGTGCTGTGCCAGAGTTATTCTTTCTCTTCACCACCCATCTACCATGTTTTATACCTACAAACATATACATATATGTATGTTTTATATATACATACATACAATCAAATTTACCCCACGCATACCCTTTGGGAGGTGAATGACGGATTGTTGTTTCTCCTTATGTAATTAGTGTGGAGTTTGTGTTTGCTAGGAAAACGAATTTTCCAATTTTCTCTTTTATTATATACATCCAATCACATGACAAAACATCTATAAAACAATATTATTTTATGAGAATTTCTGTTTCTAAAAATATTTTAATATCTTTGCAATAAAAATAAGCTCACAGTGATTTTTCGAGTTAGAAAATTGATTTTTTAATAACGTCACAGAGATAGAGGAAAGGGTTCTAGAGGGAGGATTGTAGGGCTCAATTTGTTGTATATTGTTCTATTTAAAATTTTGCATTATATTCTAAAGCAATGAAGCTACAGATTTTTTTTACCCCAATTCCCTTACATTGTAATTTATTATGGGTATATAAATATACAATGTATGTACAGAAATATACGTACAATATGAGTAGCAGCATAAAGCGTATAGCGTAATTTTGTTGAAAAATTTTAAAATGCCAATTCGTCTTCTTTAATAACTTTTATCAACAAAGTTTCGTATGCAGTATGTAATTTAAAATTTTGTATACCTACTGAATGAAACAATTGTTTGTTTTGAACATAGAATACAGAAGAATTGCAAAAAAGGCGCATTCCATATAATAGTTGTAGTACATTATACATAACATACAAAACAAATCCCTTGTATGTAATAAACTTGAGGGAGAGAGAGAATTCTTCCATATATGTGTACATTTTGTATCAAATTGGATAGACGAACGAAAAGTTGCAAAAAGGATGATGCCACAAAATTCAATTTATCTTTGGAATATGCTTATACCATGACTATGTATAGGATGTACTGCATTACATAGATGTTAAAAGATTTGCATTTTATTAAATTTTGAAATTAAAAAAAAAAGAATATGAAAAAAAAACAACTACAAAATAATCACATAACATATTTAATGGTTTATTACATTATTTTTCTCTATGGTCAGCTTTTTTGCTGAAGTACTTTATGTATGCAAGAAGAGAAATTTATCCCATTAACTTTCAATCCACGCCTATGTTGCATTTTAATAATATGTCCCATTTTTTTTGGTAAATTTTGTAAGAGAATTTTCTATCAATTTTTTTCTTTATATAAATTATGCGAATATAATTTAAATATTTATTCCTCAACTCATTTGAATAAAAAATAAAACATAATTTATATGCCATGTACACATTTTGAAGAGCTGTATATAATAGTTCGAGGAAGTGTGGAGTAGACAGTAAAGTGCTGTGGGTATGTACAAGTGAATTTACTTATGTATTACATGTAGGAAAGTGGTTAACCTCAATGCACAATAAAACGCATATTCTGCTGGGAAATTACTTGTTTGATAATAGCGAGGGTGCTATGGGTGAAGGGACGCAAAACAATTCAACTATCTCAACTTTATTTGTCGGTTGCTGCTTAATTTTAAGAACCCTCTTGAGATACTTCATGAATTTGACCATATCTATGTAACAGCGCAGCATTGCTGATTGCATGAAAATCTCAAAAGAGGCCAGGAAAAATTAAATACATAAGCTCTGAAGCTGTCTCTGTGGAATTCATGCTAAAAATTAAATCCCACATCAACTTCCCTCTGCTCTTTGCCTCCAACCACCATCAACGCAGTCAAAGGTCACAGAAAATAATGGAAAAATTGTTAGTTCTTCTTATTCGACGTGAAGGCTTACATAACTATTTTTTTTGTATGGCAAAAAAAATTCCTCATTTAGCATTGAAAAATGTGTAAAAGCTCTTTTGCGTGAAACTTCTGCTGCACCAAACCTTTATAAACTTTATGCAGCATTGGAAAAGGTGAAAAGGAGTAAAAGTTCGCGTAATGGGAAATGGCAACGGGAAGTCTCTTTTAAATGTCAAAATATAGGAAAATATTTCTCACAGTCAAACTTTGAATCTCATCCTTGTAAGTTAAACTAACTTTAACTCATTATATTATTTACTTTTTGTTTTCTTATTACACATTTCATTGCACTACATGTAATACATATACGTAGTATAGGTATTTACGTAAATAAATAATTGAGAATGTTAATTAAATTTTCGAAAAAAAAAACCAAAGTAATAACAATGAAAAAAGGAAATCTGTACGATCTGTGTCAAGCTTATAGTTGAGGCAGCAACTTTATAATGGGCAAAAGATTAATATTTTTGATTAAATTCATAACAAGACAGAAATGAGTATTATGGTCGTGTTTCGCTTTGCTGGCAGTCACTTTAGTTCTCATGAAATAACAATAGTAGCTCCTTGATAAAACTCACAGGCAAATGCTATTATATGTACATATACTAAACGGCTGATGGTGATTTCATGTTGCCTCTATGAACATTACACCATTGCAAAAGTAGGTATAGTATTATATATGAGATGGTATAAGGACGAATTTTGTTGGAATGAGAGCAAACACATCTGTACAGAGAGAGAGTATTTAATACATGGGTAATTACCAGCTTTGAATTGAAGCCCTCTAAAATCACACACTACTCTTACCATCTTTCGTATCATGGAAAAGCTTATGGGTCCTGCTTTGCACTACATACACACATCCTCTCACTTTACATTCTTCCCCGCATTCAATATCATTCGAGCCTGACTACGGTGATGAAACAGCGGTACAGGCTATATTTGACAAGTCAAATTACTCCGTGTATACTCTTACTTGTAATTCTCCGCCGTTTCCTCGTTCCTGCTACTCTATTTTCTCTTTTATAATTATGCTGCGAAAATTGCAAGAGTCAACAATATAAGCGTTGTACGGTAACGGCAAAAAGGGAACATTTATTTTCTCATTTTTACATGAACACGAAATCACTTCACAAAGTGATTAAATCACACTCGATACAATATGTATAAAAAAAAACCCGATACTATTTCTAATTTATCTGCGCATTTTCTACCCCTTGTTACCTATATAATTACAATGTTATTATTTATGTATCTTATTGAGGAGTACTATATACCTTTATCGACTTTTTGAAGTTAATTTTGAAAAGGGTTCATTTGCAAAGGTTTTTCCAAGAGGAAATGATGCAATTTTCCTTGTTATTGGAGTTGAAAACTGCATTCTCAATAACATAAAGTAAAGTCAAGTGCAAGAGGTCAGATTTAAGACATCCTCTCCTCCTACTCACCGAGAACAAATGTAACGAATATAGCATCATGGTGAGATTACTCCTGGCACCTTCCACATTAGATGTATATTTTCCTAGCAAGCGCAGTTAATCAATAAAACATTTGACCTATATTATTTTCAGCATAGTAACCTAACTGATGGGGACTCCATTAAAATTTCATCCCAGGAAAGTGCACCTATCAAAATTATATATACTTTGTGGTATTTACAATGAATCCCATTATTTTGAAATTTTCTCATTTAAAAGAAATAATTAAATATTTATTTTAACAATTAATTTACTATTTACCTACCAAGTTTGAGGTCAATCCAAATGAGTAATGCTTTTCATTAACCACAATACGTATTTGGTTTCAATATTATGCGTGAAATATACTAATTGATTATTCTGGGGGGAGCAATAAATAATGTTCTATATGACATTCAAACAAAATTTTAGATAAGAGGTAGAACATTGGGGAAAAATCAAAACATGTGATATATTAATAAATCCACGGTGTAGTATATAAAAATGTCTCGGTGTTAGAGAAATGAAAGATTCGAGTATGATCGGAACGACAGATCATTGGAACAGGGAGTCAAAAAATAAATTGGCCTGTCAGACTTCCAAACGAAACTGTTTTCACTCGTCTCTCTGTAATTTTTGCTCTCAATATACTCTTTTATGTACAATTTCAAAAAATATTTATACATAATGTAGATACTCTCTCTCAGAAAAATGAATATAGTTTCCCATATACTGGTGTACATATATAGCTATCCAACACCTTTGCCCTACTTACGAGACTCCAAAACTCTTTCACATAGTCATAAATCTCATCTTGTTCTCAATTTTAAATGCACATCATATAAAACCCTTTTTCCAAAACCACTCTTGTCAGTGTTACGAATTGATTTATTCAATTGATCTACTCTCTCACCCATTTGAAATAGATATTAGTTATTGGTTTTTCCTTGACACGAGACATTTACCTGTTGTAAAATACATTTAGATATGTTAGTATCCTATTTTTCAATCTTAAGGAAAAGGGTTGAGTCTAGAAGGAATTGATTTTTTAGTAGGTACTCAAAGTTCACATTTTTATTGCGTAAAATACATTTTCCGTGTATTGTCTTTAACCTATAGTCATTGTATATTAGTCATAGAAAATGTTAAGAAAATAATTTACCTTTATAGAACACACAGACATGCCGTAGAAATTGATAATTCACAAAAGCAAATTGTCTATTTAAGCACAAAAAAATAAATTCTCTCACTGCCTTCATTTCCTTACCCAGAATATTCATTGCTGTTTCTGAATAGCTACCTACATTCTTAAATGTACAAAATGTATATCCGAAAAAAATAATTAAATTTTCAGGTTTTCTTCGTTGTATATGTACATGATTTTATGAAATTAATCCGGTGAGATTTGCTTTCATGGACGCTCGAAAACCACAAAATATATAAGACCTACTTCATCATAACACACAAAAGCGTGGGTGGGGGTAGGGATGAGGGTGGTATGAATTTGTGAAAGTTATTAAACCTCGTGAATTTGGTTTTATTTCAACTTTTACCTTTCACCTTTTTTTCCACCTTCCATCTGTAAAGAGAGCTCAGCAGTTAATTTACTAGCCACAGACAAAAATGTTTAATACAATGGAAAATATGCTTTCAACTGGGAAATTGTTGTGTTTTTAATTCCCAGAATTGAGGTTTTTGCTCACACCTAAAAAGAGCATATTCTGAATGGCCAGAATTTTCTCAAACGAGAAAAACAAAAGCTAACGTTTAAAAAATATGCTTCACATATGTACATAACATACATAACTTACTTACATACGTAGGTAGCTATTTAAATATCACATGCAAAGGTACATTTTTAATCAAAGGCTGTTTTTTAATACAGTTCTGTTTAGAATAAAATAGAATCACAAGAGGGGGAGTAATCTCTTTTTTTTAACCGTGTATGTTATGTACTTTTTTTTCATCACAAAAAAACATAAACATATTAATTTTCTTTTCAACGATTTGCTCACTGATGTGGTAAATATAATAGGCAATTCCTATAAATAATACCACATCGTTTAATTCTATTTTATGAGTTTTGCATTTCAACCTTTTTTCACGCTCCATGAACTTTTTAAAAAATTCTCATCGTTCACATTGTGTCGTGGAGATTCGACTAATCCCTATATACACGGTGGGAAGTGAAATCCTCACACACACTGAATATGAATTCCATCCAAAATTGAAAGTACCACTCTATTTATGGGTTTCCTCTGTGCCTATGTACATGCCGACATACTATATGGCCAAAGAGAGGCCTCTGGGAAAGATGGTCAGTGAGGAATGTAAATGGGATAACATGTGTTGCAAATTTAGCATTTTGCGCTTGTGTGGCAGAAGTGAATTTAGCCTATGTTGACAAGCTGAAAATTACATTCTATGGGGGAAAATAACAAAAGGGGATAGAGTCATGTGAAATGCAATTTACGCTTGTTGGTAGAGTTCCAGGTATCCCCCATGACTGGGATGACACCTACGATTATTTATTTTTTGGAAATTGGTTGCTACATTGATGAAAAGCACTAAAATTTTCATTTGGATATTGGAAATCTTCTGCTACAGTTGACAGGACTTAACTTTCCAATATATAGTTTAAAACAAAAACAATAGGACACAAAAAAAAGCTTTTCGTTTCGTTCAAAATTGTTCATGTCCCTAACAATCCGAAAAAAAAATCAACATTTACTAAATGTTTATTTATTCTTTTTTTTTAGAAGTCTGCATTCTGCACCAAATTCTTGTTTTGCGTTAAATGTTCACTCTCTCAGGAATAAAATATATACCCTAACTGTGTGGCTTGGCAACAACTGACCGACACATTAAATCACCACTAGTACATAGTATCGCGTTCAATTACAATACATTTTAGATTATCGATATAGTCAATATTTATATATTTTCTGATATATCAGCCGCTGAAATGTATCCCTTCCATAACAGTCCATGCTTCACATAACGCACAATGCTTTTGCCATACCTACTTCAATTTGCATATAAAGTTTTGTTTTTCCCAAAGGGATTTTGCACGGAAGGAGAAAGCATAATTTTCATGGGTTTCCCATATACCTCTGCGTAATTGAAAACTATAAGTAAAATGCTTACCTCAGTGAGGAAAGCCGGAAGCATTTTAAGTAAAAAGAAAATTCCTTGAAATTAATTAATCAATCCCAAACCAAAACTCTTGAAGTTAAACTGCCGACAAATGAGTATGGTTTTCATGAAACCACAAACTTAATTGATTCAATATTACATGAGAGGTACTGTATAGGAGATCATTGAAAGTTCAGGCTCAAGGGTGGACCCCTGTGAACGGTATAAAGTTGATGGGAAAGAGCAAGAGAGGCTGGGGGGACTTTAATAGCAAAATGCGAAGCACTACACCAGGCTGGACCCACAGAGTGTACTTTATCCTCTCATAAATGAATAAATCACTTTTGCCCCATAAATTCTCATTGCCACATCGATGTATTGGACATTATATGTGCAAACTTGTGTTTTATTGCCGTTTACTTGCGTAATATTTCGCTTACAGTGGGAAGCAGTGAATCACTAAATGCGTGTACTTTGCACACCATCCCTATTGAAATTGTAGGTATGTATATAATAGCAAAGTAACAAAATGCCACACTTGTATTTTCACTACTAAATTCATTCCCTAAAACCGAAACATTCCGTATCATAGAAAAATGATAAAAAAAAGAACAAAACAAAGAAAATTCCAATCAAGCTACAAAAATATAATTCCAACACATAAATATTATATACATAGCGTTGTATAGCATGCAGAAAAAAATGATAACAGATAAAATTGTAAAAGGAAAGTTTGTTTTAGTCGCGTTTTTGGCCAGGCCAGGAAACTTTTTTACTTCTTTCAGATAGAATGCAATTAAAGCCACATTTAAAACTTTTGCTGTTGGGGGAGACTTTTTCACGCTTCCCCTTCAATTTTTTGACCAAGTGTTGTTTTCTTTTGGGTGTGATTAAGAAGAATATCATAAAGTATATAATGCGATTTTAAGGAAGAAGCGCGCATAATAATTAAATATGTTATGGAAAAGTGACACTTGGTTGATTTGAATTGTTAAAGAAATCATTTATGAATGACGTCAAGGCTTGGAAGATGAATTCCTCTTAATACACTTGAATTTTTAACCTCAACTTTGAAGCAAAAGAAAATTCTTTAGAATCCCCAAAAGTTAATTAAAAGTATCTCAATATTCATATTCTTCAAAATCTAATTTGATTTCTTCTAACATTATGATTTTATGCAAAACTTAGCTTCAAAAGTTTATTAGTTTTCATGAAAAATCAGCTTCCTTTACCTAAATATACCCTTATTACTTTATTAATTTTATGTTATTTAGTAATTAAGTTTATAGAAAATTTATTAAGTTTAAAATAATATATTCTGGTTGTTTCTCGAATTCAATACAATTAATTAAGTACAATGGCAATAAAAAATGACAACCATATGGCTAGCATGATATTGCATATGTCGTCATATAATACAATATTAAGTCATGGTACGTGAGAGCTCAAGTAACAAAGAGGCGTGAGATATATGTGACTGCAATATAAAATAACCTGAATTCCAATTATGATCCCTTGAATCCCTTTCAATATTCGAGAGTTTTCCATTTCCCCCCACAATTTCCAACACTAATAAAATACCTTTAACCACCAAAGTCCCTTTTGCACGTTTCAATTTTCGATTAGGACAACGCCTCTCTTCCTCCCGCCCCCCATAGAATGAAATTGAATAAAAATATGAATAGAAAATGGATGAAATTTTCCAACCAACACACAGATATTTTAATCGGTTGCCCCAAGTGGATCCTGTGAAAGTAAATAAAATATTCCTACCAGATAAATCTGACCCAAAGTCCCTTATTCACATCTCCGCACATCCATTATATAATATGTACTGTGCATATTATATATGTACGTACACATTAGGTATATGAAGCTATGACAAGAATGAATACAGTGCTGTAATATCCGCACTATTTATGAATTTTGCTCTTCCCAATACCAAAATGTAATTGCATTTCACCATTCAATTGGTTTTATATATGCTTTTGTCTCAAGAACAAATATTCCACCCTAGTACGCCCCTTGTTTTGCCGAATAGGATTTTGGGAGCATTGAAAGGAAAGAAGATGTAATATGTATATCAATGCACATATACACAATGGAAAAATAGTCAAGTTCTCTGAATTATGTAATACTACATCAAACACATGAGGTTTTTATGGATAAGCAAACAATTGTGAGTTAAATAAAAGGCACGTTCTATTTGATCGGAAGATCAACCATTTATTTAAGTTGAATTGAAAGCTCAAATAATCTCGAATTACCTCAGATTCATATGCAATGCAGTTATGCTATCCAATGTGCTGCATTAATATCATATTCTAAACTGTATGAAAGAAATGAGTTTAAAAAAAGTCGAAGAATTTCGGTATCAAAGATAGAATTCTAAAACTTTCCTTTTTTTCCAACGATTCCAATCTGAACTTAAATCGCTATCATACCTACATACATATACTATACGTACTTAAGTGGGATACTTAATATATGTGCTTTCATGTGTATATGTAGCCGTTGTTGAAGCTGATGTTTTCCTGAACAGTTCAACCGCCTATTTTCTGTTTCGCTTTTCTTTCTTCCCGGAAAGCTGGTACACAAAATTGTCGCAAAGATATTAATTACTCCCCAGCATTGTATTTCTCACAGTGACGACAGGCCAAACCATTTACTTGTTCACTCTTAGCGTGAATATAATAGTAATAATTTTTGACGAGGGTGAATAACATGGTGTTGGCGGTTTTTTTTCCACGGTGAAGCACAGACTGAAATAATCGTGAATTTTTTTTAGCAGAGAATAAATATGTACAGAAAAATACCAACATTAGAAATATATGCAAAAATGCCATTTTTGTCAACTGAAAACAAAAAAAAATGATATGTACAATTAAACCAGAAATGCTTATAAAATGGTTAAGTCCCATATTTCGCGTTCAAATGTTCAAATATGGGGTTTTCCGAGGGGGTGGAGTGGAATACAAAACGAGGAAAGTAATAGACCACCAACCAAAGCCGGATTCTGTGGTTCAAACTGATTTTATGATAAACTCATGTTGACTGTATAAATTAAGTACAGCGCGTACCAACGCAATATTTTACCCCGATATAGTGACGACAGTATTGTTTGTCTAATTTTCTCGCCTCTTATACATTCAGTGGCTTATACTTGTTACTACCATTATCGTAGATGTTACAAATAGTAAATCACAAACACACATATTTACGTACAAATTTTATCCATTTACATGTGCTTTAAATAATGCACCCCTCTGTGTCTAAAACATAACTCTGCATACATAATCCTAATTTAAGAGAAAAAGGATATTACTTTATTGTGGTATAAAAATTATTTGTTACCTGTTTTAAGTATAAGTTTTACCTTTAGAATGTGGCTTTCCTATTTTGCTTATTATTTTAATTCTCTGGTTTTGCTTAATTATGTTTCATGTATTTTATATGTTTAAAATAAAATATATAAATAATTTTAAGGGTACACATTGCTAAAGTGACGACATGAACATTTGTGGGACTACCCGGTATATACTTATTTTAGATATTACTGCGTTCCCTCGTACCCATAATAAGTTTAGTCATGTGGCTTTAATTTTTTGCTCATTTAGGCAACATATGGAATTCCAAAATATCCATTTAATACCATGAAATAACATTAGTGGGAAAAAAATTGGGAGATGGGTGCGAAAGTACAAAAAAGTAGTCCAATTATGCAATTGAATTGATACTATTCCCCTACAGTCTATATATATACGTTATATGTGCCTCTGCTTTAGCTAAAATGCATTTACGATTGCAGTTTTTGGGTGGTAGACAACACCGAAATTGAAATTGAAAGCAACCATGTGGAATATTAACATGAAATCAATACAATTGGAAAAATCTGTGCTGTAGAATTTCTTCGCCTATTGGAGCGAAATATTTTACTTAATTCCAACAATATGTATAAAGCTATATATATAATATTACATCCTCACATGCAATTTTGCTTATTTTTCTGAAAGGAAGCTTTTCCATCCATTTCGCTGTTGGATGAGAGATTCACTATATATGAAGGTTTTTTACCAATTTGCAGACTCTGTCTGCAAGTAACAGTGCTGCTGATGCACCTGAGGAAATTCGCCTTGTGTTCCATTGAGCGGTTAATATTGCATAATATGTATATAGTTGAGAGAAGGTTATATGTGCATATGTATATATGTACTGTATCTGCATGTCTAGTGTAGAGACATATTGAGAGGGGGGGAGGGCAACGGTACAGTGGGCGGTGGGATGAGGGAATATATTCTGAGAAATTCTCGCACAATATGAAAATCAATTTTCCTTTATTGCTAGGCGAACAAATATTCATGGAATGTTTATTGTGAATGGAAGAAGCGAAAAAGAATTTTTTCTTTTGTCATTCTCCATGGTGAGTATTAACCCGTCCTCGCATACACCACGCGTTTGTCAAAGTCTTAAGGAATTATTATGATGAAACACCTGTCTGCATAACATTTACAAAATGGGATGTACGTACAATAAATAAATGAACATATGTACATAGATAGAGAGATGAGTACATAATGTATAAAGTTAGTAATGGAATTGATGTTCATAATACTTATTGAATAAATATCTGACCGAAATATGTAAACGTATATACGTAATGTAGATATATAAAATGAAGGTGATGTGGTTATTAATCAAATTCATCTGCCAGCCATGAGCAAACGTGCTCCGTCAGAGAGAGCTTTCCTTCATCTTCTACCACCTTTACCATTCTCCATCACTATTTGTGCTGGAAGGGTGGAAATTTAGAGTGTAGATTAGACTTATCTCAGTGACTTTTTATCGTTTCTACGTTTTTCAAGAGGGGCGTGCTATACTTACTACAACTCGGGATATACTGCATGTAGTATAACCCCCTTGTAATCCATATAATAGCTCGGAAGAGGAAAAGGCTGTACCTTACAAAATTGCAAAGTGACAGAGATGCGGGAAGATATGATGGTAGGGGGTGGTGGGGTAGGTGTAGGTAGTGTTAGGAATGGAGGAAAAGGAGATCACAGCAGAGACCGAAAAGTATTAAAGTGTATGTGGAAAAACATGAAACATTTCTAGAACGTTGTCACGTGCCACGTGCAAATTTATTTCACTGTCTTCAAGGAAATTATTTGAATGAGGAGAATTGGAACGTGTTCCCTAGATGCCATTTTACCATTACACACAGATGGATATGGGGGACACGATTAAAATGAATAATTCACCTCATACTTCACAATCAACATAGTCCATTTTCTCTCATAAAAGGGTTTAATATACAAACAAGTATTTCATATACATAGCATATTACATATATGTGAAATAATACGAATTCCAACAGTGGGGATCATCTAATTCATTTTCTCTTATTAAATTAAGTGGTCACCTTCTCTATCCACGCTCATCTCTCTCGTCCTCGCAATATACTTTATAAGTGAAGTAATTTATTTCAATGTGACTCCAGTTATTTTCTGTAGACTATAAATATCCAATATGAGTGCTCTAAGTTCCCTATTTACCGTCTCACCGCCTAAATTGAGGTTTTTTGCCAACAATTCCTCAAAATTTTCATTGTCCAATGTAAAATCCTGCATTTCAGCAATGGGATCAGCAATGGGAAAATGCAGAATTGGTATGAATGATGCTGCTATGCTGTAGCCAAATGGTAGGTACTTTGCATATTCCTTAAGAAAATTGCTATAGCTGTAAAAAAAAAATACAAGTATGTAATTTAGCGACTACATACATACCTACATGCATAATGTAGTCATAAATTTATCACAGAGATTTTGTTATATAAAATAAAAGGAGAAAAAGTAAATAGAAGTGTTTAAGTTAAGAGGAAAAATGCGCGGAAAACAAAACCAAAAATGTTGATTATTTGCATGGAAAATATTTTATATATTCGGGCATTTTGAAAATATTTGAAGCATTTGAAGAATTCTTTGATATTTAATTATTTCTTGAAATATGCAAAAGAATATTTTTTCTTCACTCAAATAAAATTTCTCCTGGTTAGCATTCCGCTAAAATGACTTCAAAAACACAAAGCAAGAGAACTTTTAAAAAAACATCCTTTTTAATTAAAGGAAATTAATTAAATAAACCATCAAATGACTACGACAATTCTGTCTATTAAGAGACTATTAAAATAAATCTATTATGCAAATGAAAACTGTTGCATATTGCCATATGCACTTAAGCATAATATTAGGTAGGTAGGTATAATGGGGAAAATTCTCACATTATTTAGGATTCTTTATAAAATATTTTCACACAAGACGTTGCATATTTAAGTGTGGAAGGAAGAGTAAAAGTTAGTAGAGAGCTAAAGTGACGCAAACATTTATCACTTCGGTGTGCTCTCGCATTTTTTCATTGCAAAAATTTTCTTAATGCGACAAACCTGTAATGGCTTGGTAATTCATCTTCATTTTTGTTCCATTTTTCACAGAGTGCTTTCACTAATTCAGTGTGATAAGCCCGGAAAATGTCATCAAAATGGGGTTTTCGCACATCTACTCCCGTTGAATTGGCCATAAATGTTGCTAAATCAACCATCGGTGATGAATATCTCAGTGTTTGGAAGTCAAACATCATTGCCATTGTGGTGGATGTGCTATTTTTCTATCGGGAACAAAAATAATGGAAATAATGATTTTCCTGTTTATCCCACACACATACAAATAATATGAAAATAATGTTTTCTCGCGTCACCATTTTCGACTATAGAGATGTATGGAGGGAGGGTGTTTTTATTACCTTGAAGGCGATATTATTGCTCAAGAAGTCACCATGGCAGAGTACAGCTAGTGGTTCGGAGGGTTCATTTAGAATACGCTGCACCTTCATGGGATTCTCCAAATACTCTTCGAAATCCATTAGAAAGTCTTCAGGAATTTCATTGCGTGTCTCCCTTGAAATATACAATGTTCATACACCCCATAGATTATCACACCAAAGCGATTTCTAAACTACCCAAAAAAAAAAAAAGAAATAATTGGCATTACTTTGCCTCCCTAATGGAATTAGTCCCTCTACTTATTGATTTTGTCGACAGGATGTCCCAAACATCGTTTCCAGTTGTGTCCGCAAAGAAGCTTGTTAGCTTGAGTTGTTTTCGAATATCACTGAATAATTCAGGATTTGTCTCCTTTATGCCATACGAGTATCCGTGGAATCTGCCAAGAAGTTTAACTTCTCGGGCAAAACAATGCAATAAAGATACGGGGAATGTTATAGAAATGGAATTTCTCAATTATTTTGAAAATCTCACCAGAGGCTAAAATATTTTCAAGTGATAAATTCGTCACAGGCTTTGCCACACTCCAACCATCTGCCGTAAAGTCACTGAGAACTATTATCTCCTCTCGATGCGTTAGATTGCTATAGAAATACCTTAAAGACACACAATACACATGATATGGAGTTAAACCTTAAGTTGCTGTGACACCTTTAATCCATTTTAATAGGTACACTAAATGTGTGCTTAAGAAGCATCTTCAGTGCAATATTTATTTCTTACTTGGGATAGTAAATTTCAAGATCTTGAAGAAGTGGAAGGATTTTGCTGTACGTTATAAATTCATTCTCAAATAGTTGTGCATAATTTCCACCTTCATAAAATTCCGACGGAATATTTCGTGGAGTGAGCTTAAAGAAATTGTATATAAAATTCTGATTATCTCAAGACATTCTTTTGTAAGGAATTTTAATTCCTTCAATTCATTAGATTTTACTACACTATTAAAAGAAATATAAAATATTTAGCTTCAAACCTTAATCACAAGCAATACTGTGTCAGTTAGTCCCGATTTGACACCAAATAGTTCAACTTTAACACGATAACACAGTGTTCTCATAAAAGTACCATCTTCACCAAGTTTACTTGCTTCGCATGACTTTATTGCAACATCACTATCACAGGAAAGTTTGCCATCACTCACAAGTTTTGGCACCAATTCACATTTGATGAACTCAACAGGATCCATTTCACAATCTCCTGTATTAATAAACTCCCCTTCTTGAAGGAATATATCACCCCCAAAATCACTCTCAAACCTTCTGCAATGGACTGACTACTATATGTACTCTGGGCACTCTATAAAATTAATCATTTTACGGTTATCTGTGGCACAAGATAGTAAATATACATACATTCTCAAATTACAAATACTCACCATCCATCGGCAAAAAAGCATTCTCATACAAATGTAGTGTATTGAATGAGGCATTGAATTGCGAAAAAATCATGTACCAATTGATTAAAAAAATATTCCAATGAAAAACCTTTTTTTGCACTATTTAAATCCCTTTACAAAATGGATTCTTGGAAAATCTGTATTAAAAGAGTTTTATAATTAAATATATAAAGTAAATGATCAATTCCCACGTAAAATCTTCCTGGAATAAATTTTTATTGCAGTCTATTATTTTTTCGAGTTTCGTATCCCCTCAATCACGCACATTATTTTATATGTATGTATGTTATGTTGATGAAGAGATTTAGAAGCTAATCTATCTAATACTAACACAGTCTATTTCAAGTTTTTATCGTGGAAGTTTCATTAGTGAGTGTAGTAAAACAACTCATACTGACTTTGCAAATTTTTGAATATCTCACATTTGATCTCATTATGAATGATGAAGTATTTTGTAATCAATGATTGTACAAATCATTCAATGGAAAAAAATCTATTTCGTACATTTCAAATAAATTTGACCATACTAAGAAATTCAAGGTTATTCAGAAAAAGTAGTGGCATGATAATTAATATTCAAAATTTTAAATAAGTGATTTAAAATGATTGCTGTAACCTTGAAAAACTGTCTTCAAGGTTGACTTTTTTTTTTACATATTTTAATTTCTTTAGTGCGTAAAGCAATTTAAAATCAATAGCATGGTAAGCATGGTTTGATCTTTAGCACCTTCACAATATGCTTTTTAGGTACGGAATTTCGAATGTTTTTTTCCTTCTTCTTCAGGTCTACATAAAGTAGGTATAGCAATATTGGTTTGTAATTTCTGTCTCTTTTAATTTAATCTTCTGAGTGAGTAGGCATTTCAGAACATTTACTAAATATTTAATTTGTGACATAATAATTGAAAAGTCTCTCAAATATGTTCTCTCATTTAATATTACATTTTCCTTCAACATTACAATTGGTGGTGCCCTTTTAGAGCGTGTGTGGGAGTGAAAATGATTCATATGAGGTTTGGTGGAAGTACGCAATAAAAGTTCACAAGTGAAATGTGAACCATGAAATCTTTATACTTCCTTTATCACTTTGTTTACTTCCTTTCGTAACATGCGCTCTCACTTTGTTTGGTTTGTTCTCTTCACTATATAAAAAAAAATTTATTTGAAAATTGAAGTTGAAAAATATTTTAATAAATTTGCATCTCAATTCTTGGATATAAATATCAACATAAAATTCCAATATTGGATTATTCCCAACTCCTTTGAACTTTACAATTTACAACTTTCAAATGATATAAAAAAAGATAATAGAATTCTGTAAAATCTAATATAAAAATCTCTTTGAGAAAAAATATTATAAAAATTTTGCTTTCTCAGTTGGATCTTGCATCATGGGCCGTGTAAAATCTTGTGGGTTGTTTCAGATCATTTAACACTCAATCGACTGTTGCAAAGGGGTGCGAGGATGCGAGTTACATATATACAAGTAATATAATAAATCAAAAAAATAAACCCTAAACCTAAAGAATAAATATACAACCAACTCTTTTTTTTTCTATTAAATTTTACAATAATGGAGACAATGGGTTGGGATAATCCTTATATTCTGCAATCAACTTCAATCCCAGCATTTTTTACATTGTCTTGACCACTTGACATACATAAACTACAACTTGTGTTCCTCTTCTACCTTTTTGTTCGTAATAAATTGTCGATTCTAATGAATTTCCTTGTGAGAATTGTATTTCATTGTTAAAGTATTCTTGTACCTAAATAATATAAAAAAGGTATCCTATTTTCGCAGTCATCAAGTTTCACTATAGCAGCTGCAGTGTTGGCAGGTCTAAAGTGAAAAGCTAGACTTCAAAAAGCATCCCAAAAAAGAACTAAGCGACAAGAAGAGGACGAAGATTATCTTTTTCATGATAATGATGATGATGGGAAAAGTCACCAAGTCGTTTTTCACACGGGCAAAGAAGCAGCAAACTGTAGTAATAAAGTGAACTCACACTTGGTGTTCTCATGTTCTTCTTCATCTTTACGGGAATGACAACGAGGGAGACCGAAAAATCGATAAACTTAAAATGTGTGACGTTGGAGACGAAAAAAAGAGCAATACGAAAGTAAGATTTATGTAGCAAATTTTTTATCAAATTACTTCTCATCACTTTCTTCTCTTTATTTATATCATTTTGTTGATGTAAAGAAACTCGCGTTTGTGTATTTTTACGCAAAAGTATCAAAACAACCCCGTTCTTTTTCATTATCAAGCAGAAGCATTGAGATTTCTCTTTTTTTTTGCAAAGGAAGTGTATAATAATTTCATCAAATTTGTCACCTTGACTATTTTTTTTCTCACCCACGTTGTCTCTTTGCTTGTATTTGTGAAGAAAATTTCATTCATTAATTAAGTATAAGAAATGTAAATAACTTTTGAGAGATTATTTATCTAATGGACTTCTTTTTATATATTTTTCTTTAAGAACAATTTAATTTGAGATCAATCATTCGGATTTTTTCAATAATTGAATATTTATCCTTAAGAGAAATTTCAACTGACAGCTGCTTTAACTAAAAACAAAATTTAATTCTCGAATTGGGCAACATAAATAATATTAGAGCACGTTATACATATATTATGAACGAATATATATATATATATAATACATAATAGCTAAAAGTAGGTACTCTTATATGCATTTGCAGTTGATATATTTAAGATATAAAATTTATATAAAAGAGTTTTTTTTCTCGAGAGGGTGCAAAAAAAAGCTCTATATGTGTGCTTTCTCGACTTTCTTTTTTGTTTATATTTGAGGAATATATAGAAAGGGTACACCTACATATGTATATAAAATATGTATGTGCTTTTATGGA
The DNA here is from genome assembly GCF_024334085.1 of Lutzomyia longipalpis. NCBI lineage: Eukaryota > Metazoa > Arthropoda > Insecta > Diptera > Psychodidae > Lutzomyia > Lutzomyia longipalpis. The sequence goes on from NC_074707.1 coordinate 20,379,786, forward strand.
AGAGGGAGAAGGTTACTCAGCACCATAATGGCCGGGATTTAGCTGCTACACCCTCAACATGAAATATCATCTATTTGCATTAGAAAAATATTTTGAGTGATTTAAAAATATTAATCTTGTCAACAGTGCATTGTGGATGATAAAAAAATATTCCTACAGTTGGTATTTCAGAAGGGTTTTCCCTCCAATGTAATCGTTGGAAAATCTTTAGCCTTTTTTTGCTTCTTGCTTAAAAGAGAATACATGTAATACTTCCCTATTTCCTATAGATAATCAATCTAAATAATGACTTTCATAAAAATAAATCTTTACTAAATGGAATGTTTTTATTATTTTCTCATAAATACAAAAAAAAAAAGAAAAAAATACATATGAAAGAAATTCATTTGGCAATTATCCAATAAAGTTCATAAATTATCCACTTTACTCTCCTTTTGTAAATGAAGAGGGAAGAAAGGCGAGAGGGGTGAGAGAGTGGTGGAATTGATATATTGTTTTTCCTTATTGAACAGTTAAAATCCCATGCCTTTTGGCACCGGTATCGTTGCGATTATTGCTATTGACAGCATTTCTTCTCCTTGCCAACAATACCTACCAACACATTTCTGAGCATCTTCATCAGAAAGAGATTTATGATTTATGGGATTCTCACGCACTCTATATGAGCAAATAATGATGTATTAATTAAAATATTCTTCGTGGAGAAACAACAATTTGGTACAATTGGTTCTGACGTATACACAACATATTGGTGAATTTTCTCTTCTTTGAAAATTTTCACGGAGCTAACAAAGTATAATATTCTCATTTTCTTATTGTTTGCTTAAATATAATCTCTTATTCTACCACGAAACCCACAGACCATAAAGGAATAATTAATTTTGACGTAAACCATACAATAAATCTTGCTCTAATATCTATGTGATGTAGAGTGTGTACTGTACACCTACATTGTATCTTTATAGACATTGTTAAAACTAACACTGCTCTATGCCACGTCGCTCTTTCCACAAGGCTAGCATATTCATCCCCATAACCTTATGGTGAGAAAACTCTTTCTGTGCATTGGAAAATCATTCAGTAAATCCGCCCTTTAATTAAAGACTCCCCCTCATTCTCTCTCGCATCATCCCCATGGCTGTATGGATTCCTTTTTCTCGTACACTGCATATCCTTATTTAAACACCATCTATGTACGTACATACAGCATCCAATCTACATAAAGAGAACAAAAAAATGTATATTTCACTTCACTCACACCACATTTATATGATGTTGAGCAAAGAGAAAGAATCCTTTTAGCTTTTTGGAAACGAGAGGAAAAAGTCTCATCCACTTTGTATGCGTCACAGTCGATCGCTCCAATTTGATGGTATCTTCCGGATAGTCGGGAAAAAATTATCACAAAACTTGATTAAATTTGTATTTTATTTGATTTGATGTCCTCAGCATCATGCTTGTCATTCTCTTTTCCCTCAAGTCTTTTGGCTTTTTTTCTTCTTCTCTCCTCTTCTCTCTGTCTCATCTCATTCCCTTTTGGAAGCTCTGCGTGGTATAGAATCTCTCTGCATCCTAACACAAAATGGTGAAGTTGCTTATCCCTCTAATCAACACCATTTTATATACCACCACAAGAAAAAATATCCCACCATTCACCCCATCTCAAGTGATATGGGGCTATGGGTGAAGGATTCTAAATAAATTTGTGGTGTGGGACATAGAGAGACAAGCCATTGGGTGTTGGGATAAGGACAGTAAACTGTGAAGAATGAAGAGGCACATAATCGAAACCATTCTAGTCCAAATCGATTTTAGCTGTATTTATTTTAGTATTATACATGTGGTGGAACCCCCAAAGAGTGATCAACAGTAAGCCCCTTCTGGTGCTCCGGGGGGGTCCTCCGTGGTTGCGTGTGACACTGAATGGGAGAAATCGAGACGTGTTTGAAATTGGAATGTGCCAATATTGCACTTGAGTATCTTGAGGGATTTTTAAGCGATTCTCACGTTCTAGCTCAACATTCCATCCTGATGCTCAAGTTTTTTTCATGCCTAGGCATCCCACAGCATTAATGCGGTCTTCCTCAATTCATACGACGTTCTTTTGCACATAAGTATGTATATGTAGTCACTACGTCGAGTTCTTGGTTGACAGAATATATATGGAGATACCATTGCACATTCCAATCAACCTAAGAATTATTCTTCAATATCCCACCGACACTTTTGCTCATATCTTACATTTTGATCTAAATAAACACCCACCAAATACATATTAAACTATATAATCGAAATTATATTCACATTTGTACGTATATACATAACACATATGTATGTTACATTCCTTCAGAAATATTTATTATGTATACATATTAGAAAATATTTGCCCAAGTTAGTCATACCTTTAGCTAACATTGTGTAGGAGATATATTGAATTCACATAGCCCATCTTGGGATGAAAGCAAGAAACAGCACATAAACATCAAGAGTGTGAAATGGAAATAGCACTTCTTTTCAGAACAAATAAAGTCTGTGAAAATTTGGACTTGACAGGCGCCACTCAAACCCTTTTTGAATAACCCCATTTCTCTCTTTCTTATTTTCTTTTAGTTTATTTGCATTGTATAGACATACCTACAATTTATTTTGCACTCTTCTATCACTCTGTCTAAATATTTGAAAAACAAAGGAGAAGAATCTCCCTGTCGTATCAAACATAAAAATAAAAGATTTTTTTAAGCATAAAAAATTTTAGGAAAATCCTTTTCATTTAAAAAAAATCGATTCAAAACGAACATTTACATATATAAATTTTTAATTAGTACAATAAAATATTCGTAACCTTTGAACTCTTTTCAACACTCCCGCAATTTACACGCAACTGTACATGAAAAGGAAATGCATTACATATGTAGCGAGAAATGTTTAATAAAACAATCTATACGAGCATAATGACTTCTCATCAGATACGAACTTATACCATGAGCAAATATACGGAAAATACCCTTGAGATTTTAGTCCGTGTGGGAGCGAAAGCTCATACCAAATGATGCTCCATGGTGTGAGACAGGAGAGTATACTAAAATTAGAGCTTAATTATGTTCATATTCATGAAAAAATAAAATATGGGGAGAATCCCTGAAATGGGATAAATAAATAAACAGATAAGTATCAGTTACATCCGAAAAAATCCCAGAAATAGTATCCATAGGGAAAATCACCGGAAATGAGGAATTTTTTTTTCTTTATTTTCACTTTCCTTCCGACCAACTTGAGATTCTTAATTAAACATAGAGGTTTCACTGTGCATTAATAAATTATTTATGGATACAATCTTATTGACTTTCTTTACGCTTTTTCCTTGTGTTTCACACTATAACCTCCTCCTGGCAAAACTAAGGATGATATAATATGAGAAAGGAATTGAGAAAAGAGGAAATGGAAAATTCGTTTCCACAACAGCAGTATAGGTATTAGTTTGCTATATACTTACTGAGATATGTAATGTAAGTATATAATCAAGTATACGCAATCTTTCCACCCACAAACACTTTTCGCTAAATTGCGATTGATGGAATAAATTCAGTGTGGCCAAGGCGGTGTGCGTTGTGTGCTGCATGGACCATGGCGATGGGGCGGCGGCATCAACCTCAAAAATTTCATCTCCCACGCATTGGCTCCCCAAGCACACTGTCAACAATGCGGGTGAAAGGATGGAAATGCGATTTAACAGAAAGCTAGTAATTCCGTTTTATTGTCTTTGTGAATGGCGTCAGACTGTCTTATTTCGGGGGTCTCAAACTAAAAGGAGAAAATGCTTCGTCTCATTCTGCGTCCTCGCAGCAGAGTTTTTCTTCAGAATATGTGGTGTAAGCGTGTAACTCCAGTGCGAAAGATACAAACAATGAATAAAATTTATGGGTGTTTTGTGATCTTTCCTACCCCTCTGAACACAGATTTCATCCATGGAAAAACCGTGAAGTCAGACAGCAATAAGTTTCTTTTGGGAATTGAATATTGCGTGTCTTCCCTCCCCCTCTCAGATTGATATTGTTTTCTGTTTTTTTTCCTTCAAAGTATAGTATTAAATTGATGAACCACGCGCCATTTTATATTCTTACAATTCATCAAAATATACTATCTATGTACATAAAATACAATGTATGTTGCGTTATATAGCGTATGTTGATTATACCAGATAATTATATATTGGGTTTGTGTGTACGTACATACATAAAAGAGAAAATATATTCCTTATTTATTATTCATGTACTTTTCTTTGAAAAAATAAATAAAAAATGAGAAATATTTAATTACGTGAGATTTCATCTGCATTAATTTTCACAAAGTATAAATGGGGTAAAACACATGGTGCAAACCAAAGTGTTTGTGAAACAAGCCAAAAGAGAAATAATTCCTAAAGTGCATTTTGCTATATATGAATAGCCCAATTCTCGGTAATGCATATAGTAGTATACCTATATAATGAATTTCCACAATTAAAGAAATTTCCTTGGCATCTTGTACCATGAAAATAAATTGTATAAACATGCATGAATATGGAACATAGAGATTTTTCTGCACAATGTGCACTAAAGTCAACGATGTTTAATGTAATGTACAAAAGAAAAATATGTTCCATACCATCCACAAAATACAAACTTCATATACATAAGAGAGAAAGCTATGTATGTATATCGATAGTTATTGATGTTTGCATATATACCAACATATGTTTTCCTGGGTAATTGTAAATTGTATTCATTTTCCTCATTTGCATTTGGTTTGATTTGAATACTCCAAGCATACGGAATTGAGAATTTGTCTGACCACATAGATATTCATAATAGTTTCACCCTCAAAATGTTTCAACATGGGAATTTACTAGCATAACAAAATGCAATTAAAATTAATTCAAATTCAATCAAACCATTTTATGCCAAAGAGACAAACAAAATTCATTTCCTTGAAGTTATCATTCAAAAATAAATTTATTGATTAATTTTTCTCAGAATGATTATACAAGGAATTCTTACAAATAGAAATCTTAACCAACTGAAAGGATATATCTCAAAATGTATATAATCTACCTATGCATAGATTAAAATTAACCTACATGTGCCTGATTTCAACATTAACTACAAAAGTCAATTTTAAATGAAAATTCTTAAATCGCACAAGAGATTTTCAAAGTTTTCCTCCAACTGAAAAAAATGATTTTTGTAAAAAAAAAGAATTCTTTATGCCATTTTTATGCATTCTTAGTCAAGAAAGAAAATTTTCGAATTATAGGAAAATACAAATAGTTACAATGGAAAAAATTTGATACAACCTTGTTTTGAAGCCGACGTAAAATTTCAATTTGATACAACCTCTTTAAAAAAAATGAATTGATTATAAATCAGAAATATTAATTCTTACAATCTTAAAGTTAGTTAATCTTAGGGTAGAATTCAGGTTATCTATTAAATGTCCTACTTAAAATCCTTAAAACCCTCTCTTATCCATAAATTAAAATTTGAAAAAATCTCACTCAAAATGTATTTTTAAATAACAAAGGCAATTACCTTTATGATTTCTGCCACATAATACATAAAAAAAGTACTCTTGTTTATGTACTATGGAGGGGCGGTATTGAGAGTGATAAGGAAGTTAAGTACATTACACCCCAACTCCTTTTGCAATTCCGGAGTCAGAGAAAAAGTACTTATATGCGGTCATTCAGAAATTGGACATTCCCACGCGACCCTTATTTACTAGTAGTATATCCAACTGATGCATTGTACGTACACAGTCTTGAATTTTTAGCTGTGTTTCTTTCAGACACAGCTTTTGTGTACCGAGCAAAATCGAAAGTCGTCAGATCGGGCTCAAACTTGGTATGAGCACGAATTAGGGTCCCCACATTCCAAAAAACGTATGCGTCAAAAAAAATTTTTTCCGGCCGTCCGTCCGGCCGGCCGGCCGTCCGTCCGTCCGTAGTATAACGCTAAATTACAAGAGAACGGTGATAGATAGAGACTTGCGGTCAACGGCAAAGTTTAAAAGTCGACTGGAAGACGTCAGATTATGACGTCAAATTTTACCCCCCACCCCCCCGTCCGCCATTTTGAATAACCTCAAAATTTTGTTTTCGCTATATCTCAGCCGCTATTATAGCTAGAGGGCTGAAATTTTGATATGTTGTAGGGGCCACTAAGAGCTTTCCAACGATACCTCATTTTCGAAAATCGGTCAAGCCGTTTAGTCAATATGGCCGTCACAATTTTTCATCGAAAATCGACCATAACTCGAAAACGGCTTGACCGATTTTGATCAACCCGGGCTCAAATGAAAGATCTCAACAAACCCTACAACTCTCTAGAACATCCGAAGTTTCAAAAGTGACCGCTAGAGGGCCAAAAATCAAAAACAAAATTTTCGATGAGTTTTCGATGAATATCTCGAAAACGACGACATAAATTTTTTTCATTTTTTGATATGTTGTAGCTGACCATATTATCTAGCTTCATGCCAAAAATGAAGAAAATCTATGGATCCGTTCTCGAGATATAGCCTTCCAAAGTTGGCATGTCATATCTCGGGTTCTACAAGTCCGATCTTGATCAACTCAAGCGCAAATGAAAGGTTTCGTGAAACCCTACAAATGTCTAGAACATTACAACTTCGAAAAATGTCCGCAAGAGGCGCTAAAATCGAAAACAAAGTTTTCGAAAATTTCGAACTCGAATTTTTCGAAAATGGCGACATAAATTTTTTTCATTTTTCGATATGTTATAGCTGACTTCAAGACCTTTCAAACAAAAAAAAATTTATGAAAATCTATGGATCCGTTCTCGAGATATGGCCTTCTAAAAATTTATTAGCGTATGACTTTAATACTATTCCAGACTTTGCGCGTATTTAAATTAATTCGCGTTCTAGTTTGCTCTCACAAAATTGGTACACTGAAAGAAACACAGCTCCCGTAAGCTTGGTCAGCTTACCAGTACATTTTAGTTCCTATATGGTATAATAAATGATTCAACATTAAATATTTTTCTGCAATTTTTTTCAAATAAAAATTCTGAATTTTTGCTGAATTTTTAAACGTAAAATAATGTTTTTAATTATTTCAAATAAAATAGAAATAAAATTTTCTAAAATAGAAATTTTATAACATAGAAAAAATAGACCTTATTTTGTTTTTCCATATATTATTTTTATAAGACATTTCGAGGGTATTTTCAGTTCAAAAGAAAATCCTAATTAGACCGTAGAAAATTACATCTCACACTGTATATTATATACAAATTATAAGTTTGCAAAGAAAGATCTAAAAGAGTTCACTTTCTAAATGAACTTTGTTTGAAAAGAATTTCCCAGAAGGTATAGAATGAAGAATATTCATGGGAGGGTTGAGCTTGGGTAAATCATTCTTCAACAATGAAATTTTTACCTTTATGGAAGAAGAACATTTTTCATGTCTTGAAAGAGGAATTACATACATGTGGATTTGAAAGTGGTGGAATTTTCTCTCACAGAAAAATATAATGCATTCTCCCTCAACTCAAATGGATACCTACCATACCTACATTTATATTTTGAGAAATGGTGTAAGATTTTATTCCTTACTTTTACAAGTATCTAACGGAAAAAAGGGAATAAGAACACATTCATATTTTTCGGGCGTCAGTTATCATAAAGACTATGGATTTGACTATCGGGAGATATTATTATATATGTGTACATGTATATGTATGTAACGTTAACATTCAGTTCGTTTTTTATGGCATAATATGAAAGCTACCGAAGCTGCAAATGCATATGACTCTCTCACAAACATGTATATATGTATGTACGTACGTACTATCATTGTAGAAGGATTTTATATAGTAATACAATCTCTGAAGGGATGAAAAAATCCAAGAGTTCCGTACCTTCCTCTTTTGAGGGGAACGTAGATGGCGCGCGGACTGGTGCAAATTCGGGGGTAAGTGAAATGCAAGGAGGACCTTCCTCCCATTCACAAGATCATTTGCTTTCGAGCGCTCATGGTGATCACTTGAAGGGTCGCATGAGCTGAGCGTTTTTTCTATATGGACTTTTTTCTATATGGACTTTTTTCTGTATGAACTTTTTTTTTGTACCTACGTTGAGTGGGTTGCAGAAGAGGTGCACAAAAAAGGGCTGAAGGAAGAAAAATGTACACGGAGTTGAGTTCAGATCTTGCAACATTTTTGGTTGTACATTAGTGGGAATGAACAGAAATACATTTTCTTTCCCTTTTGCACAATGAGATCTTCCAAAGTCTCGAAGAACACAAATTTTGTCTTTTCGAGCAAAATTCTGCCTTCAACACGCTGGCTCATTCAACACGAGCTGATATTGTTACTAATAAATTAAAAATACTCGATACAAACTTTTATTTACTTTTTCTTTTAAATTTTTAGAAGTTTTTTAAATCTCTTTTTGAGTCAACTTTGAATCAAAAATTTTCTTCTAAAGGTTAGTAAATTAAGAATTTTGAAAACTCTGTGGAAATATATGTAAGTTTTGAAAAAAAAAATATTTTTTTAAAAAAATAATTATTCAAAAAATGAAATTGAATTGATTAAAATAAGATAATTAATCAATATTTGGCTACACCAGAATAACAGAAATTTTTTCTATTAAAAAATAATAGAATAAAAGTAATTCTATTTTCTATTCTATGAACAAAACTTTTTATAATTTTCAGCGATGTTTCGGCATATTAGCTGTGATTTTTTGTTGCTCGGAATTTAGAATTCATTAATTGAGATATTTGAAGTAGATCATCGACTGCATCATTATGTTGAAAAGATTGTCAGATCATTTTTAAGAATAAAAAGAAATTTTTGAGGCCTCAAAAAGTTCTTTTAGAGTGTTAAGAAAGAATTAGGTATTCTTAAATATTTTTATTTTAACGCCTTTTCAATATTTCTTCACTAGCTGGGTAATGCAGAATACGAAATGCATGAGTGTTTTTAACTAACTTAAAGGGATTTCTTTGTATAATTATTTTAACCCGGACATGTCACTTGTGGCGAATTCAGTCAGTAATGTAAATAGTATGGAGTCGCTTCGTTCTAATTTACCTCGCCTCACTTCGCGCAAGTTTTTGATAAAAATTAATTGTGACGGAACATATTAATGAATAGAGATTCAAAAGAATTCCTAAAATATTGGTAAAAATTAGCTAAAAATTGGGCTACTTGAAGGGAGTTTGGAGGGAAATGAATACGGCCACTCGAAACCGCCTGATATAGGGAGCCTCTGTGCCAAATTTCATCGCGATCGGACAAACGGTGTAGATTTCTATAGCTCTACAGACAGGACGATTACCAACAAACAGACCTTTCTTTATTATATAGAACTAGTCAACCCGAACCCCCAATCACGTGTGAGCAAACTCCATTTTAAGGTATAAAAGAGGGGCGTATATTAGTAAGGGGGATGAATAATACGGTACCCCAAAAAATTTTTAAAATAAAAAAAATCCCGTTATCTGACCCTTCATCAGGTAGAAAATGGGAAAAATCAATTTTTCTGTGAGGGCGCTATAAAGGGGGGTTGGGGCGGAATCCCATATAGCGCTTGCAACTCGTATTGAACTCCTCTCCGCATACCAAATTTCATAAAGATCGACCCAGCCGTTTCGGAGGAGTTCATGTGCCACAAACAAACAAACTTTTCAGCTTTATATATTAAGATAGATATTTTCTAGCCTTCCATTCGAAAAATGTCATGGTTAGTAAATTTGTATAATTCTCTGTTTTAGTGGTTAAAACATCACGGATTTGTAACGGATTAACAGACGAGAGGTTAGATTAGAGACTGCAATTAATATCTTAGGTGAAAAATCATTTCAAATATCGGAAAATACCATCAACTTAATTTACCCCACCGGTGACTATATTTATCCGTCGACTTTCACGAAAAGCAAAAATGGAAAGATAGGAAAAGCTCAAAAACTCATTCCCTCAAACGGCCTAAAAAATTGTAGGACAGAAAATATCGTATAAGATTGACCTATCGAGGAAAATATCTTGCCTTTCGGTAATCCTGCAGAGAAACATATATGCAAATTGACTTAATTTGCCCCAGCCCCAGACGTCAGATCGTGAGCCCCATTTTTTATTACTATATAAAGTTTTCTGTCCCATGATCCATACGATTTCACACTTATAAATCCTAAAGATGCGACAAAAAATATGCCGAAACATCGCTGAAAAGTATAAAAGTTGTGTTCACTTTCTTCTTTAAACTGACCAATTGAATTTTTATATTATTCTGGTCTAGCCAAATATTTACTAACCTTTAGAAGAAAATTTTTGATTTAAAGTTGACCCAAAAGGTGATTGAAAAAAACCTTTAAAATTTTTTTATATAAATAAAAGTTTTCTATTGCAAATTTTGAATTCATTTGTAGCAATATCAGCTTGTGTTGAGTGAGCTAGCGTGTTTGAGGCAGAATTTTGCTCGAAAAGACAAAATTTGTGCTCTTCGAGACTTTGGAAGATCTCATTGTGCAAAAGGGAAAGAAAATGTATTTCTGTTCATTCCCACTAATGTACAACCAAAAATGTTGCAAGATCTGAACTCAACTCCGTGTACATTTTTCTTCCTTCAGCCCTTTTTTGTGCACCTCTTCTGCAACCCACTCAACGTAGGTACAAAAAAAAAGTTCATACAGAAAAAAGTCCATATAGAAAAAACGCTCAGCTCATGCGACCCTTCAAGTGATCACCATGAGCGCTCGAAAGCAAATGATCTTGTGAATGGGAGGAAGGTCCTCCTTGCATTTCACTTACCCCCAAATTTCCTTAAAAAGACCTCATGCGCCATCTACCTTCCCCTCAAATGAGGAAGGGCCGAAACGATTTTGGCACTTTCGCCCTTCTTTGTAATACTAGGTCTTATATAGCAAAGGTACTATCTATATAATAAAGAAAGGATTTCGTTCCTGTACAGCTATGCATTTCTACACCGTTGATCCGATCGTGATGAAATTTGGTACAGAGACTACTGATACCAGGCGGTTTTTACCAACGGCATTCATTTTCCCCCCAGAGCCCCCCTTCTCATAGCCCTCATATAAAATTCATGCTTTTTTGACTACTTTTTGAATTCGGCGCCTTAAATGTTGTGTGAAATTCACTTTTTCTCTTTGAAATATCTGTTGGAGATTTTGCATGGCCCATCTATATAATAAAGAAAGGATTTCGTTCCTGTACAGCTATGCATTTCTACACCGTTGGTCCGATCGTGATGAAATTTGGTACAGAGACTACTGATACCAGGCGGTTTTTACCAACGGCATTCATTTTCCCCCCAGAGCCCCCCTTCTCATAGCCCTCATATAAAATTCATGCTTTTTTGACTACTTTTTGAATTCGGCGCCATAAATGTTGTGTGAAATTCACTTTTTCTCTTTGAAATATCTGTTGGAGATTTTGCATGGCCCATCTTCTATATAATAAAGAAAGGATTTCGTTCCTGTACAGCTATGCATTTCTACACCGTTTGTCCGATCGTGATGAAATTTGGTACAGAGACTACTGATACCAGGCGGTTTTTACCAACGGCATTCATTTTCCCCCCAGAGCCCCCCTTCTCATAGCCCTCATATAAAATTCATGCTTTTTTGACTACTTTTTGAATTCGGCGCCTTAAATGTTGTGTGAAATTCACTTTTTCTCTTTGAAATATCTGTTGGAGATTTTGCATGGCCCATCTATATAATAAAGAAAGGATTTCGTTCCTGTACAGCTATGCATTTCTACACCGTTGGTCCGATCGTGATGAAATTTGGTACAGAGACTACTGATACCAGGCGATTTTTACTAACGAATAATTTTTCTATTGGACCTTTTTCATCTCAATTATTTTCTCCATCTAAAATTTGCGCGAAGCGCAACAAATCCCCGCGAAGCGGGGCGAGGTAAATTGGAGCGAAGCGACAATTTACCTCGTTGTTCAATATATGTATAATACAAGCATCCATTTTAGATGGTGGCATTTATGGGTTGAAGCTCAGAGAAAGCTTCAGGCGAACTTGGAATATTTACATAATTGAAAGTCGTACACCTTCACCAAATGTATAAAGTTCCATCAATTGAGCTCTGTGAAGAGCTTTCTTGATACTTTGGCATCAATACCTAATAATATACATATGTATTGTTACTATATATGTACATACAATCTATATATTATGTACCACCATAGTGATTTTTTTCTTTATTCTTTTTCTCATGAGATAAATTTGAAATGTTAGCCCGCAATTCTCATCATATATATCCCACCCTCACTATCAACCCGTCTGTAAGATTTTACATACATATTTCCCATAAATATATTATACATAATGTACATACATAAAACATAGATGTATGAAGTTATAGAAAAGTTGTGTATAGAGTTAAGTATAAAATTATATTCATTTTTATTGTAATAAATTTCGTTTGAAGTCATAACTTTTACAATAGTACCCACATAGTAATGGGGGAAGTTCATGCCTAAAGCTCAACACATAATGTTAAATGCCATAAACAGACCCCCTTCATTTTCAACGCAGAAACTGATGGTAATATGAAAGTTTAATTGCATTTCCATGACAGGGTAAATTTAGAGTTAAACTAAATTCCATGTGCATTCAACTGATGACACTTTGTACTAAATTTGAATTTTATACTAGCATAAAATTCTATATATTTTTATTACTACAGCTGCGTATGAAAAGAATAATATTTATGTACAATATCACTGATAAAAAAATCAATAGGAGAAAAATTAAAGGAAGTAAAAACAAGAGACTAACGTATTAAAGTTAATAATTCTGTGATATATGAGAAGCTTATTATTTTCCTTGTTCCCTCTTAGCCTCTGTGCGCCATTGCACTGTGTGTGTGCGGAAGTTATGGTTGGGGTCTCTGGAAAAAGCCACGAGAATTCCGGAAAGTCGCATCCCTGATAATAATGTTAAAGCACGTCCAAGAGACTTCTAACAATTCTATTGAAGGCGTGTGAAGTGGTGGCAATTTGAGGAATAAATGGGGGTAATTTTCGCCAAAGCACAATTTTAAATTGTTACAACCCCACACCCACAACCGCGGAAAGCTTTCACCACTGATGAGTTGTTGTGCTGAGGCAATGACTGATGAGTGGGTGGTTTCTGTGGATACTGCTCAGCTGGCGTGAGGTGTCTAAATTACTCCCACATTGCCAACCACCCTCCATTCCCCACCCCCCTCCTCTGGGGTGAGAGACTTGCAAATAGTAATAACAATAATCGTAAAAATAAAAAATGACACGAATGGTGACATTTACTCAGGTTCAACGCATCACATTTAATTATTATAATTTTTGGCCTTGGGTTTGTTGGTAAGATGAAAAATTGTCTTGCAAAATTACTTATGTTTTTTTCTTTTCCTTCGTGGGTTACCCCATACAAATGAGGGACACTTTTCGTGTAATTTGACATCATTTCCGCCCAACCATGTCACCATGTCCTTATCGATTTGATCACAACGAAAAAAATACTATATACATATATTAATATATAATATACATAGCTACCTATATATTTTATGCGTACATTGTTAACGAAAAAACGTTTTCTTTTGTGTAGGAATTTTTCCTTTCACTTTTAATATATATTGGAAGAAAAAAAAGAAAGAGGAGAAAATAATAAGAAAAAATTATAAATCTTCACCATCAAAGTTTGAGGACTTCCAATAAATTAAGTTTATTTGCAGGGGGTAGTGGACGATTGCTTACAGAACTAAACTATATGCCTATCTTGTCTTCCCTCCTACCACAAAACATACATTACCTACTACTGTGCATCAACCTTTACAAATGTTGCAAACACAACCATCATATACGCCGAGTATTAAGGATCTTACACCCTCTGCCGTATAATGGAAAACTGACCCCAATGTATGCACACAATATGATGCTTTGTATGCAATAATAGGCTGCAGTCTGTTAGAGATTAGTATTCGTTCCACACAGAAATCTCCCAGTGTGTGCTGTCCCAATGCAGATCTCTCTCTATGAAATGATGAATGAATTTCAAGGGAATAGCCATTATTTAGAGCTCCATGAAATTCATTTTCTTTCATAGAATTAACTTTTTTTTTACCATCAGTTTATAAAACAAATTAATGAGAAACTTTTAAGGGAAATATAAGAGTTTTTTTAAGACAAATTTTAACAAGAGTTAAAGTTAGGAGAAAGCGGTAAAAACAAGGGTAAAAACTGTTAAGAAGAAGACAAACATTGAGAAACTTTTTGGGCTTTTAAGAATTTTTTTTATGTAGGTACCTGGAAATTTTTTGGACATTATGCATTTTCTTAGGGAAACGTATAAACTTCATTGCTTAAATTATAACAAAGAAAATTCTATAAGATGTTTTCTTCTGATTCCAAATAATCTCTTCTCTGCTGAGAAAATATTAATGTTTGACTCTTAATTTTTCAAAAGAATATTTTCCAATTTTTTTGACATTTTTATTAAATCATTAAACAAAATTTCTAAAGTTTTGTGTGCAGAAAACAAAAAGGCACACTTTCAATTGATTAGAATTTTCTTCGGATGAAAAGTTTTAACTCGATCTTTGCTATAATGCATCGGAGGTAAACACTGCAATCTTGCCAAACAATATGTACATAATTTTCCCCAAATTTTCCTCAAGGATACAAATGCAAAAGGGAATAGAGAAATTTTCAAAAGAGTAAAGTAATTCGCATTTGAGAATTTATTGAATACAATTTGCAAATTAGCATTGTCCCATAGTTAATTTATGTTACTTCCCCCAAAAGTCTCTCACAGGTACGAAAGTCATACCCCAAACCAAATCCCCCGAAAAGTGTTGAAAACTTCTTTATTAGCGTGCGGCGAAGTAACTTTTCCAAGGAGGTAACCATTCTTTTCATATGCACATTTCCACACAAACCTCCTTCATCTCGACTTTTTGGTAAAAGGTAGACTCATTCTCTTTCTCTCTCTGTGCCATGGAACTCTCTGCCACGGCATGGAAATGAAATTTTATTTGAATTGTGGAAAAGTGGTGAAAACGGGAAGAAAATTCAATTGGCAATTTTCATCCAAAAATGTTTGTAAATTTGAGAGTTCATAAAACCAACTCACCGCCCCCTTTTACCTTGCGGGGTCCTCTTCTTTTGCTCTTGGTTGAAAAAGAAGATTAAATATTTCCATACAAAATCATCTCATTTTTATCGCTCTTACCGCGATATAAGAACAGCTATTTGAGGTATTTCAAATTGTTGTTTGCCCTCCATCGCAATATGCCAAGTAAATTGAAAATAAACTTAGCAATTTATTTTGAAAAAATATTTCCCTCTCTAGGCAGAAATGATTTATACATGCAAACACGGTAAATAAATAAGCAACTGGTAAATAAATAATGGCATCAAGGAGAGTGGTGTAATAAATTTTTGGATGTATAAATGTAACTTTGGTTTGATAGTCCCTTAATTTTATATACTCTCCACTTGAAGGCTTTTTAAGAGATAAATTATATAATTCTAAGAATTTCTGTAAATTCTTATTAAACGCCTCCCTCAAATTCACTGAAGCGCAGTTGTTCTTGTTAGAGAAATTTTTGCTTTATAGACTCAAAGGGTTCAAAGATTGTTTAATTTTAAAATTTTAACGTTAACTTTTAATTAAATTGCTAAAGACTTTTCACATTGTCCATTAAAAAATTAAATTTTTAAAAAGAATTTTGGGGACTTGATTAGTGAGGTATTGAAGTTAAGGAAAATCATCATTAAAAATTTTTTTAAGGAGTAACATAAAAATTTAAAACACAGCATAAATTGCCTTAGAAATTGATTTAAAGGAATCCTAAAATATTCATGTAATTCATCCTACATAATGTAGGTTAAATGAATTATTTTCAAGTGTTTAATTTTTTTTTGGCTCACAATTTATGGTACAAAATAAAAGTACATAAATCGTGCGATTTTCATTGCAAATTCCACCGTTTATAGTGGCACATTTTTACTCCACTTGTACACAATTTTACACATAAATACTGTATATATTCCAATATACAACATACAAAATACATGAATGTGTAAATATGAGGAGATTCTTAGGTGATAAATTGAAATTTACCGCTGAAATAAATTTTTATTTCCACGTAATACGTTCCCTCCTTTTTGCCCATTGCATTAAAACTTTGGATTTAAAGAATGATTCCAGTGGCTTAGTTCAAATTATCACAAGAACGCCACATGAGACTCTTCTTGAGTCATATCCGTTGAACAAACGCCTCCAGGATACTCGTACTGCCAGGGTGGGAGGGAGGATGGGAGAGAGAGAGAGTGAGAGAAACCACAGAAATGCGGTATAAAATCAAGATTTATTCCCATCTACCTTTGGCGCCGTGGTAGATTATCATGCAATAAATATTGGGTTTCTCTTGTGCATGTGCTAAAAGGGACGACAAGGCAGGTGGGAATGGTGATGGTGATGGTGAGAGAAAAAAAACGACGGTGGAGAAGAAGTTGAGCATAGAGAGGGGGGTAGATGGTGCTAACGTATAAGAGTTCATAAATCATATAGGCGCCCACTGTTGCAGGACGATGACAAATCCTGCGACAAAAAGTCCCACGGCGTGGGGGATCTTTTTAGTCGCATCATTGCAGGGCGGTTGACCTGGTCTACTCTCGCATATACAAACTTCAATCTCCCTCCCGTTGCGAAGTTCTGTGTAGCATCCGGATGTAGCAGCTCCGACATCCTCAATGTTCACCTTCGTGCAGAAATATGAAATGTTCTGTACTGGAAGTTGAACGACAGAGGTGAGAGAAGAAAGAAAAATGAAAAATTTACTCTCTGTGCGAGGAATGGGGAATAATATTAAAATATGTCATGAGCACAGGCGTTTATCTTCCAAGATGATATCTTGATAGCAAAACTGTGGTCACTTCTAAGAACCATGTAATATGCTTAATAATTCATGAGATAAAAAATGAAAATCTAAATTCTGAATCAACTTTTCGCAAGTTTTCTTTTCTTAGGACAGGTCATCATAAATTCCAAGAAATTAACTTGACGTGCTCTTTTGCATTCGTTCGTCCTTTTTCCTATATAGTTACGAGGTTTCCTGCTCTTTGTCGTTCTTAAAGTTTTTTTTTTAATTGTCATTTTGATGAAGGATTTTTTCACATAATTTTATGAAGATGATAAACTAAAAAATATATTATTACTGAGAATGTGGAGAATTCAAAATTACATTTATAAATAATGAGAAACTGGAAAATCGTTCCAGGATATGGCGGTTTTGATTTTTCGTTAACAAATCTAACTAATTAATCTTCTAATAACGTTAAGAGATTGTCAGTAAAATTAAAATTTGAACGTTAGAATAGAAAGGTCAGAAAAGAAACATTATAACCGTTGAAAACTTAACTTCAAATGTCATGGTATTGTTACTTCTAACGTTATAAGCCAACAAACTCTCAGAAAATACGTAAAATTCTAGAAAAATAACGTCAATGATTAGACAAAAAACGTTGAATATTAAAATAAACGTAAAAAAGTGGCGCAAAATCAAACGTATAAAAAGAATCTTTAACTGTGTAAGAAAATAAACATCAAATGTTAGAATTATGCATAAAAATCTGAATTTTTGCCTCCTAAAGAATTTTAAAAAAATCTTTCAAAATCACTATCATAAATTGATTTTTATGAACATCCCTGATCAACAATCGTATAAAAAAATGAAGGCTTTTGGTGAATATCTCAATTCTCAATTATCAGACTAACATAATGAAGCAATATGTCTCAAGATATCTCTTTCAATCAACCCACAGTAGGTACTTCAGAGAAATTTCCTTCACTAACCTGCTTGATTGAAATAATAAGTATATTTCACACAAACGTCTCCACGTGTCAATCTGCATGCAATTCGCGTTGGATCATTTTTATGCTCTTCCCATATAGCTCGAGTATCTGGAACATTGCTATTGTCTGTTGCAAATCAAAAAATAAATCACAAATTTGTGTTAAAAAAATTTTTTTAACGGAAAAGAAAAATAAATTTTACTTGTAACAGCTAGAGGGTGATGACAAGGAATTCCTGAGACGCCATTTAGTAGATCTGTGCAAGTTGCATTCATTATAGGGCCATCTGCATCAAATTGCGGACCTGGCCATGTGAATCGGAAGCAATACCTTTGATTATTGACCTCAAGATTCGCATCAGTCTCTAAAAGAATTCCAAGAAATCTTAGATATTGAACTTAACACTTCTTCACTATTTTTAAAATTACTCACGAGAGCTGACAAAAAATGAGATTTGAGCAATTCCTACAGCTATAATTATCACAATTTTTAACATTATCTCCTAATTTTTAGCAAAAACAACACGTTGGAAAAAAAGGCTTTTTTCTGTAAATAAAATTAAGCTACTATTGTATTCATGAAGAAGGTTTTACAAATACTGCCCACAATGAAACAAAAAAAAATAACACGGTATCAAGAATTTTATCTTATCTTATCAAAGTGATAATTGAGACAAAGAGTCTTTTAGCGACTTCTTCGAATTTCCAATTAGAAAAAAAATGATCAATGAAATGTTTCCGGAATTCAATTGCTCTCAAAGCTTATTTGATAAAAAGATTAGAAAGAGAAATCTAATATTGTAACGCCCTTATCGCACTAAAGCTCTAAGCACTTGATGCTGAATATTTTTCATGAGAAAAGTGAGAAGAACACAACATGTTGCCTCTCTTGTACTCATAAAAAGCTTGGAAAGTTTCAAACATTCGGACCTGTAGTCTGATAAACCCTTAAGTCAAGTTTCTGGGTAAAGTAGATAAAAAAAATTAAAATTTTCCGAGTAAAATGTTTTTTTAGAGTAAATAAAATGGGTCAATGATGGAGTCATAAAAGAATGTTGTGACCATACTCTTAAAATCATTTACTTATCACTATGTTTACACATACATATTACGATCATGATTTATAATTTCTCAATTCTTTTAAATCTAAAATTGGATGAATATAATTGTTTTTCTTTCCTCTTTTTTTTCTTTTAAATTTAAACGTTTTTTCCAATAATTAAGCTTCACATGTACTACGGAGAGAAATTCTTTAAATTTTTTGTTGGTATTTTTGCTGTTTTTTTATCCATACATACATAATAATCGTATAAAAGCAACATTTACAGTTTATTAGTATTTATATATTACGTTCACGTTCAATCACCAGTTGCGCCCCATGATTAAATTTTCATTTGTCTGATTTTTTTTCTACTAAATATATCACCGGTTGTTTGTTCTTTTTTTTTACATTTTTTCTTTATTAAATCTTTTATTTTTATTTGTTCTAGACTTTTAACTATTTCTTTTAAATATGTTTTACCCTATACGAGAAAAACGATTTCTTTTTTTCACACCAAAGTACACAATATAATGATTTATGTATGTATGTAATGAAAAAATGACAAAATCTCATTTTACAATTTCTAAAAATGTTTCTGTGCATTTCATGAAGAATCATTCTAAATGGTGGGGCCTCACATCATTCTAGAATGAAAAGTAAACTAAGAATTTTCAAAATAAAATGTGTTAACCTTATTTTAATTATTTTTTAGTTACTTTATGAGAAAAACTGAAATGTTTTATTTTTTAAATCTTCAGACTGTTTTTTTTTTAATTTTTTATTCATTGTAAAAATATTGAATCTATGTAACTGTGTTGGTGGAAAAAATGGTTAGTGAAGAAGAAGTTTGAAAAAAGGAAGAAATTAGTAAAATGAATGAATATTTCCTTTAATTGACAGAGCTC
This sequence comes from Lutzomyia longipalpis, assembly GCF_024334085.1. Lineage (NCBI taxonomy): Eukaryota > Metazoa > Arthropoda > Insecta > Diptera > Psychodidae > Lutzomyia > Lutzomyia longipalpis. The sequence continues at coordinate 20,399,613 of NC_074707.1, forward strand.
AGAATCAAACGATTTTTTTCTTTTTAAATCAATTATTAAATTTTGAAGAGATCATTAGAAAAAAAAATTGTATCAATAGAAATTTTTTAACGTGCTCAACGTTTTTATTGTGCCAAAATTAATGGATATTTTTTAAATAAATGGAATTAAATTGATTAAGAGACTAATATTTTTTTTGTCTAAAAAGTAAATGAACATTTTCTCTTAAATAATTTTGCAGCCTATTCTTGGTGCTCTCTTATCTCTGACTGTGACCACTAATGGAAAACAAATAAACTCTTTCTCTCGCAAATATGTACGTTAGGATTTACTTTTGGACAGTTTGCAAAATTTATTGCAAAAACCTCTTTTGAAAAAAAGTCACGAGAAATTATTTTTTTCAAGAAAAGAAATTTGAAGAAGAAAATTATTATCTTGGGCGGTTTGTTCTTGTTATTATCAATGTCGTGGACTTAAATTTTGTTTCTGCTGCAGCAATTAATGTTAAACGAAAAAAAAAACATACAGTAAAATAAGATGAATGGTACTGTATTAAATATATAGGTGTATCTCTATTTTATAGTGATTTTTTTCTTGATCTAATTAATAAGGTTTTTGTTTCGTTATGAATGCTATTCCTCAGACTTCCAGCTGCTTTGACGATTGTTGCGTTATGAATGGTTCACTCCACATTCGTCTTAGATCGCCCTTTTTTGTGGAATAGTTTTTAATTAATTTAATTTTGTGGTTTTATTTTATTAATTTTTGCTATAGAGGTAACTCACCTTGAGATATGCCATGGTCAACAGAGGCAAGAGTGTGAAGGGGACTAAATACAGGAGTGCCGGTTGAGCAGCTTTGAAAACTTCTGAGCTAACAGTGGCTGTTAGAAGACCAAGAAAATATCTACAAAAAAAAAAGAAAAATAATTTTAAAAATTAATTTTTAAAGGAAAACTTTTTGCAAAAGAAAACTCACCCTAACAAGGAACAATGAAAATACGTAAGTTTTGAACCGACACCTTTTGGCGGTGGTACTCCAGTCTCAGCAGAGGTACTTTGTGATTTCTTATACGCATCGTATCGCAGCACAAAGCATAATAGCAATCCTGGCATTACAATATCTCCAAGTCCCAACATTGAGAAATGTCCATTATTGTGAATACTTGGAAAAACTAATTTTCCTGGCAAATTCAACTTGGGCGGCTCCTTAACAATACCGCCCAAGTTTAATTTTCTCGCAACAATACCAACTGGATTTTCAGCCGGCCTAGTGGCCACCTTAACCATAACATTTGTGCTGAAGATGTAGGATGAGAAGAACACCCAGAACACATCGTAAATTAACAAGCCAGTAAGTAGGAGTGTTGATACTTTGAGACTCGGTAGACGAACAAATGCAATAAATGCAACACAAAGTCCCATGCCCATCGCTGGAAGAAAATTTTCTTTTTAGTGAGTCTCCATTGTAAGAAGTTTTGTAGGAGCTTCCGGTTTCTTTTAAAAGCGTCAAAATGCGTGTTAATTGACACACTCATTCTGACGTTCTAAGAAAAAGCCGGCAAATCAAAAATTCAAAGAGAACACTCACCATCCATAAGAAGCCAATGGCCAGTTAGCACCCAAATACAAACTATTGATACTGCTAGGGAAAAACTAAAAAGTTCAGCTGCCGTAAAACGTCCACAGATCCCGAATGATATTCGATTGCCATCTGAACATGGGCGTATAATATATTGACACATTGGCAGTAGAAGGAAGGCCAATGCAACTGTTGCAATTACTGCAAAATACAAAAATAAATTAACATCCAATTACTTTAAAAAAAAAACTATTTTTCAGCTTCATTACTTGCTGTGCAGACAGCAAAGAGCATTTGCATGGAATCAAAGAAGAAAAACATCACTAATAGTGATATTGAAGCGCCCAAGGGTAAACAGAGAGCATGCATTGTGTCCAATGTTGCAAATTTATCTGAAACGAAGAAAAAAAAAATAAAATAAGTTTTTTGCAAAGTGAATTTTAAATAAGATTACGAAAATGGCCAACTTACTTGTCTCTTGTTGAACTGGTTCTCCAGTTAGCAAATTATTCAGACTCTCACTTTGACGTTTCTTTTCTTGACGCTCACGCGCCTCCTGCTCCATGTTGAGACTCCGGAAGCTACCGTAGACAATGAGTAGCATAGAAATCAAACATGTTGATACCCGTGATGAATCCATTATGGAATATGCCCACTGGTATTCACGGAAATCTGCTGTACCAGAACCACCCGCTACTTGCGACATGACGCCCCGCGTCGTCCCCTCGAACTTTCAACTTTACTCGAGGTAAGACGGCTGCGGAGTTTCACGTAATTTACGTATCCGTAGCCGTCCTGTATGCAGTTGTTTTTGCTTTTATTTTTTTAACTTCTATCTGTGATCCAATTCTCGTGTTTACGTGGATACAGGTACACCTCCTAGTTAGCAGGTGTCAATGCTGAATTGAGAGAGAAAAAAAGATTTTGTAAGTTTGAAATAATTTTAATCATGAATTTTAACGCTTCTTTACTCTGTTCAGAGGAAGAATGCACCTAGGCTACACCCAAATATCATGATCTTGTGTCCATTCTGTGATTGGCCGATCAAACGACGAAAGAAGCCGAAGAGACACGATCATTTATTTGCAACATCTGGGTGCAGCCTATGTGCCATTCTTGTGTAAATTATAGGTATACACACAGTGATTATCTATAAATTAAGTATCAAAAATAAATAAAATTATAATGAGGAAATGTATTCAATATCTAACTAGTAATAAAATAAATTAACGAGATAAGATTATTGCTAAATTGTTATTCTATGGTGTGTCTTTCAGAGATAATCAAGCGAAGTAAAAAGCGTGTAAGTAAACCATTGATACCAATTTCTGCTGTCATATCTCATTACAAGTTTCTTGAACTCATCTAACCCTATGAGATATGTATGTGGCAGCATAAAAAAGGCAATTCTATGCTTCTGAATATTTTACTTTACGTCAACAGAAACCATAATTTAAGGAAAATCTTTGAAATAAATCTTTTTTCCTGATTATAAATTAATTTCTTCACATCAATGAATCCTTTTGGGGGAATTGTTTGTTATCAAAATAATAATATAATCTACCATCAGTTGCACATTTAAGTAGTACACTATGGTACGTGACCCTTAAAATGGTTTTAAAACAACAGAAATTTGTGTAATAAATGAACGGACAGCCACTTCAGGTGATTAACACTTTCTACGGTGAAAGATTTAGCAGAATTTATTTATGCTCCGCTGACTTGAAGAAGTTTGACTCTCCATACAAGAATACATATAAGTCACACAATTTGGTTTCCAATTTATGTACAAATCATCACAAATTTTCTTCTTCAAAACCATCTCAGTTATGCTTCAACACTGTAACTTAAGATTAAATAAAGACAACCGAGTTTTGAAGAGACTTTTCCCTTTGCAATTTACACGAAATGATGAACAATAGATAAATTAAATAAAAGCACAACTTACACAATACTTTTGCAATAGATAGAGATGATGAAAATCGATGGTTTCTGTAGTCTCTTTTATGCTTTCGTATGCACATTGTTTTTAATATGAATTGCAAATGAGATAAATCACAATTTTTAATACTTTTGCAGATTTATTTTTATTTTTTAAAATCTATTTAGTGAGTTTTCTTTTTTTTTTGTCAAGAAGAGATTTCACAGTCTGAAAGCTTCAAACATTATTCCTCTATGCGCTCTATGCAAAGTATTCAACAACCGCCATATTTAGGTATATCTCTTTATTGAGCGAAAGAGAGAGATTTGAGCTTTCTTCCCAAATACACCCAAAATAGGGGAAAACTGTACACCACGGTGAAAGTCTATGGAAAAAAAACTTTTTCATGAAAACCACCTCTCCGTCTCTTCCAAATACACTCCCCCAAATTGCACAAGAATGGCGTATTCTTTACGACATTTGCACTTGAAACTACGCATTCTCACAGTTTTATTTAACCAGCAACATTTAGGAAATTAACAAAGGTTGCAGTTTGTGCTCCAACAATTTGACACCACCTGCCATTTTTTGTTGTCATCCCTCCATGTTCCATACCAAATTCACCATTCTTCTCTCTATGCATACATTCCACACTACAGCTATGCTGGCAGCATATTTACTGACCATAGTATACATAACATAAACATAACTGCAATTTTTTGATACAATTCTTCAAAAAAAAAATTATATCTCCTGGAAAAATAGAATTTTCCTGTCTCAGGAAGCGAAGCTGCGTCAAACGAATGAGGAAAAGCCGAAAAACTGTATCAGATGCGGAGAAAATTTGAAATTAAAACAGCCGAAAGAGCCCCAGATATTTTTCGGCGCAAGCCTAATTTTACAAAATAGTTAAAGTTTTTTTTTCTTTTAAAAATCTAATAATATTAAAATGCTAAATATCTAGGTAAAAAAGGCAAAATTTCTCCATGTTCCCTCACGAAAATATTTCTACGCAATTATATAGATTTCTAAAATTATTATAATTTTTATTCATAAAATCTCCAAATAAAAATAATTTATTTCTAATTAAATAAAACGAAAAAGAATTATGAATTGTTGTAATTTTGCTTTGAAATCAATAAAAAAAACTTTTGGTTTAACAAATTCAATGAAAGAAAAAATAAACAACTTTTTACGACATACAGAATTCTTTAAGCTTGATCCCATGAACTTGAACTTCTCAAAAAAAAAAAGCTTTTATTCAAAGATTAAAGGATTATCCTTGGCAAATTTTTATGGACAAATAAACATTAAAAAAAAAAAAGTTTGTAATAAGAAAACTAATAATAATCAATTGATTATTGCGTAGAAAATCATCCTCTATTCAAAGAAGACGTTTTGGTTGCTATGTACATGTGCTTCGGAAAACTTGGAATGCTTTTCTTACTGATTATAAACATTTTAATCCAATTATTTTCTCCCTCTTCTCTAAAAAGCTTAAGACGCCTGCACGTTGGTGCTGTCTTTTCTTTCAGGGAAACTTCCTTTCTCTTTTTCCCTTGCATGATGCATTTAGAATTTCCAATTTCATTTTCTTCTCAATGGACTTACGTACCATGAGAAATTTAATTCAATTAAACAAATCCTTACATATTTTCCAACTGAGGAGTATATAAATGAGGAAGTTGGGTGAATTCAATTGAGTTACCTTGGTTGAATAGTCTCGGTAGTTTACCATTCTTTCACAAAAAAAAAAAGTACTGAAGTAGTTCGTGTGGTAAAAACGACGATTTTCTTCAGGACTTTTTATTTTAATAAAATAATTAATTAAAAAAAACGTGAAGATGGCAGCCTTTGCTGAACCACATTTTAGTGCATACACCGCGTATGGATCTGGTGGTGGTGGTGCTGGATTTGGAAATGTTACAGTGGTTGATAGAGTACCACCGGAAATGTTATCCATGGTAAGTTCTAGGCTACATATAGGATTTCTACCAACTGTGTTCGCTAGAAAATTATCTAACAGTGTTCTAAAGGACGCGATGGAAATCAGAAATATTTAATGCGAAATTTAAAGTTCTTCATAAAAATCCTTCAAAAATAATTAAATTTTTTCAATCAGGTTGACGCACATTGGTACCAATTCCCTCCGATGAACCCACTATGGCATGCAATTTTGGGATTCACAATTGGAGTTTTAGGACTTGTATCGTGCATTGGCAATGGCGTTGTCATTTATATCTTCACAACAACCAAGCCACTCCGAACTCCCTCAAATCTCCTTGTAGTAAACTTGGCCTTTTCGGATTTCTTTATGATGTTTACAATGGCACCTCCAATGGTGATTAATTGCTACCACGAAACATGGACCTACGGACCATTGATGTGTGAAATTTACGCTATGCTGGGATCACTCTTTGGATGTGCCTCGATCTGGACTATGACTATGATTGCCTTTGATCGGTACAATGTTATCGTGAAGGGCTTAAGTGCTAAACCCATGACTAACAATGGGGCTCTCCTGCGCATAATGGGAATCTGGGTGTTTGCCCTTGGATGGACACTCGCACCAATGTTTGGATGGAATCGCTATGTGCCCGAAGGCAATATGACTGCCTGTGGCACAGACTACCTCTCCAAGGATTGGAAGAGCCGCTCCTACATTCTCGTTTACTCCATCTTCGTGTACTACAGCCCACTTCTCCTGATTATCTACTCATACTTCTTCATTGTACAAGCTGTGGCAGCTCATGAGAAAAATATGCGAGAACAGGCAAAGAAGATGAATGTTGCATCCCTGCGCTCATCGGAAGCAGCTAACACAAGTGCCGAATGCAAACTTGCCAAAGTTGCTCTTATGACAATTACTCTTTGGTTCTGTGCTTGGACTCCATATTTGATAATTAACTACACTGGAATCTTCGAAATGGCCACCATTAGTCCACTTGCAACAATCTGGGGATCACTCTTTGCCAAGGCAAATGCTGTGTACAACCCAATTGTCTACGGGATTAGCCATCCAAAATATAGAGCTGCTCTCTACAAGAAGTTCCCATCTCTTGCCTGCAATGACCCAGCTGATGATACAGCTTCCGTTGCATCAGGAGCTACTGCTGTGTCAGAGGAAAAGCCAGCAGCATAAACAGAGGATCTTCACCTGGCTCTTGCGCTACTGTTGATACTATAAATAGGGACCACTTACACGATTGACGATGAGATTGCTATATATTTTCTATTTATGTTAAATAAAATTCTTCATGCAGCATTTTAATTCTGTCCATTTTCCTCCACTTTTCTATATATAGTTGTTTCCTTGGAATTGGTCTTTAAATTCAATTTTCATTCAGAAGAAAAAGAAAAGAAACATGGAAAATATTGAAGAAAATTTTCTCTAACATTTTCAAAAAATTGCCATAGAAACAAGTTATAACAACAAATCCATAGCAACGAAAGATTCTAAATCAACAACGTTCTTACAGTTAAAAGTCATTCGCATTGATAGAAAAAAAAATGTCCAACACACCTCACAGGTGGAATTACAATTTCCCACAAATTGCACGGGAGTATGGTTTAAATTTAAGTGGAGCTGAGAGTGGAATAATCGATTGGAGATTTATAGGTAAAAATTAATCCTTCTTTAACCTTAGAATGATACCTTATTGTGCTTCTTCTTCCGCAGGAACTTACGATGTTGAAAAGTTAATTCGAGAAAATGATTTTGAACGACTGGAAGCAGCTATTCCTCATCTCTCTGAAGCTCCATTGGGGACAATTCTCAATACTTCCGTACTCGATTCGGGCATATCGAAGTACTTCTGTCTTGCCCAACTTGGACTTCAGTATTTATCATTCTGCAAAGATTTCCTCGATAAGGCAGTTTCGTCCTTGAGAAGAAATGTTTACGGCTTAGAGAAGGAAAAGCAAAATATGCTAAAAACGTACAGGAGGCAAAATGAAGAATTGCTGCGAATGCACAAAAAAGTACAAAGGAATGAGATGCATTTTGAGAAACGAGGCGAAGTCTATCCTTGCAGGAAATGTACAAAGAATTTTGTTACCTCCGAACTACTTAATAATCATGTTCAGAGGAAACACGCAGACTTCTCGGAAAATGTGGAAAATGATAACCATCTGCTGAGTAATATAAAATTAGAATTGGAAATTAAGCAATTGAAGGAAAAATTGAATCATGCTGAAAATGATTTGGCAGAATATCGCAGCAATAATTCTCAAAAAACCATTTATCACTCCTTCGGAATGCAGACGAATTTCGAGGAGGAAAAGGAAAAGGACGAAACAATTGAAATTCAATCACATCGTCAAATGCTCCTTGATTCACAATACCAGCTGGCTGATTTATTGAAAGCTCAAATAAGTGCTTTAGATGAATGGAAAGAGTCAGAAAAGAAGCGATATGAAAAAGAAACGGAAGAAATTAAAAGCTCCTTTCAGGAAGCTTTCAATTTTATGTCCCAAAAAAGACGAATTGTTCTCAATAAAACTAAATTGGATTTATACTCAATTCCTGCTGAAAATGCAAGACCCGAAAAGCAGACAAATGAACTTAGAGAACAACCTTTAAGTAATGAATGGGAAAAGAAATACAAAGATCTGGAAATAAATTACAAAGACAGTTATGAGAAGATGAGCTTCATTCTAAGTAAATTGGATAAGAAGAACAAAGATCAATTGTTACTCATTGAAGAACTTCGGAAAAAACCAGAAACTAGGAATTTTTCCATTCAAGTAAATTTAAATAAAATCCATTCATCTAAAGCTTCTAAAACAAAAATTGAGGAATTCCCAAAGGAAGAATTAGTAATTTCTAACCCCGTTAGTGATAAAGTCTTAATTAGAAAACCCTCAAAAGAAAATATTTCAAGAAATATAAAACGAACAAGAAATGAAGTTTTAGAAATAATAAATTCCAAAATGCACGACGTTGGGCTTAAACCAAACCAATCTTGCATTAAAACGGAAGATTTTGAAAAAATTAAATTAAAAATTGATCACAAGAGAAAAGAAAAAATCCGAAAATTTTGTAATTTTCAAACAACACGTGAAAATATTTTGCATTCATTAAATTTTGATATGCAAAATTTCACAAAGGATTACACTACTCACGATGAAGAATTATCAAATAAAATATTGCAAAAATATTACAATTTAAATAAATTGAACTACGATGTAGGTCTCTTTGATGATACTAACAGTAGTGGTAGAATATTTGATAAGACGGATGGAAGTAGTCAAGAAAGTCGCGATAAAAAATTGACGAAAAATAAGAAAGTTAATTTTGATTGCGATAAAAATGAAGAAAATGATGAAATTTCTTTCTATGATAAGTATTTAGAATCTAGGAAAAATATGTATCAAATATCAACTGATACTGATAATGAGTAGCAGTAAAAAATCTATTTTGTCTTTAATAAATCTTCCGAATATTAAAGTTTTTGAATTTAGGTTGAATTTAGCCCCTATTGCCCCTTAATTAATACTTACGTAATTTCTTATATTTGTCTTGCAATAAAATAATAACGGTAATAGAAGAAATCGTTGAATATAGCAACGTATTTGTTTTTCTGCCCTAATACCATAGAGATTTCAGAGATTGTGAGTAAATAAATTTCCCAAAATAGATGGCAAGAAGATTCACAAAACTACCTCTTCTCCCTGGAAGTACTTTCCGTGAAGTAAGTCGAAAGGTTTTTTCTCTTTAAAATTTCATTAAAAGCTTTTTAAATTGTAGGTAGCAAAGGAGAATTTTCAGAAAGCTCAAATATGGACCCACTACAGGGGAATCCCTATTTTGTCGGATCGCCGTAGACAAGATTCCGTGGAAATGATTGAACTGTATCCAACGGAAATGGCAAGAAATTTAGCCCCAGCTTGGTTGCAGTACGATAAGCAAGTTCTGTGCTTTGAAGGATATTTTCGAGAAGTGGTTGATGATGATGTGTCTGCCTATCAGATTCGTAATATGAAAATATCCTTTTTCCTTGACGACGGTACAGTACAGGTTGTTGAGCCGAAACAGGTGGACTCTGGCATACCACAGGGATGTATTGTAAAGCGCCAAAAGGTGCCGGCAGGAGATTTGCATATACGGAAATTTTTATCGGTTTTAGACCTCAATGTGGGGAAACCTTTGCTGATTTTCAACCGGGTTTACCACATTACGGATTGCGATGAATTTACGAGGAATTTTCTTAAGCAACTCGGTATTAATGTCCCACCAGCCCAACAGGTACCAACAGATCCTGCTATGGCTACTCGTAAACGGCAATCAAACGTACATATTCGTCGATTTGGTGTTAAATCAAATAAGCTCGCTCAATTTCTCAAGAATGATGGAAAAGTTTTGAGATTTATGGCATTTTGGGATGATTCTCAATCGGATTTTGGCTATGTGCGAGATCTCATTCTTCTCTATTACCTCGCTGATGGTACAGTGGAAATAATTGAGATGCTACCCCCAAGTAATGGGCGTGAAGAAACAACGACTTTCCTCAAACGCATGAAGTTGCCGAAAAAATTGGAATCTTTTACAGATTTGGATTTTCAATCATCATTCACGGTGTTGAATGTCTTTGGGGCAGGACTCACAGGTGGGCGTTTAATACCCGACTCTAAGGCATCTATGGACAATTCAAAAGATTTTATCACTGAGAAAGATTTACAAATTGGAAAAACATTATCCGTTTTTGGGCGTAACGTTGTTCTGAGTGATTGTGATACATTCACAAAGAATTTCTACAAAGAAAAGGTGAGATTTGATATTTTCTTTTAATTCTTTAAGACTTCCAAACTTTCCTAATGATTAATTTTTAAAAATTTCAGTATGGAATTGAAGAATTCGTCACAGTCCATAAACCCCTGGATCAAAGTATGATAGCAGCAAAACAACCCGAAAATGATTTACCCCCTTTCAATGGATGGGGCTCGTATGAGGATTCCGAGAAGAATTGCAAAAATTTAGAATTGAAACCATCAATTGAGAATACGAAGAAATTCCTTCAGAGTAAAAATGAAATGTTGCGCTTTGGGGCAAAATTGATATCTAGAGTAAAAGAAAATGGCGAGAGAACATTCATTATAACGTACCATTTAGCAGATGATACAATTTCCGTGTATGAGACACCAGTGAGAAATTCCGGCTTTACTGGTGGACAATTTTTGCATCGTATGCAATTTTTTCTTCCCAATCAAAATCTCATGGCTTCCGTACGCCCTAAAATTTTTACACCCCAACATTTCTATATTGGGGCAAAAATTCAACTATCATACCACATCTTTGAGATTCTTTCTGCGGATTGTCATGTCTTTGATTATATGGAGAAAAATCAAAATGTTTTCCCGTATGCTAATGTAGACACCATAATGACAAAGATAAGGGATGCTATGCGACCTCACTATAAATCTTTCATTGCACCCTACATTCCGAGACTAGCAATGAATAATAATCATGGAGGTTTAACGGCTAGTTTTGAATTAATGCAGGAGATGCTTGTTAATTTGCTTAAACAAAATATAAATCCACATGAAATTCTAACAATTTGCAGATATTTTGATAATAATTCAACAGAATCATCTATTAAGGATAAAGGTAGTATTGTTGATTGGAATAAATTTATTTCTTACATTGATTTGGAGCACAATTTAAGACAAGAGACGGATTAAAACAAAACTAAAATAACTAACTAACTAATAATAAAATAAAGGAAATTTAAAGAAAAACTCACCAATTTGAGAGAATTCTAAGATTGATAAGAACGCTAAAGAATTTGAAGAAGATTTGGAGTGAAACCAGTGAAACAGAATTTTTCTTGCACTGACTATCACCGGAAATAAATAGCAAACTTCCTGGAAATTATTTTGAAATTAAGTTAATGAATTTTTATACCTTTTTCATAAAATAAAGTATTTTATTACACAATTTTCAATACGAAACGTACAAAAGCGAGATGTAATTTATTTCTAACAGTGTAGCAACGACAAGTTCAAGAGTAAAAGACAGTTTTTGTGTCATATTCAGCAGCAGGATATGGTGTGATTGAAAATATACGCAGAGTCCAATTCAGAATATGGAAGTACTGATAAAGAAAGTTGTGTGAAAAATATGTGTTTTCTGTGAATATACCGAATATATATTCAATACAAATATCTCCTGTGACTATTATTGAGAGTATTGAATGACTAAATTTTTTTTTGATAAAGTGGAAATCCAAATTTATATATAGATAAGGTATTCAGTAGGTTAAAAAATTCACTAAAAAGAACATTTCTTGTTGAGAGATATTTTTCATCTTATTTTGTATGAAAGGTCTGTAATTAATCACACGGAGAAAGCTTTCTTTAGTTAGTAAATAAGTTATTGAAGTGATTATATAGTATAGGTATATGTATTGGATGTATTTGTGAATTTTTGGTATATTCTTGCCCTATCTTTTGTACAATGTAGAGTGACAAATTTAATGGCCGAACTACTAAGGGGTCTAATGAGTACCCACAAAGATAAATTGGGCTCCCCATCGACGGGATCTGAGGATGGTGGTGGCATGGAAATGGGTGACTTGGCTCAAGAACTCGAGCAAGATGAATTCGATGCACCAATGCTAGCCAATGGTATGACATTATATATATGACATACATACATTTGTTCCTAATTTATTAGATTAAGTTATGTTGACCATAAAAAAATATTTTTCTTACATAGGGGATCGTCCAGCCCTTATTGCTCCACCTGAGAGTGAATGGTACCATGGACGCTTGGATAGATATAGTGCTGAACAACGCCTGAGATCTGCTTCAATTTTGGGCAGCTACTTGGTGCGTGAGAGTGACCGTAAGCCCGGTTCGTACGTCCTGAGCTACTTGGGACGCACGGGAATCAATCATTTCCGCATCACGGCAGTTTGTGGGGATTTTTACATTGGTGGCAGACAATTCTTTTCTCTAAGTGACCTCGTTGGGTACTACACATCCTGCAGTGATTTACTAAAGAGGGAACGTCTCGTGATACCTGTTCCCCCGCCAGAGCCCGTAAATGACAAGAAGCGCATTGTGGCAATACTACCGTATACCAAGATGCCGGATACGGATGAACTTACTTTCCAGAAGGGTGATATATTCTTTGTTCACAATGATATGGGTGATGGATGGTTGTGGGTTACGGCGCATCGTACCGGGGAACAGGGAATGATTTTCAGGGAACTGGTAGAGGACCTAGATCCGGGCATTGATCCCAATACCGTCTTCCCGTGGTTCCACCCAAATTGCACAAAGAACGAAGCTGTGGATATGCTGGTGAAAGCTGGACCAGGGAGCTTTCTTGTGCGCCCTAGTGACAACTCTCCCGGGGATTACTCACTCTTCTTTCACATAAACAACCAAATTCAGCGATTTCGTATTGAGAAGAAAGGCGTGCGGTACTTAATGGGAGGACGGAATTTTGAATGTTTGGATGCGGTTATTAATAGATACAGGAAGGAGCAAATAGTCGAAGGACATACACTCAATCATCCCGTTGTGAATGGTGCTCAGCCCGAATTTAATGCTCCACCAAGCATGTCGGCTGCTGCTGAGAAAATCTATGCTACCCTGAGGGAGTGTCGTGATCAAATTGGGCAGAAGAAGATAAAGGGTATCAAGCATCATGGGTACTTAATGAAGAAATCCGACAAGAATGCCAAATGGAAGCAACTCTACTTTGCTCTCCTCGTTGAGGGCACCGAAACGCATTTATGCTTCTACGACAATCCAAAGAAGACTAAACCGAAGGGACTCATCGATATGTCCTGTGCTTATTTGTATCAAGTGCATGAATCACTCTGGGAACGCCCATTGTGCTTTCAAATTGTCGAAAGAGCCCTACCATGCCTCGCTACTGTATCATTTCTATGTGCCAACACCCCCGAGAGCTATGTTGAGTGGATTAATGCACTCAAAACACAATGTGTGTCGCAGTTAAGTAAGGCTCAATCAAAAGTACCGCGTCTGCGGGAGTTGCGATGTCTCAATTTGCAAATTCTCGAAGCGCATAGATTACCATTTAAATTAGTACCCCATCCCTACTGTAGCATAACGCTCAATCAACAAGTTAAAATTGGCAAGACACGCGTTAAAGTTGCTCCAGATCCTGTGTGGGAGGAGGAATTCATTCTAGAGTAAGTACCCTTAAGTTTCAAGTGGAATCTGAATAAGAGGAAAAAATTATTAACAATCTTTCTTCCAATCACAGTGATGTTCCTCCAGACATAGCAACTCTAACAATTACAGTCCTTAGTCGCGGGAAGAGGGGTAAAGACTCCGAAATGGCAGAAGTAGTCGTGGACTTGTTAAGCCTCAAAAATGGCCAAGAAACCGAAGACTGGTACCAGCTAATTGGTATGACCCCAATGGGTGAATGGGGTTCACTTAGACTGCGTATGCGCTACTTGGATGACTTGATAATGCCATGTGAGGAGTATAGTCCACTGCAGCAGCTACTGCTGGAACCAGAACTATCTTCCGTGAAAGCTCTCGCAGAGCTTTGCCACAATGACCGCGTGCCTTTGGCCACATCACTCCTTCGTGTGTTCCGGCATGAGAAGCGCGAGACTGAATTGATAAAAGTACTGTGCCAAACGGAAATTGCACGAGAAAATGAAACTACAACCCTCTTCCGTGGTGCATCCCTAGCTACCACCCTCATGGATCTATATATGCGTGCAGAATGCTTTGGCTTTCTACAAGCTGCCGTATCGGACATCATCACAAAGATACTCGAAAGCAAGCAATCAGCCGAATTAAATCCAACAAAAATGGACGTTAATGATGACGCATGCAACAATGCGGAGTTTCTCCTACAAATCCTCGATCAGGTCACCCAATCTATCTTCACATCCCCCGAAGCATGCCCCCGGAATGTCCGCTACATTTGCAATTGCCTCCAAAAAGCCGTGGTGAGCAAATGGCCGTCTGAGCGATTGGTACGAACGCGTGTTGTATCGGGATTTATTTTTCTACGTCTCCTGTGCCCGGCTCTACTGAATCCCCGTCAATTTGGCTTAGTCAGCGAAGCTCCGCCACAGACGGCAACACGTTCACTAGTTATGATTGCCAAATGCCTACAAAATCTGGCTAATCTCATTGAATTTGGTGGCAAGGAACCCTACATGGAGGTTGTTAATCCATTCATTTTGAAGAATAAGGAGCGCATGATTGTCTTCTTGGATCAACTCTCATCGATCTCTGATCCAAATTTACCTCCTGGATATATCCCCGAAACCAGCTACTCAAACCACATGTACTCAGACGCCGGTTTGTTATCAAATTTTTAGAATTTTTAATTATTAAAAAGAATTATTCTTAATAATTTATTTTTTGGTATTTCAGGACGTGAACTAGCCACACTCCATCATATTTGTGTATCTCATCTGCAAGATCTTCAGGCATTGTCCAAAACGAACAATTCAATTAAGAAATTGGTCACCGTAACGGATATGTTGACGAAACATAAATTAAAATATAGAGAAATGATAAGTTAATTACTTCACACAAAAATATTTTGCAAAAAAGACGAAAATCAGTATATTTCACCGAATTATCTTTTACTACTCTCAACTAACGGATAAATTAAAAGAAAAATGTAAAAAAAAAACATTGAAAAATAATGTAATTAATCGACAGGAAATTTAGCATGATAATATTCACATTTTTTTATTTTTCAAATTAATTCTCATAGTTTTTAAAACAAAAAATATTAACAATCAGCTGTAGAAATTATATACACTCCAGTGCTTTTAAATTTTAATTAATAAAATAAATTCTTTATGCATTAAAAAGAAAATTAAATAGAAAGGTAGGAAAAAGGCGATTGTACTCAAAATAATAACACGCAAGTATAAGAGATAAGGATTATTATTATAATAAATAAAGGTTGGTAGTCAGGCTGAGAAGGATCCCATTTGACTACCCTATGCATAGGCTATATAAAATAATTATTATATATTAAAAACAAACTAAAAAAAAAGTCATAAATTTTAATATAAAGTCATTATAATATTTCTTTTATAAATTTTCATTAAAGAATTTTTAGGACATGGCGTATGCTTTATGGTTTGTTAGGAATCGGATACCTTAAAGCTTTTTTTTATTTGCTTTGTGCTTTTATATTTTATACCAAAGGATTGTATACCACAAAAAAATTATTAAAAAAATGGCCTAGCAATGCAGAAAATGGTTGAAATTAGCAACCAAAAATGCTCAATTAGTTTGATTTATTTTTCTTTCACGAATAGAGGGTACAAAATAAGCTCTTGAGTTGAAGAAAGCTCACTATAAGCATATAATATTTTCATACAGCAGCAAGTATGACAAGAAAAAGTAAAAAAAAAAAATGAAAAATAATGTAACAATAGTGTCAATTAGATTCCATTTGTAATCACTCGTGTTAGCATTACACTATAATACACAAACTATTATATAAAATAGAATTAATCTTGTAAAACTTTTTAAGTTTTATACTTTTTTTGTCTTTTCAAAAATAAGTCATCAATCTCTATTTCCTAAGAAATATAACTAATAATCTTCAACAAAAATATGTATTTATAAAAAGTAATTATATTATAAAATTTGATCACTTTAACCCCATATTAATTGCGAATAATACATCCCATGTAGCGATTTTCGATCGAGACTCATTCCTATATGCCTATCTCCCATATTTTGTGTACGAATTAACTTTATATTGGAAATGTAATAAAATATTGTTCTCTAACAAATTTATTATGTGTTTCTGACTCAATTGCTAATTATTTTCGAATTTTTTTAAAGTACTTCTTCAGGTTCTAAAGGTGAATAAATTTATATGTATATATAATGTGTATATCTATGCATTTATATATATTTTACTTTACTTTTATATATGTATATATAAAACGCCCCGCTACGCGGGGCGTTGGTCTTATGCAACTCAAGATATGACATGTTAACTTTAAAACGCGATATCTCCGGAACGGCTACATAGATTTTCTTCATTTTTGGCACGATGAAAGATATTATAGCCAGCTATAACATATCAAAATTTGAAGCAATTCTAAAAAGCGGTGCTCGAGATATTCATCGAAAACTCATCGAAAATTTTGTTTTCGATTTTAGCGCCACTTGTGGTCATTTTTTGAACTTGCAATGTTCCGAGCAGTTGTAGGGCTCATTAATATCTTTCATTTGAGCCCGAGTTGATCAAAATCGGTCAAGCCGTTCTCAAGTTATGGCCAATTTTCGATAAAAAATTGTGGCGGCCATATTGGCTAAACGGCTTGGCCGATTTTCGAAAATGAGGTATCGTTGGAAAGGTCTTGATGGCCCCTGCAACATATCAAAATTTCAGACCTCTAGCTATAATAGTGACTGAGATATAACGAAAATAAAATGTGGTGGTTATTCAAAATGGCGGGGGTCGGATCTGACTTCATAATCGGATGTCTTCCACCCGATATATGAACTTTGCCGTTGACCGCAAGTCTCTATCTATTACCGTTCTCTTGTAATTTAGCAAAAGGTTCCGGCCGGCCGGACGGACGGACGGCCGGAAAGATTTTTGGCGCATACGTTTTTTGGAATGTAGGGACCCTAATTCGTGCTTATCCCAAGTTTGAGCCCGATCTGACGACTTTGCATTTTTGAGTGTACACAGAAGCTGTGCTTCTTTGAAGAAAGAATCACAGCTAAAAAGGAAGAGGAAACATGAAGGTTTGATTCTCCATGGGATTTTCAATAGGAAAAGAAAAAAGAATCTAAAATGAGATCTAAATAATTGGATCAAAAAGCTCTTTAATTTTAGAAGAAATGTTTTATTAGGTAGACGTTTTGAATATTCTTGTCTCCTTCTTCAGCTCAATTCATGCTTTTCCGATTTTGATCAGTTATTCATTTTTTGAAAAAATAATAATTGCCTAAAATTTGTCTAAAACTGCTCTATTTATCAAAATCGGTTGGAAATTGCAGCAGTATGAAGTAAAATAAAAAAAAAATCCTCAAACTTTTACTTACCCGGAAAGCAGAAACTTACAAGGATGGCTCACAGAAAATTCAAAATTATATCATAAATTACGTATAAAAAAATAATTAATGAGCGAGTAATAAAATCTTTTAATATTTTTCTTTAATTTTTAGAGAGGAATTATCTCACTCAGGAAAAGCAAAGTATCGAGATAGCCATTAGAACGCACGCCACTCCCACATATGGTGACTTTCGCTCCCCAATTCGGGCTAATTTCCAAAAAATTCCAAGAAGTCTGCAAGGGATGAAATAAGAATTATTTCTTATCTTTTATAATTTCTTAAAAACAACATACCCTGTCTTATTTCTGTCGATTATACTGGGAAAGATGGACCGCAAGTACGTACATGTGCAGATGAGTAGGAGTATGACGGAAAGTAGGCTTTGGAAATTAAATAGAGCACTCTGAAAACAAAGGAAACAGTTAATATTAAAACTTCTATTTAATTTATTAGTTCTTTGGGGATTTCTTACCATTTTTAAAGATTTGTTTTTCCTTCCTGGGATGATGTGTAAACATGGAATGACATTTCATTGACAGATAAATTGCGTCAAGTGAGTGTGCCGTTAACGAAAATTCCTTCGTAGTTCATCGTTTGGTAGCAAAACTAACGATTTTCTTAAAAATTATTAAAACTTTCTCTAAAAAAATTAAAGAAAAATCTTTTTTTATATTAATGTTTATTTCTCTTTTTCAGTATTAATTTACAATTTTTGAGATAATAAAAGGCCTAAAAGGCATTATGTTGTACTACCCAAAAGAAAAACAACTCTTCTTCTACTAAAGCTCAACTTAGAAAGCAATCAACTTGGAAGATTAAATTAAAGTTTATCCTTTTAGAGACACTAATTTTTGTTTTTTAGGTAACAAGATAGTGGATTAAGGGCATCGCTAACTTAGCGTGCTAATTGAATTATAAGAGCTGCACACATCTCAAAGAATTCCATTGTGTGGTGTCCTGTAGCGCACTGTTGCGGAAACATTGGGTTGAAGGAGTCCGAGAGATTTGTTGGGGGTGTCATACTCTCCATGTCCATGATTACATCATCTCCCTGCTCCACTTCATCACTTGTGAGGGATTTAAAATCCAAAAGGAAAGATTTGGCATCAACCTGATAGAGTTGAAGGGACATTTTCACGTGCTTTCCACTCGATTTATTCTGCCGCCTCACCCTTACGTGGTACGGATTAATGACTTTCCACTCAAAATCAAGAGCTTTCATGGCTCTGTAGACTTCCAGCATGATATCATTTGGTTTACTCTGCGATCGTATACCAAGATGCCACTTAGCACGCTTCACGGGTGTTCCGCGTGTTTTATCAACCCCCTGATAGGTGGTTGTATTTGCCAGCACCCTTTCACGTAGGGGTGCAATGCGCTCTGGATGTGGTCTTCCAGGTGCAGACGATGATGCATTTTCTTGCTTCTCACTCGGAACAATATTAACCGGAGGTGGACTCCCAGCCACATAGAAATCCTTAATTTCAGCCTTTGCCGCCTCATCGGCAATGCGTTTGTTATCAATTATCAAATGATAAGCAATGGCCAATTGATCGTGTGGATCACCACTTAGTAGGGCATTGTGCACCTCACTCTCCTTAACGCCAAACTTCTCACATACCTCACTCACGGCATAAATATCAATTACATTGCTATCCTGTTCCACAGGAGATGGGAAGAGGTATGATGGCAATTCCTTTTGGAACCATTCGTGCTTTTTGATTTCCTCAATTGTTGCCCTTCTTAGTGGATCTACCTGCAGCATTTGACAGAGTAAACTGACAACTTGCTTATTGAGGTATTCCGGGATGGGAAAGATACCGGATTTAATCTTTCGGAACAATGTTGGGACATGCTCGTCGTCAAAGGGAAGTGTACCACAGAGTAATGCATACAAAATAACTCCACAGGACCATATATCAACCTCAGGGCCAGCATAGAGTTTCCCCGATATAACTTCAGGTGCTGCATAGTTGGGTGAACCACAGGAAGTTCTTAAGAACTCACCGTCAAGCATCATATTTGATAAGCCGAAATCTGCAATCTTTAGTTTCAAATAAGAGTGAGCATAATTATATGTTTTAGAGAACATATTTTAAGTAGTTATGTACTTACCTTAACATGCATATTATGATCGAGAAGTAGATTTTCTGGTTTTAAATCTCTGTGAACAATCATATGTCTATGGCAATAATCTACACCGGAAATAATTTGCTGAAAGAATCTCCTTGCTTCGTGTTCTTGCAATTTCCCATGTCGCACAATGTAGTCAAATAACTCACCACCACTAACATATTCCTTTAAGAACATTAATAAACATTCCAAGTGAATCAACAAAATTAGCATTGCAGGTGGAGAAAGAACAGCTAATTACCATAATCATGAAGATATCGGTGGGTGTTGAGATCACCTGGTACAGCTTAATGATATGCGGATGTCGGAAGAGTTTTAAATTCTGTATTTCCCGACGTATTTTACCCACAACATCGAGACTCTTAATCTTCTGCCGATTCAGAATCTTCACAGCGACCTTGTGCTTTGTTAGTTGATGTTCGCCAATTTTCACTTTTCCAAATGTCCCGATTCCCAGTGTATTCCCCAGCAGATAGTGCCCAATTTTTACAATTGGCTGCGGTGTCGACGCATCCGTTCGACCAAAATTCTTCTCAGACATTTTACCGCCGATTTATGTACCTAAATTGGAATCTAAAAAAAATATTAAAGGGACTGACTACGTGAGAAAATTAGTATCTTCATTTTGTGACGCAAAAAGTTTCATTGAACTTACACTTCCTGCAATTTCGCAATAGTAGAATTATTACACTACAACACTATTACATGAAAACTTCTTTCATTCCATTTAAAAACTATGAAAGTCCTTTAATTTGTCAATGAAATATATTTAGCAAAAAAGGTTTATTTTTCACAAAATTAACTTTGGTAAGAACAAAAAAATTCACATAAATGGTAGTAGTCAATGACAACACTACATATCGTCAAGAATCTTCGTTGAAAGTTCGTCATACCTTCGTGAAAAGAAATGTTTTCGTTAAGTTTCTTACGTTCCGGCGTTGTTCTTTTCTCTAACTTCCCAAGAAGACTCATTCAGCCACCCACAGCTTCACAATTTAGCACTAATTTAGCGCGATTCGCACAAAAAACTTTTAAGAAACCGATCTACAAAAATCGATTACTGGAAATTATGTCTGAAAGCGGTGAAAAAACTAACCTAAAAACTATTGGGACTCACGATGGGAGATTCCACTGCGATGAAGCCCTGGCGTGTTTTATGCTGCGCCAACTGGATGAATACAAGAATGCTGAAATTGTTCGATCACGAAATGAGGAGATTCTCGCTAAATGCGACATAGTGGTGGATGTAGGAGGGATATTTGATGTGGCAAAGAAACGCTTTGATCATCATCAGAAGTCCTTTGGAGATTCCCTTAGCTCACTGCGACCTGATTTTGGGACCAAATATGATGTCAGGTGAGAAACTCTTTAATTTTTTTTATTCTTCAATTGAAAATTATTATTTTAGGTTGAGTTCTGCTGGACTAATATACGTCCACTACGGAGAAGAAATAATATCGGCAATTTTGCAAAAGGAAGCAAATGTGCAGTTGGACAGGAAATCCCTTGAAATGATCTTCCGAATGGTCTATGAGAAGTTTATTCAGGAAATAGATGCTATAGACAATGGTGTTCCCATGTTTCAGGGAGAAGCTAAATATTCCATTCATACGGGTATTAATTCCCGTATTCAGGATTTGAATCAACAATGGAAAATTGTTAAAGAACCCTTTGATTCAAATGAACAATTTGGGAAAGCTATGAACCTGGTGGGGTCGGAATTTGTACAGAAAATTCTGCACTATACTGAATCGTGGCTTCCAGCACGAACAATTGTGGAGCAAGCACTCCTGAATCGTGAAAAAATCCATCCTTCTGGAAGTATAATGCTACTGGAACCGTTCTGCCCGTGGAAGGAGCATCTAGCGCAATTGGAAGTTGAGCACAAGATTGAGGGATGTCTAAAGTATGTCGTGTGGTGTGATGGTAAAAGTGATTATCGATGCATGGCAGTACCAGTTACACCTGAGAGTGTCATTTGCCGGAAATTCCTGCATAAGGATTGGAGAGGTCTTCGTGGGGAGGAGCTAGAGAAAGTATCTGGAATACCTCAGATCAATTTCGTTCATCACAATGGCTTCATTGGGGGTGCGTTCAGCAGAGAAGCCGTTCTCAAGATGGCTGAACTGAGTCTTCTTGGAGACTACACTGATTAGAAAATAAAAATAAAGATTCTTACCGAGGAAACGCAGCTACCGATGAAGTCTGTGGTTAGATTCTGATATGAAACGCAACCTTTCTATACGATTTTTTTTCTACAAGTTTTCTCTGCACTGCTGTTCTGAGGATTTTAATTAAAATCATGATACACTCTTCATTGGTTCCTCATTGACGATATTCTCCGGAAGATCAACATCCTGAGTCACCTTCTTAGTAGCCTTCCCTTCATCTTGCCACTCATCCTCATCTTCGCTATTCTCCTGATCATCCATTGATCTCCCAGCATAGTTGTGATTGGAAAGTTTCATCTCAAGCCAATTTAAGAATGGTTTGTCCGTAATTTCTGTCTCCGTTATAATAGGATAGATTTGCTCCCGTACAAATTGCTGAATTTCCTCCTCAAATTCTTCCCAAGTCAGCGGGCAATGAATCCCATCATTACCATACCGGCGATTGTAGCGATCGTAGTGCAATCGATCGAGAACAAGACCCAATCCAGGTGCTCTAGGAATGTATATTCGTTCAGCCGTGAAGGCTTTATCGAGCATATCAATGTTTTCATGACCACGGATGATGGACAAGGCTAAACCAACCATTTTCCGTATTTGATGCATCATGAAACTCTGTCCAGTTACTTTGAGTACCATAAATTCCACATCCTTCACCACAAAAGGTTCCCCTGTTGTGAAGGAAGTGATGTAGCGCTTTGCCGATGGATCCAGGTGTTCCTTTTTAATTGTGAAATTGTGATAATTCTTTGTACCTTCGTACTTCTTCAGAACATCTCCGAATTTCTCAATTATCTCCCGTGGAATTCTATAGCCTTCCATTACTGTATCCACTGCAGTATCCTTCCACGCATCCTTGTCCAGTGCTATTGTGGGAAGTGTGTAGGTGTATGTCCGGGCCATACAATCATTCTTTGAATTAAATCCCTGCGTGACGGTCCTTACAGCAAAAACCCTTATTTCCTTGGGCAAATCCGTATTAAGAGCAGGAACATCGAGCTCCAAAGGAAGCTTCAATGAAACGCACTGCCTCACAGCAGAGACCCCTTTATCCGTACGTGCAGCACGCTGAAAAGCAATGGATTGTGGCATATTGTAGGCTTCCTCAGTAATCCATTTATGCTTCAGCATAGCCGACAACAATTCCTGCTCAACAGTTTTCACATCGGGATTCCTCTGCATCCCATAGTAATCCTTCCCAGCATATCCCAAAAGGACAACTGACTTCTTCCGTTTTATACGCACAAATGGCTCAAGGCAGGCTTTCTTCCCCTCCGGACCTTCTTCTGTTGTACCGGATGGTGGTGTTGTTACCCAGTTGCACCTCTTCTTGCTCCCATCGTATCTCGATTTATATTCTTTCTTTCTTTGCTTCTCCAATGCAATCTCTGCCTTCTTAACGTCAATTGCTTCAGACATTATACCGGTAAATGAACTAAAAAGTCTTCCTGTACCTGAAATAAAAGAAAATTCTTAATAAAAGTTTAAAGATTAAAAACTGCCGTTATTACTTCTACAAACTATACGATTAGATTGATAAAAGAACTTTAACATTTAAGAGATATTTTCCTTAAATGTTCTTTCCACAGAAGAGAAATTAATTGATAAAAAACACGTGTTTTTATTTACATTATAATTTTGGAAAATATTCTGCTTTCGTTAAATTTTCGTTAAGTGAAAGTGATATTTGGATGTGAAAAGAAAAAATATTTTCTCCGTAAAAAATGAGTTATTTGCGGAATAGTTTGAAGGATGCCATTAAATTATCACTAAATGGCATCAATCAATCCTCTCGCACTTTGACTACAACAGCTTCACTTCGATTGAAAGAAAGTAAGAAAAGAAATTCAGAATTCTTTTTTTTTAGGTTATGTTTAGAATTTAGATTGAAGATTTAATTTAAATTTTCCTTCTAGTTAAAACAACGCAAGATAAGAATCATATAACAATTGAAGGAATAATGGTAAAGTCTCCAAGGGAAGAATTTCAAGTTACCCAATTGAAGGAAGCAAGATTGCGAGGAGAGAAGTTCTGTCCCAAATGTACTCTGGGTTTGGATGTGAAGCACACAGATGTCCTGATTCTGAGTCAGTACGTTAGATCGGATGGTTGCATGCTACCACGCAGGATAACTGGGCTGTGTAGTAAGCAACAGAGGAGAATGTCGATCCTTGTTGCAATGGCTCAGAAAGCTGGTAAGAACAATATTTCGCATATCCCATGCAAAAGCATTGTAGCTTATTCACTATAAAAAAAATATTTTTATTTCCAGGATTGATGTCGAATCTAACGCCGGAAAACAGTAAAAAGGACCCAAAATTGCGCTTCAAATGGAAAAAGTTTAATACTTACTTCGAAGAGCATAAAACAAAGGAGATGAAATACCTTTAATACCTGTATAAATTTAAAAAAAATAGAAATGGAATTAACTAAATTTAATCAATTAATTTGTTGTCATATGATCCCTTAAAAGCATAATTTCCATTCCTCATGAAAGGAATGTTGTTATTATATTAGCTCCACGCTTTGAAGATCAATTAGTAGCTTCGCTAATCCCCACAGGTGAGAAAACCCCATTTTTTTTCTTTAAATAAAAAATCAACATTGAAACATGATTCATTACATTTCCAATTCATTTTAATTAGTACCTACCTATCTGAGTATATAAAATAAATACTTCTATGTATCTTTTGCTTTCTTAAAAAACAATCTGATCCATTTGATCTGTATAGAAAATTCAAATATTTATTATTTTGAAGCTCAAGCTCTAGCATAAGAGCCAAGAATCTTTTATGCTGTAGAAAATAAGGAATATAATAGGTATTTAAGTGATTTTCATGGAACTACAGCGCGATTATTTTTAAGTTATCCAACGTATTTGCCACTTTAGCATATCTCCCTCCCTCCAGACAATTATCACATTTTTTCGACAAACTTTGAGATCCATTCAGCTCTGCCAGATGCCCGTGGAGGTAGTTATCGAAAGGAGTTGGTGCTGTTAAGTGCAAAAAAATTACAAATTCTCAAATTCTTCAAAGAAAAATACATAAAAGTGATAAAAATTCTTCATACAAAAATTTAAAGTGTTAAAAAAAAATTAATAAAACAGCTATTGTTATGAATGAACGTAATATGTATGTAAAACAGTG
Organism: Lutzomyia longipalpis; assembly: GCF_024334085.1. Classification (NCBI taxonomy): domain Eukaryota; kingdom Metazoa; phylum Arthropoda; class Insecta; order Diptera; family Psychodidae; genus Lutzomyia; species Lutzomyia longipalpis. The sequence goes on from NC_074707.1 coordinate 20,424,590, forward strand.
CTATCCTTAATGTGTTTTTTATGCTTAAAAGGTCTTAAGAAAAGGGTGAAAAGTTAGATTCATTTTTTATCGAATTATAAAATAGTGAAATCTAAGAAAATTTTTTTGATATAATTTATTTAAAAAGATTAGTTTAATAAATTACTAATCACGCGACCTAAAGAAATTAGTTCTCATTGCGAATTCGATTTACTCTTTTGAGAAAATTTGAATGCCATTCTCATCTAATTGGTTAAGTCAATTCCTCGTATAGAGTGATGATGAATATCCATGAGAATACTGCGTGATATAACCTACCTATAATAATAAATTTAATATTCCTTTTACTAAATATATATGATATTTTTTAGGAATAAAATGTTTAGAGACTTGTTATCAAAGTAATTAATTAAAGCAAGAGAGATTTATTTCTTTAAAATTAATTAAAACACTAAAGACTGCTTGAGACTGAGCACTAACTGTTTGAGTTGTAACAATAAGTTTGAAAAAAAGTATGAAAATATTAAATTTTAAATATTATTTGATCATTTAACGATAATATATTTTTTAAATTAACTCAAAATCTCCCATGATTCCCCCCACTTCGAGCTTTTTTTTTCCTTTTTCTTGAGGGTCTTTTAGGTCACTGAAAAGGATCTAAATTTAAAAAAAATTGAATAATATATTTTAATGCCAATTTTCCAGCAATAATACTCAAAATGAAATTCAACGTGCAGATTCTGAGAATTACGTCTCTAAACTTCGAATGGTTCTACCCCAGATAATTGCAGTGGGTGTTAAAAATATCCTCTTATTTGGGTACGGTATGACCCTTGGATTTCCCACCATAGTCATCCCAGCTATTCAAGGTGGTGAAGGACGCGAAACAACGCAAGATTCGCGACTTTTACTAAATAAAGATGAAATTTCTTGGTTTAGTAAGTAATTCAAAAAAAATCTTAGAAAAAATAAATTTTATTAATTTTCTTAAAATTCAGGTTCAATCAATTTAATTTGCGTCCCATTGGGATGTATATTTTCTGGAAGTATTACTCAACCAATTGGACGAAGACGTGCTATGCAGCTGGTTAATGCTCCAATACTGGTTGCATGGTTAATCTTTTACTTTTCTTCCGAAGTCTATCATTTGTATATTGGATTGTGCCTTGCGGGAGTCAGTGGGGGTCTCCTTGAGGCTCCTGTGCTGACTTATGTGGCTGAAATTACACAGCCACAGGTGCGAGGGATGTTGGCAGCTAGTGGGTCATTCTTTACAATCCTCGGAGTCTTCACGCAATTCCTTTTGGGGACTTTCTTCAAATGGCGCTTTATTGCTCTTCTCAGTTGCTCCATCCCAATAATATCGGTTGTGCTCTTATTTCTCATCCCTGAGAGCCCATACTGGCTGATTGGGAAGCACAGACTGAGCGAGGCTAAGAAAAGTTTAGCTTGGTTACGAGGATGGGTTGCAGAGAGCAAGGTTTTGAATTGATCTTAATCCTTTTTCCATTTTTTTTTGCTAAAAACTATTTAATTATTTTTTTCAGGTTGATCATGAATTCAAGGAACTGTGTGAAATCGCTAAAAAGCCAGAGAGTCGTGGTGATGAAGAAGATGGAAATTATGAGAGCTGCCTAACCAAGTACAATGCATACCTAAAGAGAACTTTCTTGTGGCCTTTTGCTCTTATCTCATATACCTTCTTCATTGGTCATTTCTCCGGGATGACGACGTTGCAAACTTATGCTGTTCAGATATTTCATACCCTCAAAGCACCAATTGATAAATACTACGCAACTATGCTACTGGGTGTAGCTGAACTCATTGGGACCCTTCTATGCGTTATCCTTGTTCATTTTACAGGTAAACGTCCGCTTGTCTTCCTATCGGCTATTGGTTGTGGATTGTGCTTCCTGGCCACGGGGACTTACACACATTTCCTGCACCTCATTCCCGGGAAGACAATTCGCAATATTGTGGCAAATGTATCGGAAATTGAGAGTCAAAGTGTTGAGGATTTAATTGCAATGAATATATCAATGCCTGAAGAAATTTTCAATGATACATCAATGATGGATAGATTTGACTATGAACCACTCTATGAGATTCACGAAGACAATGCAACTCTTGATGGTTCTTCAATGGCAGAAATAAATCTTCTAACGGACGCCATGAGATTTGTGCTGAATGAATCGGATTATGTGGAAGTTAATGAGACTACAGCAACAGATGATGAAAAGCCCTATCCCATTCCTGATAGTATTATTATTCCCCTCCCAGAGCCAAAGCATAATAAGTATTTGTGGATACCACTGACTCTTCTTCTGGGAAGTGCTGTCCTTTCGCATATGGGTATCCGTTTGATCCCATGGATGCTCATTGGGGAGATCTATCCGACAAATGTGAGGAGTTGTGCTTCAGGATTATCCGGGGGAATAGGGTACGTATTTGGGTTTCTTGCGAATAAACTCTTTCTCGAGATGGTGGGAAATTTCACGCTTTATGGAACATTTTGGATATATTCCTTTGTGAGCTTGAGCGGAGCTCTTGCCTTGTACTTCTGCCTCCCAGAAACTGAGGGACGTACTTTGGCTGAAATTGAAACATTTTTCACCAAATCCAAAAAATCACCCACAATCAGTGTCCCTGCAATTGAACCCAGTCCACCCAAAACTCCTCCTCAAACCAGTATACCACAGAGAACTCCTGACCATCAAGTTAGGCATTTTCAGTTGGACCTCTCAAATTGGGAGAGTAATAAAATATTTGAACAGCACACGGGGCTAAAGAATCACTTTGAAAATCCTTCGAAAAATTTTCATCATGCAAAACCCAAGAGATTGTACCAGCATAGACATCCTGTGATGCATCATTCGCACCATCCACATCCCAAATTTACACCGAATCACCCAGAAGTCTACAATACTCGACTATAGAAGAAACATTAAAATAAATCAATTTGTAAAACTCTCAATTCAAGAGAAGTTCATTAAAAAGTTGTAACTAATATTTAAATAAAAAAATCTAACTATATAATTTTGTAATTATTTCAAGCTCCCCTGTGGTTTAGATGTCGTGATAAATGTCTTAATTATTGATTTGTAGCTCAATATTGTTTATTTTGCAGTAAACACCTCTCAAAATGCATTTAATGCTCTCAGTATAGCAATACAAACTCCACAAAAATGTTTATTTCTGTATAAGATATTCGTGGTCGTGATTTTACAACATAATTTATGTTTTAGTGACAGAAGAATATTTTATTGTGGGAAAAAATATATTTTAAATATTTACTTTTATTAATTTGTTTAAATGGATAAAATAGTGGATAGTGATAAAATCTATGATTCGTTCCAGAGAGCAATTTGGCCAAGTAAGTTACTATTATTTAACTCATTTCTGATCCTTTTAGAAAAAAATATTTCTGGAAAATATTCCATTCTTTTTTTTGAAGAGAGTTCTGCTTAAAATTCTGAAATTACTCAGAAAAATGGTTAAATAGATTTTTTTAAACGGAACACACGCCAAGAATGGGTTAATAAGAATGAAATAAATATAATTTTTTTCTCAATTAGTCTTCTGGTGTGCTCAGTGTTTTGGAATTTTCCCAATAAGTGGCCTAAGAAGTTCTACCCCAAATCAGATTAACTTCTCATGGACAAGCCTACGGACCGCATATGCAGCAATTTACATTTTATTTGCAATCTTTATGCTCACCTTATACACAATGCATATAATATCAATTGGAGTTACAGCCAAAAATTTTGGTAATTTAATTAGAGAATAAAAAAAAAGGAAATCTTTTGCAATTAATGATGTCCTTTTAGTGGGTTTTGCCTTTTTCAGCTGCTGTGTAGTTAGTTTCTTATACTTCATCTGGCTCGCAAGGAAATGGAAAGAAATTATGATTATTTGGACAAAGAAGGAGTCTACATTCCTTAAATTTCCTTACGATGTTAATCGAATCTCAGTTGTAACTCATATTCGTACAATGGGAATAATATTTTTCGCTATGGCACTATGTAGGTATTTATTTTAAATTTTTTCTGTTATTTTTAAAATAATTTAATTTATTTCAGTGGAGCATATGTTATTTCTTGCAAATGCAGTACATAACATTTTTATTGAAGCCTCAATTTGCCAATATAATCTACCAGATAAGGCTAAATACTACTTTCTAAAACAATTCTCACAAATTTTCAAACTTATTCCATACAATATTTTGATTGGCTTAGGTATAACGGTAAGGATCGCAAAAGTTCAAATTTTTAACTTAAAAATTAATTTATTTTAAATATTTGCAGTGGATGAATTTTTCATTAACAATCTCTTGGAATTTTATGGATATCTTTGCGATTTTAGTAAGTGTGGGTCTTTCAAAGAGATTTGAGCAGATTAACAATCGCTTGAGGAATGTAAAAGGAAAATGTGTCCCAGAGACATATTGGCAGCAAATTAGGCTTCATTATGTGGAACTCTGTGAGGTAGTTGAATATGTAGAGATTTATATATCTCCTGTAGTGTTAATCTCCTGCACAAATGATTTATATTTCATCTGTTATCAACTTCTCAACGTTTTCGAGTTAGTGGAATTTTCGAAATATTTTCTTTTAATTGTTTCTAAATTCAAATTATTTTTTGCAGTGTTTTACCATATAAAATAAATGTTATCTACTTCTGGTACTCACTTTTCTACCTCATAATCAGGACAATTTGCCTATTCCTGTTTACAGCTGAAATTAATGATCAAGCCAAGAAACCAATGGAGATCCTAAAGACAATTCCAACATTTTCTTGGTGTGTTGAACTTGATAGATTCATTCATCAAACTGCAAGAGAATCAATTTGCCTATCAGGAATGAGATTTTTCTATTTAACACGGAAACTTGTACTGTCTGTAAGTATTCAATAAGTCTTAATTTAATACACAATTAATCCAATTTAACTAAAAAATATAATTATTCCAATTTTTCTCTCAAATTCTCTTTCAGATGATTGGTACGGTAGTGACGTACGAATTGGTTTTAATGCAATTTGATTATAAAACTGTTTTAGATTTTAAAAATACCACAGATACGAGTTATGCATGTGATTTTTCATACAATGATTTCTTGTAAAAAAAATCTAAATAATATATTTCAATTTTCATCTTATTGAAAAATTAAAAAAAATCATTCAACTAAAAATATAATAATATGAAACTTTTAATGCTTTTTTTTAATAAAAAATTAAATAGTAAAGAATGTGAAAAATATTGAAATGATAGGTAAGTGTTTCCGAGTTAATTTTTATTCTGAACCTCACACATTCTCTAATTAAATAACTTTGAAACAATATTTTACAGCCCCTCCCCAAAAATAATGCAAAAATTACTCTAGAGAAGAAAAATCCTTTTAATAATTTTTTCTTCATTGAAAGCTCTTAAAATCGACGCGCCCGAAGATTATGAACCATACTCCTGTGTTAAAAGATAGGAATATGGTTCATACTTCCGGGCACGTCGAAATATCTTCTTCAAATCTTCTGAGACGAAAAAAAATCAGTTTTAAGACTGATTTTAGACGATCATCTTTTAAAATTTCCTCAAAATGTAAAAGATATTTATTATGAGCTTTTATATTAAATCCATTTTTGAATTTTGTTATTATAAAGCTAAGAAATTATTGTAAATGTATGGATTTGAATTAAAAAAAAATGGCATATACGATCTGTGATACGGGTTTTTTGCCGTTTTCCCGTTGAGATCGGTAGTGGTAAGTCGGCGGCAGCCGCAATGATAGTGCGAATCTAAAAAAAAAATCTAATTCGATTTTAGTTCGTCCAAAAGTTTTTAAAAGAGGATGATCAAAACATAATTCGACTTAGCTCATAATATAAATAATTAAAATAAAATTCACAGGAAGAGATATTTTTTTAAATAAAAATCTTTTTCAAAGGAGTTTAGATTATTTTTGGGTAAGGACTGTAAATTCTAGAATAGGTAAAAAATCGATACTTCAATGAAATTGAGTACTATTTACGAGCATTAACTCAATGGGCTTTTACCTACACGCTACTCCTTTTATAATTAACACAGAGATCCTTAAATATGATATGGAAAAATATTGTTATGTGCATTGACAACTAAATATTCATTCAGTATAACTTTAGAACCTTTCCCATATATAGCAGAACTTTGTTAAAAAGATAAATTATCTCTATGGATTCACTGCATAATGCAATAAGGCCCTTTATCTGCATAGCGCAGTTTCTTGGCATTATGCCAGTTGTTGGGATTCTAAGCAAAAACGCAAGTGATGTAAAATTCAAGTGGACAGCTTTCCGTACGATGTATGCTCTAGCAGTTTCAACTTGTGCTTTCATTGAATGGTTCCTCAGTGCCTATCGAATTCATGCCATTGGCTTCAGTCTGGGAAATGCTGAAGCATTAGCATTTTACACCATAACAATGGTTGGGCATTTTTTCTTTTTCAATTTGGCAACGCGCTGGCCAAAGATTGTCAGATGCTGGGACAAAGTTGAAAAAATCTTCCTCTCTAACCCCTATCAACCGTATGGTCGACGTTTGGATACCAGAGTCAGGATTGTCTGCTGTTCTTGGATTGCTCTTGGAATGAGTAAATGACATTCTATCAAGACTTTTTAAGAAATCATCAAATTCATAAATTGTGGTTTTTCTTTGCAGTTGAATACAGCCTGTATTTATGCGTAGCCTTTATTGGCATTTATTATACTTTAGAAATTTGTCCTGATAGTAGCGTGGGTATTTTGGAGATATTCTTCAAAAGTCAACGCTCACATATTTTTATGTGGATTAAATTCCATACTTGGATGACACCTTTTCTGACTCTTGTAAATATGAGCTTAACATTCTGCTGGACATATTTAGATCTATTTATTATGGCATCTGGACTCGCTCTTGCAACGCGTTTTAACCAAATCACTCAAAGACTAAAAATAATGCAGAATTTGGTAAAATCTGGTAAAAAAAATTAAACTTTTCGTCTTTTATAATTGATTATTTATGCAATTTTTAGGCAATTCCTGAATCATTTTGGGTTGAAATTCGTAGCCACTATTTAATATTGAATGAATTAATTTTATTCATTGATGATCAACTATCGCAAATAATTCTACTCTCTTGTGCAAGTAATCTCTATTTTATATGTCTTCAGCTCTACAATAGTTTCAAGAAGTGAGAAAAAATCGATAAAATTTATTTATTCTTCAATTAAAATTTTTTAACTTTAATAAAATGTTTTGCAGCAATTATACAGACCTTCTATCAACATTTTACTTCTGGTTCTCACTTCTATTTGTAATAGGACGAGCAAGTTGTGCTATCCTCTGTGCTGCCTCAATACACGCAGCTTCCAAGACTCCACTGAAAATCCTTCGAAATATCCCTACGAAATATTGGAATTTAGAACTGGGGCGATTTACTTATTCTGTGACAAAGGACACAATAGCACTCACCGGGAAAAAATTCTTTTTTCTCACCAAAGGATTACTTTTAGTGGTAGGTACCTATATTATATAGAGTAAAAAAAGGAGTTTTTTCATTTTCCTGCTTTGTGGTTCTCTGCATAATATTTAATTTATTATAAGTTTTTCAATGAATGTTGTCATGAGAACGTCAAGATGAATAAACACCTTTTCCTAAATCTTTTCCTATCTAATCTATTTTCAGATGGCCGGATCAGTCGTCACCTACGAATTGGTTGTTTTGGATCAAGTTCACGATGGCAGTGGATCAAGCGAAAATGATACTCATCCCTGTAATTGGACAAATTAATGTAAATTATTTTTTTAATATTGTAAAATGGAAAAAAATATAATATATAAAGAATTTTGTTTATGCTTATAATTTCCAAATTCTTTATTGCTGAAACTGCGTTACATTCGTCTCTATATATTAATTATACATTATAGCACAAAAAAATCACAGATACTACGAAATACACAAAAAATAAGTACAAATTGTATATATTTTACTGAATACTTAAAAAAAAACCTTTAATATGTATCCTCTTGTCATGGAGGATTTGTCGGAAACATAATTATGCGAATACCTATGAGAAAGCGTTTATTTTCTTTTCATTAAATCACAATTTTGATTTATTTTTTAAGCTGTTTTTTTTTTGGAATAAGAAGCATTTTTTCAATTTATTCCCAATCTATTTTCGGAGGAATTTTTCTCAACAGTGAAGCCGATTATATATTTAAAAAAAATATGCAGGAAGTTCAGCATAAAGTGATTTTGCGTGGTAGATTTTTGTACATAATAATCCGTGTAGAAATTTTTGTTATATACCTGAATATACGACGTCTATACACTCATTATTTCCGACAAACAGTTAGTTAATACACATTCAACTCTCAGGAAAATCTACAATTAAGAATAAATTACCATAAATACAAGTTTACTTAAAACATTAAAAATAAATAGAACTATATTGAGATTTGTTTTTAAAAGTTTTGCGAAGCACGAGTTATTACTTGTAATGATGTTCTTTTCATTCATTTTTAATTTAATTAAGTTGAGCTAGCATGACAACGTGTTAACTTTTCTCTAATTTTTCTTCATCAGCACTATGTACTTTGGGAATTGTACCAATGTGTGTCCTTTGATGGCCTGTACGTATTGTTTTCAGCTGTGTTGTACCATTAAAGCGAAAATTGACGTCTTCACAATTGCTCAGGGGGTGCACGGCCGGAGATGGAATTTCTATTTGAAGATCAGGAGCAGAAGAGCTCGATGTATTGCTTGCACCGCTGGATTGATCTTTACTCTTATCATTTGCCGGTGATGAATGGGGGCTAAGTGGTGTGGCGATACCACTATCAATTTCATTGGGACTCCTTACGCTGTGAAATCCCTTCTCAGTACGTTCTGGCAGTTTCATTTCATCCTTCTTGACCATTTGCGATGCACCCTCATCGAAGCTATTGAGTCGCATTGATGCCTTCTGTTGGCGTATTTGTTCGAATGTCCTTTCAAAAAATTGCGATTTCTTCTTCTGCTGCTCCTTGCCCAAATCGAAGGATTCATTGGCCTCCTCTAGGATCTTCAAGCCCGTCCCGAGGTGGCTGTTAACCGATATTGATTTCCCAATTTTCCTCTCCATAAATGTTGGCTTCATCTTCCGTTGTTCTGCACACTGAATCTGCTGTACAATACGCCGCACCTCGCCGGGAATTTCCAAGTCGATCTTAGAATTAATTAAATGATTCACAAATGCCCCCAACGTCTCCACGGTGACCTCGAGGCTCTGTACTTGAACTTGTAGTGCATGAATTTGATTCTGATGTGTGAATTTTGCCTTTTCAAGCTGCGATATTGTTGATTGTGCAATCTGCAGTTGCGTCTCAAGTTCATGATTTGCCTCCTTTGTACGATTAAGGGTCTCCATGTGGTGATTCTGCGTGGTTATTTCCTCCTGAAGGACATGATATTCCACTTGGTACTCAGACAACTGCCGTGAGACATCCATTGCGAATGTTTGACGCATTACTTGATCAATCTTATCACCATCCATGAGAGGCACTGTGTTCTTCATATAATCCATAATTTCCTCAAAATTATCACGCTTCAGTAATTCATCTTTGTGCACTTCCAGCAGGGCAATTGCAACACGAAAGATGACCTCTTGTGATTCGAGAAAGATTAAATCTACAAGGAGAATGTTTACGTGGAAATTTATGAAAATATTCACTCTAAAATTATTTTTGAGAACTCACCAAAAACCCGGGTAACAAAGCCAAGAGGAAATTGTGAGCTGAAAAGCGTTAGAATCCACGGAGCAGCATAGAGAGTTGGAGAAATCTCATTCTTATCCAACCACTCATACAAGTCAGGTATTAAGTCTTTAAGCAAACGCGATAATTGATACAGTTCACGCTGAAAAACCGTCATATCCGGTAGGTATTTATTCCTCATTTGACGCCTAAACATTAAATGTTTCAGCATCTCGAATGCATCTTCCTCTTCCAGCTGAAAAAATAATTTTTATTTTATTTAGAGAGAAATTAAAATAAAATTCGAGCTTTTGCTTACATGAAGAAGGAGGACGCCACAAATGAAACCCAATCCTTGACAGTAACCAAGTTCAGGATCTAAAATGGAATATGCTTTGAGGAGATTGAAGAGAGATAGCTGCCCAATACCAAGGGGTTGTTTGTAAAATTTATGATTGGGAAATGTACGTCCCAAATCGATAAAAATCGAATGCTGGTGCTCTGTGAGATTCTTCAAAAGAGCCTGATATGGTGTATTGAAATTCGGGTAATTCTTAATGTTAGGTGGACCATGGGTGAGATCATGCTGCTCCGCAAGGAACATCCACACTTCACCACGCTTCCCACGTGGTACACCGTTTCGCATTGCCTGCAGCAGGACCTTTGGATCCCTCTTGGAAGGAACACTGCGATTCTTATCGATGTACTGATCCCACAGATCGGCTGATTGCTTATCACATGGCAAAATTTCATCATATTCCAATTTAATCTTTTTAATTTCATTCTCATTCTGCCGTATGCGCAATGTTGTATTCTCCTTTTCCATTCGCGACAGTAATATCGTTTGGCGGATTGCTGTCTGCCAGAGTTCTCGTAATTCTGCTTTAGTGCGCTTTTCACGAACTTTACTTTTCTTCATGCTTCTCAGTGGGGAAATTAATTGGGCATTTTCATCATTTTTGTAATTCTTTGAGGGTGTGACGACATTATTCAGCATAGCTTGACGCCAGGATGATGAATGATTTTCTCCACTCTCCTTGGGGCTGTTGCCAACTTTCATAAATCTAAACAAAATAACATTTTGATCATTTTCAATAACCGTTAAAAATTTATGTAAAAGCATAATAGGCAAAAACACTCACATATCAATCATTGGTGACTTCATCTGATCTGCCATGTGTAGTTTGGAAGGACTAGAACTCCCTGATATGTTCTTGGAGGAAGCACGTGCTGCTGTGTCGGAAGATTCGAGAGTTGGGGAGACAATATCCTTTGAGAAGTTCCCCTCATCTCGACCACCTTTGCGCTTCAGTAGATGATCAAAAGAGTTCGAAAGTGAGCGTTTAGCCTTCATAAAAATCGTACTACCACCCAAGTATTGATTGAGGAATTCACTGCGATTTTCCGCTGTATCGTGAATATGACGCTGCTGCCGGGATTCACAGTGTGCCCGAAGGAGCATCATGATAAATTGAATTTGCTGCACAAGTGTATTCCCGGCCATTTCTTCGGCACCATAGTACTTTGCCATTATCACATTCTGCTCATCTTCAGAGAGACTCTCAATACGCTTAAATATCACGGCTTGTGTCTTCTTCTCGCTGAGACCCTCAATATCGCTGCATAGTTTATGGTACCACAGCATTGGGCAATGCTCGCAGGAGAGTATTTGGGACTTTTCCTTATTCTTCAGCTCAGAGCACGTAATGAATGCCTGGGAAATGGCTGCTACAATATCATCAGCAACATGATCTGATTGGCATTTGAAGACGTACGCAATGAAGCCATCATTTTGAACTTCACGACAAATAATTCCAAAATGATCGGGATTCTTGTGTCCCTGTGCACAGCTAGCAATGTCTTTGAAGTCCTTGTACAGGAGAACTTGCTTCCTATCTGGACTAATGAGACGTAAATCTGTTCGCCCAACGAGAAATACCATTGTACGATTTTGCTCAATGACCGGAATTGATCCTATTGATGCTGATCGATCACGCTTCATAGGTAATCTGAAAATGAAGAAAAGATTTTTTTTAATTTAAATAATTTAAAAAAACAATTTTTTTGGACAATAACTGAAAAATCTATTAGTGAGAAAATTAGTTTTTTGATTAGCAAAATGTTTTATGTCATAAGAAGAATTTAACGTTCTTGATATTTTTAAGATTGAATGAAAAAAAAATAAGAACATTCCTTTTGATCAGAAATATAGTATCAAGATCCAGTTAAAGATTTTTTTCTAACTAAAAAACTAATTTTCTGATTAAAAAAAGATCCGACAGAGACAATTCCTAATCTAACATTTCGAGGGCTGCATTGTAAAACCGGCTAACTCGGTTCGGAGCTCATACCGACTTAGCCGGTTTTACAATGCAGCCCTCGATTTTCATTCCTTTCAAACGCTTTTGGATAGTGAGGAGTTTGGAAATGTGAAAATTAGGATCTAACTATTAAACTACACATCGATCAAGCATTTCTAGGTCCTCCTCTACTTACTCCTTAATACGAGTTGATACTTTAACTGTGTTACGTTGAGAATTTTCACTGATACCAAAAACAGATTTTAAAATATAAAGAAATTTTCTTTTCAAATAAAACTCTTTTAAATATAAAGAATACTCACTCATTCTTAGTAACTGGTACTGTAATTTGACTAACAGTACGCTGTAGGAGTTTTTCCTTCGAACGAGGTGAGGAATTCTCCTTGTCTTCTTCTTTATTCGCTGGATTGCTTGTCTTTTCCTCAACACTTTCACCGTCCTCAACATTGGAAGGTTCTTCTTCAATTTCATTCCTTTTTGCTTCCTCTTGTAGATCAGCCGAAAGAACTTTAGGTGGCACGTAAATTTTAATGTCGTGCGATGAACCAGATGCGACTAAAGGTTCTGTCGAGGGAATTAGTGAATTCTGTGGAAATAAATTTGAAAAACATTTTTTTAAGAAAAAATTAAAAGAAATATCAAAATAATTTTACCCGTCGTGCATCTTCTTGCATTTTCATCATTCTCTGAGTGTCATATGCTTTAAATTTCGGAAGAGCATCATCAATGAATGTCTCAGGGACACGTTTGTGGGAGACTTTAATTTTTCCAACGTACATCACCTACGCAAAAAAATATATTTTAGTTAATTAGATTTTATATCGAATTATCTCAAAGGAAAATCTACCTCAAAAAATTGAGAGTGACTTGGAGAAATATCCGTAAAGAGGGTTAAATTTCCACCTGATATTGCATTAACCTGTTTAAAAGGAATTATTTAATTTTGCGAATTTTTCCTACAGTTTTACAATTAAAATGAAAATTCTTACAGTTCCTGTAGAATTGCTAAGTCCACTTGTATAGCTCTTCGATGATGTCATTTTAGGCGAAAAAATACTCGGGCCACCATCGTGGTGCGCTTGTCTTAGTGCTTCATTGAATTTTAAATTAGACGCCGGTGTGGAATGAATTCCCTGATTCCTTAGAGCCTTTTGCACGGATAAATCCGTTGAACCCGGTGCTGAGACAATACTCTGAGGAATACTCCCCATTGAGCCGCCAATGGTTTGATTTGGATCCCGCATTTGTTGCATGAGTTCGGTCATCTGTTTTAAAATTAATCGCATGTTTTTTATTATGTTTTGTGTGACTAATTTAGATGAATTATATATAATCAGAGTAAACAAAACTTCAATGTAAAAATATATAGTACATCAGTGATTGTACTTGTTCGAATAAAATACCGTAACCTAATCATCATTCACGTGACAAGAAAGTGGACATCCCGACCACTCAATAAACTATTTATATATCGTGTAGCTATATACTGTGGATGTAGGTATATATCTTAATTAATGCATGTACACATAGCATGATTTTTATGTACATTACATTATTCATCTCAGTTGTATTATTAAAAAATAAGAGACATTATATAAAACTTCTTAATTATATAGTAGAAGATTTAATTATAATCTATCAATTTTTTATAGTTTAATTTATGATTCCTAAGATCGACAATTGGCCAATTATTATGTGTGAATGCTGCAATTTAATTTATTGGCTGAATTACAAGCCGCAGAATCAAGATTATGTGAGAATTTTACTAACATTTTAAATAGGTACTAAATTTAAAGCAATACAGAGACATGCCTTCTTCAGACAAGATTTCTAGAAATCTTTAAGAATTAATTGTTATCAATTCATTAACTTTTTGCGTGTGATTCTAGCTAAACCTTCATTTATGCCTAAATGTCAAGAAGTGTCAAGAACATATTTAATAAACGTTGTACTACACATGCTGTTATGTACAGTAACATGTCGCTTGGTGCATTGAAGTCAAATTCTAAGTCACAAATAATATTGCCATAGAATAAGAATAAATTAATATTCAATGTCAAATAGATGATAAATATACAAATACATTGTTTCTCAATACTATTTCTTGGTCAGTTTAGAATTTTCCATTTACTTGTAGGATTTTTTTTACAATTCGCAGAAAGGGAATGAAGAAAAATCGAACAAATCACAAATGGCCAATTTACGTACATTTTTTCTTGTGGTCAAAGTGGATGCATCACTTATTGAGGTCACAAGTATATTGTCACGATTGAAGGGCACGGTAAACATTTTTATTCCTCAATTAAAATGTTGCTATATATCAAATTAAAAAAAATATGTTCAACCCTCAGATTTACTAGAAATTTCATAAATTATCACTTATTCGAATTTTATACAAAAAAAAATTACCTTCAAATCAAACTAATAGATAGGTTTAAAATTATCTTGTGATTTGCACAATATTGAAATTTACTATTTTCCTCTCATTGAAATTACCACTGTTCACAATTTTTTCTTCATATGCGTATTATGTAAAAAAATGTCTTAGAAAGATTTTTTTCCTTTTATTTTAAACAGCACATTCGATTATTTTTATCACAAAGAAAAGTTTAGTTTTAACCCCACGAGAATTAAAATGTTTAAACAAGCTGAACGGTCAACATCAACTGATCGTCTTGAGATTCTTTTCAATTGTGGGATCCCGCGAGACCAAGACAAAATATGTTACAAACATATGAAGATTATTATTATCATCTACTCCTATACAGACATTGAAAGTGACTGCAAATAAAGTACGAGTAATTAAATGAGTTCCCATCCACAGTTTCATTCACGATAAATGTATGTTATTTATATAGCTTCATGGTGTTGAATACAAACTAAAGTAATCCTAAATTATATATTCAACCTCTAGCAATATATTGATGGCAAAGCTCCAAGTTTACTATATAGTTGTAAATCTTCCTTCAAAAATATTTTGCTTTTCCATTTCAAAAACATCTACACAATCACACCTGCCTATATACATTAATATACATAGGTAGGAGGGTATATATAAATTCAAGCGTAAAATAACACAACAGATTTACATTTTTAATTTATAAATTCAATTAAATGCAAAAACATTATATTTGTGATTATCTCAATCTATGAATGATGCAGAAAAAAGCGGTTAAAGCTCAACTTCTTCAACGATAGATTTAGCTTGCAAATTGCAAGGTGTGTTTATCTCGTTTATCTGAATAGAAAATAATCAGAAATTTTAAAGAAAATCACTAATTTTTCTATTTTTTCTTAAATTATTAAATATTTTGTTTGTTCCTGAACTGTTATTTCAAAAAAGTTTTATATTTATTATATTTTTTGTTTTAAATTCATTTCTTTAATTTTTCTTTTCCTAAATTCTATTTGTTAAAGACAGAGTCTTTAAATTAGGCAATATTCTAAATAAATTTGAAAATATTTAGCAAAAATTCATAGAAGTTTTCCTAGTAAAACTAGTTTGTCAAAGGTTAATCTTACCTCATCTTGTGAATCCGTTTCGAATAGATAAATATGCAAAAGTGGATCCCTTGGATCTTTCAGCAAATACAAAAATCCATTAATAGTTCCACTAATTTCCATAAAACTGTCGTTACTTCTTGCATTAACTACACCAATTTCAAAAAATTTACTGCGTGCATCATTTTTTCGAAGCATTCTGTGGAAAAAAAAATTATATTAATTCTTTACATTCATGATATGTGTTTAATTTCAATAATTACTTGCACATTCCTACAATGTGTTTCAGCTGCTGTTTAAACTGTAGCTCAAAGTCGGAATTAAATGTTTCTAAATAGCCGTTTTCAATACCCATGGACAGCTATAGTACATGGAAGAAAAAAGTAGAAAATATTGTATAAGTATAATTTTTTTTTCATTTAAATATTTTAAACGTTGCACTTCTTTAATGAATTGGAGAAAAATAAATTATTTGCTGATGAGCAATTCACTTGTCGTAACATGATGTACAACATACATTATGTAGGTATATAGAATATATACAAAATTATATACCTACATACATACATACATATGCAAACTGACAATTGAGATGTTCTAATATTGAACGGTTTTTCTTGAAAGAGGAGAGCCGCTAATTTGAACAATGAACAGGACATTCTCCTTTTACATTAATACTAAAAATTTGAACTACAATTTTCAAGAAAATACAACATAAATTAAAATTAAAACATAAAAATATTCATACCCTTATATAAATGTCCCTATTAATGATATCCTGAAGAGACCATTTTAGCATTGGGGCAGAGAATCTTGGGTCTACGGAAGCTGATCCCCTCCACAGCATAGATATAAGTTTAGTTTTCATGATTTACACGATTTTATTTTCTACAGGAGACACTTTAATTACTTTTCCCAACAGGAAAGAATTTTTTCACTTGATTATTTAGAATCACCAATGGCGTCTTAGAACATCCAATATTTTTTTTCCATCACTTCAATTCTCATTCTTTTCCCTATTGTTCACCAATTATCATTGTTTTTTCATCACTTATTTATCTTTTTTGTACACTAGAGTGTGTTTTACCGCTTAATTAAATACTATTAAATATATAAGAGAAACCCGAACGGAGTTAATCAAAGAGAATATAGTGACGTATTGGATACGTCAAATTGTGAGTGTAGAATGTTGTGTTGGTTGGGTCATTGCAGAAGTTCTGATAGTATTTTAAGGTATTCTATTTAGTTTAAATATTCTTTTGTTGGAATTATATAATTAAATTAAAAAAAATATATTATTATTTTATCTTATTGTGTAAGATACCAGCTTTATAAATAAGTATAATCGGCCGTTAAAAATTAGCAGGTGGATTTATGTAAAAAAAAGCATTTAATTATTTAAATATTTATTTAATCTGTTCAATTTAAGCTTTCATAAATAGCCAATTAAAACGTTTTAATTTTTATAACTCAAGCAAAGTACTACTATAGAACACATATATTATTTAATTTTAATCATTTACAAATTATTTTATAGATATTTTTTAAAAGATTGATTCACATAAAGAAAATTTAAAAAAAATTAATTTTATTTTTTTTTAAATATAACTTTTGCAATGACCATACATCGCCTATGTTGCCATCTGTGGAAGAGCACTTCAATATAAATTAAATGTAACGTCCTATTCTCATTCCATTTTTTTTTTATTTAAAGAATAAAGTTAAGCGATTTAATTTAATGTTTGAAGAAGAATTATTTTTCATTGTTTATTTTTTTAAAAAAGGAAAAAAATTTCTCCTTCCGAATTGATTCAATAATTCTGAAATTTTTGACACATCTTGGCATTTAAATTCATGAAAAAACCCCTATGTCCGGTTTAGAACGCGAGAGATGTTAAATATGAAAAACCAAAGAGCTTTTTTTACTCATCAGTCTTCACGATCTTCATTGGATGTGCTTTACACACAAACATCGTATAAAATAAAAATGTATAGAGCCTCCATGAATCGAATGAGGGGGGCACAATTATAAACAACTTTTAGCATTTCATTCAGTCTTTGCTTGGTATGCGGAGTGTTTGGTTGAATTTTATCTCATATTGAAACATGTGCTACAAGACATACAACATACAGTTACATAGTTAAAATTTAGTTTTTTTTTCCCGATGGCTTTTGTGCCCTTCATCTCTGTTGAATTATAGAAAATTCAATTAGTAAGTTTATTAAAGATTTTTTTCTTGTTTTATCGAAATACCTGAAGAAGAAGTCTTTCGACTACAGTGATGCTTACAAGGAGGCGCATGAATGTGTGAAATCGTCTGTTTCGTGATTAATGTGTCATCAAAAAACGAAGAGTGTGTTTATTGGTGTTAAACGCGGAGAACTGTAATGTCTCATAGCAGCGAAAAAAAAGCTATATGGTTTTGTACGTGAATCAGAGAGAAAAGAGGAAATTCTTATCGGGAGAAATTCTTTTGAATATTCCGTAAGAACTCTGAAGAAATCAAGTTTGTTCCTTTGAAAATTAAGAAGTAAAATATTGAGATTATAAAAGGAAAGTTGATGTGAGTGGGTTAATTTAGTTAAGTGAAAAAGAATTTTCCACCAGTTGACCTCATAACATCCACCACAACACTTTTGTTCACACCCCGTTTGTTAGAAGAGAATGAAGAATTTTTCTCAATTAATCTGGATATAGGGTCAACAGCCAGAGCAACTAAGTATATAAATTAATTAGTCTCTTGCTTAGAATTTATGCTCTTTTATGCATTTTTATTTATTTATTTAAAAATGTGCACATAGCAGTGATAAGATGGGTTTTCCTTTAAATTTTCCGAATAAAAACATTCTGAAATAAAATTTAGAGATTCGGTAGAATTTGTCACTCTCTTGTGACTACTCCCCATCATCAACTGGAGACACATATGTATGTAGATTAATTACATAATTGTGCAGTTTAATTAACCGAATTGACCCTTTGACGTTAATAATTTTAATTAAATTGAATTTATTTAATGACAAGGATATTCAAAAGAATTTTAGCATTATTTAGGCTTCTGAGTGGAATTAAATTTAATTCTTTGAATAATTCTACCACTTTTGCCATAATATTGAGCTATTTAACGCCGATCGAGAGACGTGATGAGCGTGACACTAATACAAACTTGATGCTTAATTATATTTGTGTATACCCTATCCAATATATCTGCTTGATTTCTTGTTATCAGAGTAGGATTTTCACATTATCTGAAAAGTATTTAATGCTGTAAGAGCAGAGTGAGTTGTGCATATTATTTTTCCTTCATAGGTATTTAAAAATCCATTTTTAAGACAGCTTCAAGTTAGTAAGAAGTATTGCTATGTGTTTATGCTTGAAATTTATATCGCCAACACTGAAAAATTCAGTATACATGAAGAAAAAATTTATCAACAGCAATTCTACGAACTTTTTTATCTGACGACTCATAATTCCATGCCTTATCTGAATCATATATGGTTTTGTATGAGTTGAACTTTAAGACTTCTCTTTTGGTCTGCAGCCTGAACGTGTTTCAGTGCATTTACTTGTTAAATGTTTAATAAATGTGGCAAAAATTGACCTTAAGATTTAATATTTTTGTTGTGTTTTTGCATGTATTTACAGGTAAAAGTATCTATACATTGTGAAAGCATAAAAAATGGCAACAAACATGCGTCCACTGAAGATTACAACTGTTGGTGATGGCATGGTGGGAAAAACTTGTCTTCTCATAACATACACACAAAATGAATTTCCAAAAGACTATGTGCCAACAGTATTTGATAATCATGCCTGCAATTTGGAGGTTGATGGTAAAATGTTCAACTTAACACTGTGGGATACAGCTGGTCAGGAGGACTATGAGAGGTTGAGACCGCTGAGCTATCCAAATGTAAGATAACTTACATTTTTTTTTATAAAAATAATTTATTTTTTTAAATTCAATTCTTATTTTTTACAGACTGATTGTTTTCTATTGTGCTATTCCATCGAAGGACGTACTAGCTATGAAAACGTAATGTCTAAATGGTATCCAGAAATTCGACACTATTCCCCAAGTGTGCCCATTGTATTAGTTGGTAAAAAAAGTCATTTAAAACTAATTACTTTAAAAATAATATTTTAACAAAATATTTAATTTTCCAGGAACAAAAAGTGACTTGAGAACACCGGGATCAGAGAAATTCCTTACCTATGTCGATGGTAAGAAGCTGAAAGCTAAAATTCGAGCTTATTCCTTCATTGAGTGTAGTGCTAAAAAGAATCAAAATTTAGAAAATGTCTTTGTTGAAGCTGTTAAAGCTTGTGAACAAAAACCCCGTACTAAAACGCGTGTTTGTTCAATTTTATAAGAAAAAAAAACAAAAAAGTATGTCAAATTTAAAGCTTCACGTAAAACATCTTTAACTATTAATGGCCATATAATATTTTTTTGAAATAGTTAATGTTATAGTATTGATTTTTGATTCAATCTTTTTTGGAAGTTAAGAATTTTTTTATTTTAACATTTCTGCGTATAAAATTTAAAACCTAGTCAATAAAGAAATATATATTACGTAAAAATTATGTTTTATTACTTTACTTGCTACTTCATCCTATTAGATTCTACAGATTATTTTTTTCAGAGTATTCTATATACGACTGTTCTTAGTTGTAAATTCTTTTGAGATCTAATATTAAAAATTATTATAGCTAAGATTTTCATATCTAAAAAAAATTATTGAGTTTTAAACCTAAAATGTTAGTAAATCAGGTAAAATGTTTCAACCTTTTTTTTCGTTAGAAAATAAAAAAAAAGAATTGAAAATATTAAAATCGATTCAACAACAGTGGGACCCCAGTACAACGACCACTCGGATGTACTCTTCACACTCATTATTTTTAATGCGCGAGAGTAGTATAACCAAGCGGTCGTTGTACTGGGGTCCCACTGTAATACGATTATCTGGATAGGACATCTCTCTACCTCGAAATATTCGTTGATTAAAAAAAAAATATTAAATAAAATACCTAAAATAGTTGAAAGAGAAATAAAAGATTAACATTATTTTTAAATAATTTTTATTATAATTTTGATTACAAATAATAATTTATAAGATCAGGTTTTTTTAAAGATACTCACTGAAGATTTTCAAATAGGATAAATTTCAAATAGGATAAAAATGTAAGGTATATTTTGTAGGTATAATTCGTGTAATTAACTACCTTTTCTCATTCAATTACAATCTAACTTTAAAATGTTATTTAGCCAATCATTAGATTTCCAAGACAAAAAAAAGTAAAAATTGTTTTTTATTAAAATTATTAATTTTTTGGGTATTTAAGATAAAAAAAATATTCTTATGTAGTTTTTCTTTAATTCTGTAGACACAATATAGCTCATTACTTACATACATACATTGGAGCAATTAAGAACGAATATTTCTGTAACGTGCCATGAATTTCTACCATTTTTTTCTAAACTGATTGTTATTTTTTCTACATCTCACCAATCACATATTTTTTAACAATAATTTGAAATATTAGATGTGCTATAGAAGGATTGAATTGTTTTTTTTTATTGTTAAGATTTCTGCTATTTTACTTTTATCCTATTTCAATATTTCTTATGCTTTAAAATGATTTTTTTCTCTTATTTATTACTTCCTTGGGTTCTTGCATTATTATCTTGGGACACGTCGTTGAAATCATCTTGTGCCTCGTTACCACTCACATTTACTTCTGCAGATGTGACCGACGGGGAAACATATGGCGGAGGGGGTGGAATTTCACTTATTGTTGCAGTTACTGAACTTACAGCACCAGCATCAGGTGTGATGTTAGCATCGTCGGTGGTAATGTGACTTGTTGGAATGGATGTTGCCATTGCTACTTGATATGATGGTGGAGGTGCTTGTTTCATACTCTGAGAAATTGCTTCATCATAATCTGGCAAAAGGGAACTGTAGTCGCGTTCCTGAGAGAAAAAATTAAATAATTTCATAAATAATCAAATGATATGGAGAAAAATAGAAAAGAAAATCCCAACCTGTCGATGAGATACATCTGGAATTATGTATGGTAACATGGAACGCAGATCATGTTGCCGCATAGTTAGATACTTGTAGCATCGCCATACAATGCCAATGGCGTAAGCTTTCATCAAAACAACACCAATAAATGCCAATAACACGACAATACTGAGTGTCTGAGGGGTCAATTTAAGCAATTCCTCGCGCCATGGAAATCTGTGACTCTCAGCAATCAGGCGGTGTACAGATCTCAAGTAGCATAAATACCCAGCTGCAGTTAAACTACAAGAAAAAAAAGTTATTTAATTTTAAAATAAATCTGTTACGAGTAGAAAAGAAAATATTTACGTACATTGTAATGGCAAAATCAAACAGCTGCAAACAGAGGAATGGCAGTAAATGTGATGGTTTCCCTTTAATTGCTCCAAAAATCATCATGAGAGTTATTGCTACCATACATATGCAGACAAAACTTCCCATATCAACATTTTCTGAAAGAAAAATTAATTAATTAAATTATCACCTGTGACAAAATAAAATTTATTGATGCGGAATACATACGATAAGTTAGACTATGATCGCGAAAAGCGTATGGAGGATCAATTTTACTGAGGGGTGTTGGTAGAGCGGGAGCATCATTGTCAACAGCTGTTACATCTTCATATCCATTTTCGAGTTCCTGCATCATCACAGGATTCCTCATTATGGCAGCAAGTACTGCCAGGGCCAGTAAATTGAGGCACTGGAATATTTAATGGAGAAAAAATGAAAGTTTATTGATTTTCCTTCTATAAGGATACTATTTAGTTAAAGACATGGAATAACCCTGAATTCGATTTTTTAAATTTATATTTAAGAAATTGTTCGAAGGTCAGGGTTTCCGTCTTATGAAGCCTACGATGGTTTTTTTTAAATTAATTTCTATAAATAAAATTTCCAAGGGAAAATTTAAAGATAAAAATTCGATAAGTTTTTTCTTCTAAAAATTCCATCGTTAGACCTGATGATGATGTAAATTATTATGCACGGTACGTCACATTAAAATAATTTAAAAAATAGAAAGTGTCTTAAAAACATTCTAATGAATCACATTAAAATATCACATTTTGATAGTATTTTTGGGCAAAATTTTACACAAAAATCCTCTCAATATTGATACGTAAAATATATAGCTATATACATATGATTCATGGTTTAACTAAATAATGCACAATAAATAAAAATTTACCAAATGCCACACGCCAATTATAATAGTTGCAGTCCGCACATGCAGACCGAAGCAACAACTCCACTCCTTATTTCGCGATGGACCCATTTTAATTCTGATCCTTAACATTTCATAGAAAATCTGCAAGAAATTAAATGTAAAATAAACTTCATCGAAATTTATTTAAGGTCACATCCACACAAAAGACTAGGAGATTTTTACAATCACTTTTAATATTATTAATAATCACAATTTATTAATTTTTATAAATTAAACATACAAAGTATTGATTGAATTTTCTTTCTCTGCCCAAAATATTCAAATTTTATGGCCTTTTCAATGCTAAAATCACTGAGAAAATCACTTTTTATACGTAACTTTCACCCATTTTTATTTTCTGTTCTACTCTCATGTTCCACACTTATTCCACAACAAATATTGTGCGTCATTTTATTTGTTCGCAACTCTTCGGTTTTTAACACGATAAAAGACATTTTGGGCTGAAGAAAAATTGTAATAGTGAGCTCCCATGTGCGTAGGGCCCACAGACAAGACTGCATAGAATCCCTAACATATTTTTTCCTTTAAAGAAAATTATACATATTTAGTTAAAGAAAAAGGAACCAAAGCATTTCATCATTATGGTGTTAACTAAGGAATACAGGATTTGCATGCCGTTGTCAGTGGAAGAGGTAAATGTGCTAATGAGTTAGAATTTCTAGAAAAAGAAATAACAAATTTCACTTTTTTTCACCTGAGTTGTTTTTAGTTTATTTTATATAATAATCACTGTAACAACAATTTTTTTTATCAGCGCATAAATCCTTTAAAAAATTTATTATATTTCAATTAAACACTTTGATTCCTTTTAGTTGTGATCCCTTTAATTGGGCAAGGGTGCAGAAAATTACATAGGGGAGATAGGGATAGAGTTAGTCATGCAAGGATAAAGAAATGATTTAATTACTAATCATTATTTATATTTATTAAAATTTTTACATTTAATTAGTACCAAATCGGACAACTCTACATGATAGCACGACATAGTCTGGAAAAATCGGACTCAGGGCAAGGAGTTGAAGTAGTCGAGAACTCCGAGTGTGAAAGCGAAGAACATGGAAAAGGGCAATATACGGAGAAAAGGGTTCATCTTTCCAAGTAAGAATACAATTTTAAAATTTTTATTAGAATAAAAAAAAATGGCAAAAACTGGTAAAGTTATCTATGTCCCAGTTTTAAAAAATCGTAAAATAAAGTAAAATTTAGTTTGTTGGTCCAGATTTAGGCCTTTACCAACTTTTGTTAATTTTAATAATATTAAACAATTCGGTATCATTTTCTCAATATAATTTTTCATAAAAGATACTGGGGCTAAAAAAATCAGACAAGAGTTTAAGAAACAGCCTAAGATATTTTATTTTTAAATAAGAAAAATTCTTTTAGAAATTATGTATTATCACTCGATCTATTATCCCATTAAAAGAACTAATAGTTTATGGTTTTTTAAACTATTAACTGACTTACTTAGCCCCAGTCTTTCACACTTTTTTTTTACATCTTTCGTTTTTCTTTTCCTTTAGTCGTCTTCCGTATTGGATACAAGCTGTATGTCCGCGTGTTTTCTACATCACAGAAAAAGCATGGAATTACTATCCATTTACACTAACAGGTGTGTGCCTTATCTAATATTCTTAATTACTCAACAAAAACTATTAATTTTTAAATTCTTTTCGTTTTTCAGAATACACAGTAAGTTCTTTAAAAAGCTAGGATTTATATAATTTTTTTCAATTTTTCTTAATATTTAAAAAAAAAATTTTTTCACAGTGCTCTTTTATACCAAAGTTCAACATTTCAATTCAAACAAGGTATGAAAACAACAACGGAAGCACAGAAAATTGCTTGAAGCTACCAGAAGATAAATTAGCTGAAAGATCCGTTGATCACGTTGATATTGCTTTTGAGGAAATTGATCCTAAGCACTACAAACAGGAAGAAGATCCAAAGTACTTCAAGTCAAAAATAACTAATCGCGGCCCTTTGATTGAAGGCTGGCGTGACTATGAAAATCCAATTATGTGTTCATATAAATTGGTTAATGCTTCCTTCGAAGTTTGGGGTCTGCAAACGCGTGTTGAGGACTTCATTCAGAAGTGTATTCGGGATATTCTACTTCTTGGACATCGGCAGGCATTCACGTGGATTGATGAGTGGTACAATATGACCATGGAGGATGTTCGAGAGTACGAAAAGTCCAAGCAAGTTGAAACTAATGAAAAAGTTCTGCAGAAGAATGCTGATGAGGCAGAGAATCAAATTAATGGCGAAAAGAATAATGAGAACAAATCATCGCTATCATTTGATTAGAAACTTATAAAAAAGAATTTAAAAAAAACTCAAGAAGAGAAAATATATTAGGTTTGTTTTCTTGTTTTGGGCACGATCTTCATTATTCAATGTAAAAAAAAATTGTAGCGAATATATTAAAGTACAAGATATGTATGCAACCCTTATTAGGAAAATCTGTGAATTATGTATGTAGTATTTCCAAAATAATTTAAAATAAATCTCTATGTTATGTGCAAAATTATTCTATTTATTTTACCTTTTATTCAGCAGAAATTCCTGTTTCTTTTCAAATGGAAATCTATAAATAATTTTTATTTTATATAAATTTTGTAGCAAATGATAATGGTTTATTATTGTGAGAAGATTCCATGTTGTTAATTCTTCAATTCGCTCCGGCAGTGTCACGCGTTATCAGTTAACATGTATATTAAGTGAGAAACTCACTAATTTTTCATCTCGCCGTGTAGTATTGTGCTAGTATTTACCTGATTTCCCCCCATTTGCCGAGCATATTCGTTCGAGCAACGATATTTTCCGTGACGAAAAATTTTTCTGTATTCTGAAATGCTCCCATCAGTCTCTATGTATTTTTTCCAAGAGAAAGATTCGAAAGATGGTACGGCGTTGTTGTGAAATTATCTTCCTTATCATTGTGGATTTAACAATCAGGTACAAGCCTTTTATAATTTTATTGTGCATTCTTCTAATTCTTCTCAGGTTCCAACAAGGTTTTTTTTTTAAATCATTCTACATAATGCCATATATTTGTAGATATGTGGTTTGAAAAAAAAAAGAAAACCCGTGACAATAAATTTGTGGAAGTCACAGATTAAGTAAATAAATATGGTTTTTGTGTGAAATAATTAACGCGACTTTTGAAAAACATTTACTCCGCGTTACTTAACTTCTCTGAACAGTTGCAAAAAGTGTTTATTTGAATTGAACAATTTTCAAAATTAACAATT
The DNA here is from genome assembly GCF_024334085.1 of Lutzomyia longipalpis. Lineage (NCBI taxonomy): Eukaryota > Metazoa > Arthropoda > Insecta > Diptera > Psychodidae > Lutzomyia > Lutzomyia longipalpis. The sequence goes on from NC_074707.1 coordinate 20,450,680, forward strand.
AATTTAATTTTTACCCGAATAGTTACAGTCATAAATACTCCTGTGACGAATGGATCGCCACAATCACCAATGAGACCAATATTGAAAGTAACAATTATTGTTCTCAATATGATAATTCGGTATACTGCACTGGGAACTTGGAGGCAATTCAGGATTTAAAGCTGAAAATGGTGGAAAATTTATGGATTTGTCGTTTTCCCAACAAAACATTTGATCCCTATCAAATCCTCAGGCGATTTACAAATTTAAAAATGCTCCGAATTAACTACAGCAATTTTACATACTTCAGCAATGATTTCCCCGAATTGAAGCATTTGGAAATTGTTAATGTAACAAATACAGCAATGGCCTATACTCGACCTACGCTATTTCGGAAATTGCCATCACTTCGCTACCTCGACTTGAGGGGAAATTGTTTGGATCACATGGAGGGACCTTTGATACTAAATAGTGGATTTAAGAAAATGTACCTCTCAGGTAACAATTTTTTTTGCATTTTTTCATTAAAATTTATACAAAAAAATTCTTTATTTAAAAAAAAATAGGAAATAAATGGAATTGTACGAGAAATATGAAATGGTTGCTGACTTATGATGAGAATGGTCGTGGTCAGAGGGTGGCAGACAGAGAATTGATGCGTTGTGTGGATTTTAAGTATTCAGGAAGACCCCTCCTAGCTGTAATGGACTTCAAATTGCAAATGCGACAGCAATGTGGGCATCCCAACATTAAAAATTGTTCCTGTGTCTTGCACTACATAAGACCCAGTGATGATGGACAGTACCTAATACCAATGGTAACGGTCAACTGTAGTCATCGAGGATTTATGGATCTACCTGATTTTCTGCCAAAGAACACGACGATCCTTCATATAACGCACAATAAGGTATCCTTTTACATATAAAACTTACATAGTACTATAGTTAACTAATAGATGTCTTCTTTTACTTAACTTTAAGATCACCAGCGTTGAAATGTTAAGGACAAATCCCATTTACTTGGAAGTACACGACGTATTTGTTGACTACAACCAAATACATTCAATAGACTTCCTGGAGGCTTCACGATGGCTCAACAATTTCCGTGTCTTCAGCTTGAAGGGCAACAAACTAACGAAATTTTCCAGTCACATCTTGGATAATGCACTGGAAAGGAATCACAATGCAATAAAATTGCATTTAAGTGAAAACCCCTGGAGATGTGATTGTGTCTTTACACCCCACTTCCAAGAGCTTCTCATGAAGTATCACACAATTATTAAAGACTACACTAATATTACGTGCAAATACATTGAGGGTGATAGCAATTTCCGCACATCTGTGATTACATTAAACCGCGGTGATGTATGCAAACTTCCGTCTGAGTATCGCATTCAACCGATTGAGCTGTTGAATGGCATTCTAGCTAGCCTGATTATCCTTGTTCTTGGGAAACTTGCATTTGACTATTATCACTACAAACGGTACGGAAGGGTACCATGGATAGTTACTAAACTACCCTAATTTATTATTTGTTTTAGTAAACATTTTTAAGAAATTAAAAGAAAAGACGACAAGATCGGTAAATTGTTGCTGTAAAGTCGGATCTAAAGGCTTGCATCATCTACGTACTGAGTGAGGCCCCTATAAGGGTCTTTTATACACCCTCCAACATTAAAATTAATGTATTATAATATTGAGGCATTTATTTAATTTAGTGACCTCAGTTGCAAAAATGTCCTTCTCAAGGGATAATTGAGATCGTTGCTGTGAATGTTTCAGTAAAATTCAGTATTAAAGATTTTTTTTTTAGTATTATATATTTATTTCACATATTTATTACAACATAATGTATGTATATAACATACACATAATATTTTTATTTAATAATTTTGGTATTTTATTCAAAGCAGACAGATTGATTTTCCTCGCCTAAAATTCAGTAGCTGCTAACTGTCTAATATTTAAAAATTAAAACAAGCAGTACTGTAACAGTTATGATCTAGATCTACAAATAAACTAAATTGCTAAACTGGAATACAACTTTGGTGCATTAAAATTGTAGCGTGAAATTTCCTAAATTGCACACAAGGATCTAAGAAGTTTTGGGATCTAACCTACACTAGGACACGTCTTTAATAGTTATACTGGAGTAGTGACTTTGGGTGGAATGTGTTGTAGAATAAAATAATGATTAAAAAATTAAGTCCAACATGTGAATACTCAAAACTTTTTTTTGTTCTACTATCTATACGGATATTTGACTAAAAAATATATTCGGGAATTCTTAAGTATAATCTCTTGCTTTTCTTTATGAGTTTTTCACAGATATGATTATAGATTTTGTAAATTAAAAAAAAACATAATGCATGCTACCTGTATATAACTATGTTATTATACCAGAGTCTGAGCATAGGTTGTTTTCTATTACGACCTTTTCTAATTTTTATTTTTTTTTTAATTTTCAAGCCCCTTTAATTAAAAAAAAAAACAATTTTTTCCCAGAATAATGAGCATTTTGAATAAATAAAATATAAAAATAAATAAATGTCAATAAAATAATTAAATATAAACTATTTAGAGTAAAATAACAGAATGATCACGTTCAAGTCGTTTTTTTGCAATCAAAGAAATATTTCCCATTGCATCTGCCGGAGGTGGAAGACCTTTGTGGGCAAGTACTGGTTGTTTGTAAAAAATATTCATATCTCCACATTGATAGCCATATAGAATAGAATCTTCGCATCTAGAATAAATTCAAATATTAATTATTATTTTGTTAAAAAAATTATTTTGTAAAAAAAATAATTTTCTTAAATTAAATTTTACCTGATAATTGTTTCTGTAAATGAGCTGTTGATTTTCAAATCATTGTGCATTTCTTCAAGGAGAAGGAGCTCTTCAGTCGTCCAGAGACCACCACTGTGCAAAATATCCCATTTGGGATCAAAGCAGATGAAGCTGTAATTACCATCACTCTTATCCGCAAGCCCATCGACATTTATGTTGAAAATCTTATGAAGAGAATTTTCAATTTTCGTCAAGCGTGCAATACATATTTCCCACATAGCTTGAATAATATCCTTCTTCTGCACACTATCTTCCTCCAAAAGGAGAATCATCGTCATATTTTGATGTCCACAGAGGAAGAGATCGACTTTTTGGCAATTCAATTCACTTTCTTCATTACCTTCAGTATCATCAATCTTCGAAACGGAAGATTTTCGACGCAATGCCATTTTATTTAAATCAATTGGCGTTAAAATAGACGTATCCGCGTATCCGGGTGTTGTATCCCAACTTGAAAATCCGCTTGATCTCTCATCATCTGCTGCCAAAATACTCAATTTGGACATTAGCGGAGTCAAGGGGATACCAGAAAGTTTTGCTTTGTGTCTCATTAGTGCTTCTGAATTAGAATTGGTGGTATTTGTATTTGGGACCTTTGAATCCATTGATAGGGATTTTAGGGGCAAACTTAATCCTTTGCGTTTTTCAACGATATCTCCTGGAATTCTTTTGGAATTGTTAATATTTGATTTCAGTTCATTTTCCTCCTCAAGATTTGATCTTTGCCTCTTTGGTGTACCCTCCTTTATTACGGCTTCATACTCAAAACCGTCAATTTTTAAACTTTCCACAGTAACGTCTGCAAGCTCTTCATCCTTTTTCGCATCATCTTCATTGGATACATAACTATCATAAAGGTATTTCGATATAGGGTAGCCATCATCATTGAAAACAGGATAATTTGGATCTGTAATAGTTAGGGATCGTTGTTTCTTACAACTATCCTTTGCATCATTCCCCATAAACTGAACATAAATTGGTGTAAGAGTTTGCTGAAGTGTACGCATTGAAAATCTTCTTTTGAATTTTTTAAATTCCATTTCCGGTCTCTTTAGAAAATTCAATAATTTTATTTCTGTTGTCTTCTGCTTAAAGCGTGCGTCTTCCTCAACATTCTTCTGCATCCCCATCATACTTCTGTTGGCACAGATTGGCATTATACTCCCAACGAGGACCTTATTTTCAGCAATAGGTGTCGAACAGACACTCGTCTTCCCGATAAATTGCGGAAAACTATCTGTGTCGCTAAATGTGATGGAATTAATTCCCGATTCGGGAATTTCTTTACTTGAGACATTCTTAAAACGCAATGGCAAATGTGTTGGACGTGATTTAATGGGTTTCGGCAGTACTTCCTCCACATTCACATTGCCACTGCTGGGCAAAACTTCCTCCTCGGGAATGTGGGAGAAAATAATTGATTTATCACGCTTAATTTTTCGCTTAATTTGAGCTGAAAATGTTGTTAAATTCCCAATTTGAGCAAGAGATTTTTGTGCTCGTGTCGCTTCCTGACGCAAACGCATGTACTCAATTGAGGAAATGTACAATTTTATCAATTGAACACCCACAGGAACGTGGAATCCTACGGTTATCCCTTCGGCGGTTGACTTAATGCGATATGGGTCGGTTGATATAATTCTTTTTGAAAGTGACGGTGAGAGTTGGGTTGCAACAACTCTGAAAAATTATTTTAATGTTTTTATAATTTTTCTATTTTTTTTAATATTTATTTTTAATAACGAATCTCACTTGTTGTGATAGAGAATTGCTCCTCCTAAAACTCCTTTACTCTGCTGGCAGCACTGCAATGTCTGAATGGCGTCAAGAAAGATGTTGCTGCCACTCTAAAAAATTAAGAATCAGTTAAAATTTGAATTTTTTCAAATCCTTTATTCAAAAACTCACCGTTGGGAGTTTTAAGATGGAGACATTTTGAAAAATATTCCCAGTATACTGTATTGTTGATATATAGGTTTCAAGGATGTAATAGAGCTTTGTACAGAAATTTCTGTACTGCCCAGAAATTTGCATGCATTGCTCATAAATATTTTCAATATCTCGATGAAATAATCTTATTAAGGATGTGAGTAATTTAGCTTTATGCTCTAAAATTGAGTCAGACACATTTCGATCAGTTCCAAATGCCTTAAATAAAATAAAAATATTTTGAATTAATTCCCGTAAGTTTCACAGATCATTTAATCAGGTAAATCAGGCTAATTAGGTAGGTACTTACCAAAAGAAATCGCCCAAAGTCCTTGATAACAAATTTCCCATTTTCGAGACTAATAATGCTGGGTTGATGGAAATTAAGTTCCAAAAATCGCGAAACCCCCATTAACTGACCGCAAAGTGTGAGCTTTTGGGTATCTGATACCCATGTGGGATGAAAATAGGATACAGCACTAATTGGATCATCAGCTTCATCTTGACATTTTTCCTTATCATACACGAAAACTATTATCACTTCCCTGTAATGTAAAATTCAATCAATATCACACATATTCAATTAAATTAATTTTTACAATTTCTATTAAATATTTAAACTTACTTGGACATTACAATGCTTCCGATTTAGTAGAAAATGTAAATGAATTCCCTTTTTTCCTTTTATTCTCAATGCAAATTTTCCATTAAGCACTGAAACTCAACACCCTCGCCATTACGGGAATGTCAAGCATAAGAATAAATGAATCATACACTTCGAAAAGGTCATAGCTCCTGTCAGAGGGGTCAAAGAAAATTTTGTATGAATTTAAATGGATTTCTTCTTTATTTCTTTGGTAAATAAAAACCAAAATTTACTAAAGTGTTCCTTTATTAAATTAATTATTTAATACAATGATTTTCTTTCGGTATGATAATTTTTAAGAGCATAAAAATATGCTTAAGTGGAAGAAATTAGAATAAAACATAGAGTTGTGTTCTTTTCGAACTCGACGATTCAATTAGTTTCCACATATTATGCGCATACTCACCACATTTTTTTCTTTTAAATTTCCCTCCGCATAAAAACGGTTTTCTAATATGTTTTATGTAAATTTTTCTTAGATTTAGGTTTGATTTATAAAGCTCTGTTTTTTTTTTAACATGTAATGATCATAAAGATCACAGACTTACCCTTTCTTATAGCTAGAACCAAAAAGTCGTTAGAGGGGTTTCCTTTAAAATTTGATCAAGATTTTTTGCTAAAGATGTTACATTTAGGATGATTTATTAATGTAATAAAATTGTTATTACCTTCTCTATTAGACTAATTAGGCTAATATTTCATATTTACGTAATGAAAACTTTCCAAGGAGATTTATAAAAAAAAAACCTATAAAGAAATAAGATTTTATTAAGAATTATGAAAGTTTCATATAAAAACATTACAACTTCTTCTTGATTATAATCCATGATAAGTAAATTATATGAATTACCCAACCCAAAAGAAACTTCATTAAAAATATTTTAGTCTTCTCGATTAAGGTCCCAACGCGCAATTTTATGCCATCTCCTTAAAAACTGATCCAGCAATAACTAATCTCTGTATCTCTGATGTTCCTTCGTAAATCTCCGTAATACGTGCATCACGATAATGCCGTTCAGCTGGCATATCAGCAACATATCCCATTCCACCCAATATTTGGATACATTGATGGGAGACAAATGTTGCTGCTTCAGAGGCGGCCAATTTGGCCATTGCCGCTTCTTTGGTATAGGGTTTTCCGTTGTCTTTTAACCATGCGGCGCGCCATGTTAATAGACGAGCTGATTCCACACGAAGGGCCATATCGGCTATTTTATGCTGGATTGTCTGCAACTTTGAAATTGACTTTCCAAAGGCAGTACGTTTATTTGCATAGTCCACGGCCAATTCCAGGGATGCCTGGGCAATTCCAAGTGCCTGACTTGCAATCCCAATGCGTCCAGCATCGAGAGTTTTCATAGCAATTTTGAAACCATCGCCCAATTTCCCCAGAAGATTTTCTTTGGGAATTAAACAGTCTTCCAGAATGATACTACATGTTGATGAACCACGAATACCCAATTTATCTTCCTTCTTCCCAAGGGAAAATCCTGGACTGTCTTTCGGTACGATAAATGCCGAAATTCCTTTATGTTTGAGATTTTTATCCGTTGTGGCAAAGAGAACTGCAGCATCGGCTTCAAATGCATTGGTGATCCAGGCTTTTGTTCCATTCAGTACCCATTGGTCACCCTTTGCTACAGCCATTGTTGATGCAGCTCCAGCATCAGATCCATTCCCTGGCTCAGACAAGGCGAAACATCCAATTTTCTCAGCATTGGCATATGGACGCACATATTTCTCCTTTTGCTCCTCTGTTGCATTGCCAAGAAGTGGACCAAGGTACAGGGTGTTGTGCACAGACATAATTACCCCCGTGGAGGCACATCCTCGGGATATTTCCTCCAAGGCAATGGCGTAAGCTAAATAATCCAAATCAGTGCCATTATATTTTTCCGGAACAGCAATGCACATCAACCCAAGATCACCCATTTGACGAATTTGATCTTTTGGAAATAAATGCTCCCGATCAAATTTTGCTGCATTGGGTCTAAGTTCATTGTCTGCAAAATCCCGGCATGTCTTCTGGAGCATTTGATGTGATTCTGGGAGGCTGGAGAGGGATGCTATACCTCTCTGAAATATTTTTTGGCATCCTGAAGATAATTTTTTTGATTTATATATTTTACTATATGATTTGTAAAATTAATTAAATAATTATTTTTAACTCACCTTTATTGATAATTATTCTGTTAAGCATTTTTTAAACTAAATTAAAAGGAAACGTAGAAGGAAAAGTCTGCACCTTGGCCGCTTGAATTTTTAATATTGTATCAGTCAAAATAAAGGTTCAAAGGTCAATCAAATACCCTTTAACTAATCGCCATGGAATGTCTGTGGAACTTCCATTTAGCTCATTCACCCATTTTTACAGAATTCTGTAATTTTGGGCAGAAAAATTAAATATAACATAAAATGATATTTCTCTAAAGTAGGTAGATAAATCTGTGAATCACTTATAAAGGTATAATTCCAGGTATGAAATAATCCTTTACATAAATACGAGCTATGCTAAAATAATTGAAATGCTAGGTATCAGACGATTTTCCAATGGATTTCAATTTTTTGGGTAGCTGTATAAGAGTTCTTTAAAGGGGTGGTTGGTATTCCTCCTGAAGTCTTTTAAATCTGTCATTTAGCAAGAAAAAAATTGTCAATTAAAATACAACATACGAGTTATTTTTTTGCTTTGTTTTTCAATTAAATCCAACAAGTATTTTGAAAGAAAAAAAGGGAGAAACAAACCCTTTACTTCTTCTTCAATAAATTCCAAGGTAAGAATATTTTTTTTAGATCAATGTTAAAAGATAAAAGATAAATACGTCATATATGTTTACATTATGACATTGAAGAAAATTATTGAAGAAAAAATATTAATTTGTAGCTGTAGGTGTTAAAATTCTCTATATTTTTATGCTATGCACGTTATCGCAATCATGTAATTATGACACATGGCACAAATTTGTTGATTACTTTTTTCGACAAATTGTGAATTTTCTTCTGCCGTGTAAGAGAAATCGCTGTGGTTAAAAATTATGCACATATAGGTGAGATGTTTGCGATTGAGCCCCCGCCTATTTGATGTAATTAATTCATGGACTTTTCTGACCAAAGCGAAAGATCTTTGAATTAATGAATTGATATTGGAGAATTTTTGCAATAATTTACTACTTATACTAAAATCCGTAGAAATTCTTTTTATGGGGATTTAATATATAATTAATATTCAATCTATTGATGACATACCTGTGTAGGTGAAAATATGCTAATGTTTATGTTGTAAAAGGAAAATTTTGGAATTCCTCCGGTGAGCGTAGAGAATACGAAATTAAGCACTTTAATGATGATTTTTCCCAGAGCTTTCAAAACACTGTGTAGCTTTCAATAAAGCTTTTTCAATGGTTGATTAAGATTGTTGAATTTGTTCAAGACGGAAATAAAGAAGAAGACAGCATATTTATGCTTTCCAAAAACGTTTCCTGCTGATTTGAGGATTACTTAAATCCTTTGTTCTGAATGTCGGAAGAAATTCGTAGGGACGACAGAACAATACATCTAAACAAGATGTTGCAATATAAGGAAAATTCCTGGAATATCTCTAAAAAAATAAATTTTTCTAAATTCTGTTAAAACATCGCGGGTTCTAGACACTCGTTCTATCGTCTGAGATATCAGAACTTTGGAATGTTTAATTCTAAAAAAATGATTTTAAAATGCCGCACATAAAAAAATTTTAAAACAAAGAATGCAATGCTAACTTTAATTCCGTTTTAGAATGGGTAATATTTGAACTTAAATTTCTTGGAAAACTTCGAAGCTTAACCCAAGGAATTCTAAAGATTTTTAATTTAATAAATTCTACCCACGTCTCTTAAAATTAATGTTTAATTCAAGTCCAATTAATGCTCAATTCCAGCTCAATTGATGCTCAATTTATTCCGCAAACTTTTGATTTTTCTTTCCAAATCATATTTTATAGAATATTTTCTTATCGTAGAATATGGCTACATCACCCCATCCTTCAGCTGTCTCGGATACATTATCGAGCATTTCAACAAGCAATAAAATGGCAACATCCCCGCGTTCAGCACCGGATACAATATCCGTATGCTCCACCGTGAGCGCACTATCGAGCTGTCCGGATAGGCATGGCTTTTATGGGGGTGTTCAGTTTACCGATAAACCAAAAGCACCCCTTCCACGGTCACAGATTTTGGCCAGAGAAAAGAAATGGTTGCACATGATGGACATATGGAGGGAGTACATGGCGAAGAATTACAAAAAAGTCCGGGAGAGGTGTCGTAAAGGAATTCCAGCATCAGTGCGGCCACGAGCGTGGTTTTATCTCTCAGGTGCGCATCTTTTGCACGAAAAATACCCAAATTTGTATGAGGAGCTTCTGAAAATGCCGGGAAATCAGCAATATATTGAGGAAATACGAAAAGATCAGCACAGACAATTTCCTTTCCACGAAATGTTCCTCGATGAGGAGAAACCTGGGTATGAAATTTTAATTTATCCACACCCTGCATAAAAGAATTTACCATTTGAGAATTTTCCAATATTAATCCCCTACAGGCGAATAGAGCTGTTCAATGTTCTAAAAGCATACTCAATATTCAATCCACAAATTGGATATTGTCAAGCACAAGCTCCCATAGCTGCATTCCTTTTAATGTTCTTACCCGCCGAGCAAGCTTTCTGGTGTTTCGTCAGTGTTTGCGATAAGTATGTTAAATAAATTATCAAAAATTAACCAATTTAGCTAAATAAATTCTTTGTGCTTTATAGGTATTTAAAGGACTACTTCAAACCTGGTATGGAGATGCTTCAGAGAGATGCCGGCATGTTGATGGCACTTGTAAAGAAAACCTCCCCGAATGTTTATCGCCATCTACAGAAGCATAAAGTTGAGCCATTGCTCTTCATGACCGATTGGTTTCTATGTGCAATGACGAGGACACTCCCCTGGGATACACTGCTAAGAGTGTGGGATTGCTTCCTGTGTGAGGGTATTAAGATACTCTTCAAGGTTGCCCTAGTAATTTTGGGTGCAAGCTTAGGACCACGAAGTATTAGGAAGGTCTGCAATGATCTATGTGAGACACTTGAAGTGCTACGATCACCACCAGAAAAAGTTCTCGAGGAAAATTTTATGATGCACCATGTATTAAATTTAAATTTATCCCGTGAAGATTTCGAAAGGGAACACCAGAGGCAAGCTGAACTACGTCGAAGAGGTAAAAGTTCGTAGTTTTACATTTTCTTCGCAAAGAAGTAAGTTTTTGAACGTATTCTAATTTGCAACAATTAACACTTTCACCATTTGTGCTCAATATCAAATTTTACAGTGCAAAAAAATGAAGATAAAATCAATATTAAATGATTTTTTAAGCTTCAAAAAAAACCTTCGCAATATAGAATTTTTTTTCTTTTGATTGTTGATTCCAAATGGTGAGATTTTTATACATAAAAAATATTATATATTCCTAACAATTGTCGCTATTCTAAGTCTATAAAAATAATTTAAAATCATTTTTTTTTTTAAATATTTTCAATCTATAAAATTACATTTTATTGTTAATTCGAATTCTTGATGTGAAATAAAATCCGTAATCACCAATTTAGCAACACATTTTTAATTGTTTTGAAGTATTAAAAAATGAATTAATAGTCATAATATTGCGTTATACCAAGAATTTATGGCTCGTGGAAGGATGTACTGTACATAAATAAATCACAATTTTTACGGATAATACAAAATTTACTGTTTTTTGGTAGATAATAAAATAAAAATTAAACAGATTTATAACGTCTTTTTGTCAAATTTTTTGTCTAAATAAATTATAGTGAATGAAAGAATTTTTTTTTATTTGAAATATTGATTTTTTTTTCAGTGTAAAAATAAGGAGTTTACCCTCTTTGTATTATAAAAACCTTATTGATTCGGAAAACAATCAGAATTTGTGTAATTTTGTAGAAAATCAAGAAAAAGAAAAATAAATCACTAAAGAAGCATTGCTTTTTTTTAGAGTCAGCTAGGAAAAGCAGGGGTGGATTTTTCTAAAAAATGCTAATAATGACGTCACTATTGTGTTTTTCATCTTCCTTTCAATTCAGTGCAAGAAGCATAAGAATTCCAGTCAAAAATCTCCTTAAAAGCATTAATATAAACGCATTAATTAATATAATACAGATAATATTGAAAGAGACAAAAAATACAAAAGTGACGTAATTGCTGTCATTTTTGGGCATTTTTTTTTCCTTTTTCGCTTAACTGATCCTTTGAAAATTAGACGTATTTTTAGCGAATCGTTATTCAATTCTATTTAATTTTTATAAGAGATTTACGCGAAAGAATAATTTGCATAGTTTTTTTTAATAGTGTTTTTAAACATCGAAACGAATAATCCTTTGATTTTACGTACATTCGAAAAAAAAGTTAGAATCACGAAAATAAATAAACGTTTATTTATCAAACAACTTACAACCATTAAGTTTAAAGGGGCATTGTACGCTCAAAAACAATAATGAGCTTTAAGAACTATAATGATACCTACATAAGATTTCTTCGTTTCCTCTCTAGCATAACACAAAATATATATCCATAATATAAATATTTATCCCGACATAATAAAAGCTGTAATAATGAATTTACAATTCCAATTAAGCAATTCATTTGAAACATTTTACATTCAACGTTAATAAGCGACGCATAAATGATAAAATATGCAGAAATAATGGGATTTAATATGTCCCTATCATAACGACATTTTATCCTACTCACAGAGCACATCTAATATGGATTCATATTAAACGTCGACAACGATTTATCCAACTAAATTTGTTTAATTACAAAATCTCTTTTACAATGTACATTTTAATACATAACATTGTGTACTTTGGGAATAACTAAAATCCAAATATTTTCTTACAAAACTCCCATCGAAGTCATTGTCTGTATGTTTATGTACATCACGCGGTGTACAATACATAATTGTTGAATGCCTTTTTTATCAGAAAAATAAATCATACCTACCTTGAGTAGTGTAGGCGGATTCACAACACGCAGATTGAATTTTCGAAACTTTTTAAGGTATTAAGGCGTTAAAGCTGCTTCTTGAATTTCTAATTAAAAAATAAGTCAGGGGATGGTGGATGATTATGACGCAAAAAGCTCTGTACAATATACGGCATCCTTTGTATACTATTTTTAATACAATAAAATTCCAAGAAGGGCTTTTGTTGGCATTAATAAAAAGAAATTAAATTACACTATTTCTTATGCATCTTTTATTTCTCTTTTTTTTGGTAATACTTTTTTTATTTCTGTAATTTTTACATGTAATATGAACAATAAGTTAGTTATACTTAAAGATAAATTTAATTATAAATATATTACATTTACTATTCTTATTGTAATGTAATGTAATTTTATTTACAAAGTGTCGAACCTACGAGCAATAATTTAACGATTTTTTTTTTAAATTATTATTTAACCTATAATTAAGTTTCCTTTTTGCCCAATTATTTTATCCTTTTCCTTTTATATTTTGCATTTGAAGAAAGTTCAATTAGATGATGAGAATTTTCTCGTATGCAAGTGTCTGTTTTCTCTAACCACCGTAAAGCGAAATAGCTCAGTTTCTTTTTTATTTCACAGCGTACATTCCAGGTAAATAGAACTAAAAAGATATCTAATATTAAAGTCATTAATTAGTTGATATTCCACAGCGGATATGTACGCGAATCTCCTACACAATGAAAAATGTCTTTATCACTATTCTCGTTTACATAGAACGTTCTGGGGTCTAGAATGCTCATTCTTTCTCGTAGAATTTGAATAGATTAGAAAAAAAATTAAAAAAAGGATTTGATTTGTAGGGAATCTCGTGTATTTTTAACATTTTCAATTTGACTTTGTCAAGCATCCAAGAATTAAAATTTTGATTATTAACATTATAGGAAAATTTTTAAAGGTTTTTCATTTCAAATTCTTTTAAAGAATTTGAATAAAACCAAATAGAAAGTCAATCATAACGCGTCCAGTTATAAGGGTTGGTGTCCCACAACGTGTAGAAGTTTGTTTATGCGTTGTAATGCGATTTGTGAGTCGAATTAGAAGATAAATTTGATTTTTTTGTAAAATTCGGCAATTTGATGGATAAAAATGGTCATATCTCTGGTTCTATAAGACCTACAGAAATTTCTTGACTAGTTTTGGAAAGATATTAAAACAGGCTATAAATTGACATAAATTTCAATAATTTTCAAGGTTACCTCCAGAACACAAAATGGTGGATTTTTGTTTTACCAAAACAGTTTTTGGCATTTTTTGTCCCGAAGAAATGGTTTTAGAGGTTTCTGATGTTCTAGAAAGTTGTAGAGAATTGCAAAACCTTTAATTTGATACTAAGATGGGCAAAATCGGTCAAGCCGTTCAGGAGATATGACTCTTAGAACTTTTCAAATTCAAGAATTTTTCAAATGGCTATATCTTCTAAACGGCGACATAGATTTTCTTCATTTTCGGACTGGTGAAAGATATTGAGTCAGGCTACAACATATCAAAATTTAAAGGAAAACGATAACAGATGTTCGGAGATATTGCCCCTTAAAGTTAGGCAATTTTTGTTTTTGTTTTTAGCGCCTCTTGCGGGTGTTTTTGAAACTTTAAATGTTCTAAACAGTTATAGGGCTACTCAATACCTTTCATTTGATACCAAGATGGTCAAAATCGGTCAAGCCGTTCTCGAGTTATATCGAAAAAACACTTTTTGCTTTAGAACGCCATATTTGCTAAACGGCTTGACCGATTGTCACGTATGAATTATTGATGGAAACGTCTCACTGAGCTCTACAACATACTATAATTTTAGACCTCTAGCTACAAGGGAACCTGTAGACGATGTTTCAAAATGGCGGACGTCGGCCATCTTGGATTTTTAAAATGCGAAAAAATGAAATTTTTCACCCACATTTCTATAGAAAACTTCAAATCCGAAGTCTCTATCTCTTGCCGTTCTCGAGTTATAAGACAAAATGACGACCACCGGCAGGATAACCGGCAGGATAACCGGCAGGACAACCGGCAGGCCGGCCGGATCAAAAATTTTCCACCACCATTTTCGAAATGTGGGATGTCTAAAACGTGCTCATACCAAGTTTGAGCCCGAACTGAGGGGGTCGATTTTTCCGACGATTACAATACTTGGTGTTGGCCACGAAGTGGAACACCAACTAATATTTTCTGAGCCATTAATACAACCAATCTAACTTTAAATACCTTTCCTTTTAATGCTGTAATGGCTGGAAGTTAGAGCTGTTAGTATGTAGGTATGTCCTTAACGTGGAATTTCCTCCAGTTCAATATCTTGAAAGGTTAGATCAGCTTAACCCATCCTCACTCTTTGTATGATATATCATACGCAAAATTGGTAATTTTTGATTAATTTATATGACGCGAATTCGCAAAAATTACCTTCCGGGTTAGTGTTTTCCACTTTTATAAACCCTTAACTCTTTATATTAATTTTCTTGGGTGTCAAAAACATAAAATAATGTTATTTTTTGACAAAAATTTAAGTGTATCCAATTGCAAAGTTGTCCGGGAACCGAAATGTGTGTATTTTAAGTGACAGTTCACTTTTTCTCTGCAATATTTTGTGGAAAATCTCTTATTTATTAATAAAACTTTGTGAATTAACCAAAATATCCGTCTCCGGCCGCAAATTATTCAATATTTTACGTAATAAACATCTGCGTATGATATATCATACGTTGGTTGAATTGAGATACTTTTTAGGTTATAGTGCGAGTTTATTTTTGTGAGGGAAGATCTAAGGATTTGGGAATAAAAATATAGATTGCAGTGAAAAGGAATGCCAGGAAGTGCTAAATCAGATACATCGTAAGTATTAAGAAGTATCTAATACCAGGAAATATGAAAATTATAGGAAAAATTTTGATTTTTGTAGGTCTGAGAACGAAGAAGGATAATACATCAGGCTCTGTCCGGAGACTTGTCAGCATATTCACAAGAAGTCTCCGTCCTAGAGCAAACCATGCAACATAAGATGGTTATTTTACTTCCTGGCTACGCAACTGTTTGCGATGAGAATAACTGTGGTAATCACGACAAGTTCTGTTCCTATATTCTTAGAGCTAGAACCCTACAAGAACGCGGTAAGTTGATTGTGAAACCCAAGGATTGGACTTGTAATGGATCAATTAATTAATTCTGGTCCAAAATCTAGCCAGAATACTTAATTTCAACATAAATTATGTATTTTATGCATTTAAATAAATTAAATTTTCTGTGTCAACACTGAGAAAAAATTAGACTTTTTCATCCCCCTTTCGTTAAACGTATGATATATCATACGGTGTCTACCGACGCCCCCATGGGGGCTAAATTTTTTTTTTTTCAGGAATTATATTTCTTATAGGCTTATAAGTCAAATTCTAGGAAATGAAGGTCCTAGGTACGGCAGATCTATGACCTCGTTAGCATGGGTTAAAAATTTTCTACATTTTTTTTAACATTCTAATAAGAAAAATTAACAACAACAAACAATTTTCAATGGATGTTTGGATATATTGAAGTTTTTATCAGGGCTTTTATAGCCAATTAAAACTAATTTGATAGTTTAAGCCAATTTAACAACAAAAATTTATGGATAAAGGATATTTTTCTAGATTAACAGAACATTGTGTTGGCACAATAATGTGGCTCTATATCAGGAATTTTTGCATCTATAAAGTATTTGAAAATTCTGTCTTAATAAACTAAAAATTCTAGATCTCAAATTATTTTTGTAGCCTCTCTTGGTAGATTCTGATCCGGTTTTGATAGATCTGATCACAGCTAGAAGGTACCTTATACTGCCCAAAAATAAGAAATTTCGGAAATTCAGATGATTGAACGATCCTATTGTTAAGGTTCAATTTTATAATATATAGAAAAGTTCCTTACCTCGTCGCCGCCGAAGGGCAATCGTGATCAGAAAAGTTCCTTATGTCGAGTTCCTCAATTTTTTTTGTATAGAAATTCCAGTTAGGTTTAGAACCAAAAAATATCTTCCTTTTAAATTTTTTTAACATTGCCCACATTACGGTTATTTAAGCAAAGGCCGAAATTTTAATCCCTTTAGTCGATAACTAAATAATAATCTGCTAAATCGTTTAATGGGTTTTCTTGACCCTCTAAGTTAGAATATTTAATTGCCTTGTTAAATGGTCTATTGATCGCATCGAAGAAGATGAGATATTTTACTATTAATTTGGAAAAAAAACGTTTTATTAGGCAAGCATTCCCCGTTTACATTCTTACTTTAAGACATCACTTTTCTTTCTCATTGTTTAATTTGATTTTTTTTCACTTCAAATACCTACATCTTACATAAAAAATAATGTATGTAGTTTTATTCATATATTTTTTTATTCAGGATTTAATCCTATTATTTTTTAGTATTGATTAAAATGGTTTGTTTTTGTTCAATTGACCTTTTTTTCGCAATATGTCATGAAAGATATGAACTTGTTACGGATTGATTTTCATTATTTTTTGTGTTATATTTTATTATACACTAAAATTAAAATATGTATTCGTTTTGTATCGTTCTGTATGCATCATAATATCGCATGTTTTAGGAAAATTTTTCATTAAGTTCTTACGATGAAAATGGGGGGGAAAGACAATCTTTACACAGTGAAAACTTTTTGATCACAATAGGGGGATGTTTTTACCTTTTATGGAAAAATATATATTTAGTTTTCGCACGCTCTGGTGTATTTTTCTCAAGTTTTTCTTTTTCAGAATTTTTCTCACAACACTCTGTTCATTGTAGGTGCTATATAACAACACCCAATGCAAAAAAAAAACTGATCTCTCACAGGTTTTACACGGGAAGTAAACACGGGAGTAAAATTATGTGGGAAAAATATGTAGGTATAGTGGGAGTGAAAGAAATACTGTCTCTCATTGTCGTCATCTTCCATGCGATGTCCTATTTATTTTTATTATAACAAAGTGTCAGAAAAATTTACCCCTAATGATTTCACTTAATAAATGGGGGGTGAATACTTCTCATTCTTTTCTGTGTGATTTGGCGCCAGCTATTAGGGCGAGCTTCACTGATGTTGTCAGCTCTGCAGGATTCTCAATGATGTGAAGGTAGTTGTGACGGAAAATAAAGAACTAGCAGCATACATCCAAAGAGTTGTCATGAGCAAGAATGTTGTGTTCGATATCATCATTTGTGGCAAATTGGCACTGGAATTGCCTCTCCCTCTTGCCGCCTCTGCAAGTCCTGAAGGTATATCGTGTATCGATTCAAATTTTATGTATTAATTTAAAGAGAAAGATTCCTATCATATCTTATTTGTGAACATATGTATCATAACATAGCTGATATCTCATTTTATTTAATAATCAATATTCTATAAGGTGAAAGAAATTAAATTAGTTTAGTTTCTTTATACAAAAAGAATTTATTTAAGTTTTTTTAAAATATTTTTTTAGAATAAAAAGATAATTGAATACCTAATGGAAGAAAATTATTTCCTTATTTGTTTTTTTTTTTTATATTTTTTAATTGTCCAAATAAGTGGTATAGTCAGAGAATTAAGGAATTTGGCTGTTTAAACATTTCGGAAGCTCAAGCAATTCACATTTTCTCTTCTAAGATTAAAAAAAACTATTTCTGAGTAAAAAAAATACATTTTTTGTAAAAAGAGATGAATTTTTAAACGCTATCAGAAAACGTCAATCGTTAGAAATGTACATAAATAAAACTAGAATAAACGTCAAACACTACAGTAATCGTAAAACGTTAGAAAAATGTCAATTTTTAAAAAAAGAAATACGCGTTAAAAAAATGTCATACGTTTGAAAAAAACGTAAAATCTCAGCATAATGTCAATAAAAAGGGTAAAATATTTGAGAATAAATGTAAAATGCTAAAATACATGTCACACGTTAGAAAGGAAACGATATACGTTAGATTTTTAAAAACAAATTGCAACAAACTGATAATTTTCTTCATTTTTACTGTCCTTTTAAATATCCAAAAAAAACCCTTCCAATGAATAGATAAATAATATAATTTTCTGACTACTCCCCCTGACCCAAAAATTAATGTTCTCCTTTGAAAAATAAATCATTCGCTCTCATTTTCCTTCACATTCATTTCTTAATTGATTTTCTTTCCTTTTGCAATTAAATAAACATAAAGGAGAAGGATTATATAAATACCTCCAATGAAATTTGCTTGCTCATCTTCAGAGGCAACACTTCCAGGATGGATTTTAATTTCTGTTAAAGAATGAAATAGAGCAAAGTATTAACCTGCTGGCCGCCAAGACCTTGGAGCTTCCTTAGAGCGCCAAGGTGGGGTCGTTGAACGACCCCAAGAAGGAAGTCGATTTTCTCATAAACTATAAAACCGGGAACTGTCGGGTTACTACCTTTAGACTCCTTATATAGTCCTCTTGCCCTTTGCATCACAAATTCGCCACCCGGAAACACGCAGAAGAAGATATTAGAGAAAAGCATTTTTCACTAATTTTTCACACTTTCTTCGTGAGAAATTTGCCACGAAGTTGACCGCAACTGCTATTTTTTTTCACTACTTCCCCACATTCCCCTCACTTCCCGCACCCTGATAAATGGCAATATTTCTCGAATATTCTTTATTGTTTTGCAAATTTACATGCTTCTAATTATGTTTTATGTTGTTTATGTTACTTATTCGCGATAATTCTGACACTGAGATGGTAAAGTGAGAAAGTAAACACAACCCTTCAACCCCCTTCAACCATATGATTTATGATGTGACTAACTTCATTCTGAGAAATTTTCCGCAGCATGGCCGTTACACCAATTTTTGAATTCCCTTCTTCGACATTTTCCTTAATAACTTTTCTTGTGGTGGACGGATTGAGCTGAAATTTTTACACAACCTCCTCAGATAACCAAAGAACTTATTTCCAAAAGATGGGAACGCTAACTTTTATATTTATTAAGTTATAGCACGAAATATAGGGCTGGGGTCGTTCAACGACCCCGCTTGGCGGCCTAGAGGTTAATGCTTGAAATTAATGAAATTATGCAAAGTCAAAGGGGAATTTGTGTAATTATTGTATCGATAAAAGGGGTCATTTATATTGGGAAAAATCAGTGATTAAAATTAGGAAAATCTTCATTTAGCATACCGTAAAGACGAAGGGTGCCTTCTGCACGTCCAAGAGAATTTGTGCTAACGCAATGATACGTCCCAACATCCGTATGTGAAAATGCACGAACAACAAGTCTCATAACACCACGATATCCTGATCGTTGTTCAGTTATACCATATTTTGGACTAAAATTTGTTCGAAAAAAAAAGAGAGAGAGAACTTTAAGTAAATAAATATTTGCAAAAAGGTACCAAAAATAGAGAAAAAAAAGAATTCCTTTAAATAAATTTAGATGTCTTGCAATTTTTCGTTAAAGGTACAATATACTGTGAAAGTGTGGCGTGTGTGTGGTTTTTCATTGCAAGGTGAATGCAATTGCATGTTTGAAATATATTTACAACATATAGAAACTATGTATGGAAGCCCTGGAGGCGTCTAGTAAATCAGTCGAGTTTTACCAACTTGCAGGAAAACACACACACATATGGATATGGTGACACTATTTCGATTTGCATTTTTATGACTCTCAGACTATATAACAAACTTACCCATCTAGAAGCATCTCTGGTCTGGGTTGACCCGATTCCAAACTCGTGGTACTCCCGGTAAAACCATTGGGTGGCATACGGCCACCCTTCAGCCAGTATGACACAGGAGCCGGTGATGCTTCGACCTGACACTCCAGTTGGACGTCAGATCCCAATGGAGCACCTAATAATTGACTTGGGGCTCGAACTGATGGTGCAACTAATTGGTAAATGGAATGAAACACAAAAAAAATTACCAAAACTATCCCCCTAAATAGGCAATAAAGTAAAAAAAAGACAGAGAGAGAAATTACACAAATATCCCAAGAATCTCTATGTACTTACAGTGAACGCTTAATGAAACCCTCTTAGATACTGCGGGGGGAACATCATTTGAGGCAATGCAGAAATAAGCACCCATTTGCCGTCGTTCCAATCGAGATAGTTTCAGAGATGTTCCATTATATGAATCAGCTAGAATATTATATACGTGCAGAAATGTTATATATTTTTATGAAACTTTTTTTTTTTTTGCAACAAAAGATTCTTTTTTTCTTACCTTTGCTGACTTCACGACTTCCAGCCTTTCTTATAAGAATCATTTCTCCATCTTCCCTTCTCCACGTGACTCTTGGGATTGGATTTCCCGTAGCTCGACATGTTAATGATGCATCTTCTCCCTCTTGTACAGCAATATCCGCTGATGACTCTTCGTTGATAATATCCGGAGGCACTGTCAAAACAAAGTATATATATTAATTACCTCTAATGTACATAGATATGTACTTTATGTACATATTAATTGATTGAAAACAAGCAAAACTGAATTGTGGAAGGAATAATAAGGAACAATCAATTAAAATTAGGTCAAACTACGCTCAATATATGCTCAAATCTTAAATTATTCGTTTATAATCTGTAAATTAAATTTAAGAAAAATCCATTAATAGTTGGAGCTCAATATTGAGTCACATAGTTATGGTGAATTATTAAACTACAAATTTTGACCTGTAGTTGATCAATTATTTATCAATAAATGTTTAATTGATGACTTTTCTGATCTGACTTAACTGAATTTTCAATCTTTGGTCAATTTGATTGACTCAATCATCTTGTTATGGTCAGTCAGTTGCTTACTGAATCCATGTCAAAATTTAACAAACTCAATATTGAGGCCATATACGACCACAAAGATAGTCGTTCATTGACAATTTTATTTAAAGTTTGAGAAAACCTATGTCAATAAATTGATCTATGAATAAATTATTAGATCTGACTGAACTATAATTTTTTTTTTAAATTATTATCAACCTTTGAGGAATCCTGAAGTGGATGCTACTTTGATCAATTTAATTAACTTAATCACAAATGAGCTTTAATTCGTTTAATCATTTGTTTATAGGACTGTTATAATGACTAACATTTTCTTAAATCGAGATCGCTCAAACATTTCCCCATATTGTGATCATTTATTGTCAACAAATTGGCTCAGTTTTCGGTCAAATTTCGCTCAATCTTGCTATCTAAACAGAGTTATTTCATTTTCATAAAACCAGAGTTTTCTCAAATTGTTTCCCATCTTGAAGTACCAAACATACAATATGCATTATACCATATTTTTTGTTGTTGTAAAATGAATAAAAGAAATGTGTCTGTTGAATGAAAAAAAAAAGTCTCCACATGAATTGAATTCAATAAATGAATTGAATATACCACGACAACACTCCGATAAAGTACTATAGACGGATGAAATTCTTTTATTATCGATTAGGATTTTCAATTTCGTTCCGCCGCAGTTGCTGATCCTCTGACTCCTCACTCTTCGTCAATTCAAACATGCACAAGAGTGTGTGAGTGCTAAGAGGTAATGGGAATAGGGTATAAAAATTCGGAAATTGTACCACGTTTTCACTCTCAGAGCCGTTGAATTTACTCCTCTCTCACCAGATTCGTCCTCCCCCGCACTTTTTGCCATTCCATCAACTCGATTTGGTCCCAAACACACAAAAAGTGTTTAACTGTTGGCAAAAAACGCTTCAAAACTCGTTCAACTGATGATGCCCGTCCCAAGTGCCACATAAAAAATGGGGGATGAGGGGGTTCCTGTTTTCACTGAAAGTATACATACTTTGGGGGGATGTGTGTATATGTATGTTGTATTGTGTGGATTGTATGTTATGTACATATATATGTTAAGGACGATGTCGCATGGGGTGAACGTGTCATTTGTGAGATGAAAGTTGAACGCTAAAGCAAAGCCGGGGAAAAGGCTAAAGGTGCTAGAAGTGGGAGTAATGAAGACTATAACCACCATAAAAGCAAATTACCTCCAACAGTGCTACCAGAAGGCTACAGGGTTCACAAATATGTGTAGCTTCCAACAAGTTCTAAGGCAGGGAAATCCATGAGAAGTTTATAAGAATGAATGAATTGACTTGAGGAAGAAAAAATTTATTTGTCGAAATAACTTTGATTTCTGGATCCATTTATCATTGCAAATGATTATGCATTTTGTTGTTTGTTTATTCAACAACGATGTGGGAATTATACTTTGGAAAATATAGAACATGTTTTGCGGTATATGTGTGGTGTAGATCCGTTTGAGCGTATTAAATGTTCAAATTTTGCAAATTAGCAAAATTACCCCTTAATTGAGCTTAATATCGCTCAATTGATTTGATCAAACATTGACCAAGCTTTGACCAAATTTCTCTCAATGGTTGATTGAAAAATTATTTAAAATAATTAAAAATACATTAAATCTAGATTAAAACATCCTTATAATTTAATTTAGAATTAAATGATAATTTTAAAAGTTCAAAGGAAAAAAAACAATACATAAATTTAAAAAATGTGAGAATTTTAACATACCTTGAACATCTATACATCCAATTTGTTTCTTCATAGGACTAGAATTTATTTGGCACATGTAACACCCTTTATCGGATTCTCGAATCTGCTTTATTCTCAATCGCCAGGTATGCATATCTTCATGAACAACACTTATGCGATTGTTATGTGTCACAACACGTCCTTGTAGCGCTAACACCGTTTGATCAGACGCTCGTAACCATCCCACCTACAATATACATAATAATGTTCAAACGGAAGATTTATAATCTCACCTTTAATACCAACATAGATTACATATAGCTATTAATACATATATTTTATGACTAACCTTATATCTACCCAAATTCTTAACAGAGCATGTTAAGAGTGCCTCTCTTCCAGCGGGAAAGGTTACATTTGCAATTGTCCCTTCAAATTCTGGTTCTGGTTCAACTCCTTGCAAGTTAGCGTCTGTAACAAAGTTGAAAGAGAAAATGCACGCATTTCATTTGGGAGATATATGCACACAGCATAGATATTACGTGGTACTTGAGTGGGGTATACAAGGGAAAAAGTTTTTATCTTATTCATTCAACCTTCCTCATCCTCTATATGTTTAAACGATTCATCCATGAAATAATAAAATGAATGAAAGAAAATTCTCACATTTGTGTGAACGGTAGGCGAAAAATGAAGAATACTTCTTCTTTTCGCTCCCTAAAGCACTTCAAGAATGTAATTTATATAATAATCAAGGAGGAAATGTAAAGAGGAAATATGTATGAAGGGATCTCTTTTCATCAGTGATAATAATAACAATTTTTCCATCTCTACTACAACACAGCTCTTGCCTCTTTTCTTCTTATGCGCTATGGGTTTTAATAAGGCAAAACGAAACGGGCTTTTGGGAGCTTTTTGGTGTTCTTTCCCTCTTTTATGGGTCGTCTTTTGGCTTTTGTGCGGTTGACTGAAAATCCCCTGGGAAATGCAATTAAATTATCGTTGAGTTACTACTATTACATATGTATGGTACATAAACAGTGGCATTTAATGCATATCTATGTAGTAAACATATTCATATCTTTTATACAAAAATAGATAAAAAGTTAGATACATTTACTGCGGTGGGACGCATTTATTGTTATTGCACCAAAAGCGAGGAGTATTGTAAAAGCTTATCCCTTTGCTCATGCGCCTAGTTATATGTAATACAAATTTATTTTCACCTGAAGCTTTGGATTAAAAAGAATTTCATTTTCTACGGAAAATTTTGTAATATTATAGGTGAAACTTATATTGAGGAGACGTAAAGATTATGTCTCAACGAGCTACCCCAAACGGGGTGAAATACTAAAAGGGACAATGTTGAAATTTACTACGTACAATTATGTATAATCCGGGTAGAAAAGTCATCTTTTGTAACATTTTATTTTCCTATGGAATAGGAACATAAAATAATTCACGTGTAATAATATTCATAATTTGTATGTTGTGAATGCTTAATTGTTTGGAAAATTCTGCATTTAACCTGTTGTATTGCGTGGCATGAATGTATTATGATTGTATATAAGTATATGAAGAAAATTGGGTAATATGAGGTAAGGTATTTAAAAGGAAATGGAGAGTAGATTTTCATGTCTTTTTGCTTTTATATTATGGGGAAGTATTATTGTCATGAGACTCAAATCTGCCATTAGTATTTATATATAGAAAATATGTCAAATAAATACATATATTGCACGGTTTATGAATAAAATTTTCCTCATTATCAATGTCTAAAATTTCAAAAGTGTCTTTCATACTGATTTTTATTCAAAAAAAAAAAAACATTCAAATTATTTTATGAATTTTATTTTTAGAAAATCAAACTTGATTATTAATCAATCCAGGATCGTTTGAAAGCTTTGGAAAAAGAAGACAGATTTTTTTTCAATTCAGTAAAATAATATAAAGGGATGATTAAATAAAAAAAAAATTATAGAAGTTTGACATTTTTTTACAAAATATATTTTGAGACGAATTAAAGAATTTTCTTGCTTTCTCGTTAAATTGTTAATTGGTTAACCGCTTAAGGACCAATAGGACGTTTTTTCACTCTTCGATTTAGTACTATGTTAATGCCTAATTTTGGATAGTTAAGTTTTATTTTTTAAGTCAAAACCAATGCAGGGCTATGTCTTTATGGTTCTTGGAGATTTTTTGAACACAAAAGGGCATCCACAAGGACTCATAGACACAAGAAGAACGAAAACCAAAAATTAAAAAATCTGAGTTTTGCCCAAAATGTCTTATTTAAGCTCCAAGAAACCACCAAAAATTATTTTTATGTCATTCCACCCGCTTATTCCTTATGGTCCTTAAAGGGTTATAGGGGCTCATTCTGTCAGAAAGATTCCCCATTTCCTTATTTGTTGTAATAGGATTGTTGGTATTTTTTGAATCATTTTATTAGAATCTTTTAAAGGGAAAAATTCTTTTTCCAAAATTTTCTAAAAATCTTTATGATTTCCTTTTTTTAAATGACAAAAGAATTATAATATTAAAAAGCTGAAATTGCTAACATTTTCGAACAATTTTCAACTTGTAAATATTATTTTTTTTAACAGAATCAACCCTAAAATCTGATATTTTTTATTTTAGAAATATTTTTTTTAATCCTCAAAATAAATACATTAATTTTTCACACTTTGATCAATTCATTCCTTATAAAGTTTCCTTAATTATTAAACCATTCCTCAAAATAAATTCCTAATAGAAAAGTCTTCCTTCTGCTACATATTCAAATTCCACCATTCAACTTTAATGATGTGATTTATAGATACCTAATTCTGGCTATATATGTACACATACGTATGTATATAACACATTGTGAATAACTGAATCTTTGGCGTGAAATGTTTGGTGCTTGTACCGAAATGTGTGTATGTACCATTTGGGTCAGACACAAATGAGATAAAATCAAGGGCTTTAATCTCACCACCACAACCACCCACCATCCTAAAAATACACAGAAAACGTGGTTTTTTGCCAGTTTACCTGGAAAATACCTTCTTCACCCACCATACACCACCACCGACAAAATTTAGGGAAATTGAATTCTTCAAATTACATCCCGTCGCCACCGACACAAAACTATTTAATCCTTAATAACAAAAAGTTGGATTACACGTACAACCTACCTATATGTAGTATGTAGGTATATAAAGCATAGATACGCATCTACATACAATGTGTGGGTATTTATGAATTTAGAATAAATGCCGGATGTGAGCTTTCAAAGGTAATCTCTTTTTTCTTTGACCTTTAAACAAGAATAAATCAAAAGTTGTTCATTTGACTCCACAGGCCTGATGAAAGAGACAAGAATCTCCGAAATACTGAGAAATAAAACAAACAGAGTAAAATCTGTTCCTTCTTCATCTAATATGTATAGTTATTTTATACATAGCCAAGCAAAAATAAAACGTGCTTGGATATGAAATAAGAAAAAGATTTTCGCCCGCATTGAAGTGAAACAACTTAAGATTCCAATACATACTTCACATTCTCTCAATGTGAGGGGGTGTACTTGTCTTTGCATATCACGAAAAAAATGCATAATATTTTCTCTATTATATTATATCAATATATATAATTTTAGATACATGAATATGTATTATGTACATACCTTGTTGACTAGATGTAGCAGATGAAGAGGCTTGAAGCTCATGCATGAGATACGCCACCGACAATGTGATCCATACCGCAAATACTCGACAAATTGTTGCCATTTTCACAAGTGAAACTGCTGAAGCTTGTATAGCACTGTTTTTCTCCCAATTTAGTACTTGCTTCGCGTTAGATGATTTTACCACCAGCTGAGTGGTGTATGAAGAACAAAGGAAATGGTCATGTCATCACCATTATTAACACTAGAGTTGACTGCAAATTTTGTCAGCAATCTGTTTGCCGTTCTTTGAGGATGACTACGTTGTTGTTGTTGAACTTTGACACGTAGTAGTTGGACACTTTTGTTCGTACTAAGCTTCCTCATATTACCACACTCGAGAGTAGTATAACGAAAAATTTATGCAGCATCACTTTAAGATTTGAAAAAAAATAAGACTTGCAGAGTATCTTCAGTGCTTGATTTGATATATTTTCTTCTTCTATTGGGGTTCTTTTGAGCACGTGCACATGTATATTTTTCTGTTCATTAATAACACCTTAAAAAACAACCAAATGAGCACTTAACACTCCATAATGTATCTAGCATTATGTGGCAGAAAAAGATTTTTTATAATGGTTAGCAAGGATGGGTAAAATTAACGCACATATACTTTCCCCAATATATCATGAGAGTTATTCTAAAATGTCCGCTTTATGATTTATTAATTATGAGGGGGAATTGAATGACTGGTATTGTTTGTTTTAATTTGACTAAGCTACCCCTCAATCAAACATTTAGCCAACGTAATTCACGTACGCCTGGGAAATTTTATATTATTTCCCACTCACACCCCCCTCGCACACGCATTTACCACAATACCGTAAAATCCGTTTACCTTGTAATGACAAGCTTAAATAAAATTTATTGCTCTTAAGCACCTGTTTTAAATCGGATTATTTGAAAAAATTGCTACACCTGGGACAGCACTCACTCGTACACAATTCCTTCTCTGAGAGCTATGTATGCAATGTTAGGTATATGTAGTATACCAAAACACTCAAGGAGAGCGAAGAACTTCATCCAGAAAAATGAAAAACTTTTCCAGCATCGATGTTGGAATACTAAATACTTACTACGGTTTATTAATATTAATTCATCAATTACGTACTACCTATAGTACTTAATGTATGTTTTTCTTTTAGGGAAAAACTTGGAGTATTTCAGTAAATTATAGTCCTGTCATTTGTTGCATTTACATACGCAAATTTACATATTTGACTAAGCCTTTAAATTTCCTTAAACCAACTTAAACCATTTAATCACATTTTAACTTTCATTGGATTTAAATATTCTCTATGTGGCGAATATAAAATATGTGGCAGATGCTTTAATGATGCTGTCTATATCACAAAAACCACTACAAGAGGAATATTATCGTTTAAAAACCTCAAAATTTGTTGGATAAAAAAAACATATAATATATTTTCTGTACGAATAAAGCTCACAGCATGAATCTATGGGAGTTTATTGTGTTATTTTAAATTGGTCACATATATTTAATATTATGTAAAAATTGCCATATATAGTGCGACCTTAATGCAGTCTCGTAAATTTTAATGATTTTTTTTATAATTTCATATACCACATAATAACACATAATTCTTAAATCTTGGCACAGTGAGATACCTATTAGCAAAGCTACTCCTAAACCTAAATATTTGCACACGATACCCCCCTGCGTGTATCGTACAAACATCTAAACTTTCTTCCTATCGTAATGATTAGCGGTGAACATTGATAAGAGCAACATATCATCAATTTTATCACATTCTTATAACACTCACGTTTGAATTTTTATTTCTCACTCAAATAACACCTTTTTCTTTAAAAAATTTAATTTTCATTAAAAAACGCAACAAAAACAATTTTCAGAGCTTTTTGTGAATGAACAGATTCATTTTTGAATTTCTCAAACACACCACATTTTGCTACTAAATCGTTCAATTTTGCGGAAATGCGGATAGTTTTTTTTCTTGCGCGAAATGTGTATATCTTATAAATTCATATGTTGTATTTTCTGTTTACGATACACAACAGATCCCCGTAACCACGTCAAGCCCGCAAAGTGTCACCACGGCGACTGCTTCTACGGAGGATTATCACAAATTTATATGAAATGAAGTGAATGTTGAGTTCTTAGAACACAAAAGTGGTGGGGGATGCAAAGAGTGAGGGAAGTTCTAAAAGAATTTTCTTTGAGTTTTCATACAAATTCCAAAGGATGCGCACAGAAGTGGGGATATGTAGTACAAATAGGTAGCAGGGATTGTACGAATTACCTCTGCGCAGAATCAAACCGAATTTTAGATTAGAACATCCCTTCCTAAAAATTGAATTTTCGTACAAGTCGATGCGTATACATAGTGTAGCATAAATATGTATATCATCACAGATATGTACATGAAATATATACAGAGTATGTACATAAAATTTTTCATATTTACATAGATACATGACATCTGACCAAGCCACAGGATTTTGCTATTTTAACTTATTTTCCCTAAATAATAATTTGGGGATAGATATACACTGCATATACCCACTTAATAGACATGTTAATAAAGCTATTAATTTTCAATGATGCTGTTCATAAAATCATGTAGGTATTTTTGAATTGTCGAATTAGAAACTAAATTCGGGAATAACATCACAGCTATGATGCTCTGCTATGCTGTTACCCCTTCCCCTTTTTTCAGGAATGGACAGACATATGTACATAACATACAGAATATATAGGTAGGCATAGAAATATGTACAGAACATCTATGTATAGGATGTATAGAAAAAGGTGGAAAAGGAATTAGATAAATGGAAAAACTCTATAGACTCTAAAAGCTCTGAAGAGTTTTAAAAAACAACGACGCATTACTTTTCATAAAAAAAAACCTCCAGTTAACCCCATCATCCCCTACTCTGGTATTTTATTTACTCATATTAAAATTTGATAATTTTAATGGAGATTTTCGTGTATTTGTATTATATTTATTCACTTTAAAACCTTCCATAAACTTGTGTGTTCTATAAAAATCAATCATATATTCTTGGGCAGGTGTTGAGGTAATTCATCATGTCAGCAAGACAGGAAATGTCTTTTAATTATATCAGTTTTGGTGAATACTTTGTGCCAACTTTTTTATGTTCTGAATAGTAGAATCAGTTTCGTGGTTAACATCCAACTAACCACATCACTAGAGCTCGTTAGAATATACATAATAGAATAGAAAATCTGTCCCATTAAAAAAACACTAAAACTATGAAGAAGCGAAATAGTTCAAGGAATAGAAATCAATATTTGGACCCAGATGCTGAAGCACTCAAATATACAAATAAATCCTTCTGGAGATTGGTAAAATACAAATTTACATATACCTATTAAGTCTGAACATTTAAGTCTGAACAAAACCAAAATTTGTGGAATATTTGTCTGGTTAAGTTATTTTGTGGACTGTATCTACTAACTAACTTTTATAGACTCAATTTTTTAATTATATTTATCTGAAAGTGATTTTTAAACATTGAAAAAAAAATACTACCGTGATGTGGATTTTTTCCTTTTCCCTAAAATGTTCATTGCTCATCTAATGTCATTGCTCTTAAACACATACGATTGTGCGCTCACGGTAGGAAAGACCGGGGCCAAAAACAGGTAAAACAAATAATAAGGAAAAGGGTAAAAATATTAAAACGAATTAGATCAAATGCTCAGAGAATATTTCTAAGGGGAAAAAGTCCTAGGATTGATCTATCTAGTTTGCTTAATATTTTTGAAAGCTCACTTTAAGCCCTTACTAAACTCTTGCTAAAATTAATGGTTCCCATTTTTTTTTTAATTTAAAAAGCAATAATTTTTAAATGTAAAATCTAAAAATTTCTCTAATGAAAGAAATAGATTTAAAGAAGTTCAAGTTTCCTAAATCTTGAAATCGATCTAAGATCTAGAATTCGGGTTAAGCACAGCGTTGAATCTAAAAAAAAGAAGCTGTGCTTCTTCGAAATAAGAATCACAGCCAAAAATATACTATAGACCCATTTTTTCAATACCTTTAATAATCCTTTTTTTACAATAATTACTAAATTTTGTGAATAAATGACCAAATTACCTAAGTTAGCAATCACTTAGATATTTATTAGACTTATGAGATCAGAACCGTTCTGCTGGAGTTAATTACTTTCGTTATTTCACTAATAAAATATTTTAAAAAAAATTAAATAAAATTAAATAGGTTTTAAAAATTAATTTCTGTGCTGTAATCAACAAGCAAAAACTATAAATGACTGTAACTGTATCGTTTTCATTTCACACCTATGTAATAAGAACAAAGCTCTTGAAAACTATCTAACTTCTGAATGAGTATAAAAAATTAGGACAACAAAGTATCAATAGCTTTAAGCTTCCCTTAAGCTTAAAAGTGCTAACGTAGTTATAATACGAAGTTATATGCCTTAGATTACCATTGATGACCTCAGTATTTGACCAAAACGTAGAGAATTCAATGAAAAATGCTCAACTTTATTAAAATACAGCTGACTATGACAGTTCTCGGCAGTCACAGCGCAAATTCACATTCCATTTTAACACGAACAAATCAAACAAGCAATATAAAAATTATTATTATAGTTCTTATATATAATTTTATTCCCCTAAAATATCATAAACTATATCTTTTACAACTGTACTAAACAACAATTGCAAATGTGATGAAAACAAGCCACGTTGAACATTTTCAATTTAACTTTAAAAAATAATACCTTGCAGTATTAGACGGTATTGTGTCTGATTCATGTTTCCACATTCCAGGTAAATTTATTATTTGTTTTAATAAGTTTTTATTATTATATATTTTACAGTAAAATAGGAAGTTCTTAAACGGAGTGAAAAAGAAGAAAATGCAGTTTTAGCTATAAGAAATATTGTTCAAAAGCTGTATAAAGAAAGAAAGCAGAGGTTATGCCTCTCGTGATTTTTTAATACATAGTGCATTACCTGCATTATTCGTTTAAGATAATTTACAAGAAAATCTTGTTTTTTTCTCATTAATTGCCCATAGTTGGTACATTATGTACAGAAGTATACATAAGGTTTGTATGTGCGTGGCCAAATATAATTTTTTCACATTTAATTTTGCTTAAACGGAAGAGACTTACAAGGTGTTTATATTGATAAGAGCATGATTGAGTATATGGCTTCAGTGAGTAAAGTTATGCCACGTTGAACATACAACAAAAATTAACTAATAAATTAACACCGGTTGCAACCGTTGATTTTTTTAAATTTGTTAAAAAACTGTGAAAAAATTATAAATTTATTTATTTAATTTTCAATTTAAATTTCGATTCTAATTGAGATCTTCCTCAGGCTATCAAAATTAAAATTCAATTTAATCAACTGATACAGATCTAATCAAAATCAAAACGTCGCTGGATAAATAGGAAATGAAGAAAATTACTGAATTTTAATTTCCTTAAAATCTTTATTATTTTTAAATAAATTTTTCAGAGCCACACATTTGGAAGGATGCGACGCAACTCAACTAGACTCATCAAATTATCAATTATATTCTTTATTGCTGTTATCCTAATGGTAGTTCTGTACAAATCATTGTACGATGATTCAAGGCATTTACCCGTGAAAAAGGAAAGGATTCCTGAACACCCCAGGCATGGAGCCTTCTTCTCAGGTGCACCGAAAAATGTTAATAAGAAGAAAATTGATTGGCATGACTATGAAATGATTAAGGCAGACAGTGCTAGACAGGGTGTGGGTGAAAGAGGTTTAGCTGGTCTTGTTTCCGTTGAGGAGAATGATCT
The DNA here is from genome assembly GCF_024334085.1 of Lutzomyia longipalpis. Lineage (NCBI taxonomy): Eukaryota > Metazoa > Arthropoda > Insecta > Diptera > Psychodidae > Lutzomyia > Lutzomyia longipalpis. The sequence continues at coordinate 20,483,137 of NC_074707.1, forward strand.
TAAGGAGTCAATGTACCGTGCCAATGGGTTCAATGCACTTTTGAGTGATAAAATATCAGTCAATAGGTCCGTTCCTGACATACGGCATCCAAAGTAAGTTTTCAAAATGTTTTAAAGAAATATTTTTTAAAAAAATTTAAACGATTCTTTGATTTTTTCAGGTGCAAGGAAAAGAAATATTACAGCGAACTCCCATCCGTCAGTGTAATTGTGCCATTTTATGAGGAACATTGGAGTACACTCCTACGAACCGCCTACAGTGTTCTCAATCGCTCACCCCCCGAATTAATTGCAGAAATAATTTTAGTGGACGATGGGAGTGAGAAAACCTTCCTCAAGGATCCCCTCGATCGCTTTGTTGAGTCAAAATTGCCAAAAGTAAAGGTACTGCACCTTCATGAGCGACAAGGATTGATCGGTGCACGCTTAGCAGGTGCCAAAAAAGCCACAGGTGATGTATTGGTCTTTCTGGATTCCCACACGGAGGCCAATGTGAATTGGTTGCCACCACTTTTGGATCCAATTGCGGAAAATTATCGCGTATGCACGTGCCCCTTTATTGATGTCATTGCACACGATACCTTTGAGTACAGGGCACAGGATGAGGGGGCTCGTGGGGCATTTGATTGGCAATTTCACTACAAAAGACTCCCACTCCTTGAGAAGGATAAAGCAAACCCCTCTGAACCCTTTGCCAGTCCCGTAATGGCAGGGGGACTCTTTGCAATTAGTACGAAATTCTTTTGGGAATTGGGTGGATATGATCCAGGATTGGATATTTGGGGTGGTGAGCAGTATGAGTTGAGTTTCAAGATTTGGCAATGTGGTGGGGCAATGTACGATATCCCTTGCTCGAGAGTTGGGCACGTCTATCGTGGTCCCATGGATGCCCGGCCTAATCCGAGAAAAGTTGACTTTGTATCACGAAACTACAAAAGGGTAGCCGAGGTGTGGATGGATGAATACAAGAATTACCTCTATGAGAGACGTCCAGAAAACTACAAAGGACTCGATCCTGGTGATCTGACGGAACAGAAGGCAGTCCGGGAGAGACTAAAGTGCAAACCATTCAAATGGTTCATGGAGGAGGTTGCATTTGATCTTATAAAGAAGTATCCGCCCGTGGAACCGGCAGACTATGCAAGTGGTGTCATTCAGAATGTTGGGAATCCCCATTTGTGCGTTGATACGCTCAATGCGGGGAATGGTGGAACATTTGGGCTCTTCCCATGTGCAGCAGATCACGTACGTCCACAGAAAAATCAATGGTGGGCCCTGTCGTGGCGTCAGGATTTGCGCCAGAAGCACGAGGAGTTCTGCTGGGATGTATCCAGCAGCGAAAAGAATGCTCCAATTCTTCTCTGGCACTGCCACACACAAGGGGGCAATCAATACTTTCGCTATGATCCTGTAAGACATTTTTTTTCTCTACAAAAATTGTCTTCAAACCTTAATAAAAAAAATCTATTTTCAGGTAAATCAATGGATCCTCCAGGGAGTCTATGAGAGATGCGTCGAAGGTGATCCAATTGAAAAGACGATCTTTGTTAATAAATGTGATGAGGATAATCTGAATATGAAGTGGAAATGGGGATATATTAATGAAACAGCGCTTGAATTGTGGGATGAAGAGAGAAAAAAGAATGATAAGAAACACTAAAAAGAAAATTCATGGCTCTCAAAAAAGTTCACAAAAGAAATTCCTGGACCCCAAAAAAGCTCACAAAAAACACGAATTATCAATAAAATTAAGTAATAGTATTCATAATAAGGGATTGAACAGTTTTTAACTTGCCAATTATTTTATAATTATACGTAATTCTATTGCAAAAAAAATGTTGTCTAGTCTTAAGAATCGATCATATCAGAATAAAGCTCAAAATTTATATATTGTAGAATTTTCCTTTTTTTTTTACCTTTTCTACTCCTTTTTAACACACTGACGACGGGTAAAATACTTCCCAAAGGTTTTTTACGCGACATGTAACAATTAGTCACTGGCGTCCAGAAATGTTACCCGGTGGGACCATAGTGTGCTTATGTTCTTCGCACGTTATCAGAAAATATTTATTTGAGAAGAATACTCACTTAAGTGAAACACAAATATTCTTTTAATATAAAATAATCGAAAACAAAACAATAAAAAAAGAATAATATTCATATTAAAATACAATTTAAATTTCAAAAATCTTTCTTTAAAATTTCACTATAACTGTTGTATGTTGAACATCAAATTCAAGCTCACAGAACAGTCAGAGGAATAGTTTAAATGGTATGATATTGGTGAAGAGAATTTTTTGGACATATTTGGCATTTTTTTCTCATTCCAACATAACCGCACTTTTATATTTACGTGGGAAAAAGTCAGATTTATGGGATAATTTCAGTGAAAATCTCTCAGACGAGTTTCCTTTTTGCTATTAAACATTACGTAGCATTTTTTTATCACAAAAATTAAATTGAGGTTATGTAAGAGGAAAATTTTCTTTTCGCAAAATATATAACCTAACTCACCTAAAGTTTTATGCAATGAAGATTTTCAGCTACAAAACACTTAAAATTAAATTTAAATGTAAATTTTCAGCTAGAACATTATTTTATAGCCTAAAGGGAAACTTCTGGAAGCTTTTCTTTGCTAATTTATTTCATAATTCTCACTTTTTTCGGGCACCAGAATAAAAAATTAGGTTATGTTGAAACGAGAAAATATACCAGATATGTCAAAAAAAATTGCTTCGCCATCCGTTCTGAACCATTTTGAGAATTTTCTAGCATTTACATTATTTTATATTAAAAATAAATGGTAATGATAACGTGAACGAGCAGGTTGATTTTTTTGTTCTAAAAATTCTGAAAACTTCATAATACATGTATTTAGCTAAAATCTTCTCTGTGACAGAGCAATTAAAGAAAACTAGAATATTCTAAATATCCTTCTACTTATTTCTTGTTTTCTTTTTAATTTTTGAAATTTTTTTTCCCCTGACATGATATTTTTCATATTTTTTCTTTATAGGATAATAGTATCTAAAAGAATGTTCTATTCGTTCTATTGTCAATGTCAAGATTAATAGAATGGAATATTCTAGATTTCCATTTTCTTGTCACATCAATCTCAAATCATTTCAAATTGATTCCAAATCATGTCAGAAATTTAATAAATAATAAATTTATTAATCATATATGAACACCTTACGAGTCAGCAATCAAAATTGGCTGAAAAAATGTTGGAGAAGTTTTCCTACCGGGTAAATGTCAAACGCAAAAAGAGTGGCAAATTGTTACAGCGTACAGAATTGAGAACTGTCAGTGGACGCCGATGTGCGTCAAGCCGTCCAGGATGTGTTAACCCGGATATGCCAATTTAAAAAAAAACAATTAAATATCTATATAATAAATAAAGGATTTCGTGTTTGTTCAGCTATGCATTTCCACACCGTTGGTCCAATCGCGATGAAATTTAGTATAGAGTCTACTGATACCAGGCGGTTTTCACCAATGACATTCATTTTCCACCCAGAACCCCCCTTCACATAGCCCCCATATAAAATTCATGCTTTTTTGACTACTTTTTGAATTTGGCGCCCTTTTTGGAACATTTTGTTGAAGAGAAAATTAGACGGATGCATTTCACAGCTATCCATCTCCCTCACACATTAAGTTTTTCGCAATTTTCTCGCGTTTTCCACCGAATTTTCCGACCAGAAGTAAGTTTTTGCAATCAGGAAGCGATGCCGCGTCGATTGGCATCATTGGTTTGAAAAGTTCGCGAAAATGCATTTCCAACATTTCCAGGAAAAAAAAAGTGCGTGTAAAATCCCCAACCGTCAAAAATTTCAAATTTTTAAACCCAACCGTCAAAATTCCCGCGGGCCTTAAATTTCGCACTGAGGGGCTCCCCGGGGACTCAGGAGCATCCGTAAGTATCAGAGCAACCCCAAAAACGTGTTTCGTGAGAAAAAATTGGCGGAAAAACAAGAAAAATCGCATTTTTGAAAAAGCAAAAAAAAGTTCGTTAAAGTTTAAATTTTTCACGCACACACTCAAAAAAAAAAAGTCACCTACACAAATGCCGAAATTTCAAAATTTCATAAATTGCATGAAATCTTTAATATTTTTCCGCAATCTTTAAACCCCCATTACCTGTGCTATATATATAATGACACTGAAATTAGCCGGAAGAAAAATTTTAGGGAATTTTCCAGTTTGCTCAATTTTTCTAAGAAAATCACGAAATTCACACACAATGTCCGATATTTTCGGTGATCTAATGGACAGAGCGCGGGCGGTTGTGCCACGATTGGAGACAAATCTCCATAAGGGACAAGCTGGAAGAATTGGAATTATTGGTGGTTCCGTGGAGTACACGGGAGCCCCATACTTTGCAGGAATTAGCGCCCTACGCGTTGGGGCGGATTTAGTGCACATTTTCTGTTGCCAATCAGCAGCAACGGTGATAAAATCATACAGCCCTGAATTAATTGTTCACCCAGTTCTTGACTTACCTTGTGCCATGGAGAAGATGGAAAAATGGCTGGACAGGTTGCATGTGCTGGTAATTGGTCCGGGTCTAGGACGTGATCATATTGTCCTGGAAAATGTTGCAGAGCTCATGAAGCATATTCGTCACAGTGGCATTAAAGTGAGTTAATTGTTAGGGATTCTTTTAATGCTACTCACCTTGATTAATTTATTTGATGCTTTACAGGTGATTTTTGATGCTGACGCCCTGCACCTTCTCACACTCGATCTCTCCCTTGTGCGTGATCTCAATGGGGCTATTTTAACCCCTAATGCCGTGGAATTCCGTAGGTTGTTTGGGGAAACAAAGTCCACAGTTGATTTGAAGGAGTTCATTGGGAAAAATGTCACTGTGCTCGAAAAGGGGCTCAGCGATAGGATTTATGATGTCACACTAACCAATCAAGTCTATCCCTTGCCTCCTGGAGGTTCCGCGAGACGTTGCGGTGGTCAGGGTGATCTTCTTGCTGGAGCTCTGGCAACATTCTACTGCTGGGCTCTCAACCACAAACAGGAAAACAATCCGGCATTGGTGGCATGTTTTGCAGCCAGCTTCCTCACAAAACACTGCAATGAGGAGGCTTTCCGGGAGAAAGGACGTGGAACATTGTGTGGCGATATGATTGAACAAATACCCAAAATTTTCCGCAAATATTTTGAGCATTTCTAAGGATATTTTTAAATGTTTATATGAATGTTTTTTAAATGTTTTTCAATGTTATGAATTAAATTGATGGGATGTGAAATCTTGTTGTTCATTACCAATGAGAAGTGACCACAAATCCAGCAAAAAACCCGTCCTCTCTCGCAAATCCTCAGACTTAGCCGTTTTTACAATTTAGCCCTCAATATATTTTTTTTATATTTATGTAATTTGCACACTGTAGCATCAACTACAGGAGCATTACAACATTTTTCTTTCCACACAAAAAATCTAAACAGGTGACATTGTGTATGTTTGAGGGAATTTAAATGAATGCTGTCCAATGGCAAAAATACTGGGAAGTAGACCTGCATTTGGGATAATGTTCCACGAAAGGCTCAATGTAACATTTTGATGACCCCTGCAAGGAAATAAGGAAAATGTTAATATTCAGATCAAATTCTTTTAAAGCTAAAGGAAGAACTTCCTACTTTAGGCCATTCCCATCGTCCCAGAAGTAATATTTGGTGTGCATATTGGAGAAATCCAACACAGCATTTTCTCCACGTAGAATAATCTTATCCCAGAGAACCACCTGATTGAGCTCATTCTCCGGTGTCTTGTACTCAGCAGTCAGGTAGAGGAATAACTGCTTTACATTCCAATTAAAGAGATTTGTGAGATCTGTGTGCAGGTCAAAGGTGAGATGTCCCAAATCACGAATTTCCCGGGATGAGCTGTAGTCTGGAACATTTTTCCTATGGAAATTCATTAAAAAGGGAGAAAATTAAAAGGATTTTCCCAGGATTTAAGAATTGGGGAAGGAGGGTTAGACTTACACGATGACTTTGTTAGCATTGATTACGGCTGTTGTGCGATAATCAAGGAAAACTGTTGATAAGAAGCAGCAGAACGTTAAGCAAGCTAGAACACTCAGCGAGTAGGCTAATATGGAATTTCCTCGAGTGAGAACTGTATGCATTTTAGCAGGATTTTGTCTACTATTTTCCTTTTTCAAGATGTTCACAAACCACGTCAGACGTTTTCGGCTTCAGGTGTTGTCAGAAGAAATGCAGCAGGGGCGTACTTAGAATTAAAGTTCAACGGGGGATCGTTTCTGATTAGCATGCTAAAATGTCAAATAAAACGTAAAAAAAGCTCCAGTTCGGTTAAAAATTAGTAAATTTGTTGAAATAGTAAAAAATAATTAATACTTGTGTTAAAGAAAGTGGAAAAAAATATTTAGATACGAGAGAAAACACTTTAGCTCCAAAAATCATTCCCTGAGTTCGTTCCTGATATGCGATGTTCCCAAATTGATACACATTTCAAAATGGCGCCAAAATTTAAACAAAAAGATCTATCAGAAGTATTCGAATTTTTATAGAATTTCTTCAAGCGGAAAATAAAGTTTTCCAGAATAGAAAACGATGCCTGGTTAAACTGCATTAGAAAATCGCGAAAAACAAGAGAAAATTGTGAAAACGAGATAGTGAGAGTGAGAGAAATGTAACTTTCTAACTTCTACCTATGTTCTCTTTCTCACCCGCATTCAAAACCGCCTCAATAAAGTATTTTTCGCGGAATGTCCTAAGATTATCCGTAGGACTTCATCTACTTCAACATAAACGCGGAAAGAATGTTTAGTGGGCGACCCTGTCAGCCAGAGAGTTCGGTTGTGTGTTTTATTTGATTGCACACAAATCGTTCCCAATTTAATGGATTTTAATTGATTCCCATAGTGCAATTGATAGCCAGAGACTCCATTTAGTGTACATCATGTGGTGCTGTGCGTAATTAAGTAGATCTGCGTGTGTGTGCTGTGGCAAAAAAGTAAAATCCGCAAGGAATTCCAAACTTCCTCCGCGCTTGGAATACCGTTTTTATCATCTTCAACCTCTCGCTGCGTGCGTACCACGAATTGTGTGAGAAATATCACGGAAAGACAATGTTTATGGATCGATTAGTAATTCGCGTGTAAACACACAGAGAATATTTGGGGAGGAGAAAAAGCAGAAAATTCCACAAGAAGACAGCATCCACCTGGACGTCGCAAGAGCAGGGAGCCCCCTGTAAGAAGCAGAGATGAATGTTTTTGGTGTCAATGGGTTGGGGATTAAGGAGCAGACAATCTGTAACCTCGAGAGGGGTACGATTGTAACGAAATTCTTCCCACGTCGGAAGCCGGAAAAGAAAACACTTATGCTGAGACGCGAAACTGGCCAGGTGAGCGAGAGACTCCTTTTCTTATTCTTATTCTCTCTTGTATTCTTTTGAGCCCCACCGAGGGGTCAATAACACTTGCAATGCGTTTCTTTTGTTGCTAACTTTGGGTGTCTGGGGGCATTTCCTTTTCATTTCCAGGTAATTTGGTACCCTATAACGGCTGAAAAGGACAACAGGAGCAGCTTTGAGGGGAGCCTGGAAATTCGGGATATCCGCGAAGTACGTGCAGGGCGAAATTCAAAGGAATTCGACAAATGGGCTGAGGAGAGTAAGAAAGCCGATCAGCAGACGTGCTTTGTGATCTTCTATGGCACAGAATTCAAGCTTCGTGCCCTGTCAGTGGCAGCACTGTACCAGCGTGAGCGCAACATGTGGATTTCCGGTCTACGGGACATGATGCATATGGTGAGCACATCATCATACCCACTGGTGGTGGAACGATGGCTTCGCAAAGAATTCTATTCCATGGAGAATGCACGAGAGACGCTCACGCTGAAGGAACTTAAATCCTTCCTGTCGAAAATTAATTGCAAAATTAGCACACAGAAGCTCAGTGAGTACTTCAGTGAGGTTGATCAGCGGAAGCGACACGAAATTGGCTTTGATGCCTTCACGAAGCTCTACCAGAAACTCATGCTGACACCCAATGTGCTGCAGGATTGCTTCGACCGCTCCTTCCCGTATTCGAAGAATGAGCAAATTGTAACACTTCAGGAATTCCAAAAGTTCCTCCTTGTGGAACAAGATGAACCCGAGGCCAATGACAAGGGATTCGTCTCAAATCTCATCAAGGACTTCATCCAGGATGTGCAGCGTGATGTTCAGGAGCCCTATCTTACTCTACCCGAGGTAAGTGCTTTATGTTGCTAACAATTCATCGATCGCTGGAGGCTCTCGGAGAGATAAGGAGAGAAAGTTTGTGGGGCCTCTAATGGGTTTTTATACCCGAGTGGTGCGTATTTTGATGAAGGGAAATACCTGCTCTCTGTTGATTTGCACGTACCACTCCCTCGGGGAATGTGACACTATTTTTTTCCACCAACAAACCATTGACAAGGGGAGCGTGGTGGAATGAACTCCAAAAGGGGAGAAATGTGATAGTAGAAAGCACGATAAGTCCTAATGATAGCGCTCATCCCATTTATATGCTGCTGCTGGTGTCTAATGAATCGCAGTGAATGTCCCTTTGTCATGCAAGAAGTTCCTCCAAAAAAATCCTTCATAATCCTCATTCAATTAATTCCTCAATTTAGGCAGCGATTATTTATTTAAATCTCTTCTAAACATTCACATTAATGCGTGAGAAAATTCGCAACAAAAAATCCCCAGTGTGGTTTATCTCATACGAAAGTAATAATAATTTGAGCTTCACGGTAAAAAAAAAGTCTTATCGCATTTACGCCTTTGTGGTGGACATACTGCAGAAGATATATAATTCATATCAATGAAATATAAAGAAGCAATTTATTGTAAAAAAAACAAACAGTAGTAGATAAATCGATAGAAGCTTCTTTGGTGGGAATTTGCACAGATTTATGGCAATTTTTTACACAAAAAGTACTTTTAGATTTTTTTTTACATTTACAAGAAAAGCTTCACGTTCGTTAACACGTAAAGAACCCACTTGACGTCTATAAATTATTTTGTTACACGACGTGTAAAAAATACTCTTGAACGTCGAAAAAGTTTACCCGGCTGGACTGTTTTCTTTTTATTAATTCTTTTTCTTTTAGAAATCAATAAGGTTATTCTAAAGACCTTTTGAAATTTAATAACAGACGTAGATTCTGTAAAAAAAAATGTGTTTTATTTTATTTTCTTACAAATTAAAAGTTTTGTCATAAGATTTTAACAGTTTGTATTTTTATAACGTTCTTTTGGAGCTTTGTTAACTCGTGGAAGACTTTGCTGGCCACCGTGGCCAATTCAATTTCCAAATCGTATTCAAATAAAATCTATTTTTTAACCTATCATTATAAATTTTTCTTTCATCAATATGTGTGGAAAAGTACAAATTCTTTAGATTCTTCGAAATAAAATTTGGAATTTTTTTTTCTTTTTAAAGAAAATTAAGATTAAAGTTTAAGGTTAGAAATATTGAAGCTTTAAATGTTAAAGAAAAACAAATTTTTAATTTTTCTAGAAAATCTTAAGTAAGATCTGTGATGGTTTCTGGAAAAGCAATTTTTCTTCTATAACACGACTCCGAAAAAGAATAAACTGTCATAATTCTACTATTTTTTTTCATAGAATTCCAAAAATATCGTTAGAAAATTAACCTAAAAAGAAATTTTGACAGGACAGACTCTGTATTGCCTTTAAAGTCGTTTGTATAAATTTATTTATTTCTCTACGTTCATTAAAACCACCAAGAAAATTTGTGCAATAAATAAACCTTTATGTTTAGAAAAAAATCAATAATTGCAAAAATAGCAAAAATATCATGATAACATAAAGAGAAAATTAGTAGTTAATAGACCAGCTGGGTAAATTTTTACGACGGGAGCCATATAATATTTTACGTGTGGTGTAAAAAAATAATTCCCACGTTGTATGTCAATCCTAAACGGATTGAAAGAGAATTATTACAAAGAAGAATCTTAATTTTCATAATAATAAAATATTAAATACGCCAAGAATAAACATAACTCGCGTGCTGAAGATTAATTTTATTTAAATAATCCCCCTTTTATTCGATTTGGCATTCCGCAAACATTTTTTTCCCACACACATCAAAAAAAATTCTCGTGGAATTTTGCAAATAGAGAAAATGAGCCCAAAATAATTGTGAGTGCGCGAATTAAAAATAACCACCCACACTGGGGATTTCTTGGAGTCACTGCGCGAAGGAGGAAGTTATGAGAGAATGCTTATTGGCGGCGGCAGGGACAGGGGGTAACAAATGAGATTTTAATTGCCAATTTAATGGGGGAATTTTTATTTGAACTTTTTCAAAGTTCGTGGACTACCTCTTTTCGCGCCATAATGAAATCTGGAATGGGAAGTGCAGTAATGTGTATCAGGACATGACGCGTCCACTGTCGCACTACTGGATATCTTCATCGCACAATACATATCTGACTGGTGATCAGTTCTCCAGTGATTCCTCCACGGAGGCCTATGCGAGAGCCCTACGAATGGGATGTAGGTGCATTGAGCTTGATTGCTGGGATGGGCCAGACAATATGCCGCTCATTTTCCATGGGCACACATTCACGTCGAAGATTAAATTTACGGATGTCATTAAGACAATTCGGGATCATGCCTTTGTAACGTCTGAGTATCCCGTGATTTTGTCAATTGAGCAGAATTGCTCCCTAAAGCAGCAACGAAATATGGCGGATGCCATGAGGGAGGTATTTAAGGACAACGATATGCTGTTGACGCAGCAAATTGACAAGGGAGAGCAGGAATTGCCATCACCGGAACAGCTGAAGAGGAAGATAATTTTGAAGCACAAAAAGCTGCCGGAAGGTGAGGAAAAGAATTCCATGACGGAGGAGGGTGAATGTGATTTGCGGAATAGTGAGAAGGAGGAGATTTTGTACATTCTCGACTTGGTGGATAGACGATGGGTACCACATAGATTTGCCCTGAGGCAGCATAAGTTGATGTACAGACCCGAACGGGAGGATGCACGCGATGAGGAGCCGGACTTTGAGAACCCCGTGCCAAAGCCCAAGGATAGTATTCACAACAATGAGTTGCATTTTGGGGAGAATTGGTTCCATGGGAAGCTCGAGGGTGGACGGGAGGAAGCTGAAATGCTCCTCAAGGCGTACAGTCATCTTGGCGATGGGACTTTCCTTGTGCGGGAGAGTGCAACATTTGTTGGGGACTATTGTCTATCCTTCTGGCGACGGGATCGCCCCAATCACTGTCGCATAAAGTTGAAGCATGAAAATGGAATGACGAAGTACTACCTTCTGGAGAATCTCCTCTTTGATTCCCTCTATTCCCTCATTATGCACTACCGTCAAAATGTCCTGCGAAGTGCTGAGTTTTCCATTACACTGAAAGAGCCAGTGCCACAGCCGAAGAAGCATGAAAATAAGGAGTGGTATCATCCCAATATGACACGGGAGCTAGCAGAGAAAGTCCTTTCGCAGCGACAGAATGATGGGACATTCCTTGTACGACCAAGTGATACGGATTCCAATACGTACGTTATCTCCTTTTGGGCACACAAGAAGATTAAACATTGTCGCATAACCGTTGATGGAAGACTCTACCTGGCCACAGGGACGCAATTTGAGAGTCTCGTCAGCTTGGTTAATTACTACGCAAAGAGCCCACTGTATAAGACAGTCAAACTCACTTATCCCATTACGCGGGAGATGCTGAAGCGTATGAGTAGCTCTATGATTGAACTTGGGGACTTTTTGGAGGATCCAATGGCCGATGGGACATCCAGCTACATGGACCCATCGTCGGTAGAGGAAAAAATCACCGTAAAAGCTCTCTTTGACTACAAAGCCCAGCGGGATGATGAGCTGTCCTTCTGTAAGCATGCAATCATTACGAATGTGAAGAAGAAGGAGAATGAAATGTGGTGGACTGGAGATTACGGAGGGAAGAAGCAACACTACTTCCCGGCAAACTATGTCACAGTCATTGAAACAACAGAAGGATGTTGCGATGAGAATGCTAATACAACGCACAAAGAGCTGGATGTCAATGGGGCAGTTGTTGAAATTGACACAGTTGACATTGTGGATCAGGAGCGTCCCATTCAGTACATCCTGCGCGTTCAGACTCCCTCAATGGATAAAGTGTTTGACATTGGATGCGAAAGTGAGGCTGTTGCAATTGAATGGATGGCCGCCATTAAGGAATCAGCCCAAAATGCCTCAGCTCTGGCGGATGAGCGAAGGAAGAAGGAGAAGAATTTGCGTGTAGCCAAGGAAATGTCCGATATGATTATCTACTTCCGGAGTGTGCCATTCAAGGAGGATCGTGATCTGCTCTTCTACGAAATGTGCAGCTTCTCCGAGACAAAGGCCGAGAAGTACTTCTTCCAGCAGCATCAGCAGCATTTTATCAAGTACCACCGAAAGTTAATTAGTCGCGTCTACCCAAAGGGTCAGCGTTTGGATTCATCGAATTTCAACCCCATTCCCTTCTGGAATATTGGAAGTCAAATGATTGCACTGAATTTCCAAACAGCCGATAAAATGATGCAAATTAATCAGGCGAAATTCCGCGATAATGGCGCCTGTGGGTACATCCTCAAACCGGATTTTATGTTTACGGATGTCTTTGATCCCAACATGCCCAATACACTGATTGGGGTTGAGGGGAAAACCATAAATATTCGCATTATTGGCGGAAGGCATCTCTTCAAGTCTGGACGCAATATTAATAGCCCACTAGTGGAGGTGGAGCTTCTTGGGGCCTCGTACGATGCTGGGGTTAAGCATAAGACGAAAGCAGTCGGTGAGTACTCATTTCATTCCTCTTCACTTTAATTTAAATTTAATTAATTTTATTAAGTATAGTTGATATTCCACTGTGATGTTTATGAAAAAAAATTATATTTTAAAAAGATTTTTAAAAATTGATAAAAAAAAGGTTTAGAAATTGAGGTTTATAAATCATTAGTTGTATAAAAATTACAGCTTTTGATGACAATTTGTATAATTCTAACGTTTGACGTTTCTTTTCTATAGTTTACTATTTTTACATTTAACGTTTCTTATCTAATATTCGACATTTTTATAATATTTTACGTTCATTTTCTATCGTTTGAAGGTTTATTTCTAATACATATTTGACTTCCGATCTTAATGTTTGACGTTTCTTTTCAAATATTTGACATTTCATTTCTAACGTTTGACTTTTTTAACATTTGAAATTCATTTTTTTATTTTTGATCAATTTTTTGATCTGGAATTAATATATTTTGACTTCTAATAAACAAAAATTTAAACTTCCTGTTTTAGGGTGTTTGAAATTGTATATCATAGAGTTCATTAAGCCCTTTAACCCTTACCCTATTGGCAGTTACTGCCATATGCAAATTAAAGAGAGATTTAAGGTGTTTTTAGGGTTAACCAATATTCCTATGGGCTAATGAACCTCTTTTATTGTAACAAGTAATTTAAAAACTACTTGTCCGATTTTGACTAAGCTGATTAATCAAACTTCTACTCATACTTAGGTTATTTTTTCATTGTGAAATACCAACTCCCATAACGTCTCCACTTTGTTTTTAATTTTTGGTTAATTTATTCAATTTTATTGTTTCAACAAATCTTAAGGTTTTTCCCGAAACATAAACATTCCCACGCGAACATTATTTTAATTATGCTTTAAGTGAAGAATTTAGCACATTAACGTGTGTATTAAACTGTGTGATTAATGAGAGAGAAAGAAGGGAGGTTTATTGATGCCAAATTCTTGCAAATTCTTAGCGGACAATGGCTTCAATCCAATCTGGAATGAGATTTGTGAGTTCCACGTGAAGAATCCACATTTTGCAATGCTGCGTTTTGAGGTGCAGGATGAGGATATGTTTGGGGAGCCCAACTTTATAGGACAGGCCGTCTTTTCGGTATTTCATTCAATTTTTTATTTATTTTCTTGAAGAGTGGGAAATTAATGATTTTTTTTTCTTTTAAGGTCAATGCAATTAAAAGTGGCTACAGGAGTGTGCCTTTGAGGAATAAATACAGCGAGGAGATCGAGCTTGCAGCCCTTCTGGTGCATATATCAATTAGGACTGGATAAATCTATATATTTTTGTAGTATTAGTTACATGATGGTGTCTTTCATTATTTTATCTCTTCATTAACATAAAAGTCTTGCAATTATTTTTTAAAAAACCTCCATTCTTGGATTTCATCTTCAATGTTAATCCACTAATGGGGTGTTTGTTTTTATGTATACAAAAAATGTCTCGTTATCAATAAAAAAGAGCCTCTAAATTGGCTTTAAAATTTAATAAAAAATAAATCTTTTCTCTCAAAACGTCCGTTACATTTAATTTTTTTTTAATCCGAACTCTAGCCACGAGAGGGCAGAACATTCGTTGTTTTATGTGATTTATGTGCGACTTTTGACGGAAAGTTTTCTCTGGGTGAAAATATAGTTTTTCTGCTAATCCCACAAACAGAAGAGAGTGTAAATCACATAAATTGTTGTCCAGGAGATGTAGAGGAGTTGTGAAGAGGAAGGCAGCAATGGAAATACCCATTCAAGTGGCTGTACGCGTCTTCCCCAATAACTACAGCAGCCAGACGAGCGTGGTGCAAATTTCGCAGATAAATCAACCTGCGGTGGTAGAGGAGAATGGAAACTTCCGGGAAATGCTCACATCGGGGTTGGTGCAGGTGGCGGGACACACATTCCCCGTGGCGCACGCCTTGCCGCTAAATTGCAGTCAGGAGGATGTTTTCCGTCGTACAATGCTGCCATTGATTGGGATTCTACTTGAAGGCTATGACACAAGCGTCGTATCCTACGGACAAGTTGGAACGGGGAAGACGTACACGCTCTTTGGACCAGGCTTGGATTGTGTGCACAGCGAAACGGAACAAGGGATTGTTCAGCGATCCATCCGGGAGATTTTCACGCAACTTTCGGCACTTCGTGATAGGAGTTTTATGGTGAATGTTGGTTGGGTGGAGATTTGCGGTGAGGATATAATTAAGGATCTCCTGGATGCGGGAAATGTGCCATGTAGGAGTGTTGGGGAGGCATTTGAGTGGCTGAAACGGGGACTTGGACACAAATCCGGCAGAAGTTCTCACAGCATCTTTACGGTCACATTGGAACAGCAATGGGTATCACCGGAAGGACTCATTCAGCATCGACTCTCAACTGCGAGTTTCTGCGATCTCTGCGGCACAGATAGGATGTACGTGCTGAATAGCATGAATCAGCATTTGAGCATCCCAAAGGATCTTCGGCTGCAAACTCTGGAGGATATTGTGACATCCCTAACGGATCCAAGTGTTGTTCTCTACAATAACAATGTGCCATATCATCGGACAAATTTGACGACTCTTCTGAAAGATTCCTTCGGTGGGAGAGCTCAGACGCTGCTTCTGCTCACTATCTCCGCCCATGAGGAGCACACCAACGAAACAATACAAAATCTTCAATTTGCCTTCAAGGCACAGTGTGTTCGGAATTACGTTGTAATGAATACCTTTTCGGATAATAACACCCCATTTACTGTGGGCGGTGTGCAGGAAAATCTGACGGATCATGTGGATACATTTGGGTTACAATTTGCAGCTTCGCAGTGGTTTAAGTTGGTCTCCAATGCAGAGGGTTTGCTCAATAAACTCGTGGCTAATTCGAGTTTGTCGCAGCAGGAAAGAGAGCAAATTGAGGAGTGGCTATTCCTAAAAGCAGAATGTGAGGAATGCCTCAGTTCTGGAGAGCTAAACATGAACAACCAGAGACTTCTGGGACCTATTCAAGTAAGAACTTCTTCATTAATCAACGACCAGTTAATTTTCTTTTAAATGAAATAATAATTAAATATATTTATTAGGAGACTGATGAACCAGAGGAAACGAGTGATCAAGAGGAGGCGTCATACCAGCACAACACAGACAGTGATTCCGAATCCCATCGTCCTGATCTCGAGGAGAAAATTGACAATCTCATGGGAGATTTCAAAGTGAAGACTGATGCTCTTGTGAAGGAGTGCTACCAGGAATTTCTTCGCTCACACCCAAAAGCTGTCTTTGATAGTGCTGACACATTCCCAGATGCAATGCGCAATGATTCCCCACTGGAGCGTCATGGAAGGCGAAAATCCATTCAACCAGGTCACAGCCTAAGTAGCATTGAAATAGCAATGTTAAATCGTGTTGCAAGTCGTGAGCAAATGGTTCCAAAGGATGATGTTCAAGTCGATCTACCCCCAAGGAATACACAGAGGGATATCCTGGTGAAGAAAGTCCAGAAAGTAGAGACAGATTTGGAAGCAACACGGCGACAGATGAAGGAGCTGGAGCAAACAATCTCATTGACTGAAGAATTAATTGAAGATCTGAAGAAAAATAATGAAACCCGTACAATGGCGAAGCAGAGATTCAACAAGGAAAAAACCAAGTTGGAAACAAAGTATGAAAAGGCGAAGAAGCAACTATCAAAGGCAGTTGCAAATGGGAAGGATCGGACAGAAATTGAAAGGCTGAGTGCCAGAACGGGACATTTGGAGAAGCGTTTGCAGGATTTGGTGTCTATTAAACAAATTGCGGGAGAGAGTAAGCAGAGAGTGAAGAAGTTAGAGCAATCGCTTAAGGTATCTCTGAAGCAGTTGGAGGCGCTTCAAAAGGAAGTAAAGAATCACAGGAAGACAAAAGAAACCCTTGAGGGTGAGCTGAAGGAGATGGATTCAAAGAATCCATCGGAAGTAACTGCTATAGTTCACAGTGATGGACAAATTGAGGAGAAGAGCAACAATCTTCGTGCTGTGACGGCCAGAATAAGCCATCTAAATCATATTTTGCAGGAAAAGTCGGAGACATTGGAAAAATTCGGCACCGGTGTGGAAAATAATCCCCTGAGGCATGAAATAAGGAATTTGAGGAGAACACGGGATCATTTGTTGGAGCAAAGGATGAGCTTAGATAAAAAGCTGAAAAAAGATAAAATTCTAACGTACACGGAAGAAAGGAAACTTCTTACGTACGATGAGGCAATAGAAGCCATTGATACGACAATTGAACTGAAGAATGAACTAATCTGTGGCAGGAAGAGTGTAGACATGACAGAACGTATGGATAGGGAGAAAGGAGAGCAACTTCTAATGGCACGACTGAATAAATTGTCCGAAGATGAAATGCGAACACTTCTCTATAAATACTTCCTGAAAGTTATTGATCTCCGTGAGTCATCGAGAAAGTTGGAAGTGCAGCTGGTGACTCTCGAAAAGGAACGCGACGCATGGGAATGGCGTGAACGTGTTCTCATCAATGCTGTCCGTCAGGCAAGACTTGAGGGTGAGAAGCACGCTGTTTTGCTGCAGCGACAGCATGAATCGAAGCTCACATTGATGCTACGTCATCTTAATGAGACAAGCACCAATTCAACCCTAACGGATCACTTCCCATCGCACTACTACGATCCAGATGGGCATCATCTGAAGAATGCACTACCACTCAAGGCAAAAGACATGGATCTATGTCCACTGCCCAATGATGGGCAGCTCAGCAAGTACAAGCCACTTGATAAGTTGAAGGAGAAGGAACGTGAGAGTAAGAATAAACTCCTGGCCAAGTTTCAAGTCCTTACCCGCTATCATGGGAAGACATCACAGGAGTCTCCAATTCCCACCCAAAATCTCAAGCAACTCCAATCTCCAACGGTTCCTGCTACAAAAGTTACGCGGGAGAAAAATAAACTCATCATACAGCAGGACAATGCTCGACGACAGTGAATCTTTGTTGTGATATCCTGTGCTACATCCTTTTGATTCTCTCTTAGCTGACAATCATTTTTATTGTACCTATATTCCACTTAATATGGTGTGATTTTTTTCCAACTAATGTGAATTGAGGAATCATGAAACCAACTCTCTTAAACTCCCAAAATCCCAAGGATTCGTTTTGAAGTTTTGTGACGTTCTTGAAAGGAATAATTAAAGGAACATAAAGGAGGACTTGGAAGTAGTGGTTGCCTCATTCCTTAGTGGAAGTATTACTTAATCCTTTTTCTGAATATTTTTTCTTGATAAAGAATTTAATAAACTTTGCTCAAATATATTAAATTGGTTGTTTCCTTTCTCCGTGAATCATAGCAGTTTAAGGAGGGGCTCAGGAATACCTTCAAGAGGGCACTAAGGGCTCCTTTTTCTTATCCGGAACTTCTCTGGATCAGATGGATCAGAAGTCTTCAGCTCATAAAATGTTGTAGCCTCAGTGTAGTCATTACATTTGTGAAACATGTAAGGCCTTGGCCAGTATAGGCGGTATGCTGGGGTCTTTGAAGACTCATACACAGCTCACATATACCTCAACATAATCATACCTCTCAGAGTTCTCGGTCGAGCAGGACGTGTCCGTGCTTTTCGGGTTGATAAATTCAATTTGAACCGGATTTCAGTGTTTTGTGTGGTGCAAAAGTGTTGCAAAAGTCCAATTAAACCATCATCTGGTCATTCCCACACACCAGACGGTACGTATCCCCGGAAAACTAGTTAGGAAGTTGTAAGGAAAACACAGACTCCTCATGGATGTTTATCCTGTCAGGCTGAAATCGATAAACATGGATTTTATGTGAAAATTTTGACCAAAAATGAATACTTTACCGTGAATCTCACATACATTTGCAAAATAAAATGCCCTTGTGATGTTTTTGATTGCAAATTAGCTGTAGAAAATGCAAAAATTGTGGGTGAAAAGTTGATGCGAAAAATCTTTCGGGACATTTTCCATCATGGCGAAAATATCCTGTGACGTTCAATTGGGTGGGTTCGTCGCCCTTTTCTCGTACACTAAATGCTCTTTCCTGCTTGAAATATTGATTTTTCCTACTTAATTTTCATATAGAATGCCCCCAAATGGTGGTTTGAAGCCCTATTGGGACTCAAAAGGGTCACAGAGTGTCCTTTTTCACCACATACACCCCCAACCTATTGTCGCATACTGTGTTTTCAATGAGCCCTCTTTGTTCCGGCCGCTCCCGCAGGAGCTGCCCGAATCCTGCCGGAAGCTCAGTTCGGGCACCAAAGAGGCTCGTAGTATTTCGGGGGGATTTCTTATCAATCTCGCAGGCTTTTATCACAAGTGGACTAATGAAAAATAAATAGTAATGTGCTATGTTCCACATGAAATTACAAACCACAAAATACTATACAACTCCAATGAAAAATATTGTACAATATTAAAAAAATATCAAAAGGTCATCATTCCAATCGCGACATATTCATAGATATTACTGTAGTTGTTGCGGGCAGTAGGAAAAGATTTTATTGGATGTTTTTACTTCATTTTAAATATGCTTTTCTTGGAGTTTAGTAAACAAAGAGATAAACCGCTTTTAGGGCCTTCAAAATGAAGATTATTTAAGGGTTTTGTTTTATTTTTTAAAGACTTTAGCTAGAAACTAAATTACTTATAATCTAAACTAGACTAGAAAATATAAGTAAGGATAATGGAACGTACAATATGATTCTTATAAGTGTCAACTTCTAAAATATTCAAAGACCTATCATTTTCTAACTAAATATTAATCATTCACGCTTAGTCACAATCAGTATCCAATATTTGACTGAAAAGGAAAACACTCCCCACAACCTCCTCTGAAGAAAATTTCCATTGAAAATATGATACTGAATACACTGTCAATGACCAAATGAATAGATTATGTAAGTAAATAACATAATCCGGAAGATCCCTTTCGCCGGTGTCTCCACATTTCATTGTTAAAACTTTATTTACCGCGGGAAAGTGTGAACAAAATGTGGGGCGGTGGATAGAATAACACGAAGGGAAAACATGATGTGTGAATATTTTATGAGATGATTCTTATTTTCACAGGTGAACGCGGAGACCGCGTAGACGCGTTTGTGCGGGTGGATCCTGCCACCGCCCACCCACCCAGCTAAGTAGCCGCAAGGAAGAAGCTCCGTGGGGTACATCAATCATCCACCGTGGTGGTCTATATTGATAGTCATCATCTCCACCCACGGAACGCGATAACCATTAAACTGGGCAAGGAGGAAATTGTTGGATATATCAGTGAAAAAAGGATTAAGTAAATTAACAGTGCTCTAAAGGTGAAAAAGGTTCAGTGAAACAAAGAAGTGAATCTCATACGTGCCAGTGAAAGAAAGAAAAGAAAAGAAAGAAAAGTTTCTGATTGTGTGTGGTTGATTGTGAAGTTATCATGAACGAGGATTCGCACGGAATAATGTGGATTATTTTGGCCGTTCTGCTCATCAACTCTTCCTTAAGAGGTGAATGTCTTGTTTGAATTTATGACGTTATAGTTTTTAGAAAAAAGAATAAAAAAGCCCACAAGCCAATTTAATTTTATTCTATTGATATTTTTAAACAAATTTAAAAAAAAGTTGCACGTTAGACAGTCTCATTAACAGAAAACATTTTTTCTCCATTAAAAGAGCTCTTGAAAAAAAAACTGATGCAATGTGAAGGCGAAAAGAACGCAGAAATAGCATAAAATTAGCATAACTCGATATTAGAATATTGTGTGTTGAGAACGACAAATTAAATGGTTCCATATGGTAATCATCAACGTTCCATCTTTGCCAATGCTAAGCAGAAGTGCTGCGGTTGCAGATTTTCTGCTAATATTTCTTCTGCTCTTATTTTGAGATCTATTTCATAAAAAACTTTTGTTTATTAACCTTTTCAAATTTTTTTTTCAATATCTTTTACATAGATTTTGTCCGTTTATCAAAAGCTTGTATACATCGGACATAAATAACGTTTCACAATTTATATGTATGCAAGAGAGAGAACTGAATGAAATAAAAAATTGCCAAGCGAGACATACAAATTGCAGAGATCCAAAAATGTCTGATGGAATTTAATTGAAAGAACATTCACGCAGGGGAAATTATAATGTAAAATGTGTCCAAGAGTGTGTTTATGTAAATTTCTCATCAAATAGCGCGCTACAACAGCACCAGCAGCAAGCGTATAAGATTGTAGTTTGAGGCGATGAAAACGGAAGTTGGTACTTTGTCTTTATTGTTAAGAAACTCGCCAGCATTTTTGGATCTTCTCAATGCTATATGTATGATATCTAGTATTATTCTAACACGCGGTGACACACACTAAATAGACACTTTATATGATTCTTGAAGCGGGAGATTTTGTCACTGTGCAGGTCTTCCTTTCCAATGGGTCAAAATGAATGTGGAAAAAAGTTCTTCTTGAAAGACGTTGAACCATCAAAATTACTATCGTCGCAGAGCATAGCCAATTTTCGAGCATTGTATTGTTTTGGTGTGATTTTTATCTGCTATAAATTTTCAACAAAATGTCCAAAATGGTCAGTGTGAGAAAGAAAACGAGAGATTAACATCAATCGTGAAAATCTCAGCGCGAAAATCTCTCCGAATTAACACAACCATAAAAATTGAGAGATCAACCATTTTTTTTTGTAGTAATCCCAAAGTGCCCAAAGATCGCATGAGCTTGATGATTTTGTGTGAATGTGAATAATTGAGTCAAAAGTCTCCGATTATAAATTAAAATGGTGCTGTAATAGTTTTTTGAACTCGTCGCCACTCCATTTACTTACTCACTATGGGCTTCTTCTCACAGCTCTGCCGTCGAGAATTTTATGAAAATGTTTGGAAATGCCGAGAGGAAGAACCGGCACATTAAACAATACACATGTCTGGTGGTCTGGAGTTGTGCTGAAAGAAAATGCTGCTTTTGAAGCTTCATTGTTGATCTTTCTTTTTTCGCCAAAGAACTATTTTAGACTTTTGGTTATGCTATGGCGATTTTATATAATTTAGGATCTGTCTGTTTAAGGCAATTTATGGTTTTAGAGAAAAAATTAAACGCATAATTTGGTGCTGAGAATGGGAAAATTTGTTAATTTTTACGTCGGGCCTGTACTCGAACCGGCAATCTTTTCTATGCAGCTGAGTGCTCTATCTATTGCACTATCTAGCAGATATTTTATTATAGAAGTTCATTATAAAATTTGTTGCTAAAAAGGAAGCATATATTTTTTCAGTTATGATAACAAATTAAAATATAAAAACATCCTTAAAGATAATTCTGAAAAAAAAAATTTTTTTTTCGTTTTATTGTAGAAGCAACCTGCATGGGAAATTCACTTGAATTTTTTTCAACCTGAAATAATCATTAATTCCCCCTTCTTGCATTGGTTTTGGTTGTGCCCCATGTGCTTCTTGAGAAAGGTATATCGAAAAAGCATAAGAAAACCCATGCAAAATCCACAAAATATATCAAAGACGGTGATTGGTCAGAAGAATCAAACAGCTGTCGCATGCACTCGCTTACAAAAAAAAATACCAGCAGCTGCTCATTCTTTTCTTCTTCATTCCACCTCTTCCTCCTTCATCTCCTTTGCCAAAGTCTTCCTGTCTCGTATACACACAGACACACTCAAAAAGTCTTCTCTCACTCATCAAGCCGTATGTGAAAGAACTCAAAAATCATCCAAAAACTTCGCGCTCTGTGCATTTGGAAGAGTTGGGGGGCATTTTATTGGCATAATCTTGTGGTTTTTCTTCCACACATGCACACATGGCTCGCATACAAACTCTACAAATTAGCTCCCACACATGAACGCACGCTTAAGAGCACATGGTCCAATTCTCAGCATCTTCCTCCAGCTTCCCGCACATCCCACTCACGAGTGTTGCAATGTAATTTTAAACTCTTGAAAATGCATAAAAAAAATTGCTTAAGAAATTTCTGCCAAAATAAGAGTAATATTTCTCCACAATGCTCTAGAAAAAAATGAAGAAATTTCTTCCATTGATTAATTCCTCATTCATCTACACAATAGTATTCAATGTCATTGAAAAATCAATGTTCTGCATCTGAATCACTAATAATAAACACGCATACATACCCTATATTTATTGTTATATCATGTAAACTCCAAGAGAATGTTGTTGCGAAAAGGGGAAATGCTGAAGAATTGCAAACAAAATATTTATTTGTTGTTTGTAGTTTAATTTGCATTTTATAGCTCAAAATAATTCCAATTTATAGCCACTTTGCACAATGTGGGGTAATTTTAGTCAATGGACGGGATGTATCACTGATCGGAAATAGATTTTATTTGCTTACAAAGACAGAGAGTTAAAAGAGGTCAAAGAACAAAGTTTAGATTATTGCGTTTATGTTCAAAAATATTATTTAAGGCCTTTGAGTGTGAAAAAAATGCAGCTAAAAATTTTTGTGAAGAATTTATCAATATCGAAACATCGCTGGATTTTTGTTTTTCTTTATTTTGTTAAAATTTATCTTATTGGCCAATCAAAAATGCATTACGTGAACTTATTAGCCAATCACAGCTCTTGTTCATAGCTTTTAGCAACAAAATAATCTTCTTATTCTTTTAAATTTCATTCAAA
This sequence comes from Lutzomyia longipalpis, assembly GCF_024334085.1. Lineage (NCBI taxonomy): Eukaryota > Metazoa > Arthropoda > Insecta > Diptera > Psychodidae > Lutzomyia > Lutzomyia longipalpis. The sequence goes on from NC_074707.1 coordinate 20,506,581, forward strand.
AAAATTATTTGTATTAATACTTTCAACTTGAAGGCGGGGCTTAAGTATAAGGTTGATTTGAATAGAGTATTTCAGGAACTATCATCTTAAGGGGTTATTATACTGCAAATTTAAATACTTGAGACTTTTTTACTTTTTCGTGAGTCTGAGAGAGACATCATTATGTTTTTTCTCTCTTTTTGCATATAATTCAGCAACAAGTGCTTAGCGTTGTAGTGTGATAAGGCATTTAGCGGTCACCAACTTCTTAGATAAATAAAATGTAAAAATCAAAACATAATTTTTTGTTTAACTCTGCTTAAATTCTTTATAAAACTCTTATGACAAGATAAGGAAAATTAACTCATCTTATGCACTTTGTCATGCACCAGAAATTTTTATACATAAATAAATCTCTTATTGACTCACACGCTGCATTTCCATTGTGCACGTTTAGTTTTTATTGAAGAAAGAATTGACAAGAAATTTTATTGACTTTCAATACCAGATTCATTGTACGATTAATAAGCTTATATTTGGTTTAGAGGTTTGTGTGAAGAGTGAATGATTTTATTTTCACAGCATAGAAGATGAGTTTTTGTGTGTTTACGATAAGTTCTCAGCCACTGAATTTTGTAATAAACTCCACGCAGAAGCGCTTGTCAAAAGATTAGCCCCCTTGTGTGCTCTCATATTTTCACTATCTTCCTCAATTTCCCATAAACCACACAAGGTTTTGAGAAGCGCAGAGAAAGAAGAAATAATGGCGAAAATTTCTCCCATGGCATAAGTTCTATACATTATAGAGAATTTATTTGTGAGAAAGAAACATGTAATGTTCACGTGTCTGGGTGGTTGGAAAATTTATAAAATTAAATTGCCTTTTGGAGGAACATCTTTCAATTTTTGTCAAATAAATCCTTTGACATGCATCTTGCCACGGAACATTCTTTGGTAATTTATGTGAAGATTTCACTCACAGAATTGCTATAAAAATAGAAGATTCTTCGGCGGTGTGTTGGAGACTTTTTGTGTGCACGAGTGAAAATGGAAGATTCGGGGAGTCATAAAATGTGTCGTTTCTTGGGTGAAAGATGCAGCAAAAGAACAAATAGATACGCTACTATCACAATTTTTCATCATCTGGATAGTACGTTGATAAATAAACACCTTGTGTGAGATAAATTATGCGTTAGGAGATGGCGATGAGACATGGTGGGTATTCTCAGAAAGCATATAATTCTACACAATAAAGTTGAAAACTGGAAGAAAATGACTCAACATACCGCGTTATTGTACAGGAAAAAAATTGTAAGAATTAGTACAATTAGGCAAAAGCTTTTTTTAACACTCTCTACGCGACTCTGTTAAAAAGACATTAAAACTACATCAAAAATGCAAAACATTTTTACATAGTTTTGTACATTTCTTGTGATATATTTAATTGTTTATCTGTCTCACGCACAGACTACGGTAGAACTTATATACAGTGGGGTTTCACATGATGGTTTTTTTTTGGGAAATTGCAAAGTCAATAAAAAAAATTAGAAAATAAAAAAAAATGGAAATTTCGTTTTCTATTGGTAAAATTAGTTATTCTTTGATACGAATATTCCATTATTGGTTCTAAAAAGAACAAAAACTCGCAAAAGAATCTTTCCGTTTTCCACTTTGAAAAACTGGGAAAATGCAGTAAAAATTGCCCAAAAATGCATACAATTTCGTTTCTTTTTTGTTTCTCCAAAATATTTGAAGCATAAAAACTTTAATACTTTATCGATGGGTTTTGACGATATAATTGTTATGTTCCATAGATTGAAAGAGACGAAAGGCACAATAGTGACGTCATTCATTGTCTGTATTTTTTAACTTAAATTATTGACAGGATTTTTCTGTAGAAGCATGGGAAAAAAGTAAGTCTTTTTGGCTTTTTTGGGGCATCTAAATCTGTTTTGATTTTTCTTACAAGAATAGGTGTATCCTGTTTGTTTACTCGAAAAAAGGACTTTCCATACAGAAACGAATAAGCTCCAGAAAAAGGAAAAAATGCTAAATAGTTCTCCTTAAAAACAAATTTCAGAAAAACGATAAAAAGTATTTTTTTTTTAAATTCTTAAGAAGATTTAATAAAAAATATTTATGAAGTGTAATGGTTATAACTTGAATCCCGACTGTATTGTTTCTTACACCTAAATGTGTCTTTTTGGAATGTTAAAATTCATTTCACGTTCCCAGAAAATGGATTCTGGAGAGGCGCGCGAGAATATGGAGTTGTAAAGAATTTGTCTTGCGCCATGTGAGATGAAGATAACAATTGAGAAGACATTGCACGACACACCTTCCCATTTAACTTGTTCCCATACAATACACGCAAAGAGAGAGAAGATATTTCACCAATAAAATGAGATTTGTTTTCTTTTTTTTTTTAATCTTCAGTGGATGCTGCAACAAATGATGCTGACCTCAAAGGACCCGTTTTTCTCAAGGAACCAACAAATCGTGTGGATTTTTCCAATTCAACTGGAGCTGTTGTGGAATGCAAAGCAAGTGGAAATCCCCCGCCGGAGATTATTTGGGTACGAAGTGATGGTACAGCTGTTGGTGATGTTCCTGGTTTGCGTCAGGTAAGATTAAGACAATTTTTCTGTATAGCCCTGTGTGTGCTATTGATCATCCAGAAGGAGAGACAATTTACTTTGTGTGATGGAGAGGAAATTGTGCTGCCAAGAGAGCTCATGTTATTTGTGTGATTGAATTTGCAGATTCAACCAAATGGCAATTTAGTCTTCCCACCATTCCGAGCTGAAGACTACCGTCAGGAGGTGCATGCCCAAATCTATGCGTGTCTGGCAAAGAATCAGATTGGATCTATCATTTCTCGGGACGTGAATGTACGCGCTGGTGAGTTTTTTTTGTTCCTCTTCTCTATTAATTTATCCGAAACAGTGACGTACTCCCGCGGCGGGAGTAAAGGCTCGTCGATGAGAGCGCGAGTTGTTCTTTGGAGACACACCACACAAATGCGAATTAATTACAATTACGAGTGACTCATATGAATTATATTGGATGGTTGGTGGGTCTCTCTTTTTTTTGCGCTGGCAGTATGTGCCACAGCATAGAAGCAGGCAGCACACACATGTACAGTATGTCTGCTACTTGGCTTTTTTATTTACTACTCGTGACATGAATTTTGTTGAATCGTAGAGAGGGGCTGCAGTTCAACTTTTTTTTGCATAAATTTTTGAATAAAAAAGTCGTTGGGGTTTTTGCTGGAATTTTGCAGAAAAAGACGCTCATTATGTTTTAATTGCTAACGTCTAAAAATTTGAATTTTTATTCTTATTAATCTACTTTAAATTAATTTAGCATCCCGTCTCAAACATAAAAAATGAATTTATTATTAAGCGTCTCAAATTTCTTTTTATTTGTGAAGGAAGTCTCCAGAGAACTTTTTCGTGGAATAACTCCTCTCGAAGGCCAGTTAAATGAACAAAAAACAATTCTTTCAGCAACCCAATTTGAACAAGCGTCATGCCATCATATATCTGATGAATTTGTTGACTCAATTTAATACAGCTCTCAGCGTTTCCCATTGATTTTCCATGGAATTTCAGTGTGGTGCAAAAAGACAACAAGAAGAGTTTTTCTGGAGTGAAAGAAAATGAAGACATTTTAGGGGGGCAGAAAAAGGAGGGAAATGTAACAGAATTTCTCTTTACATGTGTCAGAACATTTCCCCAATGTTCGGGGGGTCATGCGGGACAAAATGCCAAATGTATTTTTAAAGATGTCTCCATTGAATCCGCCACAGGACCTACATATATCTATATTGGAAGTCACTCACATTTCTTTTTTTTCTCATTCTCTAAATTTTTCTTTCTTGTAAAAAAAAAGTGGTGGCTCAATACTATGAGGCTGATGTCAACAAAGAGCACGTTATTCGGGGGAATTCAGCAGTAATAAAATGTCTCATTCCGTCGTTCGTTGCGGATTTTGTGGAAGTAGTTTCATGGCATTCGGATCAGAATGAGAATTTTTCACCAAATGGGGATTTTGGTTTGTGTTTCCAAGCGCATTTCCTTTTAGTTTTTATTTTTTTAGGTCATATCCGCAACATTCCATCCTCATTTTTTTTTATTTTAAATTTTCTATTCCGCAGTGAGATATTTTGCAAGAAAAAAATCTTAATCTGGGGTCCGACTTAACTTGATAAAAGATTATTTAAAAAATCCTTTTTTAAATTAATTTTTCAGTTGTATCCCAATACTATGACACGGACGTTAATAAAGAGTACGTTATACGGGGTAATTCGGCCGTAATGAAGTGCCAGGTACCGTCCTTTGTGGCGGATTTTGTCGAAATAATTTCCTGGCATACGGATCAGAATGAGAGTTTCCATCATAAAATGGATTATGGTAATAATTTCTTCATCTATGTCGCAGTAAAAAAAATCAATCTCTAATCCTTCCTCATTTCCACGAAAAAAACAGCAACCAAATTACTCATTCGCCGGCTTTTTATTTATTTATCTGGGCAATTAGGCGATACAAAATACATAATGTAACATTGGTGATAGTGGGGCGCTTGAAAAATGCAAAGAACTTCGGAGAGTCGCAAATTCTTCAAACTTGTTGGAAATACGATAAAATAATTCTCAATACGAGAAATATTACAGTAGTGTGTGGAAAGTCAATTTATTTCATCCAACATGATCCCATTTATTCAATTCACGCAATTTAATGTTGAAAGTGATTCGAGTTTCATTCCAATTGAAAGAATTTTTGCAAGCAAGAAGAGAAAAAAGTATAAAAATAGTTTCAAAGTGATTAAAGAAATATAATTTTTAAAAGATTCAATTGAAATGCCCTCATTTTGGGATATTAGAGAAGGAATACTAGTTACAAAATTAAAGGAGGATATTATTTTGTAAAGGAGTTTACTCATTTTTGTATGGGGAAATAATTTATTTGGGGAAATATTCGGATTACGTGATTGTGGATAGAAAAGAAACGAAAAGAATTAATCAGAGACTTCGAATTTTCCAGCTAGGAAGAGCCAAAAAAGCATTTGCTAAAAAATGTATGACGTCACTATTGTCTTTTCTTGTCTATTCTGTATGAAGCACCGTATTAATGCTTCTTCGATGATTTATAGAAAGGTATTCTTCCAACTGAAAACTTTTGGGAAAAGTTACAAAAGCCACGCCCTCATTGTATTTTATTCCTTAAATCCTTAAAGCATATGCTTCAGTGCTTTGAATAATCCTTCATTGATTTCAAAATGATAGATAAAAGCACTGCAATTTATGCTTTATAGATTTAATTATAAAATTAGGGCGTGTTTTAAAAATATATTAATGCAAATTTAAATAATAAATTGCTAATCCCACAACGTGCTAAAACACCGATAAAAATGCCGTGTAAATTAAACCAATATGTCTGTCTTTTTCGCGACATTATCAGTTGTCCAACAATTTTATGAGGCCGAAGTAAACAATGAGTACGTTATCAGGGGCAATTCGGCAGTTCTCAAGTGTTCAATCCCATCATTTGTGGCGGATTTTGTGAGTGTCCTATCGTGGCAGGATGATGCAGGAAATACCTATGGGTCGGCTACGGGTGATCTTCATTCCAATTCAAAGGGTTGGCAAATTCAACAATATTGTGCATAAAAATAATTTTTAAATGAAAAACCTCATCCCATTTGTCCCCACCCGCATTTTTGCAATTTTTTTTCTCCTTAAACTCATTTCCTGCACTTTGTGCTTCTCGGTTTGCAGTGGTTAATCAATACTATGAGGCTGAAGTTGTGTCTGAGTATGTGATTAAGGGTAATACGGCTGTACTAAAGTGCACCATACCATCTTTTGTGGCGGACTTTGTGAGAGTTGAGGCGTGGGTGGCGCACGATGGCACGGAATATCTGCCTAAAGATAATTTTGGTATAAAAGTGATAAAATTTCATTTAAATTTCTCCAGTTTTTCCTTTCCAAAATCCTTAATTAAAAAACGGATTCATGGCTGAAGAACTTTTAAGAATCAAGGTTTGATAGGAAACTTGTACAGAAGACCAAATTGAAGGGAAATTGAGGACGAAGAGAATTTATAATTTTTATCCCAAAAGATGATTAAAATATTTGATTGAATTTTCTTTTAAAGTCGTCAATCAATACTATGGAGCTGATATATTGATGGAGTACGTTATAAAGGGCAATGCAGCAGTACTAAAGTGCTCAATTCCCTCATTTGTGGCGGATTTTGTTAAAGTTGAGTCGTGGATTGATGAGGATGGCAATGAACTCGTGCCCACAGACAATTATGGTAGAAAACCGCAAAGTGCGGACATTTTCAATGCACGCGTTTACTGTAAAATATAATATGATGGGAAGATAAAAAAAGAAAATATCCTAAAGTCCTCCACCCACTCATCCTTTGGCTTATTTACTCAAACACCACATCTTGCAATTTGCACCCCCTTTTTTCAGTCGTCAATCAATTCTATGAAGCGGAAATTATGACGGAGTATGTTATAAGGGGCAATGCAGCGGTCCTTAAGTGCTCTATCCCGTCTTTTGTAGCGGATTTTGTGAAAGTGGAATCTTGGGTGGATGAAGATGGACTTGTTCTAGTTTCATCGGAAAATTATGGTTATTTTATGTTTTTCTTCACTTAAAATTTTTATGATCAACAATTTTCCCCCATCCCCCTAAGTCCTGTTTTTTTTCTTTTTGAGTATAAAGAGACAAATCCTTCTTCTTTTCTTCTTTTATCTCCTTTACAACATCGAAAGTCGTGACCCAATTTTACATAACCGAAGCAGAAAATGAGTACGTGATTAAAGGGAATACGGCAGTGATGAAGTGCAAGATACCATCCTTTGTGGCGGATTATGTTTCCGTAGAGTCATGGGTGGCGGAGGATGGTACAGAATTGACCTACTCTAGCTATAATAGTTCCACTGGTAATGAATACAGCGTTCTGAAAATAGAAGCAAATATTTGTTGTTCACATTTTATTAAGCTAAATCTTTTTTTCCAACATTTCCCTGCCACCGAAATCGAAATGAGTTAAACCTTAAAGTAATGTTCAGTCTATCAGTTTAAACAATTGGAATAATTTAACGATATTTAATTCCCTTCGACAACGCCAGAGATCGAAGCAAGATTTGCTTCAGGATACTTGGGATGAAAACCAAATTAATCAAACAACGCTCCCAGAAATTCTGTACAAAATCGCTCATAATTCTAACCCCTTTTACACGTTATTCCTTTAATCTATTTTCGCGGTTTATTATCTTTGCTCTTTCCGGCCTCCTCAACAGTTGTTATACAGCAATATGAAGCCGAGGCAGACAATGAGTATGTAATTCGGGGAAATTCTGTTGTAATGAAGTGCGAAGTTCCATCTTTTGTGGCTGATTTCGTGTCTGTGGATCTTTGGACAGATTCACAGGGAAACACATACTATCCGGGAAATGAGCAATCACAGGGTATACCAAGAAATATTCAACAAAAAATCTTTTGAGAAATCTCGTAGTGTTCCCCCTGAAAATCCTATCCTTAAGGATTGAGTTTTAATTTTATCTTTTCATTCTTTCCAATATTTTTTCTTGGCCAAAAGTCGTCAATCAATTCTATCAAACACGCGTTATTGACGAGTTCGTTCTAAAGGGCAATGCAGCCATTCTTAAATGCCTTTTACCATCATTTGTGGCGGATTTTGTGACGGTTGATGCGTGGATTTTGGATGAAACATTGGAAATTAATTCATCACTCGATGGCAATAATTTGGGTATTTTATTTGAGAAAAAATACATTTTTTACTTCTTCATTTCCCAAAATCATCCATCCTTTTTCTTTATTTTGAAAGGCGTTATAAGGTATCTTTAGGTGTCAATATTGAGGGATTTATTTATCGTATTTTGCAGGAGAAATTTAAAACAAAAACGTTAAAGTAATCTTAAAAAAAATTTCACATTTTTCTTTCTTTCTAAAGTCGTCAACCAATTTTATCAAACACGTGTCAATGATGAATTCGTTCTAAGAGGCAATGCAGCCATCCTTAAATGCTTATTGCCATCATTCGTGGCTGATTTTGTGCTGATCGATGCATGGATTTTGGATGAAACACTTGAGATAAAATCCGTAATTGAAACTGAGGATAAATTCGGTATTTTTAATACAATAAATCTCTTTTTAAGTTCCTAAAAGAAGTCCTTAAAATAATCCGTCCTTATTCTTCGAAATTATTTTCTTTCTCAATAACCGTTGTGCTGCTGCTAGGTCTAGGTTAGGTCTGCAAAATTAGGAAAGATCTTACAAAATAGTTTTAAAAAATTCAACATTTGGGGCTTTTTTTCAAATTTATTTTCAGTTGTCAATCAATACTATGAAGCTCAGGTGTACGATGTATTCGTAATAAAGGGGAATGTGGCCATTTTTAAGTGCAACATCCCCTCTTTTGTTTCCGATCACGTTGAAATAACAGAATGGACAGACACAGAGGGTGGTCTCTACTCCCCAGAAGATAAATTTGGTACACAAAATAATTCAGTTATTAATTAAGAAAATCCTTCGTTTCCTCCACTCCCTTTAGGGTTCTTTTGTGTAGAAAACGCGACAATTTCCAGCGACGTTTCCGTTTTTGCAAGAATATATCAAAAATTTCTTAGACAGTTTCTTAGTAATTCTTATAACTCTATTTAGTTGTCTCCCAAAGCTACTCGGTCAATGTGATGGACGAGCATGTTTTACGCGGCAATACGGCAATTGTAAAATGCCATATACCAAGCTTCGTGGCTGATTTCGTGAGCGTATCCGCGTGGATTGAAAATGAATCGGAGGAACTTGTGGCTGATAATCTCTCCGGAGAAGCCATCGGTACATTTCTTTTCGAATTTCTTTGAATCATTCACAATAAATCTGCACGAATTTCGGTGGTTATTTTCGGTTAAATCCGTTCCTTATTTACAATCCTTTGATCCTTAAAAATTCCATAAGCCTCACGGCTTACCTTATCCCGCTTATCCTCCTTCCCATAGGTTAAGTGCTTGTAGTTTTGGCTTATTTTCTTTCAAGCAAGAATGGGTGGTCAATTTGAAAAAAAACCATACGAATAAAAAATTTTCTTAATTTTTTTTTAAATCAAAGTACAATCAATTAAATCTTAAACACAGCATGATTTACTTTAAATAATTTTTAACAAATCCATTCTTGCTTAATTTAAAATGCAATTTAGTAATGAAAAATTAACGTAATGCATGCTGAAATAAAATTTTCATTGTCAAGTTTAAATAAAATAAAACTTTTTGCAAGAACTTTTCGCTGCTAATTTAATGCATGTCGTTTGAAGTTATTGTTGTTGATACTGCCAAGGGCAATTCGTTCTAATTCAATGTTTTTTCTTCTCCTGCTAGACGGTAAATATTTAGTATTGCCGTCTGGAGAGCTGCACATTCGCGAAGTTGGACCCGAGGATGGATACAAAAGCTACCAATGCCGCACAAAACATCGATTGACTGGTGAAACGCGTCTCAGTGCAACGAAGGGTAGATTGGTCATCACAGGTAAGTACTTTATATAATTTTTTATTCTAAAAAATTATCCATTTTAGACACATTAAAAATTCATAAAAGCTCTGAAACTTTATAAAGTTTTGATGTAATTTTGATAAGAATCTTTATTTAAAATTGAAAATGAGTAAATTAAAATTAATAATAAGTTAAAAAGTTTATATCAAAATTTAATTAAAAATAAAAAAAATGCCTTTAAAATTAATTTTGATTCACACTTTTTGTGGAAAAATTGAATGTTTTATTTTGCATTAAAGCTCCACCAATTTGATGATATCTCAGTGGAATTAAGTTAATTTTCTTTACAGAATTAAGTCACAGCTTAAATGTCTTTTGAAACATCGATAAATAAGAAGAAGAATTAGATGTTCTCTGTGATTGGTTAATAAGCTTGAGGAGAGTGTTCATTAGTTAATTCTTGTCCAATTATCTTCTTAACTTTGTGGAGCATCGGTGCAAAGTTAATTTGAATAAATCATGCACATAATTTCAATTTTTCCATAAACAATCAGAGCAAAGATTTTAATGATAAAACAGTCAATTATAATGTTTCTTTAAATGAAAGAATAGTAAAACCATAAAAAAACAGATTAATGCATGAGAAATAAAAAGATTTATATAAAAGAAAAGTAAAATTGGCAACTTTCATTCTTTTTTGTAAAATTAATTTCAATTTATATAGTGTGGAGGAGCGTGTCGTCTTTTTTTTCTCTCTCTTTTCTCGCGCACACAAAAATTGGCTCTCTAACATCTCACTTTATTCATTTTTTTCGATGATTTGTTTACTAAATGGTTTGCCAAGCACGTGAGCACGTTTTTCGTGAATTCATGTGCCGGCAAACGAGGTGGATGACACGCACCTCAACATTAATCTTTTCAATATACGAATAAAATCAAATATATAGAATAATGCATGGTAGATATTAAGGAATAAAAACATTGCTGGTCATCAGTGTTCTGAGTACCGTCTCAGAAAATTGTTGAGCCACGCAGTGGAGATCACTAAATGCCTGAATGTTGGGATAGGGTACCCTGTTGCGTTCGTGTATTAAAAGTTTCTTTTTCATGCCCCCAAAACACTCGCTTTTCGAGTGTTTCTGGAAGTATGTAAAGTACATATTTTTCTCTCTCTTACTTTGTTATGTTGAGAAAATTGCAAGAGAGAAGGACTCTTAAAGTCACAATAAATTTTCCCCACATTTGTGTGGAAAAGAAAATTCTTTTTTAAAAGCTAAAAATAGCATGAGAAAGTTTTCTAATTTTTTTTTCTTCAAATTCTTGCTGAACGGTTGGCGATCGACTTCTTGCACATAAGAGAAAATTTCATCCCCATCATTTCCTACTTTATTTTCTTACCTTCCGGAATATCCTTTTCCACTAAAAGTTCTTCTGAATATTGTATAAATACTTTTCATGCCAGGTAAGTGGGTTTATGGGTTGAATTGATTTCTCCCTCTCTATTCTTCCAGAGCCGGTGGGAAGAGTCTCTCCGAAATTTCCCACAACTTCAAAATCAAGTAGTTTCGATTTGAAATCCGGAGAATATGTGACTCTTCTTTGCCCCGCACAAGCATATCCTGTTGCTATTTATCGGTAGGTTTAGTTTGTTTTAAAATTGATTTTTCTCATGATTTTCTCTTTGAACATTAAGCCTTTTTTCGGCTTTGTATTGGCATTTGAGCTACTTTAAGTTATTATCGTTTATTTAGTTATTATAGACCTTCTACGGCTATTAGTTTTCACATCTTCCTCCTAAAGCTAGAAGGCAGCTGAGCTGTAATACTTCCATCAACATAAATTGCATTATTTCTCTTCTGGCCAGCGTTAAAAAAGCTTTTATTTTTTCTTCCAAGAATCCTACCCCAACATTTCAAATTCATTTAAAAAATCTATTTTTGTATTTAAAAAAATTCATTTTAATGCTTTCTAAAATGAATTGACTTTATATTCTGCTTTCTAGAGCCAGTTGGGAGTGTTATGCCACGTCTTATGACGGGAAATGATATAAAAGTCCTCGTGAATCATGAAAAAGATTCCGTAACATTGTTGTGTCCAGCACAGGCATACCCTGTGGCTATTTTTAGGTGAGAAGAAGAAGAGAAAATTGTAGTTGAATGAAAAGTGGCGAAGAGAAAGAAAATTGTAGACCAATTTCATGATTTGCTTTATGGGTCTCTTCGTGAATATTTTATTATACTACAAATGCGAACTCAATGAGAGTTTCCTTCTACACCCAACACGGGATTTCCCATTTCCTTGCGCTCTTGGGGGAAATCGATAAATTTTCATTTTCGCACTTGTTGCAATTCAGAGCCAGTCGGGAGTATTGCACCCAAATTGATGTCTGGCGACACAACGAGGAATGTAGCTTCGGCACGAAACACCAGTCTAGCACTCTTGTGCCCAGTTCAGTCCTTTCCCGTGGCATCTTTTAGGTGAGAAAAGTTGAAGATTGTTTTTTATTCTTCTCTTATTAGATGTTCATGACACCTACCCCAACATTTTTAAGGCCTTTAGGATCATTTCGTTCTTTTTTATTGAAAATAAATTTTGGAGATTTTCCTTTCTTTTAAAAAATCTATTTAGAACCTGTTGGAAGTGTTGCTCCTAGACTCAGTGCTCATGATACCCTAACAGCTGAAAAGGCTAGAATAGGTTCAAGCCTAAATTTACTCTGTCCAGCTCAATCTTATCCCGTTCCGGCTTTTCGGTGAATTACGGAAACTTGCTTTTCCAGAAAATTCTTAGAAGAAAGAAAATTCTCTCATAAGCTCTTGAGAAAATCTCGAGAGGATTCGAAAGTTCCAGAAGAAAGATTACGCTTTCTTCCTTGACTCTTGGGTAAATCTATTAGGAAATTTATTGAAAAATCTAAGACAGGGTTTTCCACTCCTAGCATTTTGGCTTTAGTATTTTGAGAATTTTTGCTTAAACAAAAAAATGATTCTTTCTAGAACCCGTTGGCAGTGTTGCCCCAAAGGTTAATACACACGATTCATTTATTGTTGAGAAGGTTAAAAGTGGAGCGAATTTTAACCTATTTTGTCCAGCACAATCTTATCCTGTTCCGGCTTTTCGGTAAGACAATCCCACGCCCACGAAGCTAAAAAAATATTCAAGGATAATTTTCTTAATTGGTTAATTTGTTGAATAAGTAGGAAAGCTCTATATTTAGCCTTATGACGGAAGAAGAAAGTCAAGGTGTTCCCATTTCTCAACATTCAGGGAGATTTAGTCAGCATTATTGGATTTCTCATCAGAAAGATTTATTTCTGTTGTAGAACCCATCGGGAGTGTCAGTCCAAAAGTCAATGTGGCGGATGAATTGAAGATAACACGCGGAAAGGTGGGAATGAGCGTGAGTCTTCTCTGTCTTGCACAATCTTTCCCAATACCGGCTTTTCGGTAAGCGTGCGTTGAATATTTTATTAAATTACATTCGATTGCCTCCGTCTTACCTGATTTTCATGCTTCACGATATATAGGGCTTCCAACATTCAGGATTTATTTTACACCTGTTTCTCTTTTTTACCTAAAAATTCTTCAAGCGAATGATATACATATAGTTGGTGTCTCTGTCTGTTAATATTTAGAACCTGTCGGCAGTGTTAGTCCAAAAGTTAATCTTGGGGATGAATTCAAAATAATTCGTGCGAGAATTGCAAAAACATTCAATCTTCTGTGTCCTGCACAATCATTCCCAATACCAGCTTTTCGGTAAGAATTTTTGTTGGCTTTAATTTTCCGTTTATTACCTATCCCAACACTCGAGGCTTTAGTTTATTGAATTATCTACTTTATTGACTATTTGAATCTTAAATCCTACTATATAGAACCTGTTGGGAGTGTTAGTCCAAAAGTTAACTTGGCGGATGAAATTAATCTGGCACGAGCTAAAATGAATGAAAGTTTGAGCCTTATGTGTCCAGCTCAATCATTTCCTATTCCAGTTTTTCGGTAAGACACCTCATTCCACCCCCCAAATCCCAACATTCAGGATAATATACCTGATACAATTTGTAAAGTCTAATTTATTGTGAAATTTCCCTTTTTCCCCCATAATCTTTGAAGAACCTGTTGGAAGTGTGGCACCCAAAGTTAATATGGGCGATAAATTTGGAGCTGTGGTTGCGAGTGGATCGTCTCAATTGAATTTAATTTGTCCCGCACAATCCTTCCCCATACCTGTGTTTAGGTAATTTTTTTTAATTCGATTACAAAGGTTTGCGAAGAGGGTTCAATTTATAAGAAAGTTTTAATTCTATCGCAACATTCAGGGACTTTTCTTTTTGGAAACATATTTCTTATGATTGGATTGATATTTTCTTAATGCTCAGAACCTGTTGGAAGTGTCCGTCCAAGAGTCAACATGGGTGAAAAAATTGGTTTTGTGGTTGTTACGGCAGAAATAGGAACTGACTTGAATTTACTATGTCCCGCTCAGTCCTTCCCAATTCCCGTTTTCAGATAAATCAAATTGAAAGAGAATAGTTGAGGATCCTTAATGTAATTTTAAATCTTTAAAACCACTCTGTCCCAACATTCTAAACTAAAAGTTCTTTTAGAAAACCTACATTTCATAATTTGTTCTCAGAACCCGTTGGAAGTGTTCGTCCTAAAGTAAATATGGGAGATAAATTTGGATTTGCCGTGGTTAATGCTGAAATTGGAACAGGATTGAATCTAATGTGTCCTGCTCAATCCTTCCCCATACCTGTATTCAGGTAAAAATAAACTTCCAGGTTATCCTTCTTGCAAACATTCAGAGCATTTCGTTGGGTTTTTCTTGTTAAACTGAATTCTCTTCATTTTTGGTTAGAACCTGTTGGGAGTGTTGCACCCAAAGTTAGTCTTTCGGATAAGACAATGATTGTTCCAGCTGAAAATGGGGGGAATATAAGTCTTCTCTGTCCTGCACAGTCATTCCCAATGCCAGTTTTTAGGTAAATACTTCAACAGAATATCCCATTCAAACATTCAGAGCATTTTCATATCAGTAGATCCTAAAACCATATAATTCATCCTTTATGTAGAACCGGTGGGAAGTGTAGCTCCAAAAGTGAGTTTTCCGGATAAATTTGTTATACTTCCTGTTGAAGGAGGGATGAGCGTTAGTATTCTCTGTCCAGCACAATCCTTTCCAATTCCTGTATTCAGGTAAATTTAAAATCAGGGTATTTTCTCAATAAATTCAGAGCATTAACTGATCACTTCAAAGCATCATTCTCCTAATCACCTAAATTATTTTTTTTAATAATTTATTCTTCAGAACCTATTGGAATTGTTAGTCCGAAAGTAAATTTACTGGATCAGTTGAGGATTGTTATTGCCAAATATCATTCAACTTTTACTCTTCTGTGTCCTGGACAGGCCTACCCTACGCCTGTATTCAGGTATTGATGTTTGATCGATTTCCTCTTGAGGTTTTTGAAAGGGTCCATCCTTGTCCCACCATTCAGGTGTATTTAGTGACTGACTTGTTTTAATAATTAAAATGCTTTAACTTCGATTTGTCAGAACCGATTGGGAGTGCTTTGCCCAAGTTTCCAACTGGGGATAGTAGCCGTTCTTTTAGTGGTTATAGTCACTCGACCATAACTTTGTTGTGTTCAGCTCAGGCTTTTCCGGTTCCGGTTTTTAGGTAAGGTGCTAAATAGTTTACAAGAAGAAATAATTATAAAAGATAAATTGAAAACTTTGCAATATCCTTTGGGTCAAGTTTGTTTTAGTCCTACAAAGGGTATCCTTGGTACATCATTCAGGTTGAGATTATGAACAAAAAAAATAATTTTCATTCTAATTTCTTATTAAATTTTTAAGAACCTATTGGAAGTGCTTTACCAAAGTTTCCAACTGGAGATATTAGTCGTTCCTTTATTGGGCGAAGTAAATCAACATTAACCCTCTTGTGTCCTGCTCAGGCATTTCCAGTTCCAGTTTTTAGGTAAAGTTTTAAGATTTCGGTTAAATCGTGATTCTTTAGCTTCGATAAAAGACACTCTTTAGGATCCATTCTTCTGGCCTTGAAAAATCTGAAATGGTCTAAATAAATTCTAGATTTAACGATCCCAACAATTTAGGCATTTAGAGAATTTTCTTAGAATTGGTTATACTTCAGGAATTATTGAGAAATTTTATTTTTCTTTAGAGCCTGTTTCAAGTACAGCTCCGAGAATTCCATCAATTATTTTCAAACCAAGTATCGTAAATCATGGTGAGGCCATGTCAATTTTATGTCCAGCTCAAGGATTTCCTTCTCCTAGTTTCAGGTATACTCATTTACTAATTTACGAGGAAAAATCCATAAAAATTGAGGTTTCAATCTGTCTCAACATTTAAGCATTTTTTTTCATTTAAGAAAACTTTACAGCACGTTAAGCAATTTATGAATTTCTTTTTTAGAACCTGTATCAAGTACGGCTCCTAGAATTCATTCCCTAACATACAAACCTAGCACAGTTACAGAAGGTTTTGCAGTATCTATTTTATGTCCTGCACAGGGATTCCCTGCTCCTAGTTTCAGGTACAGCATTGGCTTTAAATTGTTTGTTTTGCAAATAGGAATAACACTCCTAGAATTCAGGCATTTTCTGATCTATTCTGTAATTTAGGAATCTAGCTAAATCTGATTTCATTTTACAATTCCTTTTGTCCTAGAACCCGTCTCAAGTGCATCGCCAAAATTACCTAGTTTGGTTCAAAAAGATTTCTTCATTGGTCATAAAAAGTCAATTGCTATGCTGTGTCCTGCTCAAGGATTTCCGTCGCCAAATTTTAGGTGCTTATTGATTTTATTCAGAAGTCTATCACAACATTATGTGGCATTTTTTTATTTTCCTTTTCTTATTATTGAATTACTTTATGGTGCTTTCAGAACCCGTTGGAGCTAAGGCTCCAGCATTGCCTAGTGAAGATTTTCAGAGATTATGGATTAGGCGAAATCGCAAACAGACATTTGCTCTCTTTTGCCCAGCTCAGGCATTCCCAGTTCCAGCATTTAGGTGATTAACTAAAATCTAAAGCTAAATTAATTTTTTTTCTAAAGAACCTGTTGGTGCAAAAGCTCCAACGCTTCCGAATGGGGATATTCAGGGTACATGGATACGAAGGAATTTAAATCAAACAATTACGATCTTTTGTCCGGCACAGTCATTCCCTGTTCCGGCATTCAGGTGCATTTTTAGTTTCTTCCCTAATATAAAATATTTTTTTTCTTTTTTTTTTGGAAAAAAATCTCAATAGAACCTGTTGGTGCAAAAGCTCCTGCCCTTCCGAACAGAGATAATTTGTCAATTCGAAGGGATTTAGGGGAAACCTTGACGCTTTTCTGTCCAGCTCAAGCATTCCCAGTCCCAGCATTCAGGTGATTAATTCGATAGTTTTATTAAGCTCAATTTTTCTTTGACTATTTTTTCGTACGAAGAACCCGTTGGTGCAAAAGCTCCAACTCTACCAAATGGGGATGTTCAAAGTCAGACAATACGAAGGAATCGAATGCAAACTATAACATTATTTTGTCCTGCTCAGGCTTTCCCTGTTCCAGCATTCAGGTGAATAAATTTAAAGGCTACAATTAAAAACAACGAATTATTTCTTCTCAAGAACCCGTTGGTGCTAAAGCTCCAACTCTTCCCAATGGTGATGTTCATAGTCAATCAATTAGAAGGAATCAAAAGCACACATTAACGCTATTTTGCCCTGCTCAGGCTTTCCCTGTTCCAGCATTCAGGTGAATAAAATTTAGGCTCGTTAAATGAAAAAAATCCATTTTTTCTGCCAAAGAACCTGTTGGTGCTAAGGGTCCTACATTACCAAGTGGTGACGTTAAGAAAACATGGATTGAGAGGCATTTAAGTCAAACTGTTACGCTTTTCTGTCCTGCCCAGGCATTCCCAATTCCGGCATTCAGGTGAATTTTTCAAAAAAAAAATTAATTAGGAGCAACGAATTTTTATTTTAAGAACCCGTTGGCGCTAAGGCACCTGCCCTATCTACTGACATAAAATTTTCGGGAATTGAAAGAAAAACGAATCAAGCTTTTGCCCTTCTATGTCCAGCTCAGGCTTTTCCTGTGCCAGCTTTTAGGTAAAAATAATATCTTGCGAGGGTGAATGACTCACAGTGTGATGAGATTTCCGTGGTTGTACCAGTGAGAGTAGTTTGTGTGTGTGTGGGTGGGATGAGGGTCGAAAAAAGGGAAATTGTATCACCATGGTGATTTTGTAAGCAATTTACATTTGTTTGACATGCGCACAGGGGTGGTAGATGACAATCAGCTGATAAGGGAAATTTTCAATTGATAACCTGTTGATACTTCCGCCTGGGATATTTCCCACGGAACCACGTGCTTCGGGGGATGAATGAATGTTGTGCGATTGCGCAGAATTTTCCCCTCAAATAACTTTCACTGACCTTTCCATGTGCAGAAATTTCACTCTCCACGACATACTTTCACGTTTACCCTAAACTTTATTATCCACTACCCAGTTTCCCAACATTCGGTGCAAGAGGGAAAGCAGTTGAGAAACTTTCTCACCACATTTGGGGCATGACTTTAATAAGAATTTTCTTTAAAGGGTTTGTTTTTTATTTTTCCGCAGAACCCGTTGGGGCAAAAGCTCCGGCATTTTCCTCAGATTCCAAGGGGAGTATTTTTGTGCGACCTGTAGCATCGAGTTTTGCTCTTCTATGTCAAGCTCAAGCTTTTCCGGTTCCTCTAATAAGGTAGCTTAAAAATAAAGAATGTTCGTAAAGTTTAGCCTATCCCAATATTCAGGATCTAAGAGACCTATATGTAGGGTAATAGGCACCTACTTCATAATCCTTCTTTTCCTCATAATTAGAACCCGTTGGAGCTAAAGCACCTACCTTTTCGACCGATTCAAAAATTTCCTCCTACGTGCGAGAAGTTGGTAGTAGTTTTGGGCTGCTATGTCAAGCACAGGCATTTCCTGTCCCATTAATCAGGTAAAAAAAAATTCCAGGATCTATAAAAGTTCTACTCTGTGATTTCTTTAGAACCCGTTGGAGCCAAGGCACCAACCTTTAGTTCAGAAGCAACAAGTTCCTCGTATAAACGAGCAATGGGGGAAAATTTTGGTTTACTGTGTCAAGCTCAGGCATTTCCAGTTCCCATCATGAGGTAAATGTCTGAAGTATATGAATTGTCGAAGAACACAAGAACGCAACAGGGTCCTTTGAAAAGTTCTGGGTGAATTTAAAATATGTTTTCTTTTTTTTGCAATTAGAACCTGTTAGTGCTAAAGCTCCATCATTTTCTTCTGAACTCAAAAGTATGAGTTTTCAGAAAGAAGTTGGTCATAGTTTTGCACTTCTGTGTCAAGCTCAATCATTTCCAGTACCTTCCATAAGGTAAAGATTCTTTCTGAAGCTTGAAAATCCTATTTTAAGAATTGGAGGCTATAACATTTACTTAAAACTTAAAAGAGATTTGAAGGGACATCCCGTTCCAACATTCAGTCTTAGAACTATAGTTTAAGACGTAATCCAAAAATAATAAAATTCCTTAGAACCTATTGGGTGGAAGTCTCCGGCTTTCAATACGGATTCCAAAAGCAGTACCTTTATCCGAGCTGAAAATCAAAGTTTTGGGCTTCTGTGCCAGGCTCAAGCATATCCTGTTCCTATTTTCAGGTAGATTTAACTCTTTTTGGCATTTCGTTCGCAACAAATTTTGATCAGCGTTCAAATCATTAGTCATCTTCATGTTCCTCTAGGTTCCCATTGATTCCTCAAAATATTCCTTTAAATTTAAATCATTCTTGTCCCTAATAAGGAATTTTCTCTTGTACTTTTTGCAGAGAGAAGTGGGGCATTTTTGGTGAGAAGTGAAGGTGCAGGTGTATAAATAAACTGAGAGCGTTTGGCCTACAACTTACCATGGGTCACAGGTGATGCCTTGCGTAAGTGTAAGTCTTCGCACCTAAATGCCTCAGCTTTGCATTTCTCCATTTTTGCCGCCATTCTCTGTGTTTTCACATGCTATAAAAAATCACGAATCGCACACATTTCATTGTTGGATCCTAGATTAGCAAAAAGACCTTAAAAAGAAATGCTAAAGGATCATTTTGGGGCATGATAAATGTTACTATTTGACATATTTTTGAATGATTTGAATGCAATGGAGTACCCGAGCTTTTTTAATTTTATTTATTGATTTCTTGTTTATTAATTTTATTTGTGCAGAACCTATGGGATCTGTGGCACCTAAAATAGCTGGTTTTCGACTACAAGAGTTGACAGTTGGCAAAGGGAGTGTAATGTCGATTCTATGTCTAGGACAGTCCTTTCCTACCCCGAGCTTTAGGTACCTACCAAATATTAGTTTGAGTTTTAAAACAAAATTGAAAAACTCTTTTTTGCAAGATGTCGATGGGGCTTCTGATTAATCAAACAGGGTTCCCTATGCTAATTCCTTCCTGACTTTCCTACATAACTTTAGAGAGATTTTTTTTCTGCTAAAAATTAGAGCCTGTTGGAAGTGTTCCACCTAAATTATCCGGAGATCGCCTGCAAGAAGTTAAAGTTCACAAGAATTTTTCAATATCCCTTCTCTGTCTCGGGCAGTCGTATCCTGTTCCTAGCTTCAGGTAAACGGTAGTGCTAGATTTATTGCATTTTGTGTCCTTTTTCTTCCGCTGCTATCCAGAACCTGTGGGCTCTGTAAAACCCCGTGTATCGTCAAAAACAATTGAGTTCAAAGATATTCCATCAGGAAGGACATTTGTGGGTTTATGTCCTGGCCAGGCATTTCCAGTTCCTGTCTATCGGTAGGGTGTTCTCAATTTAGATTCATTTTTAGACCAATTTTGTGAGTTTTGTCTCAATTTCCTCTTGTGGTCTGTGGTAAGTGGATGAAAAGTCATCTTCAGCTCCACTCATCATCTTTTGCATTAGGGTTGTGGAACAAAATGCCTCTGATTTGCCAACCCCTAACAATTGGCGAATTATACTAATATTATGCTATTTTCTATTAATCTTTAGATGGTACAAATTTATCGAGGGCACAACGAGAAAACAGGCTGTGGTTCTCAATGAACGCGTAAAGCAGGTTTCGGGGACGCTAATCATTAAGGATGCCGCAGTTGAGGATAGTGGAAAGTACCTTTGTGTTGTCAATAATTCCGTTGGCGGGGAGAGCGTTGAGACAGTGCTGACGGTCACGGCACCCCTTTCGGCTCGAATTGACCCACAGAGTCAGACAATTGACTTTGGACGACCAGCTGTGTTCACATGCCACTTCTCAGGGAATCCAATTAAGACAATCTCATGGATGAAGGATGGGAAATCCATTGGGCACAGTGATGCCATTCTCAGGATTGAATCTGTGAAGAAGGAAGACAAAGGCATGTACCAATGCTTCATTCGGAATGATCAGGAATCAGCAGAAGCAAGTGCAGAGCTCAAGCTTGGAGGAAGATGTAAGATTGAATCTTTTTGAATGAGAATTTTATTTAATTAACCTTTAATTTGATGCCTCTTTGCAGTCGATCCACCTGTAATTCGTCAAGCTTTCACGGATCAAGTCCTTCATCCGGGTCCATCGATGTTTCTACGTTGTGTAGCCGGTGGGAATCCCACACCGGAAATTTCCTGGGAGTTGGATGAGAAGAAAATTGTCAACAACGATCGCTTCCAAGTGGGGCAATACGTCACGGTGAATGGGGATGTTGTGTCATATTTAAATATCACGGCAATTCATGCAAATGATGGAGGACTCTACAAATGTATTGCAAGCAGCAAGGTGGGTGTTGCCACGCATTCGGCTAAACTCAATGTTTTCGGATTGCCATACATTCGTCCCATGGAGAAGAAGGCAATTGTTGCTGGTGAGACACTCATTGTAACCTGCCCCGTTGCTGGACATCCTATTGATTCCATTGTATGGGAGAGAGGTTTGTATCCCTTTTAAACATTCACAATGACCCTTGAATTGGCTAATTTTATACAACAAACATTCTATTTTTGCGCGGTTAATAGATAATCGAGCACTGCCAATCAATCGGAAGCAGAAAGTCTTCCCCAATGGAACCCTCATCATTGAGAATGTTGAAAGGAATTCAGATCAAGCAACCTACACGTGTGTCGCTAAAAATGCCGAAGGGTACAGCGCAAGGGGTGCATTAGAAGTTCAAGTTATGGGTAAGTTTGCAAGTATATTATCTCGCAGATTCCTCCAGCATTTGGGTGACGTTCACCACACACCAGCGTTCCTAATAATATTATGTGTGCACGCCAATAGATTGTAAAGTCAATGAGGAAGCCCGCATATATAGAGAAATTCCAAGAAGTATAAAGGAAAGCTCGAAGGAAAGAGATAAATCTGAGAAATTTCATTTAATTTGCAACTATAGTTGCAGCATAGAGTGCATTGAGTTTTCCTTTGAAGGGATTAAACTTAAGGAAACTTTGTGTGGTTTGCCTTTACCTCAAAGAGAAACTAAAGTACTTACTTAAGGGATGGTCACGTTATTTTGGAAACTCTACAGGAACAAAATGGCCAAAATGTGAGAATTTCAAATAATTTTTTTGAACACAAAAATTTATTTTCTGAATCGAAAGTAATGAATTCTTATCAGTATTTGGCCATTTAACATTAATGCAAGCAAATTTCGAATTTTTGGTTTTAAAATTGGCTTGAAAATCGCTCTTGAAAGTCCCCGAGTTTCCAAAATAACGTGACCATCCCTTAGATATTAAATGATTTAGCTGTGTTTCTTTCAGACACAGCTTTTGTGTACCGAGCAAAATCGAAAGTCGTCAGATCGGGCTCAAACTTGGTATGAGCACGAATTAGGGTCCCCACATTCCAAAAAACGTATGCGCCAAAAATAAGTTTTTTTCCGGCCGGCCGTCCGGCCGTCCGGCCCTCCGGATTATAAACTTAAATTGCAAGAGAACGGTAATAGATAGAGACTTGCGGTAAACGGCAAAGTTTAAATATCGACCTGAAGAAATCCGATTATGATGTCAAATCCACCCCCCCACCCCCCCGTCCGCCATTTTGAATAACCTCAAAATTTTGTTTTTGCTATATCTCAGCCCCTGTAATAGCTAAAAATCTGAAATTTTTATATGTTGTAGGGGCCATCAAGAGCTTTCCAACGATACCTCATTTTCGAATATCGGTCAAGCCGTTTAGTCAATATGGCCGCCACAATTTTTCATCGAAAATCGATCATAACTCGAAAACGGCTTGACCGATTTTGATCAACCCGGGCTCAAATAAAAGCTCTCAACAAACCCTACAACTTTCTAGAACATCCAAAGTTTTAAAAGTGACCGCCGGAGGGCCAAAAATTAAAAACAAAATTTTCGATGAATATCTCGAAAACGGCGACATAAATTTTTTTCATTTTTTGATATGTTATAGCTGACCATATTATCTAGCTCCATGCCAAAAATGAAGAAAATCTATGGATCCGTTCTCGAGATATAGCCTTCCAAAGTTGACATGTCATATCTCGGGTTCTACAAGTCCGATTTTGATCAACTCAAGCGCAAATGAAAAGTTTCGTGAAACCCTACAAATGTCTAGAACATTGCAACTTCGAGAAATGACCGCAAGAGGCGCTAAAATCAAAAACAAAGTTTTCGAAAATTTCGAAGTCGAATTTTTCGAAAATGGCGACATAAATTTTTTTAATTTTTCGATATGTTATAGCTGACTTCAAGACCTTTCCAACAAAAAAAAATTTATGAAAATCTATGGATCCGTTCTCGAAATATGGCCTTCTAAAGATTTCTTAGGGTATGACTTTTCAACTTTTCCCGACTTTGCGCGTATTTAAATTAATTCGCGTTCTAGTTTGCTCTCACAAAATTGGTATACTGAAAGAAACACAGCTCTCGTAAGCTTGGTCAGCTTACCAGTACATGTTATCATTGCAATTCATATTCAATTGGAAATTCAGTCAGGAAAAACTCACAAGATTTGAATGAAATATACTTATTCACATAATTTTTAATGCTGAAGCTTTCCAACAATATATACATAAGCTAACTGTTGAAAAAGTAATTGTTTTTTTTATTTAAATTGTAAGATTAGAAAACTTTAAGATATTTTTTTGATAAACAATTAACGATAAAAATATATCAGTATTTACTTCCTTTGAGATTAAATTAGATTTTTTTTCTATTTTATTATCAAAATCAGCATAATGTTAAAAAATATTTATAAATAATTTATTCAAATTAACTTTGCACCGAAGATCCACCAGTTAGATAAGCAGAGTCAAACTATAATTATCCAATGAAGACTTTCATCGAATTTATCAACCAATTAGAAGGATTTTTCAATTCTTCTTATTATTTATTGGTTCAAAAGAGATTTAAGGTGCAATTTAATTGGATAATGAGCAAAGTTCCCTCCACGTTTTATTAAATAAGGAGGAGTCTCCGTGCAAAGTTTTAAATTCATGTCTTAAAAAATTCAGAGAGCGTCACCAAGGGAGGAATCTGCAAATTATTTTTTTTTATAAAATGAAAATTATATTTTCCCATGTATAAAAGATATTCTTCGCACATAAAGATGAAGGGTTTTGTGCGAATTTTCAGAAAAAAAATTCCCCTTTAAGAATTTTCAATGAAAAATGGTAAGTTTGCTGATTGCAAAAATTAACGCGATTTTGCTTCTTGTTTGTGTCTCTTCTCAAAAACCAAAACTTCACACAAAAAATACATTTTTACGGACAAAAGTCTTGCCGCAAATTGTTCCATTTGATTTTGGGGATGAAGTGATAAATATGTACGACATGGTTTCGGCAACGTGTACGGTGAATAAGGGTGATCCTCCCATTGATATCACATGGAAAACATCCACGGGGCAGAAGTTGACGACAAATGATGGTATTCTCATAAGTCGAACAAGTCAGAGGATTAGTACGTTGAGCATTGAATCCGTAAGGGCAAGACATCGTGGAAATTATACGTGTGTTGCTAAAAATTCTGCTGGAAAGGTTGAATATTCAGCTGATTTGGTCGTTAATGGTTTGTGCAGGATGTCTCCCTATATACAGTCTCCTTTTTTGATTAAAATTATGTTTAGTTCTTTCTTTAATTAAATTTTTGTTAAGAACCTTCCATCACTTTATTTTGATCCATCCACGTACTTTCTATCGTCGTAAAGTTCTCCCACAAATTGCTCCCTTTGACTTTGGCACGGAGGACATCAATGAGATGGATCCAGTTTCTGCATACTGCAGCGTCAATAAAGGTGACCTCCCGTTGAATATTTATTGGACACGAAATGGCCGAAAAGTTTTCACAAATGACGGCATCCTCATCAGTAAGACGAGCCAGAGAATATCTGTTCTTAGTATTGAATCTGTACGAGATCGCCATTCAGGGAATTATACATGTTGGGCTGAAAATAGTGCAGGAAGTGTGCATCAGAGTGCTCAATTACATGTGAATGGTTATTAGGATTTTTCTCAATTTTATTGTCTGTAAATTTTTAACGTTATGTTGTTTGTTTTTCTTTTCGTTTTCATCCACATTTTCCTCTGAAAGTTCTCCCACAAATCCTTCCCTTTGACTTTGGTGATCCGGTGGATGAGATGGCAATGGCTACGGTGAATTGTGCCGTCACCAAAGGTGATTTACCCCTTGAAATCTATTGGGTTTTCAATGGGAAGAGACTTTCCAGCAATACG
Source organism: Lutzomyia longipalpis (assembly GCF_024334085.1). Classification (NCBI taxonomy): domain Eukaryota; kingdom Metazoa; phylum Arthropoda; class Insecta; order Diptera; family Psychodidae; genus Lutzomyia; species Lutzomyia longipalpis. The sequence goes on from NC_074707.1 coordinate 20,531,804, forward strand.
GATGACATTCTCCTGACAAGGAGTGGCCAGAGGATTAGTATGTTGAGCATAGAAGCAGCCAAGTCCAAGCATCGTGGAAATTTTACATGTGTAGCGAACAATTTGGCAGGACAAATGGAATTTACAGCGGAATTGAAAGTGAATGGTACACCCAAAAGCTGCTTAAGAAGTTCTATAATTTAGTAATTAAATAGAGTTGCGAAATGTTCTATTGTCAAATTGATAATAGAGATAAGCTTAGAAATTCTCTACCTATCTACTTTCTCAAAATTTTAGAACATTTCCAACTTTGCGTGTGAGAGAGAACATTCATTAGTCATCGTTGTTTGGAGCAAAATCCCTTTTTAGTTTAAATTGTTTTGTGGCTGTAGTTTTAATTGATTACACCTCTTTGCTTCTCCACCTCCTACACCCCCACCCCATTCAATCCTCTTCCTGGGAAAACAAATCCATTAATTATATTTCATGGAAGCTTTTCGCATGATGTGACAAACAAAATGAAAATCTCCCTCCGTACACAGTTCCACCGCACATCATGCCTTTCTCATTTGGGGATGAACCCATGAATCCGGGTGATAGTACAGCGGTGAATTGTATGGTGACAAAGGGTGATCTTCCGCTTACATTCAAGTGGCTCCTCAATTCGCAAGAGGTGGTCTCAGGGCAGGGTGGTGTGACCATTGTGAGGATGTCACAGAGACTGAGTGCCTTGAGTATTGATGCCATTTCCGATAGGCACCGCGGGACTCTCAAATGCATTGCACAGAATTGGGCAGGAAAGACCGAAGCAGAATCTGAGTTATTTGTTAATGGTAATTGAGGGTAATTTATCAGCCCACTGAATGCTTGTTTTTTTTTGTTCTTTTCTTTCACTTCCATCCCATCTCCTTGAAAAAAAAAACTAACAAAAGTCCCTCCTCAAATAATTCCTTTCACCTTTGGGAGTGAACCATCCAACTTTGGGGAAATCTCGGGGATTCAGTGCTTAGTACCCAAAGGGGATCTCCCGCTTGACATTCACTGGACCCTCAATTCCGGACCAATTGTTTCGGGTGAGGAGGAAATCACGGTGACACGGTTGAGTCCACGAAGTAGTTCTCTGAGTATCGATAGTCTTGGCTGGAGGCATCGTGGGGTGTACAAATGTGTCGCAACAAATGCAGCCGGAAGTGCAGAAGCAACATCAGAACTTAAAATTAATGGTATTTTATTTCGTTCGTTGAGTGTGTCCTTTTGGGCAGAAAACTTTTTTCTTATTTTGTGTATCTGTAATTTTGAAGAGACAGCAAGGAAGCTTTCTAAGCATGGTACACCTCTGTGGAGAATTTTATTGAATTTTGAAAGTTGGTTATACAGCGAAGCTCTTGCAGGAGAAAATGTAATGAAATCCCAAATGCAAGAGGAAAAGTTCTTGTAACATTTTCACTTGCGGGACAAAGTTTTTGGTCCTCTGTGTACCATATGGTGGTTACTTTGTACATATAATATTAAATCAAATTTTGAAATATGAAATTCTAAGTTCTAACTTCGGTTCTAACAGTTATCTTGGCTCAATTTTTCACTTTTCTTTCAATTTTCGAAGAATTCACTCTTTGATTGAAGGTTTAAGAATTCTTTTCTAACTGTTTTCTCTTTGACTAAAGAAGATCCTACAAAGGACCTACAAATTAAAGCAAAAGATTTGGTATTCTCCCTGATTTACCATAAATGAATAAAATTTTGAATTAATTCAAAAGCTTCCCGCACAAGTCACACATTTATGGTAAGGAGAAGAATGTCGTCCAGCATGAAAAAGGGACGAACAAACGAACAAGGAAATTTAATCAAGAATTCCATGCAGATACTCCTTGCTGTCTTTTCATGGAACATACAACAGCAACAGTATAGTGGCTCAATTGCCATGGTATTTTAGTCTTTTTTACGCTTAGTTGACCTCCCCTATCCAACCAATTTTCTTCCTCCTTTGTCCACGTGCGAATATCCTTAAAATACTGTCATCATGTCTGTCTCTCTGCTTTTACTCCGTTAAAGTTCCACCACAAATTATTCCATTCACGTTTGGGGATGAAGCTTCGAATCCAGGCAATAGTCACGCTGTCCATTGCACGGTTACTAAAGGTGATGTGCCAATTGACATCAGATGGTCACTCAATGGGCAACCACTTGTGAATTCAGAGAATGGTGTGACGATTTTTCGAATGTCACCCAGATTGAGTTCGCTCAGCATTGATAGTGTTGGGGGTGCACACAGGGGTGTTTTTAAGTGTACAGCCTCCAATGCAGCCGGAACAACGGATTATGCAACAGAATTGACTGTTAATGGTACCTTTTATCTTTTGTTGAAGTTTTTCCACGTTTGTGTGTGTGGATCTAACTAATTTTGTTGCCTTTTCTTCATTCATTCGTCCTATTTTCCCATACCCACCCCCAACAACAGAAGTTCCTTTATATTAAAACACGTTGCGCATAAATTGTACGTACAGTTTCACCGCAAATACTGGCATTTGCCTTTGGGGATGAGGCGTCGAATCCGGGGGAGAGCATTGGTGTGCAGTGTATGGTGACAAAGGGAGACCTCCCTGTGGAGATTCAATGGATACACAATGGTGAAGCAATAATGTCTGGCAGGGATTCATTTACAATTTCACGTCTCAATCCGCGTACAAGCTATTTAAATATTGAATCTCTCGGTGGTATTCATCGGGGTATCTACTCGTGCCAAGCGAGAAATGCAGCTGGATTGGCCAATCATTCTGCACACCTTCATGTCAATGGTATTATGTACAACAGAACATAGAGCAATATCGCATCATAGGATTCTAATTATTATTGCTTTCTGTGCCCTTTGAATTTAATCTCTTTGATTTATTTCTCTGTAAAAATATTATTTTCCAAGAAGAATTTTTATTTTTGGAACCTAAATTATTTTTCAATGAAAAGAGTTTTCTTTATTCTTCAAGAATTATCATCAAAATGGGAAAATAACATTTTACATTCTTGATGATGATGATTCCTGGAAAATATCTTAATATTTTCTTTTGAAACACTTTAAAATTTTCTTTTCTATTTTGATCCCTCTCTATGTCCATCCACCCCCTAGTTAAACCCTACATCAATCCATTTGCCTTCGATGGAGATGCAAATTTCGGTGATAGTGTCCAGTTGACGTGTCACGTGTCAAAGGGTGATTTACCACTTAAAATCACATGGTTATTCCGTGATATGCCACTTCTCAGTCATTTGGGTGTTATGGTAACGAAGATTGGGGATCGATCGAGCTTCCTCACGATCCCCGCCGTCACAGCAAATAATGGTGGGATGTACACGTGTAGAGCCATCAATTCTGCCGGAACATACAATCATTCCTCCATGCTCAATGTTAATGGTTTGCTCCTTCACAAAACAATTTATATATAAATGTTTTTTGTTCTTTCTTTCTTTTTATTTGTTATCTCCACCTCAACCAACCCGAAAAAAAAAGTTGCTCCCCAAATTATGCCATTCGCTTTTGGGGATGACCCATCAAACTACGGTGATAGTACAGCTGTCCAGTGTATGGTGATTAAGGGTGATGCTCCACTCGAGATTCGTTGGTATCTCAATAATGAGACAATTACAAATGGAAAATTTGGTATTTCCATTATAAAGATGTCAGCAAAATTGAGTTCATTGAGTATTGATTCAATTAATGATAGGCACAGAGGCAATTTCTCATGTCTCGTTTCCAATAAGGCTGGAAAGACATTCCATACGGCTGAACTCAAAGTTAATGGTTCGCAAAAGTTTGTTACTCAAATGAAGTAATTTTTGTGATTTATTAATATTTTTTCTTGTTCAATATTCTCTTGCTTTTGGTTTTTTTCTTCCTGAATTTTCGTGAAAGTTGTGCAAATGAGTATATTCGTTTAAGGATAAGAATAATCTTGCAGAAAAATATTTAGAAAAACAATAAGAAAAGGTGTTCCTATTATAAAATGGATCATCTGAGAAAAGGCTCTAAAGAATTGATTAAAAATACGAAAAAAAAATGACGTCACAAATGTTGAGGAAGTATTTTTACGCCTCATGCATTGAAAAGCACAATAAGCACAATAATGACGTCATTGTTTGCATTTTTGTACAAATTTTTAGAATAATTTTCAAAATATTCTCACTAAAGAATTTTCTAATAGCGAATTCCTATTTTTTTTAAATTCTTTACAAGATTACGTATAAGGAGGAAAAGGGATTTTTTATATAGAGAAACAGTTAAACTCCTTTTAATTGAAACTTAACATGAAGAGTTTAAACAATAAAAATTTTATTTTTCCATGTCAAAATGACATAGTGAAGATTTTTTTAAATTATGTTATGATCTTAGCTGAAAAGTCTGCAATAGAGTTACCAACAAACATGGGAGAGACATAGTTTGTGTGCCGTTTGTGTTTAACTTCCAGATGAAATATCCAATTTAGGAGGGACGACAAACTTTCACACAGTTTCTTTCCTATGTACTGTACATAAATATCATATGCATAGTGTACATATTGTTATCACAGGAAAACCATAAATTCAAAAGCAAGAGAATTGCATGTTGTGTTGTAAGAGGAGAGTGAAAGAGAGAAGAGAGAGTGTGAGGTGAATTTGTCTCTTGATTTTCATGTTGATTCACTTTTCCATTCCTTCGCCCACAAAGTTCCACCACAAATCCTCCCATTTTCCTTTGGGGATGAGCCAGCAAATTCAGGCGATAGTGCTGGAGTAACGTGCATCGTGACAAAGGGAGACTCCCCCATAAACATTTCGTGGGAATTCAATGATGAATACCTCAGCAGTGGTGATGCAATGAATATTATTATAAATCGCATTTCGGCAAAATCCAGTTCACTAACCATTGATTACGTCAATGGGGAGCATCGGGGTGTTTACAAGTGCATGGCAATGAATACAGCTGGCAAAGCGGAGTATTCAGCTGTATTTGATGTTAATGGTAAAGTCAAAAGTTTCACAGAGAGGGAAATATTGGTTTTCCTCGTTGCTTGCTACATTGTAGCTACAACGATGAACTTGCATTGCATATGAAATATCCTTTGTTACCCTTTATTTCTTTATTTAATTTAGAAGATTTTCTAAATGCTTTTTCCGTTCAATTTTATCCAATAATGAAAAAAATCTTCTTTTAGTCCTGCCCAACATCCATCCATTCTCATTCGACGGTGAGGCAAATTCGGGGGATAGTATTCAATTGACTTGCCATGTGTCGAAGGGTGATTTACCGCTGGTGATTAAATGGACACACAATGGGAATCCCATTTATTCCCATTCTGGCATCTTGGCGAATAAAATTGGTGATAGAATTAGCTTATTGACAATATCTTCCGTTGAGGCAACCCATTCGGGTATCTACACATGCATAGCATCCAATTTAGCTGGAAAAATGAACTTTTCCGCTGAACTATTCGTCAATGGTTTGTGAAAATTGGTCTAACGTTCAATTTTCTCTTTTTTTCGTTCTTTTCTGTATATCCTCTCGTTTTTTGTTTGACAACACACAAAGTCCTTCCACACATAAGTCCTTTCACCTTTGACGAGGACATTTTCAATGGGGATTCGGTCCAGGTGACGTGTCATGTGACAAAGGGGGACAAACCACTGAATATTTCGTGGAAATTCATGAAGGAAGAGCTGAGACCGAGTTTGGGGATCAATACAATTAATCTAGGGGATAAAACGAGTATGCTCATCATATCGTCCGTATCAGCTGGACATATGGGGGAATATCAATGTCTTGCGGAAAATGGGGCAGGAATTGTGGAGCATAGTGCTCAACTGAATGTTCATGGTTCGATACAACATTCTACAATATATCGTTCGAATTTTAATTTGCTCTGTTTGCTTTCTTTTTTTTTTCTTCTTTATTTGCATATATTGGGAACCTTTTTTTGGTGTTTTTTTTGTGCCTTCCTTTCAAAATGGAAAAAAAATGCTTGATCCTGTGTAAAAAGTTCCACCCCACATCAATCCTTTCTCCTACGAGGATGACATCAATCTCGGGGATTCCATTGATTTCCTCTGTCAGGTCTCCAAGGGAGATCGTCCTGTGAAAATTTCATGGAACTTCCATGGGTTGTCGGAAATGCAAAATTTGGATATACGAACAAAGAGGATATCTGAGCGTTCATCGCTACTTTCAATTAAAATTGTCAAGCCAGAGCACAGTGGTAATTACACGTGCACTGCATCCAATATTGCCGCAACGACGAGCTACACGACAACACTCACAGTCAATGGTATTTTTTTATTAACTCTATACCTACATATATAGTGAAAAGGATAAGCTTTGCGTGGAAAGTAATTTTTCCTAATTTGCACACAGTAATTAATCAACTAACTTTTTTTTGGATGTGAAAATTACTGGTTTTGGTGAAGGATGCACTCCTCTTGATGCCAAATTAATGAGGCTTTAGGATTTTCCTTCCATGGAAAATTATGCGACAAACATACTACTTTTAATAGTTTTTTTTAAAATTAATAACCTACCCTGTATTTTCCTACTGAAAATTTATCTCAATTTACTGGGGCACAATGCTAGAATCATTGATTTTGCAAAGATACAGCAAAGAAGTGATTTGTTTCGAGAGCTTTTCGGGGGATGTTCTAAATCAGCAAAACTTCGGGGAGGCAATTTGTAAAATACATACAAATTTTGCACGAGATCAGCATATTGAGACTCAAAGTGTGTTTGCAGTACTCCCAAAAATTACTCCATTCATCTTTGGGGATGACCCACCCTTTGTGGGTGATCTGGTGACGGTACAGTGTGCTGTGGGATCAGGTGATATGCCACTGAAGATAACATGGCTCCACAATGGGAAGCTACTGGATGCTGCGATGGGTGGTGTGACGATTCAGCGTCAGGGTAGGAGGGTGAGTGTTCTCACCATTGAGGCAGTTTCTGCTGAGCACATTGGAAATTACACGTGTCTTGTGGAGAATCACGCTGGGATTGTCAATCACACGGCCAATCTGTCGGTTAATGGTTGGACGTTTTCCGTTTCTTCCTCGAAATGTTGTTCCGTGTAGTTTTTCTTTTATATTGCTAATTAGATTCTCATTTAATTGGCTTTATTTTCTCTTATTTTCCTTTTTCTCTCTCTTTTTTTGCCTTCCTCCACAACCACCACATGATAAAATCCCATTAGTTCCACCCAAAATTGCTCCTTTTGACTTTGGGGATGAACCACTAAATTTCGGGGAACCTGCATCGGTTCAGTGCACCATCTTGGGTGGAGATTTACCCATAAATGTAACGTGGTTGCTGAATAATAAGAGTGTGGATATTTTTGCGGATATTTCGGTTGCCAAAATCGGCAAAAGGGTCAATGTGTTGACCATTGAAGCTGTAACAGGGCACCATGCTGGTCTCTATTCGTGCTATGCCACAAATCGTGCCGGAGCTACTGATTATTCAGCTCAACTGGCTGTTAATGGTGCGCTTTAATGTTTAAAGTAGAGCTTTTTTATTGATGTTCTTCCTACTTTTTCTTTTCTTTATTGTGTATGCTTATCCCAGTCCCACCGAGAATCACACCCTTCTCCTTTGGGGATGAAACAATGAATTTCGGTGAACCTGTTTCCGTTCAATGTACAATTTCCGGTGGTGATTTACCCGTAAGTGTTACGTGGAAATTCAATGGGGAGGATCTTCAGCCCTACTTGGAGATTCTCACTGAAAGTCGAGGGCAGAGGATGCATAATTTAATGATTGATTCAGTCTCGGCTAAGCACTCCGGAAATTATACGTGCCAGGCTGTCAATAATGCCGGAAGTGTGGCACATACATCGGTGCTCAGAGTTAATGGTTATTACAAGAAGTCATTTTAGTCTCTTTTATTTTTATTGTGAGGGACGATGTTATAATCTCTGAGTATTAATGCAGTGGAATGGAATATTTTTGAAATATTTTCATTAATTTTTCTTTTCAAATGTTAATATAAATTAGGAAAAAAAATCTTTTTGTTTAAAATAATTACCAAAATCAATGGATTAATACTCAAGAAGATTTATCGCAATTTCTTTTATGTTTTCTCCTTCAACTTTCCGCCCTAAATCCTCAAATATGCGGGGAAAAGTTCCACCAAGAATTGTCCCGTTCTCCTTTGGCGATGAGCCGGCAAATTTTGGGGATTCAGCGAGTGTTCAGTGCTCCGTGACATCTGGCGACTTTCCAATTCATATTCAATGGCTCTTCAATGGACACCCCCTTACGGGTGACATGGGGGTATCCACATCGCAAGTGGGTAAACGCTCCAATGCACTCAATATTGACTTTGTTGAGGCATCCCATGCTGGCGATTACACGTGCGAAGCTGCTAATGACGCTGCCACAGTCAATTCGACAGTCCAACTCGTTGTTAATGGTTTATATGCAGATTTTCTTTCTTTTTTTTTTTGTTGTGTATTCATTTGCACCGAGTTTCCTTTCTATTTTAGTGCATTTTTTCATTTACATACTGTTTTTTTGGTTGTTCCCTTCGAGGCTTTTCCGCAATTCCTCCTTTCAGTGTGCTTTTAGTAAAATTGCACAACGAAATCCTTTTTCTCAACAAGCTTGAAAGTTAATTTAAAATGAATTCTGTAAATTTTTTATTAAGTTGAAAAAGCAGAAAATCCACTTAAATTGAATGGGAAAATGCAACTGTGCAGTGTATTGAAATACAAAAAATTAAAATTTTAATGATTTTAAAGATCTTTTTGTGAAATAGAATATTTTTGTTCATTGTGAGGGCTGAGGGGCAAATAATAATCATTATAATGAATTATTAATTTGTGATAGTTTTGATACATAATATCGTAATGCATATACTTGCAGTCCCACCAAAAATTGCCCCATTTACATTTGGGGATGAGGAAATGAGCTATGGTGATACAATATCAATTCAATGCATTGCTTCCGGTGGCGATTTACCTGTGAACTTTTCATGGCTCCACAATGGAAAGCCTCTCGGTGGTTTCTTGGAAATTGTCACGGAAACAAGGGGAAAACGGATAAATACCCTAACAATAGATAGTGTTGCGGCAAAACATATTGGAAATTACTCATGTAGAGCACAAAATCGTGCTGGTGTTGCTATCCATTCGTCCGAGCTTCGAGTTAATGGTTTGTGGTGTAACCCACTGAGTTATTAATTTCACTCTCTTTACTGCTATACTGTGTTATTTTCACATCCCATCATGATATCCCTCCGCAACCACTATCCTGAGGAAATACATTTAGGGTACAACAAGGATGATATGAGTTTTCCGGGAAAATAAAATTGATTTTCTTTTCATAAAATTCGGGATTGATAGGTCATTAAAGTTTTGTTTCTAGCAAAAAGAATTCTGTAAAATTTGAAAGACGAGGATCATTCTTGAGACAGTTCTTGAAATGCGGGGTTTACTTTTCCTTCTCGGTTGAATAAACAATCTCATTTATATAGCTCTGGAGAAAAGGGCGTAAACCTGGGGGAATTTAATGATAAAACCATTAAATTTAATTAATCAATAATAAATTCACAGCAATGTTAATATCTTTCACTCCACGTGAATGCCATCACATACAACCCGTAAAGTCCCACCAAAGATTGCTCCCTTTACCTTTGGGGATGAAGCAATGAATTATGGAGAGACTGTTTCGGCACAATGTACCATTTCCGGCGGAGATTTACCTGTGAATGTCACATGGTACTACAATGACCAACCCCTGGACGCATATTTGGGTGTCTATACGGAAAAGCGTGGCAAACGCATTAATAATCTCATGATTGACTCTGTGGCGGCCAAGCATATTGGGAATTATACTTGCGTAGCCATCAATAGAGCTGGCAGTGTGCAACATTCAGCGGAACTACGGGTGAATGGTGCGGAGGCCCACCTGTCGCTCACATTCTTTGATATTTTTCTCTCATTTTTTCTTTTATATTTGTTTTTTAATCGATTGATGAATCCCAAGTTCCATTTCATTCTTGCTCTTTCGCCTCATCATTCGTTATATATCACTTTCAGTTCCACCAAAAATAGCTCCATTTGATTTTGGGGAGGAGCCCGCAAATTCTGGAGATTCTGTGTCAGTGCAATGCACTATATCATCCGGAGATTTGCCAGTAAATATTTCATGGTTATTTAATGGGACACATATTGATCCAGCTGATGGTGTAGATATACTAAGAATTGGAAAGAAGAATAGTGTCTTAACAATTGATACCGTGAGGTGGACACATGCTGGCACCTATGTGTGTCAAGCATCAAATCGTGCAGCTACTGTGGAAATATCTTCTCAATTAGTTGTTAATGGTAAAATTATGTTAGACAAAAATCTCTCGCACTAATTCGCTTTTCTCTTTTCCTTCTTTAACCACCTTCCCCCTCAAAAACCATCCAAAATGATTTCCACACACACACACTAAAAGTTCTGCCACGAATCATCCCGTTTGCCTTTGAGAAGGGACCTGCGGTAATGGGGCAGGATTTAACGTTGACGTGCTCAGTTCCGGATGGGGATCTCCCAATTGGTATTCAGTGGTATTTCAATGGGGAACCCATATTGAATATGGACGATATGTCCACTATGAAGGTGGGACGAAGGACAAGCGTACTCACCATTGAATCCGTGAGAGCTCATCATGCGGGCAATTTCACCTGTCAGGCAAAGAATGGGGCTGGAAAAGCACAACATTCAACGGAATTGAGTGTCTATGGTGATGATAAATGGAATATAGCTTCGTGATTTTCTTATTGTTTCTTTTTTTTTCATGCAAAAATCAATCGTTTTCAATGATTAATGTAGTGGAAATCGTTGCGCAGATTTACGATGTGCAAAAATTGAGATGATTTGAATCATTTATTATCATGTAAAGCTAAGCTTTCTTACAAATTGTTCTAAAAGAAGAATTTATTATGCTAAAAATTCAAAAGATCTTATCTCTTGGAAATTTTATTCATTTTCAAAGAGTTTTCCAAATTTCTTTACTCACTATAAACCGAGATTGAGCAAATAATCTTACAATTTTAGCTCCATAATAAACTCATTTAATCTTCCGAGAGCTTTTATAAGAAAGCTTCAAATTGAATTCCAGGAAACTGTATAAAAAAAATGGAGCGGGAAATAGAATTTATGGACCTTTTCCGGAAAAGATTTTCCAAGAATTCTATATTTATTTACAACCCAGGAAGTGATTAATTTAGGGGGAGTTTTTCTTGCCAAATGAAATTAAAAAAAAACTTTCTTTTGTAATGGAAAATTGAAAAAAAAAGAAACGATTTCCTCTGCAAAAAATTGAACGCAATTGTATTTTGGGGAAATTTTTATCGATTTCTATTTTAATTTATATTTGTTATTTTTAATTAATTAATCCATCCCCCTTTGCGGGACGTGATCCCCTAAATTCACAGGTTTATACACATTTTTTTTACACGTAAATTCCCTCTTTTATCTCCCCATGCAGTTCTACCAAAAATAGCTCCGCTGGTATCCGGAGATGAGCCCCTATTTTTGGGTGACTATTTTCAATTAAATTGCGCCGTGGTTCACGGAGATTATCCCTTTAATATCACATGGTGGTTCAATAATGCGCCCCTGGACCGAGGGATGGGCGACATGACGATAACAATGCTGGGAAAAAGGAGCAGTTCGCTGAATATTGAGTCAGTTATGGCTCATCATGTCGGAAATTACACTTGTGTGGCTGCAAATAGAGCTGGAAATGCCACATCCACAGCCAAACTCACTGTTAATGGTGATTTTAACCACATTACCTACCCTACCTAACACTCTATCTCACCCATTTCACCCCTATTCAGTCCTTTTTGTCTTGTCACACTGTCGCTTTTTTTTAAACTGGGATGAGAGTGATTTAAAAGTTCAATTATTGCATTTTCTTGCGGATTTTCATAACATTTTCTACGCTTTTTATGAAAGAAAAAAAATTCTACTAACCACCTTCAATGTAAAAGAATACCTTCTTCAAGATTTCATGAGCAGGAAGAGAATTCATTAAATTTCTTTTCTTGCAAAAAAGTATTTTAGGAGGAGGAGGAGGAGGAAAAAAAAAGCTCCAAAGAACCAATTATGTGTGGTTGTGAGCTTTTGTGAATGAGAGTGGATTAGATGACGTAAACATGGGTGGGGAGGGGAGGTAATTAAAAGAGCGGTCTAATTGTATATATGAAATTACCCTCAAAGTGTTGGTATTTAATTTTTCTCGTCTTCTTCTCGTTGTATTCTCCTCATGCTTACATTCACGCTCGAAAAAAATGCCTTCCGGGGGGTGCGGCATACACAATGTGATGAATATTGAAAAGAATTGCCGCAAATTCAACCCTTGGCTGTGTCAACGGACACCGGCAATGAAGGCGATTATGTCCAATTAACGTGCATAGTGTCCAAGGGAGATTTCCCAATAGCCTTTTCGTGGGCACTAAATGGGCAGCCGGTCACGAGTTCAGGGTTAAGAGCGGTCACAACACTCAATGTGGGGCGGCAAACAAGGTAAAATGGCTAAACATAAATCTTGTGTGCACTGTGAAGAAAAATTAGTTGAATAAGGGATAATTTGGTAAATTCTGGCAAAATTAATCAGAAAAGATTTTTAAAACATTTTTTTGGGTATTGCTGCTTTTTACTTTAGAATAATGAAGCTTTTATTATAATATTTTGTATATATAATAAAGGGTTAAAAGTTCCAAAAAAGCTTAATAATCGTGTGGGTTACTGTGGTAATTTATACCAATACTTTCCATAGCAAACTTTCACAGTGTTACAGAGTACAATAGATTAAACTTCAATCAAAGAGCTTTCCCGCCCCAAAATATACCAAATTAGATGTACATACATATACGAAAGCTTCTTATTATTTTAATTATGCTTAGGGGATAGAAGATGAGAAGGAGAAAAATGTAATTCATTGTGACAAGAACGGATATTAGGGAGAAAAAAAGGAAGTAAAAGCTCCGCTATATATGGGGAAGGAAATGAATCCTTCAAGCGTGACATGAAAGACACGCCATAAGAAGAGAAAAAATGTACAAAAATATGCATGAGCTTTTTTTATTTATTAGTTTTCTGCCGCCTTGTGATGAGGGGTGGGAAAGTGTGTGTGGGGAGAATAAAGGGAAATTTATTTATATACAAATTGTAATGCTACATAGCAATGTTGTAATTTTTCTCACATTTGTCTCCCGATGACGCTCATGGACATCTTCCGTGGATTTACTATACATTATACAAATTTTTTTCTACATGCCCGGTTGTCTCCGCTCCCCCCTCTTTGGGGATTTACGTGTAGTTTGCTGATTGTACAGAATGTAAGGCATCACCATGCTGGATTGTACACTTGCACAGCAAAAAATCCAGCTGGAAATGCTACAAAGTCCGCCACGTTGGCAGTTAAGGGTATATTACATACAAACCAACACCAAAAGCTTCTCTTTTGCATTAAATATGTTTGCCTTTCAACGGAATATGAAAAAACAACATTCTTTCGCTTTGCTCTCCTCTCTCCATAATCCACCAAAGAATATTCCTGCATTTATATTTTTTTTACTTTGCTTCTCGGATTTCTTTTCACACACCCACACTCGAGCTGCCCTTTTTTCCCACCTTCGTCATCACCAGACCCCAGCTCCTGGGGGTTTTGCACGGAGTGAAACAAGGGGGTGTCGAGTTGTTTTGTCCTCGATGGTGAAAAATTCACCGATCCGGAAAAGTCGAAGGCATAGTGCGAGAGGGATTGAAAAGATGTTTTTCCTTCTGCCACTCTTCTCCTTCATATTGACGTATTTTTCTCTGACCCTCGAAAAGGGACGATTCTTTTTCTAATCATCCCCCCCCCCCCCCTACACACTATGGGGGGTGGAATGGGTAGTTTTTTTTTACTCGTCGAAAAAGCTCTTCCCCGTCATTGAATCTAAGGGGTGGGCGCTATGTTCTAGGAATGAGTCTGAGCGCAATAAAATTGCCCCGCCCATATTGTCCTTATCCCCCCATGTTCCACCACTTCCTGTCTGCGGCGCTCACGGTGGAAAGACTCAATTTGCAACAAAATCCCGTCACTCTCACTCCCATCCACTTTTTTTCTTTATACTAACAGATAGTTTTTCTTTTTACTATGTTGCTTTTGGTGATGTTTTTTAGAGTAAAAAAAAAACTGCATGACATAATCCAATTTAGAGCCACGAGATGATAAATTGTGCTTGAAAATTTCGTTGCATCAACCGTGTTTGCATATAGAGAAAATCTATATATCTTTCGGGAAGTTTTTTGTGAATTTATATTCCGGAGAAGAAACATTTTACCTATATACATATTTTATTGGGAAATCCGGAAAAATCAATATAAAGTATATTGCATGATTTTGCAATTTTCACCCGAAAAGAATGCAATAAACTTGAAGAAAAATTGATTAAATTCTATTTCAATAATATCAAAAATATTTTCATGCTTCTCATCTCGCATAAAGATTCTTTTATGAAAAAAGACGTTTAATAAAAGATTACTAAAAGTTCCTTCTTATGGCTCTAAATTAATTGCTATTTTCTATGTACATTTTATACTAATTTCAATTAACTCTACTAAGTTGTCCCAATTAACTTTCTTTCTTTATTTTTCGTTAAATTTAATGTATTTTTATGCTAATTGATTTTCCAAATCTCTGGATTTTTCTGGGGATTTTGGGTTAATCAATACGTCCGGTCGTCCGTCATTTGCATGCTTAGAGAAAAAAGCTTTCTGTGTGTCTGGATGCGAAAAATTCCCAGGAGTTCTAATATGAATTTTCTGGACGTTCCAGTTCCACCACGTTGGATTCTGGAGCCAACTGACAAAGCTTTCGCTCAGGGTTCAAATGCCAAAGTTGAGTGCAAAGCCGATGGCTTCCCAAAGCCACAGGTTACATGGAAGAAGGCCGTTGGTGATACCCCTGGGGACTATAAAGATCTCAAAGCCAATGATAATATTCGCGTTGAGGATGGTACGCTCTTTGTCAATAATATTCAGAAGAATAATGAAGGATACTACCTGTGCGAAGCTATTAATGGGATCGGAAGTGGACTTAGTGCTGTAATACTCGTTAGTGTTCAGGCTCCACCGGAATTCACGGAAAAACTACGAAATCAAACCGCACGACGTGGTGAGCCTGCGGTGTTGCAATGCGAAGCAAAAGGCGAAAAACCCATTGGGATCTTATGGAATATGAATAACAATCGTCTAGACCCAAAAACCGACACTCGTTACACCATTCGCGAAGAGATTCTGACCACTGGAGTCATGTCCAGCCTGTCCATCAAGCGTACCGAACGCAGTGATTCCGCTCTCTTCACCTGTGTAGCAACAAATGCATTCGGAAGCGATGATGCTAGCATTAATATGATTATCCAGGAAGTCCCAGAAATTCCCTATGCGCTGAAAGTCTTGGATAAATCCGGTAGGACAGTTCAGCTAAGTTGGGCCAAGCCATACGATGGAAATTCTAACCTTGACCGCTATGTGATTGAGTCAAAGAGATCTCGTGGTTCATGGGAACACGATGTGGAACGTGTCTTTGTTCCAGGACATACAAATGAAGCTCAAGTACAGAAACTAAGTCCAGCAACAACCTACAATATTCGCATAATTGCCGAGAATGCCATTGGTGTGTCTGATTCATCGGAAGTTGTTACAATTATTACAGCTGAAGAAGCTCCATCAGGAAAGCCCCAAAATATCAAAATTGATCCCATTAGTCAAACTGCTCTGCGTGTTTCATGGAAACCACCACCAAGATCTGAATGGAATGGAGAAATTCTTGGATACTACGTTGGGTATCGTCTTACAAGCACCAATAGCTCCTACATCTACGAAACTGTGAACTACGTGACTGAGGAGGGCAAAGAGCATAGTCTTGAGTTGAATAATCTCAAAACTTACACACAATACTCGGTGGTAATTCAGGCATTCAATAAGGTTGGTGCGGGTCCTATTAGTGATGAAGAGAAGCAGTACACGGCTGAAGGGACTCCCGATCAACCACCCAGTGATACAATCTGCACAACACTCACATCTCAGACTATTCGTGTGTCCTGGGTGTCTCCGCCCTTGGAATCCGCTAATGGCATCATTAAGGGCTACAAAGTGGTTTATGCTCCAAGTGATTTGTGGTATGGTGAGTATCAGATTTTGCCTCAATTTATCCTTCAGCTCACGAATAAGTGGGTGAATTTATTTGTTTTCATCCAACTAAGGAGAGCAATAATGTGTTTGTGTGTCTCATTCTAAAGCTTTACAATGTTCCTTTTTTGAGATTTTTAATTCCTTTATTGGAAAAGAAAATCAATCAAAAAATCTTCTTTTTTTAAAATTCTGTGAGAATGGAAAAGGTTTTTAATTTAACTTTAAAGTTTCAAAAAAAAAAATTAAAGAAAATGAGGGAAAACATTTTAGAATGAGACGTACGAACGTTGTATGGGAAATCCCCTCGCTTTTCATCTAATGATGCATGATGGAAACTCCTTTAACATTTTCTGCTTCCTTGCGTCCACCCTTTTTGTCCGTGTCACGCTCCAGATGACAAGAACAAGGATTACAAGAAGACCGCCTCCAGTGACACGGTTCTGCATGGTCTGAAGAAGTACACAAACTACACGATGCAAGTTCTGGCCACTACATCGGGTGGTGATGGTGTACGCAGTGCACCCATTCATTGCCAGACTGAGCAAGATGTTCCTGAATCCCCAACAGATGTAAAAGCTTCAGTAATGTCAAATAAGGCGATTCTCGTGTCATGGCGACCCCCAACCCATCCTAATGGCGTTATCCTGCAGTACAATGTGTACGTGAAAGGTGAGGGGAGTGATGCAGAGCCCACTGGACAGAAAGTTCCTGCATACCAGATGAGTTTGGAAGCATCGGGATTGGAGGTGAATAAACCATATGAATTCTGGGTGACGGCGAGTACAATTATTGGGGAGGGGCAACCCAGCAAGACTACCATTGCAATTCCCAATGATAAAGTCCCAGCAAAAATTGCATCATTTGACGACACATTCACGGCAACATTCAAAGAGGACACTAAACTCCCCTGCTTGGCTGTTGGAGCTCCCACACCAGACATTACGTGGAAGATTAAGGGGGTGGAATTTACGCCAACCGATAGAATGCGTCAACTGCCAGAGGGGTCACTTTTCATCAAGGAGGTCACACGTCAAGATGCCGGGGAGTACACGTGTGTAGCTGAGAATTCCATTGCCAAAGATTCAATCACGCACAAATTGATTGTTCTTGCACCGCCACAATCACCCCAAGTTACCCTCACGACCACCACAACGGACTCCTTGACGCTCAAGCTGAAGCCCCATGACTCCGATTCTGCCCCACTGCACGGATACACCCTGCACTATAAACCTGAATTTGGAGATTGGGATACCGTGGAGGTGGCTGTTGATGCTCAAAAGTACACCATTGAGAATCTCTTCTGTGGCTCACGCTATCAAGTCTACGCCACGGGGTACAATACAATTGGAGCCGGGGAAGCATCTGATATACTAAATACACGCACAAAGGGTTCCAAGCCAATCCTGCCAGAAATGTCTCGCTTCATTGATGTCTCATCTAACTCCATTACACTCCGTTTGCCGGCATGGAAGGATGGTGGATGCCGTATGTCGCACTTTGTTGTGGAACACAAGAAAAAGTAAGTAAATCCTTTTTGTCTATTTCTTTGGGATTTATCTCTGCACTTGAGATGATGGCAAACTGACACAAATTCCCATTTTCTCAACACTCTCAATTTTAAAAAGTCTTTACGCTCTGGCGGAATTTTTTTTGCTGTGAAGAAGAAAAGAACATTGATTTTCTCCACAGCAGCAGATTTAGAGAAAGTTTGTTTTCAAAGAACTGAAAAGTATTTTCTTTCTATTTTAACTCTTTTTCCTCGGGAAAGGGAAATGTTGTGCAGAGTATTTTTTCCTTCTTACAATAAAATGCAATCAATCTCTTTTTGCAACAAAAACCAATTGACTTAACAACACACAATCTTACCGCAAATATTTTTCTCTTTTTCTCTTTCCTTTTCCGCAACTTTTCAACATGCAACGCTGTGGTTGTGTGCATTCCTTGTAAAGGGATCAAACGGAATGGAATCAGATTTCGAATAATGTGAAACCAGGTGGAAATTTCGTGGTGCTCGACTTGGAGCCAGCAACATGGTATAATTTGCGCATCACAGCTCACAACAGTGCAGGATTTACTGTAGCTGAATATGAATTTGCCACGCTCACAGTGACGGGAGGTAAGTGCCATGAAAATTACATTTTCAACACTATTTTATTTGCACACAAAAAATGAGCAATTTAGTCAGGCACACTTAATACTTTTTCCCAAAAAAAAATGATAAAGTTTTTAAAATCCTTTTCATAAAAAAAGTTCTTTGAGAGACAAATTGAAATTTCCTTGCATGATGGTTGCATGATAAAAAGCAAATAAAATTGGAAGAATTTAAATTAAAGAAAATGTCCCGCAATGAAATATAGAGTCATAAAAGAAAGACTTTTCTCTCCCTCTTCAGTTTTTTTCTCATCATTTTAATGAAATTTTTCTCATTTACAACCTCGCTACTAAAATTCCCTTTGCAAATTAATTTTAAATTGAAAAAAAAAAAACAAAAATAGTGTTCTTTGTTCAGTCAATATGAGAGAAAAGCGAAGATTAAAATAAATTAATTTAAAAAAATAATAAATTTCCCTGAAACAACCTAAAAAATTCTAAATTCTTTTTCGTAGTTTTATATTTAAAATTTATTAAAATAAAATTTAAAATTCAAAATTTTTTATGGAATGATGTTAAGTAGATGTTTATACTTTTCTTTATTAGTTAAAAAAAATTAATTGTGGGTACTTGACACACATAGTTGAGAGTTGAGTTCCCTTCCATTTAAAAAAATAAATAATCCCTTTAATTGGTAAGTTTGCTTAATGGTTACGGGTTCTCTCAGTTTCTTTTAGCGGCATCGCATTTAATCATCTTTTTTGTCATATTTGTTCATTGTTGTTTACATGTTAATATATTTTTTAATGGAACGTTTTCTCTGTCATGCTTAGTTAATTAATAAAATCAAGTCAGTTCATAGATTAAAAGAAAACTCGTCATTTCATGAAATCGCAGTTTCAAGATTTTGGGAGATAAATAAGAAGATAAAGGCTTCAAAATCATCCAAAAATTCCGCGGAAATAAATGCTTTGCATGGGGACACAGTCAAAATTATTCATTTTCGGAAAACAAGAATGTTTGAAGAAACGTCTGTCTTAAACCTCTTAAAATAATAAGTTTTTAATTTTTTTTTGTATCTTTAAAATTTCGATAAAAAAAACATTAAACTCGTTAATTAAAAGAACAGTAAAAGTCTTCTTCAGCTTAAAAAAATTGTCTTCATTCTTTTGATCAATCTAAGAATTAGAAACTCGACAGACTTTTCCAAAAACGCTCCAAAATTTTATATTTCGATTGGTAACAGTTAGGGGTTTTATTTTTCCGTAAAGGCCGTGTTATTGAGCTGCCTAAAATGGGAACTTCTACCAAAATTTTTGAATATCAGCTAAGGAAGCTAATTGAAGCTGAACCATATCTTACCGTTGAGAATCTTGCTGAAATTTTCAACACAACCGAAAGCAAAATTAACGAACATATTCAAAAATTTGATTTGCGATTTGTTCTTTGGAAATATCTGCAAAATCATCTGTCCTATGAAAATATGCGTGAACGAAAGGAATTCTCAGAGATTATGCTAATGATGGAAGATGAGGAAAGTCCAATTTTGCAAAATATAATTACGGGGGATTTTATGAGAATTACCTTGATGACACCAAGAGAAGGCGCTGAAGGGAGTGAAGACAGATACTTCCTAGAACCAGGCAGGCCAATGCATTTCCTCTTATCAATATGGTGGGATATTCAAGGATTAATTCACATTGAATCTACGAAGCCTAATCAGGAAATGAATTCGGAGCTTTACAACCAAATACTTTCACGATTGAATGATAAATTGATTGAGAAGCGTCCTGAGCAGGTGAAGAACAAGAGTATCATCATTCTGCAGGATTATCCAGCTTCATCACTTGTCTTAAGGACTACTCGGGAATTTAATTGGACATTCCTACAGCAGCCAAAAAATTCACCAGATATGAATCCAACATTTTACTATTTAAACCAAAAAGTTCATGAAGTTTTTCGCAATAGAAACATGAGGAGTCAAAAGGAAGCTGAAGATACAGTCAAGGAATATTTATTATCAAAACCCAATTCGTTCTACGAAAAGGGAGTAAAACAATTACCAAAAAGATGGAGAAAAATTGTTGATATCGATGGGAAATATCTTTAATTATTTTTATGGGAGATTTTTTTTTAATAATATCAGGGTTATATTTTATTGTTTTATCAAAATTTTTGTATAATAAAATGTCTATGACTTAAGATTAAAAAAATATATAATTATTCGGGAAATATATGAACTGACTTGATATTGAAAAATAAAGAAAATGTAGATTTTTTTTTAAATTATTAGATATTTTATTACCTAATCTACCTCCCTAAATATTTGATGTATATTAATGTAAATTTTTCAAAAACTTCCCTTCTTTGGCTTATTTTTGCTATGAAATTTTGAACGAATATAAGTTAAATTTCGAGAAACCGCTTCGAATGTTCTTTAAAAATTTCTTTAGTATTTCTAAATTCTAGCATTTTTTCTTAAAAAAAATTAATTTCAATTTTGTCTCTAATTGGCAGTGTGTTAAGTTACCTCTCCTATAAAGCTTTTCCTTCTCAATTTTTCTTTATTATTCTATGCTAAAAAAATAATTTTGCATAAGAATAATTAATAAGAATAAAATTGTATCCTTTTTCATTTTAATTGTTGTAAAGATAAAAGAACTTTATTAACAAAAAAAAAGAAAGATATAAAATTTAGAAAATTTTTATTAAAAAAAAATATGACAAATTAAGAAAATAGAAAAAAAGACAAATCGTGAAAATTGGTTGTTTCAGGGACAATTGCACCCCCGCGCAAATTACCTGATCTTACTGCTGAGGACACCCTACGCATCATCCTGTCCAATTTGAACCTAGTGGTACCTGTAGTTGCCGCGATACTAGTTATATTAATTGCCATAATTGTGATTTGTATCCTGCGTAGCAAGGGACATCATCACAAAGGTATTTTAACTATAAGGATAATTAATGCCAATTTTTTCTCTTTTTTCTCGGTTTCTTTTTCTTCTTCCTCAAAAAAACCTTTATTTGGATTCCTATCCTGCCCCTAACCAAAAAAATATCCATCCTCTTTTATCCCCTCACACAAACACTTCCGGAAAATCCTTTGAAAAAATAACCAACCACATCACACTTGAAATATCCTTTCGTACCATTATCCTATCCTTTCACACATTTCACACCCACCCACACACAACATTTTAAAAAACATTCACAAAAATCGTTCACAAAAAATGACACACATGACACGCAAAAAAATACACCCACGTGGAGTTTAGGAACAATCTCACCGCCACTGGGGAGCGATACGAGGCCCGGCTTCAAGCAATACCTGCCTTGGATGCCAGAGTGGCTGGACCTTAATTTTATGGTGCCTTTAATAGCGACAGTTATTGTCGTCGCGGTGGGTATTCTTGTGATATGCGTCGCTCTATCCAGGCGGCGATTAGATGATCGAGGTGGACCAAAGGATGTCTATTGTAGGTTTTTTGTGAAAACCCCTTCCTTCTATCATCAAGAATTTATTCTTTCTTTTATGAATTTTAACAATTTTTCTGTTTGTTTTATAAAGTGGCTGGAATTCACAGAAAATCATATATTTTTTATATTGCAATATTTTATTGGAAGACATAATTTATTTTTAACGAAAGAACTATTTTTCTTAAATTAACGTTTAGTATTTTTAAAATTTCCTGAAAGCTTTAAGAAAATTCTCTTACGAATTTTAAGTGAAAGGAAGTTATAACTGTTTTAGATAATTAAGAACCTTTAATTTTTTTGCATATTACCTACTTGAAATCTTAAAAATTGTCAGTTTCCCTTATTTTATGTCAAGTTAAAAATTTGTATGAAAAAAAATATTGAGATTTTGAAAAATAGATTAAATTTTTTGAATTTTTAAATCTAATATCTAAATATTTTTGGATATTTTTTTTTATAATTAATGCTAAATTTTGTGAATATCAGCCACATAGAAATATGAAAAATTAAAAAAAAAAATTTCTTTCCTTCCACAACTTTTTAATCTAGGAAAATGAAATGCACGTGACACACTAACGAAGAAAATAAAAAAAAAGTATAAACAGACTCACCATAAAATGGATAATCTCACATTTTCATCATCATCATCATCATCATCAAAAATATATATATTTCCTCCTAATAATACTAATTTAAACATTTAAAAAAAATATTATCTCTCACTATCTCTCTTTCTTCATTCTAATGCAACTTTTGCAACATAAAAAAAAACTCCTGAATTTTTAATTTAAAAGCTAAACCCTTTGTTTAATCTCTATCTCTCTCTCTTTAATTTTCTCATCTCTCTTTCATGTGTCTTTTTACCATTATGTTTTATGCTACATAATTTAAAAAAATATAATTACAAAGCAAAACCCTTTACTAAAAAAAATTGGTCAAATATGTGCCTTAATTTGAGTTGGTACTTGTTAGTTTTCTCATGACTCATCCGCATGGATAATTTATTATTATCTGTTTACTATATATTTCGAATATTGTGTTTATTTTTTGTAATAAATCTCCAATAAAATTGCCGATTTACTGTTGATTAATTGAGGGTGGAAAAATAATTTTCATCATCATTTTCATTATTCTGAATTAATTTTCATTAATCAAATTGCAATTCATTTCAATTTGACCAAGAAAAGATAAATTAATTAAGTTAGAAAGAAAAACTAATACTGCACACACCCACTCTATTTTTAGAGGATTTCCATTGACGCGAATTTTTGGTGCCAATCAATTTGTGATGGAGCCAATAATGTGAGACAACTAATAACACCAACTGAATTTTTTCTTTGCACAAAAATTGCTTGGTAGAAAAATTTTCCCCCCAAACCACCCCCACACATAACGAAGATGCTTTTCATTATCATTAAAAAAAAGAATGACGTGGAAAATTTATTAAAATTTTTCAGGAGAAATCACATTCATCCTTTTTATTTTATTTTATTTTTATTTATTTTTTACAATTTATGCAAAAAAAAGGAAACGTTAATCACCATTTTTCTGCACTTGATGCATTTTGGTCACTGCACTTTGCACACAAAATCTTTGGTTTGTGAAAATTGCTAATTTTTTTTCTTGAATTTACTTTTAATATTATTTTTCATTTTTGTGAAAGCAAAATTTTCTCTTTTGCAAATTGCAAGAGATTTCTTTGAAGAGAATTAAAAAAAAAATATTAATTGAAAATTTCACGCTAAATTGATGTGAAGATGACGGTGAACGGAATTGAAGATGAAAGAAAAATAAGAAATGAAATGACAAAAAATGGGTAAAGAGAAAGCATCTTGGTGTCCCCTATTCAAGTGGGAAATGTTATTAATTCTAGATGATGTAGTTTACAATCAAACAATGGGACCGGGAGCAACGCTGGATAAGCGCCGTCCGGACTTGAGGGATGAATTGGGGTACATTGCACCACCCAATAGGAAGCTACCACCTGTACCGGGATCCAACTATAACACCTGTGACCGCATCAAGCGAGGTACAGTCATAAGTAAGCGTCCAAGAATCTCTAAAATATTTTTTTCTCTGAGCGTATGCCCCCTCATCATTATTCATCAAATTCACTTTTAGCAATAGCAGCAACATTTCTTCTTTTTTATTTTTTTTGTATTATGCTATGCTGGTTATTTATTTTTAATTATTTTAAACAATTTTTTTTAGTAAAAACTATTCATTTAGATGTTACTCTTACATTCACCTGAATGAATAGGTAGAAATTGCTTTAGAAATATCTGAATGTTTATTTTTTTTATCTTGGGCATTATAAATTCATGCACGTACTAATTGGGGTTCATTCCAATGTACAGAGCATTTTTTTTTAAAAGAGATTTGTAAAAAGAATTTCCCCAAAAAAAATATCCCAACCCGATTTATTTCTATGAAAACAGCAAAAAAAAAACATTTTCTTTTTTCTTTCATCCTTTTTTGTATCCTGAATTTGCGATTTTGATGTTGTTTGTTGCAATATCCCACCACAAATTCCCACACATCATTGGCAAAAAAAATATGAATATTGAATCCAGCCCGTAGTATGAGATCTAATCATTCGACATGGGACCCAAGAAGACCTCTTTATGAGGAATTGAAACCACCACCGATTCCAAGGAGGCACCATGGCTCAGATGAATGCTATCACCCACATCCAACAGGTAGATAAAGTTTAATTTTATTTATTTTATTATTATTTTTACAATGTTTTTGAAGGCAAAATAAGTTTTGAAAAATTTTTATTAGTTAAAAAGATTTTTTTTTTCAAAAAGGGATGTTATTCCTTTTCTTAAGTAATTAAATGAAAAATTCGATTTCCTTCAAAGCATAAGACTGATAAAAAAAACATATTTTGCCTAAACTGCTTTATTACATTTTAATTTTAACAAATTGGACAGTTTTACTTATGGTTTTTATTTTTATGTTAAACAATTAATTTTCTTTGATAAAAAAAAATTATTGTTTAGTTAAACAACAGAAAAACGCAATAAAAAAAATCTTTTAATTTAACATAGAAAATTCTTTGCAACATTTTTGCGTTTTTTTTTTATAATAATTTGTCTGTCATGGTATTTTTGCAATATGAGTTATGATGTTAAATTGTCCGGAGAAGATGTTATCTCATCAACACGGACTGTGAGAGAGAGGGATGTTGGTAAGGAAGTACATATACCAAAAAAATTGCTCGTTATTTTTCTTCTTCTCTTTCTCGTTGTTGCTATGCGTTATATACAATTTTACTTGGTATATATTAGCGTTTCCATCATCAATCCTTTTTATCATTTTCTCTTCACAAAATTAAAAAGAATTATATATTTTTAAATAATTAAAAATTATAACTCCCTCGTTGTTTCATAAATAGATTATAGCTATATATATTTATTTTTATTTAATTAATTAGCTTAATCATCAATCTCATCATGATGTGATATTGCTTCTTGTTCATTCATTCCCCTCCCCTGATTCATTGTGTGTTTGTCTATGATAGTTTTAAAGGAAGTGAAAGACAATTTTTTGTGTCAGTCCTTCAGCACGAAGTCGAGTGGAAATTGCTAATCAATTGTCTCCTTATCTCGTTCATTGCACTTCACTTTCCACACCATACAAAATGTTGAAAATCCAACAATGGAGGTATGGAGGATGAAATCTGCCCATACGCCACGTTCCACTTGCTCGGCTTCCGGGAGGAGATGGATCCAACCAAGGCAATGAACTTCCAGACGTTCCCCCATCAGAATGGTCACGGTGCTCCTGGGCATGTGGGAACAATGGGACCACCAGGAACAATGCAACATCCTGGCCACGTACACTCACGTTCTGGATCCCAATCAATGGTCAGTGTAGCCGTTCACTCTTTTTTTTGTTTTAATCTTTTTTTTCAATTTCAAACGAATTCATTTTGCCATGAAAGTTTACAGCGAGAGCTTTTTTTTTTTGCTCTGAAAGCTCACGGATCTGGTGTTGTTTTTTTATTATTAAAATTCACTTTGTATGTTTTTTTTAAACCGCAGAAGCCTTTTATTGTTGACAACTAATTTAAAAAAAAAATAATTCCCAGAAATCCTTCTGGGCGACAAATTGATTTTTTTGGTAAACTTTCTTGCAAATTAAATTCGTTTGAAAGGTTTTGGTGAAATATAATAGCATCTTCGTGGTATTTTTGGGGTTGACTCCCTGTCTTTGTAA
The DNA here is from genome assembly GCF_024334085.1 of Lutzomyia longipalpis. Classification (NCBI taxonomy): domain Eukaryota; kingdom Metazoa; phylum Arthropoda; class Insecta; order Diptera; family Psychodidae; genus Lutzomyia; species Lutzomyia longipalpis. Next base: position 20,557,764 of record NC_074707.1, read on the forward strand.
CTTTACACCAAAAATAACTTTCTCAATACGCGGTAGGGGTGTAAATTTTGAAAATTTCCTAATAGGATTACATCCATTTGCTGCCTCTTAAGTATTTTCACAGTATATCCTCGAAAGTTTTCTTCCCCCTTCGGGCATTCCCGTATCGCGTGCTAAAAATCCTATTTTAGCACACTTCACTGCAAATATTCGCCAAATTGTCACCCCTAACGTGAGCACTAAAAAATTAATTGACCGAATTTTGTGGTGGAAGAGCAAGTAATTAGTGAAAGTTTAATTTTGCAACAATTTCAACTCCATTTTGAGTTTAATTTTATTTTATTCACAATGTAATTCATTTTGTGGGGTAGCATTGTAAAGTTTCGATGTTGTTTGTGGTTTCTGCATGAGGTGTTGCGTATAAGGAAAATCTAATGGTGGTTTTTCATTACAAACACCTCAAGACAGGAAATCCATTTCAAAGTTGTCGATACATGTGAAAAGCATACAATATGTATTTTCCTTTTGTACAATCGAACGAACCATGCGTCTTTTGTATTGTGCTGATGCGAAGGGAAAAGCTAAGGAAAAGGAAGTTGAGCATAGAATGAGCGAGAGAGAAAGAGAGAGATTTAATGAGAACAAAAACACATCGACGGAAAAGGGCGGGAGAAATTTAAAATAATAGAAGAAGAGATTGAAGGGAATTTTTAAGTGGGATATGGGGTGCAGGGTGAACAAGCTAAATATAGACAGGGTCGGCAGGGTAGTGAGATGCTATTTAATTTGCCAAATGAATTTTTTACCTTGTCTTTGGTGGCATTTGTTCATTTTGTTGTGGTTGCCTAGCCACGCCAGAACCGGTATGCGAGGAAGAATAGCCAAGGTGGTCAGAGTTCCATCTACACACCGGCTCCGGAGTATGATGATCCAGCTAACTGTGCCGAAGAGGATCAATACGTAAGTTTCACTTATTTTAGCTTCATTTTTAATTGATTAATTTAACTCTTTATTAATTTTGTGGGTAGAAAAACAAATTGATTTGAAATTTTTGCCTCTTAAGAAGAAGTTAAAGCGTACAAAAGTGTCTCAAGTCCCTTATCTCTAATGTCTAAAGTCTCACACAATGTACCTCATTATCATGAGAGAAAATGTGTTTATTTTTCCGCGGGATAATTTAATGGAAATGAGCACTCAAAGTGTGTGGATTTATTGAGTGTTTATTCAGACAAATTGCCATTGATTGCTCTCCCCCACAGCGTCGTTACACCCGCGTAAACTCCGGCTCTCTGTATGGAGGCCCAGGTGGTCCTGAATACGATGATCCAGCTAATTGCGCCCCCGAGGAAGATCAATATGGATCACAGTATGGTGCCCCATATGGTGCTCCATACGATCACTATGGCTCTCGTGGCTCTATGGGTCGTCGCAGTGTGGGATCTACTAGAAATCTACCAAATGGATCACCTGAACCACCACCACCGCCACCACGCAATCATGCCGAAAGTAATTCATCCTTCAATGATTCCAAAGAGAGCAACGAAATTTCAGAGGCTGAATGCGATCGCGATCACGGACCACGTGGCAACTATGGAGGTAAGTGATGAAAATTTTCTTTATTGGGAAAATCTTGAATATTCCTCATTTCGAGTGGGAGGAATATTAACTCACAGTTTGAAGATGAAAATATTTTAACAAAAATATTTTACGAAGATCAATAAAAGAACTCAATTTTAAAATGTAAATATAAAGTGCTACAAATACTAAAGAGTATAGCGATTAATTGGCGCCACAATGTACATAAAGCCCATAAAGCAGTGCTACATAAATGCAAAATATGCTTTTGCTTTTTTGTTTTTAATCTATATCGCGAAATATAGCGAGAATTCGATTTTGTGGCGAAAATAAATTTGAAATGTTAATTTAATATTAATGAGTTCTCATGAAATGTCTCTTAATTGATATCATTCAATTAATTATTTCACAAAGTTTGTAAATGAAAAATCATTTTTTTTTAATTAAACTATAACCAAGGCTAAGCTTGAGTGCGTCCTTGTAAATCAAGCTAAATAAATAATCAATATCTACTGCACTTCCATAATTTTTTAAAACGGAAATTAAATAAAAAGACGACAAATTGAAAATTAAGAGTTTTGAGCATATTTTTATAAAATTTAATATTTATCCGACCATACATTCAGTACATTTTTTAATAGTTATTAACAGTTTATATTTTATTAATTCCATTAAATCTCTACAAAGTTTGCTCTTAGACAGTTAATTTTTTAATATTCAATTTTTTAAATATCGATTTTTTTTAATTTTTCAAATAAAAAACAAAGAAAATTTTTAATGTTAATTTTATCAAGAAGAAAGATTTTTTACATTAGTTTTCTTCTCGCCTACAGAAGAGAACAAAGATGAGGGTGAGTTTGTATTTCTTGGTAGACAACAAAAGTTCTTGATGTGTGTTATTAATTATTTTTTTTAGTAAATTGGATTTTTCTCATTGAATTATTTATCATATACACACACACATTGTGAGCTCAAGGCGAACTAATTCATCGTAAACATTGGTCAAGGAAAATTTTATAGATTGAGTTGCATTTTTGTACTCATCTCTTTAATTTACTTTCTATGTTGGTTCACTCACGTTTGCTATAGGAGAAATGGATTAGATTTCATCGCCATCATCCATGAAATGATTTATATTTTGATCTTTACTCAACTCATCCACCATCCTTTTATTTAAACATTTTTCTCACGATTTCTGCACAAGTGTTGTGCGGAATACTAAAAAAAAAAAGAAAAAAAAACAGTCAGTGCGGAATGGAAAATGTTACCATTTATTGATAAATCATTTATCAATTTCTCATTAATAATTGATTTTTTCTGAACACCCTTCATTCATCCACAAATTAATTCATAAATGATTTCTCATCCTCCATTTCCTCATAAATTTTTTGCCTTTTTTCTTTTTGTTTTTTAATGTTTTATTGTCGCATATTTTTTGTGGTAGCATTTGGTGTGACACAATCGTCCAAGAAAATAAATAATCATTTTTCTCTGTAATATGTGTGTGGTTTTGTCCTGTGTGTATGATGTGTTTGTGTAATAACAACATATTTGTTTGTTACATCAATCCCAAAAAATTGCAATACATATGTCTACATAAAATAATGTTTATGTTTTTCCGTATGACGGTGTGGTTGTATGTTTGTGGCATGTGGCAAGAAATGGAATTTCATTCTTCATTTTTCCTCCTATTTGTGTCTAACAGAATTTCATGCAATATATATTAAACAAAAGTATATAGTTTTCGCACACAGCAGGTGTAAAACTATGTAACTTAAAGACCACTAAAAAAGCCAAAATTAATTGTTTTTCACCTTGAAATATAAAAATTTTCCTCAACATAGATAAAATTTTCTCTGTTGAGAAAATTATTTTAAACAAGAAGTTTCCCTTTTAGTTTGTAATTCCACACTTGTCACACAAAAAATAGATAATACCTTCATAGCCTAGCTAAAATTTAGAAGAAAGAAAAGAAATTAAATGCAATAATATTGTGAAATTGAGATGTGAGCAATGAGAGGAAATTATCGTATAATTTGTATATGAAATTTCACAGCCCTAAGGTCTCCTCATCAGAAGGATGGGCGCACAACTGAAGAAATGCGCAAATTGATTGAGAGGTATGTGAAGGAATCTTTTTTTTTGTTGCCTATTTCAATGCCAATTTCTCGTCTTTTTTTCTCTCTTTAATTTGTATCTCACACCCCCAACCCTAGACCCTATCGAACCTAAATTTTCTATGTTAGAAAAATCAGTTCAAAAGGCACTAACGCGTACATATGTGGGTGACCTATACATTATACATAGATATACGATATGCGGAAAGAATATATCGAAATGGAGGCGATGTGGAGGTGATGATGCTGGCAAAAAAAGGAGCTAATCAGTTGGAAATTGTCTTTACATCATTCTTATTCTCTGACTGATGAGTACCTTCGTTTTTTTTTTTTGTACAACGCATCCTTCCTCCACCTCCCTCGCATTTTATGTCTTTTCCATGCTCTTGTTATATGTATACGTACCTATTTTTTGCCTTGAAGTACATAATATAAAGCAATTCGTTGTTGAGCAAGAGACTAATGTAATATTGATTAAATGTTGAAATTAGGAGTGTTCTTTAATTGCTACAATAGACCTTTTTTTTACTCTGTCTGTCTCTCTCTGTGCAAACACGACTAAAACCATAAAAGCATAAAATTTAATTTTTTTGTCATTTTGTCATTTTTACTCTAATTCCCACGTAATTCTTAACTGAAGAAGAAATTCTTTTCCACCCCCTCACCCGAAGATAATAATGTTAAAACGTTAGAAAGCATTTTGGAAGTTTTTTATGCTTATTGAATCAACAAAAATTTTCGTTGTGGTTTTACAAAAATAATTGACAAAACTATGGAATATTCTAAATGCAAATTTTTAAATGTTATATTATTAAACGTTTAAAGTCTTTTTCTGAAATTGGCTCTGTTGTTTTGTTGTGTTTCTTTGGACTGACCTCTCTGTACAAAAAAAATAATTGCCTGTTGATGTGGCTTTTGTGCAACAATTAAAACAAATAAAAATCAACTAACAACCATCAACTAACCCCTCATCTGCAGTGGAAGAAAATCGTAAGTTTAACTATTTTAGCTCTTCAGCATCGTTTGCTTGCACACTTCTGTTTTCTCTTGGCTCGTATTCTGGGCTCAAAAAGTTTTCGTTTTTTATGGAAAATTCAAAAGAAAAAATTAGTAAAGTAATTAAAAAATTATTCAGGGAAAAAGTTTTTTTTCTTCCTCTGAGACTAGAAATGTTCTGATTTAAATCGTCTCGATTTAAAAGAAATTGAATTTAATTTTTTAGAATATTTTTATAGGCTTTTACAAGATTTTCTTTGTTGAACGAACGACTTAAAATAAAAAAAAAATTAACCAAAAATAAATTAAAAATATTTATTTCTGTTCAAATCAAATTTCAACTTAAGTTCCACTTTCGAATAGAACATTAATCCAATCATATCTACAAATTATTTTTATTGGCATTCTTGCTATAAATATTCTTATTATCCATTCTAATAAACTTTTTGAACACACTGCTACAGAATTATTTGAGAAAGCCACATCTTGTGGTTGAGAAGTGAATGAGCAATCAGCTGAAAAATTAATTGAGAAAAGTTTTAATGCGATTTATGCTTTTGATGTTTCTTCTTGGTTTTTTCTGCATGAAGCATGAAAGCGCTTCTAATTCTAATTTAGTTTTTTTTGTTTGCGAGTGTGTAGAAAATTAGGCGAGCTTATGTTTGTTCTAAATTACCGCCACGCGTGGGAGGAAATACAGCGAATTTCCTCTCCGCTTAATGCTTCATTAATTGCCTTATATTCCATCATTTTTGACCCCTGAAAGTATTTTCCTTTTCAACCCTTTAATCCTTGAAGAAGTTTTCTCTTTTTTTTTCGTTGAAATTTTTCTCCCTCTGGCACTTTCCCCACACTTTAGCACTCTCCTGTGGATGAAAAGTGAAGTGGAGAAATATTATATAGATATATTTTTTTATGAAAGAAAAAAATGAAAAGGAAAAATTATATTTTAGGAGTGGGGAAGAGAAAAAAGGAGATTTTATGAAAGGAAAAGTCCTTTCTCCCCTTTCCTTTTTTTCTTTGGCTGCTAAAGTTTTCATTTTTTTTTAACTTCTTCCACTTTAAGTGTTATAGATGAAAGAAAAGTGGTGTGGATGCGATGTTATCCAACATGACTAATCTCTTTTTTTCCTTTCGCACTTCATTCCCACACTATCAATGATTATGGGGATGAACGACGACGACAAAAAAAATGTTATTTCCGCAGAAACGAAATCGGCACCAAATACCAACAACAAGGTGGCCCCGCCGGACTCACAGCCTACGATACTCTGGCAGTGTAATTTATAAGATGCTGATTCACAAAACCAGCATTGATTGCGATCGATCGAAGATTTTATGCGCCATCAGCAAAAGCTCAGCGGCTTTTTGTCTTTGTAAGTCAGTTTATTTATTTTCCTCCTTTGATAAACATTCAATTGAATATTGTATAATTATAATGATAATTAAATGAAGAAAACAATCTTGAGAGAATACAAACACACAATTTGGTGCCAAAGAAATTTGCTCCATTACTTTAAAAAAAAATCCGAAGAGAGTAAAAAAGTCAAATAATTTATTTCTTAGAGAGATCGCGATCAAAAATTGATGGAGAGAGTAAAAAAAATTTCCAAATCATAACCATAATATTTATAAAAAAAAAATATGATGTGAATCATATAATTTTTTGACTACAAGAATTTTTTAAATGTTTCTTGACATAATTTTTGTACTATATCAAGCAAAGATAAAAAAAAAGTAATGTCTGATTGATAAAACTTAAACAAAAAAGTGAAACTCTCTTTATAATATTTGTAATTTTTCAACATATAATTCGTAAAAAAAAATACATACACAACATTATGTATGTGACAAAGAGAAATTCTTCTCGAATGCATTTCTATGGTTTATTACTTTTTTTTCAATTTGTAAATTTATTTAATTTTTTTTGTAAAAAATTTTGTTAACTTCTAACAAATTTATGATTGAGACATTTTGTAAAAATGTTGATTTTCTCATTGAAAAAGAAAAGGAAATAACATCACTTATATTTGCGTGAAGATCACATTGTCAACCGAGAGAGATAAAGCTATACGAGAGGATCTTTTAGTAAAGATCATTTTACTATATTTTATAGGAATTTGTATAAAAAGATAATTTTTTTCTTGTATAGAACAGAGCATTATTTTACGCGCAAGATTGCGTGAGAGAGAGAAAAGGAAATATTTTTAGCAGATGATCAACATTGTATAAATTTCAGTGTGAGCACATCGTCAACATTATTTTAAGGATTTATTTGCGGTTCAAGAACAAAGTTCCTCATATTTGCACCTTTGTGTGAACACCGGAAAGTTCTTGTATTATACACTCACACACACAACAATACGTCAATGTTAGATAGAAATTTTAAATATTAAATTCTTATTTTTCGTAGCTTCTCTAAATGAGAAAAATGACACAATTTGATTGCACGGAAATTTAATAGAAAGAGTAATAAAAGATCTTCCAATAGTTGCAGATTTATGAAGATTTTAGCCAATAGAAAAAATCTTCCTGTAATATTTAAACCTCCCACATTGTAGGTAGATCACTCTTCAACTATGAAAATGATTTTGCAAGGAATTAAAAAAAAATAGGAGAGGATTTCCTTCCATGAATTAAAGATTTTACAAAATAAATTCTCTAATGAACGAGCAGTTATTTATGCAATTTTTTTATTATGAAATTCTTCGTTTTAAATTAATTTTTGCAAGCTGTGGAAATTCATCTCGCTATTTACTCAACATAGTTTGTTTAATTTCTCATTATAAGAAATTTTTATTGGTATAATGTGGTTGTGCTTTGCAAGGGTTGTGGATTATATATCCCCAGGAGCGAGAGAATTGAAATATAAATATGCGAAGGAGGGGTTTTCATTAGCAGAAAAGAAAAACATTTTGGCCATTTTAGAAAAATTACAAAACAATTTATCTTCCAAAAATTTTATTTTTTCGCCCATTTATTAACAAAGAAAAAACGGATAGAAAAGAAAAAATTCCTAGTCTTCGAAAAAAAAAAAACTTTCTGCAAATAGGTGATTATCTAAAAATAGGTATATATATTTTTTTAGCAGTGTGATCATTGCAATGATTGAGTCTTCACGCAAATTTGGAGAGGAAAATGAGAAATACTTTTTTTTGTAAATGAGAAAAATTGTGTGTTTGAAGTGAAATTTTCTGTGAATTTTTCTTTTCGTGGAAAAAGAAATAATTCAGAGCTAAAAAAAAGTCACGACAAAAACAAAAATAATTAAGTTATAATTAGTAAAAGAAAAAGAAAAGATTACCATTGTGATATTTTATTTTTTTGAATTTTAATTCTCACTTATAATCAGTTGATGGATTTTTTGTGTTTTTTATTTCAACTGAGTTATTTAGGTGTATGTTTTTTTTTGTAATAACCTATAAATTAATTTCTCAAGTCATAAAAATTTCAACCCTAAAAATTTGAAATGAAAAAAATAGACATTTAATTAGTGTCCATAATAATCTAAATACAGTGGAAAAAATACTAAAAAAAAATATTGTGTAGATCGCTTAACAGCATAAAAATATTAACTAAGAGGTAATAAAATATTTAATAAAAAAATACTTATAACTATGAGGAAAAAATATAATTGTGACATCTTTTAGTGAATATATTTGAGAGAAGGTTTACGCGAGTATAGAAATGTAGGGTTTTTATTAATTTTCTAATTTTTATTTTATGTCAAAATTATGAAAAACTTACCGACTGACGAGAATTTGCTCATTCTAGATTTGCACGTAGAATGAAATCAAAAATTGCAACAAAAAAAATTCTCCTACATAGATTTCCCATAAAGAACGATTTTGCTTTAATTTTGACTCTTTTCCCAAATATTTGGCAACATAAAATCAAATTTTACAAGACAGTTGGATTGTAGGAAAAAGAATATAGAGAGAGACGAAAATAAACGTATTTACAATTTGATATAGAAAAGAAAGAAGAAAAAAATATATTCAAGAAATTAATTTTTGGCGAAAATTAGTGAATATTTTTATTTTTTATTTTCGATTTTGCGAAAAAGAAAAAGAAACATAAATTATCTAAAAAAAATACATTTATCATTAAAAAATATTAAAAATTAAAAATATGAAAGATCGGAGGTGAAAAAAAAATACTTAGAATATATTAAATAAAAATTTTGAATTACATAACATATATCTACTCCAATATATGAATATTAAATGAAAAAATATCAATCTAATCAAGAAGCGAGAGAATATTTCGAGTAAAAAAAAAACATCTAGAAACTTATTATTCCCAGAGCGGTTTAAAAAAAATGAAGATGGATAAAATCGTATAAAATAATCAAATTTTTAACTATCTAATCGATTGCTAGTATTTGTTGAATGTTGTTAACTCCAATACAGCTCTAATATTAGCTTCTGTGTGGTATTTTCTTTATCTCGTTAGCCCGAAAATATTAAAACAGATACGGCAATAAAATAGGAAGAAGAAATCAACATAAATCATAAATCATATTGCAAAACGGTTAGCAAAAAATAATTTGACAAAGAAAAAATAAACTGGAAACAATTAATTTAGCATTCTTTCAATAAAAAAATTAATTCATTCGAAGAAATCTTCAAAATCTTAATTTTTGCAAAAGATTATTTTCTCTTTTATTCAATTTAGTAAAAAAAAACTACATAATCCAAAGTAAAATGTGAGAAAATCTCAACTATTATAATATATAGCTAAACTACCTACAGAAAATAATTAAACAAGAAAAAAAGCATAAATAGAAATTACTTGAGAAAAAGAAAATTCCAATGTTCGATTAAAAAAAAAAAAAGAAGCAAGAAAAAAACTATAAATGTAGATGTATTTGCTCGCTTATTTTTGTGTATTTTTGAAATGAAAAAATATTATAATTATATAGGAAACACAGAAGAAACTAAAAGAAAAAAATAGATTTATCGCTATATAGATTCCTAATGAATTTTGTGACAATGTTTTTCGCCTAAATTTAATCTTTTGATAAGTTTACGCAACACAGCACAAAAAATAAAGTAAAATGTCTTCTTTTATTGGCCATGCGCTAACAATTTTTCGGTTCTTCTGCCATACGAAAATTATTATATGATGATGAAAAAAAAAATATAATATACGTATAATTCCTTAGAATTTCTTAGAAAATATGCTTTGCTATAATCTTGATATATATTTCCATGTAATTTGTATTTTGAACTACAATATTTTCTAAGTGATCTAATTTGTAAATTTTTTCACTGATTTTTCGAGAATAAAAGCGTTATGTAATAATTCATTTGTCTTCATCATACCTTACGTATTGTTTCCAATCAACAGGTCGTCCGACAAAGTCCAAACTTGCGCAGAAGGAATTTTCTTGGACTCTTCATTTTTATTTTTATTAGATAAACTGAAAGAAGAGCCGGAATAACCATCTTCTGCAAATGGATGAAAAAAGAGCCGGAACCGGAAGTATTTGGTGAGTTTATGAATATTTTCTCTTCGTTTGTAATGGAATTATTTTAGTGTTCGTGTCGGGAGCTTTTGTCCTTTTTTATTTCTCTTTAAGTCTTTTAGTAACGTGAGTCAGGGAGAGTGTTTAAGGTGTCTTAACACCCTAAAAGTTCAGACTGTTTAAGGCTTTCTTTAAAGGATCAAGATAAATTAGTTAACGGTGAAAATTATGTGAATATAAAACTAAAAAAAATGGATTTTCAAACGTTTTTAGGATAAAAATATCAAACATTGGAAAAGTAATGTCAAACGTTAGAAAAGAAACGTCAAATTTAAGCAAAAAAAAAACGTCAAAAGACATGAAAAAAATATTTTAGAAAAAGACCTTTTAACCTCTAATTTAAACGTTGAAAAAGAACGTCAAACGTTAAAAAAAAGTTTTAAAGCAACTTTAGAAATACAGTGGGACCCCAGTACAACGACCACTTGGTTGAACTACTCTCGCGCATTGAAAATAATGAGTGTGAAGAGTTACATCCGAGTGGTCGTTGTACTGGGGTCCCACTGTAAACTAAATTGTTAAAAGTCAGTTATTCAAATACAACAGAGGACATCCTCTCGAATAGATTTCTAGATATAGGCACCTCTGAAGTTTTTAGGTCAATAGATCCGATTATTAGACTCATGTTGAACCAGTTGAATGATTTTTTCTTCTCAAAAAAGAAGTCAAGAAAAACTCTTGTAGACGTGAAAGCTCACAAAACTCTAGTTTCTTCAAATTCAGTTCGACGTAAAAGGGTAAATAATACACAGAACAAATTTTTTTTTTAATTTATTTATTCTCAAGAATTCTCAAAACAATACATTTTAAAATCTATTTAAAACGAGAAATTAATCAAAAAAAAATGAGTGACAAAATATTATGAAATTATCGTGCAAGAGATCCCTTTTCTATTAGTGATATAATACAGCTGCCGTAATTCATTTCATAAAGTTGCCGTAATTTTTCATAAATTTTATTTTAAATTAGGACAATTTATACAACCCCACCCCCACCCACACACCTTTATTACTCCAAGGTAATTTACAAAATCAGGTTACATTTGAGCTACATTCATGGGTTGAACTAAATTCATTTTCTGATGCGTCTTCATGTGAGTCTGAAGTGCTGTTGGTTGGATGAATCTCTTCCCGCAGATATTGCAACCATGGGGCTTCTCACCTGTGTGGGTCATCACGTGATGCTTGAGGGTTTCCTTCTTCCCGAATGAACGTTCACAGTGCGGGCAGTTGAAGGCTTTAATCCCCTGATGGACAACCTTGGTGTGTCGCGTTAGACTAGCTACTCAAACCGTCCAAAAAAATGTTTTTTTTAATTGATTAATTTCTTTTACGCAAAATCTTTTATAAACTTACCCCCCTTGAGGAATGTTTTGGGGCAATACTTGCACGAGAAGACACGTTCTTTTGTATGGATATTCATGTGAGTCTTTAACTCTGTCAGAGTGGTCTTACGGAGTCCACAAACCGTACATACGTGATTCTTAATACCCTCATGACGCATCATGTGGACCTTTAGACGATGATTTCTATTGTATGCCTTTGGGCAGAGGGTACATTGGAAGGGCTTGGTGCCTTTTAAAACAAAAAGAACATGGAATCCTACATAACTTAATCTTCTACACTAAAGGGCTAGAAAGTACTTAGAAAGAGCAAAGAGAGACTCACCGAGGTGGGAACTGGTATGCCTTTGGAGGGCTGCATTGGAAAAGAAAGCTTTGCCACAGAGGTCACACATAAAGTTCCGGGTTTTCTCTCGGGGATTTTCCGGATCGTGCCATTCCTTTTGGTGCTTCTCAAAGCCCTCATTTGTACGGAAAACAACACGACACTCTGTGCATCTGAGAAGTTTCTTATTCCCATGAACGACCATCATGTGTGTTGCATGGCTATAAGCACGGGTAAATTCCTTGTTGCAAATCTCACATTTTGCCTCTTTGAGACCCTGATGGACGATGCGCATGTGCCACTTGAGGTTGGCTTTGTGAAGGTACATCTTCCCACATATAGCACACATTCTTTTTGTCTTCCCAGCTGATGCAGAAACAGCCGGTTTATCTTCTGCCTCCCCTGCAATTGCAGGATCCGCATCATCCCGAGGTTTCTTCTCTCTTTTCTTATACGGTTTCCGAGGTTTCGATGGAGTTTTGGATTGTTTTCGTCCCTTAGGGGTCTTTTTAGCTGTCCAATCGGGGTCATCATCTTTCAGTAACCCAAGAGGATCCCCATTGCCCAGGTCAGCAGGTTTCTTTCCTCTTTTAGCAGGACCCCTTTTACGTTTCTCTGCTTCTACTGTGCTACGTTCCCCCTGAATAAATTGAGCTTCCACCAATGAGATTGGATTAAATTTCTCTTCTGGCAAATTAAATTCTTCTTCCTGGAGAAACATAACTTCACTACCACTGGACTTCTCCACATGCTCCGGAGGTTGGTATTTCTCCTCAAAATCACTATCACCCTGTTCGGAGAGAATGTGATAGAATTCCATGGCAGAGGATGCACACATTTGACGGAATTTATGTGCATCCAGAAGGTGGCGATAGCAGTCATTGCAAAGAATTCCCGGAAGTCCATCATTCTCGTGAATCTGAAAAGGAAATGTTGCTTGATTCGAATCCTGGGTACGCCCAGGGATCCGTCCTACCTCAAGTGATGTAGCTTCGTGGAAAATCAGCTGGAGATTCTCTGTGGCAAAGATGGGAATTTGGAATTCCTTCTGCGTCTTTATACGACACGCCCGGCACCTTCCTGACACATTCACGAATTCCATCTCACGCACAATTCACGGAAATACTCTTCATAAAACACACGGTTCACTTGGGGCAGGAAATAATCTCACAAATCCTTTTCGTCAAATTTTGTTTACGTTTTACGAAAAAAAGCCAAAATGATCAATAGAAGAACGGCGCCGATGAATTTTTTGCGGCTACAATGCAAATCGTGTAGCCGAAAAGGCACATGGCGTGCATTCGGCAATCTTCGTTTTATCAATTCCTTCAATGGGAAAAACATAAACAATTATTTCATTGTAAAAAATTGTGGTAAAAAAGTGACAAATTCACATTTCTTTTCACAAATTAAAGAAGGGAAAGTGTCGTGAAGAGTGTTTTTAGTGCATTGTACGTGAGATGGAGTACGTGAATGTGTCAGGAAAGTGCCGGGCGTGTAGTATAAAGACGCAGAAGGAGTTCCAGATTCCCATCTTTGCCACAGAGAATCTCCAGCTGATTTTCCACGAAGCTACATCACTTGAGGTAGGACGGATCCCTGGGCGTACCCAGGATTCGAATTATACGAAAATTCCTTTCCAGATTCACGAGAATGATGGACTTCCGGGAATTCTCTGTGAGGATTGCCACAAACGCCTTGTGGAGACCCATAAATTTCGCCAAATGTGCGCATCTTCAGCCCTAGCATTCCGGCAATTAATCTTCGGGAATGGTGATAGTGATTTTGAGGAGAAATACAAACCTCCGGAGGTTGTAGGTGTTCCTGATGAGGGAGAAGTTACACATCCGGGGGAAAATTCAAGTTTGTCTGAAGAGAAATTCCATCCGCTCGAAGCTCTAGCTGATACTGTACTTATCTATGAGGAAGGTAGTTTATCTGAATCACCTGATGGAAAGCAGAAGCGTCCAAAGGGTAAAAGAAGTTTCCCAAAAGATGATACAGATCCACTGAAAGATGACCCTGATTGGACGTATAAAGCAAAGAGGGGTCGCAAAAAACAGAAGAATCCATCACAATCGTCATCGAAGGAATTTAGCGTGTCAGCTGATGGTATTCCGGAAGAGGGTGTGAATGTAAAGGAAGAGCCAAAAGATGACGTGGTAGAAGAAGATGAGTTTGTGTGCAAGATTTGTGGTAAAAAGTATGGAAAGAAGGAAAGTCTTAAGTCCCACATGAGGAGTAATCACAAAACAGAACGTGGCCTCGTTGTACCAGAATGCAATGTCTGTGGGAAGAAGTTCAAACGTTCCAGTAGTGTCAAAGATCACATGGTGCGAAAACACAGTGAAAAGGAAAATCTCAAATGCAGAAAATGTGAAGAAGTTTACAGCACAGCAGAGGAGTTCGCGAGTCACGAGAAAGAATGGCATGATCCGAAGAATCCTAAATTTCACGTTTGCGAATTTTGTGCGAAGGAATTTACAACCCGTAAGCTTCTTCGTAAGCACAAGAAAATCCACAATGAATCCGTAGTATGTGCCCTATGTGGGAAGGTGTATGTGAATAAGGATGGGCTGAGGAAGCACATGGGGTTCGTTCATCAGAGAAAAAAAGTCTGCGAGTGTAAGGTCTGTGGTAGGAAGTTTACACGCCCGGACACCCTCAGGGGGCACATGGTGCGCAAGCACGGGGCTACGGGTATGCTAAAATGCTTAGAATGCGGGACGCTTTTTTGCACACAAGAAGGTCTTTCACGGCACATGATTACTTGTCATGATCCTGAGAATCCCAAGAAAAAACCTGAAAAGAAAATAATATGCGAACACTGTGGCAGGACGTTGTGGTCCAAGACAGATCTTATGCAACATCTCAATTCCCATGCTGGTAAGTTGAGCAGAGTACTCACACCATTATTGCAAATGTTTGGGGAATTTATTCAAATTTCCTTTTTAATATTCTTTAAGGAATTTTGCCGTTTAAATGCAAAATCTGTCCACGGGGATATTCCTCAAAGCATCTCCTCAAAGTCCACATGATGCGTCATGAAGGGATTAAGAATCACGTATGCACAATTTGTGGCCTCCGGAAAACCACCCTAACAGAGCTAAAGACTCACATGAATATCCACACGAAAGAAAGAACATTTCCCTGTAACCTTTGTTCCAGGGTTTTTCTTAATACAGGTGGGTTGAAATTCAGGGAACAAATTGTTAATTGGGTAAAAATTAATTATTCTGGGATTTATTTGTTGTAGCTGGTCTATCACGACACACCAAAGTTGTCCATCAGGCGATTAAGGCCTTCGAGTGCCCCCACTGTGAACGTTCATTCGGGAAGAAGGAAACCCTCAAGCACCACGTGATGACCCACACAGGTGAGAAGCCCCATGGTTGCAATGTCTGCGGGAAGAGATTCATCCAACCAACAGCGCTTCAGACTCACATGAAGACGCATCAGAAGTTTAATTTAAATCTTTAATTTTTTTGTGTTTTTTTTTTTGTGGATATTCTATGTGAAACAATAAAGATTTCTGCACCTGGTTACTGGTAAAAAAAATCCAAAAATCATTCTTAAATCTCCCGGACTTCTGCTACCGTTCCGCCAATTCATCATAATGCGCAGCCGCGAAAATTCTCCGGCTCTGATCTTAAAATCCATTTGTCGTCAGCTGGAGAACGTAAACAAATTGCGGTCTTTTGGGGATTTCTTAGACGATTCCATTGATATTTGGCATAAATTGAAGATAAGAAAGTGTAGTGAAGTGCTCCCTGTGTACAGTGCGTGAGATGGAGTGCGTGATTTTATCAGGAAGGTGCCGGGCGTGCAGTATAAAGACACAGAAGGAGTTCCAGATTCCCATCTTTGCTACAGAGAATCTCCAGCTGGTCTTCCACGAAGCTACATCACTCGAGGTAGGAAGAATTCCTGGGAATACCCAGGAATCAAATCAAGCAACATTTCCTTTTCAGATTCACGAGAATGATGGACTTCCGGAAGTAATTTGCGAGGATTGCCACAAACGCCTCTTAGAGGCTCATGAATTCCGTCAAATGTGTGCAGCTTCAGCGCTGGAATTTCAACAAATAATCTCCGGGGATTGTGATAGTGACTTCGAAGAAAAATACAAACCTCCGGAAGTCTCGCTGAATAGTGCAGAAGAGTCCCCGCGCACGAACATCTCCTATCCGGATGATAAATTTATTCCTCTGGAAGGTCTTGTGGAAACACGACTTGATGGGAGTACACAAAAAATTGGTAAACTCGAAAAGAATGCAAAGAAAACAGTGAAGAGTGCTACGAGAAAGAATAAAAGATCTTCACGCTCACAAGATCCACTGAATGATGACCCAGAGTGGACAGGAAAGGCTACAAAGCCGCGAAAGCAGAGAAAGGCTACAACGGAGGCACTTGAAGCACCTCGTAGGCAGAAGTGCGTGCCCCCAGATGAGGGTGAAGCCTCGAAGGAAGTTAAGGTGAAGGATGAGCCGGAAGATTTCGTGTCGAAGAACAAAACAATGCGTGGCAGGAAAGCTGAGTATATATGCAGTATTTGTGGAATAAAGTATATAAAGAGAGCCACTCTCAAGGACCACATGCAGACCATCCATCAAGGTCTCAAACTGGCTCAATGTACGGTGTGCCAGAAGGAATTCACACGTCCGGATAATCTTCGAGGGCACATGGTGCGAATGCACGGTGCCAAGGATATGCTGAAGTGCGAAGAATGTGGCAAAGTTTTCCGGACGGAGGAAGGACTTACGAATCACACGAAGGAATGGCATGATCCGGAGAATCCCAAAGAGAAGCCCAAGAACTACATGTGTGATCTCTGTGGGAAGGCTTTTGGATCACCAGCAGCTCTTCGTAAACACACCAATTCCCACGCGGGTGAGTAAATAATTATTAATTTCCTCTTTCATCAAACAGCATGCGCTTGCTCTACGTAGATGCGGGGTGGGGGGGAGGGAGGGAAGTACTTTTATCCCTGAAAATTGAGAAGCAGCTCCTAATGATTGTGCATTAAATTACAATTAAAATATTGTTTGTCTCCCGGGAGGAGCGCTCACGATGGAAGTCCAATTCAAGGATTTCCACTGCAAAGGACATAAATTATCTTGTGATAATTAAATGCGTTGCAGAAGCAATTAAAGTTCATAAATAAACCTCCTTTACTATGTTGAATGTAATAATTGTTGTTGTTGTTTTAACCGACGTGAAATGTATGATCTTAACTTCCGGGTTTTTCGTCGGATCGGTAAATATTGAGATTAAAACACCAAAGTTTTCATCCCAGAGCTTTCGGCTTTACACAAAGCCTTCTTCAGTGGCTGTGGAAAGGTTTATTTGGACATTAGACAGCCGTACAAAATTATAAACATTTTTCTCAAAAACCTACTCAAAAATTGGTGATTGTCACTTCTTCTTAGCTCTGTTCGTCAGGCATAGATCATTTTATTACATTATTATTACATTTTTTATAAAATAGGAAATTATTTATCGATTTTTCATCACTTTTATGCTCAACCTTTCTTTTGTTGTAAACTCTGTATAAATTATTTTGCAGGCTAGAAGATTAAAAGTTAAAAATAATTTGCAATTTTAGTGCATAAAAGAAAAACTTTTTGTCAACTTTTTTGTAAAATCTGTTCAAATTAAATTTTCATTAAAGCTCCACCAGGTTATGACATAGAGGAGATGATGTAGCCAATGAGATTGCTCTATCTGAATTTTTCAGCCAATCAGAACTCTTCTTTAGAACACAATTTCTTCTTATTCAATTTTAATTCATTGCTTGCAATTAATTTGTATTTTGCGGGTATTTAATTGAAAATAATTCAACAGATTTCTGCACTTAATTCCCAGAAATGTTTCTCATTCATTTTGTTCATATTTTATTTCATCAGAATTTTCATTCAATTTCAAAGTAACTTCCTTTTTGTACTTTTGTGAGCTTTTAAAAAGCTCTTAGTTTAATATTAAATTTTCATAGTATTTTCCTGTGACTCCAACTTAAGCAAAAAAGCTCCCATAATGTGTTCCCTTCTAGGAATCCGACCATTTAAGTGCACAGTTTGCTCACGTCGGTATCCCACAAAGCATCACTTCAAAATTCACATGATGCGCCATGAGGGGATTAAGAATCACGTCTGTACGGTTTGTGGGCTCCAGAAGACAACACTTACGGAGCTAAAGGCGCACATGAATCAGCACACTCATGAGAGGATCTTCGCCTGTGAGCAATGCCCTAAAACATTTCTTAGCATGGGTAAGTTCTTTTCCTGTTTCTTGAGCCCCAGAAAATCTCTTTGAAAAAGAAAATGATGATTTCGTGTGGGATGAATTTAGGGAATTTCAGTCGACACGTGAGGATTGTCCATCAGGGGATTAAGGCTTTTGACTGCCCCCACTGTGAACGTTCATTCGGAAAGAAGGAAACTCTCAAGCATCACGTGATGACCCATACAGGTGAGAAGCCTCATGCTTGCACTGTCTGCGGGAAGAGATTCATCCAGCCCACAGCCCTCCAGACTCACATGAAGACGCATCAGAAGTAAAAAAAATATATTTCAATTGATTTTGATAAAAAAATCAGATTTTTTTTAGTTGAAAAAAAAAACAAAAAATTATATATTTGTTCCCTTTTAACATAAATTTTATCTTCATTAATTATCTTTAAAATCCTTTAAAGCAGCTTTTGTGGTGATTTTTAAATTAATTCTCTTGACATAAATAATTAAATTTATTGGTGTTAGTTTGGTCCGAAGGTAGATTATAATTTTCAGTGGACTTGAAATTTCTTTATAAAAGCAGAAAAATGATTCCTTTTCATGTATTTTTATCCATAAATAATTTATTTTATTCCCTTTCCCTAATTTTACTTTTTGTACAAATTACGAATAAATAAAAAAATTAAAAATATAGAAAAGTGTTTGGAAGTGATGAAGGTCTTAAGGAGCTTTCGAATGGTGTCGAGATCTTCAGGAAAATTGTATTATTCTGTGGAAAAAAAAGGTAATTTCTTGCAAATAAAAGTCCCAAAAATCAGTCTCATTCAGACGCATAAAAATATGTTACTGCTGCTTTCATTTTCCACTAAAAAATTGTGTGTAATACACCGATAAACTCAAGAAATTAAAAGTTATTAAATTTAATTTTAAGTTCTTCAAAAAATTAAAAAAAAAAAAAGAATAAATAAGAGCTTAGCCCTGAAAAATTCTTTGGCGCAGGTTCGATTCATTCATTTTCTCTCCAGCTGATTTGCTAAACGTAAACAGAGAGTACCGCACACGAAAAATATTTTTAATTTTTATTAATTTCTCTTAAAGAAATCTCATTTCCTGGAATAATTAGTGAGCAAAGAGTGTTGTGAAGAGTCTTTCCGTGAATTGTGCGTGAGATGGAGTGCGTGAATGTGTCAGGAAAGTGCCGGGCGTGTCGTATAAAGACGCAGAAGGAATTCCAGATTCCCATCTTCACCACAGAGAATCTCCAGCTGATTTTCCACGAAGCTACATCACTTGAGGTAGGACGGATCCCTGGGCGTACCCAGGATTCAAATTACATGAAAATTCCTTTCCAGATTCACGAGAATGATGGACTTCCGGAAGTAATCTGCGAAGATTGCCACAAACGCCTCTTGGAGGCATATAAATTCCGCCAAATGTGCGCCTCATCTGCCCTAGCATTCCGGCAAATAATTTCAGGGGATGGTGATGGTGATTTTGAGGAGAAATACAAACCTCCGGAGGTTGTAGGTGTTCCGAGTGAGGGAGAAGTTATGCTTCCTGACGTAGATGTTTGTTTTCCGGAAGTAAAATTTAATCCTCTTGAGGCCCTAGTTGATGCAAAACTTCCTCAAGAGGATGATGCAGATGATAACTTATTAGACACCGAAAATAATAAGGATCTCACGAAGGGGAAGAGGATTTCACGGAAGAGAATTTGCCGTGGAAAAAATGACAAAGATCCTCTGGAATCAGTGAAAGATGATCCAGATTGGACTGAGAATTCATCAAAGTCTCCGAAAAGAGCAAAGGTTGTATCAATTAAACCGAGAAAGATGGGGAAGAAGAAACAAAATGCCCTGCCAAGGGATAATGATGGAGCCGCAGGAAATGGGGAGGAACAACAAGAAGATGAGAAGAAGCCAGAAGATCCTCCTTCATCCTTTACCGTGGAATATGTGTGTAAGGTGTGTGGAAAGAAGTACACAAAGAGGGAGGGTCTCAAGTCGCACATGCGTTTTACCCATCCGGGAGTACGAATTGAGAGGACAGTGATGGAGTGCAATTTGTGCGGGAAGAAGTACAACAAGATCGGCAGCTTGCAAAATCACATGAAAGTTTGCCATCAAGGTCTCAACCTTGCCAAATGCACTCTCTGTGACAAAGAATTTAAGTCCAATGATGGACTTAAAGGACACATGGTCAGGTATCATGGAGCAAATGATATGATCAGGTGCACGGAATGTACGAAAGTTTTCAGTACAAAGGAGGGTCTTGAGAATCATATAAAGGAATGGCATGATCCGGAGAATCCCAAAGAGAAGCCCAAGAACTACATGTGTGATCTCTGTGGGAAGGCCTTCGCATCACCAGCAGCTCTCCTGAGGCATACAAATTCCCACGCGGGTGAGTTTCCTTTTGAATTATTCGTTTTAATTTTTTTGAAATGTATTTCTGGAGATTCTATGAATGAGAGGAAGTTTAGAGGAATTCTTTAGAATCCACCACGTCCTTTAGTTAGTCTTGATCCCTCTAATTCTGCAGGAATAAAGCCCTATCAGTGTTCAGTCTGCCCTCGCGCATATCAAACTAAACATCGTCTTAAGGTCCACATGATGCGCCACGAAGGGATTAAGGAGCATGTGTGCACAGTCTGTGGTCTGCGCAAGACAACGGGGACAGAATTAAGAACTCACATGAATCTCCACAATAAGGACAAAGTCTACCCCTGCGGACTCTGTCCCAAAATCTTCTATGCTCACGGTGAGTTTTCTTTTTTTTTTCAATAATTTTATCAAACTTATCTGCAATTTAACCGAAGAATCTATTTTAAAAAATCCTCAAAAAAATCCAATAAAAATATCCAAATTAATCTTAAAAATAAAATCAAAGAAAGTGCAAAAAGGATATTTTCCTAATTAAAAAAATGTTGGGATTCTTTAGCAAATTATAATCTCCACGTGAGGACAGTTCATCAGGGAATTAAGGCATATAGTTGCCCACACTGTGAGCAATCCTTTGCAAGAGCAGGGACTCTAAAGCACCACGTGATGACCCACACAGGTGAGAAACCTCACGCATGTGAAGAATGCGGGAAGAGATTCATTCAGCTTACAGCACTGAATACGCACAAAAGAACACACGGAACACATAGAAAAATTAAGTAATTTTATTAAGAAATCTTGGAGATTATATTAATTCCAGAATTATAAAATAAATTTAATTTTTCTCTCTAATCAAGAGTTTTCTTTCTTGGTGGAGTTTTAGGAAATTCTTTTTATTCATCATTAAAATTCTTCCAAATATTCTTCGTATTAGTCGCCAAAAATATATCGGCGCAGATCTCAAAAATTCATTCATTCCTCTCAGCTGATTTGCCAAACATAAACAAATTGGAGTATTATGAATTATTCTTTAAAGCATTTCTGAAAGATAAGAATTTCTGAGCTTATTTTGTGAGCGGAGAGTGTCGTGATACGTGAAGAATCTTTCTGTGAATTGTGCGTGAGATGGAGTGCGTGAATGTGTCAGGAAAGTGCCGGGCGTGTCGTATAAAGACGCAGAAGGAATTCCAAATTCCCATCTTTGCCACAGAAAATCTCCAGCTGATCTTCCACGAAGCTACATCACTTGAGGTAGGACGGATCCCTGGGCGTACCCAGGATTAGAATTATACGAAAATTCCTTTCCAGATTCACGAGAATGATGGACTTCCGGGAATAATCTGCGAGGATTGCCACAAACGCCTTTTGGAGGCTCATGAATTCCGTCAAATGTGCGCCTCATCTGCCCTAGTATTCCGGCAAATTATTTCTGGGGATGGTGATAATGATTTTGAGGAGAAATATAAACCTCCGGAGGTTGTAGGTGTTCCGAGTGAAGAGGAAGTAAAGCTTCCTGACCAAGATGTTCCTTTAGTCAATGCTAGTAAATCTCTGGTTAGTTCAAAAATCACAAAAACAAATAAGAGATTTAAAAAATCAAAAATAAATCCTGTAAAGGATTTGAAAGGGAAGTTATTAAAGAAAGGAAGAATTTCAAAGAATATTCCTTCGAATGATAAAGTCCAGGCAAAGGATGCAAAGCACAAAAAGAAATCCCCAAAAAAACTTCCTGTTGCAGTCAAAGTAAAGATGAAGAAGCAACGAAATGCTGATCTGCCAAAATGCACTCCTGGCTGTGAACTAAAGTGCAAAGACTGTGGGAAGGTGTATACAAATAAGTCTAGTCTAAGGACACACCGAAATACCATCCACAGGGGTTTTGAAGCTGCAAAATGTGACATCTGCGGCAGGGAATTTCAGCGTCATGAGCTACTTCGAAACCATATGGCTCGATTGCACGGAGCCAAAGATATGCTAAAGTGCACGGAATGTTTTAGAGTATTCAGGACGGATGAAGGTCTTGTGAAGCACATGAAAGAATGGCATGATCCGGAGAATCCCAAAGAGAAGCCCAAAAATCATATTTGTGAATTCTGCGGAAAAGCTTTTGCGTGCGCCACGCATCTTCAGGAGCACACGAGTACACATTCAGGTGAGTTAAATTGTTAAAAGAGCTTTTTACGTACTTATACTGTTAAGAAAGCTTTTTGTTTGCAAAGGAGTTTATTCATTTTGACGCAATTCCCATTTAGAGTAATTTTTCTCTTTTGTTCCTTTGACTTTCTTTTTCCATCAATAGTTTTCTTTCAATATCGTATGAGAATAATAAAATGAATAAACTCCCTTCCCTCCTTCATTTTCCACATAGGAATAAAGCCACATAAATGCACAGTGTGTTCACGGGATTATTTAACGAAGCACCAACTAAAGGTACACACAATGCGCTGCCACGATGGGATTAGAAATCACGTTTGTACAATCTGTGGTGCCCAGAAGGCAACTCTGAGGGAATTGCAGCTCCACATGAATCAGCACAGCGAAGAAAGGATAACTTGCGAGCAATGTTCCAAGAGTTTCATCAGTCACGGTAAGTTTTTTGGCAAAAAAAAAGAAAAAAATTCTTTGTTATTCAAATTAATGTAATTTGTTGGGGGTACGAACTTTTGGGATTCTGCAGCAAATCTCAATTTGCACGTGAGGACAGTTCATCAGGGTATTAAGGCTTACACATGTTCTCACTGTGGTCAGAGCTTTGCTCGTCCCGGAACTCTCAAGCATCACGTGATGACGCATACAGGTGAAAAGCCACACGCGTGTGAAGAATGCGGAAAGAGATTTATTCAACTCACAGCACTTAATAGCCACAAGAGGACTCACAGCAAATTGAAGTGATAGAAAATGAATAAAACAATATTTTCTTCTGTACAATATACTTTTTTTCTTAACAATTTCTTTATTTATTTCTTCTATATATTTACACAATATGAGCTCCTATTCCTCCAGGGAATTTGGCAACGTCTATTTTTTTTATTATTATTCACAGTTACGTCCCTCTATTTGTAGTTTATTTATTTTCATTTTCTTTTTTTTTCTTTAACAAAAAATTTAATTTTTTTTATTTCAGTGTTTTACATAATATAGGATTTATTTCTCTTTTTCACTTCATTGGGCAAAAAATATAAGATATTTTCTCTCTTAACATTCACTAAAAATCATCCACACAACATCATAAAATTATTTTAATATTTTTTTACAATTTTATTTACATTGTTTTCTTATTTATTTAATGGTTGAGAAGGAGATGGGAGGAAAAATTAAATTTGTGTGCACATAAATGCACGAAAAGTCTCACAACTTAATTGTATTTATTGTATACAATATAAACTTACTTCTTAACACAATCTATTAGTTATACTATCTATTTATACCTTACAATATATCACTAAATTAATTTCCTTGCTCTCTTGGCTTAAACAATTAATTTCCATTCTCTCATTTTCATTCACTTCTTCCGGGAATGAGTTTGTGGATTTTTTTGCTTCAATTTATTTTATATTGATTTACATGAAAGTAACTCTATTTGTTTTTTCTGTGTGTATGTTCCCTTAGGGGAGACGGGAGCTAATACAGTCAAACAAAAGGTTATGGGGAGAAGCTCAAAATATTACATTTCCCAATGAGTTGAAGCAAAGTGCTATGGGTCAGCCCTATTGGAAATTTTCCACTCTACCACCTTTTCTCATGCCAATTGGCTCTATCGCGTTGAGAAATAAGATATTTTGAACTTTCCCCAAACCCTTGGTCGACTTTATTAGCCCCAGTCTCCCCTATACGTGTATAAAAAAAAGGAAGAGGAAAATTAAATCTACTAAATTGCTTCATTTAGATTTTTTGTTCCTCTATGTGGTTCTCTCTTTTATTCTTTGCTCTCCCCATCCTCTGCCTCCAATCAACATTGGTATGGAGAGTGAAAAATTGCTGCCAAAATATAAGGCAATTTTTCTTTTCCAACTTTCCATGCCGCAGAAAGATTGATTGGGGGTGTACTTTCACAGAGGTCACCATATGGGGGCACACATACAAAAATAAAGTACAAATAAAAAAAATCTCCCATGTTTTGGAGGGAAATTGCAAAGAGGAAAAGATTTTCCAGAGAGTGAGAGAGAGAGGAAAAGAAATCTCCTCTTGTGAGAAAAGCTAATTTTCCAATGGGATGCACTCGCCTTAGGGAAGAAAATACGAAGTTTCATTTTTTTTCGCGTTTGGAAGTCTCTTTAAAACTTTAATGGGGCAACACAAAAGGAGCTTCATTTTAACAAAGTTCCTCGAAGAGTTTTTTTTTTGGCTCTTTAAAATGAATGAGAATTAAGTTACTGTGCACCAGTAGTTTGTGCAGTATCCTGTGATATACTCTTTGGCATTGTAACTTTTGAGTTATATGACGCCCAAGAAAAAGTCCTTTGAGGACATTCTTTGTAGATAATGGTTGTAAACTTTAAAGAACTTTTCTTCATGGAAAAAGTTTCTTTTGATTATTAACAAATTAATGAAAAGAAATTTCTAAATTAATGATTTCTTTTAGAATATTATTTTTTTGGAGCTTTCGGCTGAATTGTTTTCAAGGGCATGTTTTCATTAAAATTGCAGAAATCAAAGCATTTTAATGAGTCTTATAACAGATTCCTCTGTACAGAAGGAAATTCTAAGATTTTAATAGCTTATTTCATAGTCTTTAAATAGTCTTTTAAAAAAAGAACATTTTTCCAGAAATCTTTAAAGACTTTTTTGGATGATTTCTAGACCAATATTTTTTTAAAATTATTTTTCTTGAATTCAAAGAAAACCTAATAAAAAGCACATCTTAGAATTTTTCTCAAGTTGTAAGAAAAGACATGATTTTTAACAGAATCGACAATCGATTTTTTAAAATTTTTCTATCAAAATTTCGCGTTTATTGTGATTTACTTTCTCTTCATTTTCCCCCTTGATGGGCTTATTTTCAATTCAAATTGTAGCTTTATAATATGTGAAAGCTCATACCCCATCTATTCAACTTCAATCGATCTTTTGTAATATTTCTCTTCACCGCAATTTAACTCTTTTGTCGATGAATTTCCTCACACATAGTGGAGTCATTGCAGGATACTCGTGGGGCTCGTTTAAATTGGTGATCAATGGACTTGGGGGTGTGAGTAAAGTGGTTGAGCTTTTTGCCGAGAGCGATTCTCGTCTCTATATCCATTCATTGTGCAAATAAAAGTTTCAAAAATGTCAAAGAATGGCGTAGAAGGGCGATTTTGTGGCATAAAAAGTGGGACAATTTGAATTTATTGATTAAAAACTAACAGAACGTGATATGCTTGTGATTCTCCAATTTTCCACCAATTCAACCGTTCAATGAGTTTTCTTTTTGCTTTTCCTAGTATCCTTTGGCTCCACCGCGGGCTCTCTTGGATGAGATATAGGTAGCTTAGGATATGAATTCTTTCATACAGTATGTTACGAATCAAATTTAATTCTATAAATATGATTTCTTTGAACTTTTCGATTACCTTATATGTATACTTGATGTGGGAAACTTTGTCAGTTGTTACCTACTTCTCACACCAAAAATGAAGAATTTGCAATTCACAATTTTATGCTTAGACAATGTGGAGAATATTGAAGTGGATTTGATTAAAATTAATTTAATTTGAGCAATCAAAGCTGAAGAATGAAAAGTTTTGCACGAGCCCTCGTCGCTGGATGCATATAGTCGTCCAAAGGGGGGTCACGCAAATGTTGAAGGCGCGACACAAGCAAAAGTAGAAGCTTTTTCCTTTGAATAATTCACCCTAATCCCAAAACTCAATTAATATCGCTAAATAATTCAGTAGCAAAGCGAAAATTCAACCCTCTGGTGTTCCCCATCAATTTCGTCGACTTGTAATCTATTTGAGTGGATAGTTTCTTGAGAGAGAGAGAATTGGGTGTGCGGGTGGCTTTCCTCAAAGACTTTTCCCACCCACCGTATACACCGTTTAATTCTATTAATGTAGGGGTCCTCAACACCTCCTGCTCTCACACCAAAAGAAGATCCGAAAATCATTAAGGAGCAATTGTAGATAAATTAAATCTCACCCAAAAGTCCATATGAGGGGACACAGTGATTTGTAGATTGACGAAGTAATCTTATTTGGGGTGGAGAGCATTGGGGTGAAACTTGAAGATTTAGGGGATAATTTGCAGAGCACGTGTGATGCTCAGGTGGGGGAGACTTTTGTTGTGCTTCAGTAAGACTTTTAATTGAATCTGTCGAGTATTATATAAACAATTTAGTTTAAGTCATTACAAAATTCCAAATAAACATTTTGGGAGATTTTAATGGAAAATTCAGCTTTTCCCGTATGCTTCCTATATTTTTTTTTAGAAGAGAAGAAATATTATGTTAATTTAATATTTTCAAGAAGTAGAGAGAAATCTGAGTAATTAAAGACAAAAATAATTTTGTAGACGACGAAAATGCATGTTTCAAGAATAACTTTTTAAAAATTATCGATGAAACATTAGCAGACTTATTTCAAGCGGATAAAACACGTGCAAAGTACAAAAAACACAATTATGACGTAATTGTTTGCATTTTTGGATGAATCTTTGCAGAATTCTCCAAGCTGATCCTAATAAAAAGTCTGATGATCTCTGAACTTTTTTTAAACTCTGTTCAAGATCATATGTCCCACATTTTTCTTAGAAGAAGTTTATGATACCAAGACCATTGAATAAACTCCTTAAATTATTGGAATACATAATGCGAAAAACCTTAAAACGAAACCAAATGAACGCTACACGATCTCCATTTAGATTCATCTGAATTTCCTATGTTTTTTGATGTTCTATGTCCTATATTTGCTGAGCTATGGCCTAGGCACCTCCTGAAACATAACAAACAGAGAAAAAAAACGTTGAGATGTTCTTTTAACAGATACAGCTAATAAATAAACTTTCTTTTAGTAGGAGTATCTGGGGAACAACGGAGACAATTCTTTAGACATAAATAGACCACAATAACATAGAAGGGGTAGAGCATCAACATAGCTAGGGTATACGCCACATATGTGTATGATTAGAGCTTTTAAAAGAATATAAAAAAAATATATATTCTGCAATTTATTCAACATAATAATCTTTCTCTATTGTTGTGAAGTTTTTTTAAAGCATTTTCTTTGTTATTTTTGTATAAAATTCTTTAGGGTGCTTTTACGTCATCCATCCCATGGATGATGTAAGTTTCATCTACATTTCCCTATCCATGTGGTGGCACACACACCTCGAATGGTGTTTGTTGAGCCACATTGAGGAAGAAAGTGGATAAATATAATGATATGAGAAGGTCCTGAATAAAATTCAAGTGACTCCTCGAGGCGTCTGGAGGCACCAATTGGGAAGAAATCCTTCCAGAATGGTGCCCTCGAGTGCTAAAGTGAAGTAAGAAAAAATCCATTTTGTATACAAATTTTTTTGTCAGAAGAGAAACAAGAAAACGAGAAAGAAGCTCTCATGAGGCACCAACAATACAGCTTTGATGGGACTCCGTTTTTTCATATGTACATATGTATATAGTGAAAAGCTCAACGCAGTGTGGGGGAGGAATGTTTGAAAAAAAAAGAGATGGAGATTGAGAGGAAATTCAAAAGTTGCTTCTGTCATCTTGCAGATTTTTCAATGTGAAATCAAAAAAAAAAGTTCCTCAAACCCCCCACATCCGTCGCTGTTAAATTGAAAGTCAGACTATAACGTATAGTTTGCCCCATTCCTCTAAAAATTTTTGCCAGAGAGGCATAGCAATGGGTGGAATGAAAAAAAAAGCACCTCAATATGACGCTGTTGGTGGTTTCACCCACAAACATTTCATACCACACAATTTCCTCCCGCCTTACCATTGAACTTCTTTCTCTTCTTAAGTCTCCCTCTATGCCATATCACAAACGAAATATTCAGGTCGACAGGAGGCGAGTAAGCGGGGCCTGATGGGAGGATGGCGTAACAGAGGGGACGTCGGGTGGTAGAAAGGAACGATAATAATAAAAATAATGGCAATACTGAGAGGATATCGGATTTGGAGATGAAATGAAATACAAATTTCGTGATTTTTCTCCATTCTTATCTCTCTAGCTCCATATATACGATTTTCCGTGGTAAAAGCTCCCCCCATCTTCGCATGGTTAGATAAATTCAACACACTTGTGCGGCTCCCCCAAAAATGACGAGACTTCTCTTGCCCAACTGACGGAGGGAAGAAAGAAAAAGCTACACAATGTCAACCAATTCACACACTAAATTATCACATTTATTTTCATCAGGCATTTCCGATCAATTCAGAAGTCAAAAGAAAAAGGCGAGGGTGGAGTCTTTGGTAGAGTTGCTCGATTGTAAGATAAGAGATTAATTTCTGTAATGCCTCGAGTTAGAATTCTCTTTTATATTTAACTCTAAACCTCTTTGAAATAATGGGATTATCGTATTTCATATGAATTTTATCAATATATCTCCTAACTATATTTTGATAATTCCTTAAAGGTGCTTTTTCAAGACATTGAGGTAAGATTCTTCAGTCAAACTCATTTATGTAGAGTCAAAAAAGATTAATTATTTGCAAAATATTTTTATTACATATTTTCCACTGGGATCAATTGATGATTTTCCCGATTTTCCCAAAAATGCAAACAATTTTGACACTTATCTATTTTTGTTTCATTAACTGTATGAAACATCTGCGCTAATGCTTCATCGATGAGTTTTGACAGGATTTTTTTTGAAAAAAATGTATGAATTTATTTACTTTCTTTCAATTTGTGGATCTGTATGTCAATTATGTTCTAAAAAAAAGTTTATCGATGAAACATCTGTGCAAATGTTTCATCCTTTCAAAGTAACGTGAAATTAATATATAAATGTTTTTTAACCCTGTACAGGATTAAAAATTTATTCTATATAGTTTCTCATCATGAACATCGTTATACTTTCCTATAAATTTTATTTTTACCTATATTTCTACATGTGCTTGTTAACTGTTCAACTTTGGATTAAATTGACGGTTACTGACTTTTGCTTGCTAAAGAAAATAATTTCTTTTTTTGCCTTTCACGACCAATTTGGATGATTTCCTCTAACCCTAAAGCGCTTTTCCGGCGGAAACTGCTCCGCGCGCTTAAAATCTTCTGTGTTGGTGATGGCACCCACAAATGATGAGCCCTACGTATTGAATGAACTCATATAAAAGCAGAATTGAGACAGTTAATGATGATGCATTTTGGGTGGGTTGAATTTTAATAAATTCACCAACAATTTATAATGTGTAGAAGAGTTTTCTTGTAAGGAATGTGGACCATTATGCTCTGACTGGAGAAATTCCAAGAGAGTGACAAGTTGCCTTGAAATACTATCTTCTGCCCATAAAATGTCTCCATGTGGTTGTACGAAATGCATTCTCAAAATACTTTATATCCTAAATTTTTCAAATTCACTCGTGAAATATTAAGTGGGTGTCTTCGTTCTTTTAGGGGTGGATGGAGGGAGCGGTCACGTTCCTTCTCGGACAGCACAAAATGCAATTTTGCAATGGAATCAACTCTCATGAAATGTTTAGAAGGACGTACTCTCACTCTGGTACAAAATGATGCTCCCTTCCCCCTTTGTATTCCCATAGGTCCTCATTTCATCCCCTAAAGTATCCTTCGTTCCCCTCATGATGATGCACTTTTAAGCCACATGAGAGTGCTGAGAATTTTCTATGCTGTGAAACTTTTCCTATAGCAGACACGGCTAAATTATTTTCAATCTCTCTTCCTGCAAAAACTTCCTCTTCATGCCGAAATTTTCAATTGGAAGGATTATGCCTACCCAAAATTTCTCTTTGTGCATAAAACCCCCAAAGTCTCCCTATTACATACATATATGTTGATTATTGACCATAGTCCGTGTAGATAAATCTCTCTCTCTCTCTCTCTTTTGTGGTATATGGGGCGCTAATTTTAGAGCTAATGTGAGCTATGTTTTTATTTCTCATTGAAAAATTTATTTGATGGACCCTTCGTGCTATTTTCATTTTTTATTAAAAATTCTTCTGCACAAAGTGCATTCTCTTCTACAAAATGATTTCTCTTCTTTTCTACTTTTGCAACTTTCATTTCCTTTGCTATTTCCCTCGCCACATGAACATTGTATATATTTCTAGGGGGTTATTATCTGGCGCAAAAAAATGGTTATAATGTTTAGTCAAAAATATGATTTAAAAATTGGGATTTTTAATATTTTCAGAATATCTTTTCGTTTATCTTAGTGACAGAGGATACAAACAGTATACAAATTATAATTGGAGTATTACAGAAAGGATTTATTCGTCCTTATAGGAAAGGATCAGAGTATACGTCTAATCTTGTAGAAAATATCCTGATTATTTCTTGGAAGATAGTTCGGTAAATTGAATAATCTCCTTTCTTATTTTTTTAATAAACATGTTATCAATAAAAATAATCAGCACAATTAATTGATTTTTTTGAATCAAAAAATATTTTCTTTAATTGAAAATTAAGCTTCAAAGATAGGTATTAGTTTTTACCCCAGATAAATGCCCCATACAACATCAATGCAATATTTCTTTTGAATTATTGCCCAAGAGAGAGAAGTTGAGAAAAATGTTCTACATTAAACCTTGAAAGACGAACATTTCTGCACACATGTTCTTTTCCTTGAGAACACAATGCTCTTCTCTTCATGGTGTATTAAAAAGTTTAAATTTTACATTAAATATCATCTTCTATCCAGTAGAAAATATAAAAACTTCATCTTATATGTGAGGTTTATGATTTCTCTTTTTCAGTGTACGTTTATATGTTCAGTAGAATAATTTAAAAATGATTTAGAAGCTTCTCTGTACATATTCAGCATAATCTAGGATATGGCCAACATTTTTGCACTTAAACTTTACCCACAAGCTGTACGCGAGTATATTTTTGCAATTAAGTTTACTTTAATTAAAAAGAAAAAAACTCAAGCTTTGACGCAAAAAGTTTCCACAGAGAGATATGCTTTCACTTCAACATTTTGCAATTTTATTTCCATAACCCAAAAGCCAGGTACCTACATAGGTACCTATATAATATTTTCCTCGCGCATAAATAATGAACAAAAATGTCGTCTCCTGGTGAAAAAGGAGTCACAAAAGGACGCGCGTACATCGAGTTATGTGTAATTTTGAATGCCACCATAAACCGCTTGGGCCATTTGGACGATGGTATCGCGAAAAGCTGTGCTAAAAAGCTTTTCAAATTGTCGCTTTACGACATAATTCTAGAGAATCATTTTTTGCAATAAAGACGCTTCTCCTTTTTTTCCTTAACTTTGTTATGAAGATATGGAAAATATATTCTTTTGTGCAAAATGAAATGTATAATGTATGTGTAATATTTTTTTCTGCATTAGGGTCGGAACTCAATTGCTAAAGTGCTTTGAAATTGTTTGCAAATTGGTGCTTAAAAGAGAATTATAATTGTAATACAAATAAAGTGAATTTATTGTGAGGGTGTGTATTAGATTTAACCGCATCATGATTAAAGTGCTCAACAAGTTAATTCGATATTTCTAGTGCGAAAAGCAATTGAGATCGGATTTAGTTTGTTGATTTTGAATCATTAAATGGATTATTTCTAATAAATCTCTTGTAATCTCCTCCAATTAATTCAAAGATTAATTATAATGTAATTTGATGAAATTCAATCGATGACAGATTCTTTTGTGAGCTTTTCTTGTTTTGTAATAAATTCTGAAATTAGTTAATCAATTTTTCAACTTTTTTTACAGTAAATCAAAAAGCGAATTCTTCCGCTTATATAATTATCACAAAGTCTCCCAAATACAATGCATTCCCTTTAAAATACATATCTCGTGGAACTCTTAAAGTTTATAATCTCCTGTAGAGGGGTGATGGAGAAATGTGAGAAACTTTCTGATTCTTTGCCAATTGACTTGAAATTGTACTTTCAAGCGCCCCATAAAATGCTCATCTCTACAGGATTTTTTTTAATGCTTGGCCAGAGAGGAAACTCTGGCGTAGTTTGCTCATTTCTTACTTTTTCCCCACCAGGAAGGAAGCTATAATAATTATTTAATGGCATTAAATCTCAATTCTTTTTTTGTTGTGGCGGGGGTGAGGGTGGAAGAGAAACTCACAAACATGCTTCCCAAAAAATATAATAGAAGATACTTTCTACACAATTTACAGCTCTATAAATCCTCAAAAAGTTTCAAATCAATACAGAAGTGTCGGTAAATACGGTAAAGCTTTTTCTGTTTTGCGGTGAAGCAGTGTAAAACTTTTCACATATATGTATATATATATATATATGTATATAGTAGACAAAGCTTCAGTAGGGGAAGAGAGTGGAAATAGATTGCACTTTTCACCATTAAATAAAATAGTTTTCTTGGTTGCAAAGTATCGGGATTAATTGTGAAGAAGGCAAAACTAATAACACACCAATTTGTCTGTTGGTGAATGTAAATTAATTAAGAGTTTGCTGAAAGGGGTTGTACACGTACTATGTATTGTATATAGTATTTATTACCTATTATATAAGAAAGTGTCTAGTTGCATCAACATTGTTCTCAAGTTGAATTTTGTGACATATAAAGTTAAGTGTTCCATATGAGAAACTTTAGTTTAAAATTTAAATCAATAAATTGGCAACAAGATGACCTAAAAGAAGAATCACAAGAAAGTCCTTCGTCTTAAAAATTAAAGCTTTTTCCAAGAACTTTTTCTTTTTTATATAAAAATTGATACTCAATAAATATGGAAGAGATTTATTGATGCAAAGATTGACTTTTGCAAAAAAAGGAAGAAACATAAATCCCCAAAAATATTATATTTAATGCAAAATATTCAAGGGAATCCCCCCTATGAATGCTGTGGAGTTGTGAGAATTTCTATCCTTCGTTGTAAATATTCTAGCCATATTTCATTGACGAATTTTGCCAAGTATCCGTTTAAGTTTTCTTTACATACATGGGAGGGCAATGAAAAATGAAGAAATGATTTCGGGCTTGCAGAAAACTTTCCTCCATCATTTATCAACCAAACCATGGGGAGAGAATTTATGTGATTTTTTTTCTCGATGTATATCAAAAAACGATGAGGACATTTTGAGTAACTTTGGTGCCCATGCGAGAAGAGGGAGAAAACATATATTCTTCATCATTTTTCCCACTTGTTATTTACCCTCACTATCCTTTTTTCATCTACCCTAAAACCTCCGCCTGATCTTTTTCCACCCTCAATATATTCTAAAGATTTTTCCAACTCAAGGAATGAGATAAAAATTGCGCTAAAAGCACATAAAAAGGGAAATTATCGCGTTAGAAAAAAAATGATGATAAAATAGTTAAAATTATAAAATATCTCTAGATGGATGCTTTTTGCTCTTGCAATGGGGGAAAATGATAAACAATACAATAAATTATACTTAAAATATGTATGTAGGTATAAGAGCTGAAACATCATCCATATTTTTCTGAAAATAAACTCACGCGCGGTGAGAAGTGAAAATGTGTTGCGGAATAATAATAAACTCACTCGCTTATTAGTGGATGAATAAGTGAATTGTAGTGCGTCTCATTCACAATGCAACAACATGAAAAAGATTTTAAAATATATCCGAAAGCGGTTCTACAACAGTTGATTTAAAAGAATTTTTATTATTTATTTTTATTTATTTTATTACGGGTTCCATCCGTTTAGATGATTTCCAAAGAATTTTTATTACGTCACTATAATTATGAAAATTTCTTAAATAAAAAAAAATCAATTTCTTATAAATCTTATTCATCTTATCAAATATCATTAGCGTTTTAAAATGATCCGAATAATAATTTTCGAAAGCAGATCTATTTCGGATAAAGTTGTAACGTCGAAAACAAAAAATTGTTAATCGGGTTTTAGTTAAAAAAAATTTTACGGTAAACCTAAAAATATTTATTTTAGTAGTTTCTTAAAAACAAGAATGTGATTTTTGTTTCGAAAGTTTTAATGGTAATTCCCCGAATTAACATAATTCATTGTATATCTAAACAAACCCAATTTGACTGGGGCAAAATGATCTGGGTAAAAAAGAACTTCAAAAAAGTTTATCAAAATGGTTGTGTTTCAAATGAAACACCCTGCAATGCGCGATATATTTTCACTGAGCTCTGAAAGGGTATATATGAGTGCATTCATAAAATTAAATATGAATCCATCTCAATCTTATTCACATTTTCAGACATTTGCTATGTGTGCACGCGCATTGTTTGAGGAGAAAATCATGTAATTCTGTGTGAAAAATATTTTCCAAAGAGACACAGCGAGAAAGAGAAAAGTATCGTGCAAAACGTGATCAAAAGTTGCTAGGGATGGGGGTTGGTTTACATTTTGCAAAAGATGCGGAGTTCAAAAAGGAGCACACGTTTAGTATTAATCAAATAAAATACCAGCACGTCTTAAAAAAAAATGCATTTTACGTTCTTTTGCAGAAGCACCATAGAGAATGTATTTATGGGATTTTGCACTTGAGAGTGCACTCGATTGCACTGATATGCGCACAAGTGGAGGGAGGGTGAGGAAACTCAAATTGCCGTCGAGTGTGTATGTCATGCCAATTGCAAACCGCTCTCTTGGGCGGTGTGGGTGGGTGGTGTATGTTGCCACATGAAGAAAATTTCTATTTGTCAGTGGATATGGCATGGCAAATTGGGAAAGTTCTCTCTATACTTTGTATACATACATAAGTAAATGGAGGTTGAGGGGATATATGCTCTTGCAGGTACTTCACGCGCATTTCGTGTTCCAAAATGTCGAAGGTTTTAGTTTTCAATCAATTTCACACCGTGATTTATTGTGTCTACCATTCGGGTTGGGTGATAGAAAACCACCTCTCCCGTCCACAAGGTACGACCTTTTTGGAATATATTTTGCTCACAGTAATTAAACTTCTGCGAACGCAAAAAGGGGGCCACGAATAATTTCTTCGCATAGATTTTCTCACAGATAATAGGGAGGAAGGTGAGGAAGAAAAAGGTATACTTCGAGGAACCTTTTTCCTATCTTCTTCACAAACAATTCTTTGAGATTTATATCGCACACTTGACCTTTAACTCCAAGTGGGGAGTGATTAAGATTAAATGAAGAAGACTCAACAAATGAAATCGACAAATATTTCACGGTACTCTCGCTCGAGTATTTATCAATTTACCCCCGCACGGCATGAGCTTTTGCAATGTATATATCTATGTATGTATGGCGAGCTTTACAAGAAGTCTAATTGAGGATGAAATTCGTGAAATTGGAGGAAATTCTCGGCAAGAAAATCTTCCTCTGCTTTAGTGTATGGATGGTGGATATCCCCAAGTACGTGCCCTATTGAGTTAGGAAGAAAGTTTTCTTGGATAACTTTCAAGATTACGCGATATATGCTTTGGCACGCAAGCAAAACTAAATCTTCCATGTGAGTGTTCGTTGCAACAATATTTTAGTAAGGAAGTAGGATATATTTTAATTAATATTAGACGGAAGAAGCCACGTTGAGGAGTTTCTTTGCCGTCTAAATTTCAACAGATTGAGATGAAAAGTTTCTCTTTCGAAAACTTTCATATATACGTATGCAAATTAAGTGCAATGAAATTTTCAATGAGCTTAAAAGAAAGTTTTGAATAATAAAGAATTATACAATGAAATAAGCAGAGATTTTAATGTTAAATCTCTTACATTTCTTTCAATAGCCTGTGTGGTTTCACTTCGTCTTTTCATTCATTTCATAAAGCAACAAAAAAGTATGTATACATTTGATTATAAATCCTTAACTTTTGAACAGAAATAAACCCACAAAAATGGTTCAAATTGAAATGCTGTGTACTTGGCGTGGAGTGAAAAAAAAAACTCCAAGAGTATTTTTTGTTGTTTGTTCATTCAACACAACGACATAAAAAAAGCCTCTCGACTCTCTTCGTATCCTTTCCCTTCGGGACTTGATCTTTTGTTCTGCAAAATTATCCACAAGTTTTATTTTTTACTTAAAAAAAAAGAACCATAGAAATGTGTTTCGTATTAACATGGTATTTGTACTTTGGAAAGCTTTCAGAATTTGCGTTTTTTTTAACAAGCAAAAAAATCGCATTCAAGAAAGTTTTCCGCTCGTCCATACCTATTTAACTTGATCCTTTTCTCTCATTTATTCTTCTTTTCATAAATTTCATCTTTTATATATTTTTTTCTCTCGTGTGAATTTCCTTCCCTTGTGGGAAAGCTTCCCTTTCTATCTCTTACGTGTATATTTATATATTTTTCTTTACTATTTATAAATATTAATGATTGTACTTCACATATATATTTTTTTCTTTTGCTTTTTGCGAGTATGGCGTGAGAGTTGTGGGGGGCTCTACCACTCTCACACACATTTTATTCTTTATTATTTTCTTCATCCCTTTTTGCTGTGTGACTTTTTCTTCAGCTCAAAATGAACGGTGTACATGAGTTGGGAAAAAATGAAGCAAATGGGGATGAAGGAAAATTGAAAATTATGAGTAATCTTTTCAAAGGGATATAATAAATACCTTCCATCTCTTCTCTCATTTTTTCTGAACAACACAATGGTTCAAAATTCGAATAAAATTCAGAGAATTATGTTGGTATTCTTTGTAATCTGTATGAATGGGGAACATTTCATTTTTATTAAGTTTATAAACTGATTGTACAAATCATTTGTTTAAATTAATAATAAATTGATTTTTAACAGTCTTCCATGAAAAATAAAAGAAATTGTATAATCTAATTTTTTACTAATTTATATAGAACCAATTTTTCTTTCTGGTTTTTTAATTAAATTAAAAAATAAATAAATAAATGTATTTAAATTTAACTTTCGTTAATATGTTTTAATAATCCTAATTTGAATTAAATTCGACTTCTTAAAAATTCTTTAAAACCCATTTTTAGCCTTTTTAAATTAAATTTCTGGCTACGCCCCTGAATACAAAAAAAATACGTCAGTGCCAAATGAAATTATTTTTGCCTTAAAAAATTCATTTTCAGACGTTTTAAGGGTTTAAATTAAAATATTTACGTACATCTCACAGCTCGGTTTTATATCAACAAATGAACCTTTGCGTCATTACCTGCAGACCGTTGTCTAAAGGGAAATTTGATGAGAGTCAAACAGAGTGAGAGAGATGGAGGGTGCACAGAAAAGTTAGGAAAAGTCTCTAACGCGGTGGAGAAAATACACGCCCTAATTTCTCGCTAATTTACGTCATTTGCACCTTTTATTTTGTAATAAACAACAAGTCTCTATATATCGCAATCTCTCAAGTCAAATGGAAAAAAATAATGCAAATTCAACATTTAATTTTCTAACAATAAACTCTTCTCATTTAAATTTATCATCATCATTTCTATAAATAACAAAAATATTTTTACTCCTTCTCCTTCCAACCATCGTAATGTGAATTCTTTTTTTTATTGTAAACATTTCGAAGAAAATGAAAATATAAATGTTCTACGTACTGTAATGTTTCACTGGAAGATTGGTTTTCATATAGCAAAGTCGATTATATCCTCACATTACCTACACAACATTCCTTTCTATTTATTTATTACGATTTTCCTTCTTGCTTTTGCTTAAATATTAAATAATTCCCCTATCTCATTTCTTTCTCCTTGTATTTTGTGGGTATACCTACATTTTATTTTTGCGTCGATTTGTGTGTGATGGCAATAATATGTTTTGATGGATGATGCTCCTCATGTAACTTTTTCTGTTTTCTGTTTATGCTCCTAATACAAAAACTTTTTCACGTGGCAATTTTTTTTATTCCACGTGGCTGCACTATTTTCTTTCTCGCGAATTGACTTTGTAAATACAATATAAGAGTTTCATGTAAATCTCTTCGTTTCTCCTATATATGTAGGTATTTTTGTTTTCTATAAATAAGATCCCATACCCATGTGTCGAGTGTATCAATTACTTGAATAATTTCTCCGTATATTGTGAAATGATTGTTTGGTGTTTTTGTGTGTACACATTTAATTAATTAACTCCTTTTCTCACTTCCATTTGTATTGGCGTATTTTTACCTTCATTACATCCCCAACTCTCTCGTCCTTTTGCCACGCATCCTAATTGTTTTCCTCTCCACCGGGATTCCAATACGAACTCATTAATATATCTCGCAATTTTCTTTCTCTCCACTATTGATTTACCTCACCTCACATCGAAATTATTGACTTCTATCAATGTGAGAATTGGCAAATAACAGTACAGGGTGGATGAATTAGTAGATATATTTATATACTAAACATGATGAAGAACAGTGTATTTCTAACTATAGCAAAGAGATTTTCTTTTACAAATTGCAATTTCACAAGAACTTGAGCGATTTCCTAATGAGAAAAATTTCAGTTCTTGATACATTTTTTAATTGAAAAATTAATTTAAAAAAATCTCTTCGTCTATATAAAAAGAAATAATTTTTGTAAAGAAATTGAGAAAGAAACAATAAAATAAAAATAATTAAAACAGGAAGAACTGTAATAATTTCAGAGGAAACAATATTTAAAATTATTTGAATTCAATTCTTGTTCATTTAAAGCTTTTGTGTATAATAAATTTGAAATAAGAACTATAAATATTTATCCAAAAAGGACCAACGCAAAACTTTAAAGTTGTTTTAATTTGCTAAGAAATGTTGTATAAACTAAAGAAAATCCTATACCTACTAAAATCCTTTTATTCCACTTCGAAAGTTTATTATGTATTTAATCTCATCCAGAGGATTCTACTTAACGTTTCTTAATACACTGTTTTCAAACTTTTGGACAAGAGGGTGGATGTATTTTTTTTCTTCGAGAAATGCGGGAGAGAGTGCCAATTTTCTCAGTTTTTCTCTATAGTGTTTTTATCATGTTAGTTCTTTTGTGGGGAGAATCCACTCAAATATGGTTTAGTTGAAATCGATTTCGTTGTGTCTGCTGTTTGCAAGAAATGGTGGCGAATGTGCTTCTCACAGACATTCCACACATACAAGGTAATGGGGAAGATCGCGGGATGTGTGGATTGTGAATTTTTTCGGAAGCAGGTATATACGACATATTAGACAAAAAACGCGGGTATAGAAAAGTGTAGTACATAATACAAGGCGTGTGGGGATGTGAGAATTATTTACCGTCTGAGTCCCATGTGGCGGCTCCGTAGCCTGTGACTCTTGCGCCTGCACAGGAGTCTCTTGAAGGCCTGACGGAATTCGGGTGAGAAGATTGTGTAGATGATGGGATTGAGGGTGGAGTTGAAGTAGCCAAGCCAGAGGAAGATGCTCATGACGATGGGGGAGATGTCGCAGGAGGCACAGACAGGAATGAGGACGGCAAGGATGAAAAACGGTAGCCAACAACAGACAAAAGCGCCTGTAATGATGGCCAGTGTTTTCGCAGCCTTTCGTTCCCGCTTCGAGTCTGTTGAGTTATGATGCTTCCGTCGGGTGATTGTTGTCCGTACGGTGGGTGCTGATGTTGATGGGTATGCCACTGATAGGTCCACCGTCGTGGATTCCGGCTCCACGGCGGCAACTGCATGACTCTTCTCCTTCTCCACACCATTGTTGCACGTCTTTTCCGGGCTTGTATTGGTCGAGGAGACATTCGTGAAGGCCGTCGTGGTCTCACTGATTGTCGGCAGTGGACGCCCGATCACAGTGACAACGGCGGCCGCCACACCAGCACTCCCACCCGCTGCCGTTGCAATCATGCCGCACGGTTGCGCTTGAGCACCGCTCACCTAGAAAGACAAACACAAAAAACCACGGTCAGACGACCTTCGTCCCCCAAAAAGAAAATAAATCTCTCACAGAGTCTCCCTCCTCATGTCTCCTTTTTAGCATTTTCCGTCTTGTAGGAATTTCGCACACATAAAACCCCCATCTTCCTGGGGACTTCTCTTTCCCCCGTTCTCAGCAAGCATTCTCTCTCTCAACCTCATATATTTTCTTACTTTTTTTTTACTTCTTTTGCTTATATCCTATTCGACTGATACCACACATAAAAAAGGATTTCCCTCCATTAGGTATCCTTTTATACCAGATCCCGCGTAGCCGTGAAGAGAGTGAGAGAGAGAGAGAGTGTGTGGAGTTGAAAAAGAAATCCATGGGGTGGATTTTTTAAAAGCAGGTTGTTCAGGGTAAGAAAAAAAGGTTCTTTAATGCGATACATCCGACTTCCCCATAAGCAACCACTTAGGAATAATTTGTTGGAAAAAATCAATGTTGTTTCAACGCTTTGAGGATGTTATGTACAAAGAATTTATATATTTACAATTTACAACCATTTCAAGGAATCATCTATTTGCGGTAGAAATCAAGAATCAAAAATGTTTTTCGCTAGAAAATTTCTTTTAGGAATAATTTCCTTATTTTGATATTTTTTTTTTATCTATGAGAATAGAGAAGTTTATTCATTTTTGTGGCATTCAGAAAAATATATTCTATTAGTTTTATTATTTGCTATTAATTATCAGTTGAAGCATATGCATGAATGCTTTATGCAGAAAAAGCATTTAAATGAAACATAACAGGGGCGTGGCTTTTGTATATATGAGCAATTTCCCCTAAAATTAGCCAGTTAATACAAATAAGAAGATTGTGGTGTTTGAAATTCAAAATGAATGAAGTCCTTTAACTCCTAATAGATACTATATATCACTCTGATATGTTTGATGTAGGTAGAGCATTATATTTAAAGTATTATTTTTAAAACAGAGAAATTTCTAGGAATTTTCCCCACTTTGGCTCAAGCCGCTCAAGCTTAACTTTTGAGCAAATACAATGTTAACTTTATCATAACATGAGGGGGGGCTTTTCATATTCACAAACAACCCCACTTTGGGTGGATGAAATAAAAATTCCATCACAGATGGATTTTCCAGGAAGGAAATTTACTCTCTATTATTAAGTCGCCGTGACTTCTCTTGGTAAAAAAGTGTTGTGTGTATACATCTCATGTGAGGCGCTGAAGGTGGCAAACGAATATATTTTACGGGCAAAATGTGCCTAGAATTCTCATCATTTCGACTATATTTTCACCCATTCCCTAATCCATCCGGCAAATAAACAAAAACACCAGACCTTTACATCGAGATCCTGCCAAGAGTGAAAATTATATGGCCGTAAAGAGTTCTTCATGTGGAAGAAACAACGACTCTCCCGACATTGGGGCAGCACCAGCAGTTCTTTCAGCAAGCCACGCCATGGCTCCTGATCAGCTATTGGGAAAGAGGTGGCTAGTCTATGGGGTGGAGGTAGAAAAAAAAGTATCACGTACGCATTATGCGCCGCAATGTAAGTCTCAAAGCAAAAGAGTGGATGGAGTGCTGAGGAATTGGTATTGAGTTACCACCATCTCATTCAAAAGGGGTAAGTCAACCAAAGGGAAAATGCATTATTTTTCCAAAGAGAAAAATAAGCCTAGAAAAAATAACTCACAGAGTTATTTAAAATATAAAAACGGGAAGCTTTTGTAAACCAGGCGCCTCCATCGAGATCTGTGAATGTTCATTTTTGAGCACTTTTAATTCCTTGTGTACGAGGTATATAAAACAAATTTGCAACATAAATAAGAAGAAGCTCTGCAGTAAGCTTAAACATCATCTTGGAATTCTCAGCACAAAATGCATTGTCAAAATACATCATTTAGGATAAAATTCTTAATGAGTTCTGCATGCAAATGACGAAGGAAATTGCATATATAGTTAGAATGAAGGTATGTAGTTTTGGATGCAAATGTGAATTCCTCGAAATGGAATGACCATCCCCCCAAGAGAGTATGCCACAAGAGTCTTCTCTGGGTTTCCCTCTGTGAGCAGGATGGTATAGCATGGGTGTGGGAATGAATGTTAGTTGAAGATACCATGAGAAATGAGATGCGTGTGTGCTTTTCAGCAAAAGGGTGTGCGGGTGTAACAGTGGAGGATGTTTGTTTTCTCAGGCAACATAGTGCCAATCCCATCAGGATGTTTTCTTCTAACGTAAAATGCGGGCCCTACCGCGCTGAGTGCCCCCAAGGAGTCAATCCCTCCCCCTCAGCCCAAAAAGGATGTATCGTGCAAATATTTTAGTCGACTTCTTGAGTGTTTTGGGGCTTTCTCATCCCATCTCTTGCACAATCCACCAATTGTTTTCTTCTCCGTTTGCACAGGACAGCAAAAACATCATCATTTATGCTAGAGTCTATTATTGCTCCCCAAACAGAGCAAGTGATCTCCATCACGCATTGAGTATTCAACTCGTCCCGACAATCCATCGATTCTGGCCACTTTTGGGAAATTTCCACACACACAAGAATTTCCACTAAAACCAACCATCCTTCATGATTGCGACATCCTCCACCGCCCCCGTTTGATATATGAATGTATATTCCCAAAGCTCAAGCACAGCCCTTTCGGAAATCCTCCACCGCAGCTTCTTCCCTGAGAGGATACAACATTTACCTATTTTTTTTTATTTATCTCATGTCCCTTCATCGGGAAAATGATTATATATGTATGTTAATTTTGGAAAGTGATCCCTATTTTCCGTTCCACACGCACAAAAGTATTTCTATATATAGCCAAAGAACCTTTCTAAGGATTCTCTTTGGAAATGAAGGAACCAAAAAAAATCTTCCTAATTTGATTTAATTTCTCGGAAAATTGAATTGAATCGGAGAGGAATTTTCTCTTCATAATTTTTCCAGCTAAAATGTTATTTTTAATTTTACCGATAAAGTGATTTTCTAATTAATTTGTGAAAAAAAATTTCATTTTAATGATAGAAATTTGTGGAATTTCAATTTGACAATTAAACACAGAAAAAGGACACATTAATCTCGGAAAATACTTTCTTAATACATAATACAAAAATTGAGCGGTTGCATGACTTTGCTTATTCACAATATAATTCTTTATATGAATTGTTATGTTTTATTCGACTAATGTGGGTTGAATAAGAAGCGTAAAATGTGGTCATTGACCGGAAATATAATTCCTGAAAGATTTATTCACCATGAATTGAAGGAATTTCAAGGGGAAAACGATTATGTTGGGCGACTTTTGGGGGAGAAAGGTGGGTGCCACTGCGAAGGGTACAAGCATGATGCAAATAACTTAAGGTGGCGCACTCCCTTGTGAGCTGGTGAGTGACGTCACTCCTCGGCTGGGGATGGGCGGAGCGATGTCATGGAGATGAGCTTTCATTGAGAGCTAGATTTAAATTTGAATTTAAAATAATAACAAACAATGTCCAAATTTCCCCGTTTCTTCGCATTTTGGTGGCCGGAATTCTTGCAAATTGTGTGAAATGGTGCGTTCTTTGCGTGCAAATTGTGGTGGTTGGTGTTGCTGTGGGGCTGAGGAAGAGCCCAAGTGCAAGTGCGGGTGGGAATTTTCGAAATTTCGCCCTCGTGATCGCGCGTGAAATGTGCACTCTTTCCGGCTTCTTCCTCACGCCCACAATTTGCAAGATTCCTGGCCATGGTGAGTCCTCTGCATGCACAAACTGCCGCGAGGACTTGCCAAGGAACCCAATGAAGACGGTGGAATTGGAAAATGCGGCTAAAAATGAGTGAAAAATGTGACT
The DNA here is from genome assembly GCF_024334085.1 of Lutzomyia longipalpis. Lineage (NCBI taxonomy): Eukaryota > Metazoa > Arthropoda > Insecta > Diptera > Psychodidae > Lutzomyia > Lutzomyia longipalpis. Next base: position 20,601,903 of record NC_074707.1, read on the forward strand.
TTGTGCCAATATTCTGCGAAGGCTCACAGAGAAATTCCATTAATTTGAGCCTTTTGCAATTGGCACCATGCGCATGATGCTAAAAATCCTCAAGACAAGAAGTGGTCATGCGCCTCAATGTCCATGATCACTTCTTGTCCCAAAAAAATATTCTGTGCAAACCTTTTTCGCTCCTTACATAAAAGATAAGCTCCTTTCTCCCCATATTGAATTTGGCCCTGTGGGGCAAAGCAATGGGTTTGTACTTTTTAGCCCCTGGATCAAATCCGACCGTATGAAATTCTTTTTCTCCCCCAAATTCCCTTTTTACCACAGAATTCCCAATGAATTGCTCCCCATTCGCTATTGGGGATCTTGGGATGTGTAAGAGGTGGTACAGTGACCATGAGTGATGGTCAATTTCTTTAATTTAACACCGCATGCATGAGAATTTTGATTTTTTTTTTGCCTTTTTAATTTGAAAAATAATTCAATTGAAAAATTTACCTTGCGAGCCTTTTCTTTGATGATCATGGTGGTTATTTACTCCATATTGCAGATGGCAAATGGTAAATGCTGAATTCTTGCAATTTAACACAAATATTTATTCTCTTTAAAATTTTACGATCATTTCTATTCTACCGTTTCTACTTTAATCTAATGGTAATGCGTGGTGACCCTGAGGAACAGTGTTGTGAAAGAACACATGGTGAAGAAGGTTCAAATGTGGTTTTTTGGGGCCCTAGAAGGGTGGAATGGTTATATGTTGATAAGGAGTTTTTGAACTGAACATGACCATGGTCTTTTGATATTTGCAGATGACACTTTTGAAATTTCTTCTTTCAAAAATGCATTTTTACAATTTTTGAAAAAGGTTCTAATGCATTTTTTTCCTTTCTCAGTTCTTGGTCAGAGTTGAAGATGATACATAATGTTTAACACATGACTTTCCTTTGAGTTCTTTATATGCTTTAATTTCATTTTTAGCTTTTTATTAGAAAAAATTAAAGGGAAATTTTAAAGTTAACAACTTCAACAGCAAAAGAATAACTTCTTTTGCACCTCATTTGCTCCTGTTATTGTATTACTAGAGAGATTATTATTTTAAAAAAATTCAATTGCTAACGAAAATTTAACTATCTTCCACAATGGTAAAAGTGCCAAAGAAGTGCAAGAAAAATTTATTCTTGAAAGTTTTATCTGCAAAATCAATTCAAGGGGGTATCCTGATGAAAGTTTTTCGTGGAAAATTCAAATGGTCATCCCCTCAAGTGTTGTATACATATGTATAGTTGGCAAAGAAGTAGAAAAAAAATCACCAGATCACCAAATGTGATCCAAGGTGGAATCTTGTATGAAAATTTTGCAAACAATATTACTTACAATTTTTAATTTTTACCAGATTATCGCCAATCGAAAAATCCAATAAAATAATAATATTTCACAAACACATATTGAGAATGAAATGAACTTTAATGAAGATTAACATGAATTAATTTTAAAAAGTAAAAAAGATGGTATCATAACATTTTAAAAGCATCTTGTTAAGTTTAAAAAAGACAGTAGAGGTTTGTAAAAGAGATTTTTTGAATAAGAAACGTTTACAATAAAAATTCATATTTCAGAAAGAAATAATATTAAATAAAAAATCTATATTTACATTGTCTTAAAGACGGAATACAAGTTTTTAGAAGCAATTTAAGATTTTTGAAGTTTTCTTAAGAAATCTCAAATCTGTCTGACTAGTGAATTTCACCCAATGGTAAAAGAAGAAAAGTTTTTTTACGGATTTTTTTTGAATCGAAAAAGAGAATTCATCCCCTCAAGTGTTGTATATATTGGCAAAGAAGTTTATATTAAAAGCACTTGATTTTTTTCTAAATAATAAAGAGAAAAGTAAAGAATCATAAAAATCACCGTGAGCACAATTCACACAGCTCTTGCATTTACTCTCTAGTTCTTGGAACTATAATAAATCTCATCGTAATAGTATTAAATGAAGGAAATATTTCATTAAAAATAAAACATAAATTTTAAAATCGATTAAAAAAATGAATTTTAGTTTACTCTTCAGCATTTTTATTCTTATTCATGAAAAATGGCAATGTTTAAACGAAAGTTTCGGTCCTTCTCATTATCCTTCTTTCTTTTTTTTTTTGACTCTTTTTTCATTTCCGAGCTCATCACAATAATAATAATTTTTGAATTACATAGTTGAAATTGAAATCTTCAAAGAAAAAACTAAATTACATTTTTCTTTAAATGCTTCTTGTCTTTCGGAATTTAACACACAATTTTTCTATGAAAATTAGATATCTTAAGAATCTCATTTCTATATCTATATAATATAGTTGCGTTTTGTGTCAATAAAATCATTTTTTTTTTAACATAAATCTCTTTTCAAAAATAAACTCCCGGTTAAATCACCATTTATTTAGATGGATTCCGCAATTAATTAAAAAAACTCCCCTAAAAATCTTCTTTCTTTAAAAAAATTATTCTCTTTCAATAATTTTGCGATTAATAATTTTTTTTTTTTTTTGAAAAACCCTTTGTCGATGTCCCCAAAAACTTCCCAAATTCATAAAAATAACTAAAATAATATTTTCATTATCTAAAAGAGTTCCATTACAAATTAAAGTCAATTGTAATGCGTTCATTTATAAAAACTTGGCGTTTCACAACGTAGAGAGAATTGTATTTAATTGTAAACAAATTTTTGAGCTGTATTAAAAGACGCAAATAATATTGAGACTGAAATTAATGAAAGTTAAAAGAAAATCAATTCGATTATTTTTTAAAAGGAAAGGGTTTAGTGTCGTAACACTATTTATGAGTAACTTGTTGATTTAAAAAAATAATAGATGTTTAATGCAGATATTTCTTATTCTACAACAATTTATTCTAAGGAAGATCTCTTTAACCTTTTTTTGAAATTATTCTTTTTTTCCTAAAAATAACCCTAATAAAGAAAATATATTTCTTCGCACGAACTTTCTTTCGCCATTAAATTTAATTTGCAATAATTTATTTTTCTTCCTTGAAGTAAGTTCCCTTTTATTAGTAATCTTTTCTCTTTTCTGAATGAAATTTATTGCTTTAATATTAATTTTGATTTAGTCTTATATACAACTTTAAAATGAAGAACTCTTTATCCTTTTTGATTATTTCTTAAAAACTCTTTTCATTAAAATAAATATCATTATAAAAGATTTTTCTTTCTTTAAATTAAAATTACTAGCAAAAATTCTCTTTTGCGCTTCAAAAAAAACCGCAAAAAACTTTCTTCTTTTACTTTTTATATAGTCTAAAAGTCGAATTTATTCCATAGACATGATTTTTAACAATAAATCTAAATCTACCATTTTGGTTGAAATTCACTAGTAGTCAGATAGATTTGGGACTTCTTAAGAAAACTCAACGAATCTTAAATTTGACATAATTAATTTCACCTCATTGCTTCTAAAAACTTGTATTCCGCATTTAAAAGTCTCTCTAAATGCATACCTACTTAATTATCCTCTTTAGACTAGTTTTTTTTTTCTAAAATTCGTCCCCCTTTAAATCTTTTCTACTAAAATCATTTTCTTTAGCATCGTTGAAAAGAATCAGAGAAAACCTTCAATATTCTTTTCTTAAAAAAGAGAATTATTTTTGAGAAAATTTCAGATTTATCACAGAGATTTAACGGAAAAATAATTATAAAAGATATTTTTATATGAGCTCAAATCGGCAATCTACAATAAATCATTTAATTCATTCATTTTCTTTAGAAAAAAATCGCTAATAATTCATAATTCAAAATTAAAATCTATTTAATTATTATATTTAGTATACATAGAAATTATTTTGCATTAAAAGAATAAAGTTTGAAATTCTGCTGCATATTTTTCTAATATTCAATTAGTTGGTTTTCCTTTATGATGAAATATTTAATAATATGAATATTATTTCTCAAGAACTAAAAAGTTTTCTTTATTTCATTTATATTTATTTTTACGTTTTATTTTATTATTCTTTCTCAAATAAATGATCGAAATTATATTTGAATGAAAATGTGTACTTGGTGTAGGCCTAATTAATTTTCTGAATATGAGAGCTCGGATTATCTAGTTTATTTATATTTGTAATGTGACTCCCTTGCATAAGAAAATAATACGAACTAATACTAGAAGATTATATAAAGTCATAGCCTGCAATCATTCTCAACATAATATAAAGGAAAATAAATAATTAATTTTTCATTTTTACTGTGAAACTTTACTGATTTCATTTTAATGTATTTCATTTGAAGATGAAAAAAGATATTTCTAAAAAATATCTCAAAAGAATAAAATTTGTAGGAAAGAAATATGAATTTTAAGAAAGGGTCTTTAAAATAATTAAAAGTTTCCATAGAAAAAAATAAATAAATAGAATAAATTCTGAGAGACAGGAGTATTGCTGAAAAAAGTGTTTAACATTTGCCATCTGCAAGAAGATAATGGTGTACCCCTAATTTTAAACATTATGATCATCATAGACAAGAGTGGTTAAATTCTCATCTCACATACACACACACCCAAAGATATTATGAGATTCAATAAGATTTTATTGAATATCCATCTTAAGAATTACTCACTCTCTTTTAAATAATTAAAGAATTTCACTATACCATCACCAACCTTTTTCGTTATCACTTGATCCTCAAAGACGCGATTTGTGAGACAAGATAACAATAATAACAATAATTTTATAAATAATTCTCTCATTATCCTCTTTTGAATAATTTTTTATTTAAAATTCTTTCTCATTTGAATCTTTTTTATCAAAATCATTTTCATTAGTATGTAAAATTAGCAGGTAAAAGGAAAATTCAGGAATTAATTTTAATTGAAAGTGAAATCTTCAAAGAATTTTTTTTCTACTTCTTTGCCAACTATACATATGTATACAACACTTGAGGGGATGACCATTTGAATTTTCCACGAAAAACTTTCATCAGGATACCCCCTTGAATTGATTTTGCAGATAAAACTTTCAAGAATAAATTTTTCTTGCACTTCTTTGGCACTTTTACCATTGTGGAAGATAGTTAAATTTTCGTTAGCAATTGAATTTTTTTAAAATAATAATCTCTCTAGTAATACAATAACAGGAGCAAATGAGGTGCAAAAGAAGTTATTCTTTTGCTGTTGAAGTTGTTAACTTTAAAATTTCCCTTTAATTTTTTCTAATAAAAAGCTAAAAATGAAATTAAAGCATATAAAGAACTCAAAGGAAAGTCATGTGTTAAACATTATGTATCATCTTCAACTCTGACCAAGAACTGAGAAAGGAAAAAAATGCATTAGAACCTTTTTCAAAAATTGTAAAAATGCATTTTTGAAAGAAGAAATTTCAAAAGTGTCATCTGCAAATATCAAAAGACCATGGTCATGTTCAGTTCAAAAACTCCTTATCAACATATAACCATTCCACCCTTCTAGGGCCCCAAAAAACCACATTTGAACCTTCTTCACCATGTGTTCTTTCACAACACTGTTCCTCAGGGTCACCACGCATTACCATTAGATTAAAGTAGAAACGGTAGAATAGAAATGATCGTAAAATTTTAAAGAGAATAAATATTTGTGTTAAATTGCAAGAATTCAGCATTTACCATTTGCCATCTGCAATATGGAGTAAATAACCACCATGATCATCAAAGAAAAGGCTCGCAAGGTAAATTTTTCAATTGAATTATTTTTCAAATTAAAAAGGCAAAAAAAAAATCAAAATTCTCATGCATGCGGTGTTAAATTAAAGAAATTGACCATCACTCATGGTCACTGTACCACCTCTTACACATCCCAAGATCCCCAATAGCGAATGGGGAGCAATTCATTGGGAATTCTGTGGTAAAAAGGGAATTTGGGGGAGAAAAAGAATTTCATACGGTCGGATTTGATCCAGGGGCTAAAAAGTACAAACCCATTGCTTTGCCCCACAGGGCCAAATTCAATATGGGGAGTGGCTCTTTCAGTTTTTGCCGTGACCGAAATTGGCGGCCACAGGGGACCCACGAATGGTTGCAAATTGTGACCATGCAGAATTCAATGAATCTTGAAAATCGTATTTCACGTATTTAACACCAATTTAATGTAACAGAAACTTTATAATTTCAGATAGAGATTACTTAAAAATCGATATCAATCGGAAAAGTATAGAATTTTAAGAGAATTAAACATTTTTGTAAAAACGGCCACGAGAGGGTCCCAGAGCAGCCACAGCGGGGACGAGACGTTTACAATTTATGTGGAATATTAGCAGTTTTTTAGCTTTTTCTTGAAAATAAAATATCTGGGCATCTTTAGTATGTTGATAACAACTGATAAATATCATTTTATCTAAAATATAAAGAAAAAAATTTGTTTTTAATCAGCCACAAATGTATAGTCACAGGGGGTCCCCTTTTTTTTGGTTCGTGGCCGCCCTGTGGCTCCTACTTTGGGAAATTTCCCAAAATAATTTTTTAAGCCACCACCGCGGCGCTAGTTATGTTGAGATATTTTTGTGTGAAAGAGAGGCACATAAACGTCATATTCCTATACTCTTCTTACTTATTAGAGAAGATTACTTGGTGACAGACCCAAAACGCATTAGGGAGACAAGGATAGAAAAGTGAAACAAATATATATCCGCAAGCGGTGCGCGAACCACGTGGACGGCCACTACGCGGTCACCACACGGCCACAGCGATCCTAAGAAGTGCATGACGTCACAGCGATGCTTCTCACTCACAAGATCAATGATTCTCCGGGAGATCAATGCCAAATGAGTTTAAAATAAAAATATTAGAAAAAAATATTTTTATATTTTTGAATTAAAATATGCTTTTACATTAATTTAAATAATTAAAAATTATCCGAAGATACTTTATTAAATTTTTCGCGTTTTTAATTTCATTTTATCAATGCTCTCTTTAATTACTAATTATATTTTTTGTGATCGTTCAAACCAAAAATCATAGTTATTCATTTTTTAGTCAGAAAATAAATTATCTTTAAAATAAAAACCACTCAATCGATATTTAAGTACGTTCAAGAGAGAAAAAAATATGTTTTACCGCACCTACTAAATAACATCTTAAACGTAATTTTCAATCTTAATCTTAGGTATGAATATAGGTAAAAATTTTAACACAAATATTACTGTAAGTATTTTCCTTTAGTTGAGACAATTGCAGGTAATAAATTGGTTTTATGGTATTGTACTGCCGAAAGGCTTAGTAGGGAAAACTAAAAGATTATGCTCCAGGTAGCAATTCGAGCAGCACTTGGGCATCAATGCATATGTTAATATTGGAAATACCCAAATGTTTTGCAAAAAAACTCTTAAACTTTCCAGACGCACAGTAAAATATATGAATTAATTTTGTTTGCAGAAAATTCATATTATTTAAAGTCTCGAAAACAGCGTATTTTCAGTTTTTAGTCTTTGCAATAGCTATCTATTTTACGTAAGCCTACGAGAATAATGTTTGCAATGGTTCCCTATTTAGCCCATATGAAGCACGTGGAAAAATATCATTACAAATAATCTTAGTTTCTTTATAATCCTGGACATTTATTGGCATAAAACAATGTCAGGACCCTTCTAAAAGGGTTTAGTTTAGGTTTTGATCAATATTTTGCAATTTTATTATTTTACCCTAAAAATCGTCAATTTTAAATCATTTAATTAATAAAATTGCATTAAGGACCCGCATTTTGAGATTATTCATTAAATTTCAAGACGTAAAGTGGATATCGCATTTATTTCTGAATGGTTGATACCCCGAAAATCTGATTACAAAGTTATGATAATTCTTTGACATATTATTGTATATTTCATGAGGGAATATACCATCGCCATGCCCTCTATGTATGTTGTAGAAATATATTTTGAAAGAATATTTTTGGGATATTTTTGTGGGAAATTTTTCTGGATGCTTGCGCCGTAGCCACGAGCCATCCACAGAGGGGACGTCACAGTGACCGGTCACGATTTATTCCCCATTTGTATGTCACCTGACCGTGTGGTGGCTGTCTGGTGGCGCCACAGGGGCCACCCATGACCGCCACGGACCGCGTGGTGGCTGCTGAAGGTGTGCTGGGAAGAAGTGATCATGGACATTGAGGCGCATGACCACTTCTTGTCTTGAGGATTTTTAGCATCATGCGCATGGTGCCAATTGCAAAAGGCTCAAATTAATGGAATTTCTCTGTGAGCCTTCGCAGAATATTGGCACAAAGTCACATTTTTCACTCATTTTTAGCCGCATTTTCCAATTCCACCGTCTTCATTGGGTTCCTTGGCAAGTCCTCGCGGCAGTTTGTGCATGCAGAGGACTCACCATGGCCAGGAATCTTGCAAATTGTGGGCGTGAGGAAGAAGCCGGAAAGAGTGCACATTTCACGCGCGATCACGAGGGCGAAATTTCGAAAATTCCCACCCGCACTTGCACTTGGGCTCTTCCTCAGCCCCACAGCAACACCAACCACCACAATTTGCACGCAAAGAACGCACCATTTCACACAATTTGCAAGAAATCCGGCCACCAAAATGCGAAGAAACGGGGAAATTTGGACATTGTTTGTTATTATTTTAAATTCAAATTTAAATCTAGCTCTCAATGAAAGCTCATCTCCATGACATCGCTCCGCCCATCCCCAGCCGAGGAGTGACGTCACTCACCAGCTCACCAGGGAGTGCGCCACCTTACTTTATTTGCATCATGGGTACAAGTGTGGATTTTAGGAAAGAAAAACAAAACATGTGATACGTTACATTATTGTAGGTGATCCCCAAAAGCGCTTCTCGTACAAACCACGAAAAGCTAAAACAATTTAGGAATGTGTGTATGGGGAAATTCTTCACAAAACACTTGGTGGTTTCCTTCACGCGGAGTTTCCTATCCCTGGGGCTTTATTTCATGCGGGGTTTGATGTTTGTGCTGTCACATTGATTATTCATTGCTCAGAGAGAAACTGAACTGCGTTAATATTGAATAAACGGCTCCCATACCCGCCGACACCCACAAAAGCCTCCAGACATTTGGGTGCAGACACAACCATCCAATGAAGAAAATCTTTCCGCCCCATAAAAAATTTCCATTCCACCCCCCTTTCCATATCTTGTACTCTCCTTGCAAGGGAAGAATATCTAGGACATTCGGTGTGGAACTATAATATATTTTTTTAAGCGTTATTTTTTGTAGGAAAAGCTCTGCATGTGCAAAATGATATGGGAATATTTCTTGATTTTATGAGCTCACTCCATTTCTCCCCTTTTTCGGGATATGCTGTCACATATTCGCGTTTCAATAGTAGATATGTGGGTGACTTTCCTTCGTACTATGCTCAGGAAGTATGATATCTGTACATGATAGAAAAAAGCTCAACAAAATATGTTTTGCACAAATCGATATTATGTGTAGGGGAACGTGGCCCAATTGCGACCCCCTAAATTCTGTTTCAGAAGGATTGAAAAAAGTCATATTAAAATGAATTAAATCTTCCCAAGTTTGGTACCATTGGAAAGGTCATTTAATAGGCTAACTTTGTTCTATAGATGCAAACATTCTATCTCTTACCTGTTCTGAGTAATAATGGAATTAAAAAAAGTTGCTAAAATTGCACTTTTTCACCACGGTGTTCTAATTGCGACCCCCCGAGTGTTCTAAATGCGACCCCCTTTTTTTGCCGTAATTTGTGGGTTTTTCACTAGTAGATCACATTTATCACTACTATAAATAGGGAAACTGCCATGAATTACCCGGAAAAGCCGGAAAATCAAGAATTTATTTTCATTCTTCCCCACATTTGTTTTGACATTTCGCCCTTGAGGTGACTACACACACTTTCACACACACCGACAATTGCGCACTCACTGACGTAATTCCCAGAAAATCCACGAAAATTCTTCTGAGGAATGCGTAAATTACACTAACTGCACTCCCCTTTGGCTGTAGGAACATTTTCACTGCGAAAAAACTTTCAAGAAACGTGAAAAAATATTGATTTTCCCGAAATCAAAACACAGCGCGGTCTGTGTGAGAGAGACACTTCCACACCACTACACGCATGCGCGACTGCTTTACCGTGGTGAATGGTGGAAATAGACGGTCCGAATTGAAACATTTTGGGGGTCGCAATTAGACCATTCTGCATGTATTACATTTTCACTTAATTACTTAAAATACCTAAAATCTTTCAAAAAATTGTAAATCAAGTAATAAACTAGACCCTCTAAGCTACAGAAACGCGGCGTAATATGAGACATAATAGTGGGAAAAAAACTCATATCAACTTAGTTTCTAAAATCAGAAAATGTCGGCCAAGTGCTGAAAATGAATTTTGATTTTTTATTAGTCCTGTTGTGTACCAAATTAATTTATTTTAGGCGCTAACATTACCTTACTATAATATTTTCATAATGTAGTGAAACTAATTTTATAATATTTCGTCATTTACGAGAAAAAGGGGCGGTCGCAATTGGGCGGCGGTCCGATTTGGGCCACGTTCCCCTATTTAATTGAATGATATGCGAATATTTTGGCGCGTGTTCAAATCGCCTCCGCCTCAATCAACAGACTTTTCTTTTGCATATGAAAAGCTCGATATTTCCACACAAAAAAATGTGAGAAATTCATCGAGGTGGAATGATTGCTTTTTTGGAAGGGTGGGGGTACCAACAGAGAAAAAAAAGAAAGAAAGGGAACAAGAGGAAAAACTTTGTAAAACTCCACAATCATTCTTCACTTGCTGTTTGCTCTTCCTATCAGGAAACACATACATAGTACGTGAAAGCTTCGAAAGAACTTTTCATTCATTATCAACTAATCGTGATTAATTTAAAAGTGGCGACTTTTATCTCTCTCTCTTTTCTGTCATGATTGGGGAAGGAAAGCACAAAATGGTGGATTTTTGCGATTATCAAGGAAAATGGAATTATTTAAAATGTCCATTTAGCTTTCACCTTCATGAATTTATTGCAGCTTTTTTGTGTGGCTCTTGTAACAAAAAAGAAAAATTGTTTTTTTCGCAACAGACAGGAAGAGCTTTTCATTCTTCCGGAAAGGGACTGAATAAATTTTCAATAAAAAAACCCAATCATGTAGAAGATTATAAATTGTGAAGTTTTTGTTATTGAATATGTAGTTTTCAGCATATCGTAATAGTCAAAAAGTTTGTAAAAAAGGGAAGAGCATTTTTACAAAAGAAATAATTTTTTGTAGATTCTTCATGTTGAAACTCTGCAAAATTCCTCCACACACGCAGAAGCTTTTTGTTAAAAAAAAATTAACAATAATTTTGCTCTTGAATGCTTTTTGAACAAGGGTGTAAATAAAATTTGAATTGATTAAATTTTATACTTCATCAAAATTGTAAATTCAATTCATGAAAATAAATTCGTGCGAATTCATTAAAAAAGGCAGCTTCGGCAATTTTACCGTGTTGACGTGAAAATATGCTGCTCTGCGAGGGTGGCATGGATTGATAGAAGCGTCGAGGGTGGGTGATATGAAAGAGAATGCGAACAAGAAATCATGAAATATCATCTCTCTGGGGTTGGAGGGAATGTGCCACAAAAAAAATCCTCAATTGTGTGTCAATTTCACTCCCTCGTTACATATTTTGTGGTTTTATATTCAAACGAGAGCTAAAGAGGGATGTAACTGACCTAAATAACCATCTTTCCACTTTATACAGAAATTTCAGTGGTTTGGGAATAACTTTTTTTCCACGTTTTCTTTTTGGTGATGGTGCACCTCTCGGGAGAAAAATATGATTTTCTGAAGCTCGAGCTTTTTTTCTTTACGTCTTTTCTGCCATCATAGTGGGGGTGTGTGCCGTTGATGGAAGATTTTGTGATTTGAAATGATTTTGATTGATTCAATTGAGCAGAAGAAGATTAATATTGCAAAATCCTCTCAGAAGGTTGACATGTGGGTTGCTCTGTGGGGCAGGGCTGCCCTCACTCACTCAGTATATACAGGAATAGAAAATAATAAAAAAATTATATCGAGGGTTCAATTTTTCAGAAAATTCTGCCCCCATATAAGGGAAGATTTCTCATGTATATTGTGTGGGATATTAAATTTATTATTTTGGCACATTCAACCACCTTTTTACCTCAATATGGATCTTTAAATTAAATGAAATTTTCCACATTATACAGTCAGATGGACTTTAAAGACATAGAAGGAGAGAAGAGAGATAAAAACCTCATAAGGATAATATGTTGGAGATTTTGTAGAATTTCATTCCTCGTGCACAATCCTTCCTCAAAATCCCTCAAAATTATTGAATAGGAGAAAATTAAGAAAATTTCCCAAAATCTCACCGCCCCATGAATGTGTCTTCGTGTATCCTTAATTAAGGTGAGGAGCAGTAAAGGGAGCAAACAAGTTGGATGAAATAGAGGGGGTTAGGTATGTATATATTATACAGGTTAAATGGATAAAAAGAGACAAAGGAAGGTGTATTGTGTAATTTTCTTCGTTACCACAGAATCTCATAATCCTTTTTCGATTCTAGAGACAATTTTAATCTTATACTGTACCTACATAAAGCAAGATATTCTTGCCGCAGATATTATTTAATTTAATGTAAAAGCAAAATATCATTAATTAAAGCACTGAAGCTTAAGTCTAATGCAAATTAAGGGAAAGAAGAGATATAATGAGGGCGTGACTTTACAAAAGTTTGTAACGTTAGAAAATAATTATGATCTATTTAAGAAAAATGTTAAATATTGGAAAACAATGTCAAATATTAGAATTTATTTAAAAAAAAAAATGTCAAAAAGCTATAAATTCTAATGCAGCTTTGTAAACCATTCTTAGTGTTCTTTAAATTAAGAAAAAAACAATTTTCATCCCCTTTAATTAGATTTCTAGCTACGCCCCTATCTTACAAGAGCCTCAAAATGAATAAACCCCTTTGTTTAGATGTATGATCTCGTTAATCAAATTCATTATTTACTTAATCACCTGTCTGTTGTAATTTCTAGAGCGAGTAAATCGGCCATAGTCACAAACCACCCCCACCCCTTTGTCCTTCCTCCATAAGAACGATGTCTTGAATATCTTGATTGTCTGTGACGTGAATGTGTCACACAAAAAGAGCGAAGGTAAGAGGGTAACATTATAGAAAGTTGATGTGTGTAAGATGGGAAAATTTTCATGTCTAGCCATCACTTTCTATTTCGTGTGGATTTCCACGAAGGCATATATATCCTATATACAGTACCTAATGCTCAACATCCACCTCAACCATAAAATTGTTAGAGGGATTTTCTTGGTAAGGGAGGGCGGTGGGGGATATAGGTTGCCAGGCCCAAACCATCACAATAATATTTCACTTCTACACTCAATTCTATGTACAGTGTGTACCATGATATTTCCTCAAAATACACCGACACGCACACAAGATACCATAAAGTGGAAAATTTTCAACATATAAATCCATGTTACAAGGCATTCTTGAACGGATTTTGTGTTCATACATCTGCCCACTCATACCCTAAAGCATATATTCTCCTAAAACTCGGCGCGCAAGGAGCTCGACACTCATTGCCACCCACTTTAGAGTGTCCTCAGAATCGACTTTATGTGCGGTGTGGGGTTTTATAGAGAGGGAGAGTGAATGAAAATATGTGTAGGGTAGGGGGTGTGGAAACCCCTAGAGATGAGCAGTTTTAGCCGTTTTAGCTGATATTGAATCTCGTCTATATTGACCAGAGAGTTGAGCTATAGATAGAGATGGGATTTTTATTTTACTTTTTCTTTGACAGAATTGTTTCTGAACATTTTTTACTCACAAAGTTCGTTGTGATAATTTCTGTGAAATTAATTGCTTATTTTCTTGAAGAAGACCTGATGAAGGTTAGGGAATTAACGAAACCTGAGCTTGAAAAATACAAAATATATCAACTGATTTTCAAAAAAACTGAAAATTATTCATAAATTGGTTAAAGAAATATTTTTGCAGAAAGAAATCTTTTATAAATAATTTATTAAAGAGGTTTGATAGTCACTCTCTGCAATGTTTATACTGATTTACAAGTAATGTAATCATAGTAAAAAATACTAAAAGTGATTGTTCAATTAAGAGCGGAAACTATTAAAAAACACACTAGACCGTTAAACCACATAATTGCCATACTTAATAGATGTTAAATTTTATATTATCTTCCACGCCCCGAATACTCTGCCCTACCAACCCCTTTCGCACACGCCCCCCACTGTGAAATGTTCATAAATTTTGTGTAACAATATCCCATGTGAAATTTAATGCGTGAAATATATATTTTTTTTCCATCCTTTGTACTGGCGTGGAGCTTTTTATTTCCATGTTATTATTTCAGAGGAGAGGCCGTCAAATTAATCCATGTTGCGAGGGTGGAAAAAAAGCACAGGCATAGAATATTTTCGTCGCGCACAAGAGACAAACAAAAATAAACATATGTGTGTCCAGGGTCAATAAATTACATTGGATGAACCTTTATGAATTATGAAAAATAGAATTCTTAAAAAGCATGGAGCATTGTGAATTTATTTGCGAAAAAAATAGACTGCCGTGTAATGAAAAAAAATTCTTTAAGGATTTCCAGGAAAAAAATCCATTTTTAAAGCTCTCACAACAGAGTCAATAACTCTAATCCAATTTCTATAAATTGCTGTTTTGTTGCTTTCTCGGCTGAAGAAGTGAAAAAGTTGTGGGGGTGTGAGGGCAAAACATGGGGAGAGGTGGATGGAGTGGTAAAGTAGCTCAAAGAGCCTCCCAGGACAAATATAGCATAACAATACAATCCATCTCGTCAAAACCATTCTTGTAACTTTCCAAAAGGGAGGAGAGACGACTACCTTCCCCACAGAGTGGCCAGAGATGAGGTGGGTGGGGAACGATGGGTGCAAGAGGTCGGGGTGTATAAGCAGTAATACAATTTCCCAGAATATTGCCAAAAAAAGAAGTGAGATGATGAAAGGAAATTGGCGAAATGCTTGCCAGATTTCAATTCACGTAAATAATTTTCTTTAATCTTATTTATTTCAAGGAAATATTCTAAAGGATCTCTTTACGTTTTTCTCTTCATTGTATTAGTACATTTTCCTCTTTTTTTTTCGAGAGAGAAAATTTGTCTTCTTACAAAGGTTGGGCACAATGAGGGTCATCTTATTGCCAATAATAACACCGATAAATTGCAATATCGCCCTCCTATATTACACTCATCCGTGTTTCTAACAATATAAAAGACCTCTTTACAAATAGGATATAGGATTGAGGGGATGGTGGAAGGAAGACTTATAGAGCCAAGGGTATACACGGTTTGGAGAAAAATAAACGGCAAGAAGAGGTGAATAAACACAACAATGAAAGTTGAAAGTTTGAATAAAACATTGGAAAATGCGGTAACTTTAGGCATGACTTGCGGCAGAGGGTTGAGAGAAGGTGAAAAAAATATTTTTCATTCCTCTTATTCACTTTCATCACTTTATCACAAAAATATGTATAATAATAATATAACCATCACCACCCTATGCCCCCGGGGGCGACGTCCTGGTTTGGATGCTATCTTCCTCTGAATTTTGTATTATGAAGCATTGAGGGAAGATACAGCATACATAGCTGAGGTCAAGGCAACAACAATGGCGAATTGCTTGGTATTATGGGAAGAATGTTGTTCAATTATTGCTCTTTTACTATGTCTCAAGACTCACCCCATTCACCAGAAAGTTGGATGGAATTGATAGAGAGAGAAAGAGAGTGAGGAAAACTGTTGCCATTGAGAGGAAAAGTTTTGCAACTCCCTGAAATCACCTCAATATCATGATAATTTACTACACAAAACGAGTGTTTGGCACGAGCTGAGATTCATTCTCAAAAGGATTTATACCTCTCCCTTCTTATCATCCTTAACAAAAGCTCTTTACTCTCTACGATAGAAATCTGAAATCACGTTGTAAAGCTAAATTTCTCATTTGTACTGATAATTTTACACTTAATACTATTAAATGCACAATAAAGATATTTAAAGGAGATTATGGGGAAATTAATGGTGAGAAAAAAGCTTGCGAGTTATTTGTGTTAAAGCTCACTTAAAGCTCTCTCTCTCTTTCTCTTAATGGAGATCCTACAGCTTTTTTGTTGTTAGAACGTTAAAAAAACAGATAAATTCTTTTTTTTTTTTAAATGAAATATTTTAATTAATATAAATTCACTTTATCCTCTTAATTTGTCATATTTTTTCAAGTTATTCATAGAGATGTAATTCTCTCCAATTGACATGCTAGAACATCAACATTTTTATACACCTTTCATTTCTTTTTTGCAACTAACACTCCCTCTTTATCTTATCAGCCTTCTGCAAATTATAAGAACTATCACCACACCAGTGTGCAAATAAAACCTGGCTTTGTTTGAATATCATGCGCAAGAAAAAAAAAGAATTAACATTCAACCCCATTTTAGTCCTTAGTTTGGGTTTTAAAAATCCCCGTTGTCGTTTTCTCCGCGGGAGCTTTGCAGTGTGTGTGTAAATCACGAGGCTCTGACCTCTTTCTCGGCTTTTCGTGGTTAAAACCGCACCCCAAACCAACAACCCCACATTAATTTCCCCAAACCCCCATTTCGTTTTGTGCCACCGTTTAACCTGTCTCTCAAAAAGTAACCCACCCCCTCCCCCACCTGCCTCCATCCATCTCTCTTCCTTTTAACCACCACTCATTCGACTTTAATGCACAATTTTGTGGGAGTTAATTAGTGTTTTGTGTATATAATGTGTTGGAGCTCTCCTCAAAAAGGCACAAAATTTCCTCTCTGTGCGAGGAAATTTTGTGTAGGCTCCTCGAATAATTTTAGAATTTTCTCCCTTAAAATAATAATGTTTAATAAAATGATTTATATTAGAAAAGGGTGGTAGCACTTTGTTGAGTGTTGGTTGACCTATGCGCGGACAATTAAATTGATGTTACATTGTATTACTAATTGATTTATATTGCCCAACATTTTAATGATCAAAGTAATTTATGTTTTAGTTCCCGCTTCAACTCTTTGAATTTTAAAGCTTTGATAAATAAATTTTCTTTTTTCCTTGCAAATTCATCGGTTAATGTGTGGACACACTAGTAGCATATTTAGGGTATTTAGCGTCTATACAAAATGTTGTGTAGTAAAGAAAAGAAGAGGGAAAATCTGGGAAATTGAGGTGTGTTGGGTATATGGAGGTGGATAACCATGGGATTGTGTGTTGAATAGCAACGAGATTTGGGCATAAAGTGCAAGACGTGGTGTAGAAAAAAAAGGGCAAGAAAAGCGTGAGAAAATCTTCAAGCGTACGAATGGAATGGGGAGGAAAATTAGATGGGAAAATTGGAGTCATGACATGGAACAATATAGAAACGCGCATACGGACCCAAGGCACAAAGACGTGTATCCAAATGGAGAAAAAGAGAGAGGCAAAGTGCGGGTCTTATGGGGGCGCATAAGGAGAGAGAATACACGACACGGTAGGTATATAAAACGGAGGTGTATAAGGTTAATTATCCAAAATAATTTAGTGTAGTGCGTCACAACATAAAGTACCTGACGTGTTTTCTCTCTCTTCATCTCTCTTCTACGCTTTTTCGTGTGCCCCGATGTTTTTCGTCTAACTAAGCGATAGTAGTATAAATTCACCTGTTGTCGCCGTCGGATTCGTTTGCGTGCCGTCTGGAAGATGCGCCAGTACAGCACCAGGATGACAAGGAGTGGTAGATAGAAGCTGGATGCAGTTGCAAAGAGCTGATAACCAACATCCTGCGACACCACGCACTTGTACTCATTATTCAGCCGATTACCCCATTCGGGATCCTTCCATCCCAGTAGTGGGGCAACAGACACGAGGAAGGAGAGTGTCCACACCACCAGAATCATCACCCCAATACGTCGTGCCGTACGCTGATGGGCATAATCTATGTCAGTCACAGCCCAATATCTGCAAATAAGAAAAAATTAACACTGTAGCGTATAAATTTCACGTGTACTTCCCCCGTCCTATCCAGGTAGATGTTCTAGGAATTACTTCGCGTATCAAATGATTACACACCCGGAAATCATTACTTAACCATATCATTCTACCCATTTGATTTTCCGCGTCCGTTCCCATCCCTCTCTGTGAAAGAAGCTGAAGCAACAACGATTTTTCCATCACCGCATACCAAGAATTTTAAGGGGAATAATTTTCTTGCAGAAAAAAACTTATTTCAATTTCCGTGTAAATTTCATGAGGAGGAAATTAGTTTTGCATGATACACACAGAGTGTGACATTCAAAAAGCAATTTTGCAATGTTGTGTGAAAATGAGATAAAACTCTCAATAATGCGTCGTATTCTGGAATCAAGGTGTTAGGATTTTGATTGCTTAATTGCATTTAAAATTAATTGACTTTCGAACTTGGATAAATATATTAATTGTAAGATTAAAAAAGCATTATTAGCTGGAAAAATTACTCCTAAATCTATGAATTTAACAGCCAATCAGATAGCTCTTTAGTTTTAAAATTGTATTTCATTCAGAGGTGGTGCTTAGATGTAAAGTTGGTTTGAATTATACTCGAAAAAAAATTAATTAAATTTCTTGCGCTCAAAATGCCGACATTTGAGCACTTAACCCAAGGAAAGGATAGAAGAAAAAAAAGTGGCAGTAATTAGATGAAAACTTAAACATTCTGTACGACACTTTGTACAATTTAATTTTATTACCTTTGCCCTTTTCAAACTTCAGAAAATGTGTGTGATACATCGTTGAAGGAGCAAAAAAGAAAGTGCAGCCACGTGGAAATATTTGATATTCAGTTTCAAAAATATCGATTTTCTGCATTTTCCATGAGACTGAATATTTATAGGAAGAAAGGCAATGGGAGAACATATAGATAGCATGGTATGGATGGAGCTTTACCGGGAAAAATATTTCAATTTCAGGTGAGTATTTAATAGAGGTATACACCATCAGACGTTTACATTGCTGCGCCCGTTATTCATTGCGAAAAAGACTTGGATATTTTATCGGTATGGTTTCCGGGAAAATGAGCTTCTTGTTGCACAGGAAGAGTTGGACAATTGAGTTCTTCCAGCACTTAAAGGGTATTATGTAGGTACACATATATTTTCAATTGGCCATTTGTTATCACACCTCGTGCTAAATTCACGCTGTGTGTAGTATCGCACTAGTTAGATACCGAACTGAGGGTAGAAGCACGAGAGTATCAAAATGAGCAACAGAGAATGAGAAAATTTTCATATAAATGACTGAAGACAACCCAGAAGCCCATCAATCAATCAATCAACCCATCAATCATTCTCTATTGCCAAGTCCATCATCAGCATTTTCCATACACTCTGCGCCGTGGCTCGTTTCGTGTAATATGAAAAGTTTAACGCGCGCGAAGGTGGTTGCGTTAGTCGCCGCGGGGGATGTGGTACATGTTTAGAGGGATTTTGTCTCTCACCTGTCCAAAGCTATAGCCACCAGGTGCAGAATGGACGCAGTGCAGCATAAAACATCACTCGATGTCCACATATCACAGAGTTCGGCTCCCAGGCGCCATTCCTGAGATACCTCGTACACAGCACTCAGTGGCATCACGAGGCACGCCACTAGTAGATCCGCAACAGCTAGCGACAGGATCAGATAATTCGCCACGCTCTGCAGGTTGCGCTCCAGCAAAATGGCCGCAATCACGAAGACATTTCCTGGAAAAGCCAGAGAAGTAAAATTATATTCTCTACATGCCATG
Source organism: Lutzomyia longipalpis (assembly GCF_024334085.1). Taxonomy (NCBI): domain Eukaryota; kingdom Metazoa; phylum Arthropoda; class Insecta; order Diptera; family Psychodidae; genus Lutzomyia; species Lutzomyia longipalpis. The sequence goes on from NC_074707.1 coordinate 20,621,665, forward strand.
GAATGAAAGGGGTTTAGTTGGGCATAGGGGAGGTGTCGCGGGGAGGGGGTTAAGTAATTAAGAGGAAAAAGTGTATTTTCGCACCATAAATCAGGCACTCTATTATACATGGAGGGTTCATTTGCCTCGCCGCTGGATTCCCCTCGAAATTCTAATTTGGAAGCAATTTTCCTAATCAATTCCTGTCGCGTTAATCCTCCCGCGTTAATCTTTCACACGCTCAACGGGGGATGGGAAAGTTTTCGCGAGTGAAAGAACCGCATTTTATAAATATTTTCATTTTATATTATTTATTGCAAAAAAGGGAATATTTTGTAAGATTGAAAAAAGCTTCAAAAGCTCCCACCATATCAGCTCATTTGGAAGAATGCGCCCAGGCCCTCTAGCCTTGCTTTGGCTTTAGTCGGATCTATCAGTTAATTGCAAATCCTATAATTGCCATTAAATATGGTTACCTTTCCTACCTTAATTTTACATCTGCGTGAAGTCTTGGGAGACTCCAAATTTGAATAGGGTATTAAATCTTCTTTTTTTTCTACGCATATTACCTAAATTTATGATTTTTCAATGACTAAATGTCAGGTGAAAGACATTTTCCTTTAAAAATTATTTATGTCAAAAAAATTTCTTTCAAAGAATTTCTCTGTTGAGTTAGGCACAGAGGGAAGCTTTTCCGAAAATCAATTTCCCAAAATGCTTTATGTGGTGTATAGGCGGTGTAGTCGTACAGGGGAAAAAATTGAGCAAATGCAAATTGCGATTTCAATATAGTTCGGATATTTTCAATTGATAAACCACACCCAAAATGCGCCACTAAATTATCCGCCTGGTTACCCCGCATAGATGGTTGACGCGTGAATCCCTTTCGAGATTAACATCTAAATAATTCTGGTGCTTTTGTTGGATTTTCATCTACATAATCACACCATGTCTATGCCTTTTCAGCCTCAATGCGGATTTCAAATGTGGTTTTATGGAAATTGAAAGTTTAAAAAATATTCGCGTTGAACTTATATCTATTGAAAATATTAATATATTAAAAGCTCACAAAAATATCTTTTCTGCTGCCTGATTTAAATAATGAAAAAAATTAGATTTAAAAACTAAAAAATAATTCATAGATATATTTTTTAATCCGATTACAAATTCTAATTAAAAATCGCCTAGAATACAAGCTTATTTTCTTTGTAATCAATTATGGTGGTAAATTTATACATAACATGAATTGAGTCTCTTTGTATGATTAATTAAATTTTCAAATATCAATAAGTAGTTAAATTCCATTGAGAGCAAAGTGGGGAGTATTGTGCAGTGAAGTTTTAATTAAATTTTGACAACTCTTTCCCAGAATGTTGTAATAATTAATAAAACATAAAATTTATTGTATATCAATACTTATAAATAAATGAAAATTGGAAATTAATTTTCCCATCATTAACACCTGCTGTGTCATAAAATCATGTGAAATCATTCTTCATGCTGAAATATTTGTTGAGCTTTTGCACTTTGATGTCTGAACCACAAATTTTTCTCTCTATTAATTCAATTTTAAGGGAGAAATTCGAATGCATTGAAATAGTAGTTTTGTTTTTAATTCTATAAAAAATTCAATTCGTATCATCACGAACTTAAATTAAATTTATAAAAAAAATTAAAATTTTATACCTAGCAAAAAATATCAAAATATATCTTCATGTCACAGGAGGAAGGACAAGTTAAAATAAATTTCCATCCAATTTTCCTCTGCTCTTTTTCCATCAAGCGCGCGCGAAGGAAAAATCCCTCGAGGGATTAAAATTTCAATTCGTCACCTTTTTCGCAAAGTATTTCAAATGCAACTCTCTCTTCTCCTCCCCTTTTCCCCCGCAAAAATGACAGGAAATTTTGCATGTGAATACTGTTTGGTGAAAAAGCTCTCTGCAGGTGAATTTTCATTTAAAAGTTAACCTACACACAAATTGTTTATGCAAATAAACGAAATAACCCCCTCTATTTAAAGCTTTTGTATCCACGAAAAAAAAATCGTTTGACAAAAAGCTTATAATTCCATTGACATTTCTGATTATAGAAAGTGTATAAATTTAACATTTTGCTTTTGCCAGTAAATTGTCAAATTAACATGATTTACTTGTCCATTTACTGCGAATTTATGTACATGACCCCATTGTTGTCACTGCAAGTCTGCATTGTGTTGTGGGTGAATTTGTATGAGGAGAACAATTCTCAAATAAGAAGATTATACCATCTTGTGACTTTCCAATAAATTTTCAGCATAATGAAATGGCAAAGTTACAAATCCCACCCCGTATACAATCGTGGGGGTGAATGTCATACACTGTTGTTGGGGTAAAAGAAGGAAGATGCAAAGAGAATCAAAGGAAAGGTAGAAAAAGTTCCCCTTTTGAGATTTATGTCCCTTTTTTTTTATGACGACACACATTGTTATAAAACACTGTTCAATTTTTTTTCCTTTTTCCTGTCTGCCCTTTTATCTTTTTTTGGGAGTCTCTTTTTCCAATGGGCCTTAATACGTACAAAGATCGTCTATTCCCAGGATCCATCCATGCGGCAGGGTTCATTAGGTGCGTCCCACATGGTGGAATCGTTTAAGTTGTCTTGTGTGTTTCACGCAGATTGGCCATTAAAGTACAATATAAAGTGAAGTTATAAAATTAAAAAAAAATGGTCGTGAAGAGTGCGTCTCGTGCCATTGCGAGAGACATGGCCTGAAATATAATTTGAAAGATGAGTGATTTAAGACGATGGTGAAATTTATTTAAAGCACTTTTCTCCACCACAAATCGATGTATATAAAGGTCAATGTTAGGCAATTTGCATGTCAATCATAAGTCCGGAAAAGACTTATCAACCTTGAGCATATAAAAGAAATTTGGCATGGCATTTTGCAAAAGACAATTCATCAGTTGTCTCAAGTGATTTATAGAATACGTTCCTCGAATAAAGATCAACTTTAGAATATTTCGTTTATTGATTTATTTTTAACTCTTTTTATTTGTATTTATTCAAAATATGCATAACTAGTACAATTAAAAACGTATAGTATTGGTAGAATGCGGTTTTGCAAGGCATTTGAATGATTTTCCTCTATGAATTTGATATAGAATTGAAACGGAATTTCAAAGTAAAATAAAACAGAATGAAAGCTTTTCAATTTTCACTCATCTCTCTACCTCGCCCCTTGTGCTCCAACATCAAAGCTTACAGTAGTAAACATACCTCAAAAGCCTTACAAAAACCAGAGTTTCATTCTGCATCAATTTACCGCAAACAAAATGTTAAATTAAATTGAAAATCTCTCGCATTTGCCACTTACATGCTCAATAAAGTCCAATTGAAAGCATTATATATTAAGATAAATAAAATGAGAGTGCCACTAACAAATAATTTTTTTGTGTTTTTGATTTATGTTTTTTCTGTTTTTTATACGAGGTGCCCTTACTGTTATTTTTTTTACCACGAATTTATGAATTTTTTAAAAGCTCATCATCCCGCATTAAAGCATTCAAAAGCCGTTATTGTTTTATATAGCAAGAGTTTCACACATTCCCCTCCTTCTCATCCTTTTCCAGAATTTCAAATGACAGGTCAAGGTCAAAAGAGAATTTTGGTCTCAAAACGATAACATATCGCGATGGAATTTAGAATTTTGAACTTGAAATATGATCCATGACACCCGGAGTGTTTAACATTAATTTCTCCCAAGAGATGCTCCTCGCACCTTTTTGCCAACCCCCTAACACCCCCAACATACATAACATTGCCCCCAAAAGTGTGGCTAAGAGATAAAGTTTAATGGTGGTAAATTTTCATTTTCCGTTATACGCCTCCCCCGGCCCCTTACAACACGCATATATAGTCGTCAGGTTATGGGGGAAAAGCTCCGGGGAGAAGTGATGTGGAACTTTTGCAAACTTTCATTCAATTATCTCCACCAGCCGTAATGGAATAATAATAATGATCAATTTAGGAAATAATATATGTATATTAGGAGCGATAGACGCAACGAACCCAAAAGGGATGTAAATTTATCAGATAAAAATTTTCCAATATAGTTTTCGAGGGAAAGATACGTTGGAAGAGATTTCTTGCTCCTCATCAACGGAACAAAAGTGATATGCACGCCCCTATATAGAGGAGCTTTTACTTTCTCTCATCTCATTTCCACACCTAAATCGCATCTGCGTCCGTGAGAATGCTTTAGATCAATATTGCTGATTAAGATAAATTCATTTTTTGAGCGTACACAGTGAGAAAAGAAAGAGAAAATTCTCCATCCGCATGAATGCCTAAAATGGTGCTGAATTGTAATTTAGTCGAGGATTATCAGGGTAATTTACATTCAAAAACAAACTCCTTATTTTCTCATTAAATATCGGGTGTTTTTTCTCTTCAGTTTTTTTTTTAAATTTACCAATATTTACATTTATGAGAACGCACGGTTCTCTCTCCCTTCTTGCAATGGGGAGGGTGAAAAATAAATTTGATGAATTTCAGTAATAAATTGAAAAAGAATTTCATGAAATGAAGAAAAATCTCTAAAGCTTTCTAAACCAACATAAAGGAAAACAAATTAATTAGAAAAAGCTTCTTTCGTAAATATTAAATCTCTTACACAGATTTAATTGATTTAATCCATGCCTGAAAGCTTTGGACCAATAAGAAAATTTAATGCGTAAATTAAATGTAAGTTGTAAAGCAATTTAGAAGGTATTCTATGTAGAATTTATATTGAATGTAAATTTCAATTTTACCCCACTCTACCCTATATCGAGGGTTGGAAAATGCACTATACTAAGTCGAGTTAGTATAGTATATTTTTAACGCGTTTTTCGATAGCTTTTGATGTCCTTCGTCTTCCCTCAAAAGGACAAATTCGAATATTTGTTCCCTACAAAGTTACAGCGAAAACTGTAAAAAATTTTACATAAGAAGCAATGTAAATCTCAAACTTCAAATCGCTCTCCTGAAAATCAACAAAAATGAATTAGTATAGTATATTTTCCAACCCTCGATATGCTTTTGCATATATTTGGCATAGCTTTTGAGGTTGAGAGCAAGAGCATATAATAGTATTTTGGAGAGCCCTTTTGTACTTCCCATTCAAGAGATTGTGGAGTATATGGCGGTAGCTTCTTGTATTGAATTTCTTGTGTGTATAGTGTCACACATTAATTATACAGAGCAACTTTTATCTCTTCGTATCTCCAGAAATAAAATTTATTAAACAAACTTCAATGTTTCTGAAGAATTTAGATTGATGGGATTTTGAAAGTATAATGACTGAGAGTTTGAATTAAATTCGACGAGATAAACTACAGACGCATGCAGAGAATAAAAGTGATCAGAGAAGCATCAGACAGATATCCCATTTGATAGGAATCACACAGAAAATATCTGTTTATTGTGCACTTCTTCTGGACAATTTCTATGTGATTCTCAATTGATGCGAAAAACACTCCCATTTGAGCTTTTTTTTCAAAAAGTTTCATTTGATAAAAGAAAAAAAAAGAAAAAGCTTCTCAATATTCTTGCCATTTAACTCATATATTGAGGGAATCTCATCCCTTATTCACAACATACCCCTCACTTGGGGATTCCTAAAGGAGATAGATTTGGAGATTAGTAAGACGGATTTTTGAACATACAGAGAAAGGCAAAAAAAAAAGAAATGAGAAGTACCTAAGAGACCAATCTTACAGTATTCATGGAAATGTCTTCCACTTCATTCAACATTTTTGTACCCAATTGAGATCAACATTTTTTTTCTCCTTCTCTGAGCAACATGATACACATACATATGTATGTATATAATGTTGGCGGAACAACACAAGAGGCTCTCAAGTGGCCAATTTATTAACACTTTCTTCATGCGAAAATGGCAAAAGTAATGAGAAGAAAAACTAACAAAATACAACAACTATCAGGCGGTGATATTGTTTCATTTTGTGGAAAAGACAAGAAGTACTGCTGTGAAGTGGTTTTAATAACTAAATAGCATTCCTTCCATTTTCCATGGACTTTCCACATCATAAACTTTTGCATTATTCCGCACATTGAGTGCAAGAAAACTCTCAACGGAAAATAACGTTTTTTTTTGTGAAAAAAATAAAGCTTTTTAGTTTTATATAATCTATTTTGCAGTAGGCAAAAAATCTTTATTTTATGGAAAGCAAAAGATTTTTTTATTTTAAAACTTTAAAACAGACTTTTATAATTCACTTTATTTCTTTTTAAATGAATTATTTTGTAACAGTTTTGTGAAACTGTTGAAAAATATTACAAAGAAAAATGAAATTTTTAGAATATTAATTTACACACTAAGTGTCGCTTGGTTAAATTTAGCCCTCTAGCGACAGAATCATTTAGTGTGCTCTGTCGTGTTTAAAATGTGACCCAAAACTGATTCTATTTTCGCTCCACACTACCTAAATCTCGCTTTTAACTTCTTCCCATTCCATCTTATGAGAATCTCATCTCAATAAAGCAAAAGCACCAAATATTGCTGGCGCCAAGAAAGCACCATAATATGAGGTGAAGCAAATAAACAGTAAAATTGTCACATTGAATGAATGTCTTTCTCAAATAGCAATTACTCGCCTCCTGCTGTAACTCCCACTCCCCTAACTACACATATAAATGGTTGGCAACCCGCAACTGATATGGCAGGGCAATTGAGAGGGAGCGATATATCTTTCGAGTGGCTTTTTTTTGGAAATAATATACTTTAGAGAGAGAAAATTTTGTGGTGTATCTGGATTAACTCACCGATCACAGTGGCTAGGATGACGATCCCGAGTATTATTGCTGTCACAATCATGGTGATCAAGGCCTCACTGCTGAAGTTTGATGCAAAGAAATCTGTCCTATTGTACCAACTTACACCACTTGTACCACTCACAGTATTCACTTCAATACTCCCATTCACGACCCCACTCACGGTGTCACAGTGCAGGTAGCGCGTACAATTCACGTATGTCCATTCAATTGTTTGGACGGTGAGGTTCGATGTGAGCGGATCAGGTGTTGGTGCGTCAAGTGCGGCAGTGGAGCCTCTGGTAGCGTGTTGCGATGTGAGATATAATGTGGGAGCTTTTGTGGCAGGACTGTGCTCAGCAACGCCACTAATGGAAGTGGTGATATTACTTAGGAATCCTGTGAGCCCATTGTAGAGTCCAAGACGCCAGATTGGCGCGTGATCCGTGTCATCATTTGATGACGGTGGACTTTCATTCTGATGCTTCGGACTATCATCTGGACGAGACCATGGCCACCATGATGAGAAAAGCTCATTCATCTTCTTCCGTACCTTTCACAGTACCAACGTAACTTTTTTTTTTACTTTTGGGTCCTCACACTTACACCGCAATCAATCCCATTTTGCCATGTGAGATCCTCTCCACACAACACACACAAACACTGTGTGGGCTTCTCTCCCCTTTTTGGGTGATTTTGAAAGAGATGTGCGATGTGGAGAAATTTAATTGATTCCCAGGATCAGGTGAAACTCATTCAATCTACTCAATAATTCCTCCATCGTCACACACTTCTTCATCACACAAAATCTCCACAGAGACCCAGCAGCAGTTATACTACAGTCTTGGGGGCCTCTCCCCCACAAACTTTATATTATGTAGGTATGTAATTCCCGCAGTTTCCCCGCACTGTCAAGGGGTTTGTGTGCAGCACCTAACAATGATGATGATGATGTTTCTTGATGAAGTAAATTCTCGCTCACACCTCACAAATCCATAAACACTGCTGAGTTAAACAATGTTTGAAATTGGCATGGGAGGAAACGAGTGAGAGACACATATGTTAGTTAATTAATGATATGGATTATCGTATTACATTCTCCGTCCAATTAGTCTTTACACTTCAGCGCAAATGTATGGCATATATATGTGATGTATATATGCATAAATATATAGCGTTTTAAATTACACCCAATATCATTTCTTCGAAAGCACCCACACCGTGCTGACGCCACTTTTCATTTCTCAACACCCAAAAGACACCAGCACCATCACCGTTGCTATCCTGCCAAAAGGGGAATGAGATTTAATTTATGGTATTGCAATCTTCAATTACTAATGAAGATCTCCCACCTCCAACATTTTCCTCACATCACGTGCTTTTCGTGGAAGAAAAAGAAAAAACCAACCAACATGCAATATTTCCAAAGAAATCTCAACTTTTTCACTTCGCTAATGCCCGAAGATTGGTTCCAAATGGAGTATAGTATCTTGTTGATACCCCGATTTTTTATTCCCGTTTTTTTGTTTTTTTCCTCACCATATTTTCAACATGAGAATCCTCTAAAAACTTTTTCTTATTTTTTTAAACGAGTTCACACACATCTTATATCGTATCAAACATTACATCTCCCCAGCATCTTGCATTGTCTTTACATAAGCATTATGTTTTTTTTTTTCTTATGGCGTATTGAGGAGATTTTGAAAATCAATACGTCTACCTTCAATCGCAAATATTTTTCTGTATATGATATTGTATTTCTCTTCTTGCTTCTTTATATACAAAATCACATTCTTACACAGTGTGCAACTTCTAAACAATTACGTGGAATCTTATATTGTGTACACACAAGACTATGCGGTATAAGAAGAAAACAAGGAGCCATTTAGATTTTATTCGGTGTGGCAAAGATCACGTGCAAACATATTGATTGTTTTTGTTATTTAACTTCTCCTTGATGATGGAAATTGTCTTGAAAGGTTAAAGGGTTGTTGTAAATCCCACCCGCATAGTCTGCAACAAAAAGTATGGGGAACGTATAAATCTAACTACAAATCAATTTATAGTTCTAGAGAATTTTGTGCTTTCAACGAGAAAAATTCAATAATAATTTCTCTCTGCTCAAAAAAAGATTTGCCTCTACTCTTGGGGAAGAGAATGATTTTATAAAGAAGTTTATTCGTTTTATATGGGAAAAAAGTTCTCATTTGAGGAAATAATCGAAATACGAATCATCTTGTATAGATGGTTTAAAGGACATGAAATAGCCAAGGAAACTTCATATTTTTCTGCTGGGATCTTCTGAGATAACATGACAAATATTTATCAAAAAATGGAGTCAATGACGTCATTATTGTCTTTTTCAATGAATGATAAAAAAATAGTTTGTCAAATCGACGAAGCAATAGTGACGTCATTTATTGCAATGTTAGACAAATCTTTGCTAAATTTTCTCAATAGATTCCAATTGAAAATGGGAAGTTTTTTGCAATTTTTCTTTTTTTTTCTGTTTAACAACATTATTATATCCCGATTGATTTCTTGAATGACGGATTTTTCCAAATGCGAACGAACAAACTCCTTTTAAATCTAATAAAGATTTTGTACAATAAGCATAGTGGAACCCGTAGTAATAAAAAAATATGCATAGTTCATTTAGTCAAAATAGCTTTACAGAGTTGATTACAATTTACACAACAGAAACAACTTGATAAACTGCGATGATCTGTGCCCTGTGTGAGATCACGTCCTATGTGAATTTTGGGTGACAAAATTGAGTTAATAATTTTCGACAGAAAATAATAATACACAGCAAGTACCAGACACAAAAAAAAGCGAGACGAGATATGCCAAATGGCGGAGAAAAAAGCGAAAAAAGCTCATTGTAGGAGGGGAAAGGTTATTTCATTTATGATTAAATTGCTCCTCTTTTTTTTCCTGGGTTGCGTATGATAAAAAAGATTAAATTTGTCGTCGTGATATACTCGAGGTGGCACATGTGTGTGGGGCCCGAAATAAAGGCCCCCAAGGAAAAAGAGTGCCATCGAGTGTGGAGTTTATCACACACTATGTACAGATTTGTTTTATTATTTTTATTGTAAGTTTTTGTCGCATCAACTCGCAGGGCAATTCCGTGCGTGGCCGCAGCAACCTTACCCCTGGCCTTTTGGGTCAATGCCGGCGAGAGTATCTTGTGGCTTTTAGCATGGGATGTTTCGCCGCATTCTCTGGGGGCGACCACTCCACGGATTGGGAAATGTTGTTTCGCAAAAAGGGGGGTGAAGTACCATAAAAAAGTGGAAAAAGAAATAAAGCGCCGTATAATACAATAAAAAAGAGTAAAAGTTCCTCATATGAGGAAAAACAGGCGACAGTGTGAAAGCTTTCTACATACATGGGAGAGTGTGGGCAAGAGAGGCGCATGGATTGTAAATTTGCCAAGAGTGTGATTTTTTTTGTGCACCACTCGGAGAAGCAACAATAATTCAAAGGCATATTATATGGAAGTTATACCATTAAAAGGGACGATATGAGGGAGCATAGCGATGCTGGGTGTTTAGATGAATAAAATACCACCCCGAAAAACCCAACGAGAATTGAGAGGAATGATTTCAGATTTGTGGGGGAATGGGTGTGTGAATGTGTTAGAGATTATGGGAGAAAATGTAACCATTTGTTATCATTTCTTGCATCTCCTCTTGTGTTTTGTGCCATTCTCTGTTGCTTCGCGCGACGAAACTTTCCTATATATGGAAAAGTCTTTTTCTTCAGATTTACTCCAAATACAACGAAGGGGGTGGAATTGTTTGTGAGACATCGGGTGGATCTCCCCCGAAATATGTGCATATATATACATTTTGGGGATGAGACAAGAAAACTCCGAAAACTCGCAAAGAATTCTCCTCATACGCATTCTCGGAGGCGTTACCTTGTTAAATGAGCGATATTTTGCAAACTCCAATACCGACACAAATCTCACCCCCTTACAGAGAATGATTACACCGAGATTGGAAGGGGTGGAAGAAATATCTCATTAAATATAAAGTTTGGAGGTGCCACTAAAATTTCAATGTAAATGGTTCCAATAAAGTAAATTAATAACTTGAGGGGGTAACTCCAAAAAGCTCACATAAATGTTGGGCTTTTGTGTGAATTTCAAGCACGTTTATGGCATGCGAATTGGATAACAATGATTGGTTATGACCTCATAAAATTTCAAAGTTATTCTATATATGACCTATCATATAGGAATAATTCTTATCACTCATTCCAAGACAATCATGGGTAATTCAAGCGCGTACCTCCTCCGAATCCTTTGTTCAGGACATGAAGTTTATCCACCCCGGGAGTCAGTTAAATTTAATAAATATGCACAGCAGTTGCTCACCAAATCCCTGCTAATTTATTTATCAGGTCGACCTCTTGAGGGTTCTCCCAAAATGGAAGTTATAAAATGTTTCAATGTGAAATGGGGGAGTTTATGTTAAAATGAACAAAATGCCAGTCTTTAAGCACGTAGTAAAGAATTTGAGTTTTGTGATGTGAAATTCAATGAGTTATTTGTGATTACAATAGTCTAGGATTGAATGTTTGTAAATAAAAGTTAAATTCTGTGATGAAGACTGATGGTAAATTGTTTCTTGGTGATACAGATTTATTTTGCATTCATGAAATGAGCTAGAATTTTCGTTCACTCAGAAATGTACGAAACGTATTCAAATTAGCGTGTAAAATTAAAATAAATAATACTTCTGCTAATTAATGATTATTTTTCAAATTTTAATAATTTATTATGACTGATAATTTTGGAAAATTTATAGGCAACGTCTAGTGAACTACCAAGAAATAAATCATTTCTTATTCATAAATCATTTAAAATGTTTTTCTTAATCATGCAGAAATCTCATCTAAACATCTTTGTCTGTTACGTCCATTACAGAATAGGTACTTCCTTAAATGGCAAATGGTTACAGATATCGATTTGTGGTCATCTGCAAATCTTTCACAAAAGCCAGGTCAGTGGTCAATAAGTGATACACTTTATCAGCATTTTTTGTTCACTTAGGTTTTCAAAGAAAAATTAATAACTCTCCCACCGCAACCACAATGCAGTCACACATAATTTATTCTTCATTTTCTTTTTATTTTCGTGGTTGGTGTTTTTTTTTAACCCACCCCAGGGGAATTCAGGGAATTTCGGTATGTAATTTTGTCACCCCTTTTTTTCGGTGTGAAAATTACGAGGAAAACTCCCATTGCGAATACTTAAATTGCCTAAAAGAGTATTTGGGAGGTACAATTTTTTTCTGCTGTTTTTCAAATTTCGCACAAAATGATGGCAATTTTACACAATTCTGCGAATTCTTTTTTTTTCCACCCAAAACACGCACGTGTGTGAGGAAGAGTGTTGGCGGGAAAAGTTCTTTGCATTTTTCCTCGTCCTCCCAAAAAGAAAAGCAAAGATATCTCTCTGCCAAAAAATTGCTGATTGATTTCAAATAAATGATGTGAAGAAGCAAAGAGAACAACAAGAAGAAAAAATTCTTCTCCTGCCAATAAACATACTCTCATGTGTCTCAATCACCGGCTAAAGGAATCCCGAAGCACCATGAGAAATTTATGTGATATTTATTTAATTTATGAGAAGAGATGAGTTTATGTTTCTTGTGCTCGTTTTCTTTCACAACCACATACACCTCGTGGGAGATTAAACAAATCTTTTGAGTGTTTTGGCTGCTCCTCACAATTTTTTTTCTTTCTTGGCTTTTCAAATATACAAAGAGATGGTTTTTCGCCCGCGGAAATCTTTCTCTAGTTATGCTTCTTCAGCATGTTTTCCGCACGACGTACCAGTAGAGACTGATTCGCGGGAGCGCCTTCACAGCATACCGTTTGGGTTTTGACTGCTTTGCTGGAAAAGTTCGGGCGGCCACTCCAAAAGCTCTCGCGTGTTCTTCTCTCTCTCTTTGGCTCTCTTGGCGTCACGGAGTAACCCCCTCTTCCCAATGACGTCACCCGGAGCTACAGACACCAGTTGAAGAGCCCCGTGTGCACGAGAGAGATCCCCAAAAGTTCCCACAATTGTCGCCCCCCATGTGTGAGTAAGATGCAAAAGTTGTGTGAGAAAATCTCTCGCATATCGAGCTTTACATATAATACCCCTTCTCAGTCCCCCAAAAGCACCATCATGCTTCCCTCCCCCATATAGATGACTTTCTGCTCACAAATACGCGCGCTTGTTCTACCCATTGGAACTTTTTGGAGACAAAAAAGGCATCCCCATGACTTTTTTTTTGCTTGTTTTATACTTTAAATAATATTCATGTCTCCCCAAAATTGTGAGCTGAGAGAGAGAACGAGAGAGAGACAAAAAAACAGGGGGAGGTGTGTGGAAAAAGTACCGGGAAAATGTGCGAGAATCTCTTGTGGAGTATTTTTGTATATAATTTTGGCTTCACCGTCATCCACCTCCTCCCCCCCCCTCAATTATCCCAATGAGAAAATATATATCTCGCGCGAAAAGCTGATTTGGGACATTGTGAGGTGATAAACTTCGTGACAAAATGTCTTTTAATCATGAGAAAGTGATCCAAATATTTCTCAAAAAAGTGTATTTTTTAATGGAGCTTTAGCAAACATACATTATCTATATATTTATTCTATTCCAAAAGTATAATGAAATTCGGGGATAGAAAGAGGTTGTTTGAATAATTGCCCTTTACGCAGGTACCAACAAATTTTAGAGACTTTAGCATTATGTAAAGAATAAATTAATTTATTCTATGTAGTAGATCTTTCTCAAAAGCTCAAAAGAGTTCACAAGAACAGGTAGGTACTTAAATTGTTAATTAATTTAAATTTAATTTCAATTTTTTGTGAGTTTTTAAGATGATTTATTTTCACAAAAAAGCTGTAAAAAATAGAACCAAGAGTTTCCTTACGAATATTTTTGTAAATGCATAATTTTAAATAAAGAAGAATGAATTTCAGAAAATCGTCAAATATTTTCTTTTCGTGTATTATGTTGTTGAAATAAATTTATTAAAAAATGTTGTCAGCATTACCTATCTTTTTTCCAATTGAGAGTAACTCCACGTACATAAAACATAAGTTAAGTATGACCATTAACATAACTGACAGAATGAAAATTGACTTTTTTCCAACATTCCTTTCTTCGCCACTTCCGCCAATGTAAACACTGAACCCACTTAATGTATATACGTCGAAAAGTTATGTATGGAAAACGGAAAAAGCATTGCTGAATTGCATTTTAAAAACTTCTCCCACAAATGTGTCAACAATATTTAAATTATTTTGTCAAGTTTTTCTTATAATCCTTTTAAAAATGCTTTTTGCAAAATAAATAAAATGTATTAGTACGATTACATAGTAGAGAGTATTGTGCAAAATTTTCAATTAATGTTCAATTTAAGTGGCAATTATTTGGCTTTTAGTGGGGGCCACATTAGTGAGGGAATTTTATTTATACAGCAATTTTGATGGTAAATCAATGACCTAATTGCGCATTTAGTAATACTCCCTCCCATTATTAGTTGGTATACCACAATCGTGGCATACCAAGTATTGTAATCATCAGAAAAACCGACCACCTCAGATCGGGCTCAAACTTGGTATGAGCACGTTTTAGACTTCCCACATTACGAAAATGGTGGTGGAAATTTTTTGATCCGGCCGGCCTGCCGGCCGGCCGGTGCGCTAAACTTTGTCTTATAGCTCGAGAACGGCAAGAGATAGAGACTTCCGGTTTGAAGTTTTCTATAGAAATGTGGGTGTAAAATTTCATTTTTTCGCATTTTCAAAATCCAAGATGGCCGCCGTCCGCCATTTTGAACTACCATCAACCACTTCCCTTACAGCTAGAGGTCTGAAATCTTAGTATGTTGTAGAGCTCAGTGAGACGTTTTCATCAACAATTCATACTTGAAAATCGGTCAAGCGGTTTAGCAAATATGGCGGCCTAAAGCAAAAAGTGTTTTTTCGATATAACTCGAGAACGGCTTGACCGATTTTGACCATCTTGGTATCAAATGAAAGGTTTCGATAAGCCCTACAACTGTCTAGAACATTCCAAGTTCCAAAAACATCCGCAAGAGGCGCTAAAAACAAAAACAAAAATTGCCTAACTTTAAGGGGCAATATCTCAGAATCCCCATTAGGCAAATCTTTTAAATTATGATATGTTGTAGCCTGACTCAATATCTTTCATCAGTCCGAAAATGAAGAAAATCTATGTCGCCGTTTAGAAGATATGGCCATTTGAAAAATTCTTGAATTTGAAAAGTTCTAAGAGCCATATCTCTTGAACGGATTGTCCGATTTTGCTCAATTTAGTATCAAATTAAAGGTTTTGCAATTCTCTACAACTATCTAGAACATCAGAAACCTCTAGAACCATTCCTTTAGGACGAAAAGTGCAAAAAAACTGTTTTGGTAGAACAAAAAACCGCCATTTTGTGTTCTGGAGGTGACCTTGAAATGTATTGAAATATATGTCAGATTATAGCTTATTTGAATACCTTTCCAAAACTAGTCAAGAAATTTCTGTATGTGCAATAGAACTTGAGATATAACCATTTTTGTCTTTCGAATTGATGAATTTCATATAAAAAATCACCTTTGCCTACTAATACTACTTAAAAATTAAATTACAACGCATAGACTGACCCATCCGCGTTGTGGTATACCAACTCTTATAACTGGACGCGTTATGATTGACTTTCCCTTTGCTATTAAATTCGCGGTAAATCGGGAATGAATGGTAGGAGGGATTCTTAATCACACAATTGATCAACAATCTTCTCACACAGTGTGGAATTTCTCATTTTATTCCGAACGAAAAATGAGGAAAATCACTGCGTGGTGGAGCTTGTAAAGATCTCATCGCTCTCTGAATTGAGTTGGTTCTGTTTTGATTTCAAAAGTAAATTCATTAAAGCACCAAATAAACAAGATAAGGAGGAGGTTGCGAAGGATGAATGATTTTCCTTAGCATGGAGCGTCTTTTCTTACGAAAATTGTTTGCGTTTTCACATGATTTTGTAACACATTACACACTCCATTTTTGAGCCGTGTGTGAGTGTTTATCTCGGAGGAAAATTAGATAATTTATATGCATTGGATTTTAATAGTTTTTCATTACATTTCCTCACCAGTTTCCACCATTTTTCTTCTTCTCATTTCGATCTATTTAATCGATGTGTTTATATATAATCATGTACAAAACAGAATAGAATTGTGTAGAGAAGCTTTAGGAAGAACATTTTTTGCGAGAGCATTTCCTTTGATATTCATCTCTTGGCACAAATCGTGTGCTTTAATAAACTATCTCTCTGTGGCATTTCACACTCATTGGGTTTCTGTGGGTGGGTTTAGTATAAAAGGATGGACATGCAGAGTTGCTCTTGATTTTATAATTTTATAAATAGTTTTCACGGCCATGCAACAGTCGATATAACACCCCTTAACTGTGTACACGGCGTATTATCCCTACATTATATGCATACACATCCCTCCCGCGCCCACATCACTGTGACCACGATCACACAGGTGTGCCAACAAAATTAATTGAACCCCAGCCTCACTGACATGGAAATAAATCCATCAATTGTCCTTGGTATAAGCAACATTCAGCTACTAACTTCAATTGCCAGCTTGTACGTAATTAGAGGCGCGACACCATTGTAGGTCTCACCGTGCGGTCCAGAATCTGTCCATATGGCAGGAGCTACACATTGAATGCCGCCATATACCGATGCAGTTTTACAGTGATTAACTACACCAATCTGTACCAGTTCACGTTCACCTTTAATGCTCCTATACATATATGCCGCTTTATTGGTGGAAAAATGAGTGGAAATGTGAGAGAAAAGGGAAAGAGGGTATGAGAAGCTTAATACGGTATATGAATTAATGTGAAAATGTTCGGGAAATATGAAAGGTAAATAGCAACAGCAAAAGGATTGCCCCTCAATATTAAAATACATCAAAGAGCGCTGGATTTAAATTAATTTACACGAGAAATAATTATTAGGCTTCGTTTCACAAAAAATATGCTTCCCTTTATTTATATGCGTACATACATACTTAGGTATGTTTAAAGGTACTGTATTAAGGATGTTGGTAAAGTTTATTAAAAAGATTATTTTTTTGTGATTTAAATAAATTTAATTAAAATATTACACAACTTGTAAAAAAAAGTGTTTAATATCAATTGATTTGGGAGAGCTTTCGGAATGAAAAAAATGTTGGAATCTGTTCATATTAACAGTAAACTGAAGTTCTTCCTAGAAATGGCGAGGAAGAGGGATGAATCAAAACGTTAACCTCGAATTAAACTCTCTCATTAAGCCAGTTAGAGAGCTTTTCTTTGAACACAGCTTCAATTAAAATTCAGAGATTTATACCTAGAGATTTTTAATTCCCAATAATATCCCGAATAATTTGTATTTATTTTATATTCCACGAATGATGCGTTATGAATGCAACACACTGTGACAGTATATTCCCTCGAATAATCTAAATTGTTCTCTGTTAACGTGGAATGAAATGTTTATCTGCTATTTGCAGTGAATGTCTTCAAAATAACATGAGCAACTAAATGAAGCTTTATCGACTAATGTGTGTGTGTGTGGCTTTAAAGGTGATATCTCGTTCGCTTCTGGTAATTTGAATCTTAATAATTGTGGTCACAAGTTGTTCTCGATTATGTGGAGTTGAAGAATATCTCAATCGCTTCAATGAATATTTAATGTTTCCACCACAAGAAGCAATCAATTGCAATTTCGTGAATTTTCCTATATAAAGCTTTATACAACGAAGAGAATGGGTATGAAAGGGTTGTCCCCCAGTCGCTTTTCTATTTCCACACCAGCGACGAGTTGAGTTTGGCTCTTTTTTTTTTGGCGCGCGTGAAGTTCATTTGGGGGCTCGATGTGAGTCTTTTTTTTCGGTAGTCGCCACCCCTCATCAATACGCAATTTTCCACTCCCGCACTTCGAATGAAAAACACACCCTTGCTTGCTTATACGACCTGCGAGGGGGCAAGGCCTGTGTATGCGATGTGTATGGAAGCATGAGAAGCGTCTCGCAAATTCATCCTCATTTTATAAACGAACCAAATGTGGGGGTATTTGTTGAACTTATAAACTAAATATGTATGCTCACCAAACAAATGGTGCACTCACTCGTATGTTGAGGCATAACGAAGAAGACATAGTTGATGAGGGGGACTGGGCTAGGAGGGATGATATTTTGGAGGGTAAAAAAGCATTCACAAAATTTTCCCACACCTGTGTATTTTTGAAGGAGGGAAAGAGAGAGAAAATGATGAAAACATCACAAGGGGATGGTCTCAGGTGGGTAAAGTACATTCCCATCGAATTGTGGGGGATGTTGAAACTTAATTTAAACATCGCCTCATAATGTACGGTATATATTAGAGAAGATACGAACATGATACGCATTTTGTGGCTAAAGCTAGGAATCCAATCCATAATTTTCATGACAAGAAACAAGGAAGAATTTTACCACGAATTGCCCTAGCTTATCTTCATTCTTTTCCACCTCCAGCACCCCCAATAATTCGTTTTCAGATTGTTGGACGTGATGGGAAAACTCCAATGCAGAAGAGGAATGCTAGTAATATTTCCAATGGCACATTTTCCTCATAGCATAACTACATATCTCGAAATGATTTTCCAGGAAAGGGAACAAGCATGTGGAAAGGGTGTATTCCATCCAACGTAAATTATTAATGAAACGACCAAAGTGAATCTCATACAAAATGCCACGCAGAAAAATCATTTGCGAGATGATTTGTGGGGGATCACTCACAAATCAGCTCGGATATCCGGGGCGCACCTCCTGAAAAAGCTCACTCACGCATTCTCTTCCGTTTTCAAGCTCATTTTGCTATATACAATACCTATACACATAACCATGACCGTCTTTTGTATATTGCAAACAATCCGCTTACATGCGTCTTTATAATGCTTCAACGGAGAACATTCACCTCTATCCTATTGAATTACTCATCATTTTATGAAAGACAGGTGGTGGTGGGTGGAAATTATGTTGCAAAAATCATTCATTTGGAATTTTTCCCCGACATATTTTTAGCATAAAATCCACAAAATCAATTTTCACCAAATAACATTAAGTTGTTCGAAAACTATATCTGTACTCCCCTTTCTATATATAAAACAAATTCAACAGGATGCCAATAAAGAAATAACATTTGTCATTGCATTTCGTTGGAAAATCAACAGGAAAAGAACATGTCGCAATATTTGTACAAAAGTTCTTTACGCAAATGAAGCATAAAAAGCAATTTATCAATTGCAAAACGACATTGCTAAATGCAGTTAAACAATGCCACAAAATAGCTCCTGTTTGTGGCGTTGTTTGTATGAATAAATTTGAAAGTCGGACGGGTGCAACAAATCATATCTCAATCTCTGGCACCAACATAATCCTCTCATACCGTCGGTAGCACTTCCAGGAGATCCATTTGCCATAATTCTCTCAAGGTTTTTGGGTTGTGTAATCCACCTGGACAAGTGCAGTTGACGATGAGAGTTTCGTGCGAAAGGATGATGAGGAATTTCAAAAAAGTCCTTGGACCCCATAGCACTCGCTCCTCACTTCGGTGCCTCTTTGGCACCACCACAGAGTGATGGATTGAGGGATGAGTTTGCTGCAGGAGCGACGATATAAACAAAATCAATACAGGTGGCGCAGGCTCCAGCCATAATCATCATCCTTTCACCTGAAAACTATTCTGCTGCTAAATGAAGCCACGGAAGCTACACATCTTTATTATCATTTGCTAAGAGCGATGAGGGTTAAATACCGAGGCACAGTGACTGTTTAATTTTCACATAATGCACAAGATTAATCCAAACATCCAAACATATAACAAAAGAGCTTTGTAGGCGGTTACATGAAGTCGACTTATGCTATTATATGTATCCTAAACTGTCTATTCTATGCAATGAAAAGCTTTCAAAGTTTTGGAGCGTTAAAAAATCAAAATTTCAGAATATCTGAAAGGGAAGAAATAAAACATAATTCAATGATTTATCATAAATTCTATTGGATACAATTTAGCTTAGAATTTATTTCTTAAGCAAACAATTCCTAATAATTTTTAATAATTTGATGACATTTTACTACAACACCGTGAAGACCCCTAAAACAAGAAATCCAGTAAAAAGTTGATCTCCGTTATTGGAGCTGCTGCAATGAGAGAATCCCTCATTTTTGGGTAGCTTTCTTCATTGCTAAATGTGTTTGTCCATTTGTGCCGTGTGAAGCATTTTTGATTAAAAAATTTTGAGTGTTTTTTCGTATCCTGAAAATCCGCAAAGTGAAAAAAAATGAACGGATATGGTTCTAGTTCTAGTAGTTCATCAGGAAGCTCATCAGATGAGGAAGATCAGCCTATGGTCTACTGGGAGCAGGTGAATATGGCAAGATTACGAAGGGAACCCAGGCAGAGGAATGCCAATGGGCAGGTGTTGAATGGATATCACGAAGATCCACAGCCTGGACCAAGTCGACCACCCCAATGGGAGGCACTTGTGGAAATGGTAATTGAGAGATTACCCCAGGGAAATCATCGAGATGGCATGATGAATGGGCATCTTGAGCTTGATGAACCTGATCATGAACCTCCGTATCTACCTCTGGCTGTACCTCAACCCGAACCTGAACCCCAACCAGGACCAAGCCGACGAAAGAGAATACGCCTTGTGTTGAATCCCGATCGTCAAGGGCGATCGAGAAGTCTCACTTTACCGCGAAGAAACAGCGAAGGCCCCCCAGACAGATCACGTCATCCACCATTTCCGGGATTCCATTCCGATGGTGATCTCTTGCCTGTCAATGTGGCTCGTCAGACTCGTCGAATGCGAAGACGTTGCTTCTCACCGGGACCGGTTATTGGCTTCCGTTGTCCATCCGTCAGCCCCATTGGGAGTGTACGTGAATTCCAAAGCTACTCCTCATCCAGAGCTTCCAGCCTTATGGATGTACGCGAAGATGATGAACTGCCAAATGATGTATTTTATGACGATGAAGATCCACCGGATGTCCTTAACAGAACCCTAACCTGGTCAACGTTCCTGAACTACTTTGTAATTGGACACCTCATTCCGAATTTTGAGAACGCCAGGGTAAGAAGCTTATCTGTTTATCCCCTAAAAGTTCTTTAAAATATCTAAGAATTTTTTTCTCTGTTCTTCTCAGATCGAACTTTCCCATTTTTGGGAAATGACGACCCAAGAATTCAAAGACATTGGAATTACAAATGGTCGTGAATTGGCAATTCTGGCAAAAATCCAATATTCCTACACAGGAGAAAATCACTACATGCGACGATGAAAGAAGCTTTCAGGATCAACTTAATGACTAGAAAAATATTATATATTTTTCTTTTTAAAATAAAAGAACAAATTGAATAGAAAATGTACAAAAAAAATTGACTCGCAATAAATATTGTAAAAAGTTGTTTTTTAGTATTTTTTTATTATAGAATTAATTATTTCAGAACATAATATGTTCTTTGTATTTACCATTGCGCTTTCTTATTAAAATGGTCAAAGAACACCTCATTTTAAAAATAATTCTAAGATTGAAAGAATAATTTGCGCACATGCAGATTTTCTATTGTTAATGACTCCACCTTAATTAAAGCGTAAGTAAAAGGTTTTTTTTTTCAAAATACAGTGTGTCCTTTATGCTTTTTCATTGATAATATTAACCCATTTTCACCTCTGATTTATTTAGAATATAGCTAAATTTTTTTTTTTAGTATTTCTATTTCGTTTCATTTTTTTAGACTACTTTTAATGAAACATTGACGCATATGTTTCATGTATGTAGACTTGATTGAAAAATTATGCAGTTTCATTCACGAATGCAAAGTAAATTTAAACAGCCTGAAAAATTTTTCAAAAAAAAATCTTGAATATTCATTCCTAAAAGTTTCTTTTGAAAAGAAATCAAAGATTCTATAGAACTCACCACAAATGGGTTAAAACGTGAAATTAATCTCTTGCATTTTGCATCCGTGCTAGTTGTCCTTACAGCGAGTGCTGGAAAATTGTTTTTTTTTCGGGGGAGGTGGGAAAGTGCACCAGCTGTGTGGATGTACCGCGGTAAAACAAATAATTACCGTGCGGACAGATAAAAGCTCCATTTTCCGCATTTTCCCTGTCAGGAGCTATGTATATAATAGTATTGTGGGGATGACGATGATGGGAGGTAGAGAGAGAGAAATTGCGATGATTGAAGAGGGCAGAAATTCAGCATAAGCATTTTCCCAGCCGAAATCACCTCACCATTTTCGCGCTCCTCTCTCAATCAATTTCTGAGAAATAACTTTGGTGGATGGTATTTTGTGGCTTCGCAATTCCCAATCATCCCTTAAATTTATTATGCGGAAAACCCACATGTAAATTCACGTTGTTAACTTTTTAAGCCCCCGCTCTTGTCTTCCCCATTGGACGATAAAATTCGTGCTTGAAAAGAAAAAAATCCCATCATTTCCCTGATGAGCTTCGCGAAGGGGGATGATCTATGGTTTATTCTTCTTTTTTTTTTTGGTTGTGAATTGGGGGTGGATGAGTAATTGGGAGGGAAGAGTAAGATTGTCATTGGGATTAACGGTTAAGCACGCGATAGCTGGTGGGTGCTTGAATGATGACTTGGTTCCTATTTTGGGTGTCTCATCAGCTCTCAAAATCCCAGAGATTTTTTCCCATAAATGGGATAATGGAGAAGCTTTGAGGTACGCAGTTGCTATCAAAGGTGAAGAACATTTTGGGGGATTGTCCCACGTAATTTTTTATAAGAATTTCAAAGCAGATTCGAGAGATAAAAAAAATTCCAAGAAAAACGTACAACAAACTTACCCATTGAATGCCATGTCGAATTTAATCCTTAAGATGATTGAAGAATCCAAAAAGCTCTTCCGGTCTAACCAGCAACGGCACAAAAATTTAAATCACAAGCGAAGGCAGCCGCTGTTCCCGGACTTCGGCGCGCATCTCTGCCATTGGTCAGACCCTGCGCATGTTTTGACTTTTTATCATCTCCGGTAATCAGTGCTCATCGTACACTCCCTGCAATCACGCAAATCCCAAGTTGACCAGCAATTCGTCATGTCCCAAGTGAGTTCACACATAGATTTCGCTTTGTCACCCCCACAGCAGCTAATTTACATATTTTTCCTTTTTTGTTAGACATCCCAAACATCTGAATTTCCCACAGCTCCTGATGATGATTCCGTAGGGGAGTTTTGCAAGAAAATCCTCAAATCTCGCATTTTTCTCGGGGAATTCCGTGAGAAGCGTCTTGTTGAACCACTTGATTGCTATCGAGATGTTATCGTTGTCAGTGCACAAACTGAGTCAGCGATTGCCAATGATTTGGACATTGTCCGGAGTAAATTAATTGATGTGCACGCAGGAAAGGGAGATGTTCAGTGGATTGGACTTACGCGGAATACAGGGCAGAGCAGTAAGGGCCTGGAGAGTGTGTCTGTGTGGACAGAACTGGATTCTTTCTACACATTTGGCAAATATTGGTTCCAAATCAGAACTATCCGTTTCCGGAACAATGAGATTCTCCTCAAGCTCAAAGTTCTTCGTTCCGTGGATGATGTTGCACCACAGCAAACAGTTCAAGAGCTTCCATTTAAGTGGGAGGATATTGATTGGCCTCTTGTGGAGCGACTTGGAAGGGATTTGTACACCTGGGCTGGTCACCAGGCGCGGAATCTTCTTACATCTCTGCTCTCTATTCGCATCAGCACACAACAGATCATTTCCACTGTTAAAATGTTTATCTTTTTCGCCATCACAGCCGTGGTATCTACCTTCCATGCTGTCCGAGCCATTGGGGAGTTTGGTTTGCGTTTCATGGCAGAAACTCGAAGGTGCTTCAACACGCTGATGCCCCTATTCCTTGGTATCATTGATTTCTTCACGAAGATTGTTGGGGGATTCTACATGCTGATTGCTATGATTTGGCGAGATAGCATAAACCTCAGAGGGGCAGGGAGGAATAATTTGCGAGCCCTACCACCACCCCCAAGGCGATGGAATTCCCAAAACTATGCAAGGAGGCAATTAAACTACCCCAATTAACACAATCTTACTCGTCTTAAGCTTTTATTGCACTCACCAATCATTTATTTCCAAAGCGCATTGAATGCATTCTTATCAAGTCATTTTTGTTTATTAAACAATACACTCCTGTGAACATAATTTTATTGTGAATTTTATGTAAATAGATGAAATAAAAATAATTATTTTAATTTTTGGATTTTATTAAAATTTTTGTAACGGAAATACATTTTGAAATATTGTGAGGTTATGTGAAAAATTGCCCTTCGGATGAACGACGAAGCGGAATCCACTGGAGTACGATATGAAAGCAGCGTGCATCAGCAGAAAAGAGTTAGTGTGCAGATGGAGAGTACCGCGGAAGTAGATCAAGTGTCCAATGGGACAGAATACAGCCACAGTTTGCAGGTGAAAGTGCAGCAATCAACAGAGGTATGAACACATCCTTTCTATCGAGGATTCTTCCTGCTTTCCGGACACTTTCATTGTTTCTTCCTGAACAGCTCTTCCGCCGGGCCTTTCGTGACTACCCTCCTGAGCGGATTTTTCTCTCCTTCAATGGTGGCAAAGACTGCACGGTACTTCTGCACATGGTGATAAAATTCCTAGAGCGTGAAGGCATCTCAGTGAATAGACTCCCCTGCTGGTACTTTCAACCACACGATCCATTCGCTGAAGTTGAGGAATTTGTGATATTCTGCGAGACATACTATGGGATTGAAATTAAGCATGTCCGTGGAACAATACGGGAGGCCTTAGGGAAAATATGCAATAGCTCATCGGATGGGGAGAAATTTGAGGCATGCTTCATGGGGAGTCGTCGAACGGATCCCTATTGCAGTGATTTGGACTACTTTCAGGTGAGGAAGAAAGTGCGTGTACACGCTCTACTTTGCACGGAAGATTTTGTGAATTTTTTTATGTTTCCGGAGAGATCATTAACTTTTCTTGCTCATAAGCGAGACATTCTTGGCCATGAGAAAAGCTTGATTTTTTTCCAATGACTTTTTGCGCGCAAGTTCAAGGTCAGAGATCAAGAATTTTTGGAGAGGAAACTTGTTGGATGACTAATAATCTTCTTACGTTGCGGTCATTAAGGGTTTTAAAGAAGAACAAATTTGAGATTTGCATTGAGTATGATTCGTACTATTCTTATCATTCAGGGTGAAATGATAAGGATTTCTTATCACAACCTAAAGATAATAACTTTATGAAATACTATAGATCTCTTCTAGAACATTAAAGGATTTATCAAGCTGCTTCATCCATAGAGTGAAAGAGAAAAGAAATTAGGTTAAAAATGCAAATTAATCCGTAAACCTTTCTCAGAATGATAAGAAAATAATTACTTTTTTTTCATTTATTGAAAAATACATTAATTTTTATTCCCAAATTAAAGCTTCATTAACGCAAATTCATTGATATTACAGTATTATAATAATGAAAAAACTTGCACCCTTTCTCCTGTAGGGATGCAAAGGATGAGGGAAGAAATAATTTACAAAGAATATCCCATTTGCTTTTTCACACGTAGAAAACGGATGCCGGCTGGCCGGATTTGATGCGCATCAGCCCTTTGCTGGATTGGACGTGCAATGATGTGTGGGAATATTTGCAGAAGAATCACGTACCCTACTGCAAACTCTATGATGTTGGCTACACATCCCTGGGTGGCCGTGGGAATACAACACCCAATCCGAATTTGCGCTACGTTGACCCCAAAACGGGAGAAATCAAATACTATCCCGCTTACTGTCTCCGGAACGATGGCATGGAGCGTGCTGGACGCAGCTGATTCCCCATTTCACTTTCATTTTCTCTCTATCTGTGTTTTAAGTATTAGCGCGCCCCCATGCATGAGGTGATATGATCTCATTTGGGGTGCAGAGCAGACACGAATAAATCTTAGAGATTTTTACCAAAATGCTGAGCTCTGGGGTTTTGGGAGAGAAAAGCGAGATGTCCTTTGGGGCATTTGTTGGCGTAGTGTCCCTTTGTCCCGCATTTGAAGCATGTAATCTCCTCCAGTGGCTTCGGCGGGCCCCTTGGCGGTGGCCCATGCCCCTCAGCATCGAATGGGCGATTCATGTAGCCCATTGTGCGGTAGCGCATCTCATCCTGCCGCTGGACTGCTTCTCGTTGTTCTTGTGGCATTTTTTGGCAGTAGGACGCCTTGTGGCCGAGTTCACCGCAATAATGGCATGTGGGGGCACGCTTTTGCATTTGATCGCGTGTTAGTTCTGGCGGGGGTGGAAGCTCAAAGCGTGGATGCATAAATTTACACTGTGTCCCATCTGGGCAGAATCCCGCCAAGTAATTTGTACAGAGAATCCTCCGTACGTGACGATGACGACAATGTGGTCCGTGCCGACAAAAACCTCTATCGTACCTGCAAAGAAAAAATCCGTATTAGTAAGCTTTAAACTTAGAAGGAAGAGCAAAAACTCCCGGAAATTGAAACTCACCATGGGCAATCTTTTATTTTGCTCTCGGGATCAATATGCAGGAAGGGGCATTCTTTGTTGTGGCAGGCATTGAAGCGAGAGTAGAAGTAGCACTCGGGCATCTTTGTCATGTCGTATTCGTGCAGGAATTCACACTGATCTCCTTTTTTGCAGAGACCACGAAGCCAATGTTTACAAACAATAGTCCGGTCGCCTCGTATATGCCGGAAAGGGCATGCAGCCCCCTTGTCGCACTCCATTCCATCGCGTCCATTGAAGAACTGACACACCGCAGCCGTAGATTCTGTAAAAGAAGCAAATTTTCAGTAAATATCTCGATAAACAAGCCGAAAAAGCAAAATTGAGGTTATAATTTTCATGATACTCACTGTCCATGCCAGGGAAGGGCAATGGGAGTGCTCCATACTGCTCATTGAGATCCCGCTCAATCTTAAATTCAATATGCTCCACATTTGCAATTAAAATATCCATTTTGGGGCTCAAAAACTGATAAAAGAAGTCTCCACTGCCAAAAAAACGTCCAAACCCAAATCGTAAACAACACTGTCTGACTCAAGTGAGGTTATGCCACTTACGAAGTAAGCTCGGAGGGGTATTCCATTTACCTGAGATTCTAGATTCTCTGATTCCTTTTTTCGTGCTGCTAATTAATAATGAATTAAATGTAAAATTACCATAACGTCTATTTTTTTATTATGCTTCGTATATAAAATTAAGTTTTTACTATTTTGATTCATTTAACATAAAGTAAAAATAAAGTTTAATTTAATAATGTGAATAAAATGAGAATCAAAGGAGGTGATTGGGATTCAAGAATCAATGAATCACCCCTCACACTTTAGCCGTAAACATTGTTCGGCGTAGTTGGTTGAAGGAAAACCATTTTGATGTGCAAAACATTTTTTGTGGACGTTTTTCGGCCAATTTAAAGTGCCTGTGTGCCCGGAAAACTTGTGAAATTGTCGAGGTGAGTGCCATAGAATGCCATTGTGGTGAATTAATGGTGGAATTTCCATGGAAAATGGGTGTTTTCTTGCAAAATTTGTGAATGTGGTGCGAGTGTGGAAAAAAAGATGGCTGCCGTCGGCTTCTCTCCTCACATCTCTCTGGCCTTTCTTGCTGCGGAGTTGGCGAGAAAAAAGACGAAGGCAATGGCTGAAAATGTCTCGGAGTGGCGACTCTTGCACATTTCCCATCGTACGGTGTCCCCTTTTCCCCGGTGCACGGCCGCACATTCGCGTGGAGGCGACTACTTTGATGGTGAAACCTTTGTTGCGGGTTCATCCGTCCCGGGGACGACGGGAAATACACACTGCGGGTTGCAACACCCCCGTGATCCCCCGTTTCTGCCCCTCTGTGGCACATCAATCACCCCGTGGGCTTTGTCCCCCGCCCTCGCAGGAAGGGAGATTTATTGATTTTCCACCCGATTGACCTGTTTTTCGCTTCCG
Source organism: Lutzomyia longipalpis (assembly GCF_024334085.1). Taxonomy (NCBI): domain Eukaryota; kingdom Metazoa; phylum Arthropoda; class Insecta; order Diptera; family Psychodidae; genus Lutzomyia; species Lutzomyia longipalpis. The sequence continues at coordinate 20,649,505 of NC_074707.1, forward strand.
TCAAACGCAAAGGAAAACCCACCGCAGCAGATGCCCAAAACATTCGGGCTCAAAGCAAAACTTCCCGTGCCATCCGCTAAGTTGCCCCGTCGGCGAGCAAAATTGGCGATTAATTCGCGAAATGGTTCGCGCTTTTTCTCTCTCTCTTTCCGTCTCACGCGCAAAAATTATTCATGACGACTTCACCGTGTTGGAATACATTTGCAATTATATAATTAAAATATATATACAACATGTCGCGGTGCCCCAGCCACTCACCGTCCACTCCAACATTCTTCTTCGGCAAATCCTCCTCTCCCTGCCTGGCTGACTACCGCTCAATCCGTGACCTACTCTACTATACCTTTCAGGAGGTTTTACTTCTCTTCAGTCTATAATCCTTTCGTGCCTTTTGAACATCCTCATGGGGATTTCTCTCTCATCTTCTCGCGATGAATCATCCCCCCAGCTGATGTAGACAGAACGCACATAGTCATAAAGAAGAATGTAACTTTCCAGAGAGTTTATGAAGAGTTTCTGCGGGATGTGGTGAAATGTGATGAGAATGATGTTTAAACGAATGAATGAATCATATTTTTTTACATACATAAGTGTAGTTAGATATTCAAAGATAGAATTTGCAATTAAACGCAAAAAAACGGATAGAAAAACAAGGTCAAGCTTAACTGGATTCAGGTAAAGTTAACTCAGCACAATTAACTTCCGATTCTGGGCTTTTTTTTGTGACGAGAAAGAATCAGAATCTTTAATGATTTCTCGGAATATTTAAGTTATCTTCTTCAGGTCACTTGCAAAAAAGAACTTCTTAACAAAACTAATTGTAAGTTTGAATTGAAGCTTAATTGAATGTCTAATACAGAAGATTTTTATCACAAACAAATAAGGCATTTTAATATTTTTTATATATAATTGGATTATAGATAATTAAAAATAAAATTTTACTCCTGTTCTGACAGTTCAAACGTATTTAGTAAGATTAAAGCAGTTTATAATCGTTCAGTTAGTGGAATCTTTCAATAAAGTGTTAACATTTCTGTCAAAGCATTTTTTTTCTTTTATAATAGAAAAAGCAAATACAGAAAGAAAAAAGCTGTTGAAAATCTCTTAAAAACTTTGAATTGTAAGACAAAGAAAACAAATAAAAAGTTTTGATATTTTTTAACTCTTATTGAATTTTTGGAGAACCAAAAATTTTTTAAGGGCAAGGGCACGCAAATGCTTTATGAATGTACAAAAACCTTTCCTAAAATATATGATTTTTAATGTTAATCCAAAAGTAACAATTATTTATCACTAAATATGAAAATTAAAAGTTCAAAAATGCTGTTTTCCTTTTAAATCCTTTTAAAAATATTTTTATACTCTAATCCTGTTTGAAACTTTGATAAAAAAATAATTAAATCTTAATAATAAATCCCAATTTGATTGACGTTTTGATAAGGAAAAAAGAATCATTAGGATTTATAAGTTTAAATGGATTTTAAAAGGTATCAGATCAATGACAGGTAATATATCGGTCATGGTTATATCTTTATGAACCCCAATAAAAAGACATCACTTATTTGCACTTTGCTAAATTACTTTCTTCACAATTTCTTCTTTCTCTCTGTCTCTTTAAATTTTTATCATGTAGGTAAAGTTAATTTTGTCTCATTAGGGCAGGCAGAGAGACTTTTCAGTTAGATTGTTGTAGAGCAAACATTGTACCTACTCTATCTCAATATTAGTTTTTTTTTTCTTAAAAAACTAAATCCAGAAGAAGCGAACAATAACATCGTGACCTTGATTGTGCGATTCTAAAGGGCAAAAGTAAACCTCAATCTCTTCTCTCTACTTGCATTGAATCACGGAGGAAATTGTCGTGCAATTTGTAAAAGTAGCAAGTTTCCACTTAAGGGCTCAATTCATGTTTTTTTTTCTTAAATTTTCTCGTCTCAATCTTCCGCTGTTGCGATGTCTTACCAAAAAGACGTTCAATGTCGTGAATTTTGCATACAAGCAGAACTTTATTGTTTTAATAAAGGTAATAAAATCATGGCGAAAGATCAATTAAATGGCGGTTTAAAAGAAAAAAGAAAATGAAAATGAGAAGAGACTGTGAAATTATACCTATAAACACATTTCTGGGTGAAAAGACAAGCGCACCCGGCAAAAAAGGAGTTTCTCACCTTTGTGTTTTACTTAGGTTGTCCAGTCTCTGTATGTTTTGTATGTTGCTTTCCCTCCACATTTTACTTGTCAGGGGGGCGATTTCATATAAATGTAGGTACATATATCCACATAAATTTATTCATACGTAAGAGTTGCATTTTAAGGGGAAAAAATTTAAAATAAAAAAAAAGCAGGAAAGACAACGCAAAAGACGCAGGCAATTGGCGGAGGGACAACCAACATACCGGCAAGAACTCCACCAAAGTGAGTCGAATCCGACCGAAAAAAAGGGGGAAATTTACAAGGGCAAACGAAAGATGAATTGCTGCGTGGTGAAGGGTGTATGTGGTTGTAATCATACAGAAAAAAATGCAAGTGGTTTCAAGGGGGGAAGAGTGAGTGCTCAATGTGTGTGTGTGAGTGGCGAAAGAAAGAAAAAGAAATTAAAAAAAAAGAACTATGAATGAGGATGAGAAGGTGAAAGAAGGGAGGTGATTGTTGTTGTAAAAATATTGTACAGAGAAGAGGAAGCGACAATTTGAGTGTCTCTGTGTAGAATTTGTGGTTGTGAATGATGGAGGAAAGGAAAAAAGAGGAAGTACTAAAGAGGAACACAGCTGGTGATGACAAACTCTATATTTACAAAGATTTCTAGGTCAAAAGTTTTTTTTTATTATGCTTCCAAAATGATTTCAGAAACATTTTTAGCTGTTTGTTGCTCTTTTGTATATTTCTAAAAATAATTCTTATGCCTAAAGAACCTGACGAAGGGGATAAGTGTCTCCGAAACGTCTTGCTAAATACGTCATAGAATCAACCAATGAGCGCTCTTCTTTGTTTAACAATCGACTAAAAATCAATTTAAATTCTTCTTTTACTTGATTTACATTTCAAAGAGAGATTTTAATAGGTAATGAGCTCAGATTTATTTAGATTTAATCAAACTCTAGTGGAACTTTAATGCAAAGTTTCTTTGAAGTCTGAATCTGTTGCATAGAAGAGTTGTGATTATCTAATAAACCTGAGCAAAGCGTTTTAATTGGTTACTCGGATATCAGAGCCTTGTTTCAAAGTAATTTATAATAGAAGATAAAATACTTAACTTCCTAATTTTTAAAAGACTCTTTGCACCTTTACCACAATTAGCTTTCTTTATTTTCATAAATAATATTTAACCAATATCTCGCATTCTAAAACAGCTAGAATGCACTTAATGTAAAGTGTTTATTACCCAATTTGTCCAATTTACACAATTTTTTGACCAGGTGAAAACCTCTTTGAGAGGAATTCCACTTGAGGTGTGTGTATGTATGTATTTATTTTTGTGTAATGTTGTTTGCTGCATGTTTCACGTGCAAAAGAGCAAGAAAATACCCGTTTATGGATTGGTGGAAGTTTAGCAGAAGCAGGAGGCGAATTATTAATCAATTTGGCTCATTCCACATCTTTCTCTTCTCTCTTGTCCATTGTGTCGTGTCGCGGCGCCTCTTTCGTTCGGGGGAATAAATATGTTGTAGTGTTAAGTGAACGACGACGACGACGACGACGACAAATCGCGAAATGCGAGAATCGTCCAACGAGGTGAGCGCTCAGGTGTGGCGCGATTGGATCTTAGAGGCAATCCGGAAGATACGTTTCCAGAAGCAGCGTCCCAGTATACAGCGAATATGTCAGGCAATTGGGGCGCATCACAAATTCCACGAAGACATTGTTGCCGTGAAGTTGGAAGAGGCCGTCGAGGCGGGTTCGGTGATTAAGGTGTACAATAAGGGTTTACACTCCTACAAAGCCCCCATGGCCAGACGATGTGTCTCTGTGAATAATACGACAGATCTTTCACGTCTCGTGGCGAAGGCTGTCAAGGAGTTGGGGGAATGCGATGGGAGTACAATAAAGTCAATTGAGAATTATGTGCAGAAATCAAATAATATTCAATTGGCACCTGATACGGATATCAAGGAAGTTATTAGGAATTCCGTAAAGACCGCCGTGACGAATGGGTTGCTCATCAATGAGGGGAAACTCTTTAAAGTGGGGAAAGTGAAGGTGACGCCGAAGAAGAAGACGCCGACGACGACAGCGGGAACACCACGGAAGAAGGGTACACCTGCTACAGCGACAAATACACCAGCCCAGGAGGCTCAAACCCCAACATCGGCCTCCACAAAGGTGAGTTTCATTCTCTCTCCGTCTTTCTTTCTCTCTCTCTCTTAATGCATTTTAAGAGAGTGAGAGAGAGATAAGATAATGTTGCAAGAGATAAAATGATGATGTTTTGAAAGAATGACCTACATTGAAAAATATTGATGTGCGCACAGTGATGGTCATTAAAAAAATTTGGAAATTTATTCAAAAAAAAATTATCTTTCTTCCTTGTGGGGACATTCACAGCAGACTGGACTTGGTGCTGTGTGTGCAGAATGTCTCGGGACAGAGCTAAAGGGTCCACGGGGTATCCCGGAAATTCTCAGCTCATGCAGTGGCTGTGGCATGGCAATGCATACAACGTGTGCCAATCTCACAAGTCGCAAGGGTGCACCGCAAATTGAATTATCAGCATTGGTGGCAAAGGGAAGTGAATGGTATTGCGAAGAGTGTAGATCCTGTGAAGGATGCAATTCGAGTACAGCTGAAAATGGACCTTGTCTCCTTGGGTGCTTTGCGTGCCATAAGAATTATCATTTTAGCTGTTTGGATCCAGTGCCTGTGAAGAAAATCAAATGTCCATGGAGGTGAGGAGATATTTCTTAAAAATTTCCTTTATTTTTTTGTTTGTTTTAAATTAGAAGGATATTTAATGTTGATTTTTGTGTATTTTTAAGGTGTCGCCTCTGTTTGGATCACCATGAAAAGAAGCCAAGTACGAGCAAGGCTGAGGTGAAAAGAAGTCCTGATCGTAAAGGAGCAGCAGCCAGAGAGAAGAAGAATGAAGGCAAGAAAAGAAGGTTAGTTCGCCTAATTTCTTATTATCTTTACCTTCAATTATTAATTGGCACACCTTGTAAAGGAAACTAAGGACTTTAAAAAAAATCAAAAATTCAATAAAATTAATACAAAAAATATATAATTTAAAAATTAGCCCTAAAAAGACCAAAAAGAAAGTTTTCTGGTCTTTAAAAAAATAAAGAGTTTCATCCCTCTAAAAAGCAGAATTATTTTATACTCTGTTCAAATGAATGTTGCACCGAATTGCATCTACGTCACGTGGTTGTAACGTAGGTAAAGTGAAGTAGCCAATAAAAACATTTTTCCCGAATTTATCAACCAATCAGAGCCCTTCTTTGAAAGACATTCTTCTTCTTATTCATTTATATTTCATTTTAAAATAAATTCTAAAATCATTGGCATGAACTGTTTTATATTCAAATGCGTGACTTTGGTGCAAAATATGATTAAAACAGAGTGGACGAGGTGTGCCAAAAATTCTCTAATTTTTGAACCCTTTGAACTTTGTCGGCATTTCTGCAAGAAAACTGACATAATTTTTTATTGTAAATTTTTTATTTCTTTCCTCACACATCAAACTAATTTCTGTGCTGCTAAAAAAAATTGTGTGTGTTTAAAAAAATATATTTATAAAAACAAACAAACAAAACACACACACACACATAATTTATTTTGTGTGTGCGTATTGTGACACACACACAACGATGATGCTGTGTAGTAGAGTTTCCCCGGAAAAGCCATCGAGTGGTGGAAATGTGACGACGACAATGCCATCACCGCAGCAGCAGCAGCAGCAGAGCACGAAACGTTCACGGGTACCACCAATTGTGGCGTCAACGACGGAAGATTCGGAGGAGGAGGGCGATTCGGACGGGATTCCGGGTAAAATGATGATGAATGTTGTCCAGGAGAACAAATTTAAGAGTGGTGGCCAGAGTGGAAGGAGAGCACCTTCTAGTTTAAATGTTGTCGATTGTTCCCCATTGTTGGGGGGTGGTGGTACGGCGTGCCCGCAGCAACAATTAGGCAAATCAGACCGTATTTCGAAAGAGAAGCAGAAATTTTTTCGTCTGCACGCTATCAATAGTGATCGCGGTGGGTGTACCAACAAGGTATCGCCTGCTTTTCACAATAACATACGTGATAGCTGTGAGAGTGATTTAGGTGGTGGGAGGGGTGAACACTTTCGCGGGGAGAAGGTGCAGAAGCAGCATCGAAAGAGGCAGGAACAGCTGTCGGATACTACGTCGTCGTGCTCAAGTAGTGATGATGATGATGACGACGACGATGATGAGGAAACGTCGTCATCAGGATCGTACAGTTCGAGTGATTCAGGTTCGGGTTCCACATCGTCCAATACCTCATCATCAGACGATGATGACGATGACGATGATGAGGATTTTGAGAGGAGTGTCAAAGGAAAGAATGTTAAGGCTGCACCCGTGAAGAAGGAGGGCAGCAAACAAATGTTCAGTGCGAGCGGAAAGTCACGTGTTGAGGCCTCAGGGGGGTTGTTTAACAGCTTCACAGTGGGGGAAATGAATAAAGAAGGTGGTGGGAGTGGTGTTTGGGGTTTTGCAGCGGAAGCAAAAAAGAATTTGGATATTTTCTCCAAAGAATCCGCCACATCATCGGGCACAGGGGGGCATCAGAATCAACAACGAATCTTTGGGACATTCCCACATGATGGTGAGGCGAATGTCATAAAACCCCCGAGGCAGCAGAAGGTGGCAAATGCCAAGCAGCAGCAGGGTACTTTTGCCACATTTGGCACACCGAAGGGTTCGCTGAAGCAGGAAAAGGAACCCCAGAGGGTTGTCCTCAAGGAGACACGAAGTACATACAGGGATTTTGCAAAGAGTCTGGCGGAGAAGAAGGCAAATGAGGCAGCAGCGAGTCGGCAGCAGCGGAAGCAGCAGCAGAAAAAGGCGGGAAATGTGACGACGGAGGACGGTGGTGTGGCGGATGAGCAGACGCAAATGACGCCAAGTGGTCTCGTAAAGTCTGCAGTGAATTCGAAGAAATTGGAGCACGAACGAAGATTCATGTCTCTCTTCAATGATAACAAATTATTTAGTTTGCCTGGTGCATCCACGGGCAATACCACCGGATCCGATGACACGGCATCGCAACAAAATACAAATCCTCCGTCCACAGCACGTCCTGCCTCGTCAGAGAATCAAGCTGTGACATCCCAGCAGCCGCCATACGGCAGTAGTCAGAATTCAATGGGTAAGAGTCTTCACAAACTTACCATCCTCCTCAAAACAAAACAAAAAAACAATGAGAGTCAAGATGGAATGCTGATGAGCATAAAAAATTATTTTGCTTTTGGCCATCATTCACTCTTCCTGTGTGTTGATTTTTTTTCTTCTAATTTTGTGTTTTTCCTTTAAACTTATCCGAATGAACGAAGAGTGAACGAAAGAGAGCTAAAATAATAATTTATATATTATAAATATTTTCTGTGTCGCTTTTCTCACCCATTTTATCGATTGAAATTTTGAAAAACACACGCCAGCGCTTCCGATGCAGCAGTGCTGATGGGAAATTGGGTTAATTACTTCAATTGAAAATTTTATACATTCTATACGTATAAAACTTGATGAAACACGTATATATGAGCTATATATTTGGTTAATTTAAAAGTTCGTTTGGTTTGTTTTCTTACATTTTTTCGTCAGGTGCCTTTTCGGATAACTCTTTCAATATTTTTTTAAATAAAGATTTTGGAATTACTAAACAGAATACATAGCTGCTTTCCAGTAAGATAGGGTTCAGTAATTCAGCACAGATCTGCCGAAAAATTCAAATAATGACGTCACTATTGTATTTTTTTGGTCCTTTAAACGTTTGAAACATTCACGTTAATATTTTATCGATGTTTCTTGACAAAAGTTTTTTAAAAACATCTTTTACGCTTGTAAAAAATGTTTCAAAAAATGTTTTGTTAAAACTCACCGAGAAAACATTAATGTAAATGTTTCACGTAATGTTTTAAAATTAAGAAACGTTTTATTATAATTTAAAAAAATCATTTTTTTTTCTTTTTCGAATAAGGGCTAATCTTTACGCATGAAACATGATATCTCTTCAATACGTGAAATGAAACAAATGGTTGACCGGCCGGGTAAACTTTTTCGACGGTATTGATTTATTATTTGTTACACATAGTGTAAAAAAAATTAAAATTTTTTCTATATTACAATTATTAAAACTTATTCTTCGTAAAATTAATAGAATTCAGGAATTAATATAAAATCAAACAAATAACTTTAGTCTTTTAAAACCAAACGAACTTTTTGAGGAGCTCATACTATAATTTTTTTTCACTCTACATTTTATTCCATTATACATTTTGCGATCAATATTGTGATTAAAAAAAAAAGAAAATCATCACTATGGACACAGAAAATTCTTTTACAGCGGAAGTTTAAATACAAAAAAAAAGTGAATGGTTTTTTTTATATTGCTAAGAGAGCATGGTTTTTGCAGTAAATTCTAATATAATGTTTTTTTTTTACTTTAATTTTTGAATTTCATTTTTTCCATTAATAATTTTTTTTTATCGGTTAAGTGGTGTGTGGTAAAAAATCTAATACTATTTTTTATTTTTGGTTTTTCGTAAATTAATTTTTGCGGAGGGCGGGAAGCTAAGAAGGAAATTATTCTAAAACAAAAAATCTTTTAAAAATTGAATTAAAAAAAAAAAAACAGAAGACTAACATTCTCTTTAGATTTTGGAAGAGGATAGTGCTGATCTCGTAGATTTCTGATTAGACTGTCCTATGGCGGCTGGAGCTGGAATCTTTCATCTTACAAAATAATGTTGTATGCTCTATATACTTTCCCTCTTAGTCTACCTGCCCCTTTATCCCTTGAAGTTCTTTTTTTCAAAAACAATTTATATATAAAAAAAAAACGTTTGAAGGTACAAAAAGAAATTGTGTTTTGGATCCTTTTGGCAAAAAAAAAAGAATATCGGTCTGATTTTACTAATTGTTGCTGGTGAAGTGCAAAAAATCTTTAAAAAAAATAATAATGAGATTATTTTATATTTAAAAAAGAAATATTTATTAGTTTTCCATCATTTATAAATTGCTTTCGGCTTCATTTACTTTGTTTTTCCGTATTCTCCTTACAAAAAACAAATATAATGTTGTGTAGCCGTAAAAGAGATATTCTTTACTTTTACCCACACACCACTGTAGTTCTATGACCCCAAAAGGTGTTCAAAAAGCCCGAATGCCTACCCCTTCAGCTTAGGCTGTTTTGCGTAAGAGGACTCTCTCTTCTCCCACAATGCACTGTTAGGGGTGTCTTTCGAGGATGGAGTCAGACCGCCTCGGCTGATACAAGTGGTAAGACTCATCAGGAGTCAGAGCGTTAGTGTATGTGACATTTTGGGTACAGTGCCGGGAGTTGAAAGGGGGCGGAGTCCTCCAGATCCATGAAGCCCCTACTCGAGGTACTTCATTCAGAAGTGGGATCTGAACAGATCCCCAAGTGTGTAGTGTAAAGATGGAAAAAGGATTCAGCAATTCACAAAGATAAGTATTCTTTTTTTAATCGCAAAGACATGGCGTGGGCATGCATATATATGTATGTATGTATGCACGTATGTATGTGTGTGAGAAATGGGGCCCATGAATGATGCTGATTGAGAACGAAAGAGTGGAAAATTACCAGTCATAGAAAAAGAACCCCAATACTAATGCAACTGAAGCTTTTCAGATCGCTAGAAAGAAAAGAAGAGAGAAGGGGAACGAGATCGACCGGGATCAGGAGAAAGTGAGGATTACTCATCGACCGACAAGAGGGTAAACGATAATTGCCGAAGGCGGTGAGTAAGCTTTGTGTAAATTAACCGGGCGAGTGGAAATTTTCCAAGTCCTGAGAAAATGTGTGAGTCATCAGGAAGACAAAGCATTAAGTCTTCTTTGTCGAGGCAAAGCACTCTGCGTTTCTCTCGGGACAAAGCATTCCGCATATCGCTCTCAGTCAAGCAACACGCGTTAAGTGAAAAGTGATTAGTGAAATGGACGAAGAAACTCTTGTGCAATTCCAACGCTGGCTCACATCAACCAGGAGAAATAACCCTGGAGATGCCGAGGAGCATGGTGAGGTCCCACCAAGGCTCAGTGAGACCGACAGCTCTGTATTCAGGGGTTTCCCGGAAACACGGGAATACCCCACTGTGCCGCGATTGGGCATGTCCATAGGAAAAAGGGAAGTTGAATCCATGCTTCCCGAATTTAATCCGGACCAAGACAGAACCCTGTCAGCCCAGAAATGGGTTGAAATGGTCGAAAAATGCTGCGCCCAGTTCAGCATTACAAATGAACAAAAAGTAATCATAGCCACCATGAGGCTAAAAGGGGCAGCACGATCATGGCTGGAGGGAAACATGGACTTGGCATATACATGGCCCAAGCTAAAAGAGGCACTTATAAAATTCTTCCCGGATGATGTGGACGACTTGAGCGCCATGGTGAAAATGGAGGCCACCCGCAAGAGGGATGAACCGGTGGAGGCCTATGTCATGGGCAAGTATGCCCTGGGCCAGCGCATTGGACTGTCTACACGGTTAATAATAAAATACATAATCCAGGGAGTGCCGGGGCATGTAGAGCGCTCATCATTAACATGCACCAATCCCCAAACAATACCTGATCTGATGCTGGCGTTAAAGCGACTTGATGACAGCAATCACAACTCACGCAATCGCTACTCAGTGCGTGGAACTTTCCGTCGAGGTGAGAGGAACCGCTCACGCGAGAGGGACAACAGAATGAGAGAACGACGCAGGGATCGCCGACATCTAAGCCGATGCCCAGTACCTTTGGACGGGAACAAAGAAGATCCATGGGTAAGGGTAATTGGAATATCTGGTGAAGATTGGGTAGTGGCACGACAGATGGAAAGCCCAAAATTGGAGAGAATATACTCAGTGGTCACTGGGAAGTTGAAAGGAGAGGTGGATCAGAAACAAATTCTGCAAGAATACGTGGTGCAGGACAACAAGTTATTTAGACTCACTCCCCAGGGAAATCGCCTTGTAGTGCCCCCAGGATTGAAATTCTTTGTGATGCGTGCAGCACACGATGAGCGTGGACACCCGGGAACCGACCGAACCATCAAGACCATTCAAAAGGACTTTTGGTTCCCAAAACTTCGACAATTAACGCGAAAATATGTCAGAAACTGTATGAAATGTGCCATGCATAAAGCCAGCCCAGACGAACATCGATACCAGTGGCACGTTATGCAGAAGAAACCCATACCGTTTCACACAGTTCATCTTGATTTCTGTGGACCTTTTCCACGTACATCGGGAGGCAAGGAACACATTCTGGCCATTGTGGATGCCTTCACACGATTCACGATTCTTCGACCTGTGGCTCGTCCCACAACACTCACTGTAACAAGGGCATTGGATGAAATATCACAATTCTTCGGACTCCCATGCATTGCAGTGAGCGACAATGGGTCTGCGTTCACATCTCGCGAATTCCAGGAATACTGCAAGCAGAATAACATTCAGCATTCCCCTGTGGCTGTGGCCACTGCTAGAGCCAATGGTCAGGTAGAACGCATCTTCAGGGTAGTCAAGGACTCATTACGCTGCCTATCAGAAGATGAGCTTGGCAAGGATTGGGCAAAACACTTGCCGACTGTGCAATGGGCAATCAATTCATCAATAAATAGAGTAACAGGGGAGACTCCCTATCAGCTCTTGTTGGGATACAACCCTCGACAACAACGGGAAAATCTGTTGTCATTTGCTGTGACCACCGCAGTAGAAAGAACAGACACCGCGATGGAAGACTTGCAGAGCCTAAGAAGCAAGGCTGAAGCAAGGATGTTGGAGCATCAACGTGTTGAAGCAGAAAAACATAATCTGATGAAGAAGAAGCCCACACAATTCAAGGAAGGAAATCTGGTGTTGGTTAGATACACTGCTCCAGCGACAGGAGGATCAAGGAAGATGATACCCAGATACAGAGGTCCCTACATTGTTGCCAAAGTGGTGGGTCGCGATAGATATTTGATAAAGGACACCCCAGCTACACAAGTGACAATACGACCGTTTGAGGCCATATATGCAGCTGATCGCCTCAAGAGGTGTGGTGTTCCTGAAGGATTAGAGGAATTAGAAGAGGAAATGGAAGTGGATTTGAGAGATGACGATTTTTCTGAATAAAATGTAATAAAAGAACACAGAGGCTTTAATTTCTGGGATGAACTCGAGAGTGAGAAGTAGATCCTTGGAAATTAAAATATCGTTGAGTATCATTTCAGATCCAAGAGTTCATTGGCAGACAGAGTGCACATAGTTGAATGTTGTAGGCGTGGTGAGTCAGACACATGCACGCACCATCTTGTGATCTTGAACGGACTCCAGGACAATGAAGGTCCAAATGTATGGAATTGAACAGCAGGGTAATCAAAGGGGCGAGCAATTGTCACTGTGTATTGCCTCTGGGACCGCCTGGCAGACGCGTCTGCCAAACTTCCTCCCAGATAGCTGCATGGCATTGTTCACCAAACCCCGGAGATAACCCCGATTAACCTGGATGTGTATGGGTGAAAGACCTGCACTTGCCCACAGGTGGAACCCGAAAGGAGATGGCAGTAAAGGAACTTCAAAGACAAAGCTAGCTCAACGGATATGTGAGAACGTCAATATGCAGTATACATGCTTACAGAAGGAACTGTTGAAGCAGATTGAAGAAAGGCGAAGGGCCTTGGGACCAGAAGGGTAACATGTTACTAGAAAATTGGTAAGCGTGCACGCTAAACATCAGAATGACCCGAGTAAAGGAAAGAAAACTTTCAAAGAGATATAGGCCAAGCTTAGGTTAGCTTGATGGGATAGGATTACTAGGTTAGGAGATGGGAGATAGAAGAGTGAGGTGGGGTTAGAGATAGGCTGATGTCCTCTACAAATCATTGATTCATTTAATCCTTCGCCGAGGACGTCGAAATTCAGGAATGGCCGAGTGTAGTTCTATGACCCCAAAAGGTGTTCAAAAAGCCCGAATGCCTACCCCTTCAGCTTAGGCTGTTTTGCGTAAGAGGACTCTCTCTTCTCCCACAATGCACTGTTAGGGGTGTCTTTCGAGGATGGAGTCAGACCGCCTCGGCTGATACAAGTGGTAAGACTCATCAGGAGTCAGAGCGTTAGTGTATGTGACATTTTGGGTACAGTGCCGGGAGTTGAAAGGGGGCGGAGTCCTCCAGATCCATGAAGCCCCTACTCGAGGTACTTCACCACTAAGTTTTCTGGCTTCTTTTATTATTTTTCTTACTTATTTGCAAATTCTTTTAACATTTTCTTTTGAATTTTGTTGAGTCTTTGTTTTGTCTCTGGTTGATTTTTTCTTCACTATTTGATTTTGAATTTTAACTTGAGGAATTTTGTTGTTGTTTTGGTAAAGTTTTTTATTTATTGGCTCTGAAAATATCTCTTTTTTACTTGCAAAAAAAAAAGATTTAAATTTGTAATGAAAATAAATTTTTATTTTGAATATTTTGCAAGTATTTCAAAGGATATTTTCAGTATTCTCACAAGAGAAATCTTTCTTTTTATTCTGACTGTGAAACTTTTTACCTCAATGCTTAATGTAGAACAACAACCCCTTCCACCGGGTGTGACGCAAAAGGATGTTCAGCTTTACAAGGAAATCCGGGAGAAGGCCGTGGAAGTTGTGACTGAAGTGAATCCAGGTGGAAAGATGAATTTAGCCGTAGCGGGGAGTTCTCTAACGCCAAAGTACCTGAGTCCACCTTCAATGGCACTTGTGGCGCAAGAAAGGTGCCCAGCGGCCATTGAATTTGGTCAGTGGGACATTGATACGTGGTATTCCAGTCCATTCCCTCAGGAATATGCTAGGTACGTTTAGTATGCGCATGTTTAAAGTCATTTTGCACAGAAGCTCCACCCATAGTTTTGACAAAGAGAAAGCAAGCCAATTAGAACACTTTGTTTGAATTTCTCATCCAATCAGAGGGCGTTTTTAGTACAAATTCTTCTTCTTCTTTATTTATAACTCATTAAATGTCATTTCTATCCAAAGGCGGAGCTTTGGTGCAATATTGTTTTAAATAGAGAATTCATTAACTTACATTCTTTATCCTTTGATGCAGGTTACCCAAATTATTCCTGTGTGAATTCTGCTTGAAGTATACAAAGAGTAAAGCCGTACTGGAGCGTCATCAGGACAAATGTAGCTGGCGTCATCCACCTGGAACGGAAATCTACAGATGCGGGGATTTATCGGTGTTCGAAGTGGATGGAAATGTCAATAAGCTGTACTGTCAGAATCTCTGCCTCTTGGCAAAATTATTCCTCGACCACAAGACTCTCTACTATGATGTTGAACCATTTCTCTTCTATGTCCTCACGCGAAATGATCGCAAAGGATGCCATTTGGTGGGATATTTCTCAAAGGAGAAGCACTGCCAGCAGAAATACAATGTTTCGTGCATAATGACAATGCCACAGTATCAACGGCAGGGATATGGGAGATTTCTCATTGATTTCAGCTACTTGCTGAGTCGTGAGGAAGGACAACCGGGGACACCGGAAAAGCCCCTTTCGGATCTCGGAAGAGTCTCCTACCATGCCTACTGGAAGTCCGTTGTACTCGAATACCTCCATGAGCATCGCAAAGAAGCTTTCTCAGTGCGAAAATTGGCAAGAGTATCAGGGATGTGTATTCCTGATATTGCAACAACGCTGAATCTTTTGGGATTCCTCAAGCAAATACCACGTGAGGGTGATGATGAGCCCGTAACGACGATTTGTGTTGACTACAAAAAAGTCGATGCTCATCAGGAGAAGGTGGCAAAGAATAAGACACGAATCTACATTGATAGTGAATGCTTACGATGGACCCCACTCCTAACGCCTGCAATTAATCCCTTTCGAGGTGATTCAGACGATAGTAGCACAGCGGCATCGCCAGAGAGGAAAAAAGATGCTGCGGAGAAGTCGTGTGAATCGGCAGTGGAAGAAGATGGCAAATCCCATCCAATCTCCGTTGTAGCTGCACTACAGAGCAATATAATTGACAACAGTGGGGTGAAGCTGAAGAGGCGACGGTACACAACAACTGGACAGAGATTGCCGAAGACACCAAAGAAAACTCCGGTTGTTGTTCCGCCAGCACCGCCAAAGCCCAAGGAAACACCCCAGCCTAAGGCTCAGTTAAAGGCACAGCCGAAGGAGAAGCCTCCAGCAAAGGAAAAGGCATCGCAACAGCCAAAAGAAAAGCCTCAGTTGACACCTCAAACACCCGAGTACCTCGATACAACATCCTCCGGGAGAAAACGAACGCGTCCAAGTAAATTCAATGAGACCACCTTCCGGGATATTCGTTTCAAGTCAACAGATGCATCTGGTTGCGATGAACCTCCTGAAGAGACATCAAAACCTCCCGCTAAAACATCCAGTTCATCTCGTAGTAAACGACGTACTTCCGTAGCAGCTGCTTTAGCTCAAGAAATGGAACGTGATTCATCGCCTGAAAAGAAGAAATCGAAGCATTCGAAGAAAGAAGAAAAAGCAGAAAAGCTTCAGGAAAAACGGGAGAGTACAGATAAGGAAGAAAGATTAGTGGAGAAGTCATCAAAGCCAGAAAAAGCGGAGAAAAGTCAAAGACATGAGAAAGGTGATAAATCATCACCGGAGAAGATTGCAAAAGCTGAACCTGAGAAAGTTGTCAAAGCAGAGAAATCAGCAAAACATGAAAAATCAACGAAAGCTTCTCAGGAAAAGTCTGACAGGGCAGTGTTGGAGAAACCCGAAAAGGCGCAACAAGAAAAGGTGCAACAAGAAAAGGCTGAAAGAACCGAGAAAATCGAAAGAATGGAAACTCCAACGCGTTCTAGTAGATCAAGGAGTGAGACAAAGAAGGCTTTAGCTGCAACCACAAGTCAAGAATCAGATACTCCATCGGAAATGAGTGAGAGTTCTCCAGCTGCTGGAAAATCACGACGTGCACTGAATAGAACACCAGCACCACCAAATCGGGGTGTAAGGCATTCATTGAGACAAGAAGCACAGAGTAGGGATAGGAAGAAGGAGTCAGAAGTACCTGAAGAGCAACAACCAGCAAAAAAGAAGGCTGAAAAGGTGAATAAAGTAGCTGAAGATGAGAAGATTGAAACAAAAAGTCCTGTTACTGTTAAGCGAAAACGCGAATCTGCTGCAAAATCAAAAGGAGGTGCTGGTGGTAGTCGAGAACTCGTGACAACCAGTGAAGATGAGCAACCGGCAAAAAAGCAACTAACAATTCCGGAGATTCTTAGAGCAAAAGAAGCAAAAAAGGAGGCAAATACATTGAAGAAGAATGAAACTACAGAGAAAATTCGTGAGAAGACAAAAGAGAAACCTGACGTACAAGCGAAGGAAACCGAGAAGAATGAAGAGGTTTTGAAGGAAAAGAAGAAACCAGTGCCAACACCTAAATTGCGTAGTAAGAAAAGATTACGGGAAACTGTTGACTCCACTTCCCAAGAATCCTCCGTAGATGATGAAGTTGAGGAAAAGGAGAGAAAAACTCCCTCAAATATTCATCAAGTGCGAATGCCGACAATTCCTGTTGTTCCCATTGATGCTGCTACACGTGCTGAATCCCCCAAAGAGGTGCCGCCGAAGAAGGAAGCGCATCCGGAGAAGACAAAGACTGAGACAAAAGTGTCAGAGAAGGTGGTGAAAGTCGACGGAAAGAGCTCTGAGAAGGCAAAATCTCCAGAGAAACCCAAGACTGACAAACCAACAACTCCTGAAAAGGTAAAAGTGCAGGAAAAACCGAAAGTGCAAGAAAAGCCGAAAAGCCCGGAAAAACCTAAATCAACTGAGAGTCAGAAAATACAGCCAGCAGAAAGGCCGCATGAAATACAGATTATCTCAGTTACGTCACTCGCTCCGGAGGCGGCAAATTCGAAGAAAGACAGTTCAATGGATCTCCATGCTGATGCAGTTGCAAAGAAAACAAAAAAGCAAGTAATGAGGGATGTTCTGAAGCAAGAAAAGTCTCAGTCCTCTTCATCTAGTTCCTCCAGCTCATCGTCTTCGTCCTCTTCTTCATCATGTTCATCTTCGTCAAATGGGAGTTCGGCATCAGAAGAAAATAATAGTCAGAGAAGTTTGGACCTTCCAAAAAACAAGGAGAAACAGCAGCCACCAACAACGGTTAAACCGATAGAGGTAGAGAAATCTGTTATTGTAGCAAAAACCAATAACACCGTGACTGAATCAACTGTTTCTAATGTTGCAACTCCCAAGACTTCCACGGCAAAGACTGTCGAGAGTTTGAAGGTAGAAGAAAAGATGGGTGATGTGTCAATTTTTGGAAAGAAAGAGAATCAAGAAAAAGTCCCCGTGATCAAGGAGAGTAAAAAGAGTATTTGTGATGAGAAGCCCATGGATATTCCCATGACCCCAGAGAATGCAACAAGTGTTCTCAAAGTAAATGAAAACTACACGTCTAAAGCTCACAGTGAAATGCGTCCGAATGTTATTGTTGATCCAATTCCAATGGATATTGAAGTTGAAGAGCCTCCAAAGGAGGTGAAGGTGGTGTCGGAGAAGAAGGAAATGTCTCCAGAAAAACAAAAATCAAAGGAAACGGATGAACCTGTTGCTAAAAAAATCAAGACATCTCCTAAAATTAAAGATGGAAGTGATCCAAATAAAATTGTTCTCTCCGATTCGGAGTCAGAGACTGAAATTGATGGACAGAAAATAAAGATCCTGAAGAATCCACCGGAAGATCTTGTGAAGAATGTTATAAAGCAAGTTGAAACGGAACTTCCGACTCCGACGAA
Organism: Lutzomyia longipalpis; assembly: GCF_024334085.1. Lineage (NCBI taxonomy): Eukaryota > Metazoa > Arthropoda > Insecta > Diptera > Psychodidae > Lutzomyia > Lutzomyia longipalpis. The sequence continues at coordinate 20,667,439 of NC_074707.1, forward strand.
AGAAAGTAAGGAGATGTCTGTGATTAAGATAAGTAAAGAACAAATGGAAAGTTCCACAATCCCAGCTGTTCCGGTGTTTGATGGTGCAGAGAAGAAGGATGAAGGGGCTTTCCAGCCAAAAAACTTATTGGGACATGCTAAGCCAACTGGTGGAGGTGGTGGTGGTGGAATGAATCCTGCAGTTGCACCGAATCAACCTTCAGTTGAAGACACAAAAGCTCAACAGAATGTTGATAGAGATGCTGAAAAGTTGTTTACATCACAACAGCAGCAACAACAACAAGTACCTGCTCCAAAACCTCCAGAGCGTCTTTCAGAGGTTAGGAGATCATCCAAGGATTCTCGATCAACACCTGCATCTGCAACAAAACCACCCCCATCTGCTCAAGAAAGTCAATCATCCGTTGCAAAGAAATCTCAATCAACTGGAACGGATTTTAAACCTGAACACAAATCACATAGTCGAAGTAATAACCTGGATGCAATAAAAAGTGAAACAAGGTGTAATCCAGCAATGGAATTGGGGGGTAATCAACCGAGAAAGGATGATTCACCTAATAAGAAAGAGCACAAAACTTCAACGTCTGTTGGAACGAGCACACTATCAGCATCAACATCAACTACAACGGCAACAGTGTCAAAGGGTAGTGATGGACATTCAGTTGCCAGTAATAGTAACAGTAGCAGTACGAAGACTCAGCATCATCAGGAAAGTACAGCCAAGAATACATCCACATCATCTTCATCTTCGTCCTCCACTACGTCGTCTGCATTATCAAGTAGTCGACAGGCATCGAAGCAACAGGCACTGCAGCAGCAGCAGCAACAGTTGCAACAGCAACAGCAACAGTATCAGCAGCAACATTCAGCAGCTGCTCAGCAGAGTATTTTGGATCAGAAGGCAATTGAATTGAATAAAATGCAATTTGCCACGATGAATTCCCTGCCAAACTACCACACAACACATCCGCAGTATTGGCAATGGGAGGCCTACTACCAGGGTTACAATCCCCTTCCGCATTTGGATCCAACAACACAAAAATCCCCCAATAAATTCCACAAAGATCTCGCTTCGTCAATGGCCTACGGACATGGATTGCCGCAGAATCTCTATCAAAATAGCCTCACAATGCAACCCCAACCACCGCAGACACAACACATTGCCCCGCCAATTGTGAAAGAAAAATCCCAGAGGAGTGACAAGCAGAAGTCGTCGAAATCATCAAAATCCGATGAGAAGGCATATCAGGGAAGTGGAATGAGTGGAAGTATGGTTAGTAAGGGTCAGCAGTATTCGAATGCAAGTTCTCAGAGTATGTCGTCTTCGAATGCTTCGTCTAAATCCAAAGGGCATCATCATCATGGGAAGAGTGAGGAGAAAACTTTGGCAGCGCATATGAATGCAAATGCTGCGCAGCATCAATCAGCAGCTGCCATTATGGTTAATAGTCATCAGGAAGCAATGGCGAATCTCAATTCCCACATGCACCATCAGCAGCAGCAGCAACAGCAGAGTCATCAACAGCAGCAACAGATGATGGGGAAGTCTGAAGATCACACTGATGTTACGACGGTGACTGCGGATATAAAGCAGCATAATACACCCCCGTCTACGGATATCCCCTCAATGGGTGTCTATACGCCAGACTCAACGACAAATTCCGTGCATAGCTTGCACTATGGGCAATGTGATATTGATGTGAGTCAGTTGGGATTGGAGTCACCAACGAGTACAAGTAGTGATATTGCGTCACAAAATTCCGTTGAAAATGTGAGACCACCGAGTGTTGTACCTCAGCAGCATAGTCAACAAGTGCAGCAGCAGCAGTATTCAGATTGTTCGGTGCATCAGCAGCATCAACAAATGCAGCAGCAACAACAACAACAGCAGCAGCAGCAACACATAAATATGGTACCAACATCAAGTCCGCAGCATCAAATGGCAATGGCAGCCATGGCGGCGGCGGCAAATATGGTTCCAAGTCAGGGAATGTCACAGAGTCAATCGCGTAAGATGTCACAGCAGCATCATCAGCAACAGAGTCAGCGAAGTGGTGGGAGTGCAGCGACAAATCGGGCATCAACGCCAAAGGTGACAGCGGGGCAGCATCATAGGAACACATCAACACCTGGGGCTAATAATCAACGGCAGCAACATACGGCTACGCCACCTGTGGGGAATAATAATCAACAAATGGCCAGTCCAAATCAGGCGTCGCAGCATCAGCAGTTGCAGCATCAGCATCTCAATCAGCAAGCTGCTGCACAGCAACAGCAACAAAATTTGCAGCATATGCAGTATGGGCATATGTTGCATGGGCATCATCATCAAGCTATGACACCACAGGCGGGTAACTACATTGGTGCACCGCAGATGACGCAGAATTTCCCCGCACAATCCCCCAATTCGTATGGTTCAATGACAACGGTCATACAGCATAGGATGTCGGGGACACCGCATGGGAATTTGACAGCTCATAACCCACTATCGAGTCCACAGCAGCGCCTTGGCCCGTCGCCATCGGCATGTTCGGCAGGGAATAATTTCTACATTCAATCACCAGGGAATGCGACGCATCATCAGAGTCACACGCCCGTGCCGCAGATTGCCACGCCGACCCCATCGGCAACACCAACGCCACAAATGAGCGGTGGTGGGGGACCACCAAGTGGTGCTGGACAGGCAGCAGCGGGGAATATGTGTAGCCTTTCCAAGTTGCAACAACTGACAAATGGGCTGGAGATGATTCAACCAGGTGGAGGATGCAATACCCCACCAGCGGGAACGGTTAACCTAACCCCACCGCCAAATCATCATCCCCACGCAACGATGACACCACCCCCAACGCATTTGGTGCAACAGAACCCAGCCCGGAACATCTCAACGCCTCCGGCTTCGCTGCAATCGCAAATGGCGGCATCCCTTGGGTACCATCACAAATACTATCCGGGTAATGTGAATTCACCCGTTGGCGCGGGGAATGGGGCAGCAGCTGCTGGGAGTGGTGGGGCGAGTAGGACATCGAGGAATACAGCATCAGCTCCGGTACAGCATATGCCGTCAGCGGCGGCAGCAGCAGCAGCAGCTGCAGCAAGTCGGGTGAGTCCAAATGTGACCATAAGTCCGAATCTTATGTCACCCTATGGCACTCTCAATGGCTACCGGATGGCGGCACAGCAGTCAGCGGGTTCCGTTGCCACCTACATCACCAATTCAGCTGCAGCAGCGGGCTTCAACCCCCAACTTCCGGTGCAGATGAATGTGATGAATATGCAGAGTCAGTACCAAGATCCAGCCTCAATTCAACGGGCAGCGCAACAGAATTCCGTCTATTCGCCGTACTACATCTCACTCAATGGATCAATGCGTCGGTAGAGTACGAGATCGTCACCCAGCAATTGCTGGGTGACCAAAACTGAGCCACAGGATGTGGACAATGACGATGATGATGATTACTATGACTAAAAGAAAAGACATTCCAACTTCTCTTGCATGAGAATCAAATCAAAGTAAGCCTGTGAGTGTTGTCAAGGTGAATCCACCGCGACGCTCAAGGGCGCAAAAAAATGTTTAAAAAAAAGCAAAACAAAGAAAGGAAAGAAGGAGAAAGTCATTAAAAGTAAGAATAAGTGTTGTGGATATATTATTTTATTTTATTCTTTAAAAAAAACAGAAGTTTATTGTAAAAGAGATTGTTCATTGACGTTGGAATGTTTAGTTTAATTGCTGAATTTTTGTACAGTAAATTCTTGTTCTGAAGTAAAGAGGAAAAGTATTTTTACAATGAGAAATGTTAAGAGAGAGAGAGAGAAGGGTATTCATTGTGAAAATACTTTTCCCTGATTTCGGAGCACAAGTTGTCATTTTGTGTAATCAGTAAATTTTTCATTTGAACAGGAGAATATTTTATTTTGATCAGGAAAAATTAAAGTATAAAATTAACTACATAAATACCAAGAAAGTAATTTTTTTACGTCAACTTATGATAGAATCAAACAATTTTATTCACTTATTTTTTTCATTATAAGGACGGAGACATTTATCATTTTCCCTAAAAAGTCAGAAATATTCTTTCAAAACTTT